>NC_045559.1:30181187-32798687 GCF_009819795.1 Aythya fuligula
AGTGAGATTTTGGTTTGAAAGCAGCTGCAATGAAAATCCTCCTGAAAAAGTTTGTGTTTATACATCTCATGTCATAAAAGTATCTCTAACCCACTGCCTTGTCTCAGAACTTGTAATGGTTTGCCAGGGTTTTCCATTCTCTTGACTGGGAAAGTTGGAACTAGGTTCTCCTGTTTCTGAAGTTCTTTTCCTCTTCAGATATTTTTTTACATTCCTCTGTGTTCTGTTTACATTCCTCAGTGATCTGAAGGTACGCAGTAAGAGATGTCTATGTGAGCCCCAGATTTATCATCAATAAGGAAGTCCAGAAACTCACACAAAGAACTGTCAGAATATTTCTGTTGAATCAGGACTATAACATTGGAATATATTACTTGCAAAATATTAGTAGAAGATCTTCTTATATCATTATTTAGGAAATTTTCATTAGCCTAATGAAAATCTTATAAGTCTAATCAAAATACAACAAACAATTATTAGTCCAATAATAGTACTTATATTCATGGTTCAAATCATCTAATAACAGAAGAGAGCCATTGGTAATACAATTTAAAATGCTATACTTAGGCTTCCTATTATTTTCTGTAGTGTTGTACTCACCCTCCCAGTATCCCTCTCCATTCTAAGGCTCACATCTTCTGTCTTTCTCCAAAACTTTTATTGCAGGAGGAAATGGTTAGTATTAAAAGTCATCACCATGCTTAGTTACTCATCAATAAATCCATGATGCTAATTAGCATGAAAAGTTATTTTTAATTACAGCACTCAAAACCTTAGGTGGACTTGAGGATACTCAAAAAGTTTTTGTAACACAATCATATTATTTACTCATTGCTTCCCAGATAAATTTTCAATATTGTTCCAGTATTTTATTGAAGTTATGCAATAGTGTTCGCCAGCTCTAAAGGTCTAATATTTGTTTCTCAGTGACTATATAAGGTTTTTTTATACCTTTACCATTTAGAACTTTAGCTCTCTTTACACAGAGAGCTAAAACAAAAGAAAGTAGTCAATAGTCACCTCACCTCTAAACAATTATTATCACAGAGAAAACAGCATAAAATCAGTTCCACACTAGGCCTACAGTGGTGACTTAATACAAAGGCTGTGATCTTATAATAATACTGGAAAAAAAAAAATATTATTTACTGGGCCACAGCAACTATGCCTCACAAAAAATAAATACAGAAAAATTCCTATACTAATGAAAAAACATACAAGTAAAGAGGTATTTAATCTTAATCTGTATATTAGTCTGTTACTGAAGCTTGTCTGGGCTTATCTGATTTGATTTTGTCACAGACTGTTCTTTAAGAAACAAATATAATCTTGTCCCCTGACTATTAGGGTGAGTTAATTCTAAAAACCCAGATATGGACTTCTTGGAAACTTTCAATTCCGGAGAATGTAAAGAGTATTTGAGAACCATATTTGGTCTGCAGAAACCCACAGAGCAACCTTAAAATCAGATAATCATCAGTGAAAATGTAAATAACGGCTTCTATTTCATTTCTCTGGGTTTTATATAATTTTGGCTGCTGCTTGCATACTGCTGTGCTTTCACAGGCAAGCAGCTATATTTTTCTCATTTCAGTGACAATTTAATATGAATTGATGGTTCTTCTGCTGGACATCCTGCAAAGAAATGCTCTTCATGATGAATTCCAGTCATTTTTGACCCTCAGCTTTCCTCAGAGAGCCATATCAACAATATTGATAAGACTTCATATTACCATCTCAGGAGTAAAACAAGGTTAAGACAATTGCTGTGTCAGCAAGATGCTGAGCTTTTGATTCATGCCTTTATAACAACAAGGTTGGATTATTGCAATTTATTGTTGGCAGCTCTCCCAGACTGTTCACTGTGTAGGCTGCACTTCATACAAAACTCAGTAGCCTAAATGTTCAAAAGCTAATACAAAAATAACCAAACATGACTAGTAGTAACATCACCACCAGACGCATTATGGTGAAACCCTGATTTGGTATCAAAAAAATAAGAAATAACTACTTGCTGAGAAACCTGTGAATAACCAGGAACTATTTCGTCTGCAATACCTACTCATCATTTTAGAAAGCAACATTCTGTTGCAACTGCTATGTCTCTGGCAATACTTTGTCTCTTTCTTTCATCCATTTTCTGTGGAATGTCTTGTTATGCTGAGCTCAAAATTTCTCTTTTATTTCATTTTAGATTTGAATATAATAGTTTGGGTGGACTGGTCATTAGATTAGCCTAATGATTATTATGCTTTGTAATTTCAGATAATATTTTTCTAAGAACAGTAATCAAAGGATGTGTAAGTTGCAAACTGGTTTTTACGTAGATCACCTTTCACTTGGACAACATTATATTTACAAATATTAACTCAATATCTGAAATAGTTTAAATATATGTAAAACTTTTCGTCTGAAGCTTTGAAAACATTTTAAAAATTGGTGTATATGTATCTACACATACTGCATATTTTTGCAAAACAGAGCCTTTAATAATTCTCTTATTGAATTATTTTAAATAGCAGAAAAAAATATTAAAATCATGAAGTTCTAAGACATAAGAGCGGCAAGGTTAATAGGAAGGCAGTATTTTCCTTTGAGCAGCTTGTATAATTGGAAATGAACAAAATATTTCAGAAATACTGTCTTTTCATGGCATTTGTCATAGTAGCAAACTGAAAGCTCAGTTAAAAGAGGAGTTCACTGGTTTTGATTTAACCATATAATTAACACTACTAGACAATTTGGGACAGAGATAATAGCCAAGATATTTGAAGCAGAGAAAGACGTTTCCCGGGTAGAGGTGTCAGGTTCCTAATCCCTGCAGATAAGGAAGTCTGGCAGCTAGCTGTTATGCAGAGTAGGAAGTTGAGCAGCACTTGGAGTTCTCATAGTCGGTGGCCTCTTATATTAACGGATCAGCACTGTCAAATATAGAGACAAAGCTGGTGAGACTTATTACACATCTACACAGATGTGTAATACCAATGGTATTAGCTGGAACAGCAGAGTGTGCAACAGAATATATATATATATATATATATATATATATATATATATATATATATATATATATATATATATAAAGCCTAGCTGCTCTATTTTGACTATACGAGAGTAGGCAAAATGATGTAAGATGGTTGCTACTGCTATTATGAAGGGACACCTTAGTGCTTCCCTTTCCTGTCTAGGAACACTATCCTGAGTTCCTGGGGATCATAGAAACATGGAATAATTTAATTCAAAAAGGACCACTGGAGGTCATCTAGTCTTGTCTCTTGCATAGGGCTGGTCTAGGTGAGGTTTCTCAGAACCTTTCCCAGTCTCTTGCTTTGAATATTTGTTGAGGATGGAGGTCCACAAGCACTGGTTACCCTCTTCCAGTGTTTGACCACTCTCATGGTGAAAACGTTCTCCTTATTCATAAGTCATAAATTCCCATACTCTAACTTGTGTCCACTGTCTCTCACCTTTACACTTTTAGAAGAGTCCAATTAGGTAGCTGAAGACAACACCAAGATTTCTTCTCAGCCTTCCTTGCTTCCGGCTGGACAAACTCAACTCAACTCTCACGGCTTCTTCTTGTATGGCTTCTGTGCTCCATCCCCTTTTCTTGATGGACCTCCACAGGACTTACTGCAGTATGTCTATTTCTTTGTTGCACTGTGGAGTCTAAAAACAGACACAGTACTTCAGATGCAGTCTCACAAGTGTCAGACAGAGGTTCTCTTGACATTGTGGCTACACTTGCTAACACATCCTAGAATATATTTGACTTTCTTCACTCTTTAGATAACATATTAAATTTGTGTCCTGGGGTTGCCACTTCCCACAGCCAGAGCAGAACTTGAGTCCTCATGTTTGGATGACATCTTTAAATTTTGTCTGTACGCATGAGAAGCCTCAAACCAACTCTGAGTTGGGAGAAAAAGAGTATACCATAAAATTGTTCCATACATTTTAATACCTTTTAGAGTTATGACTTCCAGTTCCTAAGTTCTCCTTGCAAAGGTATTTTGTAGACTCCATAAGGAACAGGACTGGCAGTTCAGTGAATACTTTTGAAAAGTATTCTTCTGCCAGCAGGCGTCCTTTATTGGCTGTCTGTGTTAGATCCATTCAGGTGCTTAGAGGTTGTATGATCTCAACTACATACTTTCCACGAGGGCATTTAGTAGAGTGGATGGAGTAGCTGATACCTAGATATAAACCCGTGTAAGACATGGATGTTAATGGTCTTGTTCTAAAAGAGCACCGATGGTGGTGACTTCAAGCCCACTGACCTCTCTGCCACAGATGCTAACGACCAATTTTCCCTCTGCCATACATCTCTAACAACCTGTTCCCTGCTGGTAGCTCGCTCTGCTCCACTGGTGCTGATCACTCTTTTTCTCTCAAGTTGTTACATCAAGGGAAAAAAGAAAAAAAAAAGAAACCAGGAACATCCAACTGTATGATGACATACATGTATATGTCCATAAATTGTGTGTTCTTGACTTTCAATGAGAAACTAACTTTCTGCTAGATCATAATCTTAAAATTTGATCCTATGAATTCAGCTTGGTTGAAAGGTCAGAATATATGGCATTCTTTCATGCACTAATGCAGTCTTTCAGTGAGGTAATGCTTAAACGGCTTCTGACATGGAAAATAGTTCCCTTTTAGGGAGCACAAGACATTTGTAAAGGTTCAGGCTTGAATATTTATTTACAGAACTCTGTCTGTTCTTCATGCTCAAAGTGGTAATGATACAAAAATAAACCTCCATGGCTGGAACTACTAATATTTCCAGGGGTTCTTATACCAGCCAAAATGCAGAAATAAAAGCACTATACCTAAATATTCAACACCATAACTCTCTTCATCCTAAGTATACAGTGACAGCAATTTCACGTTTGAGTTATTTTAGTTAAATTCATATGAATTATCACAACACTAGAGAATAAGTACTTTTAAACCCACTTTACAATATGATAGTTTAATATTGAAGTCGTACAATGGTACCCATAGTCATTTACATGGTAGCAGCAAAATTATTGGGTAATCCTTTTATCAAAGAGATACTTATGGCATCATTAAAAATTATGGCCTCATTTTTAAAGATAGCATTATTATACCACAAGTGAAAGAATTTATATGATGAATTTCTGATGGGTAATTTATATTTTACAGAAGAAAATACGCTTGAAAACATTGGATAGATCAGAAATAAGTAAAGAAACCTTAAATACTTCCACCTATTTCTATATATTACTGAAATAAATTTCCTTCTTAGTGACATTTATGACAAGTTTTAACTTTGCAAACATTTAAAAGGATTAGTTTTCCTGTTCCTCTATCTTTTGTTGACTTATGTAGATATGATAACCAAAACTTAAAATGTTGATATTTGCATTGTGCAGCATGAGTTATCGAGTATCAAATAAAGATTTGACTCCAACTGAAGATTTTACTATCATCACTCTGATTTTCACTGTTGTAGGGAATTGCTGTTGTCCTGTGTCTAGCTAGTTTTCATTCAAAATATAGAAGATAAGGTGATTTCTTCATTTGTCTGATATGCACAAGAGCTACTCTACATGCTATTAAACAGCAATGTCTCTCCTTTGCGTACAAGCCACAGGGAATTCATGGCATTTTGTCTTTACCTACTTGAGGACAGCAATGATATCAGGATGTGTACCAGCCAAAACCTTAGATGCTACAAATAGGAAACCAGGTTACTGAAGGTAAATGTTTTTCTTTTCAAGGAGAAAATAAAAACAAAAAAAGAAAACTTTTTTTTACAAGGAGAGTTCCTGCTACTGAATCTTGTAGCTGTTGTCCATCTTATGATAAATCCAGAGCATACTGTAAATAAAAAGAAACTCTCTTCACCGTTTTATAACAGTGAGATTTTCTGAAATTTATAAGGTGTGTCCAGATTTCACACTCAATCCTTCTCTGACTCAGATGTATTTAGTAGGTCTCTCAATGTCTTTCAGAGTCACCACCTACAGCAGCTCTCTGCTTCACAAGAAACTAGAAATGCCTGCTGGATGTATGCAAGGCAAAAGATAAGCCAATTAGAATAAACTCTTTGACCATTTATGACTCTTTTGTAAGACAAATTGCTCAGCCAGTGAAATTTCAGTTTATCTTCCAATTGCCTTCTGGACAAATTCAAAAATTTGATGTCAGTAAATCTTACTGTACCTTACTAAACTCCAAGCAGGTTGTTGGTCTTAGCAAAGATCAAGTCACTGTCACAAGTAGTCACATCATAGGGGCATGTCTGATGATGATATAAATTTAACAGCAATACGTGCTTTTCTGAACATTGTCAGTAGATACAAACTGTTAAAATATCAATCCCCTTCAGATGATGAACATAAAAATAAAATAAATTTAAGTGAGATGACATGAAATTAAATGAAGTTAAACTATAAAATAAAATAAAATAAAATAAAATAAAATAAAATAAAATAAAATAAAATAAAATAAAATAAAATAAAATAAAATAAAATAAAATAAAATAAATAAAAATAACATTTAAAAAACAGACCCTTACTAATTCCTCTGCAGAAGATGCACTTCAGGTTCTTTCTTCAGAGCTGGAATTTCTGGAACTCTTGTTTCATAAAAAATGCCTAAGATAATCTGCATTCTGAAGTATGTTGTGACCTTTTAACTGAGACCATGTTTGATGATTTTATTTTAATCTTCAAGACAATTTAGTTTTATAACAGTGGCTATACAGTTAGACCAGTCAGCTGGTCTCTGAATTTATTCAATATGATCTTTTTTAACCATCTGGACAAGTTCAGTTTTTATTTCATTTTTCTGTGCTAATGGGACTTTCTTTAGTGCATGCAGTTTTGGCAGGGTACCAGTGACTATATTCAAGTAGCACGTTCTGTCCAGGATGCTTGGTAGCCTGTTAATCATCTCACATAATTGTTAAAGACTATCCTATGAATCCTGTTCAGAAATGATGTATGCACTCATTTGCTTATCTTCATTTGCACATTGCCCTTAACTCAAGCTCAAGTATGTGAATGGTGGGTCTCCAGAAAGAAATTAATTTAATCCATGAAGTTCAAGACTAACTTTATATAATAATGGTGGCTGACAGTCTTATATATCAGGAAAGGGAAAAAAAATCTAAAATCTAAAGTCATATAAAATAGACAATATAAACACAAATATAAATAGTGTATTTGTACTGGTTAAATATAAAATGTCAAGTGCATAACTTGAAAATATTTATTGTAGTTTTTAACTAATGTGTTTTAATTGCATTAATTACTTTCATCTCTTATTGGGTCTTAATACTGTGTTGCAGCTGGCATGATCTAATGACACAACTAACAATTTATTATGTATCATAGCCCAGCCTGGATTTAAAATATTATTAGCACAGTTATAAAACTGTGGGGGGTTGGGTTTTTGCTTTTTTTTTTTTTTTTTTTTTTTACTGTATCATAAATCTGCATTTTATATATAAGAGGTGTATCTATTCCCTTTATGGTGTACTAAAATACTTAGAGTAGAACTCGTGAATATGTTTATGACATTCAAAAATTTACCAGCCGACATTTATTCCTTATGTGAAATTTGTATATGGTAATGAAAATATAAGAGGTATCACAGGCATTAGATGATTTACACAATGAAATTGCTAGGGCAGATTTCTTGTGTGTCTCCATGACATTTAAGAGACAATAAAAAATTACAGGTTTTTGTCATAAATTATTCAATTTAATCTCCTGAAGTGATTTTTATTGGCAATATTTGGAAGCTGACCTTTACCTGCATGACACTTTCAACAAGAAATGTCATGAAAGTTTACAAATTATTTTTACAGCAAATAGTTTATAAAATTTTTTTTGGATCATTTAAGGAAACAAACATACTACGTAAACACCTGACTATAAAGGAACAGGTTGACCCTCTGGAGCACTGCTCAACAGGAATTTGATTTCTTTTAGGACATAAAGAGATATGAGTAGTAAGGACCAAACTGTGCCACATTACTTATTTTAAACTGAACTTAATTTCAGGAATGCACAGACAATATAATGGAACAGTTGAGGGGTAAAACACATTGCAGCATGAGGCATCAGGTTGTATCTCTAGGTATTTTGTCCTCACAAGCTGAGCACTAACTACATCAAACATTGATAACTTGACTCAGGAAGATACTTCTGTGCATTCGCTTGAGAAATAAAGTCAGGTGAAATGGATACAAAGCAAGGCAGCTGAGAAGGCTCTATCTCTGTGTTTCTTCTTTCAAAGTCTGACAGCTCTTCTAGAGAAGATTTGCCAGAGATTGAAATACTGGATCTAATTTGGGGCCAGAAAGATGAATTGTATGGGATTCATTGGATCTAGCTGTGGATACTTTAGACCTCTTCAGCTGAGTGATTCATCCTTTTCTCTATTCACAGTTGGCAGAAAAAATTGACACTTTTAGGGCATAATTCATCTTATCTTGAAAGAGGGAGCTAAAATAACTCAAATCGCATTCTGAAAACACCTTTTTTCAGTCCACTTAATATAAAAGGGACCAAAGCTGACAAGATCAGAGGTAGACGTTTATATCTTGGTGAGTGGAATCTCACTCCTCATGTTTACTTAATGGGAGAAGCACTAATGAAGGCTTAATATAAGACCTACTGGGTCATACAGTATTTTCTTTGGCAAAATAGCAGAATTGTCTGGTGTAAGAGATCTCTCAAGGTTTTCCTTTACAATACATCTTTTTTAGGTGTCCTCTTTAGTTCACTTTGAAAGAAGTTCAATTTATTGATTTAGCTATTAGGTCAATGTGATTAGATAGCATACATTTGTAGGAAATATTATGTCTCCTTCATGCCTTCCCTCATTTATTTCAGCACACAAGTTCTGTTTTACTGCATTTAAATAACTCTTTATACATCTATGTTATTTATACAACTATAGTATTGATATGTCTAGTAATCAACATGAAAATGATTCTGAAAGAGAAGATGGCACTTGTTTGTCTTAGCACAGCATTAAAAAGTTCAAGTGTCATCATTCCATTATTTTTTAGTATTTATAAATAGTAGAATTATATATTTTTTAAATTCTAATCGATCTTCTGAAAAAAAAAAAAAAAAAAAAAAAAAAAAAAGAAAATACTGGTTGTGGTATTCCCAATGAAGAATTATTTAAAAAAATGCTTTAAACCTAACTTCAGTGCTCATCTTTGGTTTTAAAACTGAAGGCTTAGTATAAAAAGTATTTCCTTAAAATTTAATGTTACAGAGCAAATAAAGAGAACATGCTCAGAGCAAATTCAGGGTGAATATAGAGCATTGTAGCAGAAGCAAAATGCTGTAAAACTCAAATGAAAACAAGTGTGCAAAGCCTATCACCTTTGCTTGTAGAAATACATAATTAGTTTTAAAATGCACCTATTCCACATTGTTAACGTGGAATCATAATAATAATAATAAAATAAAAAGCATAATAACAATAAAAAAGAGAGATTGTTATGGTGGATTTTATGGTAAAGTGAGTTTCTGCTGTGTTTGATGTTGATGTGTATGACATTTCATTTTTGGAATACTATATAGAGAGGCTAAAGGTTAATCAAAACAGCTTTCAGTAATCTCTGCTCTTAGAAATTCACTCCAGGATTATAATCAAGCATTTAGTTATAAGCCACTAAGGTTACAGTAGGATGATTTGGCATTTATAAGCAAGTCTCTTGTTTGCTCAATTTTATGTGTATATCTGAACACCCACAGAGTTTACACACGGGATATAATTTCCAGAGGTGATTTTTGGGCTGTGTAAAAAGGGAATTAATTTTGTATGGTAACTGCCTTTTCCCAGCGGCTAGCATTTCCACAGCTGGTTGCTGTTTTACTCACCCATAGTTTCCCATCACATACCATTCTTTAAGCAGCCATTTTTTACAACCCGGGAGAAAGAAAATATTTAGACACAACAAATCAAAGGCAGTAAAAAATTGCACTTGAAAGCATGCTCTTGAGATTAGATATTTTTTTTTTGCTCTTTGGACTTCCTTGACCCAAAGTTCTGGTTTTAAGACTTTCAGGATCAAAATTTTCAAATTCTGTTTATCTTAACAAATAACATCATTGTTAAATACTTTATTACAGTAAATAACAGAGAGGTTTTATTAATACAGTTTAAAAAACATTGGTTTATATAATGTATCATTATGCTTTTACTTTTTTTGTCAGAATTTTTTAGGTATATCTGTAACTGAAGCAGCAGATCACTGCCACTCCAGGAGAAAGATGATACTATTTCAGCAGAGAAAATGAGATTAGAAGAAGCCCGAGAAAGTGTTTTTGAGATAAAACTCAAATATCAACACACAAAAGGGACTCTCTACCTCCTGTTGTTGACCACTACAGAAAATATACTTTAAATAGATATGTATAAACGTTTTTGAAAGACTGAAATGATTGACAGTTGTATTAATGTTTGAAGAAGTCTTGAATGATGAATCAGAATACAGAATTTGAAGCTTTTCTTCGTTCTAATTAACTGATGGTAATGATAGATGTAATCTCAGGGCAATGACATTGCCCTTCAGGCAAGGACAAAAATTGTCTTGTTTGTTCCAGTATAGGTAAAGGTTTGATTTGCCTGTTTACCACACTAGAATTGACACAAACTTTAATCATTCAGCTGATGAATGAAGAGATGCAAAGCTATAAGAGATGCATCATTTGTTTTACAAATTAATAAATGTCATAAGCATTGAAAATCACCCTGTATTAAATAGCCCATACTGCTTTCCAAACCATTTTGATCACCAAAAAAATGAAGATAACATAATGATTATTCTAACTTTTTATACAGGGGCACAGACTGAAAAGCACTCATTAAACCTGAGATGTCAGTCCAAGGAGTCTCTGGCTCCTTCTCTCAGAAATGACTCCACCTGCAACAAAGTCAGCTGGAAGGATTTTGTGCTTGTGGTTCAGGTATGTCTGTACAGCATCCTGCGGCTTAGCATAAGTGGCATGCAGAGAGAGGTTTAAGATAGATGACAGTCTCTGTCTGCACATTATGGCTAAGGCAAGCACAGACATTTTTTCTGTCTCTCCGCCTCAGGGAGCAATAAGAGCCAGCAGGAGAAAGGAACAAGCAGTCAAGAGTAGGTATCTCAGGAAGGCAGATTAGATCTCCCTTAGGAATCCCTTATCTTCATGCATGTAGCATGTAATACTACTTATGTTGGCAAGACATATCTTCCAAGGAAGGAAGGATGAAAGAGACAAAATGAAATTTGAGAATAATGTTAAAAACACTTGAAAGGCTGTGTTTATAGCTCTTTTAGTTTCCAATTCTCCTTAGAGTTGCCATTTAGCATTATTTCAAGAACATTCTTTCTATGCTAATGGCTGTCATCAGTAATAACTTTCATTGGTGTTCATGCCTTTTATGGCTCAGATGAACACCACTGACATTACACTTTTCAAAGTCTGTAGTTTCTTTGATGAAAGAGTACAATGGGTCTGGCTGGGATAAAGTTAACTTACTTCATAGTAGCTTGTATGGTGCTGTTCTGAATCTGTGATTAAATGGTGTTGATAGTGCACCTACTTTTTAGCTATTGCTGAGCAATAGCCATCAAGGCACCGCCAGCATCTCAGCCTGTCCCCCTCCCAGCAAGCAGGCTGGGGTGGCCAAGAGTCAAGGGGACACAGCCAGTACAGTTGACCCAAACTGACCAAAGGGCTATTTAATGCCATGTAACACCATGCTCAGCAATAAAGACACCTGGGTTTTGTTCTTTCATAACTGGCCATTGTTCAGAGACTGGCTGGGCACCGGTCTGCTTGTGAGACGTGGTGAGTGATCACTTATTTTTTGTGTTTGTTGTTGTTTGATTGTTTTTTAATATTTCCTTCACCTATCAAACTATCTTTATTTCAGCCCACAAGTTTTTCTTGTGTTTTCTCTTCTGATTCTCTCACTGATCTCACTGGGGAAAAGTGACCCAGCAGCTTGTGGATGCTTAGTTGCTGGCTGGGGTCAACCCACCAGAGACAGTCATAACCAAAGTCATTATGCTAGCAGAGAATGCAGTACATCATTTAGATTTACCCTGGTAGCACCAATTATCTTTTCCAGTCACGTGGCAAATATACAAATAGGAATATGTGACTGACACGACAGGTCTCTAAAATGAGCTCCTACTCTTTAATGGAAAGCATTCATTTTCAGCTAAATTTATTTTTTCTTTATTTGTGGAATATTCTTAAAGGATAGACTGCACCAGTTCTAGATCTTTCCTTCCTTCCTTCCTTCCTTCCTTCCTTCCTTCCTTCCTTCCTTCCTTCCTTCCTTCCTTCCTTCCTTCCTTCTTTTCTTTCTTTCTTTCTTTCTTTCTTTCTTTCTTTCTTTCTTTCTTTCTTTCTTTCTTTCTTTCTTTCTTTCTTTCTTTCTTTCTTTCTTTCTTTCTTTCTTTTATTATTTAGTACTTTTCGGACTTACTTCAGTTGTTTTGACTATGATCCAAGTCAACAATTGTTAATAAAGCTAAACTGAAAACTGCAATATGGTTAGAGAAGTAGCACTTGATTTTAATATTTCTGCTAGACTTAAAATATTAACAAAGTTTTATTAATTTGTATTACTCCAGATTTTCATTACAGTCAATGACAGAACACTTCAGACTAACTTTTTTCCATGCCTCAAATTTTATGAAGCCTCTGCTTTGCCAATGTTTACTTTAAGATTTAGAATTGCAACCTTACTGTCACTTAGTAGTTGATTCCTAATAGTACTGAAATTTATTTATTTGGCACAACAGGAGATTAATCAGTCTATGCTTCAACTTTTAAAGCCAGCATAAACCACGTAGTATTTTGCTCTGTTCATCTAATAGTTCCATTACAGTGTATGTGATCCTAGCACATAATTTTCAGGCTTAAGCTCCTGCTCTACATCTGTCATTTCTGTACAGAATAAAACGCTTTGAAGGTTTTTGTAATCACAATAAGTAAGGTTAAGATCACAGTCCAAATTTTGCCATTCTGCTAATATATCTTCCTCATCTTAGAACATGTTATTTCATACCTTGTTCTCTGCTCTATCATGGGAAATGAAGTCTACCTGTTAGCCTCCTAATCCCTCTATTGATGAGACAGATTCACCATTCTTCCCCATCTTACCTATGTCAGTTCCTTAATCTTTATTTTCTCAGGGGAGAAAATCTGTACTTTTAGTATCATGTTCTCCAGCTCATAATGCTGTATTCTGACATTTTCTCCAGTATCAAAATTACAAGCTATTTTCCCCTAACAGCTGTTTAGTACCATATTTCATAGCTCAAATTCTTTTTTATATTTCATATTTTATTCCAGTATCACTGGCAAGGATCAACAGACATTTAATTGTTTTTCCCTATATTATTTATTCTTTTTCTTTCAGATGTGATGCTATGCTTGACTTTTCCACATTAAAATTCTTCCCCACACTCTGCTCCTACTCTAAAGATTTGGTAACTATGCCATCCTTTTCTTTTCCTGCCAAAAAGTAACTACAAAAGTAAATTTCAAGGAACTGAAAAAGAGAGGTTAAAAAAGAAGCATCATACATATTAATAAGGCTGAAACAATACTCTGCTAACAACCTACTATTATTCCTTTACATCAAAAGAAAATACAGAATATGAGCCTGAGAAACTACAAAAGTAAAACTGAAAATTAAAAAAGGACACAAAGTCAGAAGCACACCACGGTGGTAAGTGGTATATACCTATATATATATAGGTATATGGTAATTACATGTATATATACATATATATGGTGTGTGTATATATATATATATATATGGGTAACAGATATCTCAACCCTTAAACAATAGGTGTACAAGGTTGCTCAGCCTGTAAGCAACCATTATAATCCCATGTCAAGCTCCTTAGTTTTAACCACTTATAACAATGGGGGGGGGGGGGGGGAATGGATAATGACAAAGTTAGAGGAATACAGCAGTGAATGGTATCATTATTCCAAGAGCTACTTGAAAAAACAAATGCTGGCCCTTCATATATGCCAAGCCATTCTACTCTTGGTTATAAAACACTACGGCATGTTACTCCACAAGAAGTTCCACTGGATGAAGAGCATGTGTAGAAAAAATGTGCTCTCAGTGTGGGTGATAGTATTGCAATCTGGTCCATGGTGTGTTAGAATATATTTGGAGCAGATTGAGGACACCACCTGTTCACACTACTCAGAAGCTTAGCTAATAACAGCAGTCAATACTATCAGAGCAAATTTTAATGAAAAGTGTTAGGAATCAAATCCTTCTTTGCTTGCAGACATCTTGTAGTGTTTTTAATGTGAAGCAATGATACTGGAATTTCTGCCTAGCAAAACCACCATCGCCAGGACATCAGCACAATGCAAACTGAAATCAAATATGGTCACTCCTTTATTTGTAATCCTATTAGTTTAGAATCAGTATATGACAAAAGCCTAGAAGGATACAGTGGAATTGCAGCTCATCATAGAATTAGATCAGATTCTGTATTCCCTTATACCGCTGTACTGAATCATACTCAAAGAAACCTGTCTACATGTGTTTTGGCAGTTATTCTGATAAAAGACAAGAACGACATAATGGAGAGTTGGCTCCGTAGCAACAAATAATAGTGCTGAACACTGTGATCCCACAAACTTGCACATGTACTGTAAAAAGCTGTATTTACTTGATTTTAGCTGAATTATCTTTTGTCCTCATGTATTTCTTTAATTTCATTAAATCACATTTGGAAGAATGAAAATTGTGCCAACAGCCCTTCTTGTAATAATTCTGTTATAGTCTGTTAGGGTGAAGCACCAGGAGTGGTTTTGGAGACCACACCTGAGAAGTCTCCAGTCTAGTCCCAAAAGATCTAAAAAGTATGTTCAAGGTTACAAATTCAGAGTATTTACCTGAATTCATGAACCAGGGTCCAAGGTACTTCAGTTTTCAGGGAGAAATAAATGAAATAATCTAAGTGGTTTAGAAATTGTAAAATCAGTGAAATCTTTAATTATCAAACTATATTCTGCATCTGTACTATTTTAATAGCAGTGAGGACATAAGTAATAATCACACACGAGTGATACTAAAAGGTACCAGATGACTGGCTGCATCATGAGTATCTAAACCAGAAAGAATTATTAAACCATATAAAATTATGTTTCTGTTATGAATACAATGTTTAATAAAAAGAGATCTACACTTATAAACTCAAAAAAACTGTGCCTTTTTAAGGAGAAATACAGAATACTACATACTGACTCCATTAAAAACAAGTCCCCTAAGGCACTACAAAACTAAATATTTTTGTACAACCCTTCACTGTCAGAACTCTTCTGTATGTGAAAATAGACCTCAGGGCAGTAACATACATCACCAAATTTCTCTCAGTGAATGCAGGTTTGAATTGTGCTTTCTGGCAGACAGATAAAACAGAATGATTACTTATCTGTTCAGAACAGAAGCAATGTATTGTTTTCCTTTTTTTTTCAAAGATACATGCAAGACATTGAGGTTTTTATAAATGATCAGCTAATGTCAGCATTGGTAATCTCATATCAAAAGAGCTCTGCTTGGATCTGACAATGGAAAAAGGAAAACTTGATGGAAGTAATTTTTGTTGAGCAGTATGCAAAGAAACACAGATCTTTGTTGTACTATTCCTACAGTCATCTATAAAAACAAGTCTGAAGAAGCTGCACTAACTCCAGGAGCATCATGCATATTAATCACGCTGAATCAATAGGAAACTAATCCTGTTTTTCTTGAAGTAAATAGTATAACTCCTGTTGATTTCAGTCACAGCTCAGTGTTGGCTTTCTAAACACAACAAAGTGAAGGAGCTTTAAAAATGAAGGAGAGATTTACTGTATATCTTCTTATATAAAAAATAAGAATTTGTTTACAAACGGTATGTAGAAACAAGCTTATAGAAAAGTCAACAGGACAGAAAAGGAATTGTATATCTGTTGCAAAATACATGAACAAATTACATCTCTATGAAAATAAAAAGATTTTGTAGGTGGGATTGTTTTCTGGTTTCTTTACCAAAGGATTTTCTCTTTTGTTCTGAAGTTCCTGTTCTTTAATATTTTATGCGTCTGTAATCACCTTGAGGTCTGTAAGCTACTCTTTGCCTAGTTTCAGGAAAAAAAAAAAAAAAAAAAAAAGCCACAGGAAAGAAATAAAAGAAATAACATGATTCTACATAGAGTTAGGATAAAACTTCACTTTTCACTTAGTATTCTCTATTTGGAGAACAGCTTCATGAGAAAACAGCATGTAAGTAATGGTTTATTCTCACCCATGAAGACTGTTGTTCCCCTCTTCTTTTTTCTTCAAGTTATCAGCTTGTAAAATATAGTAATACTGAAAATACAATTTTTCTTAGGCCTGATTTTTTTCCCCTCCCTCCCCCCTGCCCCTCTGCTTCTCTCTCTCTCTATTTTCCCATAGACTTTGGAACAGAATCTAGAAGGAGGATTCTCATTCTACATCTCACTGGACTGTGACCTTAGCTAATTTAGTATGCTGCTATAAGGCCATTTAATATAGCCCTACTCCCCCCTTAGGACCTTTAGGTCCTTTGAGGAGTCAGACTAAATCTGACTACAAATATAAACTTAACATGTATAAACCATGGGAGGGCCTTGGAGGTCCTGCCTTGGGTCAGAACTTGAGTTGGTGCATTAAAGGTGTCATTCTGACATGTATGCAGACTGTGGTCTGTGCTCATAGATCTTCTCTGGCACTGCTTTAACTTATTTCCAATGGCATGTGGTACATAAAATGTGGTACATGGGCAGGACAGGAGTAACAGTACTATCCAACAAGCTTTTTTTATCTAGGTGTTCTGTGAAGAAGGACTATGTGGCATACCATGCAGTGCACGTGCCCTGTTGCATTATAAAAGCATGTAAATTTAAGTTCCACCTGACAAAGAATTTCATTGACCTAAAAGTGTCCTCTGAGAGACTTCCTATAGTCAGTTAAAGGCCAAAAGTTAGCTGGGGAAACTATCCTTCAGTCTCTCATAACACCACTGGGCTCCCTGGGAAACCAAGAGCAGAATGCATGTATTTAAAAAGCTTATGATCAAAACAAAAATTTTTGTCATCTTTTTTTTGTTATCTAGAATTAGGAATACCTTGGTTGAGATCTACATGATTATTAATATAGAGATATTTATGGTGTATAGTAAAGTAATCCTTAAAATTGTCCTTGTGTTTCTAGGAAGAGACTCATTTAAATTTATGTTCTTGCTGTTAATTTTTTGTTTAAAAAAACAAAACTGTCTAGAGATATCAACAAACTAAAAAGGACTATACATGGACTCCTACTGCGGAAATTTATGAAAATGAAAGAATACCAAAATGATCATGCTGTATAAGAAGAAATAAGAAGTCTATGCATAGACTTTATCTACGATATTAGACAATAGCCGATACCAGAGAAGATACATGAACAGGTCAAGTAGTAGGGATTCTTTCCCAGTAGAGCCTCTAGCAAGTAAAGTTCAGGAATCCTAAAATACAGGTGGCATTTTTGACTTTATTAACTCGTGATGATTTTTTTTTTCTCTTTAAGTTTGCTCAACTGCTTTCTCAGTCTACATGTTGCAAAATGTTGTCATCCAGAGCGTTGTGTGCCTAAAAGGTTCACAGCTATACTTTGCACAAAGTTTCTTAACTTGTCCTGAATTGGCCTAATTTCAGACAGGTTCATTCTGGTTTACAAAGAGGTAGTGACAAAACTCTGTTTAACTTCCTCACATCCCTTAGGAGTCTATAGACATTTCTCATATACTCTTTGAAAACATATTTTCTGGGCTCAATACTGTAACCTCCTCAAGCCACTCCTCATGCTGAAGCCAGTCCATCTGTTTGATCATCCTTTTCTGGGAGACTGTGGTGCTTTTACCCACCTGGACAGCTAATGAGCTAGTGGGCTTCCTCAAAGGAAGAGGAGGAGAAAATACAATGGAAAAGGGCTCAAGAGTTGAGATAAGGACAGGGAGATCGCTGAGCAGTTACTGGCATGGTCAAAACACACTCGGTGGAGGGAGATTAATACAATTTATCACCCATTATTAACAGAGTAGAGTGAGAATTAAAATCAAACTAAAAACACCTTCCACCCTCCTCTACCACCTCCCCTGAGCAGCACAGGATAATGGGACGGGCAATCAGGGTTGCAGTCAGTCCCTGATGCTTGGTCTCTGCCGCTCCTTCATGGTCCCTCTCTGCCTCTGCTCCTCGTGGGGTCCCTCCCACGGGATGCCGTCCTTCCTGAACTGAGCCTTCAGGGTCTGCCCCCAGGCAGCAGCTCTTCAAGAACTGGTCCCACATGGCTCCATACCATGGGTTCCATCCCCCAGGAGCAAACTGCTCCAGCACGGGTCCCCCATGGGTGGGCGGCAGCTCCCCCCAGACCCTCTGTTCCTGCGTGGGCTTCTCTCCACGGGCTGCAGCTCTGGCCCGGGGCCTGCTCCTGCGGGGGCTCTCCATGGGCCACAGCCTCCTCCAGGCCACAGCCACCTGCTCCACCGGGGGCTCCTCCACCCATGGGGGGGCTGCAGCGTGGAGATCTGCTCCATGTGGGACCCATGGGCTGCAGGGGGACAGCCTGCTCCACCAGGGGCCTCTCCACAGGCTGCAGGGGAACTGCTGCTGTGTGCCTGGAGCACCTTCTGCCCTCCTTCTGCACTGACCTGGGGATCTGCAGGGCTGCTTCTCTCACATTTTCTCACTCCTCTCTCCCAGCTGCTGTTGCACAGAAGTATTTTTTTCCCTTTCTCCAATCCACTCTCCCAGAGGCCCACCCAGCGTCACTCACTGGCTCAGCTCTGACCGGTAGCAGATCCCTTTTGGAGCCATCTGCAGCTGGCTCTGATCTGACATGGGGCAGCTGCTGGGCTCTGCTCACAGAGGACACCCCTGCAGCCCTCTTGCCACCTCCTTCATCATCATTTAGATGGACGCTCTGTTTCCACAGCACTAACATGTAATTTTGTGATTTGCTTTTTGTTCCCCTTTTGTGATTCACTTTATTTTTCTTGTTCCTGTTCAGCACTGTGTTTCCATTGAAACACTCATTCTTTTTGCTTAATGCTAATATTTAGTTCATGGTTTATCACTGCATCTAGTCAGTTAAGAGTTTTTTCACATTTTTCTATTATTTTACACTGAATTCTACATAATATTTTCACTTGTCTGTTATTAATTATCAAGAGGTCCCCATAAAATTGTCAAAAAACAGGTTTAGGTTTTGTTCCATTAAAAACTTAGCATCATAGCCAAACTCTGAACTGATTTTTCATCTCCTTTATCAGGATATTTATCAGTTAATCCCATCATTCTTTTAGCTTTGGAATGCAATGTATCTGTAAATCAAGCACTACATTTCATATTGAGACAGTATTGTTTTCAATATCAACTGAAGGTTTGGCAATTCCTTGTTTAAGTAGTGGAGTTTTCTGCAGTTTCCCTCTTTGTGGGTCTTCAACATCAGCTTAGTATGTTATCAGTAACTTCTAAATCCATTAGCCAACTTTATACAAATTTAACACAGACTAAATGCAAAGTAAGTTTTGTTTTATGCTTGCCAGAAAATGACCATCAAAAATAACATATTCTTAAAATGTCTGTTATATAAACACAGCTACATCTGAAGTGTATTTATCATTTCGTAGAATAAAATGGTGGTTTAATGTAACTCCTAGATCCTAATGCATGTGAATAGTGTTCCAAAGTGAGCTTTAACTGGAGGGAGAGGAAGTATGAAAGAAATGTAATGATCATTTCCAACTGCTTGTAACTCATTAAACCTATTTGTCCTTTTATAAGTCCATGAAATGACAAAACAGAAGAGAAAAAAAAATCTTTAAATGTTAATGCCTGTTGTGTTGTGCCTTCAGAGCACACAAGTAATGGGAATTAATGGGTGCACTGAAAGCAGCAGACTCCTGAGTAATGAGTAATTAGTACTAAGCTATACCGCATTAAGGACCATTAGAGGATAATATTTCTCTATAGCTCAGCTTTACTGGGGCATTTCTTTCACATTAATTTGTTCTCTTTCCTGAAGGAAAAGAAAAGGGGAAAGGGATAGAAAAAGGGAAAGGAAAATGGAAAGGGAAAAGGAAAAGGAAAAGGAAAAGGAATGGGGAAAATGATGAAATAGATTAAACAATAACACAAAAAAAGTAGGCACAAATTCCTTCTTTATATTCCTGTGCTAGTTGCCTTAAAGCAGGCACCAGTGTGAAGTGGAAAGCCTGTGGAGCTAGAAGGATTAGTGAAAGGGGGAAGGGAGAGGAAAAGCAGGTGTGTGGACAAACTGTTGTCTTCTTCACTCACGTTGTTGACACAGATGTACCAACAGACTGAGAAAGATACTCTAAACTGGGGAGATACCTCTCCTCGTAAAAGAAGTAGGAAAAGGGATATGATGCCATTTACTATTTCTTCTCTCACCTCCCCACAATCACTAGCCCCTTCCTTTGGAATTGTGAAAAAGGTGCCAAATGCTGAGATAACTTCATGTGCTAAACACAGCTATGAGTTACATGTCTGTATCATGGGGAGACATTTTATTTTCATCTCTCAATTTTGTTACAAATTCATTTGGACTGTTGTGGCTCCTCTTCTGAGTTGTCTAAGCCGGAAAGTTCCCAGATAGCAAAAAACTCTTCTGGTTGTGTGTAACTGCTGCCTTTCAGTTGAATATGAAAGCATAATTATAAAATGCGCATTTGTGATTATTTCATTGTGATAGTGTTGCCTTAAACATTCCTGGGTGACATACAGTCAAAGTAATGTGCACCTAGTTTATGAAGTATTTCTCTTTTTAACCTTAGTGCCAATGAACCATCAGACTTTAGAATAAGAAATGGTCTTCCCTAGAGACACAAGGACCTTTATATTGGGTAAATACAACGTGTTTACAAATCTTACTTTACCATTCTAAATGTAAGCATTGTAGGCATGAATGCTCTCCAATAAGCTATGAATTTAGATTCTAAATTCTCTTCTCTCAAATATGTACTTTTTTGATACCTTCTACAAGTAGGCTAAATACTTTTCTTGCCATAAATGAATTTCTGAATTATATAGGTAGCTACATAGTGTATGTTTCCATACACTGCACATATGCTTGTATGTATGCCCAGTTCCACTACGATGGAAACTGAGATTTTTGCAATCATGGTAATTACATGCCAGAAAGTAAAAAAATTGTATATGTTATACTGCAGCTGTGCATCTCTCTTGCTCTCTCTCTCATACACACAATCAGAGAATACCGATTAATCTAAGAGTAAAAAAGTGAGAAGGAAGGCTGATACTTTCAGATATGCCTAAGTAATTCAAAAGCATAAGGTTTATTTTCAAGAGTGGATAAATGGGATTTTGACACATTCAAAACTGTGTTTTAATACGTCACTATTATGCTGGAGTGATGGAAATTGAGAAATTACTAGTTTCAATACAAAAAAATTACACAAGATAGTGTGACACGTAAAGAAAGAGACTTCTTATGCTACTTTGCAATGTCATCTTTTATTCACTTAGACCTCAAAACCAAAAAAAGAAAAAAAGCTGAATGTTCTACCTGTATCCATTAAAAAGTAGAACTCCAAGTGCTAGAAAGTAAGGAAGATAAAATCTTGTGATATTTCCTCTTAATATAGGTTTTCACTTGCCTAGTGTAGCTCCCTGAACTAGGTTTTCACTTGCCTTGTGTAGCTCCCTGAACTTCAGTGTTAACTGAATTTGGAATTTACCCAGTGAAGATGAAGAGGAGTTAAATATATATATGTTTATATGTTCAAAAAAATCACCTTTTTAAAAAATAAAATAAAATAAAACCATATTTTTCATCAGTTGCACTGAATGTCTGGCCATGCCTTCTATAGCAGTATACCTGGAGAAGAAGAGGCAATGCCCTTTTTGTGTCATAGCCAGCTCAACAGTTCAGATGCAAGAATTTATGAAGATCAACACCCAAGAAAGTACCTAAGTTAGAATTGAATAGTATTTTCCTGAAGGACCAGCTTCTCTTCTCACTATATAGAGGAAGCGAAGATAAGTGCTATATGCCTAGTGTACGTGTAGCATAAGTTAGATGAGATCAATAGTTCTTGTCAGTCTGTGGCAACTGCATCACTGTATAGAAAACATGACTCTGTCAAATACTTCCCTGATTTCCTTTGTAGGCTTAGCCTAGAACAAATTCAGTAGTTGCATTTCAACTTTTAATGTATACATAAGCAGAATTTCCATGATGGAAAGTCTTTCCTATTCTGCTTTCATACTCAGACAAAGAAATCACCCTGATTTTCTAAAATCAGAAATTACAGTTAAGCATGAACTTGAGTAACCCTTATATATATAATATTTTATATTATATATATATACATTTATGTATATTTATGTATATATAAATATAAATATATATATTTAATGTATATTCTATATTTATATATAAATACATATTGTATATGTATTTATATAAATTTATATTTATATTATATATATATATAAATGGTTGAGAAAATAGTAAGAAATTTGCTATTTGTATGTGTGGTACCTGGCAGAAAAGCATGTGGAGGTACAATTCAGAAATACATATTCTTCAGGAACTGTGCCAACAGGTTTCAAGCTTTCCCATCACCCAAATATGTAGAAGACATACATATATATATATATAAGACATTATAGACAGAAGTATTAAATCCAATTTTTTCTTATTTATTTAGTTATTTATTTTTCCCAGCATGAATATATGCTGGGAAAATGTCAGGTAAGTCAATGTAACTAAACAAAAGTTTAGACTTCTAAAGACTAAAACCCCTTAGAAGGCGTTTTTAGTTTGCTTTTAGTTCTCACTGCTCTACTCTGTTAGTAATGGGTGATAAATTATATTAATCTCCCTCCACTGAGTGTGTTTTGACCATGCCAGTAACTGCTCAGCGATCTCCCTGTCCTTATCTCAACTCTTGAGCCCTTTTCCATTGTATTTTCTCCTCCTCTTCCTTTGAGGAAGCCCACTAGCTCATTAGCTGTCCAGGTGGGTAAAAGCACCACAGTCTCCCAGAAAAGGATGATCAAACAGATGGACTGGCTTCAGCATGAGGAGTGGCTTGAGGAGGTTACAGTATTGAGCCCAGAAAATATGTTTTCAAAGAGTATATGAGAAATGTCTATAGACTCCTAAGGGATGTGAGGAAGTTAAACAGAGTTTTGTCACTACCTCTTTGTAAACCAGAATGAACCTGTCTGAAATTAGGCCAATTCAGGACAAGTTAAGAAACTTTGTGCAAAGTATAGCTGTGAACCTTTTAGGCACACAACGCTCTGGATGACAACATTTTGCAACATGTAGACTGAGAAAGCAGTTGAGCAAACTTAAAGAGAAAAAAAAAATCATCACGAGTTAATAAAGTCAAAAATGCCACCTGCATTTTAGGATTCCTGAACTTTACTTGCTAGAGGCTCTACTGGGAAAGAGGGAGAGCAAGAGTCTGGTTGTGGTGTTTAGCTGCATGAAAGCACCACAATTGGAATTATAATCACTGTAACATGTACTTTAGCTGTCATGTAGAAAAAGCTCTGGAGCTTGTATTCTCTTCCTTTTCTTATATATCTTTGCAAGGTGGAAGGTCAGACTTATGTTACAATGATAATAATCAAAAATGCAATGAAAAACTGCTACACAAGGCAGAAATATTGCATGCGAATTTCATTCAGAATAAACCAAAGTGAAGGGATTGGGAATTTAATTCAGTAACCAGTATCTTTGTTTTGTAGACTAAAAGCTCTTTCTTTAAAAACTGGCATGCACATGGTTACTGCATAATAGATAATTCTCTACATGAGGATTTTAATAGCTTCTATTCTATAATTGGAAATTAATTATGTGATCTGATTAAAAATATACATATATATAGCTAAATACGGAGATATCAAAGATATTTTTAAAGGATTTAAAAGAGCAAAGCTCAAGAAGCAATTCCTTTGATTTCCTTGTGGGCTTAGTTCTGCACAGACTTATGCACCTTTGTAGTATCTGTCATAGTTGTACTACAGGCTTCAGTGGCAGCAAAGTAGCCTCTAACAACTGCTGGCACTTGTGAAAGAGTAGAGCTGAGGTTTAAACTATTCCAATAAAAGTGAATGAGTGAAAAAGCAGGTATAGGACATGTACCATGATTCTTAAAGTTATTGCCTCTGACTCTAAGGCTGCATTTACTCTGTAAAGCAGAAAGCATGAGAAAATTTATAAGCAATTTCTTTTTTTTTTTTTTTCCCCTTTATGTTTTTTTTTTTTTTCCAGATTCTTAGCCTTTTTGCTGTGGGAGCAGAAAACATCCATGCTCTGCTTATGTAAAAGATATGCTCTTGTGGTCAGAGCTTTCAATTCAGTGCCACTTAAAACCAAAATTATAAGTTTTCCTAAACGGCATTCTCCCACACAAAAAAGAATTTAGTCAGGGAAACACAAAGGCCTCGTTATGTGCATCCAACTGATTGCAGTTCACTCTTTGAACATGCCACATGATTCACATATATTAAAGTGAGGCCCATGGTCACAAAGGACCATTTCTGTCACCTAGAAAGTTTTCAGAGAAAGTTTCTATCTTTTTACGATAGACATTTCTAGATTTACAAATCTTAATATCAAAAAGTTTCATTACAATTATCTAACTCAACCTCAAATGAAACATGTAGCTGTTCTCCCTGAAATATCTGGAGAATTTGGGGGTGCATTAAGTGTTCTTGTTGTCTGTAGCATCAGTATGCTGAGGTACCTTTGCTTTCCAGCACCATCTATGTCAAGAGCTGGCACAGTTTTAAAACACAATGCAAAGGGAAAGGAGCAACGGAAAGCAAACAAACACTCTGGGGACAGTTTATCTCATGCCAAAGAGATAAAAGTTATCTAAAAAAAAAGTTATATGAATCACACCCAGAAGTGCTTCTTTCTTTTCATCAACTATAAAGGAAGCTTAGGAGGAATAGTTCAGATATACACGTCTATGTTATTCACATCAAAAGTCAGATGAAATAAATACCACCCAGAGAATCTTCTTGCAGACCGTAACTGGATTGGATTTGGTTCAAACTTGCCTTTGCATTACTTTTTTTTATGATAGGATTTCACAACATGACAAACATCGCAATAACCCTGTATATATGGAAAATATAAAATGTCACCTGTAACTACGGGAGTTTGATAGGTTTTGCTTCTGATGGACAGCTTCTGATTAAAAACAAACAAATAAATAAATACTTATTTGATACAATCATACCAGATGAAATACTAGCTAAAGCAACCTTACAAAGCTGTTGTGATGAAGAACACATAACAAAGACATAGTATCCAATATGCATAAAAACTGCTGTTTTGTAGCAAGTTACAATAGAATTACCAATCTTTTACAGACTACAAAATATTTGTTCTTATGAAAGCAGTATGCTTTGAAGCAATATTTAACATCATGGAAAAAGTAGAAATGAAACTGTAAAAGAGATAGATAAATCACAACTGTAGCATCTCAAAGTTCTCTAGGTAACCTACACATTACTTCTCTAAGCTGGAACATTTTTATTTCTTCAACATATTGACTATAAATGCTATGTAAGATTGATATTTTATAGTCAATGGACTACACAAGAGATAAAAAGCATACTGATATGGCATTCTGATCAATAAATTTTCATTTTCATCTCACTGTTGGTATCAAAAACTTGACTTGCTTTAAAACCTAGTAAAATTAACTGCAGTACTTTCTTTGTGTACTCACATCTCCCAACTTACAGCCTACCTGCCAAACTGGGAGAGTCATTTTACATCAGGTTTAGCTGGTCTGGATGTTAAAAACAATCTCATTTGGCTTTATTAAATAAAACACAGTCTTGTGCAAGAACTTCAGTTAAAATGAAGAAAAGTGTGCAGTTTCAGTATAATGTTAATAATGTCTGTTATCTGTATTTATTGATTGGAGAAAAAATGACTGTTCAATTTCAAAACTGCAGATAATTAATTTTCTCAAATAGTGCTATGTTTTTCATAAGAATTGTATGTGGCTAAAGCCAATATTGCTAGATTTATTAAGAATGCGATAATCACTATTTCTAAGAACTTAAATCAACAATATTAATCTGATATTGCTAATTACAGAGCTATTTTGCAAACTCCAACATTTTTTCAGGATCAAGTTTTAGTTATAACACTGTAGTAATTTATTCTTCTGTCCTTTTTTAAAAATTAATTTTGAAAGGATCACTATCATGCAAAATTAGATTCATAACTGTTCAGTATTACATTGATCCAGGGTAAAATCCAATTTTTAAGAAAGAACTACAGACTTAGGAGTGTGAAACACTTTCTGATTTACCAAGTATTATTATTTCCAGTTTAACACTGGGTGACACACAGCTAATGTGACTATACTTTTTGTACACAGACCTAGCTTGCAACCAGTCAGTTCAGAGCCCAACACAATTAGAAGTGTCTACAGCAGTCCATGGAGATACAGAGTTCAGCACTCAGTATCTAAAGGTGGCATTCAAAGCAGCCACCAGAACACCAAGGATGGATGTTGACTCATCCTGTACCACATACATTCAGACCAGAGATTAGCAGTTTGCATTGTCCTGTTAATCAGTTTATCAGGTCTTGCACACATTTTTCTCAGCCTTTATAAATACATGCACCACCAAACATTTTTGGAAGAAGTGCATAAAACACCTTATACCTATGTTTGTTGGCTGCAGGAATAGACCTGATAGATGAAATATTTTGTTTGTAGCTCAACAAAGGTTTTCGTTGTCATATTTTTGAAGGCAGTAATCTTATTTTTAAAAAGAGAATGCCCAGTCTCTGGAAATCACTGGTGCTTAAATCTTCTTGCAACCACTAAGATTTCCTCTAGGAAACACAGCCTGTATCCTAGGTTTCTCTTCCATGGACAACTTTGAATGGAGAAAGATTACATTCAGAATTACATTCTTCAGAAGATGAGTCCCTTGCTTTGATGTCACACCTTCAGCTCACATTTAGTCCTAAAGTCCCCCTCAATAGGAGTCAGCCTGTACTTCTCACAGCTCTCCTTAACACAGATGCCTCAGCAATTATGATAACAAACGGCTGAGCATGGCCATAAATTACTCCTAAAATGTGATCGACTAAAGCTGAAGACAACCATCTATAGCAATTTTCAGAAGCAGGAAGACATCATTTCTCTAATTCCTCTTAGTCAAGCTTGAATACGTGTCAGTTGTTTGATTATTTTAATTTAGAAATAAAAAATAATTTTAATTTAGGATACATTTAATTAAAATAAACTGGTAAAAAGGCAAAATCATGGGAAATGAGGAAATCAGTAAGAGTGGTTTATCCAACAATACCATAGTTCCAAGAAGAAGAAACAAATGGAAAATAAAAAGTGTTTATGAATATCATTGAAGTTTACTTGTGTGAGCCTTTCCCTCCACAAGAACTGAGAACATTCTTCTGCAATGACAGAGAGAAGCTGACTTCTACATCTTTGTTTGAAGGTATTGAAATCACACTGCTTCAACAAGAGATGAATTAGTTGCTAGAGGGAAAGATTAATTTGTCAAAACTGAGGAATTGGCTTAGTTTTTTATGGAATTAGCCAACTCCATCTTTTGTTTCAGTTATGCTGGGAAATCTCTCTTCTGTAGTATCTCAGAAGAGATAGTGCATTAGAAGATCAGTAACAGATATTTTATTTAATTGTACATATAAAACATGAAATATTTCAGGCCATTTCCTGCTAACCCAAATAATAATAGAAAATTTCCTGAAACATTTGAGGGATGATCCTCTGAGTTATTAAATGCCTCTGTGTAACACACATTAACTGGGAGGACAGTAAGTACCAAACAGAAAGAGTACTAATTCGTGACCGCAGAGTAGTCTTTTGAAAGCTAACTGAGGGAAATTTCAGAGAATGTATTTAAATAGTAAGAGTACACAAGGATTATTTTAATAGCCAATATCTTGATCTTAGGAAATGAGATGACGTATGGCATGCTGTCAGTGTTAATATTTAAGAAGAAGAAAGTTGTGTTATTGGTACTCTTGGAACCTAGAACACGGATTCTTTTGGCCAGAGTCTTTAAAACTGTACTATAATCCAGCTGGCATGGGTGAAGTAAGCAAAAGTGTCTTGTACCTGTCCTCAAAGGACTGATTCCTTCCTCTGGGTAATTGACAACTCCAGCCAAGGTTTTTGAATGTTTATGGGCTATTGATCTATCTGACACAGAACAAACTAAGCTTCATATAAAATCTGCACTCAAATCAAATAAGGGAATAGGTGAATGACTCATAAAACATCTACCAACTGTAGTGTAGAGAAAGAAAGAAAGAAAGAAAGAAAGAAAGAAAGAAAGAAAGAAAGAAAGAAAGAAAGAAAGAAAGAAAGAAAGAAAGAAAGAAAGAAAGAAAGAAAGAAAGAAAGAAAGAAAGAAATTAAAATGGGATGCAAGTCTAATGACTAGGGAGAGAGTCTGCTGAGGAAACAGATTTTCCCACTGCAAATCTGAGACTCATCAAATTTCTCTTTTTTCAAATAAAATCAATTTCTGTGTTGCTTACAGCTGTTTCCCAACAACAAAATAGAAATTATCCTGTAATGGAGAAAAATAACAATAAAAACTTCATATCCCAAAGTCCTGCTAGCAGAAATGTTGTATAAGAGTTCTGCAGTATTTAAAATTTATATTTACAAACAAATCCTTGCATAGTATGACATATATCTACTTTTTGATATTATGATTAAATCTGAGAGATTGTGTATTTCGTACGAAGTTAGTTGGCTCCAAATAAAGAATTTCTAACAGTATGGTATATAAATATGTCAGATATTTACTCTTTTCAATAATATGACTTGCAGCCTAGTAAAGTAGACTGAAATGAAGGTGATGTGGAATTTAAAGGAGGCTTATCAATATTTGATACCAAAAGAAAGTGTTGAGGAATTAATATACCAACAATACAGCATCTTACTATTCTAGTGGAGTACTATCACAGTAAATTGTTTGTAGTCTAAAAAGCAATGACAGTTCAAAACATGTCAGCACATATTAAAACAATGACTATATTTCTCATTTTAGATGCATATTACTTTCATAGAGCACTAGAAAGTCATTTTCCCTGCTGTGATCATAGATTACAGAAAATAGCGGATGTAGATTGTCGTGCTTCATTGATTACATTTTATTACATTTAATGTTATTTAAATGATTGCAGAGCATACTTGAAAAATTGGTGTTGCATCCTTGCCCAGAACCCTTAATGAAAGACTGTGTCTAGAGCAGTGAAGTATATGCTGAAGGCTATCCAGTTATTGGCATAGATTGTAGTACTTTTTTCTATTATTATAATATTGTACTTTCAACTTGTAATATTTAAGCACAGCTAAGAAAGTGATGAAATAAAAATAATGGTGTCTATATTTTTCCCAAAAATAAAAGATGTATTTTGCAACATGAATTTATGAGTATCAAAAATGTAATAGCCTTTCCTATAGACAGGTTGTATTTTCCAGAAGTCTGCATCTGAAAAAAAATAAATAAAGTAAAGTAAAGTAAAGTAAAATAAAATAAAATAAAATAAAATAAAATAAAATAAAATAAAATAAAATAAAATAAAATAAAATAAAATAAAATAAAATTGCTACACTTTTTAATGGGCCCAGCTAATCAAAAGAATAAAGGCCTTTACAATTACCTTCCCCTATCCTGAATGAAGCCTCCTGCAAGGTACCAAAAAATAAATAAAAAGAAGAAGAAGAAGAAGAAGAAGAAGAAGAAGAAGAAGAAGAAGAAGAAGAAGAAGAAGAAGAAGAAGAAGAAGAAGAAGAAGAAGAAGAGGAGGAGGAAAAGGAAAAGGAAAAGGAAAAGGAAAAGGAAAAGGAAAAGGAAAAGGAAAAGGAAAAGGAAAAGGAAAAGGAAAAGGAAAAGGAAAAGGAAAGAATATTTTCATTGGCTTTTGCTTTGCAAACTTCATAGATACCTATGAAAGAAAACCCAGAAAGATCAAAAGGTCTGTGAGAAAAGGTAGCAAGGAAACCAGTTCTGAGCAGACAGGTGATGTATACCAAGCAAAAGCCATTTTGTGTTTTAGTGAAATAGGATTTGGGCCTGGATGAATACAGAAATAGATTTCATTGAACCTCCAGCACTAACAGAATCGACCTGTACCACCATCAAAATAGTACAACAAAATGCTATTTGAGCATATGAAATCTTTTCACATCGTTTAAGCACAGCTGGATCACTTTGAAGTTACCAGTACACTTACAACATTCTGTTCATATGTGGAAAACAGTGAAGAGAAAGACTTAGTTTTATATATGTATGCAGCAAATTGATTCTTTCATTTTAAAACTTACACTTTTAATGGATTTTTTAAAGTGGACATTTACATTTTTCATGTATCAGTGAAAAAGGAATGACATCTAGTGGCAGATTAAATTAGTTACTACTCTGTAGCAGTAGTGAAGGACACTATAAAGAAATCCATCATCTGTTCGTAGTGGTTTGGAATTAAATGGAATAGATCCTGGTAACATTTATCAGTGTGATTCAATTTGCTCCTGTAAGAGCAATTACTGACCAAGTCTCTTCCTTTATCAAAGTTAAGGGTATATCTGCAGGACTTGATCTGAAAGATATTATAATGCAGAAAAGGTACTTCCTCAAAACAAAATATTTAAACTATATTAGAAAACATGACCCCAGGGAAAATAAATAAATAAATAAAAACAAGCATAAAAAATATGTCTTTGTACTTGGGAGAGAAAAAAATAAAATAAATTTTAAAAAATCAACAGTCCAAGGAACTCACATCTTTCTTCAATTTTTGCTATTTTGTACTGTTTTTAGGTTACTCCAGGTACCCTTTTTGAAGATAGGGTAAGTAGGAATGCTTTCTGATTCATGATTCCTTTTTTTTCTATATTAGGTATTTCTTTTCCAGCCTTATTTTGCAATGGAAATACAGTACTTAGCATGTGCTGTTTTTGTATTATCATGTTGTGCTTTTTTTGTTGGTTTGTAATGGCTACAACAAAAAAAAATAGTAATTAATAAAATATAATAAATAACATTATCCAATTTTTCCACTTCTGAAAATTTAGATCAGAATATTGATGAGGTCATGTTTTCTTCAAATCTTATGTTTTGGGAGAATATGCATTATTTTAATGAACCTGTATTTGTGTACTGTTCTCAAATAGGCAGCTATTTAATAGGGTAGGTCTTGATTTAAGATTGGTAACATAGGCTACTGTTTCACAGTCATTTTAGACAGAAGAAGAAAAGGCAAAAGGAAATTCAATGTAGTATCAAACCATAGGTAAATTTATGAGCTGTGATTCCACTAATTTTTTCTTTGCCTTCAGAAAGCTGTGGTATTAATAGGCAAAAATCACAGTCTTCAGTTGATGCTGAATGAAACATGCTGTGAATAGACATCAGATTGCCTCAAACCTCATTTATTACTAAAACTTGACTGGTGTTGTAGCTTTGATAAATTACAGCAATTTCCAAATGCATGTTTGGAATCTGGGGAGATATGGCATGTGTTATCATGACTGATATACAGCTGAATACTGTCAGGAAAATGTAAATTCATAAATGGATTATTTTTTGTTCTTGAGTTGATTTCTACGTAGAATATTGGCAGGTATATTTTACTTGTTATTTTAATCTCTACTTTTATAAATCATAAGTTTTATGAATAGTTCTTTTGTTCTTGGAAAAGAAACTAATCAAGGCACAATGACAAACCTTCCAATAAGACTAGCTGATAAGAATTATGTTTGCATTGAATTTTATCTAAACACTATTAAACTTTTACATTGAAATTACGTCAATGTAATTTCGTCCATTTGGGTCTAACTTCATCAAACACAATGGATGAAAAGTAAAAATTGATTTGTCAAACACTTCTCTGGTCCTGACTAATGGGTAACCTGTAGAATAGAACAATAAATTCTCTGTATCCCCCATTCAAGAGCTCCGCTTAATAAGTATGTCAGTTCAAGATTTCATAGGCCTTTAAAGCTTGATAACTCACTTTAAACCAAGCTATTGGCTGCGTATGAAAATCCCTATTTCTGCATGTGGCCACAGCATGAATGCTTAAATAGGGAGATTTGTTAATACTGAGTGATCATAAATAATGCACACATAGTAATATCCCTCCAACAGAAGTCCTCCATAACAAGTCTAGAAGTATTGTTTTTAAATGCTGTTTCACATATAATTGAAAATTTTGACTTACAATGTAATCCACATTCTTTATCCTGTAAGACCCTTGCAAAAGTCTTGATGTTACCCTTGCCTAGAGCAAAAAAGATTCCAGGATCTCTCTGTGAAAGCAGTTATAACTTCATCTCTGAATCAGTGATCTCTGATCAGAAAGCTGTTACAGCTTTCAGGTGGACTCCTGGATGTCGCTTTTGCTAAGCAGAAGCAATGGAAAATGGAATTAAATTCTGAAAGTCTGTATACACTGACAAATTATTTTCACTCTAAGCCTCTTTCCTGTTGAACTTTATTAATTCTTTCATATCCTTGGTATCCTTTTTTTTTCATATCCTCGGTATCCTTTTGTCTCCTTATCACCTTCCTCCACAAAATGCTAATACAGTTCTGGTCTTTTTTACCCACCTTCCGTTTCTCCTCTCATCATGTCAGTTTGAATCTAAAATTTTTTCTCAGATAGTACATCACTTTTCTAGGTGCTCTGAAGTCACTTTGTTATAGGAGATCTATTAACCTGGAATGATGGGGGCATAACACCTATTTAGGTAAGTCATTACCAAGCTTCTGTGTGTTCCATTATTGATCTGATGATTCTCATATGGCAAAACTGCCTAATTCTCATCCAAAGTAACGAGAGAAAAAAAAAAAAGGAAAAAAGAAAAAAAAAAAAAAGGAAAAAAAAAAGGAAAAAAAATACAGATTCCATCATAAGAGGAATCCTATCAACAAAATACTACCTTCCCAATCTGAAAGCAGAAACACACTGTCTAAAGGCTTGATCCTCTCTGGCTGAAGTTAATGCCAATCTTCTCCAAAAAATTAATGAGAAAAGACTAAACTTCAAATTTCAATTGCTGAAGAGCAAAGATGACAGAATTAATCAGCATCTCTTTTAATTTATTGCAGCTATTTTGCCAGTGTAAGATATCCAAGATATTTGGCTGTAAACCTTTGGTTTCTGTTAGGTAATAGTAAAGCTTTGACTGTGCAGCAGTGCTAGCACCAATTAAGTATGCTGGCATAGATGTTCTGATGAAAGCTAATCCCACACACTTATTTTATTGAGATTTTCTCACAATAAAATTAACCATTACACTACATCAGAAATGTGTAAGTGGCCCATACCCCAGTTTTGCAAAAGTAACTACCTCCATTTTTTCTTGCAATTTCCAAATGCTCAAAGTGCAATACTTGCTCAGCTGACAGAAGCAAACTGGCATGCTGGAAACAAAATTGTTTATATAAAGAATAGTGCAGATTTCCAGATATAATGAATAGCGTGGATTTCCAGATTCTGGAAAGAATGCACTTCAGTGATAGCAGTCACTAACACAGGTTTAACAACTGACTTCCATGACTTCCTAATAATGACTTCCATGCCAAGTAAGTAGGGAGTTGCTAAACAACCCTTTCTCTCCCCTCTGTTTTTTGCTTTCAGTTGGAGGTATAGGCAATGCTTGGGAAACAGCTCTTTTCATATTATTCACAACTACTGTACCAAGTGAGGAGAAGCAATCTATTTCCACTATCACATTTTTTTCATGTTGCAAAGACGATCACTTTTGAAGATCTAAATAGATACATACCCTTTTATTCTAGAGGTAAGACTTGTCCCGGATACAGTTATGATGTATTGAAAACAAAATTAAATGTAAGCATCTCAGTTTTACAGTGGTTACTGTACTAAAAAGGCAGAGGTAAGTTTATCCCTGTGATGTTTTCTAGGGTTACTTCACTGTTCCACATTCAGAATTAAATAATAATAATAATAAAAAGAGTATTCATTTGGAGTTAATGTGATACTGGAACAATCTTCACAAACTGAAAAAAAAAATAAAAACACCGGTTTATGGGAGAGAACAACAAAACTTATGCTGAAAGAATTAGATTTTATTCTTGTATCTGCTGCTCTTTTCTCAGCTGCTTGACTTCAGCCAAGTTACTTCACAATTTGTTTCATGTCCCATCTCTCTTGTCCGTTTTGCAGATATTCTTTTTAGAATATTTAGAATTTTTAGAAGATTCTTTTTAGGCTGAGATTCTGGGCTGCTAGAAAGAAAAAATTCCTTTTCAATAATGCACTGAGAGAAGTTCTCTGATACTTGGATGAGAGAGGTTTAGTCATACTTCTAGACTTTCTATTTCCTCTTGGCTAGCTATAAAGCAGCTCACTGCTCCATGTAATGGCATCCAAGATAGGGCATCAAAGGCATTTAACTTTCTCTGTTAGGGAACCCAAACATCATAACCCCCATGCTTTATATCACCTTGCTGAGACCAGGTGTCTCACTGCTAAGTATTGCAAAACATAAGCTGCAGGGTCCTCAGAGAAGTGCCCCAAATCTCTCCTTCACTTACATCATAAGTAGCGTACTTTATTTCTTGTCCCTGCATGCTGGCAACTGAGTTGCTTATGGTCCCAATGCTTTAATGGTTCAACAGAATTTTTATCCCCTTTGCAAAGCTTAATTGATTTCTTGAAAATGAATTGTGGTATCAAGCCAAGTCTGTCAAAAGATCTGTAAATCAACACCCAGAAGTTATTCTATGTCTGCTGTCACCTGTCCCCAGATAGACTGTTACGGGCACACTTCTACACATGGACCTGTTCCATGGCCCTCAGAAATCTGCAATGAACTATCCTTCTCCTGAAAACTTTGCCTGCATATTGAGCTGCAGACCACTGTCTTAAAGCACAGTAATTCAATAATAATAATAATAATAATAACACAATGGTTCCATTTGAGTTTTATAGTTTATTAGCTACATGCATATTCTATGTAGAGACTTTTAAAAAACACATAATTTACCTAATAGGCTATAATGACTCCTTCAGAGCCTTTTAGTAGACTATATAATTTCTTCTTACTTCATGGATCATTGATGTGATAGATGTATTCTCTTTTCATTCTCCTGCAGGCACATAACTTCCATTATCATTAATGAGACTTGCAAACACATACTGAGAAAAGAATCTATCCCTTATTGGTGTTTGTTACCCAAAGCACCACATTTGAATTAACCTCTGTGCTATGAAGCAGCCAAGGACAGATACTAAGAATCAGATTGCTCCATGATATCTTCTATCCATTGTGTATTTAGTTTGTTATTTATTATCACCATCATACAAAACAGAACAGTGAAAGAACAGTAAAGAATCATTAGAGCACAGGGCAATTAATTTCTAATTCCATGTCTAGAACTAAATTGCTGTGTGACTTTCAGCAAGTTGAAACCTGTTTATTATTTGTATAACAAGGATAATGCTCCTTACCAGATCTCCCTCAAAGGGCCCTTCTGATGCTTAATTAATATATGTTTGCAAACCTCTATTAGATTGTTAAACAGAAGGCAATGTCTATGTGGTAAAAGAGCATCAGACTTCCCCCCATAGACATCTTCATAATATAAATACAAAGAATTGACGATTCACCACAAAATAATAATAGTAATAATAGTAATAGTAATAATAATAATAATATCAATGAAAATGGAAATATAAAAATTAAAACATAAGCTGTTTTTTTTACCTGAACATTTCAGGAAAAGAGTGTATAAGAGCTACTTACTGTTTAAGAATCAGTCCAAGTCATTTTTGCTGACTCTTAAAAAAACATGATCAGCTTGTGAGGACAGGGAACTAGAGGACATACGAAAAGATGTTACCTATTTGACCTCACATTAGCCTCAGATTTAAACATGACTTCTGAAATGTTCTCCAAAATCTCCACGTAAATCCAACAAGTGCAAATGTATTTGCAACCAACTTATAAATAAATAAATAAATAAGTAGATGGGCTCATAGACAGTTGCTGAAGCCCAAGTGAATCACTAGTTTAATAACACATCAGCATACTCCTGTGATGTTGATTAACAAAGAGTATGTGTGACTCAATGGGAAGAGGTGACACTTCAACTGTAATATAATTTTTACAAAGAAAAGAAAAAGCAAGCCAGGACAAAACACATGAAATCAGGTTCAGAGAACTAGATGCTGAAAATGAGTACATTCTTAAGCAGAATTCTGCATGGGGACCTGACAACCAGGTACACATCCTTGCTAAAATTGTTCCAGAGGAACAATTTTCCATAGGGAAAGTAATCATTATTGAAAAGGATTGGGAAAAAAAAAAATAGAAACAAGTTGCCATCTCTTGAAAGGTGAAATATGTTTTACACACACTTTATGTAGTGGGTTAGTTTAGGGGATGTATTAATGCATTTATGTGTGGAACACTGCCTCTTGCTTCCCTATGAAAGATCCTGGAGAGAAAGTAGAGCTAATATAATTTGTTGTCCCTCCTGAAATGGCAATCCTAATTAGCCTCTGGGACAGAGCATGCATACAAAGTTTTTCCTCTCCCATTCTATTTTCAGTTCATGCACAGGCAGGGAATATCCACAGTCTTATCTGCAGTGAAGAGAGAAAAACTGTATTTTGTAAGATCTGACATTTATTTAAGAACCAAGAAGTTTAAATGCCAGAGTTTCCCCATCAGGGAAACAGCCTAATGGATTTCAAGGCGTTCAGTATACATTCCTGTTTCTGCTGAGACTTTGCTAAGATACCTATTAAAATTACATTGGTCTAATAGTGATATTGCTAGGCATGTGTAAGGTTCAAATGAATTGATATTTAATTGGTTGGGAAAGCCTGCCGCCCACGCTATTTTACTGAAAGAATGAAAGATAAAATATCATTACCACAGCAGATCCATCTCCCAAGAAAGGAACACGACTAATATAAAACCTTTTCAGCCCTGCATTAAAGTGTGAGTGACACAGAATTATTCAGAAGTGTTGTGTGTCTATGACCAGGCTGAAAAGTTTGCTCATTTATAATAAAATACTCATTAAATGAGCATCCATCTTTCGCTCATGTTCGGAATTAAAAAAAATAAAAATGTGGATGATATTGTGGGAATGGGTAGAAACATAGATGGATTTCCCTCATTAATGGGAGCAACGAGCTTTACTCGTTCCTCAAGCACAGCTGCCATACATAATGCCTAGTTTTCCATGACAGTATGTTTGTTACATTTCTGATGTTATCTTTGTATATGTATATACTGAATGTGGATTAAACATTTATATTTTACACTTATATGTTATTTAAATATTATTAATATTACATTAATAATATTTTATTTTATATTATAAATATATTGTATTATTACATTAATAATATTATTATTACATTTAAATATTTACATATTTATATTTACATTGTTCTTTAATTATATTTGAGCATACAAAATCTTAGATTTTCACTTATAATTCTCCAGCAGTTTTCAAGTATTTTTTTCTTAATATTAAGCAAGATTAATTCTAGATGACTCTGACATTTTATGTAGGAAGAAAATGGAACATCTTTATTACCTCCTCAGGGATGTTGCCTTCTTCACATATGTTCTTCCACCTCCCTTTTTCTTTAATTTGATTTCCTCATGGCAATCCACGTAAGGACAAACATATATATTATATATGTAATCCTGTGTTCAAGGCTGTTCAAAGGACCACAAAATTTAAGATGAATTATTCTGAAGAGCTTTCAGCATATACAGTATATACAGTAGTATATCCTTCAGGTCTAAACATGTGTGTTTTGACACCTCCTTTTTACATGTGTTGAAAAATCCTGGGGAGATGCAGGAAAAAAGGAAAAAAAAAATCAATTAACTGTATTCCTCACTGTAGTATTACTCACTACATCTTTTTCTATAAGGAGTCAAGAAAATCAAAGAAATACATCAAACCGCTAACATGGAAACTGGTAAAGAATGTCTATTGTTCAACATAGTTATTTTTATTACTAATGGTAATAATAATTCATTCTTATCCAGAATCTTACATCCAATGAGCCTAAGCATTAAGCCATTAATTCTCACAATCCTTCACTGAAGTTGGTGTCAGCATCCTTATTTTACAGAGGAACTAAGGGTATGCGATTCTCCCCCTGAGCTACCTAAAAGGGCATCTGAGTATTGAAAAGTTCCCATGGGGATTCAGTCATATGCTTTTCCACTGCCTACTGGAGGCAGGTCTGCAGCTACAGAATCACTTCTAACCTCAAGAAGGTTAAGATGTGTAGAGATTTGCCTGACAACCTTAGAATAGAAGTGCAGGTGGCATTTCTTTATGTGGGATAATGTGCTTACAAAGAGCACTGTCCTGCTGGATAAGAGCATTACTGTGCTATTGATCAGGCACAAGAGAACAAAATAAATTCTCACCTCACACTGTAGATATTTCATCATAATACATGACTGAAAAACACTGAGGCAATGATCTTTACTTCTTTTTATGTAGACTGGCTAAATACCATGATACTTTCCTAATAATACTCTTACAGAAAAACTGAATACTAATATATTAAATGTAGTAATAATTACCGGAATTGCCTAAAAGCAATAGCTGATTGCTATATAATTTACAGTTGCATGATGGGAAGAATTTCACTGTAACCAAAACAAGGCCTCACAAAATAGATCTATAACCTGTTTTTAGATAAACATAATTTATAGACACTATCTTTTCTTTCTGTCAAGAAATGACAGAAAGACAGAAATTTCTTTCTGTCAAGAAATTTTGCAACTTCAATACTCTGCAGCAAGTTATGCAAGGTAGCTCTATAGAATTAAATTTCTTTTTAACTGGGGAGATCTCATAGCAACCTTTCAGTAATTAAAGTGGGGTTATAAACAAGATCGAGATTGACTTTTTACACAGGCAGGTAGTGATAGAACAAGGTGGAATGGTTTTAAACTGAAAGAGGGGGGATTTAAGTTAGATGTTAGAAAGAAATTCTTCACTCAGAGGGTGGTGAGGCACTGGCACAGGTTGCCCAGAGAAGCTGTAGATGCCCCATCCCTGGAGGTGCTTAAGGCCTGGTTGGGGCTTTGAGAAACCTGATCTGGTGGGAGGTGTCCCTGCCTGTGGCAGAGGGAGATTAGGACTAGATGATCTTTAAGGTCTCTTCCAATCCAAGACATTCTGTGATTTATATGATTGCTATTCTGCAGTATTGACTTACAGTAAGTTATTTACATGAATGCACCTGCCAGTAAACTTAACTCAAAGCATTATGTAGGATGCACATAAAGGATTTCAAGTATAATTGCTGTACATCTCTGTTTTTAAGACTGGAATTGCATTCAAGCAGAAACAAATGAAAACTATAGGCACAAACTGAATTGATTTCTATGAATGTAAAAGCATCAAGGAGCAGAGAAAAACATATCATCATGGCTTGATGAGCCCACACAGCAGGCATCTTGAAACTCAACATGATTTTCAACTCTACACCTGTGCAATGACAAGAATTCAACAGTATAATGTTAATGAGGCCAATCATACCAACATAGAGAAAGAACTTATAGATCAGTCAAAGCAATTTTGCACTGTGGTAAGTGTGATAAGTCCTCTAAATTCAGACGATAGCTCTGCTGTTGAAAACTTCAACATTTAGATAAGTACCAGAATCATGATATTACTATAGCATTATGCCTTGCTATTACTGCTTCTGGAGAGTTTTAAGAATTAATTTTTGCATGTAAGTGCACACATGCGAATTTTGAAATAATAATTTTAAACATTGCTAGCAGTGGCAATTAAGCTACTAAAAGCTATCTCTGATGGCAAATCTCTTTACTAAATTCTTTCACTAAAAATGCATTTACCACTGAATTCAGATGTTCAGACTTGTTTCCTATACCTGCCTGAATCTAATAATCAGTCTAGGAAATCTTGGTGGGAAATCCAGCAATCTCATGTTGCATTACAATATTGTATTTTAAGTTTTCTCTGTCTTAATCAGCTCTTTAATCAGCTCTGTCTTAATCAGCTCTCTTCTCCAATCTGTTGTAGAGCTTCAGTGAAATATCATTTTGACTTTTCTGTCATTTAATTGTTTTGCAGAAGTATATATAACCATCCAGATTTATACACATCACAGTGTACTGGCCTTTTCTTCAATCTGCAATGAGGTTGCCACGTCCCCATCCATCATGGGCAACAGAGGTTGTCCTGAGAGCCCAGTCCACAAAGAATAGGATCATGGTACATACAAAGAAAAATTCCCATGAGGTAAAGCTTCAGCAAAACATTAAGACAAAATCCGAGTCAAAGACAAAGAGTAAGCCAGGAAGAAGGATTTAAATTTGTCAGGAATTAAATGTTTCAATTAAAGAGTGTAAAATCAAAAGAATATGAACTCAGTTTTTTCAGAATTTTCCAGTTCATGAAAAAAAATCAAGTGTTTTTTTGTTTATTTGTTTTGTTTTGTTTTTTCCAATTTAGAGAAGAGATCATTTCTGAAATACCAGATTTTCCCTCAGGATAGATATTACAGTTATTAACCAACACTCTTAAGAGCCAGTTAAACACAAGATCTGGATCAGTAGAGACGCACTCTCCGAGAGCTGTGGTAAAACACCTTCAAGTGGCAGTATGCTTTTAGCACTAAGGTCTAAAATTCCTCTTTTAAGTAAATAGAGACTCGTAACAGATGTGTGTTTAGTATAATAGTTTCCCCAGCAAATCAGTCATTGTTCATAGTAACCACATAAGAACACACTGGACCTTACAAAAAAAAAAAAAAAAAAAGTCATTGACAGGTATGAATAAGAGATTTCTGGACATCTGTAGTTTGAATACCTCAGAAGTACCAGTTTAAAAATAAATAAATAAAAATAAAAATAAAAATAAAAATAAAAATAAAAATAAAAATAAAAATAAAAAAATCTTAGAAGAGAAATCCTCGAGTTTTAGAAAAATTGAACCCCAGGTAGCATAATGCATTCACATGATTTCTCTCAGAATTGTGTGTTCTGGATGACCACCTGTGCCATACTAATTCTAAGCCTCTTGTGCCAATAGACAATAAGGTTCCTCTAAAGGTTGGGTAGTAGATGCTGGCTCTCCATCTCCCACTATCACAATCAGTCATGAGAGCAGGATGTCAATATTTCAGCAACGATCTGAGTCAGCCATTGTCTACCCAAAGAAGAAATGGGGCTCACTGAGCTCCTATCTGGAGCAAGCAGAGTGCTTCTGGGTGATGACCCTGAGGCAGAAAAAGCTTGCTAAAAGTACAATACCTATCAACAATTAGAATTTAAATTATATTTCATTTTAATTTTCGTTAATATCTTTAATTATCTTTTTATGATTTTTAGAATTATTTTAAAGATATTTAAAATAAATTAATAATGTAATTTATAGATGCTCATATTCTTTCAGGATTACCCAGATATCTCTAAGTGAAACATTAACAATAATAATATTAGTTTTTACTATTCTATACAACCATGGGGAATTATAAAATGTGACACAGGAGACAATTAACTTAAGACAGCAATGTGACTTTGATAACAACATTAATGCCTTGATCTCAAGATTTCACCTGACAAAACAAAAACAAAAACAAACAAACAAAAAAACAAAAAAAAAAAAAAACAACTCCTAGTACACAAGACAGGCAGAAGCCACACCTTGAGGAGAGAGGAGAGAACTGAAACTTATTCCTGTCACCCAAACCCTTTCTGACATTTTAATCAGCAAAATTAGCAATTTTGCAATGAGACTTCAGGAGAGAAGACAGAACAAATAATAAATTAACCCCAGGTTTGTCTATCACATGGCCTGTCATGAATTCTAACAAAGGGTGCAAGCAACAGTGCATTCAGGGATAACAACACAATTAATGTCCATCTGTGTGCTCTGGGGAAAGCAAAGATTCTCAAACTTGTTTTTGTTTGTTTGTTTGTTTGTTTTTGTTTTGTTTGTTTGTTTGTTTTGTTTTGTTTGTTTTGTTTTGTTTTCTAGTTTTAATATTATTATTATTTCTAATATCCCAGATTTGATAAAAGAAAGTATCCATAATACAATTTATATCTGGATGTTTCAGAAGCAGCAAACACACACAGATTTTCCTGAGAAAATACTTGGTTTGCATGCAGCTGCCCATGACTAAGGTACAACCTTTAAATTTATCTCTGTCACTTTCTTATTCTTTCTAAAATAGCCAGGATATGTTCCAGATTCAATGTTACTGACTCCTTTCCTAGCTTCCCCTTCTTCAACTGTCTGCTTTCACCATCCCCTGGGTTGCTATGTGAGAAAAAGATAGAGGAGATTTTATTTGTATTATACTATGATGATTCTTCCAGACAAACGTTTCCAATGAGAAAGGACTGAGGGAGGATAAACAGATGGTCTTGGACAGGTCATTTTCAAAGCCATTTCCAAGAAAGGATCTAACAGAGAAAACAGAGGAACTCAGGTTTTAGAAAGAATAACAAAGTTTTGCAAGGGGAGCAAGACGCAGGCCTGCATTCTCGGAAGTGTGAGAGTGCTCACTGGCAACAACCACTTGGTACTACTTGTCCCTGGTTGCTGCCATCTGCTCCCTGCAGGGTCTTTAGCAGTATAGAAGAAGCCAAATATCTCTTTGTCAACACTTTGTGCAGTTTCTGGAGAGCAACAAAGCACTGAGTGCAGTGCTTTCGGTAAGGTCTTTGGCTTGCCGAAATTGTTTGCCCATATTGTTTGCTAAATTTGCTCTGCAAATGAGAAGAGCAAAGACAATCAGTTTGTAAAAGTGTGTCTTTTGCTAGAAATAATTTGTATGGCAGGTAGACTCTTGCTTGCTGACTCAATGTCCTGGCAAATGGCCATACCTCACCCTTTCATCTTTAACTCAGGGAAGATCCTCTTCCAGGTGTGCTAACCTGTGCTACATAGCTAGGTAATCCTTGGCCAACCATGATTCCAGAACAAGGATGTTCAGCCTGCTCATATCACCCACCAAGAACATGGCAGAGGGATGCTCTAGTAGCTTCTGGTGAAGGGGGATGATACTCAGGAGGCACTGACATATGCCAAGCCTGCTTAATGTTAGGTGTCTCATACAGGTCTGTAGGGTCAAAGGGGAACACTGAAAGACAAGCAGTCAATATCTGGCCATGGAGCTCCTTGAGTCAACCTTGAGCTAGGATCAGAGAAGGCAGGGGAGTTCATGGGTATGGTGAGTGCTGGAAGAGTCCTGAGAGCACCCACAAGCTCTGCAACCTCTTCTTCCTCCCATCAGACTCAGCTGCTGACACTCATGGTCAGCTCTGACTGCTGGCTTGACTTTTCGTCAAGGGCTCTTGTAACAGCAAGAGCAACTAAACAGCATACAAAGCCTTTTAAGGGATACAAAATAATTTCTGCATGCTACAATCCTAATACAACTGTGCAAACTGTATGTCATAGAAATATCTCATGCTGTCAGTTTCTGTTACTGAAATTACAGTTATTGGCACTTGAGCAGATTAATAAGGACATTTTCTCTTTTCATTCTATTTTTTATTAAGAAAAATAAGATGTCAGATGTTCTTCAAAATATTAATGCTTCACTAGATAACAGTCAAAACGAAGTTTATAAAGACTTTTCTTATTATCTTTTTAATTACATGCCTTATGATTGGCTGCATATTCCAGCAGATAAACTTAGTGTTACACATCAAAAAGGAAAAAAAAAAGTCAATTATAATGAAAATCACATAAAGAAAAATCCTAAATCCATTACTACTTTACATCAATAAAATCCAATTAAATATGTTCTTGAAAACTGCTTTTCATATAAAATTGCTTTTTGGCTTATAGCTTTTATTTCAATTTCTTCCAAGAGCTATCCAAAAAGAATCTGGATAAAAGAAACTGATAGTGAAGACCATTGCACAAAGGCTAGTTAGAAAAGGCAAGGACAGCTGGTTAAACTATCTAGTTAAATTCTTTTCTTCAGGCAACAGAAAACCAGTTAAATGAAATATGTGAAACATACAGGCATGAATCAAAACTGAAATTACAACATTTTTAAGAGAAAAAAAAAAAAAAAGTAATTGAAGGGTAAGAGTGGCATGTGGTGTGTCTACCTCAAGATTAAAATTTCCTAGAGGAAAATTGTGAAGTTGCATGAGGTTATTGATTAAAATAGCCAAAGATACTTCTCAGAATCTCAGTCTTACTGTGTGTTGAAATTTTGCCCATGGTATAAGTCCAAACTCAATACTCTCGGTAATTAAATTATTGTGTCCAGTGTTTCTCCGTACCAAAATGTCTAATGTAACAGTGTCTTTCAGTGAAAACAATACAGTGGCAAATTGTTCCTTTCATGTTGGTTATTCTGAGTCTAGGAGTCTATTAGCACTGCACACCAAAATATCTAATAGATAATAGGGAGAACCTATGTTGCATTAAGCCAACAAATACAAAGAGAAACATCTATCAGTGAAAGATACTGCATTTCATCTCAGACCTTGACTTGTTTATATTCTTCAACAGTCACAGCTACCTTAATACTTTTACTTACTTTAAAAGAGCATCTAGCAGGCATGTCTACAGCTAAATGCTGACAGCTCTGAAAGGACATCAATGCACAGAATGGTGCTCACACCCACCCAGGATATTTGGATCCACAGAACAATGACAAGGGCTACTCTCTCCTCAGCCTCCCTACTGTTATGTCTTACCAGTAAAAATATTTGCTGGGTTCTTGTTATTGTTTGCCTTAAATCACCCATAAAAAGTACAAATTTCTTGGTAATACTGTAATTACTTCTCCTCTCCAAAAAGTTGATCTAATTGGGTGATTAGTGTAGTTAGACTGTCAGAAATAAATATTGAAAGGTGTTTAAGGACTGGAGGATGTTTAAAGACTGGAGGGTGTTTAAGGAGGAATTCCTTATTTTTAATTATACCAATAAATGAGGAAGGAGTTGTATTTTCTCATAATTATCTAGAAATCTTCGGATGACATCAATAAATGGATTTCTTTTAAAGCACTTTGGCCTAAATTTCTCTCTTATTCAGAAGCTGTTTGAGAAATCAATTTCTTCACACCATTTTTTTCCTCATTTTAATCCACTGTTCTGAATAAGCTTTCACACTGTTTTGTAACATCCTTCACCTGAATTGCATGATAATATGCCGCTGTGTTGCAAGTTGCAAGACCTCCTATCTTGGAAAGCCTATTTAATACTGATATGCAAATCCTTGTACTCTGTTTTCAGTGGAGCACCGTGCTGAGTCTTTGTGTTGTCTGTGATAAAAACACATGTGAACATGGAGATAGAAAATGAAATTTAGAGAGTGTATATATTTTAATAGTAGCCATGTTACCACTTTAAAGTCTCCATACTGTCTTCTTCAAGAGTTTATGTTTATTTTTGTTTTGGCTTGGATGTGGGTTTTTTTGTTGTTGTTGTTGTTATTTGTTTGTTTACACTAGATTAACACATATTTTGCTTTAAAAATCATCATGATCTTCTGTGGGATTAATAACCATTTTTTTATAATTTAACTCTCAAAACATTTAAGCTAGTTTTATATACCAACTGGATTTTTTCAGAATTTAGGATTCCCTGCAATTGAGATTTAGTTATTTATTACTGTGGGGGAGTACAAAGCCTGCATGTTTGTAGTACTATTAGTTGTCAGAGGGAAAATTACTAAAGTCAGCTCATTAAACAGTTGTCAAATGTTCTGTGACTTTTATGACCTTTATTCTTTTGATTTGAGGTCTCTAGGTGGCCAGAGGTTCCTTGGCCACAGCCAGCAGTGGCAGCAATAGGGAACATATTTCCCCTGTTCTCCTCACTAACCTACAACAATGATGGTAAGAGATTTTCCAACACGCCAAAGGCCAAAGCACATCGTAAAGAGAATGAATTCAACAGCACAATGTCTTCCAAAGGTTTCTAATCAATACTCACTCTGTTAAAGACAATGGCTACAAGCTTGTTAGACCATAAGCATACGTTCATAGCATCAGAGATCTTAAGATCTTCCTCTGTTAGCCTAGAACAAATCCTAATTAATTTAGATGTTCTTATGTAAATAGACACCCTAGTCCACCAGCACTTTGGTAAGGACATCTGTATCAATGCTTTTCAATGTAATAGGTCTTTATAACCAGTAGTTTGTTCAGTCTCTTTAGGTGCAATTGCCCTTGTTTCCTTCTAAGAAATGAAATCATAACCTCCCTGTGTGATCTTATTAAATAAATCTATTGCTGTGTAGTATGTAATGCTACAAAATATTGACTGAAGCGTTCAGATTTCTTCTGAACTTGATATGTTTTGTCTTTTTGTTTTCTTCTGAGTAGCAAGGCTTTCAAAGTACCTATTTTCTTTCAAGCCTTTCAGCTAGAATAGTATGTGCCATAGTGCCTTCTGGACTACTTTGTTATATTTATCTAAGAGTTCATTCTGCTTTATTGACTTCTCATAAACCCAGTTAATCTCAAACCTTCTAAACTGTTGTGTACACCTTTTTTTTTTTTTCTTTTTTTTTGAATCTGTTAGGTTATGTTTGAATTCCAGGCCTGAAAAGATAGTCAGATGCTGTTCATACTAGGTTGTTTCTTTTTTTTTGTGGTTAATTTGTTTGTTTGTTTGTTTGTTTGTTTTACATTTGGGGAATTTTTCTAAAACAGTGTCATTTATTGCTCCATTACCCATTTGTCCATACCATTTATCCTCTTGATCTTTTACATTTTCTTTAAAACATTTTTGAAAATTCACACATAAATCTTTTATTTGTAAGGGAACAGAGACAGCCGTTCTAGTTTGCATCTACAAAACCTGAAAGTTTTGATTCACATTAAATATACTCTGAAGTATTCAAAGCAAGTGATTACTCCTATGGACAGAGGTAACTTGGCTTTCCTGGATATTTTACTTACAGGATAACCCAGTCCTGAGTTTGTCATGATAAATCAGTTCTTGAAGCAAAATCATATGACACAGGCTAGTAAATATACTCCATAACTTTCAAATATCATTCAGATCTTCCCCTGCACTTGAATCAAAATAAATATATTTTCTCAATTTTTTCCCCAAATCCTGAAAACCTGCAGAACAATAAGCAAACAAACAAAAAAAAAGACAATCATGAATGTACAAGAGCAGGATTAGAGTAGCTATTCCTATAAATTGTCACTATGAAAGATTCTGGATTAGAAGATATCTGCTCTCATCATTCATCTTTTAAAATAAAATAACTATATTTAACTAATAAAGCTGCAAAGTGGCTGGCTCAGAGAACATTATGGCCCTCAACTGTTACGTTCATATATTTTTCATCATCATCCTGCAAACTCAGTGCAATATCTTTCATTACCGCTTGTTAAGAAGAAAAAATAAATAAATAAATAAATAAATAAATAAATAAAAGTTACAGACTATATTTTTTATTGGTTTGTTTTTTTCCAGTATGGTTTACCACTTCATATTCTTTTATTCCTTTTTATTTAGGGAACACCATTACATTACTGTGACATATGCCCTGTCAGTATTTTCATGAACTCATGAACTCTTAAGAATTTATTGTAAGTTGTAATGTTATAATGATGTGTATGGATATTAACACTTTCTTCAACTCTTTCAGACCGTAACCCTGCTTCAATGAGATTTGTTTTTTAATGTGAAATTTGTGAGCCTTTTCATGCAGATTTGACTTTCCCTGTATGCAGCAGAAGTAATGCAGCAGAAAACTTAGGTTTAGCAGTATCCAGAAGTGAAAGATTTTGCTTAAACAACAGTTTATTTTCCCGGGGTGATATGGAATTAAATATTTTTAAATATTTCTAGAGAATTTCCAGCCTTCACTGGAATGGCATTAGAAAGTCCAAAAGTCATCAGGCATTAGAAAGTCCAAAATCCACAACCAGTGGTGTTCAGAAAAAAGTTGATTTGACATTTACCTTTTTTTTTTTTTTAAATCTGACTAAATTTCCACTCTGCAAATGTAGATGACTTCATGCATATCTGAAAGTGACAAATGACACTACTATCTACTCACTGAATTTCTCTCTTTATCTTTTATATTACAATACTTTGCTACCTATTATTCTGTATAAAAATTAAAATTTAACCAAGGATAGTGCTTGAAAATGTCTTTAAAAATACTTTCCAGCTAAGAAATGATTTTCCAAATCCAAAACAAGAAATGATTTTGCACCAGACTATATTTCTATTCTCTACTAAGATGTTTTATCATAGCATTTATATAGTGGCATTAAGATAGATTACATAAAAATTTTAAAAGTTGTCACTTGTAAGTACTTTTTTTGTTTGTTTTGCCTATGTTTTCCAAACTTTGTTGATTCAAGTGTAGAGATTGACATTCATAGAATCATAGAATCACAGATGGGATTGGAAGGGACCTTAAAAGTCCACTCCTGTCATGGGCCAGGACACCTCCCACCAGACCAGGTTGCTTAAAGTCCCATCCAGCCTGGCCTTGAACACTTTCAGGGGTGGGGCATCCACAGTTTCTTTGGACAGCCTATTCCAGTGCCTCACCAACCTCATAGTGGAGAATTTCCTTCTCCTATCTAATCTAGATCTACCCTTTTCCAGTTTAAAAACATTCCCCTTATCCTATCGCTATAAGGAGTCCCTCCCCAGCTTTTCCCCCTTAAGATACTGGAAGGCTGCTGTAAAGTCTCCCCTGAGCGTTCTCTTCTCCAGGCAGAACAACCCCAACTCCCTCAGCCTGTCCCCATAGGAGAGGTGCTCTGATCACGCTGTGGCTCTTCTCTGAACTCATTCTAATACATCCCTGTTTTCCTTACGCTGGGGTCCCCAGAGCTGAATGTAGTACTCTAGGTGGGGGTCATTAAGGCCAATATTTTAATATGTCAAAGTTCAAAAGGTATACTACTTAGCAAAATTAATAGTAGCATTAAGCTTTGAATGTTTAGAGTTTCAAGAAATTCTTTTTAAGTTGGTAATTTCTGTTCTTTCAATAAAGACTCTATGTGTAACAGCTTAATTTTGCAGTACTATATTTCAGTCATCATTTTTATCTTTAATCCAGTCACCACAAGAATGTTTATTTCTGTATGCTAATGCAAAATAAGCCTTGATGTCAGTTAAATAAATTCAGATTTGTTATTGTCATGCTGTCAAAGTGGTAGATAGACATGAATAAACATTCATCTTTGCCAGTTAAGCTCAGAAAAAAAACTAAGGTGCCTATGATAGTTTCTCACTATCAGCTCAAAATATACTTTGTTTTGATTGAAATATAGGTCATGAAAGAGGTTTGTTAGCTAAACATCTTGCTAAACAGTCTAACTCCAAAAACATAACCTGAACAATGTGTTTGGTAGATTATTAAGAATACACATTATCCTTTCAAAAATACTGGTAGCCCTTAGATATGTTTATCTTTGATTTTTGAGAAGCTTCTTAATTTTTTTTCTCCTGTAGGCAAGATATGTTCACTGCTGTACTTGAGCAGACTAAAGTCTGAATAGCTTCACAATATAAAACCTTCCCATTAAACATTTTTGTTGCTATATGATGAAATGTACATACTGTACATACATACCAGGTTCATCCAAGTTAGGTTTATAGTACTGCTAAATAGTGCTAAAACACAGACAGACCAAATAATGATAATAATAATAATTTTGAAATAAGTGCAGAAATTTGCCACTTGACAGCATCCTCAATTATAAATGATCAGTTTATTTTACAGCATATGTCTTCCAGACATCTTTATTACTATCATTTACTAAGGGTGCCACCTAAATACATTCATTTTTGAAAGACATCTTTACAGTGAAAGTGAGTACTTTAATAAACAATTGAATGTTTACCAAAGAATGCAGCAGTCAAAGAAACAAGCAAATATTAATAAAAAACACGGAAATTAGTAGTTCAGATAAAACAGATTTTATCTTCACAATTTATTTAGTTATATAATATTTCAAAGTCATTGTTCAACTCGAGGCAATTATAAGCTCCCAGCGTAAGGTTTTCTCACAAAATACTCATAAATCTCTAACTAAAATTCAGACTGTAAATGTAAACCTTTCCATCTGTTCACTTTTGTTCTGTTCCACATATCTTAGAAGTACGGCTAGCCCTGGACCCTAAAGTCAGGTAGGTCTCCACTGTGAGGAAGAAACATTAATGTTTCCTTCTTTAGTTGCATAAGACTTCAGTTTTACCAGCCATGATTTCTAAAAGATGAATCACTGGGTATCTTGAGCATGATTTCTTATAATATGCCACTACTACTTCCTGGTCAGTTTACCAAGACACAAAATAAAAAGGCTGACCACAAAACTCATCCCAAAATTATATTAGGAGCTCCTAATATATTATTAGGAGCTTGAATAATATATTATTCAGGTTTATAATTATGATTTATGTACTGTAACAGGGCTATAATCAGAGAGTCGTATATAGACCATCACTTATGGTCAGACTTGCTCATGTCTGTGCAGTACTGTCCCATCAGCTTTTCTTCTGATATTTTCTGAAAGATCCCACTTGCTCAAGTGGCCAAGATGGGTAATCTGCATTGCTGCAGAAGGTATTAAGATAATTTTGGCAATTCTTTAGTTTTGTTTTACAAGTAACAGGTAATATGAAAGATATAACAATAACTCAAAATTCTTTTTTTTTTTTTTTTTTAAATCTTTCAGAATAACTCTGGGAATGTTTTCTGACTAATTTTCAAAATATCATGAAATAGAAAGGAATAGTCTTGCTGTCTTAGCAATGGAATAATTACAAGAACTTAATTAAAAAACAGTGGTAAAGTACAAGTCATTTTAGTCCAAAATTACTGACTGTGATGCCCTCATTTTCTGCACAACTAAAGAACGCATATGTTTTCACATCTCATTTGAGAACATATTTCCCTCTATTGTATTTTATTAAATCTTGCCATTCTATTGTTGTGCAGGGGGAGTAAATTGCAAAGATATCACACAGAACAGAGCTGTTTTTGCTCTCCTCAGGGGCAGATATCAAGTTTAGTTTCTGTCTTGATAAATTCTTTATTTTTCCTTTTTGAGGGGGAACTGAAACCCATACATTGCTGCTATAAAATTCTGTTAATGTAGAAATGAGGTAGCATTAGGAACTTTAGTAATGACCTGCTTCACTGCTATGAAAGAAAACTAACAGCTATCAAATGAAATGGGTTGGAGTGAGTCCACTCAAACAGCAGTTTGAGGAAAATGATTAAGTGATCAAACTCTTCTTGTAAGAGTTTAATTCTGTTTTCCTTTTTTTTGATCTCACTGACATTAGTGTTGACTTCGTTATTTCTCTTTATAAAAGGCTAGTTTAGCCCAGCATATCTATTCAGCATGCTCTATTTATTTAAGCAAGCTGTTGTCCAACAGTTATTGGGATCTAAACATGAGCTTAAATTACTCTGTTGAATCAAGGCATACCCATTCTCTGTGCAGTGGGGAAAGAGAGAGGTGGGGAAAAAGGAGTGAAGAGGAAGGTACACACCAACACACAAAAGGAAAGATTATAGATTCATGAACAGAAACATCAGTGTTAAAGACATCCTAACTTTTCCTCTCCCCCTTCCCCCCCCCCCAGTGGAAAAAATAAAATACATAAATAAATAAATAAAGCATAATTTTTCCCAGTATAGCAGTAAAAATAAATAAATAAATGAATCTTGTCTCTGTAGCACTTTGCCACATCAAATTTCTCACTGGATTTTTTTTCTTTTCTTCTACCTCCTTCCCTTCTGTGGATGTGCTAAGAACCTACCCATGGCTTTCTACCAGGACTGCAGCAGCTGCCTCTCAGCACTATGCAACCATTCAGTGCACCTGGAGAAGCTTGTGGTTTCTCTTTCAATGGGAATTTCAGATTTAAGAACAAAAAGAAAAAAAAGAAATAAATCTTTCTGGAAGTTGTCAAAGCCAAAGCCTTTTGACATGAGAAACAGAAAAACAGCCTGTTCATTGCAGAACTAGTAGCCAAGCTATTTGTCTGAAACAGAGAACAGCAAGATGCAAACCCCAGCTCTGTGTAGAACAAGGACATAAACGCTAGTGATACTCTTTCTCTAGCTGGCCAGAGATAAAAATACTAGCATGATTGTCACAGTTAGGTCTCTGAGTTTGTGTGGTGGTTTTAGCGTGCTGGGCAGCTAAACCCCACAACCGCTCTCTCACTCCCCCTCCTTTAGATGAGGAGGGGGAGAAGTAAAGCAAAGAACAACTCACGGGTTGAGATGAGGATAATTTAATTAAAGGGAAATAATTATAATAATTAAAGAAAGACTACCGTGAACTAAACAATTTAACTAAGGGGAAATAAAAAGGGAAAGGGGAAAAGGGAGGGGGAAAAGGAAAAATAAAACAATGTTGCGAGGGCATTTGTTGTCGACGGAAGGAAGACAAGCGCACTCAGTATGAGTGATCAGCAAGCTCCATTTTATTGCCCAAATAGCCTAACTTTTATAGTGAACTGAACAGGGGCGGACAGTGTCTCACACAAGATCATTGGTCAAAAGCACTCAGACAAACAGTTACAAGAAAATAACCCCACCTGCAAGAAAAGAACCCCTTGTGATTAGCAGTCAGGTAAACCTTGTCCTTGAAGCCAGCTGCAGGTAACAGGATTTTCTGAGTTCCTTAATTGGGCGATGTGGGAGTCATAGCCGTGGGAGCTTCTCACAGTTACTCTGGCACCTTGGTTTGCTCAGCTAGAGCAGGCCCTGAGATTTTCTAAGGCCTACCCCTGGTTGCTTAAAGCAAGCTCAAATTGAACAATTGTTCCACGGGCACATGTCCACGTCCTGTATGCCAATTCCCAACAAAAAAACAAGGGAGGAAAACAAACAAACAAAATAAACGAAGGCTATATGGAAGTGCAGAGGAAAGAAATTACTCTCTACTTCCCACAAATGAGCGATGATTGACCACATCCTTGAAGCAAGGCCTCAACGCACGCAGCCGGGTGTTCGAGAGGAGGACCGACGTTTTCCCAACGAGAGCCCACCCCTCCCCTCTTCTTCCTGTTTCCACCTTTTATTGCTGAGTGTGACATCGCATGGTATGGAATATCCCTTTGATCGGTTTAGGTCAGCTGCCCTAGTGATGTTTCTCTCCTCACTTTTTGCCCACCCCCTAGGAGGGTTAGAGAAAGGCCCAATGCTGTGCCACTGCTGCTCAGCAGTAGACACAACACTGGTGTGATAACACTGCTGTTCCAGCTACAAGTACAGAGTACGGCACTGTACAGGCTGCTGCCGGGAAAGTTAACATTCCAGCCAGACCCAGTACAGGGCCACACTCCCCCACAGTCCAGCAGTGACTGCGGCAGTTTCTGGCTCCTGCCTGAAGAGCTCTTTGTGCCTCAGTTGATGTTCTTCCGCAGCGTGGATGGGGATCTCGGGCCATGCGACGGGGCTGGGCTCCTCAGGAGGCATCGAGAACATGCCTGGCTGGCAGGGGCACTGCATTACTTCCCTGGGCCCATGGTTGAGCTGGCACCCGCCCCAGTTGTACTGGGTCTGGCTGGGATGGAGCTAACGTTCCCTGCAGCAGCCCATATAGTGTTGTTCCCTGCACTTGTACAGAATCGTAGAATCATAGACTCATTAAGGCTGGAAGTTGCCTTCAGGATCATCTGGTCCAACCATCACCCTACTACCAATGTCACTCACTAACCCACATCCCTAAGCGGCAGGTCCAACCTTTCCTTGAACGCCCCCAGGGACAGTGACGCCACCACCTCCCTGGGCAACCCGCTCCAATGCCCGACTGCTCTTTCTGACAAGAAATGGCTCCTAATTTATAACCTTATCCTCCCCTGGTGCAGCTTGAGGCCATTCCCTCCAATCCTGCCACTAGTTACCTGAGAGAAGAGGTGGACCCCAGCTCGCCACACCTTCCTTTCAGGTAGCTGTAGACGGTCATGAGGTCTCCCCTGAGCCTCCTCTTCTCCAGACTAAACAACCCCAATTGCCTCAGCTGCTCCTCACAGGACTTGTGTTCCGGGCCCCTCACCAGCTTCGTAGCCCTTTTCTGGACACGTTCCTGGGCCTCGATGTCCTTCTTGCACTGAGGAGCCCGAAGCTGAACACAGTACTCAAGGTGCAGCCTCACCAAAGCAGAGTACAGGGGAACAATCACTTCCCTGTTCCTGCTGGCTACACTGTTCCTGATACTAGCCAGGATGCCATTGGTCTTCTTGGACACCTGGGCACACTGCCGGCTCATGTTCAGGCCAGGATCGGCCAACACGCCCAGATCCTTTTCCTCTGCACAGCTCTTGAGCCACTCTCCCCCAAGCCTTTGGCGCTGCAGGAGGTTGTTGTGGCCAAAGTGCAGGACCCGGCACTTAGCCATGTTGAACCTCATCCCATTGGCCTCTGCCCATCGAAGCATCCTGTCCAGGTCGCTCTGCAGGGCCTTCTGAATTTTAAGAGTAGTTTTAGCTGTATTTTAGAAGTAGTTTTCCAAAGAATGCCCAGTTTGAACATTTAGGGAGTAGGGACACTTGAGGATGAAGTGGGCGGCAGAGGACTAAGTCTAACAACACTGGTGTGCAATAGTCCTTTGCAGGTTCCCTTCAGATGTCCTGCGTGGAGCCTGTGGAATTTCTTCCACTAACTTCTGAAATGCTTGTAGTTGGAGGTGAAAACATGTGTTCCTTCCTTAAGCATTTCCCTCTCATTGTGCATTTCCCTGTTTTCACAGCTGAACATGATTACAGATCAGATGAAGGTGGATCAGAGGACGTCCCAGTCCAGAAAACAAGGCATAGTTCTACCAAGATGGGAGAAGACTGCCAACACTTGCCTTCTGACCCCTAACTCAGGCATCTTCCAGGCAGCGAGCAAGCGCAGTCATTGGCCCCACCATGCTGGCAAGAACGCAGCGGTTTTGTGCAGGTAACAGCCTGCCTTTAATTCCAAGTTCTGTCACCCACCTTGGCATTTAATAAAGCATGTCATGTAGTGCGGGTCTTTGTCTTCTTCTCTTCTCCCTTGCGGGCTTTGCTTCTCCCCTCCCCTACTCATTTGACTGTTCCCTCTAATTCCTGCCGCTGGCAGGGGCACAGCATCATTACTTCCCCATCCATGGCTGTGGTTGATCTGGCAGCTGTCCTAGCTCACCTCTGCACTCTCCCAGGCACAGGGCAGCACCGTGCCCACATGCAGGGACAGTTCCCCCCTGACGTCCAGCTCCTGCGGGGCTATTCTTCACTTGTGCTGCCACAGTGGTGCTGCTGGGTTGGTGACAGCGGCTGAAGGTGTTTGCGTGCTCCAGACCGTCTGGCTGCAGATGGGCCTCCCCAGATTTGCCAGAGGAATGGCAGAAGATCTCTTCCTATAGGAGTATTGGGTTTACACAGCAAGGTTTTATCTGCAGGGCGCTGCAGGGGTAGCCTCTGTGAGAAGAGTCCAGAAGGTGCCCCGTCTTAGATAAGGGCCAGTTTCCGTTGGCTCCAAAGGGACCCCACGGCTGGCCAGAGATGAGCCAAAAATTGCTCTTTGTGCATCTGTGAGAGCATATTTAAGAAAGGGAAAACAAACAAACCAAACAGGGACACAACTGCAGCTGGGAGACTGAGGCGTGAGAAGCAGCCCTGCAGCCCCCAAGGTCAGCGCAGCAGGAGGGCAGGAGGTGCTGCAGGCAGGCAGCAGCAGTTCCCCTGCGGGCTGTGCAGGGAGAGGCCCCTGGTGGAGCAGGCTGTCCCCCTGCAGCCCATGGGTCCCACATGGAGCAGATCTCCACGCTGCAGCCCCCCCATGGGTGGAGGAGCCCCCGGTGGAGCAGGTGGCTGTGGCCTGGAGGAGGCTGCGGCCCATGGAGAGCCCCCGCAGGAGCAGGGAGGGGGTCTGGGGAATACTGATGCCCGTGGGGGACCCGTGCTGGAGCAGTTTGCTCCTGGGGGATGGACCCCATGGTATGGAGCCATGTGGGAGCAGTGCTTGAAGAGCTGCTGCCTGTGGGCAGCCCCCGCATGCTCTTTCCGGGGCATCTCGCGGGAGGGACCCCATGTGGAGCAGGGGCAGAGAGTGAGCGTGAAGGAGCGGTGGAGACAAAAGCATCAGGGACTGACCGCAGCACCCATTCCCCCATGCAGTTTGGGTTAAGAAGGTGGAAGAGGGTGGGTGGGAGGAAGGTGGTTTTGGTTTCTTTCCTTTGTTTCTAACTTCTGTAGCTTGTTAGTAATGGCCAATGGGTTTTATTAATTTCCATACTCTGAGTTTGTTTTGCCCTTCACAATAATTGTTGAGTGATCTCCGTGTTCTTGGCTCAACCCCTGAGCCCTTTCCATCATATTTTCTCCCCCTTTTCCCTTTGAGGAGGGGGAGTGAGCGAGCGGTTGTGGTGGAGCTCAGCTGCCCACCTGAGTAAAACCACCGCAGAGGTGTGTCCCACAGTCTCTGCGTAGGCCAACAAGGAGTCTTGCAATGTGAATCCTTCACAGTGGATGAGAAGTTCCCCCTGCCCCCTTCTTTTGCTCCCTCCATAGAGGTTCACAGTCCAAGGCAGTCGCGTGCTGTAGCAGAGCAGGGGATCACGGTGGCAGGGCGCTTTTCCTCATCGAGGTCACTGGAGGCAGGCGAGGGAGCCACAAGGACCTGGCAAGTCGACTCCATGCTTCAAGACTTCCTCCAGCCAGAAGGAAAGAAGGGTAATGGTTGTAGGCGACTCCCTTCTGAAGGGAACAGAGGGCCCCATATGTCAGGTAGACCCTACCCGTGGGGAAGTCTGCAGCCTACCTGGGGCTCGGGTCGAGGCCATTCCCAGGAAACTTCCTGACCTTGTTAGCCCCTCCGATTATTCCCCATTAAGGAGAATTCAGGCTGGCAGTGATGAAATTGCTGAGAGAAGCCTGGAGGCTACCAACAGGGACTTCAGGGGATTGAGGCAGTTGCTGGATGGAGTGGGCACGCAGGTAGTGTTTTCCTCTATCCCTTCAGCCCTCCCTGCATTTGCCAGATGAGTGTCAGAAGGTCTCTTTGTATGGGAGAGCCCGAGTCTCCTTCCCAGGAGAACACCTGGCTCAGAGGATGCTGGTTTGAAGCCTACAAATCATTTGCCCTGCATTCAGAAATCTGGCCACAGCACTAAAGCCAGCCTCATGGACAGTGTGGTTGAGGTCCCCCGCTTGTCGTGGGCTATCCCTTTTGCAAGGGAACCATTTTGAGCCACAGGAGGCAAATGACGCCTCTGTCTTTGCGTATTCTCCCTTTTTCCATCCCAAGCCCTTGTCCCTAGTTTGCCCACGAGTTTCCCTTGGTACTGTGAAACTCACAGGACACACCTGCAAAAGGCTTGGTCTGATTCCCACAACAGAAATAACACATTTGCTGTTCACAGGATGCTCCTGGTCAGCAAGGGAGACAAGCAGAAGGAATCAGAGGGAATGGTCACACGGCCACGGGAGAGGAGAAGCAAAGCCCGCAAGGGAGAAGAGAAGAAGACAAAGACCCGCACTACATGACGTGCTTTATTAAGTGCCAAGGTGGGCGACAGAACTTGGAATTGAAGGCGGGCTGTTATCTTGTTTTCTGGACTGGGACGTCCTCTGCTCCACCTTCATCTGATCTGTAATCGTGTTCACCTGTGAAAATAGGCAAATGCAAAATAAGGAAATGCACAAGGCAGGAACACGTTTTCACCTCCAATTAACAGTATGTCAAAAGTTAGTGAAGGAAAGTCCAGAAGCTACACACAGAACGTTGTGAGGGAACCTGCAAATGACTCTTGCTCAGCAGTGTTAGACTTAGGACTCTGCAGCCCTCTTCATCCTCGAGTGTCCCTACTCCCTGAGCATTCAAAGTGGGCATTCTTTGGAACACTACTCCTAAAATGCAGCTTCCGCATTCACCTTGAAAACGTTGAAAAGGATCTGCCTTTGAAAAGGCAAACATCTTCTTGCTGCCACCTGGCCCTAACGCAGCCTTCGGTGTGGCATGTCTTTGTCTGGTGCCCGTTCTCTCAATACCATTTTTACGGTCATTTTGTCTATTCTCCCTGTCTTTCCCTTCACTCTTTCCCTTATGACTTTGCAGAAGAAGAAGGGCACTCTGTATTTTGCACACCCCCCCAATGACCAGAGGTCTTCAGCCCTCCCCCATACAGTTGTGCACTCTTCTGATGCTTAGCAGTTGTTTTAGCAGAAAGACGGTGTGTTTTGGAACCACAAAGAGATTCTAACTTGAGGCTCAGAAGCATAAGCTTGCCCACAGATATTCTTTCAGAGGGGTTGAGAATAACATTTATGAATGCTGACCTTAGCCACGCAGGCTTCAGTGGTGCTTCCGGTCTTCCGGTTGAGCTTCGCGTTGGCTTCGGTGAGTCTCTGATGAGCTCTGAAAAATTCGGAGAGATTGAATCAGGAGATTCAGAGATTCTGCTCTCTAGAAGGCCCATATTATTCAAGCATTCATGTTTGCAGACAGGACAATAGGACAGGCAATTTTGCTTCCCTGACTTATATCGCAGAGAACATTACGACGAGGAACACATGATCGGAGTGGCCAGAAGGCCACCTCTTAAAGACGATACCAACTTCAAAAATGCTTTTGTAATGCCACGACCAGTGATGGTACTGCGGGAACACTGAAGCATTATGAAGGCAGTTCTACAAGAGAGGAAGGGTTGCAGAGGAGTCTTTTATCAGTACGCCTTTTTAGGCAAATTTACTGACATAATGCCGAGCAGGCAGAAAAAAGGGACGTTAGGAAGAAAATGTACAAGGAAAAAGCAGCATCTTGCTCTCACTCCCAAAAAAAGTGCAGACGTACTTTTGGAGGTCCTTTTCTAGGCATCTTCTGAGGTTTACTTCCTGCAGATAGTAGTGCTTGTAACTTGCCAGTCTTGCCTCAATGGACTCATATGGAGAAGTATGCTCTTGCAGTGTCTTTTCCCTAACATCCTCCTCTTTAGAGTCAGCATCTCTGTTTCTGTGCATTAGTTTCTTTCCCAGAGAAGCACAAGGAGGGAATCTTGTCGGACCTTGCGTGTCCAGAGAGGCTGCCTGTGTCTGAAGCAGATAATGAAATTTCCATCACCACAAAGAAAAAGAGAACCATCCCCCCACCAGTCACACATAGCCAGTTTCAAGGGCCCAGCCTCACTAAGGGGAGGGCGCTCTCCTCCTCACTACCACCAGCAGTCAAGGCAGAACATGGAAACTACCACAGGTCAACGATCCTATTTCTCAGGAGGAGAAAGTAAGCCTTTTCCAAAGGCTCCATACACAATTCACAGGGACTTCTGCGCCAGTGGAGAACAACGCCTCACAGAAAGAATGAGGGGCAAGACCCCAAATACAAATATGTCCTGCGACTTCTGGTATGAGCACTTGTTCCCTGTCAGGCTCTTTCTTATCTCTGTCTCTTACTGTTGCTTTTGCTCGTGACCCACCTTGTAAGTCTGCAGAAGATCTTTGAGGTATGCCACCTCTTTTTGCAGCTGGCCATTGGTCTTCTCCAGTTTCTTCTGAGACCCACGCAGAGCAGACAGCTCTTCTTGCAGGTTGCAAGTTTGTGCTTCTAGCTGCCTGCATTTTTCAGACTCCATCTCCAGCTGCTGCGAAAGTTCTTTGAGCTGTGGAGAGCAAAGCACAAAGGGGTAGGGCCTCAAGATGGTGTTTGTCACCTTCGGACTTGGTATTGAAAGCAAAGTAAAGGCAGGCTCGTCTTTTAACAGAACAGCTTTTAGATCACTGCTGACAGGATTCCCCAAGTTTTCACCCTTCCTCGGTTCTTCTGCAGGGAGACTGGCCTGAAAGGTGCTAGGGACGCTCTTGCCCAAAATGCTCCTCTGCTCATGGGACATCAAACACACCTCTACTCAAACACCAGAAAGAACGCCTATTGTGTGTGTGTGGGGAAGCGCTGCAGTGCAGAACGGAGTAGGCACGAGCAACCAATGCTCTTCCTGTCGTTACTCTGAAAGCTTTGGAAACAGTGCCTCGGGAGGCCACTTTGACATGGCTGCTGGAGGAAGGCATTTTCTTCCTAGGTCAAAGCTGATGTTTGCTTGCAAGGATACGCAGGATAGAGCAGATGTCCCATGAAGTCCCAAAGGTCAGCTGCGGTGCTGCCTTACTCTCCTCCCCCAGAAATATACCTTTTTTATACATACTAAAAATACAATCGGGAGGTTCCTGCCTTTCATAAAGAGAAAGCAAACAAAACCAAAACCCTCACAAAACAAGCAGACCAAAAAAAGGAAACTTAATCTTCACTTTACACTGCCTCCACACAATGCTACTTCCTTGCAAATAAGAGACCTCTTATAAGGGCAGTGAAGCTACGAGAATGCTACGAGCCTTTGGACTAAGAATGGGCCACCACAAGGGCACCTGACTCCTTCCACAATACCTCCTACAGCACACGTGTGCCTTAGCAGCACCTCTCAGTAACGAGGGGAAAGGTAGCTAAAGGGTTCCGTGCAACTGAACAAGACACCCACGGCAGCTCAAAAGCACTTCTTGCTCCTCGACATCAGGGTGCCCATGGCTAGGGGAAGACGGGCTGAGACAGCGGCTGGTGAGCGAGCGGCAAGTTACAAAAGCGTCACTGGCTCAACTCCTAAGCCAGGGCTCCAGAAGTGATCTTGGGCAAAGCCAACTTCAGACAGATGGAGTTGCACCTGCCAGACCTGGAAAATGCTGTGGGCCTGTGCCATGGCCTGTGAAGCCACTGAGCCCGCCAGCCTTGCTGTGACTCTCAGCTCATCCTTCCTCCACAGAGCAGCCTGCCCTCAGGGTGCCCTCACAGATACTGCTCTGCACGTTCATTTTGACCCATAATGGCAACTGCATCTGCGTTCACCTGATATGGATGACAACAGAAGGTGCACCGAGGAGAGAACAGGCAACTCGCAATACGAGAAGCAGTATAGAAAAGAACAACAGAGGTACAAACATGAACAGACAAAAAAAAAGAAATCCAAAAATCCTGCAGAATCCAGAACTCACCTTTGCTGTTAATTTGTCAGCTTCACAGGCCTCTTCAGAGCAGCTGCTCGTCACGTATCCTGAAGTATTAAACTGGCTCTCTCTTTCTCTGGCCTCGTATTTGCTTAGTTTCTGCAGAGCTCCGTCCAGACGCCTCCTTAACCTGCACAGCAAATTAGTCAAGAGAACAACGAGCTGAAGGAACTACCAGCTCGTTTCACATTCTCAGACATAAACAGCATAGAGGTGGCTTGCTTCTTCTTTAACATGCTTGACAGACCAGGAGTTACTGAGAAAAAACAGCGTTCCAGTGCCACAGGTCACTTGGAGGGTCCACCTTGCGCCTCAACGGAGGAACAAATGGAGAAGGGACTTCCTTCCCTCCCAGGAGACTTGCAGGGCAACCTGCATTTGAAGTTCTTTTGGCAGCTCTGTAAAACCATAGGCACGCGTACAGAAGAGCCTTGTAAGGCCTAGCGTGAGGCTTGAATTTGCTCACACACCGTTACCCTCACCTACTTTTACAATCAGCCTCCATGAAGCTTGATTTCTGCACTATGGGATCTCTCTTTAGAGTGCTAACAAGCCATACCTGTCACATTCTCTCTGCAGTTTGCTGTTGCTTTTCATTTCCTGCTGGAGGCGCACTTCGACTGGGCGTTTCAACTTGACCTGCTGCTTCTGTTCCGTTCTCTCACACTGATGCTTTCAAAACAGAAAAGATGCATGGTAGAACCAGCGCAGGGACAGTATCTACATGTGGTATGTGCAGAATGCCTAGGCAGAACTGGGTAGCAGTACTGGGGAAGCAGGGGGAGCAGGGCTTCCCCTTCCCTTGAACGTGCCCTGCCATAAAAGCAGGAGGGTTCCCCATGGCTCCCCATGTCTTTCCACCCACTGCCTGCCCAGCAGGTATTCAAAGGCTGAAATAGTCATTCACAGAAAGCATTCCCATACCTGCTCGTGCGGAGGCCCGTCTGCGGTCGTCTGTGCTGACTGAAAGGGAGTTACCAAGATCTCCCGGGGATTACGAGCCTACAGAAGCACAAGAAGAAGTGAAAAGTCATGCTGCATGCAACTTTCCTGCCTCACATCTCTCTGCTGCTCTTCCCCTCCTGCCAGTCCCAGTAGAGCACCGGGCTCACGTTCACCTCACCGCCTCCCCAGGCGGACAAGAAGAATCATTTGCTTCGCAGACGCCACCGATGAAAGCCCCTCCTTTACACCAAGAGGAACTGCTTTGTTAGCGACCGCGTGGCATTTCAGGTCGGGGCTGTGCAGCACTGTGCAAACTTGACAACTACCTCTCATGCAGGAGGACTATCTCAAGTGCGGCCTGAGATCTACAGTATCACCACTGGTCTAAAGCAGAAACTACCCAGACCGGTGTATTCCAGTGAATCCTGCTTACTTTCCTACTTACAGGGAATCCATCTTACTTCATCCCCACAGAACTACTTAGCCAGGCGCAGGAGCTCACAGGGAAGAGGGAAGTTTGTCACTGACTTACTGAGGCAGAGGCTTGCGGGCATCTCTGAAGGGCTTCAGTCAGTCTGCTTTGTTGCTGGATTGTGGCTTCCAATCTGTCACTTCTAGCTTCGAGTCTGAAAGAGAAATATGGGCCTTGTTGTGGAACTCCACAAGAGCACACAGTTGGAAAGAGCAGTGTGCAAGAACGTAAGCTGAAGCAAAGGCTTCTTTCCAAATCAAGTGTTAACTTTCTGCGATGTGACGAGGCAATCCCCGTGCGTTCACACAGTCCCAGAAAGCAGCGCCTCGCCCCTCTGTCTTACTACCCTGCCTACCCTTGCATGCATTCTTCCAGCTCTCGGAAAGCTGCAGTTCCAGAGGATGCCTCCAGAAGGTCTTGCACTTCCTGGGAAGAATCTGCTTCTTCTCTCTTCTTATCCTGCAGTACTGTCTCCAGGTGTTTTGCCCAGTCCTCAGTCTGAATAAGCTTTTGTTTCAATTCCTTCACCTGCAAAACCACAGGAAGAATCAATCCATGGTAGTCAGCCTAGTCTCTACGGAGGGGACTTGACTGCTCCCACTCTCAAACCCCCATGCATGTTACTTCACTGCAGGTTGTACTAACCCCTCTCCTATAGCTCTCAAGATTTTCTACAGCATTTCCTGAATGCCCGTTGTGCTGGTCACCAGCAGAGAGGGGGAAGAAGGGAAGAGAAAGGACAACCACCCTCGGATTTATCCCTATAGTGCAGCCTTTCCATACCTCAGCTTTAAACTTCTTCAATTCCTCTCTCGAGTGCTCTGCGTCTTTCTCATCGTCCCCATGCTGGCTCTCAGTAGCTTCAGGTGGGGCTTCTGACACAGACACACTTTCAGGAGCACCAGGAAGCTCCATCTGCAGCTGTCTGTCTCGATCCTACAGAAATGGGGTTCCGTGAGCATGACAAAGTCAGTGAGAACAGGGGAATATGAGCTGCGCTTTTACTCATTAGCTTCTGCAACGAGGTCAGTCTTCTGCCTGAAACAAAGCATTGGAAGCGCCCGACCGCCGGGCATCTGCACAGCTGGGGACCTCTCTCCATCTTTCTTAGCCTCAACTATCAGCAGCTCTTTGTGAGGGTTTCTGTTGCTTAAAACACAGGGAAGGCTTAACGTTTTTTCTCTTCTTGGAACATAGGCGGAGAGACTGGGCAGGGGCTTTCTGCCTACGCAAGAAGGCGGGCAGTGGAGAATGGAATCTGCAGAACTATTGTTGCCTCCAGGGGCATTTCAGCACTTGTAAAGCAGAGGCCAGACTTCTTTCTGCCAGAGCTTAAGCATGGCCTGGAATCTCCCTGCAGCTTCTGAGAACATGCTCGCAACCAAGGAATGCACACTGCAAGCAGAGCTGCAAGCCCTCAGTGCTATTCCCTGGTATGTATGTCTTCGTTGTTGGCCTTAAAAGTTGCCACGTAAAGGTTACCGGAGCGCTGGTGAGGTATGGTGACCAGCAATGGCCACTACCGCCAGCCCCTTTGAGAAGCTCAGAAGATTTTAAGCAAAAGGAAGAACCTTTGCTGCTTCATTATATAGAATATGCTTCCCCTCGGCTGGAACTCTAACTGAAAGGCCAGCTGCAGCGAGACCCAGGTCTCCTAGCACCTTGACCAACCTTTGTCCCAGTGCAAACTGAAGAGCTGGGCTGGAGCACAAGTAGTTCAAGGGCCCCCAGTCACAAACATGTGGCAGAGGCAGCAAGAGAGGGAAGCGAGCCCAGAGGTAAACCTGCCCCAAAGTAAGTGAGCCAAGTGGCAGCCAGTGGGTCCTTCACAGAAAGTACCTTGTGATCCCAGGGCAATTCAGCCTCTTCCTCCTGCTCTGCTCCTACAGCTGGCAGGGCGCCTACAAGGGATGGACGAAGCAAGGCAGTGTGAGCATTCCTGGCACTCTGCGTTTCCCTGCCAGTCAAGCCCTGACCCCAAATACGGGAAAGGGTCTGACATCAGGCCACATTACTTGTCCTCATCGGCTCTTCCACACTACAGGCTCCTACCTTCTCCATCCAAAGCACATGTGGCCACTGTAAAGCACTTAGTCCTTGGAGAGCACGATCTGCTGGGGACTGCTGTGTCTTGCGCAGCATCAGCAGAAGCTTCTCCCGTCTTTTCACTGCATGCGGGTTCTTGCAGTTTCCTGGCAATGCTACGCGTAGAAAGAGAGAACGTACAGGCAGTCAGATCCAAAACATTGTTGCCCAGGATCCTGGCTCTTGCTGAGGACAGCAACTGACTTGGAACCGGTTCAGAACTGTCTGTGTGCGGTGTCAGTCTCCCCGCGATGGTGGACCTGCTATGCCACCAGGGATCTCTTGGAGGGTTTATCTGAAGGGACACTGGTAAGATCCCCACTGAAAGACAAGGCGCCTCTTCCCTGCTCAGTGGAGTGGAACTGGGCTTAGCAACACAAGCGGGATTTCTAGGAGAGCCTTGTGGGTGGAAGTTCTCCTCTACTTCCAAATCCTCTCTTGACTTGGGAAGGAGACTTATGAGAAGACATCACTGAGCCCAGCTTCAAGAATGGTCTGAAGATATCATTAAGCCTTTGTGCATCTACCACAAAGGGTGACAAATCAGCACGGACACGGACAACTCAGCCGCTCTAACAGCGACGTACAAAACGCTCACCCAGCATGTCCCGACTGGAGAGCATAATACACAGCCGTGTAGCCAGTGGAATCTTTGCAGGTAGTGTTGGCACCGTAGGAAAGAAGCAGCTCTACTATCTCCATTTCCCCAACAGAAGCGGCAAGCATAAGAGCAGTCCTAAAACATCCAAAAGATGATATATGAAACATGGCAGCATTTGCAGGCTCTGTGTTGTTATTATTCTAATCCCTGTCTACTCCCCAAACAATTCCCTCCCCGATTCCTACGAGCTGAGGGAAAGCAAAGCCACAACACACAGGGGAGTGTTGCAGGACTGAGGCTGGAAGGCACCTCGGGACGCCTCCTGGCCAACCGCGTCCCCAGAGCAGACTCAGCCACGAGTCCAGACCACGTTGCTCAAGGCTTCTTCCATGCTGCTCAAGGCTTCTTCCACGCTGCTCTTCAAAGCCTCCAAGGATGGAGGCTGCTCAAACCCCTGGCACCACCTGCTCCCCTGATTAACCTTCCTCATGCCGAGAGGGTTTCTCCTAAGCAGCTCTGGGAAGGCCTCTTGTTTCACTTCATGCCCATTGTCTCTTGGACAACACTGACTCTCTTTCTCCGGATCCTTCCAGTGACAACGCTAAGGAGACCCGCATCCAATTTGGAGCAACGCCTCACCTTTCAAGGTCATTTTTAGCACACGCAGTCGCTCCTTTTTGAAGAAGAAGCTTTACCATCTCTTTCTGATGGCAGGAGATGGCAAGAAGAAGCGGGGTATTTCCCTCCTGAAAGCGTAAAGAATCCCAGTCAGAACAACCCAGATGAATTACGTGCCTTTCCCAAAGAGCAGCGCTACCGATACTCAAAACTTACCCAGTTCTTTGTTTCAAGCTGTGCACCATGCTCAACTAACATCTCTGCTATAGATGTGTTAGGAGCTGCGGCAGCCAGGTGAAGGGCAGAGTTGCCTCTGCAAACTCTCAAGTTTGGGTCGGCATGGCGCTCTAGCAGCATCGCCACGCATTCTTCATGCTGGCTCTCCACTGCCTGCAAACAACACAAAGGAAGGACTCGTGCCATGTTTCGCTCTGTCACAGCTACAGCAGCTTCCCAGTGCTGGAAGACAAGAGTGTCTTCCAAGACGAGCTCGCGTACGCCTATTACGTGCCGATTACAACTTTCAGGCTTCTCTACAGGTTGGCGTGAAGAATGCAGCAAGACACTTGTCACTTGAAGCGCAATCAATAAAGCCCCACTTAGAGCAGAGTAACGTGTTCCACATACCTTCATCAGTGGCGTTTTGCCAGTGCTGTCGCAAAGGTTCAGCAGGCACTTCTCTTGCACCAGGAATCGAACAACATCTGCATGGCCGTTCGCGCAAGCAAGGTGCAGAGGTGTCCTAAAACCAAAATAAATTAGCTTTCCACAGGAAGGCAGTGCCTGAAATCACTCCTGGCTGTGGAACACGCGCAGGGCCACGAGTCTCCACTTGCCAATGCCAAGCGGAACGTAAGCTTTGGAGGCTGTGGAACTCCATGAAGACTGTGAAGTCTGTGTAAGCCTTTGAGTTTTTCCACAATCACTCAAGCGGCAGAAGGGCGGTGAATGCCCTGACGCTGACCACCACACAGGAGAGAACTGCTAATGCCCGAGCGGCTGCTAAACAACCCCACAGGGAGAGGACAGGGCAGTGGCGGTCGGCGGCATGCCCTTTGAGCAGCGCTCGAGCCGCCCCAGCAATTGCAAGCAAAGCTGGATTTTTCCCCTCTGCCAGCTGAGAGGGAAAAGCTCGCGCGCCACGGGAGAGCGATCCCACCCCAAGCCTTTAAGATGCCCCCCAGCCCCTCACCGCTTTGCCTGGTCTAGACGGTTTTTGCCTAGTTTCTTCAGCCACCAGTGCTGCCTCATCCAGGCCAGGTCACCACGGGCGGCAGCGTGGTGCAGCCCATGCAGGCCCTCCTCTGGCAGCTGGTGGGCATCGCTGTCTCTGGACAGCGAAGTGCTGCTGGGCATCGGATGCGCCTTGCCCCGCTGGAGGAACCTCCCCATTCTGAAGCAAGGATGTGGGCACAAGCCCACCTGGGGCCACCGGAGCCCTGCGGGCCCTGCTTGGGTCGGACACGGACAGGCGCAGGGGCAGGGGAGCCGAGCCCCGAGCAGCGGCTGTGGCCTAGCACTCCCAGGCAGGGCACGGACGCACCAAGGCTCCCAGCCAGGGCAGCGCTGTTGCTCCCACAGCAGAGGCAACAGCACTGAGCACTGCTGCTGGCAGCGGTGCATCTACACTGTGTCTCAGCGTTGTGTCACATTATGTCACAATGGGTGTCACCAGGGGCGTCACTAGGTGTCGCCTTAAGTTGGAGGGCCTGTGGTGGTTTTACCGTGCTGGGCAGCTAAACCCCACAACCGCTCTCTCACTCCCCCTCCTTTAGATGAGGAGGGGGAGAAGTAAAGCAAAGAACAACTCACGGGTTGAGATGAGGATAATTTAATTAAAGGGAAATAATTATAATAATTAAAGAAAGACTACCGTGAACTAAACAATTTAACTAAGGGGAAATAAAAAGGGAAAGGGGAAAAGGGAGGGGGAAAAGGAAAAATAAAACAATGTTGTGAGGGCATTTGTTGTCGACGGAAGGAAGACAAGCGCACTCAGTATGAGTGATCAGCAAGCTCCATTTTATTGCCCAAATAGCCTAACTTTTATAGTGAACTGAACAGGGGCGGACAGTGTCTCACACAAGATCATTGGTCAAAAGCACTCAGACAAACAGTTACAAGAAAATAACCCCACCTGCAAGAAAAGAACCCCTTGTGATTAGCAGTCAGGTAAACCTTGTCCTTGAAGCCAGCTGCTGGTAACAGGATTTTCTGAGTTCCTTAATTGGGCGATGTGGGAGTCATAGCCGTGGGAGCTTCTCACAGTTACTCTGGCACCTTGGTTTGCTCAGCTAGAGCAGGCCCTGAGATTTTCTAAGGCCTACCCCTGGTTGCTTAAAGCAAGCTCAAATTGAACAATTGTTCCACGGGCACATGTCCACGTCCTGTATGCCAATTCCCAACAAAAAAAGAAGGGAGGAAAACAAACAAACAAAATAAACGAAGGCTATATGGAAGTGCAGAGGAAAGAAATTACTCTCTACTTCCCACAAATGAGCGATGATTGACCACGTCCTTGAAGCAAGGCCTCAACGCACGCAGCCGGGTGTTCGAGAGGAGGACCGACGTTTTCCCAACGAGAGCCCACCCCTCCCCTCTTCTTCCTGTTTCCACCTTTTATTGCTGAGTGTGACATCGCATGGTATGGAATATCCCTTTGATCGGTTTAGGTCAGCTGCCCTAGTGATGTTTCTCTCCTCACTTTTTGCCCACCCCCTAGGAGGGTTAGAGAAAGGCCCAATGCTGTGCCACTGCTGCTCAGCAGTAGACACAACACTGGTGTGATAACACTGCTGTTCCAGCTACAAGTACAGAGTACGGCACTGTACGGGCTGCTGCCGGGAAAGTTAACATTCCAGCCAGACCCAGTACAGTTTGAGAAATCAGTCTGACTCAGTGAAAAAGGAAGCCCTGAATTTCTTGTCCTACTTCCTGGTTTCCTCCATCACACCCTAGTACTATGTTACTGGATACACTAATATTGCAAGTTCTCAGTGTGATCGGAAATTCTATCCATCCATCTATCTATCCATCAAAACATGCATAAGATGATGACATGAAAGTTTCCATTTTTTACTTTTTCAGCTGAAAACTCCCACTTAGCAATATCTATGGCACTAAATACATAATGTTTGTTTAACATCTCCTGCTTGAAAATTCAGCCAGAGCCATAGCTTCAATAAATGCAGATATGACACAAACTAAACAACAGACCTGTCACTTCTTTATACAGTCATGTGCACATATGTATCTTACATTCCTTAGAAATGTTAAAGATTTTTTGAAAGTGACACTTTCTACAAAAGCTTCTGTTTTCTCAGGAGCTTTTTAGAAACCCCGTATCTGTTGGCTTTCAACGTTAAGCAAACTATTACTGGCATAGTCTTGAATGTCTCTAATTTCATGCTGCTTTGTCTTCCTTCTAGCAGTCCTTAATTAAGGACATTATTCTGAAGCATTAGTGTCTGAATACACCAATGAAAATTCATTTAAATGACTCAGCTTCTGAGAACAAATTTCTTATTTTTTAAACAAAGAAGCACTAGACCTTCATGACTGCAGAAAAGCAATAGGTTTAGCACAATCTGTTCAAGTTTTGTGAGCTACTTCCAAGCTTTACTGGCTGCCAGTTAGTCTGTAGCTTTCTCAATCTGCTGAAATCTAAGTGTAAGTCGATTTCTTTTGCTTTATACCTCACAAAGTTCATATATCACAACTTTATTGATGGCTTTTTTCTCTAGAGAAAATTTATGAATTGAATTCCTATAATGCTAATTGCCTCTCAACATCCTATGGAATGCTTACATTTTCACACTCAAAAACAAACAAACAAAAAACATTTTTAATGGTGGAGTCATTTCCATGTAAGCAGAAAATAAGGCTAAAATAAACCATTAGAAAAGGTTTGTAACAACTGCTTTCAATCCATGACAGCAACATAAGGAAAACAGATTAGATTCACAAAGCGCTTCTCTTGTCGCTGTCTGCAGAGTCTAAAGAGAATGGATTGTTTCATTTCCTGGATTCATGGATCCCTAATGAAGTATAATTGTATCTCCATGATGACTTCATGGTAATTGAAGAAGAATACAGAGGAAACCAGCTTCTGAAAGGAATGTTTCAAAATGGGCTGTTAGCGAGGTAGTTAGAGATATTCTTCTCACCACCATTTCTATCATCAGTCTCATCTTTTCAGAGCATACAGACATAGGAATAACAAACACATAATGCAATTTTTCTAAGAGATAAATATTAATTTGTTAATGTCTTGTTGCAAGCAAGTCGTATTTTAAAGATGATTACAGACTTTCATTAGCTTTCCTGAACTACCAGAAAGTCAGCCTCAAATGTTCCAAGTCATATTTTCTATACTATCTTTCATTTTCTTCCTAAGTCCTTATACAATCAGAAAGGTCCTATATTGATCCAGACCGGGAAACCACTATGTGTTGAGGAGGTATACACGAAGCAGCTAACCTGAGGAGGCACAAACCTGTGCTGCTCTGTGTTATGCTACACATCCAGTGTGGCCTTCAGGCTATGTTGTGCTGCTCAAATATTCCGCCACAGGATCAGCTCATCTCACTACAACAGAGGAGCCTGCAGGCAGCTTCCACTGGAGCCAGTGATCACACCACATGCCTGGCCTTACCTAAAGGTGAAACTTTATGTTCTCATTGAAACATCCTTTATAAATACAGTTGTTTTCTTCTAAGATGATTATTTTAAGCTCGAATAATCAAAAATGCAGGGTTCCCATCATGTGAAGAAATGTGAGATTTAGTCACTATCTGTATTCCTCTTCTTGTTCTGTCTAAGCAGCTATTTTACTAAGCCATTTACTTCTGAGCCTTTACTATTGAGATCCAGAAAGAACCCTGCACTGCCTTTCTCTCTCTAACCCTCCTCCATGTTGTTTGGTATAGAGCAGGTCCATTTAATCCATTTATTAATTCTGCTTCTGCAATTTTTTTCAATTCAAAATTGTAAATTATGGATGCAGAGAACAAAGCCAGGCCTTCTCTAACTTTTTGTTTGGTTGGTTTGTTTTATTTTGTTTTACATCTCCTAAGACAAATTAATTATTCTGTCTATAAGGCTACACAACAGAGATTTTGGAACCGAAACGAAGAAGCTGCAAAGCAAAAATAGTGTAAACTAGGTTGTCTTCTTCATGACAGTGGATGATTAAGATCTCACACACTCACTTCACTAAGTATGGTTCAGTATTTTCTTATACCGTGATAACTTAGCCCCTTTTGATTATATCACTGTAACCTCAGACCCTCCTTTATACTGCTGAGGCAATATCAGGTAGCCTTAATGTGCCTCTACATGTAATTCAAAGGTTTTTTTTGAACTCCCTTTACTTGGCCACAAAATATAAGCAGACTCTAACATGAACTAAAGTCTATCCTGAAACCTCTTCTAACTGCACATCTTGTTTTCCTCAGGGGAGGAAGAGATCTCACGGAATTTTGAATAACCACAGCTCTTCCTTCACTTTATTTTTTCTTTCCTGGAGAAGGCTCAGGGAGATATTATCAATGTTCACAAACATTTGAAGAGATAATGTAAGGAAGACAGAGCCAGGCTCTTCTTAGTGGTGCCCGGAGGCAGAAGAAGAGGCAATGGGCACAAACTGGAAAACAGGTGATTCCCTCTGAACACCAGGCAGCACTTATGTGCTGTGTGGGTGCCTGAGCACTGGCACAGGCTGTCCAGAGAGGTTGTGGAGTCTCCCCCATTGGAGACCTTCAAAAGCTGCTTGGACATGTTTCTGGGCAGCCTGGTTTGGGTGTCCCTGTTCAAGCAGGGGATTGGAGCAGATGGCCTCCAGAGGTACCTTCCAACCTGTGATTCCTCCTCCTTGGCAGAATGCCAGGCTAGTCCCTGTCCTTCCTGTTTTGCTTATCTTTTTCCAAGCAGAGCTGAAGAGACTCAATGACCCTCTGTGGCGGGTACCCTCTGCTCCTGTACTTGGCATAAGTCTTGCTCAGGCTTGTGAGCCACAGCAGGCCTCAATGCAATGGCTGGACTGCACAGTTTGTTAGCAACGGGGCCCCAGGGAGAGCTCATCCACTTAAAATCTCTCATGGCCAGTACTGAAGGATTCTGAGCTTGACTACAAATCAATTACTTTATCTAATCAATATAGTTCCTCATCTCTTTTCCTCTCCATAATCAAAGAAAAAGTCATCTTGACACCATCTACGGAGTTCTATGAAACCTGACTTCTTGCTTCATTCCCTTTAGTGGCAGTTGTTTATACAATATAGGCCTCAGATGATCAGGCCTCCCCTCTGATCACATCCAGGCTCTGTGGTGTGACTAACTGACAAGGACATAATTAAGTGCTAAGGGGAGGGGGACTGAACAACCCCACTCCTAAACAAATCGGCCTGAATTCTTGAAAATTACTGACCAAAGGACAAAAAACATGCAATCCTATAAATAGGAATCCCAAAGAATTTTGAACACTCCAGGGACTGCAGTGGGCTGCCCCCCAAACCTCCCTTTGAAGTAAGATGTTTCTCAGGGTACCCCTGAGGGGATGTGCATCTCAGGGATGATTCTTCAGGGAACAAGCTCATCCACAGTCAAACCCCAATGAGGAAGTAGGGATATCCCTGAGACAATGTGCATCTCAGGGTTGACGCTTTGAGGAACAAGCTCACCCATGGACAAATGCCAACAAAGGAGTAGGGTGAGTAATTCAGTTTAGGGGGTATTTTGGAAGCATGCAACTGGATTTAGAAAACCCTCAAGACACCGCAGTAGGTCTCAGGTGAATTTTGCCATTCATGAATCTTTAACCAGCTCACTGTTTCTATTGTAGCAAATGACTTTATATCATTTTGTTAATTGACTAATACTTACATACTGATTAAGTGCTATTAAAATCATATAACCTAATTTTGTTACCTGCTATAAAGGTATATAATAAATCCTTAATTGCTGCTACATTAGAGTTGTGTAAATCTAATTCCACAAAACCCTCACTCAGCAGCTTATGGGAAGGAGAATCTTTAAATTCTGAAATTTGACGAGTAGTGGGTTATCACAGTAAATCACAAATACATTTAGAAAAACTCATTATATTTGGTAATTGTTCCTAGCTACTTTGCCCAAGTATGCAACAATCATCTCTGTTGTCATGAAAAACAGCTACATACTCCCATCACTCATTTACCATTTCCTAGAAGCTAGATAAACTTGGTAGCCATTTTAGGGTGTTAAAATGGCTTGTTAGATTCTAGGAAATGATCCCTCATGTCACATGTTACAAAAAATACATATGTATAAATTTCTTATATGCAAAAAAAAATACATCAGTCTTGATGACAGTCAGAAGTGTTACACATTAAATGGCCATAAGAAAAATTATGCTCCCATCTCCCCACTCTGTTTAGAGTCAATGAAGTTGTTGTCTTTCAATATATAAAGTACTATGAAAAAAGCATCATCATTCTGGCAACTTAGAGAAAACATGCATTTAAGAAACAGCCACACTCTTTCAAAATCTTTTTGTTATACATTACAAAATCTTTTTGTTATATCCATATGACAGGTTATATTGAAATTCTTGAGTGTACCTGAAAAAATATATATATATATATATATATAGTATCATACATCATTTTATTATTTTGACTTTTACATTTACTTTTTCAAAAGAGTTATGTTTTAGTTCTAAGGACAAACCATGTACACTAACCATCCTGTTCTTTGCAATACTTTGTAACATATATTCTGCATAAACCTCTCCAATTGACTCTGTAGCACAGTTAAACTTCACTCCTTTTCAAACACTTTGGAGTTTTCCTTATTTTGTAGAGAATTATGGAGGTGGCTCTGAGTGAATCAAATTATGTTCCAAAAACTTTTGAAGAGAAATTCAGTCTCTCCAGGCATTCCAAATTCTCTTCTTCACACTGAAAAAGCTGAAGGAAAGGTTTAATCAGGTTCGATCAAAGAATCTCTCTTCCAGTATCCAGATATCCCTAAGCACAGTAGAGCTGCAATAGTGAACATTAACACTGTCAATAATGTATATATTTAAAAGAAAAATAATTGAAGGGGATTTTTAATTTTAGGAAATGTGTGTATAATTTACATTTAGAAATCCACACATCTATTTCAATGCCACTATACATCATAAAATTACTAAATGCTTCTATAAATCATTACGATTTCAATAAAATATCAGATTTAGAATTCATAGTTCAGAGATGTAAAATGGAAAATAATAGAAATAGACATCATAGCCAATCATGAAAGTAAAAATGTGAACAGACATTGATGGGAAAATAAGAACCATAAGTCCTTCTTTACGAAGGGTAATTTCTGCATTTCAATTTTTGTTGGCTCAGATCATTTTGGAATCCCTGAAGATGCAGTTTTGCTTCATTATATTCTGATTCTATGGTTAAGATCCTACCGTGCAAACCCCAGCATCCCACTGAAGTCAAGAGTGAGCACCACAGCTCATGTCTACAGTTTGAAGAGTTGGTGCCTTTTTTGCTGCCTTGTCAAATAAAGCAATTCCATTAATCTGAAGGAAAAAAGCTTCTTAGAATTGTGGTGGTTGGAATTATTACTTATGAGTAGATTTATTAGTGAGCTGAAAATTTGTTTTATAGGATACAGAATTGTCTGGAAAAAATGTTGCTGAAATGTTCCAACTAAGTATTTCACACATCCATTTATATGATCAAAAAAAATGACATCTTAATGTTCATTGTTTTTTTTTTCAAACTATTGATATATAATCAAGCCAAGCTTCTACTGGCAGTGCTTCTACTCTCCCCATGGAAACATCACTACAGCTAAGTCCAAACTCTGTTTCTCCTCAATCCTGCAATGTTATCGATTCATTTCTGTACCACTGCCAATTACTTGCACTAAGGTATCCATTTTCAAAGAACACACAAACTTCTGTCTTCAGATTCTCTTTCATAGCAAGATCTCTCTGGCTATGTATGGGAGATGCTTTCACTTTTAGCTATCTGATTCTAGACATGTTTAAATCTGAGAAGAGCAGAAAACTAAAAGTTTTATTTTGTGTCACTGAAAGCTGTAAGTTACCAACAAAGCGGAAAATTCATTTCAAGGTAAATCTCAAAACCTTAGCCAGAAAAAATGGCATTTATTTCATTAAAATATTATTGACAGGTGTATCCTCTTGGTGAAATGAACTGTTATCTGCCTGCCTTTACAAACCAGTTTGAATATAAACCAAGCTTTATAAGCAGCTTTGAAATTGGATTATAGTATACACGCTATATTGGTCTTAATTTTACACATAAAGTTGTATGCTCTAGTAAGCCTTTTTAGGCTTTTAGCACTCCCATCCTTAATATTAAGTAACTTCTACTCCTCAGAATGGTTATCAAGGACATCATATTCTCTAAACTTGTAGGGCTTACTTAAAATCTTGATCTTTCCCTTTCAGCTGAAGCATTTTTTTCCCCAATTTTTCAAGTTCTTCTTCACTTGACCAGCTTTTAATTATTTAAGTAATACCATGAGAGCTAATAAACCTCATGTGATGGGGTATCCTGCTTTTGGCTGGGATGGAGTTACTTTTCTTCCTAGTAGCTTGTATCGTGCTGTGTTTTGAATTATGATGAGAATAATGATAACACACTGATGTTTGAGATGTTGCAGAGCAGGGCTTACACACAGCAACAGACTTGTCAGCAGCTTCTCATGCTACCCAGCCAGCATGGGGGGTGAGTGAGGGGACAGAACCAGGACAGCTGACTCACACTGTCCAAAAGGATGTCCCATATCATATCAAATCGCACTGAGTGTGAAACTGGGGGGTCACTGCTGAGGGTCTGGCTAGGTATCATTCAGCAGGTGGTGAGCAATTGGATTGTGCATCACTTCCTTTGTATATTCTCTTATCATTATTATTATTTCCCCTTCCTTTTTCTGCCCTATTACTATATTTAGCTCAACCCATGAGCTTTTAATTTTTTTATTTTTTTTTCTGATTCTCTCCTCCATCCCATTGTTGTAAGTGGGGATTGTATGAAAGGCTGTGTGGTGCTTAGCCAGGTTAAACCACAATGTGAAGAAAAAGTTCAAACATTTTCCCCATCACATTTCATGTTGTAAATAACCAAATTTGTGTAAGCAGAGTTCAGGCATGGCATATCTAAAGCAGAGATGATTAGTAGAGCTCCAGTAACTACTGATCATCTATGCTTTATATATGCCATGCTCCAGCAACAACTAATGTCTCTATGGTTGAATGATTGGAAGTCTGGGACCTAAGTGAGTATTTCCTATTTTCATTGTTTCTTTTGTTTACTTAAGTAATGTTTTTTTTTTTGATTGTTTGTTTTTTACATCCATTTCTTCAATTTAAATGCAACAGTTTTGTTGTTGTTTTATTTTTTTTTATGTTTGTTTTGGGGTGGTGCTTTTTGTTTGCTTGATTTTACATTCAAGATACTTTGCAGATATTATGGGATAACTTCATCTACTAAGCTAGATAATTTCACTATTCAACCAAGGTACTTACAGCTTTTAAAGTAGCCATAGGAAAGTTCTTATATATTTTTTTTTTTTTTTTTTTTTTTGTCACAATGGTAAAATATTGGAAATTTTAATAAAATATTCTATGTTTCCTTTTAATTGTTTCCTCTCAAAACATTCTGCCTTACTCAGGTAAACACTTAAACCCTGATAATACCAGAATTCCCAGAGAGTTGTCCATGGTTATGAACCTGTTCAAATATGCTATGAACACAGAGCAAAAACATCATTGTTTTGGATTGAAAGCTTGTTTTAACATCATTGTTTCAAAAATATATTTCAGTGTCTTCAATTTGTGTTGTGATGGAGCTGGAAAGAGGCGAGATGAAGATGGTATTCCCCTCTGGATGGGGAACTCAAGGGGCTTACAACCTGCTGATGGCACCATGTGACCTGGAAAGTTACCCATGCAGAAAAACTGGGTGGGAGATTTTCTGTATGGTTTTAGCAAAGTAAAGTTTACAATGGAATGGAGATGACAGCAGTCACAAAAGGCAGTATGTATAGAAATGCCAATTACTGCCTCATCATTTTTTCACAAAAATAACTCACAAATATTCTGGATTTGCATCTATAATGTGAAATAGCTTAAGTAACTGCATGGCATTCTTCTCCATCTAAATTCAGTTGAGAGACATGAAGTATAAGACAAGGTCATAGTAACTTTAAGGTTATTTATCCTGCTACATTACATGCAGCGTCAGCATAGATACTTGACCTGCAGTGTTATTGAAAATAACCATGTTAAGTTACAGGAGAGAAAAGAAGATGCATAAACTCACCAAAGTATAAACCACATCTGAAAGCACATAGAGATGAACTAGTTACTCACAGGAAAGTGGCAGAGCCTACACAATCCCAATATCTGATTGAATCCATAACCTTATCTATTATATTCCATAAGAACACTGTTTATCATTTAATTATATTAACCCAGAAGTGATGTTATTCAGCTATGTTATATTTATATATTACTGTGGAAGTATATTTTATATAATGTAGAAGTATAAGCTAATTCTTATTTGCCCATAACTTGTTAGTGGTTCAGATGCATATTAACTATTTACAGTTGCAACTAATACTTCATGAAAGTTTTCTGCATCTGACAAATTTTTAACTACTGAATGCAACCAATATTTGGTTCAATTTGTACTGTAGCTGACTTTTCTAGTAATTCCCTAAATAAATAATAAATATTAAACTTGCTGGATTTCTTAAAAATTCTTTCTCAGTGTTTCAGCTACGAGTACTTCATTTTGTTTGTAATTAAATTAACATGAAAGGCTTAATAATTTCAACTATCTTGTCCTCTGAATCATAAAATGATGTTTTTAGTAGAAAAGTTAGATTATGAATCACTGAAAGATTTAGGTCCCTTTTCAATTCATATACACAGCTTGCACCTGGAATATCAGTTAAGGTACTCTTTCAATGCTCACTTATCTCATTGAAAACACCTGTGTATGCCAAAAGTTCTGCTAAGTAAAAAATGGTCTTTTTTTTTTTTTTTTTTTTTTTAAGGAAATCTCCCTTCTGTCAAATGGGCCAGGGAATGACAAATTCTCTTGGATTTTAAGCGGTCATGACCTCACTCTTTTTTTTTTTTTTTTTTTTTTCATTAATACTGGAAATTATATGTAACAATAAGTTATGTGAGACTTTATTTCAGCTGAAACTTGAGGAAGAAAGTGACAGTCATTGGAACTGCAAAAAGCAAAGTGCAATTACTGCCAAAGGAGTTATATATGTTACATGGTTGCCAGAACATAAAATCTATCTAAAGGCAGTGGGGATGAGATGTTTAGCTCTGTGAAAGTGAAGGAAGGTCTGTACAAAGATAACTGAACTGCCAAATGTATCTCTGTCTTTTAGTGTTGTTTAAAAAATACTATGTTTTATCATATCTTTGTGATATGATATATATGCAATATATACATGAATATATATCTACTCAATGATGTTTTATATATGCATATAATAAAGTTATTGAACCTTATCTGAGCCTAGATCTCAGTCCCATAAGTAGCATCGCTTTACTGTTACTAGTATTTTAGCCATGTGAAGAAAAATGAGGAGAACATAACTCATAACTTGAGGTCTTTAAAAGACGTTTAGATGTAGAGCTTAGCGATATGGTTTAGTGGAGGACTGTTAGTGTTAGGTCAGAGGTTGTACTCGATGATCTTGAGGTCTCTTTCAACCTAGAAATTCTGTGATTCTGTGATAACTGTTGGACATAACATAAAATGAGGAGAACATAACTGTTCTGGACACTAGTCCAGAACATAAACGTGTGTTTCCTTCAAACCAAAAACTCTGATGTATTTGAGATAAGCTAGATAACACATCTTGATAACAGATGAGAGAGAAAAGCTTTGACATCAACTCTCTGAGGCAAAAGCCCATCAGGCAGTCATGACAATCAGCTCATCAGTCAATATTTCTATTTTGTGACTTCTTACATTTACCAAAGAAGGAAAAGAAATAAAATAAACATCTAACTACCACTGAAGCTGGATGCTCAGTTCCCTAGCTCTCTGTGGGAAACTCTATCCACAAACAACAATATTAAAATATAAATATTCTGACTTTGTATTATGCAAATGAGATAAGAAGTGGCATTCTAACTGGTCATGGCTAGTAATAGTATTCTTCTCTTTCTACAGTTCTCCAATTTTCATGATTATTTCTTTATTAAACACACACACACAAAATATTCATGACATAGAAAACAATTGCTGAAGCAGAGGAATGAGATGTTTACAAATGCAGCTGGGGAAAAAAAAAAAAAAAAAGGAAAAAAATAAATTCTGTCTGATAAAAGTCAATCCCTGCATTTCATTTTGAAGCAAAACAAGTGAATCAGTGTGGCTGAACTGTCAAGCATTAATTGTTCCAAAAGTCTAATGACAAAGGGGGAGAAGTGCCAGAAATTCACATGATTTATTATCTTCCTACACTTCAGTTTCTAGCAAATGTACAATCCCAGAGAGATTCTCAACCACTTCCTGACAGCCCCTCAGCAATGAATTAATACACAAGGTAAAAGAAAATTTAATGTAGAGTATCAGAACTGATTAATGGTAGTCATGTCAGCTGTCAGTCCTCTGCAAACTAATTAGGCAAAGCACTCATGAAATCTTGGTGATGCATATTAAGCCTGCCAGAAACTTTAAAGGGGATTGTAAAAAATAATGGTAGATGATTAAAAAAAAATACTTGGAAAATGTTCCTTTGATGCTTAATATAAATTTATTTGACCAACTGATTTCTGCAAAGAAACCAGGACATTAGTTCTTGTAAAATTCATTCTAATGATTTCTGATTTTTCTAATCTCTGGAGTAACTTTTTATTTCCAGGCCTTTGTTTATGTCTTTAACTGAAGTTTAAAACACTACTGCAGTAATAAAGCCCAAACAATTCTAGGTGGAATCCACTGTTTAAGTACTGATGCCAGGATAAACTAATCCATTCACCACATGCCAGAACCACTGAAGATTGAACGATTCTCTCTTGAAATAACTCCCTTTAATCAAGCTCAAAATCAAACTTTCCAGACATCAACATGCTCTTGGCCTTGAGCCATGTCAGGGATGTTGTGTGAGAGGACAGAGTATGCCAAGGGAAAATCTCAAAAATGCTTCATATAGACCACATAGAACATCTTACAAACGTCTGGATGTCCCTATATGCAGGAATGTCTACACCTGGAGCGGCCTTGTTGTTGTTGCATGTCCTATAAAGCATCAATATTTTTTTTTTCATTGTTGGAGCCTTTGTCACAATACAGAACATTCATGAGCATTATTCCATCAAAAATAAGGGGGCTCGGTTCAGTTCTACCGTCTATTGAACAGTCCAAGCTATTATAGTTTTACCAAGTACTTCCATAGCATGACATCACCTCTGTTGTCGAACAAAATCACCTAAAGATATTTTCTGTAGGGAAAGCTCATCCATGGGGAAGTGTGAGAAGTCAGACCTCACGGCAAATGCTAGCTATGAGCCAAACTGGTGACTACTTATTGCCTTTATTTTTTGATTTTGTTCTACAGATAGCCCTAGAGGGGGCACTTACTGCAGTACTGGAGACCAAAAGCCAAATTCAGTGCATCCAGGCAATCTGTATTCTTCTTCACACCATGCTTCCCAATGAAAAACAGTTGGAGTTCATGGGTGTTTTGAGCTAGTCAGGCAGATGGCCACAGGCCACTGCCATTACTCTGAAAATATTTCTTGATCTGTTTGATATTTGCTCTTTCCAGGCTTGGCTCAGCTCAGCCCTTGAATAGCCAAATCCATAACCTTGATAGTGTCATCCACTCCTACAGAATATTCCCAGGATTTCTCATGGAAAATTCTTCAGCCCATTTCCAGTCCTTGCTCATCAGTCAGGTTCCAGATGAGACAATGCAGCCAGCATATGGAAAACCGCACGTGCTCCTGATGCACTTAGAGACAATGAGGGACCATACTTCATGCCCAAGTTCCAAAGCAAACATGCTCATCAGTCTGGTCTCACATGGTATGTCAAGCCCCATTTCTGCTTAACCTACTCTAGAATGTACACTTTATGTTGCACATTTGGGAAAGCTTTAAACAAAGAGAACATACCTCAGTGAATGAGTGGGAGATTTTCTTGTAACTCATTTTGTCACACCCCTTTTTTCATCCCAAACTTCAATCCATTGTTTATGTTTTTAGTCCTTCTTAAAGAGATGATGAGACCACCCCTTAAAGCTATAGTTTGTGAGCCCAGCTTTAAATTCTTCTGTTTCAGGACACCGCAGGTTCACAGTCACTGCAGATGCCAGTCTAGAGGAACAGAGAGACTCCAGTTACCAGTTTATTGTTCTGTGATTTTCACTTTTATTTGTTTATTGTTCTGTGAAGGGAACTTCTCACACAGAAGGGGATTGTCAAAGGAACTGAATTCCATGAGGGGGTACTCTGGGGACACATCCCATCTGTGTGCAGACATTTCGGTCCATAGAGAGTTTGGGGCTGACAAATTAGGTGTCTACTGTGTTTAGTATCTACATGTCTATGAAAAAGACAGGGAGGTATCATCTGAAGGCCTTTTCTTTGATTATGGTATCAATGAGTGAGCGGAAGAAAGTCCTAGAGTTAGGAGTGGGGAAAACTGCCAGAATTACATACATAGTATCTGATACTTCTTGATAGTATCTCAAGAAGTAACACAGATTTAAATTCATCTACCCACATAAAATTAAGGATCAACATTCAAGCCAGCTAGTGCCATATCCATGTGAGCTGGTATGCTTCATTCAGATAATAAAATGTCCAGCTGATAAGGGTAGATGCTTCCCAGCATGTTTTGCTTTGTCTCCTTTGTAGAGGAACAGGAGAAATGTGCTCCATTAGTGGATAGATGTGGTATTTCATATTTCACAGTGCCATAGCCACAGCCTCTTCCGCTCTTGTGCTTATCTTTCCCCCAGGAGGTCCTGGGACAAGAGGAGCTGATGAATAATTTCCCATGGTTGAGGACAACAGAGAGGGGAGGGCACAATGCCAGTAAGATGAGTACATAATGTTTAGTAGCTATTATGGGGCCTCAGAAGTCTTGACATGGCCAAGGCATCTTATGGACCACAATACACGCATGTACCTAGAGCACTCTGAGGACATCCAGAACCCTCAGAGTTCAAATAACTCAACAGGTGCCAAAGAGCCCTTCAAGAGCTTAGGTCTATGGTAAATTTAAACGTAATTAATCCTCATAAGATTTGTTTATAATTCCTCATATCTTTGTGGCAACTAATGTCTCACTCTAGCCAAAATACACTATAAATAAAAACTGCCTCATGTGGCCACAAAAAAAAATGTCAGCTTGAAATAATTAACCAAACAACAGAGGAGTTATTAGCTGTTCTGTCTGCTGATGGATCATTCCTCATTAATATTAAATATAAAGTATCTTGGGGTTACAGGCAGGCCCTGCTCTCCCTCTACAGCTGTCACATTCTGCCAGTGCCACCTGATCCCTTCCCAGCTCCCCTTGGCTGTCCTTTGCAGAAAAAGTGACGGATTAAGAGTGTAATAAAGGGGCTACAGCCAGCTCAGATGCCTTTTGTGTTTTATGATTGATTGACATTGAGCTTCCTAGGGAAGAACCAGATTCATGCTCAGAGGAGAGTCCCACGCATCCCATCAGCAAAGGTAACTTGGCAGGCATGGGGAGCTCCTTCTGGCCCCAGGCACCCTGGTGAAACACCGTGCTGTTGAGTAATGAGTGCCAAGCTGCAGCCCTACAGCTCTCAGCAGGCAAAAGTGAGCACAATAGCTTCCTTAAGCCAGCTGAAAAGTTCAGCTTTGGTACATGGAGGCTGCTCTTACCAGATCAGCCTTTAGGTCATGCCCACTGCTGGCAGAGTCAGCAGGACAACAGGGGTACAACTGCCATACATTATACCACCCTAAATATTCTAGAAGACTTGCTCTTGCGCATCCAGACACATTATATTCCTCACCCAACACATCAGATGCTCTCAGGGTAATTATGTCAGTGAATCTAAGCAAACACTTCACAGCAGAATGAACTCACCCAGACAATCTATAAAGGATTAGGCAGTTGCCAGTGGAGGAACATTTCTCACAGAATAATCAATCTGTGCCTAATCCTCAGCCCTGCAGTTTAGGGAAAACCCACAAAATACTTTCCAAAAAGGAGCATGGGAGCTCAAATTCATAACTTTGCTATATACGAAAAATGAAGACTCAGCAGAGCTAGCAGCTCTGGATGTTAGCAGGATGTCTAGCAGTTATGGATGTCCATAACATCCCTCCCCCTTAGAAATACAATCAACAGCCTGATGACCACTCCTCTTTCTTTCAAAGATATAAGTATCTTTTCACCATTGTCCTTTTACCTTTTCTTTCCAAGATGGTCTTCTTGCTACATGAACTAACTCTAAGAATTTTTTCTCAAATTGTATTTGGTTTTAAAGACTTCTGCTTTTATTTCAGACCTAAAGAATGGCCAAATGTTTGTCTGTTTTTTTTCTGACTGAGAAAATAAATTGGTCTCTACCTACGAATCAGAGATTATTCTTGAGAGTCCATGATTTATTCTATTAATAATATTTTAACATCCCTTAAATTAAATATAGGAATCGATACTGACTAGAAGGCAACTGAATGAGGACCAGTAGGCTTCTATCATTTTAAAGCTATTACAAGATTAAAATAGGATTCATAGGCTGTCTTTTTTGACAAAAGAGGAAGCTGGAACATTTACTAACAAAAATATTTTCTGAAGCCATAGTGTCCAGATGCAAATGAGCTCTGCAGGCATTTGATTCCTTACCAGGCTAGATACTTGTAATTATTTCACCTTACACTGGCTTGATAGTAGGCTGTTATCTTGAAGCAATCTGTCAAGGAATTCAGTACCATTTTTTCTTCTCTGCTGCACTTGTGGAAAATTTTCCATCCTGACTATTTCAAAGGAAAATTGGATTTTTGACTAAATAAATTCTTTCCAAAAACAGGGGTGAGACTAGAACTGTATGCCTGGCAAAATGTCAGTTTCTAGAAAAAGCTCTTTCAGCTTTCCAGGTGAATACTTTCCAAGCAAGCAGTGACAAATACTCAGCTTGCTGTGAGATCTTTCTTTGTTTTACAAAGGTTTGGAATTTCTTTGGGTTAAATACTCCAAGCAGTTCTGTTTCTGATCTTGGCCATTTCATGAACTTGTATTACACTGTTGAGGAATACCTAACAACTTGTTTACTGCTGTAATTTTAAGGTATCTGTACAAGCCAGTGAAAATGCATAAACCTTTTACATAGCTGACCTGAAAAAAATAAAACAAAACAAAACAAAACAAAACAAAACAAAATAAAATAAAATAAAATAAAATAAAATAAAATAAAATAAAATAAAATAAAATAATGTTACAAACTGTGGATGCATTTGGCAGAATGAATATCAGTCAATACAAAAAGCTGGAAAGTGCCTAATGAGCTGTATGAGAACAAGATTTGAGGGAATATGTTAACTAACATAACATCAGCTATGACTCTACAGTTGGGGCTGACAGGGATAAGTCTGTGGTTTGTGACCAGCTGACTGTTACCCTGCTGGCTGCTGCAACCCTGTCTTCAGTGACATTTCTGAGGCAGGGGTCAGCAAGGTAATGAGCAGAACGATGCAATGCTTGCACAGCTAACACACAGCACCACTCCTTTTCCCTTCTATATGTGAGGAGGATGTAGATACCCGGCAGCCCCACAGCCTGCTAGCCTGAATCTTCTGACACTCTCTTGAGCTTAATAGGCACTTTATTTCATCCTTGACATGATAGCAAGAAACCTCAAGCAGAGTTTTAATTTTATCTTCTGCCTGCTGGCTACATAAGACGTTTAACCCTCCTGCACCTCCTAATGCAGCTGACTGAAGCAGACCACAGTAACAAGGCAAAATGTTTATTTCTGTGAGGAATGCGTAAAACACTTCTTCATCCATATTTTTAATTTTGCACCAACAAACAAACAAACAAAACAAAGCAAAACAAACAAAAAAACTCCACAAGATCAAAAGACTTTGAAATTAAATAATGGCACAGAATACACAAAGAGAGCAACAGATGACAGGTCTGAAACAAAGCACACTCCACTGCTTTGAATTTTGTAAAGCTTTGGCTCTGGCAAAGCTGTTGAGTTGGATAGGGCAGCCTACAAAGCTGGAAATGAAATGGAATTCCAGTTAATTTTATTTCATCATCTACAGTAGATGTTCAGGTATTCTGACTCAGAGATTCATGCAAAGATGTTTAAAAGGTATGTACCATTACCACAGAAGCTCATCACAGAAGCCTATTTACAATGGGAGTTAAAGCTGGTAACATGTATCTAAATAACAAGGATCAAAAAAGCCAAAGGAACAGAGTAACTAAATCATTCCCATTTGATTAGTGAGACATGACTTCCACCCCTGCATTTTATCACAGTTTATCTCGGTCTCATTTTATGTCCTTTTATCCTAGTCACTAGAAGAGATTGTATTTCTTTCTGAAACTATTTGCTCATTTTAAAATGCAGCTACAAAAATATCCATAAAGAACAATGAAAGATACAAGATTTTATTCAGAGATCACTTAACAAAATTTATAGTAATTTGCTATTAGTGGAAATAGGAACAGTTTAACTCCAGAGATAACCCTATTCAATAGATTCCAATACAGCCACCAAAACAGAACAAGCATATCTATTCTATATGATGCTATGATAATTAAATTTACAAGTCACTTGTAAATGAGTTGCATGGTAAATAAACTCGGAGCATTTGTATATTTCTTTTTTATCCTCTGATGGGGCATTTAAACACAGAGTATTAAGCTCTGAAAAATAAAAGATAAGTTTATTAACCTAAAACAAACCAGAAAGGCCATCTCCACCCATCTCCCACCTCTTTTATACTCTTTTCCTACTATAAAACCTTTTACAGCAATTTTTTCTATCTGATCTACCAGGAACAACTGAACACTGCTGGGAATTCAGCATATCCCAGAGGAACCAAGCTTCAGTCAAAATTGACTACACAGGCCTCAAAGGAAGATCCCTGTCCACAAGCAGTAATTGCACAGTTTACCTAGTTGGTTATTTTTATTGCTGCTCAGTATATTACAGAAGATCACATTGCAAAAAAACAACTTGGGTAATTTGTCCCATCTTCTGCACTTTACTAAAGTACTCCGTACACCAGCTTCACTAACACCCCGTTACCCAGACCCCGTGGTGCTGCAGCCATCCCAGCTATTAACTGGCTTCCCCCTTAATAGCTGCAGTCTATTTTGCAGCACTTTAGCAACACTTTCTGCAACCCTCCAGCACCCTAAACATGGGAAAAGGCAGCACCTGTTCCTGGCCATGCCTGTTAGCCCATGAGCCCCACTCAGGTGTAGTCTAAATGTAAATGAGATGGTTTGCTGCCCCAGAGCTCTGCAGTTGGATAGCGTCATCCCCTATGAAGCAATGTGCAGTCCCTTGCATCACCTGCCCACACACCTGCTCTTCTCCACATTCTCACCAGCCAAGCAGAGCAGCTGACTTTTCCAAGTCAACCTACAGATTTTTCTGTCAAAGATCCACTAGCTTTAGAACCTAAAGGAATAAAATATGCTGCCCAAACTAAGAGGTTTAATGTTCAGTACATTGCACAGGCATTGATATAGGAGTTTTATACCGCTAAAAATGCAGATTCCCTGTTAGAACAACCTACAGCATTTTTGAATGTGATTAAGTATCAATACAGTGAATAACAGAGTTATTTTAAATAAGTCTCTGGTTTTATTTCACTCTTGGTCATTTTCTACAGGTAAAATCAGAGAAATAGACTTAGTTAGCTTTATGGAAGAAAAGATGTAGAAAAGAACACTCTGAAAGTATTTAAAATAAACTCAACACTTATGTGTCTTCCAAAAGTTTCATTGGCCCTGAACTAGAATGAAATTACAATTTGATAATAGCTAACGATTGTTCTCTAATGCAAAATAGATGGGGGGATATTGTTTGGTGCATGCCCTGGCAAGACTAGTAATACCCAAAGATCTAACTCATGTTTGCATAAAAAGGTTGTGCTGTCCAGTGTCTTCTTAGTACACAGGCTCATTGCTTAACAATGTTTATTAGAGACTTTTTCCTGTTATACAGCTAGAAGCCTCCTTGCTACCATTTAAAAATCACCACCTCTCTTCTTCATACTAACAGACATGAAGACAGTCCATTCCTTTTTTTTCTTTGAAGGTTCCTTTGCACATCTGTAGAGTTACCATGACATCAGTTCTACTCAGCTTTCCCAAATCTTCTCTCATGGGCCACATTTTCTGTTCCTATTGCTCTCTGCTGGCCATGTATTTGTCCACATCATGACACACCTTCTGTATTTTTAAGATCGTGTATCCAATTTGCCAGTTATTCTGAATCACAAATGCTGTCCACTATAGTTCTTCCAGCTGCTTGCAGTTTACCATCTGTATGTGAAGTAAATATACTTTTTAATGATGTCATTAATGGAAGTAGTGACTGATACTCAAAAACCCATTTAGGAAATAATTTGAAATATTTTTCTCAAATTGACCATGAACCATTTCTCCAGTCCTTTTCTTTCACATAATGGTGGTTTCATCAAGACAGATTTTGCCTAGGGTTTTTTAAGAGAACAGGATATGACATAGAGCGAACCACTTACTAAAGTCAGTTGATTTTTTCTCCATCTAAAAAGCCTACTATTCTTTGTGGGAAGAAATTTAGTTGATGTGATGTGATTTTTTTCCCAAATTTATTCTGGTTGTTATTTGTCATTTAGCTATGTCCCTAGCTTTTTGACTATTTCTTCTGTGACCATTCCAGACATTCAAGTTGAGCTGTCTGGTCTGTAATTTTCTTTTTCTTCTTTACGGCATTTAAAGATAGGTAATATGTTTGCCCTTTCTAGAATGTCACCCTTTCTGAATAATTTTCAAGAATAACAGCTAATGACTTTGACATTGCTCGTGTTTGTTCTCGAGGTACTCTTGAAGAAGTGTCCATTCAGTGTGAAGGCTTTAACCCACCCAAATTTCAAACACATTATTTTTAATAATATCGATATGGTCTTCCCCTTACTATTAGTGTACTCATAAAATGTTTTCTTATTGCATTTTACATCTTTGCTCCCTATGTCCCAGTTCTTGCACTCCTGGTGCTATGCATACAATGTCTTCTTATCCTCAATACCAGGCTGTCAGCTCAAGATTATGTTTGGGTCCAGCATGTACACATAATTTAGTGAAGTTGTTTCCTTATCCATCCTTTGCACAGACATAGTACACATTTATTTATTTTTCAAAGCTGCTAGCTCTCTAGAAATCTTTTTGCTTGACCTACCTTCTGTAGGAAGGCTATGACCCAACTTTTTAAAGCTTATTCATTTTCTTTATTCTTTTGTCTTCTGTCCTTCCTTAAAAAAAAAAAAAAGAAAAAAAAAAAGCCTTTCATCTTTACATTCTCATTTATTTTTTCCCTCTTACTCATAATCAAGAATAACTTGTTTACTGGCTTTAATTCTTTTATGTTCTCGTGTTAAAGAATTGCTCCCAGCATAGTGCAAGAGCTTTCTGTATGGTTCGGTAACATCTACAGCTCAGCTGATAGTCTCTGACACTCCTACAACCTTCCATCTCATTACACATTTCCTTGGAGGCAGACAGGAATGCCATTCTAATTGTTTCTTGGAGGCCCTCCTAGGGCCCAGGACAGCCCATCTGATGATGTCTGTCACCTGATACCATGGTGAGAACATGTTCCAAGTAATAAGTTCCTATACCTGGAAAGAAAGATCAAAGATACTCCAAGTTTTCTGCCAGGAGTAAATGCTGTCAGCTGCCAACTTCAAATAATTTATAGCAAATTTGGCCTCGAAGCCTCTCCTGCCTAGCAGAGTAGAAACAACCTGCATATCCAGGGCACTCCTTCACCCAGAGAAGTACAACTCTTACTCTATCTGCTTTACCTCCTTAAAATGATCACCACAGTTGATCCTTGTACAGAGTCTTGTCTGGTTCTTTCCTCTTTTTATTGTTAACAGAGTGTGTTTATGTCTCTGTCTCCTCTTTCTTTATATATTTGCAGTCACAGTCACATTTTCTGTCTTTTATCAATCCAACTTCCCTGGGCCAGCTATACCCCCATATATCAATATTACAGACATGTGAGTTGTCCCCTAGAGCCTCTGTTGTGCCAATTAAGTAATAATTTTAATTATGTGCTGAGATTTCTATGTCTGCTCTTCCTAGAGACACAATATTTAACATGTGCATCTATAATAAAGCCTTCTGTTCAGTTTTTCAATATTTTAACTTCTCTATTTTTCATCACATTTTTGCATTGCCCTTGCCTGTATACCAGCTTCTACACAAAGCACTCATTGGTCTTTTCTAGACCTCTAAGTGTCCCTGAATGAAAAAAAAACACATTGTAATTTCTTATGAATTACTATTTACAATGAAGGTGACAGTTACTGTACATTTTAAAGATATGTCAACCCAATACACTTTTTAGTATTTGCTACAAATAACAGAATGCAGACTCATAGAAATATTAGAGTATTTTTTTTCTGCAAAATGAGTGGCTGCATGCCTACTTTAATACAGCAATCACTCGAAGTGTTAAATACCATTTCCTGAACAGGAAGCTGTACTGTTGAGAGACTGTGAAGGGTTGATGTTCAGTTTGTTGTATTTCTTACTGACATCCACGGTGCTATTCAATTTACACCAGTTCACTTGCCCATTCTAGGTTTCCATTGCCTTCTTTGCATCCAATTTCCAGGCAGACAGACATAAGTGTTTTAAGGCATAATATGTTCTTTAGGAAGTAATGTCTTCAATGTCCACTAGTGCCTGAATACAAGATGATGTTGCAGGGTAGCACACTGGTATGGTTCCATTTTGCTTATTTTTGTTTAATTTTTGAACACACAAACAAAATTTCTGACATATGCACCTTCTGCACACATTTTGTCTTGAAATTTTAATGTAAGATTTTCACTTGAGTAAGTCGGCATTATATCAAGAAAAATCCTATAAGTAGTAGTTCCAAATGAAACACAGCAAAAGGCATTAAATGAACAGAAGACCTAAAGCTAAATTCTGCTATCACTTCATTCAGTGAAGTTGGATCAGTACACTGAAATAAATAAAATAAAATAAAATAAAATAAAATAAAATAAAATAAAATAAAATAAAATAAAATAAAATAAAATAAAATAAAAATTACCTCAGGACATGTACCAAGAGAAGGGTTGTGTCAAATTGAGAAAGCTAAACAAAAAGATGAAGGGCAAGTTTGATGTTTCTGAAATCATATCTGAAGTGTTATTGAAGCCATTGGGGTTATAAGGATGTTACTATAAGCAGTGCAAGTTAGTAGTAATGTACTAGTACAAACTGTGCTGCCAATATTTATTACATTAAAATACACATTCAAGTTATTTTTACTCGTGTGTCTTCTACACTGATTCCAACCATATATTATAAGAGGTCTTCTGTGATGCAAACTAACAACTTTACCCTGCTCTACTAATTATTTGTATAATTAAGACATGCAAATTATGATAACTGAGGTTTTCATACAGCAAAATAATCTTCTTAGTTGATTCTCCACAGGGATTATTTTTTCAGACTTCTTTTTCAGGTCTTGAAATAATGTAGACCGTAACCTTTTTCCCACTTTTCTTCCACTGGAAAAAATGTTATTTTTTATCAAGAGACACTGAAATCTGTGTTGATCACAGAAAAATCCTTTTAAAGAACACTTGTTATTTTTCAATTTTCAGATTCAGCATACACGGAAGGTAGGTATTCATATTGTGTTATTTAATACTGATCAGTCCCTTTTGGAAGGTTCTCTAATCTCTACAGTTATTAAGCATAATGGGATTTACCTCAATGAAGTCTAACACTAGGAAGGAAAGTACATGTGGTAAATCCTATTATACCTAAAGAGATGGGTTGCCTTTCCTTGTTTATTTTTTTTTTAATCCTTCTTTGCCAGAAACAACAATTTTGCAGTGGTTTGTTTTTGTTGTTTTGTTTTGTTTTGGGTGGGGTGGGGAGGAGGGTTGGTTGGTTGGTTGGTTTGGTTTGTTTTTTCTTTGTTTGCTTATTTGTTTGGGTCATTTGTTTTTTTTTGAAAGCAGGATGAAGGTTGAGTATTTCCCTTTGAGTTAGGCAAACATGAGTCTTGTGAAGTTCAATAACTGTAAATGCTGAGCCCTGCATTTGGGAAGGAAAAACCCCATGTAGCAATAAGGACGATAGGGTGAGGGAAGCACTCAGTAGGAAAGGCACCTGGGGGTCCTGGTGGGCACATAGCCCATCAGGGTTGAACATCAGCCAGCAACATGCCTTTGCAACAAAGAGGGCCAATGACATCCAGGGTTGCATTAGCAGAAGCATTGCCAGCAAGCTGAGGAAGGTCATCCTTCCCTTCTGCTGGTGCACTGGTGAGACACATCTGGAGCGTTGGGTCCACCTCTGGGCCTCTCCTCCATATCCCCAAAAGAGGTATGGACATATGGGAGTGAATTCAAAAATGGGCTATGAAGATCGTAAAAAGCTAAAAGCATCTGACATGGATGGAGATGCTGAGACAGGTGGGCTGTTAAGTTCAGGGAAGGCTTCGGGAGATCATATATGTGTATATAAATATCTGAGGGGAGAAGTAAAGAAGACAGAGTCCAGACACCTTGCAGTGGTGCCCAGTGACAGAACAAAGGGTCCTGAGCATATATTGAAACAGAGTCAACATATTCTGGTGCTGATCATGTCACCTTGCACAACTCTCAAATTTCTGAAAAGACATAGCTTAACCTTAACATAAAAGCCCTAATGTTATCTCCATGGCAATAGGCACTCTATAGAGGTTTAAAAAGGGAGAGTTTGCTCTACTCTTAGTATATAAGAGAAAGAAGTGAATAGAGCAAAGGAGGTAAGAGAAATCAAAAATTAAATAAATGTAATTAGTACAAAGAACAGAAATAAACTGTGCTGAACTGTGACTTCCTCTTCAGACAGCTCTTCCACCCTGAATTATTAAATCCTGCACAGATATGTTAAAACCAAATAATCCTGTCAGCATCCTCATGTGGGAAACAATTCTGGTAGGCTCTAAGATATCAGCTTAATAGCATCCACATTCTCCATGAAGGACTATAACCTCCTATTGCAAAGGGAATGAACTCTCTCTAATTGTTTTTTTCCAAGCCTAATTATTACATTCTGTGTGTCTGTGACCCATTAAAGTATAACAGCCCTTGAGATAAAGCTGCTGTATATGCATGAGAGAATGTGTAGCTATACATATGTATATATATTTGCATATAGCTTAGACACTTGCACATATAAACACATATTATTTTTTACGGTAAATATTATACAATGGGATCCCAATACCACCTGTAGGAAGACTAGTGTTTTGCAAATTTGATGTATTTTTTTAAATTGGAACCAGAGAGACCATGAGAATTTTTTGATATCATTTATATTACAAGCCTCAAGGAAGTACGTATGTTTTCCAGAATTAGCCCTAAAACCTACAGACTGGAATCTTAATTCCTGCTCTGTAAGGAAAAATCACTGAATTTAAGGCTGTGCTACTGTCATTATATAGGAATTAATTTCACAGGATAATGCATAGAAAATACAATGTAAAAGAGAGCAGGGTGAGGTGAAAAGCAGCAGCCTTCCCTAAGGCACTATTCTGTTCTACTTCTGTTGTTAGTATGGCACATTAGGAAGCTTTTCCTGCATTTGTATTCCCCATCTGTAGATCTCCACTGATCATCTGTGTGACTCTGGTTAATTGCAGCATTAGCAGAGTGGAGCGCTTAACTTTGTGTATGGCAGTTGAGGATTAGTTAAAAATAGTTTTCTAGCAATGACTCATTTCTGAGTGGGCTCCACGATGAGGGGGCTCTGTCAGGAAACGATAGGGTGTCACCATCTCTGAAAAGATCATCTTAGCATCTCAGCATCTTTGAATATGTACCAATATGCTGGGGTAGAGGCAGAAAGACTTTGTGTGCGTGGTGGTTTAGCTCCCCTTCCTGCGTCAGAAATATGAGTTGCTAATGCAGCGGGAACTTCTCTTTTGCAATAATACTGCCATGATTTTCAGTGACAAGTGGGAATGGTAATACTGCTACAAGTCCTTCTCATTATTTAACTGCACTAATCAGAAAACAACATTCAATTGCTGTTGCGTTCCTGAAGTACCCTTCATTGTTTTCCCTAGGAGCAGCTGCCATTACCTCCTGTTAACAGAAATCCTATGCAAAGAGGAAGGTCTTTTAGGCAGACAAGGTTGTGCTCAGTCTGATTTTTCACAAATGTTCAGAAGTGTTCAGACTGGGGTTCTTACATTTGGCCATGCCATCAATGGGCCAAGAGTTTCCATCAGTGTTCACTCCCCAGAGGCCAGGGATTTTCGTGTCAAACAGCTGCACATCCCTCACCTGGGGGGCACTGAGATACCAAGACCTAAATCTTGCTAGTATTGAAGGAATGCAACCCAAACAAGGATGTGTTTTTAGCGGGGAAAAAAAAAAAAAAAAAAAAAAAAAAAGCAGAGGTAGAATTGGTTCCAGGCCAAATGGATGAGAAAAAGGTACTTCCTTATAATAATTACATGCAACAGAAAGCCAGTAAATAGGGTATCTGTAGAAATACAGCATTGCACAAGACAATGTACCTACATTTGTACTTTGCATAACTTTAGATATAATAGAAAAAACACCCTGTGTGATCAACATTTTATATATGAGTAGAAGCATATTTAACAAATGAAATAATTTAACAGATTCATAAAAAACATGGAACAAAAACACTTTGCCATCATCTTCATGCATTTTTAAATATGTCTTAAATATATGCATTTTTCTATGTACAGTTCAAGATTTATCTCTGTTTTAATTTTAAATCTTTTATTTTAAGGGTGGCAAATGACCACCTCAGAAAAAAAAAAAAAAATAATAATAAAAAAAAAAAGTTGCTGCTTTGGATTACAGTTCCTCAACACTGCAACTATTTTTCTTACAAAATAATTAAATAAAAATCAGAATGTATTTGTGTTCATAATTTGACATTAGCTTTTTTTTTAAGATGAAATTTTCATGCAAAATTCCAATAAAATTGTAATGATATTTTCTTGCAAAGCTTCCAAGTCAGAGAAAATGTGGGTTTAGGGAAAACATTGCTAGTTTTATACTCCTCAGATCTAGGTCCAACTCAAAGGACATTGAGCTCATATCTCACTTTGAAGGTTCATGGCCAACCCAATGTTTGTTACTTCAGCTTTGGGTTGGTTCTAAAACTCAACCAGGAGAGTAAGTTTAACAAGTACATGCATCAAAACTACATTCCTGATTCAAATTGAAGCAAAAACATATATTCACCCCTTGTGTAGTAAAATAAGATTTTCAGGGATATTCAGATAGATACCTTACTCTTTGGACATTCAGATTTACTATTGCTGCCTCATGGAGGTTCTCAAGAACTTGATACTTCGTCTATTATGTCACACAGGACACTAGCACAGTAAGGATTATGTTTTCATCGTACATCATGCAGAACAGTGTTGAAGTGATAACATTGCCTGATAAATGACCTGAAGATCCAGTGCAAGGCAAAGGAAGAAGGCTTGTAAGTAAAATAAAATTCCTGGGTGCCATCAGTAGAACCTATCCTACCATTTAAGAATGCTTTAAGCAGATAATTATTAAATATTACAGTGTCTCCATCTCTCTCTTTGCATTACCAAGAGTAAAATTGAGTTTAAGTAGCTAGCCCCCCAACAGAAAAAGCAACTGAAAGTGTCTCGATTCATGTTGGTATGACTGTTTGGGCAGATGTCCACATGTTATGGTATTTGTGAATTCATTATATTCTATCTGTCCATACATGCAAATGCATCCTAGGTGCTAAGAAAATATGTGGTTTAGCTTTCTAGCACTAAAATTAGAGGTATTCCTCTTTGCCATAATAAGCATCTTTATCAGGCTGGCACGCTGCCTGGTTAAGACTGTTTGCAAGGTATGGAACCAGCATGGATCTGGCAGACCTCGTTATGGCTGTGTCCTGAGTGATTAATCATGTAGAGTGATTGTTTGGTGAAGACTGGGAAGCTTTTCTCAGTTGATGGAGTTGGGCCAGGCTGGAGGAAGCAGAGGCTGAGGAAGAAATAGATGTGACTGATTTGAAAATCCACATTAGGATTTGCAGACTATGATTATGCTCATGACAAGTTCCTCCTTCTCCTCAGGCATTCACTGGCATTTCCACATGGGGAGATAGGGCACTGAACAGCAAGCTACCACTGTTTTATAGACGCAGCCCCAGATCTTCCCTATGAAGACGTAAACTTTCATAAACCTATTTGCATTACCTGTGCGATGGTTACAGCACAGGCAGACCAGCAAAGAAATCATACCTGTACATGCCCTCCTCTACACGGTTTGGTTAGTCCAGTGTATTACTTGGCTCTGGCTTATCAGTTGCAAAGCCAGTTGCCAGAGTGAAGGTTTGTGATGCTTTTCTGGCATGGAGGGCCCACCAACAGCAGAGAAGTGTGAAGATATTCAGTCCTGCCTTTGGCAGCTGGAGAGCAATGGTGGGGTGCATGCCCAGAGAGATGCAGGACATTGCCCTGAAGTCACCTGGAAACCCAAGAAGCAAAATCAGCATGATTGATCACTCTGTGGCACCCTATGAGGTGTCTGTGGAGCTGCAAATTGCTACCTACACCACACAGAGTGGAAATGGGCACAGATGGATCAGTTGGTCAGTTCACACATACCCAGAAAACAACCATAGAGGCAATATGGGAGCATGGAAGAGGGATTAGGAAAATGAGGCATATCAAACACATTCAAGTCCCTGCCAATTGTTCTGGCTAACTACCCGCAAGCTCCTACACTTGCAGGTCATGTCTCACAATCACCAAGGGCTGAACCTGCGCACCTCACCATTTACAGACCTGGCCTTGGCATTACCTCTACCAGCCCTGCACATATTTTTTCCAGTGCATCTACAGCACATCTGTGCTTATCAGCACTGTAAATCCATACTGCTGATGTTTCTAGCCCACCTCTCCTTCCATTTCTCATGTCTAAATCTAGCCTGTTAATCCCATTCAGTAAATCTTCCTGCTCCCATACCAAGAACCTAGAGCAGATTTGGGTTTTTGACATATTTTTTGGACATAATTCTTTCCTCAGAGGGCTTCTCTCCTGAAAAAAAAAAAAAAAAAAAGTGTCTATCAGCCCTGACAAAAGCTGCAGTCCGTAATTTCACATGTATTAGCATATCCGCATATCCCCTCCCTCACCAGCTTCCACATCAGGGCCTTTATCTCAAACAGTAAAAATTATGGTGGGCTGGACAAATTAACCTGGTTCCCTTTACCTTAAACCTCTGCAAGTCAGAGCATTCCCACAGCACAATGAGGGAAAGCTTGTTTTCCAGACTTTCTGTATTCACCTCTTTCTACAAACAGCAGCATATGAGATGAATAACAGATGAGGTGGGTACGTATCCAATAGCAGAGCAGTCAAACAAGTAAATAACAAGGCACATGTTTGCAAACATCTGTCTGTCACTGCAAGCAAATCCTACCTGCAGAGGGTCTGCTCCCCCTCATGCCTAAACACTATCTATGCCTTTCTTTTTTGTAGTTTAGGACTCTGCTCATCCAGCTGACCAGCTTTCTTACCCCAGCACCAGATTTCTCCCTTTGTTCCCTACAAATCATGGCTGTTGAACTTGGGCAGAGAATTTTACTCCCTGTAAGGATCTAGCCTTGAAGATCTACATATAACTTGTCTGTAGACAAAGGAATTACATTTGTAAACCTTGATTTAAGAGAAAATTAAGAAAATTTCCTGTAAATCAGCATATACTTGATGCAACAGAAATTGTATTTGGAGAACAGAAGTGTCAGGTGTAGAACAGCAGCTGTCACACACCTACTTTCAACCTTCCTTCCACATTCCCTTTCCCCAAAGAACTCCACTCACTACATTAACCACTACACAATGTCAGAGCTGTCTAAAAGTACATCTCCTGTATATAACAAGCAGATCCATGAAAAAATCAGCTTCAGTGGGTACTATTTTCTTTGAGACTTCTTTTACTTGTGAAAATTTTCAGCTTTTATATTCCATGCGGACTCTGTGACCTGAAGACTTAAGAGAGATGATAGTGGAGCAGGTCAGCTTTGTTGCTTCATAAAAAAAGTGTTCTAGTGTTTATTGAACTAATGAAGTATGTCTATCATTTTTTATTTTTTTTCTTGTGGATGATTGCAGACTCTGGTTAAAGCGTCTCCCAGGGCAGGGGCACTTATCAGAGCTCTCTCCAGAGTGGGTTCTCTAGTATATGAACTCACGTTGCAGCCTTTCCTTCAGTCAAGGCACTTCAAGACTATTTGGCTGCCTGAATTCATTTAATTTCATTTTAATTCATCCAACAAATTCAAAAGTTATTGCTGGCAACAGAGAAGCCCAGTGGGATTACATAAGAGACTGAGCTAAAAATCACTGCAGGCCTTCCCTCCTTGCTTCTCCACATGCCAGAATGCAAAGAGAGAAGAAAATGTGCAAAAATACCTTAAAATATCTGAGGAGAGAAATGAACCTCGATAGGGCAGGTTCTCCCCCATCTGTAGTTTCACCCCAGAACTGCAGTGATTTCTGCTGAAAATGTTCCTACCCTGCAGAATCAGGCTGGTGGGAATGGCTCCTGCTGCTGCCTCCCACCCAGTGTCTTTCTCCCCGTGTCCTAGCAAAGCATCTGTACTGCAGGCATCCTTTGCTGGAGCAACCTCAGCTGCTACCAGCAGCACTGAGCCATCAAGGCCAGACCTACAAGGCTGAAGGATCCCACAGTCAATGAACCTGTCAGCAAAAAATATACTGTGACCTGGGAAAAAAATAAAGAGGGCCCTATAAAGCCTCACTTTATCTTCTCTTGTTTCTTGCTGGTCTGTGTCATCACAGCTCTGTGCGTGTGCAGAGAGAGAAGCAGAATTAATTTTTTTAAAAAACTAAATCTCTTCTTACTGTAAAAATAGGTCAAGCACAAATCTAAAGGATGTGCCTTCAATACATTTTCTGCCATAAATCTTGCTGGTGTTCCACTGTTTGTTGCTGCAGTGTCTGCTAATCTATTCAATCTCTTTATCACAAGGGATTTCATTACAGACCCACTAGTAATTACTCACAAGTCTTAGAGTGCTGTCTCCATCCAGTGGTGAAACTTTAAAAATGCTGCTTTCCTGGAGCTTCAGTGTTTCAGACTTCTTGTTAACCATGAAATACATTAAGTGCTGATCATAAACTGCAATAACTATTAACTGAATAACTACACTGAAACGTCACATATGAAACCTAAAAATGCACACCCCTTACATAATAAAATGAGGGATTTTTTTTTTCTTTTTCTTTTTGTTACAAAAATCTCAACAGCAACTGCTGTTTGTTTTAATTCTTATCCTCCCTCAGTTCTCAACATTCATTTGAAAGCTGATACTCTTCTGCCAATATAACAGTGTCTGGAGACAAGAAGGGAGGGACTCACCCACCTCTCTGTTCTGTTCCTCCTCTGGTTTTATACAGCTACATCAATAACCTCCTCTTTGCTAATGTAAAAGAGGAGTGCTTCTGGCAGTTCACATTTCTTAGGTGTGGCAGCAGGAGGACTCTGCTACAGAGTGTGCCGGGTTAGATGAACAAACACAGCTTCACCAGCAGAGACTCAGTAATTAAGATCCTGCTTCACTGCCTTTTTTATGCCATGTTGATTTTAGCCGCCATGGATAGAAAAGAACAAAATGCAGACAGTCAGCTGTCAGTACCCTAAGGAATGTCAGGTTTATCCCTCACTGTAGCAGCTTATGCTTTAAGTATTTTAGAGCCAGGATGCCCCAGCTTGACTCTTACCTTGCTCTTCAGGAATTCATTATTTTTTTCCCTTCTCTTCATTTTTGGCATGGCCTCAGCAAACATTTGGTCCCAGATTCTCCTCACAAAGAGAAAAAATGATGCTGTCTGAATAAGGCAAAAGCAACTTTATCAAAAAACAGTGTGAAAGGTTAACTCAGACAATAAATGGTCTGTGCCAGACTCTCAGCGATGTTACATTGACCTGCTTTTTGTTTTGTTTTGTTTTCCCTAATTGCTTTCAAGTATGCCAAGATCTGGCTGATCTCCAGAAACCAGGAGCAGAAAAACAGTGCAACTCCATTTTTAACCCATCTCCTTGGACTACCCTCAAGGCAGCACTGGCACAGCTCAGACTGGAGGTCTTTGTATCCTGAGGATGCTGCTGAAGTCTGTACAGATGCATCCTGCCTCCTGTGCATGTGTGAAGCTGTAGCATGGGATTGGGAAGTAACCAATTTATTCGATGTTACATTTCAGCATTTTAAATCCATGCATGGTCCCTTCCCTTTTGAAGGCATCATAGCTCTGAAGTTGATAAAAAGAGTTGGCAGCAGAGCTGCGCCTGAAACATTTGAAGAAAGATTTTGCCACTGAATGCTCAGTTGCCATTCCCATCAGCTGTCAGGTCGTACCCTTGACTCCAGAAAGTTTTGAAATTAGTCTTGCCAGAAAGTTCAGGACTGTTTGGACCACCTCCCTGTTCCTAGGTTACAGCCTTAGCAAACAGCTTGGTTCATTCAAATGGCCCTTCTAGACTGAACAGAACTGACAAGACACTAAGAGCACATGAGATTATGTGCAAAAATGTGCTCATAATCTAGTTTTAAATCCTCATTACACTAGACTGCAAACCTGGAAGTACTGAAGTTATTTCTTCTTCAATTGTCGAAGTGCTGAAGAAAGCTATGAATTTATATACAAGAAAATCTATCTCACTCAGGAAAAGCATTAGTTTATAGTAAGACTAAAAATTAAACAAGCTCCCTTTTCATTCCACTCAAATTTCTTTAAGATAAATGATTCAATTCTTCAAAAAGATATGACATTTTGAAAAAATAAAATAAAATAAAATAAAATAAAATAAAATAAAATAAAATAAAATAAAATAAAATAATAAAATAAAATAAAATAATAAAATAAAATAAAATAAAATAATCCAGATCTCCAGGACCTGTTTGTATCTCTTCCTCTCCATCTCTTTATCAGCAGTCACCTCCACTCTCAGGCTCTATTTTCACAGAAGGCATTCAGACTAGAATTGGCCAGTTTTGTTGGCTTTGAGGAAGAGAAAAGAGGCCAAAGGACATCTGCACACCTGAAACAGGAGACAGAGAGCAGTCACCTCTGTTCAGGAGGAGTTCTGAAAGGCCAGCAACAGCACTGCTGGAGCAAACTTGCATCTAGACAGGAGCTCCTGCCCCTACTTCTTTTTAGATGTTTGCCACATGAACTGTACTGCCTAAAAAGTATGTTACTTTTTTCCACTTCAAGACAATCAGAAAGTGAATAAATTTATTATCCTTGTCATACAGGGAGAAAAGTTTGATGCCAAGGAGGTAGTCTAACTATCAATTGAAGTGGGAGCTGCCAGCAAGTAGAGGTAAAACACAGATTCTTTCCTGAGCAGATTGTATTCATTGGGTAACTGATATCAGGCTCAGCACCCCATCCCATCACATAACATCTATTGTCCCCCTTCTCTCCTCAATTTTTCATCTTTTACTAATGCATTCTCCTAAACCTTTGCCATACAGAGATACAAGTAATCACATAACTACCTTTCCAGACAATCCCACAGATGAGACAGAGGCTGACTATGATATCCAGCTGATTTATCAGTTCCTAACCTTGCTCCCTGCAACTCACAAATCTTCTGGCACCATCAGCCTGCTATGACCTGAGAATTCTTCACCATACTTTACGCAGAAGTAATTCTGGTCAATTTACAATGCCTTTGAGAAAAGGCCTTGAACTGCCCAAACTCTTAGTCATTCACTTCATTTAAATCCTCCAATACATGGAATTATGCATGTACCCTTTGTCCAAGGAAAGAAAACCTCAGAACATAGAAGTCCTTTCATGGAAAGTTTCTTCTGTCTGTTAAACTAGTCAAGGCAGCCATCACCCAGTTCTTAGCTGGATGCTCTGTACAGATCTGACTGAAGAGATTCCAGACTCCCACAGTAACCTGCAGATGTGTTGACCAGCCAACCTTGCAGGGCTTTGCATCCACACCAGAAATCAGCATCAGATTACTCCCTTATGCTGCATATCCTTCCATATTCCATGCATATCCTTGCATATTCCTTTTCACAGTCCCACTGAAGTCCCATTAGGTCTGATTAGCCCTCTTCACCTGGCCAGGTCCTAAAGTGGTGCTGCTGATGCGGAGTCACATAAATCACTTTATGTGCTACTGAATGTACACAGTTGCTCATGGCTTTATATGTGTGCAGGTGGTCAGAAAGCAATGTTTCAGAGATTAACTCAGGTTAATAGCTTAACCCTAGCTGGTTGGTAGCACCAGCTCTTAAATCATAGCAGTCTTCTTGTGAGTAACAAAACTGGATGATTGGATCCTTACCTAGTTTTGTTTCTCAGTCATCTCTCTTTTCATTACAAGTAGCTCCAGGCTCAAGGATAAGTAGAGTTGGAGAGTTTACAAACCTACCCGCAGCGTGCAGAGACTGGTGGCCATCGTTCTCTCCAGCCAACCTCCTAGTCCCTGCTAGGGAAAAGCCCCAAGTCCTTCCTGGGTCTCTCCATCCCCCCCACCCAGTCCAGGTGATGACTTCAACACTGAGTCTCTTAAAACGAAGTAAAGAACGGGCAAGAGCAACCCTGAACGAACTGCCAAAGAAGCCTTCCCTTGCAGCTGGCTGCAATACTAAGCCAAAGCTTGTGGCTTGTCTTCCACATCTGTGCTGGTATCACTGTGCTATCCTGTGCGAGGTAAAAATATTCTGAGCCCTTCATTAGCTGCAAGAGTTGGTAAACATTGACTTCTTTGCTATGCCTAGGAGACTAACTTCTTACAATTACAGCTTGTGATAAGTAATGGTACTTGAGGAGAAAAAAAAAAAATAATCATCTGAAATCCTTCCTGACATACCATTATTGCACTGGGAGCTGGGATTTCTCCTCTTTTATTCCAACATTCCCAGGTTAGGACATGTTTATATTTCTGGGAACTCAGTTCACCATTGCTTCTCCTCCATTCTCCCAGAACAAACACTAATTCTGGACATGCACAGATTTATTTAGGGCAGGGAGGGGGGCTGCAAGGAAGACAGGGAATGCTGATAGGCACTCCCCATATCTCACTGTTTTGCCTGGCTTATACCTGTACTTACAGGTTCTGCATCACAGCAGTATAGAGTGCTGAGTACATGGCTTTGCACAGTAACTGGAAGACCTGACAGCCATGTGTGACAGTTGCATCCCCCCTCTATTTTGTGCTAGCAGCACTCTGGCTCGGGTGCTGCTGATAAGCAGGCCTAATTGGATACAGACATTGTAAAATTGTGCAGAGTCACACCTTATCAGGAACTAAGCTGCCTGTCCAAGGACATGAATTCCTATGCAGAGCCAGTGCAGTTGAGAAACTACTAATAAGAAAGAAAAGAAAAAAAAAAAAAAAAAAAAAAAAAAAGCCCGTATTGCATGACTGTTGAAGGAAGGAATTTGACTACAAGTCAACAACTTTACACTATAAATATTTGCAGCCACTAGAGCCCACTGAGCAGGGAGACACCTCTCAGGGTTGTTCCTCGAGTATTAGAGATCCCTTACCTGGCATCTGATGTTTACAGCAAGGTGACTGGCACTGCTATACACTTGCAACATTCACATTTATCAAGTTTAAGTGACATTTTGTCAAGCTAGCTTAATTATTAGGCATGTAGTAGGTAGTAGAAGGTTTGACCTCCAGTCAACCATAATAGAATGCTTGACTGACATCTATGTTCGATCATTAATTCTGCTTAATGATTGATTAATAAATCCTTTTGGTTAACCTCAGATAAAAATATTTTCAACAATTCACCTGCAACACCAGGCAGCAGAACAAAGTACTGTGTGTGCATATACATGTGTGCATAAGTATGTAAAAAAAGAGAGGACCATCATCTCAGATGTTCCTGAACAATTCATAGGCTTTATAAACCTAACAAACTTGAACAGACATTTATTTACAAAAGGAGATCTGATACCCAGATGTCTTTTCTGAGAAGCTTTTATCTGTTTGGTTATTCGGAGAGAGAGAAATATGCATGTAATTCTGACAGATATACATGATAAAGGCTTCAGAAAATATATAGCTAATATTCTAACCGGGGACACTGCAATTCGTCTTAACTGTTTGCCCCAGCAAATTAGCTGAAGTCATTTTAGGTAAGCAATAGTTCATTGACCCAACCTTCCTAATAACACTTCTAACTTCACAGTCAAGGACTGGGTGTGAAATTGGCACATGATGCATAACTTCTTCTGATTTTCTATGCTCATGCATATGCCGTTTCACAGCAAAGTGTAAATATATATATATATATATATATATAAGACTCAATTCTAAGTTTCTCATGCTATTCCTTTATATGTGTCCATCTTAAAGCTGTATAATTTAGATTGTTTAATTTATAGTCAAATGTTTATTTTGTAATCTCTCTCTCTCAGAAGAGGGGGCCTAGAAGAGGTGATCATAATCATAAGAGGTGATGAGTATGGGTGAAAAAGAGAAGAAGACTGAAGTTATTTCTTCTAATGAAAAACAAAATTTAGTGTGCGGAGACAGGATTTGCCCTGAAAAAGTACAGAAAGAATTAGGAGTGACAGAAGACAGAACTGAAACCTGAATGCATACAATGAGGCTGTAAGAAATTACTGTTAGAGACTTGTATCTGCATAGAGAGCATCACATCAAGCTGAGTAGGAATGCATCTGCAAGTCTGTTCTTACTAGAAGAAGTCATACTAACAAGCTGTAAGTTGATCGCAGAAAACAACAGGATGATTAATGAACTTTTAGTACAGCCTGAGATTTTAAGTCTTAGAACACCAGAATGGTTGTACTAGCTCAAACCTAAGGTCCTTTGAGTCTAGTCTCCAGGCACTCCAATAAGGGAACACCTAGGAATGTTAGCACAGAGTAAGCACATGTCATGCTTTTCCCTTCTACTCCACCAGTTCCAAATATTTTCTGTTCAGGGAATTCCTGAGTTTGAAGAGGTTTATCTATTTTTTTATCCCCAACAGAAATCTCTTCCAAGATTTGCCCAGTTTCACCTTGAATTTGTCTAATATCCTTGTCTCCACCCTATTTTTTTGGAAGTTTTGTGTATCTACTATCTCTTCCATGAAGCATTGCTGATTTTCTTTATTTTCCTGGAACTGGCTGGTCCATGTAACCCCAAAAGACAGTCAACAGTAGATCTCTATACACGATATCATTATTACTGATGATTGGGCTTCTGCTCATCACCGCCATAGCCATCTCTTTTCAAGGCTGAAGAATGCTTCTTAGTCATTCATCACATGGAAGCCCTTACCATTTAATTATCCTTGATGCCATTTTCCAAACTATTTCCAATTCTACTATAGCATCTTGAAAGTCAGGGGAATCAGAACTAACCCTAGTAGTCTACAGGTCCGTGTCGTAGTTATGTTTTTCTTGTCTACTCCTTCCTAACATCGGTTTTGCTTTCTCATTGCTCCTAACCACAGAGCTGATGCTTTCCTGAATCTATTCCCTACAAGATCTTGTTAATAGTAATCATCACAGGCCCCATTATTTTGCTTTACCCCCTGAACTCCACTTTATTTACTTTGAATTGCATTTTACTGTTCAGCTATCCAGGCTTCTCAGAATTTTCTCAAAAACACTCATAAGAAATGAAGCATCAGAATGACTTGCTAAGTAACAAATACAAAATAAAACTGACATGGCATCAGCAAAGCTATTAATTTCAATGAGTGCTATAGAAGATACACTTGAGGACCCTGTACAGGGGAAATAGGTGTTTTCATACAGTTTATCCACAATTATATGTGCCTCAAATGGCAAATCTTTCTCTTTACTCTTTGAAGATATTAATATTGGTTTATGTACACTATTGCTTCACAGACCTCTACAGATCAGCTGAGCAAATACGGCTGTTTTTACACCCTAAGACATTGCTCTTTTCACAGGAAGCTAATTTTTGCTAGAGTCACAATATTTACTAATTTACTTATATAATAAATAACTGTAAAGAGACCATTATTATAGCTGTCCCTTCATATTTTCAATGCAACCAAAATATGGGGGGTGGGGTATTAATATTTTACAAATGTTCATTAGAATGGTTCTATCAAGAAGAAACACAATCTCTGCATAAAGATCAGCATGTAAATGGATTTCTGAAGAAAAATAGGCTTCCCTAGGCAGAATAATCTTGTAGTCACTGTTTTGGAGACATGGTTGCTGGTTGACTTTTAAGATTTGAAACGGAGTAAAACCTGCTTATAAGAAACAAGCCGGTATTTTTAGAACATGATAGGTAACTAATGTATTATCTGAACCTAATTTATGCATTTATTTGCCTTGAAAAGCACTGTATGGTGTACAAAAATGCACAAAAGGATAGCTTGTTTTTTATTTCCTAGGGAAGTACTGCTGTGTGATGCAGCACTTCTTTGGTCCTCAGACTTCATGGATGGCAAATAAGCAGATTTATGGTATTGTTAGAATAGACTGTGGTGTGGCTCTCATGAGGTGTGACAGCTGTTATTTCATACTATTTAAGTCAGAGTGAAGTGACAGTCAGCCACACACTGGAAATGATACCTACAGGCATAAATAATGTGTATCCACATGATTCCTCCAGCATGTAAACACAATAATGTAGTTACACTCCCTCTTTTCGGAAGTACTTGCTTTGGCACATCAAGACTGCTCACTGGGTAGCTGTGATGTTCCATGACAAATCACCCATTCTTCACGCTTCGCTATTCTTTATGGCAGGACCCACGCCTTCTCAAATGTACAGTCTTGTTGCATTTGCTGTTTTTCCAACCTGAACCCTTTTTAAAACACAGACCAACTGAATTACCAGTAAAACTACAGATGTGAAAATAACCACTTATGTCCTCTCTATAAAAAATGTGTATTGAAAAAAAAAAAAAATAAAAACCACATATCAACATAAAACAAGCATAATTCCTGATCTAATGTACTGGACTTCTGGGGCAAGGTTTTGGTAGCTTCAGGGGGAGGAGGCAGGGAAGGCTGCAGGGGCAGAGCCCTGCAGCTGTCCCATGTCAGATCAGAGCCAGCTCCAGATGGCTCCAAAAGGGACCTGCCACTGGCCAGAGCCAGTGAGTGACACTGGGTCTCCTCTGGGCCTCTGGGAGAGCAGATTGAAGGGAAAAAAAAAAAAAAAAGAAAAAAAAAAGAGAGAGAGAGAGAGAAAAAAAACAAAACAAAACAAAACAAAACAAAAACTGCTAGAGCAGCTGTGAGAGTGATGAGTGAGAAAATGTGAGAGAAGCAGCAGGAGGGCAGGAGGTGCTCCAGACATACAGCAGCAGTTCCCCTGCGGCCTGTGGAGAGGCCCCTGGTGGAGCAGGCTGTCCCCCTGCAGCCCATGGGTCCCACATGCAGCAGATCTCTACTCTGCAGCCCCCCCATGGGTGGAGGAGCCCCTGGTGGAGCAGGTGGCTGTGGCCTGGAGGAGGCTGCGGCCCATGGAGAGCCCCTGCAGGAGCAGGCCCCGGGACAGAGCTGCAGCCTGTGGAGAGGAGCCCACGCAGGAGCATGGGATCTGAGGGGAGCTGCTGCCTGTGGGGAACCCGTGCTGGAGAAGTTTGCTCCTGGGGGATGGACCCTGTGGTACAGAGCCGTGTGGGAGCAGTGCTTGAAGAGCTGCTGCCTGTGGGTAGCCCCCGCAGGCTCAGTTTGGGAAGGACGGCATCCCGTGGGAGGGACCCCACGTGGAGCAGGGGCAGAGAGGGACCGTGAAGGAGAAGCGGAGATGAAGCGTTAGGGACTGACCACAGCCCCCATTCGCCTTCCTGTTCCCCTGTGCTGCTGGGATGGGGGAGGGGGGTGTAGAGGATGGTGGATGGGTGGAAGGTGGTTTTAACTTTCTTTTAGTTCTCACTGTTCTATTCTGTTAGTAATGGGCAATAAATTATGTGTGTGTTTTGCCCATGACAATTGGTGAGTGGTCTCAGTGCCCTTATATCAACCCCATGAGCTTTTTTTCCCATCACATTTTCTCCTCTTGTTCTTTTGAGGAAGGGGACAGAGGGTGGTGTTGGTGGAGCTTAGCTGCCCATCACTGTGAAACCACCACATCCACCTTTGCAATAACAGAAGAAAAATGTTTCAACGGAAGCACCATATAAACAGGACATGTTTTGTAACACAGCCAGCAGCCATTATGTGATGCAGCACATTAATTTGACTCTGATCCAGGCAGTACCTTACCAAAGTAAAAACACACTGAGTAAAGCCAGAAGTAATTCATGATAAGAGTACAGCGTCAGGAGACAAGAAACCTTGCCTCTCTTTGCAGCTGTATCTCAGATTATTTACGTAACCAAGGGTGACTCAGGTCAGGGCTCAAATGCACGACTGAATTATGAGTATCTAATAAGTGACTGTGTGTCTCAGCAGCGATAACTCACGATAACAACTTGCATTGCCAGTGAAGGACACGTAAGCTGATCCCAGTGCCTTGGAACTGGGCATAAGACAGCACTTGGTTAACAAAATTCCTATGACAGGGATAACTTCATAAAGTTTTTCTTCGGTGCCTGTAAGTTGAAATAAATCATTGTTTTTAAAGAGCACAAAAGTTAACTATGGAGGTCTAAGTGTTAAAGTCTGTTATTGCCAGTACCTCATACAGAATCCTGTTTTGTTTTTGTTTTTATCAAGTGTTAAATGTCCAGATTCCCTCAACACTAAGGAAATTTTATAAGAAAAAAAAAAGTTACCCTACTCGCATTAGTCTACACTCACGAAAGTTTTTTGTTTCTTTGTTTGACTTCAAGGTTATCATGCAAAGTACTGCTTTAGTGTAAATTTGCTCTGCCAGGTCTTTTTTTTTTTTTTTTCTTTTTGAAATGTTGATAGGTTAAATTTATACCAACAGATTTCATGTGAGAGATCCTCTGTCAGCACCTGTCTAGCTTATGTGAGATTGAGTATCATTTGTCCTACCACTGACAGGATAAAAGCAGAAAACCAGTATGAAAGCCCATGTTGTGCACTTGGCTAACTCAGTAGAATATGGGGAAAGACAGGAGGAAATCAGATTGCACTGAAATGGTTTGTACCATTTCAAAAAACTTCCTTGAGTTGCAAAATATTTTTCATATGCACAGAATAAAATGCAATTAGAAATATAGTAACTACAGCAATTGCCAAATGGGAAAAGTAGGAGTGGAGCCCAAGATATCAAAAATAAGGAAGAAAAAAAAAAAAAAAAAAAAAAAAGGAGGGGAGGGGGTAGGGGGAATGTGTTAAACAAAGAACAGAGAATGTGTCTCTTGATTTTAATCAAGTGTCTGGATGCCTACTTGTGCAATTAGCTCTAGGGATTCTGCTTTGGCAGGGGGTTTGGACCCAATGATCTCTCAAGGTCCCTTTGAACCCCTGCAATCCTGTGATTAATAAATTTTTTAACAACAAACCACAAGCTCTGCCTTCAGTTCCTAGCAGAAGCATGTTGTATATATACTTCACCTGCACAGGTCATTATTCCATTTATTTGTACACAAGTGCTAACATCTGAACCGACCCCAGCAGCATAGCCAGCACTCCCTCCACACTGCTCTGTCTCCAAGCTTGAGCTACCAAGAGGTGGCAGAACCATCAACTCCCAAGCAGGTGGGTTAGCTCCCTAACAGGCCGAAGACCCGCATTATTTTAAAATGACTTCAAATATACATATTAAAGCAGAATGACTGGCTCAAAGTCTTTGTTTGGATGCATTAAGGAATTTGGGTGGAGGATAGAGTATCTTCTCTCTCTGCTGGAACTCTGCATGCTCAGCATTATGATCGTGGCATTATAATGGGTTCTTGTTCTTCAGCCAGGTGGAGTCTGGAGAACGCTGCCCCAGGACAGGCATTTCAGATCTGCTTTATAATTTAATTGAGTTCTCTAAAGTGCCTATTGTTGCATGACAGAAGAGAAACGTATGTTACCCCTGCCCCGCGGGCATAATATACAACTTTTCATCAAATCACTACCCAAAACCCTGCATATTCAAAGCTAAAAGTCTTGCCTGTGCCAGGTGTTGAAGCAAAATGGTGTGAAGTCAAGTGGGACCCCTCAGACAAGGCTCACTTCATCTTTCTTATTTCCCATTTAGCATATTCACCTCTGTGCCAGTGGGAGATGAAGAACAGATGATAGTAGTATCATCAACAAGCAACCACCTAAATGTATTTCCTCTTCTACTCGTGTTTAGATAAAATTCTGGTAACAAGTGGTGCTTAACAAAGAGGTTTGTTGTGAAATGGAAAACCACAGCTTCTGGAAACAGCAATACATAGTTACATTGCCCGGGTCAGTTGATGTGGACTAATCTGTTCTGCATCTCTTGACCTAATCCACCCCGAACAGCAGATGTCCTGGACTCTGGGAAAAAAAAAAAAAAAAAAAAAGATTCCTTCAGATTCCTTCCACACCCCATCTGAGAGATTTGAGGGTACCATCCTGTAGCTCAATATCCTGCAACACATCTATAACATCCCTGAAGTCATATGAAGACTCATCTCCATATGTCGTCCCCCATACTGTCCACTTTATTAAAACATTATAAATGTTGCATTGCAGGAGATTCCTGTTTTGGAAGATGAGCTGCACCACTAGTGCATGTCCCCTGGGTCTCCCACAATTCCCAGTCTCTCCTTGGAGCCAGGCCAGTATCCCCAGTGGACCTCAGTCTCCATCATTCAGACCAACTGCATGCGTAACAGGAGACACCACATACTCCCTGGTCAGGCAGCCATATCAGGAGAAAGGAGAGTCCTTTATTCATGTTTCATCTGGGACCTGACTAGCAACTGAAACACAAATGTGCATTTTCAGCCTGACTACTTCCTAGAAAGGTTCCAGGCTAGAAGTTGCCATCCCTGTGCAGGGAGGAGTGCAGTGATTCATAAGGAGCTGGGTGAACACTAACACTACAACAAGCACTACAAACATTTTCTTCCCTTAAATCCAGCCTGAAACTGTCCCTGCGTGTGGTTCTGGCTTCCAGAAGTAATGCTATCCACAGTTCATCAGCTGAGGACTTCGGACAATCAAGTCCCAGAAAAGCTCTTCAGAGGCGCTCTCAGTAAGAGTTAAACACAAACAACCCTCCCTCAGCATAAAGCAGAGATCTTCCATCATCTCCAATACATTTAGACCTAAAAATTTGGTTTTGCACTGTTAAGATGGAAGACTTGCTCAAGTTCCAGGAAAGACAGTTCTAATGATAGATGGCACAATGAGACATGTCTGAAACTTTCACATCCCCCACCTTTGAAGGATTAGGCCTGACCAAAAACAAAAAAACAAACAAAAAAAAAAAAACAGACCAGGGAAAAATCACATCTATTTCTTTCAGTTCCAATTCCTTTTCCCTGTCAATCCCATCATCCTACTGATATCTTCACAGAAAAAAGTAGCGCTCAAGGTGCTCTATAAAACACAAGTTCTATACAACATCCTTTAATCTGACTTCAATCTACAAACTACTGTGAGGGAAGAAAAAAAAAAAAAAAAGATTTCCACACACAAACAATTTTCACACCTTTAATGTAATGGCACCCTAATCATGTTTACAGTACTTTCATCTCCATTAGATACTGTGTTTCAAAAGCATAACAGGAAAAAACAAATGTGAGTAGAACACTAGTCTTTTATAAAGTGTTAGAAACTCAACATTTGGAGTTACATATGCATAAATGCCTTCTTAAAAACTAAGAGTTGTATTTTTCACCCTTACATAACAAAAAAATAACCTTTGCTGGGTCTTTTCACAAGATGTGGAGATCAAGGATGACAAGACTCAAGCACTTGAGAAACTCCTGAAGTTAGGGGTGTCATAAGGTTATATTAGGACTTCCGTTAGCAAGCCTGCCATGAAGTAGACCCTATAAATAGGAAAAGAATGTGCAAGGGCTCTGAATAAGTGAGTCGCACTGCATGTTTTGCAAGCTTGTGCTCTGACAGCCATGAACTGCAGACTGCTGACTGAGGAAAGCCTGTCTGAATTTTTTCAGCTGAGTCCTCTTAAAATACACCCATCATAGAAAGCCATCGGGATAGCAATACACTACTCTTCTGTCCTGACAAGCTCTCCTTTGGATTTTAGCTCTGATCAACAACCAAAGCAAGCAAAAAGGTCACTCTGAAAAGCCACAGTAATTACAGGATGTATTTGTTGGTTTTCCTATGAGATGTGATTTAAGAGAACTAATATGGAAGCAGATAAAAATAGACTAGGCAAAAGTCTTTTTAAGGTACTATCAGCAAGAAAATTAGTGATCCAATCATTTTATTACCAGCTCCATACTTTGGCTTTCAAGAGACAAGGAAAACAAGCACACTTTTTATTAATAAAGTTTGGAGCATCCTTGAAGAGGGGGAGCTAACACAGAAGCAACCAAGGATTTATTAATTTTCACTTAAAAAAACAAAAACAAAAACAAAAACCAAGAGCTTTTGCCTGAAAGAGGAACTCATGTAGCCACTTCAGATATTTACATTTTGGCAGTAGCTGTGCTTCCTACAATTTACAGAGCTCGTTTTAGGGAACAGTCCCAAGTTCATAACCAGAGAAAACTACCTTTGGAGAAGTCAGTAGTTTGCTTATGGTAAGAACTTTAAGTATTCCTTCTTCAACACTTAAAACTGCTCATTCTGCTGTTTCCAAGTTATTTTTAAGTAATTAAGAAACTGTTCACTAGACTAAGAAATACATTAATATTTTACCTTCACAGCCTGCTTCTAGAGTTGTTTCCCACCTGCAAATTCCAGCAAATTCCCATTCCTATAGAACATTACTTAATACTTAAATACAACAGCATTACTGAAAGGATGTAGCTTTTATCAGTGTGAACAAATCTCCCCAAATACATACAGAAACGTTCTCTCTCAAAAATATAAATTGGTATTTGTGAGAAAATAATTTGTAACTATAAGTTAGTGATTTGTTCACTTGGATGCCCACATGGTATGAATCAGACAATTTGATTCATGCTTAGGACTGATGGAGTCTGTTAAAACAGCTGCAGAAATCTACATGAATTACAACTTTCAGTTCAGTCATATTACTTACACAGAAGAAACTAATATCTACTTACACAGAAAGAGGGTGGAAGTAACAGACATAGAAACTCACCCCAGCACTTTTCCTACTGTAAGAATATTGCACATTCCGATAATGTTGCACAAATTACTGGCTTTTTATAAAGACCATATATGAGGTATTAGTCCATTAATAAATAAAGAAAAACATGGAAACGGAAAAGCACTTAATACAATGCAATAATCCAAGTAATTAGTGAATGAGAACTGAATAAGCAATAATACGCACCCTTATGGGAAAGGTTAAAGTTACTTAGCAAACAGTCAGCTTTCAGTATCAGTTCAAGAAACAAATGGTTAGATCTCTTTGAAGATTTTAAGAATTCAAAACTTATTTGCAATATTGCTGTTCAAAATGCTCATTTTGCTCATGCAATCAATTTGAAAGGTAAATTCTTCACTCACGCTTAAAAAAGATAGCTATATGTGTATGATAGCAATTGATTCCCCTTACGAAGGGGAATCAATTTCATATACTGGACTTATACTACTGGTTAAGAAATAAAACTGAAGTTTTATTAACATCATTTTAACATCAGTTATATTAAGAGGTTTGTTATGTTTTGAATAGTTTATACTGGTTATGGATTTCCATGGCACTGAAACTGTTACCCATTAGTACTGCTTTTATTATCAGATTCCAGCACCACAAGGCATTAGGTGAACACATGGATTGTAATTTTCAGTTTTACTCTTTCTTTATGCCAAGAGTTTACCTTTCAAATCACAAAGCTAAAAGCTCCCTGCTGACAAGCAGTCAATCTAAACAGTCTACCTTTTTTTTTTTTTTTTTTTAATTATTATTATTATTTAGACCCTTCCAGAAACACTAGCAATCTGTAGGTAAGCTTATCATGTTTAAGTTTGCAAAAGCACAGAGGAGTATTAAAGTTCAAAAAACTGAGCTATGGAAACTACATTGCACACGACAATATAACAAGCATAAAGCAAGAGTGTACTCAATATGCTCTTCCAAACTTTTTTAAGGGATATTTGTGTTTTGGAGGGGAGAGACACGCTAACCTCGTGAACACAGAACTGTATACATGAACAGCCCTTAAGAAAGTCAAGGGTTATACACATCCTAAAAATACTTTCAGGCCAATGAAAAGTTACTTGGAAATAGAAGTCATTCCTGTATCACTCTCCTAGTGAAACACATTTTTAAGTTGGAGAATAACATGTGTTTTATTTTTAATAGATTTGCAGTGCTGGACAGTAACAAATAGAGACCCAGGTAAGTTATATTTCTGCTGCTATTTTGTGCAAGTTGTCTAATTTGTACACTAAGTCCACATCAAGTAAAAACTGCTAGTGAAAACTCAGAAAGTCATGATAAAAAAAAGCAGCACTTCAGAATAAAGTATCTCCTCTGCTGAAATCCATGCACCAGTAACTCAAACATTCTTAAATTGGCATAGGAGAATTATATTACATATCTAAAATTAAAAAAATATATCGTGTTAAAGTTCAAATTTACGGAAAGTGTTTACTAAACTGAAAAACACAATTTCTTCTGTCACATGGGATTATTTCTCTCCCATTTTAAGAAGTTACTGAGGCATTTAGTTCCAATTGCATGTTATTTCTATTCTGAGAATTAGTTTCATCTATAATTTCTTTATAGCAGTTGCGTTAAGTGTTGTTTAGAACACAGATTATTTTTTTTCCATATTAGCACAAAACCAAGGAAAATTATGAAGATGTTGAAAGAAGAGGAAAGGAAACATTATTGTCCAGAACAGTCCGTGTATGTAGTGACCATGTTTCCTCGTCTCTGAGTGACAGTCCTACAGTGCTTGCTGGATCCATGAAACCTGCTGTCAGTTCGCACTGCATGTCGGTGTGCATTTTCAAAGTCACTAAAAGAAAACATTTTTTCCATATTTTCAAACACATCATCAAACAGTCCACCTCCAAAGGAGAACTCCTGGAAAGAACGTCTTTGCCGACTGTGAGCTTCCCGATGACTTCGGAAGTGATTTTCAAAGTGCTTTTTCGACCGTGAGTTTTGACTGAAGAGGTCAAAGTCTTTGAATAGATCATCAAAGTTGAAGTTAAATGACTGATGGAACGGGCTTCCATTATTTCCTTGTCCTCCATGACGTCCAAATTGATCGTATTCTCTTCGTTTATTCTCATCTGATAATGTTTCATATGCTATTTCAGTTTAAAAAGAAAAGAAGTAGAAAAACTTCAGTTGCACACCATTATAAAAAGACAAACACATACACAGAACAACAGCACAGTAAACTCTAGCCACACTGCAGTTACAGCTAAGTGGCAAGCTAAACAGCATGGAGATAAAATAAAGGAAATTAATTACCAAAATGACCAAATTTTCGACTTCACAGAAGTTTAACAATAAACCTAAATTTTGTAATTGGGGATACCTGAAATGGAATTAGGTTTCTATCTGATCTTGGTCCAAAACTACATCTACTGGTGCTCCAAGGCAGAAATTGACAGATAACATACACAGTGTTACTAGAATGGGTATTTTAAACCCCTCCATTTTCTTACCTGTCATTGGCTTACCAACTATTCTAAATAGCTCAATATTTATTTGGAACTCCTGCTTCCTCCTGTTAGCATATGCTAACAGCTGCTGTATCTAAAGAGATACACTACATTAATCACTACCTTTCTTCCAAAAGAACAGTTCTGCAGACATGAAGATAAAACCCAGAAGTCATGTTAGCTTTGTCATGCAAAATGCCTATGCTATAATAGTCTATGGGGAGCAGAAATGGGAACACTTTTTCAGCAAGCCTTTTTATGTTCTTGATCATTCATTTCCATCAGTATATGTTAATCCCAGAACACATAAGAATGGTGTATTCCTAGGATCACAGGATAGTTCAGGCTGGAAGTGCCCTCAGGTCTCTAATCTAATGTTTTGCTCAAAGTAAGGTCAGCTATGAGATCAGACTAGTTACTCAGGGCTTTATCCACTCATTCCTGAAAACTCGCCAAGGATGGGACGTGCACAGCCTCTCTAATCATCCTGTTCAAACACTTGCCTGTCCTCGTGGTGATGAAAGTTTCAAAGTTTTTCCTTATAGCCACATGGCATCTCTCATACCTGCTGTCTCTTGTATTCTTACCAAGAACCACTGAAGAGCCTTGCTGCAGGTTGTTTTTAATAAAAACACAAAAAATCTCCCCATAAGGGCTGTAAGGTTTCCATTAGGTCCCCCCGAAACTTTAGTAACCCTGAGCTGGATCTTACTAGACAGACCGGAATATAAGGAGAGTATTTGAAATACTCTTCTACTGCCAAAGTTGTCCTCCTGCCAAGTATTTTTTGTAAGAAGAGGCATGAGCCTAGAAGTCTAATAGGCAGGAATGCATAAACTGTGCAAAAGGCCTGCCTATGTGCAAGAAAATGGAAAACTGATATGGGGCATTTGCACCACAGAAATATAACCAAAAAAATTAATCTCTTATTCAGTAAAAACAGTACACTTCAGTTACTGCATTTGTTCACAGATATAAGCCACATATCCAGTTAAGACTGAGGTTAGCATACATTACCTTCAGCAATTTCTCTAAATTTTGCTTCTGCACCAGGACTCTTATTTTTGTCTGGGTGGTATTTCATGGCCAGTTTGTGAAACGCCTTCTTGATCTGGCGGTCAGATGCATTTTTTGGAACTCCTAAGATATCATAATAGCTCTCTGTAGCCAGTATTAACTCCGTTATCATTAAAATGCAGAGGGCAAATGTGAAGACAGATTGCGTAGTTGCCATTTCTCTGGTTCCTAGAAAGAAAGAGAAATATACTTGAACAGGTTATTTCAGGTTCCACAGCAGCTTAAAAAGGCACAACCATAAACTGAAAGAGGAAGGCGTGTATTTTTTTTTAGGAGTCACTCTGTGACTGACACATCAGCAAGTTCTTTCACCTTTGTTGTTAGTTAACAAACCCCACCTCCCTAGTTTCACAGTCACAGAATACGTGAATGGAAAAGCTGCAAATTCACATTTCACATCCATCTCAAGTGTTCTTTTGTGTTCACCTTTGGTCTACAGCTATCCTTACCCACACATTTCCCCCCAGTCCTGTTTCCAGTTGTTGAATTAAACATACAATACCTTCACTGCATGAAACAGTTCATGCTGGCATACCCGGACTAGCTTTAAACTAAACCCTAAGTTCTAAGTTCTAAACTAAGTTCTAGGATCATTAACACAGCAGCTCTAAATTAGAGCACAGGTTTCAAAACCTACCGAATATGCTGGTAGAATAACTCACTGATTAGCTTGTGCAACATTAAGAACCTGACAATACAACAGGCCTGAAAAACAACTTTGGGCTGCAGGAAATCACGACTGTTAGATGCTCAGTCAGCTTCAGAAGGTCACCTAACTGACCTAAAGTGAGTATGATACAAGGAAACACTCGTCTAGAGTACAGGGGTCAGTCAAGTAGAACACTATTTTATAACGGGCTGGGCTTAATTTACTTGCATTTTAGATTGTATTCTAAATATAAACACCAACCATACCTCTGATATCAGAGAATTTATCTAATAAATGCCACAGCATATAAAGATTTACACATGCAATTCTCAATGTCTGAACTGAGCTCAAAAAAAAACTTCTATACAAACAGCTTAAACTATAACTAAAAGTTTAACTATTTTTTAACAAATGTATTTGTCAAAAACTTATACTTAAAAATGAATTGAAACTAAAACTCAGGGAAAAAGCAGTGGCATAGATAGGATACAGAAAAAAAAAAAGACAGCTTCATGTAGCCATATCATCTTTTATGATTTTTTATAAATGACAAGAGTGGGCTCTTCCTACCAGAAGACAAGCTCAAACTATATTTGAAGGATTTATGTATATAAAAAAGTAAGTAAAACATACAGTACCGAAACGTGAACATTCAAAGACAGAATGCTGGCTGTCCCCTAACCAGTAGGATGTATGGCAATGCCTTGAACATGCCAGAAATAACATGGTCCTCCCAGCCCCCATCAGATTGCACTGATGTGACAGTATCACAATCACAACTCAAGGAGAAGAATTCTATAGCTAAGCGTAGCTTATTCAGCTTTCAGGAGAATAATGCTAAGTTGACTCTAGCTTTAATGGTACTCTAACTATACTTTTAGACTGTACGTGGCCTAAACATTTGTCACTCAAAGGTTTTGAATTCTGTGTATCAGGTACTCATATGAGACAACTCAGACTTTAATAGGAAGTCCACACCCTCTAAAGAAAATTAACACCTAAGCATCAAAATTCGCAAAAATACCATTTCTAATAGGTAAGGCAGGGGGCTAAAACTAATGTTGTAAGGTCAGAGCAAAAAGCTCATGTACGATTAACATTCTCATGCCCTCTTAAGCATTTATTTGGCAAGCAGCCCGCGTGATATCAAGTGGTAAGGAGCAACAGTTGAAAGAAACTGTATTTTGAGCACTGTATCTAGATACCAAGTGGACGGTTCTTTTCCATATTCCCCTTGCATGACACTGGACGTATTTTTAGAACAAGAAGCTTTCCAAGCTTTTTCCACATATTTTCACCCACCAGTTCGCTAACCCGAAACTCTGCCACCTGGATGCCAAGACACATGTACATCCCTCCAGACTTTTGTGTGCTTTCTTTCTGTTTCTGCTTTGCAGATACAGGCTCACGTCTTCCTACCATGCCAAAGATTACATAAGCATGATGTAGGTGTGAGGAAATGAAATAAAAACCAATCTGTTCCACTTTCTGAAGGCTGAACTCCATGCTTCTACTAGTAAACACCAAGAGGTGCTAAAAATAGTTATTTAACTCCTTCATTAAGGGCCAAACCCTCTATTATAACTTCCACAATTATCAGACCCTGAGAATGTCAAGTCACTCAAGCCTTCTGCTCTGCCTAAGCCCCTCAACTCCTATGACTCTTAATTAATGAATTATAGCTAGGTTTTTCTTTCTTTCTCTATAGCTTTACATTGAGATTTTGGTAATGCAGATCCATGCTCTACTACCCCTAGTTTTACTTGGATTTCTAGGCTTTTTTAATTTGTACTAAAAATGGACTGAATTTTAAATAAATAATAATTAAAAATGGACTCATTTATTTGCACTTAAACTCCCCAAAACCTCTATCAAACCTGTTATGCTTTACAGAAACAAAGCTTCAGAACACTGGCAGGCTTAATGCTGCCCTTGAACAACTCTGTGAAGCGCGAATGTAATAATAAAACTCACATGAAAAACAAACATAAAGGAAACCCATACATAAGCAGCATCTTAACCTGATAACAAGTCTTAAGTTTACACGATGTATTTTGAATTATTGAGTTTTTTATCGCCAGATGTATGATATGGAGCGAGCATCTCAGCGTTGCTCATGGCATCTTAGCTACCGATACAGGCCAGGCCCGACCTCCTCCCCGCTCCCCGAGTATCTTTGCTGTTACTTTCGCTACAAAGTCTCTGGTACACGCTGACTCGGCGTGTGCCTCCCCTCCCCATTAAGTAAGTTTCACTTCGGAGGCTCTGCACTCTAATTACCTCGAATTTAGCCTCGGTTAAGGACTGCTGAGCTCTGTACGCCTGCTAACACTACGCTTCACCCACAGAACAGCCCCTGTAACTTCCGAAGAGCACCGGAGAGCCCCCTCCGAGCTGCGCACACCCAGCATCAGCCAGGGCTTTACACCAAGGAGCCATTAACCGAGCACCCCCCGCCCCAACCACCACCGGCAGGTGCCCGACCCTCAGCCCCTGCACGCTGCGGGCCTCCCTCCTGCCTCACCCACTGCTGCTGCGGGCCTGCCGGCGGCCGAGTGCCCGGGCCAGGAGCCGAGCGGCCCCGCCACGCTCCCCTCAGGGGGTCCCGCTCCCCCCCCACCTCCTCACCTCAGCGCCGCCGTCCCCGCGCGCCGCTCCCGCCCAACGGCCGCCAGCGCGCGGAGCCCCCTCCCTCCCCTCCGCACCCCGCCCTCCCGCCGCTGCTACACGAAGCGCTGCGCCATTGGGCCCCCCGCCCCCACGTGACGCCGCGGCGGGCCGCCCCCTCCCCTCCCCGTTGTCCCCGTGACTGCCGCCTCCCCCCCCGCAGCCCCCCGCTGCCCGTGGTTCCGGGCCGGCCGGGGCCGGGGCCGGGGCCGGGTCCGGGTCCGCGCCGCCATGCCGCGGTACTGCGCCGCCGCCTGCTGCAAGAACCGCGGCGGGCAGAGCGCCAGGGACCGCCGCAAGCTCAGCTTCTACCCGTCAGTGGGCGGCCCGGGGGGAGCGGGAGGGGGCTGGAAGGGTGTGGGGAAGGGAAGGGAAGGGAAGGGAAGGGAAGGGAAGGGAAGGGAAGGGAAGGGCTGTGGGGGTCGGAGCTGAGCTGCTCGGCCCTGCGAGGGGCACGGAGCCGGTACCGGCGGGTTGCTGTGGCGTTAAGGCGCAGTAAATGCGGGTGTGTGGAGGTAATGCTTAATTTCTGCCTCTGAGGAGAAAATCGGCTCCGCAGGCAGCCCGGGACTGGGTTTGGGTGAGCCCAGGGCTGTCGTGAGCTGGGTTCGCTGCACAGCCGCTGTTGTTCCACGGTTGTTGTTGATCCGACATCAGGAAGTCTCACAGGAAAACACCGTCAGAAGGGCTTTAGATCAGATTAAAGTACTTCACCTACAACATACACCATGCGCGGTTCAGCCAAAATACGTTATCATCATAAAACAATTATGAAAACGAGTGGAAATACATTTTCTAGAGTAATATGAATAATTTGAGTACCACACGGACGATCAAAGCAAGTTGGAGTGCTGGTACATATTTGTATTAAAGTGTACGACATCAGTATAAATGGTCCCTGGTGCTTAGGGACATGGTTCAGTGGTAACACTGGTGGTAGGGTGATGGTTGGACCAGATGATCTTGGAGCTGAGCTCCAACTCTCATAAATCTACGATTTCAAAATCCCTGCCATTTTATCTAGCCATTGAACTGTTTTGTGTTAAAACTGTCACAGTCTGGCAGAAGAGGTGCTGAGACTTGTTTATACCAGAGATGGTATATTAGATGCTATAACAGATATTATTATAATAGATATAACAGATGCTATTGATGATTTAGGGGGTATTTGAGAGCAGGAGCAGGTTTTGGCAAAGTTATTCTTTAGCCAAAATAATAAATCTCATGACCAGACTTTGTCTCTCACCGCAGATTTTTTTTTGTTTCCCAACGTGAAGCTGGCTGGTAGTGGGGAAGGCAGTGAGTGCTGAGTTGCAAGGGTAATGGCAGTGGAAGCAAACGCTCTCAAGGCCTTCTTGGAGAAGGTGTGTTTGGTGGTGTGACCTTCTACTGAAGGAACCTTGTCCTCTTACTGAGAACCTTCTTTGGACCTAGGTAGTAACATCCCAGGCTGAGCTCTGTAACATGCTGTATAATATGTGTCATGCTGCTATTGGGTGTACACAGTCTAAGCAGGCAGCAATTGAAAAGGCTGAACCACTGACCTGTCCTTGAGAGGTTATCTTCTTTTTACTGGTGTTATTCTTTGCATTCCTGCAAAGAGCTGGTTGGATCAACAGTTTGCACCGTTTCTTTGGTAACTTGAAAACTTAAATGGCAAAAAAATCAAAAGGTGGGATAAAGGTTGGAAAAGTGCAGCTACTTGCAGTTTTAGGACACTGTGGGCCTGCAGAGGAGGGTCATTGCCATGTGTGGCTGTTGAGAAGAAACCTGTGGTTTCAGGGGTGGGATCTAGGGTTTGCCAAAATGTAACCAACCTTTCATAGAACTTGGGTGACACACAGCCCCTTGGCACCCCAGGCTCTCTCCACAGCTTCTGTTTTGTGGGAATACCTCACTGCTGCACCATTTTTCGTGCATTGAAGTTCAGTTAATGTTATTCTGGTCTATTAACATACAATAATAAACATCATAGAAAGAACTGGTTAATTAAAAGGAAAAAATCAGCTATTTAGGGAGAAAGACAAAACTGGTTTGTAATGTACGTACTTGTCACATCTGGATGGTTGTCACCCCCTCATACTGCCAACATCTAATACTCTTTACGTCCTACACTTATGATCAGGTCAGGTTTGATGACCAAATTAATCTATCTCTTACTCAAAAGTGCAGTGTTTTGTTGTTTGTTTTTTTTTGTTTGTTTGTTTTTTTGTTGTTGTTGTTTTTTTGTTTGTTTGTTTTTTGTTTTTTTCCAGTTATTATTGTTCAGGATTTATGGAATATTAGGGTGTTGCTTTCTTAACAGGAGTCATTTGTCGGTGTTCAGAAATCAAGTTATGTTCTATGTATTATATGTGATTATAGGCTAGAGTAGAAAGAAACTTAGCACTCCCAGCGAAATCTGCAAGCACATTTCAAGTACTTTGATGTCCGTCTAGTAAGAGCTGAGAGTTCAGGGTGGTCTGAACATACGTGTTGCCATTACCCTAACTGCATGACTGGACATGCATCATAATGAGCCTTTAATTTCCCTTCAATTTTTGTGTCTTGTGATTCATTAAGTAAATTACATATGTTTGCTCATTTTCTTTAAACTTAGCTTGCTTTCCCATGTAATATGACTGTTTGCATATACTTTCAAAATCAATTTCATATATTTTGCAAGTAGGTTAGAGGGTTGAAAAGTTAGTTGTGGGTTACATGACATTGTTGGGATACTCAACACTGTAAGACAGCTTACTTTCTGAAACCAAAAGTAAATGCACACCAGCACAAAACATTTTTACTTTTTGAACAAAATTTAGATCCTGCACTGGAAATGCTATTCACATTTATAAGTTATCAGACAACCCTGAATATGGTGTATGCTAAGAGACACTTAGTCAAAGAAAAACAATAACAAAAGGGTTGGGTACTAATTTTGTGTAGTAAGGAAAAAAATACTATTTATAAAATGAGGGCCAGGTCTAACACTTATTTAATGAAGTATTTCCTCGGACTTCAGGAGAACTACTTTTTGAGCAAGTATTGCAAAATCAAGACTTTTTAAACACCTTGGCCTAGGGCTTTGAAGCCTTTTACCAGCAGAAATCAATAGAAATTCCACTATTGAACTCTGGAGCAAATATCCAAATAGAAACTGTTTTGAGGGTTATTAGATTAATATGTAATTGACATCCTGATTAGCTTTTCATATTTAGGAAAAAAAAAAAAAAAGAAAGAAAGAAATTAAAATCATTCCTTTCAAGAGAATCAAGTAAGGAAGGACAGCCTGGTAAGGAACAACAGAATGTTCTTTGTTTATAAAGAAAACAGAAAGAAAGAAAAAAATAACAATTCATTGCTTTTCTGTTTCTTTTTTTTCCACAACTGTTTTAAAAAAGATTTCCACTTCATGATAAAGAGAGACTTGAGAAATGGTTGCGGAATATGAAACGAGATGCATGGACACCAAGTAAACACCAGCTTCTATGCAGTGATCATTTTACCCCTGATTCCCTTGATGTGCGATGGGGTATACGATACTTGAAACATACAGCTGTACCAACAATTTTCTCTTCCCCAGATGATGAGGTAATGTGTTCCTATCTTTTATCACAGTAGAAAGAAAACCGACTATTTATGTAATGTGCTAATTGTCTATAATATACTCATAGTTTATTTAAAAAATAACTACCCATCAAAATGTTTTGCCAACAGAACTGACACAAAACTAGTGTGTGATTCCACTGTATAAAGGAAAAACAACTACCCATACTTTGAGTGGAGATTTGGTATTATTTTTTAATTGGAAATTCCAAAAGTATGTTCTTTAGAAAATTTCCCATAGAAAAGTTCTTTTACTGTGTGATTACTATTAATATTCAATTTTTTAAAGGTCTTCTATTAACTAACTGTACATAAATGCTGACTTTAGGATGTTTTTGTTTCAAACTCAGCATTTCTCTTTCCTGGCCCTAGCCTCAAACACCTAAGAGCTCAGGAGTGTAGCCTGTTAAAGGTATGCCACAAGGGCTAGTCCATCTTGTCTATCACAGAGTTATGGAACTGGTGTATTGGGTTTACGTGGGAAGGGCTTGGTAGCAGGGTGGTGCTGCAGAGGTGGCCTCTGTGAGCAGAGCCCGGGATCAGCCCCATGTCAGATCAGAGCCAGCTCCAGACAGCTCCAAAAAGGACCCACTGCTGGCCAGAGCTGAGCCATTGAGCGACGCTGGTTGGGCCTCTGGGAGAGCAGATTTAAGAAAGGGGAAAGCAGTGCAACAGCAGCTGGGAGAGAGGAGTGAGAAAATGTGACAGAAGCAGCCTTGCAGCCCCCCAGGTCAGTGCAGCAGGAGGGCAGGAGGTGCTCCAGGCATGCAGCAGCAGTTCCCCTGCAGCCTGTGCAGGGAGAGGCCCCTGGTGGAGCAGGCTGTCCCCCTGCAGCCCATGGGTCCCACACGGAGCAGATCTCCACGCTGCAGCCCCCCCATGGGTGGAAGAGCCCCCGGTGGAGCAGGTGGCTGTGGCCTGGAGGAGGCTGCGGCCCATGGAGAGCCCCTGCAGGAGCAGGCCCCGGGCCGGAGCTGCAGACCATGGAGAGGAGCTCACACAGGAGCAGGGGTCTGGGGGGAGCTGCCACCCACCCGTGGGGGACCCGTGCCGGAGCAGTTTGCTCCTGGGGGATGGACCCCATGGTACGGAGCCATGTGCTTGAAGAGCTGCTGCCTGTGGGAATCTCAGGTTGCTGAAATTAATTCAGAAGCGATTTAATTCGTTCTTTCAAAATCCCTAGGATTGCTGAGATGTTAAGTATCATATTTGAAGTTATATAATTCATTTGGTTTTCTTTAATTTTATCTTTGCATACATTTTTCTGTCACTTAAGACTGAAGTTTGGTGGTTTTTTTTGTTTTTGTTCTCCAGGAAAAAGACTCTTCTCAGAACAGCCCACAAGAGATAAGGAGAGAAGATGTGGAAGAAACAACTAAAAATGTAGAGTCCGAGAAAGTACCTGTATCACTTGAACTTTGTAGACCAAAGAAAAGTCCTGCAATGGCAGAAAATCTAGATGAAAAAGCAGAAGTAGTTTGCTCAACTGCATTGAGTAAACCTTTACAAATGCAAAAACTACAAAACAGAGAAGACTTTCAGGCAGACAGTGTTATTCCTGATAATTCATCTCAGCAGCATATACATCAGCCTGAGCCTGTTTTATTGGCAACAACAGTCCAGAACATGGAAACCGCCAGTGTTCATACTTCTGTAGAGGATTCAGTAAGTTGTACAGCTACAGTCTTGCAATTTTCAGACCCTGATTACTTGAATTCGTCTCTGAAATTGAACAATGCTTTAGGTTCAATAACTGACTATGCACTTGAAAACCCAAACTCCCATGTTTTAGGCTGTTCTGTTGAATTACAGCCTACAAGTGAAAACACAGTTTTAGTCAGTACGGTCACACAAGCTATTGAACAGTTCAGTGGAGGTGAAGAATCTGTCATTGCCATCATCCTACCAGCTGAGAGTCCAAAAGAGTCTGAAATAATAGATAGTTCTTTCCCAGCTATTAAGCAAGAATTTCTCGACACGGAAGAAGAAGAAACAGATAAATCTGTGTATATGAATGCGTATAGTGGAAGTGAAGTGTTACAAACTGAGCATTCATACTGCAAACAAGACATAGACAGAGAGCTCCTCTGGCAAAAAATTTCAAAGCTCCACTCTAAGATAACTCTACTTGAAATGCAAGAGATACAAACTTTGGGGAGACTCAGGTCCTTGGAAGCTCTTATTGGACAACTGAAGCAAGAAAATCTCATTTCTGAAGAAAAGCTCAAGATGGTAGAAAACTGCTTCACAACACTTGAAGTGACTATGATACAGTAAAGGCTTTCAGTTACTGTTCTACAGTATCTTTTCAACCTCTTGACTGTCCTTTTGAACAAAATAAGTTTTGATTCAGTCATGGTATTTTAAATATCTAATGCAAATTGTGTGAATAGCAAATACTCTAAATGTTACATCAACTCCTATCAATGCTAGATGGTAGACCATTGCCCATAAAATATGACTTGCAAGTGAGCTTTAAAGGAAAAGCTAAAATTGTTAGTCTTGTTAAAGTACGTAAAGTGAATCAATAAAAATAAGTTTAACTTTTCCAGATGCAGGCTTCCCTGAAAACATGCAAATCTTGCATTTGGGGCAGCAGCAGAATGGACAGTGTAACTGAGTAGAATGGAAAATTATAAAACAGCTGTCATAAGGAAAAAAAAAAAGTCTCCTGGTTCTCTTTCAAACCAGTAAGGAGGTACGTAATACACATTGTCCAGTGAGGCCATAATTACTCTTTGGTCTTCTGTTCATCTAGCATTAATTCTGATAGCTTTTTGTACATTTTGACCTTATTAAATTCGACCATATTAATTTTTTCTGCAATAAAAGGTGTGTCCATTCATTTAGTTTTGTTTTGTTTTTTATGAGAATATTACTACAATGAGCAGGTGCCTCTCCTCTTTCTGTGCTGATGAAATATTCCACTCAAATGAAAAGAAACAAATAAATAGGGATTTTTTTGTGGTTAGTAAAAAGGAAAACTAAATATTCAGTGAGTGCTATCTGCTCAGCTTTGATCATGATGCAATCTGTATCTGTATATATTCATGTACACTTAATAGTACACTGAAGAAAACAATGCTTTATGGAGCAAAGTGACAGAATCTGTCACACTTTTTCTATAGCTAATTCTTCAAGAAGTGGGATATTGAGATTAGAAATTTGCTCCCCTGTATTGATTGTATTAACAGTTTCTAGTGTGCAGGACATGCTTATTCTGTCAGCATGCTACCGATTAGAGCTAGAGTTCAGTGTGCAGTGACTGAAATTCTTGAGGGGCTTTGATGTACTTTCCTATTATTCAAGCATCTCTCCCACCACCGGTTCAGTATAGGACCGGACCTAATGTGTTTCTTTGCAGTGAATTACCTGTGCTCTCTGTTGGATTCATTCTGAAATTTTCTGGGAAATTTTTTGATTATTAAATTGAGGATCCAAGCAACAGTGATTACAAAGTTGACCTGCAACTGGAGAAGTTATAAACTAGTAAAATTTCAGAAAAAATCCTGATAGCAATACTGAGAATGTTTCTTGTGGCATAGAGGCATAGGTATATAAACTTGAGAGAAAAAAGATCCTTAATTTTCCTTTTTTTTTTTTTTTTTTATGGACTACCTTGGGAATATAACAGAAAAAAAACCTTAGTAAGCATGTCACCAAGTTTATGAATTTCTCTCCTACAGGATAATTTGAGCCAATGAGGCTTGGGTGGGCTTAAATGTTCCTCTGCCTTTCTACTTTGCACACAACTTTTTATGCCAGATAGGTCATTGTTTATGCTTAAGTTAGCTATTCTCAGCTGAGCCTATTACCTTAGTTGCTGCCCAAAGTAACCTCTACTCTTTTCAAGCAGGGTATTACAGCTTTATTATTCTATTTTTTTAATTTATTTTCTCATGTCTAACAATAGATGTTAAATAATATGACAGCCTGTAACCTTGAGTGTTCAAGTAGAGCTGTGTAAATTTACCAGTTTTCCTTAATTCTGAATTTTATGCTTGATTGCTCTCTGTTAGATTATAGTCCCTCTCATCCAGTGATTTTTGCAGCACCAATCAGCATCACCAACTTTACTTTGAAAAAGGCCAGAGATGGAAAATTAGATGATTTTGCATGTAGCCTTCCTCAGGGCCAGTCTTGCAGTGATGAAGAGGCTGAACCACTACAAAACAGTCTGCAGTTTGACCAGAATCGGTGCTGTGTTTTGTAAATGGTTGTTGCAAATTGATTCCAATAAATTATTTTGGGCAGATAAGTTTTGTATTCATTTTAAAATATTTAGAATTATAGCTGACTATGTTTGCTTCCAGAAAAATACAACTAAGTTCTTAGCTTCAACAATATGCTGACACTGACTTACTCAAGCTAATCATTATAAATACAGGAAAAACTGCTGGAAATTGCCACACTCCTGTGATTAGGTGCTATGTGTCTGTCTTGTTCTCAGCATTTTCTGATCATAAAAATGTGTAACCTTTTTCACTAAACCTAAGGACTTTCAGAGATACTATGTTATTCCTTCAGATCCAATGGAAACTGCTCTTGAGCAGCTGCAGCTCACTATGGTAATAGTACATTAAATCATTAAACATTTTGTAATGTACCCAACTTAGAGTGATCAAAATTAAATGATCTTATTTGTCTTTTCAATATTTTTGCATTTGCACCTTTTTTTAAAAAAAACTTTTGACTGCTTGTTTCCAGTGATTCAATTAATAATTTCATCATTTTACAGATTTAAGAGGCGTCAGCAGTTTAATACACATATTGAACTGTTAAGCTGTTTATCTTTTCTACTACTACAGAAATATGGCATTTGGCTTTCCCCTAGATCTTCATTTAAATTCCACCAACTTTAATAAAGTCACGGACAAGCAGTGTTGCTCCACATGGAATAAACTGCTACCCATTTCCCCTAGATTTCCATTTTCTTTACAAGGTGGAGTGAGGTGTTTTATTTAACACAATCTGGATGCAGTAGAGTTACAGAGGACATTTTGTTTCTGTCCGTATCCAGGAGTTCTCTTCTGTGCTTTCTTGCATCAGTGGCACTAGGTGACAGCACTCCTACATGCTTCAAGGGCGTTCATTAGGAGTCTGCCAAGACCTGTCATTAGCTGTCTTAAGTATCTCATTACTCCCCTTTACCTTAGTGAGGTTGTAGTTATTCTTCCTTTCTACTTAAACCCTGTCCTACTCTGAGACATGGCTTTTACATTAGAAAACCTGGATGCTGTTTCACTTAGTGCTGTCTTCTTTTAAGTAAGCTTGAAGCTACGTGTTGCATTTTAAAAATTACACTTACTCCATCTCCCAACTTTTTAATAATCTGATTTCTTCAATACCTAACTGCGTGTTGGTAAAAATGCCTTGTACACTACTTGATGCTTCTTCTCACTAGATAATGCTGCTTATCTGCAAGCCAGTGTCACACACACAGCACCTCACTCGGGCACCTCAGCCTGTATCCAATGCTGGCTTAGTAAAGCACCAGCCACAGCCTGCACAGCCATTCTGTGCCACAGTGGCATGGTGCAACATCCACGGACCCTATCACACAACTAGGTGAGTGCTCATGCAGACAGGGGTTGCCTGTATGCCCTGGATTCCCGCAGCCATAATTATTTAATTGTGTCAATGACGGCGGTGCCATTTGCTGGCTAGGATGCGTTATTTCCAGAGTCACTGAGGTGAGTGTTGAAATTGCGTCACTCTTAACATGTTTAGAAGTTCATCAGTGCAGTAAGTCAATGAAACTGAGCTCCTGCTTCTGTGAAAAAAAAAAAAAAAAAAACGTACCGAGAAGCACTGGGAAAGCCCCACGTGGTTTTGGGGCATACCCAGGAGACAGTGTGAGCAGCAGCCCAACCATTTTCTATCCTGCCAGGCAGAACTAGAAAAAGTCCACATCCAGCCATGCAAGACACAGGTGATGCTGAGCAACTCTGTCCTCTTCCCTTTTGTAAACTCCTCTAGCAGGAAGCCCTGCATCATACAGCAAGGCTTGGGGGGAAGTGTGAGACCTTGTGAGAGACGCTCAGCATCATGCGTGGGACAGGAAGGAAAGAGCAGGCTTTGGCTTTTAGGGTTCCTGCCTGGGGAAAGTTCCGTATTCAGGATCCCACAGGACACATGAGCTACCAGCACCAAGGCAAGGGGAGGAAAAAGGGAGAATTATACGCTATTGTGACTTAAAATTGGACTTAAATTTAGATACAGAATATATTTTCTTTTGCTCAATTACCCGAGAATGTTATGACTTACTGACACAAGCTGGAAATTTTAGAATATTATTCACACTAAATCATATAAAAATATCACCACTCTATTTTCTCCTTCACTGAAATCAGTGTGATGACTTTCTAATTTACCAGGCCATTTACTCCTGCAGTAAAGACATCAATTTCTCCCAAAATATTTTCTAAATCAAACTTTTTTTTTTTTTTCTTTTTTTTTTTTCCCCAGTAAGTAACTCTTGGCATTATTAAATGTCATGGGTAATATTGCTGAAAGCCTGTCACTGTTTTAATATCTGTCTTTCCTGAAGGGGACATTTAGAAGACCATTTCTGAAAGCATAAACACAATTTTGAAGCATGTGCCGCATCCTTTCTAAGACTTTAAACTATATAGATTATTGCAGAATACATATTGTATGTATTTATACGTGTATATATATTGCATATATAAAAAAGCAGCGCTCCGTATAAACAGCAGGTGGTGCTACTGGACTGCTCTCGCTAATCAGCCTAAAGCATTTTATTTTTGCTTGGGTGTCAGAAACACAAGCAAACAAATTAACTATTCAGGGATTTTTCCCTTTGCTTTATATGTATCTTTAATAAAGTAGGGTAGTATCTGTGTAAAACATTATGTCTAATTTTCCTCAATTTTACAGAAGTAAAGCTTCAGAGAAGAAACTCATTTATATTCCGAGCATAAAATGTGAAATTCGAGAGCTTTCTGCTCAAGAGAGTGGTAAAAGACGATCTATTCATTGTGCTTTTGTGGAGCATGATTGCATTCATCATATGTTGAAGTGGGTCAGTGATTAAAGTTTGAATTCCATAAACAGTTTAGCGTTGCTCATTTGCATATTAATCAGGGTAATGGTGTGAGTGTTTAATCACGGCCTTCATCAAGAATGTCTGTTTTGCTACACAAGCACTGTGGTCGTGTTTTTCTAACTGGGAAGATACATGCATATCAGCTTTATGCATGGCTTAGTCCCCTCTTAAAATATTGTGGAACAGACTGTACTGTAGCGAATATACAACTTCAGATGATACAAACTGCATCAGTATCGGGGAACACTGGTCCCGCAGACTCAAACGATTTTTTTCCTTCTTATTCCAGTGTTGCTTTCAAAATATAATGGATAATAAGGTGTCACAGTGCAGGTTAGATATATCTGTATTGTGGTTTAACCCTGGCAGGCAGCATTAACTCTATCCCAGCCAAAACAAGGACACCCTGTGGCTTTCTGGATGGATAGAACAGGTCTAAAAACAGGAATTGCAAAAACAGACATTGAAGAAAGCCATGCCTAGGTGTATGGCTTTCTGGTTTTGGAGGCATAAATTTGCCTCAAGGCTGGTTGCATCTTCTCTGGGTGCACAGCCTGCGGTGCTCAGCCTGTAGTTCACTGATCAGATCCAGCCACCTAACAGAACCAGGGAGGCACGATTACACCACAGCCTCCTGAAAGAAGGCATCTCACCTGACTTGGGGTGTCTCCATCATGAGGTGCTCCTCCATTAACCAATATTTAATACCTTCATTAAGAAGAAAAGAAGTGAGGATATGCCCATTTATCTACTGATTATGGCCAATGGGATGTTCTAGACAAATATTTCAGTTTTATTTTTTTATTTTGTTTTGTTGTAGATACCTGCAGTTAGCTAAAATCAATGTGACCTTGTGTTTTGAGACTCACGTAGTTGTTAGATGGGCAGGTTAGGAAGACTAAGTCCTAATTTAAAAGCTCTTGGCAAGGCAGTTCTTCCAAATTGTGTTTCGATTTCCTGTACAGCCAGTGACAAGAGGAAGGTCCTTCAGAGCTTCTAGAGGAGATTCTGTTCAGATATGTCATTTATACATTTACAACATTTTTCTTCTGAAGATTTTGAAAGAACTTTTTCTCTGTATAGAAAATGTGGACAAGTTGGAAAACTCATTCAACAGATTCCTATTCTCTTCAGAGTATCCAAGGCACATTTCTCAGTGCTGCAGAACATCTTCACAAGGTGCACATAAGAGCTCTGTGTTGCTTCATGAATAACATAAACTGATAATCATCAGACACCTTATAGCCCCTTGGGATGGAAAACAACCTTGTGCCCACTGTAAACTCATGCCAACGTAGTAGCAAACACCACATGGAGCTCTTTTTCAGCCATGCCTGTTTGGGTAAGGACATTATAGATTGTAAATGCAGATAGTTTGACCTTCACTTTAGTCAATAGACTACAAGGACAAACAAGAACAGGTTTGGGAGCTCTCAATGACCAGAAAAGTTAGTTTTTAGAGATGAGGGATAATAAAGATACAAGGCCTGTAGTTTCACAGCATGCAAAATAAATCAAACCCTTTGGATCTCATACTTGCAAGCAGATGTTATTAAATTTACATCAAAGCCCTCTATTGAGTGTTTTACATGATGAGAAGTGCTGTACTTTGTAAAGCTGGCTTTGGCTACCGGGCAGTTTCAGAGCACTAAGCCCGTACCGCCTCAGTGCCTATTGACCAGCCATTGACACTCTCACAGCACTGTGTTATCTGGCCTTGCAGAATGGCCATTAGTTCACAGGAAATGCCCAGTATTCTACTGTCACTAGGTAAGGGTGTACAACAACTCACGCTCTCTCCAGGTCACAGCCCCAGCAGACTCCTACAGAAAGCCTTTCACACCTTGCTAGCAATGTAGCAGCTCCTCTCCACCTCTCTGTTACACGTTCAGTCCCTTAAAAAGGGGGAAATTGGCTTTTCATGTCCCTAGCCTGAAAGTAGATTAAATCAGGCAGTTCCTACTTTGGGTCTGACCTTCAGGAAGTCCAGGGGTGGAATTAGAGCCTTGTCTGGCTGATGTTAGAGAGGGTGACTGATGCCTTGTGAAATTACTGGCCCTGAAAGTTTGCTGTGAAGTTTCCTGCTTAGGACCACATCAGGGTAGTGCACCACAGCCCCAGAAGCCAGGGGCTCATCCCAGTGCAGCTCTGCAAGTCCTCTGGTGCAGAAGGAGAAAATTTGCCCCAAATATTCAAGGTTTGGCTGGCACAGAGGACATGGCTTTGAACTGAATCAGTCCTCCAGCAATGACTCTACAAGGAAGCAAAATGTGGATGGATGCTGGCTTTTATCCCCCTGTCCCTTTGGTTTGCTTTATGTAGGGACCAATAAGCTAGGCTCCTGGGACTTGCTGGGGTAGGAAATGCTACACGGAGAATAACAGGCAGATAATAAGCAGAAAACTATGTTTCATTTATGGAGATTAATTAGAAGCAGTAACAAATCCCAATTAGATTTTTAATTAAAATTATATTAGAAACTGACACTTATCTAAGAGTTACTACAGAAATATGCACTCAGCCACAGTTGCACTTGAGTTGACTAATTTCACAACTTTTAAATATATAATTCACCATAATGATATCACAGCCATAAATTGTATTAAATTGTATTTTACAGCTTTGACGTTCCAGCCATCAACTCTTTTCTTTAGGGATCCATTTTATGAGACTTCAGTAAAAGTATTTATACATTTGTGATTTGCAAGGATTCAGTGGTTGTTTTTTTTTTTCTTGTTTTTTTTTTTTTTTCTTTTTCTTTTTCTTTCCTGCACTTAGCATCTGAAATGAATTTATAGCTTTATCCACAGGTTTTGATGTGCAATAGTGTCCTAGCTCCCAACAGTACAAGAAAGCTTCAGGCTCACAAATTAGATGAATTCTTCATTCAGAGAGACTCCGCGCTGGGGGACTTCAGATACTCTTTGCTTACCTTCATTTACAGAGCACAGTCACTGCAAGAAGGCAGAGCCCTGTTTTTCCTGTCGTTTCTGTTCACCTTTTGCACTAATCTCATTTCAGGACTCCTGGAATATGCCTTCCTATTGCAAAATCCCTAGCCAAGCTGCTGGGTGCCTGCAGCTTTTAACAGACACTGCTTTCAGCCTGCATCATGATGACGCACTTGGGACCTCATTGCCTGTATGAAACTTACTGCTGCTGTTTCGAATGAAAAGTAAGGACTGCAAATTTCTACTGTCCTTTCCCCCAGCCTCCTCACAAAGAATAAGATGGAGGTGAAGCTGAATTTTCAACATAGAGTTTTTCATACTGTTTCTAGCCCAGGCATGCTCCCCCCACAGCCTGCCCCCAAGGGAGAGCAATAGCTGGTAGGAGCAGGTAACATACTTTGTGCAGCCTGGAGGCTGGGGGGACTCTACAAATGCTAAAAGGCTGGTACATTTATCACCTGACATGATATAGTGTCAAAAGACTTCTGATCTACACTAAGGAAAAACTTATGCAGATCTGAAATAGCAAGAGAGCAGAAAACTGTTCATATTCAGATAACATTCCTGGTGCTATCTCTGAAAAATGCTACCCCCTCTTCTCCCTGCAGATAATACATCTCCCTGCATCCCCCCGTGAAACATAATTCTGCACAAAGGCACTGTGCACCAGCAGCTGCCCCCAAGCTGCCTGCCGTCAGTGCTTGCTCCAAAGAGCACTGGAGCAACCCCAGCAAAGGACAAATACTTGCACTCCACTGTGTCATGTCCTCTCTTGGGAAGAAGTCACTGTGAAGTAGCTCCTAAAGGAAGAAATGCAAACCTTCCCCCCACAGTGAAAACATTTTATTCATTTGAAAAGTGAGAACAGTAGCTTTTGAAATCCTACATGAAAAACACAGCTCTATAAACCAGTGAAGATAATCTGCCAGTTTCACACGGTTTGCAAAATGCATTATTCCTCTACTGCTAACTCTTGCTTTTAGAGCAGCTCCACAAGAACACATCATGCACATTTCCATTTTATATTTTTTTAACTCCTAAATAGGTAATATTTTTTTTATACATGTAATCATTAATAATAGATATTCAGATGATTTAATTTCATGTATAACACAGCTCTGTTCTGAACGTTTAATGCTAAGGGAAACAATACTCTTAAAACTGATAGAAAGCATTGTAACTGAAAACATTTATTTAAAACTTGAGCCAAAACATATATCTAAAATGAAAAACACAAAAGAAGAAAATGAACTAACTCGTGATCCTGAAGATACTGAAGAGACTATAAAACATGTTGCAAAAATAGTTTGAAAGTGATTAAAGAGAGAGTGGGGGCCAAAGTAATATAAAATATTCAACTTTTATCCAAATTCCATCTCCCATGACCCATCACAACCACAGCACAACTGCCTGGGGAGGTTAGCAGTAATTCGCATTAATACTACAAAAGGAACATGTTTCTCAGGGATCATGGGCCCCAGAAACATACCCAGTAATGAATCCAATCAGCTAGCAAGTAACAAAAAGATGTTTTTAGCACCCCTAATTCACAGAGCTGGAGCCATGTAGGGAGATTGAAGAAGCCCTTGGGAGAGGTGCAAAAAGACCCCAGAGCTTCCAAATGCCAGTCTAGTATCTTAGCCTCAAACCACAAAACCAAAAAATCTCAGAAATGTTGGTTCCACCAGGACTGTGGAGGGCACATAAAGTGACCCCTCTCAAAGCAGCCCTACCACCCTACAGTTACAGCCCTGATGCAACAGGCTCTGTGCTGGGCTGCTCCCCACCAGCATCAGAGGGAGGAAAGGGTCCTGGTGCTGGCACAGCCTGCAGCCCCACACCGAGATGCTCTCTGCTTTATGGGCAAGCACTGCATAAAATAAAGGGAACAAGTTCCTCCCTATCATTTCTGAATATAATATTGGCACAGCAATGTGCTCATGTTCACAAGAGTGTATAGACCAAGCAACCAATATTTTTTGGCGGAAGACTTTAAAATGTTTTTGTTTTTAATATCCTCTGGTTTAACTATTAGTGAGAACATGTCATCAGTGAAAAATAAGATGACATGGGTCAAGAATAGCAATGACATCCAGCCATGTCCCAGCCCTACTACTTTAAGGCTGAACAAAGTCGTTCTGATTTTAGGATGGCATGCAGAGCTCCAATTCTGCATGGTGAGGAGGGCATCATGATGGTGCAAAACACACCATAATCAATGGAAAGGCTGCCAAGCATTGTTCTGTACCTGCTCCAATTAGTAGAAAAGGAAAATTAAAAAAAAAAAAATAAATCCATTATTTGACACAGCTTCTCAGAATTCAAATACCTAAGCACTAGCAGTTTATTTTTGTGGTCATAAATACACTTACTGCTTTATTAATTTTTTATGATTCTTTTGTAAATATTCCATTGCCATATTTAGCTAGGGGAAAAAAAAAAAAAAAAAAAAGAGAGAGAGAGAGAGAATGAAAACTAGGTCAAAGGATGGAGGACAAGGGGGCAGTAGAGCCTTTTGTTTGCCATTTCTTATAATATGAAGGCTTTGAAGTTCTGGTGGCATTAGAGACATCCCTGTGTGATTAACAGAGAACTAGGAACATCCATTCGAAACAGTGGTAGTGGAACAGCATAATCCTCCCATACTAAGCCCTGCTTTGTTTTCAGATTGTGATCATGATGATTCTGAAAGAGAAATATCAATGGGAGAATAAAAAGGGGCCTGAGCATCAGCTGATGTTCTTTGGGGTAAGCAGCACCACTTCTCCTTCTGATAACATCCCCCAGGGCTGCAAAATGACTCAAAATCCTGCCTTTGTCTGCCAGTTCCCTAATTCAGTCTAAGAAGTCAATCATGAAAATCTCCACAAATGATTCTTGAATATACGTGGATATATATTTATGAACAGGCTGAAGTTTTTTTTTGTTTGTTTTGTTGTTGTTGTTGTTGTTGTTGTTGTTTTGTTTTTGTTTTTGTTTTTTCCTAAAAAGTAAAAATATAAAGAAGTATAAAAAGAAAAAGCCAACTTGCCACTACAACTTTCCAGGTTTTATTGTGTATTTTGACAGACTCCTCTGACTTGAAGCAGTCTCAGCATATTCTGATTAAAAGTGTGAAAACATGTTCTCAGGGGAAGGGAAAAAAAACGTCAGATCCTTTCCCCAGGGAAACTGAAACCAATTAGCACAGTATTTGCCCAGAAATGTCTGAAACCTACCAGAGAACCTAAATGATGGAAAGAGAGAGAAAGATCTTGTCATTGATAAATCCTCTTATTTCCCATATGCCATCTTAATTATTTAATTGGAGCACACACCCACAGACATTAATACCTCTGAACACTTGATTTTAAAAGAATTCTACGTTTTTAGCAGCACGGATGTTATAATATGCAAGCTGTCTTGTTTAACAGACTGAGCTACCCTCACTGAGTCTGGTAGGCTGCAAATAGATGCTGTTTTCCACACAAAGAGCCTTTCTGCTTGAGCAGCTCTGCTCAGACATCACCACCAGCAGCACAACATGATTTCCAAGTCAGCAAGTGCCAAGCTCATCAATAAGACACAGCGATACTCAAGCACAAGGAGTAGGCAGAAGATTGCCACCTCTATCAAACCATGAGATCTGCACTGGGATGATGTGGTTACAGTTTAGGTTCTAGCAATCTGCAAGCCCATAGGAAATTATGTTTCGATGGGTACTAATATTATGATGTCTTTTGGTTTTAGTTTTCTCTGAGAACAGATTGCCTTGCAGACACACTTTCCCCTTAAGTGAAAATAATCTTTCACTTATTTTCTAGTGTTTTTTTCTTTGCCATTAGTATTTAAATGTAAATCAGTTTTATGCCATGATGGAGGGTACCTAGGAAATACCCTTTAGTTGTTATTTTCCCCACCATCTCAAAAATACTTTCCAGGATCAAATAGGGGGTTGCCGACTTGCTAAATCTTATGACTACTACATTTTTCAACTAATCTTCTTATATGGTTTCCCCAGCTGTCATCATACTCAATGGGATTTAATTTTCGTAGCAACTTGCTTATCTTTGAAGTCAGTGTTATCCCTTCATGAAATCCTTTGTGTGTCACAGCTTAGAGGAGCCTCTCTTCAGCATGCTCAGCTTTTGCGGCTCCTTTGGGCAACCTAGATACTCCTGGCAAACCACTGTAGCTAGGATCATGTTAATTCTGCTCTGGGGATCAAACATGCTGTTTAACAGACCAGCTTAGCTAAGAAGGATGAAATGAAAACAGTTTTGGAGACTGCTGATGGCCAACAGTATTTTTCAGAACAGAGTGGGAGTGAAGATCCCTTTTGACCAACTGGACTGAGGTCATTCTGATCTCATTCTACAGTCTGAAGTATTTGACTTATTTATCTCAGAGTTCCTTGAAAAAGTCCATTAAATTTAGATAGTACATTTCAGCATTATAGAGCCTTACTCTTGTTTTATGTGAGACTCTTGTAGTAGGGCTAGAAAATAAAGTGGAACAGTTAATTTGATACATTTCCATTCTAACACCTAAGAGCAGAATTGGTATTGAAAGAGTTACTTTATTTATCCGTCTGGCCTGCACCCAAGCAGTTTCACAGCTGCTAATCAGCCCAGAGCAGCTGCCATCTTCAGAAGAACATGCGTATGTATGCCAGGACAACTGCTGTGCTCTCTGTAACTTCCCAGTACAGCTCCACAGGCTACCAAGTTTTTCCTCTTGCGTCTGAATTTCATGGCCAGTGAAGAACAACTGTTTCTATACTCTCTAAAATGAGAGTTTGTAATCTACAGTACTATCTGCCTGGAAAGAGTTTGTTTAAGTTTTTCTTTTAATTCCAGCACCCAAGTTTTCTTCAGCCATGAAGAGCCACAAAAGCCACTGGCCACGACACTTGCAAAGCAGAAGCCAGAGAGGGGTCCAGCCCTTGTCACCTGCACTAGGAAGGGAGAAGACCACCAGTGTAGACCTGCTGTGGAGGTGATGCAGCAAGCCATATGGGTTATTTCCAGGTGTGTCAAGCCTTGCTCTTCAGTTTAACCTGGCCAATTGTTTCTCCTTCTAAAACGCAGGAACTACTCAGATGTTATGTTGTCCGTGGAGATGCATATTGGATTGTTTGTCAAGTCTGCAGTTTCAAGTTTCAGTCTTATGGGTCTCATGCCATCAAGATTACAGCAAAATACACATACTACATGTATATATACTAAGGAAAATAGAAGACTACCCATATTTTTTGATTAAATTTTCATTAGAACAGACATTCTTTCCCATCTCTTCCAAATGTCTGAAATGTCGAGCAGCAGGCAGTGCTTTGTGCAATGGGTGGAACCTTTTTAGAACAGATACTTTAACGGAATTTGGCCAGGGGACATGGGATGCAAATAGTCTACTCAGGCTCAAGAGGAGACTGACAATGAATCGGAAAGACACCTACTGGGCATCTTGCTACTATTTAGATCCTCTAAGTAAGCAAATTACATCCAGGAGAATAGGAAGGAAGCATCATACACATTTACCCTGTTCTTGCACTTATGGCCATTCCTCGACACAGAATGTTAGATTAAGTGGACCTTTGACCTTAGCTGCTACAAATATTCCAATGCTCTGACATTAATTTATGATAATTATTATGGTAAACGTTAATTACTATTCAAATGTAATGCATTTGAAAGGACTTTGTATACATTGAAAACACAATATTTCATTAATGACATTTAAGGACGTTCAGTGGGATCATTAGTGACAATACGTACAACTATTGAAGGAATATTTGCAGATAAAACCCCTACTTTGAGCATTTGCTCTATCTTCCATACTTTTTAATAAAAATAAACAAGCAAACAAATTCATTTTATAGGTGTCATATAATAGCAACAATTCCAGAGCTGTTTTGTTAAGGAACTTTAAAATATACTTTTATTTTCTACAGAAATCAAAATTCAGTCTTCATCTAATATGATTTAGAATATGGAAAAATATGCTGTTATGCACAGAACTGAAACTGTTGCATTGTCTTGAAGTCTCTTCAAACTGTCAAAATAAGTATCTCTGGAAACTTGAGTCAGACTAGAGGCAGAGAAAAAGAATGATGCCATGAAATAGAACATCAATAAACTCATATCTGTGTAGTCTGCTTCAGCACTTCCTGTGTAATTTTAACCAATGCACATCCACTTGGATTAAGATTTTCTCTCTGCCATGAGGCACACTTGTCAATTTTCCATTTATATTTTGCTTACCAGGGACAAACTTAGTGACCTAAAGAGTAACTTGAAGTTTCCTAAAGTCGTTCCTAAATTCCAAGTTATATTTTTACTTCACTTTGCTGGTGCCCTCTATCATGAGATTGGAAGATATTAAAGACTATTAGATAATCAAAACTATTTCTATTATAAAATTCAAGTTACCCAGAACAAAAGCTTACCCTTTCTTCCAAAACATGCAACAGCACTAATACACTCCATGAATTAGTAATTCTCAGTGAAGAAGGCAGCCCCTAAAGTCTGCTTTAGCTGATTCCTCTTCCTAATTTTCATCTTATACTGACAATATCATTGAAGCTATCAGTACAGATATACTGAAAGTGAATTCACAGAATCACAGAATGGACGAGGTTGTAAAGGACTTCTGGAGATCACCGGTCCATCCCTCTGCCAAGCAGGGTCACTTAGCACATCACAAGATTTGCTAAGAACTGTCATAAGAATGGTAGAGTCTCCTTCTTCTAACTTGCAACCCAAGCCCCCCAACAAACAATCAGACAGGTCTACAGCGTCATCACTGAGCACAGCTTGAACATCCACCTCGCACCGTAGCCAGCTGCAGTGGGCATGAAATCAAGCAGCAGTGTGCTGGATTTCCCCCAACCTTTCTCTGTTCCTGAATGGCTTCATCACCTACATGAATTCTTCACCAACTTTCAGCAGCAAATCACACTGCTCCCTTATGCCTGTGGGTCCCTTCATGCATGTGTCAGCTCCAGGACATGGTACAGTGATGCAGTGGAGCTCCAGGTGATATTGGGCAAAGGCAGCAGCCCTTCTGTGCCAACTGAACTTAAACTTGAATGGATTCTCAGCTGCAGCTGTCTCTCTTGCATTCTTGGTTAAGCTTCTTTTCTTCATTCTTTATTTTAAATACAGCTTTTTCAAGGGTCTTAAAGAATTTGACAGAAAGAAAAAAAAAAAAGTAATTTTTATTCTCTTTTACTGTCTTCATTTCTTCCTGCCTGATAACTCACTAGCACTTCCTACCATTTACAGGCAAAGGATGGGTTTCTGCTTTGCATCTTAATGTATTAACTTAAAATTTTTAGCAATTGGCTTTACAACAGCAAACTATCCTGGAGAAGATTTCCAAAGGATTTAATCTAGCCATAAAATGCAATCTTTTAATAAAATGTCCTGTGTTCTCACATTTAGAAGCCTGGATGAGTGTTCTTCAGTTTCAAGATGAGCAGCTTCATTTCAATTTGTGGAAATGATACTATACCTTAAAGAGATGTGGCCAAAAGTTTCTATGAACAATTATCTGATGCTCTGAAGTGATGATAGATGCTAAGGTGCTGCCTTTGATCTGCCATCAAGCTTTGGCACAGCAGCCATTTCTTATTCAAGCTAAAAGAAGAAAGCTTCTCTTTTGTCAGCAGTTAAGCAAGAGCAACTAGCACCCAAGTGATTGGCAAATTAGCTTTATTTGGCAAAATAGAAGGTGAGTCAAGCAGATAAAGATGTTTCTATAGGATTTATATTAAAAAAAAAAAAAAAAAAAAAAAAAAAAAAAAAAAAGTTGTGGGACCTTTTACTGCATTCATTCTGGCACAGAAGATGTCAAGAAGAGAGCCAGTGGTGGATGCATGGTTCCACCATGGGAAAGGCAACAGAGATCTTTTATGGGCTTGGCACGGATGAGTCCTGGGCTTCCAAAAGAGAAGTCTACCTCCTGCTGCTCGGCCTGTCTGTGTTGCGGGAAATGCACAGCTGACTGCATTTCTGTAGATAAAGAGAGCTGTGCCAAATATTTGAATCTTTCAAGAATTTATCTTCCAAGGAAAATCTTGCTAGCAAGGCCCCGAGTAGTGGCTAAGTATTTGAGCCAAGTGAGAGTACTTTCAGCAGTCATGCAGAGCTGACTGTTTTACCAGAAGGGAGACCTGCTGGGGCCATGTTTCTAAACATCACTACTTCCCCCACCTCCCCCCTCAAAAAAAAAAAAAAAAAAAAAAAAGCATTTCTCTCCAAGAGAAAGCAAAGAGGCCATTTTTATAGGGCTGTATTGATTTTTATGGCACAGTCTTTTTCCTTATCAGAACAGCCTAGTGGAATAAGAGTGTATTTCAAAGAATGACATATTAACTTGACATGCCGCCAATGGTGTTATACATATATCTACAAATAACAACAGGAAAATGAGATAGCAAAACTCAGTTGAGAATTCAAAGGATTGGGAACACAAAATATTCACATCCTACATTTTAGTTAGTACTACTTTCATGCAGCTATGGTCAAAGTGACTTGGTACTGATCTCTTAAAACTGACCATCTGGATCTTTTAAACCTAGGAAATGTATGCTAAGGAGAGAAAGGCTGAAGGTGACAGAGGGAGGCAGTGTAATACAGTGGATAAAAAATATTTTATTCTATGCATTCACTTGCTTGTTTGTTTAAAGTTTGTGAAAATTTTAAGTAGAATTTTAAGAGGGAAAATCTTGATTATTAGAAACTTCTAAAACAAACAACAAATCTTACAAACTCTATTGTTTCTGTCACATATTATCTTCACATAAAGTAATGTGCAGAAGATTTCAGGCATGGGAACCCACTTGTTCTACCCAGCCTGCCCACACTGCATGGGAAGGTGCCAGGGAAAGGGAACTTGGGGAATATCACAGACTGCCAGAAGTAAGTTCCTCTCCTGTCGGCCCAACCTCCTAAAGGACATGCTGGTGTTCTCTCTTTAATGAAGTTCAAAAATAAAGGGAATGATTCAGAAGGGAAAATGCAACAGCAGCTTCACTGCTGTCCCCAGTGTTTTCTGTCACTGTTGTTTGTGCCACTTTCTTCTTTCTTGTTTCCCACTTTGTTTTCTTTTCCTGCCAAATAGAATAGATCTTCTAGCTCATAACCAGGTGTCACAGTTATATCAAACTGCGTTTTCTACCAAAATCAGGGTGTGGGTCTAATCTGAGTGAACAGCAAATCTCTGCAAAGGAGGTTTCCTTGTTTCCCACCACAGCCTTGTGTTTCTGGGACTCAGTTCAGCTGCTGGACATGTGGATGCAGCTCGGCATTCACCTTGGGAATTCCAGTATTTTATTTGCACTTATCTGTACAGAGGCTGACTTTGGCAATGCAAACACACACTAGAATGAAAAGAAAAGCTGGTTGAAAACACCTATCCAGCCTGTACACTTATACATTTCACATTTACATGTGATTTTTTGTTCCTACTCATAAATTTTTAACATCCTTGCAATCAGTTCTGACAGTTCAGCCCCTAAGAGTACCCTTTATTAACCCAGTGTATTTCATTTTTTTATAAATAGTTTTCACCAGCACTTTAGTGTGCCATATAACAGCAGCTAATAAACGTAGTGAGCTGATTAAATGAAACTCTGTTCTTTGTGCTTTCACCTCCCTTAGCCTCCAGAGGCAAATCAAGCATCACATTCAGAGGCTGCAAGGGCTGTCACCAGACAGTGCCCGACAGCCAGCAGCTCCTCTTTGTGCCTATTCAGTGGTGGCATAAGGACAGCACTTTGAGTCATACAGGAGGCTAAAGGCACTGTGCTGTGGGCCCTGGCTTTCTGTACGACAATTTGTCATCAATCCAAATTGCTGCAAATACCCTGAAAGCATTTTATATATAAACACATTTGAACAGATTTGTATCCAGGCAACAGTTGTAAGCTTCTAGATAAATTGCTTATTACTCATTGCTTGTAAATTAGTTGCAGCTAATTTCTCTTGGCAAATGAGGTCTGCATGGTCCTGATAAAGGGAATTGATTAAGCATGTTTTTGGACAGCTGACAGAACAAGTATTGTTTTACCAGTCTCCTGCCTCTGCTTTTTCTGTGGTTTACAGATCTGAGTCAGACCCTGGTGTGATCCCTAGCAGTGTTGCACACATACGCAAACGCTGACCATGGAAGACTTACTGACGAGGCTACATGTTTCTTTTCTCTAGTTGGAAATGATGCCTGTTATTTGCTTATTTGTGCTCCTAAGAATTTTAATGATAATATATGAAAAAAACAAAAGCCAGCTGAAAAAGCATCAGCCCTTGGGGCCTGGTGACTCCCAGCCATGCTGCTAGCAACAGGCAGATAGCAGCAGGGTTCATGTTTTTGTCATAAAGTGACCACAGGTACCTCTAGCTTCAACATCTGTTTTGTGGTAGATGCTTTCAGAAGTTAACGTAACCCTCGGCAGTTCAGAAGTCACTGCTCTGCCTTTAGACCGGCTGCTGGACTTTGTGGTCATATCCTCAGGGGTAAGTGAAATGGAGAAGGAGGCACTGCCTGGTCCTGAAACAAGCAATATGGCACAGCCCAGGATCTTCCCAAACACAGCAGTTCTATTAGCATCACATACACTAATATTGGTAGATGATGTTAATATTATAGTCATATAACTATTAATATTAATATGTTGTTTGTTATATTAATGTGTACGATATGATATACTAATATTAACAATATTAATATATGGCTGTTTGGGAATGGTATCCAGCTTGTGCCAGCTGCCGCAAGCCCAGATGCTGCTGGGGAAGCCCTAGATGACTGAAGCCAGAACTGGGCCAAAATCTCTGTGCAAACATTTTAGCAGATGGCAAGCACATACGAGAGCTCAGCCTGTGAATGTACTAATGCATACAAAGCCTATAATGCCTTCAGCCTCAGACAAATTCCTCATGAAAGGCAGATCCTCAGTTTAATGCTGCTGGAGAACAGCTTTCAGAGACAAGTGGAGGAGGAGACATTTCCTAGAGGTGTGGGTCTGGAAAGGAAGGCAGAGAGGAGTCTGCTCCAAGCCATGCCATGCAGTGCTGCTGTGGGGGGCTGTGAACAGCCCCAGCAGTGATGTGTGGTGGATCCCTCACACCTCCTGCCTAGGGAAAGCAAGGGTGAGGATGCTCAGTCCAGGGGCTGAGTTTGAAATGCAATCACTAACTTATTTGTGGAGAGCAGACCAGCCCACTCAGACCCACAGCCCTCCTCAAAGACCCATTGTGATAAGACTTCTTTAAAGGAAGGTGCCAGGGACCACATAGCAGGCAGACAACAGCTAGAAATCAGGATCCTTCTCTCTGGAGCTAGTGAATGTGCATTTGACATAATTAGAATTTCCAAATAACCAAGGAGAAGCCACATAGTGCTTCTTAATGTTTTCAGCCCTTTTTATCTCTTGTGCTTAGGTACTTTGAACTATAAGCTCCCCAGGAAATGTTTTTTATATTGAAAAATATAATTTTGCAGGAACTTTTGATAAAAACTTCCTTGACAACAAATCCACTTCAATTCATATTAAAATACAATCATAAAGGGTGGCAAGAATAAATGTCTTTAAAGCACCGGGAATTTATCTCTTTGCTTGCCCCTTGAGTTAATATGCATTAATATTCACAATGCAATCTAACTGTGCATACTCTGTCTATTTGCAAACATTCATCCTTTGCAACTATTCAGGTATTATTCATTTAGATATAATCAAGGCCTGGAACCCCAGATAATAGCAGGATTTCACAGGAACTAAAAAGTTTATAGTAAACTGTTCGAATACAATAAAAGTGTTCATTCACAAACACGCATACACACATGCTATTGTCCCACAGAGACTCTCATTACAATTAAGGCCTTTTAGGGTTGTATTAAAGCAATCTGATTTTTAAAAGCTTTATTCTCCCTCAGTCCTTTGGGTGTTACACATTACTTTGACATATCTTCCTAGTTTTGTACAGGAGTATAACAGAAAAAAAAAAATAAATAATTTTTATAATGGCATTTTTCACTATACCTCAGAACTTGTTCCTGAATGTGAGTTGATTTCTGCATTCTCTTCTATGCCAATCTTCTCAGTTATGCAACAGATGTTTGCATATAAGTCCTCCATTAATTTTCATTGCTTTTGGCAGAATTTGGATCAAGAAATAAGATTTCTATATAAATGGTCTCTTCACCCTTCTGCTCTGACCCAATGAACACATGCATAAAAGAACCAATTCACCTGTCTCCTTTCTTGTTACCACTGATGGATAATATGTAAAGAATTTCATCTAGCCATTGATCAATGGGAAAATGTATTCTAAAAGGGGGGAATATCATTACAAGCCAGCAGAGAGACCTATATTAAAAAAAAAAAAAAAAAAAAAAAAAAAAAAAGTGTATAATTCATCTTCTTAACAGGTGACACAGCAATGCCATGTTTTCTGAAATTACCAAGAGCAAAAGCAAAATCCTACCTCTGATTTTTTTTTCCAATGGTTTTAATTGGACAGAAATCCCTTTCCACACATAGGAAACAGCACATGGAAAAGCTACTTTGGATATTTTTCCAAATAGAAATGATAGACCAGAAATACTACTACTAATTTTCACTTCCTACTTCTCCCAGCTAGTGAAACTTGTATGCCTGTAATAAATATTTATAGATAGCTAATGCATATGTAGAGGAACATCTTTACTAGAAACATTGACTCAGTTGATTAGCTTACCAGCTGTTCCTGCTTGCCATGAAAGTTCAGCCCCCCCACTTGGATATCTGCCCTGAGATCTAGTTTTGCCAAACAAGAGAGAAAGTAAAAATAATTGCTTAGTTAAATAAGCTACACTAGTTATTTAACTAAATAAGATCTATTGTGCTTTGTAAGAAAAACATTTCCTTCTGTCACATTCCACTGTTTCAATTCTTTCCACTCTGCTTAGATACATATTTATCAGCTGTGTTTTCTTCCTTTGAAATAGATTGTCCCTGTTGATATCATTAGTTTGCCCTTCTTATTTAGCAGTGTGTCTGTAGGGCTTCTGTGGCAGTTATTAAGCTTCTTTCAAAAATCCCTTCCCTTAAGCCTCTTCAAAAAAATAAGAGATGTGACTTATATGAATGCCATTTTCCCCCTCAAATTTTCTTTGGGAGACAAAAAGACACTTTTATCTTTATTCCAATAGCCAAGGCAGGAAAACAAAAAGAGGATAATTATACATGTGAGCTCCAGGCTTCAAACAGCTTGCCAGGGAATACTCAGGGCTGTTCATTTCACTTGCCCCCAAAAAACATTTTTTCTAGTAATGTTGTATCACTAAATGTGTGAGTGTACTTCCAAGGAGCATATTATTTGCTTTTGAAACAAATTTAAAATGGCAGGATTTGAGTAGGAAGTGAGGAAGCAGAGGAGGAAGGCTAGGGTGTTTGAACTTAAAAATCACATTTCAGGGTTTTCACCCTCCACTCTGCACTACATCAAGAGGGGCGTTCTAACCTCCCTTTGGCATTCTTCTTTTTTTTTTTCCTGATTTCAGCGTACACTCACATAAGCACCTCTACAACAGAATTATTTTTAGTCACTGCAACTTTCTTTAAAGTCTAACAATAAATAACATGTTAAAGACCAGGCTTCTGTATTTAAGTCATTGCGTGAGAGCCTCTGATAAGTTTCTAGTTCTAATAGTTTCAGTAAAGGGATGATTAAAAAAAAAAAAAAAAAAAAAAAAAAAAAAAAAGCCAAACAAATCCCAGACCCCAACATATATTTGTATGTCGATGTTGTAGCTTAATATCATGCTTAATTACTTTAGAATGACCTGCGATCTTGTCATGTTGAACCAGGAGCTTTATGTTTGTGACAAAGAGTGAAGTAAACCAGTCACAAAAGGAGACTAAAGGAGTCTTCTTCAACAGTACACTGCTCTATGTTTTTTTGTAGTCAGTTGCAAGTCCTGAGTACACCTAGCACCCTTGTCAGGCATCCATTGTGGGCTAGAAGGAAACATCAAGTCTGATGTTTGGATACGAAGACACAAAGAATATCTAGGAAGATTTTCAGTCTTATCATGCCTTTGAGCCATGGTTACAGTGTGTGCAAGCAGATGTACAACCAAAGCAAGCCTGGGCTTAAAGGTGTCAGTGGTTAGGATGTGAGGAAGAAGTGAAAGAAGAAAGTGAGGAAAGTGAGGCTTCATTGCATCCTTTCAGCAAGTCTTTTCATTTATCTTTTTAACAAGACTTTCCCAAGATCCCTAAAACATCTTTCTCTTTAAGGTTGATAGGAAAAATGCCTCTAGAATGGGTAGTCCTGATCTTCCTGATCTTCTGTTTGTGTTATCAGCCTTTTTTACGATGGCTTTGAATGGGGGCTAAACAGAAACTGAAGTGTAGGCAGGAAGGAACTACTGAAGCTATTGCTTAGAGAGGGGCTTTTGTGCATTTGTAGATGGAGTGTTTCAGTAAATTGAGGCCCTTTCAGGTGCTCTGTCTGCCCAATTAATGTTCTGTCCAACCAACAGAAGAAATTCTTAAACATCTGAACAAACATGAAATGAAATTTAATAAAACTGCTCTTGACTGCATTCTCTTGAAATAATTAAAATTTCCCAAGCTAACAACTTGGCCTGGAATAAATGAATGATTGTTAAACAGTATTATTTCTGATGATTAAGCAGCAGCTATGGAAAGTTCATTTTCCCTAAACAAAATTGGTCTCACTCGGAAGACATCCCAGTAAATCAGTTGTCTTGTCTATGCCAATAACAATTAAATGGAGAAATGGCATCTCCAAAAAATACAGAAAAGAGACTAAGTATGGAATCAATGGGCATCTGCAATTTTAAGACTCTTGTTGAAGGTACTCAGGTGAGTAAAGAACATTGAATGAGGTATACTTCTGACGGACATTTGGCTCTTTGCAATCACTGAACATGGGATAAGGAGTGTCAGATATGACATAAAAGGAATAAAAACAAGATAATTCTCCTCGTGGAAGGCTGGAAAAAGTAAAAGCCTCTGTAGAAGTGAAGCTTTATAGTATACTGAAGTCTTTTAAAGCAGGCTTCAAGACACATACAAAAAGAAAAAAGGGACAGCAAAATGCCTGAGAAGCCAATGAAGTTTTATCCATTTTTCATTTCATCAGACAGAAGAGTCTGCTCTAGGGTCCATGCTTCTCCCAGCCACCTAACTTATAGTAAAGTCCACAAGCTCCCTCAGCAGATCTTGCTTTTACCTCCTAATTTCACTTGTTAATATAAGTGATTTTTTTTGTATATTCAGCTCACTAAATCCAGTGCATCTGTAAAGCCACACACACACATACACACACACACACACACACACACACACAAAGACAATGAAATTGCAGTAATTTCTGCTGACATAAAGTACAGAAATGACATATCTGATCTTCCTGGAACCATTTAGTTATATATGACTTCTTCCAGCCATCCTTCTGTATATTTGTCATGTCTTTATTTTATAATGTCCACATTAAAAGGCATTCATTACAGAAATGAATTATACCATCTGGTCTAGATGACAAAAGCCTTTTTAGATAAGAGCATTTGCCATCTAATGGATACTAAAAGATGGTACTATGAGACAGTTGTTGTCAGAATGGCACCAAAGTTTACAGAGTTGAAACAAATGTGAAAACAAAATGATATATATTGTGCAGTTCAACTCCTTTGGTACCTGTGAATGAAGTCACATCTTTTTATCCATCCTAAGCTACGAGAGAAACAGATTAATTCAAGTGAATTATTGCTCCTAGCGTGCACTTCAACACAGGGCAGGATCTCCACTGCATTTCTAGAGCTGGCTTGAGCTTGTTCCCAAGTCCAAACTCGCCTCTCCTCATATTTTTTGACAATCAGGTAGTGATCAGAGGCATGCTCATACTCACCAGCAGGGTGGTGAGTACAGATATCACCATCTTCTGTAACACAAGAAAACATGTCTTCTCCTGAAGAGCACAGCTGAACATACGCATTAGCTGCAAGAGCAGTCTGCAGGTCCATAATGTATCTAACCAGATCATCCCAGTGGAAATCACTAGCTTACCACCTTGTATGCCATCTGTCTTGTAAAAATATCATCTAATGACACCACTATGTCTTTTCAAGATGGACTCAATATTTTTGGAAGGATTGTACATGGGATTACAAAGCAAAGAAGGTATATAGAGGTTAGATTTGTTGTAAACAAAGCTATAAACTAATAAAAGATTATGCTTGTGATGACAAGTAGGATTTTTCTTGTAGTGAACTACATGGCAGGGGCTGTGATGATTTTTTAGTCTATGTAATGGAGGGAAGATATACCTCAGAAATAAAATCTGAAATGGCTCAGGAGTTAAATATGACACTGTGTCAGTTCATTTCCTTGTTTCCAATAGCATATGCATTATAAAGCTGAAGTGCATCACTGGAAAATCTGTGCTGCCTGCAGCTGCCAAACTACTGATCTCCCTCTGCTCCGTGGGTTTGTGCGAAAAGACAAATGAAGACCAATGTCTGATCTCCAAGGCTTGCCAGAGTTGTCGGTCTCTCTTGCATTTTCCTGTTGGACCCATGAACAATTTCCTATAAATAACCCTGACCCAGACTGAATGTGGAGTATAACATAGTTTTATTGTTGTCAGACAGATTTTCTGGTATGTCATTTACATGTATATATAGCAGAAGCTGTGAAGAAAAGTAGTTGAAAATAAAACCAAGCTGTGGTATAGTTTACTTGTATTCATGTAAGCAGTTTTTTTCTTGTATGTCTTTAACTACTCTGAAGGACATAGATCCTTGACTGTATTGTTTTATATATCACTTGGACTATATACTTGCTCCTAAAGCAGTATATTTAACCCCACCTCAAAAAGATAAAATAAAAAAAAAAAAGCAACTTCAATGACCTCACACAAATGGACAGTCAGCAATTTCTTCCTAAAACCACTTTTACTGAAACAGCAAAAGATTCTCACAGTAACTAGCCTTTCACTGTGAGTATTAGTCAGGTGTTATAATAATTGAAGGACAAATTTCTGTTTTTCTATGTTCCTTTAAACCACCTCATTCTGGCTTTTTAAGATCAGTTTCTGTTATCCCAGTTCACTTAGCAAGAGGGAGCTAAACACATAATTGATTAATTCTGCCTTGAATTAAAATGGTTCTGGCACTAATTTCAGTGTACTTTCAAAACTAATGCTGTTTGGAGAGTTTTGCCAGCTTGGGATCACTAGCTGCCATTATACAATAAATTGTTGCTAGGGAGGCTTCCAGCTAATGTTGTAGTCAAGCGATGTATTGATACATTGGAAAATGAGATGTGTGTTAAACCTGTAGCAGTGTTACCCTCAGTGCTTAACAATGCAATGCCCTTTGAAGTACAATGCAATGGCTCCCTACCAGTCCTGCCTCCTGAAATTCTTCTTGAAGCCTGCTTTGTAAATGCAGCAGACCATGTGTTGAATATGGATGGACATACACTGCACAGTCACTGAAGGGAGGAATATTATACCTTCTGCTCAGTGTCTGTATCTCCTCCTTTCTCTGGCTAGAAAGGTTTGTCATTAATCTGATGCTTGCCTGCATTTTAGTTTTCTCCATCTCAGGAGAGGTTATCTTGCACTTATCACAAATATCTCAAATATGTTCTTTTATTTTCCTTAACTGCATGTTAGAATGAAAGGCAAAGAGAGAAGTAGCTATTTATTTCTTGATCCACCTCCTCTAGACAAAACCTTTCAAAATCCTTCAGATATACACCAAACTCATAAGACTACTTTCTTTTCCTGCATTCACCCTTAACTTATTAACTTCTCAAAGATATGTTTTATTTTCTTTGAAGGATGGTATAAAAATTATATACCTGCTATATAGCTTTGTTCAGAGCCATTGCCATAGTCCTCCACAGCAAAACAAGCTTATCCTTATTCCTGCTCTTATTTATTGCACACTGGACACAGCTATCTGAAGACAATCTGAACTCTACTGTATGTTGTATTTTATTAACAAAATGGTTTATTCATGCCTAGAGTCTGTGTCAGGGTCTTTTCTTTTCCTTCCTTCCTCCCTTCCTCCCTTCCTCCCTTCCTCCCTTCCTCCCTTCCTCCCTTCCTTCCTTCCTTCCTTCCTTCCTATTTCTTCCTTTCTTCCTCCTTTCCCTTCTCTTTTTTTTCCTTCCTCCCCGCCTTTTTTTTAACATCAACAATCAGAGTTTCAGAAATGCAAAAAAAAAGATATTTGCTTTGTGCTGACCAGGTGGGAAAACCAGGCTACTCAATTAAGGAGCTAAATGAATCCTTGTGGGCTTTAGCTGCAGAATCTCATTTACCAGAGCTCTTTTTTTTTTTTACTTCACAGTATCTTCATTAATGACATTATCCTGCCCCATCTGAGTACACTGTTGGAACTCAGCAAGGCTCTCTGGCTGACATGAAGAAAAGAGCACACCCTACAGAAACTTTTTGCAGTTGATGCTGTTGATGGTGATGAGTAAGCAAGAGAGTATCCAGCTTATTTTTACTTTTTCTATCTTTAAAGTGTTCATTCAAGCACATCTGTGCGCCTCTAAATGCACTACAATATTGGATGACGAGCCTGTTGCTAGGCTACTAACAATGTGTCCTTTTATACATCTAAAATAAATTTAACTTTTGTATCTAATAATGATACTTCCTCTGTATTTTAAAGTACACATGATTATTGCAGAGCACCTTGGGGCTTCAGGAAGATGAGTATTTTAATCCCTGTTACACAGCCCTATTATTACAGAACCTAGGATGGGGCATGAGTGCTCTTATTCCACGTATTCCGTTCCTTTCTTAGCAATCATAGGAAATAGAGCTAGAGAGGACTTCAAAGGTCATCTTACTTATTGGTCTATATAAGGCAGGATCAACTAAATAACCCCTGGCAGACATTTGCTAAACAAGACTTTGAAAGTTTCTACTAATGGAGATTCTTTGACCTCCCTAGGCAACCTAATCCAGTGCCTAAATATCCCCAGTAGAATGTATTTCCCAAATATTTAACTTAAATCTCCCTCACTGAATTTTAAATCAATTGCTGCTTTTATGAAATGCAGTTCATGGGTGCTGCCTAACTAGACAGATTGAAAAAGCAGCCAAAACCAGCAAAATTAGGTACCAGGCCTTTTTCTGACTACAAAGAGAGAGTTATTTCCAATAAAAAGAATGAAGTCTGCTGCTGCTCCTCTTCCAGGCTGAGATGAAAATTTCTAAAACATTTTAAAAGGGGAAACTTTAATGTATTTATTGTATTTCCATGTATTTAGAATTCTGTATCTGGTTTCTTTTATTCCTGAGGGAAAGAAACATCAGAGAAGAAATCCAGTGTAAGTTTGAGGGACTGTTGAAGGAGGTCAACATAGAGGTTGTACTGGAAAGCCATGTGCAGCCTTATGTACCCACTTGTCAGATTGCTTCACACGTCTCCCTGAGTACAAGTGAGCATACACTTAATTCCCTTCAGAGTCAAGGCCTTGGCTATTATGGGCTGGAGGGCCAAGTCTCTGCTGATGGAAGTAGATAGTGGATGCATTCCTACAGTCCTGTGTGAGTAAAAGAAAAGTTTTTTTTCCTTCAGCAAAGATGAGGAACATTGCAAAGGCCTGCTTCAACAGGATACCTGCACAAAACCCAGGTATGGAGGCTGGTAAAACATTTCTAATACTGTCATTCTGAATAAAGTATTTTGAGTAAATAATGGTTATTTTGGTATAGCTGTTGAACCAGAAAAGACCAGAAAATAAAGCCAAAAATACACAAGTGGTGGTATCAATGAAGCCTGGTTCCTTATAGATTGGTATCTTAAGGGTGATTGTGGGGATGGATTCTCCTGCTTTTCCATCAGGCCACCAGAAGGATTTCTCTCTGTCAAGCTACCAACTTGAAGAAACCTGTAAGCCCTTATCCTGCTTTCAGGTCTGGCCAATGAAAATTTATTTCCATGACAGATACAGATAGCTCACATGCTCCGATCAGGCAGGCCTCCAAAATTAGGTCAGTGTTAAATAAAATTATTGCTCTGAAGTAAAGAATAATCTGTATTTTGAAAATGTCACAATGAAATGGTATGACATTTTCAAAATGAGAATAACAATCACAGCCTCAGAACACACACACACAAAAAAATAATAATAATAATATCAAAGTTAAAAGAAGAAGAAGAAAAAATAATAATAACTAACAAGAGAACGGCACTACCCAGCTCTTGGCAGAGTGTCTGTCCTACCCTGGAAAGTAAAGAAATAAAGAGACAGTTTGCACAGTAGTAGAAAACCTGAGAGAGGGCAAACAAAATTGTCACAAAAGTGTTTTGGAGGATTTGGAGAAATGACCAATCCTTTGAAGTGACTTACTCTAGCTTTTTTTTTTTTTTTCCCTTTCATAAGTGGCTGTATGGAATCTATGACAGAAGTGGTTCAGGATTAATTGGGGTTTCTGTTGAGAAAAGACAGCTCTTCCCAGGAACAAGATATAAAAAACTTGAGGCACTGACCTTTTCACTCTCAGCATAGCGCAGATCTCATCAGCTTCTCAATGCTCACACTCCCCCACAGCTATGCTTCCCAGGCAGAAAGCACTATGATCCCTAAGTAAAGCATCTCTTGCTTGTTAACTAATTGCCCTTCATATAGCTATTTGACTAGAAATCTGCCTGCATTTCCCTACAAAAACAGTACCCTCCCGCAAAATGGTGATCACCAGAGGTGTCAAAAACAAGAGCACTGGAAAGAAATGTGTCTGTGTTTTTCTGTGTATTCTCCAAAGTGCTTATGTCAAAATCCCCTTCCAGGACAACTGATAGAGTAATTAATTCAGTAATAACAACTTCAGTAACTCTAAAATATAAGTTTACAGTAGAATTCCTCCTGTTGCTTGGGTTGAAGATACCAGACACCAGTTGCAGCCTTTAGCTGTACATTTGCCAACAAAGAGGGCAACGTCACATGTGAGGTCTCATTTAACCGTGATTAGGTCTGGCTAAAACAGGTGACTGCAGTTTCTTTCCTTTAGTCCTGCAGTGATAGTCCAACACTAAATTAGGAACAGGGCTGAAGAAGAACACGTGTTCTTTGGCTGCCATGCCCTCAGTCAGACAGTGTACTTCAGTTTTCTTAGAAACATGTTTGCCAGCTCACTTGGTGGATTGCAGTGACCAGAGTGGAGGCAGCAGGATGCCATCTTCACATGCGTTCAACATACTCAGGAATTTTTTTGTCCCATGACCTGTTGATGTTGCTGTTGTCACAGAAAGATATTGCTTTATTTATAACAGGAATGTTTAATGTGTCTCATTCAACTGCTTTCATGGTTTATTGATTGTAAGCATGTTCCTTGAAACAAATCGAAACTGTAATATTGAGAAGCAAAGTCAATGCTTCCGATTTTATGATGCATTCATTACCCAGATGATATGATATGGCAAAATATTGCTGCAAAAAGAGTTGCTGGTAGCAACTAAAATTCTCTCCAATGAGAAAAATATCATATATATGATAGAGATTCTTCAGATGCTGAGCAGCACTGTCTGTCCACAAAGGCACACTCACAGGAACTTTGATGTCTAAATATTTTTATTAGTCCGTTGTACTCAGTGTGATGAAAACCTTTTTTCTTTTGAATAAGCAAATTTCTTCCTAATGTAATTCCCTATCTGAGTTGTCATAACAACATAAGAAATTTTAGAATAACGTGGCAATCAGTGGTAATACACCAAGATTGTCAGCGCTGTAAATAAAGCTACAATCCAAGCTATTAAACAGCTACCATCACCACATGAATTTACTAAATTAATAATTCTTTAATTCCCTCAATATTTCTTTGTTTTACAGAAATTAGGTTATGATGAGAGGTATTCAGGGTATGGTATGGACTTGGAATGCAGTAGAAAGCGTTTACCAAAGGCTTGTGGGATTGTAAGTTAGTGATAGCCCAGAGAAAAAGTCTTGGCTAAACCACCTAATATCTGGGGAGCTAAAATCCTAATATTAACTTTTCCACTTCTGGGTTTGGGGAGATAAAATTGAAATGCCTCAGAGCTTGGACATCAGGAACACTTGGTGTAAATAATAATAATAATAATAGTAGTAGTAATAAAAGTTGCTTTTCCTTTTGAATATATATGTTAATGGTGGCCTGGTTCACTGGTTTCTATGCTTCTAAAAATCACATACCTGTGCAGAGCACTACAGCAATCATTCACCTGAAGACAATGGGAGATGCAAATCTCTGAGGACCAACCTCTCATTACCCTTTAATTTTAATTGATTGCTGTTTTCCACAGATCATGGTCAACGCCAGCATACCTTGTGATATCTGCTCAGAAGTAGGTTCAAAGACCAACTCCAGGTGCAATAGAAGGGAAGTTTGTATGAAAAAAATAAATATATATGTGGGAAAAAAAAAAAAAAAAAGAAAAAAGAAAGAAAAAAAAAGTACTGTCTGTGGGATTCATCTTAACTATTTTTAGACGTAAAAGTCTGAACTAGTCATACCCAGTTCACATTATAATCACTTTAGAATAACAGCAACTTCCAAATCAGGTTTTGCATAGCACCTCAAAGACACCTACTTAAAGATGAGATGAACTGCCTTCTGGATGTGTCCACTGACTAGAATAGACACTATCAGGAATATGGTTCAGTATCTTCTTACTTCTAGATGGACAAATTGTGGTTTACATGTCAAAGCCTTAAGCACGTGAAAGAGGAATATGCCCCTCCACCCGTATCTGAAAAGTTCCCCTTGCTGATTGGAGTCTTCTTAGTCTAAATATTCTCTTGTTGCCTGTGACTGATGTTCAGCCCTGTACAAATGTCCAGAACTGCCTTGGTCAAGGAGCTAAGCACATAACCTCCATGAAAATCCCACTATTTTCCAAAAATAAGTCCTCCAAAGGGACCAATCTTTTTTTCTAAAAAAAATAAATAATGATAATAATAATAATGATAACGAAAAGAAAGTACTATTTAGACATAGTGTTTCCAATAGCATTGGCTCTCTTGCTGGGCAAAGTAAACAAGTTTTGGAAGAAAGGAAAAAATGTTCCCAGGAGTTGCAACATTTCACATATTTCACATTTCGCTTTGTATCTAGCTTACTTTTATTAGCACACTGGAAAGAGTTGCTGGATCAATGCTTGCATTTTCCAGATCGATCCCTAAATCAGTTAGTCTTTCAGCACTGTGTAAAAGCCCTGGTATTAGTGATCTTTATACTACACTATGGTGGATCAAACTTCTCATACATAGAAACTGCCCCAACTTGTAAGTTTATGGGAGGGATCCCAGGAGCTCTTTTGATTAAATTTCAGCTGCCTGAGAAGTCAATGTCCCAGATAATCTGTTCTGTCTCTGGACTACAGGTTTCAGCTCCTACAGCAGGGTACTGGGATAGAGTGTGGATCCACGTCAGAGCACACTTGCTGACACATGCACACTTAGTTTGAATCACTTTCAGCAGTGACTTAAGATCAGTGAAATAGATCAGGCATGTTTATGCTCTCTCTGAGAAAGTCTTGGATTAGTTGGGCAATACTTTCCAGGAGCTGTTCCTGGGGCCAAAAGCTGCCACAATGGGTGTAGTTGAAGCTTGACAGCCATACAGCCATGTCACATCACTTGGAGGGTGTGAACTGCGAGCGGCTGTGTAGTGTTTAGCTGCTGGCGGGTTAAATCACAACACACTATTTACCCATTCTCTCTGGTATCTCTCAGTACAAAAAACAAAACAAACAAACAAACAAAAAAAACAAACAAACAAAAAAAAAAAAAAAAAAAAAAACACAGCTGGAATTAGGAAGAAATACATGTATGTAATATTTTCAGCTCCTTCAGTTGTTTCCAAAGTCATCATGTCCTTTCAGTTGTAAAGCCCATCACATTGGGCTAAGACTGTGAAGATCCAAATTTAAGGAGCATCTTACTGGTGAATGGCAGTGTTGTGCAAGTGATGTCAAGACAGTTCCACATGCACAAGGATTTATTAAGGGGTTTTCATGGCTGGAAGGAATGGACAAGGGAAGAGAAAGGAAGAGAGGGAAAAAGAGGAGAAGGAGTGGGAGAGGGAGAGAGAGGCAAGCTGTCCCCATAGCCAGCAAGGAAGAGCATTCACAGAGTCCTCCTCTGGATGCTCTCACCAGTGCAGCTGCTGTCAACACTGAAGATGATGATCATCATCATTTTCATCATGCTTTTCCTCTCAATACATTCCATTGTGATTTGCTCAAAGTCACTGTTATTTCCAGTCTATGATACTGTCAGTACTGATTGGAATATGCTAGTTAAGCGTAAGTGGTGCATATCCATTAGTTGTTAAGCTCCTGTACACAAGTATTATAGGTTAATATTTATCCTGTATTTAAATGACTGAGATCTACTTTGCCATACATTGTGTTTTCTTTTCCTCTGCTATAAACTAAAATCAGAAAAAAAAAAAAAAAAAAAGTGAGGAAAAGAGGGGAAAAATGTGAAATTCTCATGCTGGTGATTGTCACCTCCCATGCAAACCAAGCATAAAAACATTGAGGTTTGCAGGTACAAGGTTATGAGACCAAAGGCACCAGAAAAATAAAAGGAGAAAATACACCCATAGGGAGTCTGAAGAAATAATGTCATGGCAGCTCAGAAGAAAGACTGCATTAGTAAGGCTGAGATACCAAGGCACCTAAGGCCCTATATGAGAGCACCATGATGTTGACCATATTCTTCAAAGCAGAATAAGATTAGCAGAGACACAATTGCTTTTCAATTTCTTTTGCAAGAAAGTCTCACTTAATAGCATGAAGACAGCTCCAGAATACAAACAAAAATCAGCAAGCAGACCTGAAACAAGCTTTTTCTTCTCTGATGGTAAAAAAAAAAAAAAAAAAAAAAAAAAAAAAAAAGTAATAATAAATGAACTCACTGCCATACATCTATGGAGTGATGCAGATTTAAAAGTCTCTATGAGAAGCAATCATTAATATTTATAAAGAATCTCAGCAGCAGCTGCCAAAGAATGAAGGGAATCTACAGGAAATTTCAGACTCACAATAAAACAAGTTAGGGTTATAAGAATGATAAGTTTGCATATGAAAGCAAAATGTATCAATTTACTGAAGTTATTGTGATATATGTTTTTCCACAGTTCCAGTATTCCCACACTGAGAAGGAGAAGACATTTTTTAAATAAACCATTGCACTGGGATATGACAGGTTTGGGTGACTTGGGAAATCAGCGTGGCTATCGTTAGTCAAGTCCAGCAAAATATATCAACACGTTCACCTGAAATACAGTCAAAATGAGTCTGCAGACTTAGCTTTCAAAAGAAAAATTAGTGTTTAATGTTAGGCTTTCTTCCATGTATTCTGGCAGTAAAAAATATAAAATTGTTTCATCTTTCATACAGAACTACTTCTTGTTGCAGACAGTTAGTGAGTGTTCAGATGAGACTTGCAATGCAGAAGGAATATTCCCCTCTATAAAATACTCCATGAAGCAAACTTTATGTACAGAAGCTTTATAAACTGAAAGTGCCTAAAAGCTTTTGCCATGTAAAATGCAGTGGAATAAATAAAAAATAAATAAAAAGTTCTAGTATTAGTCTGTAAAAGAGCAACAAAGAAGAAAATCAGCTAACAATAAAACTTAAGAAAGGATCTCTTCCTCTTGCTGGCAGCAGCAGCATGTGTCTATGTTAATGCATACAACATTCAAGTCTCAGGGGTCATTTTATTCATAACAAATTCAGTTCTCTGTAAAAGGCTAGCACTTTTCCTATAAAAAAATGTTCATTTACATTTAGGCATATCATAATAAGAAGTCAAAAGTCATGTACTGCCTTTTCACTTTGGTAACAAGCTAAGACCATTGACAGGAAAATGTGCTTTTATATAGCTTGACATTTTTTCTGACTTACAAATTTACATATTCCAGTTCACACTGTCTGCTTCAGGCAACCACATTTCTATCAAAGGACTATAGTTCTCATTTTGTTTTGTAGATGTGCTTTGCCCCCAGCATATCCTCTCTCCAGACACAAAGCTCAAACTTCCCCAAATGCATGTGTTTTGTCCAGAAATTGAAAATACTCCCAAGGAGGTCAGTAAGAGTTTCTCATTCCCCTTCAGCAGTGACAAATGATATCAAAATGCATGTCTGAGAAGAATAACACAGGACCCTTCCTGAATCATATTCTGTTTGGTGCTAAGGACAAGCAGAAGCCAAATTAAACAGATTAATGCTACAAGAACTACTTCAGTAATGAGTTGCTGTGACGTATCTTTCCATTGGAGAGATTTCAAGCAAAAATAATTTTAATATCTGGCTGAAGTGACTGTCTTGGGCAGCATACACTTTATTTTGTCTCTGGGAGACCATGAGTGGTATCTTGAATATCTTAGAAATAAACAGAAGCAGACACAGGACAAAAGTGCAGCTGAGAGACATAGGTATAATTAAGCTTTTATCTCCACAAACAAATGATAGGAAATACAGGTTGTAATTGCAGTACGTTTGGACAGATGGGATCGATTTAGTTCACTGCAAATGGTACACCTGAAATACTTGAAAAAGAAAATATAATAGTACTCTACATTTTCAAGGTCACCAGTAAATAGCACCCATGCATCTACACACAGGTGGATAAATGAATGCATTGATGGTGCAATGACAGAAGCAAAGTAACGCCTGAAATATTGGCAGACACAGTGTCAGAAAACCAGAAAAATCTATTTTCTTGAAAGGCATGAATGTGAAAAGATATATATATCTGTTCAGGGTGAAAAATAACCACAGAAGCATTTGACCCCTTTGCTACAGATCTTAAGTTCCATATTGTGAGAAACTAAGTTGTGTTTTTGGAGTAGAGTACTAATTTTCTGTATTCAAAGGTAGTTGTGTAGTCATAATAAGGAGAAATGCTAAGTAGATAAGTGGACAGCAGAAGGCCTCACTGTTCCAAAATAAGGTAGAAGCTTGAAAAAAATAGGATGAGCAGTGTGAGGACAGTAAAACAAAGATCACAAGTTCTCAAAACATAAGAAAGGAGAAATTAAAAGATTGGAAAAAAAAAATTACATATATGGTATAGAGGAGCATCGAGTAGCTTTTGAACCTGTACTACTCAGCCAATGAGGAAACAGGGGAGGTGATCAGGCATCAGGTAATAGGGAATAAAAGGTTATGATTTGTTTACTAAAATGCGCTCCTGATTGACAGGATGCCTGCCATTGCAATTGCAAATAAAATAGCTTCACAGAAGATCCTGTCTGAAGAAAATTATTTGAGATTTTTCTCACAAGTTCCATTGATTTAATTTCACTCATCTATTGAAGACATTTTCAAATAACTGCAAGTAAACTCAGGTTTTTGTGTCCTGTCAGCATCAATGAATACTTTACTGAAAAATCCTCCTGTGCTATGTGAAAATGGCTACTCCTGTGTAAGAACTGACCATATATTTTGACCACAAAGAACATCTCCAAAAGGTGTTACAACGAGTAATAGCTCATTACACACAATCTTATATTTTTTCAATCTAGTGAGATGGAAATACCCTATGAAAATCTTTGCTACAGCAATAGTAACTGAACTAAGTGTGAGTGAAAGATCCATAGCAGATAACATTAAAAATAAAACTAAAATAAAACATAAATATTACTAGAGGCAGAAACTCATCAGGCTGTGAACATTGTTATTTGAAGACTATGCCACATTTGGCCAGGATTCTGCTAATGACAAGAATAATCTCAAGGCAAGAAACATAAATTAACTTCCCATCTGTATATATTTACTTACATTCAAATGCCTAAATTTTAGTCCACTGTGCACATACACACACATGCAAAGTCTCTAGAGATTAAGAACGTTAGGGCTTGGTAATCAAATGGTTAAATGAACTAGCATCAACCGTATGCTTATTTGGATAATGGGCACCACATGACATATATTGATAGACAACATAGAAACCCCTATCTTCCATATTTCTATAGAAGGGAATAAATTTAATGCTTGATCGCTGCTGTATTTTCTGAGAACACTGTGTTATTCAGTACATAAGTACATACAGTATTCAAATAATTTCTCTTATTGTTTGATGATTAGCTTAATACTTTAGGTGTTATATGCCAATCAAACTTTGCATTGAGCAGGGGAATTCCTCACAGACTTCATGTCTGCTACTCGTCTTTCCAATATCTAACCATTGCATATGTATAAATGTATTCTCACAAATTTTAATGAGGCAGTGAATGTTACAAGCCCTACTTTACAGATGTGAGGTTAAGGTACAAGGAGAACAAGGCTAGAAAGAGCCCCTAGTTTTCAGAGCTTGACTTGAGTTGTACATTTCTTGATTTTCTGATTTATCCTTTAACAGAAATTAGTACACATAAAACATTTGAGAAACTCCTTTTCACACAAATGGTATGCCACAGCATCCAAAGAGGAAAAGATGGTCTTCACCTTCAAGTGTTTTTGATGGTCTAAATACAGAAAATCTCAAAGATCTTTAAATGTAGTGATATAAGAACTCTGAGTTCAGCTGTAACAAGCTTCTGTAAAGAGCTGAATGCAGATCAGAAGTGCCCATAGTAGCCTGTGTTGCTGAGGAACACTCAGTCACATTCTGTACTATTTGGAGTTTCCTAACAGTTGTAAATCTCCTGGCTAAATATATCCAAATATATTTCTGTCCCGTGTTTCCCACTGTGCTCTAGTTGGGAAATAATTAAAAATAGACATAAGAATTGAAAGACTGCCAGAGATCTGTATTTCACTGCACTGCTTTCCTGCAGAACTTCCAGTGAGTTAAGTCTCATACATGAATTCACTAAAGACTGGTAAGAAAACAAGTCAACAGTGGTGCGTATTCATGTTACATGAAGAGCAGAAGCCTTGAATTTCATGTTATTTCTTTTGTGCTAGTTAACCAGCTAAACAGTAGATCACCTGAAACAAACTGGAATATCTGTGAACACTTTTAAAACCATCATTAGGTGGACATCACCATGACTTTAAATTCTGCAGGACCATCTAATGATAATTATGACAGTCATTAATAAAATTATTATTAGCTGCTTTAAATGATTGACTGCAAAACTGTACCTTTTTTGAGACTATGTGTCATGATATTAAAAAAGAACAACTTGTGGGATATGACATGTACTGTCAGTAGCTTCTAATGAGGTAATGATGGTCAGTCCATTACAAAAATAGATTTTAGTATTCTCCATGTAAATACCTATCTGACAGGAAATGTTCTCAGATTATAACTGGAGTTGTAAATTACTGCTAAATGCTGACAAATGGCGTATATCTATACTGTTGATGTCAGTGCCACAGGCACAGTGTACTTTGGGGTTGTTTATTGCTTTATCCAAGTTGTAAACTTTGTCAAACTTTAACCATTCAATTTCTGGTTAAAATAAAAAATCATCTTTTTCAACTACTCATAATCTATGCAATGGAGATATTCATGAAATGCTTTGATGAGGATTTTTTTCACACAGGTACTGTTCATAGGAGGTACTCTGCTTCATCTGCTACTCAAATACAAGGAAGAACTGGCTGGGAATGTGATAGCTGAGGGTATTTTTGGCTGCAGGGACTGCAGTGTGGATCCTGAGGACGAGAGAGAGGTAAGTAAATAGCAGCTTTCCCAGTATGAGGATACAGGGAAGATAAATCCAGGCTCTTCTTGAAGGTGCTCAGTGATAGGTTGAGAGACAAGAGACACACATTAAAACAATGCAAATTCTGAGTAGATTTTAGAGACTGAAGGTGGTCAAACACCAGAAGAGATGGCCCAGAAACTGTGTGGAACCTCTGTCCTTGGTCCTGAGCAACCTGAGTTATATCAGACTCACTTTGGGAGTGGGATTGGACCAGATGACCTCCAGAGGTCATCTTCTACTTAAATTATTCTAAAAACTCTGACTGAAAACCCTGGATTTTAGACAAGTAGGTTTAGGTTTGTTTTAGTATTTTTAAACTCATCCTTTTGGGGAGTTGTTCTCACAGGTGAAAGTATTCAGGGGAGCAGGTTGACCTCCAATGTGTAAGAACAATTGATGCCTGAATGTTACCAAGTCATAAAGCGGACATGGAAAATCCATTTTTTTACAAGTCTCTGTAGATTTAAGTCTTGTTAAGACTGTTCTTTCCCTAGCTTCCCACCAAACTAATACTATATTCCTTAGAACCATTAGAAGAATCTGATCAACCACCTAATCTGACAGAAAGCTAACAGACAAACACAAAATGTGTCCATTATTCCTGTGTGTGTTCTTTTAAAAATTAGATCAGTTTGTGAACAAAAATGCTAGATCCAACACAGGATAGGGAAGGATACAGACAGCTAGGAATGAGTGAAAGGACCCACCTCTTCTGGAGACAAATTGTATTTCTGCCAAATTACATGCAAAATTAAGTTACTTCTGTGGGTTCATGACTGATATTAACTGAATATCAGATTACTCTGGTGTAGGGTTAAACGCTGCACAAACAAGCATGCCCCTCCCTTTTCTACACCCTCAATGACAGCCTCTAGAGCCTTATTTGCCTGCTGCTGGCCTTTTCTCATACCTTCTTCTCATATATATATAAAGAAGGAAAAAAAAAAAAAAGTAGGAAACAAACAACAAAAAAGTAGTTTTCTGAATTTATTTTCCTGAACCAGCTCCCTTCAGAGCCAGTGTCAGCACAATGGAGAGGCTGGGGATATAAGATCAGTAGCAGCTAGAGGAAGGAACTGCTCTTCTCAACAAAAGAAAACCCTGCCATATGGAATAACTACTTCAGGAAGAGCACACTTCGCAGAGAATCACCAGTTTTTGACTTCATTTGTTTACTGTTATTGTTCACCTTATTGTACTGTTTAAGCTCTTTCTTAGATCAGGGAGCACACTGTCCTAGTTGAGGTACCTACCTGAAGAGAGAAACCCAGCTACAAAACAACCATGAGAGATAAGAGGTGGAAGAAAGGAAAATGATTATTTCCCTTTCAAAGAGGGAAAATGAGGTGTGTAATTAGTGACAAAGTTCTTGAACCTAATGAGGAGCACAGATGCTCAGTTCCCATCCATTTTAACAGGAGCTGAATATTCAGAAAGTTGAGAAAGCTCTGTGTATCCCACCCTGAGCAGATTCCCAAAAGCCTCTCTGGCATTTAAGGTATCTTTTTATGAGCATTTGAAGTAGCATATGTGTCTATGCCTATGTCTGTATATGTTTGTGAACTCTCTGGCTTAGCAGCCAGTTCATTATATGTTTGCTTGAGCTGGATTTATTTGTATTGCTCTGTAGAATACCACATAATCCATTTACAGGACAGTGTGTAAATGTTTTGTGTAATATACAGAATGAGCAGTTTACCCCTATATACTTGTCCAGACATGAGTCCTGTAAACTGCTCTGCTTGTTCCACTGACTGAATTTTCTAAATTTAATGGTCAGCTGATTTAGATTTGTAGGACATCATAGGCAAAAAATCCACAATACTTTCAGTGCCAGTGGTCCCTAAGAAGACCTATCTCTGCCATGGTCCAAACTGCAGACATAGGCAGACTCTACCACACAGCCACCCACCAGCTACATGCTTGACCTCTCTGACCTCTTTTCTGGCCATTCCAGAAATACCGGATGCCAAAGCTGCTCCCATCCAGCCAGACTTTACCACATTCATGCATACATAGGAGTCTTAGACACACATATAGCGGACTTCATATCACTGGAAAGTTTGCCATCCATTTCAGCTGTCCAATCACCCAGTTTTGCCCTTGCTTCTCAGTCAAGCCTGCAGTCCATAAAAGACATTTCTGCTTGGAATATGACCCCATCTGTGTCCACACAAATCCCAGTGAAGATTTCACATAACACTAGCCATGAAATGAAGTCTTAATCTTCCTGATGTGTGCTGTAGATTAATTGAGAAAAGATAGGAATGAGAGTGATAAAAGAGATCTGAAAGGCAGAAGAGTTTTCTGGAGACATTCCAGGATTAGCAGCTAAAATTCAGGGTGGGGATTAGAAGGAAGACAAGAATATGGAAAAAGACTGTCAAATACAAAGAGACAAAAGAAACCAATTGTAATTATGTTGACTTTAAGATATTAATTTAAAGAAACTGTGGGTGGAAAGAACAAGAGAAAACAAGAAGCAGAGCAGACTCATTCTCCTACAGAAACATTGGCTGGCTGAGGGAGAGGCCCCTGAGCTGGGTACTGCAGCCCTGCAGGTAACCATCACTGTCTTCCCTTCCCAGTTTCACCACGGAGGCAAGATTAATACAGCATTGGCTGAAAGCACTGTCAGCTTCTAAAAGGATCCCTTCTGAAATCACATCACCTCTGAACACTGCTCAACTATTACATAGTGACCATGCTGTCTTAACAGACACCCGTCTTAGGGAAAAGACAGTTTAGACAAAACCAAAATCAAAGCAGTTCTTCGATTTATTGGCTACACATAATTAATCACCAGTCTGTGAGCTCAGTACCAGCACCACTCAGAATCATGCCAGAAATAAAACAGATATATCACAATACCAGTCACTTAATAAATGTTAACATACACCTACACGTTTCTGAACACCCCCCTATGAATAAAATTAAAAAGCTCTACTTCCCCTAACACAAAAGCACCCAAACATACTTGAATGCACACAAACACCATATCCCCTCATTCAGGTGGTTTATATGCACCAGACTCTCACGGCAGCAGGGTCTTCCCCACTTGCACACACCTCCTCTGGCAGGTGTGGTTGCTCCACATTACATGCAGCACCATGATGCCCACTAATTACAAAGCTGTTGAGAGATCATCACACAAGGCCATATAACCATGCCCCAGCTCCCCACTTGGTGCACCCCACTCTGTCACTCCAGTAGCTGGGCACAGGCTGCTCATTGCATGTACAGGGGAGAGGCAGAGGCAGAGCTTGTGATGCTGGTGAGGCAGCTTTTAAGAACATCAAACTGAATTTATACTATGACTCCATTCCCACTCCAAGCTCTCTTCCCACTGTTAGAAATCTTCATGCTTACACTGCTTTTCAAGCTGGCTCCTCTATTTAGAAACATAGAACCATAACATGGTTTGGGTTGGAAGGTACCTTAAAGTCCACCCAATTCCAACCCCCTGCCATGGGCAGGGACACCTCACACCAGACCAGGTGGCCCAAAGCCCCATCCAGCCTGGCCTTGAACACCTCCAGGAATGGGGCACCCACAACTTCTCTGGGCAGCATGTTCCAGTGCCTCACTGTCTCCTGAGCAAAGAATTTCTTCCTTTTATCTAATCTAAGCCAACCGTCTTTTAGTTTAAATCCATTCCCCCTTGTCCTATCACTGCATGCTCTGAAAAAGAGTCCCTCCCCAGCTTTCCTGTAGGTCCCTTTAGGCACTGGAAGGCCACTGTAAGGTCTCCCCAGAGCTTTCTCTTCTCCAGGCTGAGCAACCCCAACTGCCTTAGCCTGTCTATAAGAGAGGTGCTCCAGCCCCTTGATCATCCTCATGGTCCTCCTCTGGATTCATTGCAATACTTCCATATCCTTCTTGTGCAGGATGAAGGACCTTACACTTGGCCTTTTTGAACTTCATTATGTTTTAGAAGTCTCTTTCATAGTTCCCTGGTACCTGGCCAATAGTTATCCTCCTGTTCAGCATGGTTGGTTTGGGCAGACACCCTCTCATGTAATGTGGGGGAGAGCACACTCAGTTTCCCATCCAACAGCAGCTGTTACTTGGGCCATCCTGCCACGGGTGGCCTTTGTGAGCATCCCGGCAAGTGCTGCTGACACAGCAAGAAAGCTGTGAGGTCACACCTGATTTGCGTATAGTAGCCTCATAATCAGTCATGGGGAAACCTCTGTGAAGATGTTCTCTGTTGAACCTGAGTGTCGGGTGCAGGTAAAGCAGTGCTCCATGACTTTAGTCCAAACATCAGGGTTCTGGGATTGTCCCCAGGATGCTTGGCTGAACCCTATCACACAAATACAAGAGGCACAACTCTATGCAAAGAGCAACCAGCTATAGAGCCACCTCCAGCAGCTACCTCCTGCAATAAACGTAAAAGAAACCCACTGGTTTTGACTTGCCCATAGTTAAGGCATGTACAAAGGTCAGTCATCAAGCTCATTGAGCTATTTATACCAAAAAATCAGAAATGTTATTAACAGACTTCATTACAATCACTATCTCATGCTTTTTCTAACAGGTACAGTAGAAATAACAAAAATAAATGAAGAGGTAGGTCAAAATGATTGTTGATTCATTACTGTCAAAATAAGAAGTTCTAACAGTTCCCTGAGTATTTTTTATCTAAAGACTCCATAAAATTATAGTCTTCCTTTCATTTCCTCGAAGTACTAGAAAAAGGAAATGGTTTAAAATGATAAGATCTTAAAACATAAATCACCAACCCCATTAATATTTAATGTTTAGATGAAATAAAGATTTGAAATATTTATCACACTTCCTTTGTTCACAAATCTGTGTCAAAGAAACAAGGACAAGGACAAGAAATAATCTGTCACTTGGTTGTCACAAGGATTTTAACCATTTTACTTTGACTCCACCATTTGTAAAAATCTAGCCTACCTGTCAGACGATTAGTGATAAACGTATCAGCTTCTAATGCTGTCTTTTCCCATCACAGGTAAAAAAAAAAAAAAAAAAAAAAAAAAAAAAGTTCTTTCTTTCTAATATATCATGGCCTTTCTTTACCCATTGAACATCTAGTCTTATCAAACAAGAAGGTCCTGCTATTCATAGTCAGCATTTTTTTGTTAGAACTCTGCAGTATTCCAGCATCTACATCTCATAATTGTAGTTCAGATGCAAATGTAAAGATTAAGCTACAATGAAATCCAGTAGACAACTTCTTGGCGATTTGTATATTGGCATAACTCAAGTATGCCTAGGAAATATAATGTACAAGTATCACGGTCTTAGAAATTAACTAGGAAAAATAGAATAGAAGAGCTTCATTAAACTCACTACCAGTGGTCCTGTCTAGTTACAAATGTAGGGCTTTGAGCCAAAAATAGGATTGATTAAGTTTATAATCTATGCTGCATACTCTGCTGGACAAGTCCCTGAGCAACCCAAACTAATTAGACCTCTTTTGAGCAGGGGATTGGACTACATCTCCAGAGGTGCTTTCTAACCTAAGTTATTGTATGATTCTGTGATACAATACCTAGACCTTTTTCATTTAAAATTAATCCTAGTGAAAGTTAGAATAAATTATTAATTTTAGATATAGATGTTCTTCATAAAGAACCAGCATCAAATGCAATATTTAGACAAATTTCTAGAGGAAATGATTGAATGTTGCAACACAGGGAGAATTTACCTCTCAGGGAGGTGCCTTTTAAATGAATTATGCTATCTCCTGTAGGTGACATTTCCTGTGGGAAGAATATTGTGTCTTTTTTTATTATACCATAAAGTACACATGTACTGGAACCTTCGCTTCATATTGCCTGTGTGCCAATTGGTATGATAAATTTCAAAGCATACAGGCAATATTTATACACTGAGGGGTATTATTATTCCATGAGAGATTTAGGATGCAACAATCATGTTGGCTGGCTATTACCTCCCTGTTCATTTGCATTTGAGCCCAAGAAGTTTTAACTGATAACTCTTTTTCACATAAAGCAGGTTTTAATACATATATTTTAATATATATCTGCTAGATATAGTATTCAGAAGAATACTATATCTAGCAGATATATACTTCAGAAGCTTAGTTGGATGTAACCGCATGAAGGACATAAAACTGACACGGACATACAGTTATAGAGGGCTTATAACACTATTTATGTTTGCTGAGCACTCACTCATCTGTGTGGTCATTTTGACAGATGGTATGAGGGCTGAACTGTAACTACCCAGACAGTGATCCCAGAGCATTCTTCTGAAATCTGTGGCATACCCAGCTCTTTCATATTTGGCAACACAGTGGGCCAACTATTCTCCCAGAGGGTGAGCTGTTTAAAAAATGGATAATTTTTAAACTAGGACATTGACAACAATATTAAATGAAGATCAATTCAAAACAGATAGATTCTCTGAATTTATTGAAACATAAAATTGAAAACAGATTAATCCTATTTAGTTTTTCATAAAGTGATATCTTTAAATGAAAAACTGATCATTTTGACATTTCAGAGTTCTATTTCGTACTTTTTTAGCTGAAACCTTTCACCGAATGTGAACCAAATTGTCTCATGAATGCTTACTGAAGCCTTCTTATTTTCTTCAAGTAACCACATGCTTGACCTGCTTGACCACAAACACAGCTAATATTCAGTTCTATCTTGTTTGGACAGTTCATCTGAACTCCACCTGCATCCAAGTCCCAGAAATACACATTGCAGGTATGACTGGTGTTTTACTGCTACAAAGCTACTTCCCAGCTCCATATTCTGCCTACCAGACATCTCTCAGGCTTCCAGCAGACTCTGCCTGGCTTCTCTGCCTTCACAGTACCTAACTGAGCTGGCTTCTAATTTCCACCATTACTTATTCTTCCTTTTTGAAGCTCTCCTTTGTAGCTGAACTGGGGCAAACACCACTTGCAATCTACCATGTTATTACCAAAAGCAATCTAGCACATTTGTAACCAAATGCAGGGATGAAACAAGTTTCTACAGTTCAACTTCTTCAAAGAAAGAGCAGAGACAAATCCTCAAAGAGCAAAGGCAAATCGTAGTTTGAGGAGCCTCTTTTCATTTAATTGACATTCAATAAAACAAATATGGCATATTCAGTGAAAAAAAAAAAAAAAAGGTGTTATATTGGCATTCTTATTTACTATCCAGTTACTTTGATATAGACTGGCTTGTTATAACATTTAAAGTAGAACTAAGACAATCTTACAAGCTTCATGCTCTTGAAATTTGCTGTAGTTTCCATTTAAGAACATTTTATAAAAGAATTCATATTCTTGTTATATGACAAATTTCTCACAAAAATGATTGTTCAAATAGACATATACAAAAAACAATGAGATTTGTAAGAAAGCTCATACCGGAAGATGTTAAGCTAGTTTAAATTTCTGAGGATATGGACTCAGTGGTGTCCTTGGTACCGTTTCTTTTTATTCTCCATGATCATTGTATGCCTTTCTTTATTTAAAGCAAATTTTCCTTTTCCCACCTGCATCAGTCCCATTGTTTTCAAGTTCAGGAAGACAAACACAACTCTAAGAATAAAAATATAGTATATAGGAATTATATTTAAAATTATGCTTGTAATTATTCTCTAGGCTTTAATAAATAAGCTGTTCTTTTGAAGACTTACATCTTAAAGGCTATGTTTTGATAATATTATATATATCTTAGCCTCTGTCTGTAACCATTCAACCATGGATATCTAAAATACACGTTGTACTTCACACTGCAATGTGACTTGAAGATAGAGGAAACCTTCATGGCGTTATTTGTTCCATGGCTAGCTGATGAAGACAGAAAGAAATGCACTCTCATTTACTTGCTAGCATTAATTCTCAGTGCAGTGTTACTCTTTGGGAGTCATGGTTTGGTATCTGGGCTGTGACTGCTGAAAGCACAGCCTAGAAGCCTCTGCATTCAATAACTGGTGTACATAGTGAAAATATGACAATCTATGTTAGGCAAACATTCACTCTTTCAGATTATTGCATAACAGAAAAGGATTCACAATCTCTATCAGAATATCAGATTTCATTCTGATAATGGCATGTTTAGTATTGAATAAGAAAGTGAATATTTTATGGAAGGAATAGTGTTTATCTATCCATTATATAGCACTCAGTATAATCAACTTTAAAGGACTGTTTTAAAGGCCTTTTTCATAAAATGACTGATAGGGCAATAATGAAGAGAAGATATGGTGTATTTAATATTCTCTCCCTGTTAGAGAAACTAATAAATCAGTAAGGACCAGAAATCCAGTTATATGGTTGTATACCCCTTGCAGAAGAATATTTTCTGCATATGATGTATAGTGTTCCAGAGATCAGGGCAGACCCTGAGTTCTGCTCACAAGAGTTTTTCTAGATCCTTGCATTATTTGAATCCTCATGTCTTCAGCCAGACCTCAGTCTAGCAGTCTCAAAAAGTAGGAGTTTGATATCACCCACTAAGTACTCATTAGCTTTGAGAGTGTGATTTAGTCTTTACAATCTTATTTCTAACAGAACACTCTCAAAATTCATTTAAAAAAAAAAAAAAAAAAAAGGCTCAGGACAAAAGAATTGCCAGATTGTTCAAGCAACAAGTGATTTCAAACCACAGACATTAAAAAAAAAAAAAAAAAAAAAGCCAAAAAAAAAAAAAAAAGCATGTAAGCAGCTTAAAATTTGAATTGTCCATATGCCAAGGAACAAATTGCAAACTTTAATAGTTACTAAACAGTCTGTAGATGTTCTCAGGGGGTAGGAAAAAATTAGCACAAATGCTTCTGTAATTATGTCATACAAATTGGCATTGTTCACTGACCCTCAAACCTATTCTGCTACATTTTGCTGTTCCATAGCATATGTGTTGCAGAAAACTTGCTTAGTAACTGACTGTTTTCTACAGTCTATGCTTCCTTAAATGTATTTACTTGGTATCAAGACAGGCTGCAAATGTGCTGCTCAATTACACAGCAACCAAAAATCTGGCAGCACACATGAGAGTTAGGTTGACATTGGCATGGAAGTGGTTCTAAGACTTGCATAAACATAGTTAGGCATATGTGACACATTAAGGTGTTTGTTAATACTGTTTTAAAGACTACCCAGGATGAAATATTACCATTTTCTCCACAGACACCAAAGAAAACCACAGATACTAATATTGACACCCCTTTGCCAAACCTCACTTTGAAACAGAGATATGATAGAACTGTTAATAGGGATTTTGTAGGATTCAGCAATAATCATTTTTGCACTTTATTGGATTTTTAGTCTTGTAATAAGTTGTCCACTGTAAAACAGCCTTGGACTTTAAAAAGCTTTATGAGACCCTTCCCCTCCAGCTTGTCTTTATGTTAAATGTAGAATTTGTGTGTCTGTACTTGGTTTCAGATTTTGGTTCATATTAATTTTTATTTTACTTTATTTTACTTTCTGAGCAAGGCCCATTTTCTAATTTAATTTGTCCATCACATGATACACTAAGCATTTTAATTTCTCAGTGATCATTCAATTTCTAATCATGCAGCATGCCTTGAGGGAGCACAGTTGAGTGTGAAAGTTGGTGCCAGTAATGAACACTCATTTAAATCATTTCCATTCCCTTTTACACCAGAGGGGTGTGACATTTTGAAATAACTGGAATTAATAAAACTAACATTAATTTTTAGAGTTCTGAGGCATTCTGTGAAGAGTAGAATTTAAATTAGCAGAGTTTCAGATTATTTTAAGTGGAAAATTTGAAGTATTTCCATTTCTATTTTCTCATTCTCATGTAAGATATCAAGATAAATCATCATTTAACAATGATGTAAAAGTACGCAGTGCTAAAGCATTAATTTTCAAGGTAAAGAAAAGGTAGATTCTATCTGTTACTCTGTGACATTGTCTTCTAGCTACACAGCATCGTCTTAATATATTCCCATAATATTTGGTATTAACATAAATTTTGAAATTCCTGGAAAAAAATGATACTTTTGCACAATTTATTTCCCTTACAAATGCAGGACGTTGATGAACAATTTGAATGTAGCACAATTAGCATATCTTTGTCTGAATCAACCATAAATTTCCATCCAGGACAAAAATGCATGTACAAACTTGTAATTCATTGATTTCTTAGCCTGGGAACAGAGACCATATTCTAGTTATGGAGGCAAGTATGGGAAAAAGCAATGTTGCAACTTATGCAGTTTATATCAAATCACAAAATTAAATCAACATGTAAACATCGATTTTGCATACTTGTGTGTTTGTTTTTTTTTTTTTAAATTACAGAATGATGGACTTACATTAGAAACACACACCAGTATTCAATAGCATTCAAGGGACAGTCCTTTCGTACCTTCAGATATAGTATAGATAATGCATATAAAACACTGTATTTCTTTTGATCAAAGTCTCAGGTTAACTCTTTGTCCTATATCAATGAATTAATTCTATCAGCCTCAACACACCTTAAAATTCAATAGGATTAACCTCATTTTACATTTATGATATTCCTCTCATCTGCTTTGATTTACAGAAAAGAATCTTTATTAAAGGAAAGTCTGAATCTAATGAATTAATACATAAGTCAGGTTTTCAGTCAGCTCAGTTCCTACATTTCAGTGACTTAAAATGTATTTTTTATGATATTCCAGGGTAATTAAAAACAGAATTCAATAGTTTGTAGCTTAGAGACAGTCATTGATTAAACTATGAGTAAGATGAGCTTAACTGCCTCATTTTCAGCACAACAAAATCTCTGTCATATGGTTGCTTCTACCATATGTTATAGGGAGCTTCTACTAAAAGTATCAGACAAAGGTGGCAATTGTGGCAAAAAGGAGTCAAAAGATACAGACAGTAACAGTTGAATACATGTTTTGAGTGGATATCAGAGAGGTGCTTGTACTATGTTCCTATTAATTAATGTGGGATATTTATGTGCATTTAGATTTTCAGAATGCCAGGCACTAAAATACCTCTATCCACAAACATTCTGTGTTGATGTTTTCTTGGTTAGACAATGTTTGCCTTGTGTTGTGTTGGCAAAATGAAGGCAAAAGGAGCCTCTGTAAGTTATTGTCTGAAAATATTTGCATCTCCAGAATATAACAAACCCAGAACCTGAGTTGCAACAATGTGTTGTCTTCTCTTCTTAGTCTCACAAAATGAAGAGGGGGAGACAGGGAAGTGAAATAGCTCGTGGCAACCAGTATGACCCCTGTATATGCTAAGGGGTCAACTTTCCATGTGTTAATCCCTTGCTTTACTTTGTTCACAACCAGTCAGATATTCAGTGCACTGTTTCATCAAAAAAGTACGATAGTTAAGGTTTTGCTTGTGCTAGTGCCTTCGCTATGGGCATTCCCTGAGATAATCTGTGGTCACTTTGCCTGTTTGAGTGCATATGTCTACAGGCAGACATCCTCATTAGTAACACATGTGGTCCATTTCCAATCATCTGTTGTTGTCACTGTTAGCAGTCTAAATAAACACAATATGCTTCCACCATCCACTGTGTACCATTCGTGCATGTGCACTTTTTCTGCACGCTGAGGGGGACTTTTATACCACATCTTACTCCTTTTTGATCTCACACATCCTCATCAGAGAGAAACAGCCAGGATATTGTCCATGCTGGGCATACTTCATCTAGAATCTGCAGGAGCAGCAGCCGAGCAGCCTAGCAGCAGCTCCATGTGATTAAGCAATGCATTAAGCCTGTGCATACTGACATTCAGGCACTTCTGGAGCTCTAAGTGTTAGATTTTCGATCATCTCATTCCTTTAATACAGTCTACGTGTGCGTGTCATACAATCCAGTATTACTACTCTGTGGGAATGGAAAAACATATCAAGCACAAATGTTACGGTGGAGTTTTTAATCTCTTCTTCTACAGCAAATGCAATAAACTCCAAGACACCCAGGTGCTGAGAAGAAAATGTGGATTTCTTTCCTGAGGTTTTGCTAATATTTTTTGTGAACAGATAGTTACAGCTGAACACATGCCACCTCAGAACATGAGATTGTATCAATCTTGTCAACAGAGGATTGGGAATATGAATCACATCACCAGCAGACTGGAATTTGTATTAAACGTATCAATAAGCAGCGGGTTCACATCATGACTGCTTGCCAGAAGGCTTGTATTCTCTATGATGAAGTACAATTTTTCCCATCAGTAAGTCAAAAGCTGGAGCCACTTAGCATTAAATCATTTGAGGCCAGACATCTATTTACACACTTAGAGACGTGGTCAAACACTTCCAGGAGACTGTGATAGCTAGCAGATAATTTATTCCTAGTCTCCCTTCAAAGGTGATGATATAGATAAAAACTGAACTCAAAAATAAGCTAAGGAATGCAAGACCAGCATCTATAAGCAACAATTTTGGTTTAATGTATACATGACCAAGTATAAAAACATGGAGAAAATTTTTAGTGTTTTGTGACAAAACTTCTCTTTGTGTAGCTTCATGGAATTCAATGGCTAGAACATTAATCTTGGGACACAATAAAATATCCATGCTTTATTATCAAAATAAAGTAGCAACATCAGAGATAACTGTTGTGTTTGTGATTGAAATCATGTATTTCATACTACTGCAGCTTCTGAACTGCTCTAAGTATGTTGTACCTGCCAAGTCTGTATTTTATTTAAAACTGAATGTAGGTTATATGCTGATTTCTTTTAAATAATAGTTATGATAATGACGATGCTGATGCCGATGATTACAATCATATCAGATCTTTCTCATATCTGTTATTTCTCTCTGTTACTACATCAGTTCTCTTGAAAAATAGTTACTGGGATACACAGTGATGCATCCTGTCACTAGTAGCACCTATTTTCCCAGCCAAAAATTCCATAGAGCTTCAGGACCATTTTTTTTTTTTTTTCCAAAACTTCTTTTCAGGACCGTATTGAAATGTTTCCTCCACAAGGTCCCACTGATTCCTGGGTTGTTGCATCAGAATTCAGATTTGCTGCTCAAATATGAGTAATGTACAATTTTAAATATTAATCATAAGTGCTACTGAGTGCAGAACAAGGCATGCAAGAAGCATAAATCCCCAATTCTGAAGCTCTTTCAGAGTGTCACACATGATATAAAAAGCATTTGATGACTACTATAGCACTTGGGTATGTTTGCACTGCATCTCTAGGGCAACACTTGGATGGAAATTCAAGAAGTTTTAGAGTTTCATTACATCCAAAGTTCATTATGGATGACAGAATAGGCTAGTTGCTGTCACTTAATGGTAGAAGGCATATGCTTTCATCTGCTGTGCTGGCAGTAAAAGAAAGCGGGAGGGAAGGGGGTGTTAGTGCTTGCTTGGTTTCACTCAAAGCCCATTATCTCTTTTGTTCCTGTAAAAATGAAGTACAAATTAATATAGATTTTACAGAGAGCTTGTAAAGATGACCAGAATTTGCTTTCTTAGTGAATTGACCCTCAGAAAGCCCTCAAGTGGCAACAGCAGAAGCCTTGTACAAGCCCAAAAATAAGATGCAGCATTTATCATTTTGTTTCAGAGATGTCAAGTGAAAGCAGCCAGAGCACCTTTACAAGAGATTCAGGCAGGTAGAGTTTGGGCACAGTACTGCAGATCAGGAGGCCCTGCCTGAGACTATGAGGGCACAGAGAAGCCTGTGGTTGGCACACATTGAACCAGGGAGGAGGGTTTTAGGATGTCAGCTGGAATTTTGGTGTCATAGCATAAATTATGCCAGGTTTTACTTCTGATTTTCTAACAGTGCAATTTGCCTTTGGTTCAAATCTGTATGGATCAGCCAATACAGTAGTAAATAAATTTGTGACCACTTACTCTCGTACAATTTCCATTTGAAGTTTTTTCCTTTGCAATCCCATTTCACTGCATGTCTGATTCGTCTGGTTTGCAATCATGTATGCTTTCCGTAGATACCCAGGCTATTCAGGGCCAAGTTCTTAGCTTATGAAGACAACAGAAAGTGGCTTACTCACTTATTGTTTTTTGTTTGTTTGTTTTATTTTGAATAATCCAACACTAATTGGATTTTAAGAACTGAATAACTGGATCTTCTTCCTTTCCCTTTGTCTGCTCATGACACTATTCAGCCAAGAATAGCTAACTTGTGCCTGCTCCTCAGGATACTTTTATCCCAGCCATGTGTTTGGGAACTAGCCAATACAGCCATGTCTGCATGCCACGTCTGCCTCACATAACAAACTCTGCCAATTCTAGCTTGGGTCTGCACATTAAGCCGCCAGTCTTCCCTCAGTAACATGGAGAAAGGAAAACTTTATTTGACCTGACAATCAGCTGTTATTGTCAGAACTACACGATCAAAGTGAAATTGGCAGGACATTGCTTTGGCACCACCCTTAAAATTTGTCAGCATCATTTTATTGCAAGATTAAAGATAAATATTAATGTCCAAAACCTCTGACTTCAGTATTCACCACTTACAAGTATCTAAGTATCTGAACTGAGACAGGCAATGAAAACACAGCAGTGGTTCTGTAGAATAATTGAATTATCAAAATATACCATGAAGACAGCAAAATATGCTGTTGTGGTTTTGTTTTTTTTTTTTTTTTCCTGTAGTAAATGCACACATAATTGATAGATCACATTGTCTTGGATTCTTGTTACCTGTGTAACAAAACACAATCATTCTTAGGAATGAATTTGAGTATTTTACTGAACTGTGCCTTTCCTCATTGGTAACAAAACCCTGACAAGTTAAAAAATAAAACAAAACAACAACAAAATAAAAATAGATAAATTGATAACCAGAAGCTATACCGCACTGCCTGTATCAACAACATAGCAATTTACTTCAAGGGTATGAACTTGCAAACTTTGCATTTCTCTTTTGGAAATTATTTACACAAGAAATTGGAATCTAAACATTGATGAGGAATGTTTTCATCTGATAACTGGATTTTTTCATTTGCATGTGCTTCCACTGTGCCTGCAGAGACTTGTAAATTCAAGTCTCTGATTCTCCTGTATGGATTAAACACCCTGGCCAGACTACGGGGATGTCTCAGAGTCATCCCTCATAATGAGACACTGTGATGCTTATTGGAAATCTGTGACATTGAATTAGAAAAGATACAGTCCAGCTAAAGAATCAAAACACAAAGAAAAATGAGAGCACAAGACAATCAAAATATAACTCCTAAGAAAATTTTTGTGCAAAAATTTGCAAAAGGAAATTTTTTTTTGATATTTTAAAATGTCTTATTCTTTAAAAAGTAAAGAAATAACTTAATCAGGGGAAAAATAAGTGGGAAAAAAAAAAAAGAAAAAAAAGCTATCACTATGGAATTTCCATCATGGCAAGGCAAGCCATGGGGGCAGCCTGGGTCTTCTGAGGGGTTCTTCCTTGCAGAATTCATTTTAGTTTATCTTCCCCCAAGCATAGACGAATAGGAAAGGAGTGGATAATGATCAGGATCCAGAAAATGCAGCCCAATACACTTTGCTATATATAAATAAATAAATAAATAAATAAATAAATAAGCAGGAATACCTGCTGTTCAAATACATCTTGATGGAATAAATGTAGAAGTGTTTATATCCTGTAGTTTGATACTGTGGTACAATAACCTTTGTTTTTATTCTTAGCAGCTGGACTGATCCTTGGGAGGGGAGAGGGGGTGAAGGGGGCACAAAGATTTAAAAAATGAGAAATAAAGAACTTGAAGGCCTAAAATATCATTGTTTTAAATATTACAGACAGTGATCCTTCATTGATTGTTTTAAAGAAGTTGTGGAATTTCATTCAGCACATGATCAAGATAACTGAAATATTGACGTCTAATATTGCTCTAAGAGTTTTGTAGAACACATTGAGCTAGTTATTTGAGAAATCAAGCTCTACCAAAATATTTATAAATCCAATAACAACTATATGAGCAACACAGAAATGTAAGCAGCAGAAGTTACAATTTTTCCTTTCAGAAACCAGATAGGCTGGTGTAAACTGAAATGGCTCCATGGCAGTCTGTGGACAGTACTGTGACTTATGTCAGTTCTGGATCTGGATGACTATTTGCACATAATCCGAATAACTGTTTCCGTGAAAATACATACCTTTTGAGGCTTTCAATGAATTTTGCTGCAAATTCAGTGGAACTAGAACACAGGTCATTCCTTGAAGCATTTCTATTTACACTTCACTATAACACTGTATGTTTTCCTATATAACTAACTGTAATTGAAGGAAGCAGAAAGACCAAAAAAAAAATAATAAAAATCTTTAACCACTGGATTAAGTCAACAGGGACAACCTATCTGAGAGCTAATTTGAAATAAAGTCTCAGAAAGGGAATGGTTTAATGCAACAAATATCCCATCAGTAGTATGGATTAAGTTTTGGACCTTGGTACCCCAAATAAGGAAATTGTGACTTAAGTTTGGTAATTGATCTAACTGGGAACATGTTGAGGGGTAGAATTAGTAAACATTAATTAAAGGGGGAGGGGGGGTGGAATGGTGAATAAAAAATAAAAAATTTAAATTATAACAGAGTCTTTATACAGATTCATCCCATTCCTGTCTGAATCTGGCACTATCTTCACCCAGCCTCTTTCTCTTCCTTCTTGCTGGAGACTTTTCTAGCCATCTGGACTAGGATATACCAGCTTTTTCCACTCTAAAGAACAGCAGTACCCCTTTCTGGCCTATGTGGGAAATAGAAATGAGAGGATATTCAATCATATCTGCAAACATTAACCTGAAGTGTAACTATTATTATACATTGCTGCTTCTCACAATTCAATCAGTATTTACTCAGTATCAGTTTGAGTACAACTTAAAGGCTATTAAAAAAATCTTTTGCTTTTCCATTTAAATACAAGATTGAGATTGCTAGCAGTCATAAAAATGATGCATGAATAGCACTGATATAGCATTGATATAATGTGGGCAGATGATATGCAAGCATCACCAAGAATCTATGTGCATGCAGCTCTAGTCTCACCTGAAAAAGCCTTGCTAATATTCCTTCCTTTCTGCTCTGATTACATTGTAGACATTGGGAGGGGAATAAATAGCTACCTGCATAAACACCCACGCACTAGCAAGCAAATGGTGTTTTGAAATAAAGATATGCAGATTTATTTTTACCAGAAAGGTGAAATGATTGAATTTGAACCTGAAGGGGTTCTGAGCACATTCTGTCAATAAATCACATGCCAGAACAAATAGATCTGAATACAACCTGCATAAAAATACGCAGAATGCCAAATGGGAGTGTACACTCCTAGTGCATATTTTTATTTAAGGCATTTATACATATGCATATGTGTGGAGAGTTTCAGCTAACTGCTTGCACATTAAGAAATGCATGGGAGATAAAATCCTGTGTTGATGGCTTTGCAATAGGAAGCCACGAACCTGGAACGTCACTGTGCTGCTGACCTTCTGTGATTCACAACAGCATCAGACACTGAAGTAGGTGGTCAGTGTCACAAGGAAACTGAAATCTTTTTTATAAAAGGACAGTAAGCTGCTCAGAATTTTATACATGTGTATAAGGAGATAATAAAAACAGGTATTAAAAAAAAAAAAAAAAAAAAAAAAACCTTTCTGCTTGTTTCTCAAGATTTGTCAAGCTGTCCCCCAGTCACATTGGAATCACAAACAATTCAAAGTTCAATTTTAAAACATATTCAAGTCTAATTATGCCAGATTCCTTTCCAACTATGTCTCAATTTGTTGGGTTAAGTTATAGAAAATTGCTACTTAGAAACCCAGAATCACAGAAGTAGTTTATGACACAAAATATCTGAAATATTTAATGTATCTTTGTCAGTCTTCACAAGAATTCATTTTGATAACACAGTGGTGATGGAAGTATTGATTCAAGTTTGCACAACACAGAAACTTCTGCATATGCTACAGAACTGCAGAAAAATACATTTATACAACAAAAGGCAATTTTCCAGCTTCCTTATCCACAAAACAAGATACAATGGTAAAATATTGATATGTCCTGCAAACATGGCAAATGTAACAAAACAAGAAAAAGCATTCAACATTTATGCAGAAGTGATGTTTTCCTCAGGGTCTCTGTCTACAAGATGAATGCTTCCTGTGATCACCGACTCCTCTTGAGCTGAGGTGTTCTCCAGCTGCTTATTTGTGCAATATGGGATGTGGCCACAAAAATACATGTAAATCCATGGGTTGGTACAACTATTTAAATTCCCAAGAAGCATGATAATGGTGAATGCTGAACCTGGAATGAAGTAGTTAAAGGAATAATGGTAAATAGTAAATAAAGTAAATAGTAAATAGTAAATAGAGGTCTCTTCCAACCTAGATTTTCTGTGATTCTGTGAAATAAAGCATTCATACAAGTAAGTAACATTTTCACAATCTGCTGCTTTCTGGTGTACCTGCTCATATATTAATGTTACAGTAATACTGGGAAAATCCCAGTTTTTCGATGCCATTTGTAACTGTCTATACAGCTCTTTTTTGATAGCTGCATTACATTTAAAAGCAATTGCTAACCTGCTACACAGACACAGACAAACACATATATTGATATAACTATATGTAGGGTAATACTCAAATTCACACTGACATAAAGTATTCTTAAAACAAAGATCAGATATTTTTTTATCAGACAGAGCTATTATTTATATATTTTAGGCTAATATCTTTAAATTTTCAATAGGTGAACTTAAATAATCTCACATACAGAGAGCCTGCCTTCCACAAAAGAGGCAAGTATAAGTTTGACATGATTAATCTTGTTTCCAGCATGATGTTCTTTGATATATCTACTAGGCTTTTTTTTTTTTTTTTTTTTAATATATATAAAGAGCTGTTTCATGACTTTGAATTGTCTTGTACTGTACTACAGAGACTCATCAACATGATTTCAATATTCAAAAAAATCAGATTTCTTAGAACACCACTGTTCTATACATTAAATAAAAATATTTATTTTATTACATTGAATAATTAGCTACTTCTTTTCATCTCAAGAGCCCCAAATACTGCTGCTATACTATCTGAAACCTCCAAAAGTCTGAACTAAACCCTTGTCAGAGCATTACTTTCACTGTGCTGTTTGTTAATCATAGAATCATTCACCACTCAAAACACACATATCCTTACTTACATTATGTTTTCATCACATAATATATGAAGTTCTCTGTATCTAATTCGATACAGTAGATAAATAATACAGGAATTTATTTTTAATCATACCCAAATGATCACTGGTAACTTTTACACAAAAGCAAAGTCCACATGTAAAGCTATATGCTAGCCTGCTATGAAATTATTAATGAGGATGGAGAGTATCTTACCTTCAGTAATGACACTTGGGAACCACACAGACCACAGCTGTACAATGAAGAAAGGTGACCAGCAGAGAACATATGCAACAACTGTCACCACTGTCATTTTTACAGTCTTGATCATAGCCTTTGAAATACAGTTCACACTGCTTGCTCGGGATGGCAGGACTTGCTTCTGATTTGTTACTTCATATTCATTCTGTTTTTTCACATATATATTTCTTTTGATTATTTTGCAAATCTTAACCTGGCATGTGATAAGGACAGCTGAGGGAATGAAGAATATAACTACAAAAATCCAAGTCACGTATGCCCTAGGGCCCCATGGTTGAATAAATTCAGCCCAACATTCAAAGATACCTGGAGATATCTCAGTCTTAGAAAAGATAAATACCTGTGGTAGGCTAAGAATCAAGGATATAGACCAGCTGGTGCAAATGGGAATGTTCCACAGAGCTCTCTTCTTTTGGAAAGTGACCATAGGGTAGCAAACTGCTTGATATCTGTCCACTGTCATGACCACTATCATGTAAGTGGAGGCAAACATGCCCAGCAATTGTAGATACTTGATAATTCTGCACAAGAAATCTGGCCCTATGAAAACATCTGTAATATCCCATATAAGCTGAGGCAGTACTTGAAAAAAGGCTACCACTAAGTCAGCTATGCTGAGGTGAAGCATGAATACATACATCCTAGAGAGCTTCTTTCTTCTTCTCCACAGCACCAAAATGAGAATAAAATTGCCCACAGACGCTGTCAGAAATATCACCCCCAGTACAGCAATCTCTACTTGAGCTAATTGCTCATCTCTCTCTGGTCTTCCAACAGGATCTGACTTATTTGTCAAACTCAGGAATCTGTGAGTAGAAGGACTTTCAGTCTGATGTGTGCTATCCTGCATAGGAAATGAAAAATTCTTCATAGTGCACGGAAGCTACTCACAGTAGCTGCTACTTGCGACTCAGGTTGACAGCTGTGAAGTGCTGGCTGGCGAATAAACCAGCACAGGTTCAGGTTTCAGGATATCTTCGAGCAAATCTCCTCCTGCTTGTGTGAACCAAAGCACTGGACCTGTGTCTCGATAAAATTCTGCCTTTGCTGGAGTGCAAAAAGGCTTTATATAGGCTCCGAGTCGAGCCTTATGTAACTCCAGAGTCATCTGGTAGGCTGCAGGGACCCGAGCCAATAGCAACGCGAGCCACACAATTGGGTGAAATACATAAATAAAAGGAGAACTTCACAGGCTCGACATAATTAAATTACTCACTTCAGTCAAAAGCCGAACTTGTAAATAGCTGCGGCCAAAATCATGCTCAAATGATATTACTCATGAGAGTTCGCTCAGATATTTTTTACGCAACCCAGGAGTGTGTGCTTCAGCTTAATCAGAAGGAATGTTTGGACGTAGACGGAAAGTTGGGCCCCTGAGCTCAGATGCATCGTAACTGCACTTCTCTGGGCTCCTGGGGCAAGACCACATCCTAAATGCAGCACAGACAAAGAGATATATTTTTCCATAGCTTTTTTTTTTTTTTTTTTTCCTTTTGGAGGAGGGGTATCTAAGTCACCTTATAGTGAGGGGGAAGAAAAAATAATAATAATAATAATAAAATAAAAGCTTTTAACTGCCCTAAAAATAATCTTATTATTTCAAGAAGGGGGTCAAGCCTTGGATGTTTTTTTTTCTCTGCAAAATGAAAAATAACACGTGAAATAAATTACTTTTAATGGGACTGTGAGTCTACTGAGAATTTAATAGGGAAATAAGTAAAATTCAGTGGGAAATCCAACTGAGGAAAAGGTTTGTACAAGGAAACAGTTTCCTAGGGTCTCTATACTACTAGTGCTAAAGGCTGAGAGGTCATTTTTCACTATCTGATCCTTTTTATCTTTGTGGAGTAAGGCATATCATGACCACAAGAATTCCATTGTTCTTCGATCTTCCAGTGTAACTTTTGCATATTGGTAGTGGCAGATAAGAATAACAATTTTGATTTAATTTCATTTGTTCTCCCTCAGTCTGTCCTCTTAATCACAAAAAGATGGATTTAATAAAAGGAATTAATTCAATATGAAAGATAACACATATTGGTTCGCAACCTTGTCTGAAGCTAGAGCACTCATATCCTTTTGGATAAGGTCAGGGGACTGGTAATTTGAAGTTCTTCTGAAGAGGAAACTGATAAGGTTAAGAGTATACACGCTGTATGTATAGTACACTATACATCTACACTGATTTATCTTTGTGATCATGACTATATTATAAAAACAGCTGAAAGATGAATAGACATCTTGAAACCGAATGCGTTCACATATCAACAAGGGTAGGGCAAAATTCATAAACAGGATGCTGAACTACAAAGGTTTATAAGAGCAGTGAGATCCCTTTTCTCTCTGTCTCTTTGCCCCTTCCATCCCAGCAGGGGACTGATGTTAATATCTCAAGCAAGAGTAAGAATATGAGAGCAGGCAACAGACAAGCAGGACAGCTTTGGTAAACTTCGCCACTGACAGCAGCTATTACAGCTTTTACATCCTTATCCCAAATCTATCTGAACACTGCTGCAGCTGCCTGAGCCTCCAACAGCTTTTCTTTATGACCATGTTGCAAAGGCTATGAATCGTAACAACTTAATCTAATATACCTGATTTATTATTATTATTTTTTCATAACTGGAAGCCTGTTTGTAACAAACTTGGATTGCTAAGGTTGCTTCTTTTTAGTTTCCCCCCCGGTCTGTAATCCATCCCAATTAGCAGAGAACAGCATGGCAAGAGAGTAAGGGAACAAATGTTCTTGCACTTACCCTCACACTCCCTCCACTTGGTAACTTCCAGGAGAATAACTGAGTTGGCCACAGCCCAAGAATCCCTGGCAATTATTCTGGTTGCAGACACTGTGCTGCAGAGCAGGCTGGCTGATCTCCAACTCTGCCTTCAGATGGAAACAAAATTTCAGGTGTGTGCTTCAAAATCATTTACCCTGGCATCCTCACTCCATGAGTTAACAAAAAGCCAGGTGTGATCTTTGTTCTTCTAGCAGCAGACAGGGTAAACATCTACATCCAGGCAGTGCTGGGACTAAGTGGGTTGAAGCAGGAACATGCTGAATAAAAACTAAGCCCAGGGTCAGGCATGGAAGTTAAATTTACACTTTGTGATCTGAAAGATGATGAAGGAATTATACGTAAAAAGACTACAGTATGAAACACGAGTCACTTCTGGGATAGTATCAAAAGACTAACCAGCATACAGTACCAGAATCAAATCTGTATGATTTTCACAGGGCTTAGTGTACGAGTAGATGTATTTCGAGCAAATGTGCTTTATCACCTACACCTAGAACAAGATCCCTGGGAACATGCAGCTCTTCAGAGGTGTGCACACAGCCACAGCACACACCGTCTGGGCAGCACATGTGCTGTAATGGGTGTCAGTATGTGGACATGGGCTGAAGGGCAAGCACACTGCAACACGTCGGCCTTTGCTGTGTTTATAGAAAGGGAGGTGGTGCTCCTCGGACAAACTGTCCTAGTGATGTAAGACTCCACTCCATCTTGCATATAATTAGTTCAATATATGTTAATGGTTTCATAACTTTATAATTGTGCCCTTTCCAGTTTTTTCATCCATGCTAGCTGACATTTAGGATAATGTTATACTGAAATTGATTCCACTCTGGGAATATAACTCCCTGAGAAAAGGAAAACAGAATAACAGATGAAAATGTTTAAGCAGTCTTAGCTGTTCTTTTACTCCGATAGTTCCTTCTCCTGTTGCCCAGCTTTGCTTCATTCCCAACCATATCTGTCCAAGTTAAATTCTTTCCCTAAATTATTTACTTTCAGTGGTGTGGGAAGACACATTTTAATTAACTTCTGCTGATTTTCTCAGTATGGGCTCTCATCTAATGTTTGTCAGCTAGCTTGTTTGGAGGGATTCAGCTCACAGATTAATGCACTTAAATGAGGTGTCTGTATAGAACTCCAGAATCACACAGCTGAAGTGTGTCCTTCAGACTGGAAGGCCTCTCGGGTCTCTTGTCCAACCTCCTGCTCGAAGCAGGGTCAACACTGAATTCAGACCAGTTCACTCAGGTCTTAAAAACCTCCAAGAGCACAGACCCCACAACCCCCCTGAGTAGCCTATTCTAAACCATTATTGTCACTTTGGAAAATCTTTCCTTATATGCTCTACTGGGCCCTGCACTTAAGGCCCGTGCTTTAGTGGTGAATGGTATGATGCAGACGATGTTCCAGTCTGTCAGAAGATATATGATTATTTGCTACATAAAATACGAGGCTCCATGGCATGAAAGAGAGGAAGGACCTCTTCACAGACAGGATGTGTGCAGCGTGCTGGGGGAAGATCTCTCTGATACCACACAAAAGAGGGGTTCCCAACATCTGAAGGGACTAAGATTTATGATTTACTTGCTACCTGTGGTCTCTTTTGTCCTACCTTACTAAAACAGCTATTTGACCACATCCATTATTGTTGGGCTTTACTGAGATCAAGAGAGGAGCCAGCATCACCTCTCTCCTCCTCACCCCCATGCAGAGAACAAGCCCAGCACACTCAGCCTCCCCTAACAAGTTACATTTTCCAGCCCTCCAACCATCTTCATGGCCCTATGCCAAGCTCACTCAAACTCACCGGCATCTTTCCTGTACTGGGACTCCAAAACTGGTGGTAGTATTCCAGGCACAGAATAAAAAGTGTTAATTAAAGGTGAATAACTATTTCCTCTGACCTACAGGTTACATGTGAGCTATGTTTCTCAACTCCCATCACAGACAAAAAACATATCAAGCTTTCAGCTAAGTGCTTAAACATAGGTATCAAGTACCCTTTAAGTTTCCTTAGTGACATTGCCCAAGATTCATCTAGCATAGAATTTACCCTACCATTGTGTAAGGACTGTGGAAAAAATTAACTTCTAAAATCTTTTCATGGACTTTCTTCAGTGTATTGGCTCTAAAATTTATCTTGGAAATGATATATAGCCCACTGTTTTGTTATTTCTCTGATTTGCAAAATTCCAACATTATTCAAACAATCATTCCTTCCTTTATCTTTCCTCTAGCATTTGATACTTTATATCTATGGTACTGTCAGGTAATCCATCTTAATTTATTGAGGCTATATAAGATTTTAAGTCAGGTAAACATTTTTTTTCTGTACCTGTAGCTGGCTAATGACTTCAAGTCACTCTGTTTTTCAAGAAGATATTTTCAAAGGTAGCATTAGGCAAACCTCAGCCATAACTTCTCCTATGGCAACAATACTGATTGTATTAGCCTGAGTACCTTAATCATAAAATCACAGAATTACAGATATATTGGTTGGAAGGGACATTCTGAGGTCTTCCTCCAGAGTATAACTACCTATTGAAGTGGCCCTATCACTCGTTCAGGTCCGACACAGTTTTCAGTCAAGTCTTGAATTCCATTAAGTACAGAAAATCTATCTCTATGGGATGCTTCTTCCAGTGCTCTTGGTGAAGAATTATTTCATAATGCTCATTCAGCGATTCATTCATTGGCTGCTGTTGTATCATCTGCCACCACTGAGAAGAATTTTGTTTCATCAATTCTGTAGCTGTTCTTAAAGCATTTATAGGCTGGTATAAGTTCACTCCTGAAAAACATCTTTGCCAGAATAAATAATATCTGTCTTCCAAAAACTGCATGAATTGCTCAATGTATTGCAGATATTCTTTGCCAAGCCAGGCACGAAATATATGCTGAAGTAGAATTACATGCATTTCAGTGTTAAAAGCAACAACAACAACAGCAAAAGCCTTCTAAAGATCATCAGCTCTTTCATCTCATGGCAGACACTATTTATTAAATACAACTTCTGAATATTATAGGATTACACTCTTTTATTCTGGAATCCATAAACAAGTTATAAAAACTTCCTATTTAAGAAAAGATCAAGTGGAAAACACCGTTGTCTGCTTTTGACTTAAGAAACACAGCTATGGCTCTTTTCCCTGTGATATTCTGTAAATCTAAAGAGCTACTAGATATTGCTACTGTACTCATTAAATCACAAAGAACAATTACATAAGAAACGTAAATTTTTGCATAGTTGGCTACATCACCGAAGGATTTTGGAGAAATCAAAACTGATTTCCTAAGTGGTGATGTGATTCCATTTCTTTTAAAACCTCCAAATGTAAAAAACAACTACCTTAGATCATGTAAGGTGGAAAAGACAAGTGTGCAGTGAAAGATTCAGTTATCAAGAATATAGTAGAAATATTGACTTCTTAATATATTTTTATATAAAACATTTACTTAGTAATATAGGGGAGATAAACAGATTTAGCATAGTGTTGCATGAAATTGATGTAGTGACAGAGAATACATTCTAGAAAATGCATTAAGTAGTGTAAATGTATAAATGTATACTAGTAGCAAAAACAAAAAAAAAAACTCCTTTTGGAAGTAGTACAATTTCTAGCACATGGATTCTTTCACTTACAAGATGAGTGAAAATTGCATAAGTACTCTTCAAGGATTTAGCCTGTATTATGGATGTGTTTAGAACAAGGTAAATTAATATTTTTCAATATTAAAACATGGTTTATTTCTAGATTTTTTCTAGCATATAAACTACTTAATTTTAAGTCATCTTTACCAGACTAAAATTTTGTACACCATTTTGCTGCTGTATTGTTACATTCTCCTACAGTTCTGGTTTCTTTTTAAAACAAACAAGCAAAAACCAAACAAAACCAAACAAACAAACAAAGAAAACCACCGCTAATTTAATACTTACATAACACACAAGGTTCTTTGGACCAGGCATAATGATTCACTCCAGCCCTACATATTCAGGAAGTTATTAGAGAGGGACTATGGAAGTAAAGCAGCCTCAAATGCAACAGAGAAATCAAAGGTGCCAACTAAAGACAGAGAAAAATATACTGAAAACAATATTGCAGAGAGAATGTATTCAGTTATGCAATACAGGCAGCTGCTAACGCTTGTCACAACAGGATAAGACACAAAATGATGAATAGTGTCAATAACTCTATTCCTCAGAAAGAATTAAGCTTTGATTTGGACAAAAGTACTTTTGAGCAAGAAGCAGAACTTTTAGGAAAGCCAAAAGACTATTAGAAAATATATCGGAAGAACCCAAAATCTCATCAATTTTCAATCCAGATAGACTCCAAGCTACCTTAAATTTTCAAATTAACATTGTAGTGAACATAGGAAAACATTCTGTCCTGCTAAACTTGTTTATATGGTGAAATTGAAATTCAAACCCTTCAAAGTGGACCAGGCTCTTAGTTGTGCACACACCTATGTTTCGTGTGCATGTGTGCATGTGTGTGCCTATAAATGTATGTGCGTGCAAAAGCTGCTCCCTTATACACAGACTGGATGACTTTCATTTGTGAAACTGTGTTCAGATGAGTGTGCTAATGCTGTATTTAAAGGAAGGAAGAGTTACTTCAGTAAGACAAAAAAAAAAAAAAAAAAAAAAATCTTTATAGTCTTTATATCCTCAAAATGTTGGACTGAAACACATCAAATTACTATTATTACTCTTAGGCAATGTTTTGGACCAAGACTCTCCTAAACTAAGTGCAGTAGGAATTTGCCACGGGCATTAAAGCTGGAGAAAAAACAATAGGTATTGACCTCCTCTGACTTGTAACTCGTATATTGTAGGCACTCGTCACAGAACAGTAACACTAACTACGTAAATTACTACGTGCCTCTTTTTAATCCCTAAGGACATTATGTTCGAGAGAATAACTTTTTAACCTGTTTCAAAAAAACTTTAAACTTTATTATTCACAGTGCTGACCTCATCCTTTGTGCATGTTTCTGATTTCAAAGCTGTTACTGACAGCAGTGTGAGTCCCACTTGGCCTGAAGACTATAACCGGTTTGCTTAATTCACGTAATTGAATTGCTGTGGTAGAATTGTTTTCCACAGCTTGTAGATCATTCTCTAAATAACACCTTCTCATAGCAGCTGTAAAAATTTGTGCAACTTCAATAAATAGTGTTTAGTGGTACAATACTAAGCTTTTACTAGTATTTCGACAACTTTCATCAGGCTACTTTAAGTTGAGACATAAATAAATCATTATAAATTAGGTACGTAGGCTTCTTCCAAAACCTATCTTTTTCATTTGCTGCATTCCAGACAGTCTGGATTCTTCATTAAGATACTAAATGGCCTGCCAGCTCACCTGCCACTAGTGCTGTGGAAAACAATTGACAGATACGGATACCCACAGGAGCCTTACTGAGGCTCTCGACAGAGCTAAGAAAAACGGAGAAATAATGTGTAACTTCAGGAGAAGGAGCTCTGGTTTACAGATGGAATGGTTTTGAAGAAGACTGACAAAGTACTTCTTCCACAGATGAGAAGTTATAAACAGATTTTTTGAACAAAGGGAGAAATGCTAAGATGGAACCCGGTATAGTACTTCGTGGCCTGGTACAAAGGTCAGACTTATTTCAATGTTTGAATTAAAAATAAAGTAAATAGCAGTGAGTCTGTTTCTCATTGTCTGATTCAGACAATACTGAATCAGCAATAGCAAACAATGAGGACAGTGAATTAATTCCAGTGTACCTAAAGAGACTGTGTGCTTTGACCTCTTACATTCATGCCAAGAGTGTTGTCTGACACTTACACAATTTCTCAACCAGATGCTGCAGTAATGAAATTCACTTCTATCAGTTCTCGAGTACTGAAAAATAACAGAGCAACTATTATAGCAATCACAGTGGGCTGGAAAGGATTTGTAATATGACCTCTAGCATGGGACTGAATTACAAATTCTAAATAATCTCCTGCATTATTCATAATTACAATATAATTATTTGATTACTACATTCTTATTTTTAGCGGCTTGATTTGTAGAATGCACAAAAGCTCTGGTCAAGGCCAGAGACCATTGACTATGAGCTGTGGAGACACAGGAAATCAAAGATGGATATAAAGAACTTTATATATCAATAGAATTGCAAACCCTGATTTAGGGATCCAAACTCATTATATTGTGTAGGAAGCAGGAAACTGCTTGGAAGTAGCAAAGTACGAAAATGAACAGGAGGAGGCATAGCTGAAATCCTATATCCAGACTATAATCTAGAGTCTTAACTCCCAACAAGAGTCTAGTATCTTTACCTACTGGAAACGCAGAGGCTGTAATTCTAAAGGTGTCTTACAACTATTCCTTCAAGGAACACACTGGGACTCATCCAATTCCGTTAAATGGGGTAAGAAAATGAAGATCCCTGGGTAGAGAGAGGAGGAACGGCAGGAATAAGAGAAAAGAGGAAAAGGAATAAGGGCACTGACAATATCTAGTCTAACACTATTCTGAATAGAATACTTGTCCAGGTGATGCAAGAGAATAGGTTCAGTGCTATTTTCAGCCTGAAAAGGCTTAAATACATACTTCTGATTCCCTAATATAATTTTTTGTTTATTGTTTTATTTGCAATGTGGAACATAAAATGCTTTCTTCACCTCTTGTTGAAACTAGATGACTATGCAGAAAAGAATGGAAGGTTCATGGAACCAAGAAGAAACCATGGAAACCAGAGAGAATCTTTAACAGTCCCTTCCAACTCAAACCATTCCATAATTCTATGAAAAAGGGACACAACTCTACAGCCTTGTGGCTAAAACACTCTGATGGGAAGGGGAAGGCCATGCTGGTGTTTGGTCTCGTATGTGCATTTTATACCAAAAATTATTGTATAAGAATCTGAAGAACCAAGACCAGAAGCTATGGCCATCCTTGTAGGTGACTTCCTAAATGTGAGGCAGAAAAGCCATGTTTAGTTTTGCACTTACCTTCTGCTCCAGTACATTTACTGTTCTCATTTGGAACAACCCCAATAGGAAAGACACAATGAGAATAACTGAAGTCTTCTCTGATTATAGTTTATTTGGTTGCATGCACTGCACGCTGCATCACTGAAGGCCGCTAGGCTGGCATGGAACCTGTGCAGCTACAGCAGCAGCACAAAGAGGGAAAGATCAGGTTTGACTTGGTGTGACCTGTTACAGCTCTGTTACATGCACACCACGATGAAGCCTGTACTGGTTACCAGTCCTACAAATGCACCACCCTTCTATGCATAACACGCAATGCAAAGCAGGTTCCTGTACAGCAATCTGGGACTCTCACCTTTGCTAACAGAACCTGGTGCATGCACAGAGAACAAATGCTGTCTCCATGGTGCAGACAGCAGCACACAGCCTGCGAGCAGTTGCACTCATGTGGTGCTACAGCTAGATGAATTTACATTTTGACAAATGATTGAGCATGGACGTACTCTCAGGGACTCTGATCCTCGTGCTAAAGGAATTGCCAAACACTTTTGGAAGACACATCTGGGAGAGTAATGGGGTAACAGCACAATATATTAACTGGCTGATAGGTGAACTGATGACATGGTATTTATGACAGCAATTTCCATTAAATTGAGCTTCCTCCTTAATAAATGTCATTTCTGTATTACTTTCTGAGATTCAATAAGGAGCAAAGCAGCCTATTTAGTTTAGAAAAATTATGTAAGATTAAAAATACTAGGTTTTATATAAGGTTTTATATTGCCTCCTTCCTGAATACACTGAAGGCAATTACACAACCATGAGACCACCTGGCAGGGACAGTTGTCTCTGAAAGTTTCTCTTCTGGTTGAGTTGTTTAAGCCTTCTTAAGGTTTCAAGATTTTTTTGTCATTCTTTGAAAAGAGAAAAATATTGAAGGGATGTAACTGAGATAAAAAAGCAATAAGAAAATAATGTAGAAATGTTCCACTTGATTTTTTTGCAGTATTTGTCCCCAAAAAAATATATCCAAATGAAAGGCTGCAGGAAGTGTCCAAGCTGTCATAAGTATCTGTGTCCCATAGTCTTCATTCTTATTATTTTGAGAACTCTCAGTGTATGCTCATTCAAGTCACAAATTATTTTTTCAATATTGTATCTCCAAAAAAAAGGGGAAATGTTTTCTCATTTTTGTCTGCCATCTAGTGTTTAAAAGCAGAATGCCTGTGTTCTGCATTTAGAAAGCTGAAAAAAATGGAGCACTACACAGCTTCTGCCTGTCATGCTATGTTGATGAAAACAGAAAACTGCATTTCCCTAAGGCTTAATTAAGATGTTACATTTAAGCAGTTATCTCAGATACCATTACTAGTAGAATACTACTCTAACAATTTATGTTAATTTGTCCTAGTGCTTTGAAATCCTTGGGATAGTTTTTTTTTCTGTTTGTTTGAGTGTCTTAGATGATTGTGCTGCATTTCCAGGATACCATCCATAATCGACTGGGCAAGTGATTAAAAAAAAAGTCTGTATATGCCCAAATGGCATATAATAGGGGTCCAAAGTAATGGGCAGAGCCTCACTTTGGTGCTGATCCATGCCACAGGATGTGGAGTGTCATGGAGTTGAGGAATCAGCCTAAGAGTTAGGAGTCAATCCAATGGTTCAGTGAAGCTTCAACTTGCTTAGGATAAGAAAGAAGTGCGGCACTGGAGGAGGGAGATAGGTGAAGATGGAGGAGAGGGAGAGGGAGAGGGAGAGGGAGAGGGAGAGGGAGAGGGAGAGGGAGAGGGAGAGGGAGAGGGAGAGGGAGAGGGAGAGGGAGAGGGAGAGGGAGAGGGAGAGGGAGAGGGAGAGGGAGAGGGAGAGGGAGAGGGAGAGCTCCATCTGGGGTAAAAATCAGACCCTTTTTATATCCTTGAGATAGTCTCAGGTTACCTATGTAAATGCCCGTCAAATAGCAATGAAGAGTAAAATTTAATTTTGTAAGGAATTCCAGAATGTATTAATTTCAGTGTATCTGTTCCACCTTTTACAGTGAAGGAGACTGTAAGGAAACAGAAAACTTTCATATATTGTAGATCAGAAAAGAGAACCCTAGAAAGACAAATTTTGGAACAATTACTTCTAGTAAATATCCATTTCTTAACCAACTGCCTCACGATGCAATGCATGATGACTTTCTTCACAACCAGCAGTCCAAGGCATATATATAATTGTGAATGCTATAAATAATTCTTGAAATTTAAAAGTATAGTGTAACTATAAATGGGCACAGAATGGACACAATAGTCTGGCTTTGAAATGTCAGAAATCACGTACATCAAAGAACAATTCTTCTTTCATTAAAGCAGGAAGATTTACCACAATTTTTGAGCTATAATTTGATTTACAGTTTGCATCTTATCTACAAAAACATGCATGAGCATATACATTGGGAAAACATTTTGAAAATTTTATTTAAAAAAACATATAAATAAATTACAGGAACAGCACTAATTAAAATCAAACTACTTTAAGTATTATCCTAAACTGGAAACTGTCACAACTGAAGTGTCCATTCTGACAAAGTTTAAGCATTGGGAATGCAATCTAATAGAGATCAGCTAACAAAATTTTGATAATCACAACGAATCCTTCTTTGAAGCTTTTCATAGAAAGTATTGAAGCAAAAGTCATTTTTAAATAGCTAATGTACATCCTATTAAAATTAAAATACATCTCAAAATGTGATAAATGTGTTCATTTACTTATTATATGAAAAGTACTGTAAGTGGAGATAGCCACCTTCTGCGTGCCTCAGAGAGATTCACCTTTCTTACCTAAAAAGCAGGCAGTTAGTCAAATGGGATGAATCAACTCTCCTTTAACTATAAGGAGAACTCACAAAATTAGCCTAGTGGAGCTGTCTATCTTTTAGATAAATGAATTGAAACCAACTCTTCTTAAGGTCCCCTCCACAGTAAAGAAAAGGCTAAGCTCTCAAACTGTTTGAGAAGGTGTGGACGCAGAATTTGTGCATGGGAATAGATGAATGTATGCCTTTTTGTCCAGTGTTTTCTTAGCTCTTTTGCTGATTTGTGTGGTTGTTTTGCAAACCTGATGAATCACAGGCCTCTGAACACATCAGATCAGACAGGTACAGCCATCTTCAGGGAGACCTGTGTGGCAAGAATGTCTGGGTTTGCAATTAGACTTGAAATGTGAAATCCCTGAATCTTTTCCTTAGAAGAGGTATGAATCACAGTGGTATATACATGTTGTACATATCTCTGTGGTAAAATGAACGCCTGAGCAAGCACAGAAAGGAATTTTACAAAGACCTTATGGGAAAAAGGTGACTGTTCAGAGCTATGTAAAGGTAAAAGGGACCGCATTATGAACCACAGAATTTGCCAGTCAAAGAAAGGCAGGATATGCATGGGCAGCCTGTGGCCAAACTTCCTTCTTACTGAAGTTGTTGGTCTTGTTTTGCGTAATTCTTTGTTACCATAAGAATGCAATTTATCCTACTAAATGCCAGTTCAACTCTTGCTTCAGATGGGCAACTGCTTCTTAAGCCATGGTACAAGATCCACCCCGATTCACCAGGCAGCCAAACAAGGAGGAGTCCTGGGGCATGCAGAACAGCAGGTGCAGCAAGGGAAGCTGCTTAGCCTAAAACCCCTGGCAAAGAAACTACTCCTGTACCATAGCCTAAAATCTACCAGTACTGTGTTGTTCTCATAGCAATAAGTGGCCTTTACCTAAAGAAACACAAAACAATGGGCTACCTGCATTACAACTACTTGAAAGTAGGCTGCAGCGAGGAGGGTATCAGTCTCTTTTATCAAGTGACAAGTGTCAGGAAAAAAATTCTTAATGGAGAGGGTGGTCAAGCATTGGAAAATGCTGCCCGGGGAATTGGTGGAGCCCCTATCCTTAGATGGATGGATGTAGTGCTGAGGGACATGGTTTAGTGATGGGACTCAGTAGGTCAGGCTGAGAGTTAGACTCGATGACCTTTAAGTCATTCCCAACCTAGATGATTCAATGATTCATTTGGTTTAAAAACAAACCTTACAATATATAGTGAAAACCCACACCAAACTAAAGAATAGCCCACAAGTCTTAAAACATTTGCCAGCAGTAGGCCATCACTAAATAATACAGGTAGGTATTCATCTATGGACAGGGAGTGCAGACCAGACCTGCAGAAGACTGACACAGTCCAGAAAGCAGCAACCTGAAGAAGACCTTGGAGAGAAGATCTGAGTAATTGGGTGCAACCTGTTGGTGTGCTGTGCCGTGGAGATTCTGGACAACAAGCAGCTCTCAGAGCCACTGAGCACTTCGCTGAGGTGAAGTGCTTTGGGAGAACTGCCTCTGTGTCTTGCCCTGGTACTCTTAAGATTCATAAAAATCTGAGAGGGGGCAAAAAAAGGAACTACAAATTATTCAGTGTGCTATAATCCCCTGGAAACAGAGGGGAAGGCGCTGAGCTCTGCTCTCTGGGGACAGCGACAGGACCCGAGGGAACAGCACGGAGCTGGGACAGGGGAGGGTCAGGCTGGGGGTTAGGGAAAGGTTCTGCACCCAGAGGGTGCTCGGGCACTGGGACAGGCTGCCCAAGACAGTGGTCACAGCACCCAGCCTGATGGAGTTTAAATAAGTGTTTGGACAGTGCTCTCAGACATCGGGTCTGATTTTTGGGTGGTCCTCTGTGGAGCCAGGAGTTGGACTTGATGATCCTTCTGGGTCCCTTCCAACTTGGGATATTCTGTGATTCATCCAGTATTCAGCAGCTGGAGGATGATGTGATGGAGGAAGTTCAATCCATTTGATTCTGACACTAACTGCAACACACAAGTGACACAAATTCTCCCGGGGAAAGAAAACGCAAGGAAAGGAAATTCACTTTATTCTTTTTAATCAGTAAGAGCACAGACAGGCGACTGGAATCCAGACCCCTACAAGAACCGCTGCCTCTCTGACGACCACGGCAAGGAGCCCACGACCCACCCCAGACATTCACCGCCCTCCCCTACCACCACCATTAGCTCCGGGCACCCCGGGCGGAGCCCCGTTACAGTGCCCCCTCCCCTCACAGCGCCCCCCCACCGCCCATGACGGCCGTGCCGCCCCGCACGTCACCGCCCCGCGCATGCGCACCACCCCTCCCCGCCATCGCCCTGCCCTTTCCCCGCCTGGCACCGCCCCGCCCACCCTGGCCTCAGCCACTTCCGTCGGGCTGCGCACGGCGCATGCGCAGCGGCGCGGCCCAGCTGCTTCCTGCGCTGCCGCGGTGGGGGGCGGCCGGCGGGGGGGGAGGGGGCCGGACCTGGCAGGAGCCCGGCGGGTCCGGCCTCGCTGCGAGGGGAGGGGTGAAAACAATAAATAAATAAACCCCGCTGCCCGCCCCGGGGGTGTACAGCAGCCCGGGACAACGTGGGTGAGGGAGCGCCGGGCTGGGCTGGGGCTGAGGTGGGCGACGGGGTGTGGGGCTGGGGCCTGAGGGGGCTCTGAGGGGCCTTAGAGGGGCCTGAGAGGGGTAAAGGCCGCGCCCAGCCTAACTGCGGTTCTGTACCGAAGGGTCGCGCAGGGAGCCGGTGCCCGCTCGGCCTCGGAGGAGTCCTTCATGGCAGTGTAATGTCATCGCCGCTTGGAAGGCTGTCTCTTGGCACGAGGTAAGGTGCCAAGGAGAGGTGCAGCTCGTTGGGAGGGCTGTCGAGCAGTTTGCTCTGTGCCACCAGGTGATTTTTAGCTTTCTGTTTACTGGGAGGACCAGCGAGCAGTTTGCGATATGCTAATAAGCGTTTTTGACAGCTGTTGCACCTTGAAGGTCTTTTCCAACCTTAATGAATCTGTGATTCCTCAAAATGAACATAAACTGGCCTTTTAGGGAGATTGTGTTAAAATTAAATAGCTGGAATGGTATTACCGAATGTCCTGGGCACTCGGTATTGCAAGATTACGTAATTTGAATGTTTGTCTGCCTTTATTGGAGCAATTAATAAGCTGTATCTACTTTAAACAACTCTGAGATTGCAGTCTAACTTGTTGCTGGTTTGGAGTTGCCATTGTTTAGTTTCTGCTTTATTTTGTTTTTGTTTTTGTTTTCCAGGTAACACCATGATATTGGACTTATTTATTGAAATATATTTTCTGGAATGAAGTAGACAAGCAACGTAGGAAAGGTGTAATTATTTATAAGTAATGACAGTTCATTTGTCTTTAGATACATATTTGTTCTTTGTGATTAACCCAAAAAGTCTTTGGTGGAAGCAAAGAACCAAGCACCTGTGTTTGTATAGACCTAAAGCCTTCTGGAGGATAAATCATGGAGTTCATCTTAGAGTTTTCCATACAAGCGAGCCTCAGTGTAAATGGGCCAGAAGCAGGACATTTTGGTATAACAAGCACATTTACAGCCATGACTTCTTATACTACAGAGTTTCTAAACTGTTGACTTCTTCTTCCAAAGGACTTACAAAAGTGAACAATCGCATGTCACGAATTAAGAATACCATAGAGTCTGTTTCAAAGGCAGTGTCTGGCACTCACAGTGAACTGATTTCGCGGATAGCTCGGTTAAAGTCACACTCAGGTACTCTAGGAAAAACAACTAAAAGTAATGCAGATGAAAATAACCTCAGTGCCAGTCTGGAAAATGGTAAACAAATTTCAGATGCCAGAACTCAGGAGGATTGCAACAGAGGCCTAGCTGCCAGGAAATGCACTGATGCAAACGAAAGCTTGGAGTCTATGCTAAAAAACTCAAGTGGCGCTCATCAAGATACTCCAGAAGATTCAGCCTCTAAAACCCAACTTTTTCACATAAGCTACCTTTCTACAAGTTTTGGAGAGACTTACAACTTTGTAGCTGACCATATCAACTGGTACTTCAGTAATAATTCCGTTATGGATCAAGAGAAAAAGAGGAATGCTTTGTTACAGGACTCTAAAAGTGAAGTGACAAATAAGCTTGGTTCATCAGAAAATACTGTAATTACTGAAGAAAAGACAGTGACTTCAACAGCTACTTTAGCTCCTGAAACAGAGACTCAGGATGCTGAAAAGACAAGTACTGCTCTTCCAGTTTCCACTAAGAAAAGTATTGCAAACTTTCTTTCTTATCCCAGTAACAGCGTACAAGCTTTTGTAGACAGTTACATTGGTGGGTTGGTGCCCAAGTTAAGGTCGGAAACAAAAGTTGCTGCACCAGAAAAGAGTAAACAGATAGAGCAAGAAGGGTCTGAGAAGGATGAGGAAGACAAAGCAAAAGAGAGTAAGACAGCAGAAGACCGGGAAAAGCATCTGTCCATTCAGAGAGAAAAGGCAAGTCTTTGTTTACTGTTTTTACGTATATTATTTCTATGTATAGGTATATTTTATGTAAGAATGTGTCTGTATAGATGTATTTACATGTATATACGTATAGTTCATATTTATATACATTGTAGCTCTAGTTGTTTCTTTTGGCTGCAGTGACAGTAACATCATACTGTTTCATGGTCCAATCATTTTGGAGTTGCCCTGACAATTCTCCCAGTCAGAAATCCTGATGCCAATTTGTTTGGTGTCTGGTTGTTCTAAGAATTCTTTATTTATTTCCTTGTAAACAAGGCCTGCTTCTGTTTAAGACATGCTTGTACGACATGCTGTCCAGGACTTCTGTGAAATCTTAAAATAACCTTTTGGAATTAGTCTTGACAAATTGTATACATATTTTAGAGTAGCTTTATGTTCTTTGTATAACTCTTATCTGTTTTAGATCATTGCACGAGTGAGTATTGATAACAGGACTCGAGCTTTAGTTCAAGCCCTACGAAGATCCTCTAATCGAAGAATCTGTATCAGCAGGGTTGAAGAACTGACTTATCATCTCCTGGAATTTCCAGAGAGCAGAGGAGTTGCAATTAAGGTGCAAATAATCTTTATGCTTAGAAAAGCAATAAATATCTGACAGAGGTATTCTTATAGAATGACATAAAACTTTCTTCTGTGATTTGTGGGCTAGGCATATTTTCTTCTTGTAAAGATTACGGTGTGGATATCTTTTAGCTTTTTATTTAGCTGGTTCAAGCAGATTCGTTATGCAAACTATCAGTAGTCTAGCCTAAGGCTGTTAAGATTGCTAAATTTAATTTAGAAGCATACAGCATTGTCATGTGGGTAGATAATATAGCTTATTCTAGTGGTAGATGAAGGTCGTACGCTGTGTTCTCTTTCGCAATTGTCCAGACGGGAATGTACTGTACGGTTGATCTACATATGTGTAACAGTTTTGATGCTTCTTTGCATGCTCCCCTCAAAGAAAGGACAGGAGTGGAGTGTAGCAATCAAAGAACTTTACGTAATCTAGTTCTGTTCGTTCTCTTTCCTGCATGCAGTGAGGACAGGAGGTGGGTGGTAGGCTGTTCTAGCCCAATCAGGTGTTTGTCAGTTCCATGTGTTTTTCCACAAGATGTGACAGTTGGGTGACACGGATTGTAAAATTGCTGGATGGAGTTCAGGCCAGGAGAATTACCCTGGCTGGGCATTGGTCAGACGTGCACATGAATAGTTGTGAAATATTTTATTATGAGAGAGTGCACTCACTACTCCCATGTTGATTGTAATATATCTTTGTGATAATAATTCCAAATTTAACAGTCAGTGTGAAGAATTTTAAGTTTTGTTTTGATATTAATATACTTTGAAGGCACTTGCTACTTTGAATCAGTGTGATATTTATTCATTAAAATCTGTGCTTTGAGTTGTACTTCATGTTCTCAATACTGGAGTTTCTATTTGGGAAATGTGACATTAATGTCCACAAAACTAAACTGCTGGTTAAATAATTAAAAAAAAACTAAAATAACAGTAAACTTAGCTTTTATAGTTATTAGAAGGATTTTAATTTCAGCTTGATTGATGAGTTGTGAGAGCTGGTTATCTTTAACAAAAACATACAACATAATATTGGAGTCATTTCTTCCCCTTGGTAGATATAGAGATGGGTAAACACAGGCTTAAAGAAGTTTTCTTGTAACTCATATACTACTTTAATTCTAAAATGTGAAACTAGTGAATATGAGTATGAATTCCTTTGGTATAAACATTTTGATAACTACAAAGATCTTTTATCATAACTATAGGAAAAAGTAATCCCATGCCTCCTGCGACTGAGACAAGCAAATGACGAAAGTCTTCAGGCTGCTGTTAGAGAGACTTTAGCAATAATTGGATATACAGACCCTGTGAAAGGCTGGGGAATTCGAGTCCTTGCTATTGATGGAGGAGGAACAAGGTAAAACTTGTTTTTAATAGATGCTTGTATATCTCTTCATAGTGTAACTGTAAATAGAATTTCAGTTCTTTGACAGTTCTGTGCCTAAACATGCAAAGTCTGATTTACAGTTCTGTTGCATTTGACTATTCAAGTCATAGGTACTTACTTCTGTATTCATTTTTACTTAAATTTCCATGGATTAATAGTCCTGGGACTCTGAAATTACTTTTAAAGTTGGCTACACGCATCAGTGCTTCTTGGACTGACCCTTTCTTGTTTTGGAAATGAGTAAATTAAATGGTCATTTTACTTAGTGCTCATCTCCATAATTCAAAATTGGCAGGAATTGCTGGTAGTATTTTGTACTTTAATGTTTATGTCAGCTTAATAAGACAAAACCTGTTCTTGTACCCTTCTGGAGGACAATGTGCCTTAGCAGGACTAGTCACATGAAAGAATGAATAGGTTAATGGTGAAAACCCTTCTCGCAGAGCTTTTTGTTTATATTTCTTTACCTACTACCAACACCTGCTTTTATTAAATGGATGTATCACATGTCCTCAGTTACTTGCATGAATTTATTCACCTACCACAATTTGTAAAGAGTAGCAGCGAAAGCATATGCAGTGTTTAAAATCTGATATTTATTAAAAGCTATGTTTTCAGGCACATTTGAAGAAATCTTCTTGTCAAATGTTTACTGGTTCACAACTTTTTGTTGATAGAGAGTGGATTATGAAGTCATAACAGAAATAGTTTTGCTGACTTTGTTTCTCCATGGTATTTATTTACATCAAAATCAGTTGCCTTCAGTAAGGAGTAAGCATGTGACAATGTCAGCTTGGATGTTTCTGAAAGTTCAGTGTAGACTACAAAGTAAAAAAGAAAGATAGTTCACAGATAACAGCACAAGATCAAAGATGTTTTCTGTCACATAATTTCACTTAAAAGTGCAGGCTCATGTGAGCTGTAAAACTCAACGTTGGGCAAATAAGTAAATGCAGTTGATTATAATTATGCTTATGGCAGAAGTATAAAGCATGTTTGCTTGTTTACTTTTCAATAAAAATGTGAATGCTTGCCTACATGTATAAATAAAGTTGTAATGTTTCTGTTAGATTTCTAGGTCAGTGATATTATAAGGACTTTTTTTTCAATTTGCCTTCTTCGTGCTGTCATCCTGCCAACAAATAATTATGAAGTAGAGTTGCCTTCAAGCATTATATGATTTTCTCATTAATTGTAAATTTTTGTAAACCTGGTGTTTGCACTAGATAGCAGTATCTTAAACATATGGGGCTAGTATGTTAATACAATGTATAATTATCATAATATTTAAACTGTAAGTGCTTGTGGAAAAGTTTTCAAGTTTAAACTTGTATTAAGGGAAATAATTTGTAGCAAGGAGGGGCTGATCTCAGCAGGATGTGTTGGCAAGGCAGTGCTTGGTTTGATGCAGCTTTAGCCGTACACAGCTCTTTAGCATAGGCCTGGAAAGTATTGATACCAATACTTTTTCATTCCCTGAAATATTCAGGCTTCTTGTTATTGCAGTTATCAGTTCTGATTAATCAAAGGGATGCGTAATTAAACCTACATAAGATAAAACTGCCATTATATGTATGTTTTTTTGTGTGTTTCAGGGGTTTAGTTGCACTACAAACGCTACGGAAACTAGAAGAACTTACTGGAAAGCCAGTTCATCATCTTTTTGACTACATTTGTGGTGTAAGCACAGGTAACTGTTAATCCTCAAGTTGGAATTTTGCTATAAATATAGCAAGAACATCTGAAGATAGATGTAGATTTTTCAATATTTGCCAGGTTTCTGACTTTGAGTGTAAGCTGGGAAAGTACAGGTGTAATTTTAAAGTTGTTTTTTTCTTGTAAGTGAAAACATTGGGTTATTCATGATATACTGGTTGCTTTTGATTGAAACTTCAAACAGATTTGTCACTTTTTCAGTGAATATAAAACCTTGATTTTTTGCACAGTTACAAATGTCTTAAGATGTTTATGGCATTTACAGAAAAATGTGATATTCCCTGTGGATTAATAGTGGGTCAGTAATGTTTCCTGTCTTAATTAACGACCTCGACAATGGCACAGAGTACATTTGTATGAAGAACATGGATGATACCATATTAGGGGGTCAATACAGTGATGGACACTGCCCAGATCAGCCTTCATAGGCTGGAGAAATGGTTTAACAGGAACTGCCTGAGGTTCAGCAAAGGCAAATACAGAGTCATCCATCTAGGGTGGAATAACCTCATCTAGTATACGTGCTGTGGGCTGACTGGCTAGAAAACAGCTCAGCAGAAAAAGACCTGGTCTGTTCGGAACAGGTTGAACATGAATCATCAGTGTGTCCTTGCAGCAAAAAAAGCCAATCACATATTAGCTTGTAATGTACCTAGCAGATTAAAGGTCTCTGGCCCCTTTATGTTTTCTTTCAGCTCCCCATTTGCAGATGTTGACATCCTGATTGTGTTTGACAGGCACACTTAGACCGTTGGGGGTCTGGAGGTCACAATGTGTGAGGAGAGGATGGAAGAACTGGGTTTGTTCAGCTTTAAGAAGAGAAGGCTAAGGGAGGCCTTATTGCTGTTTCAGCTAATGTGAAAATATAGAGAAGCTAGCCTATTCTTGAAGGTGCACAGTGGTAGGAAAAAAGCCAGCAGGCACAAGCTGCAGTACAGGAAACAACAATTAGGTACATGGAATCACATTTTCCTTGCAAGGATGGTCAGACACTGGGAAGAGTTGCCTGAACAGACTGGAATATCCATCCTTGGAGTCGCTTAAAACTTGGATGAACAAGTCCTGAGCAACCTGCTCTAGTTGAAACTCCTGTTTGACCAGGAGTTTGGACTGGACAATCTCTAGAGGTCCCTCCCAGCCTTAATTACTCAGTGACTCAATGATAAGTTGCTTCTCCGTCGGAAGTAGGAAACTGTAAATGTAAGTTTATTTTAGAAAGACTATCATTGCTTTTTAGATGTTATGCTAGGCCGGTGGCAGCAAATTACTGTTTAAAAATGTGAGGTATGCTCTAGTTCAATAACTCGGTTTCCTTTTGAAACCCAAATTCTTTTTTTCAATATACTTATTTTCCAGTACAATTCAGTTCTAAAATGTATTAAATGCAGATCACTGTGGGTAAATACATTGTCCATGTTTCCAAAGATGTGTTTAGTAGGTTCAAAATAGTAGAGAAGGGGTGAATGGTTAGGTCTACTAGACAGAATTTGTTTGCAGACACGCTATCGTTGCCTGGTTTACTTTTTTTTTTTTTTTTTTTTTTTGACAGTCTGAAAAAATTCTTGATAAATTTATTTAGCAGTGTGAGGGGTTATTTCTTTTGGAAGGTATTAGAAAAGTTCTGTTAGTGAAACTGTCATCTTCAATCACAATGAAGATGTTTTATCTTTGCTAGAGAAGCCCGGTGTTCTTACTCAATTCAATCCCACTTGTGATTAGAACTAACTTTATTCTGAATCCTTCTCACCAGATCTTGGGGTTTTTAACTGCTAATACTTAACTCTTTCTGTTAAGCTTTGTTTCCACAAGCAAGTTTTTGTCTGCACCAGTCCAACGTGCAATAGGTGACAGTACCTGACTGGGAGAGGATGTGCATGTTTGTCAGCACGTGCTAGCTGTGTACGTTACCACTGCAGTTTGTGTTGACAGCTCGTGTACCGATAGGATTTGCAGAAGCTTGCAGCTGGATGAATGATGGTTTACAGAAGTGTATTAAGTGATAAAAGCTATATCCCTTGTGCATTACAGTTCTTTTTTTTTTTTTTTTTTTTTTCTGCTGTGCTTTTCACATCTCTTACAATCCTTTAGCTGTTTTGCCTTTGAGCTTAAGAAATCAGTGTGCTGTGACTTCAACATCAATCTGTCTTTGTCGTTAGTTTCTCTGTACTTCTCTACGCTGTTGGTCATAGGGTGTAAATGTGGCAGTCACACAGAAAGATCGCTGAAATGATGCCGTAATGAGCCCTGCACGCTTTGGTCACTTACCTCTGAGCACAATACCTGGGTAGGGAAGCACCAGAAAATCCACGAGCATGTGAAACAGAGATAGCCACTGAATGTTGTTCTATGGAGGAAAAGTAAATCCTGTGCAATGTAGAATTCACAAGAAAAACATGGGGCTGGTTCCCCTATGCATTCTCCCAGCCTTTAGTGATTTGCAAGTTAGGAGCCTCCTGGAACAAAGTTGGCACGTCTCTATATTAAAATCTCTTTTTTCCTCATATTTTCTTTCCAGTTTTGAAATGCTTTTTAAACACCTTTCTGACAGAAATCTAGTTTCAGGAAAACTCATAAATAAGTCAAGTCATGGTATTATAGAGCTGACATTGACCTTAGGCTATCTCATTTCCCAGGGGATGGATCAGCTATGAATGTTTCACTGCTGACAGTTGTCAGACTCTGAATCATAACAGATGTCTTCAGAAAACTTGTGCTCTGCTGTCTTTAGACAACAAAACTTCCAAATGTAATGTCAATCTACTGTTGCAGTTCAAATGTTTCTTCTTGTCCCAACTCCCCAGGGACATTGTTTTTCTTTCTCTTTGCATTAGCCTCTTATGTATATGAAGGCTTTTGCTATACCCAGTTTATTCAGGCTTTCCTTGTCAACAGATTTCTTGATGTGTGGTTGTGCTTTTTTTTGTGGATTTTTTTCAGTTTGTCCATTTGTTTTTTCAAGAACATCATGCAAGTCAACATAGAGCATTTCAGTTGAACTCTTATTAGTGTTGAATAAGGAAGAAATACTACTTCTTTCAGGTTATATTCTTATCTATCTTGTGTCTTATTAGTGACCCATGTCCTTCAAGATATGCTCCTTAGCCTCCCAGGCTTTAATTATTTATTTTTTTTTCCCTTGAAGTGTTGACAGTCAAGACTGAGAGTGTGAGCTGCTCTTTCACTAGGCCATCAGATAGAGCCTGGACTCTGATTTTAAGCTTGCTCTCCTGTGTGTGTCTTGTTACCATGCAGCAGGTTTCAGCAAAGCCCTTTATCGTGTAACTTGACTCTGATAATACCTACTGCCACTTGCATGCTGACACAGAGTGAGGGTTTTGGTGCTCTTTCTCAGGTGGTGGTGAGGAAAATGAGCTTGTATTTCGCATGAAGTTTGCCCTTCAGTTTGAAACTATTCATGAAAATAGTAAATACATGATATTGTAGAATTAGTGCTAGAGACTAAAGAGGAAAATAAGGTAGCAGAGAGCTTGCATGATTTTGGAAAACTTTCTTTGCTGATAGATGTTTGGTCTGAGTTGAATTTTGTGATATGACAGTCGAGTAAGTTTCTCTTGACACAAATTTAATGTGACAAGTAGCCCCAGGTTAAATTAAGGATGTGTGCTACACTTAAGAATTGGAGACTGTTGATACATTGACACTGCTATCATGACTGGGGGGTCTGTGAGAAGGGAAGAAGCTTGGAAGTGGTGTTTCCTTTAAAGCCATCTGTGGCTGTATGTAGTTCTTTCTGCATGTGTGTTTTATTCTTAATCCATTTCAAGAATTTACTTTTGAAATGAACTTTATTCAAATGTATTGCATTCATTTCCAAATTTGAAAGACCTTAGTCCTATTTTTTCTTAATGCTTTAGTTATATCTCAGCGTTGCACAATTAGATTCAGAGGTTGTACACACCCCTTTCAGTTTAACATTCCTAAGAATTTTAGCAATGTATTGATTATAAATTTCAAAAGTCTTTTTAATGATATTCTACAGTCTTGCTTTTTGGAAATTGTTTTGTTCCTACAGAGGTAGGTCATGCCTTTTTTAGGCACACACTAGATGGCAGTATGTATGAATAGAAAAAATCTTTTGGAAGGGACCTTCAAAGATCCAGTGCCTCTGCCTGAACACTTCAGGGCTAAACCAGAAGTTAAAGCCTATTATTGAGAGCATTCTCCAAATGTCTCTTGAACACTGACAGGCTTAGGGCAGCAACCACCTCTCTAGGAAGCCCATTACAGTGTCTGACCACCCTCATGGTAAGAAATTTTCCTAATACCTAGTCTGAACCTCCTCTGGCGCAGCTTTGTGCCATTCCTGCATATCCCATTGTTGGTTACGAGGGCAAAAAGACCGCCACCTGCCTCTGCACTTCCCCTCCTCAGCAAGTTGTAGGGCAACAAGGACGCCTCAGCCTCTAGAGTAGACAACCCAAGTGTTTTCAGCCTCTCCTCACAGCCTTGCAGCCCTTTTACCACCTTTGGTGCTCTCCTCTGGATGCTTTCAAGACCCTTAAAATGCTTTTTATATTGTGGAGACCAGAACTGTATGCAATCTTCAAGATGGGGCCATGTTAATGCTACTTATAAGGGAGAATCACCTCATGGACTGGCTGGTCATGCTGTGCTTAAAGCATCCTAAAATGCGATTTACCCACTTGGCTGCCAGGGCACACTGCTGGCTCACGTTGAGCCTGCTGTCGACCAGCACCCCCAGATCCCTTTCTGCTGAGCTGCTCACCAGCCGCTCATCTCCCAGCCTGTGTCTGTGGCTGGCATTGCTGTGTCTCAGGTGCAGAACCCAGCATTTTCCTTTGTTGAACTTCATTCTGTTGATGATCATTCAATGCTCCTAACTATCTAGATCCCTTTGCAAGGTCTCTCTGAGTGATTGATTGTAAATGTTTGCCACCAAACGTATTCAAGAACAGGCAAAATTCCTGTTGTCTCACAGAATTTTCCTAGATTTTTTCTTCAGTCAATCAAGGAGTTTGGAAGATTGCAAGCAATGCTCCAAATATTTTTAAATACTACAGCATAGATTATTCATCCTCATTTCTCTTTCCAAATAAAGCAGTGGAATTAATTTCATATCAGCCATGTATGTTTTTGCAATGATGAAATCTGCAAAACAAAATAATGTCATTTGTCAATTTCTCTACATTCTGTTTATGAAAGATATGTCCTTCTAAAGCACGGTTTATGATATTTGAACAGTAATTTGGTGATATAAACATCAGTTAATCTTCCCTTTTCAAGATAGATGTTCTGCTAACCTGTGAACTATGTTAATGGTAATCCATCATTGTAATCTTATTCCATGTTATATTTAACACTTCAAAATACTTCTTTTCAGGAGCTATATTAGCTTTTATGTTGGGGTTGTTCCATATTCCTCTGGATGATTGTGAAGAACTGTATCGCAAGTTAGGATCAGACGTTTTTAAGCAGAATGTAATTGTTGGAACAGTCAAAATGGGTTGGAGCCATGCCTTTTATGACAGCGATATCTGGGAAAAAATGCTCAAGTAAGTAAAAATAAATTATTTTTAACCTGATTTTTAATGCAAGTTTGAGAGCCTTCATTTTTGTTATTGTTTCCATGGTAAGCAAATTCTTAAAAACAAAGAAAAAGGATTAGCCTATATTCTCATTCTTCTGAAATAACTGTTTTCTATTTACCAAAACGTTTAAAGCCTTTAATGTAATGGTTTCTGTTTCTGGGGAATAAAGTAAGCTTTAGTGCACTGATTTCTGATTATATTCCTGTCTGTTTGCCAACTCTGCTTCATCTGACTCATTACAGATCTGCTACAGATTTTACTAGCCACATGCTGTGCCTTTTTATTTTTTAAGGAGACATAGCAAGAACTGAAATAATATGCTGTAGTAGGCATTTTTAATTTTAGATGCGCTATTGAGTTTTCTTGCCTGCTTTGAAAAGCGAAAAGAGCTGTAAGGACTGCAATGAAAAAATATCCAATTTGTTAGAGTTAGCAATAAGAAGATACTTGTTCAGAGATATGTGTACAGGTGTGTTAATGAATATATGGGGGGGGGAAATCAGTGGAAGAAATTGCTAATGCTTATTAAAAATTCTATTACTTTTATTTATTTGTATTCATGTTGATAGTTGCTGTGGTTTAATCCTGGCAGGCAGCTCAGCACCATGAAGCCACTTGTTCAGTTTCCCCAGGAATGATGGGGGAGAGATTCAGAAAGTTAAAAGTGAAAGAACTCCTGGGTTGAGATAAAGACAGTTTCCTAGGCAAAGCAAAAGCTGTGCAAGAGAGCAAAGCAAAACAAGGAATTTATTTGCTGCTTCCCATCAGCAGGCAGGTGTTCAGCCACTTCCAGGAAAGCAGGGCTCATCACACATAATGGTTTCTTGGAAAGACAAACACCATCACTCTGAATGTCCCTGTCTCCCTCCTTATTTACTCCAGCTTTTATTGCCGAGCACAGTACCACATGGTATGCGATGTTCCTGTAGCCAGTTTGGGTCAGCTGTCCTGGTTCTGTCCCTTGTGTACCCCCAGCCTCCTCACTGGCAGGGCAACACGAGAAGCTGCAAAGTCCTTGGCTCTGTGTAAGCCCTGCTCTGCAACAATTAAAAACATTGGTGTGTTATCACCAGTGCTTTCATCAAAAATCCAAAGCAATGTTGTGTGAGCCTCTACAAAGAAAATTAACTCCATCCTGGCCAGAGCCATGACAATAGCTCACTTATTTATAATTTTTAGTGGAAACTGACACTGATTCTGAAAGAACAGAAACAACTTACTCTGAGAGCAAATGTAAAATGGTAAAAAGCTTCTCTGGATAAGAAGTAACAGGTTTATTTGGAAATGTGGTTAATGCGTTTTATGGGATTGAAAGTGTTTCTTCTGGACATTAGTGACTTCTGCTGCCTGAGGTTTAAGAATATTGATGGCTTGTTGAAGTGAAGATAGGCTTCCAAGCACTTTTTCTTTGTGATTTTACAAATTTTTAGGAAAGTTAAATGTTAGTGATACCAATATCATGTATCTTTTCTTCTAAGATATCTGGAGTTCCTCTTTCTTCCAGAAAAGAGGCAAGGCAAATAAATACCTCTCTTCTTCCCCTGCCCAACTGGAACAGTCTTAGAAAGACCAGGATTACCTTGTTTGGAAGTATTTCGCATGCCTTTAATTGAAATGCTCTTATTCTCTGTAGCTGCATATAACACAAGGGAGATAAAGTACTCTATTCATGGACAGTGGACAAAAGTGAGGCAATTATATTAATTCATAGATTAAAAATAAAATCTAGTGATTAACAGATTACTCTTTTTTGACCCAGTTCTGCAGTGTTGATGGGAGATGCTATACCTACACAACACTTCATTGAAACAGTAGGATTTCATGCTGGTTTCCTCACAGCCTAGAACTAAGAAAGAAATTGAAAGGTCTTATAGCATCTCTTTATGGAAATAAGCTCAGATCTAACTTTAAGTAATTGCATAGGAAAACTACTTTGTATTTTCTTTAAATATAAGTCTTAGCAATGCTGAGGTGATTTTTTTTTTCTGTTTAAATGGTAGTTAGGTTTGTCAGAGTTGCTTGAAATAGAGTATAAATTTCCAATGAATAGACATGCAACTTACATTTAGCATTTGATGGGATTACTTCCAGGACAAGTATTCTTGCTGAAAATAATTCAGCTAGTGTTGCATTAGGCTAAGGCTAATATTGAATTCATTCATGGGGTACATCATAAATTCCATTTCTGAAAATTACAACTAATTTTGTTTAACTTCTTATTCAGTGTATTAGGGAATTGATTGTCTTAGATATTATTGTAACTTATTTTAACATTTCTTATTGACTCCTGTTACAATTTGAAGAATGGTTTTAATCAGTTATCTTAATTACTTTGTGAACAAAACTATACCTACTGTATAATCTGTACATCAGTCTATGTAATGCTGTATTGAATTGCATTTACAAGGAGAATCTGGTGTATAGTACCAGTTTTTGTCTTCTCTTGCCTTTTCACATTTTTTCCTCTCATACTATCTTGACAAACAACTGGAGAAATTTAGTGTGAGTAGCTAGGAGGTGTTTTGTTTTTTTTTGTTTTGTTTTTTTTGAAAAGCTAACTAAAATCTCATACTGAGGAAAACAAAAAAACAAAACAAACAAACAAACAAAAAATGAAACTAACAAAAAAACTTGCTGATTTAAATGAAAACCTCCTGAATTGTTATGGATGAGCACCCACTCTATAGGCTTTTATATCTTGATTCTAAGCAAATGGAAGTTGAAATAGATGCTGCTATGAGATTAACTAGTATGCTGATATTCTCCAGTGTCCTGCATTATGCAGGAGGGCTACCTTTTAATTAGTGATTAGAAAACTGAATAGGAAAAAATTCCACCTGAAAAACGAATACTAAATGTATATCGAATTATCATTACGGAAAATAAGCTTACAACTTTCTTCCAAATCATGCAGAACAGTGCATTTCTTTTATCTTTGCATAATGTAAAACAGTTCAGGAGAGTTACTTTCATTCCTGTAAAACTGCCTAATGAGGTTATTGATTTTTGGATTCTTAAATACTGCGAAGTACTTTACTATCCTCTCATAAAGTAGTTGAGTAATGCAAAAATACACTGATTTTTTGTTTAAGTATGTAGCGAAGTGAGTAACTGAATCAAGACTTCAGTCACTCTTCAGACTTACTTCCAACAGCCTAGTAGGTATGAAGTACTGGTTAACTGAAGTTAACTTCATTAACTCTTTAAGCTTGTTGTGGAATTCTGATTGTTAAAGTGAAATCCAAGCATCGTTTCTTCTAAATGCAAAATTCTTAGAGAAGTTGGGGGTTATAAAAATGTATGTCTCTTGTTCATGCTAAGCTGATGGAGCACTTTCAATTTTTTACGTTTATTTGCAGAGAAAAAATGGGCTCAAATCTTTTGATTGAAACGGCAAGAAATTCCAAATGTCCGAAGGTACGTACAATGTTCTGAGGTCAATACAAACTGTATGCTTCACAAGTACTTAACAGGGTTTGAGTATTATCACTAGAAGAATATTGGATAAATACTAAGGGTATTGATAAGCTCTGCAAGCATCTGTATAAGATAACCTGTGCTAATAAAGAATAAAAATTAATTAGACACTTTAATTTCTTTAGCAATTTCTTATGGTTTTAGGTAACACTACAAGATAAAGTATGTTTCAGGTTTGTAAGCAGAGGGGTACTTAGGTCAGCCTCTTGAAGTTGTGCAAAATTTGTTTTTGGATACAAGAAAATTCTAGTATCTGGAGATCAAATGGAGATCTGGAGATCATGTCAAATGCAGTATCTTACTGTGTAGTAACAGGAAGGAGTCTCTTTTCAGTTTATCTGGACTACCAGGTTTTCTCCATTCACATTTGCAGGCCTTAAGTTCTCTATTCTTTCTGTATCATCTAAAAGGCACCATTTAGTTGGAGGGGTTTTATATTCAGCAGCAGCACAAGAGTGAAAGATGAGAAAGCATGGGTATTTTTGGTGAAGGGTAGGGTGTGAAGAAAGAAGGGAAATATAATAGCACATTTCAGAACAATCTGCAATTAACAGGTGTTTTGGTGTCATAGCAGTATATTCAATGCTTTACTGTTAAATGGAAGACATTCACATTTTTCTAAACATAGAAACATGTGCTTGACTGATCGCGTTCCTACTCCATGCCTAAAACAAGGACATGAAAAGGCTGGAGTGGTATGTTACTTTCTGAGAGAGAAGTTATTCTATGTTGACTTGAAAGTTATCTTTGAACTGGGATCTTTGGCTTCCTTCCATGTTCTTCAGTAATAAAACGTGAATATAAATAGAGTTGAAACTAGTTATTCACAGTAATCACTTTGTAGTGCTGGCACTCTTTGCAGGGCCAGTAAAATCAAAATACACAGTTGTGTGTTCTGTGATGCTGTTAAATTCAGGAAGAGATGGATTTTTCCAAAAGATGCCCAGCATTTTACAAGTTACACTTTTGCTTCAAGAAGCGGGGAATATGGATGTTACAAAAAAAAAAAAAAAAAAAAAAGCGTCAGTTTAGAAAATTTAATAGAAAACTTATCAAAGTGTTTCTTTCTGTAGTGATGAGAACCAGGCTTTTCTTTTGACAAAACAGGAAACTTTTTTCCCCATCAAATGATATAATATAAATCATGCACTCATTTTCCTTCTCATTTTCATTTAGAAGTTACACTTTTGTTTTCTTTTTTTATGGAGGTGAACTTGCTGTGTATTAAATTATTTTTATTATTTTAATTCAGCTACTTACGTAGCTGAATAATGGAAATGGATACAGCGATATCACAGCATCAGCTGCTAGTGTTGTTGAGTAATGTTTCACATACAAAAAAATATTCAGTAAAACAGTACACAAAATAGAATTGAACACCCACTTGTCTGCTATAGAGTATTGTTCTAAACAGGGCCAGGCAGTCTGGGTACATCCTCACAAAAAGGTCTTGCAAATTCTAACACTCACCCATAATTATAGGTACTCCCACCTCATGCATTTATATCTGTAAAATGTGCTGAATTCTGCAGTCATGCATTTTATGGAAATGCAGTTGTGGCCTTTCACTTAAACTTATGTATGTGGCTTAATGATGTTTACATGTCCTTACAAAAAATTTGAAAGAAAGTCTTTCAAAGATTTTCCCCCCTTTGAAAGAGATTTTTCCTGCAATCCTTTAACAGAGGTTGCAATGGTAAGTAATTGTTTCCTAGGAGAAAGAAATTGAATGATGTTTCTTACATATGTATTTAATACCTAAGTTACCATTTGCTTGTTACTGTGTGAGAATTGTGCAGGCCTACTTCTAGTGCACTTTTCACTTCCATTAGGATTTTTCTTTTAGAGCAGTTTGAATTACGTGGAGCTTGAAATAATAATTCAACAAAATAAATATGCAGGGATTATTTTTTATGTGTATCTAGCAAACAAAGAATTGGCTTTGTTTTCTAGTGTTAGCATTAACTGCTACTCATGAAGGTGGAACTTCTTTTAATTGCATATCATATATGACACTAGCTTTGTTTAAATGTCAGTGGATAGATACTAGTGGAAACAAAATAGTGGAAACAATATTAGGTTTAAAAAAGCTTTCTCTTTAGGGAGATTGTTGTTTGTTTGTTTTTTTTTTTAAGTTCTTAAAATTTAAATAAGTATTATAAAAAAGTTAATAAAATATGTACAAAGGATTCCAGAGACTCATTAAATGTATAAATTGAATTTCATAGTTTGTGAAATTGTCATTATCATATTATTATGTAATATAACTCAGTTTTGTTCCTTCTGACTCCCTAGGTAGCTGCAGTAAGCACCATTGTAAACAGAGGAACACCACTCAAAGCATTTGTTTTTAGAAACTACAATCACTTTCCTGGGGTTAAGTCTCATTATATTGGAGGCTGTCAATATAAACTATGGCAGGCCATCAGAGCATCATCTGCTGCACCAGGTTACTTCCAGGAATATGTCTTGGGCAATGATCTTCATCAGGTAAGTTGAAATCTCATCCTTTACTGGAAAATATTTACTATTATTTCTGGAAAAGAAAGTTGCCTGAGTTTCTGAATCAGAACTAAGCAAATCCCTTCATAGCAGAAAGAAAATCTAAGGTGGGTTAGGAGTAAGAAAGGAAACTTTTGATTTGCATAGCCCTTATAGAACTAGAAGGGTATTGGCATAAAAATCTTTATGGTATTAATGTGAACTTAAGTTCTTCTGCTGTTTCTTTCTTCTCTGCCTGGAAGGAAACTTTATATGGGTTGTAAATGCCTCTGACTTCCTGCTTACAACTGGTATTTCATTGAGCATTATTTCACTAAACAGATGGTATGGCTTACTATCTAACGATACCGTAAGGTGTGAAAAATTCAAGTTGTGTGTTTCAGTGTTCCTTTTATTAGTGAATAACTTCTGTTTATGAGCTACTTTTAATTCCTTGTACTGATAGTTAAAGCTCTGCACTGATTCTGAGTTTAACAGCAAAAAGTAGGAGATGCTCTGGCAGTTAGATTAAAATCATAAGACAACTGCAAAAGAAATTCCCTTGAGGATAAAGCAATGTCTCCTGTTAATAGTGAATGGTTTCTTACTTTATTATAGCTCCTGTTGGTGACCCTGAGTGGTGAAGAGTGAGGCAAATTAACTTTACTTACTAGATGTTTTTTAATCTTTCTGTTCTTGTCCTCCAGTGCCCCTTGATTGTTCCATAAGTCTGAGTTTAAAGGAATTGTTTTTACAATACATAACTTATTTAAAAATATTAGTGTTTATTTGCGAAAAGATAATTTCAGATCTGTGGCAGAAAGGACTGTAATAGATGACTGAACCCCAGACCTTCGACAAAGACAGCATAGGATTCTATCACTTAAATCTAAAGAAAACATCCATTACATTCCTATCATACTAATTCATATGATGGCATTAGCATTAACTAATGGGAAGCAATACTAGCATATTTTCAGTAATAAGTGTACCTGTATCACATCCACAGTTTCTCATGGTGTTCATTAAAAGGTTTTGTAATCTCATTAACATAGTAGTGTGCATAAGTATTACTGAAGTTTAGCAGATAAATAAGGAATGTAAATAAAAGTTTCATTATATTAACAGTCAATAAACAGAAGCGCCGATACAAAAGCAAAACAGGTAGAATTTAACCTGAAAAAAATCAGCATATCTGGGAGAACAGTTCTGCAAAACTTGTCTGCAATTGTCCTCTTAAAGTGAAAGCAAGTCTGCATATTTTCTGCCTAGACTGATAAAGCAAGAGAGCTAAATCGCCAGATGAGAGGGTAAAAATACTTTAAGGTGTAGGACACTGCTTTTAGACTCATAAGTAGCATGAGGCATGTATTTAATAGTCATACATCATACTAAGGTTTGAGGGTATCCAACATGTTATTTATATATTTTTTTTTTTCCAGTGCTCAGTTTCTTTTTGTTCCATACATTGTTGCAGTTGCTGAGGTTTTTGGAAAGGATAACAAGAGAGCTTATTGTAGGCCTTTGTATGTTTCTTTTCATATAAGACAGCTTTTTACTATGTAATGTAGTTTTCTTAAATTACTCAGATATGATGAATTTGTCTAGTTTTAAATGTTAATTAATGGAAACTGTTCATATGTTGGCAATTTTGTGTGTGCATTCCAAAAACATTAAATACTCATTAAACACCATGTTTGAAAACAGTAATTTCAAAAGTTAAGGTATATGTTGAATGAACATCTAGAAGGAGATGGAATAATTGCATTCAGCTATGTAAAAAGTCTATACAACTTGTGGGTTCCCATGAAGGGCAGGATAGCTCTACTGCATCAACCAGATTGAGAGCACTTCCATTTTCTTCATATTCTCTTTTTCCATTCTGTTTAGAGCCCTTTTCTTTCTCTTTTTTCCACCTTGTTTAGAGCATTTTAATCAAATATGGCCTGAAAAAAGCAAATAAGTTGTTTTAGTTTTGTAAAGCTAAACAGGGAGTTTCACACCCTCAAACATGGTTATCAGATACTCTCAGATACTCTGAAACCCTGAAATATGGTTATCTTCCATCTGTCCAAGCAGAACTAGAAAGGGAGCTGTTTTAGTCTTTGGAGTTGTTCCAAGCTGCTCCTTAACTGCTGGAATGGGTCAGGGTTAAGCTATGTGAGGCACTTTTCTTTCTCTTCTCACCCTTCTGCCTTCTCTTTCTTTGAATTGAGAGCACATCAAAGTTTGTGTGCTGCTATATGAAGAGGCAGTAAACAGTATGATGTTTAACTTCTACAGATTGCTTAGATAACTACTTGCTTTAATATTGTTTTTGAATTGCCAGACTTGTGAAATGCAATGAAGTAGATATTTGATACCACCTGTATTCACTTTAAGTCCAATTTACTACACCAGAGAACATCAAGTTATGATTAATGTTAGTAGAGGACAGGTACGGTATTCTTAGGTACACAGAGGTAGAAGGACATCTAGTTCACTTTTTCTTACTCGAGGTTCTGGACAAAGCCATTCCAAGCCTTACCAACACTGTTTTACAAGCTTGATGTTCTTTTGTTAAAACGCTATTTGATGTATTTTAATTGCTAGAGAACAGGGACTTAGGACCTGGTTAAATTAATTCTACAAAATTCACACCTATGAGTTCCCAAGGTTTTGTATTCCTCTTGAGGTGTTGCCCTTTTAGACTATAGAGAACTGAGTATGATTTCGGTATTAAACCTGCTTATTATAGTAGAACTATATGCTAAATTTTCTATTTAGTATCATCTGAAAAATCTATCTTCCACCTGAGCATGATATTTTAATGTGTTTGAATTCTTGTAGAGTCCAAAGGATGTCATCTTCCATGCCTTCTTGGGTTTGGTTCCTCAGATTGCATTTTTCTTAGCACATGGGATGTGCTTGTTTTTTAATGGGGGACAGGCTAGCAAGGTGCTTTACTACAATTTGCCACATAAGTTTGTGTGCAGATTTATATCTCAGATTTCATTTCCACCAGCGCACAATCAGGGTACCTTGAATTACTGTTTTTACCCTGGGGGAAGAGCTTCCATGCCTTTAGCAGACTGTTACACTTATGTTCTTGGATTTAATGGTACCTCAATAGAAAATATAAGTTAACCAAGGGTTTTATCTCTAATAAGAACCGAAGATGAATTGAAAAGAGTATGTATACATTCAATAGGTCACGTGGAAATACTTTTTTTGCACTACAGAATAAAGGAAGCATACCTGTGTTAGGCATTCTCAATGGTACCATGACTCTTGTAACGTGCATCATCATAGTGTGCATTAATTGTATGCCAGAGGATTCAATGCTGTACTATGGTATCAGAAAGGTGATGGTACTTCTGTGGATTTTTTAATGGATTGGAAACTTGCATTAATTCATAAGAGTAATCTCTTCTGAATATAAACTATGCTAGTTCCTTATTAATCTATATATAATCTATTTCTGCCATGTTGATATTTCTACATATTTCAAAGAATAGAGGAAGGTAAAAATACTGGTAAAAGTCTGTGAAAACTCAGAATGGTAAATATGATGGGGTTTGTTTCTTACTTTGAAGATTGGGACTCTAAAGGATTTTATATGGACGCCAAGCTTTGTATTGACTTATCACTCAGTTGTATGTTTATATATGAATGAAAGGTACTGTGGCAGTTGACCTGACTCTTCAAATGTATGAAAATACTTACTTTGATAATGGGAACTAAGTAGATTATTTTTTTATGGTAAGTCTGCATATTCTCTTTTATGTTATCTAACTTTTGTTGAAATTGGTGTCCTTCCTGAAACTGCACAAAGAGGATGTGTAAGAGTTGTGTAGGGTTGAGATGCATCAACTCCTGAAGAACTAGTAACCAGCCGTGTATGCTGGAATCATGCCTGAGCTGAACTGTGGCTGTTCACTTTAACGCTGACGTTCCCATACCTATATATATTTATACATGCATGCGTATTTGTGTACGCACATGCATGCCCTTTCTCTGGGAACATTCCAGTCTGACGTCCTGTATCAGCCACTCTAAATGTTTGAGAGAATTCAGTGTTAATTTATTAATAAGTTAATTATCTCTATAACTGTTTGGATCTAATTGCTAAGAAATGCATTTCTAGGTGCCTAAACAGTCTTCTTGTTCATGCTGTTGAGAACCTGATGGCAAATTAGTTAAATTTCCACAACAAGTAAGCAGTTCGAAAAACAAATAGCAATATTTACATTCAGGTCAATCATGCCATGCTATCTTGTTCCACCCTGTCAAGAAGGAAAACCAGTGCAGCTGTTGGTAGATGAGGGGAGGAGGATTAATATTCTTTGTGGTTCAAAAGAGGAACACATTAGTATTCAAAGGGATTTAATCCCTGTAACATGCTTCTCCAGAAACTGTGCAAGTCAAGAGAGACCAAGTCATGATGTCACAGTATTGAAGCTGTATTGCCACATGTCAGCCTTTTTTATATTAAAATCTACTTAGGAAGTATTGAGGGAGTCTAAACCTCTCCCCAGTCCCATTAAAACCAGTCATTTTTTTCCCTACTTCTCACAGAGGGATGATGTTTCTTAGATTCCCCTTTTCTTCTGTAGTGTAAAAAGCACTTCCTTTTCAGCTATTCAATAGTGTCACTTCAGTAGACTGTGGTATGCTGAGCAAATTGCCAATTAATTAATAGAGCAGTTTTAACAAAATCATTATGCACACTTCATTTACTTGGTTTTACAGCAAAAACTAAATTTGCACTGCAGGATTAATTAAAAGGGCAATGAGGAGGAGGGGGAGGAATTTAACAAAGACATGTATTTCTCTGATAATAAAATATACTCAGTTTAACACAAACGACTTTTTCTTGGTGCGTTCCCATGATTTCATTGCTGCAATGCAATTCCATTTAATGAAACGCTGGTGTTGACTTACAGGAGTGTTCAAATAATCGCGTTTTCTGACCTTCGAGCAAACCGAATACTGAAGTGGTTAACAAATTGGCAGCTAGTCTGTTAGTGGAGCTGTAGTACAAGGGTAACAGTATGTATGGTGAGAATATGACCTACAAAAAAAATATATAAACACACACACACACCCCCCAGATACAATGACATGTAACTAAAATTTCAAGTTTCGCCTTGTCTGAAAAATAAGCTGCATTTTTTCATCTTCCCCCCTCCTTTTATGAGATGGTAAATCTGCCAAGCCATTTCATCTTTGTAGCTTGTTACAGGAGAGGCTTCAAAAGTGATTCGCTTAGTGGATCCTGCCCTAATTGGTTTTACATGGTAGCTTTTAAAATTAGATTCAAGGGTACTTCCCAGGCTCTAAGAAGACATAGAATATAGGTCACATTGGAGTTCTTTTCATTCTTAGGATATGCCATGGTGATCAGTATGCACCAGAGCTTACACAGGCTGTGGTTTAATAGGTGTATCTTGTTCTCACAATGATAGAAACAAGTATTTCTTTGTTTCTCTGTCTACTTGTTGCCATACACATTTTCCTACAGCCTTTGAGGTAATATCTCCTACTGGTTAAGGATGGAGGAATTCACTGGAATGCGTTAGCTACATGGATACATGCAATTCTTCTTCTCTTACAGATTCTGTAGGGTTGGTTAGCAGCTCTTAGGGTGGATGCTGATGATGCAGTTTGCCAGCCTTCATGAAAATGCTGTTTACTGTGCCAGTGTTACTCTGCAGAGCAGACTCCCCACAGGATTCCCTGCAGGGACTTGCTAAGTGGCTTGGTTTTGGAAGATTTGTTTAGTGAAACAAAATTGAGAGGGTATTTCGTTTAGGCATTTAACTTGGAAGCATTGTAATTTTATTCTACCATGGTTCAGTGATACTTTGTTATTGTAAATGTAATTCTCAGAGTGCTTTTTAAAGAAATGACAGTCACTCCCAAAGAAGCTGTATTAGGTTTAAATATTTTTGTTTAAACTTTTGAGTCTATATACCTTTACTGACACAGTTTACCAGCTAACATTGACTGTACCTAAACCTTATAAAATCAGAGGAGACTGTTATAATGAAATACTAAGAGCTGAGTCAGTTCAGAAACTTGTCCAGTCAATTTAGGTTGCTCTTCGTAGTTCTGATGCTGCTGACCACCGTTTCTTAGGAGATCATACAAGACAACTTGCTGTCAGTTTTTATCACCTGTAGTTTTTACTTTGCCAGGCTGAATATTCATCTAATGCTGACTTGAAGGGGGGCGTATTTCCATCTGAAATAGCCTCCTGATAATCATTGAAAGGAAAGCCCGACAAGGTAGTGTTACACGATAACTTCTTTCCTTACGGAAAGTTTGTTTATGATATATGATGCGTATTGCAAGCAATCACTTCATGCTTTGTAACTTGCCATGCGCTGTTATTTGCCTTCTGTAGAGTAGTTTAGGATACTGCCCTCTGATAGTCATGGGTGCAGGTCTTACCACTGTGATGGTGATAATTTGTAAAGTGTAGAAAATATGCATGAAGTTGGTCGATACCAAGTCCCTTTACATTAGCTGTGTGGGGTACCCAGAGCCCTATTTCCTGTGCTGAGTTTCTCTTCCATTGTAAGGATTAATCTGTAGTGCTAATTTTGCAAATCCCAAACTGGCTGGAAATCTCTTCAAAGATTGTTTATCTTCCAATCTTTTTTTTTTTTTTACTGGGTGTATGTATAAACACTGTTATTTTTAGTAGCATATATATATTTTAGATTTGGGGCTTCAGAACCCTTTAGATTTATTTCAGCTGGCATTTCCTCAGGAGGGAAAAAAAAAGATAAGAGTATAGAACAAAACAGTTTCCCTTGGGTCAAATCCAGCCCTCTGTCATAGTTGCCAAGTATATGGACTGCATTTGATGACTAGTTCATAAACATGTAAAGCTGTCTTTGCTGTTGATGCCCTAGCAGAAAGTTATTTAGAGAAGGATATTTCTTCATCTTTAAATGGCCAGCAAAATTCTGGTTTTCACTCTCTGTTCATAGCAAGTGTACACAAGTTCTCCTTGTGCCAGTACTGTTTTCCAGTTTAATTTACTGTTCTTTTAGTAGTATTTACACTTCTGATGTGTATATGGAAAGTTCTCTTATCCTTTTTTTTATTTTGCTAGTCTATGTATGCCAAGCTGTCTCAGTCTTGCAAAATAGGCTCTATGTTCCCTTGATCATTCTCATAGTCCTTCATTGCACCTGCTGCAGTTGGGGTAATGTTTCTTGAAACTGGACTATTCAGTGTGTTTTGGCGTGACCTAAGACATACTGTGAAAAGTCGAATGATACACCAGATTCAAAATCAGCATTTTTAAACTAGAAGCAAAATTTAGAGAAGCTAATTTGATCAGCTGGAACACTGTATTCTAGGTGAAGTTTTAGCTGTGTCATGAAATTCTTCTTTTTCAAAGGAAGATAGAGCATAGAATTACAATTTAAGATCCCAACTTAGTTCTGAAGAGCACAGCTTTGTGTTTATGAGCACTTTTCATTATGTGTCATCTCATTTGGGTTTTCCTAGACCTCAGAGTCATTCGGTATTTATTCTAAAGCCTTTGTATTTACAAAGCCTCTAATTTTGTAGTAGCAGACTTGATTAGTGGTTACGTGCTTCTGAGAAAACGGTGAAGAGGATGAGACCCAGACCAGCCTTTGAGTACTTCTGATAGAAAGCAGTCCCCAGCTAAAGAGTTCCTCACTCATGTAGACTCTTGTCTCATCTGGTTATTCTCCACTGTAGTCTCTTTAATCCCTTTACAGTGGTCTGGTATGTAAGGTGCTTGATAAAACAAGATTTTCTTAATTTAAAAATTCTGATTCTATTTTGGTATCAAGCCTTCAATGAATCCATGGTATATTTCGTCATTCAGGCATTTACTTCTTAATTTAGAGAGTAAATTTCTACAGGACTCAGGAAACTGTTGGTAGCTGCAAAAAAACTTCATTTAAAAAAGTATGGTATCATCCCTTTATTAATAGTGAACATAATACTTCCACAGCACAGGGAAGGAAAGTGACCCTTGCAAACACTCTCCAGCCTTTGCAACGTGCCCATCTCTATAGAAATGAATCAAGAAAAGAACAGTTGAAATAAATCAGCATAGTGTGAATTATAGGCACTTTAAAATCATTCCCTGTTCTGTCTTTAGATTACTCATAAAAACTTCTCGATGTTTTTACAAGTTCTAACATGAATCTTTCAGTCCTTTTCATTTTCTGACCCTCAATACTTTCTTTCCCCTCTCCATAGGATTTCTCTGTGATTCTATTATTCAAAGGAGTTATTCCTTTGTTTGGGTGCAGAACCTTTCCTGCAGTTCTTTCTCCCTTCTCTCCCTCATTGGGGATACAAATACTGAGTAGTTGATATCCAAATCCTGATCCATCTCAATTATCTCCAATAATTAGTGCACTTTTCTTCTTAAATTTTGTACAGTTCAGGATCAAATCCTTTAGTTATGAACCTGCTTTGTTCCAGTTGCAATGAAATGAAATCTAATGTTTGAGTCAACGAAGAATAAAGTTGTATTAAATAAATATCTTGCATAGTTTTCTGTAATAAAATTACGGGAAACCCAATCTCAGTTTGGAGTTACATTATGAAAGGCAAAACTCATCTTGAACACTGCCTGTGCTTCTCAAGCTGGGGTATGTGTTTAAGGCTAGTATAGATTCAACCACAGGCCAGCTTTTTTTTCTCTTGGGTTGTATGATCCTCTGTTCATTGTTTGGGAACCAGTTTAAATACATACTATCCCAGTGACGTTGCTAAATTAGTACAATTAAACGTGGTACATGGCTTATGCTTTAATGAAATATCTGATTATTTTATTTCTTCTTTCATGATGTCTGCCAATATCTGGTAAATCTTCATCAGTGCAATGCAAGTACATTTTCTTTATCTGACACAAAAACATTAATTCAATAATGTTTTCAGCACAGCTGGTCACTTTCTGTGAATTAATGACTAGCTGGGATGAGTTAATAATTTAAGATAATCACCTAGTAGTCTCCCTCAGAAAACCATTTATTCCAAAGAAATGTCAAGAGCAAACGTGGGTAATGTAGGGGGAAAAACTGTACGATACATTAATAAATGTTTAGTGATGGCAATAGTACTGGTAGCTCTCAGAAGCATTTAGTATGACATTTGTCTGTATACAAAGTGTTGTCTGGCATTGATAATTTTTAGAAAAATGCATACTGTATGGGAGAACAGTTGTATCAAAAAGTAACCTTTTCAATAAACTTTCAATCTTTATTAGATATTTGTATATTTTATGTGATGTGATCTCTCAATCTAGGGTATTCTTTTTTTACGACTGGAGTAGTAAAAGTACAAATGAAGTTTTTAAATTCTTTTTAATTGTCAAAGAGCCATTTAACAATATAAATGCAAATGCATTGAATTTTAATTTTCTGTATGAGCACCTTCTAAAGATTTTTTCTATTAGCCAATTCAAGTGGAATAAGACATTTATTTGAGGAAATTTAAGAGATCATTTCTGCCTCTTCTTAAGTAATGGAATCTGTTCATTCTGAAATAGTTAGAAATTCAGTGTATAAGAGGAGTGCATTAAACATCCATCACCAAGCAAGGCCTCTGTTAGGAAGCAGCATTACGCAGAAGACATTATAAATTGTATACAGATGACCTAGTGGCATCTCTGTTAGCATGGCTATGAGGCAAGGGTGGTTCTTCTTAAATAAAGTGTGTGAGATATTCGTATAAAGAGCTAACGTTAGGTCATTGTGTGCTGTACAGGAGATAATCTGATTTATTTTAAAAACGTTTTCTCACTCATCTTTCATGCATGAAAGTAAGCCAGACCCACCATTAGAAGGAACCTAAAACAAATTGTTCTGGTACACTGTATGTTTTAGAGATGTGTTAGATGTGATTGGCACTGCCTTCCATTGTTACCACCAAGATCGAAAGGAAACAGTGCTACTAATGCGCTGTTTGCTGCTTACAACAATATTTTTAGGGTCAAAATAGTTTGTGCAGGGACATAAAGATGTCCTGTGCTTTCTGCGAGTCATCCTCAGTAGTGCCATGACTGACTACTCACCAAAGGAAAGCCATAATACAAAAAGTTTGTGATATTAGATTAATGTTAACAAACCAGGGTAATCATGGAACTTTTGTATTGAGGAGTATTTGTATTCAGTATTTTGTACTGAACACTGTGGGAGCTGGCATATTGTCCAGCTAAATCTGATACACGCACTCTCCTTTTTCACAGTGTATATATTGAGAACTGTTATTTGGTAGCCCAGTGACCTTTGACTAAGCAAGCCCTGAAGCTCTGTCTAGTGTCATGCCAGCACTGGATGTCCAGTGCAATCAGAGGACTGACTGGGATCTGAATCTCAAAGATATTGGTATGGGAGATCTTACAAATAGTCAAACAAACCTCCTGTTTCTATCTCCTATTTTCTACTCTGGGAACGTTTGCTGCTGCTCATGTAAACACATTGAATTTGCTATTGCCTCAGCAAGACGTACCTTTTTATCTATGGAAACTCCAGTAAATGCTTTTGGAATATGTATTTTAATTTTTCAGCCAAGTAATCGCTTGCAAAAGTTCAGACTCTTCAAACTCCTTGTTTGAAACAATAAGCCCCAGCCTTAATCTGTGTCTGTTCATGATTTTTATGTTGATTTTAAACATAGAGTTTGAAAAATACTTGTCAAAACTCTGTTGAGAATCTTTGCCTGTCTTGTCTTACCCTCTGATGGCTTTGTACTAATTCTGTCTCCAGTTCTTCCACAAATACAATGAACGTAAACAACAGAGCAAGTCTGTAAAAGTGAACTAAAATGCAAAGCATGTCTGCATAGGCAGTGAGGTGAAATGGTTACTATGGAGCCAACAAACTCAGCTTCCAAATATCGGACTTGGCTTTCCTAAGTCATATATCTTTCACCCAATGCTAAATTATTTTCTCCACAAAGCTTAACATCACTTAAGCGAAACTTCAGCACACAGGATGTTACACGGAGCAATTGCAAGGCACAACTTGAATCTGACACAATTAAGAAGTGTAATGATAGCTTATGAACATGCAGTGTATTCTGAACTTCAATTAAAGTCCATGGTAAAGTATGGTTCAAATTTTTTTCAACATCAGTTTAACAACTGGTTTAAATTATTGAAATAAATATCTGCGTGGTGATTTTATGTGCTTTCACCATACTTACTTATATGGGACAGGATTTTCAGCAGGTTCTGTGTTACCAGGCTCCAGGTGGTCTGGAGCACTTGCTTTCTTTGAGACCTCCCTTCTGATTATGAAATAAATAAGGAAAATTTGACAGTATTTAACCAGGATTTTCCTTATCACTAGAACCGTGTAAGCCTTGTATCTTCAGCAAAGATATTTCGATGGAGCACATGCCTACAAAAAGTGAATTTGGGGGGCTTTAAATAATTAGATCTGGTAGACAAATGATAAGGGAGCCTTCCCTGGCTATTTTGTAACTTTAAATACACTTGTAGAAAATATTAGCTATAGCTTTAGACTCCAGCTAACCAACGCTAGGCCCTAAAAATAAGGTTATGTTTGCATTGGGCAAGTTCTAGAAAAATCTTTATGGGGCAGGGAAAACATTTCGTAAACTTCACTTAGGAATTACTTGATTAAAGGTTGAGTAAAGCATAACAATTGTATGTTTGCCGCTTGGAAAACCTTTGGCAAAAGACTGAAAGTAATGTATGAGTGACTTTATTGCTTTGCTAGCACAAACAAGCTTGTTTATACATGTCTCTGTTTTAAGATTTTATTCTTAAATATTCCTCAATTATTTTTTACTGTATTTTTAAAGCCTTCTCTACTGTTAACTGTCATTAGGAAAATTATAAACCCTTCTTCAGCACTTGCTTGCTGTGGCACTTTGTGCTCAGTGTGCTGCCAGCAAATGAAGTTGCCTTAAGCGTGGATTGGTTTTGCAGAGTTCAGAACACGAAGAAGTGGACAGGAGATGCCAGCACACTGACCGTAGCAGCACAGAACACAAAGGGAAGGGGTGACTCATGTATGTTTGGGAAGTGAAAAAGATTGCAATTACACTGAGAACTAATGAAACGAGAGAAGACGGTGAAATGTAGTCAAGGACAGGCGATCTAAGAATGGGAGAACAAAGAGTGAGGCACTGCTCTACTCTGGCTGTTTGCCTAGCACATAGTCAGAACTTCAGATAATTGCACATTTTTGGGGATGTTGGTCAGCACTTCAGTCATTTAAAGAGTTCCTGTAAGTTTCAGTTCATTTCCAAACGAAGAGCAGCAAGTGGGAAAAGCATATTTGCATATATATTGTTTTTCTAAGACTTCTGATGGTACTGACAAAGTTCAATTTCTTGTAAGAATGGCTTTTAAAATGGGTTCATTTTACAGCTAAAATAACATGCCTTTACAATGTTTCGTGTACTATTTCTTTAAGTAGAGTAGAACTTCGGGAAAATCGAGAGGTTGAGGCCTCAGGAGGTAGTCTTGTCCAGCCTCCTGTTCCAAAGCAGGTAAACTTCACAGTTAGGGCAGCTTTCTCAGGACAGGGCCTCACCCTGCTGAATTTTGAAAATATCCCAGAATGGAGATTCTACAGCTTTCTCTATCTGTGCTCTGTTCTGCACTTCTTAAAAAAGAGTCTGGCTGTGTATTCTCCCATTTTTAATAGTAAAAGACTGATTAGATTCTTCCTTGGCTTTCTCTTTTTCCAGGCAGAGCAAACCCATATTTCTGCCTATCTTCTCACTTATGTTCAGCCCCCAAAGCATCTTAGTGGTTCTTCACTGTCCACATTCCAGTTTCTCAGTGTCTTGTAATTGGGTGTCTAAAACTGGACGCAGTATTCCCAGTATGACCCCATGAGAACTTAATAAAAGGGAATAATCACTTCACTTGACCTACAGGTTATGCTTTTAACCTAACATGTCATTAATATTCATTCATGCAAATGTGTGTTGATAATATAGTATTGTGTCTAATAAACGGTTCATATTGTTTTTTCTATATGTACACAGATTACTGCTGTGGTATGGCTCTTATCTAGTAATGTAGGTAAAAGGGGCTCCACAGTACTTGGAAATGCTTTAGTCTGTCAAAAAGAAACCACATTTATTAGGAACTGAAAAGGTTTAGGGCCACACAAAGCATTGCTTTCTAGAACTGGAATTGCATCTGAAGCTTGTAGTGTAATTTAAACTATCACTTTATGTCAACAAGATTTTTGTGATGCTGTGTGTCGTATAAAAATCCTTTTTTATTTACTATATTTTATTTATATGTAGGCTTTAGGAGAGCAGAATTGTGCTATCCTAGCATGTATCCATTACATGTTTGCTTTTCCGCTATAAATAATGTTGTGAAAATATATTTCATTAAAAAAAGATAGTGGACACAAGGGATGCAACAATTTTCAGACACTTTGAAGGTTGCATTCTGTCAGTGCCTTTTGCATGTCTTACTAAGGTCAGCATTTGTTAATCGTCATACTTTCAAGTATTGTAAAATGCGTTATTTTGTAAACAGTTTCATTTGTGAAGAGTCGGGCACACAGAAGTTGTCATTCCATGACATATGCAGCTTGTCACTAGGATACCTACTTTCCCATACCTTTTCAGTGATTCATATTTTTTCCCCATAGCACATCACAACTACCCAGTTTGTAGAAAAACAACACAGTATTTTACTGATGTTTGGTTTGTGTGTTCCCCAGCCATGGCTGTCCTTCATCAATACATTTAAATGCCTCGGTGAAACTTCTTCCTTCTGGATTGCCATGCTTGGTTTGTCATTCCTCCCTGCTGCAGAAGCATGTTGTGTAGATCCTAGTTCTTCCATCCTACTGAGTAGAGCACTTAAATCTAAGCTTGAAAAATAGGCAGATTAAAGACGAGAGATAGTACCAAGAAAGTACAGCATTTGAAATGGAATCGACTCCCAAACTGAATTACTTCTTTCTGGAAACAGAGACAAGAATCAGATTTTGGCCAACAGGCACCTCGGTACCCATAGATAAGATAAACAAGGCCAATTTATTTTATCACTTATCTCCAGCTATTTAACTGTATGAAACTTTTCAAAGTGGCAAGAAAGCTCATAGAAAGTAATAATGGAAGAGGAAGCTATTGTGTTATTCAAGGGACATTGCATACTACTAGCAGTCACTCGGTCTCTTGGTTATACTGCACATTGGTTAACCAATCTTTAAAAAGCTAAGCACTTAAAATAGAAATGCTTTAATTGGTAAGTTATAAATAATTTATATCACTTCATATAAAATTATATAACTAATGAATAACTTAAATGGAATCAGGAAAAAAAAAGTAAAGATGCCAAATAAATCCAGTTGTTCTCCAAAATAAATTGATAGGCTGAACACAGGGGAATTCCTGAGCAATGACTGGTGAAAATCCCGGTGATCTCAGTGTATCTTATATACGAAAGTGCAGACTGACTCACTTGGAATTGAATTCCAGTGTCCCAAGGATGAACATGAAGAATCACGTCATGATTTCTTTGCATTATTACTTTTTTAAGAATTAGATCTTTCATATTAATAGTCAATATCGATAGTCAATTTATTTCTCAGGGAAGAGTTTTTGTGCAATTTCATGAAGATCAAGAAAGCAAACAATTATTCAGAATCAAAAAAGTCACTTTTTTGTAGTTTGACCTGGATTTTTTGTTTGTTTACAGTTTTCCTCACAATTCACCTACATGTGAGATCACTGAAACCAATTTTACAACTTGTGCAATATTTTTTACATGAAGATTTCATTCCTTTGACATAATTTGTTCTAAGCTTTCTGGAGCTTTCTGAGATAAATTATTGAAGTATTTTCCTCATTGATTCCTCAGAAGTCCAGTTTATAGTAACATTATTTACTGCTTCAGTAGTCGATCATTGTAAGCAGAAAAGCAATGTGATAAACATCTTTGTTTAACAGACTAAGCTGATTTGAAGCACAATATTGATTATCAATTGTAATCTGTTTGCAGGTGAAGAAAAAGAAATCACTTCCTTATTGAGTCCTAACTTGCCAAAAATTACATATAGCTTTATAAATGCTTTAACTATATTAAAGGTGTCCAAAAAGTACTAGGAGTGGATATTTACTGTTAGTCCAACAAACCTAAATTGGAGAATGTTGAAGTATGGAAATAGTTGCATGAAGCTGGTAATGTCATCATAGTGCACATTTGATATGTGTAGTTTACATTCCTTTGGTCTTCTATTTGTCAAATTGACAAAAATGCAGTAATCTAGTATTAACTACATCATGTATTTTGATAACTCTAATCTTTCCCATGGTGGAAAAAATCATGTTTAATTAAATTATATTGACAAGATCAGTGGAAATTATTTGGTAAGCATTTTTTCATTTAGGATACAAAGAAAATACGCACCACAAAGATAAGTATTAAGATTTCAGATTAAGATTCATGGGGAATTTTATCAAGGACAAAAACATCCTTGTTTTTAGTTTTCTTCATCAAATCTAGTTTAAACATAAGGATAATAGGCACTGAAAAGACTATTCATTTTAGCAGTGTTTTGAGCAAAGTGGACAGTAGTCCAGAAGGAGTTCAAAGATCTTTTTGTAGTTTGAAATGGAAGCTTAATTAAAAAAAAAAAAAAAATCAAAGCTCAGTAGTCCTGTTTTTACTTATCTAGCACAGCTGTAGTTAAAAGGAGCTTCAGTAAAGCGTGTATTGACTCCAAAACAGTTTCTATTCCAAACTCTTCTTGAGCTAAGTTGGTTTGTTTATTTCCTTTTCTTGTAATGTGGTTGTCAGGTATAGGATGTAGGGAGTTCAGGGAGCTTTTGCATAATGCTTGTAGTAGTCATTCTTTCTCTTCTATATTTTGAATTTTTTTTTTGCATAGATTTTTGAATAGCTAAAAAAAAAAATCTTAGTCTCTACTATTATTTACTACAGAAATTTTGAAACCAAAATCCTCTGCATGTACATGAGTAGTCGGCATAGCTGTACAAAGGGCATCTTGTGATTGACCAACCTGATAGCCTTCTACAATGACGTGACTAGCTTGATGGACAAGAGGAGAGCACTGGATATTGTTTACCTTAACGATAAAAAAAAAAAAAAAGCCTTTGACATCATTTCCCATAACACTGTAGACAGTGAGGTGGAATGCAGATGAGCTGAATGGCCAGGCCAAGAGGTTTGTGTCTCAAAGGCCAGTTGAAAGCAAGTCACCAGAGATGTATCCCAGAGGCCAGTACCAGTGGCAGTAAGGTTTAACATCTTCAGTAATGACCTCGATGATGGAACAGAGTGCACCTGCAGGAAGCTTGCAGATCATGCATTACCTGGGTGGAGTCACTAGTACATCAGGTGGTTGTGCCTCTGCTCAGAGGGACCTCAGCAGGCTGGAGAATTCTCACGAAGTTCAAAAAGGAGAAACACAACCCTGTGTATGGAGTGGAATAGCCCCAGGCACCAACCCATGCTGGGACAGACTGGTTGTAAAGCAGCTGGGCAGAGGGACCTTGGGGTCCTACTGGACAAGCTGAACGTGAACCAGCAATGCACTCTTGTGGCAAAGAAGGCCAACAGCATCCTGGGCTGCATTAAGAACAGTGCTGCAAGCAGGTCAGGGGAGATGATCTTCACTTGCCACACTGGTGAGGCTGCATCTGGAGTACTGTATCCAGTTCCCCGGTACAACAGAAATAGAGCGCATACAGGAGCAAGTTCAGTGTGGGGCCACAAAGTTGATGAAGGGACTGGAGCATCTCTTACAGGAGAGACTGAGAGAGCTGGGAATGTTCAGCCTAGAGAAGAGATGGCTTATGTGGGGTATCTTAGCCATGTGTACAAATAAAAGGGAGCCATGTTCTTCCCAGTAGTACCCTCTGAAAGGACATCAGGCAATGGCATAAATTAAAATACATTAAATTCCATCTGAACAGAAGAAGGCTGTTAGGGTGGTCAAACACTGGAACAGGTTGTCTGGAGAGGTTTGGACTCTCCACTTGTGGAGATGTTTAAAACCCAACTGGATGTGGCCCTCAGCAACATGCTCCAGCCGACCCTGCTTGAGAAGCAGGGTTGGACTAGGTGATCTCAATAGGTCCCTTCTAACCTAAACTGTTCTGTCATTTTTCCAAGTCTTAAATCTAGGCTATAGCATCCTATGTAATTACTGTGCCTATAGAGCATCCTTAGCTCTTGTCATTTATTTTTTTTTATTTTAGGATCTGCAGGTTTAGATTTTGTTAGAGAATATAACCTTGTAATAGAAGTAATAAACGTTTTCAGATGCAGACTTCTGGGTTGTTTAAAGAATTCTCTATAGCCTATCTGTCTTAGCTTAAAGATCTTCTGAAGATGAACTCATGACTTCATTCAGATCTTCCAGTGAATGCTACTGTTTCAACCTACCTCTTCCACACTACACTGACACCAGCAGAACTGACCAGAGACCTGAGAAGTGCTCCAGAAGCACAGGAAACCTGCTGCATAGCACAAACAGAACAGTTGCACGGAAGTTGGAAATCACTGCCTATTTCACTGACATAGTCTTGTATATTAATGCTATTGCAGGTTTAGTTTATCATTGTGATTTATTTCATGACTATGTATTACATATAATGCTAAACCTTTACTTTTAATTTACAGGATGGAGGTTTGCTTCTAAATAATCCTTCTGCACTGGCAGTTCACGAGTGCAAGTGTCTTTGGCCAAATGTTCCATTGCAGTGTCTGATATCGCTGGGTACTGGTCGATACGAAAGTGAAGGAAAGACAAATGTCACATACACCAGTCTGAAAGCCAAACTCACAAATGTTATCAGCAGTGCAACTGATACAGAAGGTTAGTGTCTTAAGGTGCATTTGTACTGTGATTTTTTTTTTTTTTAAGATTCTTAGAATTATCATTCTCGATTATCGTAACTGAGGTTGTCTTAGAATACAAGATAAACATTTTCCAGAGAAAAAAACATGTATAGTGTTTGCAAACTTCTAATGAGAATGGTGTTTTTTTATGTTTTGTGTTTTGTTTTTTTTTTTATAAGACAATGGTGGAAAGATGTTTACTTAGCAAAGCAGTACATACTTAAAATCATTGTGTCACTCCAAAGCACTTGGTGTTCAGATTGTAGGACTGTGTCTCTCTCCTGTAAATGTAACAGTTTCATACATTTGTTTTAAATACAGAAGTTCACACCATGCTGGATGCACTGTTACCACCAGATACTTACTTCAGATTTAACCCTCTTATGAATGAAGACATACCTCTGGATGAAAGTCGGAAAGAGAAACTCAATCAGCTGCAGACAGATGGAATTCGCTATTTAGAACGAAATGAAGAAAAACTGAAAAAAGCTGCAAAAATATTAACACAAGAAAAATCGACTTTGCAGAAATTTCATGATTGGATAAGATTAAAGGCTGACATGTATGAAGGCCTTCCCTTTCTTTCCAAATTGTGAATATGTAATGCATGAAAGATTGTAAATGTAAATCCTATTCCAGAAAACTCCTCCAGTACTGTAAAGGAAGAATGTTTATTGTGGGTAAATAACATCTCTGGAAAGCTGTCCGTAGAGTTCTGGTGAAAGCAGTTCAGGATGGCTGTTTTGTGCACACTTAACTTGATATAAAGTTTTATGGTGTTAATTATTTTTTGAACTTTAGGGATCTTAATGTTGTTCTACTTAAATTTGTTAAAGTTGATAAAAACTGAAAATTATGAAAACAATTGTGCTCTACATTTTTCAATGTATGTACCATAATTATGGTGGCAGTGAGCCTTTATTCATCAACTACCAGGCTTGTTCAAAATTAACAAAAAATAAAATCTTCTTTCGCTTTAGAGTAGGCAATATACCTGTTGAGGCTCTTATGCAGCCAGTTAATATAAAGAAATGTAACATCTTGGAAACACTTTTCCTGTGTTAATTGCACTTTTACATTTGAAAGATAACATCTAAGTTCTTTTTTTATTATTTCCAATGTTTTTGTATATAACCGTATTCAGTAAGATGTTTAGATGACTATAAATGGCATATTAAATTATCAAAATTAACTGATGTTCTGGGGACTTGCTGCTTATTGTTTTTACTGGAATGACTTCACATTGGTTCATTCATTATTTGAAAATAATCCCAAGCCCCCAGACTTCATTTGAGCTGCTATTCCTGTCAGAGGATAAGGGAAATAACTAGTGAACTGTTTGAAAGTTTTATGCGAGTTGAGAAGCTTGTTATAGAAGCTTCAGTTTTGGATGCCAAACTTCACGTGTTTCTAGGCAAGAGAAATTTAGCAGTTGATACCTGAATAATAAATTATGCATTTCCTTTTATCTTTTAACTTTCATATGTGAATCCTCTTGAAGTTGTTCAAGTTGTGAAGTATTATTTACAGCATGCTACAATCTTACTACTCATTTCTGTGCAACTTCTTGCCTGTGTCAAGCAGAGGGGTGTGGTAAGCGATGGCAATACTGGACATCAGTAAAGCGACATTTTCAACAACAGGAAGGTACAAGTGAATTCTTAGAAACAATATCATAGGACAGACAAGAAGTGTCTGTGTTTAAATGAGGTGAAAATTCTGTGAAAAGATTTGGTTCATTTTAAAAGGCAAAAAACTGCCAATTTTTGTACATATTGCTGTCTTGAGGAAAGGGAAGGAGGTGCTTATTTCAGAGGAAGATCTGGATTTGCAATTACACTCTTTTTTTGTTGGAAACCCTTTTTCCTCTTGTTTATTGCTGTAACTACTTTTTCCTAGGTGTGGGGTTTTTTTACAAATACACATAGAATTGAGTTGAGCTACAGAGTAATTAATGCAGACTGTTTTAGGCCATGTTGTATAAATTCACAGGATGCATGTATCGAATCCTTTCAAACTAAACTCTTTGATCCTCAGCATTGCCAGTGCTGCACTATCAGGCACTAATTAGGAGTCTGTGCTCCCTTCAAAACCACTTTAAAATGCGCAGGCACAACAGATTTATCACTCCAACTGTAATTAGTTTTCAGTTACTTTAAAAATACCAGCAACTTGCGAGGATTCCCAACTATCACGGATGTGTTCCCTACAGCACAGAGTATAAAGTAAAATTGTTTTCAGTAAGTTTATTGAGGCATTAGGTGTGGAGTCCCATGTGATACTCTAAAACAGAAGAAAATGAAATAGGGAAATTGGAACTGGATAGACAAGGAAAAAATCTTTTAAATTGAGGGGGGGGTGGGTTATTGATAGACAGCAGATGGTTTGGTTGTGGGTCAAATACTAGCATATTCTAAATAATCGATGGACTGAAGAACGTGATAATTAACAGGTGAATCTAGGAGGAATCATGAATATTTTGAATAATGGGAGTTCAGGGCAGCATGAATGCAAGCAGAAAACAGGCTAGAATGAAAAAAAAAATGCCCCTGAAGAATACAAATATAACAACAATGGAAGGAATAATAATATAATGCAGAAAATCAAGTTAAAGGAATCCTGCTTTGAAGAAGTACCCATGGGAATGATGTGTTCAGTTTCCAAACTGAAATTGAGTCAGTGAATTCACAGCTACAAAAATAAGTATGTGTATTGATGCACCACAGAAAATTCCACGGACAGGGAAATGGGAGCAAGCCTGAAAAATGAGGCATCAGAGTGAATTTGGAATCTAAAATTAAGAACATAAAAAATCACAAGATACTAGATAACCGTACCAGGTTACTCATTGTCAGAGAAGACAGCAAAGTTTGTCTGCCCAGGTGAATGTTCACATTTGAATGTGACAGGATTGCATGCTGGAAAAAAAAAAAAAAAGTTCATACTTTAATTTAGGAAGTGATAATGTCAGTCTTAGCAAAACTGGTGTCCTTGCTCTGATTTTAAAGGGCAAGAGGAAAGAGACCAGAAAATGAAAAAGTAAAGACAAAAAATAATCTATCTTTGTGCAATATCAAAAAGAAAACACCCCTATGCCATGTCTTAGTTTCTAATTATCTATGCAGAAGGAGATCTCAATTGAAAGATGATTCATTAGCAAAAGAAAGAAAATAAAACTTTTAAATGTTGTAATGCGAGGCATTGATTTTAAGGTATTTCCTGCTAGTGGCAATTCCAGTAGCAATCTGAAAATACCAATTCTTTTGCACAGGGCGCAGACAGCAACAGTTGAATATAATTATAGTTTTGGTCACTGCTGTTAGAGAAAGAGATATTCAGACTAAAACAGATGCAAAGGAGGGCTGCCAAAGGGAAGATGAAGAGAGCATGGTTTGTTTCATCACAGAAAACAAGGACTGGAAGGAGGATATGTGCTCTTGTTCAAAATACTTCAAGAAGGAAGAGGTGATAAACTAAGGGACAACACTTGCATAAAACCAAGGGTGTTTAAACTGCCCAGAATTAAATTTAGACAGAAAACAAAAAGGTTCCAAGAATTTTGCAGAGCTATGCAGAGAATTAATGGGGCAAAAGACACTGTATTAGTGTAAGTTTTAAAAACAATTCATGGATGGGGTTCTACAATGCAATATTAGAAGGGCTGTGGGCTCCGTGGCCAGCAGAAACTTTTAACCCTTGGGGTAGGAAAGAGCTCATTAACCCTTATATACAGCAGAATCCGTAGGCTAATGGAAGTGTGCGTGAGGGGGAAAGGTGTGCTGTACAGCTACCCTGTAAAGCCCAGAAAAAAGGGGCAGGAAGGGGAGGAATCACCTCCCTCTGGCTCCATTGTGCACCCACGCGCTGGGTGCTGTGGATGCGCTTAAAGCACAGCGGTAGCAAAGCCGATGGAGGGAGCCGTGCTTCCTTCGGCCTCTTCTAGCAGTTGTCCTGGTCTATATTCCCTTGTGCAAAAGCAGTTTAATGCCTAGACATTGAAAAGGCAATTAATTTTAGAAGAAGCAGCGCTGCCTAATAGAAAGAAGTAAATCTGGATGTTCTGCACCCTATATGCCTCCAAACTACTCTCTCAGAAAAGGCCCCTCAGCAGCTCCTTCTCATTAGGCCTAATAGGTGAGGATTACGTCTTATCTTTGATCCATCACTTACAGAGCATTTCATTTATCCTGCTTTCCCTGCCTCGCTGGTAAAGGGAGCTGACAGAGGCCGAAGAGGCTGACAAGGCACATGACAGGTGAAGGAAAAAATCTGGCAAGTGCTTATTACTGATTACCATCATTAATTTTTCATCAGAGATTAGAGTATTTACATGCTGCTGGGTCAACAAATAGTCCTGATTTTCTTCCATTAGAAACCTGTTCTCAAAATGACCAGTATTAATTATAAGCTTAATCTTCTGCAGGAGGAGCTGTGTTAAGGCTCCCTGTTCTTGCTAAGGGCTGGACTCCCAGGCACAGATGTGATACAAGCCTGGAGCCTTTCACATTCAACTAGATAAGGTACGAAGCAAAACAAAAACACTTTTTTTTTTTTCACTGCTGCCATTTGGCCACAAAAGTCAAAGTTTCAGACCTTGCAGCACTGCCCCATTTGAAGGACAGTTTAATGCCAAAATTAAGGTATATTCATAGTGCAATCACATCGTTTACAAAGAAAAATAAGCGTGCCAAGTCCCTCCTCCTTATACGCTGCAGAAGCAAGGTGAGCAGGTTCTTTCCTCACCCCAGCCCCACCAAAAGGCCACATCACTGAGGTGTGATCTCAGGGGGCTGCTGTCCCCTGAGAGTTTTTTTAAAAAATGTCAGAAATAAACATCTTGGCTAATTAAATGCTACTGAAATCATATCCTAGAATCATGTCCTAGCTGTTTGCAGCTCAGCCTCCTCACCCCCAGCCTCCTCATTCCTGCACTTGCAGTCATGCATCTCCAGGTACGCACCTTTTAGTCCTTGTGTGCCACCTGGTCCAAAACCTTGCTGATGGCCTTCACTCTTTGCAGCTACTAGTGCAACAAAAGACTTTTTTTTTTTTTTTTTTTTTCCAAGCTTTTAATAGCTTTAATGAAGTCAATTCTATCATTTATTTTAATAAAGTTGGCAGACTTCACGAAGGGGAAACCACTAACATAAGATTTCAGCATAACAATATAAAAATAAAACAAGCGCTGTAACAGCCCAGTACTTATATCCCTGGTAATGTATATTTAATCTTTAGTAGTAACGCAATTTTGCTTTTTATTTATGGTTTCATTTAATTTAAGCAGTTTCTCCTAAGACTATCATCTCTGGCTATCTCACCACATAGTTGCAGTAGCAATAAAAATACACACCAATATCCCCAAATACTTATCTTTCAGGACGAAGCTGTAATACAGTATTTTCATATTAAACCATGAAAGCAGACTAAACAGATAACTGAGACCATTGAAATGCAATGCCTGAGCTCAGCAAACTTATGGTTTTAACAATTAAAAGCTTCCTTGGTTTTCAGAACCTTGTAAATTGAAAAGGGAATAGCTTTTTGTGCTCACAGCATTATTTCATTATTGGGTGAGATTAAAATCATCACAGTAAGTGTTGTTGGTTAGCATGCTTCCAGAATGTCTCAAAATTTTGATAGCAAACTCCCCAAAGTAATTTCTTAAAAACCTGCTCTATGTCCACTCTCAGGCATAATCTCAGAAAAACTGCTATTGCTTCGTGCTTCCTTGCTGGCTGCTCTGTAGAAATCAGAAATATGTCCTGTCCTGTCCTGCCTGGAAATCTGTTCTGTACGTACACTCAGTTGAATACTTTTCCAGGCAGGAAGACATGGAGTACTGTTAATAATAAAACAAGATGACAGATATTGTAGAGAAAAAAAAAAATCACAAATGTTGGAGAGCTTAAAAATCAGGTAGGGAGTATTTCTTTCCCACTACAAGGAAAGGCAGATGTATCAAGTTCTGGTTAGATGTAGAGTCACAGGACAAAACCATGGTACTACTAAATCTAGCCCTAAAGGATTATTTTGCAGTTTACTGACATAAGCATGTCATAACTTCAAAACCTGAGCACTTTGTCCATTGTAGCTGATTTATTTCTTATTGCATATGTGACCTAAAGCCCTCACCAAGCAAATTGAACAAAGCTTTGAAAAATCGCTGGGTATAAATATAGCAGGAAAGACAATAAAATTTCTTTAGTAGACTGTGTTTTAATGAATTTACTCTAGATATGTCATAAATCCTTGGGAAGAGCTACAGATCAGTAGGAAAGCTTAGAAAAGATTAGTAGGAAGCAAGTGTGCTCTGAACAGCTGTTTATTGTGTGGGTTCATATACACACACATATATAAATGGTGGGGTATGTTAAAGAAAGTAAAGAAAAAAGCAAGATGAAATATTTCCAGCGTTGTTTGCTGTTTCTATGCACTTTACATCTAGCCTATATACTTCAATTGGTCTTTGAGGAAAGGAAAGCTTTCCCTCATCTATTATGCAGTGCTCAGCTCACTGCAGCTTCTCAGGTAAATGTCATCTCTCTTCAAACCAATTCAGCAGGCTCATCATATTTCAACTTAAAACAAACATTATTAAAAAGGAGAATAGTTTCCCCAACTGAAAATACCCAGCATGTATAAAGAGCAAAACTGAGGGGCTGCTACCATCTTTTGTCAGCAAACAGTGGGATTTTGCTGTAATGTACTCTCGCTGTGGCAGACCCAGAGAGCAGCATCACTTCCATGCAGTTTGTGCTGCGTGGTCACTCCGGGAATGGACGGGGGGCTGCGGTGACTGTGCTCAGGCAGCAAACAGTTATTCAGCAGCTACTCCCTTCCTCCACATTAGAGTCGTAGCTACTTCGTATTAGTAGCCAGTCCTTTTAAAAAGCCAGCCATGCAGAAAAATATTATTCTCTTGCTTCTGGAGATAATGAGGAAGAAGACTAAGATCATTACTGTTCAGGACACAATGCCTTTGCTTTCCTTGCTCACAATAGCTACTTGTGAAGAAGCAGCTTTTGCAGCCAGGCCTCAGAAAACAATACTCCGTGGTCAGAACCCTTGTAACAGCCCAGAGGCAGCTAAAAGCCACTAAAAGTACCAGAAAGGACAATTTCTCAGGTCCCCAAGCTAGTTTGAAATGTCTGGTTTCCAGTGCAGCTTAGACTGCCAAACTTTAAAGGCAATGCGAAAGACTGGCAGTGTCAAGAGATCCCTCTGCAGACGATCCCCATGGTCAGTTCTCCATCACAAAAGCACTTCAGGAGTGCAGAGTCCCCAGAACAAATTAACCTCCAGCTGGCAGTAGGTACCTTATCCTGGTAACCTTATTCTACCAGGAGCACCCCTAACAGAGCTCATCCCTTGGCATCAAATGCCCAGCTGAGATGTAGGGCAAATGAGCAGAAAGTTACTTTGCATGGAGCTGGTGATGAGCCTTCTGCTTTCTGCCCTGGGCAGTTCAGGAGTAAAAGACTCCCATGCCACCTTCTGCCCTGGAGATACCTACTCTAGAACGAGATAGCAAAGTTCCCCAGCTAGATTTAGCGTTGGGCTGGGGGATGTTAGAGTATGTTTTCAGGTGTGCTGAGGAGGAGAGTGTGTCCCCTGAGCAAGCCAAAAGAGAAGCATGGTGCTGCTCTGCTAAACCAACAAGCTCCTTGTATGACATCGGAGTGACATGGGGATAAGCCGGCTGCTATTCCAAACGTAACTAAATTTTCTATAGCATGAGAGGGCACTGTCCCCTTAGTAGTGGAAAAATATAACTGGTCACAAAATGTGCCTGTGTTGCCATGCTTTTGCAGAGAGGGACTATCTGTGTGGGCAAAAGCATGCACCATAGAGGTGGTGGCATGGAATATGTGCTGGCAGTCTCAAAGCACTGTGGACCACAAGAGGAGATGACCTGCAAGGTGGTGTAAAAGTCCTATTCTGTGGAGAGCATGGTCCCAGAACATCAGCTGGGTCATTCTCCAGAACCACAAGTCTGTTTATGGGTGCTGCCAGAGGCGTGCTAAGAGAAGACAACTTGTGCTCCTCATTGCAGAGAAGGACTCTCAAACTGCAAAGCAGATAGAGCCTGCATGAAGCAGCAAACAGAACTTCTAATTTGGTGCTCTTAGAGCTTTCTAAAATGCAGCTAAGAAGTACGTACTTTGTTTATCGTCACAGTTCCTGGACAGCTTGTCCTCCCCAGTTCTCTAAAACAAAACAAGAATAAAGAGTTTCTTCAGAAGGTAAGTCATCTTGTCAGACTATATTTGTAAAAGCAAACACACTACATCTCATAAATCCCTTCTCCACAACTGTAAACAGCAGATTGGAAAACGACTGAATATTGCTCATTTTCTAATCAGATGCAGACATGCTCAAATAGCTTTATAGAGATACAGCACTGCAGCCTTCATTTAGCTTGCATTAAACAATACCTGCTAGTCTGTATTGTAGTGTTAGCCTCTTTTCTGCAGACACCTACTGTGAAGGTCACAAAATCAGATCACAGAAGGTTCACTGCGAGTATCTTACGTCTCTGAGCTTCTGTGCAGGTCTGTGTGTCAGATCTGTGCATCTGATCTTGACGTATGTGTCTCTATCATTACGAAAACAAGATGTCATGGCACATGGTGGCAAGTAGTCAGCTGTGCACTCAGCCGCATCTGCTCCTCCTCATCTCTGCGAAGGTGTCTGGGATCTCATGGGATTGCTCAGACAAATCATCTTGCCTTGTTGAAGGTGCGCTCACATCTTGCTTTGAAGGTCCAGAACAATATTGGTTGTGAATCAGGGTGTAGGTTTACTCCCATAGGGACAAAATGTATAATAGCATTTCTGTATGAGTTCCTACTAGATTTCTGCTTCAAGCTCTTCCCTTTCTCATTTCCATGAAAGATATATATATATATATATATATTTTTTTTTTTTTCCTGTTCCCCATTCTGAAGAGCTCCTTTTTATCTATTTATTTATTTATTTTCTTTAGCTTTGCTCCAGGGGATGTCTGGTTTGACCTCTGACATTGCAGTACCTCTAATGCTGTGTATTTTAAAGCACTTTCATTAATGACCACATGCCTAATTTTGAAACCTAATGCCGCTGTTATAGACAACAGTTAAATGGCTTATAGAACAGCCTTTGTGCTCATCCATTTCTCTGTTTATTTCTGGACAAGAGTGTACTAAGATAGCTCTCTTCATGTCACTTCTTGAATTTGTGCCATAGAATGAAGAATGATAAAAGTGTTACAACAACAACAACAAAAAGCACTAGCCTTGTCTTTCCTGCTCAAGAATGTCAGTACAGCATTTCTAAAACTTTGAGCTGAGCTCAAATGCTTCTCAGAACAACAGATGACTGGAGAACTGAGAAAATCATTATTACATTGCTAAAAGAATAGATCATTGATTGTGCCATGGGATTGCTTTTGGATGTGGTAAAAGGTTTCTCCCTAATCACAATAAAAAATAACTTCAGAAAATAAGGAAAGATCAGCAGAAAACAAACAAACAAACAAACAAAAAACCACCTTTGATATGACAGGTAATATATACAGGAAGTTTCTGAACAGAAACCTAGATGACATTAATCTATTTGGCTTGAAAGCACTGGCTGAAACAGTAAGCCACAATTTCATTTGCGTATTGATTGCAGATATTCATATATTAAATACGGAAATTATTATTGAATGTGCTAAATGAAATGGTTATGTAGCATATCTAAACAGCCCAGGAGACTCAGACTTAAACTCGTTTCTGTGATACATGGTAGTGGAAAATAGTGAAGAGGTGTGTGCACACATATAGACCAATCCTGTATGTATTCCTTACCCAGTTAAAAGTAAAGAGTACAGGCATTCTCCTGGCTCCATTCTAGGGACTGTGTTAGATGAAGAAGCCAGGGAGCTGGTGCCATAGATCCAGAGGTTTCCATCACCTCTCCAAAGGTTGGCAGACCCACCTTGCCTTCAGCTGCCGAGTCCCCTGCCAGACCAATGGAAGGTAGTGCCAGCCTGGGCCATATTGCTTGTAACCAGTTGGGATTTACAGCACCAAGGACCAACAAATTGCATTTTTTACCTTTTTAGGCTTGCTCCCACTCTGAATTTATTATCAAGGAAGTGAAAAATCCATGTGGTATTAGAGAGTTCGGGTAAACCAAGAACATTTCTTGACATCACTGTTGGTGCCCAAATATTGCATAGTCTATGCTCTGTCACTTCAACCATCTGATCTGAGAGCATAGAGCTGGTAACTACAGTCATCTCTTTCTGCAAGTCTTCAAAATATTCAAGGGAACCCTGAGCTGAGGAACCTGCTGGAGTCCAGAAGCAGTCCGCATCACAGCAAGCAGGTGAGCAGGCACCAGAGGAGGTGAATGATTATCCTTCAAGCTGAAGTCCTGCCCAAGCACTTTGGAAGGAGCACAGGTAGTTATAGAATGAAAGACTGACAATCTTAGAAACATGCACTGGAAAAGGGCTCATTTCCAGCGGGAGGAAAGTGTGAACACCAAGGATCACATGTCATTAAGTAAGGTTTTTCATTTATTTTAGTGAGAAGCAGCACATAGCTGGGAGATACCCAAACTTCACGGTAATTGCTGTATGTGATACTAGCTCTTCTTGTCTCTCTCATAAATAAAGAGACAGAGAAGACTCACTTCCAGTATTCTTCTCAGAAATTGTGTCATTTTCTTTCAGTTAGTGAAAGGAAAGTGCTCTTCCCAGAAAAGAATGGAAAATAAAGAAGCTCAGAGACTGTGCTGCAAAGGGCAGGGGTCTAGGGGAGATCAAGCAGCAGAGGACATAGCATTTGGTTGCTTTACCAAGAAGTGCTATGCTGGTATCATAAACTGAAAATGATCAAGCAAAATATAAAAATACAGGCCAGAAGCTCATCTGCTAATGACAGAATTGTAGAATTAAATAGCTGTGCTTGCTAGTTATGTATTAGTGTAACTTTCTGTGAGGAATGAGAGGATGAAAGAAACATATTCCTCCTGTTTATGCTGAGGTGCCCAATTGCACATGCAACAGGACCTTTGCAGCCTCACTGCACCTCAGCTTAATTTCCAAAGCAGGGATAGAGTTATTTCTACCAAGATGTGACCTGTCAGCATTCCGAACATCTCAGCATCTTTTCATTTTAAAACCCTTTTCCTTTGTTAAATGTGTATATACTTCTTGTGATGCTTGAATGCATTGGATTTAATGCATTTGTTGTGTTCCATGTTAAATATTTTGAGTAAATTTTTTTTTGTGTCCTTCAAAGTAATTCATATGTCTGGTTCCTTGAACTCTTCTAAATTCCTAGCTCCTACCTGGAGGTTAATACAATTGCTCTTCACCAGAACATTCTGGGGGACCTTACCTCCTCTTCCAGGCATCCCAACAGGCTCATGATTAGCAATCGCAATTAGCGTTAGTGGGGATCATCACATCTTCTAAACACCATTTGCTTAGAGTATGACAGGCCCTATGAATTATTAACCAACCTTACTCCCAGTTACAGCTGAGAACACTCACTGCATTACAGTTGAGATTGGTACTGAGGTGATGGGCTGCGCAGGTGCTGCTTCTCCACCTATACTGGGTGCTTGGCCTGTGTGAACAGCACATCATCAGGGGCAGATTTTTTTATTTTTCCTTTTGTATTTTGGACTAACAAACACAAAGTGAGAAGTGAGAGTCCAAGTAATTATAGTTTTCTGGACCTTTAAAACTAAACAGCTTTCCTGATCTGATGACCAATGAAAGAAAATCTTTCAAATATGTTTGGTTATTCAGAAAAAAAAATAATGCTGATTGTTCATTGTCATCTGCTTTCAGAAAGCTACAAGGACGATGAACTGCAATTCATTGATGTCTCTCCTCTGGGAACTTCACAGAGCCAGCAAATTTATCCAGAGATTTTCTCACTTAAGTTGCTTCAAGGAATCCAAACATAAGCCTTTAGGGCAACAGTGTGTTTGTAATTTAAAAGCAATCTCATCCTCAGAAGATACAAAAGACTTAAAGAACAAGGTGTATCTTAAGAAAGAAAGACTAGAAAAGTTATTTGGGAATTTTTCTAGTTCAAGACTAAATGATAACTTCAAAAAGACTTAATTGATGTAATTTTTCACTGAAGATTTTCCCTCTTTCTTTTCAGTTTCCCAGGAAAAACCTTTCCTTCGTTCTAAGCCTTACTACATGTGATCAAAATTCATATTAATGTGTTGGGAAATGGAGCAGACCTTACTCTTTCACCAGCCTTGCACCAGCAGCCTCTGCCACCTGGGAAAGCTTAAATACATGTTTGTGTGTGCGCACGAATCATTAAGTTTATTCATATTACATATATGCAAAATAAAGCGCGTGAACATTTGGTGGATTAGAATCAAGTTTCATTAGAGCAGCTATAGCTATAGTTCTAATAGTTGGTATTAACCATTTTCCAGAATCTTGGAATTGACTCCTAGCTCATTTCCACAGTGGAGAACTCCCCAGTGAACTCTCTGAACCCGTGAGACATCTAGCAGAAGGATGGAACAGGTTAAATCACAAGGTCAAGCTTAACTCTAAGCTCCTGGTTTTGAACACGGAGCTGCTTAGTATTCAGCCCTTTGGAAGTCCCTTGGATAAGCTGCCTGGTGTCTGTAGACTTTTGATCTTTGTGGAAGCAGCTTTTCAAGAATCGTGCACCATGAATTAGGCTTGTAAGATATTTTTCACAGGCTCAGCCAATCTCTTCTAATGGAAAAATGGGAACACCCATCATTCACTCAAACCATGTTTGGTGTTTTCATAAAGTTTAGTCTGTTCTGTGAAGGACTTCCCCCCTTTGTTTATATGCCAGATAAAATTGATCCTGTTGAAATCAATATCCAATTCCCATTGATTTGAGCCATTTCATCGTGTTGCCATTTCATCATTCAGCTGTCAAAAATGGCTGTAGTTTCTGTAGAAAGCTACAGATCACATTAAATATGTTTTTTATGTAATCCTTTCTCTCTCGAGTTCCTGACAAGTTCCAAAGGTCCTTTATGTCCCTTGAGATCATCTTTTGAGCATGGCCAAAAAAGTACTGTGGTCTGCATATTTTGGCATTTTTGGGTGTTCACCTCTCTTTTTCACAACCCTGAATTCCTCTGTTAAGCATTTTCAAAGCACTTCCATCTGATTGATTAAGCTGCACACTAAACCAAGGTGGTAATATCATCCTGTAATTACAACTGTCCAGGGTGTGTGAGAAATGCAGCAATGGCGACAACTGAACCTAGACTTCCTGCTTCATTCCTCAGCACTGTAAAGATCAAGCTAATGGAAGATGGGACAGGTGATAGCACTGGCAGCTCCTTCTCTCCATCTGCTCCTCAAAGAACGTGATCCTCTCCTTCCATTTTGCATTCAAACATCAAATTGCTGAAGAAAGTTTCAGCCCTGTGAATTTCTGGCACCAGCTTGGCAGCAATGAATTTTCACAGCAGCTTGGAATATCTGAAGTCCTAAAAAGGCAAGATTAAAAACACAGCATTTTGGTATGGTTGCCAATAACCAGGTCTTTACTTAGCCTGCTGACCTTCCTAGGTGCTAGAAGAACTCTGCATTTCTTGTGAGAGAAGACTAAATGATAGCTTATGTATCAGGCAGGGCAGTACAATTTGTAGTCACGAATCATCTTCTGAGAAAATAGTTCTGAAGCCTAAATTGAAGTATTATTTTTCAATTCTTGACAACATATCAGTACACTATTGTGCAATGTCTTTTCTGTATGATTCTCTTGCTAGCCTAGTTCTCAACATACTTTACATCAAAACACATCCTCCGTGAAGGCTGATTTTGTTACCATATACCAAGCAGCACAGCTTTTAACATTAGACATCTTTGCTTAACCTTTTGATGTTGTCTTTGGTCTCTTTTCTGCTTAGAAATATTCACATTTTATGCTACAATAGTAAAGAAGCACTAGCTTCCAAAAAGTAAAGTATTTGTCCAGCAGTAAGTGTATTTATTTTACTATTATGGTATAAGAAGGTCCTCTGAAAGAAACCTGAAACGCCAATAAATATATTAGAATCATTTCAAAAGCCATTCAATATACAACTGGGAAGGCCCCATAATCTACTGAACAAGATTAGCCTACATTTTCCTGACTTTCAATACATTCCATCAGGTATTTTTCTCCGCTTTACTTTGTGTAAAGTACTTGATGTGCCACACTGCGCTCCATTCACCATTGTAAAACCTAAGACCAAGTGGAACAGTGGCAGAACTCAAGTTAGAATCCCATGGGTGGCATTCAGCTTAGTAAATGTAGACTCTTGAAATGTAGACATTCACAGCCGAACGAGACACCCGCTGGTCCAGTTACAGTCAATGGAGAGAAAAAGGCATTTCTAGGATGCAGCTCAGCTCATCCTAGCGTAGACATCTAAAATAGGTTAGATGAATCATCCGCTAGAAGCGTCTATTTCTAGTTCCCTTTATGCTCAGTTGAGAGAGTGACTAGCTCAGATGCAGACACTGACATAGTAGACATCTAAAGTTAGGTGAGATGAACAACGCAAGATGTCTTTCCATATCCCTTTAAAAGGTCTGGTCTAAGAACAAAATGTCAAAGAATTCTTTTCAGCTAACGCTATAGTCTCCTCCACTCTACCAGCCCTCTGAATATTTGAGTTGCTATCTTCTTCCTAAAAACACTTTGCAAATGTCCAGATCATGCCTAACAGCTCCCTCAGACAAGTTTTTGATAGCTTTTCCTGTGTCACAGTACTGCAACCATGTGTATGTGTATCTGTTTTGTGTATTGATTAAATGACTGTGTCATGCACCCGATCGTTGTTTCCCTAATCAGAGACTACAACAAACTCAGCAGATGTTTTGTAATACAGAGGTTTTGTAATACAGGGTAGAAAGCTAAATGAATCAAGGTTGTTATTAATGTAACATCAGACTACTTTGGAAATGCTCATTCATGAATATAATTGCAGCAGGCAAACTAAGGAGAAATGCTACAAGAAGTAGTGTGATGACTCCAGAGATGATGCAAGGCAGCAGAGAATGACTCTTAAATGTAATATTCCTTCAGCCACACAACTTTTGCTTGCATTTTTATGGAACAAGCCCACCTGTTTCTTTTTTTGCTTGGTGCTACTGCCAGTATTGATGGCACTGGTCCACAGCAGTAGATGCTGTCGCCAGAAGAAATAGCTCCTAGCTTTGCAGTAGGTTGCATAAACCTTTGAATTTACTTGTTTACTGATAATCATATCTATGCCACCATTTGGAAAGTTATGGCTTATGCCACTGAATGTATGTATTTGTTTATCTCAGTAATATAAAAAATATGGAGTTCAAATTCTGAGGGGTATCATAAGTGTGTAATCATTACAGGTGCAACATTTCAGCTTCATCATACATCAATGTAGAGTTGTTTTCTCCCTTGCAACAGTGATATTTCTTTATTTATTTGGTTTCTGTGGTCTAACTTGCAGCAAGTGGTATGCCATAGCCCAGTTGGTTTGTGCTTATAAAAACCAACATAGGTGCTCTCCATCATCCAAATACGAACTTGATCTTAGCTTCTATATTTAAAATAAAATACACTTTCAACTCAAGTTGTTTCCCCTGAAGTTCCTCAGTACACCTCCTGAAGGTTTGACTCGCCATGTTCCCCTGGGAATCTGGCAAGGATGCAAAAAGACAGCTGTATAAGAAACCACGCTTCTCAGCATTTTATGCCCACATCTTCTCAAAGCCAGGACTGGTTACATATTCTCCTTATGAAACACAGCACCTTGGAAGCAAAGTAAGGCAATACCCTAGTATTTTAGGCTCTGTTTACACATTGCATAATGTTTACTTAAAACATATATATATATTTTTTGTATTTAAGGTTGAATAAATTAGTTGTGAATATGATAATTTGACAGTAAGAATAAATGTAAGCAAACAAAAAGAACATTTAGGGCTAGACAGTAAATTCAAGCACTTACTTCCCTCTCTTTATAAAAAGGATTTTCTTCACATCTATCTAATCTTCTTTACATATTCAGGTCTCAAACAATAATATCCTGGCATCAGATTGATAGGAGCTTGAATATCTCCAAAGTCTGAAGCAGTAGTGCCTGAGTTACTGTTTATCCCTTGGATATTTATATGCATGTGCTATATCATTTATAGAATCTGTTATTCATCCAGAGTGTTGTTTTCCAGTGGGTCAGCTGTTCAGCTTTAACTTGCCAGAGTTGAAATTGGGTTTCTGTGGAGATGCGGGATAAGGGCTTTTTGCTTAGCTTGGGCATTGCGTTTCGCACTATTAAGTTATCACCACAGAGTTCACCTTGAGGGCTGCTTCCCAGAGCGCATAATAAAGAATTAACCGCTATCAAAGTCGCCACCTTGCACAAAAGGGTACCCCTAAAATGGCTGATAGCAAGTCCAGCAGTGGCAGATAATCACATTTAGGTGTTAAATGCAGACTTTGATTAATTTTGAGCAGCACTGAGCCTACAGAAGCCTCAGAGCGGTATTTAAAAGCCATCTGACTTTGCACATGAAATGAAGGGCAGGATGTGAAGGGGAAGCCAAGGTGTAGGTGTGTAATGCTTGGCCAAGGGAAGGCTGACGTGGGACAGTCCCCAAGAGACTCATCTCCAAGCAGCCTCACACAGCCTCTCCTTAACCAACCGCACCCAGGCGCCCAAATTCCTGCAGGAACCCTGTGAAACGCACATGGGGCAGCACTACCGAGCCCGAGAGGGTTTTCTCGAGCATCAAACGACACTTTATGTTCTTTAGCTTGGGAATTAGCCAAAACAGCCCCTTCAGAGGGGCACTGCCGGGCTGTGACAACGGCCACCGGCACCACAGCCCCACCGCCGCCCACCCACGGGCAGCCAGCGCCCAAGATGGCGGCCGCCGCCCGCCGCCTCAGGTGCGAGGGACCCGCTCCGCGGCCAGCCCCGCCGCGGCCCCGCCCCCGCCGCGCGCAAGCGCGCTCCTCCCCCTCCCCCCTCCCTCCGCGGGAGCGCGCCCCGCGGTACGGCGGGGGCGGGGGCGCGGGGAGGTGATAGGCGCGGGAGCGCGCCTGCTGCCGCTGCCACCGCCGCTCTTCTCGCCGGGCAGCCGGTGGAGGAGGAGGAGGAAGAGGAGGAGAAGGAGGGGGTCCAGCACGACCCCTGTCCCCGCGCGGAGGGGCCGCGGCTTCCCGTGAGTACCGGGCTGCCCGTCCCGACGGCCGGTGAACCGACGGCGGGCGAGGGAGCCGCCGGGGGTGCCGCCGCCTCTCTCGGCGCTGCGGCGGGGACGGAGCCGGGGGGTGCCCGCGGGGAGGGAGGCACCTGCCGGGGACGCGGCGACAGCGGCGGTGGCCGCGGGGCTTTGTTGGTGGCCGCAGGTGCGGGTGGCGTCGCGGAGGGGCGCCGGCATCGTCCCTCCGCCGGGTCCATCCCATCGCATCCGATCCCGTGCCGTGCCGGTGCCGGCAGGTCGCCATTTCGCGCACGGCCGCCGGCCGGGAGCTGTCTGTGCTGAAGCGGAGCCGCAGCGGCCGCCCGGGCTCGCCCCCGCGCCCGTGCGCGGCCCCGCCGTGCGCGCGGCCCCGCACCTGGCTGCGGCGAGCCGGGGGGGGCGGCGAGGGGCCGGGGGCTGCGCTGCCGCCGCCCGCTGCCCACCGGCGCAGAAAATGGCAACGAGAGCCTCGAGCTGCCAGTGCCCCTCGGTTTTTCGCTGAAAAAGCCCCAAAAGGGTAAACTTTTGGCGTGGGTGCCTCAGTTTCCGAGGCTGAAACGCCCCAAAACCGGGTGTGTGCGCTGCCTGCTGCCGGGGTGCCCAGCCTGGGAAGTTGGCGAGGGGAGTGCGGCAGCCCCGGCGCTGGGGCTGTCCGGTGCAGGCACCTGGCAACAGGAGCGCTGCCCCTTAGCTGGCGTCTGGCTGGGTAAAATAACGGGAGATGCGATCCGTGACCCTACCGTGGGGTCTGCAGGTCGGAATAAGGAGTTCCTCTATCCCTAAATGTCCACCTCCTCGCTCTTTGTTCAACCCAGCCTCCTTCCCACTCGAGAAGCCGGTGTTAACTGCTTGGCTTTCCTTTTGTCTTTAACGTGCCCTGTCCATTTGTTTCACTGTTTCTGAATATTAAAGTACATTCTGACTAGATGTGCTATGGGAAACGTGGATGAAACCTGAAAAAAAAACCAACTTCATTGGCTCTAACAGGTGCAATATTTATCATTTCAATGTATTCCACGATTTAGCATAATCAATGTGTTAGTGTAGGGCTCATCAATGCATGGGGCTGTGCATTGAGTAGGTCACTGTGCAACATCAGAAGGCATCTGGGCTTCAGGTTGAGTTGTAGAGCAGTCTATGTGCTAAAGCATGCACCTGGCAGGTATTTTTGGCAAGGGATGTCAGCTGGAAAGAGAAACTACAGCATTATACATGGACTCAAAGGACCTGCTAATTATAAAGCTGTGTATTTTCAGTATTTGTGTAATCTGTTTGATAACTCTTGTACGTATCCACTTCAGGCTTTTCTTTAGGTGATGGCTGTCTGTGTTTTTTAACATAAACTGCAAAGGAAGGCACCAGAGTTGCTAAAGAACTTGCTAACAAAGTCTGTGGAGAAGTCATTTATCTGCATTTAGAAGCACTTTGAAATTCTCCTGGGTGTTTAAAATTAGTTGTCAGACTGTATCAGTGTAGAGGTGGGAAAGTATGTTCTCAGAATGCTGAATGTAAAACCAAACGACGACAAAAAAAAAACAACACAACAGCAAGTGGCTTGATGTTGACAGAACTCAGAATCCATTGAATGAATGTGTGTTCTGGATTGTGCAAAGGAGATTTAGCTCAAGGAAAACTGTACAGCTGTGTGTCAGTATTAGATGATGTGTCTGTGTGTACCAGCTGGTCTTAATGATGGAGCTAAAACCCTCTTCACAACTCACAGAATAAATCCACAATTAATTATACTTGTATTAGTGTCTCAGTTCTGTAATTAGTCTTATTGGTCGTGGTAAAAATACTAAAAAGTAATAATGCTTCTGGTGAATGGGATCACCAGAATCTGATCCTTAGTTATCATTCTTCATCTTTTCACCAAAAGCATAATATTTATCATATATACCACAGAGCTTATTTGTGAGGAAGGATTCTAGCCTGTAAATCCAACTTCCTAAAATGGTCTTTATTGTCAGGCATGAAATGAAATTACAAATCCAGTGGATATTTACTCATATCTACTAATAGCTTCTTGTGCTCTGGTCTTTTTCTCTGCTGCTCAAAGAGGTGACAGCAGAAGCATTAGTAACCGAATTACAGTTTCTTGGAGTTAATGAAGCGTGGCTCTAATTGATGGCTTTTATTGGTTTGAGGATTCCGATTTCAAGTCAGGAAAATGTAATATGAGTCTCCCCTTTCTTGTTTGCTTGAGTGAAATGCATCTCCATAGTATCTGGATATAAAACATACTGAGTATATTCGGGGTTTGAGATTTTGTTAACAGAGTGCTGCACAGCTCAGATGGCTCAGTCAGCCTAAAAACCAAATCTGTAATTTGCAGCTGTGAAATTGCTGTTCTCTCTAGTTTTATTCAGTTGTCCCAAATCACCTTGAACTGTAATTATTTACCTTCCATTATATCTGAAGAGTACAATAAACTGAATGTGCTATTCAGTTTTCACTGAGTATGTTAATTCTGTTATGCTTCATGAAGAGAGCTGGTAAAATGGGAAGCCATACAGAGACAGTACATCTCAGTAATGTAAGCTGAGGGAATGATGTAGGAGGTTGTCTGCTGGGCAATATGCAATGAATTTGATTTTGCCTTCCTGAGTGGGCTGATAGCATTCAAAAAATTCAGTTATACTTTCTCCACAGTGATAATTTGTTGCATTTTAAATTAGTATGTGTGTTTATTGCCTATTCAGTTTAGTATTAAAGATACTGTAACTTCATGCATTTTCCAAATTCCCGTAATATTTTTATTTAACAGACAATATTCATAAGAGTTCATCTTCCTTACTAAGGTTAATGTGATGAGCCCTAAGTTTTGTCATAGTGCCCATTAAGCAGGAAAACATAGTTGCAAGCTGGCTATATTGCTTTCTTCTGAGCTACTGAAGGCTGGCTGAGCTTTCAGTTATTTACCTCAATAGAAAACTGGAAGGAAAAAAGTGAACAAAGGAGGTCTGTTTTGCCTGTCCCACTTGCTGGGCTGTTGTCTTTGCCCTTTTCAGTGAAGGAGGGGGTAGAGCTGGGTCAAAGTTGAAGAATACTGAAAAGGAATTCAAGTCTCATATTGAAATGTGAATGATAGCTTAGTTTGAGAGCCGAACGCGCTTGTTTGAACGGAGATTTTCCTATCTGTGGAAGCTGAAACTGACGGACGGTGATGGACTGGCGTATGGACTGGTAGAAGGTGCAGCTAGGTATGTGCTCAGAGCCTGATTAAGATGCTCAGTAAACAAGTCCATATCTGATGAGACTTTTAATACCGGAGATGCTGATGCTAGACAGCGTGCAACACACTAGACATTTGATTGTGAGTTAAGGGCAGGCCCCTGCAGCTGGCATACATTCAGGCTTGCTTGTCTAGCCTAATTGCATTGCAAATACTTCTCTGGATTGCTCTCTAGCTTCTCCCTTCCAGTAAATGTTGAATAAGTACAGAAATGTTCATCTGGATCCTCTATTAACTGGTGTAAGAGGCTTTTTTTTTTTTTTTTTTGTTTTGCTGTATGAATCAGGATAAATGTATCTTACTATTCATTTTGTGAATACACTGTTTTCCTACACTGTTTCGGTTTTGAAACGGCTCGATTCATAATGTGATTACAGCTTTCCCCTTGTTAACTTTTTAGTATGGAAGCATAACAGCTTGAATTATAAAATGTTTCTGTAAGAGCTCACAGTACCCCCATTCTACTTTAAGCAACAAAACTTTATATAAAAAGCAGCATTTCATGCAGAGCATCTCAGATGCACAAAAATAGCCAAGCAAGGAAAAAGGGCCAGTTCAACTTATAAGGACGTGATAACTTTAAAGAACAGACGCATTAGAAAGGAGCTGGCTGTCTAAATGGTCAATTAGAGCAGACAGAATTAGTATTGATGTAGTCTCCAAATTCTGTAAATCCTTGTGTGTGAGACTGCTGACTTTGGATGACGCCTAGTGGGAACGTGGGTGTCCCAGCGCTTAGTCTGCTCCATTAGGTATATGTGGCCTTTTAATTTCCCGGGGCTTGAAATGTGTAATTGCTACTGTTTAACAACTTGGTTGAGGAAAGGGGAATGATCCATGACTTCCTGGTGGTGTGAGGTGGTCTTTGGCCACTAATTAAGCTTTCCTGGACAGCCACCCAAGTATTACCATACCATGTTCCCTTACAGACTGCTACCTAAGTGTGGAGCTGTGAGTGTTTATACATGACTATGGATATTTTTTGTCTTTCTCAACCGTAAGTCTCACTTCTAACTTCCCTTCTGCTGTTTTGAGTGTTGCTGCATTTGTCCAACTTCATTCTGAGAGCTCATATAAAGGAATTGCTTTTTCAGTACCACGTACCTGTGGGGCTCTGTGCGTGTGTATGCAAAGGCATTGCAGAGAGTCAGTGCAAAAGCCAACTGTTGTACGAGACCTGTGTTTGGGAAACAGTTCTACAGATGGACAATAATACCATGGAGTAGACCAACCTGTGCATAGATACTGGCCAAGGGAAGTCTTCCAGCTGAATATTGTACTGTAGGGTAGTGGAAATGAACTAAATGCAAACCGGGAGGCTGAAGAAGATAATGAATTATGAATGAAATTCATGAGAAGGACTGCTGTATGAGTAGAAGGATGAAGAACAAAATATTACAGGCTTTTGCATCAGAAAGAAGTGGTAGAAATGAGGGATTTGGGAATGAAATCCTCTGGAAGTCTTAGAAGAAAGACAACAGCAGAATAGCTAGGGGACGTGCGTACAACTTGCGCACAAAAGCGTGTGGGATGAAGCAGGGGATAGCTCCTAGGTGTGAGGTGGGAAGTGCAAACAATCCGGAGGGAGGGAAGCGTTTTGAAGAACATGTCAAAAGCAGGGAAATCAACTGCTTGAAGGGAACAAAAGAAAACTAAGAATTTTTTTTCTTAGTATTGCTGATTCTTTTTTTCTAGAATATATCAAATCAAGTGTTTTGAAGGAAAACATTAAGTATGCCGTATTTCCTGTCACTTACTAAAAGGGCTTTTCAAGAGTATTTATAAATGCAAGGTTGTTCAAGTTAATTTCACCAGTAGGCTCATAAGTTTCCCTTTGCAGCAGGATAGACAACCCTCCTCTTCTCTACTTCGAGAGGTAGTGTTTAGAAGGACTAAAAAGTGGGGCTGCCTACCCTGCTGCTGTTCACATATCCAGGAAAATACAGGAGATATCTGATATGTGTTCCTCATCACAATTTTCAAGGGATGTAAGGGAGTGGTGGGCTTGGCATGGGCTATTCTTCATGTGGGATAATGAGGTCTAGTGACTTGGTCAGTGTCACTTTGAGTAAGGTGGTATCTGTGGGTTCTTCCTCTCAGCCTCATTGCTTGTCGACCAGTGCTTTGGTCTCTGGATGAACTAAATGTAAGAAGATTAACCCCCTTGAGTTGCTGCTCTTCTCTTGAAAATGGAAGAGATTTTTTTTTTTTTTTTTTTAATTCCTCAGCTAGGCTGAATTTGGTAATTTTGTTGCATGGCCACATATTATCAAAATCTGTTTCTCGCCTTGGGTGAGGTGAGATGAGATGAGGCTATGCTAACTATTTTGCTGGCTTTTAATCTGTTCTTATGGTATTTTTTTTTTTATGGAAGCTCAGGAAACGGAATGTATTTCCCTTTTCTTTCCCTTTATTTAAAAATGTTATAGGACTTGAATGAGTTTCCAGCAAGGGAGATCTACGTTAAAAGAGAAGATAACAGAAATGGAGGTTTTTATATTTATATAAAAATTTATTTATTTTTTACATGTAGCATGGGATAAACTGAGACTCCTTCTGTCTTGGAGTAGTGAGCTTTGTGTTCTGGGTCCAGCTGCTGTGATGAGCTGTGTTTGCTATGGATGGTGAGCCTTTTTCAATTGCCAACAGTTTAATGGTTTCAGTGTGATTAGGTTTGTTTGCTGTTGCTAAACAAGTTCAGAGCAATACAGCAGCGTAGTTACAGATTGTGCGTTAAATTCTGAGTAAAACTAAAAGCCAGGGCAGGAATCTAGTGCCAGTGTCTGCACCATGATGTGTTGCGTGGTCTTGGGGTTATCAATTCTTGAGGAGGTTGTGGCTTTCTTTGGGGTGTGTGGGGAATCATTCCGGCATTGCAGTGATCGGGTCTGTAAGTCATGAAGACCAGAGTGTTGTCATCTGACAAGTTGGACAGGATACAGAGTTCTTGCCTGATATAGAAGATTCCTACTTCTGTGTACCACCCTACTTAATGATTACTGGTCTACACTGAAGTTCAGAGACCCTGAAAGACTGGACATATCTTGGCAATGAAGGTGGAAGGGGGAGATTGTGTTCTTAAGGTAGTTGCAGAGAGTCCATGGTCACTTTCTAGGCAAAAATAATATGGCATTTGCACTAGCATAGGTTTGGTTTGGATTGTAGGAGCTGATGAGGACAAATCACCACTCCTACAACAACCCAGTCCAAGTAATATCATAAGCATGTCCGGGGGTGTGTGCTCTTCACATTGGAATTGGTTGTACCTTATCTATTGTTTGACTTGCTTTTGTCTGCTCATGAGTAGAGTTTTGGTTTGGTGCCTAAAACAACAAACAAAACTAATTTCAGTGGTTTGTGTTCTCCATACAAAATGTATTTTGAAGATTGTATGTGTGGTTTTTACCTTATCTAATGCCTTTAAAGGTGTGGAATAAAGAGGGAGAAAGAATACCACCTACTGCTTCTGTGAAGACAAAGGTTTAGAGCTGGGAAAAGTCTTCTCTAACTTTTAGCTGGATATATAATATTGTGTAAATGAAGAGTTTACAGGACTGCTCCTCTGTCACATGAATTAACGTATCTGTCAGAAGAGGAGTGTTAACGACTGGATGACAGACAATGAATTGTCCTTCTGAACTGAATGTTTCTGTCCACGTTGGTCTTGCATGATACGGAAACTTCTGTGACATAGCATATAGTGTAATTCTGACACCTTAATGTGCAAATCCTCTTTTAAATATCCCATCTTTTCTGTCAGAAGTGTTTCACATATTTATGGACCTTGGAATCTCATAGCTGTCACTGCATTGTATTACAGGGTATAATGTCTCCTAGACAATACCAAATATACAGTATCAGTAAAAATTGAAATTTGAGGTGTTATTATAGGGAAACATTGTAAGTTTTCCATTTTTCTGTAGTTTGTGTTTTAAAGTTGCCTAAACTTGATTCTAGATGCTGACAAAGCCAGGAACATCTTAAGTTGTGTGCTGTTTCTAAGTTGCGTGCTGAAGTTGAAATTCACACAATTATGTAACTAGAAAGCAAAGAAGCCCAAGGTGACTGAAAGCTAAACAGCCCGCTAGACTTTGTATATGGCAATTGTATAAAATTCACGTGTAACTTGGGAGGGGGAAAAAAGTGAAAATCTGGGGAAGTTAGGAAGGTGAGCTTGACCACCAGAGGGCAGACATATTGTTTTGAGTGCAAAACAAATGCTTAGACTGTGCATGTGAAAATACAGGCAAATAATGACTGAATAAATAATATAGGAAGATCCATGCATCTATACTAAATGTTAAATAATGTTACATTTTGTCAGAATAAGATGAAAAGAAATATATCTGCTTAAAACTGACCCGTGGCTGTGTATCCATTAAATGGAATCCAGGAGAACAGTTCATCATGTCGTTGAATCCAGTAACTTTAATTCAAGTACATTTTCCAGGAACATGTCCATCTTCATTTGAAAATGAAAATTCCATCCCTTTCTTGATAGTTTTTTCTTCATGCAGTTAAAGAATAATTTAATCCTGTCTTAATTAACCTTCACATTATTACAAAGATCTCTCTAGCTTTTGCATGTTCTCCTACTCCCCTTTTTTTTTTTTATATTATTAACAGCACTTATGTCCTTTAGAGCATGTAAATTTGCTTCTGAGAGTATTATGGAAAAAAAATTAACATGATAGGTCTAAGATTAAATACTTCGATAAAGGTAGCCTTTTTCAGGAATATTGAACTGCATTTTTTAGTGGAAGGTGATGTTCAGTCATTTTTATATAGTTTCCCCGCTAGGAATGCGGGTGCTTAATTAAAGCATGCCATATGTTGGCCTTTACCTCTCCTTGCACATTCTCAAGTTACAGTGATAGTTTCTTTTCATTGAATTATTTTCTTCTAAAAACTGCCTACATTTTTATAAGGAAAGTAGCAAGGGTCTTTTATCCCATGTCTCCAAAGTCACAGTATTCTTCAGAGGCAACTCTTAAGAGCTTTCCTTGCTCTCTGGGGTCTTGGTTCCACTCATTGCTGGAGTGAAGCATCATCAAGATAGCTGTAAATGCTCCCCCAGATTCCTGATTTCCCCACTGTCACTTCCTGCGCTCACATGTCCCTTAACAGCAGGATTTCTGGAAAGGTTCTTCCTAAGATAGTCTGCAGATATCATCCTCAAAACTTGAGCTGGAAGAGTTTCCCCAAATTAGATCTGAAGTTTTATGTACTTCTTCACAACTTTCTCCTCCACTTGGCATTGAAACATGGGAGTTGGCTTCTCGCAGCATCCAGAGAAATGTGCCAGCAGAATTGACAGCACCAAACACTCAGGAGTATCACTGGAATTCATGATTTATAAGACTCGCATCTTCATAGTTCACTTGGCTAATGCGTCCTAGCTTCTCTTTTTCTTTTGGCCTTTAGACTAGAAGCCTAGCAACATCCAAAAGCAAACCTGAGTTGCTTTGAATAATTGTTTGATTTTTCTTTCATTTGGGTTTTCAATAAATCGTTAAAGTTATGTGGTTTAATAACTCTACAAGGGCTATTTATTTATTTATTTATTTATTTATTGGTCCCTTTAATACAGTGACAGAACATCATCAGTGAGAACCCCTGCAATAGTTGTAATCTGCTGGAAGTGGTTGCCAGGACTAATGCAAGTGTTAGCATTAGTAGAAAGATTAGTCTCTATGTTAATTACATAATGTAGACAGTTACATTTGTTTTTTCTCATCTGCAATGCTGAGATATGACCCTAACAGCCAAGGATTTCTGTTTGTTTTCCCCCCATTAGTTTGAGAGACACACCTACAGCTAACCATTATGGTTAACCAGTGTTGTGACAAAAGTTTCACACAGCAAGGTAAAGTAAATAAATATCTGGCCTTTTATTATTTTATTTTTTAATTAGAAAATGTTTCACAACTAATATGTAGCTTCCAGGTTTGACTGATAACATAAAGACATGAACTGGAATGGAGGAGATGAGGATAAAGAGGTCCTGAAAACAAAAGGTTTGGAAAATAGCAAAGTGAGGGGGGACAAAACAACAACAATAGATCTGTTTGGTTACTTGCAAATAGCTATTCACAGGAGAGGAGATGAGACCTTGTACTACCTATCTCCTATGAGTCTATATGCTGTTGTTTCTGTTGACCTGTCATTGGAGGCCACCAGGAGGCATTCGCTGTTGGAGCTCTTGCTCTCCAGCTTGCAGCTCGGGTTTGTACCATTTTGCAGTTGGTGGTTTGTGTGGTATGAGTGGAAGAGTCACCTCAGATAAGGCCAGATGGGATGGGTAGTTCCCAGGTGTGTAGCTGGCACATCTTTCTTTAGCTCATCAGCTGTAGAGGCCCAAGAGGTTATGAAGTAGCCTTAGAGGTTATGAAGACCAAGAAGGTGGGGATGAATACTAGTAATAAGCTGGGTGGCTGCGTCTGTAACTCATTACTTGGTCTCCCAAGCCAGTTACGTTATTCCAGTGGTTTTGTGTAGTTCTGTAGGCTGACCACCTCTCATACGTGATCGCAGCTGTTCTGTAGCTGGATGTCATGCAATGGTGAATTATATCAGTGTCAATGAGCTGGCTTTGTTCAGCAAAACCAAGATCTTTAGAGAGGTGTTGGAGGAGTACTGGTCGGGAAGGGACAGCAGGAGCAGCTGTTTTTGATGGTAGATGATTTCTGTCTCAAGGTAATGGTCTGAGAAAGGGAGGAGAAGTCAGGGCAAGATGTAGTGGAAGGTGAAGGAGTGCATTTTTTTCATGAGCTGGACTGTTGTATTCTATTCTGAGGTGCCAGTGCAAAAAGGCTGCATATGATAAATACAGCTCAGAACTAGAGAAAATACCGCGAATCATAGATATTAACTTGAGACTGAAGGAAATTGGGAGGAAATAGTGCGTTACAGACACAGACTGAGGGGCGAAATCACATTGTTTTAGCATTCAAATAGGAAAAGATGATTATCTTGAAATGAGACTCAATTGCCTAATTATGTATGAAAATAGTTAAATAGATCACAAACAATATTGGTTACTAAGAAGAAAACAACCTTTGCTAGAAAGTATAAAAGCTCTTAGCAGTCTGTCTTGTAAACTCAGTATAACGTGTATTTAAGATATTGTGACAATGCTGAAATGAACTGCAACTGAATAGAAGCACCCCTTTCTCTAAAGGTGCAGAATAATGCTGATCCCTGAGATTGTGTCAAATTTATCCCGGATGATGAAGGATGGAATGAGATGTCTGTTTCTGAAAGCATGTCTACAGAAGTGTCCTGGTTTCAGTTAGCACAGAATTAATTTTCTTCCTAGTAGCTGGTGGAATGCTGTGTTTTGGCTTAGAATGAGAAGAGTGCTGATAACACCCCGATGCTTTAATTGTTGCAGAGCAGTGCTTATACTAAGCCAAGGACATCTCAGCCTTTGCTCTGTCCTGCCAACGGGCAGGCTGGGGGGTGCAGTAAGAGCTGGGAGGGGACAGACCCAGGACAGGTGACCCAAACTAGCCAAAGGGGTATTCCATACCATCTGACGTCATGCTAAACAATATATAGGGGTGGCTAGCCGGGGGGAGGGGGCCGGACTGCTCGGGGTTAGGCTGGGCATCGGTCAGCGGGTGGTGAGCAATTGCATTGTGCATCACTTGTTTGTACATACTATTATTACTTTCGTATTATCACCATTGTATCATCATTATTATTATTATTATTATTATTTTCCTGTCTTATTAAACTGTCTTTATCTCAACTCACGGGCTTCACTTTCCATTTCTCTCCCCCGTCCCAGAGAGGGAGGGGGGAGGGTGAGCGAACGGCTGCGTGGTGTTTAGCTGCCAGCCGGGTTAAACCACGACAAGAAGTTTTTGAATATTTACTTTCATTAGGGAGGGGTATTTTCTGTCATTACAGGGAGTAGCTTACGGTAGTCACTACAGTGAACTAATATACTATTTTGAACTAGTATTTTTTTTATTTTTCAAAACAATTCAGATTAGTGGAACTATGAATTTCCATTTTATAATGAATTATCTGTTTAGGTTTTTCCCCTCGGTTTCAATATTCATTTAGTTTGATAATTAATAAAAAGGGAACTAATTTGATATTGCGTTGGCCTTCCCTTGAAATGTGACTTGGAATATGAAACTTAATATATATTTTAAAAAATATTGCTCTTTACCAATGGTTACGTTCTGATGAGTAATACTTATTAATTTTTCAATGCTATATATCACTGGAAAAAATAACCCATCACTTTATTGAGAGAACACAAAACGTAACTTAACCTTTCCAATGTAATTCAATTTCTGAACACTAATCCTCAAACAAAGACTGGTGCAGCATCCAGAAAGAAACAATTGCAATTCTCAAAGTAGCACCCAAAAGAGCATTATTTTTGAGTTCCCATGTCTTCTTTTCCCTGTTTGTACCATCGCAAGATAGATTTTTTGTTTTAATTACCTTTTATTCTGGCATAGGCGAGTAATTAGTATGTAAATCTTACTTTGAGTACAATTGTGTAATAGTAAGCACAGAACTGTAAAACAAAACTTCAAGGTTCCTTTTAAGAAGACTTACATACTTAAATATAATTAGAAAGCCAGACTTTGAAGTACATATTTCAAAACCTTTGCTTGCTGTATGATGGCTTCAGTTTTCATATAAAGTGATTTTGCAAATTTCTATATGGTTATCTGTCTAGTACACTACCGGGCACAATGAGATGGTAATTTATGATTACAGCTCCTGGATACAATTAAGTACTATGCAGTATAGTTTTATAGCATTTGGCTTTAATGTTATTTAAAAAGCTAGCTCTGTTAAATATGTTCACATGTTGTCGTTCTACTGTTCTGTACCAGAGTTTGAAAAACATCCTGAAGGAACATGTGGTTATCACGTTCTACTTTCAGAAGCATTACATGTAGTGTACCTAACTCGTCAAAATTTTTCTTTGCAGTAAAGAAGCTGGATTTTAGGTCCTTAACCTTACTGAGGATGTAGAGTGGAAGAGTTGTACCCAGATAGTTGAAGTCTGAATAGTGCTTCAGTACTGGGAAGCTAACAACTACATTGTAAAGCAAACATAACATCCCGCAGATGGCTTAGGGAGATGGCACCATTATACGGTTTGGAGAATGGCCAGATTATCTTCGCTGTCTTGATCATCATCATCGTGAACAAATGATATTCTGCTGCCTGTAATCAAATTATTAATACAGTTAACAAATAAGAAATCTGATGACGGGTGATGAGTTTTGACTTTATTTCATTACATTCTGGAGTGGGGGGTGGAAGAAGCTTCTCTTACACATCCAGTTAACTGTCCTGAGAATTGCTAATGGGTTTGATGTTTTGTTTGCAATTTGTAAGGTTAGAAGTAGCATTACACTGTAGCTTTAAATAAAAGGCTTTCCATTATAGGTACTTCTGTTTATTCTCCAAGGTATGGCTTCTGTTAGGGTTGATTTATTTGGGGACATGAGCATTTTTCTGGTTATGTATTAACCATACTGTAAGTGTGGAAATGCCCAAACTGACTTTCCTGTGAGCAAGCTTAGGCCAGAGAGTGGGTTATTACTTTTATGCAGTATTGTCTGATTTTTAGACCAGTATTATTCAAGACATTGGCTCATAGTCAACAGTATAATGGTATATATGACCTGTTTGGCATTGCTCTGAATGTTCTTCTGTAACATAATGCATGTGTACACGTATTATCCCTGTTTTTTTCTTGATTATCCGACCACGTATTGCGTTGGATAATTGGGAAGTAGCTGTGCTGCTAAAGGTTGGGGAAAGAAGATGGGAATGACACTTCACAAAGCAATTGTGTTGCACCTCAGCTTTGGCTCCCAAGGTGTAACCCCCATGGAGGGTATTCTGCCATCCATCACTAGTAATTCAAGACAGCCACAGTATAAAGGTTATATCTGAGGAACGCTGTTGGAATCACTTAACCTTGTGTATAAAAATAAAAAGCCGTCTTGTCTGTTGTGGTTAGCGTGTTTTTTTTTCTTTCTTTCTTTTTTTTTTTTTTTTCTTTAAGCAAGAGTGGTGAAGCTGGCTAGACTTGGACTGATCTGAGAAATTGTAATGTAAGTGGTAGATGCAGCCTTCACTTGGGAAGTACTGCCTGGGTAGCATTTTAAAATATTTGCCAGGAGCATTGGTGATGCAATGAACCTCAAGTATTTTGAGGGGGAAAAAAAAAGAGAGAAATGTGCATTTTTTTTTTTTTCCTCCATCTGGTGTCATTACTTAAAGACATTTTCATGTAATCATAAGGCCTTTTTCTGGTCTGCTTTATATGTAAATTGGAAGTAGTGCCTTTAGGATTAATCTGAAGATTGGATTGGATTTTTGGTCACTTTCTATCATTCAGTTTGGTGCAACTTTGACAAAACAAATATTTTGCTCTAGGTGATCCTGTTTGGCAGGGGGGTTGGACTAGATGATCTTCAGAGGTCCTTTCCAATCTCGTTGATTCTGTGATTTTTAGGTATTATGCCAAAATGTTAATCTGGAAGCCATTAGGGAAGCAATACAGATGGCAATGATGTAGGCTTAATGCAACTGTAAATGCTGGGAAGTGACTTGAGCATTTTCCTTGAAAAAGACAATGTAATCCTTTGTCTCCAAATAGCTTTCCTGATGTTGTTGCACTGTCAGACAGCTGTGTGTTTAGTCAGTAGGTGGGAAAAGTAAGTTGCTGGATTCTGCTGTGTAAGGTAACGCTCACCTGGGGGACCTAACCTTTCAAGCAGCGTGCAGTGGTCCTTTACTGGATGGTGGTGGGAGCCCCTTCGTCAGGATTAGGGGAGACTATACAAAGTGTTTGCTGCTGTTCACGCATGGCCTGTTTCTGTTGGTTATGTGAAGCTTTGTACAGAATACTTCCCAGCTCTCTTGCTCCTATTCAGGGGACTGCTGTGTAACCAGGAGCAGTTTTGGCTGCCTTGGGGAGTCTGTTGCATTTTCAGCCTGGGATGCTAGCTGGGCATTAAGGCATAGGAGCAACACCTCTCAGTTGGTCTGCACACAGCAGGAGTTGCCTGGGGAAACTCTGGGACTGTCCACAGTTGTCACCAGGAGGGTCCTGTAGCCATTAGCCTGTGTCCTTGCTGTGAAGGTGGGCAGTGCACAGGTCAGGCTGACTCTGAGCAGCTCTTGGTCCACCCTGGTGAGCAAGTGCCCTGGGATGCACAGGGACACGGTTCTGATACCTAGGGCTCTATGCAAGCTTGAATTTCATCCATTTTACCACAATTATAACTTAAATTCCATAGGTTTTGCCACTACACACAGTACAGTTTTAAACCACAATGTGATAGTAAAAGTAAGATAAAGGATTTGATGCCCACTTGAAAAAGCTTCTGGAAAAAAAAATTGTGAAGATACATTTCATCAGGACAGTGTAGCAGTAGAACTAAGCAATAGAAAATGCAGTAAACCTCTGAGCTTTCCGTTGATGAAGACTGGGAAAATACTGCCATAAAGGTATCCTTCTCCCTTAGGCATCTGCTTTTAGCTGCTGTCCAATGAAAAATCTGTATTTAATTAAAAGCATTAAGGAATCATTATGATATTGTATCTGTCTCAGTGTGAATTTGATCCAGTGCTGAGCAGTGTGGGAGGCAACAGTTTAAGCTAGGTGACTTTCAGAAGTGATACATCTGTCTTTCCATTTTGGAGCAAGTCTGTTGTCTTCAATGGGAAGGTGTTTCAGAGGTATTAGTTTCACCTCTCCCTCCTCTTCCTCCCCCTCTCCCCCCCCCCCCAGTTATTAGGATTCCCAATGAAGAAGTGGCAGATATCTTGGTTCTCTTTTTTTGTTCTGTTTTGCTTTGTTTTGCTGGCCTTGGTAGGGTCTTGGTCACTCCTGATCTCGGAGCATGAACTGGCAGCACCCAGTTTGTGCCGTGTTAACGTTTCCACCCACTGTAAGTCCCCATGCAAGAAAGGAGGGCTGGGAGAGCTGGTGTGCCAGATCATGCTCTCCTGGTCTGTGTTCTCATGTACATCATCACGAGCCCTGCTCAACCAGTTCTCCTCATGTGGAGCCTGAGGTTGGATCTCCCATCCTTAGGTATGTGCTCTAACCACCAGACTGTGAGAAAGTGGGCAGGGTATGACTGTTCCTGCCTCTCGCAGAAGTAGTAGGGATCCCCATGACGTCTGACTTCTCCAGTTCTTCTAGAAAGCTCTGGTAGACTTCATGTGCTTAGCTGCATCTATTTAGAGAGCTATAGCACTTCAGGCAGAAGATTTTACCTAGCCAGAGCATGTGCCTCTGAGCACAGAGAGATGAATGAAGTCAGCTCTCCATGAAAGTCTTAGGCTGAGTTGTGAGCTGTGCAGTGTGGTTGGGTACCTGCCTACAGACTGGGACTACTTGATGCTACAAAACAAATAATTGTTCAGAATTCAAGTGTGGTAAGGTGTGTTAGCATAAACTTAATATTATAACTGCAGGTCTTCAGGTTAGAAAGTTTAATCTGCTTTATTGATGCCAAAGCTGTTACCATACTACCCCCCACAGATGTGAATAATTCACCAAAACAGAACACCAGGCTCTAATTTAATTTCATTGTATAAGTGATAGTTTTCTACTTTATATTTGTAGTAGAAGATTAAACTTCAGTTCATAGGACAGTACTGCTTATCTCTATCACTAACACTACAGAAGGACTTCTCATAAAATAAAGACAAAAGTAATTTTACTGCTTGAGTGCAGCTCCTGCTTTGGGTGTTGCATGTGTGAATAGAAGACATCGATTTGATGTCACAAGTATTTTTAACAGGATTACAAAATGCAAATAGCATTATGTAAGACAGATTACCTATGGCTTTAATGCGGGGTTGTCTTTAAGCCAGTGGCTAGATTTTGCTGGGTTATGTTTATTTGTTTATAACCGAGCACATTAGGATTAGGTTTAGCAGAATACCATTTTGCAAATCCTTGGTATTTTCAGGTTAGATCATCTCATCTTTTAATTTTGAACTATGAACTTCAAATCTGAAGTGATTTACTTTTTTCAGTACCTTTCAAGATGGATAGCTTCTTAGGTTGTTTTTAATGATCCTGAACACAGTTGCATAGGTAAGACTGGAAACTGCTTCTCTTCTTCATACCCCATAACTTTTTTCCTAAGGGAGGGAGCCGCTTTGTTCCTTAGACGACACAAAAGACCCCATATGTTCTGCCGTACAGGAAACTCATGAAGACAAAATGTCATGTTTCACATCAGATCAGCGAAATGTTAGTTTTGTACTGAACCACAAGGATAATCTTACTAGCAGTTGAACTCCAAATAATTTATAAAAGGCCTCATACATACAGTACTGCAAGTTCTTGACCTTTTGGTGAATGAAATTTCAGGAAGCTTACACAGCTGGCACAGAATAGCTTCATGTGACTCTGCATTGTTGTCATTGCTTTATTCTCTGAATGCCTGAAATGTGCCACTCCCTGTTAGATGGACAGGAGAAAGAAAGTCTCTTACAAAGGTAATGTTTCCTTTTGGAAAGCTGAAATCTTCGATGTACTCAGCAGGCTCTGTTCCCTACCAAGAGATTTAACTGGAAGCCTGCTTTTTTCTAAAAAAAAGTTTCAATTTTTGTTTCATTATGGCTTTTATTCAGTTTCATTCAAATATGCTGACATCTCCTAGTTTGAGCATCAAGATTTCTTCCAAGCCTTTTCTTTCCCTGGTATTTTCCCAGGGAGGAAACATTTTGCAATATTTCTTGTGACAAGGTGCATTTACTGTGTGGAAGGAAAAGTAGAAACTGAAGAAGGGATAAAAAGGTTTTAAGCAGCAGTGAAACGTTACATGCATATTCAAAAATAAACAAATAAAGCTTGCATTTAGTAAGCTTTATTTAGCAAGCTTGCATTTAGCAAGCTTTATTGCTGAATTCCCTCTATTTTAAAGAATAAAGGTTTTATTGTATTGTGACTTTTATTCACATCAGTTGTAATAACTAACTAGGTAGTTTTACCATTGGCTTAGTTTTCATTTCTGTGGAGGTCTGTTCTAGGAGTACTGAAATATGATTTCCAAATGCTACAAACAATTAGAAGTGTGAATGTTAGAGCTATTCAGTCTGCCTTTTTAGAAGATAAATTCTTGTAACATTCTCAATCTGCTTTTTCTAGGTGGCATTCAGATAGATACCAATAAGTTCTAGAGGAAGACAATCCTTATTTCTGATCCCTGATGAGAAGTGGGATGATGACTTGGAGGGTTTTTATGGTGGTAATAACTTCAGGTTAAAAAAAAAAAAAAAAAAAGTCTGGAGGACATCTTAAGAAAAGCTCCTTTTAAGTGATTGCGTATGAGTTATACCTCAAAGAGATAAAAATAAAATAGAGTTTGAAGGTTGTTCCTTAAATACCAAGGAAGCAGCTGGGAAAGCCCATGGCTTCCTGCTAAGCTCAATGCTCTCCGTACCCCTCAGTTTTAAGTGGATGGGAATTAGTCCTGGAGACATCGTGCACTTGGCTCTTAAATGACAATCTGATCAAGGACATAGCTGCGATTCGCATGGCTTTCACATCTCTGCTCTTGAACGTATGGGACTAGTGGGAGTAACATTTTCTTGTGCTTATGGTGTTCATTGTGGTCCTAAAGTGCTGAAACAAAAGTTTGGAATGGGAGAATGAAATCTCTGAAGTCATTTGTCAGCTTGCCTCAGGCGGTAGTGATGCGATCATTTCCTTTAGGTTAGAATGAAGTGCGGGTGTTCCCAGTGAAACTGGGTTGTTCATATGGTGGCTGGCTGTATTTCTGTGACTCAGTCCTCTCAAATGAAAAGAAACTGCTTTTTTCTCCCTGTCCCTCCTATGCTCCCACACTAGCCACAGACCTTTTCTGTGCACTGTTTTAAGGGCGTTTGAGCAAACAGAATCCTTTTTGTAGGCTATGTGACAAATGCCATTAAAATAAGTGCTTAAAATTGTATTTTGAAGTGACAGTTTTGAAATGTCTCATATGTACATGCAATATAGGCTAACCAGACTCTGTGTCCCTTCTTGTTTGCTGTACTACACCTAGGAACTCATGGTCCATGCTAAGACCAAGCTGTTCATTTCTTCTTAACCTGACTGATTTAGGATCATTTAAGATGTTTAAACAAGCTTTATAATATAAACTGAAAGTGGGGGTGAGTAGTTACATGGTTCTGCAATACGGATGTTAACATCTTCATCTTTTTGCTGGATTATCATCGGTGTACTTGTTAAACATCACGAATGAAACTGTTTTCTGTGGTAAATCTTCCATGGGAGAAGGTGAAGTGGGAGGAAATACATCCAGTGCAAGTTCTTCTGTGTTCTTTCCCTCTTCCCACTGCATCCCCAGCTGTTCTGCATGGAGTGGGGCATGAACTTAGTGAAATGCCGATATTTTCTGTGGTGAGCCTACTGAGTTTGTAAAAGGTGAAAAGATAGGTGCTGAATGCTTGTGGACATAGAAATGGTTATTTCATTTCACAGACAACTTACGTACCTACTCCGGGCTTGAGTTGCAGTGAGTTATTTAAAATCATAGAATCATTCGGGTTGGAAAAGACCTCCAAGATCATGGTCCAACCTTTAAACTGGTACTAAAGTCCACCACTAAACCATGTTACCAAGTTCCAAGTCTACATGTTTCCTGAAGACCTCCAGGGATGATGACTCAACTACTCCCCTGGGCAGCCTGTTCCAGTGCCACACAACCCTTTTAAGTAAAGGAAGTTCTTCTAATATCCAACCTAAATGTCCTCTGGTGCAACTTGAGTGGGATGTCCTCTCATATTACCACTTGGAATTTGACATTTATTTTATGTGTTTGTGTTTATATACATATAAATACATGGGGGGAGTTTTTTGTTGGTTTTCTTCTATTCCTCTGGAATGTGTATCTTGCAGAATCCCTGGAATGGAGAAACCCTGTACTTAATAGGTTGAGAGAGAGTGAAATGTGCTACTTTCATCTTGTGAAAGCTGACCTCATTTTGTACAGAAGTTATCTCTAGCAGTTATTCATGTCCAGAACATTAAAATAAACTCTTCTGTAATGTAATCATAATTTCTTTTTGAAAATTAAGAATTCAAAGGAAATAATCATATAACCTACAATTAGATTCTCTGATTATTTCCTCTGAATTCTTCATTTTCAGAATGAGGCCTATGAGTTTTGTCCTTATACATGCATCCTTCTAGGCACAGTGTTTTCACTGCAGTTGAAATAAAACTTATGTTCAATGTCATCCTTTTAAATCAGCAAATGTAGGTTGTCAAGTCCAGCATTACTCTAGGCCTCACTACAAGGATAGCTAAAACTACCATTTACGTTGATTCTGAATTAATCCATTCTGTAGTTTGATACAAGAAGCCAATGTTCTCATGGGATTGTAACCTCTTTCTTAATGAACTAATTATAACTGGAAACTTTTTCTATCAATCGTGTATGCATACATTTTTCCTGTGACATATGGGATAGAGATGAAGAGTCCTTTGTGTTATGAGGTTTTCCTAGCTCTTGCAATGAAGATGACATTAGCAGGCAAATACAGATATATTTAGTATCTGTACATATGGCTTGACATTTCCTGGTTTGAGTGCTTTCATCCATTGTCAAATTTAGCATTTATTAGTGAAATAAATTCACTTTAGGATGTATTTATATGGTGGGGAGGGGGAAAATTTTGGATTTTAGATTTTTTTTTTTTCTTCCCTTTTTCTCAATCCTTTTTCTTAAGGATTCTTGTTGGTTTTGGTGTCTGGATAATCTTGATGAATGAATGGAACACTCTGGATTTCGGAATAAAAGGTCTACTGGCATAACACAGCCCCAAACTTTTCATGAGTACTTCCATAGTTGACACAAAGTGCCTCTCTCCCCTTCTTGCCTGCAAAGGCAAAACACAGTGATGAATCCAAGGGTCAGAGATGACATTAGCCCTTGACTGCCACTGCTGGTTCTTGGCCTTTCTGCAGTGAGCCCTGAGCTGCATGCTAGGGGTGTGAAACATCGCTGAGATGGAGCAGCAGAATGTAAGTGGTGAGTGCTTCGTGTGGGGGAATACTGCTGCTGAAAGAAACGCTCCTTGCCTCTATTGCCTATGGATTCATTGAACTGTGTTGGTTTCTGTCTTGTTACTTTGTAGAACTCGACTCCTCCTAACCCTGTGTGCTGTCTTTTGGTCTGGGTGATCCGCAGAGTGCCTGTGCCACAGGCATGCCTAGTATGAAGCACAGATGCAAGGAGGAGGCTTGACTTCCTCAAGTCAGGAATTCTTTCCCTTTCTTTCTTCGGACTGACACAGGGAGGGGGTCAACATAATAGATATAACTGTGGAGTGACACCTGTTGGTTTCCACCATGTCCTTACCCCATCAGCTCGTTTGAATGGCTGCCAGTAGTCTGGCAGCTCTAGAAAGATCAACTCCTAGAGCTGAATTTCATCTTCTTGGATGGATTTCATCGTTCCTTGAAGAGGCTGATACGGTTCTCTGAACAAAAGGTCATGGGATTGTTTTATGCTGTGGCTGTGAGTATGTCAATGATCTGGCCTTGTTTCCAAAAGCTTTGCTAAACCAGTGTGACCCAGTTGACTGTTTACTCAGTCTGTTCAAGAATTCAAACAATTAGCTATAGATAATGTCACCTAATTCCCCTGTGAAATGAAAGAATGGGTGGTGAAAAACCTCCTGATGAGCAGTTTTTGGGTAACATGAATGATGCATCTGAACGCAGTGAGCTAGGAGCTTTTCTCCCGTAGCCACAGGTCTTTGTTCCCATTTCTGACAGCCTGCACATCCTTTCACCATTGTGATTAGTGGAGCCGCTGCTGCAGTCGGTCTGAAATGTGAAGTGTGTGTTTGTGTGACACTGCTCGCTCTTGCGTGTAGGAAGTCGCCGCACAAGCAGGTTTAGCTGTTATTGTTCAAGCAAGGTAATGGTCAGTAATAAGCTACTATAAATTGATCTGCAAATCACTGCTTACTCCAGTCCCTGTATCAGAAACATTGGGGAAAGCTAGGATCTCAGCATAATTCAGTGCTAAATGCATTGCAAGAGAGGAAGTACTTAGTAGAAAATCATATTATTTTTTCGGGGCAGGTAGTGTCTTTAGTATGATTACTGCCATAATCATTTTGAGAAAGCAGAAGTTGGTTTTCACAAGTTCATCATGTTTTCTGTGAATGTTACTGAGAAAGTAACAGCATCTTTAATTCAGTTTTGCAGGCCTGTCTATTTAAGAAGTCATCTATGAAGATTATTTCTCTTACTAGAAGTAACACAGTATAACGTTCTATATATGAGGAAAAAGACAAGACTGAAAGATAGCCTTCAAAAATATTTTTTCTAAACCTCTTCTCTCTAAATAAAGTATATCTGTTGAATGTTGTTGTAGTTTATTGAATTATCTCTAAATTATGATGTTAAAATATATTTTAAAACAAGTAGCAAGATGGTTTCTAAATTTGAACATAAAGCGTTAAACTCAATTTTGGTAAATAAAGAAACTGTTGGGTGATTGAAGTAATACTCATAAATATGTGAAATAAAGCCAAATACACTTAAGAAAAGTGTAAATTGAGATTATTTTAGCCTTCTTTCTCCCAAGCCTCAATTTTAGGCAATTTCCTTGCTGATTACTTGCTGATTAACATATGTGGAAGGGAGGTCCAGAAGGAAGGCAAGGGGAGATAAAGGCTGTTGCCTCCTCTTGCTCACAGCTGGGGTCATCCCTTTTGGAGAGCTCTGATAGCAACAGGCATGTGCTTTAATTGTCCTGTGAGACAAAAGGGCTAGGATGTTTGATCCTCATGAAGGGGGGAAAAAAAACTCCTGCTCATTTTTTTTTTTTTTTTTTTTTTTTTTTTTTTTAAATCTATTGCCTGCTAATTACAGTGATGCTCCATAATTTCTGTTTGGAAGAAGCAGAAAGTAGATGTTCTAGTGGTTCTCTGTGCTATCCAGGGCTCTGTAGTCTTGTCGGCAAATTTTCATGTGTTTTTGATCATCTGTGGTTTATCTTTTTCTAATATGGCTATTTTTTCCTGAATTTTGAGGGAGAAAAGAGTTTTTTGAGGAAAGGCAAAAAACATATGGAGAGTGCGGATGTATCATGGATTTCTACTGTACAATTATGTTATGTTTCTCTGTTTTCCTAATACTTTTTTTTTTTTTTAAAGGCGATGAGGGTTGTGCTGACCTTTCTTAGAAACACTAACTGTAAACTAATATATCATTCTTGAATTTTTAACAATGAACTCTTGAGTCTTTGTTTGAATTGCTTATGCTATTTTATTGTCTGTTGACCTCACACTGCATTTTTTTGTGCATTTACTTGCAGTCAGTCCTTGTCTTTATAGTCAGAATGACATAGGAACATGGGGAGCCTCAAAGTTTGGTCCTTCTTGAGAAAATTTTTAAATATAGTGGGCAGCATAAGCCTGAGGTAAGATTCTGGACAGACTCCCTTTGTACTATGACATGAGTACATAGTTTAAAATTTTAGTTACACCTGTTATAATAATCAGAATAAGTAATGAAAACTCTAACCTTGTACTTTTTCCTCTGTTATTTAATGCCTAGTCTGCATTTAGCAACTGGTGTTCAATAGCAATGAATGGTAGTGGATACTTCCTGTGTCCTTGTTGCTGCAGTTTAATTTGCTTAGGAGTTCTAAAATGCAGACTAGAGCAGAGGAATTACACACCAATAGCTCTGAGCTACTGAAACTTGGAACAGGGAATGGATAGAAGAAAGCACAGGAAATTACATGGGTGAGATCTTTATGTAGTAGCTTGCTGGGAGTAGTTTGGTTTAACATAGGTTTATGGTTGAAGATGAGATCATCCTACACTCTTCTATCAAATGTTACTTGCGTTTGCATCATAAGAGTAGAAAAACAAGTGTATATTATTATGAACTTGCAAAGTAGCAAGGCCAGGTGTCTCTGTGGAGTGTTGGTCTATCATTTGGGGTGTGTGAGCAGCTACCAGAAACGTGGCTGTGGAGTTGGTGGAAGCAGTGGCCTAGGCTGTGCGGAGAGCCTTCCACCAAGGAAATGGAGGATGGTTTGACTCAGTGCTCTCAGTAAGCGTTCTTGACTCTTAAATTATCTCCGACCTTTTATCAAAATAGCTGTAACTTTGGGGCAGCGTGACTACGCTGTCTTTGTATGTATTCATGCTGAGAAAGCCGACTGATTCAGACTTCAGTTTAAATAGTTGCATGTGTAGAAGCTCTTCTGTTTTTGCAGCGTGTCAGTGGTCAGACTGGCAGTATTTCTTGGTATAACATAGTCTTTTGGTTTTGTACTTTTATTCTCTTATGATTCAAGTTTCCAGTAAATTGCAAAGAGGCATCTTTGTTCTTTATTTTCCCCTATTACTGTACTTAGTCACTGCAAGTGTAAGGGTTTCACTGGACAGGACAGTAAGAAAGAACAGACAATTGGAGGCAATCAGAAAATGAAACCTCAGAGCTCTCACGGGATGATAAGTGACTGGTAATGGCAAGATAACAAAAGATTTCTTTCAAAGAGTTGTGTGGAAGAAGCGGAACTCGAGAAGTGTTTTCAGCTGTTTTGAGAGAAGAAACTGCAGACTAGAAAAGCACAGTGGAAAAAAAGAGAGAAAAACCACGGGGAGGGAACTAGACTGTTTTAAGGAGAAAACTTACAATGAGAACAAGAAAATACCTTTTGTAGTGTAACTTTTTCCATATATTTGTATGATAATACAAACTTCTGTGTAAGTGGTCATGGGATTGCGAGCAGAGCATGTTGTGCTTAGCAATGTGCTATATTCCTTTTCATTTGAGTTGACTTCTGAATGTGCAAATTCTTTCCCTACAGAAAGATAAGATCAAATGGCAGTTTCAGTTTGTTCTTTTGTTATTGTAGACTGACATAGATCTGAATAGACACAGAGAGGAAGCAGTAGCCTAATCAAAGTGGAGTACGTGGATGGATTTTCAGTTTTGCTGTGTCTGGAGTTAAGATTAGAAAGGCAAAGGTTAGCTTATATTTAAGAAGAGATTGACAGTAGAATATGAAGCAGTTGATTTAGTACATTTAGACATCTGAACTACATGAAAAGATGCTTAAACATTGCCCAAAGCTTGAATTACAATGACCTTGTCAGCATCCTCTGGAAAAAGGCTGGGAAAGCGTGCTTACAGGTTAGCAGTGAGTTCTTACAGATGAGAAATTGTGTTAAAGATAAAGGGTAAAGCTAAGAGATTGGATGTTGCTTTTGGACAAATATTGTCTGGAAATGATCTTTTTCTAGATGCAGCTTTTATTTTTTTTCTCCCCCCACCTCACTTGTTTTCCCTGAGGCTTTATGTAACACCATATCTCAATTAATCTTATCAACAGATGCCATGCTTGCTCTTAACCTGCTGTTACCAGAGTTTCCTTATTAACCAGGGCAGCCAATACTTTCACTGATGGCGTTAGCGTGCTAAATGTGCTTGAGGTCTGAGCACCGATGGATAACCACAGAGGAAGCAGTGGCCTCAATGATTCAACCCAACATCTCTCAACACCCCGACCCCAATTAGCTTGTGGGATTGGCTGTGCACGTGGTTCAGTTCTCCAGTCACCTCAGTGTGATGGGGGAAGATCCTAAGAAGCAATCAGTGGGCAAAACTACTTTAGGCCTTCAACTGGAACTGGGTTTTCTAGCACTCTCAGCCTTCTGTAGAATATTTATTATCCCTGTCAAGTCAAAGGTTTCTGACTGTGCTTAAAATCTCCTGTTTTAGTCATTGTCCTCATGGGTATCTGTAGTCTGACAGAGATTGGGATCAATTTGTTCATGCATAGTTTGTATAAAAGCCTCAGTCCTTGCTTTAATAAAGTTTAGATAAAAATTGCCTTTGTGAATAAAAGAAGAGAAAGCTGTGCACATTTCTATTTTCTGAAAATTACCAGTGGTAATTGTTTATCTACTGCTTCTTGCTAGCTCATCCTTTGTATTTTTATCAGGCCCGTTTGCTTGGTTTCTCTTTCCATTTTTATGAAGCTGGCTCCAGTAATGTCTTTTCACATTAGTTAATGAGGCAACAGCTTTTTCCCGTAGTAAATCATTCCCTTATAAATGAGATAAGCATATAGAAAACATGCCTATTATTTCTGTGAGTGCTGATTCTTGTCCTAGTTAATATCAACAGGAGGTTTCTACAAAGCTGTCATACAACAAAGTTGTGAGGAACATAGGAGTAACTGTGGATGAGTTACTGTTCAATACATGTTTTATATTAACACAGCTTGAAATTGTCTAGGCTTGCCTGGCTCCTATGGCTTTCTTCACTTTGTTGGACTCCTGTCCTCAGGTTCACGTTTATATGGTTTGAAAGAAAATGTAAAGATTCCACACAGTCTCTAGGGCAGCAGCCTAATATGAGAGAGGTTTTTTCCTCCTCCTCCTTTTTCTTATCAAAGAGATAAGCAATTAAAACACAAAGGAAAATCCTCCTGTATTCTTTGCCTGGGTTGGATTCATTAAATGTGTAACAGGCTGTTGTAGCACCATCTCTGTGATCATAGACATGATGATAGAGAATAGACCTGGCAGATCAAGGCAGCGTGATGCACTGCTGAAGATAAATCTGTCCCACGTCTTTTTTTCCCACTTTCCCTGAGGCAGCTCTTCTCAGCACAGTAACCTATTTCAGTCTTACTAGGCTATATTGCAAATCTCATTAAAATACGATTAAAATGAAATGCAGCAAAACTTATAAGACAAACTTGATTAGAAGATGAGATATTAAATTCATGTTACCTCTAGGTACTACTTGATAATTATATATATATATTTTTTTTTGTATTTGAAAGCAGTTATCTGTTATAACTAAAACTTGATTCCTTAAAAACATGTTCTTAAAATCGCAAGTTCTTGGAAGATTTAAAAATCTTAATTTCTTTGATAGTTGACTTATATTTTAAAATTTTTTACCACTCTTAAAACTGACTGTGCTTGGCTGCAGTTAGAAAATGTTGAATCTTTAGTTTATCTTTAAGGTCAATCTTGTACCTCTTGCAACGATGGTAATTTTTTGTTGATTGACTAAGTGGATTTATCGCAAATTAATCCCTTTCAAGGAACTTGTACCAGTTGTCTCATAAAACATAAGTGTATCTGATGGGGATGGCTGTGCAATTCTCTCCAGTAAAAAAAACTGTGAACTGCTTGGGGAGCCAAGCCTGGCCTTCCTGGACATGGAGAAGTTCAGTCGTGGGGAAATAACATTTTCATTTGGTTCTGCTCCAGAAAACAGGCTTGTGGCCTTTCTTCTTTGACTTTGCTACTCTCAGTGGGTTGTGTCCTACATCCTGTGTTACATCACATTTAAGTTTGATAAAGTATGTCTTGTCTGCCTCCTAGTTTACCATCTGTGGGCAGTAGTTGGGCCTGCTGTGGAAGGAGGAAGCCACAGTAAGAACTCCTCAGAAGGCCTCACTTGTTCTTTAGCTGCACAGGACCAGGTTCCCTCAGTTCGATGTGCTCTGATGGGGCTCTGTCTGTGGTATAAGGCACCAGAGCTGCTGTGAATTTGAGATGGGCAGCAAGCCACCCAAACTCCAGTTGGAGAATATCATCCACTATTCTTGCGTAAATCTACCACCGTCCCTACCTCTGTAGCCATCTTTGCTGGACTGAAGATAAAGTTCAAATTGCTGTTTCCATCTCAGAAATCATTTAGTGGTCATATCCATCCATGCTGGTCACTTCTGAACTAGTTCTAGTGGTTACCTTGTTCTGGGTGGGGCCGAGGAGAATTTTGCTTGTTGTTTGTGAGGCAAGTGTGGTATGACTTATATCAGGTAATAAAGTATTCCTCATCTCCCACCCTTCCCATTCCTACCACATTCCCAACTTATGGCTTTTTTTTTTTTTTTGGTTGCTTCAGGGTGCTTGAGGATTGAGCAGATGTTTCTGAAGAGCTGTTACGTTGCCAAGATCTTATTTTTGGTAACAGTTTGCTTGGAACTTGTTAGCAAATCTGTTCATGGGCTGTGTCCCAGCGTGCATTTGTCTGGTCTTGCTGCAGTGAGTTTCATCTGCAGCCATATTATCCAGATGGTATTTTAACTGTCCTACTCTTCTCCATGGTTGGCCCTCAAACTGTGCAGCTCTGGGCCGTATCCTCAGCACTTCGTCTCACTCTTTGCTCACTTCTTCCTCCTTGTTTCAGGTGGTGACCGAATGCCTTCCTCCCTGGGAGTTCTGGCACAGATACAGTGGCCCTTCCTGGTTAGTGATGTTAACTGATCAGGTTTTAGGGCTTTCCCCCAGTCTGTTAGTCAGTTTCTTACCTTCCCATGGGGACCTCTGCAGGTGCCAGAGGGGTTTGGCTGAGGTTCACTGTTGGATCCAAGCCATCCTTATGCATTGTATATACAAGCTGACAAGCCCTCCTGGATTTTGGGGTGCTGGGTGTGCCTGAAAACCGTTACCAGTAGCCTGAGGTCCCACCACAAGTCTCAGACCTTGTCTGACTGCTCACAGCCCCTTGGGCCTGGCAGGACTCACTAGCCCATGGCTAGCACAGAGAAGCAGTCAGTTTGCTGTTTCTCTCAGGGTATCTGAAAAGTTGGTTATATATAAAGCAGCTCTGTGTAAAAGCTTATTGCTGTGATGTTGTTAGGCATACCTGTACCGTGCTACCTCTAGGGCTGGAAGCAGCAGCCTAGGCATCAGAAGAGGCCAGTTTGTTTCTTCTGGTGCTGTTGAAATTGGGACCTGTTTCCACACTGCTGAGCATGCCTGGCTTTTAACAAGAATGAAAGCAAGCACAGATGGCTTGTAAGAAACAAGGGCATGGGAAAGATAAAGTGAACAGGATTGTGTTCTTCTGTCAAGAGTTTCTCTGGTGAGGAAGGAGAGAATTGGGGTAAAGGGTATTTTGAACCCTGCACTGTTTGTGCCTTTCCTGTTGATATAAATTTGATAGAAATAAGTCAGGGGCTCAATTGTGTGATCTGTCCTCCAAGACATGTACTTCAGCCCTGCTTGGTGTCCCAGGCTGGAGCATCTGACATCTTCTGGAATAATAAATTGCTGCTTTTTAGAGCATGCAGTGACCTAACTACAAGAGGAGGAATTGAAAGCACTCTTAGACAGAATAAAGGCTTCCTGTGGCTCATACCAGTGCCCTGGGTATGGGAGCAGGATGGGCTATATCAGGTCCAGGAGGAGTGAATATTGGACCAGGAATGTAATGGCATTAGTGTGTGTGAGTATTGTTATCTCTACTGATTTTTGGACGCCAAATCGTTTTCTACCATCCTTTTTAGATGGAGAAATGCAGTTGGAACATCAAAACATGTATTTGTAGCTGAAGGCCAAGTATTGGAATGCTTAGCATAGAGAAAAAGGTATGGTGTCTCAGGGTGTGCTTTTTTCATAGAATCATAGAATAGCTTGGGTTAGAAGGGACCTTAAAGACCACCCAGTTCCAACCCCCCCGCCATGGGCAGGGATGCCACCCACTAGATCGGGTTGGCCAAGACCCCATCCAACCTGCTCCTGAATGCCTCCAGAGATGGGGCATCCATTTTTGCCCCATAATAATTTAAAACTTGCAAGTTCATTGAAGCATGGGAAGAAATGAAAAAGCAGAACTTGTGTGAGGCTCAGCAGTGATTCCTATGACTTCTTTCATTTTTCCTTCCATGCTTCTATGTAACTTCTGCATTTTGGGGCATGATTAGTGTGCCTGATAGGCATCCTAATTTGTTCATTAAGTAATCATGAATGAATAAACTTTTTTCCCTCTGCTTCAACTCATATGAGCTTTGTTAGGGAAAGATAAATAATTTTGTAGCCTTCAGCCTGTAATACTGAGTAATCATCGTTGTCCTGTATTAGATGTAGAGCTTAGGGATATGGTTTAGTGGGGACTGTTAGCGTTAGGTCAGAGGTTGGACTCGATGAACTTGAGGTCTCTTCCAACCTAGAAATTCTGTGATTCTGTGTGAATTCTAAGGCATAATATTGTTGCTGTTGCATATATTTCCTCTTTCCTGTGCAAAGCAGGCAAATGTGTATCTAAAATATCTTTGTTAAAATAATCAATGAGGTTCAAGATGATTTATAGGAAGCAGTGGGTGACCTCGGTTTGTTGGAGCATCCTTCATTGTTCTGAGGACAGCAAGGCAGTGTGGCACAGCAGCGGGCTGTAAACAGCAAGGGTGTGTGCAGGGTGGTTCAAGTTGTAGTGAAATTGGATGATATCAAGAGAGGCTTTTCTGAGTCTGATATTAGGATGTAGGAAGTTTTGTTTCCCTGAAGATACAAACACAGTTGTGAGAATATGTCAAGTCTTTGTTAGAACAGATTTCACTTAAATTATTAAACCAGCTTGAGAAAGTTCTCGAGAGTGTCTGCTGCTTTCCCTTTTCATGGTAAATGCATTGCCTCATTTAAGTTTCTTGTAAAGAGTAAAGACCTTGGAAAGATTCTTGTGTATCACCAGACAGATGATGCATGTTGTAAATATAGCTTTTGGAACATCTTTAGTGTCTTTCTTGATGCAACCTGGACACAAAGATTGATGTTTTTAACTGGCTGGATTTCAATAGACTCACATCACTGTTTGAGCCTAAGATTGTGTGTACATATTTATTTATTGCTGTACTCTGCTTAGGTTTTTCAAAAGTAATGTATTGCAAGATATTGTAACTTATTTTTTTTGATGCAGGCAAGAAAAGCACCGGTGACATCTGAGTACTGGTTTCAGCATTTTTAGTACGCAGGAGCATGGGGACAATAACTTCCATTTCAGATAATGATTCCCAGTTAATCATTATTTGAGATGTATTCATTAATTCTTTCCTTCGTTCATGTATTAAAAATTCTGTTTTCCTGATGTTTTCTATTGATTTAATAGCTATTAAATTTGACTTGATCTGTCTATGCCTTGCTAGCACGTGATGCTTTAGAAGGTCTCATTAGCTGCCTGTATCTTCAATCATATTCCTTCCGTGTGCAACTGGATTGTAATTTAGTTCATTATACTTTCTAGAGATCAGTGATATTTGCTCAATTGTCAGATGTTGTTTAACTTAAATGAATTTCTCATCTCCCCCATATGACCTCTCAAGGAGCTTTAAACCTTCATTGCCTTCTACTACCTGACCTTTAAATTATTTTTGAGCACAGCGAAAAGCAGAATTCAGTCAAGGTGTAAGGAGAAGCATAAGTGGTTTCCTTTTTACACAGAATACTTGTAGTGTCTTTACTGAAAAAAAAATACCCCCCCCCCCCTCTCCCCAGTCTTTCATAGGATGGATTTATGCAGGATGGTACCAGTATTCTTCACAAGTTGCTCAAAAATGCTAATATAAAAAACTAAACATTGCAAGAACTGATATAGTAAGGGAGTGCGTGTGTACATATATGTGTATGTGCACATACCCACTTTTACCATAAGGAAATCCCTCTGTTCATATCACTAATATTTGACTTAGGAGCTCAAATGAACATCATATGAAATACACTTGTAAAAGTTTGCATTCTGAAAGAATGCAGATTATGGATGTTAGTTTTCCATGTTTCTGTATTACTTTTCTGTTTGGTTGTGAATTGTCTGTGAATAACTTATTTTGCAGTTTCTTATTTTCTATTTATTTAAAATTCTTAAAGGAAATATATTTATATCAGCAGATAATTTCTTAAACCAGAAAGCGTAAGTAATTTGGTAAAAAGTATTTACCCAACAGTTTTTTTAATAGGCCATAATAACCACCTGAAGCCTGAACTGATTTCAGCACTTAAATATTTTAAGAAACTTCCTCAGATTACATCTGTCTAATGGTTTGGATTTGAGAGCTGTATAGCTTTATTCTGGTAATTACATTAATTTGAGAGGTGTGACAGACCTTCGAATTCTCCTCATTTATTTTTGAGCTGTTGACAGTGTAATTTTCAGCACTGTAAACTAATTGGAGTTCACTAATGATTTTCAATTCACCAGAAGTCTCACTAGTATATTTTTGTGGAGTGGAAGCAAGACAGTTATTGTCAACTATTTCAGAAATAAATAAAATCAAATGCTTGCTTTAATGTAATTAAGCATGTAAGGCTATGTTGATGTGTTTACAAATTCAGAGCCTGGCAGTTATGTTTGAAAGCTAGAAAAGAAGCTTGAAAAACCCACTCAATATATAGTGATGAAAATGGTGTATATATGTGCCTTTTAAAATGATTTAGAATATTTCAATCCTGTTTGCTTATTACATCGTTAACAATTAATTATGAGAGTGCACTGTGTGGATATACTTGCACAGGCAGCAATTTACAGGTAATTCACTTTGTATGAAATACTCCAACCCTTATTGTGTAGTCCAAACGTGGATCTGCAGGTAACTGGTAGAAAAGCCATCTGAGAAATGCCTGGAAGAGATGGCCTTCTTCTCCTGGTAGCAGCGTGCTCAGTGGGCAGCTGTAGAAAGGTCTCTGCAGAGCAGGTAAACTGGCAGAAGGCTTAGCAAGGAAGACTGACCAAGAAAAGTGGAGGGTCTGTACGCAGCTGGGTTTGTGGCTTTTAAATCTCATGCATCTAAATATGAGAACTTGAATCAGTGTTGAGTGCCTCATGCTCACAATTAGTGAGTTTCAAAGCACCTGGACACTTAGTGTTTATTTAAGGGTTTTTAATGTTCTAATTTTTTTTTTTTTAAAAAAGGTTGATTATTGGATTGAGATGTGTCTTTATCTAGAATGGGTTCATAGGCCCCATATAGATAAGCTAAAAGCAGTAGGAAATTCTCACTCTCTGAACTGTTCCCACTGAGTTAAATTTTTATTTTTCTTAAAATATAATTGAAATCAGCAATTGCGGGGAAAACATTACAGCAACACTTATTTAAGATACAAATCTCCATATATTCAAAGCCATCATTATATTAAAATGTGTTAAACACTCACTATGCCTAAATCACCAAATATTCAAGTGCCTATTTTTAAAGGCAGGAATGGGTTTATCACATAATTGAAAGAATCATATACTCCAGTGTCTAATTATGATCTATTAAATTTAATGACAAATGAGTGTATGTGGTATGTGCATGACTGCCTGGCTTGTGTGGCTTTGCTGAAGGGTGTGTATTGCAGAGTTCCTTAAAAATGTTGTGCTGTAGGTATATGGTGGAGGCTTGCTTTTGTTAAGGTCAGCCTCTTGGGAGTTCTCTATTTAGTGAATCATGTAGGTTGAGTAACGATTAGATGCCAAGTCACGATCTAGCACTTGGAGCTAATTTTACTTCCAGCGTGCTGCTTTTGAATCCAAAGCTGCTCTTGCTGGCACGGCTGTGCTGCAGCCAGGAGCCCTGCTTTAGCTGGGACAGCCTGCTCCTTGCTGTGGGGATGCTGCAAGGCTCTGAGCAGCGTGTGTGGGGCTGGGGCTGCAAGCTTCAGCCTCTGAGGGCCCCAGTGGCTTTAGGGGATGGCATGTATGTAGTAAAGGATCAGCTGTTACCTGATGCTTATGATCGTTGCATTCCTGAATTGCTTGCTCTTCAAGGTGGGCTCCTAAGAATGTAGGAGCATCGAGACCAAAGTTTAGCATTGCTCGCTCTGCCCGGCACGGATGTCACTGAGCCATCTGAGCAAGCCCTGTGCTGCTCCAGGTCTGTTTGCAGGCTTTCCTCCGGTGGTTCCTAACAGTGGGTGAGGACAACTGGCACGCTGTAATACTTCAACACGTTGAAGAAAATCATACCTGAAGAAGCTGTTACACAAAGCTGATCTAAAATTAGAGCTCTCTTCAAAACTGGAGATGAGTTTTCATGTGTTTTCTTATTTCAACTCCTATCTAGAGTTATTTTAATTCATGTGGGACACATGATATATATATAGATATCAAATTGCTCAAAATAAATATAACTTGTAATGGTCAACCACGTCTCACCCTTTATTATTAAAGGAGGGAATGTTAGTGCTGTCTGCTTTTTAAAGCTGTTGCTAGCGCTTGCTGCAAGCTGTGTTTGTTTGAAAAACTTCAGCCCAAGTAATTCACTCTCTTCTGAAGATGATGACAGAGTAGAAGCCCATCTTTAAAAAGGGAAAGCTTTTTTTTTTTTATAAACCTTTTCCTTTTTTTTTTTCAAAGATTAGTATTTTACACTTGCCTATTATTGGCTGACTGAACTTTCTGTAAATTTCAGCTTGCCCATGTTGAGCAGTATCTCATAACTGAAACAAATACTGGGTCTGTGCTGAGTGCTTTCCAGCTCGTACCTGCAGGTGCCTGAGAAGTCTTTGTTGTAATTATAGTAATAAGATGCTGGGGGCTGGCCAAGTGTGGGGCTTGGCAAAAGAGCTGGTGGTTTGGAGGGGCTGGGAGGGAGAGAAGGGTGTTTCCCTTTGGGTTATAATACTGCTTGACAGAACTGTCTAGGGATGAACAGTGGGTAACATAACAGTGGGTAATGTGGAGAAGCAAGGAGAGTAAGCAAGAGGGTAAGTAGAGGGTCCAGGGACTGTGAGGAGCTGTGGAGCTGACAAAAATCATTTGAGAAGGGGGTCCTTGGCTTCTGGACAGAGCAGCACCAGGTGACTGACTCAGCACCACTAAGGGCTGCATTTTCTGGTGGCCTGGTCACAACCACACTGTGGCATTTGGCTCTGAGTCTCCTCTGGGTCCTACACAGTCATCCTGTGCCTTACATCAATGACAGTGTTTTGGGAGGAGGCAAGAAGGGTACAGTCCAATGTGTTAGATCTAATGGGAGGAGTGTGGTGCAGCTCACTGGGATGTTCTTGGCTGTGTGTGGTGTGTCCTGAGGCACATCAGAGCAGGTCTGAGGGTACAGGGAGTGCCTGAGATGGTGTTGGAGAGCTGTTTTGTTGAGGGAACGAGAACTAAAGCAGTCTTATTAATGCTGTCCAATGCAAACAGCCCTAGAGTGAAGCATTTTCATAAAAAGCTAGTTGAGGGGACCTGTGAGAGCTGTGTAGTGAGCTACCAAGCCATACAAGCAGTCTTACAGCTCAGTGCTTTATTAAGCCCCTGCTCATGCCGGTGTGAGCATGACAAGTGTTCAGTGAGAACAATTTGGCAAAGAGATCAGCTCCGGAAAGCTGAGGGATGGGGAGAAATGGATTAGCCTAAAGGACTGGAAGCCTATTTATGCGTGTGGATTTGGAGGAGGGAAAAGCAGAGTGGAACAGGTGAGAGTAAAACTGGGAAGAGAGGGGATACCAGGAGAAACCCCGAGGAACTAAAAGCTAAAGCTTGATTTGTAGAAAGCGTGACAGTATGTTAAGGAATGGCTGGACAAGAAGAGCTCTTTGTATGTCTCCCATCTCTAGGCTGAAATATGCTTCTGGACAGTGTGTTTTACATAGCTTCAAAGGCTGACTGCAGAATTTCAGGGTCATTGCTCCTACTGCTGTGTAATCTACTGAAGAAGCATAACTTGTCTCCTCTATAGTTGTTCTTTCACAAAATGAAATATGTTTTTTTGAGGTTTCTTTTCAGACAACTTGTGTAGAGGCTTACCATAGCAGACCTGAAGTTCCCAGGCCTGCTTTTAGGCTTTGGCATCACTGTAGTCATTTGTAAGGATACCAGATGATAGAAATTCTCCCTCCAAAACTTTCTCTGAAAACCTGCTAGGAAGATGTTGTTGAAAGACTATCATAAAGCTTGCCATATGAAGCACTCAGTCGAAACATTACAATAAATTTGCAAGTCTGATATAACTTTGGTCTTATAATGCATGGGTACTGTAATCATTACATGATAAGGCATGCTGACGTTGACGTAATAAATTATCTGTTTATATAAGGGGCAAGGATGAAATTGCTGCTGGAAAATTAGATTTTAATTATTTATATGGCTTTAAGATAACACTGTTCTGCCATATGCTGTTATGAAATATACATGGAATTGGGGATGGGGGAGGAGCGTGCATGCAAGGAGCTGACAGGCACACCCACAGCGTTGAATATCGAAATCTCCTGGAGAAACATCTTGCAGCAGCTCCCCTCTATCCTAGGGCTGAATTCCCTATTGTTTTTAGCATGAATGACTTGTATTTTCTGCATCCAGATAGCCACCAAGAGCTTTCTGAGTGTTTTTTCTCACTCCTGCCCACCTGAGTGGGGTTCTGCAGCCCCAGCCTCAGCCCATGGTGGGTGCTGTGGGTACACAGTCAGCTCTTCCCAACAGCCAGTGGGGTCTGATGTGCACAAATCCCCTGTCCTTTGGGAAGGTGTAGCACTTGGCAGCTTCTGTCACCTGCCAGCTCACAGAAACTTGCTGGGTTTTCCAGCCTTGGGGCCAGAAATCAGCTTTTGTGAATGTTTGGTTTTGTTCATGTTCCCCTCTCCACCTCCTGGGGCTAAAGCAATCCCCAGGTACCGCAAGCAGAGGAACATGGGGTTTATTTTCATCATCTTGTGTTATGCTTCCTGTTAGAGAAACCAGGTGGTTTCTGTGGATTGCTCACCTTCTCTACAGGTGGTGAAAATTAATTTGATACCCTGTAGCTTTGACAGGTGTTATCAATATATATACTTTGTATGAAAATACATGCACAAGCAAATGCAGATATCTTACTGCAACTTTACACAGGAAGCACTGCAGACTGTTTTGTTATCAGCTAGTCAGCCTCGCTCCTTTTTTCAGAGTGTCAATACCCAGGTTCCTGAATTAGCTGCATTAGTTCCGGGTCCAGATGCATTAGTTGCTTGCCTCTAATGAGTAAAAAGGGAAAGGATGTACTCTGCAGGGACATCAGTGGCTGCAAGGCGTTCTTCTTGAATGGGAGACGAATTTAGAGTGTCAGGTGTTCAGCAGAAAGTGCTTCTTAATACGGATACATTAGTGTTTGGCTTTTTTTTTTTTTTTTTTTTTTAAGCAGGTCTTATACCTTGTGATTCTGGCCACTGGTGATAGCTAAAAATACTTACCTGGTCTGGGCAGTGGACTGGGAGCTCAGGATCAGAGGCAGCAGGCTGGGGCAGGGTGCTGAGTACTGGTAGGGAGACGAGAAGCAAATAAGCCTAGTAGGAATGTGCAGAACAGTGTAAAGAATGACTTTATGCTACCATGCTGTTGTCACCTACTTCTTTTTGTCTTTTGTAGCTTGTGTAATTGTCATACTGGAGTATATCATCTGCTGCTGCTTTGTAGCCCTAAGTCATTTCAGCTCTCAATATGATGTGTAAAATAAGAGCTGCTATTCCACTTTGCCATGTTAAATGGTGTATTGAAGCTATCAGTAAAAAGGCTTGTTGTAAAAGTCTTGTACTTAATCTATATTACTGAGAATTTTTAATTTTGATTTTGTGAATAGGTTAGTTGGACTTGCATTTAACATCTCATTGTGCGCATTTGATTAAGTGTCTTTATAGCACAGGCAGGATGAAGGAATATTTACTTGTTTTCGCCAGCACCATTTATCTGGTTGCATTGAGAAGGTCAGGGTCTTTGTAAAAAAAAAAAAAAAAAAAAAAAAAAAAAAAAAGACAATTTTTTTTTTTTTTAAATAACAAAACTGGCCCCAGTGTCAGGTTCAGTTTAAACAAAACCAAAACTACCTTCTTAAATTATGAAGAAAGTAACCTAAAAGCTGTCAGTATTTTCCCATGATTGTTTTTACAAATTATCTTTTGAGTGATATCATCTTTTCTAAAGAGATCTTCCTTGAGTTGGCAGTGTTGAACTGTCAGCAAGGCAGAACTCTTCAAACGTCCTCGGGAAACTGGAAGTTGAAAGTTAAAGCGTTCAGTTCAAAAACTTGAATCTACCTCAAAAAAAAAAAAAGTTCAAATGCTCTTTAATGTTTTGTTTTGATAAAATAGACACCTTGTCAGTGTTTAAAGTCAAAATAACATTAAATATTTAATAACACTGCAGCTTTATCTTGCTGTGTGTTTTAAAAGCTATCTCAGAACTTCAAAGTGTGTTGGTAGCTTGCTGTGTTAATCGATATATGCGTATAAGTCCTTTAAGGAACCTGCAGACACTATTTTTTTTTCCCCTTTTTTCTTTCTTGAGACTGTTTGAATGCCAGTTCCTGCACTGGGTTTGGCTTTATCAAAAATATACACTTCATCTCTTGCTGTTTGTAGCATTTTGAAGAGTAAAAGTATGTTTTTAAAATCACTTGCTGCTTGTTGTACTTGCCCAGTATTATTATTTTTCTGATAAGGGGGACCTGTGCATGCATACGAACACTGTCTGTGATGATGGATTATCCTAGACCACAACACCGTGGCAACAGTGGAAAAAGAATTTGATTTCCACTTGGAAAACAGTACCATAGCAACATTGGAATGAAGTAGACTTTTGGTATTATTTACTAGATTACTGTAGCATGACTTCAAGCTCCTGATCTTTGCTTTTACTTAATCATCCTTTAGGTATTTGTAGCTTTTATGCTCTACACCACAATTCTTACTGTTTTCAAAACTAAAAAGAAAAAATTGATACTTAGAGTGGTTGGGTTTAGGTTTAAGTATATCTTCAACACCCTACCCCCCAAAAAAAAAGAACTTAGCAAAGTAAAAAATATATTTGTAGAACTTTTGGATTTCAAAGAATTACTAAAAGAATTACTAAAAGCTTATTCATCATCTACCTGCATAATCATGTCTTATTTAAAATCAATACAAAATTATTTTCTAAGAACTGAAAATGTAATTTGGAATAGGCTAAACTTGCTGAAGGTAGTTTCCTAATACTTGTTAGGCTTTTGGGGGTTGCAGTAACATAGCATTTTGTCCAACACAGCCCCTGAACCACTATATTCCTTTATTCTTAAGGTCCACTTCTTCAGCTGGTGAAAGCCACTTATTTGTGGTGCTGCCTAAAAACAAGCTGAATAAATCAACTCAAGTATGTTGTAATTATTAGATAGCTGTGTTTTTAATTAAAAACAACAACAACAATGAAGTGTCTATATGAGCATTAAGCACTAGTGTGAATTCTCACCCTTTTCCTCCATGCAATATGCATTTTCCCTTGTTCTTAATTTCTTCTTAAAATCTGGTCTGTGAAGATATGAAGTAGTATTGTCTATCTTGACATATACTGGATACAATGCATTAAGGTGAGTAAATCAAAACCCTTTGTCAGCAAGAAAGGTTATATATACTCACTAACAATGCCATTATCTTCCTGATTACTGAAGAGGATTAATCTGTTTTCAAGAACATAATTCAGTTTTTCATCTATTTTGGATGAGATTTTTCCTTGACTTCAGGAGGCAGAAAAAGCCCTGATTAAAAAGCAGTGCTAAATCGTCGTGTGTAGTAGGTTAAAACGTGGGCCCTATGCCATGAGCCTAGCAGTAGCCAGGTCTGATAATGGGGTGACATCCCTGTATACCTGGGTATAACTTCAGGAAAGATGGATTAAATACATTTGTATTTAATCAACCCACACTAAAATAATTGTGATCAAAGGCTGACTTTTCCAGTCAATATTAGAGAAATATGTGAGGATCATTGGAAGGAAAGGCTGGCATAACTCATTGGAACTGGGCTGCTTTATTAATGGGTAGGGTTGTTCAATGCAGGTAGAAAAGTAAATTAGGGGACTGTGTGATGAGTGGCTGATAAAGCTTTAATGAGCTATTCAGACATCCCTTCTGTACCATGATTTTCTTTGTGTGACAAAATAGTGATTGATGTTAGTATATTGACTGAAGTTACACATCAATTTTAGTCATGCCCTTAAAAGTCCCAGAAAGGGAAGAAGAAAGAAAAAAAGCAAAACCCAACCCCACTGGTAAAATCATTTGATTACTGTATATTTTGTACCCTCATCAAACTTTGAGCCTTAAGGCTGCATTTGTTACATGCATGTCTGCCCTTTTGAAGGAGAGCATACTACACTTGTTATCTTGTCAACCTACTGGAAATACATTGATTGCCAGGGCTGCAGGCTCTCTTGTGCAGCCAAACCCAGCCTGTGTATGCAGAACTGTGCTGAGTTTGTAAGGCAGATAGCTGATTTGCAATCCTATATATGGCATACAATTTGGTAGTCAAGTGCTTAAAAAGGATTATACTTAAATATAGAAATGATATGTAAATGAGATTCCTCCTCCTCCAAACAAAAGGCAAAGTAACGTGCGGATCCCCCCGGCAATGGCTGTGGGCCCACGTCAGCGCTCCTGACGGAAGGAGGAGGCCGTGTTCCTGCGGGCGGCGGCCTGGCTTCAGGAGCTCATCCAGCAAGCTGGTGGTCCTTGGTGGTGGTGACTGGTGTGGGGTCATCTCTCCAGCTGCTCCAGCTCTTTCTCTGTTCTTGCTGAGCCGGATCCAAATCAGCTTTGCTGTACTGTAGGCAAATCATATAGCTCCAGCCTCCGAGGGGCAAGAGTCATGCCAAACACCTTCCTTCTCAATCCACTGTGAAAGGAGAGTGGTACATCTGCTGCTTGTCACCTGGGGCAGGCTTTAAAAAACAAAATAAGAAATCTTTATGATAGCCTACCCTTCTTTGAGGTGGGAAGATGATGATTGCCTTTGTCTTGCTATTCTGTAAAGAAAAACACTCTAATGGTGGGTGTAATAAATGTCAAAGCAAAACTTGTAAGTAGTTAATTTGCTACTTCTGTGTATGTATTTAATAAGACAATGCTTTACTGAGTTTTGCTGCAGATTTCCACTTTTATTTTTGTGACATAAGCATCTGGGTTGATACCAGCAAAGATCAGATTCCTATGGAGACTTCTAGATTTTTATTTTATTTTTTTTTTTTAGACTGTAAGAAGTCATTTGACAAATGTGTGAAGTAAGGAAAAAATTATAAAGGGAACAACTTCTCTGGCATTTTTAAACAGTGATAAAGCTCATTTTTGTGTCCATATTTCGTCTGTTACTGTACAGACTACAAAATGATGTAGTGCATGCAAATCAAAAACCTGCTGAGAGTTTGGGTGTGTGGGAAGTTGGCTGTAATGAATCTGATGTTAATTATTTTAATCATTCATATTAAAATGTTTTAATAATGATTTTATCTCTTAATGAATCAAACCCTCTTCTTTACTTTTAACTCTCCTTTTCTGTACTTTTATGTACCTGATACATCCTACAGCTTTTTTCTTCATCATTGCTAGTATTTGCATACTGCATTTTCTTGCTAAAACAATTTTTGGGGTGTGTGATTTTTTTTTTTTTTTTAATTATTCAATTCACCTCTGTTGCCATGTGGATTTACTGTCTTTAAGGAAAAACTGATAGTCCCAGTCCCATTTGGCGTTGCTGAAGTGAAGAAGCCACTGTTGTGGCTGCTGCTTGTTACTCTTTCAGTACATATTGTAAAAATGAAATATTTACTCTATATTCATGCAACACAAGTTCAGAGAAGTTAGTGGCTACACCAAGTAATTTCATAACCTACAGAATATTTATTAAGTGTACTCTTTGATACAAGGGGAGACACAGAGCCTCAGGCCAAATTTAAGGCACTACTGTATTTGGGTGCTTCCAGGTAACTCTTGAACAGCTCAAGCATCCCAAAAGGCTTTCTGCAACCAGAGAAGACTTGCTATATTTCCTTTTTTTTTTTTTTTCTTTTTTTTTCCTTACCCTTGATCATGGACTAAAGACTGTATATTCAAGAATTTCCAGAATCTTTATTCTTTATGCATATATATATATATATACATTTATGTATGTAATGTACAGCAAACGTATAATTTTTCCTTCCGAGAATCAAGATTCTAACCTCATTCTGTGGCTGTGATCTCCCTTCTTTTATCCTCTTTGCATTCTCCCTCTTACTTGATTCAATTCAATCTATTTCTGTGTAGTTGCTGTGAATTTATTCAGGCACTAGATGTGTTTAGGAGGGCTTTAGTTTGCAACAATAGAAGTCTGCAAATCTGTTCTGTTGCGGAAACTGTGGTTGTTTTTGTGGCTGCTGACAAATCCCCTCATCCTGTGGTTAGGAAGTGCATATTTGTGTACACATGTACTGTGTCTTGGCGTCCTATGTATTTAAACAACCTCCAGTTGTTTAAAGGCATCCAGTGGTCAAGGATGCTCCTTGTGCACAAAGAGGAGAAGTAAAACATTTTTTTCCCCCTCATGACAACGGATAGAGAATGCTACTGGAGAAAACCTTAGAAAAATTTAAGTCGATGCTGTGAATCTTGTTAAATAACTTCTTCATCAAATGTAGTATGAAAGCAGAAAAAGAAACACTTATTTTGCATCTCTCACAATACTAAGTGGTATGTTCTATAGCTGCTAAAATAAAGTGTTTGAACCTTGAGTTGCTTGAAGAGGACTCTTCTCAGTCTGGAGTCACTTCTGGGAAATTTCTTTGACAGCAACTCTTTGTGCTAAACAGATTGTTTGTGTGGGAGCAAGGTCTCACTCTGTTAGTGAAATCATAAAACCATAAAATGGTTTGGGTTGGAAGACACCTCAAAGACCACCTAGTTCCAACTCCCCTGCCCTTGGCAGGAACACCTCCTACTAGACTAAAAGCCCCATCCAGCCTGGCCTTGAACACTTCCAGGGATGGGGCATCCACAGCTTCTCTGGGCAACCTGTGCCAGCATCTCACCACCCTCACAGTAAAGAATTTCCTCCTTCCATCTAATTTAAAGCTGCCCTCTTTTAGCTTAAAAAGCATTATGCCCTGTCCTATCACTACAACCCCTGACAAAGACTCCCTCCCTAGCTTTCCCGGAGGCCCCTTTAGGCACTGGAAGGCTGCTGTGAGGTCTCCCTGGAGCCTTCTCTTCTCCAGGCTGAACAACCCCAACTCCCTCTGCCTGTTCCACTAGGAGAGAGGTGCTCCAGCCCTCTGATCATCCTTATGGCCCTCCTCTGGACTCATTCTAATACTTCCATGCCTTCCTTGTCCTGGGGGCCCCAGAGCTGAATGCAGTACTGCAGGTGGGATCTCACGAGAGCAGAGCAGAGGGGGAGAATCACCTACTGTGACTTGCTGGCTGTGCTTCTTTTGATGCAGCCCAATAATCAAGCCAGTAAGAGTCTACATCACTAAAGCATTTGATAAGTTATTTTTCTGTAACTGACAAGTTTGGCTTGTACAATAAGCATTAAGGAAATGGAGAAAGGAGAGAAAAAAAAATCAGGAATGATAAACAGGACATAAATACAAAGATGGAACAAAAGTAATGGGTTATTTGGGCCTAATTTAGAATTGCTTAACCTGCTCTGCTCACTTGTTTCTGATTACAGTAAGTAATGACTGGCTATGTATGCCATTACATCCTTTTGTATGTTTGAAGAAAAAATAAAAGGAATAAATTATTATTTATGAAGTGACAGCAGTGTGCTTAATAAATCCATGAGATCTTAGTTGTAAAAGCTGAAATTAGTAGAAGTTAGGATGATATTTTAAAGTAATTTTGTTACATAAGATGGCATCTTCCTTTTCATATGCCTTCATAAACTATCAGGTTTACAAGTTTACAATCTTTACAAGTTTGTCATAGAATATTTAATAACGTTATTTACATAAAAGAAAAATAATGTTAATATTTTTTTAGCATATTTATTGTCTGTATCTCCTACGTATTTCCTAATACTTCTTTATAATGTCTTAGTTTTGACACAAAATAATCAGCCTTATAGTTTGTTGTTCATTTATGTTGAACATTGTGAAAACATATTTTACTCTGTTTTTATTGGAGAATCTTGATCTTCACGATTTACACTTCATAATATCACTTAATTCTTATTTGTCAAAATATTCATCTCCCTTCCCAAATATTTGGAATGCCTTTTGGGAAGAAGGATCTACAGTTCATAGTCTTTTTATGTCTTAAAATGCCTGGATAGATATGTTATGTCAACATGCTTCAACTGTCTTTAGGCTAGGTTATTGTTTCGTGTTAGATAATTCAAATCTGCCACTTCTTTTCTTCTTGGAATATTTTACAGTGGCCTTGGTGGGTGTAACTGCCTGTGTTTTTAGCATTTTGGGATCCTATGCCACATCCCTGGATATTTTTGAGTTACACTGTCTTATAGAGTTGTAGATCTCACACCTTTTAAACTGTAAAGCAAAGTTAACTACTGAGCTACTTGAAGATCTCAGCTGAGTATTAACACTAGCTAAATTTTGGTGTAGTATGACTGTAGCCTCAAGAAGTTTAAATGATTGGTGGCTTTTCCTGAGTACTGTCAGAAGTCTATGAAGTGTTGAGGCTATTCAGGACAAAAAAACAAAAATCCACAAAAAAGGAGATGGATGAGAAATCAGTATCATCAGGCAATTGGTAGATGTTTTTCAGAATATGAATTTTCTCTTCTTTTACCAGCAGGTTTCAAAGCAAGGAATTGTGCACTGTATGTGCACATCACAGGTATTTTCAGCATAATCAGTTCACTAGGTAAAAAAAGTGGTTTTGTTAATATTTTTAGTTAGTATTTGTTAATACTAATATTTTTTTCTTATATTCTATTCTTCTATTCTTCTATTTTATTTCCTAAATTGTGTAGGAAGATAATCCTAATGGCTATATTAGTATAAAGTCTTCCTTAGGCTAATAATGTGTAAATGATAATAGGTGATAATAAGGTGTAAAACAAGATGCTACGGGTAATATTACAGTTACTAAAAAGTGTGCATATCTCAGTGAGCATTTTTAGAGGCAGATATGATTATTTCTCTTGAAGAAAAACTAGCTGCTGTGACTGAAAAACTTTTCCTTATAAAAATGTATTGTGAAGTAAGAGACCCAGTTCACAGGGTTCTTTTTAAGTCTTCATCACAAAGACTGTTTTATTATGATAGCTGCCATCCTGACAAGCCAAGTGACAGATCTTGCTGTGGGTTTTAAGCTTTCCATTAAATATAGCATCCCCATTTTTTGAATGTTTTGAGTAGCCCACTGAGTAGCTACTGTCTGAAAAGTACGAGTCGCAGTAGGAGGCTGAAAGGGAATGGGCCTCCAGAGCATTTAGTGTTTAATGGCTCTACAGCTGTAGCGAAGCAGTGTGCAGAAATAATTCTGATTAGGCTTGGTCAATCAGACAACAAAATTGAACCTGCCCCTTTGTCATTCAGCTCTAAAATTCAGAAAATAACTTCTGCTTAAACCTAGTTAAACAGAAAAAGTCGGTTCAGTCGGTTATATTTTAGCTAGTTTCTTGATGAAGTGTGCTGTCAAAGACAAAGGGGAACAAGGAGCTGAGCTACTGCAGTGGCAAAGGTTGCCTTTTTTATGTGAGGACTTCATTTAGGAAGGAATGATCGAAGCTACGGAAATAATGATTTTTGAGAATTAAGCTTTCATTAGTGTTAAATGTTAGTAAATGCAAATAATAGATTAATACTGTAGCATGTTTGTGGTGTAGTAAATACCTGATTATTTACAGTTTAATGCCAGCTGTTGTCATTAGAATATAGAGTTGTAAATGTGCAATTAAAAAGCAATAACTTCGAGCAGCAAAGAAGCCAATTACCCTTAAACAAACTTCGAACAGTGTTGCCTAATAAACACTATATTATTTGATGATAAACCTTCAAATCAAAACCAAGTTGCCTGTAACTATAACTTCTGTTTTTCTAAGATATTTGCCTTCTCAGCTTAGTTCTCTGCACCTCCAGAAGCATGCCACATGTGGGAAGTGTGAGCTGAATGAAGATGCCCTGGTTCTGTGTCGTTAAGTTGAGGGGGTCAGGTGGCTGCCGTCATTACCAAACCTCATTGGCAACATGCTTTGATGGAGATTCTTCTGTGTCGTGCTTTTGTGAGGAACAGCATTGTTCTAAGCAAGCCTTGAAAGCTGAATAGGTTTCAAAGGAGCAGATGAAGTTATTGTTCAGAGCTAACGCTGGTGCTAATAAATGCTGACGGGATTCTGAGGCTGCTACCTAGGAATGGCTGCCACCTCCTTAAACTGGACTTAACAACAAACTAACCAACAAAAATGTCTGGCTTTGCAGAACTGAAATGAAAGGTTTTAATAGGGTTTCTTTCTTTAGGAATTGGAAAAAGCCACTGTTTTGTACCACTGTTGCTTCAAGGTAGTTTCTTGAAAAGCAAAGGTGGTTCAGAGACTGGTATGATGTCTGAAATCGGTGGCTTCCTTGTAAAATGTTTTCATTTATTTCCTGGGATGTTTATATTTTCTTTGTTATGGAATTTCACCTGACAACATAAGTAGTAGCTTTTGCAAGGGTCTGCTTCTCAGATGCAATCAATGGAGAGCAGAGAGCTGCCCACTGGCAAGCCACTGGGTCCAAAGGACATAAAGGAAAGATGGAAGTAGGCAGCTCAATGGTAGCTATTGAGGGGGAAATCCCAGATAAGGTACGATCTGGATCCAAATCTTTGATTTTACTGGTTGCATTCTTTATACACTGTGTACACTGAAAAGGAATACATACATATATTTATATTCTGTAGATAGAAGAAGCCGTTTACTCTTGAACAGAATACCAGGCTACACTGAGCATCATTTTACTAAAAGGCTCATGCAGCTAAGCAGATTTAGCTCTGCTTTTAAATAAATACGGGGAAATGTTTAACCCCCATTGTATGGCCACAAAGCCCGTGCTGATCACACAGAAGCTTGGGAGGTCGAGGACAAAGCCATTGGCTGCTGGAAAGGGCTTTTTGTGCGTGCTTCTGCACAGCGCTGCGACAGCGGGGCTTAGCAGCCGACTCTTGTCAAGATTACAACGTGGAGGGGAGCATGTAACAAATTCTTATCTCCTGCTAACAAAACAAAAGGGGGAAAAAAAAAAGCAAAACAGGAAGAGGACTATATAGCTATATGCACAAGGTAATGGCTGATTTCTCTTTTCTATTCAGATTCTTCTTGATCCCTTACGCAGCTGAGATTTGTGTACCTTGGTATTGGTTAGTCTGATTTATCTGAGTAGCGGGAGCATGGGGAAATGGAGCTTATACCTCTGAAAAGGAGAATAGACCTATCCTGTGTAACTTACTGAAACATTTAACTTTGGTTAGCAGTCTAGGTGTTGAAGTCAATACAATATAATTTATATCCATGGAGGAAGGTCGTGACTTTGCAACATATTAAATATTAGATAGAAAGTAAATTCTGTTTTGATGACTGTAATATAATGAACTCATTTATATAAAATGAGTCTGTTGCTCTAAAGGATATTAATAAAAACTAGCCTGAACTGCTTGTATTAGAATATGTGAGCATGTGTGTATGGAGAATGAAAAACTGAACAGTTATTTTTGGTGAATTTCCAGGATATATATTTTTTTCCATTATTACTTTGTCAGAATCATCTGGGGTTGAGCACTGCCAGGAATAAGATAGATATGACAGAAAGATGGATCACCGCCCTTATCAACCACCAGGGTAGTTTCTCCTCTTCTGAGGGCTCCTCATCACTCCTTAATTCTGAAAGAAGAAATGACAGGAGGGTGAATACTGGAGCTCTGCAGTATTGAATTGCATGAAACTATGCTTAAATGCACTAAGTATATTTTATATTTCATAAAGCAAATATTTTTCCAGGTCCCCCTTAAAATGTATTTCATTAAATATCTTTAAGTATTGTCAAAGTAAAAGGAAACTGTATTATATACATAGTGTGTATAGTATTAGTTTTAGGAGAAAGCTACGTGTTGTCTCATTTTACAGCTTTCTAAGGTTAGATTAATAACAGTAGAACATTTTAACTTTTTAAATGAATATATTGAGTACATTTTATCTAAAACCATTTGGCCAATCTGATTATAAAATAGAAGTGAAATTTTGATATTACTATTTTTTACTTTTGAACTTCTTTGTATAGCTTTGTATTACAATGCACACTTTTTTATTCTAAATTGTACTTTCCTAGAGTCTATCAACACTATTAAATGTTTTTAAAGCAACGCTATATAAATTTTAGTTCACAAGTTTTTAAATGAATGAATACACAATAAACATAATGATCTAGTGTGTAGAAATAAAAACTGTTTTATATTTCTACAACATCGTTGCAGCCAGTTTCGTAAATAGAAAATGAGCAATGTTACCCCCAAATGCATCTAATACATTAAAAAACATATTTCACTGAATCTGTAGACTTAATTATAAAAAAAAAACTCGTTTAGAATGTTTTTAAAACATCTTTTCTGCCTACCTTTTATTTTTATTTATTTATTTTCAATTTATGCTAACTCCCTCACTTGTGACTGTTCTATAAGGGTACAAATGCTCCTCTTACTCTCAAAAGCAGACATCTGGTTATTTGTTCACATGCTCAGAGATGAGAGGTTTCTGGCTAGAATGAAATAAACGTCACTTCACCTGTTGAATCCCATAAGATGATGCCACCAAGCCATTCAAAATATCATCTTCATGCAGTTAGCATTGTGAATAACAATTCAAAGTTTTAGCTTAACTGTCAGGCAGGAAAAAGGAAAAAAAAATCATATTTGTAATCTGAGATTGCTTCTGTGCTTCATTACACCTGAGTTGACTTTTGGAGATGCAGGTGCTCCTCTGTGCACCTTTTAGAGAACTCCTCATGCTTATGAGTTCACTGGAGTTAGGAGCTTTTGTTAAGCTAAGCTCCCTTCTGAAAGAAAGTGAATCACATCACAGCAAAAGAATGTGATCCTGGACTGTAAATAGGTTACAGCCATGGATGCCAAAAAAGAACTATAGCAAATATTTATTTTTGGAGCAGAATGAGTGTAGTCCAGACATCCCAAGAGCCTGATATTCTGACCGTTTCATACACAACAGCTGAAAAAGTTTGACTGCTTGTAATACAGTTTCTTTTCTCTCACTAAAACACTGAAAACTGTAATGCTTTATAGTATGTCCCAAACAATATATATCATTAAGTAACAGTATCTAGCTCAGAGGAGTAAAGGGAACTGGTTGTTTTTTTCACCCCTTCTTTTGATGTGTGTTAGGGCTCTGGGAAGGATTATCAACTGTGTCAACATTGATCTGTGGCTCTGCAGAGCTTTTTTTTTTTTTTTTTTTTTTTCTGTATGTGAAGTCTTACACAGAAGCTGCCCATCCTGGGTCTAACATCACACCTAACTTTTACACCTAGCCCTTGAGGCTGCAGCTTTTTTTAATGGTACTAACATCCAGACAGGGATAAACGGGATAAACTTCTGTCATTGCATAGACTAAAGTCTCTTATAAAACATGCTGGCCATGTTCACCCAACATGCTCTGAATTTCATCTGGGTACCGTGACGTCCCTGTGGCCCTAATACACAGGTAGTTCATGTTTGCAGTTCAGAGCATCTCAAGCAGGGAGAGCTGTATGGCAGCCCACCAAAGGGATGAGTCTGCAGCATGGTGTTACACATGTGGTGTGTGGGGGTATGGGGGTGTTTGTGCAGACAGTGCCTTGAAGGGACTGTCTCAAACAGAGGCTCTAAACTTGTGCAGTCCTGACAGTATGACCCTTCAGAAGTGGCCCTTGGGCTGGAGAGTTCCCTTACATGTCCTTGGGTTTCTACGTGGGGGAGTGAGTTGGTGGCCAAACCAGCCAGGAAGCAACGTGAGTGGTAGGGTAGATGAATCTTCACGTAGAAGTTGAATATGTCTGATTAGTGTCATACCTGAGCGTTTTGGTCAGTTAGGAGCAGCATGCTTGTAGCAGTTCGGAAAGCAAGTTCACTGTTGCCTGTGGCTGATACAGGTCTGGTTGGGGGGCAAGCAGCTGTTCCCCCCAGAGAATATGGGTAGGGAGGGGTTTGAGTGCTTGAGTGAAGGTGAAGGCAATGAAGCGAATTTCACCCTGGTGAAATAAATGCTAGATATCAAACTTCCAACGTGACAAAGATAACATGTTCATTCCAGTGCTTTATTATGTAAGAGTAACAATATGATTTGAAAGAGCAGGGTGAAGAGCGATTTATGAGAAGAGTGCACTTTGCTACTGTAAGAAACAGTTATAAGAGAGTTTGTTCAACATTTAGGATTTTGCCAGGTTACAGAACAATTTAGCAATAAAAATGTTCTTTAAAATACTCTGAAAGAAACTTCGACAGGGTTATCAAATTAAACCAATCTTACTGGATCACTAAGTTTGCAGTCTCTTGTTTTATCCTACAAGATGGTGCTCATCTACAGATAAGAGTAAATGATAAGCTTTTCTGCAGATAAAATTTGTACTTTTATGTACACTAAATAAAATAACACGTGGCTTGACTGCAGTGATGCTAATCTGGTGCTTCACTTTGTCACTGGTTCACTGAAATAAAGACTGTAGGTGGCAAGCAGAGCTGAATTTGCAGATGAGCAACATGTGCTGTAAAGCCAGAGGACTATCATGGGAATCCTCAGTTCTAAATTTTTTGTAGCTCACTGTCAAAATTTGTGATCCTACATGAACCATACTCACGTGTTCAACTCCACGTGTGCTTAACTGTGAAAAAATAAACAGCCTCTTTCTCAACGAAGCCTCACATATGTCTAAAATAGGGTGTTAAAGTAACAAAGACTTGATAGTGGTAGTGCATGCACAGTTCTCATGAATAAATGAGGAAGGTCACAGCTGAATTGAAGACAAGCCCTCACCTGCTGTTTCCTCTTTCCTTGTATTGTGCTTTTAATGTGGGGGGTTGGCTGGAGGGGGAAGGGTTGTCTGTCTCATCCCTCAATTAGGATTTAGGATATTCTCCTAGAAAGCATGAGATCAGGCAGTTTTTGAATAGGCTATAAACCCTGATCTCTTGCTTTCCAGGCACGTGCTGTGACCAGAAGCTTTTCCTGCAGAGGCTTGCTGTCAGTGCTGCTCTGACCTCTCCCAGCTGATTTCTAAGTAGAAGCTTGGGCATCTGTATCGCAAAGCACACTGCAGCATTTGGTCTTGAAGAGAGAGAGGTACCCCAACGTGCCTTAAGTTACTGAACTTCAAGAAGATGTTGTTAGTCTTTTCCAGTGGCTTGGTCAAGTCTTGGGAAGCACTGACTGTTTTTCACCGACACTATAAAAAACCTGTATACCTGTATGGGTGGCCTGGTTTGATTGGATGGGTCTGTTTTCGTTATTTTGGGGAGCTAAATGCAAAGTATAATTTTGAAACCTATGATGCTTCTTTTGTTCCTGATGCCTCTTATTTTTCCTTAAGCCCAACATATATAAATTAGTTCCTAGTAAAATGTCATTCCTCTTGACACCACTTAAACCATACCTGATTTAGCATTGCAGCTATATTATGAAGACATTTCTGAAGTATTTGTTGTAGTTTAATAGTGAGTGTAATTATTGACCTGTATGAAGATTTCAGGTTCTATATCACTTTTTTGCAGGCAAGACAGTAAGGTAAAGATCTGCCATACAACAAATAAGAAAGAAGGAAAAGTAATTATATAGACCATCTGTCTCAGAAGTTATTTTTACAAAGGTAAGATATTTTTTTTCTATTTAAATTTTAATTTCCCATGCCAAATATAGGGAAAAAAAGCTACTGGCATTAAGTTTTTCTTTATTAAGTTTCTTCTTTCTATAGCTTCTTTTAAGTACTATCAGGATAGTCATATTATGCTTTTAGCTGCATTTCCACATTTGTTTAGGTTAACAGCTTGTGATTAATATAAATTTTACAATATCATCACAGCTTTTACCTGAATAGCTCAAATCAAATACATTAACTAGGAGAGCAGCTATAAGTATTTCGTAGCTTCATATAAATAAAGGAAGGCTTCATCATCTCGGATGTGCCTTGCTGGAGAGGACAGGTGTCGGGACAAGTTAACTAGTAAACAAGTGGGTCTGAAAAACAGAATTTAGAAGGGACTTAAAATATTTCTGTACCAAAAGAGTTTTTTCTTCTATGATAGATCACAGATTTGGTGGTGGAGACATTCTGAACTCTTCAGTCTCATGGTTTAGATCCCAAGGTTAAAATGTCTGTTTTGGAAGTTTTGAAATAAGCTTTGATTTTTTTTTTTTTTTTTTTCAATTGCCCTCCAACCCCTTTGTGCTCTTGTATTTCAATTGAATAACTTTCAGTATAAGAACAGAGATAGCCTTACTCGAAGTCAGAAGTAACTGCTGAATAGTCATCTGTGTTTTAATATCTGAATCTTTTGAACAAAAAATCTGATTTTGGGGTCTTGAATACAGTATTGTATGCAGTCTGCTAAAACAGACTTCTTTCATAGTGCGTAGGCATGGATGGCTCCACAGTGGTTTATCTCTCATTTATGTGTTCAAACAGAAGGGACATCTGAAAGTGTCAATAATAGGTTTAAAATAGAGAAAGGAGAAGATAGACACTGAAAACTTTTGACTTTCGAACCGTTTGCTGGTGGTGTTTCTGAAAGTAAAACTTAGTCCATCTTTTCCCTCCAGCAAAGGTATTTTAATCTTTCAGGGATCTTTTCTGAAAGTGTTCTTGTGTTAGTCACTCAAGAGTTAAACGTAGCTTTGCATAACGAGGACTGTTACTGTAAGGTTTTGAAACTAGACTGCTCTGAAAAGATAACCATTGAAGATTCTGAAAGGCTTTTTGGATGGTAACCAAGTTAAGGAAGCTCTAAGGTTCTTTGGCTTTCCTGCTAGCTGCTTTCACTCACCAGGATCCTGGCACCCTATCCCTGTGCCCTCATTGCCTCCGTAGCTCCAGTTCTTCTGTCAGGGAATGCCACCATACAATAGGCCCCCTGGGGCTACTTGGATGAGTGACAACCAGCCAGCTTCAAAGTGACAAGTGTTTGAATGTCTAATTGGGTCAGTGCACAGGTGCCTGCTCCTCATGAGGGAGATGTTCTAGCTTTTCTCTGGGACTTTCTCTTGGTTCCCTTCGTTTTTCTTACAGCTGTAAAGCAAAACTGTCTATAGTTTATTGCAAGAGAACAAGCATTAGGAAGGAAGAAGGATGACCTCCCCCTAGACTGTTTTGGTTAAAATAACATTAGCACTTGAGTGCTGACTGGACGGGAGGCAAAAAAATCCATTGAGGAGATGGATGTATGCTGATAGAAATAGATGATATAGTAGATTATAATAAAGAAACTGGATTGGTGGAAAAAAAAAAAAACAAACACAACACATTGTATTTGCTCATTGTATTTACATAGTTCTCATACTGGTTAGTGCTAGAGTCTTGTGCATAAGGGTTGTGTGGGAAAGACAAAAAAATGGTTTAGCTATATTTGTACAGTGAGTCCATTCCCAAATCTAATAAACAACTTGTCTTCGTAGAATGCAATCAGATACAGGCAACTGATGTGCAAGGGAACAGTTTCAACTTACTGAAGGCATACTCTGAGCAAAGAAGACAACTGGCACTAAGTCCATGTTACTCAGGTGTTGTTGCTCCCGTTCCATCTCTCCCTCAAAGAACTATAGAATACTTGGGGTTGGAAGAGATGTGTAGAGATCATCTAGTCCAACAACACCTCTGCTGCACAGTCAACTAGAGCAGCTTGTTGTTTGGACAATTGGTTCAAATGTTTGACTGCCTTCAAAGTAGAAAAGTGCTTTCTTGTGTTCAGATGGAAGTTCATCTGTTTTAATTTGTACCCATTGCTTCTTGTCCTGCCTCAGAGCACCACTGAGAAATGTTCTTTAGCCCCGTCCCCATCAGATATTTATACACATGGTATAAATACATTATTCAAGATATCTTCAAGCATCCTCTTCTTCAGGCTAGAGTCACAGCTTTTTCAGTATCACCTCAGAGATCAGATGCTCCAATCCATTAATTGTTTTTATGGTTCTTCACTGGATTCACTCCAGTATGCCTGCATCTCACTTGTACTGTGGAGCCCGTGAGTGGACACACCACTCTGAATATGTTTCACCAGTGCTGAGGAGAGGGGAAAGATGTCTTATTTTGACCTGCTGGCAACATTTTTACTAATGCAACCCAGGATACTGTTGGTCTTCTCTGCTTCAAGGGCACCCTGCTGGCTCATGGCCAACTCATATTCCACCAGGACCCCCAGATGCTTTTCTGCCGAGCTGCTTTCCAGCTGGTCAGCCCCAGCCTGTGCTGCTGCCTGGGGTTGTTCTTCCCAGGTGGAGGAGTTTCCTTTTGTTGAACCTCATGAGGTACCTGTTGGGCTGTTGTTCAGACTGTTGTTTAAAGCTTTAAACAAAGATGTTTAACAGTACAGGCCCCACTATCAATCAAAGCTTTGTTAAACAAAGAAATACTGAGTATTTCTTTTATGTTACATACATTATTGCAAATTTGAGGTGATTCCTGTGGCAATCACGAGAACAACCAAAGTCATAAATGAACACTATACAACATTTTAAAAATAATTTTAATTGGGATGTGTCTTTGTTCTATTTTTGCTCTGAAAAGTTTTCTGAGCTTTCAGCTTCCTGTGAGAGAAACAATGGTGAAGGATCTTGAGAATATATTTGACTGCAGAATTCTTGTTCTGTGCTGCATATACATTCACTAAAATCCCATGAAGAGTGACTGTTAAACACAGAAAGCAGCAAACGCAAATATTAAGACCTGGGTTTATTACATCTCATCTTAGGTGCTTGGATACCTCAGATAAATTAACAGCATGGTTGTTTAAAGAAGAAAATTTTTGGTAGGCAACTTGAATTCTGACAATTGTCTCATCTGTCTACCTATGTGTAGAGTTGGTGTGTAAGTGCAAAGAGCAGAGAAGGTAGCAGTATGCAGAAAGGAGAGGGAATAAGAGATCAGTGAATCACTGATTTGTTAGTGGAACTTCAACCTATGTGTTTTGCAGCTGCTTTCTGCTGTTCTTCTTTCCAATTTGCTTAGTCAAGTTAGAATATTACTGCTCCTTTGAAAATTGTTTCACCCATTCCCACTGTTGGTGATCTATTTTAGAATATACTATTGTTAGTATGAAGTGCCCAGCTTTAAGAGAAATATTTGGTTGTTTTTGTTTCTTGATACTAAAAGAATAAAAGTAATGAAAAAGCTAGAACTCTCAGTAATAACTTTTTAGTTAGCTTTATTTATTTCCAAATGTTTTTGCTCTTGTAACAAAATGCATGGTTACACAATCTCAAAATGGTTGAGGTCATCTTGTCCAAGTTCCTTGCTCAAGCATGGACACATAGAGCAGACTTTCCAGGACCATGTTCAGATGCCTTTTGAGCATCTCCAAGGATTGGGATTCCACCACTGCCACAGTTGAGCTTTTCCAGATCTCAGTCACCCTCAGAGTAAAAAAGTGTTTCCTGATGTTCAAGCAGAGCCTCCTGTTTTGCAATTTCTTTTGTGCCTGGATGATCTGTTAGTATGTCCAAATGATATCCAACCTTTGCTTTCCAGAGATCCATGACTGCACCTTTTCTATCTTTCAATGCTAGCTCTTAGGGGTGCTCTAATTCTGAAATTTTATTTAAAAATATTATACTGTTGAGTGTACAAACTGGGAAAGAAAATTACATATCAGATGCTCTTACTGAATGCTTGGATAAGCTCCAATAGCAGTAAAAAAAAAAAAATCAACAAAACAACAATAACAACAGAAAAAACATACCTTCCAGAGCTTGGAAATATTTCACCCAAAATTTATTTATTTGCAACCTGGGAAGTCCTTTTCTGCATCATTACAAGGAATAATTTAAAACATTTTAAATGTTGGTAAAGCCATTATTTTAAAATTGGTGCACTCAAACATCATCTGTTGTAAGTATGTCAGTAGATATAACTAGAAGCCAAGATAAAGTACTGTCTTTAACATAAATGCTGTTTTCTTTTTTTCAGTAGATTCTTTTCCAGTGTCTAATGACACCCCCTGTAGCTAATCGTGTTTTGATTATAGAAGAGAAACTAGATTCCGTCTTAGGGTTTCTCAGTGAACGCATTTTGCATATCTCTGTTTTGTAAAGCAAAATGCAGGGGGAGCAGGGGAGAGGAAATTATAACCATTTTTGCAGACCTGACAGAATAAAGCAAATGTTTAAGTAGACCAGTATTAAAAATAAATAAATAAATTTAAGTTCCAACTGAAGATTTTTTTTGTTAAGTGTGTCCATGCAACTTTTAAGTGGCAACTTCATTGAGGCTTAATAGTGTGGTTAATAACGTTTTTCCCCTACAATTCCTCAGTGGAAGCTTAAGTGAGACTTATACAGGTGCTTTTACTTATCACAGCTACTTTGTCTGGCAAATATATATCATTTGATCTTCAAAGACTCTTCAGTCTATACAATTAATGGAATCATAGAATAATTTAGGTTTTAAGGTCTTCTGGTGGGCTTGGAAGTCATCTAGTCCAACCTCTTGTACAAAGACTTTAGTCAGACTGTAGTCAGAGCAGAACGTTCAGGGCTTAGTCTTATTTATTTTAGAAATCTCCAAAGGGTGGGGATTCTACAGCCTCCTTGGACAACTTAGTCATATGCTTAACTGCTGTCCTTGGAGAGTTTTTTGTTCAGGTCCAGTTGGACTTCTTGCTTCACCTTGTAAGTTCTCAAGTTTCCTGGCCTTTCGTAGTGCACCTTGAAGAAGTCTACATTTTCTGAAACCTTGCTTTTGGAGTGGAAGACTGATTAGGTTCCTTCTTGGCCTTCTTTTTTTTTCAGCTAAAACAAACTCAATTTTCTGAGCATCCTTGTACATTATGTGCTCCTTGAACATCAAAGCAGCTGTTCACTGGACTCCAAGTTCCTCAGTGTTTTGCAATTGAAGGACCCAAAACCAAACACAGTTTTCAAGATGAATAAATACCTCATGAATATCAAGTAGAGCAGTTGCATACTTTTCTTCAATCTGCTGACTATGCTTTTGTTCCTGCCCCCTCCTTCTCTTGCTGTGATTGGCACACATATGTGTGAAACTCTGTCTTCTCTTGTGATTGGGACTTCATGCTGCACATATATATAAATATAAAATGTACCCAGTTGTATCGAGCAAGGGCTGATTGTTTAGTTTAGTACTACTACCTCGTGTGAGGGGAAATAGTGGAAAGTTAAGAGACTAGAGCGAAAGATGCAGGCTGAAACAAGAAATATGAAAGTAATAATTAAATAGTTTAATACTGCTTATTAGCTTTAAATAGAAAGTGTGGAAGACATTTATATGAAATCTTAAAGGAGCATCTATTGTAGAAAAAAATTTGGTGAACTACAGTGGTGGTTTTACCCTGCTGGGGAGCTGAACTGCATTGCAACTGCTCTCTAACTCCCCCTCCTCAAACGAAAAAGGAGAGAAAAACAAAGATGGAAAGAGCTCAAGGGCAATTATCATCATGGGCAAAACAGACTCAGCATAGGGAGATTAATATAATTTATTGCCTATCGCTAGCAGACTACAACAGTCAGAAATTAAATCAAACTAAAAACACCTTCCCCCCTATTCACCCTCTTCCACCTCGTCCCCTCAACAGCACAGGGGAACAGGGAATGGGGGCTGCGGTCAGTCCCTGACACTTCATCTCTGCCACCTGCTCTCCTGCACTGACTTGGGGGTCTGCAGGGCTGCTTCTCACTCCTCTCTCCCCCAGCTGCTGTTGTGCAGCAGGTTTTCCCCCTTTCTTAAAACTGCTCTCCAAGATGCACAAACATTTCTTATTGACTCGGTTCTGGGTAGCAGCGGATCCCTTTGGAGCTGGCTGAAACTCACCCTTATCTAACATGGGGCAGCTGCTGGGCTCTGCACATAGAGGCCACCCCTACAGCCCCCCTGGGTTAGTTTTTCCTATACAGGAGATGGGAGTAAAATATTTTAGAATTATTCTTGAAATACAAGAATAAAGCAAATCAAACTAGCTGATAAATTTATAGTCTGTTTAGGCATAAATCCTAGAATTTCAGAGTTAAATTAAGCATAACAAAAAGCAATCACACCTAAAGGCAGGATTATTTTAACCTGGTGGTGCAGCCAAAGGCAAAAACAAGTGTCCAGACTTAATCTTTTTGTTATCATGCTTCAAACAGGTTTATACTCAACAGGACCTCTTATTTGTGAGGCTTAGAGTCTTGCAAAACATTCATCCACATGCTTTTCTTTTTTGTTCATCAGCCACATGGCAGTTATTCTTTCACACCCTCTTCCCTGTTTTGATTTCTCTTTGAGTCTAGGGCTCAGTATTGGGAATGTACAAAAGTAACACCAAATGAAGCCCTGACTTGATAGTTCATAAAAATACTAAGGTACTGTAGGGCAACTTTATACTTATTTATTTAAAGTCTATTTGTTTATACCTCTTATTTGTTTAAAGTTTGTATCAGTAAATATCTTATGTAACACATTAACATGAGAAATGGGCAAAGAAACATAGTGCTGAAAGAGACTGCAGCATTGGGAAGAAAACCCCGAATACATCTTCTTCCTTTGGTCTGTCACAGGGAAGGCTTGACAGTGTTGAATTTGTTATAGAGTGGTTTCCCAGTGCATAAGCTCCTGCTCATATTTCCACGTGTATGAAGTAATAAACAAGGAATCTGAAACAAAGGATGTAATTAATTCAGATTTCAGAAAAACTTGTGATACTGTACTGACCTTGAGGTCTCTTCCAACCTAGAAAATTCTGTGATTCTGTGATTCTGTGACACAGAAGATGAGCTTACAAAATCAATTAGGAAAAGACCACTGGAATGGATTACAGCAGGATATAAAGGGCAAAGGATAACAGCTCAATATGGACAGGGATAAACTGTTTTCTAAGTCACTATTTTTTATCACTATCTAAAATAATAAAAGAAGATTAAGTTTCTTGGTTTTATTACAGGTTTATAGAATAGTTAGTAAATGTAATGAACAGGCATTATTAGTGGATGAGCTGGAAAGATTTATGCATCAATAAAATGTAATGGATAATGAGTTAAGGCAGCAAATGTACATTTTAATATCTGGAGGGCTTCAGCCTTTGTTGAAGGATGATGTCCTTTTGCAGAGCAGTGCAGATAGCCCCTTAACTATCTGATTTTTTTTTTTTGCAACAGGAGTGTATTATGTCTAAATATCTACAAATATTTAAGTGCTTGACATAATGTAACACTGTTATTTTTTTTCTATTTATTTCAAGGAAATCATATTCTAAAAGCTTTAAGACTTCAGATCATTTTTGTGCTACTGGTTGTGCTGCATGTTGATCTCTGAAACAAGATGTTCACGTTATCACTGTTAAAATTTGTTAGTAGATGAAGAGGTATCTAGAATGTATGGATTTATTTCTAAGAAGATAGGGATATGATGGGCTAACAAATCCAGATCTGTGCTTAACATAGAAAGAATAAAAGGCAAGTAGAGGCTTTTAACTCAATTCCCCCTTTTTTTTTCTTCCTCCCCCAAAATCTCCTTGTTAGTTCCACTATATCAGAATCAGGGAGTAACACCGAGGGAAGGCATAAAATGGACAGAAGATTATTGACTGCTGAAGTAATTACTCCGTTGAATGAGCTTTAGTTTCTGACTGCTACAGTCTTAAAAATCCTGGACAATATTTTGTTGTACTATCCCCAGGGAAAAATAATAATAATAAATAATAATAATATTTATATGTATATATTGTTCCATCCACTAGTATCCAAACGTTTTACATTTCCTGAGCCTCAGATGCTCCTTAGTAGAAAGAACCTTCTGAAATGTACAGAAATGTTAAGTAACAGCATTTGTGTATTTATTCCTCATGCCCTGCACTTCTCTCAACACGATGCTGTATGTACATCAACCAGAATTAATTTCTTGCCTACCTCTACTCTCTTCATAGGAGGAAGAGGAGGCTGGTGCCCTATCTCAGGACAGTTGTCCAAGGGGCTCTTTTTTTCCTCTGTTAAGCAATCTGGCCTGTTTGCAATCAGGAGGCTCATAAGAAAAGCAGCTTTAGTATCTCTTGCTCCTTTTGGCAACCTGAAGGAGCACTGTTGGGTTGCCCTGCCTTTTTCCCTCCAGATAAGTCCACATGTGCCTCTGCAAGCAAGTCAGGCCCAACTTCTAACCGTTTAGTTTCACTAGGGTTCTCATAACGTAATTTACTTTCTAAAATATGATATGCGCATGTGCTGAAATATGTCTTGTTCACAGCAAAGAGATGTAAAAAACCTTTGGCATCTATCCCGTTCTTTCAGGCATAAAGTTCATTAAGAAAAATCTCTGTTAGACTGTTCTTGCATGGAAACCCAAACCATCTACACTGAACACATTACTTTTTGTTTATCTGAAACCTACAGATTTACATACCATGCCAGAACTCATTTGCAGAGTAGCATGGGTCGACTTTAATAATCATAGCTTCTAAGGTAAATGATACTTTTTTTCCAGGCTATGATTTAAGACCCCTTCTTGATTTCTGTTCCCGTTCTTTATCCTACAAATGTACATATATTTCAGCATTGTAAAAAGTGATGGAAAATTCAGAGACAAATCTGGGGAATATAGAGGCATAGATTGGAGCTTCTAAAGTATTTTCAATTTCCGTTGTTTCTCTTAAATTATTTACCATATTTGTAGATCTTTAATGTCTGCTACTCGCCTGCTGTTTTATTTTATTTTTTTCTGAGCTTTTCTAGCTGTTGTGTTGCTAGGACATACCCAAGTAGCTACAAAGGTTATAAAGCATTCAATGGAAAAAGCTTTTCAATGAAGTATAGAAGCAGTACAATAATAAATTATATGAAGATTCTGAAATATAAAATTCGAAGCAATATCTTTATATTTGTAGAAGTATGAGTTTGTTTGCAAAAAGGTTGACTTTGATTAAAAATGAAATAACAGTTAGCCCTTTGTGTTCCAACACCCTGAATTGAGTATCTGGTGTTTACAAATCTTGATTTTTCTGAATTGGCAATTTAAAAAGTATTTACTAGAATATTCAAAAAATGTGTCAAGCATGATTAACAGTCTGTATTCTAGTGTGAACATCTTTTTTTTGTAGAGTTGTTTCTAAACTTCAAAAAATAAATAGATTATTCATACCACCCTAGGCACTGCTGCAATTCTGTATTATTTCAATTTACACTCTCCTGACAGATAATAGATTTTCCTGAATTACATGAGGTGCATAGTTTACAGTATTATGCAACAACGTCAGCACTTTTAGGGTAGTTACTACAACTATTTGGCATTTTCTTTGAAAATAAATTGCTCGGTTTGGCTTTGCATCCCCTGCCTTGCAAGAATTTTGAGTCCTTTTACTTTATTATGGAAAACTAGTCATTTTGAGAAGTTACAAAACTGAGAATCTAAAATTCTTTCATGTAATAAAAAGCTAATTTACTAAACTAGTAACTAGTTATAACTTAGTAACTTATATATATTTATATTTTTATTAACTGGATGCTCCTCCCCGCTCTATTTCTTATGTTGTCATCATTTGAACCTTGACAACTTGATGGTAAACAGTCCATTTAGAGAACCTGCCAAGAATGAAAGAACTATGTAATGAAGTATAAATAAGGTAGATACTTGAATTGAGTAAGAAACACATTTTCAAATATGAAACCTTTTCAAATTTGAGTTGCAGTGCTTATGTAGCTGGATCCACAATTTATATGACTAAGCATCTCAGTTCTCAAAAGCACTGCTCAGGCATAACTTCGGACTGCATTCAGTGAGAACTGCCACCTCCTGTACCGGTCTGCATTTATCTTGGTGAGCCTTGTCCAGACAAAATTTGATTCTATGGCTGGAGGCCAGCGGAGCAGCTCTGCCCTCCCCACTGACCGTGGAAAGATGTGTAGGGCTTAGAGGCTGTTTGTTCCTTCCCTCTGGAGTCTCTCAGGGCTGGTCTACAACTTGAAAGTTTTGTTAGCAATTTAATAGGCAATTAAATTCTCAGGAAGTACTTCAAAGGAAAAATGGGTGTTTGGCTGGCAGGAATGGATGTTTTCCAGCCAGAGAAAAGAGAGGAAAAATGTTGCAAGGATGATTTAAGCCCTGTAGGTATTTTTTCAAATAACTTGCCATCAACTGTTTTATTTTCCTACTTTTGTTCAGGAAGTTTGTTCAGGCAAGTTTCTCCAGTCCTCTAACTGAAATAGTAGCTCTAAGGCCACACAGCTTTTGAAGGAATTGAAGCTTCTTCACATCTAGAAAAGCAGACTGCAGAAGGGCAGCGTGCGTCTGCTAGTTCATGTCATTCAAGCACTTGCACTGCAGTAGAGCTGTATCATTGACATACTTAAAGGGTAGCATTAGATGCACAGTATTTCCTATTGAAAGAGTAAATATAGTATTTTGGTGTCTTTGGGAGTTCACACTTTTTTTTTATTCTTTGGATGAGTGATGATCAGAGGGCTGGAGCACCTCTCCTATGGGGACAGGCTGAGGGAGTTGGGGTTGTTCAGCCTGGAGAAGAGAAGGGTCCAGGGAGACCTTACAGCATCCTGCCAGTGCCTAAAGGGGCCTACAGGAAAGCTGGGGAGGGACTCTTTGTCAGGGGTTGTAGTGATAGGACAAGGAGTAATGGATATAAACTAAAAGAGGGTAGATTTAGGTTAGATATGAGGAAGGAAGAAATTCTTCACGCAGAGGGTGGTGAGGCACCAGAACACCAGAGCGGCTGTGGCTGCCCCATCCCTGGAGGTGCTCAAGGCCAGGCTGGATGGGGCTTTGGGCAACCTGGTCTGGTGGGAGGTGTCCCTGCCCATGGCAGGGGGTTGGAGCTGGGTGGGCTTTGAGGTCCCTTCCAACCCAAACCGTTCTGTGATTCTATGCAAATACTTGCAATAACAATGAGATGGTTGAGGAACCTTGGAAAGTATAAGTTCTAGATGTACCACATCAGATCCTTGGTTAGTGAAATGTTCGTGAATTCTGTTAATATATAAAAAATGCTGGAAAGAAACAAAATATTCCTGCAGCCTGCAGATGTTAAAAGTGGAAGTGGGATTCAAAGGAAGCCATAAACTATTTTTTTTTTCTAAGTTAACAACTGAACCTTGTTCCTTGCTTTACACAGTTCACCCAAAACAATATCTAATGCGAAATACAGTTGTGATTCTCAGCATTTTCGTAGATTATGCTGCTATCAGTTTTTAACTTAAAAACTAAGCTTTTTGAGCTGTAAAATCAGTTTGCTCACTACAAAAGTTTTCTTTGTTTAGTCAGTTGAAAATTAACACAAGTTTAGAAAGTCGACAGGGCATTTTGATTTTTTGGCACTGCTACTGAAAAGTGATCAGTAACTCATGCTTAAACTATAAAGAAACTAGATCCACACCTATTATTTCCAAAACCCAAGTCGTTCTTTCATGGTGTTTTACACTTGCTCACTGGTTTCCCATAAGTAAGTTATGAAAAAGATTTTAAAAGCTTGATTCTTCATACTGTTGTTGCAAAAATCATGCTGGTAGCCTATGTGAAGGTGCTGGAGCACAGATACATAGGAAACAAAACTGGGAAGGGTTTAGCCTATATATTCTATAAAATATATTTTATATGTTCTATAGAAGCAGTCATACTAAAGGCTTACCACAAACAAATGTGCTATACTGACTTAAACAGCCATCACCATCCTTGCCTTTTCCCAGCATTACTGCAACATTTAGATAATGCATCTTGAAACTGAAATGAGATCTAATGGCTAATTTAAAGCCTTATCTTTTGAGGAACTGGAAGGGCTGGTGGAGTGGGAGAGAATTTTATGTAATTGCATTTTGGTATAAGAGCTTTCCTGTAGTATATAAAAGGGGGATAACCACAAAAAAAGCTTCCTTAAACCTCTGAATTTTTATTGTGCCATATCAAAGTGAATAAAGGTATTTGTCGATGTAACTGTTTTACTTGAAAGACCCAAGGTGAATGCTGAATTCTGTTCTTTCTCACAAACATGCTGTAGCAGGATGTACTGTTTGCCAAGTAGGGCTGAGCTGAGCATCAGAAGTAGCTTCCGGAAAGCATCAAGTGGTGTATCAGAGTATGGGCCTGCTATTCCAGGGAAGTCCTACAGAAGGGGATACCTAGATTTTGGAAGATACTATCCTGTTATTATTTACAGTTTATAATCTATAGATGCAGTTATTTGGGTTTCCTTGATTGCATAATGGCTCAACAACAGAAGAAATATAAATTCCTTAGAGTCTTGTGATTATGGCCCTTTACTAGCTTAAACCTGGACAGAAAAAAGCCTGGGATATAGGTTTCCTCCTACTTCATCATTGCATTGCTTTCAAGTACAACTACCTGAAAGAAAGTTGTGGGGAGCTGGGGGTCACCCTCTTCTCACAGGTAACTAGTGATACGACTAGAGAGAATGGCCTCAAGTTGCACCAGGGGAGGTTCAGGTTGGAAATTAGGAGAAATTTCTCTTCAGAAAGAGCAGTCAGGCATTGGCACAGGTTGCCCAGGGAGGTGGTGGGGAGTCACTGTCCCTGGGGGTGTTAAAGGAAAGGTTGGACGTGGTGCTCACAGACATGGTTTAATGGGTGACATTGGTGGTAGGGGAGCGGCTGAACCAGATGATCTTGGAGGTCTTTTCCAACCCTAATGATTCTATATACTACTGTGCACAGTGTTACAACTTCCTTCTTCCATGCTCAGTCATACTGTAGTCTCATACTGTACAAGAGGTTTTCAGCTCTGGTTTCTGGTTTCATGCTGATATAACTGTACTTAAAACTCTCAGGAGAAAGAATTATTTTTTTTCCCAGTAGTTTCTGTTGGTTGTGCTAGGTATTTCCTCCCTGAGACTGTTGTGAGTACTGTGCAAAAGTACTGTATCTGCCTCTTTTGTGTTGTGTTCACTGTAATGGGAGACGTAGATGCCCAGACCAGCGATGCGAAGCGCATACGTCCTTACTTTGTTCAGTGCTGGGAAGCCTGTGTCAGTTGTTTCTTGGTTTGGTCCTAAGTGTTCGAGTAGGATTCTGTGGCTTGTGCATACAGTATTTGAAATTCTGAGCTTGTTTATCATCACATTTGTCAGTGAATATCCCCAGAGTTGCATAGCTTTCAGCTGGTGGAATGACTTAACTGTTCAAAAACAATGTTTTCTTCCCTCCGAGAATGTAAGTAATCAAATGCTACAAACACTGAGTTGCAGATTGTGACAACAATCATAGCAACCTCAGTGGAGGACTCCTCTGTGGGCTATCGACCTTGCATTCAGGCCTGCAGGGCACCTTCAAGAAGGGATATCATGCAGAGAAGTGAGCATAGGAGAGAAGAGTTACAAAGAACACAGACTTAGGACACAACCAGACTGTGAGGTCGATATAGGTGTGGTGTGTGCATTCGTACCTTGACAAATGGCAGCGTTTATCTCTGTTACTCATGTGGCTGCCATACTTGCCTGTTCAGCCAGCAGCTGCCTGTGAGATGCCCTATGAGTGACAGTCTCTTCCCAGGGGTGGGTGAGACAGGGTGTGCACGGCACCTTTGCTAGCAGGCACTCTCTTGCACCCTGCTCTCTTCTCACAGAAGTCAGGAAAATGGGTTGCTCTCCTGAGCTTAAAGCATGTCAGTATGGCGTGACCACCGTTTTGTTTCCTGGAGGCACTCATTCTGCAGCAGGGTCTGCAGCTCTTTGGTTCTTGTACCCAGTAGGTCCCTTATTTGATTTGAGAAGCATGTTTGGGTGCAATCCCCTCTAAGTGAACTCAGGAACAGAATTCCTGTTGACCTTACTTTAGTTAGGATATCATCTGTTATTATGGGCTGTCTGTGGTGAGATTGCATTCTCATCACATCATTGCATTCTGGTGGGTGTATGAAAACTGAGGGAATAAGCTTTAAATGATTTAATATACTTCCTTAGTTGATTTTTGTCAAGCTCATTGTATCTGTACTAGTCTATGTAAGAGGAAAACCCACAAAGACCCAAGCAAAGATGTCTATGCTTTATTCAACTATATTTATTTGAAAGGTGAGTGGCTATGGCAGGACAGGAGAAGCCTTCTGTGTTGCCTCACATAGCAAACACATCTGGCCCATTCTTGGACTTTGTCACTAAACAGCAGTTACAACACCATTGTTTTTACAGGTACAACAATTCCTTGCCATCCATTCACATTGGGAAATGACTGAAGCAGCACGCCATGCTGTGTTGGTGTAACGGTTGCTTTATAACATGGTGACTTCTCAACTAATCATGTAGCAGACCGGTGTAGAGAAGTCCTTCAAACTGCTGAGCCAACAGATCTTACTGCCAATCAGCCTGCCTGCCTTTCTCCGTGCCGGTGGGTGCTGCTGTCCTGTGAGAGCCATCTAAATCGCTCATTTGATCATTTACCTGCTTACATGTAAGTCTTGACGAGTCCTTTATTGAGCTGCCTGGAAGAAGACTTTTGTCTGTAACCTTACACTACCCATAGTTTGTTAGTGTTGAGGTTAAATTAAATTTGGCACAAACCTGCAGTGGTGGACCAGAAGCCAGTATAAGTTGCTGAGGAGTTGGGAATAATGGCTCTGGTTTTGTCATGTGGATTTGGGGAACACACGCTAGCATTATAAGTCTAAGTATGGAAAACTAAAAAGTTTGGCACCAAACTTAGATGGCAGAGGCAAGAAGAGCAACATCAGTTTTAAATAGAGCTGACCTAAAATCTCACTGACCTTATAGCTTGATGAGTAAAGTACTACATTGATCTGTATGGGCACTGTCATCAGGGGGAAATAAATGCTTATAGCATCACTTTGCATTCATTTGGGATCCCTATAAGAATGGTAAAATGTAGCAAGGGATTTCAGACTTCTAATTAAACACCAGGGATTGCATACCCTTTTTGTTGCAAGAGATGAAATCTAAAATTTGTAGTATGAAGATCATCCAAAAAAAAAAAACAAAACACCTTATACTTTTTTTTCCAACCCATTTAAGCCCTTCGTGAAATAGACAAACTATTTTATTTGGAAAGGCACCAACACTTTCAGGCTTTTATTAAATGATTAATCTCTACAATTTGTGGATTCTGAAGCAGAAACGTTGTTACATAATGCATAATGAAGAATATGTCATCTCACATTTATTCCACAGAGGCTTTTGTTTTGGGATTCATGAAGCCTCGTGGATCTTCTAAAAATCAGCAGATGTGAGCACTGTAATGGCTCAGTAATGTCATCTGTCTGGTGTCAGGAGCCCTGTTTTGCAGTAGCTTAAGTGTCTTTTGATACGTGCTGTGGTCTGGTAATGTTTTAAAGCTCTCTGGCTTTACTAAAGAGTAAATGGCTGAGTATCAGCAGTTTCTAAAGCCTTTTAATACTGCTGAAAGAACAGATAATGACAGTGTACAGTGCTAGAACACGAAAACAAAGACTGGATATACAAATATTGATGGCCACTTAGTTTCTAAAATAATTGCAGTTCATGTGGTTTTGGCTTTTACAAGTTTGGAGTATAGTTCCTTTTTGTTGAATTTCTATTAAGTGTTATTCAGGAAACACATTTCTGCAAGAAAACTGTCAAATGTTTAGCCACAGAAAGTGAAAACAGTTCTTTGAAAGGTGTCACCCAGTCATCTGTCAGTGTATTCATTAGTTTTTGAAATGCCACCAAAATAGCCATGAATTAACAAGGAAAAAGTATTTTGAAAGAAGATACATCCTTCTCATGTTAAAAATTATACTAGGTTTTTATACTGACTTTATACAGAAAATTTATACTCACCTAACCTAGTGGCAAAATGAGAGAAGAAATTAAATATGCTGCCAGGCAAAATATAATAAAAATGGGTTCTGTGGATTATTCAGAAATTCTTTTATCCCCACTTGTTATATAATTTCCTTTAAAGCAAGTCGTGAGAAGCTGGAAAAGGGATGGACAAGCTCTCTGGGAACTAGAAAGGTCCTTTTGTGTCTGCCTACCGCAGCACTTAATCTCAGTCAAGTGGCAAATGGAAAGACTCTACCTACTCTCACTACCAAGGGAGTGCATTCACCTCTGTTCATAAAGTGTGCTTTCTTTCATTAAGAAAGGTTAATATCTTTTTCACTGAAATCTGTATGAAATAAAACCATGTGTAAAGAATTTAATTATGAATTTCTGAGCACAGCGTCTTTAAAATTACAACTGGGTTAGTAGAGCACTTCCTGCAAAAAATCTGGTGTCTGTCAACATCTTTCTATAATTGTTGGTAGCACTGCTGTTAGTTGTTTCACATTTAGGATAGCTGACTACCTTTAGAGTACAAAAAAAAAAAGCTTATTTGTTGCCTTCTGTTAAAGCCGTGTGATGCTGACAGCTGTAGCTACTGCTTTTTGTTTGTGACAAAGTTAAGGAGCTAAGCATCTTTCCACTCAAAATACCTTACCACTCAAAAAAAAAAGAAAAAAAAAAAAGAGGTATTCCTGCAAATTTTCAAATCAACTGAAGACAGCACCATGCTGAAAGGGAGGAAGAAGATTTGACAGAGGCTATTAAGTGTCACTACCTAGAAAGTGACCCTGGCAGAAACGGAGGAAGTGAGCTTCTTCTTAGGGTGCTGCACAAAAAGGCTATAAAGGCACAAAAGCAGCTTCTGATTTACTTTTGAAAGAATGTCACATCAGACTCTGAGATATAAATGAAATACATTTTTTTACATCTTTTTTTGGGAATAACCTACACACCAAGATGCCTCTTGGGCAGTGTTCATGCCAAAAGCAACATTGCTCTTATTCTACTGGACAGTGCTTTTAGAAATTTCTTTGGCTCTGCTCTAAGTTGTTTTCCTTGGCTTTGAAGAGTATTCTTCACCAGTGCTTCAGTGGGGAGAAATAGTCAACTTAGAGTGGGGATACTTCAGTAAGGCCCAGCTTGGTTCCATGAAGACTTACATGTAGGTTGAGGCTCTAGTTTCACATGATGTTTTGCTTCAGGTTGTCATTCAAAACATGACATCCAAAAGAAGATGTCATCCAAAGAGGTGGTCCTTTTTGGGTGATCTCTATCAGGTCGGAACCTTATGTTTTCTTACCTAGGTTTCTTTTTTCCTGAATCAATGAAGTTGAGGATGCTACAATTCCTAGATCAAATGTAAGGAGAAAGGGCAGGAAGTTGCAGTGAGGCACTGAAGAAGAGCTCAGCACCTCCCTATCTTCTTGGAAACTGCTTGTTATCAAATCAAAGCAAGCCTAGTGTGAAAATCCGCCCTGTTTTAAGTATCAACATTCTCACTCAAGAGAAAGGCAACGTTGGAGACAACTGTAAGGACCACTCTTACAAAAACAGGAGTGTAATCATTGAGTGGATAGCCCTAATTTCCCCTCTCTCTTCCCCTCAGTTTCTGTTTTATTTTGTGGAGATTAGCAAACTTTAATGCAGCAAAGCAGAGGAGGGTGGCTTTTAAGGAAGTAGTTGTTCTAGTGTACGTGAACCTCCCTTTTCATACCTGCAAGTGCATAGAATATGTGGAAGACAGAGTACTGAAATGTACCTTCGTTGAAGTGATGTACTTTGATGATCAGGAAGCTGCAGATTCAATTGCTGGCAGAAACTAGCCCTTATTCCGGCCCATAATGCTTTTATAGTAGCAAAGGGAATTGTATGGGCAACTTCATTTCTACTCCGTGATAAAGTTATTTTAGGTTTAATTGTATTTGTTTTCTTCACTGAGATTTCATTAGATGCTTTTTTTGGTACAGGTGTCTTGACCTAAAAACATGAGAATTTGTTCAATTTTAAACAATATTTAAACTATTATTCTTTCATTTTTAAATCTTTGAGTCTTTTCTTCCTCTTTCTGTTTTCCCCATGACATTCAATATCTCTGCTAAACCAGTGCAGTGACTTAGGTAAACTTTCTCTGATTAAACATGTGAGAAAGCATGTGTTTGAAGTTCTGAGTGTCTCAGTCATGCCAACTGTTGGCTTTATGTCTGGAAATACTGGTTTTTGATATTAAACAACAGGTATATCACACTTTTCCCAGCCTATACTCATGTGAATATATCTTGCAGTATTAAAAACAGCCAAGAGCTTAAGCTGTTAAAGAAGACGGGAATGTGGTTCAATTAAGCAGAAATTTTATTATCTTGCATGGCAGCTACCCAGCAGCAAGCATTATGTGTCGAAACACACATAATTTATTGGACCCAGCCAAAAGCTGGGAACCCACTATCAAGATTAAAGGAGAATGAGAAAAGGTCTTACTTCATCTTCACCATCTCTACAGTTTTGTAGGGGGTGCTTCCAGACAATCCCTTTCCACAGCATCAAGCTGCTGTTATAGATCCAACTATGAAGTTAAAAACGGGATGAGTGAATTCAGAGATCCCCTATGATGCACTAAAAAGCCTTAAAACGTGCATCTTAACAGAGACACAAACTCTTTTCCTTTTCTGCTATTTAGGGTTGTAAGAAAAGTATTCCTATGCCCTGTTGATGTGCCCTAAACATGTTGATGCCTGTTTTATGCTTTTTTCCTTCTGCTCGGAGAAGGAAAAAGCATAAAGCATGCTGATGCCTGTTCTATGCTTTTTCCTTCTGGCTGCAAGGGTTTTGTCATTGTGTCCAGTGAATGTTCTACAGGAACCAACTTGACATAACCCCTTACATAACCCCTTCCATGAGCTTGATCCAATTCCATCTAAAACAGTGTGAGAAGTCTGTTTCAGGACCTCAGATTAGAAGACAATTACACAGAAGCTAAGCAAAAAAGAAAAACAAAACAAAAGCAAACAACAAACCAAACACAACCTCAATTTCTTTTAATATTTTAATGTATTGATATTAAAGACATTGTTTTCATGCACTTAGAGATGTAAGTTGATTTTCTGCTTCAAATTTTACTCTGATGATGAACAAATCTATTAGTTACAGTCTATATGTTCTCTGGACAAATTGAACCCAACTTAATTGTAGAATGATTATGAACTAATTTATCATGTGGTTTAGGATAGAAAATGGTGAACTACCAAATCTTTGTAGTGAAACAGCCTGAGTCAATGTACTACAAAAGAAGAAAGGAATACAAATTGTGAGAGGAGTGCTCCTAGAGGAATCACTAGCTATTATCAGCTTGTCTCAGCTGTTGAAACATCCCTCTTTAAGAGGGTATTTTATTATTAATTTAGTATTTTATTACTGAGAAAAGCCATATCTCAAAGCCTTTGCCTCCATATGGGGTATAGAGTGTTCTCATTTAAAGTCTGATTGATTTGTTCCTTGATGGACTTTATTTCCCAGGACCTTTCTTTGTAGAGGGCTACTCCCTCAGCAGCATGGCAAACTGCTCTTCCTCCAGTCTGGTGGTGTCCTGAACTAGCTTACAGCCTTCAGGAAGAAAGAAAAGGCAGCATCTGTCTGCCTTTGAGAAGAAAAGGAGCTTAGGAGAGATCAGGCTGGGAGAGGGAGACAAGACATACGTTCCCAACTGTTTGTCTTCAGGTCCTGCCTTGATTTGTTGCTTCTTTTCGTAAGGAGATACTCTGATCTTGTGGTGGGTGTGCACAACAGCAACCCTCGTAAACATCATGAAACTACATGCTGAGTAGGGTTGCCTTCCTCTTGCCCCATCCATCTGCCGTGTGAAGTGTTTCCCAAGAGCCCCGTGTAAGTCTTTAACTCTTTCCCATAGACCGTACAAAAACTACAAAAGTCCCTACGAGTTCTGCTTTCCACAAGTCTTGCTCCGAGATAGACACGATATTCTTCTGAGCAAATCTGAACTGGGAGTTGGAGTCGTAGAACCCTAGGGAATAACGCCTGAAGGGAAGTTAAAGGTGAGAATAAAACCCAGGCTGATGTGAGAGATTTAAGAACAGGAGATCAAAACTTAGATTCCTCCCAACGGTGCAGTAGTTCCTACATGTCCTTGCAGACCCAATTAAAATAACATTTGATTAAAATGAATAGAACAAAGCACTGTTTTAAGTGGTGCTAAGTCTCTGGATAAATTGAAAAACCAGCAAAATTTAATTTTATATTGAAGATTAAAGAATACTTTCTGGTCTTAGTTATATTATGGTTTCTCTGGTGTATAAGCAGTAAGGCAATTTAATGTAAAATTAAAAATCTGTGGACAACAGCATCTCTCCCAATATAAATTAGCATGGCTGAGAAAATCATTTTAGCCTTTAATGTTGATTTATAGCAATTTTGTATTCTTTATATGTTGAAATCCAGGACAGTATTATGCTAATACAGCTGTATCACCTGCAGGTGTTACTTGAGAGGCGGGCGAGCAGTTCTTTGTATTTTCTTTGAAAGATCAAAATTTCAAGATGTGCCATGAGAGGGGTCTGACTGACAAGCTGCCTTGATATACTGTTATTCTAACTATAATTGGGCTGACTGAAAATTCCCTCACAGACTCAGATAATTTATAAAAACTATAAAGCACAGACAATTGATGTAATCAAAGCTAATTAGGAAAATTATGTATTTTCACTTTTTAAATGTCTTGTTTTCCTGTTTATAGTTTCTTGGAGTTTATCCATCTGAAATGTTCCTATTTTGTCCTTTTTTCAATGAAAAATACACATTAGGTGTTACAACTGTGCAAAAATTAGAGCTGGCAGAATTTGTTTAAATATTTTTTAATAATTGTGCTATGAGAAATTACTATGGAGTGTGCCCATATTAATAGAGAGAAAGCTGGTTTTCATTTTCTGTGCACATCTAGAAACTTAGCAAATAACCTGGCTTAAGAAAAAAAATATTTTGTAGAAATAAAATGGATGCATATTATAAAACTTTGTGTTTTCCTGAGAATAAGAATTCTGTTGTGTACTAAAATCATGCTGCCTTGTTTCTGCGCATAGTTGTATTGTCAGAAAACACAGATGTTTCTTTTGATGCCTCATTGAATTATGTAGATTTTATACATGTAGATATGTTAACAAGCTATTTTATTTTTCATTGATTAAATATATTTATTCTCTAGTGTGGAAAAAATAATACACATCAATTTACCTACTATTAACAGTGAAAAGTATGGATTACAAATATAAGAGTTTACTTTTTGTAGTAACGTACATTTGCAGTACTATCAACTGAATTTCAGATTCTTTTTGGTAGTGATTTTGGGATTTCATAATATATTTTCCTCTTGCAGTGCTATTTTTACCTTGAAGAATCTTTCTTTCTTTAATTCAGTATTTATTTTTAATTTTGTGGAATGATACTTTTTGTCCTTAGAACAGTATTAGTGTAACAGAAAAACAGAATTTGAAAGAATGCATTGAATGGAAAAATAGTCTTGCCTCAGTCATTGATGTGACAGTGATTTTGATCAGTGAACTTGATTTAAATGAAATTAAAAATATTACTATTCTTGCAGTGTGTGTTGTTTGGATTTGAAATCTTGATTTAAAGGATAAATTAGTTGTAACAAGCCAAAGGAAACAGTAGTAAACATGGCATTATAAAAGAAATTTCTTTTATCTCCTCAGTGGTAATGTGAATGTGAAATTCAAATGAACCTCTGAACATTGTAAATTTTTACATCAAAGTGTAATGTTTACTTACATAATAGATATGAAGTCTTGGGTAAGTTTTTTTGTTTCATTAATGAATAGCGTACATGCATTAAAAATGCGAGGAAAGCTATTTCTGAGTTAGGCAACAAACCGGATTAACTTCTCTGTGAATAATGAGCTTTTTTTACCCTAAAGGTTTGAATTAATGATTTGTATATAATAGCTCACTCAGGCTCTAGTTACTAGTTTTGTCCTATTGCTGCTTTGTTAAACTGCACCTAAAATTGTGTTATTTCAGTGCTGTTAAGTGCCTTCCCTGATCCTTGTAAATAGCAAATCGAAAATATTTTTAACATATAAAATACATTTTAAATGAAAGGGCACCAGCATGGGGATGTAGGTTAGCACTTCTCATTTAGAAGCTTTCAGTTTTATAATGGTATTTTAAAAACTCTATTAGAAGTGGAAGATTTATTGTGACAATTAAGCTGCAGGGTTTTATTTTTGATACATTAAAATAAAAAATACATTAAATTAAAAAGCCATATTAATCCTTTACCTTTGTAATAGCAGAGAAATTTTCCACATTTACATAAACATGAAACACATAAAAATAAGTCCTTCATTCATATTTTGGAATTACTTTTTTTTTTTTTTTTTTAATGTCGTTGACAATGCAGATATAAGAAGATGGCTAGGGAAGAGAATCAGCTGCAGTAAAGATTATAGAACAAATCTTGAGAGTTTTATTCAGGCCCAGTTCAGATGAAACCAGGGGCAGATCAGATTGAATACCACCAGCAAAATGTGGGGTTAATCCTAAAAAATATTAATTTTAGTACATTGTATCTGTTATTCCAAGTTGTCCCACTGAAATAAAATAACATCGGGTCTATCCATTTGTGTATTTGGATAAATAGATACTAATGAAAGGAGTAGACTTGGTAGTTGTTGTCAACAGTTAACACCAGTTGGAAATAACAGCAGGTGAAATGCTGGCTCATCCTCGATTTCATCTTTGTTTCCCATCATTTCATCCAAGGTGCTTCTCCTGCCCTGAACTCAAATCCTTCACTTGTATGTCAGGCTGGCCGTAGTGTTGACTGAAATGAAAGCAGCATGATGAGGAGGATACCCATAATTTGTGTTTCCGAGTCAAAGGGCAGGGCTTTGGAAGAGTCCCTTTGATGCAGTCCTGTGCTCCCATCTCTCTGTGTACTACACAGATGTCCTGGCATTTGCCTTGTAATGGATCCGGGGGGATCCACGACTTGTCTGAAGCCTCCAGGTGCTGGTGCTTTTTAATATTCTGTAATTACAGCAAGACTGCTTTTTTTTCACTTAGAATTCTTCTGTGGTTTTCGTATGAAATATGAAATTTATTTACCTACATCTATTTATCTACATCTGACCCTATGTATAAAGCTTTAACACATAGTTTCAACCTTAGTGCCTTTAAATATATGTATCCTTCTTGCCTTCCTCTCCTAGCAAGCCACAGACCATGCTATTTATTTGCCATCCCCAATCCCACTGCTGTGTTTTGCTGCCAGCTGCCTGTCCCGCTCCTTCACCCTCCTCTCCCCCCAGCTCCAAGCTCAGAGCAGCCCGGCCTCTCTCTGGGCCAATCTGCCACCTAACGGAGGACTGACATTACTGTTAATATTTTCAGACAAGACAATGCATCTGGGCCAGGGTGTGCCCTGTTATGAATGCAAGACATCCTGGCTGTGTAGCAAGGAGGAGTTTACCCCTTTGGTGGTGACCGTCCCTGCCTCTCTGTGTAAATTGTAAAATTGTAAATTGTCCGAAAATTGTAAAATTGGCTAGTTTTCTTTGACCATTGCTAGGACAGTGGTTATCCTTGCATATATGATCTGTGGCGTCACACCTGAGCGTGGTGACCTGGGTGTGAGATGTGGACAACGCTGGTGATATCTGCACATTTTGGGGAGTCGCTTGCTTTGTTCAGGCCTCACGTCTTTCTGCTGGGAAGAGCAGCAGCATGAATGAGTGCTGTGTAGAGCAGGGACAGACCTGATCCATGCAGCTATCATCACCGTGAATGTTACCAGCGTTTTCCAAGAGAAAGGCAGGCGTATTTGTAAAGCTTTGAAGTGTTTGGATCTGAGCTCGTGGTAAAATATTCATTTTGGTTTCTAATGCTGTGCAGAGATTCCAAGCTAACAGATGTCGTTGTAACTCCTTCAATAGAGCTAATTAAAATGGAAACAGCAAAAGTGCTAACTTTTGCCTGTTCAATAGATATGACGTATGGGCGGGCAGTTCCCAACCCCCATCTCCCAAAAATCTACCCGGGGAGCTGGTTGGAGCTTGAACAGTTTGTTCCCTCCACGCTGTTTACCCTCCTTTGTTCGTGTACTTGTTAGGGTTTTAGATCTGACAGAATGCCTTTAGTCCTCAGTTTCTGGCACTGTCCCTGCTTCGAGTGACCTCCTCCCTAGCAGAACTATTCTGGCATTTCACGCTAATATTAGTGGTTTCTGCTCTACTTCCCAGAGGGAGGAGTTTCCCTATCTTTGAATCAGATTCTGCTCTTTTGCACAGTAAGCTTTTCACAGGAATATCTCCAGGATTGCAGGAACGCTTCTAGACAGATAGTGCTTTTGAGGTGAGCTGTGGGGATGTAAACAAGGTAATTAAGCAGAGCAATACAGCATGTGTTAGCTTCTCATCAGCAAGCTCTTCGAAGCCCCTGCTCTGGCTTCTCCTGGGTTTAAAAAAAAAAAAAAAAAAGAAACCCTTCATCATATCTCCTGGGCAAATAAATTAACATTTCAGGGAGCATTTCAGCTGAGCATCCCTTTTGCATATTTACAAGGAACGCACTATAGACACTGAGTTCAGAGCCTTTGCTCAGGATGATGGTGCATTTTCCTTTTGCCCACTCTGCAGTTTTCCTTCCTCTTCTGGTTGCACAGTACAGTATTACTATAACAGCAGTCTGATGATTCATAGACATTTTTCTCACAAGCATTTCTTTTCTCTGTTGCAAAACTTTCAGAGGGAGAGAGATGAGCTACTTGGATGCTTTGTCTGGCTGAAATTCAGTCTGAATTAGGCCCTCTGAAAGTGGATTTAATGAACAAAATTAGGTCATTTGTATCTTTAAAGATGTTAAAGCATGGTCTGAAGAGCTGTCCTCACACTATCATGTGGGTACCTGTTTTTAACATCCAGGCGGCTGTAAAAATGGGTTTTCTTAATTTGTTTTCTTGCACTCACTCTGAATGATTTGTAACTGACTGGGAAATTTAATAATCAAGCTGAATTCTTTACTCTCCTTAATCACCATGTCTAGTGAGGCGCTTCAAGCCAAACTATGCTTTTTCTAAAACTCTGCGACTTACGTTTTCACTCGCTCTGGTGTATTCCCACAGCCTTCAGCAGATTTGCAAAGCTGAACTCAATTCAAGCTCTTTAACCAAGTTCTTGAAAGAGCAAAGTATGCATACATGGAGAAGAGATTAAGCATGTTTGCGCAGTCTATAATGACTCTAAAGGACTACTGAAATAAATGTCATTCAGACATGATTTTTATGCTCTGTTCCATTTTCTGTTGTAAATGAGGAGGTAAAAAAGAAGATGAAAAAGACAGAATCCAGTAGAGGATTTAGGACACTAGAAAGCTCCCAAGCAAAAATGAGTTGTCTGAGGTTAAATTTACACTCCAAAAATGCCATTCAGCTGCTGATTTGTCTCTGAAGGCTTCTAAATTTACAGGACTTACTAAGTTTACCTCCCTGTTAGAGAAGTATCTGTGGCTCTGTCATGTATGTAATCGCCCCAGTCAAAGCAGTTTATAATTTAATCTGAGCAGGATCTAGAAAGCAAATGCTCCTCTGTTTAAATCCTCGCAAGGGCCAAATCCAGCATAGGTCCTCAGGGAATACACAAGACAACTGTAAAAGGACAGCTCTGCCCTGCTCCACTTATTAAATAAACAAACAAACAAACAAGCAAACAAATAAATAAATAAATAAAATCTGAGTGGGTGCTTTCAAGACAAGATTAGAGGCCAAGGATCGTAACTGATTTTACATGCTTACCTGCAGCCCTTACTCAGACATCTGAACTTTGTGCTTATTTTTTTTTCACTCTGCATTTGTGGGCACTTCTAGGATGTGGCACTTGCACTTCTAGAGCAGACACATGAAACAAGACTTTGCTGAGCTGAACTCATAAGGACCTACATCCTTGCTCTTCTAGCTGTATCCCAGTGCTTATCACATCCCAGTGCATCACAGTGGTTTGCCAGTGAGATGCAGTTAGCAGCTATAAAATGCTGTAGTGTTTGGGGAACAATAATATTAAAGAATAATATTAAAGAAGAAAAAGGGAGAAGTACTTGGATAGAAGAAGGTAATGATAATAATAACAACAATAATAATAAGCAACCCAAACCAACAAGTAAATCAAGATCTAAATGGCCTATGCCTTGTAAAAACGTAGAACAGATCAAAGCTGAGGAATTGCCTTTTCCTAAACTCTAGACCCTGTTCAGCCCTGCCTGGGCTGGAGGACTGAACCTCGTGCGAGGCTGTGTCAGCTGGGAGAGCCTCAGCCCACATGGAGCAAACACAGCTCAGCGGCGATGCAAAATGGATGGAAAATGGAGCTGGTGTGGTGCTGGCTCAGCAGCTGGTGCTGCAGTTCCCCTAGAGGCAATTGGATCCTGTTGTGCTAGGGCTGTGTGGGTGCCTAATCAGCTCTGGTACTTGTGTGAAAGAGCTTCTGTTTGAATGGCAGATGTGTTGGCTATTGCCATGGGAGACATAAGTAGGCAAATACTAGGTTTATTTTTATAGGAACGAGTCTTAAGAAAAGAAACAGGAATAGCACTGTGTTGTGAGCTACTTCACAAACGTTTTCTTCTTTTACTGTTAATCTAAACTATTACAAGCAACATAATAACTTCGAAGAAAAAACACACATCACGTTAGGATGGAGAACTCTCATAGTCGCTAGCAGCCATTAATGGTTATTATACAGTAAGTATTGGAGATAGGTATTTTTAATCAGTGTGGTGGGTCTGCCTCTGAATTCTGAAAGAGATAGTGGAGGAGATTTTTAGTTCACAGGTTTTAATTTTTAATGCATTCCTTGAGACTGGAAGAAAGCTGGTGTTATGCCCAGATTCAGAGTAGACAAGCAGATTGAGCGGGGTAAATATAGCCTGATATAAATCACAGTGAACATATGGAAAAAGCTGATTGAGGATTCAGCTGATAGGGAATTAAAGGCCGTGAGTGAAATTAATTCTACTCAACATAATCTTATGGAAAGTAGGGCTTGTAAAACAAATAATTGATGAAAACTTGATTTTAATCTTTTAATATTTGATAAAACTACAAGTCTGATAAGACAATACTATCGATGTAATAGACTTTGAAAAGCATTCACTTACTGTGATATGAAACTGATTATTAAACACAGAAATTGAACTGTATAATGAAACAGAGCAGACTTGAATGAACAGCAAACTGGCTAGCAGGTCTTAATATATGATTGTCAATAAAGAAGCATCAATGACTAAGTGGCTTTCCTGTAGCATTCTCATGAGGAGCAATGCAAAGGCCAATCACATGTAACATTTTCTCTGCTGACTCTATCAGCTGTAATTTTATGCTTTGAAATTAGCAGGTGGTCTGAAGTTTGGCAGAACAGCAATAACCCTGAAGACAAGGCAATCATTAAGACAGATTGAGATGACTGAGTGAGACAGATTTTTGTTTTTAAATACTGTTAGATGCCAACAATCCATGTAAGAAGAAGGAAGCTATCAGTGTTGTGGTTTAACCGAGCATTTTACTAGTTTTTGGGGATTCTGCACTTGTTCAGGGGTAACGTTTCAAAACGTTGGAGGTGCCCACTGTTTTGGGTGCCTGCCCATACTGTCCTACACTCCCTGCTGCTCATAATTATTCAGCACTGGGGCAGATCTTGGGGTGGTATTCTTAAATAGTTGTTTAAAACCTGAAGTGCATTCAGGAGGCATAGCAATAGGAACATGTTGGTTTGAACATCCCAAGGATATTCAGAATTCTCAAGAGCTATTTTAAGTAGCCTGGAGGAGAACTGGGAGGTGGAGGAGAAAGGGAAGGTGAAGCAGCAGGGGAAATAACGGGCATAAGCTTGGTGAACAGGAGGTCAGGTAAGATAATTTAATATTCCTTGATGGCTTTAAATGGTGTATCTACATTAGACTGTGAAAAATGGTTATTTTGGAGGAAAACAAAGTTGTGTTTCTAATTTGGTGTATTTTAGAAAGTTTTGTAATTTTTTATGTGTACTCCTGTATTCTGTCACCCCAGAGCTATGCATCATACAGTGGGTAGTTTAAGAACATCTAGCTAGAAATTTGAAATTAGTTTTCTCTAAAATTTTAAGTCATATTGTTGTTACTTCACTGGTAACATAATTGTATAAGATACATAAGCCCTATAAAGGTAGGAATTTGGTGAGGGAATTGCAGCTATCAAAAGCAGTCACTTCTTTGTGCTTTTTTCCATTAAAAATATTATCTAAATAAAATGTGCATATTATCAACACTTTTTTAATGTACAAATCATTAAATCCATTTACCTAATTTGAAATTGCTGTTCATGTTTCTATAGAGCTTTATATTAGGTGGCCTTGAAACTGTTTCCCTTGAAAACTGTTTATTTTTGCTGTATACTCTCTGTGAGAAAAAATACAGGTGTTAGACCAATGAAGCAGGGGAAATGACATTCATACAGATCTTTGTGTTTTAGTATAATCTAATTTAATAGAAAAATGCACAATCAGTTGTATCAAAACTCTGTAGATCAATGTTATGCCTAAAAATGCATTCATTGCACTAGGTGGAATTTCAGTAAATACACTCCCTTGCACCTCTTACATCCTCTTGAAGGATATTGTGGCTGCAGTTACGAGGAAATCAAGGATGCAGCGTGCTCTTGTGAAACACAATGTAAGTATGTTCCACCCCTGTTGGAGCTACAGAAGAAGGATGTGCCCTCTGTCAGCTGTGCCTTAATTGATTAAACTTTAAAATGTCCACCGAGAGTGTGTCTGTATTATTATCCTAATTAGTAATTAGCACTACTTAGTAGCAGTATACTGTTGTAAAGTGCAGCATACTGTGTGCGTTTCATGATCATGCACTGTTCAGTTGTTACCATTCTCTTGGGCAGATTTTGACATGAGCCAACCATTGCACTCTGCCAGCTGATGCCTGGGTGTGATTCAGGGCATTGCACGGTTCAGTGACTGCTGCCATGGTGTAGGTGGTATGGGGGCTTCTTTGGAGGGGAAGGGAAGTAAGCTGTGACTTCTCATTAGCTCTTAAACTAAGGAGAAGGTTCCCAGCCAGTTTCACTTACAGTATGAAAAGAAGACTGAGATTCTGCCTCCCTTCCGTATGAGTGCTGTTTTTCCTAGCTCCTTCAGTGTTTTCAGAGCATCTGTTTTTGTCATTCTGTCCTTTTTTTCTGATCAAAAGTGTCCAGACGTGTGAGTCACAGCAAAGAGGCCACTGGCACCAAGCTGTGTTTTGTGCTGCTGCCAAATGTTCTACCTCGGGCTCGTGGGTGCTTCCATGCTCCCAGTCATTGTCTTTCTGTAGCCCCTCCTTGAAAAGAAATCATGTCCTTTTTATTTTTTTTTTTTTTAAAGGGGGTTGTTGGGGAATTAGATGTCTCTTACTTGATGCCGGCTCCTTTGTAATACATAAAAAGCTGTCCCTTTGAGATCTGATATGACACTTTGTGATGAAATATTGTTATACTTTGCTTATGTATTTGTATTTACCTTGACTCCTGTTGGCTACACCATGTTGTCTTCAACCTGTAGTCCATGCTTCAATATGTAGTCCAATGAGCATCTCAGCATGAAGCATAGGGGGCATAACTGGTATTTTATGTACATGAGAGGTATGTCAGCACAGGGAATCTTATTTTGTACAAATAGAGTAGAATCCCATATGAGCTGTCAAAATCTGTGTGTTTTCCTATGAAAAAGGAAAGACAAAATATCTGAGTTTTATGAATATTATTAGGTAAATTAGCTTGAGGAAAATGTAGTCTGCTGTATAAATATTTCAGGTTTTGAAATTGAAGCATTTACATTGATCTGCATTTAGAAGTCTGGCCGTACTTCGTATCAGATAATATTATGTCAAAACAGCGTTTAGTTCCAGTCAGCAGCTGTTGCGTTCATACTGAATTATGTCAGATGTAATCAGGAATACGTTCAACAAGAGTGTGCAGTTGTGCTGACGAACCTAAAATCATTCTCAGTTGAATATGTTCTGTCACAAATCATCCGGGCACGTTGCCCCTGTGCAGAATGACAAGGTGGTGTGCGGGCTCAGCTTTGTAATTCCCGCCTGCTGAATCCTGAATCACGCCCAGGCATCGCAGCAGTGGACTCAAGAGGTGCCTTACTGGAATGTTGCAATAGCTGCAGTGGACGAGGTGAGGCATTTTCTCAAGGGTATTATTTTCACAATCATTTTAATTGCACATGCCCAATTCACCAAAGCTTGCGTATTCATTTGCACTTGTTCAAAGGGAATGCAGCTAATTCTAAAATACTCTCAAATTACTGCACTAGTCAATTTACACAATGAAAGAACAAGACATTGAAGTGAATAATCAGGTTCTCAGTTTCTTAAAGAGAACTGACATTTTTCTTGGAGAAGAAACAGTAAAAATCTTGGTCCACTTGTCAAACAGCACAAAGAGTGTCCTCTAAATCCCAGGTCAAACACCTTGTACAGAGAGAGCAGCTTGTAAATACAGATGCATAGTTCAGAGCTGAACTTGCAGTGAGGTAATGAAGTGGTCACATAAAGATCAGGAGGGCAGTTTGTGAAAACCTAGCCAAAGAAAAGCAGACAGCTGTAGTCAATGGGATGAAGTCAGCTCTTCTGGAGAGCACTTCAGTGCAGGGAACGTCCTGGAGTGCTCTGCATCATTCACAAGAGAAGCCTTTCTTCAGCTTACTGACTGCAGAGGGAACAGAGGACACCCACCAGATAGCTTTTGTACCAAAAAAATGGGATGGCAGAAGTGTTTCTTCCCTACCCTAGTTAAAAGCTCCAGCATTTTAGGGTGCTCAACCACTTACCAGGTAGTTTGGGGTTAGGCTGACCACCTTCTCTGCTCATGCAGTTCCAGTTTGTATAAATAATTATGCAAGGGCTAGAACTTAGTTGTTCTTGCTTCCGATGAGTTTTCTTATCACTCTATCAGCCATGACAAATGCTTAGTTGTTTTGTTACGGTGTGCCATAGTGTAGATAGCTTTGAATGTGAACAAGCAATTTGCCCTCTCACATGGCGCCCTAGTCAGCAGTTCCTGAGAGCTTGAGGGAGCAATGTGGGTCTAGGAGTTTAACCTGCTGGGATGTTTTGATCTCAAAACAAACCCTGGTGTGACAGTAAGAATCAGAGAGTTTGATGTGCTAGGTCAGCAGAGGTTGAACTCTACACCTCAATTCTGGTTTCCCATTCCAGTCTCTGATCAGAAGACCATACAACAAGAAAGCCCATTTATGGCAGCAAATCAGACACCTTTTTTTTTTTTTTTTCTTTTTTTCTGTAAACTGAAGATTAGGGCAAATTCTTTGCATAGACTGGTTTAAGTAACTTCAGGAATCAATAAATCAGCTTCAGGAATTGCATTAGTATTTGTCAGGCAGCTGCTTCTCTGCAACTTTTGCTTCTTGTAGACTTGATAGCATTGTGGTTTCCATTTATATGCGTAGCTTGGGAAATGCTCTCTTCAAGATAAGTTCTTGCTGATCACTGTGAACTTTCTGGTCAGTCTGGCATATGAAAAGCTCTTTCTCAGTTGATGTCCAATTACTGCTGTTAGGTAAGCAACGTTTGGATTTCTAAGGCTGTATTCTTACAGCTCTTTGTAGGTCACCAACAATGATGATGGGGCTCACCAGCAGCTAGTTTTCAATCCTTCAACGTTCTTCTCAGTTAGAACATGGTAATGAATGCAGTGAAAGTAAGAAGGGAATAAGAATCATTCTTCTGCCTTGGTTTAATATGGTCGCTCATGTTTGGTTGAGGAGGAAGACAGTCCATTTGAAAAAAGATTTCCCTGGATTTTCATTTCTGCCACCTCCTCACATAGGAAAGAAGAGAGTTTCATAATGTGCTCATAGTTAATTAGATTTTGTCATTCATGCTAGATATGACAAGTATTTTTATATTACCTATTTTGGCTGGAATCAGAAATCCAGGGGTAGGAGCCTAGGTTCCTACATAGTATATAAGCCAGCACCTCAGCATGGCAATCCATAAAGTCTTCTGTATTCAGTCTACAGCTGTCTCAGAAACAGCTCAAAAAGGGGAGAACTAAGTTGTCTAACTTAGATCTCACAGTTTACTTAGCAAATCTGTGGCCAGAGATGTTTTCATTAGAGTAGACACCTAAAATAAGTCCTTCAAAGACTTATTCAGGGTATTAGAAAGAGAGACGAGGTGGGCATTCAGAGTTTTAATCTACCAAAATCTATTTCAGGTCACTATTATCTCTAATATATGCTGTTTTTTAACTAGGGCTGAAGATTTATCCTTCTTAGAAAAGACATTTGTATTGCTACACAACAAAGTTATCAGCGTTCACTATCTTCCTTAGGAATTCCTGCAAGTATTCTGATCTAGGTGTCCTAAGAACTTCTGGATGTCTGCTTGAATTTCAGTAGAGCACATGGTGTAGCCAGGATCCATGGATATAATGAGTAGACTGATGGTATTTCATGTCAACTAACATAAAATCATTCAACTCTCCATAGTATCTACATGTTGTTATTCTCTTATTTTATCTACCAGGTTTCTTGTCTGTATTTTCATAACTGTTCCAAGCTACCTAATCTGATGAAGTTGGACTTCATTCTTCAAGTGTGACTTAACACAGCCTAAAATCATGATGAAAAAGAAGAGCATATCTGCAAGCAAAGCTTCACTGGTTTTCTTTCTGTGCCAAATGATTTCTGCACTGGATGTACCTCTTGACTGTAAGTATTAACTTGCTAAAAAAAAAAATGCAGAATAATGGAAGATTAGTTAAATAATATGAGTATAGGAGGATGAAGATAGCTCCAACATGGAACTGAACATGGAGTGTGTTTGCTCAATTCACTCAGGACATTATGATTATGAATATTTACTGAAGGTTTTCAAAAACTGCATATAAAATATCTTACATGATTCACTGGAGAAAGGTTAACAAAGGATTCTCAAATACACCACTGTAGTGTGTCTTTATTGAACGCTTTAGTCGATCAAAATGAAGAGGGGCAGAGAAGCCCAGCTAAACGCTAATTATCTGTGAAACTAAGATCAGATTGGCAATTTCAATTGACCTAAAGAGAGGGTGCAAAAAGGGTGGAGCCCTGCTCTTTTCAGTGGTGCCCAGTACCAGAACAAGAGGCACTGGGAACAAAACTGGAGCACAAGAGATTCTGTCTGAGCATCAGGAAGCACTTCTTTACTGAACAGGTGACAGAGAGCACTGGAACAGGCTGCCCAAAGGAATTGTGGATTCTTCCTCCTTGGAAATCTTCAAAAGCCATGCTCCTGGGTAACCTGCTCTGGGTGTCCCTGCTTGAGCAGTGGGGTTGGACCAGATGGCCTCCAGAAGGCCCTTCCAACCTCAGCCATTCTGTGATTATGTGTGAATTTGCTAAAAAAAAATAAATAATAATAAAAATAATTAATAATAATAAGAAGAAGAAGAAGAAGAACAGGACAGCTCCTATTTGCTGTGAAACAATCACACTTACCTTCTTCATAAAAGGATTCCAGGAGATGATATGAGATCCAGTAAAAGATTCTAATACCCACACTGTTGAAGCATCTTGCTTTTTGATCCAGAAGAGTAAATTAACCTCTTATATTTCCTAAACATTGCCTGAAAAGAATTAAGTACCTAACTTTTACATAAGAGCATGTGTGCTGAGCAGGGAACTCTAGCTTTAACCAGTCAGGAAACATCTAGAAGGGGTGAAATCCCAGGATATGAAATTGTTGTGTCTTATTCTAGACTGTGATAGTGAGAGAACAGAAGGAGGAAAGTAAGCAATGGTAACTGCTGTATTTTATAGCCCTAATAGCTAATACTGTGAATTTATTCATGCTTCAGGTTGTTATTTTCTTCTTAATATACACATGATCACATTTTCAGAATTCAGTGAACCGTGTTGCACCTCACATTGACTATTCATTTGTTAGATTAATTACCAGAGAAAAGTACATCAGGGCTGGCATTAAATTGATGAATTAATACATCAGTAAATTCACCTAGGATTCTGATCCTCATGGCTTTCCTTACCCCTGTGTTTTTGATACCTTCCTCCCTTCCATAAATGCATGTTTTTCTTTAATAATCATTGACATGAAGTGCAACTGCTTCAGTGTGTTTTCCCCCCATACATATTTCCAAGCCTCTCAAGCCAATGACCTTTATTTCTGTGACAAGATCAATATATATAAATGACAAGAGAATTGTAGCGCTGTGAATGCCTTTAGAACATTAAATTGTGGTTTATAGAGGGCTTTAAAAGTATGATGAACAGAAGTCTTAATTTTCTAAACTTAATTTTTCTCCACAAATGTTTTTGCAGGCTAGAAATATTGTTTTAACACCTTGTAGTTTAGAAACTAATGTAAATTGTGCATCATTCTAATATCTCCTGTGCAGAGTAGCACCTCAGCTTAAATTAACTGGGAATGCATTAGCAGACAAAAATGAGTAGCCCTTTTAGATGTATCACATTAACCCTCAATTAACATGGTCTGTACTACATATTTAGTAGCTGTGTTAGATCTGATAAAGTCACACATTTCAATTTTTAGCCAAAGATTATATTAACTGAAATTATGTCTATAATTATGTTAGTGTTTTCATATATAATGGTTAGAATGACATCTGGGAGAGCACCACAAGAGAAAGCCTGTGTTGTGTTTTCTGTGGGTCTTCCCCACACATCCACCACAGAAACCCAGTGGTAAGAAAATACTTGATTATTTGGACCCTAGGTTTCATCCGGGTTAGCAGTCTTTATGATGTTCAGTGTCTTGCTGTAGGTAAGTGATGACTGACAGTGTAGCTAACCAAAAGCAGTTTACTTTCTCTGAAATATTAATGATGAAGAGAGATACATGCAAAATATCTGAAGCAATGAAGATGTAAAATCCAAAATGACTTTTTCCTTTTAGTTATTTTTCAAACTAAAAGGGATTGCGTGTCTGTTGAGTAGAATTAAATGCTTTTGTTTTTGTAAGAGTAATTCTAGCCTGAAGCTTTCTCTTTGTTCTTCCGTTTGGTCATATGGGGAGATTGATTTTGATTGCAGCATGAGGGCAATGCACTCCATTAATTCTAATTTCCTCTCTCCTTAGTATCAGTGGTTTGTGTCCTTGGAAGGCCAAAATCACATACCACACTTGCCCTTAAAAAGCCAACACTTTAGAAAAGGTCCTTATGCCATGAACTTTGAGATAATTGTAGTAATTTCTGACACCACAGAAATCATTGCTGGAATTTAAGGCATCATGGGCCAGGTTACAATACTAGCAGTTTTCTTATTCATGGGGTCCAATGCACTTTTCAGACATACTTATCTTCCCTCTCAAAAATGCTAATTTTCTTTTAACTAACAAATGTTTCTCTTTAATCTCCATTTTCCATTCACCTGCTGATTCTGATGGGGGAATAAAAGCAAAACTTCTAGAAGAATGTAAGTTCCTGTCCACAAAAACTAGACTGTGTGCTGCTGAAAATTAATACTGATTGTGTTGCAAATTCAGTATGCAGTACAAAATGTGTGATTGTCTTTTTTTTTATTATTATTTTGTTTTGCTGTGCCTAGATGCTTTGTGCATGCAGTGTACATAAAACTTCCTGGTATTTTGATCAAATGAGTGATATGATTTTTGATTGTATGCTATCTGAACATTAAAATTCTTAATATCAGCATGAGCAGTGTTTTTTTTTTTTTTTTGCTTGTTTGTTTTTTTAACTAATACTTTCAGGAGTAAATATACTTGATAAAAAATTCATTGGAATATATGTAGCACATGTAAAATATATGCTATTTTACATGTCTGAGTTGGACATATTTTTATGTCCTTAAAAAGAGTGTATACAGTTATTTAAACACACCTAATATTTTATGGGATCTTCTAACACAGCTCTAGTATCATGATTAATTTAATGAGTTTTAAATTCAGTGCATAGCCTTCAGGTCATTGTTGTGCATGCGAGGAATATACTGTATGTGGTACATTGCTCATGTCATGTCCCTTTTCAGAGTATGCTTGCTTTTCCCAAGGAAGCATCTGATTTGTACTGACCCTGTGAACTGCTTCTGAGAGGGAGAAGGACTATCACAGCTTCTCTAAACACACAAAAAGTCCTCATCATGTAGCAATGTTGCTTTCATTTTTTAATCACTCTCCTTTCTGCAGTGAGGAAGAAGAGCAAAAGCTAGCTCTGCATTGCCTGTTCTTTCCTGCTTAGCTTTTATATCTCATTGCAATGCCATGATATTAATTTTTTTTCTGGCCATTTCTTGAGGGAAGTGCTTTATAGACTACTACCTCTTCCTTCAGAATCCTTACTTCATTTATAATGGGAGGGAAGACTTAACCTAAAAATCCCAGTTTTACAATTTTAACTAGCTAGAGTGAGACATGGGAACACAGATAACTAATGATTGAAATGCTTTGGCTAGGAGCGACCCCAAAGTAGTAGCAGAGTGTAATACTGGACAATTTACAATATTTGCACAGGCATTTTCACGAGGATGTTATTAAACTAGTTCCTTTAGTTGACACTAAACTATAAACAGATTGATAATGCTGAGGAAGACACATTTCTCATTATCTTATTATCATAAACAGGATTTATCTATGAAAAATGTGCATAGATAATGCAATAGATTATAAATTACTTTAAATAGGTAGGCACCATCCACTTTATCAGGCAAATAAATTCTATTTTATGCTAATAATTCCAGAATGCTTGATAAATCAAATTTAAATGTTTGTTTCTCCTGGGGCAATTCACAAGATTAATTATATTTTTGTTATATGAGGAGAATCGGTCCTAGACTTTTCCTATATATTTACTCTATTTGGAAACTCTTAGTTACTATTTTTTGTCATCTTCTAACATTTTTTACTCCTGAAAAGTAGCTCCTAAAAGCATGCTTTGTAGATTAATTCAGTATGTTGAGCATGATAAATTTCTGAAAAGTTTACAACCACAGAGAATACGGAAGTACATCAAATCTTTAGAAGTAAAAAGTAATATACATTTTTCCTTCTGTGTGTTAAAAATGTTTTGTGTGGTTTTATATCTCACAACTGTTCATTTGAGATATGCTGGACTTAGAATTCAAGTGTCCTTTGGCTTCATGAAGGTCTATTGAAATCTGCTGTATAGAAATGATATCCAATAAGCTTCTTGACCAAGATTTTCCTCCACTGTAAACTGACATAGCTCACTTGTAAGTTATATAGCTACACTGAGCTACAGGAGTAGAGGGATTCAGCCTCCAAATACAAAATATACTTTAATCCCAGTCTTTTGTTGATCATTTTGCTGCTAATTGTAGTTCTGCTTTCTCCATTTACGTAACTGTCTTGCTGATGCTTTGAAGATATTGTTAAATTCCTCTGTTTCTTATATTCCACAATGAAGTGTCCCAGCCTCCAACGATAACTCAGCAATCTCCAAAAGATTATATCGTTGACCCTCGAGAGAATATTGTAATACAGTGTGAAGCAAAAGGAAAACCACCTCCTAGGTCAGTAGCATCTTATTTTGCTTATGTTGGCCTAATAACATAAGAAAACTAGGAGAAAATAATGTAAATTTTGTAAACTAACATGTATTTTTTTATGTGTATGCTTGCAGACACAGAAACATGCATGCACTCCTACTGTTGAAATGTAAACAGCTGCCAGAAAGTGGCATATATATATATATATATATATATTTGACTATGCTTATCCTTGAGATTTAAACTTTTCTGTAGTCAGCAAGTAACTGTAATATTTTTTTTTTCTCCTCGAAGATCTAGCAACAAAATAATAGTAGATTGGTAAAGGAGCAGATAGGTAAGTATCTATGGAAAGCACTGAAAGGCATGCCCTACTGCGTTGGAGCACATTTCAGATTTGGCATAGTGTCTAAGAAGAACGCGCATTGAATAAATTCAGAGTACATGAGTAAATTCGAATTCAGTGTCTTTTAAAAATACTCAGTTTTATGAGGTTTGTCTTGAAATATGTACGTATTTTGTTGGGAGTCCAGTATCAGTGTATCAGTCTATGGCTAAATGATCAGCAGCCTTGATTTACCAGGTGTATTTGCAAGCCTTTTGTTTTTAGCAAAAATGGCAACGATGTGTATAGTTTGGATTCCTGATAATCTTCTGTTTTAAGACCCTGCTTCAGTATCTTGAAATAAGGAGCTTCCAAATATTTTTGCTGAATACTGGCACTGGAATCTCAGGAGCAGTGGTGCATTCTGTCATTGCCAGTAACTACTTCTGATTTCCAAGACTGTAAACAGAAACGTTCATCGCTGTGTTCTCAGTAGTGTTACGCTACAATTTGTTAGCAGTGTCAGCCTATAATTGCTCCTCAGACACATACCAAGCTCATTAAATATACTTTGTATGAATAACTGATGTTTTTCTACATTATTCTTTCTGGTTGCCTTAGGATCATGGTCATTATCATGCTGAATGGTGAAGCAGAAGTGGAATGGTGAAGATGGAGATTTTCTCTTATTCTTTTTAGTGCTTTTTTTTTTATATATATAATAGGAGTATCATAATGTTGCTCTTTTTATGAGCATTTTAATTTGACAGGCATAATGCCATGGCATTATGGCACAAAGCTGGCATAAAGGTTTATGGATGTTCTGCTACCTAGCACTTGAGCAGCAAAGGTTCTGACTTTTATGTATCTGAAGTTCATGGGTTTGTCACCTCTCATGTGAAGCTACATTACAGTTCCACACACTCTTCACAGTGTTACTGGTAGCTGAGGACTACAGAAACCCCACATTCTGCAGCTTTACCTGCAAAGCCCTCAGAAAGAGTTTCACTATTCGATCATTGCACACACAGGTCCTCCCAAAACCACTACCATTGCAGTGCGAGGCAGCTGGTCAGATCCAGTTCTTCTGTTCTCTCACACCACAAAGTGCAAATAGCATGTCTGGTCCTGTTCTGCTGTCCAGCTGCAGGAGGTCAGGGCATAATCTAAGTCAATTAAAATTTGATCTTTTCCAGTACCATATACGTATTGATACTTCCAGGTAGCATTCTAACCTGTAAGCATATACAGTGTTTGTGTTGAAGTTTATGAAGCAGAATTGTAACAAGTACAGAAACTGCTTTTCACAGCATTCAAAACTGAGTGCTCAAAACTTCCTAGGCACTGGTTTAGCTCTGTATAACTGTACTTTTGACTATTAACAAACCTTAATCGACAATTTAAAAAAATAACTAAAAATTAAAGAATTGGTGTTTAAAGTAGTATAAGTTGGATACTGCAAATATTTGCTTTTTTACACTTTTTAAATGAGTTCAAATAGTCTTTATTTCTAGTGGCTAGTTTTCAAAGCATCCTTTCTTTTAGCACCAGTATAAAACTACTAGATTAATTAGGGACTATCAGACTGCAACATTTTATTTAATGGATCATAATTCTTTGTGTTAGAATAGTGAAAAGAAATCAAACTCACTACAGTCTTTAATTCATGTGCTGAACTTTAAAATGGCCAAACCAATTATGAGAAATGATTTCCTGCTGGGACCCGAGATGATGCATTTCAACCCAGAGCAAATTTTTAAAGGCAGGTTTATAAAACCTTCCAACAATAGGTTTTAAAGTGGAAATGCTAATGCAGCTTTAGGAATATCTGTTCTAGCAGATGTTACTATATTACCTTTAGCAGAAAATAAATCAGTTCTTTTCCATGTGTGATTAACATCTGCATCTTTTATTGTAATTTTTAAAATAAAAATATTGACTTTAAAAAGGATTCCATTAACAAGTTCAGCCAAGCCTTTTATCTTAAACTATTGGCAGATTTCTAATATTAAAAAAGTATTTCTTAATTTTCTATTTACTTTATTGATTAATTTAGTTTGGGAACAATTCTTACTTACCTGCTAAAGAATAATTGCCATGTCTTATTGAAAATGACGTTTTTCATGGTTTTCTCCAGATAGTATACAAAAGGCAACTGCAGAAGCAACTTCTCTTTTCACTTTTATTATTTAGCTTCTCCTGGACACGCAATGGAACTCATTTTGATATAGATAAAGATGAACTGGTAACAATGAAACCAAATTCAGGAACCCTTGTCATAAATATTATGAATGGTGGGAAGGCAGAAGCATATGAAGGAGTATACCAGTGTACAGCAAGAAATGAACGAGGAGCAGCCATTTCCAACAATATAGTTATAAGGCCTTCTAGTAAGTGAAACTCCAACTAAAATATGAAAGAGATGTATTTGTTTTCTTATGGATGTTTTGCTTCATTTTCTTCTTTCCCTTTAAAAAAATACGTCATTAAAGTGATTGAAAGTGTAATTTCTGATATTAATAATATATTGCATGTCTCCCAAAATTTCTTAGAATATTTAATAACCAAAATGCTTTCCTAATTTTTGTCAGTACATCTGATGACCTGAGATGTTTAAAATTGGGTTGTATTTATGACATTACAATTGGGATAAACTTTAAAACTAAGGCACGGAATTGTTGAGGGCAATTCCGACTATCTTTCTGATGATTGTGTTCCATAGTTGTTATAATAGCTTTAATTCAGAACAGATTGAGACCAAAAAGATGATAAACCTCAAAAATTTTAATTAATGATAAACTGCTTCTACAGCTTTTTATGTGATTTTAATCTCAGAACAGTTTTTCAAGCTCCTCAGCTTAAAATTTGTCATTCTCATAAATTTTATCAGAACATATTATTTCAGGAAGGTCTATTTTTTTTAATTATTTTCTGTAGGATCCCCTTTGTGGACTAAAGAAAAACTAGAACCAAACCAGGTTAGAGAAGGTGATTCTCTAGTATTACACTGCAGACCTCCGGTTGGCTTACCACCACCGATAATATTTTGGATGGATAATGGTGAGTTTCTTTTGATGTAGTTTACTTTTCACAGTTTTTCTACATAGTTGATCATTACTTACGAAGGCTACAAAGAATTTCCAGTTTTGTAGAAATGAATAAGCAAACAGATATGCAGCCCAAAAGCATGAATTCAAAAGCAGCTGTAGAGCTTAATGTAAGTTGTAGATTCTGAAGAAGAATGGTAGGATAAGGGAGCTCTGCAAGAAACTTCTGAAGGTCTACATATTTACAAACCTACAGAAGATGTAATGGAATAAATGTGAAGTCTGCAAATCATAACAATGGAATGTGTATGATAGTTGAAATAAATGTTTTCTTGTTTTTCCTCAGCTTTCCAAAGGCTGCCCCAGAGTGAAAGAGTTTCCCAAGGTCTAAATGGAGACCTTTACTTTTCTAATGTACAACCAGAAGACACCCGTGAGGACTATATCTGCTATGCAAGATTTAATCATACACAAACTATACAGCAGAAACAACCCATTTCTGTAAAAGTCTTTTCAAGTAGGTATTGCATTACCTAATTACATACTTACATACTTGCATAGTATTCATCCAGAAGTCTCAGGTGATTTGCCCAGCTTTAGTAGTTGTATGCTAGGGAATTGTGTTGTTTTAATTCTGAAGAAGCAATTGCATTGTTCTGTAAAACTTAAAACGTAATCTCCAGTTTTCTTTCTATATCTGTTTTAAATATCTGTATATATCTGTTTTAAAAGCTGTCTTTTCCCCCCTTAGTAGGTTTTGTCTCACAAAAAATGTTTTCTAAGATTTGGATTATTGAAAAAAATACAGTGTTAAAAAATATTTTTTAATGGTTTTCATGCTCAATAATATCAAGATATTGTTGCTGTAACTATTGAAATAAATTAATCAATCACTTGATTAACTCACCGTGGCCATATCATCACCTTGTGATTCCCAATACTTTGATTTATCCCTCTTTTATGCATTCTTCATGATATTCTGTTTATTTCAGTGGATTCATTGAATGACACTATAGCTGCTAATTTGAGTGACACTGATATTTATGGTGGTGAGTTATACTGGTCCCCACTGATACTCCCTGTTTCACAGTAGCATTTAGTTAACTAACTTTACCTCCATGGCTACTTAACCTTTAGCTCCCTTTTTGATTTCTAATAAAGGTATCTATTAGTACTGGTGATAATACATGCTTTAGAAAGGGATGGCACAGTGTGATCCTTTCAAATAGTTAACGTTTTAATGTTATTGTAACATACGCTTCATAAAAATACCAACTCTTAAAATAAGAGTCCTTTCACACTGATGCAGATTTTACCAGTTGTCAATTTGCTCCTATACTGTGCTTGTTTATATTCTTCCTCCAATTTTACTAGTAGTTTGATTTGTTCATTATCACTAGGACTATTCAATATCACATGCTGCATAATAAATAACAACAATTAAGCATTTAACAAACGCATTTCATATTTAATTCCTTGAATGTACCATTCATTTTTAATGTATTTCATGAATGTTGAGCTGAACTGAATTAATTAAAATCTAAACATTTTAATACTGTCTATATAAATAACCTTTTAGGGAAAAGGTGTGTTTTGTTTGTTTGGTGTTTGAGACTTTTCATTAATATATGTTGAATGGTCTTTTGTATATTGTGAATGAAATTCTCCTAAGCAGGTGTATGTGTGTTTAGCAAGGCTGACTTTGGGGTAAGATTCATACCATAGCAATTGAGCATCTAGTCTCACTACCTAATGTTGCGTGAGATAGTTATAAAATACATATTTGTTCTGATTTCTCTTTTTCCCTGTCAAGCTAGTCTTTGTATATATTACATTGTAATTTACTATAATCTGAAGTATATTGGGACACAGAATATTTTAATATTTTAATTCTCTGCATAAAAATAAGATCTCATTTAAGAACAAACAAGAAATATGTACCTGAACACAAAATAATGTGTTAACTACAGTTAATAAGGAAAACATTCAGCTGGCTTACAACTCAGAAATACCAGAGATAATTCTGTGGATTTTCATAGTTTTGCAAAATGAGACAGTGCTGAAACTGGGTAGTCTACTAATTGCCTGTAACTGTTGACTGTGTTCTTCACACTAGACCGCCCTTTTCTCCCAGCTTTAAGTTGTTCAGGTGTTAGTTTTTAAGGAGTTCATGGTACATACTGTATTAAAATTGTGTTCTGTTTATGTCAATCTATCAATAAATCCCACTAACTAATAAAGTAGTTTATTGTTTCTGCCCACGTTTAAAAAAAAAAAAAAGTTTACTGTAATGATTCAGATTACTATTGTGCTTTAGAGCAAGTTGATCCTATATTTTAAAATTGCTATAAAAGAACATTTACAGGATGCCTGCTATTATTCTGATCTCCATGAAGGCACATGAAATATCATAGTAGACTTCAGAAACTGTCACAATATAGTGTCAGAACTAGGTCTTACGGCTTTCTGTTTACTGCGGTAAACTTGCAGGTAATCAGTGGTTCATTACCAGACTGGGGAACAGTTTGAAATAAACTTAAGTATTTAGTGAGAGGAGAAGACAAGGTTAAATTTCCAGAGATGTCTCACATTGTCTAGAAAATATTGAACAAAGTGTACTTCAAAGTGGAGTATACCATGTGACACCTTGGATTATATTTTTGAATTTAATAACTTTGCTTTATTTGTGTTTTGATGGAAGCTTTTGGTAACATTCAGTCTTTCACTCATTCACCTAAGTAACCTTATACTCAGTATGCATCCATATATAGTTGCTTATGTAAGGACTACATATCAAATTTTTCCCCTCTTCAATAACAAATGTTTGCAGGTATGTGTTCAAAATTAGCATTAAACAAGTTGAGATATGATTATGTTATGTCTGTCAAAAGCCTAATTTGTTGAACTATGTATGTATATATATGTATGTGTAACATGATAATTTTTAATTAAGTGGCCTGTGTGCATCAAAATCTCTGTCCAAAATGTGAGAATGGATGTATGAATTTGGTCAACATTAAAATAAAATATTGAAATTAATTACTTTATTTTTTCTTGTTCCAGCCAAGCCAGTTACAGAGAGGCCACCAATTCTTCTAACACCAACTGGTACCACAAGTAACAAAGTGGAACTCAGAGGAAATGTCCTTTTGTTGGAGTGCATTGCAGCAGGATTGTGAGTTACTTTTTAGACCGTGCTTTTCAAAATAAAAATGCAGAATCAGAGGGAAACATTTCAGAGATGCCTAAAATGTTACTGCTATGTATGCTTAAGTATTTTAAAGAAATAGAAATGTAAAATAGAAAGAGGACTTTTAAGGAAGTGTTCACCATTTTGGAAATCAGCATATTCTAAAACTGACTATGAACATAAATATTTTTCTCATGTATTAAACATATGAGAAGGCCTTTGTTTCAGGACACAAGCAAGAAATGTCATAGGATAACCTTGGACACATGTCTGCAGAATTGCACTTGGGAAATAAGTCTCTGTTTTTTTCCTAACTATATAGCCATTAAGCTCTCAAATAGTATATAAATAGATAAGAATCTGCTGGTATAATCTGAAAAAGCTGCTCACATATGCTAATTACTTAGTGCATCGCCTAGGTGGGAGTTGTTAGAACATACCTTCAGCTACTTACATCCAACTTCTCATTGTAATTGGGTTTAATTGGTACTTGTTTCTTCCATGTAATGCATGTTTGTCTTTGTTGCTAATTGTGCAAGTAGAAAATGACTAAAGAGCAATTTAACTTCATGAACTAGTTTGATCTTAAATCAATTTCATTCTCAGGAAGAAAGAGAATAGATTGGTTAGTGTGGAAGAAGAAAATCTTTAGTACCTATTTATTTCAGGAGCTATAAACATGTTGACAATGCACAAAAGCATAGAAGGCAGAGCACTCTGAAGTAGCAGTGAGGTAAGCCAGTAATTGCAAATGATGCAGCGCGGCATCATGCAGATGTATGCACTTGCATAAGCTCCACAGGGCACGCTCATGCACAGCTTGACACAGCTTGATACAAAGGTCAGTGCACTGTTTCTGCCTCAGCTGTGGTCTGTTCAGGTGTCCTTGCATCAGCACCACTAGCATAATCACAGTTGTGTGGGGGAGTAGAATATGCTTTTCAACAACCCTGCAATAAAAATAGTCAGAGGTCCAAACTCTAGAAAAATCACTGGATAAAAACGGGGAAAAAATAAAATGTTATCCATTATATGGATTTGTCTTTAAATGTCATGTATTTTTTTATTTTAATAATTCAGTGAGGGAAGCTTACATAGTTCTCATCAGGAGGCCAGATTCAGTTTTTATTTAAAGAAACTACTCCTAATTACTGATACCATAATTAAAAATAAACTTTGCTAGTTGTTCCTGTTCTCATATTAGATTGCTAAATGAATATTTGCCCTGAATCATTAATATTTGAGAGAGGACATTCTACTGAGAAAGCAACACCTTTTAATTTGCTGTAATTTTAAAGGTATGTCTGCATGAGTTTGGACAACTTTCAGCCTCAGTAGCCAACATGGGACACAACCAGGATGCAATTACAAGTAGCTATACTTGACTCAGTACTGTCATTTTTTTCTTGATTTGTCATAGGAAAAATTTCTGTCTCCTACAGATCTGCTATAATATTTATGATGTGCATGAAGTATTACAATATTGCTCAAATGAAGGACAGTTGTAATCTTATCATTATCTAGAAGTTACCTTTTAAACCAGAATGAGCATCAATATAAAAGTATAAATACAGTAAGATTTAAAATACACTTGTATTCATTTATTAACCATTGAGGTTTTTAGATTAATCAGGAGACAAATGTATTCCATAATTATTAAACCTATGAACAGATGGCCATTGACAGTGTTAGTGAGGCTTGTCATTTCCTAGAAACAAATGCTGGCATATCCTGCACATTTGCTGGACATGCCCCAAAATCTGAGTAAACGCTCTTAAAATAATTGGTGTAAAATTTATGTTCAAAACATTAACATATAGAACTCTCATCTTCCTTTTCAGTAGTCCATTAGTTTGATCTGTACGTTTGCTTTTCCAGACCCACACCAGTAATTCGCTGGATTAAAGAAGGTGGCGAATTGCCAGCCAACAGAACATTTTTTGAAAATTTTAAGAAAACCCTCAAGATCGTAGATGTTTCTGAAGCTGACTCTGGGAACTACAAATGCATAGCAAGAAATATATTAGGTTCTACTCATCATGTCATTTCAGTAACTGTGAAAGGTAATACTAAAATAATCGTTAATTTAATATTGTCGATGTCCAGAATGCAAGACTGAAGTATGCTTACCAGGATAATAAATTATAACTGAAAGGATGAATGATAATATTAAAAAATAACTGAGGATAGCTAAATCAACTGAATTCCGCCATCAGACAGACAGACTTGACTATCTCTAACTTTTGTTTCTCTTTTCATTATGTTGCTTTGTCAAGTAACAGGCTAAATTGAGACTTTATTGTATTACATTTAATGCATTTAATTTATATCTTTAATACATTTAATACATTTAATATATATCTGTAATACATTTAATTTATATCTTTGATTAATTGTCATTAGTCTTTGTCCTTCCTTGTTCTGCCTTCCTCCCCATCCCTTGTCTTTATCTCCTTTTTATTTTCTGTCTTTTCTGCTCTCTATTCACATAGCCCAGATTTTTTCTCTTCCCTATTTTTCTATTCATCTTACACTCTTTTTTCTCCCTTGATGAACATTTCTGTTTTTGTTTCCTGAGTCTTTTACCTGTGCTGTCTTACTAGTTTTAAAAACATTTAAAATGTGTTTGTCCAAATAGAAACTGTAAGAATATTTTGAATATCATGAAACAAACAAAAAAAAGGGATGACAGCTAATTAGTCATTTAAATAACCAAGTGTAGTGCTCCCTTTGCATACTAAAAACCTATTACTGTAGTCCACTATCACTCTATAGTCATATTCAACCTTCTTGTCAAGAGTTTTCTGTTTGCTTCTATCCATCAATCCAAAATCTGAAGTTTAATTGCAAAATGTGACAACATATACTATTTGTGGTTATTTATTGTAAAAAAAAAAAAAATAATAATAAAAAAGGTGACATAGATGAAGATCTTTTGGTGTGGACAGTATTCTGTCCATTTCAATCTCTGTGCATTTTCAACTGTCTTATAATTTCAAAGTAAAAAGCTATCCCCCATTCAATGCAGGAGGTAGCCAATAGCTCAGTTTAGCCAAAGTGTAATTTACCAGTTAATCATTGAATATAATGTATACAAAAATAAATTTTACCACACAACTGTATGTCTATACCTATACATATCTTGTTTGAATTATGTTATGGTTACCATGACTGTTCCTCATGATTTTCTGTAATCATGGTAATTTTGGAAAATGATTGCTGTGTTTCTCTTCCTAACCCCAGCTGCTCCATACTGGATAACAGCACCCAGAAACTTGGTCCTATCTCCTGGAGAAGATGGGTCATTGATCTGCAGAGCTAATGGCAACCCAAAACCTAGCATAAGCTGGTTATCAAATGGTGTTCCCATAGCAAGTAAGATTTTTAATTACCTCACAGGATGATGAATAAGGAAATATGAGCAATATCATTTAAAATGTATATTTATCTATATAAATGAAGAGCATGCATTTGTTTAATTTTGGCTGACAGGTTATAATAAATTATAAATTAGGTGGTTAAAAAACAGTGTTTTTTTTTAACAACAAAATGTGCCTTTAAAGTGTTTGAGAGTGCATTTGTGCTATTTGTGAATGTATACCTGGTTATCCTGTCTGGTGCTCTCCTGGGGTAGCATCCTTACAGAGGCAGAGCCATAGCAGCAAAGCTGTGCCATGCCCTTTTGAGGGATATTACTGAGGTATAATTTCTGCCATTGTGTTGCTGTGGCAGTCATGTTTGCTGGGTCTCTCATTTGCTGCCCCAGAGCAGTACTAGTTTTTTCTAAGAATTGAAAAGTTGACACAAAAGGTCAAGTCGTCACTTCTGTGGGTGTTCAGAGCACTTTTGCAGGATACGCAGCTTAGAGGATGTTGGAGCCTTCCAGGCTTCAGCACTAAAAAGCAGCAGCAAAGCTGACTTGGTGCGTCAGCAACTGCCTGGAAAACAGCTTGTACAAAGTAGGTGTCAAAGAAAAGGAACCCCTGAGGCAGTGAAACAGCTGTTTCTCTGTGTATGGGTAAGAAAAGCAATCCAGAGTTGGTGGTAAGAAAAGCTACCTAGAGCCATTGACTGAGTCACTGAATTGTTGCAGTGCTATGACTGGCGATGCTGTATGACAGACACAAGATAGCTGCTGTATGAAGCATAAGTTTGCTTGGGTAGAACTTGCTGGAGAATGCTGCAGCATGTTGTCAGTTGTTTTTGTACTCAGCATGGCCTCTACATCACATCACACCTGGTTCTTCTACATTTGTCCTTCCTTTTTCATGAAACAGTACTATAAAAACAATCTTGTTTTTATTGCCTTGTGAGAGATAATCTATTCTAAAATATGGGTCTGGTCTGGCCTGTGGAATGTATGACTGTAACTTTTGGGAGTTCCAGGAGACATTTAAGTATGTTAATCAAAGTAAGTGTCACAGAGTTTGGGACATGGAGGAGAATTCTACACAGTGAGAATCTAGGAAACAGCAACAGGCAAACAAGAACGTTCGTTAGATATATTCAAAACATTTGGGATACAAGAGATCTGAAACTGAACTGAAAATGTGCAATTTCAAGGATAATTTAAGGGAAAAGTACTAACAGAAAGCATTCTATACAAGTTCTTCTAATTTTCCACATACAAGCTATCAGAGTATACTCTGTATGTACACTTTTTTTTTTTTTTCTTTAGGCAAAAGGGTAAAGTAAGGGAAAGTATTGAAACAAAAACATTTAGCAAAGTATCTGTTCCAGGAATCCTAAGTAAAAATAAGTTGAGATCTTTATCCTGAGATATAAAACCAGAAGTTTCTATTGGTTAAGTAAGTTATGTGAGCTGACATTAAGCACCATTTCAGAGAGGTGTTTGTCAGCTCACCAAAAAGTAGTAAGTATACAAGAAAAACAGGAAAATAATGTAATTTTGTATTGTATATGCTGTATGTACATATATCATGAAGTCTGCTTCATGCTTGAAGTTTAATACCTATCCTGTAGTTACCTTTCTGGCTTTTAAGTTGTCTCAACATACTTACTGTTCTTTATATAGTTGCCATTAGTCTTGTTTTTTGTTTTGTTTTGTTGAGATTTCTTTTCTTGCTAGTCTGATGGTTTAACTCTTCATCCTTCCTGACTAAAAATCTGACTAAAAAAAAACAAACACTTGACTAAAACCTGACTAAAATCTTTTTAAAACCTGACTAAAATCTTTTGCAGCTGGTTAATGAGATGCACCTTTGCCTTCTACTGCTTCTTTGTCAAAGCTGTAGGACTGGCTATTCAAATGACAAACAACTACATTTTCCAGAAAAGCAACTATGTGTTCTGCATTTTTGCAGGATAGCAGTAAAACATTAAGAAATATAAAGTTTTTAGAGGCAGATACCACCAAACTTCCCAAGTATGAGGGCAGCATACATTGGATGGCCCAGAGGAATTAGTATACAGAGTCTTATTGAAGGAAACTCAGAAAAAAATTAAGAGACTTTAACAAAATTATCCACTCAAACTCAATAGGAGGAGAAAAAAAGAAAAAAAAAAGACAAAAGAACACAGCAAATAATAACTGGGTAGCTCAGTTTTATGTTAAAGGTCACTTTCACTGCTGAGGAAGACAGAAGTTTTGCCACCTTAAATATTTAAGTGCAAGTTCACTGGATGCTGGAGTACACTGAAACTGTCAGGGGATCCAAGAAAGAAAATTATCACGGTCATAGAAAGTGCTGTTCTTAAGATTCTTGTGATTTTATATTATTCTGAGTTACCAAAAACAGGTCTGGAAACTACCAAGTACAGCGTGCTCTTTTGTTCACTTCCTACCAAATAACAGAATTGAGCCCCTCTTCTTCCAGCTGAATGATTAGTAAATCACTGTAAAAGGAAACTAAAACAGCTGTTTCAGCTTCAGGGCAGTGCTGAGAGAGCTACACCCATGGCAGGATTTCAAAGAAAAAGAGCTACATTTGAATTTCAAAGCCCTGCTGTCATCATATATCCCACAATGTGCCTCCTGTGGCCCTGTAATCTGTTTGCAATACTTTAATTTTCTATTGGAAACCACAACTGGGAGATGCTTAATTCTTCCGGTTTTGTTTTGCCATAATAGAGTCAGACAAGGAAGGGGAATGTTGAAGAAAGAACCATCCAGCTATATCTCAGTCAAAGGGTGAGGCTTAAATAATGGAAAGGGAAAGATGAAGATCAGCTTCATATCAAAATAATAATAATAAAAAGATTAATGTATGTTAAGCACCTATGAAAACAAGTGCAGTGGTGTAAATTTTGTTCTAGATTATATTAGCCAGCATAAAAAAGATACTTTTAAAGGAAGATTTTAAGCTTCTTTGAAATCTTTTCATTCATTTTCTTCAATGATAATGCTCTGAAGAAAAGCTCGCTTCCAATTTAAAGCAAGCTGTTTCAGGCATGCTGGAGCGATAAGAAGCGAACCTTGTAGTGTTTACTCACAGGAGTAATTTGAACCCACATGCACAGTCCCATTGAGGTCAATTAGAATTACTTTTGCAAGTAGCAATTGAAAGTTCAGGCCACGATTCTGCCTTGCCTTGCGCTTCAATTAACGCTCAAGGTCTGCATTATTTATACTGCTGCATAATCCGTTGTGTTTTGCTGCTCAGATATTCAGCATGGTTTTACAAAAGGGAAACCATGCATAAAGTATCTCAACTTCTAAAAAAGTAACAACCCGGATTAATTGGGAAGGGGAAGCACTTTCATAATTGGGCTTCAGAAGAGCATTGCAAATACTGCACAAAAGACTAATTTATTGGTTCAGTAGTTCATAGTTCATGATGAGCTATTAAATATTAAATACACACACTTAGATTTAGACAAAGTAGTGCACTGAAAGGCGCTGTTTATCTTCTGTCAACACGTGCTTCACTTGTTTATATTACGTCTCACATTGAATCTCACTTTTTAGTTAGTCTCCATTATTAATCACATTGAAGTTAAGGGGGAAACATTAGCCCTTACATTTCCTTCATGAAAGGCATTGATAATCCCTGGCTCACAGATTTGTCCTCCGTCGTGTTCTCTGTGAGCATACACACAAGCTGTTCATCGTGGCCATGGGAGGGTGGGATGAAATCTGCCGGGTCTCTGACACCCTGAAGAGCTGAGCCTCACAGAGGAGGGAAGTGCCAGGGCAGGCAGGCATCCACCACTTCTGCTGTCATGATGCTGGAACTGTGCATCTGGCCTAGGAGCTGTGGCAGACAGGAGAACCTCTGATAATCAGTTTTACTTATTCTGCACAAGATAGCCAAAGGACAGTTGTGGCTAGCCTGCCATCCCTTTGGAGTTAACAGCACTACCAAAATAAAAACATCTCACCCTGGAACAAGGATTGCAGGGGTCACAGGAAAATACTTTTCTGAGGAACAAGTGAGATGTTAGAAAAAGGAAAAGAGCACTTCTTCCATCTCTTGCCATCTCTTCCAGAATGAAGTCTTTGACTGTTGACTGTAGGGTGTAGGGTAAGGCAAAACTCAAGTTTCTTGTTTTCCTTGCTTAGTTTCAGTGTCAGTATGACCTTACAGGTTTTCAGGTCTGTCTGATGACTGTCCAGTCTTGCTATTTTACTATCAGCTTTTCTCCAGTTTATACTCATCTCTGAAAGTATCGTCAAGGCCTCTGCTTTGTCAGAACCCACAACCTTTCTGCACATACCACTGGAACTATATATGTCTGTGCAGAAATACATCTATAGCTCTATGTGACTGTGAAAGTTCAGCCAAGTAAGGCAAAATATTGGTTAAAATCCCTGTCTTCTCCTTTCTTTGTCATCTGCCCTATCCCACGGGAAGAATGAGGGATTCTAGTTGCATAAGGTTCTCTAAATGCCTCATATAGTATTTAGGCAAAATGATGAGAGATCGGATAGAACAGGTCTGTCCTGCATAATGTCCCCTGATTTGGGTTCTCAAATGTTATGAGGCTAGTCAGCTGTAGCCAAAAGTATGTTAACTGGATGCTCATTCAGAGACCATATAATTTATAAAAAAAGCTGGGAGGTGCCTGCATAAGGGACGTGACTTCTTATCAGTACAGCTTGGTGACTACACACTGGAAGTCCCTCCTAGTTTTCTTGTTTGGTTGGTTGTTAATGTTAAGTCCTGGTTCTGTGACATTCTCCCGTTGTTATAGGTAATACATCAGAATATGAATGTCTAACCTTTTATAAATAATTCTTCAAAACTGCCATTTCAGTCACTCAAGTTATAGCTAAGATAGACCTTCCTCATTTTGAGACAGTTACTTTATTTATAAATTACTTGTGAACGTGACTTTTTGGAGGAATAAGCAGGTAAAGAAGAATGATAGGTTGCTTTTAGCAAATTTGCTGTAATACAGGAGATCCTGTGATCCTATCAGAACCTGAAAGGCATCATTGTATAAGGACCACATGTCTAAATCCATATCAGAAAAAAATCCCTAGCCTTCTCTCTTTGCTTTTTTTTTTTTTTTTTTTTTTTTAGGGTTTTTGAAAATCATGCCTTATGAGCCAGTAGTGTTCTCAGGCCCCACTTACATTCACTATTAATTGTGCATGAACTTGAGGACACAATTATAGTATGAAGCAGACCTGTATAGTATGAAGCAACAACAAATTTTCAGTATAATAATCTAAATCAAATAATTGTCTCAGATTCTCTGAGAAATTAATATTCTTCTACTGATGCAAAATGAAAAGTCAGCTTTACTAATAGTAGAGGTTAAAGAGTGACTGTGAACTATAACACTTAAACAATAATTTCTGTTCTTACATTGCTATCAATTTTTGCATTTCCTGCATAGTTCTCTACTCTGAAACCATCTTATTTGTGAATTAAAAAATAATAAAATTTGCGATGTGAAAGGTTTTTCAACAATCATATATAGTGACTGCAAATGCATAGCAGTTATAATTATTTTTTATTCATAACTTTGATTTGCTTAAAAAATGGAGGCATCTGAAGACAGTCATTAATATCTCTATTCTTTTCTAAAGAGAAATTATCTGTTTGTACTGTGTTTTTATTTAACTTTTTACTGATCTGGATAAAATTAGCTCTTACACCTGCCAAAGGTGTATGTGTTGTGATTGATACAGGAAAATCAAAAAAGTTAGTTTCTGTCTTCTCCAGCTTGTTTTCAGCCAGAGGGAATCTCTACTACAACATCTGAAGACGACATCAACATTTTCATTATAGAATAGAAACAGTGCATATATCCTGAAAACTAAGGTTGTAATCTACACATGCCTCTGGGAAAAAATATATATATTACCTTAGGTTACATCATGCTTCTCAGGCAACAAGAAAAATATTCTTAATTCTGTGCCCCGTGGGACTTAGACTCTGAGTTAGCAAAGCTGAGAACATCTGATGTCAGCTAGATCGCATCCGCTGTTGTATTTCAGAATGTGGTACCAGTATAATAAACTCAGATGTCAGGGATTCTCGATTTCACATGAACCTTTTTGTGAACAACAGTAAATTACAGAATAGCAATCACAGGTATATACCTCCTTCTCAGTGAGTAATGCCTTATTGTCAGTCTATGTTTTTAATATTAAAATATTTAATTTTAAAATCACAACATCATAAAATAGTTGGAAGGAGGTAGAGTTCATCTGGTCCAATCTGCCTCCTCAAAGGAAGGTGTTATCAGCATCAGGTTGCTCATGACTGTGTCCATTCAGATTCTGATTATCTCTACGAAAGAGACTGTATAACCTCCTTGGGCAACCTGTTCCAGGGTCTTACCACCCTCTTTGTGTTTTTTTTTTATATGTTTAAGCTTAAAAAACTAAACAAAACAAAAAAACTCCAAGTGATGGATTGTATGTTCCAATTTTGCAAGGATCTTAAAGACTTAAAGACTTAAAGCTAAAGAATTGTAAAATCAGTAAATATATTTCGTGATCTAATCATTTTCTGAAAAAAAATGCATTCTTTTCTTAGACTTCTTCAGGCTGTATCATTCATTTGGACTGATAATGTTATATTGTAGACTGCAGTTGACAGCTGTTCTGATCTTCATTTGTTTAGCTTCCTGAGAGTGCACAAATAAATACTGACCAGCAAGTAGAACTGATCAGGAAAATGAAATACTTTAATAGAAAAGGGTAAACAAATCTCAGCAAAATCTGGAGATTTTCTTCCCATTTTAAGTATAATCATGCATCTTAATTGTTTCTGTTAAGACAGCACATTTCATTCTGTCTTTTACACAGGAAAAAAAAAAAAAAAGTGCCATAGTGGTTCTTTAAACATGCTAACAGAAGTAATTGCTGGGGCTGTCAAAAGCTTATGAAACAGAATGAGAATATGCATTCAGATGAACAGGCGTTGTTCAGAGTGCCAATAGCTGGCTGTGACAAGCGTATCTCCTAGAGGCTATACCTTGTCTGTGCAGAAATAGGCTGTATGTAGCTGTATAGTCAAGAAGCTGTCTTGTTATACAATGTGATGGAAAAATAATGTGAAGAAAGGCAATCAGGTCTTTGGGCAGAAACGATGTAAGCATGTTCTTACATTAAGGCTCAGTGATTTTGCAACTGAATGTTGATGTTACAGAACACATGCTCAACTCTCCATTACTACAGCAGAACCTTTATAGCAAATCCTCAACATTCATAATCCCAGTTGTGCACACCCATTTTTAGTATTACGTAATTCTTTGTTATTTTGCCTGTCAGCGCCAAATTTAGACCCATCAAACACATTGAAAGCATTTTCTCCTTTTCACACAGCCATCGTGTAAGGTGACCAGAGTCCTCATAAAAGCCAATGAGCAGTGTGTGAGCACAGCAGCAAAGCAGCTGGGTGCTGCAGTGGCTAACTTTTAGGGCTTGGCCCTGCAAGATGCAGTGTAATGCATGGACAAAGACCTGTGGGTTGTGTTTGTGTTGTGTGGGAGAATGAGATGTGTCACAAGACAGTATATTGAGTAGACACCGATCTCAAGATGATGCTCTTCAGCATGCAGGTAGCTAGACCAGACAAAAAAAAAAGATACTTCCTTCGTTTTTTGTTCTTGTTTTTTATTTTTCTCCTAGGACCCACAGATTTTTTTTTTAGAACAGGCACCCAGGTGCTGAAAAAATGGTTTGGGATTCAGAGGGGATGAGTGGAGGGATGCACAGAGAATGGAGCAGAGCAGCTCTGGGCAGACCTGCCTCCTGGGAGTGCGGTAGCATGTATTTTCCATTTAACTGTGATGTGTGTGCAGAAACAGACCGCTTCTCACAGATGACTGGCCTGCCTGCTGGGCTACTCACCTGCTCTGTCTATTTTCAGCCCATGAATCTTTTAATGAAAATGTCATTCACATGGGAACATGAAGAAATGTGTAACACAGAACACAATAGGAAGCAAATCCAAAAAGGAGAAAAATAAGTGCCAGCAATGCAGTAGCCCAGAGAATAGTAAAGCATTTGCAATTCTTGTTGTACCTTTTTCTTGATTTCAAAAAATTTTAATTTGTTGTATTGATCTTAACTTTGAGTGATTTAAGATAGGAGTTAAAAATGGAGTTGAGAATTGTTCTTGAGGTATCTGTTTGAAAATTGATGTCGTTACTTTATATACAAAGTAGCCTCAGAGTTCACCAACAATGGAAATGTCTTTAAGCAGGAGCTCAGAACTGGAGTCCCTGTCATCTGGTTTCTTCTCTCTTAGAGAATTCAGTAATCAATATTTCAATAGACCTGAGAAAATATAAGATAAATTTCTCTGTGCAGTTGAGTACTGAGATATAGTCAGAATCAAAAGGTTTTGTCACTTACAGAAAATATATATTAATTTATTTAATCGATCTTCTCTATGAATCCAAAGAAATCAGAAATAATTTTATATGAAAAAGTGTTCCACAAATATGTTTATTTTCTCAACCTTCAATTTTGACAATGCAACCATACTAAAATGTGTTCCTTAATTCATATATGCATTTATTTTACATATTAATATAACAGTAAACTTACCAGTACATTTAATTAACAATATGTTAATATATTTCTACTTTTTTTTTTAAATGAAAGTATAATTTGTCCATTTTTATGCAGTACAGTGTTACAAGCTGTTATTTTCTCTGTTGTACCCCTATAACTTCATCCAGTTGTATGATAACTGACAGCTATTATTCTTCAGCAATATCTCTGAATTTTATTTTCAGTTACGTTCTGAATTATTCTGGGATGCAGGAGCTGTTTGACAGCTCATGCTACTACAGAGTAGTTGAAGAAATAGCACTGTGTAATACTTATATCAGGGAAAGAGTGCCACCTACTGAACTGCTAACACAGCTATTGAGAAGACTATTGATTTTGTACAAAACAATTACTTGTGTTTCACTTTGAGGTAGTTTGCAACTAAGGCTGATTTTATACCTGGAGAATTATTTCTGTGTATAAAAACTGATACAACAAGCAGATGCTTTTAAATCATAGAGGCTGTAAAGTTTCAATGTAATTCTAACAAGTTTCTTTTTATGTTCAGAAATATTTATTTTTGTAGATATTGTCTGTATTTCTCCGAATCTTGTCATGTCACTGTTTTTCATGTTTATTGCATGCAAAATATGATCTTAACTTCACTTCTTTTTTTTTTGGGGGGGGGGGGGAAGACAAAAATTTAACAATTAAATGTGTGTAGAACTGGAATAACTTCTTTAATCATACTGGAATTCACATTTTGCCCAGTGAACAGTCATGCATGAAAGTAGAACAAAGGGCATATTGGTCTTTCATTTTGTTTCTTCTTTTCAGAAGTATGAAACATGTTATGCAATGGCAGTTTAAGAAAAATTACTTTCTTTCTTTATACCAACAGTTGCCCCAGAAGATCCTAGCAGAAAGGTGGATGGTGATACCATTATTTTCTCAGCTGTGCAAGAAAGATCAAGTGCTGTCTATCAGTGCAATGCTTCTAATGAGTATGGATACTTGCTAGCAAATGCATTTGTGAATGTTCTGGGTAAGAAACACATTTTTGTATTTTTCAGTCTTCGTGGGTATTTAGTCGTCGTCTGCTACTATACAAATTGCATGCCCAAGCCTTGGTTGAGGTCTTTAATATGTGGGAATATACATATTTCCTGAGCTTTGTAAAAGCCCAGGGTATAGATATCTTGGGGTTGTTTTTGTAGGATACTCCTGAATTTCCCTTTCACTACTCCTAGGTAAGAAGGTTGGTTGTGGAAGCTGTTGGAAACTTGGCAGAAATTTTATCTCTTTTTAATTTTTTCTTAATGTAAATCATAACAAACATAAGCATAACAAATAAGGCAGGCATTAATATTCTTTAAGTTAGTATGTTTCAGTACACTTTCATTGATTGTTGGTGTTTTGGATCAGTTAAATATTTGTTCCACCTGAAAACTGCAGTATAGAACACATTCTAATTGTGCAGTGATCCTGGATTCAGATAATCCCTGGAAAAGACTCAGCTAAACCCCATCATAGAAAATATAATCTTTAAATTGCTATTGTGAGGGGACATGATTATACATTTGGCTTTAAGGCCTCCAAGGATGCATTTAAAGTTGTGAGATAATTGTGACCTCTCGATCTTCCCACTGAATTTAACAAAGTTAGTAGGAAAATCCAAGGCAGAATGGCCCCTGAAGACTATCCTGCAGGAATTGGCAGATCCTTTGAGTGACAGAGTGACAGTCTTTTAAAAGAGAGAACCTCATTTTGAGTCCATGATTCTGTTCAAAAATGGAGGTGTTTCACCAAATAGATCTTTCTGCCTAAAGGGTTTTTCAGAATTACTTAGTTCAGTCTGTTCCCATGAGTTTCTCTTTGTGAAGTATGTTCTGATTTAAATATTCCAAATTAAATAACCGGCTTTGGTATCCATTCCTGTTACTTGTAAACAGGGAAGAAACATTTACTTTTCACATGAAAATTCAGCTACATTAATGTTTCCTCAGGCTAATAGTAGTAAAACAAAGCTGAGATCAGAAACCACTTCAGAGAAGGATGTTAATGGATACTCTTTAGGCCCTACTTGATGCCTTCATATTTTGTATTTGTATCCTTGTATCTATATCCAGACATCTTTGTCTTTTCAGCTGAGCCACCAAGAATTCTAACTCCTGCTAATAAACTGTATCAAGTCATCTTAGATAGTCCTGCATTAATAGACTGTGCTTATTTTGGTTCACCTAAACCTGAGATTGAATGGTAAGTTACAGTTGTTGTGTTTAAATTATGTAAAAAGAGGCAGTTGCTTCTGTGGAAACAAACATTTAGACTCTATTTACAATTTAGAAACTGTATATCATCAAACTTAAGATAATTTCAATATGCTAATACAATATTAATTATACTTGATGTAGTAACATTTAAGCTACCCGTATAGAATCATGTTTAAATTTCATTATGTGATGCTGTCTGTAGTTGCTAATGTAGCAGTCCAAGTTTGTATTTCCTGTTAATAAAATATGATAGAATTTAAGTATGATGTTGGATAATAATATCTACCTTTTGTATAAAGGTTTAAGGGAGTGAAAGGCAGCATCCTGCGGGGAAATGAATACGTTTTCCATGATAATGGAACCTTGGAAATTCCAGTGGCTCAGAAGGATAGTAGTGGCACATACACATGCGTTGCAAGGAATGAATTAGGAAAGATACAAAATGAAGTACAATTGGAAGTTAAAGGTAAGAAATTAATCACTCTTTCATCACAGATTAATATAGAATTTAAGACTTTCTAAATATCTAATAGTCATTTTAAATTTCAGACCCAACGTTGATAATCAAACAGCCAGAATACAAAGTGATTCAGAGATATGGCCACGTTTCATTTGAGTGTATAATAAAACATGATTCTACCTTAATACCAACAGTTATATGGTTGAAGGACAATGACGAACTGCCAGATGATGAGAGGTATAGACAAACTATTTTGTCTGTATTTTTTATTTTCTCATTTCCTCCATGTACTCCTTTTCCTGTTCTTTTGAAAGTCACATAATGACCTATTGACAATTTCTAAACAAGACTGCTAAGTATCATCACTATCCCATATTTGATGACTAAAAGACTTGTCTAGTGTAGTGAAAATATTAAGATATAATTCAGAATAAAATGAGATTCAATTTATTTTAAATGTACATTTATAATGTATATAAATAGTAAGGATAAGATAATTGGCATAAGAAACTAAAGGGATAAAAGGAAGACAATTTTGCTGTAGATCACAGATAATTAAAAGTAATTTGAGCATATTTGGAAATAAAAATGCATTAGAAGAATAGGTAGTTACTGTGGGAAGATAGTTAAGAGCAATGTAGAAAAGGCTGACACAGTCCCATAGCCTACACTGTTGTCTAGATATTTGCTGAAATACACAAGTGTATGGGATTTGACAATATAACAGTTTCTTATGACAGTACCAGTTATTGATTCAGTGGCTGAACCTATTGTATTTACAGGTTTCTAGTTGGTAAAGACAACTTGACCATTATGAATGTAACTGATAAAGATGATGGAACATATACTTGCATAGTTAATACTACTCTGGACAGTGTTTCAGCAAGTGCTGTGCTTACTGTTGTTGGTAAGAATACTCTAAAACTTTATGATAGCAATACTGTGTTTAATTTCTGTTAAGTATAAAAACAGCATTAGATTTAAAATGAAAAGCACAAACATAATTTTGGTTGCTAGGACAGGAAAAAAGGAATTCCACCAAATTTTGTATGTGTTTCAGTTCGAAAATATAATAATCTTACCTGAAAATTTGCCTTTGAATCGTCTACTTACAAAAGGGTCCAACAGCTTCAGGACACATTCAGTTTCACGGTATAGGTTTCTATTTGTATCACACCTGAGCTAACACAGTAAATTGCATATTGCAGAATATTTGAACATGTTATTTCAGGAAACTCTTTTGCAGCTGAATTACTCTTCAGAAAGACTGAGCATGCTTGATTGTTTGACTTCTCAGTGACTTTGTTATTAAATTCCTTCACCTTGTTAACTTTCTATGAGTTCAGATTATTGTAAAATATGTTACTGTGCTCCTTCTCCCAGTTTGTAAGAAGGTCCTAAGTAGATGTCCCGTATTATTCTTACCTGGTGAAGTTAGGTTGGACCAGTTCAAGCTGAAAGCTTGTGTTTTAAAATTGTGTTGTAATCTTACGCCTATCCAGGAATGACATATAGTACTTAACAAGCATCTAGTACTTTTAAAAAGTTTTTTTAATGTTTGTTTTCTTGATCCATTCATATTTAAAAAAAAAAAGAAAAGAAAAGAAATTATTGTAGAATACTTCTATCACTTTTCATTGAAAAATCAACGTATTATTTAAACCCAACTATTTACTGTAAGTTAACTTTTCTTTCTCTCTAATTATTACAGTCTATAACTACTTACTATACTCTGTGCCTTTGGCTACTAACTGATTAAATCCTCTATATTAATGTTCTTTTCAGCTGCTCCCCCAACTCCAGCTATCATTTACGGTAAACTAATACAAAGTTCCCTTCCAACATCATCTGCCTGATATACTTCTCATTTGCCTGTTGGAAAGTGCAACATCTTCCTCCCTCCCCCTCTTTTTTTTTTTTTTTTCTGTGTTTTTGTATGTGTATGTGTGTTTGTTTTGTGGTTTCATCCCATTTTACCAAATGCTTCATTATTGGAAGGCTGGACTTTGGAATTTCACAGTGCAGGGTGCTTTGTATTTTAGGGAATAAATGATTTTAAGATATAAATTACTTTTAAATGAGGTTATAGTGTGATAATGTTTTTCTCATCATGAATATTGTAATACAAATCAGTTATAATAATACATGAAAGGTTTAAAAGATAAATCCAGCAGTTCATTGAAAGCTAATTCACTATCAAAGAATTTGCACCAACTAAATTGTGATATGCTTTTCCTTTGCTTTTGATACCAACTTTCTAGGCATGGAGTACTTTATTTCATAGTTTGTCTTCATTTTACCTCACTCATAAAATTGGTAGAATCTTATTGCCCAGTTTTGTTATTGATTGATGAAACTGCTAATAAAGATTGTGAAATTAAAGTTAAAATACCCTCAAAATCTGTCAGTCGTACAGTCTTAAACTGGACACCATGCACCCATTAATTTGATAGCATTTTTTTTCCTGAATTTGGGTGTTTAAATGCTATATGATATGCCCAAAACACTTTTAAATATGAGCAATGAGCACATTTATGTAAGTCCTATCAAGTTTTGAGAAAATGTTTATGCATTCTTAAGTGAACTTACTCATTAGTCTTAATTTTTGTGTAACAATTCATATAACAAATTCAGCAATTTGAAATGGATATTTACATCTTCATGCATTATGTGGATGTATATTACCAGATTGATGTTTCAGGTTTTCTAAAAAGTACAACAAAAACAAATGTCTTAGAAACTTACAATTAGTTTCCATTTACACTATACTTGCTTTGAATTCACATGCAAAATATTTGTGGTGATTCTAGAAAATCTTCTTTGATGTGAGTTCTTTATTTTCCATCCTATTAAATATTTTTAGTTACAATACAATACCACTCATACTCATTCATAGATAAACTAAACGTGCATTTCATATTTCTGTACTTTTCATTACATTTTTGTATCACATTTTATATCACAATCAGATGGGGATAAAATCAAATATAGATTCATGTTAATGTATGGAAGTTTCCAGATATATCAGTTCTCCATTTTGTATCTGTTTTGTGAAAACTGCATGCTAATAGTCATTACTGCTGTATCTGTGGAATTCTTTTGATTGGAATGTAAGGATTTTTTCACAGATGAAACTCCATATTCTATTGTGATTATTTGCTTTGTGTTCATTTGATTTACAGCTCGGCCAAATCCACCCTTTGACTTGGAATTGACAGGTCAGCTAGAAAGAAGCATTGAACTCTCATGGATACCAGGAGACGAAAATAACAGTCCTATTACAAGTATGTTTGTCTGTATCTATTGTAACAGAATTACCTTAACTCTTCTTAGATCCCCGAAAGTTCTAATATAAATTTTGTGTGCAGCATGGAAGAATGGCAAATTCACTTGCTAAAATTTGTAGGTCTCTGCCAACCTTAAGGATTCTGTGATTGTGTGAATTGCCATTTATTTACATAACAAAAATTCATTTGTTATCCTCTACTGCACTGCCAAGCTGAAAGACTTATTTAATGCCCTAAAGAGCTGGGCTTTTGTTACAAAAACCTGTGCTAGTTAACACAGAAGATGATACTGGTTTGAGCTCTGTATGATTATGTCCAGTCTTATGAATATGCAGAGAGCAGACTTGTTCATTAGTTGAATGAGTAGAAAGTCACTTGTATGTGCATCTTAAATAGAAATCTACTAACATTTTCAGTACTTCCCAAGAATTTGAGATAGCATCAGTACCAGTATCTTTAGGGGGATTATCCATGACTACCAGTGACAGAAGCCTGTGCTTAATGAAAATACAGACCAGAAGGTTGTGGGTTTTTTTGTTTGTTTGTTTGTTTGATTGTTTGGGAGGGGGTTTATGTTTGTTTTTTGTCTGGCTTTTTTTTAAGATTCATATAAATAGTTGAATTGCATTTAAGTTATAGCTTATTCGTATACTCTTGTGTCAGTGCATTGATTGTTTTCCAGACCAGATGACAAAGTCTGGCTTTTCTATTGAAAAGCATTCACACTGTCTCAAAAGAGATTATACTAGCTTGTGGCTTGTATCAGTTTTTCTGCTGCATACGGTCTGATACTGGAAATTGAACTCTTCCAAATAAATAATGCTGGGTTTAATTACAATACAATTTAAATTCTCGTGTTGTCCACTGAGAGCTTGCAAAATAAGACATTATAAGACATTTGCTTCATAAGTAAGCCTGTTAATGCTGCTGCTATCACTTAAAAAAAAAAAAAAAGGCTCAAAGATTACACTTCATTATAAAAGATCCTTTTACACAAGTAATATGATTCACACACTAGAATCTCTTTTCTGGCAGTTTGACAGCTGAAGATAAATGGTCCTTTTGTTTCTGGTAATGAAAATGATTTTCTTTTTCGAGTTCTACAAATCTATTTATACCTGAGGTTGTGTACACCGTAGGGTCTTGACTGCAATCATATTCACACAGAGAACCCTCAAGTAATTTAGCTTCTGTACATGAATTCCATGGCTTAATTTGAAGGTACTGAAAAGTGCACTCAAAAATCTTCTTTAAGTATTGGTTCTTGACTTTAAATAGTTTTTCACTAAGACAGTTTCACTGGGGAAAATGGAATACTCTCATTTAAAATTGTATAGGCGCTGCTTTATTGTCAGCTTGATACAACTAGGAGCAACGTATTTGTTTGCCAAATACTCCTTTTATATCAAAATTCCAATCTTGTCTCACTTTCTTGCTGTGATAGTTCAAGGGTTCCTGTTATATTAAAATCCAGCACCTGACAGAGAGCTCTTGTAATAATGTGTTGCCTGACAACTGCATTAGTAATATGAAATAATGAAAGAGTGTTTCTCTTACATTTCTATCTATGTAGTACCTTTCAGAACCACCTTGTATACATATGTCCTATGTACTTCCGTTTCCATGATTTTTAAAAACATTAGTTGGATTGCTCAGTTTTGATTAGCTTGTTCAAAAACGGCTACACTGATCTAGGAAGGTGTTGCAAGTTTTGACATAAAATTGGATTCAATTCCTGTTTGCAGGCTTTGTGATTGAATATGAAGATGGACTGCATGAGCCAGGGGTATGGCATTACCAGACGGAAGTTCCTGGATCTCAGACAACAGTACAGTTGAAGTTGTCTCCATATGTCAACTACTCGTTCCGTGTGATAGCTGTCAATGAAATTGGTAGAAGTCAGCCAAGTGAACCATCTGAGCAGTACCTGACAAAATCTGCAAGTAAATAAGTATTTCTGCTTACTAGTGATTGATTTATGCTATGAATAGCATCAAATTTGCTTGGAATGGAAGTAGCAGTCATTCTTGTTCATGTGTAAATATTTTGTTTTCAGACCCTGATGAAAATCCTTCTAATGTACAAGGGATAGGCTCAGAACCTGATAATTTGGTAATAACATGGGAGGTAAGTTTGGGGATTTAGGAGGTTTCATTTGCTTGTTTTCATCTCTGTGAGTAGCATTTTTGTAGAATGTTTTTGTTTTTAGAGAAATAACAATGATCTACCTGAGAACACCCTGTGAAATAATATATGTGTTGTGTGTTTATGATATTCTTGAAAGAGAACAAATGTAGACATTTCCTATTCTTCACTTTCAAGGAAAAGCTGCGTGTGTTATCAAAGAAAAATCTTTTTTCAAAGTGCCTTGTTTTCCTTACTGATTTCTCTAAGATAATCCACTAATTTGGTAATGCGGCATGTTTTGCTGCCAATATAGAAAAACTTGAGATAAATCACAATTTACATATTTAAGTAGATTGTTATTTTTAGGACATATTCTAAAGAGGATTAATTCTACCCTCAGCTTCTGTGATAAGCTGAATTGTTGTGCACTCTTCCACTAAAAAACTTTTATGTCTCTATTATGCCCTTAACATTACGACAGGAGCTCTGGAGAGCCATGTAAAACCAACTTCCCATCCTAGGCAAGAAACATTCTCTAGGGAAAACAGTTTATAGGGAGCTGGTGCAAATCTACTTCTCTTTCCACTTCTAAAAAATACTTGAAAACAAAAAATGTGTATAGAAATCCCAATGAATGGTTGTATGATAATTAGCCAGTCTTTTATTGACGAGACTCAATGTAAATTTTACTATTAAATGAGAAGCAACTGAACTGACCTCATGTAAGAAATAAATTACAATGCTTGGAAATTTCAGCATTGCTGCATCCCTGTCACAGAACACAGTGATAAATTTTCAGTAAAATTGTAAATTGATAACTTTGTGACTCTAGTTTTTTTTTTGAGATGCTTCTGAATATTTAAAAAACAGTTTGATTTACTCTTTTTATTTCAGTCTTTGAAAGGTTTTCAGTCTAATGGACCAGGACTTCAGTACAAAGTCAGCTGGCGTCAGAAAGATGTTGATGATGAATGGACATCTGTTGTAGTTGCAAATGTGTCTAAATATATCGTGTCTGGTACACCAACTTTTGTTCCCTATGAAATAAAAGTACAGGCTTTAAATGACCTGGGATATGCACCAGAACCATCAGAGGTGATTGGACATTCAGGGGAAGACTGTAAGTTTCCTAGTTTGAGTCAGTGGTACTAATTAAAAGTGACTAAATGTGTAACCTAAATGGGAATTCAAAATATTAAAGTATTAAAAAGTATATAGTATAGTAGATATTTTAAAAATTAAAATTAAGTAAGGTGGGGATAATAAGGGTTCATAAAACTCTGTAGTATTAGTGTTGAGGTCAGCTTTTTAACACACAGGATCAGTTTTTTAACCTACTCTTTGAAAGGAATGCAAAGAGTAAATCCAAAAATGTTCATGTGGTGTCTGATTCTAACTAGGTACTTGTTACATCTTTTTTTTCCTCACAGTGCCAATGGTTGCGCCAGGCAATGTGCAGGTTCATGTTATTAACAGCACATTGGCAAAGGTGCACTGGGACCCAGTTCCACTAAAAAGTGTCCGAGGACATCTTCAAGGGTACAAAGTAAGTACAGTCAAAAGCTTTCTATCCCTCATTTAATATAAGAGATCACTCTTCCTACATGAGATTGTATCCAGATTGAATTAACTGATGTGTAAGAGGATTCTTGCTTTTCAGTGAGCTCACAAGTTTTGCTGACAAGAGCAACAGCATTCAAATGACTCATTTAAAATTCGGCAGGGTTCCAGCCTTTTAGTATTAGTCTCTTGTGACATTGTCCTCAAAAAAAAATTGGATGTGCTAGCAATTAAGCTTGCACACATTACATAGATTTTAAAAATATATAATAGTTTTACAGATTTTTTTTTTTTTCTGGAAGGATACCTAGAGGATGAGGAGAAATAGTTTCTGTTGGAGTCTCTTTTAGGTCTAATAATATTGAAAACTGTTTTGTGATTGCTCATCTTCTACCATAGCATGATTAGTCACGTAATTCTAACTAGCCAATTACTAGCTTGGAGTTGTGTCTTTAGAGGTCGGCAAAAAGCTCAGTTTAGAGAGAGTAGAAAAGGTGGATGGTTTGGAGTACGCATATAACTGAAGGAAGTTTAATGTAAGGTAATGCACTGGCTTTGGTGATGACTGAGAAGTCTTTGTTGGAAACAAAAGACTGCTTTTAATAGAGAATGGGAGACAGAAGGACTTCAGGGTAAGAAACTGGGGCAACATCAGCAGATGAGGGAAAATCAGATCACAAAAGTTGCTTCAGAGGTCGCACTAGAAACACAGAAGAAACCTGGACCTGCAGAAGCATGGTGGACTAGTTGGGCAGAGGAGGGTGGAGTGAGAGGATACATTGACCTCCTGTGCAACAATAGAAGAAAGTAACAAGTAATTACTCCTCTACTCTTTTGCAACTATAGGAATAAATGTTCTATCAGAACAGAGTAGTTGCACAGCCTGAACTAGGTTTACTTTGTAAGACAGACTAATTTGAACTACTTTTTAAATGAAAGGAGGAAAAGAAATATTGGGAAAAAAAAATGAAAGGAGGAACATATTTGGAGGAAAAGAAATGCATGTAATACTTGTAAAATGGAGGGCTAACATTCAAGAGCATTGAATCCAAACTTCTCTGTGTTACAGCTTGTTGAGTTCCTGTTATGTGGATGTGACTTATCTGGCACAAAATACCACTGGCTGGAGAGACTTAAACTAGTTCTATAATGAGCTAACATAAGTATTTGTAGTTGTTCTGGTGCTTTGACCTAGGTAATAAAACTGGCTGAGGAGCAGGACTTACTAGTTCATATCACTATCTGGTAGATTATAGTCTCATGTCAACCTGGTATTTCACAAGCAAATGGGAGACCAAAAAACATTATGTGACAATTAGAATTTAGTGAAGTTAATGCTTGATGTTAATCTTGTTGCCACAGTGCTAATGACCATAACCCAAATCACCACATTTCTGTGAAAGATCAGTATTAATGCAAAAAAGCAGTAGACAGAAATGTTTACCAGTGCATCCAGTATTCTCACACTACAAAGGCATAGTTACTGAGAGTTATCATCATCCCAGGTTTATTTTCTCTCCTGTATTTAGTAATGGGTTGCACTCTTGCCTCTCCAGTTACCTAATGAGTTAGTCATGCCATGGTAACTTGTCTAGTCTGATAGTCTTCTCTATATATTGTACATTTTTTTAGCTTTTTTTAAAAAAATCGGGAGAGGGGGATATTGTGTGGGGAAAAGAACCACACAATTACACAAAGCTAAGCAATTTTGAAGCTAAAATAAGTTAGGCAATAAACATAAATAAAACAAGCTCAAGACTGCAAAATTAACAACTAACATGACCACTGAATATTTTTGCTCTTGCAGCTAGGACAAATGAGACAATGGTATATCCTTGAATAAGTTGCAGATGCAGCAGAACTTTCTTAACTAATTTTTGCAGATACAGCTAAATCAAGCTAAAACTAGACAAGGAATGACACATCCTAAGACCTAGTAGATAGTTATTGTTATAAAGCTTTCTCTGAAGTCAAGCTGAAAACTTTTAATGGAAGCAGAATATGCTTTAAGTGTCTTACTGACATAGCACATGACAATCCCTTTTCAGACACATCAGCAAAATCCTGCTAGCAAATGCAGGCTTTGTTAAGTAATAACATTATTTCAGATGGTAGCCCAATATATAGTATTGAATTAAGGGTGCATTTCTTAGTAAAGGGAAGCGTATTTCTCTAAAGATTCATATCATGAAGACAAATGTACAAACAAACCAGAAGGACATCTATCTAGTAAAGGTCTATACCCCATATCACTTATATTTTGTTTTTATATTAATTAGTTATTACTGGATATACTTTGGTACTATGAAGCATTCCAAACCTAAGAAGAAACTTAAAAAAAAAAAAATGTTTTCGCAGTTACTACTGCCATTTTTTCTTGTTATTCATATAATGTCAGTGGTTATTCAATAAGCAAAAAATGTAATGCAATCTCTTACTGTCATATTCGTCTTTGAGATTCCTGCTTATCAAACCTAGCTTAATAAAGCTCTCCTTCTTTCAGCCTGGCTATGGACAAGTGATGACCCAACTATAATAATGTGCTTTTGAAAGGAACTATACCCGATGAGTTTCAATACAAATATCAATTCAAGTTTTTCTTAACTTATAAATGGCTTTTTACACTTGTTGGTAGGATGAGAATTACAGGATGACAGCTGATAGTGTTGAAAAACATTAACTCAAGCAATGTAAAACACAGTGGCAGTTAGCAATTGGAGTGAAATGATACACAGCAATAGGAAGCTGGTGTTAGTGTATTTCTTTATAAGCGACCTAGCTGGGCTTTGTAAGTCCTAAAAATGCACTTTTTTGAATTCACACATGAAATCCTAGTATTCTTAAGTAGGTGTTTTACAGTTGGCATAAACAGAGTTTTAGCAATTTACATTGCTTTATCAGTTTTAGTGTCTGATAATACATGCATGAAAATTTTGCCATGTAAAACGAACAATGATGCATATGAATGTGATAGTCAGAGGATTAACACAAGTCTTTGTAGGGGCAAGTGTTAACATCTTTCCAGAAATTGTGGTAGAGACACAGTGCAGTCAAGGAGATTCCAGTAATTACCTGTGAGGCTCTGTAATTTCTTTGAAAGAAAATCAGCAGAATGGACATCAGAATTATCTTTGTGCTCTGATCTTTTTATCACATAAATGGAGGAGTATTTCTCCTATGACCATATGTGGAGAACATTGCAGGACAGTATCCTAAGAGGCCTTTCATGACATGTGTGTTTTTGTGTTTTTCCAGCCTAGTTGTTTTTTTTTGTTTGTTTGTTTGTTTGTTTTTCCATTAAAAAAAAAATCTATTTGGCCTCCACATCACAGGGAATATACATGTATCTTGTGTAGTCAGGTGAAAGGCATCTATAAATAGGTGCCAAGTTTGCTTTGGAAGCTGTGTAGACATATTACTGCAAGTATAGATGGTTTATACGATCTTCCCACTCAGATGCTAATATGAGAATTGTCAGACACAAATGCAGTTCCAAAACAGAACTTGTGTCAAAGTGTCTTTGAGCATAAACAGAACTGGCAAATGGTAGGTAGTCCTCACCAAGTCATGCAGACGTGACTGTGTCTAGACAAGGAGGAAACCTTTATGGTGCTCATTAAAATTGCAGTTATTCCTACCTATAATTTATGGATACACATGGGAAAGCTTAAGAGTTTGCAAAATCAGAACACCTCGATGCTCACTATAGATTTTATTTTTTCTTTAGGTTTACTACTGGAAAGTACAGAGTCTATCCAGAAGGAGTAAGCGGCATATAGAGAAAAAGATCTTGACTTTCAGGGGAAACAAGACTTTTGGAATGTTGCCAGGGCTGGAGCCCTATAGTTCTTACAAGCTGAATGTTAGAGTTGTCAATGGCAAAGGAGAAGGACCAGCAAGCCCAGACAAAGTATTTAAGACACCTGAAGGAGGTATGAAACGAGAAACTTAGGAATTAAGTTAGATGTGGTGTATTCAAAATGAGTATACTAAGGATGCAATTGCTGAATTTGCATCTTGGACATCATAAAATAATAATCTGGCTCAATATGGTAATAATCCATGATCTTAATAATTCATTAGCTGTTTTAAGCTCATCTACTTTGTATTTACCATATATTCTTCTTAAAAGTTCCTAGCTCACCCTCCTTTTTGAAGATCACTAACCCAACATTGGATTCTCTGACTCTGGAGTGGGGTTCACCTACCCATCCAAATGGTATTTTGATATCATACATACTGAAGTTTCAACCAAGTAAGTTAATTATGAATATTTATACCTTTTACAATATGTTTGCTGAATAGTAATTCATTTATTGAATGCTAAATTTGTAATGTACAAAAGATATGATTGCATTGTAGAAGTCAAGTTTGCAAAAGATTATTATATCTGACCCTATTTAGAAAATTCCACTTGCTCAAGTGCAAGGTTAACATTTTTCCATTACTTTTAGTTATTCAAACCCTAATTGTCAGCCAAGGTAGAGGCACTTATAAATCCTGTATTCTGACTGCAGAGAAAATATCATTAGCAGTAGATCAAAATACATCCAATTATATTGTTGTCTGCTTCTTCAGTTTTTATTCTAAAATGAAAATAACATCTCTATGCCATTCATTTATGTCAGAGTTATACTGGCTTTAAATTAAACTGCTCATTATTTCCATTCAGCCAGTCACTTCCTTAGGATCCACATGCTACTGCCTACTTGCCCAGAAATTGATCAGCAATGGCACTGGCAATTAGGAGTTTAGGCATATGCCTGGAACAGATGAAGGCAGTTTGTTTTACAAGATTCCACTGTTCCTTGGTGTTAGATAGAAGTCATTTCAGTATTTTTATTCCTAAGCATACTGAATTTATTCTGAAGCAGTTAGTTCAGAGATACAGAGAGCTGAATGATCAAAGTTTCAAAAGTGTGTACGTTCAGTTGGTTTGATGTGGAATTAGTACCTTAGATTCAGATACTTATGAGAATGGACCTTGAGCTTAAGAAACTTGTAGATGTTCCTTATCTCCCCTCTGAATTTTTGTCCCTCTCCTTTTTATATAAAAGTGATTTTCTTTGGAAACAGTAGGTTATCATTTAAGTGACTGGAAATGAACGATGCAGCAGACAAATACAGAAAAATGAAGTCTGTTTTAATATAATGAAAACATATGCAATTTTCCTAAGTAACTGTGGTTTTGTTTGTTTGTTTGTTTGTTTTTTTCTTGTAATAACAGTTAACAACACACATGAATTAGGTCCCTTGGTAGAGATAAGAATACCCGCCAACGAGAGCAGCTTGATATTAAAGAATTTAAATTACAGCACACGATACAAGTTTTACTTTAATGCACAAACATCAGTTGGATCAGGAAGTCAGATAACTGAGGAGGCAGTAACAATTATGGATGAAGGTAAGATGGGTATGTATAAAGAAAACCCACTGAGTTTAAAAAAGACTACCAGTTTTATTAAAAATATTACTACTACTTCCTTCCATTAAGAAAATAGTCCCTGATAAAAAAATCTCAAGGGCTTTTTCAACTCTATTATATACTGTTAAAATATTTTAAATAGTTTTTAGGAAAAGATGTGCAAAGTTTTTCTACTGTAGCAGAAGCCCCATAATGAGTGTAAAGTCTATCTTTTTGATATAAACTCACAAGACCTAATTCATTGGCTTTTTTTGGCTTCAAAATTTAACGTAACTTTACATTTTAAGTGCTATTCCATTCCAGAGAGTAATACATAATTACAGAGAATAATACTGAAATGATGCAGCTCTATGCCACAGAGGTCTAAACTTTTCCCACAGAGCTGGCAAAAAAATACATCTTCAAAAAAGGTGCCAAAAAAAATATCTAATTTGTGACCACAAGTAACTGGTGACATTGTATATTTAAATAACCTTATTTACAGTGTTTGATCCTGTCACTATTGATTTTTACATTTGTAACAATTCTAAATCTAGGATATTGGCAGTTCTTTTGTTGAAGATGCTATTTATTTAATTATGAAAGCTCAAAAAATAAGAGTAATTTCAAAGAAAAGGGAAGTATAGGGGGAAAGCCTTTTATGATTTTGCACATCTTAATATTAAAGGTCTATCTTGATACCATCTTTTCATGTATTTTTATGATTACTGAAATTACAGTTTTATTTCAGTTGATATAGATGAGTTGGTATGCAATGCAATTTTTCTAATCGTGTATTAAGGTTGCATATAAACTGCATTTATTTTAAACCGTGTCTTAACAAGCATGACCAAAAAAATTTAGCAAGTGCATGTATATTAATTTCTGTCTTGTAGTAGTCTGTCGGTGTTCAGCATAACTAGATTGTTTCTAATTTATTTGAATTAATACATTTTATCTAGTCTGCATGCTTTTCTGGTTTAAAATGAAATTATTTATATGTATGTTCCCTTTGGTGTTGTATCTAATTATATAGTGTTCCTATTCTTGTTTTCCTCCATTAAAGCTGGTATTCCTCGTCCTGCTGTAGGTGCAGGCAAAGGTAAAATAAAACTGCATGATTTGTTAATGTGTGGATTTTGCAGTGTTGCAAATGGGGAAATTGCAGTGGTAAGGACAGAGAATCTTGGACTACACATTACTATACAAAGTATTAATCAGTGCTGGAATAAAACATTTACATTTAAAAAAAAAAAAAAAAAAGGGAATACAGAATGCTTATTAATACCTTTCATCTGTTTATTTTGCCAGAGTTCCTGGGGAATTCATTAGCTTTGCTTCAGCAAAGTCTAATTATTTCTGAACATTTAACAGATGTATCTCACTGTCATAAATATTCAGGGTCCAGGTGCACTAGCACTGATGAGCTGGAGTAGAAAAAGCAGCAGTTTCACAAAGATTTTTTACTGCCTGTGCCATGCGCGTTTTTTCTTTCAAAAAAGTAGGTGTGCCTTTGTTCTCGCTGCTGATTAATGCTACCCATTTGATCACATTTATTTCATTTGCGACCAACTGTGCATAGGAGACAGATGACTGACAATACCCTCTGTATACTTCCTAGTTCAAGTATCAGATGGAATATAGAGGCAGATGACTTCCTGCTCTCTTAGGTTCGCAAATCTTGTGGGCGATCACTTGAAGATATTTCAGTGAGTGGAGCATATTGTGAACCTTGTTCTTGCATTCAGCAATATTAGATTCTTTATAATGAAGTTCTTCTGTCGAACAATGTATTCTTCACACAGTTTTTTTATGAATTTTGATACCTTTACTGCCAGAAGCAAAGATTATCCTGAGAGATTTCAGAGAGCTGAGTCAGAAAGTTGTCTCTATACCCATGTGTGATTTTATCACAGGGGTATCATTAACACTTACCAACATCGGATTTTCAGATTCTCAGGCCATAAAAATCCCATGTCAAAATCACTACATGAAAGTATCCATTATTTTTTACAAACTCGGAAGAGACAAAATAAATTGTTTCACATATATTTATTTTCCACTTGATGATCAGGTGTTTTGATAATTATATGGCTATAATACTAGCCATGCTATTCACCCACTTAGACTGGTGGAGAAGTCAGACCGTGTAAGCATACTTTTGTGTATATAAGTGCATTCTAATATCAAACACATTTCTGGTAAGTGTATGGAGTACTGGGTTTATTTTAATGCTAAGTCTTTATTACTGTGTTTTAGTCAAGTTGTAGCTGGGAAGTCAGCACAGATTGGAACAACAGAACTGGCGTATAGTCCTGGATGTAGCAGCAGAAATGTAAATTAAGTTCTCATTATTTATAGCTGAGTATAAAAACTCATGCAAGGAAAAATGGATTCTCTGTGTGAAACTGCAGCCTAATTATAGCTGTATCACAGTCTAGGGCTAGCAGAAAGCATCTTATTTGTAAGATCAGCTGGAGCAGCTCACATTTCAGAGCTGTCATCTCAGATTCTCTGAAAACGTAAGCAGATGTCTTCGTTTGGTTCCATGCCGTTTATGGTTTCAAAGTTTTCACATATTCCTGTTGCATCTAGCTCTTACAATCGTAAAGAAAACTTTGGAACTGCAAACAGGACGGTGCTAAAGCCATGACATCTGCTATGACATCTGAGTTGCTGCAGCTCTGAGATGAAGGTTCTCAGTGGTTACTTGCATTAACATGATTAACTATTTCCCTACTGATCCTGGACTATAAGAAAGGAAAAAGAGGATCATATTAGCAAGTGCCAAATTATTTGGTCCCATGAGTGGGTGGATTTGGGAGACAGAAATACTCAGCCCACTCAAGAAGAAACCATGCCCAGCAGTGAATTTTTAATCCTCCTCCCTCCTGCAGGACAGCCGTTGAGTAGATACAGGTCTCATTAATGTGGACCCAAAGCCAAACTGAGAAGGATATGAAATTTTGATATCCTCAACTGTGTTCTGATCCATCAAAAGCAACAGCCCAGTGTTTCATTTTGAAGGGCAGGAGTTATCAGAAAAATACATATATCCTTTCTTTTGCAATTTGAGATTAATATCTTGGAAGTTAACAAGACAGTAGATGTCAGATTCAGAAAGAATAAAACTCAGTGAAATTTTGGTAGTGTGTTTTCTACTGGCTAGCTGCTTCCGAAGGCCTGTAGCTGGTTAATCAGAAACATTGGGCACAAGGTCTTGGGGGAATTGAAAGCATCTAAACCTGGGCGAGGTGTACAACCTGAGATATATTTCACTTCTCAGAGTAAAACTGTATTTTAAAGTGCTGAGGGAAATAATGCTAGTGTTAATGCCAAGGATCTTACAGTGTCTTAATGTTTTTATTGTAGACCTGAAATATATTTGCTGTCCTGAAATATATACATGTGGTCCTTTGGCACCATGTGACTTTTGCAGTCTATCTATGCAGGCATGGACCCTTCATTGTACTGTAGTCTTTCATTAGTTTAAAATCAAGGAAAGCAACCAAAGACTGCTTACTGACACACTTAACAATTTTAACATTCATCTCAGTTGAGTTTGTTTGATCATAATGACTGCACTGGTGTCAAGTAGTTGTTGTAAAGATACCCAGATCAATCAGTAAAGAAACAAGCCTTTTTGCCTTTTCTTCTTTAATAGTAACTTTAGATGAAAGTAAGTTCAAGGATAAGAAATTTGGATAAAGATTTTTTTCCCCTTATTCCTTTAGTAAAGATAGACATATTCTGATTGAATAGAACATAGAAGGACAGAATGCTGCAACAAATGGGGGACAGTATAAAGAGGAAATAATTGTCTCGCAGCAAAAGAGACCCATACTAATCAAAATGCTCTTTCGGCAACTGATGTCATTGCATCAGATAGCCAAAATGCAATGGATTTTGTCTGATTACAAGACCTGAGGTTTTGTTCTCCTCTGAGGAAATTTAACTGGGAGATTCATGTCAACGTTGCACAACCCCACATGAGTAAATCATGATAGAAATGGTTTTATTGTGGATGGGCAAGCTACCCTGTTATACTGTTTATAATCCAATTTGACTTGCACTATATTTTTTCATTTCTAATTACTGTTGTACTATGCATGATATATTTAATCAAGATAAAGAATTAGATAAAGAATAAAGTATTTGATAAGCCGCATGCATTGCCGTTGGCATCTGGGTATTGACATCAACGTCTACATCTACCAACAGACATGGGGTAACAGAGGTGTGAGAAGAAATTAGGGATTAAGAACCTGATGACCTGTGAAGTAATTATAGAAGCAGCTGGAAACTGACTCTGGTGATCACTGGAGTCAAGTCTTTCCTACCCTCTTTGATGAGAATTTTAAAATAAATAGACTACAGAAGAAAGAAAAGAATACAGATTAGACCAGTGGTAGAAGTGAAAGTTGCTGATTAACATCAACAGTCACAGGGGCTTGTAATGGTCTTTGTTGTAAGTTGAAGTGGAGGGAGTCATGCCATGTAATTATGCGTGTCTCTACATTTAGCAAGCCTTCTTGTCACTTTTCTGATTCTTTTTGATATAGTCCACATTTCTAATTTAAAAGCACGTTCTTGTAGTCTTTATGCACACGGACACTCATAACTGGCAGATCTGACCTGCAAAGCTAGTAAGATTGGGAGCTTTAATTGAAACTAACACTTGCTGTCAATGCAGTACTTCAGTATGTCTTGTGTTCTTCATATGAACTTCACATCTCAAGAACTGATGGAAATACTTTTGTTGCAATGGAAAAATACAAGCAGTCGAGCCTCTGAGTCTGAAACTTTTATTTTTTTCTGGCTGAATCTCCAATGTATTGTTCTTCACTCAAGGCTAGAGTGAAGCATTCTCACCTCAGTTCGTATTTCTGATCTATTTGGAAAGGATAGGATCATCTTAATATTCTTCATTCCATACAGAATGCTGTTGTTTAAACCATTTTCCCCTGCCCACCATCTGTTTTACCTCCCTTTCTGAATCATCTCACATCATGTCTCCATATTTTTCTCTAACAAGTTCAAGCTGCTTTTTCTCTTCTAGTTAATTATAGTATTTCTGTACTGATCCTTAAGCCACTCTCTCTCTGTGGACTTCTCTGTGATACATTTATGTGGTTCTTTCAGTACAGCCTGCTAAAAAAAACCTTCAGTTTTTTCCTCTTTTAAGTCTACCATGAAAAATGTTGATGCTTTGGATGCGTAAGAAAATGATGATCATTTCAATGTAAAACTTCCTGCAAATACATTCTGCTTTTTAGACTTCACACAAAATCTATGCCATGCTAAATGTTTATCAGTGAAACTATTTCTTGCCTTTTTTCATTGTCTTCTGTATTTCTTGAACTATAGGAAGACTCTTGCAGTGGTTTAGATAATCTCAGAAGTGAGATCTCTCAATGCCAGAAAAGGAATTTGCTCCTATTGTTATACTAAGGCTTGAATTTCCTACTGTAAAAGTTTGGGGTTAAAAAGCAAATTAAAGCAAACCCCTAATTTGTCATATGCCTAGTTCTCTGTGATATATCGCTTTATATTTTTCTTCCATTTGACATGAGTCATCAGATGTGTGTTTATCACATAGCTGCCAGTTCTTGCTGGAGATTTGATGAATTCCCTGAAACTTCGTAAAGCTTAATCACTTTGGGGATTATTTAATTTACTGTTCTGCTACACTAAATCTTGAGAAAGAGTAGCTATTCTATTAAGATACTTTCATATCTTATGTCACAAATTACTGAATTCTGTTGAGTCTGCCGTCCAAGTATAATTGTGCAGGAGCTCTGTTCTTGAAAAGTTAGAAGATTAAATACTCCTCTACCAAAAAGAAAAAAAAAAAAAAAAAAGCAAAAAAACCAACCATCACCGAAAAACAAACAAACAACAACAACAAACAAACAAACAAACGAAAAAACAACCAAACAGAACAATGACAGCAACAAAAAACAATATTGAAATTAATTTGAAAAGAAAGGAAAATACTGCTTTGAGCCTATGCCTCTTTCTCAACAGTTGACAAATTCTTTAATACCATATCTCACTACAGTACTCAGAGATGTCAGCAAAACTTTGCATTGCACAGCATGGTTAGAATGGCTTAATTTACTGGAGGTAGCTGAATTAAAAGTCAGTCTGTATGAAAAGCATAACTTAATTATCAGTCCAATCCCATCATTTTTGAAGTGACTCTTGTTATTGGTGGTGCACAGCATTATGTGTGGCTGTAAATCACAAGAACACGGTGTTCCTCTGCTCAAAAAGCACTTCTCCCTGAGACAAAGCTTTCTAGCCCTGCTCTTTTCACCAACTGCCACTTGCATGCTTTGAGAGTTTCTGCCAGCTGACAATTACACATTTTGCATTTGTGAACAGTGCTAGGAAGCATATTGAAGTACTAAGAGGTTAATTATAATTAGAGGTGTGGTGATTTAGAAGAGTCTGGGTAGATTGGAGACAAGCTCTGAATCTTGTACCAACCTAGACATCAGGCTTTCATCACCTTAGAATCCATCAGCCATCTTTTATTTTACCTACATGTATACCCATTTTGCAAATATGGCAGAGTTGAAAGATTTAACTAACAATTTCCAGGCCTGCTGGAATTATTAGAACAACTAGTAGTGAAAAAGAGGAAGAATAACAGAAGTAATAATTTTGAAAATAAATACGCTACTGAATGAATTTGTTGGTGTGTTGTGTTCAATAAGAAAAAACAGAACTTAAAACTGACCAAATACTACACAATGATCAAACTGTACAAGCAACCATTGGTAAAAATCAGAAAAGAGGACGTCTGGGAAATGTCAGCATTAGTCAGTCACTTGAGAGAATTTAGAAACTAAAAGACCAAAAGAATGAAGATAATTTTCTGAGCCAATTTCACTGTTATGTGCAATCATATGAACAGAAAGCAATTTACTCAATTCTAGGTCTTTAATCTAGCAAACAGCCATTTAGTCGGGGCAGAAACTAGAAATCAAAGATTTAAAAAACAAAGCCCCAAACAAACAAACACAAGAACACAAGAAAAGATGCACATTTTACAGGAAAGGTAATTATCTAATTAGCCTAGTGATACAGAGGCTGGCTGTCATCTGGAGTCTTTCACACAGGGTGAGACTCTTTACTTCATCCACGAGCGCCCAGGCATCAGGAGGGAAAAGCCAGATGTAGTTCTGTGGCATCTCTTTGCAGGAGAAACAGATTATTGCTTATAGTTTCTTCTGACCTTGACATCAGTGACAAATGTCATCCATACAGTTCTGCTGCTAATTAGACATCTTTGGTAGAACAGCAAAATCCAGGAAAATATAGGTGTGAGAAAATATGATTTAATGAAACAAAACAGAATAAATTATATTTAGAGTACTAACCGGTAGCTTTCTTGGCAAAGAACAAATACTAAGATGCTGATTGTAATTTACACCTGTTCCCATGTGCAAATGAGGCAAGATGTTTATATATCCTATCCACAGTCTCAGACTCTGAATGTTTCTAAATTTAGACCTTGCTATTCTTTCTTCTTGCTACCTTAAAGTGGCACAGAGGAGCAGAACGTAATCCCCTTGCATTACTATAGTGGATGTGATTACAGACCAGATTTCCCATACCAGAATCCTGGCTCTGGTATTTCTTAGTGGTTTTGTTGTTGATTTAGTAACCTAGATGGCTTTTTTTAAAAATCTTGTTCTTTCTGATTTTAAGTTGATTCTAGAGAATAGATATATTCTTTATCTCTTAAACAAATATGTTCCCTATTTTTGGTTGGTGAAAGAAGTGTTGTATTAAATGCGTAAGCACAACAACCTACAAAGACATCAAATATAGCAGTAATAGGTTTAATACAGACTGAAGTTGAATGAGAATTCTACTAATGAAGTAGAATTAAGAAAAGAATGGTACAAATATGGAGATAAAAAGCCTGATAGTGTGAAAATTTGTAACGAGGATACATTTTCAGAAGAATTGATGGAATTTGCATCATTTAGGTCTTTTTAAAAAAGACTCTCAGGAGCTATAGATTTCTAGTCGCAGTACTCATTTAGTCTGTCTATACAGATTTATTTATTTTACTGTGCCAAAGCAAGCCATTTTTTCTTTGAATCTAATTTGGAACTACTTCTAGTCAGCTGTATGGACAAGCCCATCCTGTTCTGAGGAGGAAATAAGTATGTGAATAAAATCTCCGCAGCACTTCTTGCCTTGAGAACAGGCCTTTGCTCATTTTATTTTCTGATATAGGCAAAGTTGCTGGAATTTTGTCATTGTCTTTCCTGAGACTAAGATTTCACCTCTGGTGTTCCATGATACTTTTGGAAGTATTTTTGATGTTTTAGCAGGATCAAAATGTCAGTGGCAAACAGAGTAAGGCATTTTCGTTCAAAACCTTTTGGATCTGCACTAAATAATATAATTTATTTTTATTAATATTAAGCAAACAAACATGCTGAAGTTTTTGTCCATTTTTAACAGATGTAATTGGAGAACAGAATTAAGAAATGAGCAGAGATGTGGCTAATTACAAGATGCTGAAGAGAAAAGGACTTATTTGCATAGGGGACTTTGTGCATATCTGTGCAACACACTTGTGTCTGAGGAGAGTTATGATAGGACTCAGTATCTTAAAATCCGTAGTATTGTTTTGTTTTGTTATTCTTTGCTTTCCAGTGACTCGAGTGCTTCACACCAGAATATTTTGATATTGGCTCTCCATAACATTGGGAATGTTATGGAAATGTTTAAAGTTGCAATGAATCCATAATGGCAAGGAAGCTGATTTAATAAATGTTCTGTAAAAATGAAGGTTTCAGTAAAAATATACTCCTGTTCATTTTCAAATATGTGTGTATCATTTAGCCCTTTCATATTTTAACAAGTAAAACTAATTGAATTTTGCATGAATGTAGAGTGTGCATGCATTATTCGTTTAGCAGGTAAGGCTTTTCTGCATTATTTAAATGATAACTTTTGATGTAAAGTGTTTTTACTGTTTATTTTTTCTTTCCCACTACCTCTGATGGTGAAGGATATTCAGAAACCCTTTTTGCAACCTCCCCAGTCATGCATACTGTCCGTCCAACTTTCTATAAGGGTATTGTGTTCCTTTTTTATCATTATCAATGCAATAGAGACACAGTCCTATAGAGGGCTTGCAGTTGAGGCATTTACAGTCCATTCAGTGACATGTGGAATAAAGGGAGGTGTGTGCCACCTTCATACCTCTGTTCTCTCCATTTCCCATTCCCCTGGACAATGTACTCACTTCTCCACTATGTTCATTTTACTTCTGGATGAATAGAAACAATGTTTTCTGGGATTTTGGCAATTAAGCATTTTTAGGTATTTGGCAGTTTCAGCGTTATAGGGCATGCTCACTAGAGTACATAGATTTCACTTTCTAATTTCATGGTGTAGTAACTGCTTAGGATTCAATTACCAAGCATGCTAATTTAGTCACTAATTTCCTGTAATGGAAACAATGACAAATACTTTCCCTGTATGTGATCTAAATTAGCATAGTACCTTCCTTTTTTTTTTTTTTTTTTTTTTTTTTTTTTAATGTATTAAGTCACAATTTCATATTCTGCTTTGTTTTTCTATTGTGTATTCAGTGCAACCACTTTATCCAAGGATCAGAAATGTTACAACAGCTGCTGCTGAGACCTATGCCAATATCAGTTGGGAGTATGAGGGACCAGATCATGCGAACTTTTATGTTGAATATGGTGTAGCAGGCAGTAAGAAGTCATTTCATTAAATTATATTAAGTGTTCAGATATATTTTCAAACATTTTTAAACATGGTCCTAAGTTGACCCAGTGTTAATGATAGCTTTTAAATGTTTGGAAAAAACATTTTTTAACTTGATCTGGAGATCAAATAATTTTCATTATAGTAAACATCAATGTGTAGTAGGTTTTTGATGCTTAGATAGAAAATCAGCCTTTGTTCCTTTGTATTATCTTATAAATTATTGTGAACATGAACTTCTAAAATGTAGATCACTTAAAGCTGATCGCTTAAATGCATTGATTACATATGTAAAAATATGATTACATACATTAAAATGGGATTTAACAGTTCTCCTAAATTATATCCAAATCAGGAAAATAAAACAGTCAGAAAAACTATTTTGTTTGTTAAATTAAACCTTAAAACAAGGTATTGACCAACTTGCATACTTTTCTTGGCATGAAAATAGGTTTTAATCTTTGATAATACAAGTAATAACTGTAACACAGATAGATAGCTAATAAAACCATGATATTTAAATACTTTATCCTCCTAAAGTTATGACTAAAGATGATATATCTGAAAATTGGAATATAAATCATTTTTTCTGGATATTAGTCGAAGAAGCATCTGTCCTAGAAAAAGAAGATAATGATCAGGAAATATGATCTGTTCAGATTGCAAAATAGAATTTCTCGACTAAAGTAAATATTAACTGAAACTAAAAAAGTATAGTCTAATTAAATGATTAAAATCTATTTTAATGTATTTGATAATTGCAATTTCAGTAAGTCTTTAAAGAAAATAAATTAAAATAGTATTTTTACAGTACAATGGAACAAATGTTTAAAATAGTTTCATAATTAATGTGTAATAGTGTATTCTTCAATATATTGCATGCAATATATTATTTGCAGTCGTAATTTTATATGGTTTTATTTTTTGAAAGAATAGTTGTTGTTTTTTTCAGCCAATCCATAGTTTAGTCAAGTAACTGTTGATAATATTCTGTCTAGAAACTTTCAGTAACACGTAGACAATTAAAATTCCAATATGTTGTTTTCCTAAAATTTTTGTAGGCAAAGAAGATTGGAAAAAAGAAATTGTAAATGGTTCTCGAAGCTTCTTTGTGTTAAAGGGTTTAACACCAGGAACAGCATATAAAGTCCGGGTTGGTGCTGAGGGCCTGTCTGGTTTTAGGAGTTCAGAGGATGTGTTTGAGACAGGTCCAGGTGAGGCACACCGTACCAATTCTGTATCATAGTCAGAATTGCGAGAGACCACATGCTGAAATGTTGAACTGCTTCTAGCTAAAAGATGTTGTAGCTAGCATCTTTGTATCTTTGTATGTTCCTTTTTTTTTTTTTTTAGAGCAATGTTGAATTATTTTTTAAACTCCTAGATATGCTAGCACATTTCTTATGTAGATTATGAATGTTTTCATCATTTCAATTGATTCTACTTGTCTGTTGTTTATGTTAGGGGCAAGATACTGCTCACACTCCATCTGTGTGCTGTGCATTGAAGATGACCTATTTAATTTATTTCTAATTAATATAACTAGGCTTCTATATTTACATAACGTCTACTTTAATAGAGTCAAGTACGTATTTTTAAAGCTAACAATCTGCATATCATCCTATTTAATACAAAAAATCAGAGCTAAAATGTATGTGTAATCAGAAGTGCAGATTGAATCTGAAGACTCATGTAATCTATATATACCACTATTAAGAGATTTCTACTTATGTTTCTTTTCCTATTATTATATTGGTTATGTAAATATTTTGATTTCACAAATGGTCCTGTGAATCAGTAAGGCTGTTTAAGTTCTGTATGTATATATTTTCAGTCATGTAAAGAAAGGTGCAGCAGTCATTTTTTTCATAAGCAAATCAGTAATGCTCGTTCATTTAACTCAAAGGTAGAGCTTTATTGGAAGTTTTTTTGATGTTATGCTGATTATGTTGTTACCATCACAGTATGATGTTGGTCAGCTATTATTATCTGTTTGTATATGATAGCCACTTCTGCTCATTCCAAGCATTTTGGTCCATGCATAGTTATTTAGAAGGCACTTCACCAAATCCAGAATGTTATGATTTAAGAAAGTAGTTTAAATATGAAAATATGCTTGAACAATATGTAATATTTATCAGACAACAAAATAAATTATGAATGTACCAGTTGGAAAGTGAGTGCTTTCTAAAATCATAACTTTTTGCTTTTTTTTGTTCCATTTCTGTTGACAATTTGTCATGTTGCAGCAAAATTTTGAAAGCATGGTGCTGAATAACAGTGCCAAGCAAATGTATATGGGCTAAGCAGAGAGGTTGTTTATGCCAGAGAAAGCGAATGGTATAAATGCCAATAGGTAAAATTTTATGCAAATACACAAAAACTCAAAGCCTAAAGCAGCAGTAAAGAAAGGATCAAGATCGTAGTATAATTCAAGATTGTAGTATCATTCAAAACAAGCAGAACAGAAATCTTCCCAAAAGTATCTCTCTGAACAAAAAATATCAAACCAGTAGATAAGGAATCTTGTACATAACTGTGAATGAACCTTGGCTGATATCTTTGACTAGTCAAGGAAGAAGGGAATTTAAATAGAATTTAAAGACTCCCTTTTATGCTTTTTGATCAAGGAAACGCTCCGTGTATAGTATTACTCATCGTTCTTAATCTAATGATATAGCACATTTTTTAGAAAAGAAAAATGTTATGTCATACTGTCTTGAGTCTAGATTAAAGCTTTTAAACATTGCAAAAAATCAAGTGGGCAAAGGGAAAATTATTGGAATATGGAATGCTTTCCAATGCTTCCAATTTGGAAAGAAACTGCAATGTTTGACATAATGAAGCTTTTGCCTAATTTTTTTCTTAAGCAAGCATTCCTATAGAACATCTTAGTAGTGTGTGGTTTCATCTTTTGAGCATACCAGTACAGTGTGTCGCATTGACTTTTGCATTAGCAGTTCAACAAGAGTAAATAAATGTCTTTCTGCCTGAGGCAGATAATTTGCTCAGAGTACACAGGAAATTCTGTGCCATTTTTAAAGTTGCACTGAGGTCTAGAAACCTTTTCCTACTGGATATACAATAAGTTAAGGAAGCTGCATAAGTAAGTTTTCACCTTTATTTCTTCCCATCTATCTTGCATATTTTTATGCATGAGTTGTTTTGCTTGTTGCTATTTCTTACTACGTTTGAATGTTAAATGTGCTTTTGCATTTTGCTACGGTATTTATTATACAACCTTTAATGCCTTATTCTAAATGCATATATACAAAACTCAAAATACTTTTAACCTTTATATGGGAACAAAATTTATATAAATTTGGTTTACAATTCAGAGGAAGATTACCTTTGTGATTTTGTTTTTTAAGATTGCCACTTTTGTTTACATATTTATATGCAGTATATAAAGTATAAATATATATATTTATATAAAGGCTGTATATACACATACAACTTAGACATTTCAATGCAAAAATTGTTTAAATAGTACTCAGAGGTACTTACAGTTTTCATGCAGTCAGTGGAAGACCCTCAGGAATCTAGGACCGTATAGCACGGATGTTTGCAAGCTAGCTGTCTCAGCCTCTGTCTTAACTAATAAATAACATTGAGACATGGGCTTGAATTCTGGCCTATGACTGAATACTGTTACATTTTGTTGTAAGCGTGCTTGCCAGTCCAGTGCAGTCTCTCATCAGCTAGCTGTCTGCCAAAGAAGGCTGCGGCATTGCTCGAAGGACAGCACCAGCACAGGACTCTTCCCAGTTGGCATTCTCCATGTCTTGTAAGGAGAAAAGAGTTGGTGCTGTATCACCTGGACAATCCAAGCTCAATGAGCTTAGACAGTAAATGCTCCACTGAAAAAAAAAACAAAACAGGTTGTCTGTGATGTCCTTTTATAAGCCTTCCCTTAAAGACATATCTTCTGGAAGGAGAGGTGAAAATCTTTTGCAGGCTCTGGGATTTTCACATTTCTCTGTGTAAAGCTATTTATGCATTGTGTCCTCCACTTCAGTGGAAGCAAGAGTTCAATGGATGTCCTTCTTCATCCCCTTCATGTTTTCTTCTATAGCCCACATTCCCAACTCCTATCACCTTTCCCACTTTCTTCCAGCAGCAAATTCTAAGGCCAGTTGCCTGTAGTGTTTCCAAATACTTTGTTGGAGACAAGTAGGAGGGTTCCAGCCACCAAACCACACAGATAATTCCTGCCCTCTCTCGTGGCTGTAGTGTTTCCTGTGTGGTTTGCCTATTATTTACATCATTTTCCAGATAGAGTTGGCAATTGGAGAGAAACGGTGCCAAGGAAAGGCCTCCCAATTGCCTTGTGTTAAGTCCTCACTAATGCTAAATTATGGCAATCATGATAAATTGTAACATGAGGTACAGGTCTGAGGAGAGGAAGAAAACATTATGCTTAATAAGGCTTTAAAGGATGCTTCATTGTTGATTTTTAGTTGGAATTTAATATTAGGGCCTTGAATGACCCATCTGTTTCCCTGTTTCAGACTAATGGGTGTGCATTAGCTAATGAGTATTGGCTTTTTATTCATTTTGATAATGCAATCTAAGTGTTTGTGTGAATTATAATTTGCAATTTCATTTCAGACATTTAATTAATGTAAAGTGGTTGAGAATAGTTTTGAGATTTGTGAAAAGCAATATAGTATGTGTACGTGTTCTGCAATAGTTCTTAAGTGAAAATGTTGAAGAAAGTTGGCAGAATTCTTATATTTTCAAAAGTAAGTTCTGTGTGCTTGTACTTGGAAACATTTAAATATGAAAATATTCATAGTATCACTGTTTTTCTTAATGCTAATTTTCACAATGAGTGTTATTCCTTAATTAATAAATGTTGTGTACAGTATTATTTATTTTAATTAATATAACAGTGCAGGAAAGCATCTCATAATATTTTTTCTTCTGTTCTCTAGCAATGGCAAGTCGGCAGGTTGACATTGCTACTCAAGGATGGTTCATTGGTCTTATGTGTGCTGTTGCTCTTCTTATCTTGATTTTACTGATTGTTTGCTTCATCAGGAGGAATAAGGGTGGCAAATATCCAGGTATGATATATAACAACAAGAATAAAAATTATCTAGTAGTAATCCATTTAAGACAGATCTGAGGTTTACTGGAGAAATTACATTTGCTGCTGGTTAGCATTTACATTGTGTATATAGGAGATCAGTCCTATCATTTGGTAGGCTTGTTGGGAGCAATCTGCCCATTGGTAGAAAACTTCAATCCTTTTAAGCATATGAAGAGCATCTTCTTCATCCCTGGAGGGTCAAATAACTACATGATCACGTTAGAGAAGGTTGAGCTTTGATTGATGTACTTGGTCATACTACCAGTACTGCATGCCCCTTTCTCTGAAGTCTAATGCAAATGTGTTTTAACCCACTGAAATGAGCTGAGTTAGAATTTAATTGGAGAAGATATGGAAACATACACCATATCATAGCTGCCATGTTACTTAAATGTCTCAGGAGTGCAGCATTTCATAAGATAGATCCCTTAATACAGTTACTTTTTTTTTCAAATATTTTATCCTCCTTCTCAGAATCTGTGTCTTCTTCAGCGTCAGTATTTTTGCATCTAAATTTCAAATATCACCCTCCAGCTAGGCTGTTTTTTTGTTTGTTTGGTTGGTTGTTTTGTTTTGTGTAACTTTTTATTCATAAGAGTTTTTCTTTTTCTTCTTTTATTTTTTAGTATTAGACTAGCAATGGCCAAATATATTTTATAATTTGTAACAAAAAAATTGGAACTATACAATGTACCTCTTCTATCCCCTGAGACATTATAGAAGACATAAATTTGTTATATATCCATGTGTGTATATATGTTTTATGTATATTTCTTCCCAGTCTAATATTTGTGTCTATGTAGCAGCTCTGTAGACTAAAACCCTGTAGAAAACAGACACTGAGTGACATCGAGTTTGCCTATAATAGTAGTGACAGGATCTCAGAGCAGGAGTGAGGTATGAGTGAATATAAATGGACCTCAGGAGGGCATCAAAGGGTAACTTGAGAGAACTTGGAGTGAGCCACCATCCAGAAGAGGGTAAAACAGTAAAAGTGTAGGAGACAGTTGGGTGCTAAGGATGCCATTACTTTGTGGAGGTCTTTGCTATGCCCTTTTTTTCTGGGGTTCTGCAGATTTATGACATGGAAGGTATTAACTCTTTTATGTATGCATAAATATATATACACACTTATATGGATATAGCCAATGACTAGATATGGCAGACCTTAACTGTATAAGCACACTGACAACGTACTCATGGTTATAACAGTGACTCTAGAGCTAATTGTATTTCCTCTGGAGCTAATTTTATTTCCGGTGTCATTGGAAATGCAATGTTCCACCAATGAAGTGACAAATGCAAAGCACGGTTAATAATTCTTTTTTTGTCTTAATTTTAGCATGTCATCTTGAGATTACCAGTTGTCATAAAAAAGTGGTAAATTATTTCAGTATGAAATTATAGCAGACAGATTTCAAGGTGTTACATATTATCATAATTATAGATTACTGTCAGAAATGATTCATATCATCTTAAATAAGAGTGTATAAACTAATGATGTACAAATCAAGTGTGGAAATTACCAGAATAAAAGATAAGAGATTGTATATTGGATTATGTAACTATCTGCTAAACAAGGGAAGGTTTTGAATAGCCACAGTGCCAGAAAGGAAAAAAGAAAAGGGAAGAAGGATAATGAAGATTTTTTTTTTTGAAGCCAGTATATTGTTTTATTCTGTCAACAGTCTTAATTTATAGGAATATATGTCTTCTATAAAGATTTGTTTCCTCAGGTACTAGCAGGTTTCTGTATCTAAGAACACAGTGCTACATACTTGTATAGGGACAGGTTACATGCAAAGAATAATGCAAGATTCCTCCACTCTTACCAGTGAACGATGACAAGATTACTAAGCCTACAACAAGGATGTGCAAGAAATATAATTGTGTTAAATTTAGCTTCCACTCTAGGTGTTTTTGCCTTGCTTTTCATCATGCTATAGAAAAGAAGGAATGAACAGACCAAACCTACTTTTTTTTTTTTTTTCTAATATTAATATATGTTAAATGCTATTTAAAATTCCCTGGAGATTGTTGCAATACCTTGACTGCATTGTTAGTGCATGACATGAAAGCAGATGGAAGCTAACAGTGAACATAAGTGAACTTGATTCAGTGTTATCAATCAGTATGGGAGCAATATTGAGCGGCAATATGGAGCATGCATAAGTAAAACTAAATTGTTCAGATTTCATTAAACAATAGCTCTAATAATATCATAAGTAGGGAAAGTTTTTACTAATTTTTTTAGCAAATCTTTAGTTGGAAATGAAAGGAATAAAAAGTTTTACTAATGCAGTATTTTGTACTTGAATAAGATTCTATAACTAATAAACATTTTTTTTTCTTTAAAAGAAAACATGTATCTGAGACCATAGCTCAAACAATGATTTCTATTCAAACCACTTTCCTGCCAAATGCGATCAATTTGAGAAATTAGGGTCTTGAGGTTTCTAGTGTTGCAGTTTAATGATAAAAATTACTATTTCAAATATTTTAGTGAAGGAAAAGGAGGATGCACATGCTGATCCAGAAATACAGCCTATGAAGGAAGATGATGGAACATTTGGTGAATACAGGTGAGCAGCTGATGTGGTTTGTAATGTTCACTGTTCATATCACACGTCCTTTATATGTCACACTTACTAATTCACAACTAACTTTTTTTCAGTGTTGAGAAAGATTCTGCATCCAGTGTTTTGTAGAACTATAGACAGCATTTTAACTACACTGTTAGGAAAAAAATGAAACACACACAAATTAGGAATTGAGAGTTTAGAGTAAGCCACCAATACAAATCCTTTCAGTTAGGGCATATCTCACATTATGGTTTTTGAAAATAAATTTCTAATTGAAATTTAATAAAGACAATTTTGTGTTCCATTGACTTGAAAATGAATGCATTTAAGATGGCACCCAATACTAATACCTAATCCAATAACAAGGAGGCAGTGTTGAACATGGAGGTGAGAGAATGTCCTACAGGAAAAAGCAGATCTTGGTTTCATGTATTTCAGTGCAAAAAATCAAGAAAGAAGCTTCAAAGCATGTGACGCAGCTTTTATTCATTTATTTTAAATGTAGGCAAGCTGAATCTCCTGACATTGCAAAAAGCACACACTTTGATAAGTCTGTTCACATAATACTTAGTATAGGGTTTTGTTGTGTTTTTTTTTTTTTTTTTTTTTAAGCATTTTGTTTGATGGTTTTTAACTAATACAGGAAATAATGTTCTTAGTTTCTAAGTATAACAATACTGCTATATTTAACCTGAGTGTTATAATGCATTTCACAGTGTATTCCTATGTAAAAAATATTGTAAACACCCTTTATTATTTTGAAGATGTGCAATTTAATGTACAAAGCAAAACCATTTTTTAAAGAAGGATTCACTCTGTTGTTGTAGCTTCCTGTTATACGGGTAATGTGCATTTGGATCTGACTGGAATAGATTTCCAATTCTGAATGCCAAAGAGCAGTTTCTGTTCATTCTTCCTGGATTTAAAAAAAAAATAAAAATAAAAATAAAAATAAAAGGAAAACATTCTACTTTTTTCTTAGCTTAATCCTTTTAGTGTAGCATATTATTAGAGCATTATGTGTATATGTATCGATGAAATTTGGCTGATAAAATAAATAATGTAAAGCAGTGTTTGGAAGCAGATGTAAATAAGTATTGCATAGACTTTCCTAACCAGTCCAGTTTGCATTCTCGTTTAATAGCTCCTCTGCTTTTCTGTACTTAGAACTTTCCCTTTGTACAGAATTGTACAAATGATGTGACTTCAATATGCTTTTTCTCAGATCTAGACTAAGACTATTTAAGTCTGCTTTCATGTGTGACCTGTAGCAAGACTTGAATTTATGTTGCCATATTTAAGTGGCTTGAGTTAATCTAAAGAACCATCTAGTTCTGTATTAAAGGATTTTATAATGCATTTATCAGCCTCTTATCTGGTAAAAATGGACAGTTGCATGCCTTGCTTTCAGACTTATTCATATGCTCATCCTATTTTTACTATGCAAAAACTCCTTTCTAAAATGTATTTCTGTGTAATTAGTCTATATTGGGCTTTCCTCTTTTTTCCTTAGAGAAAGGGCAGCAGCAGCAACCAGTCAGATTACAGAAGATATCTTGGCACCCTCTCTGCAGCCCAACATCCCTGCAGTCTCTCAATTCCCAGTTTGTCTGCCTCATATGGCACTGGCCATGATGCAGTGCTTCTTTGAGGAAAAAGGGTATAGGGTTTCCCTTGAACAGAAAAGTAATTTTTGAAAAGTCTAGAAATTCGAGTATTTTGAACTTTTTTCATCACTTCAGGTCCATGTCTGCTTGGACAGGAAGGAAAATGGACAAGGAAAAGAAAAGAAAAGGTAGCTGTGCCAATTCTCCTGAAGCAGACCCTGTCTTTACCAAAGCAAAGTCTGTGAGATCTGACAGATCCAACTTCTTCAAAAGGTCAGGGGATCAATACTCCAGCACCAAATCAGAGGCCTCCTACACCAGGAGGAGGGCTAGGCAGTCTTCAGAGCTCACAGGGGTTAGTTCTGTCTCTGCTTCCCTCTGCCAAGAGGAAAAGAGGTCAGACGAATGGAAGTACAGGCATGACTCTAGACATCATGCTTCTGAGCAACAGATAATGGGTTCGGAGGAGGGCTCAGATTCTCAGGCAGGACAGCCACCCCCTTTCCAGCAACCCCTCAGCTGCAACTCAGTTCGTGGCTCAGTGGCAAGGCAGCATTCTTCTCTCCAGCACTGGTTCACCCAGACCCCAGACTACAGCTCAGATTCAGAAGACACTCAGAGCTCCTACCACAGGAAGGTAAGACCTTCTACTACTCATTTCTCTGAATCTGAAAAGAATTCATTAATGAAATCTGTATTTTTGCCTGAGCTAGCTACTGTCTTAAAGGATGCACTGTCAGCAGCCAGACAAAGTATAACTTCTGTGGCACAGGCTAGGTCCCACTCAGTAAAGCACCCCAGGGTACCAATTACAGAAGTTCCAGTGGTTCCTCTACTAGCAACTGGGACCAGTTCCCAAACTTTTGAAACTGACCCTGAGGACAGTTTAAAAGACCAAATAGCTTCTGTGAAGGAGAAAGCTGAGGCTGGCAAGGCTTTGGAGGTTGAATCAACCCCTGAAGATGGGGAAATGTCATCTGAATGCCCTACAGAAGACCAAGAAGGACCAGATGCTGTGCGTAGGTTTGACATGGAGGATCAGAATTATCTGTTCAAGCACATTAAAAGAGCGTTAATGCTGAAAACTTCCGGATGTAAACGCCCTTCAAAAGAACTGCCTATCTCATCTGAAGAAGGCAAGGGAGATAATGCACTTCCTATCCATTCAGCAGTGGAAAATCTTGTCTGTAGGATTTGGGGTAATCCTGAGGCAAAACATGAAGCCCCAGCAATACTACGTAAGCTGTATCCTCTTCCAGTGGATAAAGCTGCTTTGTGGGGGACCTTGCCTAAGGTAGACAGGGCGTTGGTTACTGGTGATTCTGTACTTTCGATGCCTGCTAATGGGGATGCTCTCCCTAAAGATCCTACTGATAGAAAGATTGAGGAAGCAATTAAAAGATCTTTCAAGCTGGTTGCAGCCCAGCTTGGAGTATCTATCTACTGCACTTATGCTTCTAGAGCGTTACTCATATGGCTGGAGGAAGAACGAGCCAGAGTCAAAATAAAACGGATCCCACCTGGTGCCATACGAAGGAAACGCAGGCTATTTAAACTTGCAGCTAATTTTATCCATGATGCAGCTGAGGATTCTCTTAGACTCACAATTAAAAATATGGCATGCCTCACAGTAGCCTGGAGAGCTATATGGCTACGTCCCTGGACCTCATCACTAGATCTCAAATGTCAACTGCTGTCTTTACCATACACTGGTGGCAAGCTATTTGGTGAATCCTTGGTCCAGATCATGAAGGACTTTGCAGAACACAAACATTCCTTACAACAGCCGAAAAAAAAAAGCTCTCTTAGAAGCTCTTCATTTTCTTATCCTCGCAAGTCTCTGAGTTACTTCCATTCTCCTCCAAAGTTTAAAGGAGGGAAAAGAAAGTATAAGTTCTCACATTCATTCCATGCCAACTATGAAAGGACATCTCATTTTCAGCGAGACGCCAGACCATCAAAAGGAACTTTCTAAGAACATAGGCTGGCTTCGTTTCTCAGGAACTGGGAAGAGTGAAAGATTCAGAAATTTATACTGAATAGACTTCAATATTTCTAGACAATGCTTAATTGCTAATGCTGATACTTAGAAAATTTGTTGTTTCAAAATTAGATTTAACTGATTAAATGACTTAAATCTTAATGATTAATTATGATTTTCTAGAGAAATTATAGATTTAGGGGAGTTTTTTGTCACATTCAGTTTGTAGGCTTCTCAGTATTCTTGAGATTGCTCGGACTTTGAAGTTTTGCACTCTTCCACTGGGTTTCTTCTAGGAGCAGGTATCTGCAGAACCTGCCAACATCGGATTTTTCTGCAGTCTAAAGAGGAAGTAATGTTCTAAGAAACCTAGGTGTTTCAGGAACCACAGAATGACTGGGTATGCACTGTTTGTATAACTGGTGGTATTCCTGCATCTTTACATAGCAAAGGAAAAGAGTGCCTCTAGAAGTCGTTTTTATAGCAAGCTGATTTCACTACAGCCCCAGTGGTTTCCTCAGTTAGAGAAGACACTGAATTGTGGACAGTCAATGCCCACGTCAATAAACTGCAAGACATACAACAAATAGTGAAAATGTATGTTTTTTTTTAATTTAAAGTATAGACTATGCAGAGCACCTGTCCTGGTCAGCGCAGATATATAAATAAGTCTAAATTTCCATCCTGGGCCATAAAGCAAGAGAAATAAAGAATTTATGGCATCTATAGACCTCAGGGGAGGGGTGGGAGGAGTATGAAAGCATGCATTTCTAAGTTAGCTTTACAGGGAGTATGAAAGTATAGCTTTTCACCTCTCTTCTTACATGATATCCAAGTGTATTTGTCCTCTTGTACTCTGTAAAATCTTAGGAAGATCAAAGATCAAGGCATCTACAGCAGCAGGACTGCTACTATGGTTACACAATATGTTCACACATTTTGTTGAATTCTTTTGCCTCTTGTCTTCAACATTTTGTCACAAACTATTTTCCAAGACATTCCTAGCTATGCTATGAAAGACTTTCTGGAAATGATGGGTGAACAGTTCTTTGATTGTCAGGTAATCTATTAGTCTTCCTTCTTTCTGTAGGTTGATTATCAATGAGGATGTAGTTTGTAACTACAACAGTATTTTTTTTCTGCTGTACTTACAAAGATTTATTGCAGCCTAGGTTTGTTTCCAGGTGTACCTAGCAATGATTTTTGCCTCACCACAATAATTCTAAGGTCAATCCCTTCTAGCACAAGCTGTGATGTCAGCAGACTGCCAGGAGGATTTTAGTCTCTGAATAGATTGGATTTGGCAGTGATCTTACTGTGTCCTCATTCACACACACATGCTTTCTTTGATGGTTCTTATTTTAATTCTTGAGCATCTCTGTCACCTGATTTTTTAAATCATTGCTTTGATTTCAGTTTGAACATTTTTCCTCCAGAAATAGCAAAGGTTTGCTTAAATTTATCTCAAGCAGATTTTTCTTTAAGATACTTACTACGAGTAGGTCAGATTCTTTGGCTAACAACAACTTTTTCAACTTGTTGCCATTTAAAGCCAGAGCTTAATCTCCCAGTTTTTGTGGCTTCTTCCAAGATTGAAGATCAAATATTAGATGTGCTAAAGAAAACCTACTCAGAAAAATAAGTTATTTTGTCTTAGCAAGGTTGGAAATAGTAAAAAGTTTTGAAATCTGAATTGATACAGGTGCTTACGTGTATAGGGAAAGAATTATTTACCTGTACAGTCCTTGGTATCCCAGTCAATTTAGGAGTGTGAGCAGAAACCCATTAGGTATTGGGGCAGAAGTTCTCTGGGTGTCTACAGGAAAGCCACAGTACAAGGTCCTGTAAGCCTTCTGTGGCGTCATGTGGCTGCTTATACTTAAACGTTTCTGGGCTGTTGCCATGAAGGCACAGAAAAAGAAATTTACTACCAACAAATTCCATCCTCAGCATCCTCTTTCTGCCCAGAAGATAGCCCAGAATGCTTTACCCATTTTGTTTGTTTTATGTTGCCTTTCATCTGACAGTTGTATTATGAGGAAAAGTAGTATATTGCTAACCATATATTGAGTTGTTTTGCATGTCCATGAATGTGGCAAAGTTTAGTGGGAACTAGTTGCCTGCTGGACTGCAGAGGCATCGTAATACTGTCCTCCCCATTCTGACTGGTTGCTGCATGTACCCATATCTAAGGAAGAAAAATTGAAAAGTTGAAAGAAGAAAGGAGATTTCAAGGTACATATTTCTTTCAATAACTGATGAGCTTGTGAAATGGAAATACTTTTTTAAACAAAAAAAAAGTTTGTACTTTGTATTTATACATCATTATTGTTACCTCCATACTTCTTCATCTCTCTTAATCATTAGGTACAAGTTTGCTGTATGTTTCATTAAACAAAGGGAAAAGATACATGTATTCATATATTAGCAATCATTTATGAAAAATATTTAAAGCTTTTAGAGTCTGCTTTAATACTAAATGCACTGTCCTTGAAGGAGCAAGAAATGCCTGGTACATATTAGTACATACAAAAATTACTGGTGCGTCTTTATTAACAAACTTTCATCCTTAAAAAGCTAGTGGCATGGAAATTATTTCTAAGAAAACAAATTGTAAAAGTATCCCTAAGCTTAGCTGTCATGGTCATCTGAGCTAAATATAAAATTCTTACACATTCTCACCTCTTGTTTTGTTCTTTTTCAGTACTTACTGTCTCAGTCTTAATTGAAGGCACTGCATACATGATGCATTTCTAAATACTTCTTAAATTTTCCAACTGTAATTTTAGGTAACCCAATTTGTACCTTATTTTTCATTTCAGGGTATTGCACTAGATAATTTTAAAGTCAGCAAGCAAAACCACAAACAAAAACTAAATGATCTATTTTAATAGATCTTGATATATTCTGTTTGTATTTTGGAATAGTTTTATGAACAATCAGAAACAAGATTAGCAAATCTTGCAGATGCTGTATCAAAAGTTCTGACTTTAACGTTTTTGCAATATAATTTTATATGTTCTAAAGCATAAAGTGTTTTATAGCTCTTAGGGCATCAATATTCATAATGGGACAACTCAGCGACTTTTGTAGATTGCTTCTTGGCAGCACACAGAAAACCCATTCATTTCCCCAGAGCACCAGGCTCCCTTCTTTGTTTTGCACCCCCACGGGTACAAAAGTGCTGTCCAAAATGTTGATGTTTTCACTTTTTTGCTCTCTCCTGTTTTGTCTTTTATCCTCTGTTTCTTTCCCTTACAACCAAAACATTGTATTAATCTAATACAAGTGTTTATAATCCAGCTTGAATCAAGGTACCATGCAATATGTTTTCTTTTCCTGAGCAAGGAGTGGAAAGCACCTTGGGTAATCCCATTTCTTTTTTCACTGCCAGAGTCTTGGCAGAACTTCTTTCTGGACTTTTCTGGTGCAAAAACAGAGTGAATACCCAGGTTCAGATTTGATTTTGCATCTGCTGTAACTATGGTCTTATACCAGTGCCCACCTCCATTCAGGTGCATCAGCAGTTTTGTCTATTTGTTTTTAATTAGACAGTAGAATCTGCATCCTTGCTAAAACAGAAAAAACAGACACAATACAACCAGCTGTGTAAGTATTTCTTTACTGTTTTGCGTGTAAATACATTTGGTTTACAAAAATACAGACAAAAAGCCCTAAGAGCAACACAAAGCAAAAAATTCTTCTATCCAGATTTATCTGTTACCAATTAAAATCGTTGAACTTTTTATTGGATTAAACACAGAAATGTCTGATATTTTTTCATAAGGTGGTGGTGTATTATTTATTTACTGTGTATTTCCAGCCTAATGAATTATGCTGGATAGGATCACACTTTAGAACATTTGCACAGAGTTTCTTGACCAGTTTGAATAGGGTACAAATGCAGTTTTTAATTTGTTTTCATTCCTACATGTTGCAGTGTAATGTTCTTCACTAAACGCTCTTACCTTGAAGTCATAAACACTTCAGGTCATTCTTTGAAATTATAACCTGATACTATTTCAAAGTGAGAGTCTTGTCTTCAGTGCTTTTGTAGCCTATTTTAATGACTCTAATGCCCTCAGATGGGGGCAATGAAGAAAGTACCTTGCTATCTGATGAGGAGACATGCAATTTTAAAATACTGTGTTCTTTCTTTAGCATTTTTCACACAGGTTCCTTCCAAAACAATCTCCAAATGAGTGATGTCTTTGTAATCTGCTCATGTTTGCAGTGTCATAAACATTTGCACTTTGCTGCTGGATGATTGACATTTTCAACTAGAATTCATTTAAGTGTTAACAACCTAAATGTTCGCATTATCAATGGGCACAGAAGATCAGTGATATTTATCCTCATGCCATGTACACGGCAATAGCTTAAAACAAAGTTAAGCCAATATGATCAAGTTTAGAGTTTTGGCCTTCGTGCATTTTAATTTTAACATGAAGCTTTTCTTACATGTTGGTAAGATAGGTGTTCCTACCACTTCTGTGTATGCACAGAAAAATAAAATCTCTGATATGCAGTTTTAAAAAATGATATGCATGGTAGAGGTGTACTTCTTTTAAAATATGAAAACTTGAAATCTTCCAAAGCCAAAAACAGATGAGGAGATGAGGGGTACCAGCTTGGTGGAAAATTGATATACTGTTGTTTTGCAATAGTGAAATGCTTCTCGATAGGGTATATATTAGCTAACAGTATAACCTGTGAGACCTTGTACGTACTTTATTGCTTTGATTCCATCTAACAATGTGGATATTGTAAATATATTTTTATTTACTTGACACTCTATACATTTCTTTATATTTTCCATGAGTTGAAAGTCAGTAAATAAAAAAATAATAATTTGTTCTTTGGTACATATATAAAGTCCTGTGTTTCATTTAAGACAATTTCACCCATAAGTGCAATTGTAGCGTTTTTTAATTAGAAGTGGTTTGGAGCTGCTGCTGAAATCTTCACCTTGAAACTGAAGTTCAGTTTTAAGTATTCAGAAATAGACCAACTAGATCTATTTCATAAAATACAGGCTTACCACAGCTACAAATCTGTTCAAGGTTGCTGATGGCACTGCAGCTTTTCCACCAACGAGGGAGAAACTGCAGTGCTTTGCTAAAGGGATCTTTCTTCCCTGCCTTTCTTTCCTTTCTTTGTTTCTGTTGTGCTCCAGATTATCATCATCATTGTCAGAACATGTTATTATTTATGGATTAAGATAGAGAGGTTGATCTGATAAGTAATGAAAAAAAACTAACCATGCTCTTAACTACTCAGTTCTGGCTGCTGTAAGCTGAATTATTGCTTTACCTGTATAGAGTTTTAACAATTTTAAAAGCAACTTATTATTGATAAAATACTGATCACTATCAGGATATGGACTTTGCTTTTCTTCTTAGGCTATTTTCATTTGTTTCTTCTGCACCCTTTTAATGGAATATATAGGTCTCTTGAAAGGTAAGGCTGAAAATTGCAAGTCTGGCCTGCATTATGTAACAAATTATTTGAAATGCAGCATTTTATTTTCTTTGTACAAGTAAAGAAAACCAGTATATCCCATTTAACTAAGTTCATTCTTCATTCGTGTTGAAGGAGTCAAAGAAAATAAATTTAACAGACTAACTTCACAGCACATCATAAGCTTGTTACTCTGAGGAACAGATAATTATTATTTTTTTAACTTTACAACCCACTTTTTAATGCTTGCAGTTGCATCTAAATTGCTTCCAAGCCAAGGGCACGAGTCTTATGCCCTTGTATAAGTCATGCACGATGAAAAAAAAAAAAAAGAAAACCACAAAAAAAACGTCCTCCACTGAAGACATTCGCTGTTTAAACCATTACTACACCATGTATTCATGTCAACTGCATCATATTGACTTGTCTCTCCAATGTGATGTGGGTTTACTAAAGGATTATAGGGCTGCTCACATGCTTTTTATAAACTCTGCATGCATGGCTGATTTTGCCTTAACGAATCGTACATCAGTTAATTCATTTTGTTTGTTTGTTTGTGTCTCCAGTGATGCAGAGGACCATAAACCTCTAAAAAAAGGAAGCCGGACACCTTCAGACAGAACTGTGAAAAAAGAAGACAGTGATGATAGTTTAGTTGACTATGGAGAAGGTGTAAATGGTCAGTTCAATGAGGATGGCTCCTTTATTGGACAATACAGTGGTAAAAAAGAGAAAGAACCTGCAGAAGGAAATGAAAGTTCTGAGGCTCCTTCTCCTGTAAATGCCATGAATTCATTTGTGTAATCAAAGAACTCGATCCCCTTGTGTCTTCTGTTTGTTTAAAGCACTTGTACATCCTCCTTCTCATACTATGAACATGCAGGTAACAAAGCTCCTCACCTCAAAACGTTTATGCTATGAGAACATGCCAGTCAATACAATTACTCAGTATGGTGACACATCAAGTGGTATGTTAGTATGAATCAAAATACAAAATTCAAATTTTGTTTGAAACTTGTTTTTTCTTACTTTTTTTAAAAGGAACTGACACTAAAAATTGACTTCTAATTTTGTTTTCTGTTGAAAATATGGTATAATGCATGAAAAAAAATGCTACACAATTCACAATCTCGTGTACACTATAAAAACATGGTTGGACAATTTGTTATGCAATCCTTGGCTGAATCCCTGGATATGAATTCCGTTTTCATTGTCAGAGTGTTATAGTAGTATTATATAGAACTTCAATGTCTTTGTGGACATTGTTGTGAAATTGGTGACTTAATGTCTAGCTATCATATGTCTTTTTGCAAGACAGTTAGGAACAGTATGTACAGTATATAATTGCTAAATGATTTAAGTATGACACTTGCATTTGCTGATGCTTAATGAGACCCTACTATCTGCTCTTTGCTCCTATTACTTTATAGCCTTTTTAATCTATCAAGTATTACAGCAGTACAGTGTTCTATTTTTACATCAAAACACATTGGATTGATTTTAGGGCATAAAAGATACGCATTGCAATGCATTTTGGAATTTGTACAGTCACTGAAAGAAAAATTTTAAAATGACAGAAAATATTCCAGAAAAGACAGGGCAAAATACATTCAGTGCCTTTATACAATATGCATTCCATAATGCACTGTACTATGAAGTCAGTTGCTGCAGTAAACTGTGATTAGTGGACAACTATTGTTGCCAAATAAAGTAAAAATGTAAAATAAAATAAAATTTTAAAAAAGTGTTATGAAACTGTTGTGCTAAAAATGGAAGGTTTAAAATGTTTGAAATTACACAAAGGAAAGTATGGGTTTTTTTCCTTTAATAAAAAGAACACTTCCTAGACAGTTACAGCACAACATGTTTTCATGGCCTTAAAAGATATATTTAGGAAAATAATAAAACAAGCAATCAAACAAACAAACAAACAAAAAAAACCACACATGACAAACAACCAGAATTAAATTATTTACTAACACAGCAAGGTATAAGCTCTTGTAAAATAAACAGCTAAAAAACAAGCTAGCCAACTACACCAGCAAGAGTGCATTTCCCTCTGTGTCCTGGCCTGCTCAGTGTGGCAGCTTTGGAATTATCTACACCCCAAAGCACTGTGGGGTTACCACTCACAACCGCAGAATTCAATCTGACAAGTGCTCGTATGGTTTAGTGGTAAAGGATTACCATTATCAGTTACAAAATTATTTTCTCACATACTATATCAATCAAGTGTTTACCTCCAAATATAAATTTTTATAACAACCTATGGTTGAAGGAATGCTCAGTTTCATTTGCCAATAAATTGGTTTTTCATAACTTGCATCAAGTTTAATTTTAAGTAAGCTTTTTATATGTAGATATTTTGTTGAATTTGTAAATACACTTAAAGCGTAGGTGCTATATGCTTCTAGGTGTTACAAACAAATAAAACAAGAAAGCTTATGTTGTACTGTGTAAGAAGTACTATAGCCAATGGTGTGCATGGTATTTTAAAGCATCTACTTAAATATATATATATATTTTTTTTTGCTGTGAAAACAAAATAGTGAACTGTTCTGCTTTTTTACTGCAGATTCCTAATTGAACCATTCAGAGCTTTTGCCAGTGCATTACATCAGACCATAGTACACGTCACAGCTTTCATGTATATATTGTAGGTAAAGCACAACCGAAGTGATCATAAATGTACGCTAGCTGTAATAAGCTTCTTTTGCACCTTTGAGCTTTTCATTGACCAGTTTTCTTAATGGGAATCGAAATAAGAAATGAATTATACAAACATTGACTACAAAGCACAAAGAGAACATTTCTTAATAAGATTTTACCAATGGTTTTGGTAAAAGAGAAGTATAATTTTATTTAATTGTAGATGCTGAATTATCTGTGCATGTGGGGGTAAACATACAGGCTCACTTCTGTAATAGTGCAACAGATTTTGTATTAAAAATAAATGTGGTTTTAAAATTTCACTGTTTGTTCTGTTTACACTAGCAGTAAAAGTCAGATCTGATTCACCATGTAATTAAGGATTCAAATTGGAAAAAGCATGAAACAACTCTTATCAGAAGCTGTTCCCACGTTGTTACAGGACTTTATGTACCGCAACCAAATTACTTATGGACTATTGCCTATCTTTACATACCACCATTTGAAAACGATATGAATTTGTCTGACCATTTCCCATTGAAATCTGCTGCTGTTTACACTTTACTTCCATGGATGCTTTATTTAGTTGTATTTCTGCAGTCATGTCCATACCTGTAAGCGTGAATAAGAGAAAATAAGAATGTCCATTCAAAATTAAGGGCCTTCAGATAAGATCCCAAATAAGGATTTTGTGTCCTAAAGGACATACAAAATTCTGAGTATTCATTTCTAAACATGATATTTAACAGTACATGAAGTGAGGTGAGTTTAACACCTTTCACAGTACACAAAATCCATTGCAATGCTCTTTTCACACCCTGTCTGTTCTTTGTATGAATGGAAACGCGCTGGGCAGGAGGGCAGTTGCTCCACAGAGAAGGCTGCAGGAGAGTCATGGATTCCAAGAGGTGCGGACGCTTCAGGAAGTACGTCAGAAGGTTGATGTTTGTGATGCCCAAAAGAGGGATTTTATCACTGAAGCCATTCTGTCTGCCCTCCGAGCCACCTATATACTGGACCCCTTTGGCTATTCTCACTTCTGTCACCTGTGTAGTCACAACAGTTGCATCCTCAGACATGGGGCTGTCTTTCTCTGTGCAGGCATCTATTGATTTTTCCAGCAATGTACATTGACTGGGAGATATGAAATACAACTGTTTCTATTTTGATTAAAGATAATTCCTAGAAAGAGGGATCTGAGTTCCCTAGGCTTTGTTGGGACAAAAGATTTCACGTGATAACTGTTTTTGGAGACACACTTCTGTTCATCTGTTCCTGTTTCCCAAAGTGCATTAATACATACAGTCACTACATTTTCCTTTTAGTGATTTACTTTTGCTTTTGGTTTTATTCTCACTGAAGTGATTGTATAAATCCAGAGGGAATTAAAGAGGATACCCCATCAGTAGTTTTTCTTGTAATCTTCTATTCTCACATTGTTCCTAGGAAAATAGAGTTTCCTTGTGGATCTGCATAGCAGAGGCAAAGTGGCAAAGTGAACCAAATTCTTTTCATGTGCTGTCTGGCCCGTTTCGAGACGGAATTTGGAGAAATAATAAATGAAGCAATATTTTCTACAGTACAGAAGTGGGCTTTTTGTTGTTATTGTTGTTTTCTCTGAAAGAAGGATTAGGGATAAAAGCAGGAAGATGTTGAGATGTTGAGAATTGTCCTTTGTTATGTGTAATTGGAAAGTAATTGTCCTTTGTTGTGTGTTCCTGTCTCTCTTCCTCTCCTGGCCTTCCCTCTTCTGCTATCTTAGGAAAGAACACTTCAGAGAGCTGGCAGAAGGAGCGACTGATGTCATGGGAAGATGGAAATAAGTGAATATGCTACTGTAGGGGTCTACCCCCAAATAATGCTTTCTGGGGTGCAAATTAACTCCATCTGGTCATCATTTTTAATCTCTGAGGGGATTCATGTTTTCTCTTGCTGCTCTTTGTGCACATGAAGTGGAAACTTTAGACCAAGCTGTCAAGATAAGTGCATGTCAACAGGACGTTGACTGACAGTAGATGTGATACATCGTGACTGTAAGCAAACAAATAAATTCTCATCCTTGTGGTCTCACAACTTCCGGCAACAAAAATATATGCAAACTTTCTTACTGTACTCAAATGTAGGTGATCCAGTAACAAATCCAAATCCTGTTTAGTATCTTAAAAAATGAACCCTTCATTTGAGAGCTGGAGCAGTATACCCAACTGTGCATTTGGCAGCACTTGCTTTGTCCCCTGGGGAAGCACTGCAGGATAAAATTAGAGCAAGCTTGCTAGCAATGGGATTGCATATGTTCCATGCTGAGAAATGAGGCAGGGCAGGGGATGGCTTCTGTCAGCAGGTCCCCTCCAGCCTGTTGTCCTCCCTGACCCTGAGGTACCCAAGTAGAATAAAGAAGTTCAAAAGATGGTGTTTCCCCATATGCTGGGGAAAAAAATAAATAAATAAATAAATAAATAAATAAATAAATATATATATGTAAGCTGAATCTCTAAATAGGAGTTAATTCTGCCTGGATTTCTGTTATGTTTTGGATATTAGTGAAGAGGAGGAAAAATTCAAGGTCCCCAGTTTTTCAAGTTGTACAATTATATGGTCCAGGGTTTCAGACCTAATCCTAACTCTAGCCTGACTTCTGGGAAATTACTCACTCATGCTGTATTAAGGAACAAACTATATTTATTTCCAACAGTAAACTATACTTGATCCATATCTTCCAGAGGATGCTGCCCTATTTCCCAGTCCAAAGGCCTCTAAAAAGGGATGCTTTTATCTTGAAACCCATCACCTTATCTGACAGGTGATAGCCATTTTTGTACATTGCTCTGCCATTACTCCGTGTTTGCACAGATCTCAAGGACTTTGAGTCTTCATAGGACTAAGGGGACAAATTAGGTTTTCCTAATTCTGGTATTCCAAATATATTCCAAATAGATGGTCTGGAATATATGAGCTGTAGTGAGGGAGTCCTTGTGGACATGCCAGTATGAAAAGGTTTTTTGTTTATGTAGTGTTGCGTTTCTATTTATGCATATATTGTTTCGAGATACTTACAAGAACTTATCAGTCTTAGAGACTTTTCTCATATTTAATTGAAAACAGCCAATAAATTTGCATGCTTTGGATGGGAAAAGTACTGTAACAGATGGACAAACACTCAAGGCAATTGCTTAATTTTCTTTACTTTTTGAAGCAAGCTGGGATTTTGCTTGGAAAGCAACTGCTTTTTGTAAGTATAGGTCAAGGCCAGCTGAAATTCCCTTAGCTTGGGAATTTGACTGGTATTGTTCTAATAAGATGAGGAAAGAGGGAATTTTCCAAGCCCTTTAGATAAGGAAGATACAAAGAAGCCACATAGTGAAGACTCCAAACTTGGAATGCCAGCTTCAATGTTTTTGAAAAACTTCTTAAGGGAAAAAAAAAAAAAAAAAAAGAAGTGGGAAGAGGACAGTTAATTGAAACAATTTTTGGCAAATCGGAGGACAGAGTGAATGTAGGTGAAGTGGACATCAGCTGGAATATTTTGATTTTCATTAAAGAGAGAAAAAATGTCCTTTGCTAAGCCATCTGGCAGCCTCTGGGTACAAATGCAACATAAGGAAGCACTAGAAAAAGCATTTAGACTGCTTCTAAGGGAATACTGTACATTTAAGTTGGTAGGCGTTGACAAACCATAGTTTTATGTGTAAATACATAACTCAATCAATCAATCAGTGAGCCAATGATCAGGCCAGAAATTTGATGCCACTGAGGTTATTGTTTGTTCCTGGCTGTGTTACAACAATGAACTCTTGGTTCAATTTTTTTTTTTTTTTTTTTCAGCTTTAGTAAGAAACCAGACTCAGCTGTTTTATTAAAATTAGTCAGTGACCATAAACTTTGTCAAAAGGAAGGTTTTTGAATTTTCCTAAAATGAATTTTGTTTAATTCAATAGCCCAGTTTTAAAGCTTTAAAAATAGCAATTGACCACTAGGGGGAAGTCACAGTTGTTTGTTAGCAGAAGCCCATGAAAACAGCGATCCAAAACGATGCATCAAAGTTCATATCACATGTGAAAGCATATATTTATATATAATATGCATATATAAAATACTGCTGTAAGACACAAGTTCATAATAATTTTCCTGTTTTGAAAAAATATATATATGTTTTTTAATTGTTTCTCTGAGTACTGTTGCCAGCTTCTGCCTTTCCCCTGCGGAGGGTGCTGCTGGGTTACAGAGGGAACAAGGAGTCTGCCTTTTTGAGCCATGAAAACCCCACGGGACCATAAAAGCAAAGAGTTGAATGCATGATCACGTTACCATGCTGCTCTGGTCACGTTGAGCTGCATAGGATATTAGGTGCAGGATGCTATTCATTTAATTACCTGTGGCTATGAAAGCAACAGCTGCTCTGGAAAGCTGGTGGTCTCAAGACCAGCTGAAGTAGCCAGGAACAGTCCACAATAGTTCTCAAATGTTTGTGAATCATTTAACAGAGTGCTTGTTGGCCAGCAAGCACTCTGCATGGTGCTTGTTGGCCCATGCAAGGCACTGTTTTAACAACAGAGTGGGTGACTGGGATGTAATGGTTAGAAATTTTTCCAGATGCTGCTTATTCTGCTCTTACAGACATAGACAGAGGACACCATGTTGTCTCCCAGACACAAATTCAGGCCTCTGCGCAGGATGAGACCACTACATTTTTTTTCTCCTTATTTCCCCCACTACAGGGTCATGTAACTCCAGCATAGACAAACCCTGAGCAGCAAACAGATGAACACTCACTGAGATGAGTCAGACTTTAAAAAACATTATAGGGTTGAGCTCATCATTTTGCAGGAACTCCCTAGTGCATACAAGAGGCTTTTCTCTTGTATATGTGCATATTTGAAGATGAGGAAGCACGAGCTATGTGTGTGTGAGAGACACAGTAGGAAGATGGGGGAAAAGGTACTAAAATTAGATCCCCTTGAAGTTGAGTCTGTATTGTATCTGCAGTTTAATTTGGTGCTGTATATGCAATTATATTAATGATCTTATTCTAATGTGCACATTTGTTATCATGACCATAAATTACAAGGACATGTTGTGCAGAATTGCTGTTTGTAAAGTAGAATGGTAAGAACAGTGGGGCAGGGATGCTTAGTCCGAAATTCAGCATCCATCCCTGTCCCAAAGGCAGACAGAAATAGCAATTTTTGAAGATGTAGGCAGAATCAGAAATCAGCCAAACACCTTGCTATTTTGTCAACTCCTAAGTCAGTGTATGTAGCCACCAGTGCTTGGCAGCTATAAAATAATAAAGGTTTTCATAAAGATAGTGTTGATTTGGCTTATTTGTAGCCAATTGGCTCAGATTTTTGTGAGTCATTTGAAAGGGCAGCATGCTGCTCCTGGCTGAATTTATGAAAGCAAAAGGGACACTCAACCCATGAAAAGGCCACACTGGGTAATCTGTAGGCCAGTAGCTACCCAGTCTCACTGAGACAGGATGCTTATCGGGTTTGAGTTTGTCAGGATTGCCCTTAATCTCCATGTCAAAGAAGAAAGGCTTAAGGTCTTGACGCATGCAGGTGAGATGAGCTCCTCACGCAGCAGATTGTGCTAGGCTGGGCCAGTGTCACTGTGGCAGGGAGCAACTCGGTGCTGGGCTCATTTCTTCTGACACTTGTGCAAGCAATCCCTCTTCGGGTATGACCAAGTCAGTCACAGTGATTAACCCCATGGATCAGGACAGCAGATTATCTCCCAGGCACAAAGAACCATAGAATGGTTTGGGTTGGAAAGGACCTCAAAGACCACCCAGTTCCAGCTGCCTGCCATGGGCAGGGACACCTCCCACCAGACCAGGTTACCCAAAGCCCCATCCAGCCTGGCCTTGAGCACTTCCAGGGATGGGGCACCCACAGCTGCTCTGGGCAGCCTGTTCCAGTGCCTCACCACACTCACAGCAAAAAATTTATTCTGAATATCTAATCTAAACCTACCCTCATTCAGCTTAAAGCCGTTACTCCTTGTCCTATCAATCACTACACCCCCTGACAAAGGGTCCCTTCCCCAGCTTTCCTGTAGGCCCTCTTTAGGCACTGGAAGGCCGCTGAGAGGTCACCCTGGAGCCTCCTCTTCTCCAGGCTGAACACCCCCAACTTCCCCAGCTTGTCTTCATAGAAGTGCTCCAGCCCCTTGATCATTGTCATGGCCCTCCTCTGGACTCATTCTAATATTTCCATGTCCTTCTTGTCCTGGAGGCCCCAAAGGTGAATGCAGCACTCCAGGTGGGGGCTGCTTCTTGGGGTGAGCACTGTGACATCTGTGCAACAGCACCCAGAGGTGGCAGGAGGAGGAACCTGCAGGATGTGCACAGCTTTGTAGCAGGACATCTGCTGCATAGAGTGAGGCTGTGGAGTAAAGCAAGAAAGCCTGGGATGCTCAGAAAATAAGGTGTTAAAAACACCACTTAAAGATCTAAATCAAACAAAATAGAAAAAGCATTGTGTGTTAGCCTCCCATGAAAACATCAGTACAAGAATTTTGGGGTTAGAGAATGGAACATAGCCAGAGGTCCCTGATTAAAAATGAAGAAAATCTGGGAAATTGTTTCTTCTTGCTGTTGGTGGTGAGAGTGGAGTTGCTGACACTGGAGCTGGGACAGATTTTTCAGCCAGAGCAGGCAACCGCTGCCCTGCCAAAGCCATCAAGGCTGCGTCAATTTACACCAGCTGAGACCTCTGCTTGTGGCATTTTATGCAGGTCTTTGGGCAGAGGTTTTCATAATGAATTTTATTTTTTTTTTAGTGAATAACCATCTAATAAAGTGTCAGGGTTTCTCCACTAATGACAGCAGCCTCCAGCAGGGACACTACAGCCCCAGCCAGCTTACATGTTAGAGACAGCCACATGGCTGGAGACTGATCTTTCTTTTCTAAATTACGTATTTCAGGCTGCAACTGAAAAATGTTCTGCTGCAAATAATAATAATAATAATAAAGCAAACAGATTTAATTATGTAGTTAAATTTTGGTGTGATTATTGCAAATTGGTAACTCAAGATCCGTAATAATGAAAATAAAGTAAAAGGACCTCTGGAGAGGCATAGTCCATGTTTTCAAGAGGCTGACTCTCAAAGTATAGATCTTAATTCTACACACAAAAGCTTCAGAAGAATCATTGCAACATCTTTCTTAATTGTAGGTAAGATTTTCTGTTTTTAATGGCTGCAATTTGATGTTTCTTGTAAAAGATATCAAGACAAATTTGCCTTGTCACCCATCTAAAGCTTGTCTGCAGGTTTGGTTCTGTTTTTTGTTTGCTGTCAGGCATTTATTTTTTCTTAATATATCAAATAGGATAGGTTTCAAAGATTATTCATATCCATCATCACTGGATGATGAGTTTTTCAGCAAGATGTTCAGAGAAAAATTGCTGTATACCATAAGAAAATGTCTGTCAAAAATCAGATACAACAATTAATGCAGCCTAGTCCTGCATTTAGACGTAGTCTTTCCTCTTGACTTAGTTTTTAATTTCAAGCAAGCTTTCTGTGTGAGACCTGAACTGATATAAAAACACACAGGTATTGAATCTGAAATGTTCAACTACTTCAGCTGACAAAATGTAGGCTAATGTATGAAACATACGGATTTCTTTATTTTAAGGCAAATGAAGATGGTAAATTTGGGGGAGAGAGGGGATGGGGGTTGGTTTCTGTTGAAGATAATGCAATGTGAAGCCTATAGGAGCAGAAATGACAACCTTGCTAAAAATGCTGTCATTAATTCACGTCTCACAGCAAAAATCGTTTTCTCTTCCCTTGCTTCCCTGTCCGAAGCCCAGGGAAGACATTTCTTCTCTGAGCATCTCTGGGTGCTGCAGGGTGATTTGCAGTGGCACGGTCTCATCCAGTGCTGGATCCCACAGCTGGCAGCACATTCAAAGGGGAAACAATTATAGCAAGGGGGAAATATTAAATAGAGGCTAATGCTTAAAGTGCATATTCTTTTCCTTCCTATGAAGGTGCTAGGTAAATGTCACACTCCCAAGCTGGCCACACACTGGAAGTGGTTCCTAAAAACAGGGCTGCTGCATCTACTTAACTTGTTTTTAACAAATATTTCATCACACATTTAAGGTAGTTTGGTATCTTTATAAAGACCTGACAAGTCTATAATTAGAAAACATTATTTCCAAACACCTTTTACTCAGGCCAGCAAATTCAAATAATAGACCAGTGTGTTATTAGATACCAACTCAAAGATACCTTGAAAGTACCCACCAGTAAGTCAGAAGGATCACCCTTTTCCCTGAACAAGGCAGATGCGTGCATCATCACCGCATACACAAAGATTTATCAAGGCTATCAGTTATCATGTTTTAATCTTCACTGCCTGCAGATGGGCAAAACCAGATCATTCTCCAGGCCTCCCCCTATCAAAATCAAAGAAAGTCTTGTGTTTATTTCCATTGAATTACCTGTGGTACTATTTCCAGCATGGGAACAGACTGCCTGATCAGAAGACAGAGGGAACCAGGGGCACCCAGTGCCCTGTCCAGGTGTGCTCTCATCCTCCTGGGCCACTGCCATGCTGCTGGTGGTGGTCAAGATTTTGCCATGGCAAGTGTCCATCCATTTAGGTCCTGGCCAAAGCAGGACTTAGCCAGAACTGTGGGCCTAAATACCTACTCATTGCTGGGAATGATTAGAAGTGACTGAGCTAATGACAAAGAGTGGGTGACGGGGACACTCCATGGCTGTCTAGGTAGGGCATGCCCTGGTGGCAGAGCCAGCTGTCATTCTCAGTATTGCTTATGCATTTTCACAGTGGTAGATTTTGACCCCTCACTTAAGTGCTTACTTTTGGAAAAAAGTCACTAGATATTGTGCTTTACTACTAATTCAGATTGTTACGTGAAATAAATTCTTGACATGTTATCTACTGGTAGGGCAGATAATCAAACCATGTGCTGAAAACCCCTTGAATATATTGTGCCAGCATCCATTAGGAGCTGTTAACGACCTGATGAGACACTGATGATGACTTACAGCGTGCTACTTGGTTGTGCTGTTACCTCACAGCAACAGTCTTAAACAGTGCTATTCTATTTAATTTTGACTTTCTAAATTCTCATAAAGACACAGTAGACATGCACAAATGACTAGTAATTTAGATGGCCACAAGGATTTTTTAAGCAAGTTCACTGCAGTATATCTTCACCTGCAAACTATCCTCCAGAAACAAATGCAACATTATTTTACATAAAACAAAATCATGTAGGATTATTATTTTATTCTCACTGCATAAAACATCCATACAGCTAAATCCTGACAAAGGTTTTGTTGTATAGGAAGCACAAAATCAGTGTGTATTCCTGAGAGGCAGCCAGTTGGCCTTGTTTATAGTCTGTGAATCACACATCTCTGCACAGAAGTGATATTTACCTCTCCATGTCTCGTTGTTCCTAGCAAACAATGGACAGCAAAATGAAAATGAGGTGTTTTTTTATAGGTTGTCTGGATTAATATGGTCATTGAAAGTTTCATGCCCACATTCAATAACCCCAGGCATTCTGCCTCAGTTCTGGTGCAGGTCCATGCATCATCCTTGCAGGTAGCATTGTCAACTTCATTAAACTGCGCACTATTGATTTTTTCACCTAAGATCCTTATAAGCTGTACACATGCCTAACCCTGAAGTGATATCCCAAATCAAATTTGAGGAGCTGTGTTCTTGAATGAAACCACAGATAACTTTGAAATATAACTTGATTAAAGTAAATGTCAAATGGCCTAGCTGAGTGTGACCAGGTGATAGTAATGTGATATTTCAATTACCTCTCACACTCCTACAACAACAGGTGTGCTGCAACAGCCTGCAGAATGTATATATACTTACACTAAAACATACCCAGATATTTTTAGTCATGATTTCTCAGAAAGCTTAGACAACTGCTGAAGCCTCTTCTTGGTTCCCATCCAAGGCTTAATGTAACTCCAAAATGTGTTAGTTTTCCTAATGTTGAATTTTGCAAACAACTGAAGTTTTCCAAGTCCTAATGCAAACATGTGTGTGGTTTTATCTCATTTGAATTCATCAAATATTTCTTTACCAAAAATTTCTTTGTAGTGTCGTTGACTCTGCAATGGTCTCAGTGGGTTTCTCTCCATTGCTAATTAGAGGCTGGGCTCACAGGCGTCGCTGTTAGCTCATTACTGGGCTGTTTTGAAGGGTTGTGTTAGGGATTTGTAGGACCTCAGAGGTACCTAGCTCCCAAAAGGCAGTGAGGACAGGACTCCAGCAGCTCCGTCTCTGCTCTCTGCAGCTCTTCAGCACCATCTCTGCATGGTCAGTGCACTGCACAGCTAAGGTATCCAACACTTCAAATCTTTGCACCTGGGAAGGGGAAAGGGCTGCAGAGGTGCCACCTGGCCATCAAAGGGCAAAGCCTACAAAGGGTAGTCATAGAATGGTCTGTGTTCCTTGGTCTTGGGGCCACTAGTCCTGTGGTCCTTTTATTTGAGAGCACGTATGTTGCTTCTCTGCTTAGCTCTATGCATTGACTGCCTATGACAACTGTGATACCCTGGAAAGATGGAGGGGGCTGAAGGGGAGAGGACAGCCCTCAAACAAAACTTAATTTATGTATTTTCAGGCCAAACCAGTGACTATACTTACCAAAAGGCGAGATAGGCAATCCCACAGAGCTCATGGGAGTGTAAGATATTATCACAAGTAGTAATCAAGGAGGATATGCTGCTTTTCTCTGAGATATTGGAGACTCTCCACAGCTACAGGAGGTGCTAATGATGTTAATTGATCTCATGTGGATGATGTATCTTACTGCTGTGCTCAGCTTTTTCTCTGTTTGTAATCATAAATGAATTTTACCTTAAGTTATATTGTCAAAGACTGAAAGACCACTTTTTTCCCCCCCTCCTCTCTGTCTCGTATGGCATGATCTGCTTAAGACAATATGCCATTAAATTCCTTTATTTGCTTGAGGCATAAGAAATCATCATTGTTAAATATAGATGTGATTGGACAGCATGCTAGATGAGCTCCTTTTTCCCATGGAAGGTTGGATGTAATGATCTTTTGAGGTCCCTTCCAACCTGGGCTATTCAATGATTCTATAATATGTTTATTTGAAGTGTTTCTCAAGGAGGGCACAAACATCTGTCTAATGATACCAAGCTTGGGTATTTCATGCAAACAACATATTTAAAAAAAAAAAATATGTGAATTAACAGAACCAATGAACAGGAAAAAGCATATAGGTGAAAGGACATGAATGTATTATATGCATATGGGCTGTCTGGTATATATGATGTAGTTATGCTAGATGTAAAGTACGTTTCATGTAGACATTCATTCAATCACTAATGACTCAATGGAATTCAGGGTAAGTGCCAAACTAAAAGGTGCAGGAAGAACAAGGTCGGTGGGAAATTAGGTAACAGGGGGAAAAAAAAAAAGGCAAAGAGATAAGAAAAATGTAAGTGATGCCACTGTGACTCTTCTACCACAGATGTAATTGCTTTGGAAGAAATTAATCTGCAAGATCTCCACATTGTGTTTATGTGAATAGGCAAGAACAAATCCATCTAAAAAAACCTCCTTGCCACAAAAACATGATGAAAGAAGAACTAACCTTGAGGGAACAAAAAGCAGAGATGGATGGCTAATTGCCCAAACCTAAAATGAGACTTCCTGCCCACTGCCACATGTACGTTTGCGTGATGCTTTAAAATGTTTTTGTTGGAGGGGGAAAAAACAATTTTGGAGCCAAGTAATTGCCACTCTTTTATTGAATGGTAGTTAATAAGACATCCGGGGAGAACTGGGTTGATTTAAATTCTTTATTCTAGAGGGTATTCAGCAATCATGTTCCAACTAAATGGATAATCAAATAAGTCACACTCTCCATTTAAAAATGTGGTCATTGTTAATGGACCTAACATCTGAAAGCACAGTTTCGTCACTGAGTCCAAGCATGGGTGCAGTTAAAAGCACAGTCCCTCTGAGCCCTTGACCCACACTACTTCTGACACCATCTCTGAGCCCAAGAGAAGCTGAGAAAAATTCTGCAAACATTTTGGATAGTCAAGTTACAGGTGGCAGACTACAGATATTTATGCTCAGTTTCAAAATGAGTGATTTCCTGCAGTTAATAATCTTAACCATAAATTGATCCCAGTTAGACCTTGAAATTTATGTGGCAGTGAAGTGAGTAGAAATAAAATTGGATTCTCACTATTCTCACCATAAACTTTGCTGTTTTTTTTTTTTTTTTTTTTTTTTTTTTTTTTTTTTTTTTTTCCCCTGTGGGTTCAGTTTCTTTTATGGTGCCTTTTTGGCTCCCGTGGACGTGAGTAGACTAGACTGATTTGAAATAGCCAGGTCCTAACACTGTCAGAATCCAGGCAACTTTGAAAAGTGATCTTAAAATAATTCAATATGTTTCTTTTTCATGCTCTTTAACAACTTTTTTTTTTCTTTTTTCTTTTTTTTTTTTTTGTGAGATCAGATCCATCACCAGAAGGAATTAGTTATTGTGGTTGCTCTTATTTATGTTACAACAGTACAAAGAGGCTTTGGGAGATTCCAGTGTGTTAAGTAATATTAAAAAATTTAGTCAATCTATTCAAACTTGTTTGTAAAGAAATTAAATGAAAATAGTTTTCCAAAACTAAAAGAACTTTAAAACTCTAAATGACCAAATAGGTAAACACCTTTCTTATTCAAGGTTCCAGCATGCCACAGATGAAACAGAGTAAACAGCAAATGATGGTGGATCTGGGTAATGAGTTTTATATAAGAACTAGCAAGGGTTGAGCTTTTGTGCTACTTGACCGCCTTGCCTTCACATGCACCCCTCAGTTTTATGCTGGCTTGGTCTTGACTTCTTGGATCCACAGGGAGATCACTGCTGGTCCAGGAAGGTTGGGCAGAAAGTTAGGTTGGTTCCTGGTGTGCTGTTGCTTAAAGCTACAAGTCTTGGGCATTACCAGCATTTGTCTCCATCCATCTACTTGATCTCCAGGATAATCACCCACTTCCAGGATTTTTCCTCCAGCAAAGATCTTCTTTCTGGGGTCACCCAGAGCCAATACAGTGTTTCTGTGTGCAGAAACACAATGCATAATTATCCCCCCTAACTGGTGGTTCTGTCTCATGTGTCTTTATTAAAGGCATGAAGCTTTTATTTAGTCCAGGTGTTCCTGCCTGGGAACAACACAACCAGGTTCTCACCATATTTCTCCTTTTATCTCTTACTCTCATTTTACACTTCTGTCCTTCCCCACAATTAACTCCTTTTCTTCACACTTTGCCAAAGAAGTCCTGCTGCAAAGCAGCTGGTAGTAGTACCTGGTAGACTGGAAACAGAAGTCTTGCACAGATGTTGGCAGTATGTAAGCAGGTACCACATACTGTCAGGCATTGCCCTCATAACATCATACACATAAAACTCAGGAACTGGTTTAATGAAATTTGTTTTATTCTGAACATTAGATTTAAGACTAAGAAGGTGATTTAGCAGCTCTGGTTAGTAAACTAGTTAAAAAGTCACACTCCAGAAAATTAATGCAGCAAAAGATGAGTTTTAACAACAAATTCTAGATGGTTTAGATTATGAATAGTTACTGAAATCAATGGTATTTACAGGCTGTAAACTATCATAGAGCTTGGCTGTAAGTTGAAATAATTAGCAATCTGAACCTATGAGTTTCATCAGAAAACTCATGAAGTGGGCAAGTTCATCAAAAAAAAGGAGGACAAATGGGAAATCACACAAAAGAATGACTCTTGTTTTTGAATCAGAGATTCTATAGGAAATCAAATCTCTGTCCTTGAAGGAAGTGAGAGATATTTTAGTCTGTTAAATCCCAGCAAGGGCAACTTGAATCAGTCATGTCAGAAGTATAGTCATACCACTGGAAGAACTCCAGGAAAGAGATTAGCAGTTGTTCAAGTAGGAAGTAATAAAAGCAATCCAGCCGCCGCCACCAGGGGAAGGTAATACCACACCAATATGATGCTCCTGTGATAATGGAGCATTAGGCTAGTGAGTGAGTTCATGTCATTGATAAAAGATAGGCTGGAAACCATGATTACTCCAGTGAAGTAAGTTTCACTCTAACAGAAAGGGTATAAATCATGCCTAAATAACAGCCTGGCAGTATTTCCAAGAAGATTAAATAGCGACAAATGTACCTGGATATAATACAAATGTTCTGAAGATTTTATTGACAGTGATATTCCACCTCCTGGCATTTTAGGTATCAAGTGGGAACCTATAGGTCCCATAAGAAATCAGTGAATTATGGACAGCAAACAGCATTCATAAAACTTCCAATTGCCAACACAACTACCAAACAAAAAGCTGAATGCTGACCCTGTGGCTCCTTCAGAGACCAGTTTTGCTGTGCTTTGACACCTCCAAGAGGTGAGGTCACATAGCCCTCTCCCACACTGGCTCCACAGCTACTAGCAGTACTGTTCCATAGTGCTGCACCTTGATGAATGGCTGTAGATACGAGCAAGGACATGCCCCAGCCTCCTGCTGGTCATGTCAGTTTAGAAAGGTATTTCAAGAAAACTCATTATATATTTTTATGTTATAATTCCTTAGAGAACACAGAAAGAAACTGAGCCAGCCAGACACAAAGATAAATGCAAACTACAAGTAAAAACACTGATGGCATTTGGCAAACTGATGAGTACTGGAGAGACCAAGGAGGGATGATAATGAATGGGAACTATTTTTCCAGGCACTGAATACAGCCACTGTGAATCAGATTTGGATGCTGTTTAGAGGTCTTAGAAGAAAATGTTATTCAGACTCTAGTTCTGAGCAGATCCTACATAACCCCAGTGGGTCGATGACACAGCTAGCTGCCTAACTGGAATGCTTTCATGGAAATATAAAATAGTTTCAAGGAAGATGGAGATAAACCATCTATCTTTGTTTATGGACTATCTGTATTCAGACCATGTACTATGACAAGGGTGTTCTTGTGGCTCTAATTTCAAAGTGTATGATTTAGTGTAGATGTACTTTACTCCATGACTGGCAGTCTTTTTCTCTGCTTTTTTTTTTTAAAAAAAAAAAAAAAAAAAGGACATTCTTTACTGACCCTTCAAAATATATGAACAAAATGCCTCAAAGAACTCCAGCTACGTTAAAAAAAAAAAAAAAAAAAAAAAAAAAAAAAAAAAAGAGAGAGAGATATGACTTTTCTTCCATAAGTGACAGAGAGAAAAATTTGACAGAAGAACTAGAAATATTTGGACAGAGGTAAAATAAGAAGGAAAACTCAAATACAACTGCCAAGTTATGGAAGTGTTAGGGGGAGTGCAGTAAAATTTTGAATTGTGTGAAAGAAAAAAGATCATGATAAGAAAGATGATAGAGATTCTGGAACTCTGTCCAAGACAAGGCAGAGAGGTAGGCTGAGATACAAGTCTGAACAGAGAGAGACAACAAGCAAAGGGCTGGATCTGCAAGGGGCCAGGCTGAAAGCTCTGGCTGACTCTGAGTAACCACAACCACATAAACCAAGTAAGCACAGGAAGAAAACAGAACTGAAGTGTAAAAGAGGAGTCACAAAGGAGAAGCAGATACTAAAGAGGGAACAAAAAATATCAGGATGGGTTATCAAGAAAGAAAACACTGGCTGTTGCACAGAAAGCAGAAGAGACATTAAGTTGCATGACATGGTATTTCTTCTTTCAAAAAAGTTGTAAAGCAGAGACAGCTCAAAAGGAAGGCTGAATCAAACTAAATGCAAGCAAGGAAAGAGCTGGGCAGAGGAGCTCAGCACAGCAGTCATAGAAGGCTCTTTTGATAGAACTATAAAGGATAAAAAGGGGAGAAACATGGAGCATGCTGGTAACTGCTCTTTTGCAACAAAGAAATTAGATATCAAAATGGCATTTACTTCAGTTTTTCTATTTTATAAATATATAGTGACATTTCTTTGTGAGGTTATATGATAAAAACAGCACACAAACATTTAAAATGAGATAAGAAGCATATTTCAGAATTATCTATTTAATAACAGTTTCTGCATTTTGTAAGTATGAAGGATGCAATGTAATTAAGTGGCTATAACAACCAAGTAGATATCATAGTCAGATAAAACCTATTGAAGGGAAATGCAATTGAACTTGCCCCATATAATTAACAACCAACCATCAGCTTGCTCAGCCCCTGCAGAGATGTGTTTTCATTAGCCTGAACTGGCTATTGATATCTTCCCACATTTCCAACATCCCCTGGAGCATGGGACAGCCTTTTGCACATGTATGTGGTCAGGACTGGTTGGGCAGATGTGGGGAAAGACTGCTAGGGGCCAGCCGGGGTAATGATTTTTAGCAGCTGAACGACAGGATCTGAGGCAATTATATAAAATGAATTCAGCTTGAATACAGCTAAAAATGTTTTTTAGAATCATGAGAAAGCAATGCTTTTTACTGTAATTACAGAAATTTATTTATACTTTTTTTTTTTCTTCGCCAGAATGACAAATGTTTAAGGAATGCAGGTCTGCATTATCAGAAGTTTTCAAACATTGTAGGAGTTGTGCAGGTCTGAAAGCTCAACACTGGTCAAGTGAGAAAGGAGTATGAGCAAGTTCCCCCACAAAGCTAGGACCTGGATCAGGCTTTTGATCTAATGGCACCAGGAGCTACTGAACTTCTGTAGTTGAAGAGATTCTCACCACTGAAGAAGCAGTTCATTGTTTAATCATTTTAGGCTGCCCATTTAAACTGGTTCATAGACACAAGTTTGAAAGTAAATGAGTGCAGCTTTTGTGGATGTGCAGAAGTAACTCCCAGTGACTGTGCGATTGCAATTTTTTGGCATTTGTCTGACAAACATGACCACAAATTCTGATCTAGCATGTTAATATTATAAAAATATGATCAAATAAGCCTTTAGTAATCCACCTGTGTAATTATTTTTTTATTTTATTGCTGTATGTGATATTGTATATCTTTTATATTATCAACATGGCACAGCAAATTAAATAAATCAAAAACATTTAAAAGAATCTCATTCAAAATTGCTATGAAGTATACTGTTTCCTAAATCCTTATATGGAGGAGGACAAGTTTAACATCTCAGTTCATAGCCAACCTTGGCAATCTCAATTTACATGTCTTTTCTTCAGGTGAAGGAGAAGTGTTGCAGGAAGAGAGATTCTTCAGAGCCAAGACATATTTTATTTTCAGATAGGGTAGCCAATCTGCCTTTGTTGTGTGGAGTGACTGCTCTGACGAGGTAGTGATGAGATGATAATTGAAGTACAATTGTGCACTTTTCAGTGTTGGGAATAACCAGATGATTAAAGTACATCTGAAAAGGACCAGTTGCTTGTTGTGGTATTTAATTCACAATTTCTATTAATCTGTTTGGATTTCTGACTCTTGCTGCCTGACAGCACAGCCACAGTTGCTACACATAGGGTAGGTAGAAGATCCATGCAGCCATGGTCCCTCATCTTGATTAAGTCTCTAAGTCTCTTCTTCCAGATATCTCTTTAATGTTGGTGTTCCATAATCACTCAAAATCTTGCATTACATCTCAATATTTCCAGGTCTTTTTCAATGTGTTTTCACAGTCCTTATCGGCCCTGACAGCCTTGACCCTGTACTTAGCCTACAAGGCTCAAACTGCTTCCAGACAGGGAGCACAGAAAATGTTTGACAAAACATGGTCAAGCAGTTGGTAGTGGGAAAATTGCAAGAACCCATAGACAGGCTTGAGGAACATTATGCTTGTGTTGTACAATAATTCTGAAAACTAAAACAGTCAAAACCCTTATATATATAAGGGTTCCAAGACTGAAACTTTATGTTAGTATGTGGACTTACTTTGCTCCTTAATGTTTTCATAACATCATGTGCCCTCCTGTGCTGAGGAGACGCTAAGGGTTTTTGCCTCTGCAAGGGATGAATAGGGGTGAGAGATGGAAGGAATCTAACATTCATGACTGAGCTGCCCTCAGCTTTGTTGGATTTGGTGAAAATGCTGGTGGGAACTCAGCCCTTCCATGTCTGCCTCATGTCAGCCATGTCAGTGAGCTTCAGTAACTGTCAGATGATGAGAAATACCAGCTAGTCTGCCTTCTACCATCTCCCAGTGCAGGGCTCTTAGCCCACCCACTGGGACATAAGGTACCAAATATCTCCTTCCAAATTATCCAAACTGTGGACAATATTCCTCCTGCTCTGCTTGTTTAAATGACACTGAACCCATGGCAGGGGGAACGCAGAGAGGGATAAACATGTGCAGAGTAATCCTTGGCTTGGTTTGCATTTCTCCACCATTTTTCCTCTATATGGTTATGTATGTGGTTATAGATACACATACAGAGTATCAAACATCCTGTCATCCATGGTGCTTCCTTTGGCTGGCAGAGGGTGAGGGTGCCATTTGTTTTGAGTCATGGTGTGGACACCTGAGCTGTGCTCTGGTTTGGATAGGACTCTTTGGGCACCTAGCCCAGTCAGTTGCAGCTCTGGATCCTGGCATCTAGGCACTGCAGAGCTGCATGTCACTGTGTCCCAGGCCCTGTGCTGAATATCTGTACTCTTCTGGCTTTGTTAAGTGGTCAGCCTGGTGAGATAAAGAAGGGAATACCTCGTTATATGTCTATAGACAAGAATTTAGGTGTTACAGAGATGGCAAAGAAGCTCATTTAGGTAATACAGCCTACACAATTCAGTGTGCTCCAAGGGGAGATAATTTCTGGAGACTACTGCCAAAAATATATGGTTAAAAATTTAGTAGCTTTTGGGGATAAAAATTTGACTTGAGAAGCTATAAGGATGATTAGCTCCCTAAATCTCTTCTGTGAATCCTATTAAATGCAACTTCTACAACCTGAAGAGCTTTTGTCCCCCCTTTTGCTAACTCCATAGATGAAGGGAATGTGCTGTGCTGGACTAAATATTACCCTAAGAGAAGGCTTTGTACATAAGAAAAGCTGGAAAAACACACATTAAATCCCAGAATTGCATGGAAATCATTTCTGTGTGCAGGCACCTTTCTTGATCTGTTGCTGAACCAATTTTGTCTCCTTTTCTTTACCGACCTGCAGAGTTGCTCATGAATACTTAATGGCTATTGAACTTCCTACACAACTTCAGGGAAAAAAAAAAAAAAAAAGAAAAAAACAAAAAGAAAAAAACAAGGAGACTGTTTAGAAATGCTCTATTTCCAGATATGTCTTTGTTGTTGTCTCTTTGTGTGGAAACAAAGAGAACTACAACCTAAAATTATCCTCTTTTTTGGACTTAAAAATATTGCAATACTGTACAATGGTACAGATGGTGAGATACAGGCCCTGTTGCTGAGAATATCAGTTCCCTTTCATTAAAGCTGTGAATTCACTGTGACCCCATCATCCCGTCTATGTTTAGCTGAGCTATGTGGACCCAATAGACAGTCTGAAATCTGGACTGTGTCCAAGATGTCCCTGTGTACATTCAGATTGCCCTGGTAGGTGACCTGAAATCAGGGATGCAGTTTCTCTCTGTGCTCGTGTAATCCAGAACATGCAGTGAATGCTAACCCTCCAAGCCCCCATGAACCTGCACCTGTAGAGCTATCCCTCATCCCTTTGGGTAAAAAGGATTGATACTTCAGTCTGCATTTAGGGCCCAAATTTTAAGAGATGCTGAAGAGGCACCTAACAATGGGCAAGCCCATATACATAGGGCCTGGGCCACATTTAAAAGGACATGGAGAGATGGGACAGTAGGGTCATGAATGTATCAGGAGGCTTGACTCAAAAAAAAAAAAAAAAAAAAAAAAAAAAAAAAAAAAAGGACGCTTAAAAAAAGGCAAAAAACAAACTCCTTTTAAAATATTGATATAAATTGCTTGAATGATTACCAATTCTACTAGTTACAGCTGATATTTATTGGGAGCATTTCTCACAAATAAACAGTCGTATAATAGCACACAGTTTGTCTAATTGCTTCCTTAATGAGCATGTGGTCACAGTTCATTTTGAATTTTAATACTAATTGTGACCATTTTTGTCCATCCTCAAAACAAGCACACTTCCCAAATCCCAGTACTTGTCATCTATGAATCCAAACATCATACACCATTGGACTGCCAGCCAAACTCATGTTGGTCCATGTGCATTTTGGGCAGACAGCAGACTAAGGTGTCCAAATGATTCAAGGAGAATAAAGGTCAGGAGACAGCGGTGGTGCCTGCTGCCAGTGATATGAATGTGTGTCTTCACAGTGGCGCTGCACTTTCATTGGCTCTAAAATGTAACAAAGAGTATATGGAGTAATGGAGAGTGTGCAGTGTGTTCTTGGGAGATGAAAGAACGGATTATATTAGTCAGGAAGTGTCTGGATTTGCCTCATGATATGTGCATGGATAATTGAATTCTTATGGGCTTGGTCACTTGCATTATAAGATACTGAAATAATTACTGTATGCCAGATGTGACAAAAAATGTAATCATCCTGATTTTGACCTAATTTTTAATCTTGTGTTAGCTTTTTTTTTTTTTTTTTTTTTTTTTTTTTTTTTTTAAAGATATATTAATGACCAATGTCAAACAAGTGGATTTTATACTGGTGTGACAGAATGAGCACATATTGTGCTGCCAAATCTTCTAAGTAGAATACAGGGCCAAATGAATACATTAAACTTAATGTAAGCTCTGTATTAAAAGGTTGTTTCCTTTTAAGTCTCCATGTCTGACCTATTATCTGTGAATATTTCATATATCCCTGCTGTAAAAAGAAGGTTAGATTATATTAATTAGTTTATAGTACAGCTGATTTAGTCAACATTTTAGAGAGGTCCAAATGTCATTTGTACTTTCTGAGCACATTAGAGATCATCTCTTGTGTTTCCATACCTTAAACCTTGTGAAGTTTTGAACTGATTTGACCAAAAAATTGTTTTTCAACCATTTGACTATTGTTTTTTCAATGTTAAAGCAAACCACTGTTCAGCAGCTCATTACTGTGACTATGATTTAGTAACATTAACAGATATACATATTCCATCATCCCAAAATTCTACATGAAGGATGGTCTCTGGCAATTTTACGAAGAAGCAAAGGTGTTTATTTAACTGCAAATATTGTTAGATAAGTTTTCTATTTCTAAATGGCATTGCCTAGAGATTTTTGGTTTGCCATAGCACCCAAGATGTTCATGGCATCTCTGTACAGAGAAAGAATAAATACATTTGCATACATTTTATCTTAAAAGACAAACCAGAAGCTCTTTTTTAAAAGTACCCTAATATGTTGGAAAGACAAACACTAAAAAGCTACGAGGTAGTCAAGTCAAGCCTTTTTGTTCAACCTTAATTTGCCTTTTTTAGGCATGTATTATAATAGGCATGTTATAATATCTGAATTATGATATATAATTATAATTTATTATATGGCCACAGATTATTTTTTCCACCACGATGATGAGCATGCTCTCACTGAGCATGCAGAGTAGCATCACGGAGCTACTCTGGGAATGGGTTGGTGCTAGATAATAGGGAATGCAGCTCACTAGACCTCAACCTGTTGTGTCCACCTGATGCGGGCTCCCCTACCTGGACATTCCTCATCTCTCCAGCAGCTCCAGACACGGTGTTCCCATGTCTTCTTTTGCTTTCTCTGGTCCATCACCACCTTGCTCAGCACACCAAATCCAGCAGGCACCAAGTCAGGCTGCTTTTAGCACAACGCCAGGACCTCAGGTGGGGAGAAAGGTTTTCTAAGGTTGGTCAAAAGGAGCCATTTCAAGGAAAGTCCAGCTTTCCACTGGCAAGTCTGGGCCAACTTGTATGGTCAGTACAGTTCACACAGCCCAGTTGTGTTCAGGAACAGTGAGAGTATGAAGTGCACTTGTACATGAAGATGACACATGGGATAAGGAACTGTGTGGTTAAAGCTATACCAATAAATTAAAGGTGATGACATTGTTTTGTCCTTGTCCAGCTAACATTCTCACAAATTATTCACTGGCACAGCTTGGAAATTAGCCCAGCCAGGGACCTTTCCTAGCAGACAGTTGCAATGAAGTCCCCCTGCTGTAAGGAGCAAGATAATATAATAATGACATGAGCAATGCCAGGCTGGCTGGTCTCTGTACCAGGGATCAGGCACATTTTAGTTTATTTGCCTGAATATATTCCTATAGTCTCATTCATTGCATCCTGACACATTGCACTTATAAAATATCAGCTGTCTTTATTCACTTGGGCAGCCAGTTTGCCTGAGTTTGAGGCAACAGGACAGGATTAACAGTGCAAAAACTATGGTCCTGTTAAATGACAAGTCCTTGTCTAAGCGGTGGAGTCCTAATGTTTCTTAAAGAGAAACATCAACATGTAAGGGATTCATCAAAGTCTGCATTCTGGGCATTTGGGCATGGAAAATGTCAATCCATATACCTGGAAAGAAAAAAAAAAAAAAAAAAGAGTTTTGAAAATTGTGAACAAAATTTCCTAATGGAAAGTATAAGGTGACATTTCTAACAAAGTCAGTCCACTAGCCACACCTGTAAAAAGGGTAAGTGTTACTGCACAGGGAGCAGTATGCTGCAGCGATTGGATTTACTTTTCTCTGTTCCAGTAGCAGAGCCACACTGAGGCTGCTTATTTCTTTTTGGGGTACAGTGATTGCCTTAGGCAATTTCCAGCATTTTTACCTGCCTCTTGGTCAAGCAGGAAACAAGGCATTCCTTCCCTGTTATCTCCCTGAAAGGTCAGATCACCAGGTGCAGCCTCTGGAAAGCAGCAAGAGTAGTGTGTGGGCTGCCACATGAGGTGTGTGCAGCTGGGGTTTAGCAGCTGCAAGCTGAAAATTCTTACCTTATTTTGCTCAATTTTTTTTTTCTAGCTTTGCTATCGGTATAGAGATCAGAAAAGATTGTTGCCAAACCCTCATTTTATTGGACTTTTTTTTTTTTTTTTGGCTTGGCTTGGCTTGGCTTTTTACTTGTTTTATATATATTCAAACTCTTCTAATTTGCTATGCAGTCACTGCTGGCAATTCCATCTTTTAGTGTTTACTGGATTCAGGTTTGGAAGGAGCCTTTCTGGGGTACAGCTGCAACTTTTTGGGTCTGTTGAAAACTATTGCTTAACAGCATGATGGTGCCACTGCCGCCATCTGAAACCTAGCCTCACACATTTAAAAGCCCTCAGTGCAGTTGTGGCAGACACACAGCACCTACTGTTGCGTCCCTTTCTGATTTGCATTCATTCTTTTCTCTGATCTTTTATTTGTTTTGTTTTGCTAACATATTTCTACTGCATTATGAGTATCTCATAGCTATTTGTATTCTCTGCCATGGAGGACCTGTTTCTTTGTAGAAGACAATTTACATCACGCATCTTCATCCAAGGTGAACTCCAGAGAGTGATAACCACGTAGAATTCCTGAATCTGCTTATTTACCCACCTGGGCACTTAGCTTTTTGTGTCTATATGGTTTATTTATAATGCAATTTCAAGGAATACAATCTGGAATACACCAGTTATGTGGAGGTCACAGAAAATCAGTAAATATGCATGTAAAATATTGATGAAACATTTTTGCTATGTTATTTAAAATGCTAAAGAGGAAATTAAGAGCTTGATCCAGTAAACTTCTCCATGTTTCATTGACTGCGTCAGTGATAGCAGGCCTTTGTTTGTAAGAGCTTTTTCAATCCGTCTCTGGGTGACAATGACAGGAAGGTGACTTAGAAATAATAAATTTCTCTAGGAATTTCCTGCATTTTGGTGCTTAGCAGTTTATTTTAAGGAAAACTAACATGTTAATTTGCGATGCATTTCAGCAGTACACACTCAGCTTTATACTGTTTAAAATAAGCTGATGATGTTCAGTGAATGTAGCAATGTAATGGTCCAGCCCAAATGCAACAGCATTGCATGCCATATTTACAAACACTCCACAGTGCAAATTGTTCATTTATTTATTTATTTATTTATTTATTTATTTTACAAAACATCATGTTTATAAATTTTTTCCCACTTGAGCAAGAATATTGGGTTTACCTTTGAAGATCTATGGAAACTTTTGCTGGGCATTCAAAATGTCATGGTTGAGGACGGGGATGTTTTTAGTTGTTGTAAAAGGAGTGGAATTAACTAATAACTCTTTTTCCATTTACAGTCTTTTTCTGCCTCACCACATTGGGCTCCATTGGGCTATTAAAAAACATGCTCATAATGAAGCTCTAGGGACTGCTGCATAATCCCTGCTATTCAGAGAAATGTTCCCGAGCTTGATTTTTCAGAGCTTCAATGTATCTGAGTAACATTGAATTCTCAGAAATCTTGTAATCCCTAGTTGCTTCATCAGGGCACTTGTTCTGTTTTATATGCAAACTAGTGTGTAAACAATGGATTTTGTGGAAAGCTTAAAGAAATGCAGTCTGATGCTGTGTATATTTTCAGGGTCCATGGAGAACATGTCTAGCGGATGGTCTTTGGAAGCACTGACCTGCTTTTGCATTCAGAATCTTCAAATAATCAAACAAAAATAGATCATTTATGCACTTGAGAAAACTTTGTCTCTAGAAACCCCAGAGCTAAGTGTTTTCTTCTATTTTTCTCCTGCAAGTGATTGTCTGAGGGTGACAGCTCTATGGAAAGAAACTTTCACAATAGAAACTGAAAATTAAATGCTTCTGCTAATTGGGTTCATGCACTGCGGCCATTCGCATGGGGTCTGACTGTCATAGGCAATCCTGGAACAGAAAACTATAGTAGATATAAGGAGGCTGAAATAAAATGGGGTAAAATGTTGAAGAGGGAGGAGGTAAGAAGAGGAGAGAGAGGCAAGGTGGAAGAACCAGAGACTACTGAACCAGTCAGGATGCCAGGCCCTTCTAAGGAGGCACTGGTAATACCATGTATATATTCGGTAAGACTTCAATTTTATTTTACTTAACTCTGAGGCCAGAAGAAAAGAAGAAAAGTCCAAAAAATGGGGCTAGAGCATGAATTCTACTCATTTTCAACTACAAAATACAGTTTTACTGAATATACTGGAATAGGAAAGGCTACTATTTTTTAGCTGCAAGTGAGATGAAGTGCTCCTACCTTTTAATATATATTTTTTTAATGAATGAAAGTATAATAATCTGATAATGAGTATTTAACCCTAGACATAGAATGAACCTGATCTTTCATTTCATCTGGAGTGCCAAAGGGAAGAAATACTGAGTTTTTCAGTGGGAGTGGTAGTTCTAATCTAAAATAAACATCACTGCACTGCAGTCATGTACAAAGCAATTTTAATCAATAGGCTCTTCAGCTAAAAGATATTGGCCCTGATTTTACATAATAATTCTGTATTTTTAACATAATTTGCATGATCGTGCTTCTTTCCCACCTCCTAGTTTTATCTGCTGTTAACAGTTATAGGATTTAATTGAGAGATGTGGTGAAGTCTTCCCCCTTCTACGTTCTATTTCAAAAAGCTGTCAGCACTGTTGTGTATCTTGTAGTTTGATGTGGATACTGGTGCACTCTGAAACTGACACACCAGGTAGAGTTTATCTGAGAAGATAAGGATATTTGCCATGCAGATTTCCCTGTTTGAGCTATTCATCCAGCCTGCCTGTGTCTAATCAGAGGAGAGAAAGAAGCACTTCTGTTCATCTCACCTTAATAAAGACATTTAAAGCAAGTCAAATAAATTGCATCCTAAAATTGCCTGGTTCTCTCTGTTCACTATGAATAGAGATCAGCATGAGTGGTGTAGTTGTAGATGTTCATATTGGAGGCATGGGAAGGTGAGATGAACCTGGCCACTGCCTTTCAATTTTCAGTAGTTCCCTCTGTTTCATAATTGGCAAATCATGCTACAGCTGTACAGGTCCAAGGAAGAGCAATAAATGAAGCAAACACTGCCTACATTGCAATACTTTCTTACTGGAAGCAGCAAGTATTTCCATTATCATCCAGTTAATGCAAAATAATATAGGCACAATCATTTTTACAGCTTCAGGAAACAATACTATTATGGTCTGGATAACCTAAAAAAATACTGAAGACATTCAAGACTAAGTTTTGCTATTATTTGAGGTCTTTACTACATGAAACCAGTCTAGATTTAGAACCAGTCTTGATTTAGACATCAATAAACCAATCACAGGACTGAAGGGGCTTTAAAGAAATCACCTAGTGCAGCCAAATTCCTAAGGTAAGATCATCTTTAGTGAGATTATTTTTGCTTTTAAAAAGTTCCCAAGTTGGAGACTTCAAACCACAAGTACCTAAGCTGCCACTTGCTTGTTATAATTTACAACCATTATTTTTTGTCTTCTCTGCTATGGACTTGAAAAGCAGATGAACCTCTTTCTCTTTATTTACTTGATTGCTATCATGTGACCATCTAGTTCCCTTTCCTCTAGGCTAAACAACCTTGTTTTGTCCAATTTTTCCATATGGCACTGTGACTTTTCTCAGCACGCATTTCATTTCTGTCCAAATTTGCTCCACATCCTTCTGCTGTCATGTCCAAAACTGGACACAATATTGTAGCAAGGCTTTGCCAGACCTGAGTAAGGTGCATGGACCAGCTCACGCATTCTGCAGCTTTATCTCACTCTTTTTAAGTGATGGGCTGAAATTTGTTGTTCTTGCAGAAATGCAACACTTGAGAATCATCCGGGGTAACCTATGTTAATCCTTTCCTACAGGACAGCTTCTGAGCCAGTGTCAGTGTGTGTGTGGGAGGGAAGGAATGATATGCATATCACTCTCAAAAGAGTAACAGCAATATGATTTATTGATAGCAAAGCTTAACCAAGGTCAATGATGGCAAAACACACCTGATTATAATTGGAAGATACACTCAATTACACACTGTATAAGAGATTTTATATACTACTCAAAGAGCAGAAGACATTATATACTACATAGAGACTACATAAGAAGCTGGGTTAGGTGACATTACATTAAGGAAACACTCTTGTTGATTGGCAAGGTTCAAGGATGCTCTTGCTTTCCAAACCCCTTGAACTGAGGAGGTAAAGAGCCTAGGTGTGAATGAATCTATTCCCAGACCCAGACTTGGTCAACAGTTTATGTCTAAAGGATTATAAGCATTACACTAATCCTTTATGCTACTTAGTTGAGATTATAAAGTGTGATCACAGAGCACCATTACAGCACATTAACGTGCTGTTTCTTTCCCAGTGTGCTTACCTGTATTAACAAGGGTCTTCTCAATCTCCAGAGGTAATGCTGGGAGGGTCCCTGCCCAAGGGGAGGTCCCAGAGTGCAGCCCACTGTTGTGTCGGGACATCTCAAAGGGCTCCTGAACTGCTCACTATTTATGGCATAAAATGATTGAGTTATGATCACATTTGCATACAGATGTTAGTTGCTTCTCAGTTTGGCTTGAGTTGGACTTTTTTCCAAACTTGGCCATTGCTGTGGTTGCTGTGTTTGTGTGTGTGCATGCATTGCTCAAATTAGCCCTTGGCTATTTGTCTTCTGTCTCCCCTGAATGCAGGCCAGAGCCATCACAGCCAGACACATCCTTCCTGACTGCCAGTGATGGTTATCTGCTTAGATTGGATGCTCTGCTTAAGCAGGGAAGTTGGGGAGAGGATTACACCATCACAGCCCATCAGTTTCCTTTTCTGCATTTATGTACTAGTGTGCATTTGTCAGTGTGCTGTACCCTTCTCAGATTGAATCTCCACTTGTCAAGACTCCCTTTTAAACTAAAACTCATCCCCTGGCAAGCTAGCTCCCTTCCATCTAGACTGTCTTGGAACTGAGTAAGCCATGTGGTCTCCTCTATCACCCCATCAACAACACAGATATTGAACCGTACCATTCCAGGACAGGCCCTTGATAAACATCTCTCAGAGCAACTCTCCATTTTGACCCCGAGTCGGTGCCAATTACCCCAAATATGCCTTGGCAACCATATTTTTTTAGTTTGAGAATAGCATTTTTATCTAAGCCATCTTTCCCAATTTGCTCTAGGTCTGTTATGTGAAACCTTAAAAATTCCTAGTATTTGACATCTGCTGTCTTTTATCTGCTAGGTTGTTGTGCAAGAGATTAGCCTGGTCTGATACAATTTGTTCTTGACGTATCTACAGAGAAGCAGACAGGTAGCTTAACAAAAGGACTTAAGTGCCATGTAACTCATTTCAGAGTTAGGTGCAAGGACCAGAGGTGCCCTAGACCCATGTCCTCAAAACTCATACCTTTTTACTGAATCCGAATAATATACGTTCCTTGGCTTTTAAGTTTTCTCTAGGAAGTACATATTTTATCAAATCTAGTCTGCACTCCAGTTACATTCAGTACTTAAATCCCAGCAGGATTAAGAGTCTCTAACCAAAGCTCTGCAGAAATAAATGAAGATTTAATGGGAGAGATATGAAGAAGAAGAAATTATGTCACTCATCCAAGACTGAGACCTTCAAGTTCTGGTCACGGTATAGAACTCTTTCTGTATTTTCCAACAGAGTGTCACTGGATGAAAAAACGCAGATGGATATTAGGCTGAACTTAATTTAGAAATTTCTTTTTCTAAACGAGCCTTTTAATGGAGGAATTGCATGCACTGCAGTGTAATTATTGTTGTGTTTAGTTACTAAAATGTTAGGAACTAAAAACTAAAGAGGCATTAATTATAAACTGTAATTGTCATTTTTTTTCCTCCCCTGAGGTACAGCATCTGTTAAACAGAAAACATATCAAACCACCAAGAAACAAATAATAACCTCACGGAGCTGTAACATCTGACTTCACTTATCTTTACAGCTTTGGTGAAATTAAATGAAATATTATAAAGATAACACTGAATTTGTCATAGAATTTTTGTTTCTGTTGTGTTTTTATTGTCTTTGATCTGTCAGGGTTAACTGTTAATCAAGAATAAAAGCATACAAGCAGCAGCATGTAAGCACAAAACCAGGTAGTGGTGGAGAGAATCTCAGATATGAATTTGGCATGGTTTATGCACCGAGCAGACTGGACCTTATAAAACTAGGCTGTTGTCCCCATATTTCACTCCATGAAATATCTCAGTATTGAAGTAGTTCCACTCTAATCCTACAGCATTTGAGGCAGAATTCCCTTTGGGATACGTTTAACAGGTTATCCTGGAAGCAGCTTATACGTCCCTTGAGCTGCAGGCAACACTTCTCCTAATGCAGCCCCAGATGCTGTTGGCCCTCTTTGTTGCAAAGGCATACTGCTGGCTCCTAACAGTTGTGTCATTTTTCCTGGTGGAAAACCTGGCAGCTCTATCTTCTACCACTGAAAATGGGGAAATATTTTAACATGCTAACATTAAAACATATGAAACTTGAAAATTTGGAGCACACCATGCAAAACAGATCACAACTGTTACGACAGTAGTTTCAGAAAGAGCTTTATAAATGTCAATTAAATTTTCACGTAATCAAAGTTTTTAAGAACTTTTCATTTCAGTATCTTTCTCAACAGTAATCTTTACTGATTCACAGGTAACATTTCTCATGGGATTTAAAAGTTACCTCTCATAGATGTCTACAGGTAATAGGTAACTTCCAGGGGGCAAGTCATCCTGTCCTAAAATAATTTGAACTTGGGACAAGGGGATGTCATTTGTTCTTTGAAGGCCTCCCTCTCCCACCCCAGTAAACCCAAACACCACATGCATAAAAGAGCTTGCTTCTAAGTTTTAATTTGATGAAATTTAATAAAATTAAGCTATCAACAAAGAGGTTGAGCTACTGCTGGATGGATGGCTTGTCTGATTTGGGACAGCAGTTCATAAATCCTGTTCAAAATGTGTTAGTAGTTAAGTCATATATATATATATATATACACACATATTATAAATGCATATATATATGAGCAAATGAAGCCCAATAATATTCCAAATGCTGGAACTGAGAAACAGAATGTTCAAATCTGAGTTAGCTATATTCATCCCAGACAACAAGTAAAAGAAGTGGGTTTGAAGGACAGGAATTAGTTGATTGTCCACAATGTTTTCTCATTACTAGTTATTTCTGTCTCTTTGAGTCTTCAATTACTGATGTGTTTTTTTTTTTTTCCTTTTTTTTTTTTTTTAATCTGAGTTAATTACTTAAAATAAATTCAGCAAAATTATTTGTAAATGTATTGGAAATACATTTTTTTCAAGAGGGTGAAGAAATTTTAAAAAATAGATGAGCCTTTTAAAGTATGCATGTTTTTACATCTGCCTGTCTTTATTTCTTTACTTTTGTGTCCTTTAACATCTTGCTTGAAAAAGCTCGAGTGAAAAATGTATAATCTTTTGATGTGGAAGTTCCTGGTCTTTGTAGTTTAAAGATTAGCCTTTCTAGATGATCTTGACTGCTGGGCAACCAATTTATGTCAGTCTCATGAGAATTCTTTAAATTAAGTTTAGCTACACATTGCCGAGAAGATTAAAGACTGTACTGGATGAAAAATAGGACACAGACTTTTTTTTAGCTTTTATTTTTTATTAAATCAGTTCTAAATTAATTTGTCCATAGCGGTATGCATGTATGTATGTGTGTGTGCCTGTGTCTAATTTATCTGATCTATATCCACACACAGTTAAGGTGAGGCAAACACAGATTTCACCCATGGAGGATTTTAGCATTGCCATTAGCACTAGTAGGTATGTGGCAAATTCCTGTATCACTTTGGTTGTAGCTGTAGGACTCGAGCACGCATTGGAGAAGGTATATCGATCACATAAAAACATGCTAAGGCATTCACACAATGTACACTCTTATCAGGACAGAAGGAAGAAAAATTGTACTAGGTGTAGGACAAGTGATGAACCTCAGATTAGGTCACCTAGGTGAGGATACTAAAAAAAAAAAAAAAGATATAGATAGAGAGTTATGCTTAAATTGTGTTATTCTGCTCATTAAATAGGAATAAAAATATGAATGATTATTATATTAGTGTTAAGGGACGTATTTTGATGCTACTCTAAATAACAACACCAGTATATTCTTCTGATACAGCCTAACTCCTCTACTGATGATCATCAGGCAAATATGTTAGGGTCATGCTTGCAGGCAGTGAACCTGGCCTCATCTTTAACCACCAACCGGATATTGTAGTTTTTTATAACAACTCTGAATCTTCTCACAGGGGCTCTGCAAGCACTGTGAGAACAATATTCCAGCCCCGACATGGACATGTCAATATTCCCAGCTGAAGACAAGGGCAGTAACGACAAGAAAGCCAGTAAACACTGACCTTGATGGCAAACAACAGAACAGATGAAGGTAGCCATAGGATTTTTAGCATTAACCTTTTTCTCCCATAATCAGGGACTGTCTGCTTCTGTACCTTGTCTTGTCAGACTGATTTCAGGTTATATTTAGGAAAACAGAGAGGTTAAACCTTATGTTGCTGATATGTGATGACTAGCAGGCTAATGAGAGTAAAATAAATGTGCTGAAAGTCCAGGAGGTGTCTGCCACACCTTAATGGGAAGTACCTAACAGCAAATGCTAAGTAGCTAATATCCAAATACCTACTGTGATTGAGAGTCTTCTCCCATCAGAAATGCTCCTTCAAAAAGAGCTTCTGAAAATATCATCAAAGAATAGTTCAATGAGCTGCAGAAATCTGAAGCATCTTGCAGCCTTTACAGGTATGTTGAACCCTACTGCACAGCAGTTCTCCTTTGAAGTAAATTAATATTTTCTTTTTGTATCCAATTAATACTTTATTACAAAAACAAGTAAAAAGTAGCATACAGATATGTGTTACATAATTCCCTAAAAATGTTGCTGAAAGAACAGCAATATTTCCTACTTGTGTTATTGCAATAAAAGTTTTCATTGGCAAACAATAGAAAAAAATATCAAACAGATGTTGTATATGTTCACCTTGTGCACTAAATGAGACAGGAATTTGTAGAAAAAAATACTGAGTTCAAGTGAAGACTCGGGAAAAGCATAAGAAAAGGGTGATAAAGCTAAGGTAACACTAATTCTTCAAGTGTTTGACTTGCAACTTCAGTAATTACTATCCTTTTTGTATAGTATTTATGCATACAGATGTATATATACCTGAGGAAAACTGAAATCTTTTCTGAATGTGTAGGGCTGTCAGGAACTTAACTTAAGAATTTTATATTCATGATTGTCTCTCACTTGGGCTAAATTAGTAACTGTTGGCATTAATAGGTATTTACTTTAAGGAGAAAAACAGCCAATATAGGGTCACTTTTTTTTTTTTTTTTTTTTTAAATTTTGTGATTCTCCTTTGTTTTAGTATGGAAATGCTGTAGTATGTGAGTGTAAGCAGCAATATGCATCTAGCTACATGCATCAATGGAATATGGACTGATGAGAGATTGTATTTTTGACTCTGGCAAGACTCAGGGCAACTTCTGCTTCTCTGAAGGGGCATGATTCACTGTCTCCTGTGCTACAAACTTGTAATCCTGGTAATAGCTTATAGAGAAACAATTTTATGGAGAAATTAAACACAGTAATCCATGGAGCTAGATTCAAGGGAAAGTGGAGATCTGCTTGCTGAGACAAACAGCTCATTTTATATGCATCCGATCTGATGTGACTGGTTCTCAGCAAAACCCCAGCGTACTGCACAGTAACCTGAAGTCCAAAAGGAATGGCATCTAGAGCTCACCGTACCAGTCAGCAATCAAGAGGGTAACTGTGCTCTCAGGTCATCCTCTCATCCTCTGAATTTCCCTCCTCTTCCACTTCTTCATTAGATAAAAATATTTTTGTTTGTATAGGAAATTCTGTCTGAGCTCCAACCTACTCTTTTTTTTTTTTATTTTTTTTTGACAGATCTCAAGTCCCTGCTATAGCTCCTGTGGAGGGATATAGGGATAGTATTCCCATTGAAAGACATGGTTAAATTAGTGGTTTCTCATTAAAGTTACCTAATTTTGTCCTTTCACATCCTCAAAACTGTCTGAATCATTTTCCAGAAACATTTAAGTCACAGAAGATATCAAGCACAGGACATAATAGCCTGAATTATTACAGCAAAAGGCATTGAAAATAGATACAGAAGCTATCTTGAAGTGTAGGTTTTGCCATATGCTGTATTTTAAAGCCTATAAATAAAATTACCTTTCTGACATCATTCACTTTGGAGAGTTTGGAATTCAACAAGAGTATTGTTCAGCTCAGTGGTGGCTGACTAAAGTTTTTACTTTCATTTGAAAAATTTTAATACCATGGGAAGTATTTTGCACCATTTGGGAGCAATGAAAAGGAACTTGCATGATCAGTTTTATGGGCAATAGGCTTAGATGTGGTCAGAGTTCAAATTATCTCTGCAAATATACATCTGAAATTCAATAAGGAAAAAAAAAAAAAAGTGAATAACCGCAGATTTTTGGATGTATTACACTGTTAGCCTTCGTAGCTGTGGCAAGGTATTTCTAAGAGACCACTCTTAAGACATTTTTAATGCACTACCTTCAACTGCCCCACAGCAGCATAGTTAAAGGGCAAATTAATTGTTCCTTTTTGTAAAATTGCCAGTTGGGATATGATTTGTTTGTTTGTTTTGCTTTTAGTAGTAGTCCAAGGCAGCACTGCAGCATGGAGCAGCATATGGTCATTTCTGTATGTTTACAAGAAAATCCCTTTTTGAAATAAACAGCCATTAGCAAAACAATAGGAGCTTCTAATCTTATTAATCCTCTAAAAGATTGCTGAGACTGGGTAGGGGTGCACAAAGCTCATGCTGGCCTGTGTCTCCTTTTTATTGTAATAACGGAAAGCTGTTGTCCTTGCTTCATATTCCCCCGCCACCCCTTCCTCTCATGGTGAATGCCATGAGTGTTTGCTGCAGGATACATGAAGTGAGGTCAGTGGCTGCTGTTCCTCCGTGGGAGCTGCTGGCTCCATCTATGCCTCTGTCTTGCGGACGGTTGGATCCTAAATGACTTCTGCCTCTTTTCAGGAAGCAAATTCCTCTCAGGAATCAGCCATCCAGGGATGAAGGTACGTGTATGAGCTACAGATATAAACTTATTGTAGGAACAGAGCAACTGGCAGCTGATGATTACAAACGCACCGGGTGCTGAATCCACAATGTTTCTGCTTTTCGCATGTTTTCTGTTCCTGCTCTGCGTTGCTGAGTGCCTGGCGCTAGCGAGGGATGTTGGAATCGAGCAAGGGGAGAGGCAGGGATGTTCTGTGCAGTGCAGAGACACCCACTGGTATATTTAAGCAAAAAATTACCCTGGCTCAAAATGTGTACGACAGCCATCTTAACTTCTGGCAGTGAAATCAGAAACTAAATTTACTGAGTGTTATGGAATAACGTCCTTCAGAGGGTATGGTAAATATTAAATGCACTGCTGCAGTATGGAGCTGCCTGTGTCGTACATCTGCAAGGACATGCAGAGCAGCCCAGCGCTCCTTTCAGCAAATCTTTATCCTAAAGTTGACTTTCATGTTTTAGTGCTCATAGCTGCAAAATGCACCCTGAGGCAGTTTTGGAACCATGCACTGTTCAGAGCAGTCCTGAGACTGCTCTAAACTGTGCCAGGGGCTGAAATGGTTTTACGGTCCTCACCGTAAGGAAGCAGCTAAGGCATCTAAAATACATGGTTCGGATCAAGTCTCTGCCAGTTTCAAGCTTATTAATATTTTAAATGCCTTCTGTTCTCATACTATATACTGTTCGCCAATACGTATAATTCAACCTGTTTCCCTGCTATATTTCCCATTTTTTTCTGTACCTTTGTACCACCCTGGTTGCTCTTTGGCATGCACATTTTACCACTGTCCCTGTTGCTTTCAGAGCACACCCCCAGTGATAGCTCTCCTCCTCTTTGCATGTTTGCGTATGCATCCAGTGCTCAGCACTGGATTAAGACACAGGAATTAAAGACCAGGCCTAAATCTCCAATGCTGGAATGATTAAATGAGAATCTATTTTTTTTTCTTTTTTTTTTTTTTTTTTTATGATCTATCGTTTTGTTCATTGAACAACAAGCTTCTGCCCCCTATGCTTGTGAGAGCGTGATCTCATTTTAATTGTCATAATGATGTTTGCTGTAATCTGCAGACTGTAAGGCCATAAGGTCAGTGGTATCTTCTGCTTTAGGGGATTGAGTTCAAATCCTTTCAGACATGCAGTAACCAGCTGAGAGGATGGCTGCGAGTGAAGTGTTCCTGCCTTAATTTCTCTGGCACCTCTTTACCTCTAGCTGCACAAAAACACAAAACAAACAAACAAACAAACAAAAAAACAACTCCTCCATATGCCTCGCTACTGCAGAGACCTGGTTTCTTCCTAGGGCAGAACAGATGCCCTTTGGTGTCTGTCCCAACAGAAAGGGCTATTCATGGAGCAGTGGGGGGCTCAGGTGAATTTGTCCACTCTCTGGTCCTTACTGCCACATGGGTGGGATATTGTGGTCAAGTGCTGCTTCTGCTCTTTCAGCTGGAGCCTGGGTGTTAAATGCCACTCTCTGCAGATACCTAAGGGGCCAGTTTCAGCAGCAGCTCCCTCCAGAAGCTGTTTCATGCACCCTGGGAACTGGTGCCTCCTGCTGCTGCAGGTACTCTGTAACATCCCTCCCGAGCCCTTCCTGCAGGGTTGTCACAAAATTCGCCGCTTCCCCATCTCAGGGGGTCATCTTTGCCCCGTCCTCCACCATGCAGCAAGCCCCGCACTTATTTCGGGACAGACCACCCTGGGGTCCCCGCAATTTCCCTGAGGGGGGAAGCTCTGATTTCTGCATCAGCTCGGGGGGGGCTGTGGGGACAGGCAGCCCCTTCAGGAACACCTCTGCCATAAAAAAAAAATACAGAAATTAAGACGGAGGAGCTCCAGCAAACGCACGCCATTTCATGGCACGGCGGTGGTGTGTGGGGGGAGAGGTGGGCAGGTTGGGGGGGGGACACGGGTGTGTGAGGAGGGGACACGGGTGGGGGGGCTGAAGGGTGACACGGGTTGGTGTGAGGGGGACACGGGTGTGTGAGGAGTGCACACGGGTGGCTGTGAGGAGGGGACAGGGGTGGCCGTGAGGGGGACACGGGCGGGGGGCCACGGCTGAGGTGAGGTGGGGAGCGCCCCCCCCGCGCGCTCCCGCCCGAGTGACATCACCCGCGGCCAATCAGCCGCCGCCGCTCCCCGCGCCCCGCTCGGCCCCGGCTGGGGGGGCGGCGGCTGTCAGGCGGGCTCCGAGCCGAGCCGAGCCGGGCCGAGCCGAGCCGAGCCGGGCCGAGCGCAGCCCCCCCGGGACGCCCCCGGGCGACGTCCCGGCTGTCAGGTAGGGCACGGCCCGGCCGGCGGGGCCGGGAGTGATGCTGCGGGAGGGGGTCCCCAGGGCTGTCACCTGGCGGGGTGCGGGGGTGCCGCAGCCGCGGGGTGCCGCAGGGAGGCTCCGCTCCAGCCCTGCTGCTGCTGCTGCTGCTGCTGCTGCTGCAGGGGTCGTGTCTCAGGGCTGGCGGGTGTGTGCGGCGGGTTGACGTGTATTTTTTTTTTTTTTTTTTCTCCTCGTTGCGCCTTCCTGCAGTAAAAAAAAAAAAATGGTGATAACGTGCTGCTTAATTGTGCGGTTCTCCTTGCGAAACGCTCGCGCTGCGCCTTTTCTGTGTCACTTCGCTGCAAATGGCAGCGATGCAGCAGCCGGCGGCGGGGCCGGGAGCGCTGCTCGCGGGTGCTGCCGGTGCTGGGCTCCCCAAAATATCCCCCCGGGGGCCGAGCTGCAGCTCCGGGGTCCTGGACCCCCGAGGAGCACCCTCCTGGGTCCCAACCTGTCCCCCAAAACGCCCCCCCCCCCGCTGGGACACCCACCTGCCCAGGTAACCGCCCCTGCACCATGCGGTAATGAAAATAAACCACGGCCCGTGCAGGAAGAACAGTTTTATGGGTCATTATGCTAAGGGCCGTAAAGATATTTAATGAGAGCCTTAGGGTTTGGACGACAATCCCATATGTAATTACAGGTGTGCGTACAGCTTGGGCAATGAAAAACCCCGAAACGCAGCCACCTGTGCAGAGATACACGTTACTTCGCATCAGTCTGTTGTATGAAATTACTCTTAAAACAGTAAAAATAACAAACAGAGGACCTGAGACTGCATAAGCACAAGGGAAAGCATGCTGAAATGACTCAAAGTTTAATAATTCTCTGTTTTTATAATTAGTAGCTTTTCACGTCTCTCTTGTACAAATCTCTATGTCCAGGTGAGCTTTGGCCCATTTTGTGTAAATAACGAAGGACCAAAAGTTCTCTAACAAAAAGTTTCCGTAATGCTGCAGAAGCCTGTTGGCATTATGGAGCTTTTGTATGTTAGTCTCTGAATATATATTATTTACATGTATTAGCATCAGTTGCTTAAATCTTGTATTTGTGTTTCATGGTAGTTGACAGTGTATCAGAATATACCTTATCCATCCCTAAATTTTGCAAAAGGTAAAAATAAGTAGTTAAGCAAAAGACTTCTGACCTTACCCATGCTGTATTCTCTACCGTGCTGTTCAAAACCAGCATGAGATTTTCAGTTTTACTTCAGACAGACACCGAAAAGTGCCACAACCTCAACACAGCTGCATGGTTATGCAAGAACTTGGTTTCACAGGACCTCAAATCAAGGATCTTACATACCTTCTGAAGAAGAAACTCTACGCTTTTAACAACAAAAACACTTAAAAGCGGCTTTTTGAGCATGTCTCTCTGATACAGTCTTAACTACATGGTCACATACTGTTTTTTCTTCTGCAGGAACCCTGCCTCATTCAGTGCACAGGATGGATGGAACTCACTTAACACAAATTCAGTATTTTGCTTTTGGTTTTCTTTCTCCTTGATTGATACGTGAGCCCATGATTTTTTCGTCTTTATATATCTCAACTCTGCTTTGAAGACAGAACTGATAACAACCGTATGGGCTTTGCTAAAGTGCTTATCATTATGTGATCAGAATGCCTCACAGACAGTTTTAACTTTATCAAATGCTACTTAAGGTGAGACAAGACTTTTACAAATGGTGAACACAGAGAGGGTTAGGTTAAAAGCATTCACTCATTTTTGGTGTCTGATTTAAAGCTTCCACCATTGTAAATAGCAGTATTTCTGTATTTTCTCAAGTTACAAGGGCTACTGTGTTTAGTAACAGTCCTGAGTGCTCCACATATATTTGAATGTGTCTGCAGAGTGGATGGGAAAAAGGGAAATCACAGTTAATTACAAACTGGGGAATCTTGGCTTAAATTGTGTGTGTGTGATGGTAGGAGGGATGGAGGAGCCTACAACATGAAGGACTTTAACTGCCAGTGCATTTATGGCAGTATAGTCTCTCTCCTTTTTCTTTCTGCAAGCCCTCTGCATTCACTACACACATACCTGTCTCTTCAATAGGTAACAAGAGTCCTGCCTACACTAGGTCCTGTTTCATCTTCTGTGCATGTTTATCCTGTGCACTGGTTGAGGCAAGGTAACTTTGAAGAAACCATATGTGTTTATTTAAATATTGTATTAAAGTGTTCACGCTCAAAGGAAATGAGTTAAGGTTGCACAGGCAACATGTTTGTCACTTTATTACTTTTTGAGTGTTTGAGTAACATTCATAATATTCTTTCATGTCTTAAAATAAGAAAATTAAATGTAAGCAAATAAAAATAAATAATATTAATAATAAAAAAAACACAACTATAAACTTTTCAGCTTTCAAAGTAAATCTCTTCTTGTCTTACTGTATTGGACCACAGTGATTATCAACAGGATAGGAGAATTTGGATCTCCTATTTTGCTTTTCTAAGAGCAAAGGCTCTTAGCTAAGAATTATATCATTATGAAAGTGCATTTCCCTTTAAATGCATCAGTAATAAAGCAGAATGGGTTAATTTGTCACAGGTTTCTACAGGTATTTCTAATTGTGGAGAAGGTGTGAAAAACTTGAGTCCTTCATTCAATTCTGATCTTTAGAGAGAATCTGTAATAGGGGATGAAGGCTCTTTTGCCAGTCCTCTGCAAGCACGGTCCTTCTCATGTCGTCCTTTATACATGTTTCCTAGTCACATTATCCTTCTGGAGCCAGTCAAAATCTCAATTGTTAGTTACTGCTGGTCTTGACTGTTCCAAATATGTCATTTATTTATTTATTTATTTTCCATCAGTCAGTCCCTTCTCTCCTTTCTTTTTTCTTATCAGCATTCTTTCGACATGTTTTTTTATTCTCCAAAGCTTCCTCTTCTTGATTTCCTAAATCAGTCCAGTGTCTTCAGTCTGCAGGCACCTTTTCAGCATTTTTACCAGGTATTGGTCTCAACTTTTACTCTTCTTTGTAGCCCATAGTGTTTCTTACGTTCTTCTACACAGTACTTTCCTCTTAGAAGTTGGTTAATTTTTGGTCCATTTTTAGAGATGCAGGAAAAAATGCATTAATTCAATGCCTACCTTGATGGATTCAAAACATACTAAGTTTTTTGAAGTGTTTTAAGACTCTTTAATGGAAAGAAAGAAAGAAAGAAAGAAAGAAGATTATTTTTTTTTCCATCGTTTCCTTTTAAAACTGAACTTCTCAACATATTTTTCAATGAAGTTTATAGTATGTGTTGTGCTTGTGTATAAGCATTAGCAGAAAGCAAAGATGACAGACAGGACGGTTACTTTACCAAAGTTGTAAGTAACAGTAAACATTAGAAATGTCTACTAAAATCAATAGTCCTAATTATAAAGATACATCAGCAATTCTGTCTGTATCATATACTGTTTTTTTTTTTTTTTTTTTTTTTTTTTTTTTTAGGAAGTTGCTCTATTCTACTCTACTCTACTCACCCTGCTAAGTTTTATGGGTTTCTGGCCTGGCAAATGAAATGTCTGATGAGTTGGATTGGTTTGTGATTATACTTACGTGTTTTTTTTTTTTTTTAAATATATATAACTTTTTTATGACTATTTTTATTTGATGTTAATTTTCTATGGTTACTGCTCTTTTAGAGATACTTAGAAAAATAAGATGTAAGGCTCTTGGTGAATTGAGATCTGAATAAAACTGTGACTAGTGGAGTTACCACTGCACCATAATATCTTGTTTACATAAGCTAGTCCTTTTGATGTTATGAAAATAACATTTGCAGTAATTTAGTAGTGTGGTGTCTGAAATGGGGAACATGGAGGAGTTGTGGTTTGCATCACAAACTGAATATTGCAATTCATGTATAAAAACAGTTTCATACATACAGAGTGTATAAAAACAGTTTCATACATACAGTATCTTCCTAAAAGCGTGTATGGGCAGAGTGGTGTGGGAATTCAGGACTTAACCATAGCTGGGAAAGAAGTAATTTTTAACTTCTGTGTTCTGTAAACCCAATGATTTGTTGGAGAGCCTATTTACAATTTAAGCAATATGTGATATAGTAATGTATGTGCTATTTTTTGCAGACTGTTTTGATGCTAAGACTAACATATTCACCTTTTTCACATGTAGTTTTGTTTTTCTCTGTGACTACTCTTTAGGCTTTTCATCTTCAAGCCTAATCAGAGCTTAGGATAAAAAAAAATCTTTTTCTTGTGTGCAAAAAGATAAACAGCTTTTTATGTCTTAACAAAGATTTCATTTGAGATAAGTTTTGAAGTTTTTCAAACTAGTATGAGTTCTTTGAAACAAGAACTAAAGCTGGCTTTGTTTTGATAGAGGCAGTCATTTATTTTGTCATCTACTCACTGGTAAAATCTAAAATAAAGTTGAAAAGAAGCAAAATATCTTGAAATGTTGAATATCAACTCTGTATTTTCCTTTACCAACCATTATTAATGAACTTCTTACAGTATCCAGTAGGATAGTTTGTTGATAAGGCTTAGTGTTTCTAGGAGTTAGAAGACTCAGTGTTACTGCTGTTGCTAGTAATACTTTTAGCTAAAGTATAGCTGAAGTATAGCATTTTCCATTATGAAAAATTTTGAGCAAAGCAAAAGGAAAATAATGATTAAGATAGATGAGAAAGAGAGCAACTAGAAATGTACATTTCAGTTTATTTGTTTTCTGAATCTCTTCTTGAGAAGAATAAGTGCATTACTCTTTTGAACTACAGCAAGAGGCCAAGCTTCCCTTTCATCAGCTGTCTACAGTTCATTTCTTTTATGAAAATCAACTTTGGAATATTGAACGGTTCCCACTTAAGATTTTTATTATAAAGGAACTCCAACAGATGCCAGCTGCTGTTGAAATACATTTTGTGAAGGCAGGCATTCTGAAACACTATTTTCCCTGTGTTCTTGTCATTTCTTGAACTCTGCCTCTCTTTGCTCTTTATCTTTAATATACTTTCTCCTTCTGACCTTTTCTGGCCCTGTAACTTCTCATTTCTTTAAACAAATTATGTTTTGAAGAAGTATCCACCATTAACTTGAGATGTTGCAATGGTATCTCAGAAAAGGTGTAACAAGGCTGTCACAATGGCAAAAGTAGCCAGATGCTTGACTGCTACAGGTTGTTTTTGAAAGTCGTAAACTGAAGTCAGCGTTTGATGCATACATTCAATGTTAGCTGAGCATAAAAAAACTCTGTATGCATTTTTTGATTACTTTCATTTCTTTCTTGACTCTCTACATAGCACATAAGAAATGTGTCCGCTATTGCAAAAATACCAGTAAAGAGCTGCCAAGGCAAGAAGTGCCAATGCTGACTACTCTTCTAAATAACTGGGGTGACAGCTCAGTTACACTTGGTTGTTTAAGCATCTCCCATTTTCATTTTGCCTCTGGTCTTGCCAGATGGATACAGTATTTTTTTTTATTTTTTAAGTCAATGTACGGGAAAAGGCTTATACTCAGAGTTATGGAGGGAATGCTGAATAAGATTCTCAGTTCCTTGGTTCATTATCATAGTTCATTGCTTCTTTCATTTCTTGATGTTCATCAGCCCTATTCAGGAGCACATTTTTGCAAAACTTATTGATGCATTAACTGAAAAATTACAATATATGTCAGTTGGTTTACATCACAACCTATTTCTGTCGATATTCCTGCCTCAGTAGAAACTGTTTATCTGTGTAAGCATAGAATTAGTGGTTTAGACGAAGAATTAACTTCCTTCTAAGCTTGCAAAATGAGAATTGGGAAAGCATAAACAAAAAATTAATATTATTTGAAATTGCATAATGGAAAAAATATGTAATTTCCACATATGATACATTGATCTAGCTTTACGCAGTCATTGTTACATTAGCACAAAAATATCTATATAGATTTATTTTCCAATGCACTTCTATTTGTCTGGAGGTAGTGGCCTGAAGAAGAAAGTTACATCTAATAAATACCCCTAAATTAAAGAAAGAGAAACAGATAATCTTAAGTATCTGTGTTTTATTAGTTAAGAATACTCAAGATGACTAAAGGGTTTTGAATGAAAAAGATTTGATTGCATTTTCATTACCAGTGATTTATCAGTTAATTTATTAGGCTTTCAGAGCATGATTTTGGGGCCTAGAGGAAAGTGGTATGCCTGAGAAGAAAGATTAATTTGCGCTTGGTTGTACAGAACAGATACAGGAAAAGATAAATCTCACTAAACCAAGTATTTTGCTGTGGAAATGGCAGCTGTGAATCTGCTGCTCAGAATGACATGGAGTCCTACAGAAACATACAGACATAAATAAAGTTTTGTCATAAAAAACAGTCGCAGGTTTTATAAATAAAGCACAAATTTATAAATACATGTAAAGCATGAATTTATAAATAAAGCACAGTTGTTCCCATTTCCGCTCACATTCCCGTATTGTAATAGGTTCTGTGGGTTCTCTACAGACCAGCTGACCCAGTCTTAAATGTGGCTGAACCATAAAACCTGTTTTGTCCTATTTCTATGAGATCTTATTTAAAGCCTTCAAAAGATATAAAGACTTTTTTTTTTTCTTTTTTCTTCAGAGTGATTAACTCCACTCAAATGTGATGTTCATATCTGTAGTTACAACAGCTAAGTGTCATTCAGACCTTGCCTGTGCATGTACTGGAGACACAGGGGGTTAGGATTTTATTTATTTATTTAAGCCAGAACAACTCTGAAATAACTGCACTTAAGTGTATTACCATATATTTATATACTCAATTTTATTTACATTCATGTGGGATGCTTTGCTGGCCTGCTGAATGTTTTGTAGAAGATTTTATCCTTGGCAATGTTGCTAGCTGACACTATTTATACTGACAGTGATTAGATAAAGCTTGCAAAGAGTTGCTGAGGTTTTCCCTGTGCACGTTTTTTTGTTTGTTTGTTTTTACACCAAGCACTCTTTTCTGCATCTATACTTTAATGGTACTGAAGTGACAGGAGAAGAAAGGAAAATGTGGAAGCAATATATTTGCCTTTTTGGTTGCTGTCAAAAGAATTTTAATGTTGCATAAAGCAATGAGAACTGGTCAGAAGTTACTTTTGTGCTATTATTTAGGTATCTATGCACCCACAGTATTTTATGTTACTGAACTAGTCAGGTCACAGGCATTCTTCTACCAGACCAGTACAAGGAAAGATTTTGCTACTGGTGGATTGATGTAAGTACAGCGAAGGATATGCAGCACCTTGAAATGAAATTTTTGGTTCAGCAGTTTGGTGCCTATCCCTTGTTGTTCACAACTCCTCTAGGCAGAACTATTCTGACACTTCCTTGTGACTGTCGGAAATAAAGCACTCCAAACATTTAGGATATTCTTGGTCTGACTTCCAGGAATTTCCCTAGTTAATGTGTTACTAATCTCTTTTTTACAGAGGTCTTTTTATAAAAAGGGAAATATTTATTGTGTGGCTGCTAGGTAGATACTGTGCTATGGAATGGGGTGTACAACCAGCCACATAGCAGTTATTTGGCTGTTAGACTTGGAGACATTGTAATCTGAAATAATAAAATAATTCAAAGGAAAATCTGTTAAAGGAAAGTATGATTACCTGAGTAGGTAATAAGCTACACTTTGGAAATTTTGTTTTACTGGGAAGGTAGTTCCTGTTCAGCTTCATAAATCACAGGCAGCATTCTGGTGAATCTGGGACCAAGTTCTTGCCTGCCCCAGGAGAATCAGCTGTGCCCAGCTGTTGCTTGTCGCTTTTCTGTCAGCCATAAACATGTATGTCTTTTTTGCCAGAACACAAAATTCAGTAAGTGCTTTTCAGAAATAAATAGAGGGGCATTTAAAAGAGAAGGCTTTTATTAGCTGTTAGGATTAGGCCTTTGAACTTTACCATCCACTTCATTCTCATTTGAGTTTTTTCCCTGGGAATCCCTTTAGTACATGTGGGAAAAAATGGCAGTGGGTGAATTTGGGAGAATATTTAAAAACATTATGTAATCTTTCTGAAAACTAGTACTGTTCTCATGCTTGTCTCTGAATCCATGGCCCGTTAAAACTTGGCAGGCCTGGCTATTGGCCTGCGTGGTTCTCTCATCTTCCCTGGGAGTGCTCTTGGTGGTCCCAAGAGAGCCTCATGGGCTCTCCTGGTTGGTCTCACTCCTAGGGGCAGAGTGATGAGAAGCTGGGACAGAGGAGGGAAGAGGTAGTAAGTGCTAACACATGCTTCTTAATTGGCCTGTTCTGTCCTGCACCTCACTCTAAAGATATCTGCATGAGTTTAATTTGAAATAGATAGTGTGCTTTTCCCCTGGACTGGTTAAAGACTGCTCACGAGTTTAACAGACATCTGCAGCTGATTTCAAAGCTGCAGGAGTGCAGCCCTGCAGTTGCCGTGCTAGGCCCTTCCAAATCCCTCTGGCTCGGACCACGATTACCCGTGAAGTTGTGTGTCTGCTTGCTGGCAGGTGGCTTTCAAGGTCTGTGTTCACGTCAAGGGCAAAGTTCAGTGACTGCAGACACCCAAGAACTGGAGGACCTGGCCATTTCTGGAAGTCTGTGTGTGGGCATGCTGACTGTTAGGTGAAATGGGAATTTAAGAACAACAGCATCTTGCAAGGTTTGCCAGCCCAAGATAAGGTTTCACCTGATCTCAGCAAGTAATGTGGAAACCTGATACCCAATTCATAATTTGAACTGTAAGCCTGTCGTCTCTCAAAATGTCTGGAGAAATTAACAATGAAAGATTAAGACTGTGATACTGGATAAAGGCAAATTTTCCTGTATTAAGTACAAGAGCATATAACCAAATCAATGATGCAAATTAAAATAGCAGGATTATTATTTTTAACCATTATGTGAAGATTCAATAAAAATAATCTGAAAATTTAATTCAAGCTAAACAGAAGCTGCTTGATGAATTATTGTTCTCAAAGTATGTACTACATTTTTGTTAAAACCTTTCGCTTTTGTAAGCACAAAATGCCTTGTTTTCTAAATGTTTGTAGTAGAGTAGTTGCTGTTATATTTTAAACACTTTTGTTGCTTTTTGTATACTGATACATTATGTTTCCAAATAAAGATAATCTTTCCTATTTGGCATACTACACACATTTTGGCATGCATTTGTGACTTACTGTATATCATTAAACGACTTCTGAGGGAGGAATCATGGTCTGACAATTAATTTATATTTCCCTTGGTTTGTGGGAGGATATGGACATTCACAATGATGAGCTTTTTAGTTGCAGTTATTGCATGTAGATGAGGAGAAACATCTGTATTCTTGTTTTTCTGTTAGTCAGACCTAGAAGGCTGCCTTGGAAGACAGCTGAAAGCAATGAAGGAATCCATTGTAGATCAGTTTCTTCTATTGCTCTCCCAGAGTTTTGGGCTTAAATCTTTGCTGACTTCAATGTGATATAAAAGCAGAGATGCTCCTTGTCAGACTTTTAGAAACATTCTCTTGTGGTTTTACAGACAATTGCAAATAGTGCTTTCTTGTGTTAATTCTGACTGCAGAAGTGTGTATATATACATTATTGTTTCTCTTTTTTCCTCTGTTGACGTGGTGACAGTTGGCAGGTGCTAGCTTCCAATAACCGAGGGCTGTAAACTGCACAGCTTGGTAATTGGCATAGAAGTTGGGTAAGGAAATTGCCTCCTTCTCTCATGCTACAATATAGTCTTTTAAGGCAAGTTCTTTTTCTTTTCCAGAGAAAATCAGCAATTATCCAGTCTTGTCAAAGAAAGTGCATACATATAAGCAGCATGAGGAAGATGTACTTGTCCTCAGAAAAGCTTGCATTTTGCTGAACCAACTATGGGTTGACAGCTCAGTATCACCAATAGTTTTTGAAAACTAGTCTAAGAATGCCTGAAAGTTAAAGTGGATGCCAGTTGGAAATACTTTAGGTGTATATGTGTGAAAAGAGTAGCAAAAGTTAATCCTGTCAAAGAAAAAAAAAAATCAGCTTTCAGTTATTCAGAAAGTGGGTCCTTTTTTCCCCTCCATTAAAAACAACCTGTCTGTACAGTGCATCTGAAAATTATTCCTTGCTCCTTATTTTTGTTACCTGCTTACTAAAAAATCAGGGAAAAAAAAAAGTTCTCTTTCCAAATTAGAGGAAAGGATCTTATCATGAGATTCTGTTTTAACTTATTCCATTTTTAAGATGATTCCTTAGGAATATGCTTATAAATTAATTTTCACTGGAGCAGCTCTTTGTGTCTCACAAGCAGCCTGGTGCACAAACACACTTTGTATGAACAGTAATAATGAGGTCAAGTAAGAAGATGCAGTGATCTGATGAATGACCTGAAAGTGAAAACGGTAAAGTTAGAAACATCAAGGCACGTGTGAAAAGCATAGGAATATCTTGGTGTATTCCACATCAAACACAACTCCTCCTTCTTTAAATTCATGGTACAAGGAATTTTCTTTCAAGAAATATAGGATTCTTTGGACTGACGAACAACTGTTCTTTGTATAATATTTATGTTTGAAACCTTTTAGGAAATTCTAATGGAACTCGATTTCTTTGTCAATGCATTACTTGTGTAGGAACCTTGCCAGTTCAGTCCTCAGATGTTAACTATGAGGTTTATGTAACGTGTTACTTTAAAAAAAAAAAAAATTAAAAATGATGGAGCAATATTGGAGTTAAGGGTGAGTGGTTTTTTGCAGGATCGTATTGCTGAAAGGCATGAAAAGGTGTGTTTTGCTATTAACATTATTGAAGATCGCATAAAGTATTGGTGGGTATAAATTACAGTGCACTTCAAGCCAGAATTACAGAATTTGCAGAAATCTGGCAGTCCATGAACCTAGAGGAGTCCCTTAATACAAGATCTGAGCTGATAATGTCTTGGTGTTTGTAGTGTCTTTTCTTCTAAGTCTTAATAAAATAATTATTTGAGCATGCTACCTGAGATGACTGAAACTGTCTGAAGAACAAAACCATGTGTTGAAAAAGGAAACCTTATTCTGCAGGTAGTGTAATGCATGTCTGGGTGTGTAGGGGTTAGAGGTAGGGTCCTGATCTCATTTAGGGGATCCATACTCAGTTGTAAAGTCTCTTTTCCCTGGCAGGGAAGCACAACAGGGAGAGGCAGATGACAGGGAAAATCTCTTAGAACAGGTTTTATTAATCAAGCCTTTATTATGAACAGGATCAAATGATTAGTAAAAGCAGATAACTGTCCCCAGGGTACACTTGTTTATTCTCTCCCCCTTCCCTCATGGCCCCGAGTGGGCACAGAGCCACTGCTGTCACCTCAGGTGCGGCCTGGCTCACGCAGCCCTCTGTCAGAGCTGGTGTGGCTGCTGGCTGCACCTGTGCTCAGCAGGCTCTGGGGCTTCTTCCACTTCTTGCAGGTGTAGCAGAGCCATGAGTCTCTGGAGCTCATCAGCGTGTGATATGCTTTCAGATGTTCCCTCTCACCACGTACTGTTGCTCTTTCGAGCCTGATGTGTTCTGGTGACTGGTTCATCCGCACCCATAGAGTCCATTTTGTAGCAGCTCACACCAGCAGGGCTTTAATGACAACACAACTTTAGGACAACTAGTTCAGTAGCATGAAACTGCAATGGGAAGTGACTGACTTGTGAAACATTTTCCTCAGCCTTCTTTCAGTCTTAGTTGTGGTTTTTTTTTTTTTTTTTTTTTTTTTTTTTTTTTTTTTTTTTTTTTTTTTTTTTTTTGGGAATTGGAGTCAGTTCACAGATCACATTACAGATCACTGCAACCAGTTTGAATTTTCGGTTTTCTTTTTGTATTCTGCTGTACTTCTATGGAATTTTTGGTATTTGTTCCATTGGGATCAAGTTCAATCCCATTTTCCAATTCTTATAAAAATAGTGCTGAAAAACTTGTCACATCAAGTGCATTTCATGACAGTTTTCTCTGACTTCTTAACCTATGTGTCAAATGGCACCAGCAAATGTATTTATTTCCAGGTGCACTATTTCTATACTAGTCATCTTTATTTCAAGATTGTCCTTCCTCTTTCTCAATCACAAACATTAATTTTTTATTGCATCTTACCAAACTTGTATAATTCAGAATTCTACCCTCGAAACTTGTGTTACTGTGCAATTTTCCAGCTGCTACTGAAAAAAAAGTCAATGTAGTGTTTGGCCCTGGCTTAAAGTACATTACAACCTCTGCAGGCCTTCTTATAATTCCTAGAAAGGAACAGGAACAACTGTATGGTTTTCTATTGTGATTAGCAAGTTATTATGTCTGACATTAATCACACGTGGAAGTGCATTGGGAATAATTTAACTGACGTCAAGGGAGTGGCACTGACATAAAAGCTAATTTTAATGAGCCTGACTGCAGAGAACCTTGAAGATGAGAAGTAATTTACATAACATCTTATTTTGCCCACAAAAAAAAAAAAAAAAAAAGTAAATTAATTCATCTTTTTAGCTGCTATTAATTGGACAGCTCTCAAAGTACTGTTTGTTCACTGCAAGTAAGACAAAAAGGTCTGATCTGGAAACAAGAGCTCTACAATTACTGTCCTTCAATAAACTGCTCTCTAAATACTATACCCTTGCAGTCCTATCAACTGCCTTTAATACATAAAATTGTAGATTCTTGAGCAATATTGGCATTAGATTATACATAACTTGCAATGGTTGTACCCCATTGGATGATCTCTGAATTTTCTCTTGTAGTACCATATTGCTTTCCATGGGTAGCTACGCAGAACAAGGATACAAATTAAATTTGACTTTATGACTTTGCAAAAGCCATTTCCCTAGCTTTGTTTTGAATGTTGATTTTGTGGTAAATGGAATAACAATATATTTGAAGAAAAGGGTTTAATTGCTGCTTCTGATTTAATGCATTTCATTTCTGATGTTTGCTAAGGGCAGCTTGATTGCTTCAGCATGTGAATAAATTTGGGCTGTGCTTTTCACATCTGAAAAAAAATTGAATCTCTTGTGAATGTTGCCATTAGACGTCAAACTGTTTGGATTTACCGTTGTACGAGTCACGTAGGTTATTTCTGTGTGGGTGTTCAGCATTTCATATATCCTTTAGATATAGATTGCAACAGTTATGCTTTAATTTCATTTCAAGACTCTTAATTACCTGAACATTTCATTTGTCACTAATATGTACCTTCGAGCATATTGGCTGTGTAGTGTTTTCTTGATGGATTCACTATATGGGGTTGTCAATTTTAGGTGATGGATAGCTCAGTAATTATGGAAGCATTCTATATTTTCTAGTGAATTGTGTATTACAGTCAGTGCTGAAAAAGCTAATTCAGGTTCTGTAGGAATCGTTCAACTCCATTTTAAATAGCACTTTTATATCTCTATCTGGAGTTTGAGACAATTTTATTTTTGCCTGCAAGTAAATTAGACAATTAGTTGTAAATAAAATTAACTAAAACCTGCATTCTTGTGGGAAATTAATATCTTCTTGTTGCTTGTTTCCTTCCATTTTTGTTCAGAATGATTTTATGGCAATATAATAAAGTGATCTGAATGTGTCACCACTGTTATTATTGACATGTATATAAATATTTGAATTTGTGATTCAAATATTTGAGTTTGTAATAAGTAAAATTGAGTTTATCATCCTATAGGCTACCAAAGGGCTATGTATGTAACACTATCAGAAATTGTTAACTAAGACTGCTGTGACATTAAAAAAAAACACAAGGTTGTTATTTTGTGACAGCTGCTTTGTTTGTAACAGTTCCTGGATTTCTAAATAGGTAAAAAATTAACATTTATTCAAAATACCGTGAGTAGAGACCATACTTTAAAGTGTTTCAGTCATTTTTACATTGTTACTGCTTGGTGTCAGTAAAGGAGAGTAGCATCTGTCAGATAGTGGAGAGTAGCTGCACCCCTATTCCGCTAAATTTCGTTAGGACAATGTGCAAAAAGGTATTTGGAAGCGGGGAGGGAAGAGAGTTTTTGGTAGCATTCAACTTTTGGGTAGTTTTTCAGGATTTTTGAGCTTCAATTTCTAATAAGGCAGTTCCTCATTTTAATGTAGTCATTCTGCTTTCCTCTAGGTTTTCATGTGAGTACTGTTATGAATCCTAAAGACTGTTATTATTACTGTTGTTGTTGTTATTATTATTATTATTAAGATGTAGAAATTGAATTTACCCAAAGATCCACCAATGTGTTTTCAAATTTCATGCTCAGATTTGTTCATCTGGAATGGAATTGAATATGTTGTTCATAAATGACTGCGGTTTGCGGATGAAAAAGTGTTTTCAGCTCACGTTTGAATACCTATTTCAGAGCTCTCTGAGTTTTAGTTTGAGTATTGAATTATGTGGATAGTTCAAGGGAAGGAATGATATCATAAGTGATTTCATCTGTTGCTTGCTACAAATACATTTTAGCAAAAAGCAGAGAGAAAATACACACTTTCAGTGGAAGAGCTCCTGAAAAATGTAAAAGTTGTCTCCCACTTAAAAAGTCAAACAAGTCACCCTATGATATTTTGGCTTTATTAAATAGCTGTGGGTTAGGGCAGGATTTCTAAAACTCCTGTAGTGATCAGTTACTCAAAGTAATAACATAAGGGCAAGTAGAAGACCAAGGTGACAAGGACTAGCGTTTAGGTATCCCTCTGCCGGAGGTGATTTTTTATTGCTTTTGAGTGTCTTAGGTCTTCTAAGTGTGTGAGAACAGACTTGACCTTGCAATCTTTTTTTTTTTTTTTTTTTTTTTTTTTTTTCTGAAAATGCCTACTGAATGTTTCTGGTTTTTCCTTCCCTATTTTAATGTATGTACCTGATTGCACCATTTATTTTGGAAGAACTCTGAGTCCTTGGCTGGAAAAAAAGAAAACGCACTCAGGAGAGTTGGGAAGAACACACTGACCCCACAACTATTGTCTGAACAGTGAAAATCTCAATGGTCCTTTAGAAGCAAGTTCCTTAAACTATTTGCCAGTGCCATTTATCTCTTGCCTCTGTAGCTTAGTATAGCTCACAGCCTTGCAGATAATCCCCCAAAGACACCACTTGTATTTGTTATCTTTCTGGGCATAGTGTTTTATCTTCAGTGAACCTATTTGGTACGGGTTTCTGTGTCCTCATATGAGTGATTATGCCCAGTAACACCCTTAGACATTTGGACAGAGGACTGTGAGTATGCTGTTTTCGTAATGTGCTGGATTTTAGTCTTAATTTATTTATTGATTTTTACTTCATTGCTTAAAGTTATTGAAAGGTGTAAGCAAAATGAATAGTTATTGTAAATGCAAAGGAGCAAGAACTCTACTGCATTTCATTGTGTGCAAGATCTATTTCTGTTTCAATTGACAGGTAATGCTATTACTTTTTTTTTTTTTTTTTCCTAATGCAATAGGCTGTTAGTCTTAAAATACTCGTTTAATTTTGAATAAGTTTTATGTTCTGCTTCAAGATTTTGTTGTGTTGAAATACAAGCATTCTCTATTGACACGTTTGGACAGACGGTTGTGCTGCACAATATGTGCAAGGATGTTCTTCTCTCAGGGACTGATATTCTGCTTTGACTGTTCAGAGTTGGGAATTATGTTCATTTTTGCTCTCTGATTCAGGCCCTGGAAAATAGTCTTCAGGTTATCATTAGAGATACTACTATCTCTGATGAAAACTCTAAGATGGGAGAAGGAGGTCTTTTATTTTTACATTCTGTTTTTGAGTTTATGACTAAATGGAGCAATAGAAAAGACGATACATATTGAAACCTCAGGCATTATTTGCTAGTGCTGATACTGTCATGAGGTGGAGTCTGACAAGTCCCTGATTAAATATTTGCATGATTGGATTTCATGAGTAAAGAGGTGGTGATGGCATTTCCATTTGCATTTGTGTGTGATTCAAACAGAAGAAGGTTTTTGCTTTTTTTTTTTTTTTTTTTTTTTTTCCCCTGTGTAGATGTGGAATTGATTTTAGTGTATTTCTGTCTGAAGAATTTATTTTTTGAAAGAGATAGCCTTTTTAAAGGATCAGTAACTTCTAGGAAGACCACATTAGAAATCATTTAAAATAACTGTCACTTATTACATCTTTTAATCAAAAACCTCCTTTTGCTTCTCAGTGGGATACCTCTTACAGTAACAAAAAAACATCTTCCCAGAATGCTTAAATTATTTTTATTGACACAAATAAATTTGAGTGAGTGATCTAAATAACCGACAGATTTCCAGGTTCTGAGGCACAAAACATTTCCTATTGAATCAAAATGGATGCATATAATGTTATAAAACTAAAACACTGAATTCTATGTTCCTTTTAATTTTTTGCATGAAAGATTTAGAAATTTATTCAACCTGTGTTTTTTAATAAAAGGGATGCTATTTCAACTACCTAAATACATTCCTGTCCTACTGAGCACTCAGAAATTAAACTTCATTTAGAGACATTGTTTGTGGTTGCCCATGAGATTTAGCAAGAGGCACCAAAACATTATCAAACAACAGATTCATAAAAGTTAGTTGGCTGAACAAATAATTCATTATTTCCATCCTCATCATAGGGATAGTTTATAGCTCACTGTCATTGCTAAGACAAAAGTGGAAGGAAATATAGAAGAGTTTTTGACAAATATGCTTTCACATGCTGAATTTATAGGTGAACAAAAGATGCTAATCATTCATCTGCTCATTGTAAATAAACAAACATGAATACATATTATCCAAGATTTATTTTTTCAGTCATTCCCATTTTTATAATTGATAACTTTTAAATATTTTGGTTTGACATTCTCCATCTGCTGATGCAGGTAGCAATCACGTTACATGAACAGATGTGTTTTCACCTAGCAACAAGAGAGTTTTCTAAACACAGTGATATCAGCTATTGTTTTATCCCATCCTCCAAAGTGATCTTAGAATCTAAAAGAGAATGATGGAAGGTTGACGTTTGAATAAGGGAAAAAAAAAAGGAATTTTAAGGTTTTTGTTGTTGTTGTTGTTTTTCCTATTAATTTTGTATATTAATATGCTGCTAATCTTATATTCCAGTATGGAGAGTACACAAACATGGATGGCTTAATTCACCTGCTATAAACCAATCTAAGGCAGTGTGGGAGTGATGTTGTTTTGTTTTCTTGTAGTTAGTTTTTTTTCCTTTTTTTTTTTTTTTTTGTAGATATAACTAACAGTTTCACCAGGCAAACTGTGGTGAGATTTTTTGGTGATACTTGATAGATATGTACCTATAATAATTAGTGCTAGTATTTGTGAACTGCCATTACCATCCTTAATTGTAAGTTAGTGTATCTAATTTACCATTTTATGCATATTGTAAAATGATTGTTTTTTTCATAGTGTTGTGTTCAAAATTCTATCAATCAGTAATAGTAACATAGTGGTTGCGTCACACTCAAGAACAGAAATTCAATATTTTAACGTGCGTAGATGGCAAGAGATTAAGTTTTCCCCCTCACAAATTCACATACTTCACAATGAACTCTAAGACTGTGAGCATGATACCAGGCCTTTCTCAGAGCTGTTCTGAATAGCTGTGGAAAAGAATCCCTTAATATCATTTGCTTTCTTTTTTTAACAGAATAATAGGATTACAGGTTAAAAACTCATGTTGCTGATATACATTTTTTTTCCTCTTCAATCGAAAATAGTTATGATTTTTAGTTATGATTTCTATTTCATAATGAAACTGTTCATCTCCCTCAGAAAATGGAAGAGTGCAGACTGTGCAGGTTTGTTAAATATTGCTTTTCCATCTGCAAGCATCGCAGCTATCTTTAATAAGTAGCCCTGTCACTCAGCCTTTCTCGCAGAGTATCTGATGAACCAAATATTTCACATTTTCCTTGGGAAATGTTTAGTTTTAGATCAACAATATAGAATAATGACCTGGATTTTTTTTTTTGGTCTGATGGTGGGTGTTGGTAGATAGCCTGGACCTGCCTCTTGCCCCAGTGGCCATTCAGGCTCTGGAAGGCAGTGGGAAAGCTTGCAGGAGGTTGGGTGACATGGTCCAGTAGGGGCAGTACTGCTATGATGGAAGAATTCCTTCAGGGTGAAAACTCTTCTCTAATGGTTACCATGGAAATGGAGAACTTAGCGATTATATAAATTAGTATCTCAGTTACATGTAAATGCTCTGCAACCTTTTTCTTTTGCGTTATCATTTAGGAGGACCATTGATTCTGAATCACTGGGCCATTAGTGCTTTCAAGTCCATTACAGATAAGATTTGGGCCAAATATGTAATGCAGAAAAAGAGGTACCTATAAGTGGTATATAAGTGGTTTGGTTTCATGGAGTTCTCTTACCTGTTTAAGATTTTATCTAGCAAAGTTGTTCTTCTGTTGTAGCACAATGTACATTTTGTAGTTTAATTTCATATAATCAATGCTTCAAATACTGGCCCAATATCCAGGGAATATTACTACTTTTTTCCCCTTTTCATTCCCCCAATGACATTTCTAGCAAAAAAAAGACTAGAATGCTCAAAAAGACCGTTCAAATGGAGCTGTAATGCAGGAGATGTGTATAAATTGATCATAATTGACTCAATGTGCTGCTTATACATGTATATATGGAGACAAATTACTCTAATGATTTCTGGTCAGGTAGATGAGTCACAGTGCAGTGTTGGAATGTCATATTCCTCCATCCAAGACAACATTAAACTTTGTTTAGAAAAATGCCATATTAAACTGGAATTACATACTGTCAATTGGTTTGTCTTTAATAAAAGTAAATATTGTATTTATTTATTTATTTATTTTTCCCCAGTGTGTTATGATTCCATAATGCTAGGAGCACAATACTGATCTTTTTCACGTCTTTCCCCATTTCTCCTCTCCAACAGGACTGTAGTGAGTGAGTCTCAATGGTTTGGAAACTATTTTCAGTTGGAGGAAAGTACTCAAGAATTTTCTATTATTTTATTCTGCTTTGCTGGTAACTGAAGGTATAGTTTGACCCATACTCTTCTTATTATAGCATGAATAAGTCTTTAATTCTTATAGTGATTCTACTTTCTAACATCCACGCTACAACCCCAGCTCCCTCAGGCACTCCTCACAGGACTTGTGTTTCCGGCCCTTCACCAGCTTTGTAGCCCTTCTCTGGACATGCTCCAGGGCCTCAATGTCCTTCTTGTACTGAGGGGCCCAGAGCTGAACATAGCACTTGAGGTGCAGCCTCACCAGAGTAGAGTACAGGGGGATGATATCTCCTTGGTCCTGCTGGCTACACTATTCCTGATACAAGCCAGGATGCCATTGGCATCTAACTCTAGATGTTGGATCTAGATGTGTAGTTCTTATTTGATAATGTTCTTAATATGAAAAGACATTGCAGTCAGTAGTTCACATGTCAGCTTCTTTCTCATATGAGCTCAGAATTCATATTGTCACTCTGTGCGTATATGTTCATATTGCTCATATGAAACTTGCCTGCTTTTTCTTTCCACATACTCTATAGTGTTAAGACAGTCTCAGCACTGTCAGCAAGTGCATCTCCCTTCCCAAGTGTACAGAGGCAAGGGGGCTGTTCCACAAACTCAGCATCTATATGCTGAGAACACATTGGAGAGGTGATGTTCAAAATTATAATGGGCTTTATAGGTCAGGAGAAGCTTCTCTGTATGGTTACACTTGCTGTGAATCTGAAATTGTGTGTGCCATAAGAACACAATGTGTTCTTATTGTCTGTGCATCACAGCAAGATGAGCATTTAAATATTACAGATGAGATTAGAAAAATGACTGAATAACCACAGAAAAAGCATATTTTTGAATGGAGTAGTGTGATTTTCACAAATAGCATCTAGATATTTAAACTCTAGTTGCTACCAATATTTGGTTAGAATCAGAAGCTGCAAACTGCACAATTTTAAAAATACTGCTTCCAAAGAGTTTGTATGAATAATGTTCAGTGTACATACCTCTTGCTCAAGCTGATATTAGGGACGCTTGCATAGCCCCTGTACTAACGACCAGAGAATATTCTTGTGCGCAGGAGCTCAGCTGCCTGTCCTGCTAACTTGTTAGCTGGGACACCCAGAAGCAATGCTGAGCCTAATTCAGGAATTAATATTTTCCTGGAACCATTTTCAAGGAGACAGTTTGAACGTGGCCATTCTGCCCTAGTGTATAAAGGATTGTGATGCTGTGGATATGGACTATTCAACAGTAGTTTACTTCTGTGTCAAGTAATACAGTTCAGGGCATCTTTAATTTCCTGGTGTAGACAGCCATAATAATGTAGGGTGACCTGAAGGACATGCTAAGGTTAAGCAACTGCTGAATATTTTATTGATTAGCCAGAGCTATAGGAAATGTGACAGGCTTGTTTGAAGGTCTGAAAATCTTATTCTACCAGTGTTCCTTTCCCATCCCTCTGAATGGTATTTTATATTAGTGTTTCTCATCTTTCACTCTGGAAAAAGTTTCACCGGTAACTGGGTCCTGTGTTATTCCAAAACTGGCATCAATTTGGCATCACTGACTTACAAAGACATTTTGAATATATTAGGCCACCTGTGTCTGCTCCAAGTCAAGGGTTGAAGTAGAGTTTTACTTTCTCTGATTTCAGCTAAAATGCTTATGCCCAGGCAAGTGTGGGTTCATTGGTGCCAACAACCTGCTAATCATGTTCCTCTTTAAGATCTTCTTGTGAAGCTGAAGAAAGCTGTGGTGACTCACCATGGACTGACGCTTCCCTAGCACTTCATCTTTCCCAAGGCCGATTTTCCTGTGCATGTGGAACTCTGTTTCTGATTCAGAGAGAGGAAGGCTTCTTGATGAAGAAGTTTTTTTGACTAGTACCTGTGCTTCTGATATAACCACCTTTTTAATTACTTAGTGGCACTGACAAACTGATTTTCAGGGCCAGAAAATGTGAGTGTGATATCAAAGTATGCATCAAACTCAAAACCCAGATCACACAGATAGTCACATTGACATGTTGAGATGAGTGTTAGAGTTAGAATGCTGGGGGAACTGCTTTGCATACAAGAGAACGCTCCAAGAGCAGTCCTTTGTAAGAAAAAAGGAGTGGCAATTGATACAAAAGAGCAGACTCAGAGGCTGACATATGAGGCATAATATATATGGGTAAATACAACTGTACTTGTTACTTTTAGTGTTTAGATTCAGTGGGATTGATGGCCAAAGCCCAGACCTTCAAAGAGGATTCTTATGTAAGCTTCTTTTTTGTAATAATCCAAACTGTGAGGAAAGGGAATAGCCACCTTCTGATCTGCATGGACCACATCTTTTCTCAGCACAGTCCTGACTGCATGAAGCATCCTTAATATTCTCCAACTTGGGTGCAATGTAGCTCATTGTCCACATGCTGGTCATAGGTTTTTTGAATGTATTTGTGGATAAAATATGGTTGTACTCAGTCATTTAATTTCACTTCAGTTTCTTGTTCTTCTTTTTCTTCACCTAGTTCTCTATTTAGTAATTTATTTCAAAGTCAGTCACTCACTGTCTGGGGCTTACTATCCTGTGTGTGTGTAGCTCCTAGAGAGTATAGGTGGTGATCTGCTGTTGATATATCAAGTTGCCATCCTCATACTGGGAAAAAGTTTCAAAGCAACCTAAATCCCACAGAAACATAGAACAATATTGGTGCATAACAACAGATACCTATTCCACCATCAGAAGCATTACTATTTACATTTGTTAATGTGCATGAACTAAATTTATACTCACTTAATTAGGTTAATTGCTAAGAAGGCAAGCTAAGAGAATGGGGCTCAACAATGGCTGCAAAGTGTTCATGGGGTTCTGGGCAAATTCTCAAGCAATTAACCAACAATTTCTCCTCTGCTGCCACACTGATGCTACTGTCAACAGTGGACCTAGATAGCATAAATATGCTGTAATTATAATTTTGCATAAATCACATAAATAATTTTAGAAACAGTACCATAAGATCAAAGCATTGGTTTGTTGTGAAAGATCTGTCAGGGAAAGCAGAATGTTGTTTTTGCTGTAAACTTAGGGTTTTGTTTTGTCTTCATCTTCAGGATAAGAACTCCAGTAACTAGGGCAGTGCCACATATGGATTTTGGTGGTGCACTAATAGACAGAGGAGACAAATCTTGGTAGTCTTCAGAATTGTGCTGAAGAAAAAATACTCAGAAGCTACAAATGAACTGCTTGGAAAAATGGGGTTCTAGGCTGTTTCATTATTTCATCCATACCTCATTTACCCAATAACACACCTCTCATTTGCATGTCTGTGGAATATGGGGTGTGGTTGTGTGTTTTTTTTTTCCACATTCAGTTCAGGGTAAATAATTCCCATATCCCATTAACTGTTCAGCTGTGTCATTAATCTTATGAATTAGATGTTCATATGAAAGCAATGTCAGCATACAAGTATTTTAAAGTAGGTCACACCAACTTTTCACTTTCTTAGGGTAAAAAGATTCCTTAAAGCAATGACCTTGACCAATATGTTTGAATGAAGACTACTCAGGAAGGCTAAATGTAACTGATACTACAGAAAAAAAAACATCCTGTTTGGTCCTGGGGAAATTGTTCCAGAACATAATGTTTGTCCTAAGTGTAAGTGCTAGCATTTAAAACAGGTTAAAGCAGTGGAATATAAAGTGTGCATCCCTGATTAAATTAAAGCCACTTGCTTAAAACAGGTATTGGAAGTAAAATGAGAAAAGAGAAAATGCAAAGAGGATAAGAAAGTACACAGTCAACAAAGAGGGATATTTTTGGTATATTAGTTCCCGTTAATTTCATCACCAGCTGTATTTGATGTCCTGGTTTATTGTTGGAATGACAATATTGGCTTCTTTGGTGAACTGGTTGATGTTTGTGTCTTTTGAATTCAGAAGTATCATGAACTACTTTAGCCTTGGTAGGATTTTTGTTTGTGTACCATTTATTGGTGTCTCTGCAGAGATAAATGCCATAGTAAAGTGGAACATTAGATTACCTAATTAAGCATTTCAGAGGGATATGTGCTAAAAATAAAACTGATAAATGATAGGAATTCACTGTTCTTAATAGTTATGAATGTGTAAAATTCAGAACATAACTTCAGCCCTAGGGTTGAATAGGGTTTATTTTAAGACCTTTATTTACAGCCTGCATCATCATGGGGAGGCTTTCAGTGATTTCTTTCTGACTTGGATCAAGCCCAATGACAACTGAACCACTTAGAATCTCCCAACACTTTAATTGCCAATTATCTCATTTTTTATGTGGCCTTCAGTCTTTAGTAGGGTACTTTATACAACAACAGGCCTGGGAGCAGTAGTTAACCCTTCCAGAAATAGGACTTCCAGGGTTCCACATGCAGCCATCACAGCACAGCGTGGCTCTCTGAGGGCTCTGTGACATTTGTTTGCCAGCAATGATAATACTACCCATTGTAGTTTTTCTGACAATCAGCAAAGTGATTATGAATTTTTCTAGTACTGTAGGATTGCGTGGCACATGACTGACAGCTGCAAAAGTGATTTAATTTGGACTCTATACAAAGATACAGCTAAGTGCTTATTAATAAAGCAACATTTATAAGTAAATATTATGATGACTTAATGCGCTCACAAAAGTGTGAATCATGTTTCTCATGAGAATGAATGGTGAATTATGAATTTTGTCACATGACAGTATTAGAAAAGAATAAGATAGGTAGAGGAACATGACTAATGCTTTTGTTGATTTTATACAATTTAAAGTTTGCTAATCCTGTGAAAACGCGATTCTCTTTCTTTAACTAAAGAGAGCTCTGTCAATGGCATTTAATGCTCCATAAATCTATTAAATAAAAGAACCTTAGGATTACCTTGACAGAGAAGTACTGTGCTGTGTGTTAAAATATAGTATAATGTAATGTAATTAGTAGCAGTAATTGCAAACGTTAAACCATTAAATGGGCAATGTTAAATGAGAAGAGTGCGTGTTAGGGAGTCTATATTCATGGGATGTTAATCAGAATGTCACAGCATTTGTTTGACAGTTTTTTGTAATAAGTGCTGAAAGTTAATCCCAAGAAAATCAGATAAATGATTTGATATTTTTGGTCAAAAATAATAAAATAATTTGATTTAAAAGGCAGATTGTGTGTGTGTGCATGTGCACTTTTGTAAAACGACATATTCAGTGTAACTGGAAGTCAAATCTGTTATTTGCAAAAAAAAAAAAAAATTAGTAATAAAAGCAGACCTGTAACCTGTGAGGCTTCAGGTTGAGTTTTGCAAATTGGAAAGGTATGTAGCTTCTAGATTTTCCTACTTAGCCCTGATTCTGTGTAGACAGGCAGCTGAAGGAGGCTGTGAACAACCCCTTGATACTCTCCTTTCACCCAGACCTTGGGTAAATAATTCACAGTAGATTTCACAGATAGGGGGAAAAAAAATAATTAGTTGAGGTGCTTCATAATTTTTTCAAGCAGAGAATAATTTTCACAGGTTAGTAGTTCCTTTATGAAATGATCAGTCTACCTGATGGCATTGGGCCAGTGAAATGCCTGTTAGTCAATTATTGCATCTTAAGAAATTTTTGATGATCTGGTTAAGCAGATTACCTGGCACCTGTATCTTTTCATTGGAGAAATATAATTCATAGACTCACACTACTCTATGAGTGCCTTTGATCACTGATTTCACAAGGTATTCCATCAGTATTCTTTTTCAAGTGTAATTAAAGTATGCAGACCATTCCTTTGGAAGTTTTAACAGTATTTATAACTATCCTGAGATTATTTGAAATATAGTTGAGGTGAAGTTTATTCAACATTTTGAACAGAAAATGGGGGAAGACAGTTTTAACTGAAAATATTTGTACTGAAGCTGGAAGATTCTCAAATGACTATTCCATGTATATCCTGAACCTTTTACGAGAATCATATAACTCCATTTAATGCAGATGGCGAGATTGCATATGGTTGTATAATGAGCTGACAGCAGGCTGTTATCAGTGTAAGAATTTCAGGTCACTAGAAGCAAGGAGAAGTGCTGGACTGGAAATTCTCTCTGTTTATTTCCATTGCTGTCTTCCTTGTTTGGTTGTACAGGAATTAACCTCTAAAACAAATGTGCTAATCTTCATATCTATACCACTCAGATGGGTGAAGAAAAAGGTCCCATGAGATGCATCTTAATCAATTTTTTTCTCATTTTGGGGATTGATTCCTGCTGTTAGTAGCTGCTCCTGTAAGTGATCCTGTCTCACCCAAATCAGAGATGTGTTTTACATTAGCGGCTTTATTTTCTTCTCAGAGTCAAGAGCTGTTGGGTTGGTGTTAATCACAAAAATTACCAAGAAAGGAACAAATATTTGTTTCTATGTAGTGATTAATATTAAAATATGTTAGAAAAAAAATGCCAACAGCAATAATAGCCATAATTACTGCTGAATTCCTAAAACTGTCAATAAGCTTATTACAATATAAAATAATGTTTGAGAAAACAAAGGCAAAGAAAAGTCACAGCTTTTGGTTGAAGTACCCTCAGTACATTTATTAAGAACTATTTAAAATAATAATAATAAACTTTTAATGTTTTTCCTTATTTTCTGAGGGAATATTTTTGTTTCCTTGCATAAAAATATCCCTTGATAGATGCCAGGTGTCTTTTCTTATTATGATATGTTCTTTTGCCTCTAATTCATTTTTCACATAACTTGCCAAAGTTACAGCTTGTGTAAGCATGTGTAAGTATTTACTGATTACAGGTTAGTTAGTGCCTTAATTTCTACACTCATGGGTGTTATACTTGTAAATGATGGAAATTTTGATTTTATTTATTTATTTATTTTCCCCCCTAGTCTCTTGGTCTTTGCTTTAAAATGGACTGGAGAACTTTAAAATAGTGCATCTCACATGTCTGTGTCCAGCTCCTGAATAATTTCAGAAATTAGGAATTTAATTCAGAAATGAAAGAAGTTAAATGCTACTGGAAGGAGAGGCACATAATTTTTCCTAGTTTTTCCTAGCCCATCCTTATGGGCTAGGAAATCCATCCATAAGGATGACAGTTGGGAAATCCTTTTAGGAATTTCTTCTAGGCAAAAAAACTTACTATAAAGGTGATATATTTTTCTGTGACAACATTAATGGTATGCGTTGGCTGTTTCTGTAACCCAGACAAAAGTTCTGTGAGTTAATAATATATGCATTATATGTAACAGTAAATGTTAACGATATCAAAAAATGATGTGGGCATTTTGTTTCAATTCCGTCACATATTCAAGATGTTTATAGCTTATAGAAAAGGCAAACGAACTGGAGATTGGAAGGACTGATGGTTTGCTGTTTCTTCCCTTTCTTGCAGTAAACAGAGCTGAAGGCACCGAGTTCATTACAGGAATGCTTCATGGTCTAACAAACATGCCTTGCCATAACAGACTTAAGGAGCTCTGTTTGTTTAATTTGTAGAGAGAAGTTCATAGGTGACTCTAATGATTGTAAATACCTGCACTGGAAGAGAGAACTGCTGCTAGAGAGCCCTTTAATTAGGCAGACATAGATAGATCTGGACCAAAACGATGAAATCTGGTAATGCGAATAATTACATTAAAAATACAGTAAAGACTTTTTTAAGGCAAGGGTTAACCTTAGCCAAGATGGCCTCTTTCATAAAAGCTGTGTTTTGTGTAATTCTTTAATAACAAGGTGGTCCCTGGAAGTGTTCAAGGCCAGGTTGGATGGGAATTTGAGCAACCTGGTCTGGTGGGAGGTGTCCCTGCAGGGGAGCTGGAACTGGGTGGCCTTTAAGGTGCCTTCCAACCCAAACCATGCTGTGATTCTGTGATTCAACTTGGTACAAGAATTACTGGTAATGGTTCATGAAACGTATTTTACAGGGGATCAGACTAAGCTATTACTATGGCCTTTTTTTGGTCACAAAATCATGTCAAGTGCATGTCCTAATTATAAATACTTTGTTTTGATATCTGCAGAAAGCTGAAAGTATGAGTTACCATTTACTGTCCTTAAGAGTTAACTGCATTCCGTATCACTGAACGTCTCTTTCTTTGGCCATGGCATATGTGGCTTCCTGCAATATATTACATGTGTATGTGTGCATATATATATATATATATATATATATGTATATCTATCTATATATAATATATATATATATAAAGAAAATAGCAAAATTTTTAAATGACATTTTTTTCTCCCATTATATAGAAAAAGAAAACTCACCAAACAACCCATGTATTTTCTTGACTAGAGTATTTTAAATCCATTGTAATGTCTTAGTTTACAACATTTCTGTTGTTTGTTTACCATATGCTTGTTTTCTTTCCTTCCAAGGTTGGCATGAAGTGTCATAAATATTGGCAAAAAGCTCTGAGATCCTTAGGTATAAGAGGCTACAGAACAATACAGACGAAGTGTTAGATAGAGGTGCTGCTCAAGAGTCATATGGAAAGCAAATTTTCCTCTGAGGAAGCTACTTGATTAAAACAATTTCCCATTTTTCTTTCTACTGGCTATTTTCCAGTGGTTAAACAAACAGTGACAGTATGCACTGTCCTCAGCATAGTACAATCAGTTTGTACTATGTAGCTCTAAAAATCCGAATAAAAGTTAATAATTTAACAATAGCTAGACAAAGCCTCTAACATGTTCTTTAAAGTTTTCTTCTTGGCGTCACTTGTAGCTCTTGAAAAGTTTTCAAAATACTGTCAGGTGAATTCATAAATTATGCTTGAGTTCTTGGAGGAACATTAGACTCCTTTAGAGCTGAAGTACCTAATTCTGTAATCTAATGAGCTAGAAAAAGCATCCGTGCCATAAGAATTACTAAATAAGGTACATGAATCCCAATCAAGTTTCTCTTATGTTGCAGTGTAATGATTTCACTTGACTGAGTAAGAATGCCTTCTGTAGTATTCATTGACCTCCAACTTTCCCTGCCTGTTAAATCTTTTCATATGCTTGATTGCTAGAGAACTACACTGTCAAGTACCTTCAGAACGAATATAAGAGCTTGCTTGCTTTCCTTTTATGTTTATTCCTTTTCCTCCTAGACATAGCCTTGCTCATTAAATGTAATCTCTTGAGAATCTCTCTGTAAAGAGTTTGGAAACTACTTTTGTTAGTTCCCTGGAAATGTTGTGAAGTATCTTTACTATGGCTAACTGGGAAAGTAAGAAAAGGTAACTATCAAGAATTATACAGAGATTACTTTCCATAATTAGTTCACTTAGCTTGATTTCATCTTCCTTTTAACAGAGAGTTACATCAGCTGAATCCCAAATGCAACGGATTTTCTTTTCATTAGGAGCTTGGAATCAAAAAATCAGGACAGTGTTCACAGTATGAAGCCGTCCCTGCTAACTTTCCACTGCTCATGGCAGCCAGCTCCTGTGCAGTGACATTCTCAGGTCTTGTGAAGTGAGAGGAAGTTTCAGACATTTTCACGATACATCAGAATGCATTCTTATTTATTTTGGTGAGATTCATCTGAATTAATTTAGGCATCTAAAAGTTAGATATTTCTGCCAATAATCAATAATTCTGAGTTATTCTCAGAAACAGACATTTTACCATAAAGATCCATTTAACCTCGTTTTTCTCTCCTCTGAACATGAAGTGAGTCTAAGGTGCCCAGGTCAGACTCAGGTACTTAAAAAAAGCTAGACATTAAAGACTAGGCAAGGTGGTTTCACACTGATAGCTGGCTGAACTCCATCACACCACTTCTGTACTTCCTCTCCACAAAATAACAGAAAAAGGTATCGTGGGTTGAGATAAGGACAGGGAGATCACTCAACTATTCCAGACAGAGAAGACTCAGCATAGGGAGACTTATGTAATTTATTGCCTATTACTAATAGACTAGAGCAGTGAGAATCTAAAGCAAACTAAAACATGAATGGCACAGGGCAATGGGGGCCGCGGTCAGTCCCTGATGCTTCGCCTCCGCTGCTCCTTCACGGTCACTCTCTGCCCTTGCTCCACGTGGGGTCCCTCCCACGGGATTCCGTCCTTCCCAAACTGAGCCTGCGGACAGGCTCTTTGGGTTCTCTTCAAGAGCTCCTCCCACACGGCTCCATACCATGGGGTCCATCCATCCCCCAGGAGCAAACTGCTCCAGCACGGGTCCCCCATGGGCGGCAGCTCCCCCCAGACCCCCTGTTTCTGCGTGGGCTCCTCTCCAAGGGCTGCAACTCCAGCCTGGGGCCTGCTCCTGTGGGGGCTCTCCATGGGCCGCAACCTCCTCCAGGCCACATCCACCAGCTCCACCGGGGGCTCCTCCACAGGCTGCAGCGTGGAGATCTGCTCCATGTTGGTCCCATGGGCTGCAGGGGGACAGCCTGCTCCACCAGGGGCCTCTCCACAGGCCGCCGGGGAACTGCTGCTGTGTGCCTGGAGCACCTCCTGCCCTCCTGCTGCACTGACCTTGGGGGCTGCAGGGCTGCTTCTCTCACATTTTCTCACTCCTCTCTCCCAGCTGTTATTGCACAGCAGTATTTTTTTCCCCTTTCTTATCTCTGCTCTCCCAGAGGCCCAACCAGCATTGCTCACTGGCTCAGCTCTGGCCAGCAGCAGGTCCCTTTTGGAGCCATCTGGAGCTGGCTCTGATCTGACATGGGGCTGATCCCGGGCTCTGCTCACAGAGGCCACCCCTGCAGCCCCCCTGCTACCAAGCCCTTGCCATGTAAACCCAATACAGTCAAGGGGAAAAGAAACCTGTTTTTTACCCTCGTATTTTGATGTCATCATCTCTCTCAAGCTACAGAAAGTGAGGAAGTGTAATAACAATATTTATGTTACCCAAATTTTGCCTGCATTTGCCATAGAAGTTAGTTAGCTTGGTGATAACCCTTATCTCCCCACTGTTGTCATAGGGAGAGAGAGGGACTGCACCAATGTCATTTAGAATAAGCATCTGAACTGAAAACAACCTTTATTCAAAAAAAGGGTTGTTTAAGGAAACAAGTTAGTAATAGGTGATAAATGTGCTTAAGTATTCCAACATATTACTTAATTTTTTCCATTTATTCAGAGTTTTTGTTAGGCTGAGAGTATTCAGAAAGGCTTCCAAAGTGCCAGTGGTGCAGTATTGGGAATGACGTGCAGCAGGGAAGGCATGCTCAGCAGGCTGGAAGTACCCTGTTGGTGTTGTGGGTGTCTCTACATATGTAGAAGGTCATTCCAAACTTGTCTTGCTAGAAAGAACTTATAGACAGAATTGATTGTGCTCTTAGCTCTGTTGTGGAGTATAGTAGGTTTCCGCTTTGCTATATTTTCCATTTTGCTACGTTTTATAAATGTTACTATATTTTTCGTAATTTCCCCCACCCATAAAACAAACAAACAAACCAAAAAACTTTTCTCAGAATCCCTATGGCAGCACAATCAAAGTAAAAATTTTAAGTACAGAAAAATAAATGTGTTTAATTTACTTTAAACATTCAGGAAACATTCAATATGGATACATGAAATGAAAAAGAAACATCAATAGTATGGCCATATGAAGAAATGTTTCTGGAATGGTATGCTGAAAATAGATGTAAATGGAGTATAGATTTTTACATACTGATATTGCATACCAGATCTATTTCAGCATTAAAAATTTAATATAGTCTTTTTTTCTCCTCTGAAAACTGTTTGTACTATTGAAAATTGCTAAGTTCAATTCCAGTGCCCAAGCAAGATCAAAAATGATCAGTAGATAAAATATATCTGAAAGCATTAGAGAACACTTTCTTTTTCTTTTTCTTTTTTTTTTTTTGTACTCAGAGTAATGAATCTGAAGCTAATTCTGTAACCGTGAGGTATAAGCAGCAGAGACCACATCACCACATCATCAAATATTTTCAGCTTGACAGAAAACCCATCTTCCCATTGCTTCATAGAGGAGAACAATTGTAGCAGCCAGCTAGATTTGCTGGTGTGAATCTAGGCTCTTCTCACCCTATGGGGCCCAGCGGAGGAGAGCCCAGCTCACTGGGCTGCTGTGTTGTGCTTATAGATGTGTATGGGACATCTTTCTCCAGCCCTCTGGTCTGGTGCTCTTCCTGCTGAAACAAAGGGCTGGGCTAGAGACAGATTACTCTTTCTTTGTATGCGAACCTTAGTGATAACTGAAGCAGAGCAGTACTGAAACCCTTTGTTACTCTGACATCACAAATCTCCTGCATCCATTTTTTTCATTTCCAATGTTAAATGTGTTTTCCAAATAAAAGGCAGTCATTAAACTCTTTTCCTGTTGATGTCATAGCAGTATAAATAAGCAGTCACATTTTTCCTATCTTCTGAACTGATATTATCATAAGTCAAGTAAATGTTTGTTTTCATTTTTGCCCTTTTCAAAGAAAGTTCCGTATCATTCAGCATCATCCCAATGATTCAGAACAACGAAGCAGTTTGAACTTTATTCTTTTTGATATTGATACAAAGTCCCTCAATTAGAAGCTCCAAACTTTGAAGCCTCTGTTCAGCTAAACCCCATGAAGTTTTATACTTACATGTGCTTTTAGCTGAGTTTTCTGTGTTGAAACTTCTGTGACAACTGCTTCAGAGCAAGAACAAAGATATCACTATGTTCCTTGTCACATGTTTGGGAATGATGAGCTGCTGGGGCCGGTGCTGGCTTTGTTTTATGTTTATTGGTCCATGCTGTAGTGCTGCTGAGCTTGTCCTGAATTTACTCCACTGGTTCAGAGGAACGTGGTGTAAAGGAGAGAATTCTGCTTGACCAACTTCAGGGGTGAAAACTGCTTTTGGCTCACTGCAGAGAGCTCAGCAGGAAAACGTAACTTTTCATCTTTAAGTCCGAGCATACTAAATGTTCTCATCTTGCTTTGTGTAGTGTTTCCAGATGCCATGCTATTGCTGAAATAGTCCCAAACTTGATGGGGGAGGCTCAGGCAGTGTGACACTGGCACGGTCTTTCCCCACAGTCTGAAGTTTCGTTGCTGCTCTTCTCCTTGTGTGGGTTTTCCATTCCAGGCTCTTGGCTGAAGTTTTCAGTTAATCCAAATGCTATATAACTAGTGGTGTCCTTTATAAGAAATACACACTTTACCAATGATCATTGCTCACCGTCTTTCTTTATGCTGTATGGGTCTTGAAGTATAAAATAGGATTTGACAAAAAAAAGATTTTCTGATATTTTTCTCTGTGGCCAGTTGAAACACATCCTTGCTGCTTTTGTGTGTGCATATGAGGCTGCAGGTGATTAAGGTTCCATTTTGAATGTACTTCATGCTTATTTTTAATTTTAAGCATAAAGGAAATAGAAATCAAAATTGTAAAATTCTTAGTAATTTCTTTGCATACAAAACTTTGCAAGTTTTCTCGTGAAAGTTTTTGACCAGTTTCTACAGAGTGCTTTGTGGTAAATGTGTATTGAATCTACTACAATGTGCTATGTTTTAAAAGTAGATACCTGCATATTACAAGAAATTCAGTATGCACAAAAATACAGTGTTTTATTAGAAGTACTTTAACAGTAAGGTAATTTCTCATTTTAAAGGAAATATCGAGAAGAATTAGATATGAAAAACAGTCTTGTCAGAGCCCTTGAACTCTTTGCTTTTTCTCTCTTCTTTGTAGGTGAATTTAAATTTATTAGTACATAAATTTGAGTTGTTTGTCTTAGTGCACTGATGATCCAGAGTTTCAAGCCAATTAACTACTTTTTAAGTAAATACAAATAATTCAGATAATTTAATTAAGAGTTTGAGATTCAATCTGAATTTTCAGTTACACAGTATATTGTTTTGCTGCTGAAAGAGGTCAAGTTAAAATGTTTTTGCAATTCTAATTCTAATTTTTTTTTCTTACTCTACTTTTTGGATTTTTCTATTTGAAGCTTAAAAAAAAAAACAAACACAACAAAAACAAGATCAAATAGCAACGAGTTAGGGCTTTTTGTCTAAAAATGTAAATAAACATTTTTAGACAAAATTTAGCCAAACATTTTAGACAAAATGTTTGTCTATGTTTAGACAAAATGTCTAAAAATGTAGACAAACATGCATTATACTATGTGTGCTATCTGGTAAAAATGTTTAGTAGTAGGAATTTGTTTAGAGTAATAAGTGGGTTATGACCAGATATTATATTTTTCCTCATCATTGGGTTCTTATGTTGAATGAACAAAAAGCACACACCTCTGGGTGAAGCTGATGCAAATATCAGATGCATTGGATTAAATATTAAATACAAATGTACATTATGAGCACATATAACACTGTAGAAGTGTTTTTACTTGTTAGTTTACTAAAGGAAGCTAAAAGAGTACAATAGAACTCACATTTTTGTGCTATTGCTTGATATGAGCTGCTATTCATATCTATATAGCTGCTTCATAGCTGCTATATCATCTATTTTTGTCCATACATTAAATAAAGAGGATAATGGTAGGATAGCATTCTCTTTGAAATGTGTTGTCTCTGCTCAAAGAGATTATTAGATAGTGTTAAAAATCTCTACAATTCAGTTTGTGATCCAAAGATACAATGTCATCACTATATGTTCAATAAGGCCATTACGATTTATTGTGAATTAATTACAGTCTAAAAACAGCCTACTGTAATTTTAAATTATGACTTTACTCAATATAAAACCCTAATCAATTGACAAATGAATATTTTTTTTATAAGAAAATGATTTTTCTACCCTGTTTATTTTTTGTTTTGTGTCACAAGAATTGGTAAAGGATGTGAACAGGATATAGATTGCTTTCACTCTTATTTTAGCACTAGGCACAGGAGTGGAAAAATCATTCATATGTAGCTTCTCTCTTCTGGAAGTAACAGCTAAAATTAGGTATTTTACCATTTAGCTAATTAAGCTTCCAGCCCACAACCACTCAGCTAGTGGTGAGCAAAGCGTATTGTATTGCTATTTTTTAAGTACAGCAGATGCTATGGAGATTGAGTACTCAGTTATTGCAGATATTTTAGTAATTGATCAATCGTGAAAATTAATCAATACTTTTTCATATATTATTAATGCATTTACAGTATTACCAGATGAAGGAAATAGAGTATGCTTTTTTAGTGGTGTGAGGGCTTGGTGTAATGACCTTTCTCCCCAGCAATCAGCTTGTGTGCAACCAGATTTTTGCTATAATACATTTTGTCACCCACATGATGGCATAAAAGAGTCTGGAATCTCTTACTTTAAGAAAACCATTAATTAAGGAAAGCCTCAGAATGAAATGGAGAAGGTTAAATTGGGGGCAAAAGTAGCAGCTTCTCTGCAGTTTGATCATCCCTGACATATAGCTGCTTGCTAGCACAGGAGATATGGATGTATCTCCGAGCTCCTCTGGCACTGTTGGTTGCCCTTTGGCACTTTGGAGTAGGATGAATATACCCTTCATTTTATTTGTGCAGGAAGGTAATAAATCATTGTGTAGAGCTGAAAGTAAAAGCCTAGACTCCAGTGATGGAAGGTAGCATGGGGCCGATGGGGGCTGGGCTGGTGCATGACTTTTTTGGTCCCTGAGGAGGTGGGTGGGTAGTTGTATTTCTGTGGGAAAGGAACTATGGGTTGTGGGAGGAGAGGCTGTGCCCCCAGGAAGATGAGGAATTGCTTTCTTTGCCTTTCTAGCCTAGGAAGCTTGTGATCAAATGGAGAGCAGAAGAAGAAGAGAATTAAGTGCTGTAACTGAGGAACTGGAGGATTACACCAGCACCTGTATGTTTGCCATTGAGCTCTCTTTGTTAAGGAAGCTACCTTGTGTTTATTGCTTGTTTTTCCTCACTTCAGTTGAGGATCAGGATACTGAGCCTAGAGGATCTTTATTTTTGGACGTCCTTTGGAGACAGAGTAATTCCTAGAATAAATTGTATTTTGTCAGCAGTGGTATGGCATAGACTGCCATTCCCACCATCCTAGTGATTCCTTAGGGGTTTCTTAGGCTCTGGCTATTTTAAAACACAACCTAAGTGTAACTGATGCCATCATGTTTGCTAAGCATTCGAAACTGGGTCTGTAAAACTGCCTCAGCAGCCTTTCTGAGGATGTTGGCTCCATTGCCATTCTGGTCACCCTTTTGTCTGTTTTTTTCTGCTTCAAGTGGGAATAAAGGAGAGTGTTTCCTGTGCAGATCCAGCAAAGTCTTCATGCTTCTTCTCCGATGCCCCATTTTTCTGCTTGGAGGTGGTGGACTTTCTTTGCCCAGTTTTTAAAGACTAAAAACAAAGCCTGTCTCATGTGAAGGGTTCAGAGAGAGTCAGTCGTATCTACCATCTGAAGTTTGGTGTCTAGTTTTTAGCACTGGCTGTTGGGGCACATGAGCTAGTTTGCAGAATCCAGAGCACTGTTTTTCTGGCTGTGGCTTCCAGCGTCCATCTTTACAGCTGGCCCTGCTGTCCTGCTTGCCACCATGGGCAATGCTGGGGCCATGGGCTGCTGCTGGAGCTCTGGTGTACAAAACCTTCACTGGCTGCAGTCAGCCGGTCCACACGGTGTTTGCGGTCCCACATGTCCCTGGGACTGGCTTGTTCATCTCTGGTCAGCAACGTAACCTGCTTTGTCGGGGGATTTGTCACAGAAGCTTCTTTATCCAGGATGAGTTGGCAGCGTAACACTAAGTACCCACCGCTGAAGAGCCACTCGGGAGGGCCGAGCTGGCTAGCAGCGTAAATCCGGGCTGTGATTCTCCTTTATGTACATTTGGATCGGTTCATTACGTACTGGATTACGCACCACCTGCCAGTTAGTGTCTTGGTGCAGTGTATTTTCAACTGGTTAATTACTTTTCCCATAAAACAATTATGTGTAGACACTATAGACGTAAGCAATGTTTTCAGTTGTGTGTCTTTAAGAGCTATGTTTGGACTATAGCACCTATGTCTTCTGTAGCATTTTCAATCTTTGCATTGTAAACACTCTATTCACCAGCCAAATAAATATTACTTATCAGCTAAACTCACTGTTAGGGCAGTTGCACAAACCTTTTCAAGCCTTCATAGCACTGCCTAGCCTGTTAACAGCTTTCCCTGCCACCTATCCTTTTTCCTCACCCCACAGGGCATAACCATTTGAGATGCTGGCTCAGAACAGGGTCAGGGATTGCACTGTAAGCTGTTTAATACATGCTTGGGATGTTGCCAGTTCCCATTCAGCTGTGGTTCGTGAGGAATCTTCTTGTTGGCACCTTTTGCTTCTGTTGTGTTGCTGTTAGCCCTGTGCCAGTTGCTTTTTGCACCAGTTTTGTTGCTGTTTATAAGCAGTTCAGATTTCACAATTTCTTTAGAGTATCATTAAATATTTCAAAGTGTATTCTGCTTTTTATTTATGAAATGGCAGAGGAAAAGACCTCACAGAATTTCATTACACCTGTTGTAACTTCATAAGGCTGTGTATTCAATGGTGCTGTTAATTCAGTCTGGTCTTCTCTTTGGATCTATGTTCCATGTATCTAATATTGGTGATTTCTTGAACGGTAGAGTTGAGATATAGACTTCTTTTTGACCGGAAAACAGTAATGTGTAAGAGTAACAAGGGTGTAAGCACATGTCTATCATTGATTAGAAATTTATTCAGTGACTACTCAAAGCTGCCAGTGGCTGTGACTGAATTTCACCATTGAATTTCATCATTCATGCAGTAGCCATTACCTTGTGGAATCAACCTACATAACAATCAAGTTAAATTGTGGGAGTTTGCTGATTATGATTTGGCATGCAGTACTGTTTTGTAGTGTTAGTAAATTAGCTAAAATAAACATCAGAGAAGTTAACTGCTAGAAATAACACTAAGAAGGAGAATTTTCCAAGTGGTAATATTACTCAGTGAGCTCTCTACTTGCACAGTCAAAAAGGATTTCTGCTCTAAAAACACACTGAGAGAAGAAGGGCATCCTTTGTAGTGTGAGAAACGATTTTCTTTATTCTGCTATAAATCTGCCCTGCCACTAAAATAGAAGACCTGGCATCCTCCTTACTCTGAGCTGGGTCTTCTTGTCCTCCGTCTCTTGTTGGTATTAGCATTTGGAAGCTCTCACAGTGACCTGGATCATTGAACTGGTGCAGTTAAAAAGGGATCAGGAAAAACCTGAGATGCTTGTGGCCACCAATGACTCATCCAGAAGTTTAAGCACAGATGAGGTGTCCTCTTGCTACCCTTAGTCATCTGGAGCTCTGTGTCCGCTTAAACTATTGATCTGTGCTTTCTCTGTAGCTGATGATGAGAAGGAGGCTCCGCCAGAGAGGAGCCATTCCTCCAAGTTTTGATCAGTGCATATAAAAATAATACAGATGACTAATTTGAATGACTAATCCAACATCGAGACAGCAAAATTTAGATAAGAGCCTTGTTGTGTCTCACCCTTTCAGTCCTGATCCTTGCATATTTTTAATAATTACTATCTCAAGGGATTCTAATTTTGACTTTATAAATCTCATTTAACTCATTCAATTGATCAACAGGTGGCAGGAAAAAGAAATTTGTTAACAAATTCCCAAGGAACAGTTTAAAGAAGAAGGTAAATTCTGCCTGTTGAGCTATCACTCTGTTTTAGAGAGAGTGTTCTGAAAGCACTGAGCACAAGTGTATCCTAGCTGAGCTAATTAAATTTAATGTTTTGATTAGTGACTACCTAGATATTATTGCTAGGTACGTATTTGTCATGTTTTGAGAAAAAATAATGAACTGATGTGGAGTGTGCATTCTAGTGTTTCAGTCCGCAAGTGTGTAATCAGAATGATTTATGAACTGAAAAAAAAAAAAAAAAAGGATTAATAATTCATGCTTAGGAACTATTCATGGATTTCTGCTCTGGAATCTTTGCGCGAGTCATCATTTGTCAGCATTACATATATTGTTCAGCGTAGAGGAGGTTATTATCTTATGGTTGAGTAAGAGCATATTTTGCCTGTAATTTTTAATACTTAACAGCATTTCTGTAGATAGTTGACTTAACAAAAATTCAAGGAGGCTGCAGGTAGTCAGAAACAATTTTATTGTTAAAAGTCCTAACTGATGTGTTGTTAAAGTTTTACTCTCTCTTAAAATTATACTCTGGAATTCTCTGATTCCACTTTAATGGTCTGTGACTCAAAGTTATTATTGCATTAAGTATCTGTCATTATTCATAACTTCTAAAGAAGAATTTAAAAGTGGTGGTTGCATTTTGCAAATGTTTTGGGGAATAATAAATATTAATTTAGTAGTAAGGAGACCATGGATAACAGGCAGAATAAGATGTTCCAGTTTTGATATTTATCCTCAAAACTTTAAAGGCTTAGCACAGACGGTGTTAGGAATTTTTATCTGCATATCAGGGTAATAAACTGGTTAATTTTAATGTTATTTTATTTCTTATTCTTTTAAATTGTCTTTAAAAATAGGTAAAGAAAGATCCAAATAAGAGCTTTGCCTAAGACAGAGCTTCGGCTGACCTTAGATACTTGAGTCCAAAACCCCAGAAAATCTGTGGCATTGACCACTTTAGTTGGAGGTTTCTAATACAGTGGACTTTTCTCTTTTTGACTAATATTTTCCCAGGTTCCTACATTGATTTTGTTCCATCCTCAAATGTTTCCATTCCCAGCAGCTAGATACGTACCTGTTGTGTGAATCACAGGCTGAAGGTGCTTCTCTCTCTCCATGGTTTACATGAGGAGCTGACATGGATGGAGCAGTTGTGCTTGTAGCTTGGACCCCCCTGTGAAATACTACAATTAGGTGGGATAAGTCTTGGCTTATGTATTGCTTCACTTAAATCCTCTGAAGAATTCAGTCTCATAGAAGTGTCCTGCAAATGAACGTCTTATAAAGCCACATACGAACAGACCTGTGGCAAAATCCTGGATTCTCTCAGTTGTTTCTTCTTAAGATACAGTCAGAGGAGGGGGTACATATCTTTTTATGTAGAGCCAAGAAATGGAGAACCTGATTGTAAGCCCAATGCAAATGCAGGTGCGGTGTTTTTTGTTGTTGTTGTTGTTGTTTTTATTGTTATTATTATTTTTTTAGCTTCTCAGAGAAGTTCCCTATCTGCTATGGTGTAAGCTAAGTTGTGAGGGTAGTGAGGGGGAGGAGGATGACTGATGTTGTTTTGAAGACATTATGTCAAAAATAGTCCCTTTGAAAGAATATATGAGCCCCTGCTCTGTCTCTTCAAACAATGAGGGTATTCATTCCTTGTACAGGAGTATATAGTACTGCAACGTGGCACTGCAGATTAATTTCTGGGTAATACCGTGAAGTTCCCGTAGCAAGTTTCACGCTTAAAGAGGATGGAATATAAACTGTGAGAAGTTCTCACTGTTAGGCAAGTGTATTCTGTGCAGAGAGGGGGTTCAGATCTGTGAACTAAATTATAGAGATGACAGGAGAACACAGGGTGACTCTAACTTTTAAACATTTAATCCTGCTTTAATTTCTTACTTCTTTCATACAATCACAGTCTGATTTAATGGAAATAGCGCTTGCTCTCAGCCAGAAGTCAAGAAGTCAGTCGATGATTCATGCTGCTTGACAGGCATTCAGAACAGGGCAAACCCTGCATTCCAGAGGAGGAAGTGAACTTGCACGAAGTTGCCATCACCTTCACAGGCTCACTGAGAACAGCAGGAACAGTCCTGAGCACTTTTGATGCCAGTCAGGTGCCCTTAACTCTTTTTTTATAGAGTCAAATTTGTGCACAGAGGGAATTACAAGTACACTCAATGGTAGAGTGCCAGATGGATCCAACACAGAGAGCTGGATTACCAACCTTCTACAGTGGTGCGTGGTGTGGTGGGACTGCTTCACCCATTAAAGTACAAGTGGAAGTTGTAGCCTAACAAAGACAGTTAGATGTCTACATTTAGACACTTAGATCAAATGTTTAAATGGCATTAATTGGATAATACTGATCCTAAGAAATCACTTGAATGATTCATCTCTATGACTCCATTCACATTTATAAACAGATAATGTGCTAATTACTGGTGAACGCTGAGGTACACCATGGAAAAAATCTGCATGTATAAATAGCAGCCACCAAGGCTTTCTGTGGGCTTGATAACTGCAGTGATTGCTTTTTTGTCTGATACTGTAAATAATGCAGGAAATAACAATGGGAACAAGATTTCAGCATATCACTGCTTTTGTGTGTTTCTACTGAGATTTACCCTCTCCCACGTGGGCTCCGTGCCATCTCTGCCCAAAGCAACTTTGGACTTACTGGATGTTTTCGTGAAACCTCCATTTCTCTTATTTGATCACAAGTGAGAGTTACCTCCCTTTTCCAATTATGCTGGCTGTTTTTCAGTCTCCTCTCCCAATGAACTATCCAAGAGTCCATTAGACAGTAAAACTATTGCTTCTTTTCACTGCTGCTTACCACGATCAGTCTTATTTCCTGTTTCTTAAAACCAGGTCCAAGTCATTTTTATCTGTTTCTGTACCAAATGCCGATATTCCTTGCTGTAGTAAAAACATCTTTGCAGGAGCACGTCTCTTGCTACATCTTTGAAGATGCTTGTCCACAGCAGAATCAAGGTCTTTATGTGTGAAAATAGAGGTAGGTGAGTTTTACAGAGTTACTGAGAGTGTTCAGAGGGGAAGGGACCAGCCCATGGCATAGTGTTGGCGTAGTGGCAGTGCAGGACATGGTTCAGATATTTCTTCAGTGCTGTCTAGGTTGTGGCCAAACTGCTGTGGGGGATAGTAACAAACAGGATTTTGATGGCAGCATTCCACAACATCCTAGAAACACATTGTACATCCAGCTCAGTGCATCCAAAACGTAAATCTACCTAGAAAAGAATTTTCACCTTTCTGCTGTGCTTTATGTCTTGCAGCCTTCAGTTTTTCATCTAGGTGCAGGAAGGTTCACTGGCCCTGCATTCATACCTGGACAATGAGCCATGAGTAATATAAAACAAAGGTTTAATAGCTACCAAAGCACTTGGTTCAATACCTCTTCAGACTATTTAAGCAAGGCAGAGATGATATAATGCTAATGAAGATAACAAATAGCAGTAGAAAGGGTAGTGTTTTTATCTCTTGCTTCTCATAACTGTAATAGAAGGAATAGTCACAGAAAACTACAAATCAGAAGATTAAAAATTATGAAAATTATGAAAAACATTCACCTTTGAAACTGGAGTACAATGAACTGGCAAAACTGAGTGACACAAATAGCACTGAAGGAAAGAATATCATGTAATAAATAATGACTAGTAATACTGCCTGACATTTACAGTAATGAGGCTGAAGACATGGAGGGTAGAACTGTTGAAGAACTAACACCCTAGTTAGTAAGTAATGGCCTTGGATTGGAGGGTAGGTCCCAGCAGTGCATCAGTGATGAGTTATCAAGTTTAAGAGCTCATCGTAATCCAAAACGTTAAATCAGTTAACGTGGAGCACAGCCTCATCCCATATGGTTACCATTTTTACATGAAGTACAGGAATGGTCTGGAGAAATGAGTCCTAGGAAGGCCCAGAAGCAGGCACGTATCTATGGCATGGCAAGATGCCTGGAGATAGGCAATCTGTCCTGAGGAATCACAGCTGAAGCATTATGCCCTCTCTCCGGGAGGAGCATTTTTGGGGGCAGTTAGCAGCAGCTGCCAAATGAATAATTTCAGTGTTTCAGTTTTAAGAAAATTAGAGTAAGGACTGTGCAGTTTTTGCAGTTTTTCCAAATCCTTTGCTGTCTGTAAGTAAGACTTCATAAAGTCTTTTTTTTTTTTTTTTTTTTTGGACTGCTGTATCTGCACAACCCTTAAATGCTGTTTTCAGTTCTGCCCTTGAAATGTGTACTGTGCATCGCTAGCAACATGCTTTTTTCTTGTCAGCCACTTAAATGGCTTCAGCAATTTTAGACATTTGAAAAAACTATTGTTCCTCATAAGGTTGTCACTGGAGTCTCCTGCTTTCAGATTCAGTTCTCAGAAGGGGGCAGAGACTGGTTTAAATTTGCAGCTCTGGCAACAGATTTATAATGACTGCTTGATGAAAAGATTTAGCACACGTGGTTGCTGCAGTCTACAGAGAAAAGTATAGCTGTGTGGTCTTCCTACATAGTTATAGTGAACCAAAAATTACACGTGAAGTTTCTCAAATGTGGACTAGGGATCAAAAGACATAAGCTGCTGATCAACGAGGGTTGAAGTTTAAGTGGAACAAATTATTTGTGGAGGAAAACCTGCAGCTTTAACTACACGTTGGAAAGCCCCATCATGCCTCCAAATGCTGTGGTCTCCATTTTTGCCAGTACATGGTGTGAAACAGGCCCAAATCGGTGACCTTCAGGAGACCTTTCCAGATCCATCTTGTTTGGGTAATGATACTGAAGGAAGGCGACACATTGCTTGCAGTTCTGCTCCAACATTGCTTTTTACTTCTTTCAATAAACAGATTGTCTTCTTACAATTCTGGATTATTTTTTTTCTGTTAATCAAAAGGAAATTTGAAGCATTACTCATTAATAAATCACATTTGAGAGGGTTTGGCTTTTGTTAATTTACATGTCACAAATCTGATGAAGCTCCGTATTTGTTTTTCTTACTCCCCCTACTTCTTTCCCAGGCTAAGTGTCTTTCACTTTGAGATTTATTTTTTTTTTTCTTAAGGACACTGCAGCACATCTACCAGAATACACCTGTGTGTGTGTGTGTGTAAATATAAAACCTGTATTTATACAAGGCTTTGTTTCTGACAGTCAGTTTATCTTTTTCAGAAAAGATAAACACTTCAAATATTTAAACTGTGACTTGTAATCTTTTGGGGATGCTCAGAATCTCAGACTGGCTGAGGCTGGCAGTCCCTCAGGAGCCCACATGCTCCAGCCCCTGCCCAAGCAGGGACACCTAGAGCAGGCTACCCAGGGCCACATCCAGGTGGGTTTTGAAGATCCCCCAAGGAGGAGACCCCACAGCCTCTCCGGGCAGCCTGTGTCAATGCTCAGGCACCCACCCAACACAGCAGTGCTACCTGGTACTCAGGGGGTGCCTCCTGTGCTCCAGTTTGTGCCTGTTGCCTCTTGTCCTGCCACTGAGCACCACTGAAAAGAGCCTGGCTCAGTGTTCTTTGAACCCTCCCTTCAGGTATCAATGTACGCTGATAAGATCCCCCCCAGGCCTCCTCTTTTCCAGGCTAAACAACCCCAGCTCTCTCAGCCTTCGAGATTGGAGTGGGGCTATAGTCCTTTGATCATCTTGGTGGTCCTGCATTGGACTCCAAGATGTCCGTGTCTCTTGTACTGGGGGACACAAAAGCGGGCACGGTACTCCAGGTGTGGCTTCACCAATGCTGAGTAGAGGAGAAGGAACACTGCCCTCAGCCCTCTGGTGATACTTTGCCTAATGCAGCTAGGCCTCCTTTGCAGAAAGGGCACATTGCTGGCTCATGTTCAGGACTCCAGTGATCTTTTGTCCTTGTGGGGAAGCTCAGGAAATAGTTAAAGGTCAGTAGCTCTAGTTAAAGTTTTTTTGTTTGTTCATTTTAACTTTCCTGAATATTTCTCTTTCAAAACAAACAAACAAACAAACAAAAAACAATACCAATGCATTGTCTGCATGCTGTTCAGAACAGTAGCACCTTCTGACAGTCACTGTGTAGATCTGCTTTTTTTTATAATGATAGCTACTCTTTGTTTTAACCATCCTTAATTACTAAGCCATATCCTCAATGGCATGGTTTCTATTGAACTAGAACTTATCTCAGCACACTAAGTGATGTGTTTGCCTTTACAGTGTACAGTGTAAATACAGTGTAATTGTAGTACAGTTTTTATAATTTCTTAGTATTTCTGATTTCATCTTGATGAACCAAAGAAATGCAATTTTAAAGTTAAAAATTCCTACTTTCACATGCTGATGTGTGTATTTTCCATTAGATTGTTGTTAAATACTTCAATTCTCTTAGTTGTTTTTTGAATTAGATGTATCTTTTTCTTGCTTGTGAGAGACCAATAGCTTTTGAAATTTGATGAACAATTGCCTGTGACTATCGAAAATCTTCAGTGCTTGGAGATGGCATTCATCTTTTCCTGTTCTTAACCACATCAGATCATTTCTGTGTCTGACTTCCCAATATGTGAAATGGAAATACTGATGCTTCTCCTTTTCTAAAGTGCTTTGATATTGCTGATGGAAAGCACTACATAAAAGCTCAATACTAATACCATTGTGTCATGCAAGGTACTGCCAGGTTTAATTATTACTAGATGTTATTCTGCTTCACGCAGAGGACTGTAGTCATGATTTTATTTATAAATATTTCTACTGCAGATGATGTTATTATCACCCTGATCTCCCTGCTCTCATTAAGAACTTTTTTTTTTTTTTTTTTTTTTTTCTTGATGTAGTTAGACCAAGAGAGAATATATTGACTTCTCTGTGGCACTCGTTTAAGACATGTTTAGAATACTGGTCATGAGCTAAAGTTAGCATTTGTTAATGAGCTAAATGTATACATGGTAGTATGGGTTACTTCCTCTGTATCACTTTGATACTTTGTTTTACTGCAGGTGGAAGTCAGAAATCTTAGGACATTCCTTCAATGGTATGTTTCATCAGTTTAACAGTTTTTCTGTTATCTTTACTCTTTTGATACGTTTACTGACATTGTTTCATCCACTTGTCTTTGATACCAGGACTGTGCTAATTCTTTTCATCTGAGTTATCCTCAGATCCTCAGGCTTCTGAGGTATTTGGTATCTGAATTCTCTAAATCACTCTATCCAGTTACATCCAGTAATTTCTAAGCTTTGGTGAATGTAGTTTTTATGTGCAAAATTACAGCTTAATTGTATTTCCAATATTTCTTAGGTATTTGCTGGATTTCAATAACAGGTCCTTTTTTTTTTTTTTTTTTTTTTTTTCTTCCCCTTCTTTTTTAAACATTAGTTTCTGATTGCTTGTTTTATTCCTCCTTTGGCCTCTTATAGATGAATTATACTGCTTTAATAATTCCAGAATCTGCAGCAAGCAATCTATCAATGAAAGTTATTGAATAAGCACTAAATAAAGTCACTTTGTTCATTGCTAATAGTAAACATTCAGGGCATGAGTGACTGCTTTTTTTAGTTCACCTTTTTGTTAAAACAGATAAAGGTTATTTTCATCTCTAGCATTTGCTGGCTGATCACTGTGTTCCGTGTCAAAGAGAGGCTTGAATAATCTCTTTGAAGGCAGTATTGAGGCAGAGAATTAGCATTCTCTCCAGCTGGACTCCACTGCACACAGGTTGGTTTCTCATTTGTCGTGGCAGAGTTTTCATTAGGTCAGCTGAAAAACTGCCCTTCTCTCCTTCAGAATGCAAAACGAGAAGGGAAGAGAAGGAATAGAATTATAGAAATAAACATTAGATAATATGTATTGATTAACCATGAAGGCATTGACATTTTAATCTCATACAAGTTTTAACAATTTGCATGTGCATGAAGAAAAAACTATTAACTGCGTTGAGCATTCTTACGTTTAAATGAGGGCAGTGTGCATCTCACCATGTTCAAGTAAGACTGCTTTCACTAAACCAAACTTAAGCTTTGCTTTTAAATGTGTGGATTCAAAATGGAAATTGTTGAGTTTAGAGATTCCGTTCATGAGTTTGCAAAATTGCCAAGCATTAGAGGCATTCCTAGTTATTTTGTAAATTGATTGCTGTAGCTATTTCTTCCTTGTGTCTTCCAAACCTAGAGCTCTGACCTTTGAGATGTGTATTACAGTTTTATTAAAGTTTCTTCAGTTTTGAAAGAATGCCTTAAGAGGTGTTTCCCACTTAAACAGTGGAACTGCTAGTCCCAAATACTGCATCAGTATCTGTATAAATGATTTGAGAGTTGAGATGTTATCATCTAAGTTGCCTATGTTTTCGACAGTTATTGCTCTTCACCTCCTTAAAGTGCAGAAAAGCACGACGTGTATGTGCATACCTCTACCTACAGCATCTATACCTAAATAGATGTATCTGTATCTACATAGATATGTTTGGAGATGCATTCCTTAACCTTACTGAAGTCAGAGGGGAAAATTCGCATGCATTTAACAATTAAAATTCGCTTTGGGTAGTAGGCAGGAAAGCAAGTGTTTTGTATTGAATTTACTGTTTACCCCCTTTTTACTACAGAAGATAAGGACAGGTTCTCTATACACAGTGAGGTTAGACAGCAAAATAGATAAGGAAAGAAGAAGTTTTCCCCCTCTCTATATTCTCTCCTCCTCTAAAGTTGCTAGATAAATGGTCAGATTTTAAAACATGGAAATTTGGCAGAAATTTCGGTAGGACTATACAGAAAAGTAAATAATAAAGCTGTAGTATTTTCTGGCACAATGGTAGTTTAAACATTCATTGCAAATATTAACTTCACTCTAATTCAAATAGAAATACTGAAATACTATTTTTAAAGTTAAAAATGACAATTATGGGAAGACTGCATTTTTTTTTTTCTTCTGAATATACAAGTGGTAATATCCTTATTTAGCAGATCTACACTTAAAAAGTTCAGTTAGAATCTACCATTTCATGACTTTTTTGGGATTGTTTCAGTTTGAAAATTAATACTATATTCACAGAAAAAAAAAAAAAAGTATAGAAAAGCATAACAACAATGACATGTGACTAAGAAAGATCAGGCAAAATAAGAAATCTACAATGTGTTTATATAGAAAGACTTTTCTTATTATTTTGTCTTAATATAAAACTGTTACTTCCAGTGCTTCCTGAGATGTCATTTTCAGTAGAACAATCAGTTGGTAGAAATACAACAAAATAGAATTTTTCCATCAGTATTTGGAAAAAAAAAATGCATCTTGGTCTAGTCTATGCTTTGGATCTCTTCAAGCACAAACAGATCTCCAGCACATGCTGGATTTTAATAGCTTAAATACTTCAGACTTCTAAATTACATAAATAGTACAGGCAGTTGTCAGCCTTGGAAATAACTCCTACATGCAGCTGGTGGACATGAAGAAGCTATTTATTTTGGGTGATACAATTCCCATAATGGAGAAAAAAATACTGTTTTGCTGTCTTGTTTTGATGTCACTGATCAATTCTCTTTGCACATAAAAATATGGTTTAGTTTCAGATTTCCGATGGGTTTTGTTGATGAGTCTCTTCAAGGTGAAACGGAAAAGTTCTTTGTAGTTATTGTTACAACCTTGCGAGCTACCTATATGGTTTCATATTCTTGCTATTTATTTATACCCAGTTTCTGGATTGGGATCCTAACTAAACAGATGCCCTGAAAGCAGAAAATTCAGCATTTGAGACTGGCAGTGCAGCAGGCTACATAACATTTGGGTTGGCCTTTACTGACAGCTGGTTTTGCCCTTGCTGTGAAAATGGCGCTGGAAATGTGGACCAAGAAGTGCAGTGGGATATTTCTAAAGCACTTAGAGCAAGAGACCCCATGTTCTTCCCTTTCTGATGAGAGAGATAGCACGGATGGAAATAATCTATTCTCATCAAAAAAACAGTGCCTTAGAGAGCTGTAAAATCTGCTGTTCTGATCTTGCTGTAGAGTGAAACAAACACATTCTGCAGTCCTTGGTCAGGCTTTGTGTTTGCTCAGGTTTCAGTATTTGTGTGCCTGAGGAAGTAATCTCTCCTGTACACAAATATGTGAAAACCCCATCATTTTGCAAAAATAAAATATATCCGATTGCGTTTTGAAGATGCTGGAGACTTTGCATTTAATAGTAGTCTATTCTAACACTTGCTGGTTTCCCCAGGTCATTTCTCAGGCACCAGCACTAGGTGGAGGGAAGCAGTTTCCCTGTTCTACTGCCAATGGAAACCTGGTGATTCTGGCATCAGTTGAATGCCAACAAAATCTTTATCACCAAATAACTGACTGCACCAGCAATTACAAAGGAATGAAAGGCTTTAGCTATTTAGAAAGAGAAAGAGAAATTGCTTGTGGTTGTAACTTCTCACCATAAATTACCATTTATGCTACCCTGAGGTTTCCAGTAACCTGTGGATTGTTGTAAAGACCTTTCAGGCCATATTAAAGTGGAAGAGAATATTCACATTTTTTTTCTAGCCAACTAAGTCATTGGGCTTTATGGTTACAGGTGTTGTCAGAGAATATGTTTGGCTGCAAGTCATGTTCCAGACTGGTGGTTTTTGTGAATGCTAAGACTAGCAAACAATCAAATACTCCAGACATGTAGAGATGACTGAGAAGGTCTGAGACCTGAATTCCCAAAGAGCTTAAGAAATGCTTCAGTTAAGATGTCCTGGATTTTTTTTTGGACTGCAGTAACCAAATATCACATTTAAAGTTTCATATGAAAAGGAAAAATACATGACAAAAAATGAAATCACTGGTTTTATACAGTGTGTGTATGCATATACATGTATGTATATTTTTTTATTCATGTTTCCATGGTTAGCACACTCTTGGTGATGACTGATAATCACAAAGTTTGGATGAGGTTTGTTTCCTTCTGAAAACATAGCCTTCAATTTGATACGTAGACTTCAGAAGTACCACATACATGCTATATAAAATTAAAATATTGCAGCACTACAGTCACAAGATTCTTGCAACTGAGCAGTGCTGGGCTGCTATGTATAATTTGGCTGATGTCTTCCTTCTCATTTGTTTTATTGCTTTTTTTTTTTAATTTTGTTTTGACATGTCAAAGCCTTGCAAGATACTGTGGTGTCATCTCCATTTGCAGGCTGCAGTTTCCTGCTTATTTTGAATCATTCACAGCATGTATTAACCTCATTCAAGGACCTGACATCTAGTTGCTTTTCAAGGAAGAGGGTGGTTTACAGAAATATAAACCAACATGTTTATGTGCTTTTTTTGTTGCTCATGTTTCCATCTCCTTTCTTCAGTGTGTTCGGGAAGAAGAGTGAAACACCAAATGTAGGCCAAATTTGCTACATGGAAAATAGAGCCTGCCACACAGTGAGAGAGAAATTGTCCATTTCAAGGCATAACTGGAATAAATCTGAAAGCTGTGAAATGTTGTTTTAAATGAGCTTTTTTTCCCTTACTGATAGTAAAGAGTGATAGAAATTAAAAAAAAAAAAAAAAAAAAAAAAGGAGAGGAAAAAGCAAGACTGAAATGTAAATGGGAGATAACACCCAACAGTACAATCTTTACAATGTCATATTGGTAGGGAAGTGGAAGCAGTCAGTGGCAGTCCTGAAAGATTTGACTTAATACAATTAGCTTTCCTCATTAAAAGAGATTCTTCACTTTTAAGTATGGCATCATTTTCTTGTTTTTCCTGTTGCTTTATATGGTTTTCTTCTTTCTTTATTCCCTCTTTTTGTCTGTTTGTATAAAACCACCATAAAAAACATTTTGATATCATCCTTGTAATACAGCTGGTGTACCTCAGGGCATAGCTGGTCCCTGCATGGCAGAAGTGTCACAGTGAGTGCTGTCGGGTGAGTCAGGCAGTGGGCTGGGGATGAAGAGACAGGGCTATTCCCAGTGCTGTTCTCTCAGTCTCACTGTGTAACTTCAGGAGTGTTCTTTTTTCTTTTTTCAGTTTTTTATACTTCACTGCCTTTATATGCCTGAGGTTCACAATGGTGTAAGACAGAAAGAGCAAGAGAGATGTGTTGATTATTTCTTATCTGAAGCTAAAATTAAGATTTAAAACAAGTATTGCACGTTGTGTATTTAGATTCTATATATACTGGCTGGATATCCATCCAGAGATGAGGGAATGCCCAGATGCTGCAGTGTAACCCATGAGATGCTGCCATGGAGCTATACTCTGGAGGAAATCAGCCCCTTTGAGATACCGTGTGCATAGGTTGGCTTGGTGCGGTGCCTGTGACTGGAGCTATTGTATCCATATATTCTGCACTGAGAGCCCCTCACAGAGCTGCAGCAGCCTATGGAGAGCCAGGGGCACCAGCACTAGCAATGTGCTGCATCGTGACATTTTCATTTATTCCTTAGGCGCTGCTGGCTCCTGTCTCCTACACGAAGAAACTGTTGAGGTAGGCTGTTTGTGTTGGGCAGGCGATTAGTGGGCATACCCAGTCTGGGTGGCACAGCCACTCTTCTCTGTTCCAGTGTGATAAAGGAGCTTGGATGCTGTGGTAAGTGATTTATCAGTCATCTGAACTACATCTTACACTGGTCTCTGATGTAGGCACTGTATTAAGAGACGTGAAAATAATTCCTGCCCTGCTGCTCTTGTAGGATGGTAGCAGAGGAGATAGAAGGGGCTGCAGTGTGGAAGCAGAGTGTGTTGGCAAATGTGATGCTATCTTCTTGCAGCATATTTTGAATGTCCTAAGAAGATAACATACTAGAGCCATGAATGTATAAACAGAAAGGGAGGGAAAATAATTTGGGGTGGGCGAAGAATGGAATGAAACTGAAAACAAACAACAAATCTGAAGAAAATAGTTCTTGTGGCAGAGAAGGAATAATTGTAAATGCAGTCTTGATTCATGCTGCCTATATCTCTTTTCTGCTACTTTATTTTAGTTCAATAGAATACAAAATTAATCACTTACAGATCAACATTTTTCCTGTCCTTTAATTTTGAAGTCTGTAGAATTAATTAAAAAAATAGATAACTTTAAGAGGATGCATTATTATCAGCATGCCTTTCTAACTCCACATGATGAAGGCCAAAATCACTCATTTCTAGAGAAACGTACAAAAATAAATGCAGCTGATAATGCAGAAAATAAGTACAAAAATCAAAGTAGGTTTTGTAAGTAGATAGGAGGCAGATATATTTCAAAAATCTACCTAGAACACATAAAATAGAGCAGATGTTTTCAACTGCATTACGTATCCTTGTGGTGATGTCAAATAGCTTGGCAATGTCCTTTTAAAAAGGCCATTTCTACACTGCCAAGTTCAATAAGATACTGGTATTTTCCACGAGTTAGAATGCTGACAACTCTATCAGCAACGTGTATCCTAAAAATGACTGCAAAGTGTATTGGGTGCAATACATGAAATATATAGATATTCTTGTGTAAACAAATGTTTGTTGCCATATGCTGTGATCTGGAGCAGTTTTCACATCTGGAATGAAGTTGTGTAACAAATTTCACCCTGCATTTGCACTGCAGCTTGCTCCACAGCGAGGAGAGGAAGCACCAGCTATGGTTCAAGTCCCATATCTTCACAGTCTTGCAGATGGAAGTCAGTGATGAGCAGGCCTGGGGAAAGTTTTGTTGTTGTGTCCTAAATTGAGCAAACTGAAAAGTTTCCTGTAGATTTTCAGAATCCACAGATTGAGTTGGCTGTGGCTCCTCTCTCTTCAGTGATGAAGATGCTTAAAGTATCTTGTACACCTTACAATGTGCCAAGCAGACATTGTGCACCCTTTAAACTGGACAGCTGGTGGTCTGGCCTCAATAGTCTCCTCCAGGTGTGAATAGCTGTATAGAGTTGGTACAGGCAACATGGACTTTCCTTCATTCAATCTTCACATAAAATTCCATTCTCTGTCCTTTTTTCTTTAAAAAATCATTTTTTTAACGAAACTGACAGTTATTATTTTTAGATTGTTTGAATGTGAAGTATAATCTTCACTTTGATGAGCAACCAGACGTAAAAACATATTAATAAATAGCAAGAGTGATGCAGGTCAGATACTCCCCCCCTCACCTCCCTTAGTATATTTTTGACAGAAAATGTGGATAACTGTCATGTTATCACATAGAATCTCATTATAGGAAAGTATGTATTCAAATAAACTGTATATTGAAGATTTAATTGAAAGTATAAGGCAGAAAATGACATGTTAAAACAGAGCTTAGCATTTTAAAACCTCAGTATAGGAAAATAAAAACAAAAGTAGAGGAAATGCATTTTTCTCCATTTCGAGATGAAAATATGCATACAGGTCAAACTCTTAAAATGCATTTGCTATTAAAGAACATATGAAGGTAAATCTTAGAGCCCCTGGCAGCCTGTGGAGCCCAGCAGGTTACAGAGGTCACTGTATGTGAGAAACTGATGGTGTGATGAGCAATAAGCTGAGCAATAAACTCCTTTCCTCCTTGCCTCTCTCAAACTTGCTACTGTGTTTTGAGAAAATGGTCCAGTGGACTTCATTTTTGTGTGTGCAGTCATCTGCAGTAACAGCAAGTAGCCAAGCATCATTTTGATTGTGTAATTTCAAGGTATTTAATGTAAAAAAAAAAAAAAAAAAAAAAAAAGTATTTAGTTATTTTGTTCATATTTTCCTTCTACATGCCTTGGTATGGTTTTACTGTAATGAAACAGTAGTGCAGCCACCAGAACCAGTCCTGGAATCAGCCTATTGGTGTCCATAATGCACATTTAGTCAGGGCTAGTTTGGGCAATGGTATCAAATGTAGTCCTATAAGAAAAGCCTGACACTGTGGAAGCACAAGATAGCTATAGGAGCACTGGCATAGCACTCGCTGCTCTAGAGAACAGTAAAAAATAGCTCAAATGCCAGTTTGTTCCCACTTTGATGTGAAAGGGAAGTGGTGGAAGGACCTTCACCCCTCAAGTGTGATTCAGTATCATGGCATCCTTTACATGTGTCTGTTAGTAAAGCTGGCTGCAAAAGTGATGGTAATCCTGCCCCTGGAGAGGTACCTGTGCTGTTTCTCCAGTGTCCAGGGCTATGTAGAGCTCCTGCTGCACATCCACCATGCTCTGCCTGTCTGCTGTGAGGGGCCCTTCCTCCTCCCCACAAACCAGAAAGACTTTAGAAATGTAGCAGCCATCCCGGAATCTTTATAAGCCATTCTCTCCATGTTGTAAGTTATTTTGCATTAGATCATTTTCTGCACACTGAAGTTGTTATTGAACTATTAAGCTTCTACATAAATAAAAGTCTTTATGTGAGGGGAGGTATTATGCTGCCAACATCTGCTGCAAGCCGGGCTCTGCTTATGGGCTATTTATCCCATAGAGTCCTGGGAATACTTCACTTGGGGAGGGTTTGGAAAAGCAGCTGTTGAAAAAGCAACTAAATGAAACTTTAGTTTTTTTTCTTTACATCAGAAATGCAGTTTTTAACTCTTGTTTGTCAGAATTTGGAGAGAGATGATGTGTTCCTATTTGGAATATCAGCAGTTCTTTTCAACAATTAACACTGCTGTTCTGGCTGTGTTCTCATTACTGTTTATTCCCAGCATTCATGGGTGTTTTTGCACAGTAATGTCATACACTCTAAAATAGGAAGCTTTTCTTCAGCAGTTTCCAAATTGATGCAGCAGTCAAAGAAGCTGCAGAACAATCATTCCTGTAGAAAACATCGAGGGCAAATTACACAGTCTCTCATGACAAGTAAGCATCTGTTTTTCCATTTTCATTAAGAGACATTGCAAAGTGATAGGAGATATTTTCATATCCTTTAGTAAAAATGCTGTTGGAAGGTACTGCTCTGCTTCTCCCTAGGTTCTGCTCCTTTCTCTTGGCACTCAGTAATGCCAGGGTGCCTGTCATCAGTTTGCTTTGAAGGCCTACATAAACACAAGCAAAACATACAGCCAACATACCACAAGATGATTTTGTGAAAATAAGTAAGGATCCAGAGAGTAAGTAGAAATTATAGTTATGGGTAGTTTTTATTGACTTTTTATTGGTACTGTTTCTTCTTCTAGTCAGGAAAGAAATTGAAAGTATTCAGACAAAAGCCCATGGTTAGTAACTGAGAAGAATGGTGTAATGGTTTCTGCTCTTTCAGTTGGAAGATAAATAGCAGAAGGTTTCTCTTGCAAAGTAAATAATACCAAAAGGAAAAAGAAAATCACCCAAAGAGATGTTAAACTTGGAGAGGAGTTAAAATTCAGACTGTTCAGGATGGCCAAGAGATTGTAATTAAAAGGTTTGAGAAATAATTTTGCATGTATTGGGAAATTTTATGACAGCAATTGCTATAAAATACAGGACACTTTATATATGACTTTTTGAAGGGTCAGGGCAGCAGCTATGCTAGTTAAACACTCTGCAGTTAGAAGTGGAAATCTCTCGTCAAGAGCATTCGAGAACACACATAGAGAAGTGTGTCAAAAGACATTTGGGGATATAAAAACTTTCTTTTCAGACATCAGTAGCTTGCTAGTTTCACAGGTGTGTATAACTGAAGATCTGCTGCAAAGACTTATATTGGTCCTTAGTGTTCATGGATGCTTTTAGATGTTTAGGTAGATCTGTCAAGAATGCAAAACAGTCCAGCTCCCATCTACAACTACGGTCTCTCAAGGGGAACTTTTAAGACAGACTTCGGTATAAGCAATGCTTGAGGTGAGGGAAAAAAGGATGAAGATTTTTTGAGAGTAAAGTGACTTAGAAGTGTATTCAGATATTTTTCTTAATCAGCTCCAAATCAGACATGGTAAGCATAAGAAATGCTGACTGGGGGCAGAATTTGGGGTTAGAAAGCTAAGAGCAAAGTGATGATTTTATCTGTAGTAGCAGTGGCTTGCTTTGAGGTGCTCAGGGGCCACCTAACATTGTAGCCAATTATTCAGGCCAAATAATGCAGTGTTGTGATCAACTGAGTGTTTTCTAGGGAAGCATGAAAGGAAATAATCCATGCAATAGAGACCCATAATCATTTTTAAGTGGATGGGCAGGCCAGGAAGTAACATGCAGGCATACTGTCAAAGCTAGCTGTATCAGGACAAATTAATTTTGACTCATCGCTGATCCAGTGAGGCTAATGAGGGTAACTCCAGCAGAACCACTTAGATGTCTCTGTATAGGTAAGAGGAAGCATGTGCTGATTTGCTAATAAGGATGCACACATTGACTTTTTTGGAATTTAACAAGTACTTGGCCTGTTTTGTTTCCAGGTATTCCTTCAGTCCTTCCTTTTCTTAGGGTTACACAAAATATTGAAACTCTGCTTTTGCTATTTGTCTTTACAACTGTAGGCAGTAGAAAGTCGGTACCCTGTCTGCTGCTTGAGCTGGTCTAAAGCATCAAACTAAAATACCTACCTTTAGCATATCTGCTTCCTAGCCAGGTAACAGTTTGCTTAGTGTGTTTCCTAATTTGAAAGTAAAAGCATAATTTTGAAATAGCTTTGATTTTGAAAGATTAGATATATTTTGGAATCAAAGAGGTAACAATGTTTATAGTTTAAAGATCAGAAATTTGGGATTTCCTTCGTTTGGATACAAAAGCAGCAGAGCTAATCAAAACAGGATTCTAACCTTAAAAGGATGAAAATTCATGAAATGCTAATGTCTTTCTTGGATGGCATCCCATATCCAGAACTGAGCTCCAAATTTGTCAATTAAATGTGTATGACGTGTCAATTAAAACTGAATGTAGCATTTAGTCGGTTTCTGATTTTTGCTGGTTCCCAGCTGTCATTGAGTCCCACTTATTTGAATAGACTTAACTGTGAAAAAATTCTATTAAAAGCATTCCCAGTTTGAATTTGCCCTACTTTTAGCAATGAACCTGTCACCGTGTCCATCTGAATCTCAGCAAGTTTTTTCTCCTATTTGTTTTCTTCTAAGTGTAGCTTTCTTGAGAATTATTTAATTGTGTGAATTTCAGAAATGTAGTTTACATGCTAAGGAGCACTGCAGTCTAGCAAAATAAGTTTCTGGTCACAATTCTCTTAAAACTATACTGCGTAGTGATGGGAATTGGGGAATTATTTCCCTCCCTAATTTTCCAGGATTTGAAAAAGAGAAAGCTCAGCAGAAATTAGTTTGAGGAAAAACATGGCCCTCTGGGTTTGATTTTTGGGTTTCCCTGGTAAAGAAAAAAAGGAACAACAACAACAACAACAACAAACAAGCAGATAGGGCCATGCAGAAAAATGGAAACCAGCTTTTCTTGGGGAACCGAGAAATCCTCAACAGCCTTCTCTGTAATCTTTGTTAATGAATTGAAATGTAAACCTTTGAACAGTATGAATTGACTTTTTTTTTTTTTTCATAAGATAAAAAATACATAACTACAAGAAGTAAACAAGGAAAGAAAACCATGAACATTTCTTAAACAACCCTAAAATAAGCAAGCAAAGACATACAAACAGCCTGTAGAGATCTTGCTGTGTTGGTTTTGTAGCAGGCAAAACCTGCTACTTCATAAACCATTTTAATCTTCTAGAAATTCTCATCCACATAAAATTATTATCATCTTCATTAGTGGTCCATTCTCCCACTGCAGATGGTTACATTTTTATTACAGGAAATTACTTCTATAGGACACTCCATGGAGTAGTTGATAGAGTAAATGTGTAACATACAGGATTAATTCATTTCATAAAACTTGAATTTACTGACTGTCAAAAAGTTGCTACTTCTTGAAGCTCATTCTTGAAAGGATATTTTTTTCAAGGGATTTGGTGCTAAGTTTCACTGCACTTCCTAGGCAAGTGCTGACTTGTTAAGGGCTGTTATAGAAAGCACTGCAAAACTCATATGAGATTTTGAATTTTCATCACCTGATTTATTTTGGAGGGTTCAAAACCAAATGTAAAGAGTAAACCACAGCGTAAGAAATGAATGTATGGTCTAGTAATGAAGGGTCTAAAATGAAATGAGAGAACTGGTTTTTATTTGCAGGAAGAACAATTTCCTGACTACAAAGATTTTTCCGGTGTATTAGTGGTGCAAAGGGGCTTTGGTATGATTAATATGTAGTAATACTTTAAGGAAATTAGTTTTTGGAACGTATAAACATGTATCAAAGTCTAACAAGCTCTAGAAGACTAGAAGTCCACTTAATGAACCACTTATGATTTTCTTTTCTGAGGGTGTTTTTGGCTACAAGCTTGAGCAGCTCCAGTGCCAGATTTCATAATCCATTCAGGAGGCATTAAAGTTTACCAGGCATGGTTGAGCCAGTCATGAGGTATAACTCAGCCCTGAGTACCAACAGAATTGGAGTTTGACAGTGGTGTAAAGGGAGATATGTTGTCTTTTGGTGGTAAAAGTGAAATGATAACTTTCCTATATGGTAAATCCATCATCATGATAAATCAGGTATAGACGTTGCACATCACTTAATCATCAGCTTTGCAGTGCAGAACAAACCTCTGCTCTCTGCTTTCAAGGGTCTATGCTGGTGATGACAAGGTTCAGAGCACCGACCGCTCTCAGGAGGACACAATTTTCCTAATCCATCTGCATCTGTTCTTGTAGTTCTTTGGGGTATGGGAAGATGAATGGCCTTCTCTGGGTTCATAAAATAAGGGGAAAGCTAGAAAGAGGTGGTCACTGCTGAGGTCAGAGATCAGAACTACAATTAGTACATGATGCTGTGTCCAGTTTGATTAGTGAAAATTTTGTCAGAGGCTTCAGTCAGAGCAGAATTTGGCTAATTATTCTGGAAGCTCTTACCAGGGGCCAGATGGAAGTGATTTCTTTACTGGCACAGGCTTTCTAGAAATAACTAGACAAGCAGACAAGAACCTTGTAACTTATAAATAGCATCACATAATGAAACCAGCATTTATTTTTCCTAATTTTGATTTCTGATGCTATTTAAGTACCAGAAGACTTTCAAGCAATGTATTTGTTTTAGGGCCATGGAAAGGCACTTGAATATCTATAGCAAAGGCTTGGAAGAAGAATTGGGGCCAGGAATCTGTTTTTCTCCCCATCAAGGAGAGTAAGTGATGTTTGATCTCCACAGAGGTAGGAGGGAATCAGTGCAGCTTAGAGGAGCCCCAGTCTCACTTGACTCTCAGGAATCCAACATAAGATACATAATGCCAACCAGGAAGGCTCTCAGAGAGTTTTATCAACAATCCTAATCTTGTATTCCATTATATGGGTCCCTCTATATCCCTGAGGAATTCTCTTTCTCCTCTTCCCTGTCCATTGAGGTAATCCAAAACCTTTTTTTTTTTTTTTTTCTCATTTATTTTTGCCAATAAAGAAATCTATTTTTTATGAGCCATAGAAATGGGAAACGTGATCAGAACTTCAGCACAATTAGCATCCCGCACTTACGGTCCTGTAGCTAACTTCATTGTGCTTACATTGGCATCCTTCTCACTCTCCTCCATTTTGGGGAAATTGTGGTGGTGTCTGTGACCAATATAGAAGAAAAGATGCTTTCTCTCCAAAAAGAAGACTCTCTTGGACTTTCCAAAGAGAACTTCTCCAAGAGAACTTCTCCAAAAAGAAGTTCTCTTGGACTTTTCATTTCTGTCCATCTGCACTAAACCATTTTCTTCCTTTGAGGTAAGCAAGTCTAAAGGTATTATCTAGTTCATCCTGGGAGATGGGCCAGTCTCTTTGCCAGAGAATTGGAAGGTTATTCTGGATCTTATCTTGTTATTACTAAGCTAAGCATAAATCCACATCTATTTACCACACCATTAAGATACATATTTTGATGCTTTTATTGTATTGTTCAGAATGGAGATGACTCCCTGGTAGTGTAATATATCCTCTAATGGATCCAGGAGGTCAGACTACTGCATAGGTTTGATTTGGCTACCTGCCTCATATATGGATTTGTTTCCTAAAACTTTTGCGTTTTAAGCTGAGGATGTAGGCTTAATAGAAAAATGAGGAGATGGATTGTTTGGGATGCTGTGGTAAACAGAGTTAGTGTTTTCTTGGCCTAGAATGCTGATTCTGCCAAACCATGTGAAATGATACCTACTGGCTTTACAAAGGAGATTTTGGTTCACTAGGCATCAAGATAAAAATCATTAAATTAAATCATTCAATGTGGAACAGAGCTGGTATCTCATAAATTGGGCTGTAAGGAAAGAAAGCAAACAAGCATTTATTATTTATGACATTTTAGACTTAGTGGAAATATTATTTTTTTTGTGCGTTTGTTGGTGGTGTTTTTGTTTAAACATCAAAAATTGCCTCTGTGGAAGGCCAGTTTGATCAGGGAGCGTGTAATGGAACAGGACTGGTTTTAATATTAGTTCAGATTGAATCCAACCCAAGTGATCAGTATCTTAACAGGATGAATATCTGACATTTAGAGATGGTAATTCATGTGACAGGAACTGATGGTTTAGTTCAGTTCTCAGTGAGCTAATTTTGCATCAAAATAGTATTTTCACTAATTGATTCATTTCAGATAAATGAAAAAAAATGTGGTAAATTGGCCATATTATCCCAGGAGAAGCTGATATACACCATCTATGTGTAAATGTGATATTTATATTAATGGCATGGCAAAGAAAGACCATGACATGCTAAGGGTATCTAGTTTTCCAGACAAGTATTTAATCAAAAAATAATCCTGCATATTGTTTAGCCTATATGTAAAGAAAAGAGACTTATGCCATTGTCCTTTGTGAGTTCATCGGTGTTTCCTGATAACTTTTGTAGGTAAAGTTACAGGAGATGTATGTGTAAGGCTTCTTCAGTTGTCTGTTTGTGCAGCAGCTTATGTCATTCTGCAGGCATTAAAGAACTGCAAAGAAAAATTGCCAAGTGCTCTACACAAAGCTGAATTGGTAAGCAATATGGAAATACAAGTCAGATATAAAAATGCATTTATTTGCTAGTATAGCCATAAGTGTACGTTTTTCTTGTCCAGGTGCTTTTTCTTAATAAAGATGATAAACGTCTTTTCAGTATTTCACAAATAAAAATGAAATGCCTTTAGTGTATCATCTTTTTAGAGGCTTTGTTCAGTGCCATGCACAATAAATAAAGACTAATAACCAAATACTTTTTTATATAGTTATCTTATTGTATACCAGTTGAATAGTAGTATATTTGTTCCTGAAGCTTTATACTTGTGAATGTGGTATTTTGCATATGTCACCTGATTTTGTCAGAGAAACAAATTAGCACCTTGATTGCAGAATTATTAGTGATTTTTCATTTCATCCTCCAGTTAAAGCTCTCGGACTGAATAAGTTATTTATCATCCTGCTACCTGACAGAAAGTTTAAGGCAATCCTACCCCATTTATACCCAAGGCATGACTAAAACTTGTTTGGTTGTTCCCAAGGAGCAGATACAATGTGCTTTCTGGTTTCATTAGTATGGCTAAATCCAGATCCCTTTGTAGTTCTTGAGCATGCACTGACTAGCTGGAAATCCTGTAATGAAGAATCACATCATTCGTTTAATTGGTGTTCTACATGATAGAAGCAAGGGCAGATGCAACTCCTTGCTCTCCCCAGTAAATCCAGGGTTGGGGAACATACTTTGAAGTAGTGACAGTTTTATGTCCTCTGGAGTAGAAATGAATTACTCTTCCTACATCAGATGAATTAGGGTTTAGAAGGTAATGTAGTCTGCCTATGTAGCCTAGAAGTCAGCAATCAAAAAACTTAAATGATGTAGAACTAGTAATTTTCTGCAATCTTTCTTTCTATCGATTCCAGTGATAATTAAATGTGAACCTTTTGGCAGTTTTTGGAACATTTTAATCATTAAATTCTATGGTGGCAGATTGAAGGTCTGCATGTCCAGAGGTGAAAAGGGTTTTTATCATTACTTTGCCTGAGTGGGTTGAATATGCTTGCTGACATTATTCTCGAGGGTAAAAGATGATTTCTTTCTTTTACTGACAGAAATATTATACAGGCCCCTGACAAACCGGAACTCAGCAGTTCTTGATATATCACTTAAACTTGGTCCACTCTGGCAAAACTTCCTGATTTGATATTTTTATTTTAGCAAATGCTTCTATTGTAGCCTTTCATTCAAACTGTCAAATTATCTTTCTGAGCAAGTACAATAGTGCTAAAATACATGGAAATCAATCAAAAAACACTTGATTTTTATTTTTATTTTATCTCTCTGAAATGTTTTGTCTGAAATAGGAAAGCAATTTTCATATCTAGCCTTAACCAAGTTAGCAATTGCTCTGGTCAATGTTGAAGAACATCCTTTTTAATGACTTCTGTAATACCACTGTTAACTAAAATACTGACACCTCACTGAAATACCACCTAATTCTTCATTGGTATATAGCTATAATGACCTAGTATGCAAGATAATGTCTCTTGTCTAGCTCTTACTGCTTATGTGAATGAAATCCACTTGTTCACACAAGTCCAAGTCACTTGGGATTATGACCTGTTGCAGGAAGCACGGCCGAAATCATGACAGACATCAGTATGGTCAGATCATGCTCCATCTTATTGCCCAAATAGCCTAACTTTTATAGTGAACTTAACAGGGGCAGATAGTGTCTCACACAAGATTATTGGTCAAAAGCACTCAGACAAACTACAAGAAAACAACCCCTTTGTGATTAGCAGTCACGTAGACCTTGTCCTTGAAGCCAGCTGCTGGTAACAATATTTTTCTAAATTCTTCAGTTGGGTGATGTGGGAACACTGTCATGGGAACTTCTCATAGTTGCCCTGGTAGCTTGGTTTGCTCAGCTGCAGCAAGCCATGGGATTTTTGCTGTTTCAAAAAATCCCTCAACAATGACCAAACCTAAATATGCGTTTATTTCTAGGCTGCACACCTGTGACACCTGTAAATACCTGTAACATCTGTAACACCTGCAACACCTATAACCTCTGTAACATCTGTAACATCTATAAACATCTATAACACCTGTAACACCTACAACACCTATAACACCTGTGTATTTTATGCATACTAACTTGCTTTTGCAGACAGCCACTATCGCCGGCAATCCAAAAGAACCTGATTATCTGTTGCTGTAATAAACCATACTTGATTGCATTGTGATAACTCTCATTGAGTGCAACGAGGGGGAGGGTGGTTATCCGTGATAGTTCAGTGTTCTGAATCTAACCAGACCCCCAGGCGGTTAATGCATTTTTGGTGAATGTCCGAACGGACCCCCAGATGGTTAATGCGTTTTTGGTGAATGTCTGAACGGACCCCCAGGCCGTTAATGCGTTTTTGGTGAATGTCTGACTGGACCCCCAGACGGTTAATGTGTTTTTTGGTGAATGTCCGACTGGTTCAGTAACCTGAATCTGACCGGGCCCGTAACGGTTAATCAGCTACACCCCTTAACGCGACAGTAAAATTGGGCAGATGTGTTCTGCAGCACGGGGCAGACGTGTTCTGCAGCAGAGCAGGGGACCGAGACGGGCAGGGCTTTTTGTCCGGCATCGAGGCCACTCGGGGGAGCCGCCGGGACCCGGCTGTCCTCGCGAGGGAGGCTGACGAGGCGAGGGCGGAGCCAGCAGCGCCCCCTCCCAGGCTGTTTAAAAGTTGCCCCTAGGGAGCGCGAGCGACCAGGAGCGCGGCGAACAGGACGGGCAAACAGGGCGTGGCACGTCGAAGGGCGTGGCAGTTTGCACGGCAGTTCGCGCGGGCAGGGCGAGCGGGGGGCCCATTGTCGCTCTGTTGCAGCTGCCTCTCCCTTCGGTGCTTGTAACCTGCTTGCGTAGAACCTGACCATGGTATCGACCAGGCAGAAAACCGTGGCCTCCGCATCTCGTGAGGCATCTCCAGCCACGGTCGCCAGTGTGGCTACTCAGACGGAGGGCTCAGGGAAACACGCAGCTGTCCAGGTCCTGGGCTGCAGAGTGTGCCCCAGCCTTCTGTCGGTCTCCGACAGCAGTGGTGGGTATGCCTGTGGGAGGTGTGCCCAGGTTGAAGAACTGCTCAGCCAGGTAGCGGAGCTCCGGGAGGAGGTGAACAGGCTCAGGAGCATCAGGGAATCAGAGAGGGAAATTGACTGGTGGAGGTGCGCTCTACCCTCTCTGAGGCAGGCTCACGAGACTGCCACGGCACAGGCGTCTCCTGTTATGCAGAAGACGGAGGTTCCCTCCTCCTGCCAGGCAGCGGGAGGAGACCTAGATCAAGGGGGGGAATGGAGGCAGGTGCCTATTCGGGGTGGTAGGCGAGCCCTCTCTCTGCCCACCTCACCTTCTCATCTACCCTTAAATAATCGATATGAAGGACTAGAGCAAGACAATCTAAATGACAAAGTAGACAAACACCCGTCCCAGTTGGAGGGGGCGCCTAAGACAATGCGACCTACACGTCGCATTGCCACATCATCCTTCAAAAAAGAAAGAAGGGCTATTGTTATGGGGGGCTCCCTTCTGAAAGGGACAGAGGGACCGATATGCCGACCGGACCCAACCCGCAGAGAAGTCTGTTGCCTCCCTGGGGCTCGGGTGAGAGACTTTGCCAAGAAAGTCAAGCGCCTGGTACGGCCCACTGACTACTACCCGCTACTGGTCTTTCAGGCTGGTAGCGATGAAGTAGCAACGAGAAGTCCGAAGGCGATCAAAAGAGACTTTAGGGATTTGGGGCGACTACTTAGAGGATCAGGGGCGCAGGTGGTGTTTGCCTCTGTCCTTCCGATAGGGGGGATCGAAGCTGAAAGACGTACTGTTCGCATAAACTCGTGGCTTCGAGACTGGTGTGATCGGCAGAATTTCGGTTTCTTTGATCATGGGAAGGTCTACGCTACACCAGGCCTGATGGCACCGGATGGGATGCGCCTCTCTCGGAGAGGGGTAAGGATCTTAGGTCAGGAGTTGGCAGGGCTGATAGATAGGGCTTTAAACTAGAGTCGAAGGGGGAAGGGGCTAAAACCAGGCGCGCCAGTGAAGACCTAAGGGATGGTACGCTAGAATCAGAGGGGCTGTGTGCCAGTGGGGTCCTTTGGTCAGATCCACAAGGTGCTGAGTGTAAGGAGACGCACCTGAAGTGCTTTTACACAAACGCACGCAGTATGAGGAATAAAATAGATGAGCTAGAAGTCCTGGCCCAGTCCCAAAACTACGACATCATCGGCATAAGCGAAACCTGGTGGGATGAGTCCTGTGACTGGGGTGTTGCGATAGATGGTTACAGGCTCTTCAGGAGGGACAGGCAGGGTAGGCGAGGTGGTGGGGTGGCGATGTATGTGAAGCAGGGGCTGGACTGTGTGGAACTTCAGGTCGGCGATGGCAAAGTTGAGAGCCTCTGGATAAGGATCAAGGGACGAAAGAATAAAGGGGATGTCGTTGTGGGAGTCTATTACAGACCGCCTGACCAGGACGATAGCGCCGATAAATTATTCTTTACAGAACTAAGAGAGGCCTCGAGATTAACTCCCCTTGTCCTTATGGGGGACTTCAACTTGCCGGACGTTAACTGGGAGTGCCACACGGCTGACACGAGCAAGTCCAGGAGGTTCATGAAGCACCTAGATGATAACTTCTTGGTGCAGGTGCTAACGGAGCCAACTAGGAAAGGTGCCCTCCTAGACCTGTTGCTAGAAAACAGAGAGGGTCTGGTGGGAGATGTGGTGATTGGTGGCCGCCTCGGTCATAGCGACCATGAAGTGGTTGAGTTCAAAATTTATGGTGACAGAAGGAAAAGTGCCACCAAAACCTCATCCCTAGATATGGGGAAAGCGGACTTCAGGCTGCTCAGGGAACTAGTCAGCAAGGTCCCCTGGGAAACTGCTCTTGAAGGCCTCGATGTCCACCAGTGCTGGTCACTCTTTAAGCGATGCCTCCTAGAAGCACAAGATAAGGCAATTCCAAAATATCGCAAGTCAGGCAGGCGGGGCAGGAGGCCGGCGTGGCTACCCAGGAATGTTCTAATGGAGATTAGGCGGAAACAGAGAGTGTTTCGCTACTGGAAGGAGGGCCAGGCGTCATGGAAAGAATACAGGGATGCTGTTCGTGTTTGTAGGGAGAAAGTTCGAGTGGCCAAAGCACAGCTAGAGTTGAAGCTGGCTGTCTGTGAGAGAAAATAAAAAGGGTTTTTTTAGATATGTAAATGGAAAAAGGAGAACTAAAGAATACATAGGGCTGCTCCTTGATAGGGAAGGTCTCCTCACAGACGATGACGTAGGCAAAGCAGAGACGCTTAACGCCTTCTTTGCCTCTGTCTTCAATGCCGATGATGGGCTTCGGGACCCAGGGTGCCCTGAGCTGGAGGACCGGGATGGTGGGGATGACAAACTCCCAACTGACCCTGAACGTGTGCGGGATTTGCTACTCCACCTGGATCCCTACAAGTCCATGGGTCCGGATGGGATTCATCCCCGGGTGCTGAAAGAGCTGGCGGATGTCATCGCGGAACCTCTATCGATTATTTTTCAACGATCCTGGGCATTTGGAGAGGTCCCGGTAGACTGGAAGCTGGCAAATGTTGTGCCGATTTTCAAGAAGGGTCAGAAAGAAGACCCTAGCAATTACAGGCCTGTCAGTCTCACGTCAGTGCCTGGTAAAATCATGGAGAAGTTGGTTCTCGGACTTATTGAGGCGCACCTGGGGGACAAAGCAGTCATTGGTCCCAGCCAGCATGGGTTTGTGAAGGGTAGGTCCTGCCTAACTAACCTGATTTCCTTTTATGATAAGATCACCCGTATGGTGGACCAAGGGAAACCAGCTGATGTGATTTTTTTGGACTTCAGCAAGGCTTTTGACACGGTTTCCCATAGGATCCTACTGGACAAAATGTCCACCATACAGCTAAATAAAAACATCATACGATGGGTGAGCAATTGGCTAACGGGCAGGGCCCAAAGGGTTATGGTAAATGGGGCTGTGTCAGGCTGGCGGGCGGTCACCAGTGGGGTCCCTCAAGGCTCCATTTTAGGGCCGGTACTTTTCAATATTTTTATAAACGATCTGGATGTAGGAATAGAGGGTATTTTGAGCAAGTTTGCTGATGACACCAAACTTGGAGGAGTTGTGGACTCAAATGAGGGCGTAAAGGCCTTGCAGAGGGATCTGGACAGGTTGGAGAGCTGGGCGATCACCAACCGCATGAAGTTCAATAAGAGCAAGTGCCGGGTCCTGCACCTGGGACGGGGAAACCCTGGCTGCGTGTACAGACTGGGCGATGAGACGCTGGAGAGCAGCCTAGAAGAGAGGGATCTGGGGGTCGTGATAGACAGCAAGTTGAATATGAGCCAGCAGTGTGCCCTGGCAGCCAGGAGGGCCAATCGTATCCTGGGGTGCATCAAGCACGGCATCGCTAGTAGGTCAAGGGAGGTGATTGTCCCGCTCTACTCTGCGCTGGTGCGGCCTCACCTCGAGTACTGTGTGCAGTTCTGGGCACCACAGTATAAAAAGGACATGAAACTGTTGGAGAGTGTCCAGAGGAGGGCTACGAAGATGGTGAAAGGCCTTGAGGGGAAGACGTACGAGGAACGGCTGAGGTCACTGGGCCTGTTCAGCCTGGAGAAGAGGAGGCTGAGGGGGGACCTCATCACAGTCTACAACTTCCTCGCAAGGGGTTGTCAAGAGGCAGGAGACCTTTTCTCCATTAACACTAGTGACAGGACCCGCGGGAACGGGGTTAAGCTGAGGCAGGGGAAATTTAGGCTGGACGTCAGGAGGGGGTTCTTCACAGAGAGGGTGGTTGCACACTGGAACAGGCTCCCCAGGGAAGTGGTCACTGCACCGAGCCTGTCTGAATTTAAGAAAAGATTGGACTGTGAACTTAGGCACATGGTCTGAACTTTTGGGTAGACCTGTGCGGTGTCAAGAGTTGGACTTGATGATCCTTAAGGGTCCCTTCCAACTCAGGATATTCTATGATTCTATGATTCTAAATATCGCTAGAGAAGGTGGTACTGGTATTGTAGTACATAATTTGCTGTTTCTAATGCTCAAAATATAGTGTATGATTTATAGGCAAAATCTGTTTACAGTATGAACATGCTCCTTGTATCACTGAAATCTAGTCGTGATCTGTTTTGTCCTTCATTGAATTGGGTTTTTAAAGACACACAAACATTAGTGAAGTCAGAGCATGAAAATGCTAATGAATGGCATACAGGGAAATTCTTCGTGTTCAGTGTGGAATAAAATTTACCAATTCCTTCAAAATATTGGTTGCTACTTCAATATCCCAATCTTTATTAGAGAAGCTTGTTTAATTGCTCAATTTATTGTTATGCAGGTGGTGAAGGTAGCTATGAAATGGATGACTTTTTTTGTTTTTTGATGTTTGCTCTGCACTAAAGTAATGTAGAAATTGGGGGAGGTTGCAGTTAAGAGTGCTGCTAACCTGATGTCTGTAAGACATTTTCTGGAATACTACATATAAAACAGGCAGTTGCAAAGAGACTTTTTTACGTTTTCTAGTGCTACAGCGTGTGGTAGGATTGTGACTTATATTGCTAATACTTATTTTATTATGTGGTTTCCAGAACAACCAACTTGAAGATATTCTTCAAATTGCTTCATAGGATGGCAAGCATCCTTGTCTTTCCCTTTTTTAGCTTTTCTTTTTAGACCCCCCCCCCCCCCCCTTTTTTTTTTTCAACTTTAAAGTTTATATCAACTGAATAGGTATACTTAGATTGCAAGAGGGAGATCTTTTTGACCTGGACAGAATCGATTTCCCTCTCACTTCAGGAATGGTTTAAATTGTACAGGGAGGTTTTGAACTGAATGTCATACTCTCTGCTGGATAATATCATTGCCTGTGGACTGGTAAATTAGAGATTTCTCTAAGACATGAAGAGCATCTCCTGTTATATTTCTGGACTAGTCAATATGCTGTTCAAAATCAAATTGTGTATATTATTTTAATAATTATAATATTTTAATATATTAGTAATTCTCTTAGCAACACTACAGCTAAATTAGTGATATAAAGTGAATGACTTGCTTTTGGAAGTGGAGGCTTTATCTGTGTGCTGTTCTTACAGGCTCAGTCTCTAAAGACTAAATAAGATCCCAGGCCTGCAGGATTACTTGTGTGAATAGATTTCCTTCCATGTATATCTTCTCAGGATAAAGCCTTTGTTTGTAATTTCTAGGGCAGGAACCATATCTGTCTGTTTGCTTTGTGATGCACCTCTACTGTGAATGCATAACTAATAATGTTCAATTTTAATTCCTCGTGAAAGCAGCTCTTCCAGCTATGGCCAACAGCAGTTTTTTTCTATGAGCTAAATCCAGAATAAATGGGGATCAAGTGTTACAGAGGCTCCTAGCAGATAAATTGCATCTTCTTTTGCCCTGTGGTTGCCTTGTTTACAGCCTGGCTTCACAACGGACTCTCTTGTTAAGAAATCAACTGCTTGGATCTCTACTGCCTCCAAATCATGCTCCCCCTGGTCACAGGCTTCTGTATCTAATGAAGCAGCATGCAGCTAGTAGATGATTAACCAAAGCAATTGTGAAAAATCTCTTTCCCTTGTAACTCAGTGGTGGCAGCTGGAAATGCTTTTCTTGTCTGTTGCTCTGGTCCATGTAGGGCTCTGGTGCCAGGCCTGGGGCCACAGGTTACAGGCAGAAGGAAACTGTTAGATATTGAGCTCCAAATTCAGTTTTAGCCTAACTGAAGTCTTAACCTTCTAGTCACAACACTGCATTTACATTATTCCATCTCTGTGATTATGGTTATTAATCAGTTAAGACAGGTTTTCTGGTAGGTGTTCCCTTCTTTAGTGCTAGGCCCACCCTTCTTCCAGCAGCCTGGGCCCCCAGGTTGGGGGTGGCTGTGCTCCTAAGGACTGATGGGGGGTGAGGTCCTGAGGGAGTCAGTGGTACTATGGCATGAGGAGCAACTTCGTGTTAGTAGTGGGGGTCCCTTACTACCTCCTAATAACTCCACTTGCAGTTCTTTTTATAGATTTTCTACTGCAGTTGGCTTGCACATTCTTCATTGATTCCTCTTTCCACATTACACTTTCTTTTCTGTTTGTTACCATTAAAACTGGTTTTACTTGACTCATTCCTTTATATTTTGATTTGTATTTACAAGGTGACGTCTGTGCTATTTTCTTGTACCTGTACCGTGCTACACTTTGGTTTTATTCTAGGGCTATATATAGGTTTGTGATTTGCCATGATCCTACAGTTAATAGTTCACACAAAAGTTCAGGTTTTGTTTTCATAAGCCTTAGAAATAGGAAGGAAATTTGGAATGAAAGAGCTTTCTAAATATTGAGGTTGCATCTGATTAACTGATTTTTTTTTTTTTTTATACCAGTACAGGCTTTCATGTGAATGCACTGTGTTACTTATTTTTAGATCAGTCTATGCCTGGCATCCAGTAAATGAGCTTAGTTAACTGCACTGCATAAAGAAATCTGGTGGGACTTTTCCTGAAGGAGACAATGAGGTCTTCCTGCCCAGCAGGCATACTGCAGTCACTTCTGTAAGAGGGTTTTGAACAACCGCCGTTTTGCATACAGCTGGGATAGACTGAACAGCCAGGAAAGGCAAATGCACCACAACAGTTGAGGGAGTGTCTCCTAGTGATGGCCTGTGTTTTATGTTGCATGACAAGGAGCCAGTATCAAGCGTTCTCTATCATCTTAAAGATCTGTTCAAACTAGAGCATATCCATAGTAAATTCACATCAAACAGTGGTACCATCTGTGAATGGTACAGAAGGCAAAGTGCGTACCCTCAGATCCAGGTGTGTGCCTGAATCACAAGCCTTGGAGGAGAGAAACTAAACTTAAAACCAGATTTTTCCCATTGCTCCATGACACTGATGAAAAACTCTTCCTGGAGTAAAGATTAAAAGTAACACCCTGGTTTCCAAAGTTGAAAGACGGCTGGTGATTTAAATGTCAAGTTTGTTCACTTTTACTGTTGATTATTTCCATCAAAATATCCACTGTACTGTTTTTGCTTGTTAGAGATGCATGTTATAGGAATGGTAGCTTGAAAATGCTTACCAAAGCAAACAGTCCATTCCTTTGCTCATGCAAATTTTCCCCGGCGAGATAATACGTTAAAACTTCAGTGATCATCATTATAGTAACATCTTTGTTAAAATAAGCTCTCTGAAGATTTACATGAACAATTGGTTCAATAAATCATATTTTGTTTGTCAGGTCATATTTCTAGATTTGGTAAGCTCATCCTTGATGTATTTGCATGTTTTTCCTTTTAAATTTTGTTTTTTTTTTTTTTTTTTTATGCTTTCTCAGTGTTGGTTTGTAAAGTTTTTCTCTCTTTAATAGTAAGTACATGAAAGTTTGAAATCATACCCATCAAAAGAGGCCTCTTACACAACTGTTAAGTTTGAGGAACTGTTTTTTGAAGCTTTCAGGCATTAAAGCAATAGTTCCCTTTTTAAACTGGTGAAGCTAATTTATTTATGCTCACATTTATTATAAGTGAATGGGGCATTCAGTATGAGAGATTTCACATCATACTTGTGTGCATAATTATCAAAATGTCATTTCAGACATTTTACAAGACCATGTGGATATTTAATGTTAGAAGAGATTTTCTAAGAAACAGAAGTTTCTAGAACTTCTGAATGAGGCTGAATGAGGTCTGTGGAAGGAGTTTGGTCGAATTTCCTGTCTTGCTCACCTCTCCAACTTGTCTGTTTTCCTGAAAGAATTGACGCTTGCTTGTTCTAAAGAAAACCCCCACACAAGAAATCCTGCCATCAGTGAAGTAATTTGTAGGTTGATTTCTTTTGGCAGGGCCAAAAGATAGTTCTTACTTTCTCGTTTGTATTGTTCCTCAGCAAATTCTGAAAAATGTGTTTTAAGTTGCACAGCCTCCATGGAGTAGTATTGCAAAAGGTCATTTTCATTGTTATGACAGGTGTGTGTGCTACCATTATAAATACAACTGAAAGACTCACTAGTCTTCAGTAAAAAGCTAAATTCAGGTAGAAAAAATTAGCACATGAGAAATTACTTGCAAAAGTACCATGTTAGAAGAAGGTAATTTAAGCAGCAGGGCAAGGCACTTAGAAAGCATCAGCTGCAGTGGCCTGTGTTGTAGCAATGAATAGCCAGAAGTGTTGTTTCCAAGGTGCTTGGGCTCTGGCTCCTGCAGCCCAGTGCAGTGCTGTCCCTCACCCACTGCCTCCCTGTGCTAAGTCAGATAAGCTCTCCAAAACCAAGGAGAGGCTGGAGAAGGAGGAGGGAGAAGGTGGACAAGTGCTTGGGGCAAGTGCTGTCTGGGCAAGGTGTGCCTCAGTGGGTTATTCAGTCGCCTAGTCTCCAGCCCAAGCACTTCCAGATTGCCGTCTGCCTGTCCTGCTTCTGGAGACTGGGTTGGACCATGATAGAGTGCTCTGGTAGAGGTTTGTAGGTGGTCAGCCTGATGGGAAAAGAACTGCTTTTGGTTTTTGACTTATGTGGGATTACTGGGAAAGATCATAGATAGGAGGGATCTGTGTGGTCTGTATTTATATATATAAAGTAGAAAGTTTTTGTTAAAGCAATTTCCTGACACCTGAATTATTAAAAAAATAAATAAATAAAATTAAATGAAAGAAAAAGAAAATGAGAAAGAATTAAAAAAAGGAATAAGCTCTGGGCTTTCATTACAAATTGCTTGAAGGATGGGAACTCTAGTTAGACAGGTGATGTAAAATTCAATTAGCATCTAAAGCAACCATTTAACCAACCATTTAATTTATAATTTTCCAACAATGTGAGATGAATTTACATGTGGTTTTGACTGGCATCTTTCTGATTCAGCATCTATGATGTTTCAGGTGTATCTTTGGTGCTATTACCCAGGCTGAAATATAAGAGGACAAAAGAGATTTCTTAAATAAAGCTCAGTTTCTCTTTTAATGCCACAATGCTGGATCTCTGATCTAGTATTTTGTACCATTGTCGTGTTGGTTATGCTGTTTTTATCTCCTGCTTTATACTACAACTATATTCTTGCTGGAACTGTGAAACTAAGTTCTTTTTTATTGCCTGCGTAGGTCAAAGAATGCCCATTCAGGCTTCTGTTTTTTTTTTTTTTCTTTCTTTCTTTTTTTTTTTTTAGAATTGCCTAAACAGTACAATTTATTATTATTATTATTATTATTATTATTAAAGATATGGAAAGACTTTTATATATATATATATTTTTAACACAACTTCTTGTTCACAGTATTTTTTGAGCATTTGTTTGCTTCATTTCTTATATTCTTTCAATTTTCTTAGGGTAAAAGTGATAAGAGCAAGTTGAATTTTCTAGCTATTATAATAACAGATTACAGAAATAGTTAAGCTACACAATCTTTTTTTTTTTCAGATTTCAGGTGATTTTTTTGTGAAGGACTTTGTGGGAAAGGCTGCATGTGTCAGAACATGAAAGCAGATACTTAAAAGGATTAGGTGAAAAAGCAGAGGAAGGCTTTATGGAAAGGAAGCAAATTATCACTAACAGCTTTGACAAAAGGTACTCGAAAAATGTCAGAAGTCTTTGCCATTCTGAGTCAGAGCTAAAACCTGAATACAGTTTATGCGTTTAGAAGTGCTTTCTCTAACAGTTGATAACAAAGATATTTTTAAGTGTTACAAATAACTTATATACTGGCTTTCAGTCAGAACTTGATTACTCTAGACAGATAACAACTTTATATCTCTTTGTACCTTGGAATATCCAAGTGCTTTGACATACGTAAAAAGCATTACATTTTGTATTTTTGCAGGACTGTACATGCTGTATTTTCATCCAGAAGCCATTCCTAAGTAGATTCAGATAGATAAGCAGGTACAAAAAAACAAATTATCTGTCAGTTAGCTAAAGATATTTATTTTATGTTTCTTTTTCATGGATGATGTTTTGAGTGACATAATTCTCAGATAGTGTCCTCTGCAATGGAGTCATCAAAAGCTTATTAAGTATTACAAAAAAGCTTTTTTTTTTTTTTTTTTTTTTTTTGAGTGGAGGTTAATTTATAATGACCCATTGGTGTGCACATCAAATGCCTTGTGATGAACTGATTGGTCCTACTGATTAGTGAAGACTGAAAGTGGCTTTTTCAAGAGCTAATCATGGCTTAGACATTATTGAGTTCAGCAGTAATCTGTCTGCATCACACTTCTCTCTCTTGCCTCACACTGTGATTTAGGCTGAAGAAGTGAATTTAGATCTGCCAAGATGATCTAAAATGCTGAGTGTTTTTTCATAAATATAGATGTATGGAGATTCAAGCAAATTACTTAACTATCTTTTACCAGCCACTGTGAAAAGAAGTAGGATAAAATTGGAGAAAAAAATATCATAGAATTATAGAATCATGTATGTTGGAAAAAGACCTTCAAGATCATCAGGTCCAACCACCATCCTGGCCTACCAAGTCCCATCACTAAACCATGTCCTTTAGTCTACATGTCTCTTAAATACCTCTAGGGATTGGTACTCCACCACCTCCCTGGGCAGCCTGTTCCAATGCTTGAACACCCTCTCAATGAAGAAATTCTTACTGACATCTAGCCTAAGCCTCCCCTGATGCAACTTGAGACTGTTTCCTCATGCCCTATCATTTGTACCTGAGAAAAGAGACCGACATCCTCCTCACTGCAGCCTCCTTTCACGTAGGTGTAGAGAGCAATGAGATCTCACTTCAGTTTCCTCCAGACTAAACAACCCCAATCCCCTCGGGCATCCCTCGTAACACTTGTTTTTCAGTCCCCTCACCAGCTTTGTTGCTCTTCTCTGCACACTTGAACACCTCGATGGCCTTCTTATAGTGAGGGGCCCAAAACTGGTATGTTTTACTGATGTGTTTTTAATGATTTTTTTTTTTTTGTCTTTCACATTTAAGTCATAAAGAATAGAACAGAGGAAGAATAATTCATCCTAGTCCCTATATTCTGTTTATAAGCATCAAGTAGTTGCCATTATCCAAGTCAATATACTGAGCTAGATAGACCCCTCCTCTTGCCCTGTGCCCATGTGTTCTGTATTCTTCACCAAACTAGCTTAAAAACTGTGATGATCCTCCTCTTGCATAAATGGAGAAGTTTTATGTTCTGTTCTAAACTTGCAAGGACAAACATTCAATTGGCAGTTTCCCAGACTACCCTGGGATATTTCTTCCCCCCAAGTAACAGCACCACTTTAGATACTCTGTTTTGTTGTTAATCAACATTACGCATTTCTATAGCTTAGATTTTTTCTGTAGACCTCCTACATTTTACCAATGGAAAATGCATTTTTAGTTGTCTGATATGTGCAGTCTGTTTTATTTTAGCAGCTGCCTGAAGGTTTGACAAGGTTTTCCATAATGCAGTGCTTAACAAAGGTAAAACATAGAGGTGAAATACTCACAAATGACGGATTAGTAATATTCAGAATTGCTGATGAAAGGGAAAGAAAGTGTAACATTTATCACAATTTACTTCTAACCAAGTATTGCTCTGTTAAAGATTAAATTAATGTCTGCTGATTTCTGTCACGTTGCGTTTTCTTCTTATGGTGTACAGCAGTGGCAAGTTTCAGTTGAAGGAAACGAACCTAAAGCTATTATCAAAAAGTACAGAATTTAGTATAACACAAATGGATCTTTGAAAATAATGTAAGGAAAGTTACAGGAAGAATACGGGGGGAAACAAAACTGAGGGGAGTGGCTGGTTTGCCTGAGAGCCATGCAGCCATTCTGTCTGGAAGGGTGAGCTGACAAGAATCTCATGAAATTCAACAAAAAGAAGTGCACCAAGACATGCTGGGAGACACCTGTGTGGAAACCAGCTCTGCAGAAAAGAACCTTGCAGTCCTGGTGCCACCAAGTTAAACGTGAGTTAGCAATGTGCTCTTGACACTTAGACAGCCAACAGTATTGCCCACAAGGAAAAAAGGTCATTGGAGTCCTGAACATGAGTCAGCAATGTGACCTTGCTGCAAAGAAGGTATTCCTGGCTGCATTAGGCAAAGTACCACCAGCGGGCTGAGAGCAGTGATCCTTCCCCTCTACTCAGCATTGGTAAAGCTGCACCTGGAGTATTGTGTCCAGTTTTGGGTTCCCCAGTACAAGAGACATGGGCATACTGGAGAGAGTCCCATGTAGGGACACCAAGATGATCAAAGGACTGGAGACCCACTCCTACAGGGACAGGCTGAGAGAGCTGGAGCTGTTCAGCCTGGAGAAGAGGAGGCCTGGGGGGATCTTATCAGCATATATTGATACCTGAAGGGAGGGTGCAAAGAACACAGAGCTGGGCCTGTGGTGCCCAGTGGCATGACAAGAGGCAACAGGCACAAACTGGAGTGCAGGAGGCTCCCCTGAGCACCAGGCAGCACTTCTGTGCTGGGTGGGTGCCTGAGCACTGGCACAGGCTGCCCAGAGAGGCTGTGGGATCTCCTCCTTGGGGGTCTTCCAAAGCCACCTGGACATGGTCCTGGGTAGCCTGCTCTGTGTGTCCCTGCTTGGGCAGGAGCTGGAGCAGGTGGGCTCCTTGAGGGCCTGACAGCCTCAGCCATTCTCGGGTTCTGTGAATAATGTATTTTAATGTAAGGATGTTTCATTGAATATGGTAGGAAATACTTCTCAAGCCTTTACTTCAGAAAAAAAAGTATGTTCTTAACCAAGGGAACTCAGTTAGTGTTCTTTAAATGCTTGTAATTTTATAAAACTGTTCAGAACCTTAAGGTTGTTCTTTCTGCATTTTTGTTTATTTTCCATCCCAGCTAATAAATTACAAAGCAAACATTTAAACCTTCCTGTTAAGTGTTGGAAGAAGGATAGAATATATTGTATTATTCTGATAATGTACTGTAGTTGTTACCCCAGGAACTTCCTACTCAAGATAAATGTGTTGCTTGGAAATCGGTTTTCAAAGTTATTAAGATTTATGAACATGCAAATATGTACTTAGCAAGGGAGTGATTGAAGAATAAAATTTACTTATGACAGAATAAGTCCTTTTGTGTATGTGGTTCTGTAAGATTAGTTTAAATTGCTTTTGTCCATGGACTCTTGTGAATAGTTTACAAGGAAGTAGAAATAATGGAAATGTTCTTTATAGGTGGAATTATTCTGGTATTCTGTCCAGGTCAGCAGCAGCAGAAGGATTAAAACACAATATATATGAACATGAACACCTACTTAATTTATAAGACGTTGAAGGGATGAGCCTGAAAATGCATTAATTATTTTTCTTCTCCTCTCAGCATAGTGGAATGCTTGTGACATTAAACTTTTAGAGATAACATGCCATTTAATGATAGTGTTGCTGAGGCCATGGGAATATTGTGTCAGTTTACATAGACACGTGGTACATGGAAAGAAGTGGAATGCACCACTTAATGAAGCCTTCAGAGAAATTATTACATTGCTAATTTTGTAAAGTGTCCTTGGGACAACGAAGACAAGTCGGATTTTGTGTTGCAATAAATCAGAGCACACTAGAAACAAACCGAGTTTTGAGTCTGCTTTGAAGAAGCTAACTACAAAGTAGTACAGCTTTGGAGCCTGGGTGCTGGTTGAATTATCTGTCACCCATGGAATTAGCAGTTGGGCCTTATATATCTAAAAGATTCCTTAGCTCACATTTACCAACCTAAATTATGGTCCATTTGACAATTAGCACAACTTAGAAATCTTCATGCAGTTGCAGTGAACTACAGTTACAAAAGGAAATGCAGGCATGGGTGTGAGGTGTAAAACTGTTAGTTTATGTAGCCAACTTCTGAAGTGAGTACTCTGCAGTTATTTGTTTAGGTTGTACTAGATCTTGGAAGCAGTTGAAAATTTGCAAGTAGTGCCAGTGTTGTGTAGTTACCACCTTGAACCCAGCAATCCAAACATTTCAGGGACATTACACCCAAACTGCTAAAAGAAGAAATGCAGATTTGGAAGTAGGTGGATGGTATCTGCAGCTGTGAATCAGAGAATGTTTGAAGAAATCAAAACACAATTTGAATAAAGATTTTTGAACCATTCTGGAAGGGCAGCAAAATTTACTGGGTGGAGACAAGTATAGGGAGGGATCAGAAAGCATACTATAAAGGGAAGAATTAAATGCGTTAGAGAAAGCAGGAGTTTGGTGATAATAACTGATAATGTATCTGAGCTGACATCTCAGTGCTTTACTGCAGGAGAAAGCTTTCAGATCTAGTTTTTGTGTTAAGGGTTAATGACTTTAAAAAATAGCTAAATGTGCATCTTAATTTATTTTCAAAGGCGATCTGTAATAGCTTGTCTACCAAGTAATCAGGAAAAATAAAACCATACAAGTATTAAATAGGTTAAGTCTCTTAAAGTTTAATTTTGCTAGGATTTTATTAATATGTCTTAGCTTTATGCAAGACAGTGACTAACTGAAACCCATATGTTTATGAATGCCAGAAAACATCTGGGAAAAGCTGATTGGAAGAGCATGTTATGGAAGTATGCATAACAAATTATAACATAACCAGCAAATTGAAAAATTAACTTAAGTGTCAAGCAACCAGACTGAACTCTGTCTTTCTTCAATCCTAGATACTGCTTCTGGATCTGCACTGAAACAGACTGCTTTATTAAAGGTTGGTGGGTTCTCTTTTTTTTCCCCAGTATCCATATTCGATTAAGTTTAAGTAATGAAGTGGAAGATAGGATCTTTTTATTAACCTCATTATTTATTAATCTTGATGCAGTGAAAAATGTGGTAAAAACACTGCTAATTCAGAGATTTATGCTGGAGTAATATGCAGAAGCAGTATTTTTGGCCTTAATGTGATTATTTTTTAAATGTTAGCTATATCAAGATACAACATTTTGACATCAGGTCTGCATGCAAGGCTTTTTGATTCAAAGACTTCACTGGTTTGAATTGATATTTGATATGTATATCTATAATTTCCTACTTGAAGGTTGGAGTAGAGATGGGATCTACCATGAAAGCCACACCAAAGAACTTTTCGTACATATACCACAGAGGCATGGGACCTGATCTGTACTTCTGTTGATTATTCAGAAATGACCTATTAGGCTCTACAAAATATGTTTTAAAAATATAAGGTGGTACCTGGTGTTCAGATTACAGCAGGATAAAGCCCCTCCTGACCAGTCTGTCAAGAAGATATTGCTGGGCAATAGGAAACCCATAGCTTGGTGATGACTGTATTCACTATATGAAGTTAGACTAATGTTGAGCTATCTATAAAATCATGTTACACTGCAGTAACACGAGTTACTTATGCAGTAACATTACATGTCTCTGACAAAGCTACTCTGGTAAGACAGACACTGAAATAACAGTGGCAGCTCAGCAGGGTATAGGAGTGTGCTTAGATTTTCAGTAGAGGTAGGCAGGTGTGATTTTTTCCCCTTTATATCACTTAAAGATTGCATTAAGTTAATGTAATATTCCTAAAAGAGTCATTCAAGGAAGAAAATGAACAAGAGACATTTTAATACAAATTTGGAAACAGTTTTCAGAACAAGCTTGAAGTGAAATCCACTCTCCCGTAATAGGACGGGACCAGAGGAAGTCATGGCTCCTAATGACAAAACACACTTTGTTAGCTTAGGGTTACTTAGTGCTGACATTTTAAACTTTGGCATCTTTTACCTTCTCTAACATCATTAGATTATGCTGTTGGACAAAGAAAACATGAGTGTAGGGTAGTGCTGTGATGAATCCTGAAAGTACATACCTCCAACCCGAATCCTTTTGGGAGTCTGAACCTTGGTGATATATTGACAGATGTTTCTGTTGGGCATTTGTATAGTACTGAAGCCAGCGGATCTATACAATATGCACAAATAACACTAATTCTCCTTACATGTTTCTTTTTTTATTTTGTGAAATACCTTCTTGCTTTTCTATTTCACACACTGCTCCAGTTAACTTTACTATAATGAACAAATTTGTGTGGGTGACACATGACATGACTTTCATAGCAGTTCTGCCCTCTGCACTTATAAATACTTATAAATATACCTTATTCTATCTTTGTCTGCCTTGTCCATGGGACAGGTGTTTGAGGGACAGATCCTTCATTCCTGAATTCCTGAGATGAAGTCCATCAAATCTCATGCCTCTGTTTGAGAAAGGTGTGGCCAGCTTTGTTGCAGTGTTGCTCACGCTCAGTTGTTCCATGTATGTGTCATCAGACCTTCCTTACCAGCAACCCCGTAATTGGCTCTGTGCATGCTGTTATTCTTATTAAGGCACAACCATTCCTGTGCTTATTGTTCTGTATGAATGAGCTTGTGATCCCAGGAGTAGCTGGATATACCTGGCGCTTTTTGTCTTCACTCAGAATGGCCACCATCTCCTGCTGTTTCTAATTTATAACTGCCATCAGTATAGATGAATATTACTTTTATTCTGTGGCTGAAAAAGAAACAAAATGAAGGATGAAAGTTCTTATAGAGGAGTGGGAGGTGGAAATGGAGGATCCTTCACCTCAGGGCACCTACCTGCTGGTCCCTCAGGTCATGGTGCAGGCCTGGGTTGCTGCAGCATGCCTGCAGGTCAGGTGCAGTGTCTGGTGTGTGGGTCCCTTTGGGTGCTTTTCCCCAGGGAAGGAAGCAGCTGGGATTACGTGGCTGATGTCCTTCAGGGCTCTTCCCTCAGCCTGCAGAGAGGGAGCAGGCCGTGTGGTAAGCATACCGCTTGGGTGGCCGGCTTTTTGACAGAGTCATGTAAGGCAGCAGAGCAGCTGGGGAAGGGCAGCACAGCCGTAATGCACCATCATCGCAGCCTGCCTTTTGCTTTGTGAACTGATGGGATCAGACAGCCTCCTGTAGGACCTGCCAGGCGTCTGTGCCAGGCTCAGACCCGGAGAAGTTCGGAGCTGTGCTGAGCTGTGGCAGCGGATTGCTGTCTGGTGGGGCTCACTGGCTGGCTGCAGGCAGTGTGAGGTGCCCGACGAGCACCTTGGCCGCAGGCTGAGGCAGAGATGTGACTCAGTGATACGACTAGGCAGGTTGGCCCTCATCTGTTCAAAGGGAAAGTTGAGAGGCAAGTACACTGTCTGGTGGGTATTCAGTAAGAGTTATGGGGCTGTGTTCTGTTTTCTTAATCGCTGTATCAGCCGTAGAATCACATCCAACAAAGCTTTTTGAAAGATGCTATCAGCTAATAAAATATCCAAAGGGAATGCTTTCAATATACCTGTGTTACTATGGTGTAGTATGGTCTCTTTCTTTTAAAATCAAGAAGTGTAATGTCTGAGAAGTATGAAAGAATTAGATCTGTGTGCAGATGTAACCATTGCTTCACACAAAACACTTCTTGACAATCTTGCAGAATTCAATTTGAATATGCTCAAATGAGTAGAAGCAGTTTGAATCAACATTTTCCTGGAAAGGCCTTCACAGGATGCATTCTGCTTATTATACATTAATTTCTATATCTGTGCAGCTGCCTTTTATATAATAAGCATTATATTTATATTACTGAATTATTTGAAGAGCAATGCTCTTAGTAAGGCACAAACAAAGTACAAAGGCCGGTCTGTTTTCCACATAGTAGATTGTTGTTGAAGAGTTTGTGCCAGCCAGTACAGAGAGTGCAATCGTGTCTTACTCCTCTGAAGAGTGATGAATTACTCAACTGCCTCAGCTCCTGCTGCTCTACATTCTTACCCTTGAATTGCATTGTTGAAGTGGCCTGCTACTCCTCACTGAAAAGAGAATATTCTTCTACAGCAACTGGCAGAAATATAAATGTATAGCACTGTCTTCATGGAAGTTCTTCACCTGTGAGCTGTTTTGGATCTGTACCTGCTTTTCCAACAGTGTAGTTAATTGTGCCCTTTTTTTTTTTTTTTTTTTTTTTTTTTTTTTTTAAGAAAACAGATTTTTTAACAGCTCATTTTCAGCAAATGGCACTATGCATAGCAGTGTCTATTGAAACTCTCATGAATCTGTTCTGGCCATTGAAACATTTTGATACTCCACATAATTTGTCTTGCCATTTTTCTATTCAGAAAATTTAAATTCAGAAAATCTAATGCTGTCATTTCCTCTGTTGGTTGATACAATAGGGACTGGAAAAGACAAGATATTTCCAACTAAGATCACTTGATTCAAGTGTATTCCTGTCTTCAAGTCATTTTACTGTGAAGTAAGTAGCACTATGGGCCTTGTACAATCAATCTTCTTAAAATGTTTGTGTCTGCAGATAAGCAGGTGTTTTAACGTGGTTTCCACTGCAGTTTCTTAACATGCCTCAGTACTGTTGCAATTCAGGGTTGACCCCATTGGGGTTAAAATATGACTGATGTGCTACTGAAAGGCACCTGCTGAGTGCCACTGCCACTGGCAATGAATCCCTTTGATTTTCGTAGGAATGATATTGAACCATATATGTAGCTATAGAGAAGCATTGGATAGAATCATTATCAAAGCAGCAGTAATTACAGAGAGTCCAGCATACACGTCTTAATCAGGGGAGTGCAGAGAAGTCTTTTCTAGGCTGAGTTACAAAAAACGATACCTCAGAGGAAAAAAAGTACCTGGAATGACAGACTGTATGCAAGTCCCTGAAATAATCTATAGCCCTTCATTTGTGAAGGGAAAATAAGCTGGTGTCTTGCTCAGAGGAAGAACTTGTCAGATAAACATAATTTGTTGTAGATAAGGAGATGGATCTCTACAGATGATCAGAAGTTTCTCTTGTTAACCTCTCATCACTCTGTGCTCCCTAGGCAGAGCCAGCTGAAGAAAGATGATCCAAATATTTGTTTTACCAACTTCTAGTGTTAATGATGGGGTTGCTTAACAGATATAACCTCTTATTCTTGAGGAAGGAAGGATCTGTATTGGGCACTTACATCAGAGATGTGTTGAAACCTATTTGAATCAAGGCAAGAATTTAAGGCAGTTATTTCAATGTGTTGCCAACATTTCCAAATAAATAAGAAGAGATTCATATGGCTGAAAATGGAGACACCAGAGAAGTTATTTTTTGCGTCAACATTGAGGGGCATCCCAGTGCTGTCTCCTGCAACAGAGAAACAAAATCAAACCCAAAATGATAGGTTCTTATTAATCTTACAAAGGGGTAGTCTCATCTCTTTCACTGTATCTGTAGCCAAAGATCAGGATACTATGCATTACCACATTAAATGTCTATAATAAAGATGCTTTCCCTGTTGCATTAAGGTATTCATTTGTCTTAATTTTCCCATCTGCTTTTTCTTCTGATGCATGGATTTGGAGCACAAAGTATAAATTAGTTGTGTAGCTGGAAAGGAGCAAACCCACAGAAGCTATTCCTTTAGAATAATCCAGAACTTTTTGATTTTGTTGAACTACAGCTGTTTCCTTTTATCCTTTTTCTAGCTATGCCCATAATACTTCAGTAGTAGGCTGGGCTCCACATCTTGTGGAGTGTATGTGGCATGTACCAAACGGCCTTGCAGGACTTGAACATTTTAGATATGTGTGTTTTTCATTAAAAAGAGACTAACTGTGCAAAATTGCTTACTAGAGTTTCCTAGAATTATACAAAACAGTAGTTATTTGTGTATTTTAAGGCACAAAAGCAATCCCTAAGCAACACAAACCACAATACTTTGCCCAGTAATTTTTGCAGATACAGACTTTGATTTGAACGGCATGTTTTTTTTTAATGACATCTCAGTAAGATGCTCTAGTTGTTGATTCTTGCACTACTAAAAATGCTCATTAACTATAGAGGGACTCTAGGTGAAGAGATCAGAGATTAAAATTTACACTACAGACTTTTAAAAATGATGTTAGATGAATCCCAATCTGTGTTAAAATATATTAAAAAATAAACATTAAAACATTATTGATAATATGAAAACTATTTTTGTCTGCAGGTGCTTGTGGAACATGCTGTTTTATCTTAGCATCCTTTTGTATAAACCAATAGGCTGAAGTTTTTGATATCGTGCCTGAGGCAAATTTCAAGAACGTGACTCTCTAATGTCTCTAAATATTCTTTAGTCTTTAGCATCCTCTGGAGGTGTTGAACCAAGTACCAAATGCAGAATACTAGTAATGACTTCACTAACGTCATGTACTGGTCCTAATTATACCAAATACAAAGACAGCTTCCATATAATTCTGAGGATAATTATATATTAGTATGTAATTCTCCTACTTGTGTCTCCAGGTATGACAGTCACTATTTGTGCTAAAACTTGACACCAAAAGCATATGTTCAGCTAATTTCCTGATCCGTATTCAGTTTCCTTCAGGACTTTTTTGTGATATAACTCTCCATTTTATGAGACACATTAGCACATTTTTTGTGCTAATTCTTTAAAATAGTACCTTTCTAAAATTAAGAAAGTTTAGCAGAAACATATCTCTTAGTAACTGGTTAAAATTTCATCCAAATATGTATTATAAATGATTTGCTAAGGCCCACCTGATAAAGTATAACAGTTGCTGTTACAAGTGCTCTTCTACACTGTGCCAGTGCCTCATCACTCCCTGAGTAAAGAATTTCTTCCTAAATCTAATCTAAATCTATGCTATTTTATTTTGAAGCATTCCCCCTTGTCCTGTCACCACACTCCCTGAGAGAATCCCTCTCCATCTGTCCTGCAGGCCCCCTTTAGGCACCGGCAGGCTGCTGTAAGGTCTCCCTCGAGCCTTCTCTTCTCCACGCTGAACAACCCCAGCTCCCTTAGCTTGTCCCCATAGCAAAAGTGCTCCAGCCCTCTGACCATCCTTGTGGCCCTCCTCTGGAATTGTTCTAATACTTCTATGTCCTTCTTGTGCTGGGGGCCCCAGAGATGAGGATTTTGGTGGTAACTTCTGCAAATTAGATTAGGGTTCACTGTGCTGCTACTGAAGTAAGCCAGAAAAATCTAATATTAGTAGGAAAAATAATGTTACAAGTTCAGCTTCTTGATACCCATCAGGAGAGAGGCCATCTGCTGTCTGCTCTTTGCTGTTCTCATGGTGGGAAGAACTGTATTGGTAGCTGATGGGAAAAGAGGTGACTGAGTTTTGGCAGCAGTCGGGTCAGCTGCTACTTAATGAGTCAAAAAGGCATTTTTTTCATCTATAGGTGAGACTTGCATTTGGTGGATTTTCTGATGTTCTTAATGGTCCACATCATCTAACTCTAAAGCTGGACACACTTCTCATCTCAGTAGTGGCAAAGAAAATCTGTTTAGCCAAAGAAATGTTGTTAGCAGTTGTCTTTTCACTGCAGAGGCATGAGGTTCAGCAGCATGCAGGGAAAGCTTGCTTTTACTAGAGACAACTTCATTTTGAAACTTAAATTTATTTTTAAAACTGTCAAAAATAGATACAGAGTATGAAATGGTTCAGGATGATTTATGTATACTGCTTTCAGGGACAGACATCTAGATGGTGCAAGTGTTTCCTATCTCCATTTTTCTCTTGGGGATTTTTTCTTCTTGCTCCTCCTTTCCATAGCCCCCAGTTTTTCTTAGCCTTTTTTTTTTTTTTTTTTTTTTTTTTTTTTTTTTTTTTCTCTGCTATTTCATTCCTTTTGGAGTAATTAGGTCCACTGCAATCCAGTGGTCATTAACCTCACATTAGAAACAGGATTTTAGCCAGGATCTTTATTGTGTTTCCAGCTAGCTTCTTAGGCTTGGTTAAGAAGGAAAAAAAGAGGCCTTTTTTCAGGAAAGCTCTTTTACCACATCTGCCTCTTACAGTTTTTATGGATTCCTACCAGCCTGTTCATAACTGTAGCAAAAAGTGCCTAGCTCAGTAATCCTATAACCAGGGAGTAATCTTCCTGTGCAAATGACTTGAGCAAAGCAGTGGCGATGGCAGGCCCACTATTTACCACATCTCTTGACTAGGTCAGCATAGGAAAAAGAGACAATGGCAGCAAATTTCCACAGTCCATATTTCCTTTGTAAAAATGTTCCTCCTTCTGTTTTGTGACAGAACTTGAGGATGAAAATATTTCTCTAAATGAAAATATTCTTCTGTAGCCACAATGCGCGTTTGAGTCAATAAAAGATTTAATTTTAATTTAAACGGTAATAGAAAACATACGCTGGAAAAGTGGTGTATGTTTCATTTTATGGGATTTCATTTTTAGGGGATTCAGCTTTATTTGTCATTTAAATATATTATGAAGCTTAAACTTACACAAAAGCTGTGGCGTATGGTTGGAGTCTACCAACCATAGCTTAAGCTATTGAACTGTGCTCCCATTTTCTAGCTGTGCCCATGTGTTGTTCATATTCTGTGTAGATGTGTATGTGTGTGCACTTTTCTTTCTGGGCTTCATGAAATTCCTTTTATCAGTTTCTGTAGTATAATTCAACCAGTTAGTATTGGACCAAAGCTTCTCCTTGTGTGGAGAAGTCCTTGAGGAGTAGAAGATATGTCACTGAGATTTCAGGCCTACTGTCAATAAATAAATAAATAAATAAAATCAAGTATTAAAATACCACATTGACTTAGGTGATTTGGTGAGTTACTTCACTACAGATAACCAGTTCTCTCAAAAATTGTTTGGAGAATCATATTTAAGGTGTGAGAAACAACCTGTGTGTTTCTGAGCTATCTTCCTCTTTTACTCTATAAAATGATGGAAAAATAAACTTTTTAAAGTAAGTGATGTTTTTGCAGGTCGGGAGTGTAAAATTGGTGTTGGTTCTGTGAGCATCATCTTTATCACAACCTCTGTTTTGACAGGAGACTTTAATTTAGCTTTGTACGTTCATTTCATGAAAGGAATTTGCATGTAATAGCCAAAGTGCATCTGGGAAATTGTGACAGGAGCAATCACACAGTGAGTGACTTTATGGGAAAAACAAGCTGCTCATTCCCAGCAGTATTGCTCAACTTTTCAGAGAAGGACTGGGCCAGGGAACATGGAAATGTCCCGTGAGAGGTGCTGGGAGGAGAATAGTGTCAGAGGGCTTCTGGAGAGAGGTTTTCCCTGACTGTGTGCCAAACAAAGTAGACAAGGAGAGCTGTCTGGCCAAAGTGCTGAGGTCAAACCCTGGACCTCGGGGGTATAAGTAAGGATGGAATAAGCTTTCAAGTGGGGTATAATAGGAAAATATTTCCTCTGGATTTTAAACATGAAGATTTCAGACATTTGTGATTCAAGACCAAAGCAGTCCACCTTTGGGGAACACATGAAAAAGACAACATCCTTATCTTAGGATGGTTAAGATAGGAATCCTGTTCGGCCTTTACTTTCCATACAGACTAAAACTTAACTTATTTATATTCATGATAAAATTTAAGAACGTAGTGAGAGCCATGAAGAGTCTATAGAGTAACTAATAACATGGGTCTCTTGGCTGGCTTCTGAGCTGCTGATGTTCTTTGGTCTCTGTTGTGCCCATACATATCTATGTAGAAGCAGCACTCAATTTTTATGCAAACTGCTGAGTCCCAGAAGCATGTGAACATTAGAAGTTCACAAAATGATAAGAATCTAATCACCCACATAGACTGGTTCCAATTTAGATGAGGGTCTAGAGTTATATACATATATATTTATATATCAGTACAATTCAAATACTTTCTTTTTGGGCTTTATTTCATGCTTTGTGTATAGTTATATATAATACATGTACGTGTATGTAAAAAAAAAAAAAAAGTATATAAGATATATATATAATTCAAAATACAGAACCACAGAATCATAGAATGGGTTGGGTTGGAAAGCACCTTAGAGACCACCCAGCTCCAATCCCCCTGCCATGGGCAGGGACACCTCCCACCAGACCAGGTTGCTCAAAGCCCCATCCAGCCTGGCCTTGAGCACCTCCAGGGATGGGGCATCCACAGATTCTCTGGGCAATCTTTTCCAGTGTCTCACCACTCTCTGAGTAATGGATTTCTTCCTTATATCTAATCTAAATCTCTATTCTTTTAGTTTAAAGCCATTACTCCTTGTCCTGTCACCACATTCCCTGACAAAGAGTCCCTTCTCAGCTTTTCTGGAGACCCCCTTTAGGCACTGGAAAGCCACTATCAGGTCTCCCTGGAGCGTTCTCTTCTCAACTCCAACTCTAACTTCCCCAGCCTGTATTCATAGGAAAGGTGCTCCAGCCCTTTGATCATCTTTGTGGCCCTCCTCTGGACTCGTTCTAATGCTTCCATGTCCTTCTTTTGCTGGGGGCCCCAGAGCTGAACATTCATTCTAAAATACGCTTTCAATTTATTTTAATTATATTGAGCCAGGTATTTATGTTACATACATCAATAAATTTGATAAGCTGTTAAACTTTTCATAGATGTGTTGTCAGCACCATTAATGCAATGTAGCTTTAATTCAGTGTAACATTTTAGCTTGTTTCCTAAGGAAACAAGGATTATGCAGTCACTTTCTGTCTGTCAGTCTGCTTTGTAGTTTGAACTGCTGTTCTAGCTCCTGCAACATGGGAAGGAAGTATGCCAATCTTGAAGATAATTAAGTTCTTACAAGTTTCAATATATCTGTAGCTAAGTAAAGAGGAAAAATCCAAATCAGTGTCCTACTGAGTGGAAAGCTGTTATATATTCTCTTTGGCAGCAATCAATATATACATACCTCCAGGCTAAGCACAGCAGGTGCTGTCTCCTGCCCAGAAGAGATGTCAGAAAGTATATGTGGTGAGAAGAGAGGCTGAAATTATTTTGGTTAAGGGGTGTGAGTGAGCTGGGATTCAAATCTGTAGGAAATCATGTTTCGTTTCTGTCAGTTACAGAACAACTCAAAATCTTTTTTTCAGTTCACCATTCATATTTCCGTTTCAAGTAATGTAATTACCGAATTCACCAAATACGCAGTTTTAGAGATAAGATGCCTCTGAGATGAGAATGAGTGGGATATTGAGAGTCTTTGTACAGTATGCTTAACACAGCTAAAGCTATTTTGCTTCATACTTTATCTTTACAATTATTAGCTATGAGCCATTTTTTGGTTTTGTTCTCTGACACTAGTCTGACTTGCAGCTTCAGAAATCTTTTTCATTGGTCTTTAAACAGATTTGTGTTAGTGCTCACTGAAATAAGTGAAGCATGTCACTCTAGAAGACCATTTCCAAAAAATCAGATTTCACTATGCTGTCACACAGTGTTCAAATATTTAGCTATTAGTACCATTCTAAGAACTAATAATTTAAGTTTATATTTCCATTAATATCAATATATTTATTTACAGTATAGTAACAAAAGGATTTGGTACTGTGAATAGTTTCTAAGAACATGCAAAGAATAAAATTAGTTCATAAGTCTTGCTTTTATAAAACATTGAGCATGAAGCTGAGATAAACAAAGAACAATGAAAAAGAAAAATCAAATAATGTGCCTTCTACAGGCTGGAAATCTGCAATGTGGTCAGCATAAGTGTATATATGTGTATAAAGTTTCACTTATCCTTTAGAATAATATTTAAAAATAAGTAATGTGGTAGCAGAATTACAAAATAAATAATTTAAAATTAGCAAAAGGAAACCTATTTTACTTCATAAATTATTTATGGAAGTCATCACTGCAGTATATTATATCTAAAAAGGTTAATAAAATTCCAGAAGACATTCAATGAATATTCTCTTGAAGAGGCTGAAAGTGATGCATTTATTTGTTTCAGGGCATGAGCTTGGAGAAGGGTGGGGACAGAGGTGTTCATTAAGAATATCCAAACGCTTTCCTGTTCAGTCTCCTGCTTGCTGCTGTGAAATAGGAGATTGAAGTAGGTGAAGCTAAGTTCTGGACGCCTGCAGGACGAGTGCCATCACCCTATAATGCTGATCTTGGGATGTTTGTGCACTCCAACAGCCCTTATCTCCTAGCCTTTTATGTTAGTGGATCTCATTAAATACCGCACAGCTTCTTCTCAGGCTTCATTTGAAAGGAAACTGGTACACACTGAGAAGAGAGAGGAGAGGGAAGCAGAAGAGAAAGGATTTTCCATATTATGTGGCTATGCGGATATTAAATACCATATTCCAGCTACATCCTGATTTGAGATGAGACCTGGATGATATCTCCTATGTGTCATCTAATTGCTGCAACACTTGTCTTTTGTTACACCCATTCTGTCCTCATCTCTTGCTTCCCTGCTCTATTCCTTTATAGCTTGTATTGCATGAGCCAGCCTCTGCAGTACCGTGGCATGGTAGAGGGTCTGATATGTTTGTGCCCCCAGTTCAGACATCAGAAGGACTGTTAGGTATAAGGCTGGGTACAGTTCTACTCCTGCTGGTGTTAGAGCTAGCTGAGCATCTCTGCACAATCCTGCACACATGGCATATAGATAGACTTTATAAAATAAACTGTCACCCTATTTTTCTCTGTAAAGTGTTTGCTCCAGGTTTGGGAGCATGCAGAAGTGCATATAGTTAATGAAATATTCTTAAGTGGTGTCATGGGGATTTTTTGCTCATTCTTATGTTTGGTTTTTGAAACCTCTGAGGATTAACCTTCAGCCTGAATGAGTCAGGCAATCCATTTAAGTCCCACCAGCAGTGCACTCTCCTTTCAGTAACTCAAATATAATCTGTTTTAATACAGTTAATGATATTTCAGTCATTTTTTTTCTGGTACTGAGTTGTACTTAATAGAGTCAAAACATCAGGCAACACATAAATGATAAAATGGCCCTTACATCTTCCCTCATTTTTTTGAGTCCATCATATAATACTCTTTTGTTTTCATTGTCTTGCACGCTCCTTCAGATAAACAGCAGACAGGAGAAGGAGGTATGATATGAGATTAAATTTTATAGGTATTTAATGTTGAAGCCCACAGGTATTACTTTAGGAATGCTAATAATTTGAGCATAAAGATAATCTTCAAGGTTAATTAAAAGATACTTTGTATAAATGTGCAGTGGGTGTAGAAAAGGGAAACGGGTGTCTGTCAGAATGGCTGTGTGCTCTGCGGTAGGATGTGGTGTTCATTGGCATTTCAGGGAGAGGAGAGGTAAGAACCTATGCTAAGAATATGGTAGGTTACAATATAAAAGCATCTGGAATGTGGACAGAATATTTGAAATATGATTTATGTGAAAATCATTGTCTTGTTTTATTCTGCATTGTTCTGAATTCATTTGGAAGGAAAAATCTCTGCATTGTGGAAGTAACAGCTAAGTAGTGTAGACAGAGGTTTTATTATCAGTTGCTGGTGATGAGTTTGCTGGATCAATATATGTAAAATGAAATACTTCAAATATCTGTACAGATAAAAAAAACTGTTCTGAAATAAGAACAAAAACAAAAAATTAAAAGGAGAACATGATCAGATGTAGAATGAAAAGACAGCAGATGATTCATATTGTTATCAAAAACTGCTGAAGATCAATTTATTTGTGTTCAGAATTCATTCTGCTGCAGCCTAACCTTGTTTAATTATATTCCAGAAAGTCAAAGAAACTCTTCCTTGACCACTAATGTTTTTATGATTAATGGAAAAAAATATAGGAAGATATATGCTTCCATAAAGCCTTGTCTGCGTTTCATGCTGAATACCATTTTTTATTTTATTTATTTTATTTATTTTATTTTATTTATTTATTTATTTATTTATTAATATTCGGTGAACTGAAGAAAGTCTTTGGTAAAAACAGAACATATTTCCCTAAGGGATTCTAAAGAGGGGCACTGCTTCTTTCAGGCAGATGGGTAGATAACTTTTGGGAGTCCAGACAAGCTGTGACATCTCACAGCCATAGAGAAAGCCTCTCTTCATCAGGTAAGATAAAAGGGAGTGGAGCCAGATGCAATCTTCTCCAGAAAGATTACAGAATCTGGGCAGTTTTTGTCCATAACTACTATGATGAGCTCCTACCTGCACAGACAAAAATCACACAAATGAACCATAAAATGTGCTCCTGTATTTATTCCTTTTCTTCTGAAAATTACAACTGAACACCCATACACCTAGCCCAAGCCTGTCCCTTTGGACAAAAAACCTGCTTAGATTCTGTGATCTTTCTGGAAGGGATTCTGCCTGCATCCAGTTCTGTTCTCTTTTATCTTACTGAAGAATATGAACAAAGAAGAAAACGCATTGCAAATTCAGATGTGGAAGACCAGGTTCAGGTCAAACACTTGAACTTCGGCCTTCCATACCAGATATCAATTTTGTGATCATCTGTATTTTTTTATATATTGGGTTTAAATGTGCTTGGGTCTGCAATATTTTTTTCCCCCAAATCAGTTTCTATAAGAGGTCTCACATTTACTTGGGAGTCTCCCAGGGGAAAGCAGCCCCTTGGAGAATGTCTGATAATGGCATAGCATTGAGGCAAACTTCTGGCAGGATTTCATGGATTACTCTTATAATGCTTCTAGTTGATCTTCCCATTACAGGCTTAAAAAGCCAAGATTATCTTAACTTAGGCATGTCAGTCCTGTTTGAATCCAGGCCGTAATATTTTCATGATGAAAATTAACATTTTTAAGTGCTTTGCTGGATCAGGGCCCAGACGATTGTTACCTCTTTCAAATGAGTGCTTTAAAGCTTCCTTAATCATAATAATAAGGGAATTTTACCAATAATTATTAATGAATAGTATTACTCTGAAAATTCCCCTATGAATCTAACTGCATATAAGAATTAGAGCATTAGTTCCAGTATTTCAAAAATGTACTTTAGCAATCTTAATGCAATTTATTTACTTTCTTGCCCACTGATAATACATTTCTTTTATTACTGTTTCTGTTAAGGACAAATCCTTTGTGACTAGAAGGTCACATTAGATAATGACATTTCCAAACTGTCTGTGTTGAGAAAAAGAAGACAACACAATCTGAGTTGATTTTTGAAAATTAACTTTTAACGAGGTAAAATCTCTTCATTTTTAAATCTAGGGAGAAAAGCCGTGGCAACTGAGAAGTTAGAGACCTGAGAAAGGACCTTGGATCTAGATCTTTGTGTCAGTAAATAAGAGAATTTTAATACAAGGATGACTTTAGTAAGTGACAAAACCAAACCCTGGACATTTTGGCAAGCTTTTCCTAATTTTCTGTAAGCATTTCTTCACCTCTTAGAGTTGAAGGGTAGCACTAAGGCCGCTGATGTATAGACTGAAGTGGGCAGAGAGTAGGAAACCATGGAAATCATAGGTGCTACAAGATTTTTATTTGTATTTTTTGCATCAGAATATTAGAATCCGAATTTTTACAGGAAAGATCAGGGAAGTGACTTGATTTCATTGAAGGGCGAAGGCTGCCACAGAGCTTTTTATATTGTATGAGCTATTTTTATATTTTTATACTATTTTTATGCTGTATGAGCTATTTATATTGCTGCATGTACAGACAGGTTTTTCAAGCATTCTGTAACAATTAGCATTATAGGTACTTTTCAGCAACCTTGCATCATTGTACAGAGTGTCAAAGACTCTCCAGTTTCTCTGGTGTTTTTGTTCTTTGGTTTTCCTCCTGTTGTAACAAATAAAATCATGGTCTGTACCCTCTTTCTGACAAGTCCAACACTGCAGAACACTTTGATACTGTATATTGATTTCCTCTAATATGACTTTCATACTTCTTCTCTTGGTGAGACTAACTATATATCAACCTTAACAAGCCATCAAGCATGCTTATTTCTAAGGAACGTTCCTTAGTAACAAAGAGATGGACTGAGAAGTCAGAGGCTTTTTTTGTAATGTGTGTGTAATGTATATGATGAGCTTCTGTTTGTTTAGAAAATGGAGGTAATAGCTTTATCTTTTTCCTATGTAACAGCATACTCAAATGTACCAGAAGGTATTTGTAAGATAGGTTTCATTAAGACACAAATCAATAAACTGGAACAGGTATATCACTAAATAGGAAAAAAACGCAGGTGGAACACATTAAAGTAAAAGGATTAAGATAAAAGCCTTTGAAAAGAAAGCCTTGCCTTTGTGTGAGCCTTGCAAAGCTAGCTCTTTCCTCCAGAGTTGCTTGTAAGGTGGAGCAAAATGCATACAGTCCCTTCCAGTAGTCCCTACTTTTGTAACCACTGAGGGTTGTTTGCAGATCTGCCCCTTACTGCGAGCAAGTCCCTGATCCTCTCAGGGGGTTCCTGCATAACCCAGAGCTATCGGGTCCAGCTTCCTGCACCCTTCCTACCAGGTAAGGTCTCACAGACCCAACAAGTTGCTTCTGGGTTGGTGAAACCCTGGGAGAGAGACGTCCCTGGGCACACAAATGACACACCATGTCATCTAACTCAGCTTGGGAAGCCACAGTTAAAGTCATAATTTTTTTTTAATTTTTTTTATTTTTTTTTTTATTTTTTTAAATAAACGTGGCATTCATTGATATCTCAACTTGTGTTTATGGTGATAGCAGATGTCTTTGCATGTCTCTGTGATGAACATAACTAATTACTAAGAAACAGAAACTTGAACAACAGTGCAGGCTTGCTGGAATTAATAGAAACCGCCTATGTCCTTAAGACAGGATTGGAACCTGTAGGTAAAAAGTGATTTTTCAAACCTTGACCAGAGTTTATAAGCTTGCATAGGTCATTTAAATGTCACTAATTTGTACTCTGTGCTTTGTGCAGCATAGCAGCAATTTTATTTTATATTAGGAAATGAGATGAACACTCCATTAAGAGACATCTAGCAAATTCTGTGCTGCTATCACAAGATTGCCAGCTTTTAAAGAGGTGATAACATATCAGTAGTCTGGAAATAACCTGGTAAGATCATAATTGAATTGCCCAGAAGATTCCTGCCCATTTTTGTTGTTAGGTTATCTTAGGACATTACTCAATCTGATAGGGACAAAACCTTTTACATGGTTTTTGGCAGAAAATATACTTGAAAACAGGGTAAAGAGATGGAACATGGCCAATTGCACTCTTGAGAGTTCGAGACTTATTTAATTTTTTTCCTCTTTAGAGAGCACTAAATGCATTTATATTTCATACTGTAATGGATAAATTCTGTTCTTTATTTTTAAAGCTGTATGCCTGCAGTTCTCGTATTTTAGGACTTTGTCATGCTTGAACAGATTAATACTTTATATGTGAAATTTGCTGAAGCTTCTATGTAATGAAGCTGCTACTGAACAGTTGGGCTGTATCAATCAGCTTTAGTCAAATCTTAAGTGCCAGATGGTATATTTGCAATTGTATTTCAGGATATGATCACAGATTCATTATTTGTCAGTTCCCTTAGCTTATACTGCTGCTTTAAGTAAAAGCTTTGTGTACAGAAAGGAGTCCATCACTCGATGTAAACCCTAAAAATTGTAACCCAAGGTATGCAAGTAAGCTAACATACAAAACAGCATCTTATAATATTCCCCAGAAGTTAAAATCTTCACCTGGGATAACTGAAAGACTTGTTTTATGGGGCATTTTGATACAGATTGTACTTTTTACTAATGTTGCTACATATCTGTGCAGGCATGCCATGGTGGATTCCTGTAGACGTCTGTTAAGCTACTTATCACAGCTTCCTTTTCTCTGGAAGATATTGTGCTTTTTCTATTGAAGAACTAGAGTCCATTGCTTGTTAATACTTCACCTGCACAATAAGGAGATACAGGTTAACTTCTATGAGCTCAAAGGCCGACACGGTTAATTTTCAGGTATTTACCTGGCTAGTCAGATGGAGAGCTATAAAGGCAGTGTTGCAGGGGCTATTTTTTTGCTGTCTTTTAGCTCATGTATCCCATGAGGCACAGTATTTAGTCTTAAACTGTATTACATCTTATATGGAACATATTCCTCGTATTTGCCAAGGAGCTGCTGCTACTTTTTGCAGACATTAGTAAATAGAAGCAGAACTCTATGGAAGTTTTCTCTATTTACCCTTCATAGGACCATCCACACTGCAGGGAAGCTCTGTGAGGGTCTCCACAGGCAGTGGGAGAATGTTGCAGTCCTTCAGCCTTCCCATCATTTGCAGCTCACCCCAAAAAAACAGCAGCAAAAAGTTTAATCTTGAAACTGTGGCAGAGAAAAGAACTTGCCAGTTATCAGAAATACTTAATCTACCTTAAATTGCATGGATATTTCTTTATGTATGTCAAATGGTTAGCTTAGTTTTTGTATATTAAAAAAGCTGGTAAACATTTAAATTTGTGTACATAAGATGTATATGATACTATGTATATCGTTTAGATGTATTATGCCTTTTTGCTTTTTTTTTTCTTTTGATTTCTACTGCTAAAATCATGTGAACTGTGATGTTAGTCACTCGACAAAAAAGTATTATTCTTTCAGAAACAATTGACATATATTCAAAGGTTTCCTTCATTTTTAAGTATTCATTTCCAGTATTTATTCATTTCAAAACAGTGTTTCCTCAGTGTATCCTTTACATGGCAACATTTCTCTTTGGGTCTTGAAATTGAGCTCCTGTTTCCTCAAAGGTGACTAGTTGTAGTCCCAGTTAGGATTATTTTATTATTATTATTATTAGCATTGTTGTTACTTCTTTTAAAACATGCAAAACAGCTTAGTTAGTCTATGTGATGTTTAAGGTCCTTCATGGCTTGCAGTCCATATCATACGTTGAATTTGTTGGGAAGCATTGCCTACTACTCTTTTATCTGTTACAACACAATTTTAGATATTAGTCTGTTCACTCAGTTTCTATGTGTTGATGAAATCTGCCTTTTTCTGGGTAAAAATAAAAATTAAAAAAAAAAAAGGAGAATTAGTTTGAGGAGGAGGGAGTAATTCAAAAAGCTGTGTAAACCAATTACACTCATATAGGCTAGAGAAGAATTAAAGGAAAGAGTGATCCACATTTTAAGCATCTTACAATCCAGGTTTGGTTTAGTTTTGTTTTTTCCCCCAAAGCAGTAAAATTTATAGATTTAATTGATTTCTCACTGAATTCTCACTGGCAACTGAGGGTTTTCTACTTCCATTAATTTCTACGTTCTTCTGCCTACAATATATTATGCATATTTAGAACTGCTCATTTTATATTATCTATGTGTTTGCAGTCAGTAATTTCTGAGAGATCATTTCTAAAGAGAGAGTGGAGGATTAAAAACATGATTGCTCTTGGACCCAGGAACAGATATTAATGTAGGGTGGATCCTTCCTAGGAGAACCTGAATATCTGCTCTGGTTTGTATTTGGGGAAACATAGTTGATAAAAGCTAAAAAGAACCGCTTCAGCCATTTGTATTTGTGTGTTTGTTTTCTCTCCGGTCAGATAGGACGAATGGTGTGTGTTGTATGGTAGAGCATCTGTTGATTCAGAGAACTGTGAACAAATGGAGATGACAAAGTCAAAAGCCACGCTCTGGTGAAGATGAGCAGGGGCTGCACGCTGGTGGTGGGTAGCAGAGGATGATTGTCACTGACAACGCAGGCTGTTGGTGTCAGCAAAGTAGGAGGCATTCGGTTTATTTATGTCACTTTTACTTCTTTACTGACAAGCTGCTGATCTAAGCTGACCTGCATTTGAAAACACTGGGTGGTACTGACTGGCAAGTATGTTTGACACGAGGATGAAAATTAAATACTGGCCTCCCACCTCAGTTTTCCTGTCATTTGCATGCAGCCAAATGTTGTGCCATGCTGCATATCGGGGAGCACACTGACATTTTCTTCATACAAATGTGCAGTGTGACAAGCAGAGCTAGCAGGGATCGGTGGGTTGTTCTGGGAGAAAGCACCCTCGTTTCCTCTGTCAGTGCAAGAGGGCTGATAGCAGCCCGTTCTGGAACGTAGCTGCTCAAGAGGCCCCTCACAAGCAGTTTGCAGACAAAACTAGGCAAAAATCCAAAGGCAGGTTGGGCACTGGGGCTACAGGGCTGTGGGTGGGAGCTGTCAGGCAGCAGGGTCACCCATGGTGGGCAGAGTGGGCATGTCTGTGCTGTGCTGCCCTCAGCCTCTCCTTCCTGACACGTGCTGCTCTACAGGGATGTCAGCATTTCACAGGTGAAAAAATTCACCACCTCCTTTGTCTGGATTCAGGCAGAATAAAATTAACTGCATGACAGGCAGCTCTGCTGCCTTGAATCCTCGCTCCTCTCCCCCGCCTCAGCCACCCCATTTTAAGTCCGCTGATTGCTCTCAGACCAGCGAGTTAAATCCAGGCTGCCACTGAGTGTCTCCTGCTACTCACTCCCACCTATTTTATCTCACCTGCCTCCCTGTGTTCTCACTGCGCTGCTCATCCTTACCTTCCTTTCGCTGTTCTGCTGATGCCACTGACATGTTTGATAGCCTTTTCAATTTCATACTCTTTCCATAACTTCTGTTCCTACTGCTTAGACCAAACCTCATATCTTTTTTGCATATTTCTCCTTATTGCGTTTTTTTTTTTTTTTTTTTCCCTTTTACCTCACCATCTTCATGAAAAATCTCATTTCTCACTCCTGCTTGCAGCAGGCACCAAGGAGTGTACCCTGGGGTTCCTTCCCTCTCCTAGGAGTTGGCTTCTGGTGCTCAGGACCATTTCTGAAAATGCTGGACTCTGTAACCCAGGATCAGATTTGTATGAGAGCTGTGAGAAGCCTTTACAGGGTACTCCACCTTTCCTCTGCCATTTGTAGGGCAGACCCTGCCCTGGTCCTTGCCTGAGCTGTGCTTCATCTCTGCTTATGCCCCTGCCCAAGCTCTGCCATCTCCTTGGCAGGACATGGGACCTATACCATCATTATAGCCTAGTCCAGTGATCCAGGTCTGTGGCCACCCCTGCTTGCCCTCAGCCTGGCGCCCTACTACTTGTCCAGGAGCCATGGGCTTGTGCCCTGGGGCTGAAGGGCTGCCCTGCCTGCCCCTGCCCTCCCCCAGCAGCCTCCCTGCTGCCCAACCCTTTCCAGAATAACCCCAATAAGATCTGTGGACGCTGCAGTGTGCCTCTTGTTTGCATGGCAAACTGCTTGTAGTGAAAGCATTTCAGTCAAGTGGAAACATTCGCTGGCTTGAACTGCATGCTGACAGAGCTGGCAGCCGTAACGTGTTGCTATGTGCAGGCAATGGGCTTGGATTTCTGCTTATACTGATGGATATTTGGCTTTTTCACTTCTCACCAAAACACATAATTCAATTGGTTCCTGCAGTGTTTCTTGCACTTTTGTGGATCTTTGGATAGGAATTTCAGAAAGGCCTGGCTTTAAAGCCAGACAAGCCAACAGGGAGTTGCTACTGGGTCAAGTATAAGGGCTTTCTTTGTTTATCCAGTAATGTAAGTTGTTAGGGTGATGAATGAGAACCAATAAACTTTGGTGTGGAGGAAACTGAAAGAGAGTTCTTGACTAATGACAGATAGGAAAATCAATCCAGAGGTCAGAAACTTCTTAGAGGAAGCACACACAGTGGAGTGCAAAACCAGCAGTAATGTGCATGTAGGAAAAGATCCTATCAAACCAATTTTTTGCTAAGCACAAGAGCTCAAAATGTGTGCAGAGGTTTAGTGCTGTAGTGAGCTTGGGCTGTAGGCCCAAGGAGGATGATGTGATCGGAGAATCAGGTGAAGAGAAGAACAAAAAAGCAGACTTTTCCAATCAATATTATGGCAACTGTGCATAAGTATATATATACCTTACGTCATGCTGCACTTTATGCTAGTGTCAGAGCAGTAGCAATTGGAAGTAAATCAATGTGCAAGTGTGGTAAGGTCTGGGGAGGAGTTTTTCATGTTATCTTGGATACAACCTTTTTTGTTGTTGCAACCAAAGCCCTTCAGGAGCATGAAAGTAGTACTCTCTCCAGCTCTGTATGTGTAGCTGCTACTTGAAAGGCAGCTGACATGCTGAGTAACAACTGCCTTGTAGATCCCCACAGATGCAGAAAAATTGCTTAGGCTTCACACAGAACATGTGAACATGCAACGCGTAGAATTTCCTCAGTGTAAACAGGCTCTCTTAACTAAAAAATGGCATATATATAGTAGACTTTAGTCTATTGTGATAACTACAGTAACATATTTTGTTATAGAATATCAAGTATATTTTAAAACTGAGCTATATAACATAATACAGAATAGTATATGGAGTGTATTGGGTTTACATGGAAAGGTTTTGGTAGCAGAAGGCTCCAGAGGTGGCCTCTGTGAGCAGAGCCCAGCAGCTGTCCCATGTCAGATCAGAGCCAGCTCCTGCTGGCTCCAAAAGGGACCCACTGCTGGCCAGAGCTGAGCCAGTGAGTGATGCTGGGTGGATCTCTGGAAGAGCAGCGATGACGGGAAAAACAAAACAAAACAAAAACAAACAAACAAACAAAACACTGTGCAACAGGAATGAGAAAATGTGAGAGAAGCAGCCCTGCAGCCCCCAAGCTCAGTGCAGCAGGAGGGCAGGAGGTGCTCCAGGCACGCAGCAGCAGTTCCCCTGCGGCCTGTGGAGAGGCCCCTGGTGGAGCAGGCTGTCCCCCTGCAGCCCATGGGTCCCACACGGAGCAGATCTCCACACTGCAGCCCCCCCATGGGTAGAGGAGCCCCCGGTGGAGCAGGTGGCTGTGGCCTGGAGGAGGCTGCGGCCCATGGAGAGCCCCCACAGGAGCAGGCCCTGGGCCGGAGCTGCAGCCCATGGAGAGGAGCCCACGCAGGAGCAGGAGGTCTGGGGGAAACTGCCGCCCATGGGGGACCCATGCTGGAGCAGTTTGCTCCTGGGGGATGGATGCCATGGTACAGAACCATGTGGGAGCAGTTCTTGGAGAGCTGCTGCCTGTGGGCAGCCTCCGCAGGCTCAGTTTGGGAAGGACGGCATCCTGTGGGAGGGACCCCACGGGGAGAGGGACCGTGAAGGAGCGGCGGAGATGAAGCGTCAGGGACTGACCACAGCCCCCATTCCCTGCTCCCCTGCAGTGGTCAAGGGGAGGAGTTAGAAGAGGGCAGATGAGGGGAAGGTGTTTTTAGTTTGTTTGGTATTACTTCTCACTGTTCTAGCTTGTTAGTAACAGGTAATAAATTACATTAATCTCCATATGTTAAGTCTATTTTACCTGTGATGATAATTGTTGAGTGATCTCCCTGTCCTTATCTCAACCCTTGAGCCCTTTGCATTGTATTTTCTCCCCTTTTCCTTTTGAGGAGGGGAAGTGAGAGAGCAGTTGTGGAGGAGCTCAGCTGTCCAGCTGAATAAAACTACCATGTATGGTGAAAAGAAAATTATATAATTTTTATCATACTATAAAATATTTTTGTTGTTCCAAAACAATTATTAAAGAAGGCGTTTCAATGTTAATTAGTATCTTTGATATCTCAGAACACTCGATTAATCAGAATATGCAGTCGTTCTATTGATGAACATGTTTAGCTATTGATAGCAAACTGCTTCATACAGGAAAAATAAATTATGTTTCCAGCGTAAGCAATTGAAGTAGCATCCTCGATTTCTCTCAGCCTTGTACAACTCCTCAGCAGGAAACGTGGGCCAGCTCAAATTCTATTCCTGATGCCCTGGGTTTTGTTAGATACACCCTCGTTAGATTCTCAGTCTGAGTGCTGTATGCCCTCCGGTAATGTTGATTAGTGTAGTAGTGAAAGCCACAGCCATCAACCAGAGACCCCTTTGAACAAACAAAACAAAAAGTCTGTCCCTCTCCCAGTGAGAATTACTCATAAGTAATTATGAGTGAAAGTGTAACATAAAAGACAAAGACAGATGGGGAATTGCAAAGGAATGGTGAAAAAAAAATCAGCCATGAGGATAGATAGTGGTCTCAGCTTTCCTGAGCAGCCTACGTGCTGTCAGGTTTTTTTTTTTTGTAATTATCATAGCAAATGAGATTTAAGAAAGGATTTGAAGGAGAGCAATGAAATGACTTTGCAGGTGTTGCAGAGGGTTCTTCCAAAGTATGAAGTGTAATGGAAGGAAGCACAGAAGTGCTTGACTGAAAACTTAACAAGGGGCTAATGAAAAATAACTTACAGATTAATTGTAAGTTGGCTGTTCAGTACCGACTGGGAATAATAATGAGAGCAGTCCATGGAAGTGAACGTGAGGCTCCTTGTGTTTGATATACTAAGGCAGAGAATGGTGGGATGCAAGGAGAGAGGTCACGCAGTCAGGGTGATGCTCTGGAAGCATCTTTGAAGCAGCACACTGATTAGGTGCTGTGTCTGTCCAGGTCAGAGAAAAACATTTTTTAACTAATCTGGTCTGCAGATTATGAGGGTCTGGAGAAGGGTATTAATTAAGTGCATGTTAAAAGATTATATATAAGCAATATTGTACAGAAAGGTTCTGCAAGACTTGGTGTGGATTTGATAACCTGAAAAATTATCTGAATCAGCATTCAGGCACGTGTCTTAAATGGTGGGCTATATGGTGCCACTGTACACAGTGATTCAGGAAGGATCTGTCAGCATGAGTCTGTGGAGGTGGGTAATAAGAATTTGGCTATGTTGAGATCAGGCTGATGCCTGAATAGAAATATCAGAAATCAGTATCAGAAATATTGGCTGAGATACCAATTTGAAAGGAGGAGTTGGTAGTTGGCACTGCGTTTACAGGAGAGATTACACCTGAGTGCTATTTCAAGAGGTAAGAAGACCAAAAAAAGTCTGTATAACCTGGAAGTAAGCTTAAAGTTGTTCCTCAGAAAGACATCTAGAGCAGCAGTTACAGAGATCAGGATAGGACTGTGTCAAGGAAGTCCTAACTTCAAAAATAAAAACTTAGGCCTCCTAACTATAAGAAACAGTTGGCATGTCAGGAAGAATGAAGAATGAGTCCAGTTCCTCAAGCATGGGTAAGTGCCAATGCTAGAGATTTCAAGACTTGCTCCATTTGAATGCAAAAGATAAAAGCCAGCATGAAAGGAACAGAAGAACTTCATGCAGTAGAATTAAAGCTATGTAACATCAAAGGAAAGGAGGCAGATGTAAGGGTGACTGCGAAAGCAAATGAAGTTAAGGGAAAGATGGGAATTTTTGCTTTGTGAAAGGAAAACTGATAAGAATGGGAGGAGAATGAAAGCAGATGTGATGGGGAAATGAGATTTTGAAGGAAATCACAGAACTGGGGAAGATGGCTGTGGCTCTTCAGAAAGTGGAACATGCAGCAGGTCTGAGCACAAGTGGTTTTTGTGTTTTCAAGGATGAGGCAGAGAAAGGAGGGAAAAAAGAAGAAAAAGTCAAGTTGATGTTAGATTTCTGTTGGAGAAATAGGCATGTAAAGAGAAAAATAAAGCCAGTAGAATTTAAGAGCTAGAGTTGAGCAGGTGACAGTCATTGTGGATGTGATAAATAGGTAACAGAATAAGTTGTTTACCTAGGAAAGGTGAAGGAGGACAGAATTAATTTCTTGTGGAAAAATAGAGCTTTTTCTCAGTGTAAGAAGAGGAAGAGAAGAGGAAGATGATGATGAACCAAGGCTAGGATTAGACCTTAGTAAGGGAGAATAACAAAAGAAAAGAGGTACATGAACTGGGGATTTATGCAACTACTGACTGAAATAAAATTAAGATCTGTGAAACATCTGTGTGAAATGGCTGTGCTAAATGGCTGCATTGTGCTCTTTTAAAAATAGGCTCCTATGATTGAGAGTACCTGACAGTCTGCTGTATAGCACATCCTAAAACCTTCCAGACTTCCCCATTTCAAACTGGGCAGAAGGTTTCCAAGTCTGCAGTTTCTCTTTTGAAAGGGTAATGTGCTGGGAGGCTAGGTGTAGTGTGCTGAAACTGGTGGTCGTCTTTGTGTTTATGCCTGTAAGCTTCTGATTTTTGCTTAGAAATCAGTAGAAATGTAGTAAGAGCATGAACACCTGATATGTTCTTTTATATGAGGAACAACCAGAGTAATAAAGCAAGGAGAGTAGGGTGTTTTCATTACATGATTTTCAGCACTGGCAAATCGGGCAATGTTAAAAAATACAGAAATACATGTATATGCATACAAGGCTAATGTTTATCAGCATGGATTGTCAGCTTTCTCTGGGGTATGTGCCTAACACAGTGGATCCATAGGCAGTACTTCAGTGTAATAAAATATGTTTATATTTGCAGTCATATATGTTTCCTAATACCAGTAACTTCAACAAAACACTCATTTATTCTGTTTTTAGACCTTACCCATCTGAACGTTAAAACCCTTTTTTATCTTTGTGATCTTCCAAAGACAGTGGCACCAATTTCCCTTCTTACTGTCTGTGCTTCTTCTGAAGATCTGTAATGGAGGGAAGACCTACTGACTTTTACTACTGACTTTTTATTCCCTAAAGCTTCTAGTCTTGCTTTGAGGAGCTCATGTGAATTCCAAAATACCAGGCAGGCTTTGCAGAAATTCTAAGAGTTTTTTGTTTTGTTTTGTTTTTGTTTTTCTACATAAGAATATCTAACAATGATTTAATACATAAAAAAAATGACATCCACATGGAGATATTTTCCATTTCTAATAGGAGTATTAACTCATCATTTAATGTGTAATTTACCTTTAGCTCTTCATAAGATGTAGAAATCAAGGTTCTTTTTGAACCAGTAATCAAAATTTGCTTTCTGGACACACATGTCTGAAATGGCACCAATGTCATGGCATTTACATATGAAATCAGTTTTAGGCAATTGCTCAAAAGCTCCAAGTTATCCCAAACATAGGTAGAGCAGAGAGAGTAGGAGATGACAAAGTATACTTAACTGCCCCAAATTACCATGTCTCCTGCCCTGTGCCTCAGGAAATATTATGTTAAACTATATGCAGGGTGTTTACAGTGCTAGATCTAGGTGTCTAAATTGAGGGGTCTACATGTTGATATCTTTATGGGGCCTACATGTTCACAATCCAATCATCATCAGTAGAAATCCTGTCACTACAGTCAATGGACATGAGAATGCCTCAACTCACCCTTAACTAGCCAGCAAGATCTGCCCAGTTGAGCAGATTTTATGAATTTTCTGACAGAGGATAGGCATCTTGTTTGCATCTAGCTAGCTATCCAAATTTAGCCATTTTATCTGGAGCAGTCTCAATATAGCAGCACATGGCAGATGCCCACTGCAATGGAGAGCGTAGGTTGAGTTGGTCTGAAGTGCTTTATATGAGCTTTTTTTGCCTAGTACGTTTCCCACTTAGAACTGATTAGAGTAAGATCAGAGTGAGCTCGTGGGGATCGTATGACCTGGGGCATGAATCTCATCTCTGTGAGATTTCTTCCTGTTCTAATCTGATTAATTAGGCAGACGGGTTCACAACATCATGTTTTCTAATATGGCTTGTAACTCCTGGTTTAATGCTTGTCAGAGATGATCATGACCCCTCGCTCAGCATATAGTAATGGCTGAAGATGTTTTTGCTTCTCTTTTTGCTTTATCACAAAGTAGAGTTTAGCTGCAGCATTATAGCCCTTGTAACTGTTAGGAAAGAACATACCAGAAATGCATGTGGTAATTGCCTGGTGACACCTTTGCCATCTCACTGAAACGTATGGGGATGCTTTAGCATGAGGGAAAGCAGTAGATACGAGACATACTGAAAGGCCATTGCTTTGGTGAGAGACAAACCAAGCAAAACTTCTCCCTGATTTTCCTCTGAACAAGCCTCTATTCATTCTTGTTTCCAAATAGTAAGCCAAGTCCTGCTACTCCAGACAATTTTCCATTAGCTTACTTGGGAGGAGTCTGAATGCATAACAATTCAACAGAAGAGGTGGGTTAGCCCAACTTCAGGTTTTCATCAGCATGTGCCATGTTCCTGTTCATACTGCAGTCCTATCAAGATTTTTTGTTTTAGCCAATTGTGCCGTATTTAGTCCCAGGAAGAAGGTCTTAATAACCTCTTGAATTTCTTTTCAAATAAACTTCACTAACAGTTCTTTATTTTAGTCTTAATGATGCATTTTAGTGTTAAAAGATCAGACCCAATCTCCATCAATGCTAAGGAATAATTCCATCGATTTGAGGAAAGTACAGATTTGTGTGGTACAAACATAGGTGACAGTGCTGTTTGTCAGCACAAGGGTGACTATGAAGATTCCTGTTGTTTTATAGTTCAGTATTATTTTGGAGCTTCACCTCAGTCCTGTCTTTCGTGTTTTCCTTATGTCTGTCTCTCTCATCTTTTTCTTCTGAAACTGAGTGAGCCGTTTTTTTTTTCCTGTGTCTGGAGGGAGAAGCACGTGACAGTCCAAGGGTGGGGTTGCTGAGAAGCTGCTGAAGACAGTGGCTGGAGACGGAGTTGCTGAACTGTTGATGAAGCTTGTTTAAATGGTGGGGGGGCAAGAAAAGGGAGTGTGCTGAAAAAGCTGGAGGATGTTCAGATCTGTTGGAAGAAGCAGAAACTTGTCTTGTTTTAATTGATCTGTCAGATACAAATTATGTGACTTGTGCTAGACAAAAATGATGCATATGTGCATCCCTGTCCAGACTGAAGAGAGTATATATGCTGTACTAAAGGGACTCAGTGTGAGTTGTTTAATCCCTTGGTACAAACAGGCAGGTGTATGTAGGTCAAAGACTGCATCATTGAAAGCAGAAAGGTTTTAAATTTGCTCTCTGCTTTTGGAGGTTGACTGTGCTTTGAACAAGGAGTTCGGAGATCATAGTCACTTCTCGTGCTGCATAGAGTTAAAAGGAGAAGCAGGCTGCAGGACACACAGCCTTCCAATAAAAGGCTCAGATAATGCAGCATTTTCCGAAGGTCAAAGAAATGCAGAGTCCAGATTAAACACTCTGCAATATGTAAATGCCACGCCACGTATGTTGGAGTTGCGCTTGAGTGCTGCAGGGTGGAAGGCCTGTGTCTGCATCCCATTTGTTTGTTGCAGCAAGCCAATTGCCTAGCCCAATTGTTTTAGCGATGAGCTGATCAATATCCCATTACTGGATGTAACAGTTCCTGCAGGAAGTGCACAGAAGATTTTAATGCATGAATTATGCATGCTGTGCTCATTCTTTAGTCTCAGAGTGGTGACAGAGATTGTAAAGATGACTGGGATAGTTTCTTGCAGAAAGTGACTGCAGTGAAATGCTTCATATTTTCATGCACACAAGCAGCATTGAGTGGGACGGCCTATTTACGAAGATATAAATCCCTGAGCTTACAGCACAGAATGCTTGATTTGAAAGCATTGCAGCCATGTACAGAGCTAGTTTTCCTGCTGTCTAACCTGCTTTCTGCCGAAGGTTGGCTGAGGGATGCTAACGGCTGTGCTTTGCTCTGAGGTCACAGCTTGAAGTCTTTTTTTTTTTTTTTTTGTAATTTGCTTTCTGCCGCAGGAGAGGATCTGTGAAGTTTATTGGTGCAACCATCCCTGTATTTTTTGCAAAGATACAAACTTGGAATAGTTATTATGAACAAAAGGACAAGAAAAGATTCACCACCTAAGGTAAAACGGGGTATTTTTTCTTTGTAGATCTGTGTGCAGAAGAGGGAATATGCTGAGGCAGGATTATGATGATGCAGTGTGGTTACATTGACTCAGATATCTGTGCTGGAATGCAGCGTCAGGATTCTCGGTCGGGTATGGCTGCATGGATCCTGCCAGCGTGGGTGTTGTAAAATGGTTGTTTAAATATTGCTGAGAATAAATACTGCTATACTTTTTCAAATCCTGCAGCTTGTGCAGGAGTTTGCATTTCTGATCAATTTTTTGTCTGCTATAGATGACTGCATTGTGGGGAGGGGCAGGGCAGTCACTGAGCTTAATCAATATAATAACATGATCCGTTTCATTAGAGGTCCTAAGCAAATAATGGCAATGGAATTTCATTGACTTTTATTCCTCTGTTTGTAAATCCTCTGTAACATTTGCAAGCTACAGTGAAATTTGTGGCAAACAAGGTCCCAGAATCTATTGCTTGACTGTCCTGTAAATAACTGTGATCAAACTGCTTCGTTTTGGGTAAAAGACTGAGCTGACAAGGGAGGAGACAAACCTGTCCTTATTGTCCTTCAGAAAACTAAGTACTGCCTGAGATTTTACATACAAGGGTCGCTATTCCTAATTGTCATTTGCTGGAAAATAAAAAGAGGCAGAGGGAGAAAATTTAAAAGCATTTATAATCTTTTCATTTGCACATTTGACAGCTTAGGATATATTCAAGAAAATTGTTGTCTAACCAATGTAGGTATACAGTAAATATACCACCTTTTAAAAGAGCAGTTCAGTTATATAATTCTTGCTTATTAAATGATTTAACAGAATAAATGATTAAAAATGTATATATCATTAATATTTTGTGTATATGAAAAATCATGTCTTAGAAGGCACTGTAGTTTGGAATATAGAGCAGAAATACTTTACATACTGTGTTCAGCAGCTTGAAGGTATATCCGTACTTTCAGATAGACATATTGTCACAGAGCACTGAGAAACAGTTAGTTTAATAAGGCTGAAAGCTGTTTGCTCTGTGATCTGAATTACCAAGGTGCTACCAGTAGGTATCACAGACGGTCACAACAGGAATGCCATGTGCTACCCTTCCCTGGGTAGCTGCCTCTTTTCTTCGAATTTACATTGTTATCTGACATTTGCATTTAATAACACCTGATGGTCTGGTTAGGATGCCAGTCCTTATGTCACACCGTACAGAGACACGTAAGGACTCCTGCCTCAAGGAACAGCTTGAGGTGGGTTATTAATTACCTGGTAAAGGTCCGTAAGGAATATATGAGGAACTGAATAATCAGCTGGGAAAATGCTGCACCAGAAGTCCGCTAGTGCTCATATTGCCCATTTCAGAAGAGAGGACATTAATATTACATACTCGTGTTCCACTAACAAACCATCAAGCAGTTGTCAGCCTGAAGTGGCATGTTTGAAGCCCTCTGCGTGGGAATGCACACGTCGTTGGGCAGCCCCCCAGCTTAGCAGTTTCCCTGCTGCTTGTGCAAGCTGTATCCTGCCTGCTCTTGCGCAGGGCCACATCCTCGCATCCTCTGCCCTTCCTGAGCTGGGGGAAGCAGGCAGTGGATGAGGGGTGAGGGGTATGTTGAGCCCATGGTTTCTGGGCTCCTGAAGGCCTCCTGGATGCTGAGTCACGGAGCAGGTTGGAGAGGTGCTCACCAGCCCCCGCCTGTAGGCACATCAGCTGTTGCAGCCAGATGAAGCCTGTGGAAGACAAACGCACAGCTAGGGACAGGGAGCGATGAGCGAGGGGGAAGCATTACAAATCCTCACTGGCAAACGCTGCATCGCGAGTGTGGTGAGTGCAAACGCATTGCCGGGCGTGCAAACTCCAGGCTGGAAACCCTTGGAGGGGGGAGGGGGGAAATAACAGTGACAGAAGTGAAGAGCTCACACAGTAGTAACAAGAAGGATGTATCTGTTACTGGACCGCTTGCAAATGTGCTAGTCATTCTGCATTTGCTATGGAGGATTGATTGTATTTTCTCTGTCTTTGCCATTTAACATTTAATATCACCTGAAATGCAGAATTTGCAGATAAGCCAGACTTTCAACAGAGAAAAGAGATACAAAAAGAATAACTAATAGGAGGAAAAAACTTTGGAAACTCCTCTCATTTGGTTAATTAGGGAATATCTAACACTGTATCATAGTAACCGAGCAAAATAATGGAGACGATTTCCATGAGAGAGAATGATAAGTATATAACTGAGTGTTGCATATTCAAATACTGAGTTCAGAGCATATATTGCTTACTGAAATAAGGCTCAGCTGTTTCAGTGCTTTATTAGTTTTTCCAGATGTATCAGTGAATAAACATGTTACTTCTGTTCTTTGACTATCATATATAAAAAGCCACTACAGCTACAGTCACAGTGATGCAGACTAATTTTAATCTTCTAACAGCCTCATTTTTTCTGTCCTCATTTTTTTACCCATTCAAACAGAGGTACTTAAATTATCTATGTTTTAAAGGGAAACAGATATATTAATAAGTGGTAAAAAAAAAAAAAAAAAGAAAAAAAAAAAGTGGAGATACTAATTTTCTGTAAAAAATAATGGCTAGAATTTTTCAAGGCATTTGAAACAGTTAGATAGTCGGGGTCCATTGAAATTCGCTAGGGAACATGATCTTAAATCCCTTAGGCTGAGATTTTCAGAGAAGTATATATAAATATTTTAGTGACTACAGAGAAAACAGCTTGAATAAGAAGCAAGGAAAACAAAGGCAGGCCAAAAACTCGTTGCTATTAAAAAAGGTAATTAGAGGAAGATCAGTTTTTCTTTCCCCCCTCTTTTTTTTTTTTTTTTTTTTTTTTTTTTTTACTTCTCCCCTATTTCCTCTCCTCAGATAACTAGATAACCGTGTAATTATATCATTAAAAATATTAAGAAATAATCCAGGGTATTATACAGAGAGAAGGGTTAAGAAGGATGATCTTGCAAGTATCTTATTAGTAAGGGATATTGTTGGAAAAACACAGTTTAATGGGGGCAAAAGTCTCCTTTGTTAACTTGTTGGAATATTCTCTGTCTCATTCTCATTATAACGTCAAAGACTGAATAACAGAATGTGGTTTTCTCAAGTCCTGACTTTGCATATTTTAAATAATATAGACCTAATTCTGGAAAATTGTCTTGTTATAAATACATCTGCAATCTGAGAATTGATGCTTGCTACCAGAGCTTATCGATTTTGTTCTTGCTCTGGGCTGCAGAGCAGACCCACTCAGTACAGTTAATAACTGAAGGGGTGACTATTTATGAAAATCAGAAGCTTCAAGAACTGATGCTCAGGCAGCAAGTGAATGCTGATGAACACACATCGGTTCTCAGTGCCAGTTGTAGTGAAGTGGCATTGCTGTACTTTTGAGATAAGCCCCTATGAGAAACAAAATGAAAGGTTTTCTCCTCTGTCTTAAAATGGTTTTCGTTTGTTGTAGTTGAGAGAAAGCAGGAGAGAAGGTACTGGCAAAAAGTGTCAGGAATTAATGCATATTAGGTGATCGCATAGTAAGAATTGTTGAAAAAAATAGTAGCAAAATAGTACATAAGCAATTAAAGAATGTATTTTCCATCAGAAGAATGTATGTAAGGTAACAGTAACATGGTAAATGTTTTTTTTTTGTTTTTTGTTTTTTTTTTGCATGTGTGTCCGTTATATACACTCTTACTAGTCACTGATTTATTTTTGCATTTCCTACTGTAGTAGGGAAGAGGCACTGAGAATAATCAGATTGTTTATGACTGAACACATCCTCAGAGATGTAAAAATTGGTAATTACATATAATCATTTTAAGCAAGTAACCTATGAATATGTAATCAGTGCTTATTAATGGAAAAGTATGTCTATACAGAAATGTACGTGTGTATATACGTATGTGTGTATACCTGTGCGTGCTACCTACTTACTTAACAAATATGTTCCCTTACCTCTAGTTTTTCAGCAGCAACTAGGAACATCTACTTTCTACTCCTGTTAGCATTTTCCTATAAATAACACAGAAGGGATGACTGAGGTGAGTTCTGGTAAATATCACTCACTGATAGCCCTGAAAACACATTCAACTAGGTTGAGCAGCAAGAGAACTGAAACCTCTTTATCCCATTTGCCAAAGACATTAATCAAAGTACAGTAACATTTCAGTGTGTTGGAAACAAGCTCTTTAATCTCAGTATGCTGGAAACAAGCTCTTTAATCTCTTAGGAGAAACTGCAAAGAGGAACCAGTGCCTTAGGATTTTTGCAGGTAACAATGTTTGTACTAAAAAAAGTGCTGGCACACTAAAGATTACTCTGTAAAATAATTATTCTCCTCCCTTTTGAGATGGAAGTTTCATTGATTAATGTAGGTCAGTCAAGCTGTATAGAGTTTTTCAGACTAGCTTTTTGAGCCACATCTCTTTCCTCAGCTTAAAAATTGGCTTAGTGTCTTAAAACATAGATTTGGAACAGATATTCCTTGTGCCTCCAACAGCAGCTGTGCAGAAGGGTCATGTTAACTGGTGGCACAATGTGGCTGAAAATAAAACAGTCATAGACACCAAAATCTGTTCCTCAGGGTTCAGTGTTTATAGCAGATATAAGACATAATTGAAGAGACATTTGCAGACCTTTAGTATGGACCTGTTCAAGCACAGGCTTTTTGGTAGGTTGTGGGAATCCTACCTGACCACAGCTCTCTTCCCTTTTTGGGCCAGCATCTCACTTCCTATCCCAAGTCTTTCTTCAAAGGGGAACGGAAGGATGGTCTCATACATTAGCTATAAGGCTGTTGCCATCTCACCCTTTTGCAGGGTGAAATTATCTTGAGGCTGTTTGCTTGTTTCCTTGTGGAGACACCAAGCAATCTCAAAAAATCTTGCAAATGCTCTTGATGTCAGATGAATACCAGTAGCTTGACATTTTTGTGTCACAAGGCTTCATACTAGTAGTTACTGACAGGTAAGTGATGTTAGAAATCAATTACAAAACTTGATTGAATTAACCAATGGAAACAAAGAATTGTTTTAATAAGTGTGCATGCCTGGTCACAGTAATAATGATTGCTTTCATATCCCAGCAGTCACTTTGGGAAAGCATAGGCCATATTTCCTTATCTTTCCTTGTTTTCTGTAGGAACACACTGAAATCTGTATAACTTGAATTATTTAACTGAGTTGAGGAACAAAACAATTGGCTCATTGTTAGAGATCATCATCACAAAGTGCTTTACAAACCAGAACAAGTTGTATCCAACCCATATCAAATTCTAGTCTAAGCTCTGTAAGGGAGGTTCAGATGTCTTTAGGGACTGAAGTATGTAGTCTTTTGTGGTGAGGTTGGAGATGAACTCTTCCTGAACATGCTCTTGATTTAAGTTTCTATGTTTTGAAGACTGGGCCATTTAAAACATATCGAGAGAGGGTGACGAGCAGGATTTCATAGCTGCAGGTAACAACTGCAGAGCAGTCACAAGTTTGTCCAGTCTTTGTCCTCCTCCTGGGAGGACATACTGTTCGCTCTCTGTCTTTGATGAGAAAACTTCAGAGAGAGGCATGGGGAGAAGTCTCACTGAGAGAGCTGGAGTTCAGCAGGAGAATGGCCAAGGGCTGTGAGCTGGGAACTGCCAGACTGTTTTCTTGTACCATATGGGAGAGAGGTATCAGAAGTCTTTCTTCTTGACTTTATTTTTCTTTCTTCTTTCAGGAAAGCTGTTTATTAGAGTGACTCAAGTTGAGTCCTGTCTGCTACATTCACACGTAATTTAGTGGGAAAGAAACCGAAGAAGTTTCCATTGACACTGTTTCTGCAGTGACTTTCAGTGGGATGCAGGAAGTAGAGAGTATGGGATGGAGAAAGGGAACTCTTGAGAGGAAAAGTAAGAGCTCCTCCAGACTCCTCAGCATCCTGCCAGGGAGCAGTCTGTTTGGAGTGCCTGGAGGATTATTTACATTGACATAGATTTTGGAGCTCTCGTAAGGAGCCTTGCACTATCTGGTTATAGTGAGGGTCATTTAACCACAGTCTTGCCATCTTCTCATAGTAATTTATGATTCTAAATGAGGAGGGCATCAGCTTACTGATAGTATTGATTAGGATTTGATGCTGCTGATCAGATATTTGGTTATGCAGAATCAAATTTATATGAACAGTGATTTGACTAAGCAAACCAAGCAATCATACCCTATATGAATATTACATCTCATCTGATATAGTAACTTCAGAAGGAAGTTCAGTATGAATGGAAATAGTGGGATGGAAATGTCATCTCCTCTGCTTCCCTGCACCTGAATTTGTGGGGCTTGTTATCAGCTAGCACTGGCAGCCTCAACCCAACCTGTTGGTTGTTTCTTGCATAGCTAAGGTTTCAGATAACCTGGAAATCACATCGTAAGTATAATCCTTTAGCTGTGCATAGGAGCTATATCTGAACTGTTTATGAATTACACACAGCTCAGGAACTTCACATTGGCTACTGCTGCCAGCACTGTAGTTGCTAGTGTCTTTTCTTACCTGCAGTAACACCATATGTTGAGTTATGCAGGTTGTCTCACAAAAGATTAGAATTGCTGATGTTAACTTGCATAAATAAATGCTTTTCATATTTTTCACCCAAGGAATTCCTCCACTAGCTTTTTAAGCTATCTTTTTTTCCTCTCCTGAACAACTACACGGCAAAAAAGAGAGAAGGACAAATCATCTGAACTTGTGAGTCATTACTGCATTCATAGAAAATGTGCATAAGTTTTAAGCTTTCTGCCCTTCCTTTCTGCATTTCTTGGCACTGTCACAGAATTTTAAACATATAAGTTCATCCAAATTTGTGTTTCAGACTCCTGAATATTTTTTTACCACATAAGAGCTAGGAGTTCCTATAATTAAAATTGTGATAGAAATGTAGCATTGTATTAATTGTGAATACATTTCTAGTTACTTCTGTAGTTTGGTTTCATACTCAGCTTGAAGCAATGAAAGCCATGCTGGAAATGAAATATGTTGTTTTGTTCATGTTACAGAATAAAACAATACTTTTGCTGGCTGGGTACAAATACTTTGTCTTTTTCCAGAAATGCACACTGCAATTTAAGTAGAATTGCTCTACTATTTTAGAACTTTTATCTTTTAGAGCTTCAAACTTAGACCTGTTTGCTTTCCTGACTGTTCCCTTACCTAAGTTGAAAGATGCAGTTGAAAAGTATCTGAAGAAGGAAGAAAGGACGTTAGTGCTGCTAGTGTTAGAGAAATGTGTTTTAGTTATTTTTTATCTTCATGACTAGATATGTGCAATACCAGATCACTTTGGAACAAAGTGTTTATGCAAGCAAGGGGTGTGTGAACTCCTGTGGTGGTATTGTTTTTTCCCCTCCATTTTACACCACTCAGTGCTCAGTGCTTTCCAGCAGGGTATTTGTGGGTTTGTTCCATTTAACCTGCTGAGACACATTATTTACTGCACCTCGAGTACTGTGTTCAGTCTTGGGCCCGTCACTACAAGGAGAACATTGAGGTGCTGGAGCGTGTCCAGAGAAGGGCTACGAAGCTGGTGAAGGGTCTAGAAGATAAGTTTTATGTGGAGTGGCTGAGGGAACTGGGGTTGTTTAGCTTGGAGAAGAGAAAGCTCAAGGGAGACCTTATTATACTTTACAATTACATTAAAGGAGTTTCTAGCGAGGTGGGGATTGCTCTCTTCTCCCAAGCATCAAGTGATAAGACAAGTTGCACCAGGGGAGGGTTAAGTTGGATATTAGGAGAACTTTCTTCACTGTAAGAGTTGTGTGGCACTGGATTAGGCTGCCCAGGGAAGTGGTGGAGTCACCATCCCTGGAGGTCTTCAAGAAACATATAAACTTACAACTTAGTAGCATGGTTTAGTGATGGAGTTTGGTACTGGGTTAAAGGTTGGAGCAGATGAGCTTAGAGGTCTTTTCCAACCTGAACAATTCTCTGATTCCATGAAGTCTATCCGTCCCACTGTGGGGATGGAAGTATGCTCCAACATAGATAGATCTCCAGGAAAAAAAGGGTGCATGAGTTCCCTGGTGAGTTTCTCATCTCTCCTTGCTTCCTCCTCCTCCTCTCTCAAGTCCCAGTCAGCCCAAGAACCATCTTTAGCCCAGAAGCTGGGCTCCTCAAACATTAGGAAGGCCTTGGTAAGGATGGAAATATACATGAAAGCTGTCCACATATCTTTATTTTACTGATAGAGGTGCTGCAGTAGTTCCTACTCTAAATATCCTGTCATCCTTGTAATGCACTAGCTAGCTGAAGAGCTAGCTGACTCTCTCTGCATTTTGCCTCTTTGACTTGCCTGTTCCAGGGGTCAAGTAGCATCACCTCACCTAAGTGTCCAAAGTGCCCCACATTTTCATTACTGGGCCTAGGGCCCATCTCCACTTTCACCAAGAAATTTCAACACGAGCTTGAGGACTTCATCCTCTTATTAGTCAGATTCAACACAGTGGGATAAGAGAAGTGGGATACCCTCTTTTCACCTCCTTTCCTCCTAGCCTGCTGACTTGCTCTGAAACCTACAAGTAGCGTTCATATCAGATAAGTTAGTGTTAGCTAATTAATAGTTTGACGCCAATGACATATAACACCGTCCTGTGTATTTTCTCATTGTGATTTTGGTGGTAAGAATCATGGGAAAATCCATAAAATAAATCTAGCATTCAGTCTGTTTTTGGCCTCCCAAGGGTTTGTCATATACTGTAGGAAATTGCATTTTATTGATTAATTCACTAAATACGGGAGAACAGGTTCTCATCCTGATGGGAAAGTCAGTCAGGCCTCAATATTTACATCCCTTGAAAGGATAATACTGTGTATCATTGTCAGTAATGGCAGGATGGCAACACATCAGAGCAAGCTCTTCTTAAAAGCATGGGGCTGCAACCTGATGGCAATGACACAAGCGGCTGCAACTCATAACACAGCTTCAAAATGGAGAAAGGTAATTTATGAGAAAATCCATGTAAAGAAAGTTTTTCTGTGGAGGCTTATATGTCTTTTCATGAGTCTAGGAAAGCAAGAGAATACATCATTTTTCTTTGGGAGGAATGATTCATTACTAGATATTTCTGTCTTCCAAGAGAAGGATACTTTTAGGTGCTGAACTTCCCCAGTTCTCTTAGCAGGATTTGCGCAGGACCTGCGGAGGTGGGGACAGGATCTGCCTCAAAAATTGCAGTTCATTGCTGAGTGCAAGACACTGAATTCAGCCTTTTTCAGCTATTCTTTGGGTAAGTCCTCCAGAATTTTTGATTCCCATCTGGGGCTAAAACACATAGCAGAGGAGCATGCATATGTGTACATTTTACAAAAAGAGACATAATTTTAGTGTTAGTGGACATTTGGTGTTTTTGAGTAGGTACATTGTCCGCATGATTTAAATTTCTGGCTCTTGTGCACCATAGCACTTTCCTCCTGTGTTTTACCCATATAGGGATATCATTCTCTTTTTGCTTGTAGAGTGTTTCAGTGGCCATCTGCTTACAGATGGCAAGCATCAAAAAGAAATATATGCTTGATTCATAGTGTATCATTTTCTGTATTCTAGTTGTTCATATCTAGCCTGATTAGTTCTTTGGTACTGCTGAAAAGAGAAAGTCTGATGTGACATTGCAGGAAGTAAGAAAATTGAAGAATTTTCTTGTGAAATGTATTATCCAGACTCTACAAAACTTAGGAGATAATGTAGATGTACTGTACACTTCTTTAGCCTTGGAAAGAGATGTTTTAGTGGAGTGAGGATAAAGATATAATAGAGCTCTATGAAGTTATGAAGGGCATGCAGAAGGTGAATTGGAATGACTGTTCACTTTTTATTATAAAGATTTTATTTGAAGCTCCCCTTTTTTTGAGAAAAGGTTCGGAGTAAAAGAAGGAATGTATTTTTCATGTAATGAATGGTTAAACTGTTGCCCTTATTGCTTCGGGATATATAGGTGCAAAAAGTTCTCACTCACTTCTCGCTCAAAAAGCGATGAGAAAAATTTACAGAAGTGCAATCCATCAAGGCAGAAGGGTGTTACCTCTGATTCAAGAAGTCCCCAGATCCCAAATTCTAGAAGAAAAGGGTGTTCCAGGGAAACGACAGGACTGTAGCATCTTGGGCACTGCCGGAGGCAGGACTACCAGACAAGGCATGTCGTGGTCTTAATCTGTATGGTTGTTCTCAGGTTTTAATGTACAGGTTGTGCCAAATGTGAGTCCCATACTGGAGGCTCTGGGCAGAATAGCTGTCCATATGCAGGTCATCACAGGCTTCTGGGACATAGCCAGACCCCTCAGGGTTTTCTGGGTTGTGCCATGAGCCAATACTACTGCCCCAGATCAGGAGGTTTCTATCCCTGGCCATGGCAATAGTTTCTTCAGAGGGGTCATACCTTCTGTTACTTATTCAGTGGACTTACAATGTAGGTACGTTTATTTTTATTTATTTATTGCCACTCTGTTTGCTATAATCTTAATGATTTTAAAATAAGTAATAAAAATACTTTTAGATGCATATATGTATAAAATAAATTGACACATTTTCACACAGAGGGTCAGATAAACTAACATAAATTGGCAACGACACACACAGACACACTTGTGCGTGGAAGTATATTTACGTATATTAGAGAAACTCTAATAAATCTGTGTCAACCACAGCATACTAAGGAGGTGGAAATACCCCTTCCTTCGCCTTCCCCCCCAAACATCTGCTACTGTGGATCCCCATTTGGGACACATTTAAAAATAAAACAGGCTACATTAATTTTCACCTGAAGTGCTATCAATAATGAGCTAACACATTAAAGACAGAGTTGTCAGATAGTTGGGTACCATCTGGCATAAAATATAAACCTTTTACCTGTTATTTGTGTTAGAAAGATCTGCATGGGCAACAGCAACCAGAAGATTCATTGGTGGCCTGGTAACCATCCAGACCACAAAGAATTTTCTTTAATGGGCTTTTGTAGAGAAAAAACAGAATCATAATTTTCTGGAGGCTGGTAAAGAACCTTTTTCCAAGGGCTGGGTGCAAGTAAGTATTTAGTATTATTCAGAGAACTGGTGGTACTGGGCTACTTTGCTGTCCTGCTTCCTGTCAAACATCTCATGTAGCTCATCTACTCAGAAAAGTATGCTCTCACTGTGTCTTCTTGCCCTATGTGTTTGAGGGGCCCAGGACTGGCATGCAGTGCATGGTAATTGGTGTGAAAGTGGATATGGTGCAGAGTCGTTGCATGACATAATGGAGGGCCATAAGGAAAGCCACTCTGAACCAAACCTAGTCCAGCCTCCTGCCTCGAACAGCCACTTACAGTAAATGCTTCCCCTGCCTCACCTTCCAAACTTCAAGCCTTCAGCTGGTTATTGAGCTCCTGACTTGAAGCCAGCTGGTGGGTATTTAATAGCCACTGATTAACCTGTCCACTAGGAATTTGTTTCGTCTCTTTCTGAACTGTTTTATCTCTTCAACTGCTCATGAAAGTGTTTTCATGCCAGTCATCTCTGTACTTGTAGCATGTTCTCTTTTTCAGCCCAGTGGGAGTATAGACAATCATGTCAAAACTTTGTCAAGGAAGGAAAGCAAGACGATAAAAGAACTTATAAACTAAAATATGTGCTTTCACCGAGAAACTTCATTCTCTTAACTACCACTGTGTGTATTGGAAGCTGTAATGTGTTTCCTCTTTGTTCCCTGCTGTGAAGATGAATGCTGTACCTCAGTACTTTTCAAGGTGACTCTTTTAAGAGTTCTTCTCTTTTATTGTATCTCTGCTGTGTCTGCAGAGGCTTCACAGGTGACTCTTTTCCTTCTTCTGGTGTGCATCTTATCATGAGTTATAGAAACCCTTATACTGCCAGATATTTAAAATAGAGTCCAGGAAAAAGAGAGAGATTAAATGTATGCTGTACATTTCTATACTTGCCATGTTTATTTTCTTTCTTAGTACAATGAAAGGCTGTAATCATTTATTTATTAGATTCTATTATTGTGGAAGGTTTGCTGTGTAGATACGATGGGATGTAGAAGAGGGATGTTCTATTCTTGCTTGTGCCATGGTCTTTTTTGTGACCTTGGAAAAAACAATAAAGATTGCTTTTTCAGGGGTGAAAGGAAAAATGAAATACAGTAGCTTGCACTCAGAGTTCCCTTTTTATCCCAAGCGTGATCTTTGTGCACATCCAAATCTTTCACTTCTATTAAATGAATTTTCAGGCGAAACTTCTGATGGAGCAGTCACCTTGAGTAATTAATAGCAGCGGGGCTAGAGCTACCATCAAACAGAATGCCACAGCTAAGGTTACAAGAAGTTATCACCTGCAAAACTAGACACATTGCTCACCCAGTTGCCTGCTGATGGGAATCAAGCCATTTGACATGGCTGCCATGTGGCTGTGCAGCGTGATTGCTCTTTCCTGAGCAAGGCAATGTCATGTGGAGGAAATACAATGAATGAGTTTTGCAGTGAAGGCCAAATCATAAAGGCAAAGGATCTTATTTTAGCTGAATTCATCATGTTTAATGTGAGAATAACAATGCTGCATACTTCCCACGTTTACTTGTCTTGTTTATTTGGAATATAAATTCTTTGGGAACACTATTGTATTTTTGTTGCACCCAGAGCAGCGGCTTCTGAGACTTGGTTAAGACTTCCATGTAGCATAGATGATAACAGTGTCTGTGACTTTAATGACTTTCTCCAGAATGGAAGATGTCAGGAACCTGTCTGTGGATATTCTGTATATCTTTGTCAATATTTCTGGCTGCATAGAGCTCAGCTGGCGATGGCAGCATATAAGCCACTCACTGTGCCTGATTATTTAGAGAGATTTCTGCAGTAATGTCTGTGCTGGAGTGTACCTGACAGAGTATATGAACCACAGGTTCAGGTGCAGTGGTTTACAGAAGCCTGAAGACCAAGGAATAAGTTAAAGGCATCACAGAATTAGAGGAAAGTGGTGGTTTCTTTGGGCAGCAGGCTGAGATGAGGTTCTAGGCTGAACTGAAACTTGAAATTGAGGATTAATTTTTGAGTCTGGACGTTCTTGCAGATTTTCGTTCTTATCATAAGTGAATAGTTATTACTTTGATTTGAAGAAAACAATCCATTGAATCACTTTATTTTCATCCAGTAGCCACAGGCCAGTTTTGCAATTTGCAGAGTTGTTGCGATGTGCTATGTAATCACAGCTGGCCAGCAGTGTGTCCAGTGATGTGGTCCATGACTGAGTGAATTGAGGAATATGAGCACAGTCAGAAATAATCAGACTCTGCAAAGTGATGGGATTAAAGTCTTGTTCATCCTCTAAGTATATATGTACCTGTATAGGATTTTTGAGTGATCAAAACCAAAATTCACTTTCAAGTTGTGTTTATTTGATTTATTTTCCTTGAAAAGGTAACTAGAAATTCTAAATAGTTGGGAGCTGAAAGTAGCGGGGTGCAGGGTCCTTGTCATTTAAAAAGGTGGATGCCTTTTAGGCAAATTCTATAAGAAAGTCTGATGCGAATTGCTTCATCTAAGATTTTCTTGTATGTTCCATTCAGATTTTGTTGTTGCTTTTATGAGTTCATAACATTTAAGAACAGCCCCAAAACAGAAATTTTTGAATGTTTTCCTTTGAAAATTCAGAAACATTTCAAATTGGATGATAATTTGTTATTGTTGATTACCAATACTTTGATAGTTTTGTGTAAATTCAGTGTAAAACTCTAAGAGTAGTGTTATCTGCTAATTTCTACAGAAAATATTCTTACTATATGAAGCATCCATACAATGTTCATCAGTCTACTTAAAAATAACAATGTGCTGATTTATGATGAAGCTGTAAGTAATGAACATCTTCAAGGCTTTATACCAGCAGAATCACTATTGTGCTCTATTAATTTCTTTTTGATGTATGGCTACTTAAACTTGGGTTGATTTTGTATTCAGCAATCAATTCTCTTTTTTCTCTCCCCAAAAAAGGATGAAGGATGGAATTTATGTACTATGCTTCATTTAGATATCCTGTTCTCCAGCACTTAATTTTGCAACATTGTTTAGATTATAAATTTAGCTGTTTTTAATTAAAAAAAAAAACAAAAACAAAAACAACAACAGTTAAGATCTTGAAAATAAATTTTGTCTAAGGGCCAAATAAAAATAAAATTGGGCTGAATTATTACTATTTTTTCTGGGATGAGGTTAGCTACAAATATTGTTATTTTCTCAGCTCTGATTGTACTTTCTGGAAGAGGAATAGCTCTAGGTCAATTAATTAACAAGTCCCACTCATGAACCATCACAATTACTTTGCAGTGGACTAGTATGTCACCTACATAAATTTTCTGACTTTATGCTATGGTTGTCCTGCTCACTTGCTTTAATTAAGATAGATTAGTTCCTTAGAAGATGTTCCAGCATATTGGCTGTGTCCAATATACTTTATATTGCACCAGTATGTTGAGAAAGCAACCCAAAATATTAAGCTCAAAGTAGAGATGTATATGTAGAGTGGTATAATGACTCTTTTATTTTTTATTTCTATTTTTATTTTTATTTTTATTTATTTATCAACAGGTAATCTTGATTATGCTAAATATTATGGGAAATTTTTCTGCGCCAGTATTTCTGTATGTCTGCACCTTATTAACATATGCCAGAAGCATCTCTGGTGGCTGCATGTGGGCTCTGCAGCCAGGATGGTGAAGCAGTAGACTAGCCACGGAGAGGACTTGAAGCAGAAATCCATGTTGGTGCATAGCTCTGATACTCAGAAGACAATTTTTGTACCCATTTGCTTGCTTTCTGGACTGATCCTCCCACAGTGAGATTCTTTGTGAGAACACACCCAGTGGTAAACCTTACAGACATTTCTGTGTCCTCTATTCAGAGTCTTCAAGTTTTACTGCAGGAAGGCACAGTCAGTTCTCATGGTTAATCTTTCATTATGATTATCTGAAAAATGATAGCATTACATTTCATTATAATATGAATAATTTCCTTAAGCCTCCCAAACCTTTGATGCATGACAAGCTCATCTTAATCTCAAATTGAACACCTCCATGCAACTGCGCGCATAGCAGGTAAGGATGGAGTTGGATGCAGTGATCCAGAAAACACGGGGTGCCTGTGTAAGGGCTAAGAGTAATCAAAGCCCAAAAACATAAAACACTTCTGCTGTCTGAAATCATTGTTTTCTTCAACTTTGTTCATAAATATCTCCATTTTAAAAAACGGTTGTTTGTTCCCACTCCTTCTTTGCATCCCCTGATGCCTATAAATTTTATTCTAGGTAAAGCTGATTTATTTTTCCAAAATCAACTTTTCTGAATAGATATCTATGAAAAGTGATTTCTAACAACCACCCCTGTTCTTTTCAAATGCTTGTGTGCATTTCATTGCCTGGTTGCCATTTATCAGATGCCCAGGGGTAGAAATCTTGCTGCTCTTTGATTTTTTTTAATGCCTCTGTACATTAAATCAGAGACATAAAAATGTAACATGCCAGACATTATGCCAGGTCTTTTTTTCTGTTTATTCTCTCAGACTTAATTATTCTCTCAGACTTAATGACATTTTCTTCAGATACTTCTGTGGTTGTGCAGTATGCACATGCACTGCACACACAGGTTGAGTGTATTCTTATACTTGGTTGTTTTTTGTGCAGTTTGGTGCAGTGTGACAAGTTTAGTAACTGGGACTTTCTTTAAGTCCTTTCCTCGCCCTTTTAACCCTGTCCCTTTATGGGAGTCTACAGGGAAATTTATTAGGGAGAGCACATCTTTAAAGATTTCAGTTAAGAAAGCTGTAAGTAACCTTTCAGTCCCACCTTTATTTGTCCAGATCTGATGTAACTCAGCTGAAGTCCTTAGAGTTTTGTCAGTATAAAACTAGCATCTCTTCTTGCCTTTTCAATTTGTTATCACAGATCTTGGGCCTTGTTTAATCATTTACTTTAAAGCAGAAGCAGGGACGAGTCTGACTTCTGCCTGTTGCTCTCCTAGTACACGGTTGAGGGACAGTAGGTGGTGAAATGCTCCATGGTAATCTCAGGTCAACAAAATATCTTCAAGATGGTGATGTCAGCTAGAGTATTAGCCAGGCTTAATGTGAGTAAATTTCAGTAAACCATCTTATGGGATACTTCTTGTTAAGCTGTTTCTGTTGAGGTTCATCTGACCCCAGTGACATTAGGCAGATATCAGTGGAGAGGTTTGTGCGAACCTACTGAGTGTCTCATGGCTTTGAAGGCATTTAGCAACAGATAGGCAAAAAACATCTGCTAGCAGCCTCTCTGCAGTATTTTGCTTTGTTGCAGTTCTGGGGTTCAGTACAGAGGGCACCAGAAAGTGACCTCCAGCCTCTGAGCTGGAAAACAATTAAAATCCCTTGGGCTAGAGATTTCTCTGGAGGCTCTAAGTCTAGGACAATCTTAAAAAGTCTTTCTTGTTTTATTCCTTCAGAACTGAGCGAGCCAGTCCATCTTGTTTTTTCCAGAGCCTCAAACCACACGGTGCTGGCCTCTTTTTCTCTTTCAGTTTACTTGCTTCACTCAACCTCCTGAAGATTTCTGTGAATGAATGCAAGCACAGTTGTATCCTTTCCTGGTGCCCGGCTTATTCAACAGTGGTTCAATTGTGAAAACTAAGGAAGCCATCCTTTGATTGAACTGTTTGCTTTGTGAGGCTAACCAGTTTCTTCTAAAAATCCAGATTTTGTTGCACAACCTTCTTAAGAAAAAACAGTTTTGGATTTATATAGAATTAGTTCAGTTCTGGTGGCCTCCTAGGCTGGGCAGTGATAAAATGAGTGGGGCAAGAAACCAGTCGCACTTGGTTGTTCTTCTGCAGGATGCAGAATCTGCTCTTCATCCGAGGCTCTTGCAAATGAGTTTGGCAAGACCCTTTAGTAAGATTTCTCAGGTTCTCAGGTCTGCTGGCATGGCCAAGCCATAACAGAAATACATTCTGTTGTGGCTGCAGTGGCAATAGTTGTATTTTGTAGAAGCACATGAAGCCTGGAAGAAAAGAACAATAACGAAATTGAATCCACCTTCATCTTTGAGCTACTTGTTATTAGAATTTACATAGAAAAAAAAGATTAAGAATATAAACAGGAGATAATTCAACTTTATTCTTTCTTGAAATGGAAAATGTGAACTGGGAGGACTGGAAGAGGTTGCAAGGGAAGATACTGGGGAATACACCACAGCATACAGACGGAATTTATTCTGCATTTCAGTTTTCTAAAAAACATGGGGAAATAAAATTAAACTGAACTTCAATACTTTTTATTACATGTATTTATCTTTAAAGTATTTCTGTTTTGATGCTAGCTCTATAAACCTTAAATTTCTGCAGACAGAAAAGCTTTTTTTGTGGTAACTTCTGTGCATAATTAAACATTAATAGAAATATTTATTTATGCTAATGATACAAACTTCTATATTAATCAGGCTTCAGATGACGAATATCCAATGAATCAGAATGGTTGGACTAGGTTATCTTGGAGGTCTTTTCCAACCTAGATCATTCTGTGATTCTGTGAGAATCAGAGAATAGTCGAGGTGCTATTTTTTAATTTTTTATAGTCATCTTCTACACTTGCATTACTGAAGTGTATACACACTGCACATGCATATACACATACATATAAAGAGTTTAGGGACTTTCATTCATTTTGTATATAATTTTTTAATGAACAATTCTGTTTTACTTTATTTTTTTTTAAGGAAGTTCCAAGAGCTATAAAATTATCTTGAGATATAGGAATACAATCTTTAGGGATTGGATAATTTTATTTGAGAGGGGTTTTGTAGCAAGTTTTAGTACAAAAGAGGGTAACAGAAATTAATCTATCATAGAAAGTGCTGCTAAAAAATTCTCCATAGACCACACATTAATAAATATTGTTATAGACCAAATCCAGCTGGCCTTACTCAAGCAGATTCACTGGTGAGGACTCATAGGGACAACAGGCACTACACATGTGCAGAGTCACAAGCAGAACATGGAAAAAAAAATGGGTAGGGCAGGAGCAAAGAGAAATTTAATTCAAAACAAATGAAAACATTACAATGCAGCTGCCAGATACTCCATACAGGAGCAGGATGAGGCAAAAGAAAAGAGCTTCAGGCATTTGGAACCTCCTCCAATCCATCTGTTTTCTATGAATATTAGCTGGTGCTCAGACATTAAGTATTTAGGGCATGTCTACACCACACATCACCAAATGGCCTAACAATATACAGAAGCAAGCTAACAAGAAGTTGAGCTCAAGCTGAGTTTTAGTGGTAATCCAGTCAAACGGGGCTCTAAGTTCAAGGCAGGCAATGTTGGTCAGTGGGTTTGATGTAGCAATAATGTGCAGTGTCTGTGCACACAGTGCACTTCCAGCTCTCACTGCTACTCCCTGCTGTACCCTGTGTAGGTTCTCTAGGCTCAAGTCCAGAGTGGCTGCATCACAAAATTGCAGATTTATACTACTGACAGAGCCTCAAGTGATTATATGCATGTACAGGTTAGGATGTTTTCCTCCCTGATCTCAAATTATATAGTGCATCAATATATTATTTTCAGAATTGCAGGCTGGGTGGGTTATAAATTGCTCATAAGACTAATCTATGCATAGTCTTGATGATAAAACTTTGGGGAATTATAATGTTACAGAACTTAAATAACTCAAAATTGTTCCTGCTTTAAAATTATAAGTTAAATATTCATTTTCTTAGTTACACACAAATCTAACAACATTGCCAAAACTGCATAGTAAAATATGAGACATCATTAGAAAATTGATAGGCTAGAAGAAGTGGTAAATACAAAATGGAAGCCTTACAGTGATGCATATCTGATGTAAATGAATTACTCTGTCACCTTTAGACCTCTAGAGATTTAAACAGTGTATGTGAGATTGCATTTGGAACTAATTTTGTTTTACAAAAGCATGAGCTACATGTTATACCTGATGCTGGATCATTTGTGAGCTCTACTGCTAGGGCAATGCAAGCATTCCCACCTTTCCAGCCCCCTGATGTTTCCTTTCATGAATTCCTTTTATGCAAATATATTTGCCTATGGTCTTCATTCAAAGCTGAAATAAGTTTGTCATTCTTTGATAATTGGGAAACTAAAATAATAATAATAAATAAAAACAAAACATATTTTTCTTCCTACAAAAATATGGCAGAGTGCTAAATCTTCTACAGGTAGAAGAATTCTGGTGTCCTGAAGTCATTTGATTGATTTTGAAATTACCAGAGCAAATAACATTCTTTTTTTTTTTTCTTTTTTTTTTTTTTTTTTCTTCCTCCAACAGACAAAATGCGTATCTTAGAAAGATGTTGTCTATACATGGCTAATTTCACTGTAAAAGGTGTACTGAAGGCACGTCCTTAATCAAGGGCATACTGTGCACCTTCAAATAAGCCTCACGCAGCCAAAGAATAATTGCAATTGCTTTACAATATATGGCACCGTTTGAGACACTGTATGCAGCCATCATTATTCCTATTTTAATGCAGAAGTACTCAGAGTTCCCTGGTGGAGTTGATGCCCTATTGTTCTCTTCCTGATACTTTTTTTTTTTTTTTTTTTTTTCCCAGAGAGCTCATGTAATCAAATTTTAAAAAATCCTGTAACAGGCATGAGTTCCTGAGAGATGAAAAACAATGCTGCATGCCTGACATTTTGTCACGATGCTTGATGTTTAAGCCTCTGATGAATACAGAAGAGTGGATAGAGTTAAGTTGATTTTGTCATTGTAGCACACAGTGACCAGTGGGAGAGTATAACAGTATTCTGTGTTGAAAGGCAGTTGTCTCCGGAAGACGGTCTTTGAGTTGTCAGGGTAGAGGAATATATTCCACTCTGACTGTGGCTAAACCAAGATGCCTGATTATCCAAACTTTGTCCGACATTGACATTTTGGTTGTTTTACTGTATTTTACAACTTTACTGTTTTTTGTTTTTTGTTTTTTGTTTTTTTTTTATTTTTGTTTTTTTTTTTTTTTTATAAAATGTATATTACAGTAGCTAATATTTATGCAGTACTTGAGAACATTCATCCCTCTGGGTAAGTAAGATGGCAGTGCTACAGGAGAAATTAAAATCAAAGAAGCTTCCAAGAAAGCTCATATTTTGTAATAGGAAGAAGAGAGGAGATGGTAACAGAAAGCTACTGCTCATTTCTTTTGTATGCAAAGGGGTGTGCATATAAGATTTACTAGTTTGCAAGTGGTGAGAACACAAAAATAAGCAAAATTCTGAGCACAAATAGAAATTGCACTTATAATTTTAAGAATGGTCCATCTGGCCATTTTGTCTGCAGGAGTTTCAAACATTTACTGAAGAAATAGTATAAGAAGAGGGAAAAGATAGCGTAGTATACTCCTACGATGTTCTGTCTGTCCCTAGCTATTTGTTACTTGGGAATTCCAAAATCACAGCTGCCATCTTTGTGCTTAATAGAATTTTAAAGATTTCTGTGTTGCATTTTTGTATAATTGTTTTAGAAGTCATTCAAAAAATGTTGACATCCTTATTACCATCATTAGTGTTAAGATCATAGTAAGTGGTAAGTACACGTGTTGCTGTCATGGAGTGAGCTTTCAGTGCAGCTCCCCAGATTTTCCCCTTTTACTGCAAAGCTGCAGGGATCACACAAACTCAATTTCTTTTGATGAAGCTAAAGTGGAACTTGAGCTCTACATACATCTTTGTTTTTAATGAAACCTCTCATTGGAACATGTTGCTTGAGCAACCTGGTCCTCAAGAGATTCTGTGAGCAGTATATACGCAATGAAGGAATATGAAGCATTATTTAATATATGCAATATATAGGACTAAAAAGCTACAAGCTACCACTCTGAAAAAGATGTTCCATGTGTCCTACTGTTCCACAGCAGGTGCCAGCCACACAGGGAAGTGATTAATCTCCCTTTTCACTTGGATCAGAATGATCCTCAATGTTGCTGAGTAGCCATCTTCTGATTCCTGCTTTTTTATCTTCTGGGTTTAAACAATTCAGTATCATCGCTTTTCCCCTTGAACCACTGAGCTGCTGTCTTTTACCTTCTCAACAATTACGCTTCTGTCTGTGCTTTACTTCTCTTACCTCACATAGTTTTAGGGCACATACTGTTTGACACCTCTGAACACTCTGAATACAGATGAGCTCTGGTCCACAGCCAGGCTCTGGTCGTACAACCAGGTCTTCCCTCATGGAGAGCTGAATCCCTGGGCTGCAGGAGGCACTGACAACGAGTGCTCAGTTCTGGCACCACATGAAAGCTAGCTGGGAATAAAACACCCAAAGTGCCCGCTGTCTGTCTTCCAGGGCTTCTGTGCCTGCTCTTCCTCACCACTTGAGTGTAGACCCAGATTCTGGCACTGGTTCCTTTCCACCTACATAGTCTTTGAGAGGAGGGGAATGAAAAGAGCAGACCTGATCACGATGCTCAGGATGGGGACTTCAGGCATCTAAGGAATGGCACTGCGACATTTGCTGCTGTGTTCTGTTTATTTCTGAGTAACACTTAGCAATTTTTTTCCACTGTTAATGAGCACTGAGTTGACATTCTTGTTGGCTCCTTCAAAGGACTCCAGCAGAGCTGGGAGGTGGAGGCATGATTTCCTGTTAAAAAAACAACAACTAACCTTCACTGATATATCACACCACAAATTACAAGAATGTATATATCACACCTAAAAAATTACAAGCATATATATTCAGTTTTGAGTTAGTATTCCATAACAGATTTCATTTTTAAAAGAAAAATCACTGCTTTTTCTCAGAACATACATCAGTACCTTAATTTGTTTAGGATTTTTGAAGAAAAAATACTATGTATTTTTTCTTTTTGAAGAAAAATACACTGTGTATTCATTCCTATTAATTAATTTACTGTTACTAAAGATGCAGTGTCAATGTCTGCAAAAGAATATAGAATACATAAGGACTAAAAAAAAAGTATATATTTTAAGTCTGTGCACAAAGAAATGCTATAAAGAAGTCTCTCACAGTATATCTCAGTTGTGGCTTAACTACTACTATGATACAGAAGAATATATTTTAATGTATTTGTATTAATTTTTTATGGTAAATTTATTAGACATAATACATATAAATGAACTATGGTGTATGAAATCAATTAGTATTCTTAATCATAAGTCTCAAGTTATTTATTCTGAGCCTACAAGCAATGCAGTAGGTTTTGAGGAGTATTTTTTTAAAACTGCAGTGGTTTGGGGGCAACATTTACAAGTTACTAGAGAAAACCTTAAAAAAAAAATCAAAGTAGCTTTCAAATTATTAATTGAACTGTCAGTGGAATTAAATGCATAAAACTTAGGTGAAAAGCAATAAAAACATTATATTTTTTTCTTCCCTCTCTTACTTCCTGGGACAGAAACAGATGTAATTACTTTATGCAAGCATTTAATATGCCAGGAAAAATCTAAATACATGTAATTGAGAGCAAAAACTCAGTTGCTTAAGTGAAGAGAAAGAGTGCTTGTGCACTCAGTAATTGCAGCCAGTTTTCACTTCCAATCTGTAGCAAGTGACCTCGCTATGGCAGAGGTGAGCAATAGCCATTCCTTTGTTGAAGTGGTAGAAAACAAATACATCTGAAAAATGTCAAAATTACAGAAATTGGAGTAACCATTTGCCAAATAAGCAAGCAGAAGGTGGTGTCACTACAGTCTTAGCAATATATGTCTCTCTGTGCATGCTGAGTTTTCCTGTAGCCTGTCGTCCATCTGAAAAAACCTGAAGGAGTGTGAATTACAGGGAGGATGTTCGTTGTATGGCACCTTCTGCTTGTATTACAAGATACAGCAAATACTCATTCTCTTCATTTTCTCTGCATCATTCACAAGGTGAAGGACTTCCTAATGTTCTCAATCAGTTCTTTTATGAAAGATGAAATACAGGTTTATGTAGTACGTGTGTGGAAGATGTTCCACACCTCTAGTCCTCTTCTTTATGATTTCTGTTTTTTTTTTTTTCCCCCCTTTGAGAAAGAATGGCCATAATGACACCTGTATAAAAAGCGTGGGCACAGAACAGACTTACCAAGGAGCATAATGATTTTTTTCTGTCATTAGATCTTTTCATAATAATTCCTGAATTAGAAATCTCAGTCTTAGAAACTAAATGCAAGCTGAGAACAGTTGTTTTGAGTTCAAATTTGGTGTTTAAATCAATTAGACTAATATGGGGGAAAAGAACTCTCACCTGTGGTATAAGGTGGAAGTACTTAACAAAAAAAAAAAAAAAAAGTGATGAGATCATTGGTTGTTATGGTAAAGAGAGGTGTATTACTGCTTCAAGAACATGGTAGAGTTTGCTAGCTGAGAATTTAATATAGCCCAAGAAGCCAATAACCCTATTGAGTCCAAGACATTCTGTGTATGATTTTTTTTACCTGAGGTTTAACATCAGAGTACGTCTGGCAGATCTCAGATTGTCAATGCTGGGACATAGAGGAGAAACAGTTCTTTTGTAAGGTGTGCTTTCCCATTGATGACTAGGTGTTTCTATCTTTTATCAGGAACAGGTTTGTTCTTTTGAATCATGGTAGTTTAGTGTCAGCAGTGTAGGCACATGTGGTAAGGTTTGGTACATCGCACCAAGTGTATCACGTTGTGTGAAGGGCCTTTCTTTGTTTGTTTGTATGTTTTCTGGCTGATTGGTTGTGAAGATGGCCATCAAGCTTTGCATTTGTGTCTCAGCATGAGCTGGTTCCAGTGGCAGCAGATGTTTGTGTGGGGGAGAACCTGATCCAAATGAGGAGCTTAACCAAGCTGAGGGACCACTTGAGCAACAGGAGCAGATGTTCTGGGGAAAAAAAAAAATACATGAGTTAGAATCATTTTTCCATGTGGGTTGTTACTCTTAAGTGATTTTTCTTTATAGCCATCCTGGGAAGGCTGTATGTGTCATCTGTGGATATAAGACAGTGTCAGGCTTCTTTCTACATCAAAGCAAGTTCATACGCGGCATTCAGAAAGCTCATTTAAAGCTGTCCATTAAAGGTAGCATACTTAACACCCCCTATCTGCTCGCCATGGTTTAACTGCATGACATAGTTAAGTTGAACTCAAAATTATTGTTCTCAGCTTGTAGTAAGCTTTGAAAAATGCTGCTGCTGCTAAGAGCCAAAGGAGAGTTAGAGAGTCTGAAAGCTTGTTAGTTTTTTCCACCGATGTGATGTATCGCTCATTTTGGAACTGCTGTTGCCTTTGTCAAGAAGTCATTGCAGCTACAACAACATGACCCAAGTTATAGTTGCCGTTTTGACCACTGAAAGCTGGCTGGGTATTTTCAGAGGATTTACTCATGCTAGAACATACTTTGAGTGGAAATGACTAATTTACTCTCTATTTTTCTGTATATACAATCATTTTTCCCAATGTTTGTCACTTTCTATTATCAGTAGTGAGTTGCATCTGCTGTTTTACCATTTTACCTTCAGTTGCTTAGTACCGTGATATCCTTTTGTAATTCTTCACAGACAGCTTAGGTTTTACTGCCTTGAGCAGTGTATCTTCAGTAGTCTTCCTCATTTCAGTATGCTCTTCAATTCCATTCCACTCATGGATAGTTAAAAAGCAAAACACCTGAGGGATCTACTGGTAGCCTTGTTCTGTTGTGAAAACCAACCCATTATTTCTAAAGTTTATTTCTCTTCTTTTAATGCTTCTTAATCTACAAAATCTCCAAGAAGAAAAGCTGAGAGGAGGGAATATTTGGAAATGAGACCTGCAGTGTTTGGACAGAGGATGCATGCAGATCTCTCATATCCATTGCTTTGTTAGTGGTGTTTTTTTGTTGTTGTTGGCTTTTTTTTTTTTTCTTCCCTTACAGAACTACAGTCAGCAGAGAAGGATGCTTCAGTACAGTTAGACTTTTTTTCCTTCTTTCTAGATTTGCCACTGGACTGAAGTAAATAATCTGATCAATATTTAAATTTCATTTTCATTATAGCTATATCCTTGTAGGTAAAAGTAAGGCTATATAATGACCGAGTTCTGAAATAAGATACTTCATTGTTGATGGTTTTCAGCCTCAGCTATTGGAATACATCTATTGCAGAAACTTGCTAATAGATTTATAGTAAATGTGCATCCTGTTTTGACTGGCCAATGGTATTTTAAAACATGAAGATGATATCATACAACAATGAAATTTTCAACTGGTACTGAGTAGACACAAGTAAACGTTAAAGATGTTATTCCAGAGTATATTCCGGGTATATTCAGAGTATATTCCAGTATATTCTACTTTAAAGCAAAACAGAACATGGTTTTAAGATTAGGATAACTGCAGTGGTTGCTGGCTGTAAAATTACTTTTTCTTCCTTCACTTCTTCAGGTGTTACTGAGTCTTACAGAACTTTTTCAACTTGTGAAGTTAAGTTGGACAGATGATAAAAGTGAAGAGCAGGCTAAAGACGTGTTAGCATGAGAGTATTTATAATTCTCAATACTGCCTTTTTTTTTTTTTTCTTATGCTTCTTCATAAAAGAGGTAATCTGTGCAGCCCGATAAATGTTTGTGCAGTGGCTTTTTTCAAGCAGCAGTGACATCCGGCGGTGACACCCAGTTAGACAATCCCAAATTTGTTAATTCGTAGATTATCCACAGGTTTTTCATACTCAGCCATTTTAAGTTGGCAACTCAGGATTGTTTTACTTCCTAACCCAATTCAGCTTATCTTTGTTTTATTGTTTTCATTTTAGTTGAACAGAATTTTTTCTATTGCTGAATTGACAATGAGGTTCAATGAAGCCTCCAGCTGGCATTGGCTTTTTTGTTGCTCTGCATGATATCTAATTGACACAGTATTCTGGAATCTGCTTGAGATTACAAGCTGTATACTTCAGAAAAAGACTCTAGGATCATTAAGATTGTATGGTTGACTTCCTGCAGTGCTTATTAGGAATGAATTCATGTTTATTTGTACTGTTGACAAAAAAAAAAAAAAGCTGAAACCATGTATCCTTCCACTTTGTTTCATTTTTAACACTTTATTGTGACGTAAAATTATCTGAGAACTGTAGCAAGTAAAATAATATGTAACAGAGTTCTTAAATCTCAGCTGGTTACAAGGTGTTCTTCCAATCAGGTTTGTAACAGGTTGTGCTCAATGTTGTTTCTTGGTAGTGTCAGCACTAGCACAAGACAAATGTGTTAAGAATGTTAATTTTCACAAATACTAGAAGATATATTCATGGCAGTAACACCTGTCTGCCATTTAGCTGCCCTCTAGATGTGTTATAGCAATTAGAAAGACTGACTCATTTTTAAATTGCATACACTTAAAAAAAAAAAAATAATAATAATAATTTAGTGGTTGTGAGGTTGGTCTTTCCTGCTGGTGAAGTAAATGAGCAGAATTATTTTAGTTAAATGCTAGATTATTCTCCCAGAAGTTTAGTGTTAGGTCTGTATACTTGAAGCAGTAGAACTGAGAATATTGTTTTCTATAGGGTTTTTCATTACAGGAATCAAACAAAACAACAAAAACAAAAACTGGAAGTGGCAGCTACAACAGGAATTACAGAATTTTATTTGTGTTTTCCTCTGAGATGTATTTTTCTGAGATATTCATGAAGCAGCAGTCATGCAAAATGAGATGCAGTATCTTTATTCCCATTTTTCAACATCACTGTTTTGCTGAATGTCATCTTCTTTTCTGAGCCTATGCAGCACCCATAGCTGAGACTGTAAAAAGGTACTAAGTAAATGAGATACAGTTTTAGAGATATGCTTTTTATAAGTACTTTGTCTTACTCTTAGCGGGCTTACTCCTATAAAGCAATAGAAGGTACAGATGTCACTGTTAATGCAGCAAGATGGTAAGAGCCAGGGCCCAGGCTTGTCACATCTGATTTAAGTGAGGTGCATGAGCTAGGTGTAAATTCAGCTTTTCTGCTCTAAGATGGGGCAAGTGAAAGAAGAAGTCAGGTACCCACTAAGAGGTTTTAGGTCTTAGGTAGACTGACCTGTTTTCTAGATAGGCAGATTTCTGTCTTCCAGCTATAGAAGGTGTCTTGAATGTTTGTGCTCCTAGGTTCGTCATATCATGGCTTCAGGATGTGCTTCAGAGTATTGGCCTCTTTTTCTAGATTATGCAACCATAAAAATAGATGTATTCAAAAAATTATCCATTAAAGTGTGATTTCCCAGTCATTAACTTGATTAGTTCATAAAACAAACAAACAAAATAACCCACATTTAGCACCATTAACTGTTTTTAATTACATTTTCAAACTACTTGATTGATTGTCTTGAATAGATATTTTAATATAGTGCAGCTTTTTTTTTTTGTTTTGTTTTGTTTTGTTTTGTTTTTTCTTCACTAAATTCATAGAGCCGGCAAATTGCTACTATATCACTAGGACATTACGACTTCTGTAGCAAGTCTTGTGGTTTGTACTTATTGTTTATAGCACGATTACAGTGATAGCCAGTGTCCTATGTATTTTCTAATGAAGCAGAGCAAGCATTTCCTGACTAAGCAAACCTCAGGTGTAAAAACCACAAACTAAGGCCTTATAACAATTTAGGTACATTTCTAAATTACCCAACTGTTAGTGTTGTTTTCTTTGATGATTCTGTTAGATTCAGTTGTCTTCATGGTAACAGATAAATTTAGTGGAGGAGTGTAAAAAATGTGAAAAGAAAGTAAAAAGTAAAGTAAAAAGAAAATATGCATATGTAAATTTTAATTCTAAGGAAATATAAAAGCACTAGATTCACCAGCATAGTCTCTATGATTATGATTCCTTTCACTTCTTAGATCAGCTAAATGTATTCCCTAAAATTCCTTAAAATGTATTCCTTAAAATACAATTTACTATAGCATTTACTCTGTAGTTTCATTCATTCTTCAAAAGCTCATGTTATAACAAGACATATTAAAATGAAAGCAATCAGATCATTTGCAGTGACAAAGGACTACTTAAAAGGTGTTGAACATCTGTAACTACTACTGACACCATAGGAATGAAATGCCATATTATGAGCATCATTGGAAGTTGCAGTTTGGTAGGAATGGTTGGTGTTCAGCCCCTCTCTGGATTAAGTCAATTTCAGGAAAAATTGCAATTCTGTGTTCATTTATTAAGTAATGTTCAGTACATACAGTTTGTATGGTGTACGCTATGCTTTCTTCCTCACTGACCCTTATGGAAATTTCCATTTTGTAATAGTTAATTATTGAAATACCTTATGCTATTCTTCAGACTCATCTCTCTCAAACATTCTCAAATGCTTCTTCATAAAAGAGGTAATTGCCTAACAGCTACACTCTACTGAAATTACTGTTTCCACCAAAATTATTTACAAGAGTACATGAATGAGTTATTGGATGCTGCTGAGCAATGACACTAATACTGAAAATAAAAGTAGGAATGGAATGGACTCTCTGCTCCACTTCTGGAGCTGTTCATCCTCCGGCTTAAACGAACAAAGCCCTATTCAGATCAGTTTAGCTATGACTCAGTGTTCAAATTCAGTCTAAACGATTATGAATAAAGATCACTGTAAGGTGCCAATTTCATCTAGCTGTGCCAGTGATAATAAAATAAAATAGAAGTCCGAATGTGAACAGTTCTGAATAATTGAGGGAAATAAAGCTGAGACAGGGAAAGATTAGAGATTCTTTTATCTATGTTGTGAAATTTGATACCATTTGCAGCAGTACATTAATCTGTACCATAGAAATGGAAGTGTCCCATTCCAGAAAACACCATCACAATTACCTGATGTTTTTGACCACAGCAGAAAGCACACTTTGGTCATGTTTTTCTCTTCTTCAGGAGATGTTAAGAGAGAATTAGGGCAGAATTGCCACCAGTGTTCCCTCTACTATGTCTAACCCACTGAGGACTTTGGTTTCTAGTGTGAACTAACATTAATGTACTTGTAATTGGCATTGCTTTGAGGGCTGTAGGTCCACCAAACCACAGAAGGTTGACACAGGCAGACTTTTGTCTGTGCAACTCAACAGAGTAAACTGGAGAAGTGTGAACTCTACTGGAGTGTCTGATAGACTTATCCTTAAGATCCCGTAAACAGATCATCATGGCCTCAGGTTGTGCCAGGGGAGGTTTAGGTTGGAAATTAGAAGAAATTTATTCTCAGAAAGAAAGGCACTGGGACGGGTTGCCCAGGGAGGTGGTAGAGTCACCATCCCTCGGAGTGTTTAAGGAAAAGTTGGACATGGTGCTTAGGCACATGGTTTAGTGAGTGACATTGGTGGTTGGGGTGCGGTTGGACCACATGATCTTGGAGGGCTTTTCCAACTTTAATGATTCTATGAGTACCATAACTGATGAACCACTATAAAGAAGTGGGTTGTAAAAACATCACAACTATCCCCCTATGGAAAAAGAGAGGTTATACTGCAACAAGTGTATAAGGTATGTCTTGTCTCATCTTGGATGCCCAGCCCCCTGGGCTTTCTTCCTTTAGAAAATGACCTTTCGTGACAAAGCCCTATATTGGCTTCTGACTGCCACAATCAATTCCTGGCAGAACAGTGAGAATTGGTCCTTTGGAAATGAAGTATTTGAAGCAGGCACTGGCTTGTCAGGGCTTGGCAGCTACAATAGGGTAAGTCAGGTTACTTCATTCTGGAGCTTGTGCTGGTGGTGGGTTAAGGAAATATTTTATCTTTCTTATTGCTGGAGACCAGAACAAAACAGGCTGTAAGATCTAGCTGCCATCCCTAATATATTTTTTCTATTTGTTTGGGGTTTGTTTTGGCATTTGCAATGCAGATGATCATCCTGAACAGAATTTTAATTCATCTCTACAAAAATTACAACTTGCTTTGTTGAGGCAATGTGTGGGTTCATGTGAATCTGTCACACTTTCATTGCACTGAAGAAAGATATATGTCCTAAGGCAGTTTATCTTTAGGGAATTTTGTGACCTTGTACAGTGCATGAAATGGATAGAGTTCTGATTTAATTTCATGAAGGTATTATATTTTCAGTTGTAGAGATGAACCTTTTTATTGTGCTTTTTCAAAATAAGCAGTTACTCTTCTGAGACATTTGAAAAGGTATGTGCATGGGAAATCCTTCACTACAGAGTGGATGGAAAAGTTAGAGGCTCAAGAGAGAACTAAAAGGCCTTGTATTAATTATCTACACAGCAATTTTTATATATTTAATATTTATATAATATTTAATAATAATTTATAATATTTTATTATTATTTAATAATTATATAATATTTATATATTATGTTTTATTTAGTTTTATTTATATATTATAATATATCATATTATAATGTTACTATATTATTCTATATTATTATTTATTCTATTCTACTTCTATGCTTAGCCAGTCTGATATGGTGTTAAATAAGGGATGTAATGTTGATGCAGATATGTAGGATGATAATACAAAGAACCACAAGAAGCAGAACCACGTGTGCTGAATTCTCAGTTATCCCTGACAAGGTAGGGGCTGTAGCAGAATTTTTAAAATGACATGACATTTTGGAGCAAAACATACCAAAGAACTTTATGAAGATTTTCAGTCAGCCTAGGCCACACTGAAAACTTAAGCTTCAGAAGCAAGAAGCAGCAGGACTGTTAAATGAATCAATATCGCTGTGGATGCACTGAATGAATGTCACTGTGGACACATATTTATTTCTTGAACTAAGCACTACAGATGCTTATAATAATGACAATTGTGTACGTGGCGACATATCACATAAAAGGTGATGTTCAAAGGTTGGACTACATGATATTAGAGGTCTTTTCCAACTTGAATGATTCTAAAAGAGGATAGTCTTCTCCATCATTGTTTTCCCTTAAGTTTTTTAGACTTGTAAGAAAAGAATATTTCTGCCTGTTAGTATGAGCAAAGATAGAATATTTCTAAGACTATTTGACATTATATCATCAAATATAATGATGGAATTTTACAAGCAAGTTAGATATTGAATAGACAAAACAAATATTTTTCTTGGGAATGTTTTATTATCTCTATATACATTACTTTTGCAGGTGGTTCAGCAGTAGGGGTATTGCAGAATGTCTTGCAGACTAGTAGTAGACAATATCAAGTGATGGATGTCCCTAAAATTTACTTTTAAGCAACGACCTTTGTGATGAAAGCCATTTTCACACAAAATGGTTGGTAGGTCAACACAGGCTTTTCTAATGCAGAAAGCTATGTCTGTGTCTGCTTAATTTCACTGTAACTTACTGAAACTGGGACAAACAATCTTGGCATTAGGGTGTTTGGAACTGAGCAGTCCCCAGCTGCTTTCACGACATAGGAAATTTGCCACCAGACTACAAAAGCATGCATAATTCCTCAGCGATTGTCCTGGAGTTTGTCTCTGGCTTTGCAAATGGAACTTGAAGTTCGTCTGGCAATAAACCTTGCTGGACACAGAGCACAAGAAGGTTTTAAACTCTTCATTTAATTTTATTCCCTGAAGACATGCACAGAATGGTAGTGTCTCTTCAAAGTGAGAATTAGCATTTTTCTTCAGAAAATGCCATCTTAAATGTACTAAACTTTTGGATGCAATTCATTCAGAATGACTCTCAATTACCTCATTGTATGTGATGTAAATTGTTATGGTCTCCAAAAATTACCTATTCTGAGTCTTCTTTCCGTTGTGTACACACTCAGCAATTTGTTTCCTTTTAGAGGGAGGTTGTGCAATCTGTTGGCCCACAAGAGCAAGCTGCTCCACAGGGCACGCCAGGGCAGATGTATTGAGTGTCCTCCCAACCACCACCACCACCAGACCACTGGGTTCAGACCATTTCCCAAGCATGGGCACACACACACACAGACTCATGATGGTCCCAGTTCACACGCACAGCGTGCCACAACAACGCACTTACATTTCATACGTAAACATACAAACCCTTTTGTTTCTTCACTGCCAATCCATTCTTATGTTTGTGAGTACATGCACATAGACATATACCTCCATAAGTGGAGAAGAAATAAGTTGAGTCCTCAGGGGAGACTTCTCACAACCCTTTCTCTTACCTTGATTGTTTTCCTAGCAGTGTGATCCAAGGCCACACGCCTGCCTGCAGTCAGAATCGATGTTAAGCACAGAGCCAAACTCCTAAGTCAAGGGTAAGAAATTGCAGATATTTATGGAGAAAAATGGTTGTAGACTGGCTAGGGCAACTGGAGTGTGATACACTCAGGACCCTTACACAGTCTGGCTGATCTCAGCCTGCATCCGCCTGCAGGACCCTATGAACTGCTGCGTGAATACACATGCAGAATACAGATTAAGAGCAGCATAAATTACTTTTACAAAGGGCATTCGTACTCTGTAGTAGATCTCTAATTTTAGTTTGGCATGAAATCTCTGTGTAGCACTTAACACTTTGCCCTCAGCTTCTTAAAGGTAAACCTGGCACTGTAGCCATCTACTGATGCCTGTGTTTTATGAGGTGAGTCCTAGACTCCAAATAAAAATCTTCTATGTGTAAACTTTGTTTTGAGGTTTAAGAGTGAATATAGTTCTAGTTTCCTTCAAAATTAATATTAGTACATTTTTTGGAAGTGTAATATACACTGATAAAATGAAATCTTGCATCTTAATATTCTAGTTGAAATCAGGTGAATTTTAGAGGTCATCTTCTGTATAGGCCCAATTTTTGAAGCTAAAAAATGTTTGGCTTCTTTCCAAGTAACCTGCAGCCATATGATGAGAACATAATTAGTACTTTTAAGACCAAGTTCAGGTATGATCTTATATGAAAAATTATATTTATAATAAAAATAAATTATAACAAATTATTAATTTGATAATTAATAATTAATTTAAATTAATAATTACTTTAAAATATTAAATTATATTTATATTAAAAATTACATTTTAAGCTAGATACTTTTGTATTATTATACTCAACTTAGTACTTATTAGACTTTGAAGCAGTATAGTTATTTATTTCTTCTTTGAAGTATTTATAAAGTGCAATTAAAGCAACATGTTTAAAAATCTGCAGTGTTCCTCTTCTGTGATACAGGTTCTAACTGAATGTATAAATGGCATTAAAAAAAAGTTTTCTTTGAATGATAACGATACTCTGAGGATACATGGTTTCACTACTGAAACCCATGAAGACGATGTTGCTCATCTACATCATTAATGTGGATTTAGCTAAAAGTTCATCTATTAATGCAGAGCAAAATAAAGTTTAAATAGGTAATTAATATAAATATTTTTTTTTCAAGATATATTCAAAACAATTTTGTATACTTCTATATAAATTTCCTGGAAATGTAGTCTCAGGCTAAGCAGAAAAAGTCTGCAATTATAACTTTGGAAAGAATCTTATGCTATTTTGTTCTAACGCTGAGATTTTTCTGAATGCACTGCCTGCTGCTTGTCTTTGTAGCGCACAGGTATGAACCTAGCATGGGGCTGGGCCTGGTACAGTAGAGAGAGCAATATTTCATCATCAAATTCATTATCCTGTGAAGTATGGTGAACCAGAAGTTTTGTGAGCAGCAGAACTTATCAAACATGGTTTCCTGGAGCTTTGTGTGCTGTGTTGCTGTGTGATCTGACCTGTGCTGGAGCACCAGCCCCAAATTAACTTTCACATGGCTGAGACATCCCTGAGTGAGCTCTTCTTCGTGCAGGCTCTTTGTTTCCATGGTTGTATGCTGTTTCCACCTTTCCCTTAGGTGCTATAAGGCCTGCCTCTGACTAGGTAGACATTGTCAAGACACTTCTAGTAAATTAACTACAGATTTTTGTCAAATCTGTTTGAAGTGGGTCAAGGAAGGTAAAAGATTTTTAGGAAAAGGAAACTGTTGGTTGGACAGAGAGAGGCTCACATAAATGCAGCATGATTTCTAAAATATCATATTTATGGAATTTTATAGGAAACAAGTCTAAAAGGAAGACAGTATTTTTACAAAGATTAATAAAACTTTTTTGACAGATTTTCTAGCCAGAGGCTGGTGTAAGAGGTCAGCACTTGCTGTAGTCTGAGAACATGTGAGAACATGGGGCAAAAAAGGTAAAAAGCTTGGCTAAGAATCCAAACAGTTCCCTCATGAATGGGATGAGGGAGAACAGGGATTTATGGTAGCAGTACCTGGCATGGTGAGCGGTGCAGGAAGTACCAAGACCTTACAGAAACCATAAAGGAAGCATTTTCATGGTGCCTTGCAAGCAGAATTTTGTGATTTTTATTTTATTTTTTTTTTCTCTCTTTGTCCTTTTTTTGTTTGTTTGGTTTGTTCTTTAGGCAAGAGGTTTCCTGAGCACTTGGAATTGGGGGCTTGCTTGCTTTAATAAGCTCTATTTTTCATGATCTTATTTGGTACCAACTCTTTTTTTACCTGTAATAATTTTCTGCATGAATTGTTCCAGAGAGCAGACGGAACATCCTTGAAGTGCTTCTATATTTCAGATAATTTTAGATAATGTCACTTCTCCCAGTTTGTGATAATAAATAAATGCCAGTTCCATGTTTCTTGTGCTAAAGAATACTGATGTAAACTTCTCTTTTCACCTGAAATTAAGTTTTTAAATTTAAGCTTTTTAAAAACATTTTGAGACAGGGAGTGGTTTATTTTTATTTTTAATTTTTATCTCTATTTATTTTTATTTTATTTTATTTCTAGTGGTGTATTTTGTAAAAAGTCAGTAAATTTCTGTGCGGTGCAAAGCAGTCTATCAGACATTTTGGGAGCTGTGAACATTTAAAGTTGCCTGAGGATTTGCTTCTGGGTGATCTGTGTAATATAAGCTGCTCTTTCCTGATATTTGTATCATGAATCCCCAAATCTGCTATTATTCACTGTCAACTGCAAAGGTAGGAAACTCATTGTGATGCAGGTTTAAGAATAGGATCCAAAGGAGACGATGAACATGCTGTCAGAGTTGTCCATTATCTGCCTCTTGCATATGCTAGTCTCAAGTAGCGTCAGGCATTCTGATTCCCAAAGGGCTCAGATTTTGTATGCATTACAACAAGAAGATAAGCAGTTGACAGAAAATTGGTGATTTTCAATTATATTTCTCCCCACTACGTTTTTACATATAGACCAATTCCTATCAAATGCCTTATGCTATAAATTACAGAACCAACAACACCATATGTACTGCTGTGTTTTCTGCAAACTCTGAAGGAAAAAACATGTAAGTATTGCATTAGGGCTGCCACTCATTATACAGTCAGTAAGTTTGTTTGCTGTAAGCTGTTACACATGGTAGAACTGCATCTGTCGGACAGACCTTTGTCATCTGCCTGTCATTATTCACACAGCTGAGGTACTGGGGGGGGGGGGGGGGGGGAGTTTATGAACAAGCTCCAGAGTGGGAGATGCCACTTGCTGTGGTTCACCTTCAGAACTGTGCTCTTGTCAGCTTTGCTCTAAAACTGTATCCTTTTAGTGAAACCACGTTTATGGAATAGCGAGAACCAACTTTCTCATTTGGCACAAGACAGTGTAAAGCAAGGCTTGGGAAACCTTTACAGGAAATGAGCTGCATCTAATCCAGTTTGATATAGTAGGCAGCATATTATTAAGCTAAATCACCATGTTTATCCCCTTTTTCTTGTCCCTGAGGCCAGCACTCTTCCCTCATACAGGCAAGTTGTGGAAGGTTTTATAATTGGAGGGGAAACTAAGCATTCCCTTTGCCCACTCCCCTTTTCCACTCTTACTGCCTCCCAGGTTAATGCCAATAGCTCCTGCTGAATAAGATGAGCATGCCGTTAAAACCCAGCTCACTTAAATAATGAACTGGAATAACTAGCCAGGAGCAAAGTGTGTTTTGTTAAGATACCAGCTAAGATCTGTAAACCCAGTCCGCAGAGCTCTAGTCTTTGCATTTACTCCCATCAAATGCAAAAGTAAAGAAAGGAAAATAAAACAACTATTAGAAGGCTATCCTAATTTTATTTTGAGGATTCTCTTATTGCTATTTGTTTTCGGTCATGTTCTGTCATGTTTTTTCTTTCTTCTCAAGTGTTGCTGGTCAGCTGAAATGCTAATCAGCTCTCTGTCAGGCCAGCTCAAGGATTTTCAATTTATTTTTGCCTGCCACCTGTTGAAAAAAGACTGGATATTCTTTTTCTGCCAGCAGAGGAATCCATTAGTATCACAAAAGCAGCAGCTGCATCACTGCAGGGATGCACAATAGTTACATACATCAGTTACTCTTTATCTGCTTCAAGACATTAGGACAGATTGTTCCCTTTAATTCTCTACCTGGAAGAAAAGAGCCAGAGTCCATACAGTGTTTAAAATAAGCTCTCTGTTTTAACTCCTGAAATAGCATTTCCAATACCACAGCACCCTCTTGAAAAATGATTTAAAAAAAAATAAAAATGAACAAACCAAACCAAAACAACCAACAAATATTAAAACTGTACCAGCTAGCACTGGATTAAGACTATGTTCTGCATTACTTCATTTTAAAGTATAAAACCTCATGCAGAAGGTATACATGTAGTAATACAGTGGTAAATCAGGCAGCTTCTCTAGACACTTTTGAAATCTGAGATTCACTTAGGCTGACTTGGCTGAGAATTCAGGTTATGGTCTGAAGCCATAATGGTCTTATTGATGCAGAAAAAGAAGAAACAGCCAACATACTGGTCCTTTCTTTTCTTATCCTCTGCTTGTTATATTGCAGTTAGAAACACTGCAAATATAAATGATTGCATTGCATTTCAGTCCTCATTAAAAGGAGGGAAAAACATTAAAATAAAAGCTGTAAGGTTTATAAGTTGACTACAACCAAGAAGTCTGAAGAATGCTGTTGTCATTTTTAGGCTTTTTTCATTACACTCTTTCTATGCAGCATCACTCTGACCTTGGCAGGACATCCCCTATTGAGACAGTGTTTTTGCGATCTGTTAGCCTTCTTTAGTCTTTGCCAAGTGCTGGTAGTGATGGGTTTTCAAACACTCCTTCCAGTGATGGAATTTCATATACCCTTTTCCCTAGCTTTTACTCCTTTCAGTAGTACTTTCTTTCCTGGTTACCTGGTAACATCAGCAGTGCATGCAATGTGGTATGTTGAACTAATTGCCAATTAAATAAGAGGGAAGGCCAAGATCTAACAGAAAATCATTGTGCACAGTTCATTAACTGCATTTCACAGAACCCAAATCGTGCCACAAGATTTTTAAAAACATTTAAGGGATGAATGTTTTTTTTTTCCATAATACTGAATAGATACAAAGCAGAGCAGAATGGAGAGATATTCAAAGTAGCAGTTTCTGGGTTTTTCATCCCTTCCCCACCTGAGGGCAGATGTCTGTACAGGTCAGTCATTTCTGCAGGTTAGTTTATCTTCTCCTTGCGATGAATGACTTTAGAAAAGACATAGGTAGTGTAGGAGATTAACAGTATTCCAGCACTATGTATAAAAAAATGGCCTGCCTGGTGTCTAATGATAATAAACTAGGGAATACTAAATAAGACTGAGGAAAACTCTGCAGATGTCTTTCAGGCAGATTTTAAACTATTTGAGTGGCTTCAAAGAAAAACCATGAGAATAATGAAAGTATACGAAAACATGCTTCATGGTAAAGGTTCTTTACCATGAAGTATTTAGCTTACCATTCAGCATTTAACTTACAAAGATTCAGCTAATACTTGCAAACAATGATGAAGTACTATAAGACAAATCTTTTGTTTATCAATTAAAGGTGTAACAAGGCTGTTTCTGGATATTACTGACTCTTGATAAACTTGGGCAAGAAATGGAGTGACTGCATGCATATATCTGAATGTAGATAAAATGGCCAAAAATATAAAAAGAGACATGAGAAGTGATTTGTGTTTGTGGAATCAGTGGAAGCATAGAAGGTTGGAGGGTGAGCAGCATTTCATCTAGAGCAATGGGGTTTAAAGCATTTTAAGTGCTAATTGGTGGGAATGGGTAAAATACTTAAGAAAAAAGTATTGGGGAGCACCCAAAATAACATTTCAAATGCTGGTCCATCTGATAATTTCTGACTTCATAACTTGTAGTCAGAATTGTTAATCAAATGCATAGACCATCAAAAATGAATACCTGTAGTTAATGCCAAATTAATTAGTTAATGCCAAATTATACTGTCAGTTATATGCATAATTTCTTTTGACTGTAGTGGGAGTTGCAAACACACAGCTGGGAACAAAATTTGTCCCTTTAACCCTGCAATTTCAACTCTGTCTCCTCAGCTGAAGTATGTATTTCTCTGCGTGACTCTCTGCTGCTCAGCTAATGTTTACAAAACACGACTACATATATTCTAGTCTACCTAGTGGATACACAAAAATCTCCTTATAACATTATCTTTTTCTTTAAATTTTCACCTGTCTCAATTTTCTCTTTTTTTTTTTTTTCCAGTTTTTCTCCTTGAACTTTACACATTTTGTAGCAGAATCCATATCATCAGCCAGCACACTGTGAGCATAGTTATGTGCATCCTACATGCATATAGAAAAAGATTGGAGTTTTGGGTGGTCTACATTTTTCATTCTGCTAAATAAGCTATGGATTTTAGATAATAAATGAAATTTAAGGAAAAAATGAATTTTGATAATAAATTAGTGTCTGCGGGAATACAGAACGTATCTAAATGCTTGAATTATTTTTTTACAGACTATAAGACAATCTTGAAAATCTTTACTTCTTATGTTTGAATTATCAAGATGAAAAATTCTCTAAATAAGATGTTTGATATATGATCTATTGCATAAGCTTAAAATTTATCATCATATTTGCTTTTTAAGAGAGAAGCAGTGGCATATAGCCATAATACCTTGAGATCTATTTTTAATATCATTGCTGATTGAATGCTGAATAGCTGCCAGTTATAAAGAATTTGTTTTCATGCAGTTAGTTTTTATTACTGTGTGAACTGAACTTTTAAAAATATAGTTCATAACATATTATCATCTCAAGACCTTTTGTTGCTGAAACAGCTATATCAAAAAAAATTTTTTTTTACAGTCATTTCTCTCTGTATTTTTGGTCACAGCCTTGTTTGCAGTTGCCACCATCGTTTTTAGTATTCAAACACAAAGCAGGTTGGAGGGTTTTTTTTGCTTCTTAGGAGCAATTAAAAATGCTCTTATTGATTTACTTTGAACCTTACTGTAGCCTAGCAATTTAATCTGTGGTCTAATGGTGACCTTTCTTGAATGCACTGAAAGATGATGCTATAAAATGGAGTAGTTAAAATCTCAAAACCTGACTTTTACAGGCTAAAGGAACAAGTGCTTAAGTCAACAGTCCTTTTGAAAAAGTCTGGAGATCCTGGCTTCTGGATCAAGGCTTGCCAGTGTGAAAACATAGCATCCCGCTCTAGGGAAGCACTGTGCCAGGACATCATCTCCTGGCTCCTTACTGTAGCTCCAGTTCTTAAAACATTGTGAGAGCTCCGAGGCAGGCCAGTAAATTCCACCCAGCTGCCTCAGTGCTTAGCCCAGTACTCTATGCTTTGCTAAAATGTACCTTACAAGAGAGATTTTAATATCTATTTGAAGACCTCAAGAACTGGGGATGTCACTATATTCTTTGCTAAAATTTTTCCATACATCCAGTTGAGGTCACTCAATGTTCACTTTGCTTTTTTTTATTATGCTTTCCTCTAATAGAATAAAGGACTTATTTTTGTAACCAATATTTTCAGTCCATACTAATGTGCTGTAGTCAGGATATTCCGGAGTCGTCATTTTGGTATGCTAAACAGGCTGAACAAGGAAAATGCTTGCCATAAGGCATTTTCTCCACTACGCTTGTATATATATGAATATAAAAGATCTCTCTACACACTTTTTCTCTTTTAATAAATATCATCCAGCATTATAATTATTTACAGTGTTCTGAGTTACACTAGTTCCAACTAAGGAGCAAATTCACATAATAACTGCACTTCTTAGTCACTTAATATCTAAGAGATACACAGTTCTTTTAGCCACAGCATTGTCCTGGAAATCCAACTTAAATTGCTTTTCCCCTGTGTCCCCTAGATGTTTTTCAGAGTTGCTATTGTCCACAGTGCACCCAGTCGGCCTTAATAATTTATTCCTTACTGCACTGAACGCTAGTTTTCTAAGCATTGTAGAATACTGTGAGCACTTTGTTCTTATTGTTAACTTTCTTAACTTTTTTTTTTTTTTTTTTAATCTGCTAATGTAACAGGAGTGATTTTGTATTTATTTCTAAATAACAAATATTATCAAGCTGAACTGGTCAAAACCTCCTGTGGAATGCAATTTCCTCTTCTGTTTCCTTCCCTATGTTTTATTAGGTGGGAAATACTCAAGACATGTAAGCTTTGATTTGAGACCTGTCAGAATGAACATCAATAAAGTTCTGAAAGGAAAGATGTCAGAAGGGAAGTTTCTGATGTTAAAGTGACCCTAATATATGATCTCACAAAGATACTCTTTAAAGTGTCTTCTTGAACTGAAGGAAAATTTTACAATGTCTGCTGTAGGATGCTAACAAGAGCTGTCAGACTTCTACTTGTGTGTTCTTTTCAGATCTATCATATGTCTGCTGGGATTTAGGAAGAGGGAATGGTTATATACTACACAAAAAATGAAAAATGAATCAAAATCTGCAAAAACTGTAACAAGTTTGTGGTTTAAGCACTAAATAACCCTTTAGAACCATTTTCAAGATAAAAATTCCATTGATTTGAGCTGAATTCATTAAATTGATTCTGGTAAAATCACTTCCACATAACCCTTCTTGAAATTCAAAAGATTTTTTTACTTGATAATGTGATGCCAATGTGAAGACTTAGCGGATTTGGTATATTAAGTCTAATTATGATACTAATGTGTATGTATCTTTGATTCGCAAATATAGTGCTTTGCTTTTAGTTAATTTAGTATTAATAACGGTGGATTGCTATGTTTTTACCTTTTGCTTTAGTTAAGTAGTTTAAATCAAATTTATGAGACATAGGATGAGTCACAATTTTATTTCAGAACATAAGGGAGACTCAGAATTGCTGATATTGGTCACTTAGACTATTATCTATTTCTTTTTACATGTAATTGAAATGCATTTGGTTTTTATTGTAGACACATACTCTTTGCAGGATAAATACAAATTGCTAAGTGTGGCCATTTTTAATAAAAAATATTAATGATCTGTAAGAACAAATAATATTTAGATGTGCAATGAAGCATAAAATAATGGTACTAAAAATATAAACACTTAGGGAAAGCATCTGACCCATTATATGTTATAGCCCAGTACTATTTTGTCAGGAGTAAACTTGTGCATTTGTTACTGGGTTCTTCAAACAATATACCACAAAACACACATCAAGACAGAGGGAGATCAATGGTAAACAAGGATAGAAAATCTGCTTACTTTGATTTTTCTTTTCAGTCTTCTGAATAGAAGTTTCTCTTCTGATAAGATGTGAAGGCAAGTAAGCGATATATTCTTCATATAATTCACTTATATAATCTCTTTGTAATCTCGAGTGACAAATATGGTAGCATAGATGAAGAAAGTTTTTTTTTTTTTTTTTGCCTATATCAATAAATCAATTCTTGACAATGCTACAGTAGTTACAGGCAAAGTGTTTTTTACCCACGTCAAATGGGAGAAATTTAGAGTTTATTCAATTATAATGTGCAACAAAGAGGTAAATTCAGGTACATTATTTATTACTGCATTGCTGATGCTTGGGCTGTCATTTGCTCTTTTCCATCCACAATAAATGGCCATAGAGTTCAGTTTATAGACTGAACTACTGGGTACTCTGCTAGCACCAAGCAAATATGCACTTAAGTATAGCAAAAAGCAGGGACGATGCTTCATTGTCAAGGTGGATATTAAAGTGGTCTTTGCTATGTACTCTGTTAGGGGAGCTGATGACTCCTGTAATTAATGTTTCTGCATTTCTTCTGAATTTAATCTTACCATGAAAACTGGGTAAGATTTATCCCCACAGAATACCTAACACAAGTTCCATCTCAGACAATTAGCTTTCACTATTTTTCATGTCCTTAAATCTGATCTTAATTCTGTTTCTACTCTAAGAAAGTAGAAAACTGGAGTTAATTTTTGAAAGGAACAACTTTGAAATGTACAAGTCAAAATGATCACCCAGAAATTATTCCTAATTTCCTGGTTCTGGAGTCTTAAGCCATCATACTATTTCCTTTGTACCACTGTGTTTAAATCCTTCAGTACCCATATGCTTTACTGAATGACAAGGGACTATATGCTTCTGTCTCTCCTCAGTATCTTATTTCTGCTTAAGAGTGCAAAAAATGATCTGCAAAAGTTTGAGTGTTAGATCCTGTGATAGCTCACAACTAATGAAATTTTAGCTCTTAAAAATTGTCAGTGCATTTCTGTGATTGCTATAAAAGAAAAGCCAGATTGCAGCATTAAAATAAACCACTGAATCTGAAACTGTAATGTAAGATATCATCTCTTGATTAAGAAAGCAAGCCATGCTGACTTACTGTCAAATTTTAATATCTTAGAAAAGTAGTTTTCAGTTATACCTGAAATAGAAGCTATCAAAAATTGCCTATGTGACCTAGAGCTACTCTGTGTTAAAAAAAAAAAAAAAAAAGAAAAATGTGATACATAAAACTGTGTTGCAAAATGCATGGTGAGTTTGATGATGTATATCAGATTTTGCAGGTAAAGAGCTAAATGTGTTGCTCACATTAAAAGTTCTTTTTTCTTTCAATACTGTTGGTACTGTCATGAGAATTATATATATTTTTTTATGAACATTTCAGGACATAAAGCATATTATAATACACATGTATGTTTTAATATATATATTTTTATTGTAATATTTTGAGAAACAGAAAGACCAAATGACCTAATATGTGTTGCCATAATGATTCATTTGACAGATGCATTAGCAGACCACAGAATGTGATACACAGCAGGTTTTGGTAGTTATAAATAGCAGCATCTTTCACATTGCCTTTTTAGATGACTAATTATGCATACTGGAGTATGTTGTCATTGTGTTTCCATCAGTACCAAAGCACAGAGAAGCCAATGAAAGTAATGATGCTATTTCAATTTCTGATATTGACTATTATGTGTAACATTTTGTCTGTTCTTCTCTTCTAATTTCATCTGTACATCAGGGAGATTATTTTTTTTTTCTGAAAAAATAATAAGGTAATGTGAAAGGTACCTTACATGCTTCACCTGTTAAAGTAGTTCAACTGAATATTTGAAGTATTTATAAAAACATGAACACATCGGGGACTAAAGAGGTCAGGGTGGAAGGAAAACAAGCACAGAAGAATGTGTGTGCAAAAGTTCATAAATTAAAGCACTTTCAAATGATTTTATATAAAGAAGTTAATGTGTGGATATTCTTGATTTGTAAATGTACCAATACATCCCCTAAGATATCAGATAGCATTTTCAGGATAGAAAAATATGTGTGCAGGGACTGTAGGTAGATGTTTAATGGAGTCTGTAGTAATTCCCTTTTGCTGCTTGGAAGAAGCTAGAGTTGCTGCAAGATGTTATGGTATACTTTGCAATCAACTCCTTCTAAATGAGACGGTTATTTTGAGTTCTTGGCATATTGCCATACTAAAATAACATCTGTGAAAGAATACACTTGTATGTTACATTCAACAGAATAATTATCACCTAAAATATATGTAATTATTTGAAATTAGCCTATTGGAATTAGAATTACTTACTAATGTGACTTTGATAACTATAAAGAAATGTCTTTTTTTTTGTGTCTGACTTGCCTAATCTGTATTTATCTACATATCAAAATGTATTTTTTGCCACAACAATGTGAAAATTGGAACAAGATCTTTAAAATACAGTTTTCTAGACTTCACTCCTGCAAACAGATAAGTGCCTCCTGTGATTTTGCTCTATGTGTTCATCTTATACTTAAGTGTATTCTTAAGTGTATTTCAGACATTTTGATAGAACAGACCTTTAGCTCTCAATTGTCTGTTGTTTTCTTTTGTTTGTTTGTTTTGTTTATTTATTTTTTCCTTTGTATTTAAGGAAAAAAAAAAGCAAAGCAGAATGATTTGTTTATGTAAATTCAAGTGCTTCTCTCTTTTGCACTTGTTTGTAGATATATTAATTGCTTAGATGTGCTCTGAAGTGGTTCTCTGGACTTGATGCCCACTGGCGATCGCTCACTGGTATATGCACCCACACTGTATTTGTGTTCCAGCTTCTGCGGTGTCCCACACAAGTCCCTCCAGTTACTGCCACCATGGACACCTGGGCCCTTCAGGCTCATGGTCCTACTTCAGGCTGGTACACACACACACACACACACACACACACATGCACACAGGCTAGAAAGCCTCTCACCCAGGAAAATAGTTAGAGATGGAATTTATTAAGAAAACAGAAAACGCTTTGCTAATCAGGGAAGGGCATGGCCAGACGAGCATACTCACCAGCCCACTCTTTACATACAACCAGACACTTTTATCCCATTATGCATTTATTTTCCCACATTAAGTCCTCCCCATTTCACCTCAAAGTGATTCAAGGTTATTTTTTTTCATGAACAAGACTTTAAATCTTCAAGGAGCTTGGAAAAAGATTTTATCTAAGCGTGGCGTAAACATATCTAAGTAAACATGGCTAAACATATCTAAGTAATGGCATCAGTATTCTTTCATTGCCATGTGAAGATCTGATTTATGGTATTTCTCAGATCTAGTAGTTTTGACCCTGGGATTCATCCAAAGGCTGTTCTAATCATAGAACCGTAGAATGGTTTGAGTTGGAAGGGACCTTAAAGATCATCTAGTCCCAACAGGTCTGCCAACAGCACCTTCCGCTAGATGAGATTGCTCAAAATCCCATTCATCCCAGCCTTGAACACATCCAGAAATGGGGTATCCACAACTTCTCTGGGCAACTTGGAAGAATTTCTTCCTTGTATCTAATCTAAATCTACGCTCTTTCAGTTTAAAGCCATTCCCCCTTGTCCTATCACTGCATGCCCTTTTAAAAAGTCTCTCTACAGCCTTCTTGTAGGCCCCCTCTAGGTACTGGAGTGCTATCATATGGTCTTCCCAGAGCCTTCCAAGCTGCACAACTCCAACCTCTCAGCCTGCCTTCACAGGAGAGGTGCTCCAGCCCTCTGATCATCCTCATGGCCTTCTGGACTTGCTCCAATATGTCCATGTCCTTTTTGTGCCTGGGGCCCCAGGCCTGGTTACAGTGCTCAGGTGGAGTCTCACAAGACCAGAGTAAAGGGGGACAATCACCTCCTGCAACCTGCTGGCCATGCTTCTTTAGATGTAGCCCAGGATACAGTTGGCTTTATGGGCTGCAAGTACACACTGCTGGATTAAGTTGTACTTCTTGTCAAGCAACACCCTCAGGTCCTTCTCCTCAGGGCTGCTCTCAATCTATTATCCACCAAGAGTGTATCTGTGCTTAGGATTGCCCCAACCCAGATGCAGGACCTTGCACTTGACCTTGTTGAACTTCCTGAGGTTCACACAGGTTTGCTTCTCAAAGTCCCTCTGGATGGCATCCCTTCCCTCCAGCATGTTGACTACACCACACAGCTTGGTGGAATCAGCAAACTTGATGAGGGTACACTTGATCTCACTGTCCATGTTGTCAACAAAGATGTTAAACAGCACTGGTCCCTATACCCACCCCCGAGGAATACCACTCATTATTGGTCTCCACTTGGACACTGAGCCATTGACCCCAACTTTTTGAGTGCAACCATCCAGCCAATTTCTTACTCACTGTCAAATCCATGTCTCTTCAAAGACAAGGATGCCATGCAGGACAGTGTCAAATGATTTGCACGAGTCCAGGTAGATGACATCAGCTGCTCTTTCCTTGTCCACCAATGTTATAACACCATCATAGAAGCCTACCAAATTTGTCAGGCATGATCTTCCCTTAGTGAAGCCATGTTGGCTGTCACCAATCACCTCTTTATTTTCTATGTGCCTTAGTGTAGTTTCCAGGAGGATTTGCTCCCTGATCTTGCAAGGCACAGAGGTGAGACTGACTAGCCTGTAGTTCCCTGGGTCTTCCTTTTTTCCCTTTTTAAAAATGGGGGTTGTGTTTTCCTTCTTCCAGTCAGTGGGAACTTCACCGGGCTGCCATGATTTCTCAAATATGATGGACAGTGGCTTAGCAATTTCATCCGCCTGTTCCCTCGGGACCCCTGAATGCATCTCAACAGGTCTCATGAACTTGTTCACCTTCAGGTTCCTTAGAAGGTCTCAAACCTAGGGTGGTTCTTCATTCTCCCAGTCTCCTGCCTTTGCTTTTTGTGACCTGAGTGCAGGGTGCACTCTTGACAGCAAAGACTGGGGAAAAAGGTTGTTGAGTACCTCAGCCTTTGCTACATGTATATCCCAGGTAATCAGGTCTCCCATCTCCTTCCAGATAGGGTCCACAATTTCCCTAGTCTTCCTTTAATCGCCAACATACCTATAGATGTTTTTCTCGATGCCCTTGATGTCTCTGGCCAGATTTAATTCTATTAGGATGTTAAGTGATCTAACCTGATCCCTGTCTGCTTGGACGATTTCTCTGTATTTCTCCCAGGTTACCTGTCCTTGCTTCCACCCTCTGTAGGCCCCCTTTTTGTGTTTGAGTTTGGCCAGGAGCTCCTCATTCATCCATGCATGCCTCCTGTCATTTTTGCCTGACTTCACTTTGTTGGGGTGCATTTCTTCTGAGTTTGGTGGAGGTGATCCTTGAATATTCACCAGTTTTCTTGGACAGCTATTCCTTCCAAAGTTTTATGTCACAGTACTCTATCAAGCAGAATCCTGAAGAGGCCAAAGCCTGTTCTCCTGAAACCCAGGGTAGTGAGCTTGCTGTGTGGTACATGTCAATGCATGTCCTCAGCTGATGAAGCATTAAGAGAGTGTTCTATTTATTCTGTGTGCCTCTGGGGCTATGTTGTGGTTGATGGAGAATATATACATGAAAATTATCAACTGATAATTAGCAGATGAAAAACTAAGTTTTCCCAAAAACTGTGTTCATCTGAAAACTATGGAAACAATGCTTTTGTTGTAGGTAATGAAAAGTATGATAATAGTCATTTATCTTCTGAAATATTCAGTCTACCTCATGAGTAAGCATTCTTGAAAAGCAGTCTTTAAAACTTAGAAAACATTCAAAATTGTGTATGGTAGCTCAAATATGTAAAAAATGACAATGGATCTCACCAATAGCTATTATGAAATGTGTAATCTTAAGCCAAAATGCACAAATAACATATTATTCCAAAATGCAGTAGCAAGTTCTTGTAAACATTGAATTGATTTTCCTTTTTTCTCCTGTTTGCAGCTGCTAGTCTGATTCAAATTGTTTATTCACAGGATGAAAGAGATGTTTTTAAGCATTCTCAACAGTTGCAAGTGATTGATGTAAATTTAAAAAAAAAAAAAAAAAAAAAAAAAGCTACTCTGTTTTAAAGAGAGTTGCTAGGAAACATGCAGTTTGAAGATGAAATCTCCCACTGAGCTTCTCTTTGGCTGTAGAATAGGAAATATGTTATAGGGTGTCCTGAGTTACCAATTACGTGGATAAACTGTTAAATTTTTATAAATATAAATACATCTGCCATGAACTTATTGAATACACGATTCATTCCCATATCTTCATTTAGTTATGAATTACAAGGTATTACTAAACTTGAGAAAATGTGAAAATCAGATAGAAAATGCCAAAAGAGCTATGAATGTTTTCATAATGTTATTTCATTTTCTGAAACATCAAATGAATTTTTTCTTAGATATGGATCTAATGTATTTGAGATTTAATTTCAAGATGATCTTCTGAGTACTCAAAGCAATCAGCATACCCATTCTTTTATTTTTTAAACTTAAAATCGAAACTGCAAGGATAACAACAATTATTGTGTTAATTTTATTGGAGAAGTATATTTTGCCCCTTGAAAGTTGTCAGATGAAGTAACCAAAATATTCTCTTTATCATATGAAAGAGTGCATACTTTTAGTAATTGATATTTATTTGTATTCATGGTGACTTTTTTTCATGCTATTTTTAGAGCAATGGGTGTGTTCAATTATCTTGGATGCAAGGGTAAATTATTTGGGCTTTAAGACACAAATGGGAGCTAGTATAGGAACAGAGCAATGTGCTGTTCTCTGTGATACTCTGTGTTTGGCAGGGGTTTATTGATTTTTGTTAGCTGAAAATTTCTACCAGGCAATCTATAAGCAACATAGCCCTTGCAGCATACTTTCAGAAAAGCATGAGCAATGTCTGTGAAGAACAGCAGTAAGTGATCTTTTTCTTATTTATTACCTTAGAAGAAAGAACAGCCAGTTGCTGATAGAGCAAAACTTGTGAATAGGGACTTGGAGAACTGGCTGCCTGGCCCTTTGCTACTGACATGTTGATTAAGGACAGTGCTTCAGTACAGCTGAGCAACACTGTTATCTGAAGGTATCTGAAAACAAAACCTTTTTGCAGCTCAATGACTCATGAAAAGAAACTAAGCTGTATTAATAATTAATAGCAAAGCTGAGTTGTTGATCTTGCTACAAATTAGGATATGCCTAACCTTTCTAAAAAATATGTTTGTAATAGCAGTCAGTACTAAATGACAGAGTCATTGATTAACTGCAACATGAGATAGGCATGTGACCACTTGTAGGGAAAAGAATCCCTTGTAGGGAAAAGAATCTTTATTTATAATGAATTGTGAATGCAAATAAGACATCTTATTAGTTGCATGAGCTGTTTGAGAGGACCAACTAACAGAAAGTCCAAACAAAGAATGAAAAAAAAAAAAAAAAAAGAAAATGGAAGGGATGAGGTTGCAGGCAAGCAAAGTCCCATAAGGCTCCTTAATTGCTTAATCAAAAAGCAAGAGTACCTACTGAGCAACCAACTGAAGAAATTACTGAGTCTTGAAGTCTGATTCTTAGATGTGTAAATACAAAAGAAGCAGGAGGGTTAAATCCACAGTGTGAATAACTACCAGCATGTTTTCCTATGTTAAAAAATAGTGCATTAGAAAATTACAATGAAAAACAGCTTGTACCAATGAGGTTGCAATTCAAGTATGTGTTATCTTCTGTACCTTACGTCAGTCTTCTGCAATAACATATTTTTGTTTCTTCTTATTGGCTTTCTGTTTTCTTGATGCCTTGATAAGGTGCTATGACTTTCAAGTGCAAAAGGCACAGCTCTAACACGTCTAGAGAAGGAATTTATTATCTTCTTTATGCTTGGTTATTTGTGCTTATTAATTTAGCCTAAGTATATTAATGAACAGAAGCATTTATTTATTTATTTACTTAACAATATGGAAAATATAGAAGATTATCTTATTTATGGGCCATCAAGTTGAAGGGTTTCTTAGCTGGCTTTTGTTCATGTGAAGTAAAGAAAGCAGCTATACTCTTTTTAAAGAGTGGTATAGAAAATACTAGAAGCACACTTCTGTTGGTGACTCACTGTTTGGACCAATGGTCAACTACTGAAGGCAGCAGCATGAGTTTTGAAAGGCAGAAATTTGAAATTGCATTTACATTTGAACAAATCTGGCAAAAATGTAGAGTATAATTATAGGAATCAAAGGTGATCAAAAGGAAATAAAGCATTTTTATACAAGCCTTTCTGAAGCGAATTAAGGCCACTTATTGACTTTAAGAGATAGACAGCTGTCATCTAAAATCTTTTGTAGACACAACAGTGCTATAAGAGCAGAGCTGACTTGGAAGTTTACTTACAGTAATCCCAGAGCACTGTAATGAGATAAATCTGTGTAGTGGGAAGGAGCTTAGCTGTCATGACTTTTCTGGTAATAGAGAAGAGCAGAAAACACTAGTGGTTAAAGTATTGGTTTCAGAATTAGATCGAAGGTTTGGGGATAGTGTTTGAGAAGACAGACTTTTGAATAAGATGTAATTCACCTCCTAATATCACAGTCTAACCTAAAATTCAAAAGCTTGACTGATTACAAAATTAAATTGCAAAGACCAAAATAGTAGATGACCATGGGTGATACTATAAATAGTATATGATGTGCATCATTATTTTATTTAACTTCAAAGGTTTGATGGTAATTCTAAATACTACGTAAGTAATAAAATTTTTGAGGAGCTACTAATCATAGCAAAAAAAATGCAACCTCTTCTAAGAAAATCAGGATAACAAGCAGTTAAATGCTTACTAAAATCAGTAAAAGAGCCTGAAATAATAATAATAATAAAATATAAAACACTGATTAGGTTGAAGTATTGTGTTGCTCCTAAAAAGCTTTGATTATAAGTTTCCACTGTGTTAATTTACTAGTAAATTATTGCAATTATGTATATTCATGTTTTGAAAAAGGGTGGAGAACCCGAGATTTCCTCTAGATTTTTGTATTTATTTATAGTCTAATCTGGACGGAATTTCTACCAATTCTAAAACCTGAATGTGTGTAATTATAATGATATAGCAGGAAATGAGAACTGCAACAAGAATCTTGATTTACCTCTCTTAGCTGTGTGTACCAAGCCAGAGCTCCTAAACACTTTCCTTTGCCCCCTCTCCATCAGTTCTGTGCTAGGGATTCCTAAGGGGGAGCTCTGAGGAGATGCCAGGGGCTGATGCAGCTCCCATGCTGAAAGCCTAAGGAAAGGAAGATCTCATTATGGTAAAAGCCGAGATTTACTAACACACACAATTTGATGACATTTCTTCTTCCACACTCTTCCAGTCTTGAGATATCTATTGTTAATTTTCTAGTATACAGCTGTGAGCTGATTCTCTGTTTTTCCCAGCTCCTCCCTTTTCACTTTGTGGTAGTCTAGCTGATACACAACAGATTAAATAATCTCCCCCATCTGTATCATATCTTTTCCTTCAGTCTTTTGGTCTCTTGCTGTGGGTAGTACAAACTCCTTATCCTCACGTATCTTCATCTACCTTCATTTCCTTCTCCATTGCTTTTCCTCTATATCTTTCTTTCTGACTGCCCCTTTGGCTTAGTTTATTATTTCTATCCTCCCACACTTCAGTTACACGTCCCGCTTAATGTTCCTTCCCTCTGTGATGCTGACTTCAGTTTCTTTGCTTACTCTTCATCCCCTTAACATCCCCACTCTTGCTTGCATTTTCACAGTAGACCTCTATCCCTCTGTATATCCCCACTCTATCTTAATTTCATATCTAGTAGTTCCTGTAGTTTAGTGGCACTGCTTTAGATCTCCTGATCTTTATTCATCTGACTGGTTTACCTGCTCTTTTGCCTTTGCCTTTGCTTTTGTGATTAGATTATATTACACTTTATATTCTTGCAAAGTGATGATGTCATCTACAGGTTTACATTAAGTAGGGAAATGATGTCAAACCATCTATTTCATAGCTGTAAAGCAAGTGGTTTTGCTTCTTAATGAAGGCAAGAGTAAGCAGTGAAGACCTGAAGAAAGCTACACAGAATAAGGAAGAAAATGCAGACATTTTCCTAAAAGTTTTTTGTTGTTGTTGTTGTGTTTGTTTGCTTGTTTGTTTTTGAGAGAGAGAGAGATTAAAGAATCATTGTGATTTGGTAGTATAAAGAGGCAGGTCTTTCCTTTTGTCCTGGGAGCACCCAGATCATAATGAAGCATCATGAGACACTGCAAGTCTCCAGAGCAGTTCTAGGAGGTCCCCATGCTCAAAATTGAATGTGCTTTCTATTCAGCAGCCAATGTCCCAGTTTTTCCCCACTTCCTCTGGGAGGACCACATTCCAGACAGCTATCCAGGAGTTTTCTTGAATCTAACAAGGCAAAGGCCCTGTAGTCATGTTTTGGGAAACTGAACTGAAGAAAGGATATAAGTGTGCTAATGAGCATTAGATAGTAATTAAAGTGTACACATTTGCAGTTAAGTGCTTGCTCATTTTATTTTATATTTTTAAAATCTCTTACTCATTTGCTAAAATTATGATGCTTTGTTGTTAGAAAAAGAGGATAGTATACTGTGCAGGTTAAATGGTGTAGAACCAGACAAGCAATCATTCTCTCCTTTTACAGGGCAGAAAAGTGAGTCATACTAATGACTTCTTTTGTTAGGGAATGATTTTTACTTAGCCAACAATAGCCTTCTCTCTCTGCAAGGAAAGAAAAGATGAGAGCTATAAAGGAAAAAAGGCAATGGATGACACCACATGAGCATTGCAGCTCACAGTGCTGCTTCCACTGGGAGTGCTGCTCCCTCAAATTCTCCTGGGTTCACACTTGGGTAGCTGGGTAGTAGCATCACATACAGTCACGCTGCTTCAGGCATACAGAGGATAACTCGTGTGCTGTCTCATCTAATAGCAGGCAGTTCTGCTGGAATTCACCAGAGCAGTGTGAAGCAGTCTGACTTCTCATCCACAAGCTGAGATAAATCAGCAGAGATGTGCTGTATACGCAGAACTCACCCAGCTGAAATAAGTGAGAGCAAGGAAAGAATTTTAATCCTGGTAGGGGGGATATCTTTATATCTGAATAAAATGAGGTATTTATAGCATTCACTGACACAATTTTTATTTACTGAAATTTGAAGCAGTGCTCAGACTACATCTTCTGAGCCACCAGAAAGGCATTTTCAGAGAGCTAGAGATAAGAGTAGCTTTCCAGAAAGAACTTGAGTTCTGCAAAAGAGAGGGAGGAGGCATCTTCTGTCTGCAGTAGTGCCTATAACGTCAGAGAGAGTGCACAGGTTTACTCTTAGTAGTTTCATCTGTTAATACATTTGAACACAGCTATTATCACCCTGAGTTACTGTGTAATTATTACTGTTCCCAACGGAGTTACTGTTTCGTTGCTGTTTAATTATGTGCATTATTTCAGAGGGACTGTGCAATTTAATTCATGTCATTGAAATATGTGTTCCAGGAGAGGCAGTGTCATACCATGAGAACCTTCATAGTCAGGATCTAGATACTGGACACGTATACAAAATTGTTTGTTGATGTAACGTACCTCTGAGGAGTCATACAGACACAGCATTTCATACCTCTCCCATTTTAAGATGGATGCCTAAAATAGCTGTGAATATCCTTTGTTTAGTAGAGAAAAGGATAATACTGGAGTCTAAAGAAAGTTCAGAAGCAAGAGAGTAACATTGGTTGAATTCTGCCACTTGGATCTGCCTACAGTATGCATACGTATTTGTTGCCAATGTGAGAGTTTTTTTCCAGGGAATATTTCTAAATCAATCCTACCTTTTGGGATCACTGTACAGGTCTTGTTTTGCTGAATAATGTTTTCATGTAACAGCCATGATTTTCACAACTATTAGTACAGTTTAGACATGCTTGTTAAAAATATTTCAACTTTACAAGAGAACAAGAGTCCAGGTAAAAGGTAGAAGCCGTGGTCAGAGTCATCAATACCTGTAATGGGCAACTGGAAATCAGTAGCATCAAGACTGCATCCCACAAAAAGTGACAAAGGCATATTAACATGTGCTAGAGTACTGTACTGAAGGGTATTTAACTACACGTGAGCATATTCATGTAATGAAATAGTAACAAAATTTATAAACTTATTAGAGCAGGTAATATTTTCACATACCCAATATATGACAATATTCTGTCAGGGATGGAAGCCTTTCTTTGTGTGAAGGCCATAACTTAAACAGTGATACAATAGAACCAATCAAGAGAAGACAGGAGGAGTATGAACAAGATATGATGGATATAAAAGGGTTATATATGTGTTTTTATTTATGCATGGCAAGAAATCCATTAAAGAAAAAGGAAAATTACACACTTCAAAAAAGTTAACACATTGCCCTAAAGAAACAGATAACAACCACCATACAGAAGGCAAAGCTAGCAAAAAATTGCTTGAGAGAAGTAAAAAGTGTTAAGTATTTAGGAAAATGGTATCTAAAATCTCAAAATATTCAAAAGAAGCTGCATGTTCCTGTAGTTTCAATTTAGTATACATACAGGAAGAATTTCTCTCATTGGGAGAAAATAAAGCTTTAAATATGACATTACAATAATCATTATGTTCAGCAATGAAAAGGAAATGCATAAAAACGAATACTGCCTTTCCATAAGATCATAAATTGTATGCTAAAAGTTTTAAAGGAATGATATACTAGACAACTTAAATGAATCCTTAAAAAGATTCATATACTTTGGTTTCACTGTATTTTTTTTTCTTGCAGACTTTGAAATCATTAATTATAGTGTAGTATTTACTGAGACTGGGGAGGACAGAATCTGCGTGTTCCTTATGTTGTTGCAAACTACAGAATACTTCAACATATCTAACACTGTAAAGTGTTGTCACAGAAACGATCTAGATCCCATGCAAGGCATACTTCTGATTTAGGAAGATTGATTTAATAAAGGATGTTCAGTACTGACAATTGCTATATTACTTACTATCACCAGGAAACCTGAGTATCCTTCAAGAGCATGCTGTCTGAATAGAAGAGATCATTATTTTAATCCAGAAAATTTGATAGTGCGTTTAGTGCATTTATTATCCAAAATAATCTATCCTTTAGTATTCTGTTTAGACAGATATTATGGCAAGCTGAATGTGATATGAGATAAAACCTTGTTTCAGAATTATTTACTCCTTTTTATTTCTCTCTCATCAGGTGGTTTTAGTTCTCTGAATACTGGTGTTGCACAGCAGAATTCCTTTTAAGATAATCTCAGAATAGAAGATAACCATGTGGTTCTTCATCGGTCACCTTATTACATTCTGTTTCATCTTCTGTGAGAGCGGTCATCTTCACGGTAAGATGACCTTCCATGTTAATTCATTTAACTGTTTTAAGCTGTGTTCATTCCAAGGTCAATTATGCTATTTGTATGGCTTTAGTTCATTTGTGTAGATACAATGAAATACTAAATGTGATTAAGGAAGCTGTAAGGAAGCATACTTCCTACAATGGAAGACATAATTAAAAGCTTGCAAAAATGAGATCTGAACTTTAAATTTGTTCTTGTTTATTCTCAGTTGGCATACAGAATTATTTTTTTCTCTATAGTCATCCAAGATTATAAAAAATGTATCAACCATCTAGTTGTGCACAGATAATCAACACATTTGGAAGAATGGAAATATGCCCACAAGAAGACACAATAAACAGAAAATTCTATAATGTAGACGTTATCTAAAATTCACAAAATCTGGATTTCCTGTCAGCACAGCATAGTGGTAGTTTTCAAAACATATGGGGCAAAAACTTGGGGCAATACTACATGTGCTGACTTTAATCTGAAATTATAAACAGTAAAACTTTTCATAAATACAGATGCAGCCATAAACATTAAAAATTGCAGGAGCTATGTCTCTAATATCTGAAACTACAGAGGTGTTTGCAACTCAAATTTTGGTTTAGCTCTAAAAGATAGAAGGATCTTTTTGGAAAGTTAAAATTAAAGATTAAAAACTAGTTTTTGTTCCAATCCTTCCAAACAACTTGAAATTTGTAAATCCTGTTTCAGACATCCTTGTCAATTTAAATGATGCTGGGTTTTAGTTGCCATTATGAATTGGATTGTCAACATAAATAGAGCTCTCCTCAAGAAAGAGAATGTTTTACTTATGTACAGACTGCATGGATTAAGATCAGAGCATGTAAAAAGCAAAATAATGAAGTTGTGCATACACAAAATGATGACTGAGATTTGAGAAGTGCAATTATTATGTAGTAATGATGCAGTTGTTTTCTAATGCATGTGAAGGTAGGCTGTAGACCATTCCCTACTTTGTGAGGAAAGTTATTCATAAAACTAGTTTTACTGCATGTCATAAAGCATACTGATATGTTTTTTGTTTTGTGTTCTTGTGGGTGGTGGCTGTTACATAATTATGTATTGAGTCTGTAATTGAAACAAGCACTTCATGATCTTGTTTAATCTGGCCTACCATTTCAGGTATCAACTCAACAATATCATAAGACCATATTGTTTGTATTACTGAGTCCAAAAATATGTTTAATATTTGATGTAAGCACACTACATTTAGGAAGTTACTATGTAGATCACAGGAGTGCTTATTCACTTAGTGAAAACACTATTTTATTCTATGAAGGGTTTAAACTTGGTTCTTTACTCCAAGTCTGAGTTTGCTGGACGATATACTTACACCTAATAAAAATCAAGACCTTTAAAATCTTGTTATCTCTTAAAACATATTTATTAGGTGTTTTAAGAGTTTTGTCCTTGTTAAGATAAGAGGGTTATTGATGGCACCAAAATAAAAAACTAAAATTCACAACTTTAATTTAATACTGGGCTTTTCCTGAAAAAAGTCTGTCAGCTATCACCAGTAACATGAGGTGTGATTTCATTTTAACAAAACTAGCCAAAGAAGTGCTGGAAATTGACTGATTAAAAAAAGGTGTGTGGGTCAACCACTGACAAAAAACATCTAGTTAATCTCTTGATGGTCAGCTATGAATGATCAACTAATGATGAATGCTATTGTGTATTATGTACATTACAGTTGTGCCCATAAGCCAGAGATCACAGAATCATAGAATGGTTTGGGTTGGATTGGAAAGGACCTTAAAGAAGATCATTTAGTTTCAACCTCCCTTGCTATGGCAGGGCCACCTCCCACTAGACTAGGTTGCTCAAAGCCCCATACAACCTCTGGGGCTTGGCATCAGAAGGTACCTCATGCCAGGTGCCTTAGAATGACATTGGAAGATGGTGTGCTATGAGTGTCACTAGCAAGTGACATAGAAAGAACAAAGATGAGTCTGATGATGTTGAATGTAGTTTGAGTGTGCACTGATATGGCAATATGCATTTTATCTTTCATTTGACTGTAATTGGCTTTGGTAGGTTCATGTGAGAAAAATAGAAGGCATTGGTGTGAAGAGTTTTGAATATGAGGAGGTTCTAATAGTGCTGGTTGTAGAAGGCTTTTCAAGTTCAAAGAAAATTCCTAACTTATCTTTTGGTAAGGAGTAAATCCGGGACTTGCATACATTTTTCATCTAAAGTCAAAGATAAAACTTACTGCCACCATTAAGGACTACAGCACCATGCTCCAATGTGGAGGATTCATAGTCTTGTACAATCACAGGGAGTTCGTTATCTCTAATGCATTATTAAAAGGCTGAGTAGCACACACACACTCAGCTGTTGGACCAGCTCAACTTTGCATAAATAATTAAATACCTATTTGAGTTAAGTCTGCTGCTGTCATCTGGGAATTTTAGCGTCCTTTTAGATTACATAAATATGAATCTGCAGTCTTTGCTCTGCCCTAGGACTTGAATCTTGCTAGAGGATTTCTCATTTCATATGAGTGCTAGAGCTGCTGGTAGTCTTAGCAAATTTTCTCTTTCAATGTATTTCTTGGCAATGTCATGGAAACCAGAAAATGCATAGCTACAGTAATCAAGGTGAAATAAAAGGGGTTGCTTGAAAATGTCACAGGATGGTTACAAAGAGAAAAATAGCTACTGTAGAGAAAGAAAGAGCACAATTAGGGTGATCAGGTCAAGTTTTAGGAGGTATTCTTCTACATGTGATGCCATTGAGGGGAATGCATTGTCAATAGTAATGGAGAATATGGAAATTGAGGGCAGTTTATGAGTAAAGATCAAAAGTTTTCATTTCAGTGACAAGATAAATCAAGGATCATGGTGAATAGACAAGTTAGCAGTAAAAAGATTGCTTCAACATTTTTTAAGAAAACATGGGCTTTCCTTTGAAGTATTTTTGGCTCAAGTTGTCTCCTGTAGTCCCAGATGCACCGTTCTAAGGTGATTCTACATGAGTTGCCTTAGGGCAAACTGATCCATGACCAGAATCACCAGATAAGGATTTTGCAACCCATGGCTCCTAAACAGACCTACTATATGAACTGCTCTAGGGTCAGGAAACACGTACTTTTCAGAGTCAATGTCTAACTATACGGTCTGTCTCGAGTACAAAGACAGCTGCCAAAAAGGTTTAAAGCATTAAGAATTCATGCTTTGGATAAAACCACGGAAGCTTCCAAGCATAAGTACTGGAAGTATCTTGGAAGCATGGAGGTAGGAAGCTGAAAACCAGAATGCTACCCTGACTTGAAATTTTCAGAATTTGGCCTGAAAGGATCACAGTTATTTTGGCACTCTGTAAGCCAAGGATTGTGACCTATTTTCAAACAAATCTTTTTCCTACTACAAGAAATTTACATTTTGTTGTTGTTGTTGTTGCTCCAAAACCAAAATACATGCCTTTTTAGAATTTTGGAGTTTTCTCTGGAACAACACCCCCGACTTCTATTTTATGATAATCAAAGGCCGAAGTTAAAAATTGTTTTAATTACAAGCCATTACCCATTAGAGTAGAATGTGCAGTTTCTTGAATGAAGTGAAGCAAACATTACATGAATAAGTGGATCAGAAGTTTAGACAGAAATCATCTTCTGCTATGAGACAGGAGGAATTTTTATTTTCCAGGTAAATTAATGTTTGAAATGTAGCCTTGCAGATATAAGTTGATGAAAAAGCCGTAAGTAATTTGGTCTTTCGCTTACTGATATAACAGACAGTTATAGTAAGGGTTGCTTTTCTGAGTACATTTGAGCAGTGTAAGGCATAGAAAGCAGCAAATCACTCCTCAGGGAACATCAAGATGACTGTCAGTCCACTGCCAAAAAAGTTATTTCACGCCTATTACTGCTAATATTTGACTCTTCTTCTCTTTCCTCTGACATGTGGGTTCTCTTCAACATATTCCTCAGAGGCCTTTGATTTCTTGTTATATTCATATCCTATTGACAAGTCTGGATTTTAGACTTTGCTTTCATCTGTCATATCCCATATGAATCAATGAACTAAACTGTATCTTCACGTGGGATAATAAATTGGGCCAAAAGAATTAAGAGTCTGATCCAAAATCATGCATGTTTTATTCTATTTTTTTCTCAAAAAAAAAAAAAAAAACTGCAGAGGGCTTACATTTTGTTGTGCTTAGTGAGTACTCAATTACATTTGTCTGTAGGAGGAATCAACAGCAAAAAACATTACACTGTCCAATATTTTATTTCTAATCAAACTTTCTGACTTGAGACTTCATGGTGCCAAGTCAGGCAGTATTTGATTTTGGGTCAGATCAAGACTCAAAATGCAGGTTTCTATTCTAGGAACTATTTTAGTTTGTGTAAAATGAGTTGATAGTCCAAGGGCAAAAATGTCAAAAGCACTTCTGTTATTTAGGGAACCTTATGCCTTATTTTCAAAAGTCACTAGGACCCCAAGCGAACGGGTAAGACGTAAGGGACATAAGGCTTCTCAATACAAGACAGTTGTGTTGATGTATAAATGGGGCTATGATTAGGCAACATGTTGAATTTTTAAGTACGTTGTTGGTATTTCTTATGCACTTGGAAGGCTTGTGTGAGGAGATTGTGCAGAGTAGCTACCACACTCTAAATACATTTCTAATTTGCTGAGCACTAGCTTTCCCAAAAGACCAAGCTGTTAGGTTCTTAAGTAACTTTTGAAATAGCACTTGTGTTTCTAAGGAGGAATCACCTAAATGACTTAAGAATCTGATAGTCAAATTTGAGCATGCTGAAAAGTACTTTAATTGGTATTTGTTGGCATTCCTACTGGAAGCGTGAGAAGAGAAGCAAACTTTATCATTTCATTCGTAGGCATAAGGATAAAATTGCTTTGCCAAGGGTTGGAGATTTTCATACTAGAAACTTGCTATAAAAGAAAAACTACATAATAAACTACATGGCTCATTAAGGACTTCATTGACACATGTGAGAAGGCTTAAGATAAGAGTAATTCCCCTGCCTTTGTCAGTCTGGATAAGTAGAGGAAGCCCTCCCAAAGACAATCTAACCCTTTCTTATAATATGAAGTGGCACTATGTGACTGGCTACTTTTTCTGTTTAAGTGCTGACTGGCTCTTGGTGATTGATGTCCCTTTAACATCTTGCTGGCTTTCATTGGTACCTCTTCTCCGTCAGGATAACAGAATCTTCTTTCTAGACTGCTAAATGCTGCATCATGAGTTTTATGGACTTGAACATGTTTGGCTTCAGCACATAAGCTACCCATAAATGCCAAGTGTAATTTTTCCCACCTGATTATTAGAGAAGTAAAAAAAAAAAAAATAAAAACCAGCCCCAAACCTTAAATTTTATATGGCTTGGGTTTTCTCTAGCATAGGAGGTTCAAATACATGTCGTGAACTGAGGTCTGAACTGTACATTGTTTAAAGATCTTTACCACAACATTTGGCATTATCCACAATTGCTAAAGAGAGATCTCTCTTTTTTTTTTTTTTTTCCTAATTAGTTCACTTAATACCCATTTGTCTGCTATGTCTCTGCTTGGGTGTTAGAAGATCATTTAATGCTACAGAAGGGCGTTTGACATTTGTAGATACATAATCATAACATGCTCTGTGGTCATAATGCTCAGAAACCTGAAAGTGCCTTTTTTACCTTCCTGCAAGCCTGGTAGAAATATTTTGGCTCATTCCCAGATCGACTTGGTCCTGAGCATGAGCTTCTCTTTCCTGTGACTTATTGAAAACGGTACAAGATATACTTCTAAATATCAAATGGTTTCTAGGCTTACAATGATGATATGGAACCTGATGAGTTAGTGATAGTTAAGATAATGAATGAATCCATTGCATTTATATATCCATTAACATTCAAGGTTAATCTAGCCATGTGCTGTGTCAACAGATCTTCATCCCTCTCTCATGTGAAAATATGTAATGAGATTCTACAGTGTCAGATCAATACTGATGATAGTGATACTGAATGACTGTCTCGAGCAGACACATTTAGCAATGCTAAATGCCAGAGAAATAGAGAAGTGTACAGGAAGCAGGAGCAGAAGGAGAAGACATTCAATAGAATGATAGAATAAAGTTGCTAATGAAAATAATTTTATATTGGTTTTCAGTGGGAGTGATGGGATTTCACTTCTTTTAGCTTCATTCTGGCATTGACCTCTGCAAAATATTTTACTGTAATTTGTTATCTATACTCATGTCACAATTTGCATTGGTTTTAGAATCAAGTTGATTCTTATCCAGCACAAGACTTGAACATGTGCTTAACATTACATTCACAAGCAATCTTGTTTATTTGGATCAACTTAGGTTCTTAAATTTTGTGATGAATTATGTTGCTGAAATAACGAGAGGCCTTTAATGAACTTTTATTGTTGTCTTATTATTATTGGCCTCCCATTATTATTTGCCAATATTATTATTTTACCCTTTCTAAAGATGAAGTTAAAGACCTTAATTTTTCCAGGAGTAGCTCTTGCAGACATCCCTTAGTAAAACTATATGCCATCTTTTGTTAAGAATATGTTTTCATGACGGTGAAATTAGGCATTTATTCATCAAAAAACTACTTGCTAACCTTCTTACAGCTATCTTCAAAAGTAACTGTTTTATGAACAGTCATTCTAAAAGAAAAATTAATATTTCTTTACATACTTGTGTTTGTTGTTTTTTTTTTTTAAGCAAAATGATTTTTTGCTGAAGTATGCAATCCATAGGTTAAAAAAAAAAACATTCAAATTTTTCTCCCTTTATTTTTCAGCAGTCTCTGTTAGTACCTGGCATTTTGGTCTTACTGTCTTAGAGTCTGATATTTTTCTACTATGCAACTGAATGATTATATTAAAGAAAAGCATGCACTGTCCAGAAGTATTTGGAGGATTAGGGACTTAGGATAGTTTCTGAACTGTAGTTTCTGAACATAAGGATTCGTATATATATATACGAATAGTATATAGTATAGAGTGTAGCACTTCATGTTTTGCTATCTTCCCTTCACTACATTTCAGTAATGTCTGTCATCATTTCCTCTTTCTTTTACATTTGGTACCTTACACGTTAATGTTTTTCTCTTTGACATGTGCAAGTTGTTCTTCCTGGATAAAGCGCTTTGTCAGTGGTGCCACATCTGGGAGCTGTTCCAGAAGCCTAAGTGCCCTAAAAACAGGAAATGCCTGCACCATTTTGTATCTGTTTTGTAGCTGTTTCCCCTATCAAGAACCAGTTACTTCTCTGTTATTTGTTTGTTTGTTTGTTTTTGTTTTGTTTTGTGTGTGTGTGTTTTAATTTAAGGATTTAGCAAGATTAAAGACACTGTAGAACAACTAAGGCAGATATGCAAATAGATACCCATTAAAATCACCATTGCATCATGTGAAGCATTTGGGTGAAGTAACTTAATCTTACATTTAACATCACATTTAGTCTACTTTGTATTTATTTGCCATATAACTACATATCCACCATTTCTGATCAACCCTTTAAATATACAACTTTTTAAAAATTTGTGTGGTAATACTGTCTACCAGTCATGACAATTCTGTTCTGAAAGTAAATTTGGGTCATTTTGTACATTCCAGAAATACAAAGCATTTATAACTTTGTGGACGAGGAAAAATATTTTTTAAAAATAGTTTTACTTCTAAATTAAGAATATTTCACAGCTTCTGAATGAAACGTGGGTTATAACTAGCCTGTAAGCCATCATGAAAAGGCGTATCTTGTAAAAAAAATGTAGAAAATTAAGATGTGCTTGAAATCTCTCACAGTATGATATCAAATTCAAAAATGAGAGTAAATGTTAATTGTAAATGTTAATTATTTGCTTATTATCATACTAACAACCTGAAGGTGCACTGATAAGCTGGTGTCTTAACATGGTTTAGTGCCCTATCTTTGAACGAGAGCCATTCAAGAAAATCATAGAAGACTAACTGTAAAATTACAATGTACTTTTCCCCTTGAGAATTGTTGGTTTTCTTCCACGTTTCTGTATTTAGATTAGATAGAGAATTGATTTCACAAAATGTGAAAATGAAGAAAGGAAAAGACAGGCAGAAGTCTGTACAAAGTTATTAAACGAGTAAATTTCAGGTTCCTTACAAAAGTGTCTCAGATCATATAGAAAGTAGCTCTCTGTGTACCTGTGGCAACTGGCCCTGAGCAGAAGAAAACAGATTATTTGGATGATGGTGGCTATTATATGTTAACTGTAAAATAATGTGCAATTATTAGCAGCAGCATCTACCAGCGGTCTTTGTTTCCCATTTTCCAAATTTTCTTCCATGTGATCCAAAAGTCATGATTAAGATCACTAGCTTTTTGCTACTCTTCCTGTGTGATATGTATCATGATTTCTAAAACTATCAACAAATTTACTTTAGGCAATTTACTCTAGGCATTTTGCTGTACTTGAACTTACTCCTTTAACTACTACTGCCATGGAAAACAATGCACCAGAGGCTAAGTCTCGTCTCATCAGTGCCAATTCAGAAAATTCCCGAGTCTGAAATTATCCAAGTGATACAGAAAACAAACAAACAAACAAACATGATTGAACCTAGGAAGAGTCATTAAAAATTGATTTGGCTCTGTAAAACTCAGTACAGAGCAGGAGTAGGATCCTGTATTTCAGCCATGCTGTGCCAGATGCTCGGGGTTGCCATTTTCTCAGGTCTGTGAAGCATGATGAGGTTGCTGGGATAGGTTGTTGTAGACAGTTAATTTCTGCAGAAAAATGATTTGTTTATGGGAAACTAGTTTGTAGTTGGCAGTGTTGCCTATCCATGCTATTTATACTTCATATTGCTAAAGTCTCTCAATTTTGTGACTAATTGAAGATATTAACATGTCCATTACCATATTGTGATTCAGGAGAAGCAGTAGCATGGGCCAATCTCTCTCTCATTCCCTGGGCTGGAATTTAGCCAGTTAGAATTTTCTGAGAAATAAACATACCCTGACATGCTGAAGTAGCCTTTTTCATATCTATTGTCATATTTAATACAAAAACTAAATTCTGCATTAGAAATGGATTTGGGAAAGCCCTACAGACCTTACAGTCTCCTAAATGGCAGATACCCAGAGAGATGGTAACTTTACCCCAAGGGACTTTATAGATTAAAACTATACTTCAAGATTTATTATTTATAGATCCAAATACAGTATCTTTACAGGCAATAAATGATACATAGACATATTGCATCAAAAAAAGTGTTTGGAAAGATTGGAAGTGGATTTGATAAATTATCTGGTATGTTAGAAATTATATTCCTATATATATTGATAAGATCACTATTTCAATACATTTCTGCTTAGGGTTTGTTGGAAAAAAAAAAGAAAAAAAAAGAAAGAAAAAAAAAGGATATTTGTATGGCTTCCATTAGAGATTATTATTTGTTTGCTAAGAAGGAACAGATAAACTGTTATATATCTGAATATGTGATGGTGTAAGTACAATGTTGCCTCTTCATGCTTGACCTTCTCCATGTTCTTTGGGTGTTTGAGGCCTGCAGAACAAACAAGAAGCAGAAAGTACAGTTGCACTTCTGGTGCTGCACTGGAGTGGAAGCATAATTTCTTTAGGGTAAAGACTGTTATTGTATTACAGTATTAATGTACTGCCTGACCATCTGCTCCCTGATCTTCTATTGAGTTTTCTAGATGCTGCTGCAAAACAAGTAAAGCCAACCGTATAACAACATGTGTAGGGGTGGGCCATGCCATTGTTGTCCCCTGTTTCCTGAGTCTTCTTAACACTTGAAGACATGAGAGATGAATTGTCGTTAGCTGTTGTTGGTAGTGATAGTGCTGCAGCAACTTCAGACTATTCAGTTCCAGAAGGAGGCTTTATTTCTGGGTTCAGTGCCTGCAGGCTTTCCTGGGAGACTCCAGGTCACGTTGCACAGCTACAGTCAAGTAAATCCAGACTCTGCTATGGGAAGTTTCATAGCACTTTATTTTAACCATAGGTATGTGATATAAGTTCTCTCTGATGTTGATGAAGAGAGAATTACTTGCTGGAAATGCTTATCTAGCCTCCCTAAAGAAAATAAGTATATGACTACTTTGGATGAAATCCCCATCTTTCAAAATTTTGTAAGATAAATTCCAAACATCAAGAATCTCGCTTTGAATTTGCTACAGTACACAAGCAAATTGACTGAGTAGAAAGAAAAATGAAAAAAAGAATACTTATTCTTGCTATCACTTCATTTCTCAAACTTTATCTCCTCTGTATCATATCATTAAGGTTGCATACATGGAAGTGCTGCAAACCCAGAGTATCCATAAGAAAAGCCTTTTATGTTCCTTGCCACACAGATTAGAAAATAACCCCTAAAAATATAGGTGATTTGAGCAATTCATAGCTGAGAACAAGACAAAAATAAGCAATTAGGTTTTATTTATTTCCCCAATATTTTCATATTGGTGAAAAAAATAATCTGCTGTTAAAAAGCTGTTTTATTCTGTGAAATAAAGGTCACAGTGGTCTTTAATAAACTACATATTTTAACTTCCTTTTCTGGTTGTACTCACTCACGCACAGCAGTTTCCATAATTATCATCAGCTTTGCTTCATGACATTATCCTTAATCTGTGAGTAAAATCGATTTTCAAAATAAATTAGAACCTTGAAGGGACTGAATTAGCTGATAATAAAATTAATTGACTTGCCTGAAAGTGATTTGGATGCTCTCTCTCAACAGAGAAATTATTTGCTATATACTCTAACCTACTGAAATTGATGTTTTGAGTTCAAGATTATATATTGTCTTTGATAGCAGGTTTCTTAATACTATGCAGAATGCAAATAGGAGGCTTCCATTGTACATGAAGAACAACATGAGCAGTTGTGAACAAGTGCTCTTGATGCAGTTTTTTCTTCATTATTTCATAGTTACAAGAGGAAAGACTGAAGAGGTAGGTAAAATAACAGAAAGTGAAACTCAGATCTAATATCAGAATTTTCAGTAAAATTAGGAAGTTCAACAAACAGGTCCAAAACTTAAAGACCTTTAGATATTAAAATTTAAATATATCTATATATGTTTATTTTAAGCATCATTAGACTTCAGAATGGAAATACTAAAAAAAAATTGAAGTCTTACTCAAATGCTAAAAAAAAAATTGAAGTCTTACTCATAGAGTTGCTTTGTTTTGTTTTGTTTTGTTTTGTTTTCTCAAAAATACATCTTTTGGCATCATTTGCTATGGTAGATTTGGTAGGACCTACCAAGATCAGATAGAAATATCAGGTAATCAGTCACCTTTTTATATATATATAATAAAATAAAAATGGATCATTTGCTGTTTTTAAAAGGTTTGAAGTTCATACACTGGAAAAATCAAAGTGAAAAATCAAAGGCATGTTGCACTGAATATGAGGAGTCTGTACATCTTGCATCAGATCTAGAGCAGACTGGGACACAGTCATGGAAATTCATAGTAATGAGTCATTTCACAAAATATGTTGTCCCAAGGGTGATTTAAAAATAAAAACAAAAATAAAATAAAATAATAATAATTAAAAAAAAAAAAAAAGGAATAAGGGATTGTTTGAAAAACAAATAAAATAATTCAAATATTATTTTAATTCTTACCATGTATCTTTTCCACCTCTCACGCTCCTGGTGCTCAAATCCCAAGATTTCCCAAGTGTCCATACTTCTCCCCATCCATAATCAACCTTTTGCCTGTCTGCAGCAGCAGGCCCACAGATAAAAGAGATAAAGATAAAGAGACCCTCTAGTGAACAGTTCTTCCACAAGTGTATTATTAAATGAAGACCTGTAAGCTAAGTTTAAAAGTTACTTGGATAATTTAGGGTATTTTTAATGGACAGTAACTCCATTCATCTTTTAAAAATCTAGTCAAAATTTATCTGCTACGTTGTTAAATGTATGCCAAATTTGTACCTGACATGAGTAATTTAGTGTCAGTGTAGTTACAACAGTACATAGAATTAGTAAATTTACATAAATTACTTTATGAAAATAAATACTGAACTAACGAAATATGTTCTCTAGCAACAACAGACAGTGATTAGAATATTGGAAATAAAGCACAAAGCATGGAAGTATGTGGTGGCTGTATTTAAAAATTTCCAATACCTTTACAGTTAGTAACTTTAAGCATAATTTCCGTATCAAAGAGGAGATGGACATGAGAGATAGGGGAGAAATGGGAGCATAGAGCTGAGAGACTGTAAGGCCATTTGAGTGGGCAAGTGGTTAGGACATGAGGAAGGATATGAGGTGAAGAGAGATACAAGAAGGACTGACATGAATGATCAGCTACTGATTTATTTTCTGTTGTTCTTTCCATGACCTAAGTAAAACAACAGGAGTATATGTAAGCTGGAAAAACTATTTGTTTCTCCATTCTTATGTTGATGTATATCATGCAAAATTAAGCCATTCGAAAGTTAGTTTGTTTTAAAAATAGTAATATGGAAAAAAAATGACATTTCCTAAATTAAATATATAAATAATTTGGATACACTGAGCAGGCCTTTTTATTGTGTCTTCCCTTTCCTACTTCAGATGAAATTACATGAGGTGACTTGAAAATTACTACCTTAGGTTGTTGCTGATTGTTATTTTCAGGTATCTTTTTGTTATCTTTTTCTGAGTGCTGGATGTTTTATATTACAATTATTCACAGGCTTGTGCAACGAGGTAAAGATGTACTAACACAATTTTGTAACTGATCTTGTAGTGGTCTTTCAGATGTATGTCTTATTGAAGCAGCGGTCCTTTCAGGTGTTTTGAAAAATAAGACAACTTTTCTTACTCAGAAGGTGGAATACCCCTGCTCACTGCACAGCTAGACAGTATTGCTTGGAGAAGGAGGCCAGGGACATCTTCCAGTAGCATCAGTACCTATATTGGATCCATGATCTCATCAGTTACTTAGAGTTTTTCTTGATCTTCATAAAAGACCCTGTAATACCTTTTAGCCTTGTTGAAAATTTGAACCTCATTTACAGAACTCACCAAAGAATGCCTTGAATATTCAGAACTGGATGGTAGCTTTTGCTCCGATTTAAAATATAATCATAATATTATATTTTATTAATATATATATATTACAATTATATTTTAATAATTATTTAGAGTATTATATTTTATTTATATATATATATGTATTCAGAAAAATAGGTCAGTAAGGGTCTTTGAGAGGTCATGTAGTCTATCCTCTTGTCTAACGCAGGACCAGAACAGGTAAAATATGCTTTACTTCTCACCCCCAATTTATCTAGTGCATATATTTCCTTATTCTTTTCCCTATTCTTTTTTTTTTTTTTTTTTTTTCTAATTTCCCTGTTTTTTTTTCCTTATTCTTTTCCCTACTTTTATTTTCCTCCTTTTTCTTGTAGGCATAACATCAATCAACTGGTCTTTTCCCTTGTCCTCTTAGTGTCCTCTTTGGTCCCAAACTCCATCACATAGGCATGTTTCTCCACTAAAGTTAGAAAATTTCTTGCTGTTCATTTTTTTCTCTTCTTCCTCATGTTGTGTACATACTACTGCTCTGCATGCAACTTTTGATTGAGAATGAAGGGTTTATTGGTTGCCACACCTGGAATGCATACAGTCTGCTCATCTTTTTATGTTCAGCCTATCTGAAACTCAATTCATAATAGATGGCAACAGAAGTGCCGTTACAAAGCATATTTGATAGGTGTGAGAAACAGACATTCACTCAATATAATTAATAGTGCTGGAAGCATTAAAAATGCATGCCATGAAATGCCTAAGTGCTCTGTAGCACCATTTGAGTCCTATGGCAGAAACAGTCAGCTGCATATGATACGGCTATGTGCTGCCAGAGGCCATTGTTATTCTATATTCATATTTAAGAACTGCACAGAAACTGCTGTCAGGGTTGTGGCTCAGTCATTCAAGGTTCTAAGCAAATACACGATTTCTGCCTTTAGAGTCTGAATTGACTTCTTTTGATCTAGCAATACATAGATTTTTACATAGTGTTGTGCTTTAAAATATCAAAGAAAGCAAACCATTTTTCAAAAGCTCTGCATTTCATTCTGGTTGCTCTTCTTTCCTTCTTTCAAAGCTTTCTCTTCTCATTAAATTAATTTGTTTTAAAAATGAAGTTGCATGACTATACCTATCACTGCATAGGAGTGCCTTTGAATCTGTTCCTGTCCCCAGGGGAAACAATGCTTTTACCCAGAATTGAACTGGAAAGGGAAGTTAATTTTTATGCAATAGCAGTTTTCTGCTAGTTCTGTAATCTGGAATCTCTCTATGAATGTGAACTTACAAACAAGAAAATACATGCATAAGGATTGTTTTATGCATATTAAAAAGTTAAAACAATTCAAAAAAAAAAAAAAAAAGTTAAAGTTTCAAATATCTCTACAGATAATTTTAGGAAAACTATATTTGTTTCTTTTATCTTACGAGATTTTTCCTGTCATCTTTCAGAAGGTATTCTGGCATTTCCAGGATTTGGAACAGGGCTCTGAACTGGAGTGAAAAGCGAGCCTGGAAGTAGACATGTACTGCAATGGTTTTCCCATGTGTTTGGCTTGCAAATGTCCAAATTGTAAATTTAGTCTCAGCAGAGACCTGTGAGAATGACAGCTCTGTTGTCTAAAACTTATATCTATACTGAGCAGGGACCATCTTCTCCTAGTGCCATTCTATACCAAGAATGCATATTTGCTGTTTTCACAGAAAAACAAAGGGAGGGGAAAAAAAAAAAAAAAAAAAAAAAAAAAAAAAAAAAAAAAAAAAAAAAAAAAAAAAAGAACACAGTTACATCCTGGATTTGCTGAGCAGAATTTTCCCGGAGTTTTCCCGCCTCTGCTTTTGCTTTTACAGACCCCAAAGAGCAGCAGCCTTATACACTGGGAGGAGACAAAGGAGAAGGGAATGCAGCAGGAGGTGGCAGAGCCTGCAATCTTTACAACAGCACCATCAAATGGAGGATAAAGTTTAAAAAAAAAAAAAGTTTGTTGCCAAATCTGTTTGACACTCACTCACCTTTAACTGCTTAATTTTACAAACTTTAATTATTTTTGGCACGGGATATTTGTTTATTTTTTGGAGGGAAAGGAGTTAACATACATACCTGAGCCTGAAAGGAAGGACAGAATTACATTCTGGAAACAATGCAGTTGTTTCTCAGCTGTGATCTCCAAGATTAGTTTGTCTTTGTATGTATTTACATACTTTGTGTGTATTCTTCCAAATATATGAAACAAGTGGAGCTGATTAGGTTGTAAGATGAGGGACACTTAATGTTTAGATTGCTGTTTTGCATCTGGACCTGTTTGATGAGAATTTGTTGGCCTCTGTGAAATAAGCTGGTCTGACTTGCATTTCTAAAGGGTATATCTTCAATTCGTAATTATCTCCATCGAGTCTGGCAAAACTATGAAAAATAATGATGATGCCAGCACAGAAGAAATGGAAGGTAGTTTCAGAGGAACATAGTCTAATTTACTTTTGTTCTCAGAGGACAGTATTGAAGAAGAAGTCAGTGAAGGAAGGTCAACACTACTGTTATCCACACTGTTCTGTTTTTCCAGATGCATATAAAACTTGATTTTGTGGTGCTCACTGTTTCGCCTTTGCATTTTGAACACAGTAGTTGTGTTGTAAATTCCTTTTCAGTTTGACTACTAATAAATAAGTGATTAACTTGCAAACTACCTGTTTTTCAGAGGAAGGAAACAAAGGTTATGGACCCGTTTTTGAGGAGCAACCCATTGATACCATATATCCAGAAGAATCTTCAGATGGACAAGTTTCAATGAACTGCAGAGCTCGAGCAATTCCATTTCCTACTTACAGGTAATCTCTCGTATTTTGATTATCAGGTCTTATTGTGTTTTTTACTCTGTGTTTCATTTTTTTGTATTAAATGATTGATCGTCTTAACAGGAGAAAATTGGTAGACTTGCTATTTTTTCAGTAAGAATCAACCTGGATTCAATTTGCCAAAATGTCTAGACAGTCTTGAAAATATTACAGTCCTGTTGTTTTAAATGTTTTCAGCTTTTGAAAGGAATAGTGATCCAAATGCAAAACATAAAAAAGCGACCTTTAAAAAGCACTTAAGAAGCAATCTCTCTATCTTAAGTTAGGAATGCCTAGAGTTCAAGTCCTTGTTCTTCATGAATCAGAATAGCTTTTTGATCCTATTTTACTCTGAAAGAAGGACCGGTGTTGAACCTGAATATTTTACATCTTATGTTGCTCATCTTATGTTGCTTCTTTATCCACCATGTTGTAAAGAGACTGTCATGAATGTATAAAATTCACACATATGAACTCTTTCATGATAATTATGTTGTAATTAACAGAGCATTTCTGCTTCATTGTGAGATCTCAGGCCAATAAGCTCAATTATCTGCTCTAGCTGTATGTATAGAGAAATGTATATTTCTCTATATAATATATATAGAATATATATATAATATATATATAGAATATATATAATAATCAAATACTAATGTGATTTATGCTTTTCATTGCAACATAAGCTGTACTCCTTAAAGTTATTCCTAGCTATTTCTGCACTCTGCACAGGGGATTTATTATTTGTAATTAATCTGACTAATTCACAACCTAATCATGGGCAGATAACTGCTGTCATCAAACTAAGGTCAGACACAATGTCTTGTCAGCAAAAAAGATACTTTTCCTTAAATTATCCTATGTTTGGTCCTGAACTTATTTGTCTTCCTGAAATTTGTCTTCCTGAAACATAAATTTTGGTGTTCTTCTTTATCTGTTATCAGTTCTGTGAAACCTAAATGAATAAAGTCACTCTGGAACAATTGTCTTGCATCTCCAGAACTCTTCTATTTAGGATCATAGAATCAAAGAATGTCCTGAGTTGAAAGAGCCCAGTAAAGATCATTGAGTCCAACTCCTCGCTCTACACAGGACCACCCAAAAATCAGACCATGTGTCTGAGAGCACTGTCCAAACACTTCTTGAAATTTCACAGGCTCAGTGCTGTGACTACTGCCCTGAGGAGCCTGTCCCAGTGCCCAACCACCCTCTGGGTACAGAACCTTTCCCTAACACCCAGCCTGACCCTTCCCTGTCCCAGCTCCATGCAGTTCCCTCGGGTCCTGTCGCTGTCCCCAGAGAGCAGTCCACCATGAGGCCTCCCCTCAGCCTCCACATATCTAAGTGGATGTGACAATTATTGCTGATAGCTGTTGTGAAAATAATTGCAATGCAAGACAAGGTTACTTTATTTTTTTTTCATGATGCCATTATTTGTCTGCATTGAATGCATTGTCTTCATTTCTTAGCCCTTAGTCCAATAGCTTTTCAGCCAAAATATGCTGTTTTGGAGGTATATAAGTCCTTCCTGACACTTCTGTTGTTTCTGACCATTCATCTTCTTAGTCTTCTTTTAGACATTTTTTAATTTACATTTTTTCTTAAGCTTTCGTCCACTCTTCTTTCAGTATCTGATGGCCCTTTCCCCTTGCTAAAGATCAAATACTAATGTGATTTATGCTTTTCATTGCAACATAAGCTGTACTCCTTAAAGTTATTCCTAGCTATTTCTGCACTCTGCACAGGGGATTTATTATTTGTAATACAGATGTGTAGAACATCTCACAGGATTGAAGAGTGATACCCCGAAAATTGTATCAAAGCTAAATACTATTTATTGCATCTTGAAAAGCCTGCCATTCAATTATTTAATTAATTAATTTGGTGGTTTCCTTCAGCTTCCAAATGAGTATTCTGTATATTTTGGTACAATTTTTCAGTAAGGAAGGAACATATAGTCTGCGTGCTCTCTTTTTCAGAAAGCAGTGCCTATGCTTCACTTAGTACAAAAAGCAATCCACACTGCAAGACTTTTATGATCACGAATGTTGCAGCTTTTCGTATTTGTGCTCAGTAAATGTGTAATTCCTTTCAAAGAAGATTGTGGGCCCCCCCTTGTGGAAACAGTAATGGATACAAGTTCTTGCATACTGGTTCACACTCATTGTACTGTAATTTTCTTGAAATCAATAGAATTTGTTAAGGGCCAGACTTCATCGACCAAGTTTCTCTTGTAGTCTGAAGGGAAAGTTACAGCAACTCAGGAAACCCACTGCAGAATTTTACAGTGATTAAGATGAGAGCGTCTAGCAATTTTCTGAATACAGAAGCAGCTCTTAAATCTGGTGTGACACAATTATTGTGCTGACTTCACTAGCAGTTTAGGCTTTATGAAACATTTTCATCCCCTATAGTAATTGTGCAAAAAAGTCTTGAAAATTTCACCTTCAAGGGTGCTGAGGAAGTATATCCTTAGCCAGTTTGGCCTTACGTAGCTGTTTGACAATATGTTTATAGTCCCAGCGCTTGATCACTAGCTAGTTCATCAGTAGGCAGCTCAAGTGTCTGGTACTACATGGATCAAGTTTTAATGTATGTCCCATCTATGAGAGGTCTGAAGCAGACTGAGGCTGTTATATTTAAAACACCTATAAAGTTCACTAAATCTGTGGCTCTTGCTGAGGAAAAACTGAAAGCATACATAATAGTGTATTAATAACTTCCTGTATAGTTTATCACAATTTAGGAATTATTTTTCAAATCCTTTTGCTTACTAGGTTTGGTTTTGGATGCCAAATCTTACATCTGGCTTTTCTTTTTTAATAGGTGGAAACTCAACAACTGGGATATCGATTTAACAAAGGATCGCTACAGTATGGTGGGAGGCAGACTTGTTATTAATAATCCAGAGAAATCAAGGGATGCTGGAAAATATGTCTGTGTAGTATCGAATATCTTTGGAACTGTCAGAAGCAGTGAAGCAACTCTGAGTTTTGGATGTAAGCCAATGTTTACATCAAAACATAGAAATGTTACAGTTACCTCAAAATACCCAATGTTTTACACCGCAGTGTTTTCTGCTTGCATGTGCTGTAGCTTTATTACTCTGTAAAGAAGTCTTAAGTGCCTTAGTCTGCAGAGAATAACACAGAATAAGTTTTATCAACATTTTATGTTGCTTAGCATTCAGCTGGCATTCCAACCTTCTCAGTGAATTATTATTAAATTACTAGTTGAACTGACTCACAGAACCAGATATTGAGATAATAATGCCCAGACTCTTTTTAAATTATAGTAGAACCAAAAGGGAAATTGTCACTAAAGAACAACACCAGTAGTGGCATGAAGTGATCAGGTGCTGCTGCAGTGAAAGTACAAATGAGATGCTTGCAGGATGAGGGTATGGCACTCGGTAGTAAAGTGTGCTCGCTGACTGCTGGGCTGGGTGAAGACCCTGCTGGGGGACATTTCTGTCAACTTCAGATAATCATGAACAAGTGTTGTGAATGCCTGGATATGTACAGACATACACAATGGATGCATTGTAAAGAACTGAAGCACTGCATGAAAATTAATGGAAAATTTTACAGAAGACAGTTTGGGATTTTTTTATTATTACTATTTTGCCTTAAAGTGCTTTTTATTCTGGAAATATTTTTTCATAAGACAAAAAAGGAACCCACTCTCATCTGGTGACAATTCTCAAAGCCCCATGTGCCCTTTAATTATGACATTAAGTGCTTAGTGCCCCTTGTCTTTCAGCAGTCTCCATCAGCAGAACAGTTTCACTCCTTATGGTGTTTCACTTCTTACTGTGATCAGAGATGAAGTGAAAAGTTCTGTGTCTGCCACTAATTGTAATACTGTGGGACTTCATATCTCAAGGAAGGTCAGGGGCTGTAAATAGTTGATCTAATCTTAGTTTGTATTTTAGCTGGAGTATATCCTACTGTGAATAGAAGACGAGGTTGTTATTTCCCTCTAATGGGGATAACATAAAAAAATATTACAGAATATTTTTTGCTGTATTCAGTGATAGAGATACATGGTGTTCTACAAAGCAGGCATCAGTGGTGCCAGTCCTGAACAACCAGTAGGATAAGAGCTATGACAATAGCTGCAGCTGTTGCAGAAAAGCAAACAAATACATATAATAGATGAAATGAGTAGAATCAAAACAGTCCAGGGCATGTTTTTATGACTAGCTGCTCAGAAATTGCATGAGGTGAACACTGATAGTTATTGTACCGGACAATTATATTGAACAGAACCCTAATATCCAATATTTAAATATTCAAATAATAACAGGGCAAAGAGGGAAAGAATAGAAAAAAAAAAAAAAAAAAAAAAAGATACCTGGAAACTGATAAATACCAGTTTAAAAATGGTACTGTAATTCTTCTTTACACTGTTGTTTATTCCTTTCTCCTTTTTATGATCATTTGTAAAGAAAAATATTTACTTTGATAATCATTGTGATAGTTTCAAAAGAATTAAATATAGAGTTTCTATAGCTAATATGGGAAATAATCTTTAATAGATTTTTTGTTCTTTTGCTTGTGCAAACTGACTGAAAAACAGAAACAAACATTTAGAGGAGTTCCAGAAAATCTTAACCATCTGTAAATGAGCAAGATCTTTTATTTTTGTCTTACTGTCAAATTTGCTGAAATTATGGAGCAAAAGTCACACTCTCATAAGCTTTATGTCAATTAACCCATCTGGGAATACTGTGTAGTAGATCTGGATTGGCCTCCAGGAAGAAAAGAAACAATTCCTTTTATCTCCAATGTTTTTTTTAACCATTAAAATCTGTTTTTACTGTTACATATGTATTCCTGAAGGAAGGAATTTTATCCTACAGGAATATATAGTGGCTTTTTAGTGTGTGCTGAGCAAAATCACAAGCTGAAGTACCATTCTATTTGCTGAAAAACACTTTCAGAAGAGTAAAATATAGCAATTTCATAGCAGGGAGGCTTCAAGAATGACAACAAAGAGAAATTTTCATACTCTCTAGATGTTAGCTATATGCTTCTAAGAGTGCAATGATTATGCTAATTCTTTCATTCTAACTAAAAATGAATGTCTTCCAATTAAGAGTTCATGGAATCAGGGTTATTATAATTATTGAATAATAACCAAGTAATGCTTATGCAAAGAAGACATCAAGACCCAATCAGAGTTGAGAGCATTTCATAAGTGGGAAGAAGGTATACAATTACATCTCGATAATTGTATGACATTCCTGCACCTGGCATAGACCATTCTATTTCTGTACCAACAGACATATATTTTACATATACAAATTGCCTAGCCTATCTGCTATATTTAAATTTCTGGTGACTGTCCTAAAGTCTCAAAGGTTAGTCAAAGAACATTGTAAACAAAATGTCTAGATTTGAAATGTAAATTGCAAATAGCTAAAATAAGTAAAAAGCAGTGAAAGCTCTTCCTTTCATCAAACCCCATGCTCTCTAAATGCAAAGTATCAAATTAACAGAGGTTTCTTTCTAATGATTGTCATTTACAATTTTTTCCTATTTCTGCAACATTTTAAAAACCAATCTGCTCTAATGAAAGTAGAAATTAATAATAGTGGTAAGTTTACAAGATGATGAAAAGATCTGCAACAAGGAAATACATGCCCGTAGAAGAGATTAGTCAATATTTTGAAGAGAGGAGTAGTTGTGTAGTAAGGTCCATGCTGAAAAATGGAATGGGAATATGCTCAAACTACTATAGGTATTGTATGAATATAGTTATCCCAGTCTATGGGAAGAGCTTCTTTGGCTTTGCTTACAAAACCTGTCTGGTAAAATTGCTAATTCTTACTAAGTCAGTCTGATATACTTAATTTCTTCTTTAACAAAGAATAATATTTCAAATAAATTGGGAGCCACTTGTGGGGAACTGAATACATTGTGCTAAAATACAGGGTAAAATTATATTAAATAATCATCAGAAGTCCTTAGAATGGCCCATAACAGTGCCTACCTTGTATTGTCTAATAAAAAGATCCAGACAGTCACTGGAAAGATGATATCATCTTCTGGTCAGTTTGAGCAGAAGAAAGATGAGCATTTCAGAAGCTGGGAGAGGTGTCTTTCCATAGATACTTATGTAAAACTCCTTGATTTTTTTTTTCCATGCATTTGATAAAGCATAATATTATGCTTTAATTATAATATATATATATATATATTATATGTATGTATAATTATAATGTATTATGTATATTATACTATAATATTATAATATAATTAGGATTTTTACAACTTCGCTGCAGTTGGTGACATAGAAATCGTTCACAAGAGGCATTGTCTTCTTCAAGGTCTTTATAGTTTACTTTGAGATTGGATACAGAAAATGAGAGTGGTAAGAAGAAGCAAAGTACAGTTATTGACCTAGTTAAAGGCTGTGAGGCAGCTCTTTGTCTTATCATTCCAGATAGCATTACTGTTCTCCCATGGTCTGTGGGGTGATAGGTAGCTCCACAAAGGATGTGTTTCCTTATCCTTTTACAACAGTCCCTTTACTCATGCTGCAGTTGGTTTAAAAAGTGTCAGCTAAGGTTTCTCCTGAGATCTGAACCACTTCTGTCACAAAGTTCTGGCACAAAAGATTTCTCTGCACCAACTGTTACCAGTCCTTGTCTGCTGGAGTTGTCATGGAGGGCAGTCAAGGTATTTTAGGGAAGCCATGTTAACTGGTTTCAGTATTAAACTCACATTTTGAAAATCCAATTAAATGGTAACCTACAAACCTTTTTATTTATTTTCCTGGGATTCCTTCTTCCAATGTACCTCACTTGGCTACTATTAGAGGTACAATATGCACCATTTCTTTCTAGAATTTCTGGTTATGATGAATAAAATACTGTAAAAAATTCATTGCACTTAGTGACAGAGTTAAAATTAGTAAAACTGGCATAATTGCATCCACAGATACCTATCTGCCAGATATTGTTGTATTTCTGTATTTATCTCTACAGGCTGAAAATAATAATAATAATAATAATAAACTACAGCTTTATTGTAGTGAAAAACGCAGTTTTCCTTTCCCACCTTGTTTTAAACTAGATCTTGATCCCTTTCCGCCTGAGGAACGCTATGAAGTTAAAGTGCGAGAAGGTGTTGGAGCAGTGCTTCTTTGTGAGCCCCCTTACCACTACCCAGGTAACTCAGCAATGATTCATTTTCTGTTGCTTAAGAATAGAAGACAAAAGAATATTTATTTGTAAAAGCTTCCTTTATGTTTCCTTAAACAGTAACTTTTATGCAGCTTGAGAATCACTGTTTTGGTTAGGTTTTTATTTTGGATATATGCTTGTACATATGTAAAGGACATGGTTGAATTTTCAGACAGTTTTTATTATTGCAAATAATATGAGTCAAACTAATCTGGATAATGGAAAGTAGCCTTGGCCTACCACTCAGAGGATCTGAGTACATGTCAATGTGTTGTTGTGTCATCCCAGACTTGCTGTTGGCCTTGGACAAAGCCCAGCTACATTCCACCTAATGAACTCACCTCAACAGAAATGATCATGGCTCCTGTTAAGATCATGGAACAGCAGTAGGCACCCTCAGAAAGTCAGAGATGAGATAATTTAAGCTCTGGAAATGCCTTTCTCTCAGCGTTAGCTGCTGAAGAGCTCTACAGGGATTATGCCTGTATCCTCAAGCATTTGCAATTCCATCATGAGGGATGAATTTGGCTGCTAGCATCTCTGTTACTGTATGTTGCTTGTCAAACAGGATACAATTTCAGTTTTCATACTGTGTCTAAGTACTGCAAGGAGCTGAAGAACTGAGACATATTTCTAGTTAAAATATCCTTGGGTTTTGTCCAAATGACAAACAAACAAAAGCTTCCCAGCTTCTCAGATGGGTCAGGGCAAGACAGCTTCACATCTCCTCTCCACCTCATTCCAACTCCAGTGGAAAGGTTAGGTCCAAGGGGACCAGGTGCCCAGTGGTCTGGACTCAAGGGAACAGCACCCTGATGTCCAGTAACAGCTGGCTACTGAGACATGAGTACGAGTAAACACTCTTCTATAGCTGCCTTTCCCAAATAAAAGATGTGTTGGCTAGAAATCAGAGAAATTCATATGCAGAGAGCATTCCACAGTTTAAGTAGCTGATATTATTGTTTTTTAATATTAACTAGAAAATGTTTTCCTCAGATGACCTCAGTTATCGCTGGCTTCTAAATGAGTTCCCAGTATTCATCGCTTTGGACAAACGACGATTTGTGTCCCAGACAAATGGCAATCTCTACATTGCAAATGTAGAAGCATCAGATAAGGGAAATTATTCATGTTTTGTGTCCAGCCCTTCGATAACAAAGAGTGTATTCAGTAAATTTATTCCACTTATTCCACAGACTGACCGTAAGTATTTATTGTAAATACTATGTACATACAGTGTTCAATTTGTATTTTAATTTTGCTCATTCATAACTATTTTCAGCTCTGTGAGAAGAATTACATGGCAAGTCCTTATGGCTACTGTACATATGTTATTTGGTTTTCCACATATAGATGTCCAAATCATTGCTGTCCACAATGAGAACTCTGTGCAAGAAATCTCCCTGGATTCATTCACAAAATTCCTTTCATATACTTGAGAACAGAGTTTTATCCATCTCTTTTATGTGATAAGCCCCTGTACTCATCTCAAAATCTTTAATATCTTTTATAGTCTTGGCAATGGTTCAAAAGGGTATGACTGGAAAGAAGAAACTATGTAGATGCTGATACACAGTTTCATGATTGTTTTTTGTTTCCAACAAATCTCCCATGAAAATGGAAAACCCTTCGGGCTGTTAAGATCTTCTATTGAATGGTGACCTAAGGGACCTGCATCTCACCATCCAATCTACCTATTCAGTTTTGGTACTAGATTAGCCTCTGCCATTCCATGAAAACTGCATATTTTTCAAGTGGTAACCAGGTTCTCTTTTGCCACTTTAGACTGTCAGTCACTAGAGTCTTATAAACTGATCATCAGGATTTCAGTGCCTCTTTTATTTGTTAGATATTACAGTGAAGAACTATGATTGAATTTGGGTTATTACAAATCAGTGATCTTTGTCCAAATTTTCCATGGCCAATACTCACACTGAGATCTTCATCTAGAATTGCAAGAGGAGTCCCACAGAGATCACCAGTAGGTAGATTTGATTACACTACATACATGTGTCTTCATTAAGCTGTAGATTTTGCTGTCTGCAGCATCTTTGTGCCATTAGTAAGAGAATACTGAGCTTAAATTCACAATAATTCAGAATTTTCCATCCAGTAAAAGTATCTGTGAAAAACAGAGGCTCGGGTTTTTGTCTGCACCCAAATACACATCATCACGCTCCAAATGCTAATAAATGAGTTTTTGTTGAAATATCGTTCTATAAAAAAATGTTAGACATTACTGTCCAGAGACAATTAGTTGCTGAATAAAACAATTCTGCCTTACTATGTGCTGCATCAGACTTCATAGACAGCACATGCACTCTAATGAAGACTTTTGTCTGGAATTCTAAAATGGATTTTCTTGAACTGTTGAAGTTTTAATACATATGTTTGTTTCTACCATGCATTTTCTGAGAATCTGTTATTTTCATGTCAGGTGCTAAAGTGTATCCTGCTGATATCAAGGTGAAGTTCAAGGACACGTATGCTCTCCTGGGGCAAAATGTGACACTGGAGTGTTTTGCTCTTGGGAAGTAAGTATGTACTAAAGTTATTGTAGAGCACTGTTTGCTTTCATATTTCAGGGAATAAAAATATATGTTTCATCAAATACTTTTTTGTAGTCTGCAATTTAACAGACACTTCTAGAACATGCTGATTTGTACTTTACTGTACCTTTTCAAGTCCGGTTCCTGAACTCAGATGGAGTAAATACCTTGAACCTATGCCAGCCACTGCTGAGATAAGCATGTCTGGTGCAGTTCTTAAGATCTTTAATATTCAGTATGAAGATGAAGGACTTTATGAGTGTGAGGCTGAAAACTATAAAGGAAAAGATAAACATCAAGCAAGAGTTTATGTGCAAGGTAGGTAGAAAAATTTTATTCTTCATGATCTATGTTGGTTTTAATTATTTTGGAAGTATCTGTGTTTTCACATGTGATGTCAGTGCTGACTCATTGCATCATCCTGACCCACTGCTACTTGAGTTAATAAAACAAAGTCAAAGCCTGTGCATTGAATGTCAAGCGTAAAATTCATGTATTAATTGAACAACTGCTCAATTTGCCTGGTTATGGTAGCTGCATGTACACCTTGACAGCAATGTGCGTTCATATTGATATAATTATGCGTAATGGGAATTAATTAATAGATTTAGAGTAATTGAAGTGAAAGAACTGCCAGGAAGAAAAATAGACCATTAGGTTTGTTATGCTTCTTGTTTTTCCATTTTGTTTGTTCTATCTATCTTAGCTCTGTCTCATATTAGCTACAGTCAATTATTTGTTCCTCCTCTGTCCCCTCCCCTCATGCATTTGGTTAAAGGAGGGACAAAAAATTTATCTTACATCTATAGTGGAAACATCTCAAGTATCCAGACTCCTTGACTGAGACTTACACCACAATTTGTGGCATGAAAATGTTCTGTATAACATCTGAATTCACTTCAGAAGAATTCTGTCTCATTTCACAGGCAATAAAGAACATCACCTGAGTTAAGATCCTCAGTTAAGCACTTGAACTTCATTGGGATAAATCAAAATTGGCATAGGAAGATTGTTACTGCTTGTTTTAAGTTGATAAATTAATTCATTTTCTTAGCAAGAGCAAAAATAATGGGAAATTTTCCATATTATTAAGTATATTTTCTGAGCCAAGAGAATATTTCCTAGAAAACCTTTCAGTATCTAACTGTCTTTGCTCAATTTCATGTCATTTAAGTATCATTTTATGGCATTACTGAATAATTTACATGTTGTATAATCCACAGGTCACTGTAACCGGTAACATATCTCTTGGACATTTGTGAACCATTATTACAATTTCATATTCTATGCTAATTAAACAATGAGTTGTAGTTATTTTGGTTCTACGTGATAAAAGAAAAACACCTTCACTTCATTCTTTCTTGTGTTGGTATATTGATGCATTACTGAGTTATAATTATGCCAGTTAAGTATCATGGGAAAAGCAGTGGAATTAGTAGATCATAATTCTAGTTAAGTACAGATCTGCTGTATTTACAAGGCATCATCTTTTGTTTCATTTTTGTGTTTTATTTATTCTTCAGCCTCTCCAGAATGGGTAGAACATATCAATGACACAGAGAAGGATATAGGCAGTGACCTCTACTGGCCTTGTGTAGCTACAGGCAAGCCTATTCCAACAATTAGATGGTTGAAGAACGGTGCCTCGGTAAGTATACTGCCATAGGTAATGCAGGATTGATTGGCTAGCTGATGGAAATGATTTTTTGAAGCATGCATTATTAAGGACTAAAAGAAATTGAATTATAATGATACAAATTTCTGCTGCTTCCATATGCATTAAGAATTGAAATCAATTTTTGAAAGTTTTATGTCAGTCTTCTCATCAGTTTTGAAATGCATTTTTTCTCACTATTTAGTATTCAGCTCTGAATTCTGACCTTGTCTTTTGACCACATATTTGGGGGGGAAGGGAGAGGTGTGTTTTCCTTTTTTCTCTAGTCCTTTATAAATAAATGCTATTTTCTTCTCTCTAGATGAAAAATGTCATCAGCTTCTCTCTAAAAATAATCTTTTTACCATATTAAACATAAATGCATGTTTAAAAAATGTAAGATGGAATGGAGTCAGTGCAGACAAGGAGATAGAATGATTTCACAACGATCAGTGGTATTCCTATATCATGCGCTTTTACACATTTTTTCTAGTCACAGAACATTGCAAAATTCCATTCTTTTAGGTGATATGAAGCGTAAGTGAGTACTGTTTGATAATTTCAGTTTATTGCTCTAGATTTTTTTTTAACAAAGTAGATTTTCAGTCCAGGCATTTCAATATGTATTTAATATCCCTTGCTGATACTGTGAGATGAGCTACTAAACAACACAGTAGAAGACTGCATCCATTGAGCTGTGGTGACACTGGCCTTGGTATGCAAACAAAAGAAGAAAATGAGGCAGAGTTTCTTTGGCTGTATATTGTAAGAAAAAAAATATGAGGTTGGAGGAAAAATAAGGATATCACCATCTGCCATATGGAGATGGCCTAAACCAGAAAAAAACTATGCTTCTGCAGTTATTACAAACAAGTAATTTAACAAGCAAATTACTTGACACTACATTTGAGTTTCACTGACAAAATCTACATACTGGATTGCAGAAAGCAACGTGTAATTCTCCAGTAATATACCAGAAGATTATGCTGTTCCATTTCAAAATGGAAAATAACAAAAATATTTAAATTACATTGAGAAAATAGCTTGTTTCTGAATCATATATATTTAATTAGGTATTTCATTTAGCACAAAACAAATTTCTTGTAAAAAACCTGATCTCTATGTATTTAAATTAAACAGTATAAGAAATATGAGTCCTTTAATCTATTATTTTTTCAGATAAATGTTATTCCTTTCCACTACTCTATGCACTTCAAGTGATTCTTACACAAATTTAATGCATTTCAAAAGAATTTTCACAAGAAAAAGAATTTTTAACATGGTCTTCAAAAAACAATTGACATCTATTTATAATGTACAAAATATCCCACCTCATTTTGAGCATTTTTATACACATTTTTTTTTAGAAATAGATCAAGTACTTCATTTTGGTTTACAAAATTTTCTTTTTATATAAAAATAGAGTAACATAGAATGATTTATATGGTCTCCTAGAAGAATATTTGGAAGAAGTCCTGTCTATTTAGGACTTGCTCTGACCTCTTACTGTTGTAAAAAAATATACATTCATCATAACATTCTGAACACTGACCATGGTGAAACAAGACTTACGTGTATAAAACATTTAATTTCTAGTTTCTTATTTCTGTATCAGTAGTGTTTGAATTGGTTTGGTAACAAAGGACTGACGAACAGATATGTCCACCTAGTGCCACTTAGCTATGATTTTTCCAGAAAAATAATGACACTGATTCTTTCTTTCTTTAGAATTAAGAAGGTGAATGTACACAAAGATGGAAATGTACAGGGATGGAAATGTAGCAAGGATAAAAAGAAAGTCTCATCAGTGCCTTAATGTTATGTGAGGGACTCTCTTCTGAATGCAGTCACTAAAAAAAAAGTAAAGAAATGGGGATAGGTGTGAATTCTTCAGTATATGTTGTATATATGAATATCTTGTTGTTTTATTGATTCTGTGTTTTAGTTCCGGAAAGGTGAACTAAGAATTCAAAGTCTGACCTTTGAAGATGCTGGCATGTATCAGTGTATAGCAGAAAACACACATGGAATTATTTATGCAAATGCTGAACTGAAGATTGTGGGTCAGTGAGATTATTTGCTCTATATACTACTTCAGATTTGAGTCTTATTTGCAGGAATTGCTTGGTAACAAATTACTGTGAGCATGAGGGGAAAGAACACTCACTGAAAAAAAAAAAAAACTGTTGTTAAAACTAGTAAATTTTTAATATGAGCAATCAAGATACTAATTTATGGAAATTGTTTATTACTGTATTTTTTTTCTGATATTTGCTTGCTGCTATTACCACACATAGGAAATGATAGTGCAGAAATTATATGAACTGCATAGAGTCACTGTCAAGCTTGCAAAACATATTGAATAGTGTTTTCTTTTTTGCTCACCTACACTCACTCCTCTGTTGGGCAAAATTTGCTTTTTTAGGAGCTGTGTTTTCAGGCATCAGGCCTTTGAAAATCTTCCTCTTCACTCTTCCCTTTGCTTTTGCCTTCTATAGCCCATTAAGATCAGTTGCAATATTTGTGTGTGACATAGCTGTCCCATTTGAAGGCTGGATATAGTTATTAATCCATTGAATTTTCCAAATCACTTTCAGATTCAGAGTGCACAGGCTTAAAATAATTTCTGACCTTTTCACTGATGACATTACAGCAGATGCACTGGCTATTTGACGTGGCTTCCATAGAAGATTTCCTTGTAGTAGTTACCCTGTGTTCTTTCCATCTCAAACTCACATCCAGACTTTCCCAAGAGCTATATTTGACCTCCCCAACCCATTTCACAGTACTTCATCCTTTACTGTTTCTCCATAGTGATTTACTCACTGCCAGCCTGGATTACCCAGAAATGAGCACTTTTTGCATGAGCGTTTTCACATCACTGTTGGTAAGATGTGGATGTTTAAGCAGACTTCTCTGTACTTCTATAGTTAACTAAAAGCCATATTTCCCCAAGCTGTGCACATATTTGCTGGCATGGTTAATAGTAATGGTACACTGAAATACACAGTAATTAAAAGTATTTCTTTCTCATATTTAGTTATAAATAAAGGAAAAAATAGTAAGCAAAAGTCTGACATCAGGTACATAAGTGTGATGCTTGCTACAGTCATCTCTAATTACAGTTGTACATCTCAGGAAGCACTTAAAGATAGCTGGCCAAACAGAAAACTAGAAAGAGAGAGAAGGGAGTAACCTTAAAGTTGCTAGATAAGAGTTTAAAACCACCAAAAAGTAAAACAACATACAATTTGAAGGTGTAATTGACTGAGCAACTTCTTACAGAAGTTGGGCTCTTGGAATCTAAATTTTATTAGGACTGATCAAAAGGCCTTTGAAAAGGAATAACTTTCTATTGATTTCAGTGGGCTTTGATCTTCTTAGAGTAAACTTAGATGGAAGTTTAGAAATGAACAAAAAGAAACTTCTGCTGTAACACAGTATATAACTACACAATTATCTTCGCTGTTTCTTTTAGATCACCATCTGCTTCTCACCACATCTTTGTATCATTAATATTTTTCTCACTGGTCTGAATAATGTACATTTGTATACAATTCAATATTTTGATATATTTTTTTTTAATGTTGCAAACAAATTGTGTTCTTCAGAAAAGTCACTACAAGCAGTACTTGTGTTAATTTTTGCTTTCAGCTTCACCTCCTACTTTTGAACTGAACCCTATGAAGAAGAAAATCCTAGCAGCTAAAGGGGGGCGTGTAATCATTGAATGCAAACCTAAAGCTGCTCCTAAGCCAAAATTCTCCTGGAGCAAAGGAACTGAATTGCTTGTAAATGGGAGCCGGTTAGTATTGACTGTTAATGGGCACTATGAATCTTAAAATTGCTGTCTTATGTTTCTATTTAACATGCAGGCTAGTCCTCATTTTTGAAGAGTTCATGGGCAGGAGAATGTGTAATTTCAGGAAAATGATATGCCAAAATGTTACTAACAGCATGGATCCGTAGAGCTAGCAGAGTGTGCAGCTTTAGCCAGTCTACTTGGTGTTGTTCACATTTCAGAATTGAATTGTATTACAAAAATGTAAGAAAAATATTTAAGTGCTTACTAGTAAATAGAAATATACTCTCTTGCTCCAGCAATGTGAGGCATCTAATCATGCCACAATCTATTTAAATATTTTTGGATTATAGGGGTGTTTATAAATGCTGTCAGGGATTTATAAACTGCTGTTAGGGATGAGCTTCCAAGAGATGAGTGTGGTGTCTTTTAACTTACTACAATTCCAACTGAAATTATTTCTTTCTGATCTAAATGCTTTATTTCCCTTGCTGTAATTTGAAAACTTTCAATAGCATACGCATCTGGGATGATGGGAGCCTGGAGATTATCAATATCACAAAGCTGGATGAAGGTCGCTACACCTGTTTTGCAGAAAATAACCGAGGAAAAGCTAATAGCACTGGTGTTCTAGAAATGACAGGTAAACCTCTAAATTGCATTAGTTTGCTTCAGGTTTGCTTCCCACAATTAAAAAACACTATTTTTTGTCCCAGCATTGCAGTACTTTTGCAAGCCACTTCATATCTTTTATTTCTAATTTAGTTGCTCTTTTAAAAATGTATTGCACCTTTTAAAATGTATTGCACAGTAGAAACTGGTTACATGTGCACCATTTCAGAAATTGCATCTCAGTTTTCAGGGCTTATTAAGTCCAGTCTGTTAAATTAACACATTCTGATGCACTCATTCAACTTGGTAGCTTAGCTCAAGCACAAATGTAGGATCATGACTGGAAGAGAGAAATGGGACTCATATTGACCATCTTTAACTTTTTTTTTTTTTTTTCCTCTGGTGAGGTAAACAAGACTGAAAGAGCATTTCAGTTAAATAAACATGCATTACATTTGTGAGGTAGAAGTGTATAGCCATATAGTTGCACTACTAAATTCCTTTCCCTTACAGATATTAGTATTTACTGGCTGAACACTGATTGAATATCCACAACAGTGTATTTTAAATCTGATGTCAAGTAAAAAATAGCTGTAGAATTAAGACAGGAAATATGACATTCATGAATAGTTATGTCTACCAAGTCTTACTGATTGTAGAAAAGTATTTTATTAAATACATTTTTTAATGTCTGTTCCAGAAGTCATACTGAATGTGGCAGCTCAATAACACAACACTGATGTACTAATGTAAGAATTAATCTGTATCATCAGATCTGTATGATCAAAAGCATTTTTACAGCTGATTTATTGTACTATGAGGAAGATAGATCCAGTTGTAGGCTAGTTACTTGTGGTGTTCCCCCAGTATTGGGGCCAGTTCTCTTCAATATCTTTATCAATGATCTGGATGAGGGGATCAAGTGCACTCTCAGTAAGTTCTCAGATGGCACCAGGTTATGTGTGTTTCCTACCCCTCCAGGGTAGGAAAGCTTTGCAGAGGGATCTGTATAGGCTGGACTGATGGGCTGAAGCCAACTGTATGAGGTTCAACAAGGCAAAGTGCTGGGTCCTGCGCTTGGAGCACAACAACCCCAAGCAATGCTACAGGCTGGGGGATGAGTGGCTGAAAAGCTGCCCGGTGGAAAGGGATGCAGAGGTATTGGTTGAATATGAGCCAGCCATGTGCTCAGATGGCCAAGAAGGCTAACAGCATCCTGGCTTGTGTCAGAAATAGTGTGGCCAGCAGGATTAGGGAAATGATTGTCCCTCTGTACTCAGCTTTAGTGAGGCTGTACCTTGAGTACTGTGTTCAGTTTTGGGCCCCTCACTACAAGAAGGACATGTTTGGAGTGTGTCCAAAGAATGGCAGTAAACCTGCTGAAGGATCTGGAACACAGGTCTGTGTGTTCCAGAGTGGCTGAGGGAGCTGGAGTTTTTTACCATAGAGAAAAGGTGTCTCAGGGGAAACCTTATCGGTCCCCAATTACCTTACAGGAGGCTATAGTGAGGTGGGGATTGGGCTTTTCTCCCAAGCTCCAAGTGATAAGACAAGGGGAAATGGCCTCAGGTTGTGCTAGGGGAGGTTTAGGATGGATATTAGGAAAAAATTATTCACTGAAAGGGTTGTGGAGCATTACAACAGGCTGCCAGGGAAGTGATTGAGTCACCATCCCTGGAGGCATTCAAAAGATGAGTAGATGCGGTGCTTAGGGACATGGGTTAGTGGTGGACTTGGCAGTGCTAGGTTAACTGTTGGACATGATAAACTTAGAAGTCTTCTCCAACCTGTGATTCTATGCTATTGTAAGTCTTTATTTTGATTAATCAGATCTTTTCAATGTTTGCAGTTACTTTTGATCATCTTCTGCAATTTTACGTGTCCTAGTATTACCCTCAGCCGTTTAATTATCTTGAAAGGTTATGTAAATAGCCAGCCCCTTTATAATCCAGTCATACTTTCTAAAATCAAGATGAACATTTGCATAGTAAATCTACACAGTGAAACAATTAAACCATAGCTTTATAAACTCTATAAAATAGGTATAAAATGTTCTAAATTTTGGAGTATTCTGCTCTGAATCATCTAAAAAGGGATACCGAAGGACTAAGATGCCTCCCTTACGTGACAGCAGAAACAGAATATTCAGATGATGTATTTCAAAATTATTTTCACATTGTGGACAATGATGAGTGTTGACTAAGAATGCTTTGAAAATGGCATTTCCAAGCACTTTGTGTGGCTCATAAAACTTTTCAGATATTGATTACGACTACAAGAAATATAAAAGTTAAACTGAAGTTGATAGGCACTGTGAAGTCTGATGGCCTTTCCCACATGCTATTTTTACATTGCTTCCGGACCACTTTTTCAGCAACTTCTTAGACTGGTAGTTCTTTATGTAAACATTTAGTAACTCACTAATAGTAGAACCAAACACTGAATGTACAAGCATAATATTAGAGTTCATCAGTTATCCTAAAGCGTGTCTATAGTAAGGGTTTTAGAGATAAATATTAACAGCTTTCTCCAAGCACTGAGATACTCCATTCTGAGATACTGAGTAGCTGTGCCATACTCATAGTCTCAGGATTAGGCACTTTTTGGATTAGTAGAGTAGGATCTGGATAAAAGTTTCTCTCCCAGACAGTGTGACAAGAAATGTTAAGTTTATTAGAGATACTTTGCAGTTACATGTATAATAGGGTGTAGTGTGTCCTTTGGAGCACACTGAAACCTGGATCTTGACTCGTGGCAATAGCTCTTATGACTATCGTCTTCCAGGATTTGGTACCCACTCTTATAGTTGTGAGAAGTTATTATATGCTGTGGTGTGAGGAGCAAATATTCAGTGGCTTTTTGTTTCATGATTGTATCTGAGAGAAAAGAAACAAGTATCACAAGTATCCAGTGAGTTTCTTCCATGATTCTGTCACTGATTTGCCATAAATTTGATGCATGTACCAAGATCTCTAGTAAGCATTTAACTCTCTGCCTTTTTCTGTTTCTGTAATGATGAGAGGCATTGCTGAGGGGTGTACAGTTTTCTTCCTTTTTTTTGTATTTATTTTCTTTCCACGTGTAGTTATATGTATAGTTTGTTATACATCCCTTATATTGTTTCTCAGCAGAGAAATTAAGATCTCAGTTCCTGCAAAACTGTAATGGAAATTTGATTCAGCCTGACAACTGAGTAGAATTTTCTGTTTGTGAAAGAGACAGGTTTTTAAACATAAGAAATACTATAATTAAAACAAGAAATACACAAATACAACACAGGTCACAAAAGATTCTTAACATGTCTTCTCTCTACCTGGGATATAGTGAAAGAATAAAAATAGCTTTGAATAGTTAGTAATATGATTCAGAGACAGAACCATAACCATTTTCAAAGGACAGCTAAATACAAGTTAGGCATTTCAGTTGTTGAAGTTTTCCTTTGTTCTGTTTAATTTGGTTCTTTCAAATGTAGCTGTGTGAATAACATGTAAACTAGAATTGAGGGCGTGGTTTCATGCATAATCAGTTACAGAGCTGAGCTTATATTTGCATAAACTCTTACTGGAATTTTCCATGTGTGCTGTTAACTTCACAGAAGCTACAAGGATTACTTTAGCGCCGCTGAATGTTGATGTCACCGTTGGAGAGAATGCTACCATGCAATGCATTGCATCCCATGATCCCACATTAGACCTGACATTTATTTGGTCTCTAAATGGCTTTGTAATAGATTTTGAGAAAGAACACGAGCATTATGAAAGGAATGTTATGGTAAGATACTAAAGATCTTTATTTAATATGTGAAATACTAGTTTTCTTTATCACAAATTGTCCTTTGTGTTTTACTTTTTCTATTGTGGTGGTTCAAGTCTGTATAAATACAGTAGAATAAAAACATAATATAAAATTACTTTAGACACCATACAGATATGTAGACACTTGCAGGTAGATACCTGAATTCAGATATCTAAATTGATGTAAGTATTTTGATATTTCAGTTAAATCCCACTCTGATGAAGAGTGAATACAACTAGTAAGTAGGTAGTTTGATAGTAAACAGGGTGCAGATTATCTTGGAAAAGCATGCATATACATTCACTTTAACTTGCCCATGTTTTTCTCATCAACATTTCTGGAATTTGGCACAAGACTGGGCCAGATGGTGGGTAGGAGTCAAACAGTCTGTAAACACTGAGCAAGAAGAGTTTGTGTGAAGTCTAAACAAGTTAATACAAAGACACTTATTTTGGCACATAGAAAGAGGAATTATAGACCTTTTGTGTTTGTGTGTATGGTTATCTCTTTAAAGTCTTCTGTCAGGCTTATTCAAAATTAATACCTTAAGCCGAAATCCTTTCTGGCTGTGTCTAATGATAATTTATGTAATATTCAACCACAACCTCAGAGTGTGTGTATATTTATTCTGTTGTTCTGAGTTTAAATGATGTAAAAATACTCAAATTTAGATAGAGATTCTGTTCATGCTCCCAAGAGAAACTTGTGTGTGGAGAGAAAAGGTTGCTAACAGTGCCTGTGAAATCAAGAACTCCAGGGCTTGGGGTCAGTTTCAGCTGTCTTCAAACTTATCTGCCTTCTAACAGTAGCTCCTACAGAGTCTTTGCCCTAAACCACCAACATTATTTAATTTTCCATTGACCAAGGGATTATTTTTTCTGATGTTATTTTTGAATATCTGTTTATCTCGAAGTGAGAAGATATTTCAAGCATAGCTACTTTAGTCTGATTTGGAACAAACCAGTCCTTCAAAGGCCCAGAGCTTACTTAGCCTGCTCATTTGCTGAGTTGTAAGCATCCCTAAGAAGTCACCATGCTCTCTTTCAGTAAGAGAATGTCTTTGTCCAAAAAGACAGTAGAACTATACGATGGTCGGCTAGAAAACATTGAAACCCAAAGACATAAATCTCTTTCTGAAATAAAGCTCCTGAAAGTCTATGTCCAAATTCAGTAGCAGAGTACTAAGGAATTAGAAAAGTGTTATCTTATGTTCTGCTTATGTTATGTTTATATCTACAAACTATGTAGATTTACACTAATACTCCAGCATCATTCAAAAAAATTGCTGCATGTGGCTGTTAGGCCACACTTTTGATGTCTTTATTTCCACATAGGTACTGATCAGTACATAGCAGTACCTTGGAGAAGCTTGAATCACCTCCTAACAACATTAATTTTTCCCCAGATAAATGCCAGAATGAGTCTGCGTGTTGGTCAAAATAAAAGCTTAAAGAATAAAGCTTCTATTGAACGTATTCTGTGTAAAAGGAATCCTTGTAAAAAGAACCGTTCCTCATTTCGTACATTCTCTTTTAGTTGCTTGTTTTTAACCACTTGACAGAAATCATACAAAGAAGTTGTGTTACATTAAACAGCAAATCTGACTAAAAGAATAGATGAAACAATGATTTTGGTGCAGAAGAAAGGTGAAACTGCCTTTACCAAGGACTTTGTAATGTAAAGCCTGAACTTTCTCCATCCATTTTTCATGCATTGAAGAAAAGTTCTTATATCATGGACATTCACCCCTGAGTTGTCCTTTTAACAATGAAAATAGAAGGAAATACATATATATATATTTAGGAATTTTATTCTGAAATTTAATCACAATTTTAGGACACTTTCTACCAAAACATGTCTACAGAATGAGTCTGGGGCCAAATACAGGCTTCAGCAAGTGTGTAGGGCATAAATCTCTCTGAAGTTTGACTTAGTATTTAGGTTTCCAGCCAGCTGCTTCATCTTTCAGAGATAGCTGGTGGTCCTTCATCTTCTGATCCCAAATTCTTCCCAACTCTGCAATATTATAGCTGATTTACTGAAGTAATTGATTTTAAAAACCAAATTAACCTGTCTGGAGACAGAGAGAGAGGTGTTTCACTTCATGTAGGTGATGAATCTTGTGCTAGATGTAACTTGGCTCTTTGAATAGATTATAGAGATGCTTAATCCATAGTATGCAGAAGTAGCTGAGGCGTGACTAACTATTAATTCATTTAGACTGTTAAAGTTAAGTAGCTTAGAACCAAACATCAATTAATTTGTCAGAGTGTAACGTTTTTTCCTGAGGGATGATTCTTAGTTTGTTATGTTCCTTTTGCACTTGATCAATACAGGTATAAATAATTGAAGCTGGAGAAGATTGTTGGTTTGTATTTCTGAGCCTTATTTTTGCTTTCAAATGCAAAGTAAGTGCAGATCATTTCTATTGCTCTTCCACAAGCAACTCGTTCTTCATCACTGAGGACAGAGGGGGCACTAGGATTGCATTCCAAGTCTGTAGCTGAGATTTGTAGTTATTTCAGGATTCAGCACGTAATATAGGATAATTTTTTAAAATGTAAGGGATTAAATATAAATGTTTATATAGGGTGTAATTGAAAGAAATATGTACTTTCAACATTTCTGTTTCATTTGTTATCATTTTCTTACATAAAGGTGTTATGTCCCCTCTCTCCCCCTTTTTAATATGAGTAAAGGGATTTTCTCCTGCCTACTGCTTGCATCTCTTTTGCAATTCTCATCTGAAGTCACTGGGTGGCAGGTTTGCTCAGGCTTTCTCGGATGCAAAGGCATGAGCTGTTGCGTGTGCAGCAGCCCTAACTCCCATACTGCCACGCAACTCTTCACAAACATAAAAAAATATATATTCCATCATGAATATTGCAATTACTGGCCATATGATGCATGCCCTCTGCTATAATTTCCTGTTGTTGAAGGATCCTACTTTATCTTTCTGATAATATCACTATTAATTTGTGTTGACAATGCAGATCAACATGTGGAAACTTGATACAGCCACAATATTTCAATTCTGAACATAATATTAACATTGTTGTCACATACATATAATTGAATGCTAATGAAATTCATGTAAATACCTGCATACGTCTCTTTTTCTTTAAATGGAAGCATTAGTAACTTCATCATTTGCTAAAGGCAAAGCTAATTTGCATTACATTAGTACTAAAACTCATTTATCAAAACAACGTTTGTCAGTACTGTTTTGATTTCACATGACCAAGTATGACAGTGATATTTAGAATGACAAATATACATACTATTTGGTTAACTTTCGAAGTGTTAAATGGAGTCTACAAAATCTTACTATTAAATTTCTTGCTTTTGAATTTATGTTCTTATTTAATTGAGAAAGTAGACATTAACATTTCCTTTCAAATCCTGTGCAGATATAGCACTTCAAGTAATCAGGAAACATCTGATGTTTGGTCATTTGTTATTTATGGACCTCGATTTTGTCATGTATATTTAAAGACTGAAAGGCTTACTTTTAATTCATATTTTAAATTACATACGCTATCCAAATAAATTTTGTTATTACTAAACATTCTCTTTTATATGTGAAAGTAAAGGTGTATAATTCTATTTTTAATGTATATTTGAAACACTATAGTTATTTTGTACAGATAGTCAGAAAGAGTAATTTGGCTGGTTCCAGTCAGAAATTTGACCCTTCCCTTCCCTTCCCTTCCCTTCCCTTCCCTTCCCTTCCCTTCCCTTCCCTTCCCTTCCCTTCCCTTCCCTTCCCTTCCCTTCCCTTCCCTTCCCTTCCCTTCCCTTCCCTTCCCTTCCCTTCCCTTCCCTTCCCTTCCCTTCCCTTCCCTTCCCTTCCCTTCCCTTCCCTTCCCTTCCCTTCCCTTCCCTTCCCTTCCCTTCCCTTCCCTTCCCTTCCCTTCCCTTCCCTTCCCTTCATTTTTGTTAGGCTGTTCCTAGGCCAAGAAAGGTGTCATTTGGGACATTGTGTAGCATTGCAACCAAGTAAGAAGATCTCCCAGAACGAGGAGCACTCTTTGAGATGGTGCTGACACACCCCATTGTCATGAGTGCTACTAAGCAGGAATTAAGATGTACTGAATCCATGCTGGCTCTGAAGTCAGGCCTTTGCATTGTGCTTTCCAGTGTTCACAGAGACATGACACAAAGGTGACAAAACACGTTTGGCACAGAACTTGCAGGACTTGTTGCTCAGGCTCTATTTGGCTTTGAAGTCATTTCTGAATCCAAGCTGTCTGTGCATAATTGTGCAGCAGTGTGGACTGAACATCACTGCATTCTCAAAAGCCTTTTTGTTTTGTTTTGTTTTGTTTTTAGTTCTATATTCAAATACTATTCATCTTACCTTACCCCTCTCCAAAGTGCAGAAAACTTTGCAGTCTTCAAGGACTACATTCATAATGCTCTGAAGATGTGTGGCCAGACAGCTACTTTTCATTAAAGTAAATCACAGGTGGAAGGGCCTGTTTCTTTGCTTTGACTGCAAAAGGTGTTTAGTTCAGATACCAAAATCCACACTATAGATGTCTGAAATAGGTGAGATGATTTCTAGATTGGAGACAGCATTTGCCAAAACAGAAAGTTCTCCAAAACAGATGTTTTTGTAAACCACAGAGAGTAAGTTGGACTGTAAAATCCTATTGGAGAAGTATAGCTTAATACCTGCTTGGGTTTTGTAAGTCATAGATGGAAAAGAATGATGATTCCTTGTTTGGATGTGGTAGACAAAAATATATTGCTGTGTGTTCCCACTTTAACAGATTACTGAACAGTTTTACTGTATAAATCTCTCTTCTACACTCCACAGTCTTCTGCAGCAGAAAAGATACAAAGATGTTTGTTTTAATTTTTCTTCACTGCTTCCCATGGTAATCTTCCTTGCAGAGTGTTGAGTCTATGTACAGCTAAATGACAGGAAATCAATAGAAAGTTCACCAGGAGAACTGAAGAATTAGAGGAAAATATTTAGATAGGGAAGCTCAGTTACCTACTGATGAGGAAAAAGCAGCTTGGTGTGGGCTGGAACGAAACCTGGGAGTCAGAGGCATAGCGAGTTCGTTCAATACAGTTTATTGAATATATTGAGGGGATAGATGGTTGTTCATGAAGCATGGCCAACCAAATCATCTGAGCTTCTACTTTTTCTGAAAGAGACACGGGACTCTCCAAAGACACTGTCTCGATACATTGCTTTCAGTGCCCTAATGCATTAGGGAGAGACTTTAGACATGAGTGAGTTTGAAGTCACATATTTTGGCTAGATTTTGGGAAAGAGACTTAATAGCAATGTAGCAAGCATGGAATGAGATGGATGGAGTCAGTGGTTAAAAGCAAGGAGGAGCAGGAAAGCAAAAGACAGAGATGAGCGTGAAGCCAAAAAGCAGTTAGCTCTGACTGAAGGCATTGAGGAAACCTATTATTAATCTGCAGTGCTATTTCCAGCACAAAGAAATATAGTCTATTTAAAGGGATCAAGATATGCCAACTTCTGTTCTAGAACTAAAAAAAAAAAAAAAAATAACTACAAAATCAGTTGACCTGTAACCTTATGTGCTTGTGAGTCTTCACAAACTGCCAAAATCCATGTATCATCCCTATTTAGCTAAACAGGACCTGAAAAAGCCACATGGGTTCAGCACTACACGTAGAAATATAGTCGGCAGTTTATTCTGAATTTTCATCATCAACCATAAGGCTGTGAGCCATGAGTGCAAGTGAACAAATATCTAGTCTTTTCTTTTTCCTCTTAGAAGTAAAATAACAGGGCATATTACCACAGGGTGCTGGTACAAAGCATACTATCCTGAGGCAGTCGCAGTGGTATGCTGAATGGGGAAGAATAATATATCTGTTGGAAATATTTTCCAGTCCACATTTCAGGGGTAGAATTAGCACTGTACTTCCTTTACATATAAATATAGTTCACTGAAGGAAGAGATTCTTTAGTGGGAATGGCCCTGTCATCATTATCCTGCTGTTTTGTGTTGTTTTTTTTATTTACCCGTAACTTTTATGACAGCTGTAGCTTATAAAGCAAAGTGAGATGAGCTTTTCTGTGAATGGAATTGAGACACTAGAACTGCATTGATGTTGTTGTCCCCATGTCATCTCTGATCTCAATATCAAGCAAGTAGCTACAATCACATTTACATTAACATTCATCAACAGCTGTTGGATTTTCTGTACTGGAACAAAATAATTCAGGCGAACTCATTTAAAGTTCATAGTTAAACATTTTTTTAAAATACCTATAAGTTATCACTAGCTTTGGAAAAAAAGCTGATCTCATCTCCAAGAATCCCATCTCTTCCAAATTACTTCTTAATGATTGTTTTATTATCATACCTCCACTGTGTATTAAAACACATGTGAAGGTTTGTGTTTGTAAACCTGACTTAAAAGATCTCTGCTTATCAGATTCTTATGTAGTTTTGTTATTACAAAGGGCTCGTTAGCTTCATAGTAACATAAGGTCCTTTATTGTTGCTGAGGTTGTAACAGAAGTGATACTCCTTTCAAACAGAAGACTAGGCACTTGTAAATGATTTTCCATCATGTAGGGTCATATTCTGATGGCATTTAGTACACTGGCAAAGGTGATTGTTAGAAGGGAACAGTGAATCTCAGAAATAGAGCATACAGTACTATTTTTGACATCACTATTAAAGCATAAATATAGGGTTCATATGATGAAAGTCTTTGCTTGAAACTTGGTAAATATCTGAGTGGTGAACCACAGATACACTTGGAACATCCTTGAATACTGCTGTCACAATTTCCAGTCTGTGATTCATTTTTTCCTGTATTAAGGAAGGCATTTTTTAACTTAGCCAAGCTGAGGTTTTTGAAATGAAAACATACAGTGCATTCATATCTAATTTGTGGACAGAATCTGCTGATGCCCGTGCTCCTTATGTGCTTTGTAAGCTCTTCTTTTACCACCAAGAACTTGGGCTTCTTCTGAAGCATGGAAAGCTTTATCACCAACCGTATAAAGCTGTGATTCAGGAGAACTTCTGAACCAACATGGTGTGATACCATATCTATGGGTTGATGAATTTTTAATTACATTATGTTTTTCCATGTTTTCTGTCACTTAGATTTTAAAACCAAGTGCCCATAGGGGAAATTATTATTAGAGTGAGTATATGGGTACATCATTAATAAATACAGTACAGTATGTTAATTTGTTAACATAAGAATTAAGGAGTACTAAGATTTAAGAATTTGTAATCATTTGTATGAAATAATAATATGATTATGATAATTCTTAATATATACAGTTTTTGTGAACGTTATTGGACTGGACAAACTGCATGAGTTTCTTTGCAGATCAAAGTGCAAGCAATAGAGACTCACAGGCAGTATGGTCCTCTCTAGGATGATATTTAGTGTTAATATGCTACAGGTTTATATAGAGTACTAAAATAGAGGACCATTTATCTCTTTAAAAAATAAAAAATAAAAACACACACAGAAACTCAAGGGGTTTGAAATTCTGCAACTTCTTTGTTGTAATTTTTGGAGGTCAGAAGAACAGGTAGCTGCCCTTCTCTACTCCCACAGCAGTACTGACACTCCCAGTGATTTTTCTTCCTGAAAGCTGTTGACAGCATTGCGTAGCCCACTGTAGACAAAAAAGGCTTACCTGTGGTTAGTCAGGCAGCCAGCCAACATTCGTTTATGCAGTGATCCCCACGGATTTTCAAAGGCTGCTGTCCTTGAAAGCAATACCCCTGGAATTCTCATGAATTAACTAGGGGGCAGCCATACAGAAATGCCATCATTCCAGACTCACCTCATGTCTGGATCCTACTTGCACTTTGGAAAATTGTTGTATTAGTTATGACATATTAGTTAAGACCTGTCATATTAGTTATGTGTGGAAAGTGCAAATATGTATATACATACATGTATGTATGTATATCTTAACATGGGTATAGTTTAATAATATCTAAAAATAAAATGAGCAAAAATAACCTATGGTTGGGGGGGGCATAGGGGGTGGAACTAGATGATTTTTAAGGTGCCTTCCAACCCAAGCCATTCTATGATTCTATGATAAACAAAGAAAATAAGCATTCATATACGGGATTTTTCAGTGATCCAGTTGATCTGTGTAATCACTGCTAAGAACTCTTGTGTGACCTGGAACTTAGAAAGGACAGTGTAACCTGTATTTCTGTATGACCCTACATCCCTACATGGCAATCAAGAAGTATTTCTAGCCAGAATTAAGCATTCTCTTTTATATGTTCTCAATTCTAGTTTTTATCAGTTGCAACTGTTTACCTCAATAATTTCTTAAAAAAAAAAAAAAAAAGTGGTGTTAACTGATTTAATTTTTTGCTGGAATTTTAAGTGATCAGAAGTTTAAACTGGCATCCAAAATCCTCACTAGAGTTTGGAAAGGAAAAGGATAGTTTTATCTGGCTATTTTAATCTCCCTAAATATGAACTGAACCGGCATTCTACTTTCAGAACATTTGGAAAATATTTAACCTTTTTTTTTTTTTTTTTTTCTTTCCTTCTCATTTTCAGACAGGAAACAAAAAGTTGATGACATAACTTTATGTCATTTATTCAAAATGTCTAATACAGGGACACTAATGACAGCCCATCATATTTTAGATTGTACTGAAGGTCTTTGTTGTTCCCTAGAACCATCCAGTGATGATAACATCATTTCTTACGCCTAAATATTTAGCAATTTCTTTCTTACATACCATTTTGCATCTGAATTCTTTTTGTTGCTGCCTGTGAAGGTTTCAGGATTGCAGGGTTTGTTTTTTATAACAAAATGAGATTTCTGAGCAGTCTGAATGTTGCCCCTTCCAGTTTGTGTGATATAAATCCATTTGTTAATCTTTTGTAACATTTTGACTTTCATGAAAACAGCCAGATATATTTTGGAGAGATTTTTTTTTTCTTTTCTGAAATGCCTTAAAGACTACCACATGTATAACCATGTGATTTAGCTTAGTAATCTTTTTTTTTTTTTTTTTTTTTTTTTTTGAGGGGGGATAAAGTACAGAATAAGAAAAATATTTCAAATTGATTATTTAAAAAACATATAGATAGAAATGTATTTCTTAACATAAAGTGTGTTTTTCATTCAGAGTAGCTGTGATATGTAGAGTGTTCTCTGTTCTGCTCCTTGTTTTACAGGTGTTCATCTAGTTACCAAGTGGGTTCAGAGAAATGTCATAAGACAAATATATTTTATTCATTCATTTATTCATTTATTTATTTATTTATTCATTTTTGCATATCTGTTCAAGCACAGGTAGCTGAAGATAACAAACCTTATAGCCATCTGAAAATATGGCTATATATTTTCCCCAAATATAGCCATTCAGACATCATAAAGATTAGCACTTTGCATCCTAGAGATTTTCTTCAGAATGTGTAATTTGTAGGTTTGTCAGAGTTTCACCCAAATCGAAGGACTTTTTCCAAAACACAAGATGACAGTAGTCATTATGGGTTGTCCAAAGGCCACAAGGTAATGAAGTATTATATAAGCTTCTAAGAGAACTGGAGAAAATTTGCAAAGACTGCATAGATCATCTCTTGAATCACGTAACGTGGTAATAAAACAATTAAGGCCTCTAGGCCTATCAGTCTGACCTCAGTGCTGGGGAAGCTCGTGGAGCAGATTAGGTTGAGTGCCACCACACAGCACCTACAGGGCAACTTGGTGATCAGGCCAAGTCAGCACGGGTTTATCAAAGGCTCTGGTGAGGCTGCACCTTGAATACTGTTTTCAGTTCTGGGCCCCTCAGTACAAGAAGGACATCAAGGCCCTGGAACATGTCCAGAGAACGGCAACAAAGCTGGTCCTAAGACCAGTTCTAGACCCCGAAAAAGGGTCTAGAAAATAAGTCTTATGAGAAGTGGCTGAGGGAACTGGGGTTGTTTAGCTTGGAGAAGAGAATGCTCAAGGGAGACCTTATTGTACTTTACATTTACCTTTACATTTACCTTAGAGGAGGCCATAGCGAGGTGGGGATTGGTCTCTTCTCCCAAGCACCAAGAGATGAGGGGAAATGGGCTAAAGTTGCACCAGGGGAGGTTTAGGTTGGACATTAGGAGAACTTTCTTTGCTGAAAGAGTTGTGCAGCATTGGAACAGGCTGCCCAGGGAAGTGATTGAGTCACCATCCCAGAGGTCTTCAAGAAGCATGTAGACTTAGAACTTAGTAGCATGGTTTAGTGATGGAGTTTAGTACTAGGTTAAAGGTTGGACTAGATGATCATAGTGGTCTTTTCCAACCTGAATGATTCTACGATTCTGTATTACTAAGGATTTCATCTTTGCATTAGACTCCTGTGTTTGAGAAATTCCTTTTGTACTGCAGTGTTCATTCTATAATGCTGAATCCCATCACTATATTTATATGAATGCAGGTAATACTGACACCTAGTGTACTATATCCCTCTAAGTTAGTTATTTTTATTGTTTCCATTTTAAATACTATATTCTGTATATCTGTTAAATCATGTTTTATTCTCTTTATATATTACATATTAAAAGTCTGCTAGAAATTCTGATTGAAATTTTAAAACATCATACAGAAATACTTAGACATTATAAACTCTTATGTTATATTCTGATTAGAACCAACAGATTTTAAATCTTTGACAACGGAGATATACTTTCTCTGTTAATTTGCTAAAATAACTAATTTGCTAATTTCTCTGTAAATTTGCTAGGTGGAAACACCTTCAACACACCCAAAAAAAAACCAACCAACCCAAAAAATCAGAACAAAACCCAACAAGTGTCTTTTATTAGGCAAGTTAAAAACAGTCAGCTTCTTCTTGATATATCTAGCTACCTGGGCTAAAACTTCTCCAAAGGGAATTCAAAAAGAGTCAGATTTCCAAAGCATTATGTGAAGAAATCTGAGTTGTTGTTGGGTTTTTATTATTTTATTTTATTTTATTTTATTTTATTTTATTTTATTTTATTTTATTTTATTTTATTTTATTTTATTTTATTTTATTTTATTTTATTTTATTTTATTTTATTTTATTTTATTTTATTTTATTTTATTATTTTAATGTTCCAACTTGATTTTCATTCAAGTAAATAGAAATTACACTGAAAAGGTAAAAGGTTGAAGATATCCAACAATGTGACAGTGAAGCAAGTGTAGTATGTATATTGAGTATGGTGCAAATACACCTGGCAGCAGTGGTTGCCAGCAGATATTTTGGAGAAGTCAATGGAAAGAGAGTTGCCTCAGTTCCTTTTATCTGGCTCTGAGGTCAGCTGGTACACGAAGGTGAAATTTGCCAAACTTTCTACTTTTGCAAACCAGTGTGGAGCAAACTGTGTTTCCAGGGATCTCTTGTGTGTGAGGTGCCATGTGTTGGCTGGGGTTCCTTTTGGCATGGTCCAAAATTGTGCATGGTAAGCATGCCAGAAATTAAACAGCATACACAGGTATTTCTGCAGCATAAATGGCATTTCATAATGGAACAGCTCTCCTGTAGGAACTTGAGAAGTCTAAAGTGGAGTCAGCTGTTTTGTTATTGGTGCTGGAGGTTTTCAGATCCTTGTGTTAGCCTATTGCTTGTCAATTTAAAGTGGATGGCCTGTGAGACGGAATTCATGAGTCTGAAGTTAGACATTGCAGTCTCACACTGATGAAAAGTCTTGGGGAAGGATAAGGGTCTGTGATGATGAGAAGGAAAAGGAGGAGGACAAGGAGGAGGAGGAGTCTGTGAGCCTCACTGAATGGTAAATTGCTTCCCTGAAACCCTTTGCCATGGCACTGTGGAGGCTGAGGCAAGGGGGGACAGCATGGCTGGCCCTTGCTTGCCCCAAGTGGGGCAGGTCCAGTAGCAGCAGCCAGCGCTGTGCTGTGCACAGGACCAGGGCAGGTCCATAGAGAGAAAGCCAGGCCAAGGTCAGGCTAGGATGGCAGCTGGCCACTCAGGGATGACTAGGCCAAGCCATAATGTAGTGAGAGCTGTAGCTAGGCTTTGCTTGTAACCTCTCTGTGATAAAAACATTTGTGCTGTTTTAGGTTTGTAAAGGAAGAGCCACACAGCATTGGTGGCTCTCTTAGTAGGTCTCCATGACACTGTTATCATATGAACATGCATAAATAACATGTAATGGTATAGAGGAATCATCTGATTGCTGTTTAAGAAAAAAAATAGGCCTGACTAAATCTAATGTTCAGATGTGGTCTTAAAATAGTAGAAAATAGGCAATGTCAGCTTCTGAAGAAACACCTACTTAACAGACCTCTTAAGAAAGACATTTGTTTTTTCATATGTAGTAAAGATCAGAAGCTCTTCAAGAAACACAGGACACTTTCAACAGCTGTCATATAAATTAAATATATCTTTGAGAGTGATCTGATCTTGAAGTAAGTACTCATTTCTTGGAAATAACAACCACTGTATATCAGTTGGGAGGTATGTGTAGATAGGTATCAGTTATACAGGGATGTTTACCAGCTTCATTAAGTACTGTTTTTTAACAGATTAAATCCAATGGTGAACTGCTTATTAAAAACGTCCAGCTGCGGCATGCAGGAAGATACACGTGCACCGCACAGACAATTGTTGACAATTCTTCAGCTTCAGCTGACCTTGTTGTAAGAGGTAAGGTTCTCCAGGTAAAAGAGAAATGTTTCTGTTTTTCATCTAGATAAGCAGAATGTGAAGTCCTTAAAGTACTGCTCAGGGTACTTATTCTTTTCCAGACACTTAAATATCTAACTCAATGTGTGTTTTCCTGGAAATCAATAAAAAAAAATTATTATGTATACTTTTCTTCTGTTTAAGTAATTTTTAGATACTTTAATTTGGTGTTTATTATTAAATAGCAAAGTAGATTGCAAGTATCATTTCAATATACTTAATTTATAACATTTTAAGAAGACATTTCTGTTTTCTCATAATGCGTTTTTGATTACATTAATGTGTGTAACACTAAGCCTACATTAAAAGGATTCCTGGTTTTCAAATGACAGAAAAACGGAGTCAAGGTTATCACTCCATTGTTAACTTATTCTTCTATCTGTAAGAATTACTGCAGTCTCAAAATGCTGTACGTGCTCATATGGTACGTACCCTACAAAGTATGTTTCCATGCATGGTTTCAGGAGCATGAGTTAGTTCATGTCCTTTAGGCTTTTTACTTCATTTTGTGCCTCCAGATAAATCTTCTAAAGTGCTAATGCTCTGTAATGCTGACAATTTGAATCAGATATAACTTGTACTTGGGTCTATGCAGCTATCATGTTTTGATCCCATTCCAGTTGTACTATACATCTGGATAGTAACTGGAGTATAGCTTGTGCCTTGATTCTGAGTTTTTGCCATCTATGGATGTTGTGCACTTCAATATTTCTGTATTTATTTTTCACTGGGTGTTAACAAACAGTGAAATGTCATCAGTATGGGGTGAAATGTCAAAGCAAATGTGATATATGGTGAAATTGCAGAATAAATTGCAGAAAACTGTAAAGAAAAAGAGAAGAGTTTGTTCATGTGCCTTAGTACGTAAGCAAATCCTTTTACAAAACAAAAAGAGAGATCATCTGCCTTATCAACCTTCTGATAATCCTGTTAACCCAGTAATTATAAATAGAATCATAACTCTTAGCATATGTTGTTGAAGAAATCCACATTTGTTTTATGCTCAACTTTCAGGTTTTAATATTATGAACACAATCCTACTTAGCGGTGAGAACTTCTTGCTACTATTTTTGTCAGTGAAAGACTTGGTATTTTACAGGCTCAGGGTTAAATACCCATATCTGATGAAATATGACAAAAGTGACATTATAATTTCACTCTGTTGATAGTAAAAGGCAACAGCAAAGTCTGGAAACACAGAGTTAGGTTCCAGAGCACCTCAAGGATAGACACTGTTCATGCAGACGTGTGAAGATATTTTCTCTGTCAACAGGACACTGTAATGGTTCGTATGGATTGTCCTTTGTGACATTGGAGTATTAAAATTGGTGTGTTCAGGAGAATTGATAGTGGTAGTAGTGCACAGAAAACCGAGCTGTCAGTCCCCTAAGTATACCAACAGGCCTTAATGGCTGTGATCACCCTCATCTAGGACACCCACCATGGTGGGCCCACAAGACCTATTTAAGCTCAGCCCTTGGCTTTCAGTCCTGGCCTGAGCTATATAACAGATGTGCCTGCTCCAGCTCTGTCTCTGGAGTCTGGGTGGAGTTCAGACCTATGCACTCTTGGATGTATGCTATAGCTTGTCACCTGAATGCCTGTGGTATCCAGGACTGCCTTACCAGCACCCAGCTCTTCCCACCAGATTCTAACCCTACAGGACTGATCCCCATTGTTGAAGACACAGACAACCTGCTGGGGGGGGGGGGTTGCACTTTCCTGAAGGTCCTTGGCGTTTCTTGACACATGCCATTTACGGAAACTTTCACAGTGAGGTGAGAAGCTGTAGGAGATCTCTCTCATAGAAGGCAGGAAAAGACCTTGGTACTGATGAGCATTTCCATACTCTTGTTTCAGTTCATTTCATTTGATTCCTTTTTCTTCAGTTTTATGGAGAAAGTAAAGAACTCAAGACCCAAAGATACGTTTGGCACATGTATTTAGATGTGGTGTAGGAATCTCATTCCATTCTTATTGTTGAGTTGTTTTGTTTTGGTTTTCTGTGTTTTCCCTGTACATGGTGCAGATAAATGTATCCTGTTATTTCTTGTTTGGTTGTTGTTCTTTTTTAATGTGCTCTGAGACTTGTTCAATCAGATTGTTGAGTAATTACCTGAGTCATGTTGGCATGTTGTTATCTCTGAAAGTGGAATCAGAAACTACTTCTCAATAGTTCTCATTCATTGTCTCTGTTTTGACACGATTGGTAATGCATATCACATAACCGTGTATCATATCAAACAGATGGATAATAACAGAACCAGAACAGTCAATATGAAAAGAATAATCTGAAAACATCTGTAGGCTAGTTTTTAAGTAGGTATTAAGCTTTCAGTTGGAGAATTACTGTAAGTTTGGATGTTGTTTCTTAGCACAGCTTACTGAATGTTGTGGCATCTTTTACAGATCAGGATTCCAACACTCACAGATGCATGTGCCTGCACCACTCTCTGCTCTCTAATGAACTTAAAGCAAATATGGATCGAGAATAACTGCTGTTATTTTAACATGGCTATTTTAATGAGTTGTTATGAGCAGAAATGGTATTTGATACTTGAAGAGCATAAGGATGAGACTGTAAACTGGTTTAGGACAAGTAACTTTTACCTAGAAGGTTTTAGCTGGCTGTTGGGAAGATAGCAATATGCCATAAAACAAACACATATATTTAGTTCATGAAGTTCACATATATTTAGTTCATATATTCATTAGAACTACAGATTTGATTTTGAAATTCATCTTTTCAGGTATCAGCCTTTTGAAGAAAAAGAAATTATTCTTTGAAAATATTTTATAGACACTTCTTGATACTCAAGGCTGGAAGAGACAGTTTTGTGCAAAATATTTTCTTTGACAGCTTCTGTTCTTTGTTGGTGGTCTTCATAGATGTATTCTGTTATACAGAGTTTGTTTGATTTCACCCTTAAAGTTCAAAAGACTGCTTTGGGGCCATTGGGTGGAATGGATTCCACATTTTGGCATTGATTTTGAGGTTCTTGTTATGGGAAGACTTTAGTAGGTATTTAGTGAGACAGTGACTACTTTTTCTTTCACTCAGTTTATATTGGTTCATAGGAAGTTCAAATCTCATGGTGGGCTTACCCAGTATGGGGTAAGATGAGGGTCCAAGAGAAATGTGAAAAGGTTTATAGAAATGTTTTTTCAAGGTATGACTTATCTCCAGTATAAGTCTCAAGATTTTCCGTATATATTGCAGTTCAGACCAAAACTGAACAAGCTGAAGTATAGATTAAGGTTTCTAAAAGGTTATCATTAGGTGGTATTTATAAAGGAAGGTTTTATGTTTTTGGTTTTGCTTTTTTTTTTCATTTTTTTTTTCTGAGTTCATCGTTGTTCAAAGAAGAGCAACAACAGTTGTAAAGTATCCCTTTTTCACTTAAGAAATTCTGTTCTCGGTATTACTAGTTAGGCAGGAATCATGGAAGTTTCATTTGGTAGTTTTCTGATGCAAGAACAGTTATCCTCTGAATCACTCTGTACAATATTAAAATATGTATAAATACATTTTCTATCTGTTCTTACATAGAAAGTGAGACATGAAAGCCTCATACCTAATAAATGCAAACAGGAAAATTAATAAACTTTCATTTTTTAATATATTTAATCTGTGAATTGAATTTTTTCTCAGGTCCTCCAGGCCCTCCCGGAGGTATAAGAGTAGAAGAAATTAGAGACACTGCTGTAGCACTTACGTGGAGTCGTGGAACAGACAATCATAGCCCTATTTCTAAATACACTATCCAGTCAAAAACTTTTCTTTCTGAAGAGTGGAAAGATGCCAAAACGGGTAAGAGTAATGCCATAAATAATAAAGCCAATAGGTTATTAAATGTTTGATTGTTAATCAGAAAACAGCCATTATAAAAGGAAAACGAGGATGCTATTAATGTCTGCTACAGAGTTTGGGAGCAGGTACTGTCCTATCAGTGTACTGTCAACATTTTTATTCCCAGCACTAGGAAGTTAATATCAAGGCATACAGAAAACAGGCCAGGCTGGTGTTTTTTTTTTTTTTGTTTGCTTGTTTGTTTTTCTTTCCTGTTTGTTTGTTTGTTTTGTCTCTTTCCTTGCTGCTTGTAATATTTCACATCAGCTACTGGAATTTAAAATATATATATATTTTCAGGGTACTTTGGATGAAAAAGTTATGTCCTAACTTCTGTATTTGTTATGCAGTAAGTTGGCTGAAATTGTCTACTTTTTCCTGTGAACAGACTACTTACCATTTGCACTAAAACTGGCACCCCTAGAGAAAACATAGCTAAGATTATCCTTCTAACCACTGGATGTCATCAGTGTGCAACATAATTGTAGTTGAGGAAACACCTGAACATAGGATGTGCTGACATATATAGTATTTATTTACAAGAGCTAACAAAATACATACATTGTGAAAATATTTTAATAACACCAGTATCTTTGAATGCTTTATGGTGGACAGCATTGCTACAAGCTATATGGAGTGTATTTATCAATACGATTCATTATGACACTGATAAATTATAGCTTCAGTTCTTTCCTGTGAAATTAGGGCATTACACACTCAGGATTTCTTAATATTATTAAGAAAATTAATGGTTTCAGCTTTTTTTCTTTTAATTAAGTAGTCCTTTGAAACTGCAGAGATATATATGTCTAAGAAATAGACATTGACATATTAATCTCAAAATCTCTGTTACGTTAGTGAGAATTTCTTAGATAAAAAGGTTAAAAAAAATAGACCTATTGCCTTAAATCATATTTATCTTCTAGAATGTGTAGTATATATAGTTTCATTGTATATAATTAACTTCAACAGCTAGCACTAGTCTATTGGTTATGGTAAAGTAGTTTGGAAAATAAAACTAGGAGGTCCTCCAATTCCTTTCTATCTCTGGTATCTTGTTTAATAATTTATGTAGAGTAGATTTCTTTGAATTTTTACTATAAATAATATAAAAATTAGAGTTGTTCAAGTAATTGGTTATGTATTTCAGTGACTGTTTGCAGGAGGGAGGATCCATTTGGATCAGCCTCCATTTTTTCAGGATAAATTATATTTTATTTTCTGTTTTCTTTTTTTTTTTTAAATAAAAAATATGCTCTTGGGGAGAGGATAGGTTATAGGAAGATAAAAGCTAAAGACGGTAAAAGATAAAGAGGGGGTGGCAGCTCTGATATTGTGCTACATGTTACTGGAACTAGAAACGTTTGTGCAGGAGATAGAAGTGCAGGTTTCAGATCTTTACTCTGGTTCAGAGCAGACACTTCTGCTCAAAAAACTCACTTCTCAGGAATATTCCTTATTTGCAGTGTTATAGGCATGACAGGATGCATGTCTCTGCATCTCTGAAGTTATTCTGCTTTGTGTAATTAACGATATAGTCACTGAGACATACAGTCAGAATGTTATCCTGCAGCATGTTGAATGGGATTCGCATCTTTGGACAGGGAGGAACCCAGATTCTTAAATTTATTTTTTAGGAAGCTAGCATGAAAGATAGAAATGTTTCATTTCTGAAAAGTTGAAATTAACTATTCCAGTGTTTTCAAAATCATTACTTTTTCATTTGAACAACACTGACTAATTTTGTTCTATAGATTCCTTCAAAAAAATAGCTGAAATCACCATAGTAACCATCACTGGAACCACTGCAAGCCAGTGCATTGCTTAATTTCTGGGCTCCTCCCAGTTTGACTCAGTGTTCACTTTTGTATGTAAAAAAAACACACAACGATCAGTCCAAATTGATCTCTCATCAGCATTTAGGCTGCCATTTAATGTTGTTAATTTTCAACGTGTGAAACAAACAAACAAAAATGTACTTTGGCATTGCACTTTGAAAATATTGTTATTATTACTGCTACTACCATCCTTCCCAAGCCAAATAATTCATCTCAGGTTGCATAATACCAAGTGTGTTTTATGAAAGAAGTATGTTCTACTTCACAGTATGGAAATATGTGTAAATAGGTTGTGTAACATTGCTATTCCTGTTTTTTTGCAGCCATTGCGCTTATATTGTAATTCCAAATTAGCCACCTTTCCAGTGCAGAATATGTAATTTCTCATCTCCCTCTGAACTCGAGACTCTAGTTTGACAAAGAAACTCTTGGCCTGCATAAGAAATGAAAATCCTCTTACTATATCTGCAGACAGCTACAGAAACAACCACTACTGTCTGTGAATTATAGACAGAAAGATAGTCATGTCTTATGCCTCTCATGTATGGTAAAGAAACTAGTCCTTATGACAACAGTACATCTTTTTCACAGAAATTATAAGAACACTTATCCTTGTTAAATCAGAACTAGGTAGCAGGTTGTAACACACTCACTTGTAAGGTGCACCAAAATATGCCCACATTTTTATAAACCACTCTATCAATTGATCAGTCCCTGTATTTACACTTGTGCGGCACTTGTCTATATCATGATTTTTTATTTTATTATTTGTGCATTACAGATTTCTCCTTGAATTATTCTGTAGGTAAAATGAATTTCTACAACAGTAATATGTAATTAATAAGAATGCCTTCATAATTAAATGCACTTCTTTTGCTAGTTCACACTCACCTAAAACTTACAAGTCTGTAAGGGTTTATCCAAGATAGTGTCATAGTTTCCAAGTTTCCAGTGATCACCAGGAATGTACATAAAATGTGGTATCCCTCATGTATAACATTCCTTCAGTTGGCTATTTGTGGTTGCAGAATAGTGGCAGTTTGTGGATTTAAAAACTTCATTGATGTCTGACCTCATTGTAAAATGCTGTTTTCTAAAGCAATTTCTCATTTCTTTTAGATCCATCAGATATTGAAGGAAATATGGAGTCTGCTAGAGTGATTGATTTAATTCCTTGGATGGAATATGAGTTCCGAATAATAGCAACAAACACTTTGGGAGTAGGAGAACCTAGTATGCCGTCACAGAGAATTAGAACTGAAGGCGCTCGTACGTAAACAGAAAATGTCATTTTTTTAGTGTGCTTTTTATTTTCACATTTTCCTATCAATTTTGTAATTTTATTTGGTAAAACAAAATAAAAAAAAAATCATAAGATGCAAATCCAGAATATATTTTTAGTCACCAGCTACTGTAGATTTTAGTGAGGAAACACCAAACTATCTATATATCCTAGCATTACATCAGACAGGAGAGAAACATCCTGATAAAAACAGAAAATTTGTCTCCATTCATACAGTCATACTGTATCTTTTAGAGGTACCCCCACCTCTGTCCTTGAGCTGGTGTACATAAATGAATGCACTTGCCTCGTTTGCAATGGGATTCAGGGCTTTGGGGAAAAAAAAAAAAAAAAAAAAAAAAAAGAAAAGCATTTTTTGACAAGAAAAATGTCCTTTTTTCTATTTGGTTTATATTATAACTAAAAGATACATGACAGTATGTGTGTCTTACAGTATAACACTATTTTTCTGTGATGGAAGGTTTGGTCTTGTGTCTTCTTATTCCACGTGAGAGGTGTGACATTATCTGACATAACACGTGCCCTTATCAGTCTAATTGCTTAGTGTTAAAATCTCTGAGCATATTCAAGAATATCCTTCAGTCTTGGGCAGGTCCTTTTAAAATGGATTCTTAAGAATAAAGAATTAGATGTAATTATACAAGATAATACGTTCTGTTTGGACTGTACAAAGGAGATAACAACAGTGCTCTAGGAAGTAATGTATTGCTGCTACAATATTGTATACAACAATTATACAACAAGAATGCTACAAGATTGTATACAACCAGTATATCATTCTCAATGCGTATTAGCACCCATGTGCAGCCTTGATATATTTATAGTTTTTAAAAAGCTGTTGTCCCATAGCTTGAGGTTGCAAACTCAAAGTACAAATTGAAAGTGAAAAAATTAAATTTTGCAATTATACCTGCTAGGTCATTGCTTTGATTAGGTAGCATTTTCAAAATAAAATACATTTGCATTGCAAATATCAAAACATTTATTAGTAAAGAGCCGCATCTGGTCCATTAAAAATGTGTTGCTTAGGGAGGAAGGAAATACAGATTGGTTACATTAATCTAGACAGGGAAAGAAAATCCACAGAACTTTAACACTTAAATTAAAAGGAAATTACTGTCTATAAAATTGACTATTAGCATCGTATGTTTTCTGACTCAACAGCTGTACTTGAACATGGCCCAGGCTTCTAAATGAGAAACCTGGGCATGCTTCTTGGAGTGCTGGGTACACAGCAGACATTTCTGAAATGTCGGAAAGGAGACAGAAAGGTTGTGGGGAGGTTGGGGGCTCTGAAGTAATGCTCACAGGTAGTGAGCACAGTAGTGTCCTGCAGTTTGCAGTGCCACATTCATGGAGTTTGTTTTAGACTCCTTCCACACACACCCAAAATGGCGTATCTGCCGCTTTTATAGCAGGTTGCAATGCTTCTGCAAGATGTAGTCTGTTTTGTCTGTTGCCTCATTCCCAGTGTACAGCACCATCATCAGCTCTGGCAGACTGTGATAGACACTTTTGGTGAAATGAAGCAAAATGTTAGCATAGGCTTCCTAAACATCAGACAGGACTTCTTGCAATGCCAAAATAAAGCATAAATCTGTAAGAGTTTGCAGATAAACTTCTGAGCCCAAGAGTGTTTCCTGCCAGGAGCTGGAATTTGTTACAAACACCAACAGTAGCATTCAGGTTGCAATATCAACTTCCAGAGTGCTACAGAACCGGTACTTTCCATTTTCGTGTAAACCTGAAGAAGTTAAATATTTTATTGTGTAAACAACAATCAATTTCCATACGTTACAGTTATTTTTAACATTTGTTCTGTGTTAAACAGCAGCAAGCAATGCAGTATCTCTGTATGCTCTACTATGTGACCGATCCAATGGTGTCTGTTAAACTCTAATGTTGTCAATGTCTTTTCCAGTTCTGAAGTCTCTCTTCTTGTAGAACTTTAATTTCGCTAGCATTCTTTGTTAGCATGACATGAATATGTCCTATGGGAGGAAAAAAAAAAAAAAGATACTTTTCCTAATAAATTCTACTTGTTCAGTCAATAACACCCATTATTTCACAGAGATTTCTTGAAATTCAGTTGATCAAAGGCTGCTTTTATGTACTTTAGCTTCTGGATGCATTACAGTAATTTTCTAAGTATTGCTGTCTAAATTCATAACCTGCTATTAATGAAGGGAGAAACCTGCTTTTAATGGAGAAAGAATGAGGGCGCTCTCCTGAAGAAGGTTATTTTTCTCTCTGGCAGCTCGTGTATGTTCTTTGACTACCTAAGCATTTTAGCAAACCTCTGCTTCTAACTTAGCTATAGAGCCATATACTTATAATAAGACAGTGCAACTGCTGTCTATTTCAGTAATAACAAGGTCAGGTAATAAGTTAATAATTCCAAGAAAAGCTTCCCTTGCAATTACCAGGATATGTATATTTGGCCTCATTCTCCACTGATTCGTTTTCTGGAAGGCCAGAAAAAAATAATATAAACCATGCACCAAATGCAAAACCATTTCATTTTCAATTTTATTTTACATTTTTTTTCCTTTATAAAAACATTAATTCTTTTCTGCTTTCCTGTTTCTTCCTAACTGACCCAAATACAAGGCCTCAGCAAACATCTTACTTAAATAGTTGGAGAGCATCCTTGTGAGTCCCTTCCTTGTGAGTCCTCAGGGTATTCTATAATCCGTGATCTTCTGACTTTTGCTGATTAGTAGGAAAAATGCCTGACCATGTAAGAATGTCTTAACACAAAGAACATGTTAATGTTATTAGAACATGTAGCTAATGCATGATCACCAAAGGCATCTTTAATGTACAATAAATAGGATTAAACATTATTTCCTGAGCTTGCAGTAGTACTGTGTGTGTCCTTAGTATTCAGAGATACCAAATAAATACACACACACCAAAGAGAATTGCAATCATTACATTTAGTGGGAAAAAGAAAAGTCTTTAATTAATTAGAAGGTTCGTGACAATTGTTTTTTATGTATCAGTGTAGAGACTAATTTTGGAGAAATATCTTTTCCAAAGAGAAAATTTAGTTTTCAGCTGCTTGCTGTAGTTAAGAGACTTTAGGTAGTATAAGAGTCTTACAGAAATGAAAATATAGGAATGACTTGTAATGGAGCTCTTCATAGTATCTTACCTTACCACTCAGCACTGCATCAGTGACAACACATTATTGTGTCCTACAGAACATCAGTGTGAAATGCAATTAGTTAGTAAATGACTGAAGTACTAGGTCAGCTTCAGTTCTGAATATCTACCCATGCCAATCAAGAAGACATTTGCCACTCATCTGAACTAGAATAGGAGTAGGATGACAATGCTTCAAAGATGTAACCGTGGGTTTAACATTACACATTGTAGGCAAATCCATTGAAATGGATGGAACTAATCACAGTCTGTTAGGGTATGTTCATGTTCATGCCCTGGGTGCTTAAGCCCTTGGAATATCAGCATCTGAAGAAACACAAGAACAAAACACTGTGTTTCTCTTACGGCCTACAAGGAGTGTTGCATTTCTAAATACTAAATTAAATATTTATAGAGAGTATGGTTAAAAAGAAGAATGATTGATTGCTAACTACGGTTAGAACTGGTATGTTTCCTGTAGCAGTAGCTATACATTAGTCTTGGCAAGACCACAGACTCACAGTTATTACAGGCTATCATTATTTTAATTGTGTGGGGCATGTGTGCTCATTGGCTTTGCTGATAAAAAGAGAAGTAAATAATATTGTTGGTGTTTTTTTGTTTGTTTGTTTGTTTTGGTTTTTAATGACTGCATACTCTGTATTCATTTTTGTTGTCTTTTCTGTTTTTCTAGCTCCTAATGTTGCTCCTTCTGATGTTGGAGGAGGAGGTGGAAGCAATCGAGAGCTGACAATAACATGGATGGTAAGTAATGCACTGAGATGGAACGAAGCATATGCCTCCTTAGGTCTGACCTTGCTGCTCCTGAGACCCACAGAAGGTTTGTCATTGGCTCCTGTGAGAGCAGGATTTGTATACACTCTGTGGGTTTTCAGACTTTTCTCATAAAAATACGTAAAAAGAAATGAGTATGATGTTCATGTATTGGACATTTCTAAAATACGGCCTAAAACACTCTCTAAATATGTTTTGAAGAGACTGAAACACAAGAAGTACTGGCTATGATAATGCATTGATGTAACTGCATTTGAAAATTCTACATATATCTCTCTGAGGCCTCCCTGAGGCTTTTTTCTAAGTTGCAGTCTAAATAGCATGCAGATTCTCAAAAAATTAGGTGTAACATCTTAGTTGTGACTTTAATGTGCTGTGTATAGATGCATAGGCTTTATGAAACAAAAAAAGGCATTACCATTCTGTAAACCAGCCCATCATAATTAATAACTGGATTTTTAAGGAAACTCTTCTATATTTTATGTTTCTTTTATGCTAACGTGACCAGTAACACAAAACAGTTTTGCCTCATGCGACAATTTAGCCATTTATTGATATCCACAAAGTGATATCTTTGTTCTTTTATTACAAGCCGTTCATTTTTCTGTAATGATTATGTATTAAGCAAAATAAAGAAAGGGAAAAGGGACAGAGATAAAACATTAAACACCAAAATAACTGAATAAAATGTTCAAAAAATTAAGATGTTTTCTAAAATCTTTTACAAGCTAAGTTTAGCTGAGAAAGATTTCTAAGCTAATTCAAGTTTTCTGAAAAAGTGAGATCTATATTGCTGTTAAAGTATATTGAAAAGTTTATTTCTTAGTTCCATTAATAATAGGTCAAGATGTAGATGTGTCTAAATTATTGCATTTTGGGTAAAGACCCCTGCCATTGTGAGTACAATGAAAAATTGGCTGTGACCAAATGAAAAAAATGAAAACTATAACCAGGAGGAGAGTGACTAACGCAAGAAGTACAAGATCATTTCAGTCCTTCCTATACGCAAAAGTAGATTTATATTCCAATTGTTTCTCTTACCTAATGTCATGATTTTACATGTGTTCTATAATGAGTAACTCATTTAGCTAGACAGTTTAAGCGTGGCTTCAAACATTTACTTTCCAAACATCTTCTACTACTATGCCTAGCAAGTGTTTTTGAATGGAGGCGTTAGATTTACAGCACCTGTCTGATACAGGATGGACGGAAACCAATCTGTCTGTAAGGCTAAGATAAAGCTATATATTGATTCCCCAAAATGTGCTAACATTTGCATTTACTACTTAAAGTAGTCTTTAATTAAGAAGAGAAGAACAAAATGTATGGTAGATTCATATGTTGCTGCCAACCCCCTTTCAGCTTTTGCTATGACTCATAAGCCCAAGTTGAATGAGGCAGCCAGAGATGCAATCAAAGCTCTTCTAAGACTTGTTTGGGAAGAAGAACCAAGAAAGAGCTAGGAGTGGCATGTCCATTCCTCATTTTTTCCCTGCTTGCCTTTCCCTCTTCTATTTCATTTTTCAAAGTTTTTAGTGAATACTTCAAACTCTTCAGCTACTTATACCTTATTGTGTGAAGTATTTGACTCATTCAAATTTTCAAGACTTTCTAGAACATAATTTTAAAATGTCAGTCTTGGCTTTCTAAAGTTTGCTCTGGGTGAAAATCATTCTAGGGCCACTTATCCAGGCTGCTTACTTTGGATAGGATTCTGTTTGAATTTAGGCAGCTGCACACAATGATAGTTTTGGAAAACCAGCTATCAAAAGTGACCCAGTATTTGAAATCTTCTACCTTTTGAATTGCAAGGTTGTCTGTGAATCTAAATTTAGATGACATGTGGTTAGCATCACGACTAGACACCAAATATCCATCTCCCTTTTGGCATGCCAGGTTTCTCGAATTTTATCTGAAGTGCTACACAAGTAACCAAACAACTTAAGGACAATAGTTAGTATCTGTTATACTGCTCCAGGATCTTTGCCTTAAGATGAGCTAATTCATCTCTGCAAGGTTAACAGGATGGGAAAATGTAATGCAGGAGGTCTGTTTTGAAAGGATACTTTCAGTCAGTCTTCAGGTGCACTACTGACATGATTTTGGCCATGCTATCTGGTAGTTTTGGTTAAGGCTGCACGTACTAAGGCTGAGGAGTAATCACTGAATATAGAGCTTTGGTAAATGAAGGAGTTTTGTTTTATAGCAGATGGTCTTCTGTTATTTTGTATTACAGTATTTCTGCATGTAGGAAATCAATTGTAGTTTCAAGAAACATCTTTGAATAGACCTTTAATGGTCATGCTGAAAGTGGAAGTCATTTTTACTTAAACTTTTAGCAATTAGAAGTTAGATAGATAGTCTAAACCAGCTAACTGTACCCCCTCCATCATCACTAAAAAGAGGTAAGATTAATCATTCCTTTATTAGTCTCTTCATCAACTGTACAGGTGGCCTAGATGACCAACTTTAGCTTAATGAATATAATTTAGACCAGCTACTTGAATTTTCTCTCTGTCTTGTGCAGGTGTCTTTACATGTGTGGATGGACCCAGATGCTTGCATACTGTGTCTGTGTTTCATATCCTCTCTCAGTTATTCCTTAAGAAAGCCTTTTTTCCTAGCCGCAGATGACAGTGGTTTTAGTACATAATTGTTCTTGGTTTCTTTCTGTAGGCAATAACTTTATATGTCTTATAGTGAGTATGGATGAGTACTGTACTCATTCATATATATACTAGTAGCAAATGTACTGTTACTACAGACCTGGATAATGAAGGTGGCATGGTTTTAAAGGGGATGGGAGTAAACCATAGAAGTAAAACAGAAGAAAATTGAACTTTGGTTCTTTGGTTGTTTGTTTGTTTGTTTTACAGCACACTTACTGATGCTTTCTGTATTATTTGTTTTTCTTTAGAGATCTATCTGTTTGATTGTCTACAATAATCAATGTTGTATCTTTTGCCTCTTTAGCCTTTGTCAAGAGAATACCACTATGGCAATAACTTTGGTTACATAGTGGCTTTCAAGCCATTTGGTGAGAAAGAATGGAGAAGAGTTACAGTTACTAATCCTGAAATTGGACGGTATGTCCACAAAGATGAATCGATGCCACCTTCGACCCAGTATCAAGTAAAAGTGAAAGCTTTTAACAACAAAGGGGATGGACCATTCAGTCTCACTGCTGTAATTTATTCAGCTCAAGATGGTGAGTAAAGTTCCAATCAATTTTCACACTGAGGGCCCAAATCAGTGCTACCAACATCATTAGACAAATCCAGGTCCCTATCACTGATGAATATACCAACTATCCTTCATCAAGGAGGGTATATCTCACTCACAAAACACTTGCAGGTCATAACCTCAAACTCTACTTTCTGTACAGTGGAGAACACTTGGTTGTACTTGCTGTCTTAATGAGCAATATGAAGAAGCATTCAAGATTTTTCACACTTCTTGTTAAAAGATTTAAGAATCTTTTAAAAAATAAATTCTCATCTTCATATCTTTTACCTAAAACATTTACGTCATTATCTATCAATTTTGTCTCTGTGATCTTAATACATGTGGTTGACATATATATGTTGTTTGATTTTGTTTTTTTCTTTTAACAGACCACACTAAAGCCTATTATTCTAGTAGGTCAGTATCAGAATTTAGCCCAAAAATTCTGAATTAATGATGGCTCAGTTCTATTTATTTTTTTATATTTGAAAAAAAAAATATTTTTTTTTATTTGAAGTGTGTTTAAAGTCTAATATAAATTAGCCCTGCCACATTCTTTACTGTGGTTTGGATGCTCGAGTTACCGAGTGAATAATTTAATGAAAACCTTTTTGACATTTCACTAAAATCTTTTTCTTAGTTCTTGCTGGAATTATTTCACATGCTGTGATCTTTACTATTGAAGTTTAAATGACATTTCTGAACTTAGCAAGAGAGGGAAAGCACTGGAAGAAGGTTTACCTTAAATCAGAAGAAGTATATACAATATCTTAATTGCAACATAATCACTGAAGCCTGTTTTTAAAAAAATACAGTTTATTAATTTCTTCCAAAACCCCAAATAATTGCTCATATTTTTCTTTCTGTAGAACAGACCCTCTTTCAGAAAGTCAGCAGATCCAGACCAAAGAGCCAAGAGGAGGGATATGATAACAAGGCCACATTCTCACACTACCAACTCTATTCTTTACTCTGTGTACTTTACGGGAGATTTATGTTCATGCTTCCCATTAGGACTAATGGGAACTTTGCACACAGATCGCCCACACACAGAGAAAAGATAAAGTAGTCCTTTTGTTTCTTATGATAATTCAGGATTCAAGCTAGTAACACTTACCTTTATGAAGTGATTAATATTAATCCTTTTTATCAGAAAAGCATACCTTAGAATATCATCTTCAAGAGCTGCTTCAGCAAAGAATGATTCTTTTTGCAATTGTCTAAGTAAGTTAATAAATTGCTATGGTGTAATAAAAGCCATATCTGACAAATAACATTTCAGTATCCATCCCTTCTCAGAGACATTATCGACAGCTGACTGATAAGCTCCCATATGTTTATGTTAGGCTTATACTAACCATGTTATGCATCGGAGTGTGTTTGTACAGCTTTTTAAGTTCAGAGACATGGCAGAGCCTAGTAGTTCCAAAAGGAAGAAGAATGGGCAGTAGTGCCAGTTTCCAGATAAAGAAATCACTTCAGTGGTTGCTGATATTTTAGCACAGAGTTTAGCAAAGTTCACAGAATTGTCTAGGTTGGAAGAGACCTCCAAGATCACCTAGTCCAACCTCTGACCTAACACTAACCATGTCACTAAGCTCTACATCTAAATGTCATTTAAAGAGCTCCAGGGATGGTGACACAACCACTTCCCTGGGCAGCCCATTCCAATGCCTAACAACCCTTTTGGTAAAGAAGTTTTTCCTAATATCCAACCTAAACCTCCCCTGGTGCAACTTTAGCCCATTCCCCCTCATCCTGTCACCAGGCACAGACACTTAATTGATAGAATCACTTGTGCACAAGTAATGCCAGATGCAGGAAGCAAAAGCAATAGAAGCTCATTGAATCTTCTTCTTTAATTTCAACCACAAGAAGCACCAAAGCTGTCAGATTCATGGTGCTCTAAACCTTACTTGTAATGCTAACAGCTCTTACACAGAGCTATGACTTTCTTTAAGGACTGTATCAAACACAGGAACTACAGAACAAGTTAGAAAGATTTTTTCCAATAGGTATAATGAAAGTTAATCCAAACAACATTTTGTAGTTTTCTGCTGGCATCAGGACTTGCACAAAGTCACTTCAGTACCTTGTAGCATGCTTGCTGGCTTCCAGCTTTAACTTTGTAAAATTATACTTTTAGAAGAAAATTGTGCAATGATCACTACTTTACAGTGAAGAGAACATACTGGAAGGCACACTTTAATATTTTTTTTACTGGTAGAATTGCTGAATTAGAAAACTGAAGAAAAGCAACTGATGTCATCTTTCTGGCTCAGAAAAGCCTGCAAAATATTTGTAGAACATAAATGCCAAATATGGGTATAAATTACATAGAGTTAATAAATAAGCATAAGCAGATGAGTTACTGTCTAGAGTATTGTATCAGCAAAATCCCTGTCAGTTGGAACTTTTCAAAATGAAACATTTTGGCAAATTCTGTAATTAAAACAATAAAGAGTCTGACACTGATTTGGAACTGGATGAGATGATCACATCTATTCCACCTGTACCTTTGTACCTCTGAATCAGCAAGGGATTTTACTACTGTCAGAAATCACAACCTCTCAAAGGCAGTAGTGGGATTTAAAATAAATACACAGTATTCCATACTGATATGTATAAATATGCATACATACTTATATATAACAACAGCATTTCTATTAAACAGTGTATTTTGTAATGTATCTGTGTCTAGTTATAATTGTAGACATCTTTATTCACTTTCGTGACAATGGAATTTCTGCATTTCCACATATTTTAAGCCAAGTTCCATGTCTGACAACTACTAGTCATACCTTCCATTGCAGAGTAATGATTGCTAGCAGTGAGTGCACAGACCTCTTGCTTATCTAAATGCCTGTCATTGTGAAAACAATTTTGCAATAATGTATCATTTTTAATTATACATTTGCATTATTAACAGACAATGAAAGACAATTACAAAAGGTAACTTTGCATATAAGATTATTTTGTTGCCCAGGATAATTTTCTTAAGAGATGTAGCTGATTTTTTCTTAACAGTGGCTGTTTTGATGCATAGTTGACTTGATGCCCGGTTAGAAGATTAAGTATATGAAAGCTTTCCTCAGCTCAAGCTGCCATGCCTGTCTGTTGCAACTTGTTTCAAAAGATTCGCAAAAGAGAATTGTTCTTAGCTTGGAAAACTTTCTCCTTTGTAGACATTGCTAAGTTTATGAATTTTCAAATTCCTTATCTTACTTAAAAAGAAAGCAGCAGTGAAATTAACACCTTTGTATAATTAACCTAGAGCTTAATTTTCTGAGCCCTGAATAAAAGTATGTCACATTATACTGATCTGTGTTCTGCATTGGCTGTTGTCCAAAAGTAAGAAAACAAACAAAATCAACTGTCTGATGAATGGCTGATGGAAGGGTGCTCTTGGATTATTTCACACATATGTTCAGATTTATATGCCCCACTAGCCAACTCTGTATCTAATATCTAGTTTCATAAAAACTTTGTGTCATTGTGATTAAATGATATACACATGAATATTTGTGTGTAGCTAGCTTAAAAATATTTTATATATATGTTTTAATCTGTCAACTGCTGTCCAATTTAGTAAAAGATCACTGGATGCTTCAATCAGTTCTTTATCAAAGCCAGGTTTTAATTTACACAAATTTCAGAATGGAATCTGTTGAAGCATAAAAATACATAGTCTGAGCCAAGTAATAGGATCATTGCTTTGTTTTTATAGAGTCCTTTCCCATACAGATCATCAATGAATTTGAAATTTACTCGTGTAAAAGCAGATTGAAGACTAACACACTGATATCAAGAAAATAATACAAAGACCTGAAGTGAGAGAAGCCCCTCAAAGTGAACATAACAATATCACTGGATGAGATTGGATATTTAACATGTTTTGTCTTCCAGCTCCAACTGAGGTACCCACAGATGTGAGTGTAAAAGTTTTGTCATCTTCTGAAATTTCTGTTTCTTGGCACCATGTTTCTGAGAAATCTGTGGAAGGATATCAGGTGAGTTTAGAGGTGACACTGCCTGTTTCCTCATTAATTGAATTTCAGTGGTTAAATGCAACAATAATTCCTATTGTAACATTCTAGCTCTTAGAGTTCACTTCTATTTAGTTATTGTTTGCTGTGCAGATTTCACATCTTGAGAAACAGATTATTTTTGGTGCTATGTACTTCATTACTAAGACATTAACTGGTGTGTACCCACTGATCAACTGAAAAAAAGTCATCATTATTTCACAAACAAATGTTGTCAGTTTATCTTACACAATTGAATGCCTATCTTTGCCTTCTCAAAACAATGAAATTAAGTTTTGGGTGTAATTGTCAACACGGACATGAAATTGTAAGTCATGGCCCATTTAAATTATCAGCAGTTATTAATATAATTCACCCACAATGTCACCTAGTAAGCGGACTAGGTGACAAATGCCCAGAATCCAATAAAACAATACAATGCTATTGTGCAAGACAATGTTTTGTTCATGGTTTCTATTCTCCACATCAGAAAGAGCTTCAAGGCATGTTTTTCTGGTCCAGAACTACTGGTAAAAACTATTGGTACCACTGGTAAAAATTGTTCACGTCCTTGTACAAAGATGAAAACAGCCACAGGGTGGGTGCAACTAGAAACAGCCATGTAGCTCTCCAGCAGGGAAGTCTTACATCATCCATGCACAGCGGATGCTGATGAACTCTGCAGTGTACAGCCGACTTACTTTGGCTGCATTCCAGAAAAGGGATTTGGGCATTAGTTTGTTAGTGATTTGCTTTGATATTTAAGTTGTCATCTTCTTGATGGTAGAGTCCGTGTTCCAAAATGAACATAGACAAACACAGAGTAACCTCACAAAATGTAACTTAGTGACAGGAGTATATGAATAAATGTTCTTTTACTAGTACTCAGTTCCATATTTCACTATATATATTTTTGTCTCCATTAAATATATGTAATAGTTTGGGGTTATTGTCACAAGATACAGATCATAGTGAAGATCTCAATACGAACTAGTACAGTGTCCCATATAAAACGTGATTCTACATAGTGCACACATAATGCTTAAAATTATAAGCAGAGGACACTGGGGTTTGTAATAAAGCCACTGACATCAATGGTAACTCTTAATTTAGTAAAGTGGTTTGGTGTTACATATGGGTCATGCAAGTAGGATCTAAAAGTCATGGCTGTAATTGAGAGCAGGGTGGAGAACATAGTTTTGTGCACTCAGACCAGCTAGTCATGCAGCAGTGGTGCACTTCCAAGTTGGACAGTATTTGCAGAAAGTAGGCAAGAAGCTTTGGTGCCAGGAATAACTGGAACAGACATTGGGCAGGCACTCACCAGGGGACTTGTGGAAGTGTGGAGAGAGCAGCAGCAAGGAGGGCTGGGAGAACACTGGAAAGGCTGAGGTTGCAGTAGTGATACAGCATGGCAATGAATGTTGAGGGTTGTGATGGGGAGTGACGCATGCTGAGGATGAACGGGGAACGAACATGGTGGGAGAACATTCTCATATGTTTTTTTTGGCCACATTTTTATTTTACATTATTTTACCTAAAGTCATCTGAATTGCTGTCAGGGTAGGTCAGAGAAAGAAGAGAGGGAAGAGTGTTCATTGGGAAAGAATGGGATGCAGGGGAAAGTGAATAGAATGGCAGTGGGAAAGAAGCATGGAGGACCTTTGGCTTAGAAAGAGGATAACTGCACTTCTGAAGAAAGGTGGGATAGAAGGTGAGAATGGGTGGAGAGTTCTGTTACAGAGAATACAGATGTAAGGGACGTGACCTTAATTTGATAGCTGGAGTACTTGTTCATCCACTCATTCCTAGAAAAGTATTACACTTCCATAAATCCAGTGTGAGCTGATTGCTTGAATATGTACAATGAACAGTGGTATTAGACTCCTGAGTTTCTTCTCTTTTTTTTTTTTTTTTCTCTTTTTCTAAAGTAGTTTTTCCTAGTTATCATGACTGTGGAAAAAAAAAAAAAAAAAGTTAATATCTGATACAGCAATAAGCAGACTAATAGGCATGAATTACTGTCCCATGGAGTAATGTGTTCTCTAGAACAATAATAAGCCTCATTCTAGCAGAGGGCAGAGAAGCAAAGGAGGAGCCTGTGCTTCAAGAGCAAAAAAAAGTCTTACGTTCCTGAAGATCAGATATGCCATCCCCATCAGCCCTGAAGGAACAGGGCTGCCATTGTACAGGGCAGAAATAGAGAAGGCTCTTCTGGAAGGTCAAGGCTGTAGGTTACCTTTGTGAAGTTACAATTAGAGTTGTGGAGAAAAGAGCACAGATTAGGTCAAACTGCATTACAAAATTCAAATGAATATGTCTGGAAGACTCCATATAGACATAAGGAATTTTTTCAATACTTATTTTCTAATTATTGCTCAGCTCTAACACTTGTTAGCAAAGTCCCTCATTCACCAGAATGCTTTCTCAGTTTCACTTTGGACTTTATTATTACCTGAAAATGGCATAACTGACCTCTTAAATGGTAGAGTTTAGGAGGTGGGAGTATTCTGAGCAAAATGTCTGGAGGTATTTCACCTGTGACATGATGCTTTTCACACTAGGAGGAGTCAGATTTTTTTGACACTAATGCATACAGTTAGAATGACTGCCCTCGTGGTGATGAGTGTGAGCTGATGCATTTTGCCATTACAGGGGAGTATCCTCAGCTCACACTTAAAGAAGGGATAAAATACGAAAACTATCTCCATCCATACAGAGAATTTCAGATTTATGAGTTCTTGCAATATCCCGCTAAAAGCCATGGCTCTTCAGTGCATGCAATACCAAAGACACTGTATATTTCCTGCTATTTCTATGCAACAGATGTTTATTTTACTAAACACATTTATGGCTATTCACCGCCATTGTTCCTCTTACTTAAATATGTCATTAGCATTCTCTCCTATTATGAGTGTCTCTTTTATGTCCCTCTTATGTAAAACTTCCATGAATATGAAAGATGTTGTTCCATGACACTTACAGAAACACTTTCTGATGTATTTCAGTATATTAAAATTTGAATAAAGAAGAGGGTAATGTAGGATAGTGGTTTTTCCCCTGATGTCAACACAGGCAGCAGCTCAAACTCATGATGTCTGAGGCATTCCGTTTCCACAGATCACTGTGTGACACCTTTGTTGGTTTTGGCCTAACCTCCTCAACAAACTGTAGAGCTGGGGTGAAATACTCTCACGTGTCCCCTGAGGATTCATGGGCTACCCTAACAAGGTAAATGCAGAGCACCAGAAAAAAGCAGACTGTTTGTGATTCTTATCCAAGCTCTGAAATAAATACATAAATAAATAAATAAGGAGAGCGAGCAAAGTGGGAAAATGTGGATTCTTTTAGCAATGGGGCATGTCATTCTAGATACCACTTCCAAAGAGGCAAGAGAGTGAAAGGGAGATTTCTAAGTACTTTAAGAAACTTCCAAAGTATATGTGAAGAAAAGCAACCTCAGAATATCGTAAAGAAGGCAGTATTTTTCTTAGCTATCAAGAGAATCATCTTATTTCAATTCTTTGATTTTCCAAGATTAGTTACAATAATCCAAACAGATCTGATTCACACTCTAGGAGTAGTTAAGTCCACGATATCACAGCCAAGAACAATAGTATTTGGGATTTATATTTAATTTATATTACTTCTGCCTGAAATGTAATATGCTCTCGGTGTAATTTACATTTTCATTCATTGTTCTCACTTGTCTTGTTTGATTCTGTACATTACTTATTATGTCATTGGCATTACTGTAGTGTAAATGAACAGGAGGATTATAGGAAGTTTTGTAAGTCTGACATATTCAAAGGCCTCCAGCATAAGCTCTATGTTTAACAAAAGTTTCTCATATAGGGTGTATATAGCGGGGTGTATATAGCGTTGCCATCTTTAGGTAAAGCAAATAATTAAATGGGATAGAACATACTGAAAATGAATGAATTAGACTTCAATGACCAGTTAATATCTACAGCAAAGCTGCCATTGCTCTTATTGTAACTAATGAATTTTTGGCTACCTAGAACTTTACAGATATTCCTTTGCTTGTTTGAACTTTGAGGCAGAGATAGACCTAATGTCCTCTAGTTCTTGCTGTACAGACCCTCTAGTGTTTGAGTCACTTAAAGTTAATAGCTAATGGCACACAGCTGTTGCTTTCAACAACAGCAATTTATCTACAACAGTTTGTTAATTATAATCATATAAAAACAATTCTGAGTTGAAGATCATAGTCAGGCTTTCAGCTAAAATGACTGTGATGGTTTATGGTCCCATGCTAGTTTCAAACCATTCATCAAAAACAGAGGTTACCAGCCTTCCAGAGAAACTTCCAGAATGGAGTGGAGACACGTTCCTCGCTCACTTCAGGGCAAAATCTGTTTCCTCAGTAAGAAAGCCACCTTGTTAAGTAGGAATTTCATGAATGAGAGTGCCTAAGTTACAATAAACTGAAATTTTCGATGCTAATGGATTACATTTCCAAAACACTGTGCAGGACATATATTTGCAGAGCTAAAAATTACCTGCTCGTATCTGCTCAAAGGCAGATCTGCATGCCATATTTAAAAATGGGAGCCAATTATAGTTATCACAGTATGAATAATTTCTAACGGTGTTGGGCAAGACTAAGGCAACAAACACTGACAAGAGATTCTAGTATTTGAATGAGAGTAACCTCTGTTTAGTGATAGTGGCTGTTACAGTATCCAGCACAGCAGTTTTACAGTAGGGGAAGAGAAATCCTCTACTGCACTTCTCCTCATTCAGCTACAATACACACTCTGAGGTAAAACAAAGAAATAGTTTTATTAAACATTTAAATTTAAATAAGCAAAAATAAAGACTTGTCAAATAAAAGTTGTACCCCTACTTTTTAAAGAGAACTGCAGTACTAACGCCTTGACAACCTATCTGCTCTTCTAACATATACCTCAACTGAAGTTTCCAAGGAGAAAACTAACATCAGCAAAATAGAAGATTAAAGCAGTTGCTATTCAAAAGACAAAATGTCAGGATACCTGATGTCACTAATCAAATCTTACAAAGCAAAATTTTTCCTAGAGCCTGAAATTACCAACAGTATTACCCTCTTCATAAGAAAAATTTTAAAGGTTCTCATATAGCATACTTTAAAATCATTATGAAGACAGGCAGAGCAGAGCAGGAATTCTGAGAACAAAATACTCAAAACCAAAATATAATGGGCACCTGTTTAGTCTCTAAGGTTAGTTTAATAATTTATTCTTATGCCTACAGTTATAAAAAAGGCAAAGCCCAGAAGGTACAGTGTTTTACTCTCATTTGCATCTCATAAGGCTATGCAGAATAGAACCCCATATATGTGGCAGTCTATGTGGAATGGCATCACTTCTTTAGTAATTTTTTTGTTTTAAATTTCTGTTTTGTAATTGTGTCTGAAATCTAAGCCTAGATATTTATATCAGTAGCTTGCAAAGATGTGTGTTTTAGGTGTTGGATCAATATTGCTTATGAAAACCAAGGTTCCTTTTTTTGTCTATTTCAATATAGATTTAAAAAGCTAACCTCAAATAACAACTTGTGAAACTGTGGTCAAAAATGAGTCCAAAAAGATTCAATATGGCCTGTTCTTTGGTTCAATCTTTGTGTTTATATCTGTCAAGGTTATTTTCATGCAATATACCTGAGGCAACATACAGTTTTTTTAAGAGAAAATACTTAATTTCAGGGATAATACCACATCTACTTTCTAGGTTATTTTGTTTTGTTTTGTTTTATTTATTTATTTATTTTAATCTCTCATTTTAATCTTTGTGGCCAAGCCAAAGTGCTCTCATATATTGATAAAAGCATATTTTTTAAGGTACCCTTACAGTTCTGTAAAAATATTTTTTACTAAAAAGAAAATAACTTTTGATGTAGTATATGATAAAACTTTGAAGTCTATGAGCCAATTTGGCAGAAGAGCTGCTGTGCACATAGCTCACAGAGGAAAAGGTAAGAAATAGGTATCAGTTCAGGTTCAATTATTTTTGAAGCAAGGCTTCTTTGTAAATCTTAATCATTGGAAGAAACAGAAGAAAATGTGTTTATTCATTAGAATCTGTCTTAGTTATGCTTCTCGGATACACACACACATAACATGATTGACTTATTTTCATTTTTCTAGATATAAGTACAAAAGGAATAGATTTATTAGAAATTTTACACAAAATATCATGAAATCAATAGCAGAGTGTAGTCTACTCATCCGTGTAGAAAAACAATGTTAAAGTTCAAAGTCAAATGCTCAAAAAACAACTTAGCAAGAAAATAGACACATTCTCAGAAGGTATTAGCCATTTCCCAGACTTGTAATGACTTTGCTGAAAATAAGTTAAGCCACTGTGAGGAAAAGCTTCAAAATACAGTCTGACTTAGTTGCTGTTTCTTTATGTCTGTATACAGCTTGGTTAAAATCATAGCCTGGAGAAGAAGTTCCATGCTGTTGCTGTTAAATGTCTTTTAGCTCACTTACTACCCAGAGTATGTTGTGTAGAAATATCCAGCACACATCATTTTTGATAAATTTTCCTTATAACAAAATATGCTAAGTTTAATCATTCAATTTGATTGCTTACAGATTCGTTACTGGGCTGCTCATGATAAAGAAGCAGCTGCACAGCGGGTACAAGTAAGCAATCAAGAATATTCAACCAAACTGGAAAACCTGAAGCCGAATACACGCTACCATGTAGATGTTTCTGCCTTCAATAGTGCAGGCTACGGACCTCCCAGTAGAACCATTGATATTATTACTAGGAAAGCACGTAAGTAAATGGAGAAATAGGTTATTTATAATGTTGTGTACTTAATTGTTGCATGTTGTATCATGTCTCTCATGTCCTCAAACTTGGTTTCTCACTCATACTCCTTGTGTTCTTCCTTGATGTGGTATTGGTTCTTGGTGTGAAAATTTCTACCAAGGCTCTCCTTCCTCACTCTTGTTTCCATGTACAATGTGGCTATCTTACAAAAGGAAGTAAGGAGACACAGGCTTTAAACTCAAAGGATAATTCAGGGTGGAAGTGACTCAGAAGGTCCAACCTCCTGCTCAGAGCACGGTCAGCCACAAGCTTAGACCAGGGTGCAGAGGGCTGGGTCTTGAAAATTGTCGTGGTTTAACCCGGCTGGCAGCTAAACACCACGCAGCCGTTCGCTCACCCTCCCCCCTCCCTCTCTGGGACGGGGGAGAGAAATGGAAAGTGAAGCCCGTGAGTTGAGATAAAGACAGTTTAATAAGACAGGAAAATAATAATAACAAAATAATAATAACAATAATAATAATAATGTTACAATGGTGATAATAGGAAAGTAATAATAATATGTACAAACAAGTGATGCACAATGCAATTGCTCACCACCCGCTGACCAATGCCCAGCTTAACCCCGAGCAGTCCGGCCCCCTCCCCCCGGCTAGCCACCCCTATATATTGTTTAGCATGACGTCAGATGGTATGGAATACCCCTTTGGCTAGTTTGGGTCACCTGTCCTGGGTCTGTCCCCTCCCAGCTCTTACTGCACCCCCAGCCTGCCTGTTGGCAGGACAGAGCAAAAAGCTGAGATGTCCTTGGCTTGGTATAAGCACTGCTCTGCAACAATTAAAACATCGGGGTGTTATCAGCACTCTTCTCATCCTAAGCCAAAACACAGCATTCCACCAGCTACTAGGAAGAAAATTAATTCTGTTCTAACTGAAACCAGGACAAAAATATATAGAGACAGGGACTGCAGAACTCTGCAGATTATCAGTCTTTCTTGTACTGGGGGGCTCAAAGCTGGGCATGATATTCCAAGTCTCCCCTTAGTGTGAGCTGGGGTGGCAGGACAAGGGGTACTGGTTCTAAGTTGAAAGAGGGTGGATTTAGGTTTAAGGAAGAAATTTTTCACCATGGGAGTGGTGAAACAATGGAGCAGGTTGCTCAGAGAAGTTTTGGGTGTCCCATGTTCAAAGTCAGGTTGGACAGGATTTTGAGCAGCCTGGTCTTGTGAAAGATGTCCCTGCCCATGGCAGGGGGTTGGAGTAGATGATCTTTAAGGCCCCTTCCGACCCAAACCATTCTGTGGTTCTAAGGGGTGAACATTCAAACCAAACTTGGGCAGCTACACTCTGGCTTTCTGTTTAATCAGCAGGGGGAAGTATTGTATTCTGATTATTAAATTATGACTAATTGCCTGTTTCATTAATGGTATAAATAGCCAGTAATAGGCACTTTTGAAAACTGGGTGATCTGAATCATAGTCTTGAATGTACATGCCAGGTTTCTGATTATAGCTCCTGATTTATTAATAATACCTAGCACTAACATATTCTGAGCCATGCTCAATAAATCCATCTTGTGTATTTAAAACACATATAGAGGCTAAAAATATGTATAACTAATTTGAGGATTTCTGTCAGTAAATAGTATACTAAGCAACTTGGACCTTTGGGGTTCACTTGTGTTGAATAAGAAGACTGCATTTTATAAACTTATTGTGTAAAATATGATTAATGGTTTCTGCAGTGAGGTACTTTGATTACTACTGAGTTAAATGTTTTAGAACTGCCTTTAAATGGTTAATTAAACATTAGATGTCAATGAATAAATGTGACTTAAGCTACATTTCAGGGAGGTTCTGAACGTAGTTGCATGCCAGCAGGCACACATGGTCAGCAACATAGTAAAAGGTCATGCTGGCCACTTCATTCTGACACCACAGAAAAGCAAACCCACAAAGCAGCCACTGCACAAGCCATACAAAAATTGCCTGCATGGAGCTGCAGCAGTTTGTTCCAGGAAGGAGACTACCCTTTAGCTGTATTAAGATTGATCATAATTTTAATTTTTACGTTTTTATATATTAATACAAATATAATTGAAGGTTTATGAAATCTCATTTATGTGCACATTATAAATATGTTGCTTTTCAGCTCCAAGCCAACGTCCAAGAATTATCAGTTCTGTAAGATCTGGTTCAAGGTACATCATCACCTGGGATCATGTGAAGGCAAAGTCAAATGAATCTGCGGTTGAAGGATACAAAGTATGATCTATGAAAATAATTTCTATCTTTGTGTATCCTATGTGAACTGTATTTTGTAAACAGTGATGCATTTTGATACCTAATTGGACTTAAACATATTTGCATGCTAAAGATGACAGCACTGTGCTCAAAGATCACAAATAGTAGTCTTAAAGCCAGTGGGCCTAGCCAATGTGATAAGAAAAACAATGTGGCACTGACATATATTTGGGCAGTGAGCCATGTTATGGAAAAGTTTAGCTATTTTGTGACAGCAAGAACCTGATTTCCCATATTATACTTGATTATATTATATTTTTGCAGATTATATTTAGTCTATTGCCTAAACAGAATGATTAAAAAAACTACACTTTAATAGTTTCTCCTTATAACAGCTGCATTGGCCCAGCTTTCCTTTCCCATTTCTATGGGAACTACAGTTCCTGGAACATGAGCTCATTAATGTCAGGGAAAGGAGAAATGAAAGGACACTTAACCTTATAAGATTCAATTACTGTGTAACTAGAGCAAGTGTGTATACTAACTATAGAGTGTACAGAAAGTTTCAAAAATTAATTCCTGTTTAAGATTGCTCTTTGCTTAGAAGTAAGAAAATTAGTATAATATTCTACATGTACAAATTTTCCTTGAAGGGTTGAATTACTTCCTGGGAATTGCCAAAAGTGTTTCCCAGAGATGATTCAAGAAAGAATGATCTTTTCTAAAGGTCCCACAAGACATACTGTCACATTCAGTTTAACAGCACTGAGAATAGATAACAGAATTGTTTCATTTATAAAAATGATAATAAATTTTATGTCAGAAAACCCAACTGAGAGGTGAGATTTTTATTTGATGTTCTTGGCCCCCCCTTTATTATTATATTCCATTATTCAAGTACGCATTCTGAATGGAGAGGCTGAAACTATTTTTCAATAGGTGATGTAATTTTATAATAGAGAAAGCAATGAGAAAACATCCTGTCTAGATTCACCTTATGTAAAAATGGAAAAGGTAGTATTTGCCACCGTGTCTTGAAATATATAGGTTTCATTCATAAATAAAAACCTGAAACATTTTAATTCACTCACTGTGCATATATAACTGTGTTTTTGTGGAAATGTAGCATTTCAGTAACTATAATTACTCTGACTTTCCTAGGTGTTATATAGGCCAGATGGACAACATGAAGGCAAGTTGTTTTCAACTGGAAAACACACAATAGAGGTCCCAGTCCCCAGTGATGGTGAATATGTTGTTGAGGTCCGAGCACACAGTGAAGGAGGAGATGGAGAAGTAGCTCAGATTAAAATTTCAGGTGAGCTGAAAGGGATGAAAGAATTTCCTTTTTTCTTCCCATGCTCCTTGGAAATCTCGGAATAAATACTTTCTTCTTGTACATTATCCAGAGATAAGCACACCAACTCATCAACAATGATGACTGACTGCCCTGATAATTATGGTTTATCTTAAAATCTTGCTGACAACTGATAATACACACAAGATGCTTCAGCAGAAGCCCAGCTCAATCCTGGATGCACTGCCAGTCTTCCAAATATCACTGTTTCTACTGGTGCCACCAGTTAGGCTGCCAGTTTTAGTAACGTACTGCAAGCACAACTACCCAGTGCAGGCCTCAGACTTGAGAAATCTGCTTGCAATAATCCTATAGCTCCTAGTGTCTGTTAACCTCTGCATCTCATTCCTTTGTCAACTGCCTTGAAGAGGAGAGAAAGTAACAGAAAAGTAAGAGGTCCACAGTTGTCCACAGACCACTTGCTAGGGGAATTCCACTTCTCAGGGAAGAAGGGAAGCTGTAACACATACAGTTGAATAAACAATGAGAAATGCAAAGTGCTTAACTTTGGAGTGGTTCGGATGATTAGTAAAGATGGTGGATGAGGCTGATTCAACTTGCACTCAGTATTGACTAAATACAAGGTCAGACATGGTCTGCACATCTCTTTCCTGTTACTTTTGCAATTTAAGTAGTGCCTTAGCACAGGTTACAGGTCAATAATTGGGTTTTGAAATTTGCTGGTGAGTGAATTCTTAATCCATTTAGCATATGCTCTACTAATTGTATCATTTCTTCATGAAAATGTCAACTACTTTACAAAAGCCATAATAAAGTGCATTATATTATCATACTCCTTGGGAATCACTTCACATTTTAAGAGTTATAAAAAAGTTGAAGCAGCTGTTATCTTTTGGACATGTATTATTAGGTCATCTTTGTATCACACATATATTATTATCTACTGTTAGTGTGGTGCAAAGACCTCGTAGGTTGCAAACTGGAAGCAGAACTGTAACGCCAGCACATGCTGAGGCCAAACTATTAAGTATTGACAGTAAGGCCTGCCCCAAACCCAGAGATACAGAGATAGCACCTCTCCTTTGTTAGCACCTCTAGAAGAGTTAGTGCTCTACAAACACAAGTTTTGCATTACTCTGTGTTCCACACTGCAGACAAGTTTTGAGATGCAACTTCTCCTATACGCCAGATAGATAGGGAAGGACAGTACCTGAGAGGGCAGTATTCCCTGGAGTCAATTTAGGAAAGACGACTGAAAAGAAGACAAAAGACAGGGCAGTCTCTTTAGTATATGCATTTTATAGAGAACTGGGTGAAAATTTCATGCTATTTCTGTAATCAAACCATGCTTTTTCTAAAGAGCAGAGGGAAGTGCAGCTTTAATACCTACACGTGGGAAATTCTGTCTGCTAATTTTTATTAGCAGGCAATTTTCTAGTATCATGAGATGGTTTAGAATAATTACCCAAAAAGGATAATTATTGAGAACTATGTTACAAAATGGTGAGAAGATTTTAAGTAATCATGATTTTTCTTGGAAACTTGCGGAGGAGAAGACCTGGTTTCCTAGAAATGTGTGTTCTGTTGGTCAGCAGGACAGAATGGAACTTAAATATTTAGGGAAAGCAAAGGATAAGGCATCTTATCTAATTCAGAAAGGACTACTGCCTTCAGGCATCCGATTCCAAAATTTACAAGCCAAATTAATTTCATATATAAGTGACTGGGGAGAATTATGAAACTATTCAAAATAGCCTGGATGCTGACCAGGACTGACCAAATCCTAAGCAAACCGGAAGCATGCACTGAAGAGAGAGGAATGTCTAGAATGTTTGTGTGTCTTCCAAATTGGAGTTTTGCTGCTATTCATTTTGTATCAAATCCAAAGTAATCCACCTCGTACATGTGAGTTAGTTATCTATGTTTCCATTAAATCAGTTGTCATCTATGGTGTCATTCAGATGTTTAAACATTCAGAAACTTAAACAAAGCTTTTAGCATTTGACGTGCCCTAAATTACCAAGGACAACCACATAATGCTGGCAGGCATTACAGGATCTACAGGAGACCTAGGTCTAGAGAAGGTCTACAGAAAAAGTAGAAGATCTGCATCTTATGGATCAGCAACTGGAGGCAAGGCAGAAGGTTATAAGGCATTTTTTGCCTGTATTTCAGGCATGCGAATTGCACTTTTTATGCAAACCAATGCCATGTTCTTGGTTTTTGTGGCTGCTATTGCTATGCTAGGCTAAAGCATTGTCAATTTGCTGTAGATGTGCAATTCTAAGCACCTGCTGAGTTACATCTTTCACTGGTTTAAGTACAATAACATCTATTTCAAGAACCCTAACTGGCCCTAAGGCCTAAATTTAGTTATTAAAACTACAGAACTTTTTAACAAATGTAAGTTAAATTTGAAAATCAAATATAAAAGAATTTAGAAGTGTGTTATTTCTAGCTCCTTGTCCAAGGCAGAAACTTTTTTTTTTTTTTTTTTTTTTTTATGTTTTCCTCCTCTTTCTCATAGAAAACCTAGGCACAGGCTGAAGAGGGAGGTAAAACATCCTGACAACTTCGCTCTCATATAGCCAGTCACCCACCTTCCTAAGGGATACACAGTTTATGTTGAGTGTGATATGAAGGAAGTTCATCAACCACAGCCATTCTTACAAGCATTTATTTTTATTGAGCATCTTGAAAAGGAAGTGCTTATCATGAAATTACTCACTGCATTTATGCTGAGCTGCATTTTGTCATATCACTGTAATCACTGTGAACTAGTAGTATTTTACTAGTAGTAGTCATATTTTATTGACCAGTGCCAGTTGTACAGTTAGGGGTATGGAGATACTTTTCAAGACCATTATAATAAATTCATGAGTTACACAATTTTAGATTCATTCTTGAGATACCACAACCAGCTGAAGATTGGAACTACTTGTTTAACCAAAGGAGTCAGTTCCAATGGCTAATAATAGGCTCATCTGTTTTCTCTGAAACAAATGAATGGCTGAGATTTTTTTTTGTCCCTTTTATGCTTTTTGGATTGCAGTGCTTTCTCATAATGCTAGTATTAATGCAATCAAAGCAATCTTGCAGTCAGTCAGAACTAAAACCATAGGGTACTTTGTTCTTTTCTCACTTCACTTGTGTAACTGCACTGGCCTCAGTAATTAACTAGCAGTTAATTTATGCCGGGGAAAGGAAAAATAGAAGCAAGCTCTCAAATTTTAAAATTTCATCCATGAGGGAGGAGGGTAACTTCTTATATACGAAAATACTGTGAAGAAAAATGAAGACACCATGAACTTTCACCTTCAAATATGAAATCAGGCTAATGTTTCATTTTAAATAGCAACATGGACAAAATATTATTTATATATTGTATATGCTTGCAGCAAGAAAACAAAATTACAGCCTCTCTCTTTATACTACTTACATATAAATATATATATGTATATGTATATATGAATAGTATTTGCCAGAGGCATATTTTATGATCCTGGAAAAATATTTACTTTGAAGTATGCAGCTTTTTCAAAACAAAATGCAAAATTTTTACCCACAGTAACTCACACAAACATTTAAATTATTGTATCTTTTCATTTCTTTTTATTATTATTATGCTTTATAGGGGATATTATTTATTGCACATATTGTTATCAAGTAAATAAGGTAATCATTCATTTTTCATGCAGAACAGTCAAAATCTGTTGATCATAATTTGAAAATGTCCCTCTGTTGCAAAGATGGTTGCAGTAATAAGAAAACTAAGAGGAGAAAACAGGTAAAAATCATGAGAAATGCTTATGAAAAGAGGCCTCTAACAAGCAGCAGATTGCATGACAGTGCTGTGTTACCATCTTGGAACTGTTATGCATAAGGTTCTACTAAGCTAAGAATATACATCCAAAAGAACTCTCCATGAGAATTATAATTTTCACAGTGCACTTGACAGTTTTCTCATGACTGAAAATTAAGTAGAAAATACTCAGAACAACCTCTAACATGGTACATAAATCTGCCTAAAGCAACTTGCTTGGTTTTCTTTTCTTTCTCTTGATTTTCCTTCATCATGACATTTCATTTCATTACAGTTCTAATTTATTAGTGGGGCCCAGTTTCAAACCTTACTCTAAGAATTAAGAATTGGTAACTTCATGTGTTACAATATATTGAGTGCTAGAACAAATATCAGAACAAGCCATATTTTCCTTAATTTATTTGCTTTTTCTTGTATTTAAACTCAACAGTAGGCAGACTGTGAAAATGTTTTCTTATCTGGTTATATTTTTAGTATGCATGATCCTGTGATAATCCCAATGCTGTTATTTTTTTCATTTATGTTTATTTACATGAGAATGTCTGGATGCTTGGGAAGTGTGAGCATAACAAAATTTCATTTTCAGTTGTAATGCTCAGAACTAAGCTGTGCAGTGGTAGTTGAAAGGCTTTATAACTAGAAATTAGATGTGTGTACAGAGATTTAAAACTCAACAGAGTTTCTAGAGAACACACGAAACAAAAGCAGTATAGGTTATTCATTATCAGAATCATGCTAAAAAGACAGTAGTGTTATATACCAGAAAACAGAAAAAGTGGCTACTGTCTTTTAAAGGACCTTGCAACTTCCTCCCATGCATTTCTTTCATCTTCAGTCTGAGTTGCTACATGCCCAACTGTGAGCTTGGGAACTGCCTGCAAATTCCCAACTGATGGCTATTTCTTGGTCACGTGTGCTTGGGAACTCTGTAATGCCTTTCAACATTAGCAAAAAAAGAAATTTACCTCAACTTGAGACACTTAGTTATGTTTTAACTCATTACAGGTCAGAGATTTTTCTAGCAAGAATGCTATAGAAAGATGTAACTGTCACAGAAAACATATATTTTTAAACTGTTGTTGGATCTCAAAAAGTAAAGCTTCTAAAGATTCCAAAAGATGTTTGAGAAAGATACTAAAAAACTACAGAGAAAGTCAAGTGAGGGTACCTCACAGGATGAGGAGTGCAAGAGAGGCAAGGAATTTTCAGGCAGGCTAAGGATGGTAAGGTAGTCATGAATAGTAAGGAAAGTAAGTAGGAAAATATTATTCACTTTTCTTCACAGTGTGAGAACAAAGGTACTCAGTGAAAGCAAGCAGCAGGTTGAAAACTATCCAAGTAATACTCTTTTACATGGCACAAAATTAAATTGTGCAACATCCTGTGCCAGGATGTTGCCCAGGACAGACTTGATAGATACTTGCTCCATCACTGCTTTATTTAAAACAATGTCCTATATCCAACCTTTGACTGAGGAGCTACTGACTGACAGAAGTAGCAATGAATATGAGATGAAAGTTGTATTCCGCGTGCAATGAATTCATTTTTCTTTCTGCTGCATTTGTTGCAGACCACTGTTGGAGTCCTGAATGGGACAGGCCTTTCTTCTGACTCACTGAGGCTGACCCTATAATCCCAGCTTCAGTAAAGTGTACTATGAAATGCCTGAATAATATTTAGTTGACAGACAAAGGATTAGTTCTTCTTTAGAAATCCTTTCATACTCTTTTTGCTGTTTTCCACACTTTGGATGTTACTCACCAATCAATGTCTGACTTCTAAAATGAAAAGAAGAAAAGTAAATTGAGCTTCACTGTGCAGTTAGGAATAACTTTTCTGAAAAAAAATGGCAAGATTTTGGCTGCTACTGTTTCACTAGGGCCATCAATTCATCAATGAATTAAAGATGTAGCATTCAAATTCATTTTGGCAGAGTTTTTCTTCTTCATTATTTTATTTCCTTATTGAGATATATCATATGGGTATTTTAAGCTTTCTCATTAGAACTACACAGGAACACTATACTCCATCTCTTTTATGAAACAAATTGCTTGTTATTTTACATTTGATTTGCCATTAGAAGAAGATGGAGGAAATGTGAAAGTTCCATATGTATTTTAACTCTTTTTCCTTAAATGTAGCAATATAGCAAAAGGCAGAAATCACAGAAAAAATCACATAGCCCATAGAGTGAATGCCAAGATTAGTATTTTGCTTTAATATAGTAATTCCTTTGATGCATAATGATTTAATTTTATACAAATGCATATTCTACTTCTACTTCTTCGTAGGGCAACTATTGAACTATATTTATACAGTATTTTTAATTGCTTTGAGAAATCAAAGGTAGCCAACTGGTGTTTGGAGTGGTTTAAAGTAATCTTTGGAGAAGTCATCTCATTATTTTTTCCCCTTAATAATCTAGACAGGATAGCAGAGGTGATCACAGGTATGAAGGGATGAAGAAGGGAATGCCTTCTAGCCATAACCAATTCTTACATGTTTTAATTTTTAGTAGTAAGCAGTGGAACTGCGTTATTCAAGTCCTTGTGGTATTTTTTAAGTTCAGTGGTTAACAGTGTTCACAAACTTCACAAAACACAAACTTCTCAGTTTTGTGCACCTAACCTAGACAGACTACTTTTTTTTTTCTCAGTGAGGAGAATGATCCAGAAGTCCTAGGCTAGACATCATCTCTAACACATTTTTTGTTAAAACCTCTCTTGTATGACAGAAACCAGTGATTTTCTGACAGATGCCATTAGTGATCTTTTTTTCTAGTTACTTCACTGGCAAAGTCCAACTGACTTCAGAAAACCTTTTTGGTAATAAGGAAGGCACACATCTCTTTAGTTTATTATTAAGGAAGTATTACTGAGTCCAGTTCCTTTAATAAACACTAAGGTTATGTAGTTTGGTGGCAAGAGGCAATCTAACAGTGCATAATGGTATAAAGAACAAAGATTATAGATCCAAGGTCTAGATAATGTCAGATGATATCACATAGGGCAGTGGCCTGAAATTATAATTTGGGAAGTTTAGACTAGACTTCAAGAAAAAATTCACCAAGAAGTGAAATTTCAGCACTGAGACAGGTCACCAAAGAGCATGTGCTTTTTTCATCTTTGGAGATTTTTGTGTCTCAGCTAGGCAAAGCTGTGACTGGGGACATCCAATGTTGGTGACAGGCCTGAAGTGGGAAGTCAGACTAGATGGCCCCAGGAGCACCGTCCAACCAGCCATTTTGTGCTTCTATGAACTGTATAACTTCTGAACTTTGATGGTACATTTCATTATATTTCATTAGAAGCACAGTTTGTTCTGTGATTATTTGGCAGCATTGAATTCATGTAGATAGATTTGTTGCTATGGGTATAAAGCATAGATAAAAGCCATATATTTGCTAAGTCAAACTTATCTTTTAAGTACTGGTGACCACATGGGAAATATTTTTGTGTATTTTTGCCTCTCTTTCATAGCTGTATTAAGTAGTACGTCTTATTACATATTGAAATGTTCCATGTCTTTTTCAGAATACTTGAAGGACTTAGATGTTAATGCCATATATTAGGACTTAGATGTTAATACCATATATTTCACTTTCACCATGCTCTAAAGCCTGTTTGATGACTGGATAGCATATGGCCAAATTCATGAGCGTCATACCTGCGCCATGTGCGAGTCTTGTTGCACTACGAGGAGGGATGTGCAGGGAGGCCTCTCCCTGCCATGAGGCAAGCGCTGTCATCCAGCCCACTGAGACTGGGCCTGGCTGCTTTTGTAGAGGCTGAGAGCACCACTCTTCCTCTTGTGATATGTAAGCATGGCTTCCAGGCTGAAAGGTGAAGACTTCTAAGACAGGTTTTAAAAGTAGCTCAGAATTTATACATTATATCTGTTTCCAAGAACACAGAAAATTCAAAAACTGGAGTATTTTCCCATCAATTCACCACCATTTTGCATCTGAAGTTCCTGCTGTTCACCCATTTTACTATGTGGTTGTAAAAATGTGAGCTATTTGCAAGTGAAAAGGAGTGACTTATCTGGTATATACTTGGAACACATTTACTTGTAAAAGCATTCACAAGTCCTTGTTTTCTTGAATAAGGAGGAGCAGGTTTCTCACTCAGAAATCCCCAGACATACCAGTTCACCAAAGATCTGCCCTTTTTCTTCTTTTCAGGGCTACAATGAAACTCTCTTTTGGCTTCCTTTTTTTTTTTTTTTTTTTTTTTTTTTTTTTTTATTATTATTATTATTATTATTCTTTCCTGAAATGTTATCCCTTTCTGATTAAAAACCTGTCACAAGGCACTCAGAGGAAGATCAATTTCCTTAGTGGTTATCAACCATAATTTCTGAGGCAGTGCAGAATGTATCCATGTGGAACATTCACGGCCAAGTGTTTTGCCACACCAGACAATTGGTGTAATTACAAATGAGCTTTTCTATATGGACAAGCTATGAAAACTTGTTCCAGGCTCCTCTTGCTGCTTCAGCAGTTTCCAGCAGCAAACACTTCTTCTTAGCCGAACACATGATTCAGCCTTACTTGGACTGGCAGTAATGCTGGTGCTTCTTGTGAGCCAATTTGTCAGGAGTGATTGCTCGCAGTGAAGAGACAGAGCAGATGCTGAGCCTTTATGACAGGCTTTATGTCACAAGCCTGTATGACAAGCCTTTATGTCACAGAAACTGTTGTGAAACTCACAAAATGTGCATAAACTACAAATACAACTTTTGCCTGGGTCACAAATGGGCCTCCATGGATTTTTCTTGTTATTATTTGCTGAGTGTACCACTTTAAAAATACTTTTTTTAATAATGCTACCTGTGGTCTTCTACTTAACTATCCATGCAAAATAGTCTGTAATGAGCATTACAGATGTGAAAGGGAAGAGGACTGATAAATAATTCACATTTATTGAAATTTACTAATAGTCTGCCAACTGAATATTATCTCATTTTGCTCAGAGTCTAATGCATCTTTTCATGTTGGCAGACCAGGTCTCCAGCAGGGCCAGAGTCAATAGAAAAGAAGCCCGTGCAGCTGCCAGTGGGCACTGGCAGCAAGTCAGATGCCATTGCCAGAGCAAAACAAAAAAGTTCACTTGGCTCTGGGATATGGGTTCTCAAGTAGAAGAAAAAAGACTAACACAGTGGGTGGACAAACCACCCAGACCACCAGTAGTCCTTTAAACATGTTTGTAATGCTCTGTCTCTTGTTCTTGTAGTAGTATTAAAACTGTTCTAGAGCTACACAGAAAACATTAGCACAGCACAAAGCACAGGCAAATGCACAGACAGCATTATTGCCAGCATACACATCTACTCTGCTGCAAAACTGTGATTCACAGGGCTGTGAATTACTCTGTAGAGCCTTTCTTGAAATGTTCATGGCATAGACAAGAGGAAAATTTCCTCATACCTAAACAAAGGTATTCCTAGACAAGGGAAAGTTGGACTTATGACTTAGCAATGCTGCCACTGATGCTAGATAAACTTATTCTAATTAGTTCAGTTACTTTCCATTTCCATGATTAGGGATAGAAGAATTTTAACCATGCCTGCTGATATTTCCTATTTCTGTTGCGGTTGCCTTTCATGAAGACACAGTTTCTGTCTGGGACAAGTGGAATTTCTTTTCAGAAGGCAGTTCACAGATCAACAAACCCACACACTTATTTTATGCAATTTAACCTAAAAAAATGTATTTTCTCCCTTCCCAGTTTACTGTCCTGCCTGGATAAATATGAAAACACTCAAAAAACAGATATTGATGAAGCCTAGTAGGTAAATTAATGACAGTTTTCAGAAGATCTGAGCAGGCAAAAATCCCCTATTTTTTCTAGTTGGCTGAGTTATTTCTCAGAGAAATGGACATGCTTAGTTGCAAGCAAGGAGAAACAGAATATGAGAAGGATTTTAATTTACCTTTCTTAAAGTAAAAAGGGGAAATATAGAAACAGATCATTCTGATGGACAATGCATCTTGGGCATCTTCTCCAAAAGGAGAATATTATTTACAGGAAAATTGACAGGAGTTCTTTCAAAAAGAAAGAATTTTGCAGAACAGGCACAAAGGCACACTCATTTCTTAAATATCAAGAATAAAACTTTGTTGTGCTACAAACTTAATTATGAATTACGATAAAATATCAGTTATGATAAGAAACATTTCTTTTTTCTCACTCACTCAATAAATTTATGGTAGTTTCTGTCATGTTGCACCTACTGTATCATTCAGATAGTCAGTCTGCGTCTATGTGAACAGCTGAGATACTCACAGAATTCACACTCCTTAAACTAGAACAGTCATGCAGACATTCCCAGTGATGCTCAATTCCTGGAAACTAAGAAAACCGACGTAATTTAATGCAAATTAAGTCTTGAACAATCATTCCTGACAACAAAAGGGGAGAAAGAGTTTTGCCACAACAGGATCAGCTTATTATTAGCCAAGGAACAGCTTGAAGTTTGTGTACATTGGCAGGACAGACACTTTCTCACTGAGAAAGAGAAGTTATTTATGTATGACAGTTTCACAGATGACCAGTAACTAATTTCCTGGTTTGCAGACCTGATGAAAGTAAGATTTCTAAATAGTCCTGTAAATTTTTTTACAGTCCAGTATAAGAAGAATACTAATGTTGGGAAAAGGACCAAAAATGCCTTATCTTTAAGATAAGTAACATTTAAAGAAAATAATAACATATTTTTAATATCAAGTCATTGCAAAGTCTTGGGAAATATATAGATGTCTGAATTGTTTTAATGCTTGTTTCATTTAGGCATTAATTTCATTCCTTTTGAATATAATTGAAAACATGTTGCCTATTGTTCAAGATGTCAGTAAAATTTGAGATGTCCATTCATGTCTAAAATTTCATCCTAGACTTTATATAATTGAGATGGCAATGCAGAATATAAAATACAAATGGAAAGCTGTGGATTAGTGGGACTTTACCGGGAGTTCCTGTGATATGTAAAGGTCTTGCTGAAGGCAGACCAGTCCAGTGGTAGTTCCCTTCATTTGCTCAGGTAAACAGCCATTCATGAGAAAGTTATCCCTAAAGGCTGCTGAGAACAGAAGGCAGGAAAATAGTTATGGTAACTGCATGCATCACAAACAAATTGTATTCAATTTTAAGCTATGTTCTTGGTATATAGTTTAGTCCTAGGCTTAAAAATATCAACTACAGGAACTCTATAGCAGACAGTAGTAAGGCCTTCATGGGAATATAGAAAGAAAAGATTTCACAGCAAATGTTTAAGGTGGCTAGAAAAAAAAATTGCATTTAAGGTATGTGATTCATGTTTATTTGAAAGAAATGAGGAATCTTAATCTGATGTCCACACATAGTGAGTTATTAGGAATGGTAATTAGGTCATGTAATACTCCTTCAGTTTTGTCCCCTATTTTGGTGGCTGTAACTTGCACGCAGGCTGGAGACATGATACTGGTTGAGAGTACAGAACAAACATGACTGTTTGAAGAATGAAGAAGGAGAATGAAGCTTTACATGCTAAATATATCCAGCTCATACCTGGCTAGACTTCAGGAGATGTTCAATAATTATTCTGTTTTAATTTACATCCACATGTTTATATCTGCATATTCACTGTGTGGCATTTCTGGCATTTCTCTATTTTTTAAAAGATTGTTAAAACTGACAGATTACAACTGCTTTACTCTATTGCACAGAATTAAATCCTATGGTTTTTACTCAAGCAAAACTTGCATTAATTTCCACTCATGAGCTACAGGAATATATGGGCCTTCATGCAGTGGTGAATAATATTTCAAGTAAAGTATGGCTCCTGACATGTGGGTCCATAATCTAACAAGAAGGAAAAAAAAAATAAAAAAAAAAAAAAAAAGAGAGAGAAGAAAAATTTAATGTGGATAAATTTAATGTGCATTTATTGTCCTAATGTTCTGCTGATGAGTTGTCTGAGGGTAGGATTTGCTTCACTGTGGAAAGCTGTTGTAAGCATCTGTGCACCAGTGCCTAAACCTTGAAGAAACTGCTGCAATGAGGTAAACTGCTAGCTCTCAATTCCAGAGCCAGTTAATGCATCTCAGAGGAAGACTTATTATTCCTTTCTCTTTGTAGAATAGTTACATGCAAATAGAAATTTCCTCATACTTGCTCATCATTGAGCTTCACTCAGAAAACTTTTCTTCATTTTTTCTTTCATCAGAAGCATTCAAAATGGGACTTTAGTTGTGTCTTCCCAACTGCATTTTCCTGTTCTGACAAAGACAGAATACATTTTTGTGGATATTTTTGGATCCAGAATCTAGAACATATTTTCTGTGGCTATTATTTATTAATTATAAATTGATATTTGTGTATAGAGACTACAAAAAATATTCACGTCTTGTAAATCACTAAAAGTACGAATAAATATACTTTCACAATTGCCAAAATATAATAGTTGTTATGTATGAGAATACATTTGAACATAAGTTTATATATGTCTTAAGTATAAACTTCCTCCATTTATGGATACTTACAAAAGCAATCTTTCAATACTTTCTTTCATTTACCTTTTACTAAGCTGTACTGTGTACAGCTGATTTGAGGCAATGGAGAATGATTTGTTGGTCTCTTGTCTTGTTTTCCAAATGCTTGGATATCAGAAAGTACTTCAGAAGAAATGCTGACTTCAGAAAGCAACCCTACAGTATTAGGGGAAACAGTGGGAGTGGGAGCAGAGTTTTTAGAGGTCAGAAGCAAAAGAAAGCTGAGGGTGGAGTTTAGTAGTGGGGACAGAAAAGAGAGAGAAGCAGCAGAATGTCATCATTTGAGTGAGTAGCAGAGTCAGGAGGAGTTAGATAGTAGACTTGGAGGGTGGAGAAGAAGAGGAATACAGCTGAAGTTGAAAATAAATTATCTGGGGAAAGCCCTAAAATCCTGGATTCATGGCGGAGATACTGTGGAGTTTCTTCCTGGCTGGACAATAGAGAAACCAGGATGATGTAAAAATACTTGTTCCCACATCCTGTGGCAGGAAAAAAAAAAAAGAGGGGGAATAGTTGGCTCCATCTCTGAGGCTGTTTTCTGAGTAGATCTCTGATGCAGTTTGCATAGAGCTTCAGCCATGGGTCAGGCCTTTCAGTCTGCCTTTCTAGTAGCACTTAAATTCACTGCTGAAGGCCTCCTGTAAACAGGTTAGGCCTTCCACTTGCTAGCGGCTTATGGTCCCCTTTCTGTTAAATGACTTGCACCATGAATCTTGCATATCTTGTGTGGTATTTGGCCACCTCATAAGTATCCTTCCATTCCTGGGGTGGGGAGGGTGCACATAGATTTTGGCTGAAAGGTGTCTTTAGACCCAGCTCTTTCCAGCAGTACACATATACTATGTATATCTGGTGGAACATAATTATTCTCACCATACCAATGCTCAGGAATTAGTTGGGAAGAACTGTATTTAATAAGTCAGTTGTAAGGAAAGAAGAATAAGTGTTCTAGTTTGAGATATGATCCCAACTGTCTTTCCAAAGAATTGCCTGGGAAAAAAAAAATGTTTGGAGCCAAATGAGGACAGGAAATAGTGCTATGAACATGGGCAACTTGCAAATAGTACAAGTATTGTACATCACAGAAAACACTGAGTAGAAGGAAGTCAAACATACACTGTGTCGAGACATTTCATGAAAACCCCATCAGAAACAAAATCCCTGCAATTATGCATGTAGGAACCACAAATGAATAATATCACTTTCATATACCTACAACTGACTGCTGAGCTGGTGAATCCAGGAGTTTCCTCTTTTGGACTTGGCCCACATACTTTATGAAAATTGTTTTTGTTATCAGTCAGTTTCATTTCCATCTAGTTTCCTTACTTTCTCCTTATTATTGTGGGTAGGAAATACTGCGAGAAATAAATGCTTGAGGGAATTTACTGGTATTTATTTGGCCAAATTCACACTTCAAAACAGCATTTTTTTCACACTTTATCTTGTTTTGCTAATTTATAATTAGTAAAGTGCTTTACTAATAGGAAGTTTGAGAATGAAGAATTAAGCTCTTTACTTATACTGAAAGATGCAAATACTTCTCAGGCAGCTACATAAAACCTACAGATCTGTCTTTCTGGAAGCCTGCATAAAGTTGGAGAAAATGATGTGATTTATGTGGCCGTGCAGGATGTGAATGCTATTTTGGGACTTTCTATAAAAGAATGCTTGAAATTTAATGTATTGTGCTTGTCGTTAGCTACATTAGGACTACCTGCTGAAATCTGTGCTGCTTGTTTCACGTGGTAGCTTTTCAGTCTGTTTTTGTCCTCATTCAGAGGAACATTGGCTAAGGAGCCATCCAGCAGATAGGTTCCAGCGGTGCCTCAGGATTGTTGCCACCAGTTGCAAACTCCTTAGTGTGTGTTCAACAGCAACATGAGCAGTAGTAAGCTAGGTCCCACCTTTCTGGGATGACAGAATAGCCCATTCTCCAAAACCTTTGGCCAATCTCCAGGACTAACAGCCAGGCTCACATTCATTATCAATTTGGCTGGGTTATTTTGTCACATACATGCTTCTTGATGAAGAGCTGGTCCACAGCAACACAAGACATTTAACATAATAGCAATTCTTATGCCTGATTACCAGAGCAAGTCAAGTAAAGCTTGTAAGCTGTCAATTAATATTTTTTGTCTTAAAATATTTGTTTAAGAAAGACCCTTGTGACTTTAACAGACATCAATGTGTAAATGCCACACTGCTAGAAGTCAGCCATCTGGACTTTGTAATCTAGCTGGTAAACAAATGGACCAGGCTCTTTGACATCTCTCAGATTATTGCTGATCATAATAACATTAACATTTCCAAAGGTGTCTCTTTGCTTTGTCACATTTCAAAGACTCCATTAATTTTGTTTTCAAGTGTTTAAATATTTATTTTGACCTTTTACCTCCTGGTATAACCTCCTGGCTTGTTGGACCATCCAAATCAAAATACACTGATGTGTTCTGAATGGCTTTGCTGCTTGTATAAACACACTGCATAAACAACTCTTGCAGAACAAAAGACCAAGTCCTCGGCTGTACTGAGAAAGTCTCTTTGTCCATTTCAGATTATGCATACAGGTAGGAGCTGTGTTGAGATACGCCAGCTGGTTTTCTGGCCTTCATACCCTGCATTCTTGCTTGCATCCAAGGTTGTTTCTCCACACTGAGAGTAATGCTGAAGTAAAATAACAATGTGCTGTTATCTGTTCGATGTGCAGGTGCCACTGCTGGAGTACCGACTCTGCTTCTGGGCCTGGTGCTGCCTACCCTCGGTGTCCTTGCCTACTCGGGATTCTGAATGTAGCTGGATTTATCTTGTCCTCAACCGAACGCAAGGAACTCCCCTTGAAGATGAGGACTGTGACTCTCGATTCCTGTGGCACCATCCTAAGCCAAATAAATTACACTTTAAAATAAATCACCCTACCAATTTCTTATGAACTTTAAGAGGACTGAGGCATCCAGGAACTCCTTCATTAAGTAAATCAACTTTTGAAAGGATAAGAGATATTTTTAACTTGTTCCAATATGCCTTATAAAACACTTATGCTGATCTGTGACAGTTGCATGATTCGGTCCAATGGGGCAAGTTACAGTGTTAAAACCCAATAACATAGGCTGTACAGTGAAAGTAAAATCACCATACGTAGGTGCTTTAACTTGAATAACAAATTGTGAAATATAATAGAGATTGAAATGTTGATTGTATGTGATAAATGTAAGAGTACTACGTCTGTCTGTACTATCCTATATGTTCTGTGTACTGCATATTTTTGAATGGCCCCATCATCATTTATTGGGATTACTGGTTTTTAGAGAGACAGTCAAAGCAAAAACATTTTGTTTATTTTTACAGCTATATTTCTTGAGGCTATTGGATACAATTTGAAGGACCTGAAATAAAAGTCAATTACAAGGAATTTTTTTAATATGTTCAGAATACCTGAGGCACTTGTAGTATGCTCAACTTAAAGGAATTTACCTGTACTTTACTGACACTGGATTTACCATATTCTTTTTTTTTTTAAATAATTCTGTTGAAAATTCTGTTATGGTCATTGTTCCTGATTTTAGGAGTGAAATGTCAGCTTTCAGGGAAGCAGCATAATATGTTGGTTTTGATTTAGTATTATTATATTATTATTAAGGTAGCAATATAACAGTTAGGAGACTGAAGATGGAGTCCACGCTAAAATCAGCTAAATGGACCATTAAATGGTAGGAAACTTATGTTATTTTTTAAATGAAAAGATTTAAAATAGAAAAAATAAAAAGATATACAGTAAGTGGCAAAAACAGAGTAGCACAGTAAAAAAAATATATTTACATTTCTATGCTGCAGATACCAGATGTTATCTTCCTGTAGTGAAGCGTACATTTGGGAGAATTATATGCTTTTTCAAGAATTTGATATTATTCTAATGTTCATAGTGTTGTAAATAAGAGTTTTAAAGTTCTGAGACTGTTCCCCTATTTGGTAGAGTACTGAATGATCCAACTGTGTGTTAATACATGAGTCAGATCCCAACTGTTAGTTGAATTTAAATGTTTACTATGGCCTTTGTGAAATGGGAGCTCTATTAGAGATGGAGAATGTTTTTGTTCTGACTGTATCCAGGGTGTTTCAGTAGTTTTTTGTTTTGTTTTGTTTTGTTTGTTTTTAAAGAAATGCACATTCCTTACATTTTCCATGGTGTGCTGGGAATTAGAGTGTGAATGTTGAAGAAACACAGTGATATTGAATCAGCTGGCTCAAGTAATAGTGCAATGTCTGATGCTTCGAGAATTATAAGCTTTGAATCATATTTTATTAGCACAACCTTGCTGGCTACTTAGAAATAGATTTTATCTTTTTAGAACTGATACTGTAGAGGTCCATAATAATAATATTTACATGAAGCAAGAGTAGGTCTATTAATAATTTACACCCCTTTCTTTAATTTGTATAATTTTGTACTATATATTTACATGTAAAAGTGTAGAGTCTTCATTAAGGAATATCAATAATATTGTTTTAGTTTAATTTTAAATATTTGTTACAAGGTGAAAATTTTTTAAATAGGTGAAAGTGACAACTTCCCTATAGAGGAATGTCAAAGTGTCAAGCACTACTGAGTTTCGTAAATTGTATAATTATTTGAAAGAGAAATGAGCTGTCTTCATACATGAATAACTAATACGCTGTAAGCCTTCTGTACAAAAAAAAAAAAAAATGCGTTTTATTGTATTTCATTTGGTTTGGTTCTTTTGCAGTATGACTCATTTTTATATTATCTACAACCACAACTAAATCTTTTGCCAAATGCATGATTGCCTTTTACTTTTCTAATACATCGTGTAAAAAGCAGCAGTGGTTAGTTTTTGCATGAAAATGACCTGAGAGGGAAATACACTTTTTTTTTTTTTTTTTAAATCAGCAACATAGATGAGGTAGGTCTCACATACTGATCAGGTAGTTCTTCATTGTTTCACATAATTGTATAAATTTGACTGGGATCTTCAGTTTCAAATTGTTGTCAAGAAAAACTAACTGATGTATCACCTGCTTTAAAATGCAAGGTTCTTAATTAAAGTTTATATAGATAGACATATTTGTTGTTTCTTTATATTTCAGGAAACTTGATATTACTATCATTTGATACTGATGAATATTGAACTGTTTTTTAGTTACTTTTTATTTTTTTTTTTTTTTTTTTTTTTTCAAAAGAGTAGAGCAGGACTGTGCTTTGTCCTTTTTATGAATGAAAAGTAAATTACAATTAAATAAATGTATCAATGTTACTCAAGATATAATAACTGTCTTTTGAATTGGAGCTTTCTAATTTTATAATAATGTCATCTGTAACAGTAAAGGTCTGGATGGGATAAGATCCTGTGTATCTCTCCCCTGCCTTCTTGTGAATTTTGCAGGAGATATGAGCCTTTCTGGAGTAAGGGTAGCTGTTTTATTATAGGTGATACAGAAAGATTTTCCTGACTTAAGTGGCTGAGAGTCTCCTGAGAGCTTTTCAGCATTTTTGGAAGGAAGAGTTAAACAAGCAGAGTACTTTTTCAGGTCATGTTTTCAACTTCAGTAGATATATTACAAAGAAAAGTGCCTGAAATGGGAAAATTTTGTATTGATTCGTGCTTTGTGCAATCACAATTTCCAAGAGCTCATACATGTACCAAAAATAACTGGCTGAGAGACTGATAGCCTTTGAGGGATCACCTTCATGTCCTAAACTGTAGAAAATGTACCATGATAGAAGTTTATCTCTTAGTGAAGCTGACGATCATACTGCAGAACTTGGTTGCATTTACCTTCAGACATACCAAATGAGAAGCGTTGATAGCAGAATGTGTTTCATAGAATCACGGAATTGTTTAGGTTGGAAAAGACCTTCATGCTCTGCACCTACAAGATCGTCTAGTCAACTAGAGCAGACATCAGACATGGGGAAGAAAGACGTTGTAAGTGGTTTGTTTAGCTATGTTTTGGATTTTTGTTCTTGGTCTCCAAGAGAAATAAGGTTTTGATTCTCTATCTACCTACTAATAATGCTGAACCTATTGGAGAGTGGTGGACGACTTAAACAGCTATCATAAAGAAATTCATAGTCTGAGTAGAAGGCAGAGACTTAAATTAGAACTTTGCATCAAAAGGGTCTGCAGCTGAAGCTGGCATTACCTGTTCTGTCTGGCCTGCTGGAAGCCCAGCCAGCAAACACCTCACTGTGAGGTAGGGCTCAGCTCGCCTTGCTCCTGGCAGAGGAAAACTGAGATCACTGCAGTGCTTGGGCAAGAAGGGGAAGAATGGGGCACAGAACAAACATCCGTAAGAGAAAAGGCTTCATTATTTCCACTCTTCAAAGAACAACTTTTGTTTGTTTATGAGACTTCTTTGTTTCCAGACTTTGGAGCCTCTAGCTACAGAAGATTATAAGAAATATGCCTTTAAATATTAGATATCTGGCTGAAGACCAGATCTTCCAGTCTTGATTTGCCCCATCATTATATTAAGTTACATTTCCTATTGGAATTAAAATAACAAACATCAGGTAATACCCAAATATATATTGGTACAGATCTTGAAGTAGTTCCAAATGCTATTGTTTGGAGATTTTGTTTATTGAAATACGTCACTAAATGTCAATCTTTCAGGTTATGACAGTACAATATAGATTAAGCAAATTCTGTTGGCAGCAGCATGCATTTCATAGCTTTTAGCACTTGTGTATGCTCCATCTTTACATATAATGTCCAGTGGAAAATTTTTACCATGTTAGGATATTGGCAGTGCCAATGTCCTAACCTGCCTTCCAGCCACCTGCCTTCCACACAGAGCAGAGACATTTTCAGAGAAATATTTCCCCTCCCTGTTTCTTCCAGATATGATTAATTTAACTTTTCTGCCAGTAGTTTCTTTTGCTTTGTCATTTTAGCATTCCTCTTATTCACAAGAACAAAGAAAGGACAGAAAGCATGAAAATCCACATGAATAGAAAATCAAAAGTAATGTTCAAGCACAACTGCCTTTTCTTTCCTTGACAGGCTAATAAGCTTTTTTTTTTTTTTTTTTATTTTATTTTATTTTATTTTCTTCCCCTTAACCTGGATGCTGATTAACCAAGTCTATTCTAACAGATGTCTTGAAAAAAAACAAAAACATATGAAAAGCATCTCCTTCACCTTAGTTGACCTTGACTCTTGTCTATTATCTTGATTAATGTCTGGCATACATGCAGCTCTGCTGACATATGGTTAGCTAGTGTTATGTGGGAAAGTAGAATAATTACGCTGGCAAAATGTCTGTAACAAGTGCTCTATACCCACTAGGAGGAGACATTAAACTACGTGGCAGCAAAGGCACAATGTTGAAGATGGGTTCCCATCAGGAGGTGGGAACACCTTGAGATGGTTGGGATCTAACCTGCTAATCCAACTGCAGCCATGCCAGGTGCCCTGGAGTATATTCTGCCCTGGACCTTGCTAATGGATGAGTGCAGAAAGGAGAAAATTAAAGGCCTGCTTGACTTCTCTCTCGTCCCCATCCTACTCCACATTCAGCACTGGTAATGGTTTTCAAAGACAACTCTTCCCTGCAACCACATAAAGCATCTTACATTTATAGCAGAGTTATCTTATCTTACATTAGATGAGTAAATAGGTCAGACAAATGATTCCCCTGCCCACTGACTATTGAGACCTAGCTCTAAATCATAGCTATCTAATTCTGGAGAAGATAAACCCCACCCCAGCCACATTAAAATGTGCAGTGTCAGCCACTGGTAAAAAGGCAATGCTTGACAGGGAATACAAAGACTGCTTATTTCTGATTCCTATGGGGAGAAAGATATAAAAGCATGGAGTCTCCAGAGAAATTCAGACCAGGGGATTGTTCTTGCTCGATCAGCTCCCTGCTAGCAGCCCATCTGCAGTGCCAGTTGCTGGGGCACACTTATGGACACAGTGACTGCTGCATGCTACTAAATGTAATGCCTGGGACTGCTCTCCAGCATTGAGCATGTTAGGCTTTGCCCCCTGACTGAGCTGCTTGCACATCCTAAGTGGGTCACCAATGGGACGGTTCGACTTCATGCAGCATGGTAAAACCTCCAAGAGGTAGGGGGACGTGCACGTGGCTTTAAGGCATGGCCCTGTGTGACAAGACCTTTGCTGATCCACGTCTTACACCTTGTGATTAAATCCCTGTCATTTGTCTCGTGAGTTCACATTTAGCCAATAATATTAATGAAATCATATATAGCATTCTCTCCTGTTTTCATCAGCGTAGGAAGTTTTTGCCATAAAAGTTGAGGCATATGCTTCTGTCAGACCTCCTCAGTGACAGCACTCTGAAGCAATTAATTACAGGCCTTAATTTAACTGTATTCTGGCAGAACACGCTAATGTGTAACAGACTCCCTGTGGATTGACCTGTAGCTCAAAGAGCTGTTGAAAAGCAGCACACTCACCACAAAGCTCCTCTCTGCCTGCCCTGCCAGAACACCACACTACCGCTGCAGGCCTCCAAGATGTGTGCTAAGGCCAAGATGATGTCTCTTCTGGCACCAAGCTCCAAGGCACATCAGCCAAATTCAGTCTGGTTTGATTTCCAGTGAAGAGTAGGTGATGGAATGATGCAAAAGGTTATATTTGTAAACGTGAGACTTGTACAGGTACATAAATGCATGCACTGAGATTGTAACAGGATCTGACAAATGTGTGCAAAAACACACATGCAAACAAACACAAAAAGCTCTGCAGTTTTTGTGGCAGCTTTCATATGTACAGCTTAAACTTTATGGTGCCAGAGCCAAGAAAAAGCATGCAAAATTATTTCACTTAGTTCTGCTCTGCAGTTATCTATCATCAGCTTACAACACCAACTTTTCTGTGGTGTTGTGGATGTGATGACTTAGCCAGTGGAACAGGAGAAAACAGGGGACAATGGGAGAAATCAATAATTCAAACTCTTAAGATTGAGCCAAACATGCGCTAATACAAATGACCTAGAAAACAGCATAGATACTCTCTTTCAGTAACTGTGTTAGCATACAGCACAATAACACTCCCCTTTGGGGGTTACTAATTCCAGGATGTAGGAGAACAGGATTTATTTATAGAAAGAGCATAATTGCTGACTTGGTCTTTTTTTTAGTCAGTAAACTGAGCAAGCTACATGCCTTCACTGTGACAGAAACACAGGGTCACAAAGGGCATGAACTCAGTTAACAGAGTTTATTTCCCTACCTCAGTTGTTCCGGAATATCCTTGCTGAGCTGTGATAACCTGATGGCTTCTGACCAGTGTTCTCTTCTGCACTCCTCAGGCAAATACAGACTAAAATGAGTATTCCCAAGATCAGAAGTACTGGGACTCCTTGCCTTTGTTTCTTAGTCTCTCTTTCTTAGTCTGTCTTCCATTTTCTCCTTGTTTCTCTCTTCTTCTAGGAACTAGGAACTTTAAGAGTGGTAGCATAAAGTTTTCAGCAAAGAATACCATCCCTGGTAAAACAAAGTCTTTTTTTTTTTTTTTTTTTTTTTCCAATAAAACAAAGTCATTTACTAGTTGTATATTCAAGAGATTTTGCAAAGCACTCAATTTCTCAGAAAGTTCTGACACAAAAACAAGGTAAAAACAGTGTAACTTTTATTTTTGTCAAGCACTACATAGGCTTCTTCCAAGAGCTTTGAATCAGATTTGGAGGATCAAGGATATATTCCAGTGCTTTAAAAAGACTTGGCATCGGAATCATGGCTGTCTTAAAAGATTTGAAACAACGTGCTTTGAAAGTTAAATAAAAATTTATGTGTTTTGCATTATGTGGTGACTAACACAATTTCTCATCAAATTTCATGGTGTAACTGATATATTGCAGGATGCCAGCATTTATTCTGACATATAGCATAGCAAAACAGGGGGAAAATACATAAATCTGGCTTCACTTTGGATGACAGGCTATTTCATTCATAAAGGATTTGCTCACCACAGCCAACTTTACTCCAGCCCATCTCAGTACCTCCTTTACTGATACCATGGGAAACAAGCCATGCATCCTTCAAAGAGCTGTTCAGCCTTCAAACAGTCTGATCACCTCCTGCTGATCCCTGTTGCTCTCCACTGAGAGTGAAGTTCACCTAGCAGAGCTGTATTCCTATCTGAACCTAGGTAGGATCCATCTGGGCCACTGCTGACCAGATGAGGTCTCCCTAGAGAAGACCATTGCCATCTTCATTGGGAGTGGAGTTATTCTGACATTTATGGAATCCCTCCTTCAGAAGTCTCCATCTCCAACTGTGCAATAACTAGAAAATTGGGTATTTTACAAGGTAACTCCATATTATATGAGTTGCTGGTAAAGGTTTTCAAAAAATGAGAAAACTGAACTGGAGATAATGGTCACACATATTCCTGTAGGAATGAATTTCTTTTCCTGTCAGAGCATCTACTCAGAAACTAACTTCAGTGAGCATGCAAGTATTTTATCTGACCATGATCACTGCTGGGTGTCTGTACTTGTTACTTGTCATTACACAGTTATCAGGGCTATGCTCCTTCCAACTGAATTTGATGTGAGAATGTAGGTTGGGTGACTCCTACAAATTGTGGCCCAGTTGAGTGTCTCTGCCTCCAGTGGGAGCCTAAGGGAGAGCAGCAGCCTAAGAAAGGTGGCCAACATACAGGCTTCTGTGTGAGATTTTGAAATGCTGGAAAACATATTAAATACCAGTGAAATCATGGGGGATGTCTATTCAAGAGAAATTGAGTTTGAATCACCCTCACCCAGATGAAACTCAGGGCAACCAAAGCGAAGGAGTTAGTACTGTGAAATATGCCACTGGAGAAATAACAGAGAAGTAGAAAGATTATTTCTAATGCTATCATTAAAATCAAAGTGTTGTTGACAGTATTAGCTTCTCAGGAATTAATGAACTAGAACCTACTGTGAGAATAATTGCATATAAAGTACAATAATATTGATGTTATTCCAGAAGCTGTGATGTCTACTGAGAATTCGTTTACAAAATCAAAACTGGAAGGAAGTCAACTCCATTTATGACCTCTAAAAAATGCAAGTAAATACAGGATGCAAAAATCTCATGAGAAAGTACACTTGTAAAGCTACATGTACAACCTAGAGTCTAGAAGATCCTTTCCTAAGATTACAAATATATGATAGGTACTTGAGGCATTTCCCTCCTCGTGTTTATTTCTGAAAGGTGCTGATACGGTTTTTGATTTCCATATTTCTGGCCTACTATTAATTTTTCATCAGTCTAGGGTTCTCTGATGATTTCTTGGAATAAATATGAAAAAGAAGTTATCTCCTTGTGTAGTTGTTCCCATGACAGGATTCTCCATGAATACATCAACAAAGGACCAGGAATACATACAAGGACCAGGGCAACCCCAGCAAGGCTGCAGCAGGGCTGTGCCCCAGCTCGCCACAGCCCTGCCCTGCACACCCATGGGCCCCACTCATCTAGGCCCACCCATGGACCCAGAGCCCGACCTAGCCCCATCCCCAGGGAGGTGCCAGGCAGCTGGCCCGGGGCTGCGCCAGTGCTCCCCACTGCCCTGCTCCCTGCCTGACTGGGAAATAGCGGTACTGTGCCTTGTATAACAGTGACACAGCACAGGGAGCGAAGAGCTCCATGAAAACATGAAAATGAAATCTGTCTGACTGCCTAACGAGTGGCTTTTTTTTTTTTTTTTTAATTGTGGATGGATTTAATTGAACAGGAGACTTTGGAAGAATGACAGGTGGGAAAGAAGAGCATATCTCAAGATAGCCATCTCTCAGCAAACTCTGCAGACTTGTTCAGAAACGTGCTAGATCTATTTCCTTTGAAGATTTCGCCTCTTTTCTTGAGCCAATCTCTACAGGGAAGGATCAAAGAAGAAAATGCAGAGTGAGCCATTCCCAGTCCAGAAAGGACTTTTCTTCGTAGTGGGCCATAGCTGGTTGGGAAGGGATCCAGGGATCTGCTGAGGCTGTCAAACCAGGCATTGCACAGTACCACTGCCCTAGGGCTTAGGGCAAGAGCAGGCAGCCTTGCCATACTAAGCCTGGATAATTGTATGGCTGCTCTTGTGATCACAGGCATGGGAGAAAGCTCTTCAGTACATCATGCCTGCTATGTGTTTTCTGATGGTGATGCTGTGAACGACGTGAGAAAGCAGTAACAAATACTTCTGAAAGATATTATTCCCTTCTGCATCAAAACTAGTTCTATGAATTAAGCTTGCAAAGCTGCAAAAAATCAGGAGAGAGCAGGCCCTAGCCTTTCCCAAACAGGACTGCTGGGTTCAGATGTGTTGATGCAGCCAACGCTGGGCAGCTGGGCAGTCCCTTCAGCTGGTCTGTGTTCAGCACAATTAACCATGTATCATAGGGGGTGGGTGGCAATTATAATTAAGGGGCTATATTAAGGCTGTGGATGTGGTCTACCTTGATTTCAGTAAGGCCTTTAACACTATTTCCCACAACATTCTCATCAAGAAACTGGCTGCTTGTAGCTTGGACTGGTGTATGCTTCATTGGGTTAAAAACTGGCTGGATAACTGGGTCCAAAGAGTTGTGGTGAATGGAGTCAAATCCAGTCACTAGTGGTGTTCCCCAGGGCTCGGTATTGGGGCCAGTCATCTTTAATATCTTTATTGATGATCTGGATGAGGGGATCGAGTGCACCCTCAGTAAGTTTGCAGATGACACCAAGTTAGGTGTGCTTGTCGATCTGCTCGAGGGTAGGAAGGCTCTGCAGGAGGATCTGGATAGGCTGGACCAATAGGCTGAGGTCAACTGTATGAAGTTCAACAAGGCCAAGTGCCGGGTCCTGCACCTGGGGTGCAATAACCCCAAGCAGAGCTACAGGCTGGGAGATGAGTGGTTGGAAAGCTGCCTGGCAGAAAAGGTCCTGGGAGTATTGGTTGCTAGTCGGCTGAATATGAGCCAGCAGTGTGCTCAGGTGGCCAAGAAGGCCAATAGCATCCTGGCTTGCATAAGTGTGGCCAGCAGGGCTAGGGAAGTGATTGTCCCCCTTTACTTGGCTCTGGTGAGGCTGCACCTTGAGTACCGTGTTCATTTTTGGGCCCCTCGCTACAAGAAAGACATCGAGGTGCTTGAGCGAGTCCAGAGAAGGGCAACAAAGCTGGTGAGGGGTCTGAAGAATAAGTCCTACGAGGAGCGGCTGAGGGAGCTGGGCTTGTTCATCCTGGAGAAGAGGAGGCTCAGGGGTGACCTTATCACTCTTTATGAGTACGTTAAAGGAGGCTGTAGCGAGGTGGGGGTTGGTCTATTCTCCCATGTGCCTGGTGACAGGATGAAGGGGAATGGGCTAAAGTTACGCCAGGTGTGTTTTAGGTTGGAAATTAGGAAGAACTTCTTTTCTGAGAGGGTTGTGAGGCGTTGGAATAGGCTGCCCAGGGAAGTGGTGGAGTCACCATCCCTGGAGGTCTTTAAAAGACGTTTAGATGTAGAGCTTAGTGATATGGTTTAGTGGAGGACTTGTTAGTGTTAGGTCAGAGGATGGACTCGATGATCTTGAGGTCTCTTCCAACATAGACAATTCTGTGATATCAATCAGATATTTATCTGAATTGCCAGTGGCTGGTGTTCTGACCCTCTTTTTCAATATCTAGTTACTTGTCTCTGGCTCCTAGACTCCTATAATACATGTCAACAGGACCTGTAAGTTTTATGTAGTAACAAAAACCATGAAGCAGTCCAAGAATATCAGCTAAAGAGATTATGACTTTTTGCAGGGAGCGAGCTCAGTTAAGGGGACTCTGCTCCCAGGTTTGTTGCAGAGCTCCTATAGACCTTGCTCTTCCATGAGCTGTTCATACATGACCTTCTTAGGATTGCCAAATTTATTGATTGTGTCAAGTTTCAGATCATGAGCCTAAAATGGCTTGTTTGTGTCTGTGTACCCCAAGTCGTTGTTTTTAAAAATGCATTTTGTGGGAGCAATTATGAAGAGGTTTAAACAAACAGTAATATTTATGGTCTCAGCTACGGTGTCCCCTTGCTTCTGGCTTTGTAACAGAGAAAGGAATTGTGCTGTCAACACACATCCTAGGATAACTTCCTGCTGGGATCATGTCATCATAATGTGGTTTCTAGCAAAATTCATCCGGGCTTTACTTAGTTCTTCATTCAAATACAAAATTATCTTATTTAAGAAGAATATGATTACTGTATTTCTGTTGTTGTTATTATTCAGCTTGGAAACACATTTCTTTATCACGGGCTGAGCTTTTATCATTCTTTTCATCAAAATTTTACTCATTGGGTTATTCACTTATTACCTCATTCAATTTCAAACTTACCTGCTCAGGTTCATCAGCATAATGTGATGCAGTGAGTGTCTTTTCTCTTAGTTCTTCATAATGTCTCTCTACATTTTCTGTGTGGTGTCCACTTCACACTTTATCACTTGAAAAAATGAGAATGCATTTTTGGCATTTTTATCATTTTCTACATACGCCTATTGCTGTTTTAACATCTTTGTGATTTTGGTTAGTTTGCTTCAATGATTATGTATGTACTCCACCATCTCCAGGATACTAGTGTCTCCTTTTGGTCATAGACTTTGAAATGAGACTCTAAAGACTCTTTCGGAGTCTTTAGGTGTTTTGAAGATGTGACTGTCCTGTAGAAAACTACCAAATATATATTATATATACATATATTATATATATATATATATATATATATATAAAAAATATATATATATTTGCATCAGAGCAGTTGATGCTATTTCTACTGGTTTTATTAACTACAAGGTGAATTCTTCTGTAGTCTAGAAATGGGGGTTGCTCTTCACTTTATGTAGTGTTCAGAAACTGAGAGTTTCTGTGTGTTCAATTTGCTTAAAGAGCTGTGTAAAGGGCTTAAATGGTAGTTGTTCCGAGTCTGCAATTATTCAGCTTCTCTATGGCATAACTGCAAGCAAAATCTAGATAATGCAAATGCACACATGATTAAGGGCACATGAAAAACACATTACATGGATTTGTGAAGATAACTATTAAAGTATTCATTTGTTAGGTTTTTTGACTTCCTTTGGCTCATAACAGGAAGCCCCCATTAATTTCCTTTATAAAGTGTGTGCTCAACAAGAAATTAAAAGTAATTCATGTTAAACAACAAAACAAAAAAAAAAAACCACATGAAAACAAGTAATATATGCAGAATGAAGATTTTTTTTTAAAAAAAAAAAAAAAACAACAGCCTTCAATTATGGTGCTAATGTTTCAGTCCATTAAGAATCAAAAATTAATTTTCTGGAATGGATGTATTAAAATTATCTCTCATTAGAAGCTGATGATTGCCAGATGTTAATAAACTATTCCTAAATGATTATCATTAGGTATAATAATGACTAAGCTCACAAAGTGTTTTGCATGTGCCTGTAAACCACAGTATGGAGAGCAATGTCTTTATCTTTTATAAATGATAATGTATGATGTAAAAAACAGTAGCTTTCTACTAGTTAGTAAGAGGAAAAAAACCCTCACTTCAGTCCAGAATATCATAAGAGCTATAATGCTCTTTTTGCTGTACTTTGTGGTCAGTGTTCCACCTACAGGTAGATTCATTTAATGGCTAAGCCTATAGCCACTATTTACTCAATCACTGCCTCTATGCTAGATCAACTGACAAAAAGATCAACCTTTGTATTCAGTGCTGAACAACACACATTTTTTATATTTTTAATTATATTATCTATGTTAAAAATTCCCCAGGACAACACAAAACCTGATCTTGCCTAAAGGTATTTATTACAGGTGCTGACTGTAATGACTAGTAATCATGTATTACAGACTCAAGCTGAGAAGATTATTTCTGGCGAATGCCTACCGCAGAGGTATAAAAGAATTACTTTCCCCACTAAAATATTTGTTTTCTAAATGTTGTGATGTTTTTATATATCTCCTGCCTTCTGTTCCTCATTACAGTAATGTCTCAATTTGTGCACTCAAAGCACTTGCTGGGTAACATTAAAAGCCACAAAGGAGTTCCTAAGCTTTCATTTGTCTTGTAGTAAATGCTGTACTCCTCAATAATATGGAGGAGTAGGATACCCTGAACTAGCTTCCTCTCCAGTAACGTGTGTTAGGGGAGTTTATTTGTCAAATCCTTGTCTACCTGAAATTTCATTGAACTCCGTAAAGCAGGCTTTCATTCCAGGTGGATTAAATCTACCCAACAGCCAAGGGAATTGTGATCCCAGTTGAAATCTCATGGAGTCTTCATGCAGAAATCTGCAGGGCTGCAGGAAGCCTTTGCCCTCCCAGACAGAGTTGAGATTTGCTGTGTAACTCTTCTGTGCCTCCCTGGCTACAATTTAGTAGAAAGCGAAAGGCTAGGACTGCACAGCAAGGAATGAGATAAGAGTGAAACGTCAAGTTGCTATTGCTAGTGAGGGAGAATAGGGTTGGTTTATCATCTTTTTGTACAGATAGGGAAAGGCACAGCTCTCCTGGAAAAGGTCTATGTCTAATCCCCTTGGGAACTCTTCCTCAAAGAAACCAGGGTCACTCCATGGGGTTGTGTAGGCAAAGGAGCCTACAAAGTAAGAAATTCTGTATTTTCACAGGAGGAGAAATGAGTTCTAGGTCCTGATTTCACCTCACTGGGGCTACTATCCCCCCAACACATCATGCACCAGAGACAGCTCTGCACATCTACAAGGACACTGACCTCAGGGAATGACTTTCACCAGCTCAAAACCTCCTTATCTTGGCAGTTCAGTGCCTTTGAGTTGTGCTTAGAGATCTTCACTTCTCTTATGCATGATTCATGGGATTTAGCAACTACTCATTGTTATGGTAAGCGTTAAAGCATGTACGGAAAAAATAATTTTCTCTACCACTTAGGTTGGTTTGCAGTGTTTTAAATCAACTAACAGTAAGTTTTTAGCTGGACGAATTTCTTAAACCACTAAATTAATTTCAATGCTATATTTTCTGTTTACTTCTCTCTTGCCATGTAAAATTTCTTCCCTTATTCTTTCTTTGGATGAAGTACAACTGGCTGGGCTTAGCACATATGCTAAACACCTGAGCAACTTGACCAACTTGTTTAAATCCAGTCCTCAACGTCTAAAACTCCGAACAGTCTAAAAGCATCATGCTTCCACCAGAGAAAACTGGGACAGTAACAGCAAAATGTGGAGGTAGTTCCCTATGCTAGTCCCCTTGGAGGTGGCTTTTCCCCTCCAAGGAGGCTTAGAGGGTGTCCTGCCCTGGTACTAGCTAAAAGAGCTACTTTTCCTGCATGATTCTTTCCCTCCTCTTTGTCGTTTCTCCAAATATCCCCTTCTACTGTAATTCTCTGCTACCTAATTGAATATACGGGATTTAATTAGTGGTCCAGACAACTGAGAAATGGGAAGAAAACTTCCCAGCTGAGAAAGGAGCTGCCAGGAGCCAAAGTTCTTGTGAAAAGACAGTACTTTCCTCAGCTAAAAATGCTCACTTTCCTCTAGCTAGGCAGACAGGTCCTCTGCACCTCAGGGTCCTATTAGCTAAAAGCCAGCTTTCCCTGACCTGACACGTTGGGGACCCGGGAGTTTGAACAAGGCCGCCAAGTGGCTCATTAGCTCGAGGGATGATGTCAGCAGCCTTCTGTTCATGCCTACTGACAGAAACTAGACATCTCCTGACTGAAGTAACAGCTGAGCAATGTTTTTTTGAAGATATCAGTGGCGCCTAACTGGTGGGATCAGGCACCTACATACCTTTGAGGTACATGGCCAAGGAGATTAAGTGACTTGCCCACGGTCACACAGGAAATCTATGGCAGAGCCAGGAACTGAAACCACCTCTCAAATGACTTAACCACAAGATTATCATTCTTCCATGTATAAAATTATTAATTCTGATGCTTGTCAGGAAGCCTGGGGCACAGGATGGGTACTTATTAATTGGAGCCAGACACATAAACATTCGCATTGATTTATGTATTCATATATTTTAAACTGGATGAAAGAACTATCTGGTATCTCATTTTGGATCTTACTTTAGTCACTCTCCTCCTGGTTTACATAGAGTTGAGGGTGCGCTGGAAAGTGACCAGATTTCCCCCATATATGGAACACTTGCCCATGGGTTTATACATGCAGTAGGACTCATTATGAGTTGGGAAGGTTGGTTTCACTATGTATCATCCCAGTCCATCTTTCAGATATAGACATTGTTGTCACACATTCCTGGCCAGGGCTTGTTTCTTCATTAAGCCAATGTGCCAACAGTGTATTTTTGCTAGTCTGAGTTTAGTTCAATTGCTCATAATACCTGCGGTTCTTTCATTGTTTTTTGTTCCCTTGAGAAATGAAAAAAAAAAAAAAAAGAAAATATCCAGGGAAGATGGGAGACACTGACACTGCCAAGGTTGAGATACTGGACTGGGATGCCTATGTTAGGAAATGAGTCTCCCTATCCTTCTTTCATATCCTCCTTTCAGAGTTGGTGGAAGAGGGTAACTTCTCTGGGGGTGACTCAGAGAGGAGCCTAGTTTATGGGCTCTGACTTGCCCGCTGGGGGAGACACTCTGCACTGACTATCAGGAGAGTCCAGGAAGGCAAGGCTGGCAAATGTAGACATTTAGGCATTTAAATTCATGTGTTTTGAATATATTCCTCACACCCTGCACACCTCCTACTTATGCCTGAGGTGCAGTGGGGAGGACCATGGAAACTGGCTGTTATACTCTGAGCTAATACGTTGCCAGAGGAGGGATAAGCAAGCATGATTAAACTCACCTGTAATGATGCTAATGTGAATAACCAAAGGTATATTCTAGTTCTGGTGTCAAGAACAGGAAGATGGCCAAGGCCTTCGCAGCATCTAAGCAGAGCTTTCCTGATCGAGTCCCAGCAGGCAAACCAGACGAGCCCACCAATACACTGGTCAGGGGAAGGTGGTGGTGTTGGTAGGGGCATTGCCGAGTCAGAAAGCTTTGAGGAAAGCAAACTCCAGGAATGGTGGGACCAGAGCTTAATTTACAGCTTAGGCTACAGGGACCGTAAACCTCTGTCAGCAGCATTTAGGTGTGTTATATACACCCTCTTTACAACTACTCTGTAGTTGTGCCTAACCACATGGAAAACATCTGACCAGCCATGAGGAGTTTTAAGTAGTCTATAAGTAACATCTGTCACTAAAATATCCTGGGGCAAAATATTTTGGTCAGATTATAATAATCAGATAAGTAGTCTTTGTAAACCAGTTTGGTGTTTTAACTCTTGTAACTTGATAACTGGCTACATATCTGGGTATTTCTTATTAGTGTAGTATGTGGGCACTTCCCCACGTGCAGTGTATTTCACCCTGCAACAATTCAGTGGTGTATGGAAATAGTATTATTACTGTGATATGAGCCTGGAAGACTTAAGCACTGGAAGGCACTGGAATGGGTTTCCCAGAGAAGCTGTGGATGCCCCATTCCTGGAAGCATTCAAGACCAGGCTGGATGGGACTTTGAGCCCTGGTCTGGTAGGAGTTGTCCCTGCCCATGGCGGGGAGCTGGAACTGGGTGGTTTAAGGTCCCTTCCAACCCAAACCATTCTACGATTCTACAACTTAGATGCAACCAAACAAAAGCATGCAAGATTGTTCTTCTTCACTACACAGAAGGCTAAGCTGTGAAAAAGTGCCCCCTATATATGTACTGCTCTGTGCATATAGTCTTTCTTCTATCTGCAGGTTATTACTGTCCCTTCTGAAATTTAGGCTACTTACATAGCATCCTAGCTTTTGATTTCTGTTATAGACATGTTTTCATCTACCTGTTTTGTGACGCTGCCTGCATACACCTATGTTTTCAGATGACAAAAGTACACCTAGATACCCAACCTTACTGAAACATATTTTGGTGCTAGCAGTGGAGCTGTCTTATAGCCATTGTTGTTTTTTTCCCCCACCAAGTTTTCCCCATTTCTCAAATAGAGTAAGTCCCACACTTAGGTGGTGTGACCAGATTAGCTGATATTTGGCAGTATGCATTCTGTGGGGCCTTGTGCTTTGAGGCAGTATCTCTACAACCCTCACTTTTGGAGAAGTTTCTAAATGAGCTGTTCGGAAGGGTGGGGAGGGTAAAGATATTAATTAGGAAACTATTTCTGAAGTTGAAAAGCCCAGTAGTTAATGGTGAACTTGGAGGCTAGCTTCAGAAATATGAAGAGATGGGCTCAGTCCATGAGAGATGGGATGGAGAGAAGCATTAGGTTATGGTTTAGGGGTTTAGCAGCAACACCATGGGACAGAAAGAAGCTGAAGTACTGGAGAAGTGGACAATGTCCATTGGGGAAGGGCACAGGCAAAGGTGTCCTTTTCTGTTCAGAGTAACTTTAACCTTGTTCAGGACCTTGAATGTCTAAACACACCTTCTCTCAACCTGATATTGAAATCATTTTATTCTAGGTCTCCTTCTTTAACCAATCTATCCAGCTCGGGGACTACATACTTTTTTGAAATACCCTCCTCATTTCCTGATCTATTTGCACAGTCTTTTTTTTTTTTTTTTTTTTTCCCTGTGTGTTTGTGCATGTGTCTTTTCTTTTTTTCCTTGCCTTTTTTTTCCTCCTCCATTTCTTTTATTTCCCTTATAAGCATCAACACTCTGTGCTTATCCTTGCTTGGCTGCTGCCCAAGATGCTGCCATCAGAATACAATTGTAGAATAAGTGGTGATTTTTTTCTTAAAGGAATGTAAACAGTCAGTAAGTTGTTATGGGTTTTGCCCACAGAATCCAAGCAGTTTATTGTTCATACTTGTTTTATTTTATTTAATTTGTTGTTGGAAATGTTTTGGGTTTGTTTGTTTTTGCAGATAACTACTGTGAGCCCCAGAGAATGAGTATGACAATGTGAGAAACAGTTTTGGGCTACTTCAGGCAAAACTCCAGGGCTGCTGAGGAAGTCCTGAAGATGGAAAACAAGTCAAGGCAGGCTGACCACTTCACTGTAGCTGCCCACAAAGGTGTCACAACAGCCTCAGGCATGTGGATAGAATAAGAGGTATGGTGTATTCTTCCACAGAGATTTCCATGCACTTGAGTCAGTCTGCTGCCATGGACTGTATTAATGATGGAAAAAATGGCTTGCCTACTCAAAAGGTGCCAAATAAGGAAAAAAAATCCTTAAATTCTGCTATTGGTGTCTACTACAAAAGGGCGATTGCAGGTTCCCTGTGAGGAGAGGAGCAGAAGGTAGGGAGGGAAGCAGAGACACTGTATGGGCTTTGGCCACAACCTTATTCTTAATCCAAAGGAATCATTTGTGCTGCTGTGGGTGCTCCAGTTTTGTTCAGCTTCTAGAAACAAAACAAAACAAGTGTGCAATCTCTTGCTGTGATTTTTGAGCTGTAAGGATGGCTCAAGGGCTGTACATCATAGCATGGCAACACAACTGAACCTTTGCACAGGCTGTCCACACTAAAATATATTATCATTTAGAGCTGCAGCTGTAAATGATATGGTCACCTGGCCTGGAGTGTCAAAGAGAAGCAGCCGAAGGCCAGCCGTGTCATTCACAGTATGCCAGTGGCTTCAGAAAATGCCTGGTTAATGACAGTGGTCTGAAGGCTGGACTGGGCTTCGACACTGATACCACAATTGACAGCACACTACTCAGTCCATGCTGAGTCCCCTGCATGCATGCAGAGTAATCCTCCCACCACCTACAGCTGTGAGCCTTCAAGTGTTCTTTACAGAATATACTTTCCTGGCTAATTGAAAATACTTTTGCATGAGAATCAAACAAGAAGAACTTCTGTGGGAAACTGCTCTCTTCTATCTTAACAATGTTGTTTGTAGGGCTTGGATAATTGATAATTATGGAGAGTGGGGTGGTGTTATGTCTTTTCTCAGAGACACTTAGGGTAGGACTGGGAATAAATGCCCACAGAGAACAGTCGATTAGAAAACTATGAGAAGAATTTTGCTCTGCTGTAGCTACAGCCATACCCTTCTAGGAGAAGAGCCAATTCCTTAAATTTCTGTTGACAAGTTGGGGAAATATAGATGTGTAATTTAGTGCTTTGGGTAATACATTGAAATGCAGGAAAAGTGGGGAAGAGAACCCTCCAAAATATGCATGAAGGTCAAACTTGCTACAGGTCTTTCTTCTCCCTGACAAGAAATAATGTTGTGTTAGGAATATGTTTGTTTCCAACTTGTTGTCGACATAGAACTTGATTATTTTACTTTTGCTGGTGCCTTAGGGCAAGTCAAAGATTGCAACACATCAGGTAGACAGCAAAAACAGGCAGTGACTAAACAAGGAGGTATCTAGACCTCTAGACTAAAGAAAGAGGAAAATCTAGACCACCTCAGGAAGGCATTTACATTTCCTACTCAAAGAAGGATTCCTGCCTTCAAACATTCATGCTTTACTTCTTAAGTCTTACATTTCAAGTAAAGTTCATTGGGAGGGAGCAAACCTTTAGTACATGGTAGGCATAGAGGTGCACCTGAATCTCTGCCACCTTTTGGCCCTGGAGGGCCTGCTTCAGGGCTGCCTTCAACTCCTTTATCCACAGCGCAGGGAGACCTTCATGGTCACAACAGGGGCAGTGGTCTGCTACAGAGCTAAAAGTGCTGAGGCTGTCTCCATGCTGGTGGTACAAGCTTGTTCCTCAGACAGGATAAAGAGCTTCAGCCTCCCTTAGAAGGTGTGTCTGGATAATCCCTGTCTCCCGAGGGAGCAGTTTAACCACCAGCCAGTAACATATCCCCAAGATGAGGTCTGGGAAGAAGACGTGTCTCAGTCCTCCTGTCAAACCCCAGCCCTGCCTGACAGGAACTCAGGAGCTGTGGGGCAGGAAAAGCAAGTGAAATGATGCTTGGTCCTGTAGCTAGAGGGCCTGGTGGGGGGCAGCCTTCCAGACAGGGCTCAGGCAGTTGTACTCCTCTCATGGGGATCTCCTTCCACTGCAGAGGAGTGGGCAGGCACCCAGTTGGCAGTGGACTCAGTTTTATAGCTCCTTTCTGCAGGAGCTGCACACGAGGGAAACTGGCAGCAAGAGCCCACTTCTCCTGGCCCACAGCACAAAACGGTAATTACAGAGTGGAAAGAGCTGCTCTTCACACGTGGCCAGTGCCAAACCTATTTCCTACTACATCAGGGAGCTCCCCAAGAGAGACTTGTGCTCTCCTCCACACCCAGCCAAGCCCAGATCATTGAGAAATTTTCCATGCAACCAGAGAGCACCTGCAGAGCTGCACGATTCTTCCCGGAAAGGCTATTTGCCTGGATTGGGTCCGATAGTGGGGCCAGGCCAGGACATTGCACAGGTGAGTAACTCTGTGACAAAGAGAGGGGTCAGAAGGGGTGGCCCCAAGTGCTCTGTCATTTCTGTCCCTAAGGAGCTGTGCTGTCCTGAGATGACCTCTGAACAGTTTCTGATCTCTGCTCGCAGATGGGTTGTCAGACGTCTTTTCTGGGGGGTGCCATAGCTCCTGTGGGCTTTGTAGAGTCATGGGCCATCCTGCTTTTCTGCTAGCTGGGGCAGGTGGGGGAGGCAGGTGTGGAGTAGGGGGTCTGGGTGCCCAAGGACATGTTTTTGCAGCTGAGCAGGCAGAAGCTGCATGTCTGCAGTGCTTCCCGAGCAATTAAATGGTGTAATATGTCCTCATATGCTTGAGCAGTATTTGGGCTGCCCTGTGCCTCCTTGCTGTCACAAGCTCTGCCGCCTCTAGGTGGACCTGGGCTGCCCAGCAAGCTTTTCTTGCTTAATATCCAGGCACTGGGCCAGCCTGAGCCTCAGTGGGGTGGGCTCATAAGAAGCCGAGGGGGACTCAGCACCACTACTCTTGTGCTGCTGTCACTGTGGATACAATCTGAAAGGCAATATTTCAGCTTGTACGATGCAGTTTATCAGAACTACATTTTCCCTGTCCAACATTTGAGTATTTGCAGTTTCAGATTGATGGCTTTCTCAGCTGGATGGTGCGCATAACTGATTGCCTAGGCAGAAAAGAAGAGAGAGCTTAAAAAAGGAGGAAAAAATAAAGATATCAGTGCATTGTATTTAATACTCTACATTATTTACTAGTGAAAGATGACTGTCAGACAGAAGGATGTCAGACATTGTACAGGACTTGTAAAGAGATCTGCTTCCCCTGACAGCGCATCGAGTGGTTAAAATCAAAAAATGAAATGCAGTGGATATGGTACTGAGTTCAAGCAGTAGCAGCAACCTAACAACTCCCCCTCCTGGGGTCTAACCCGCCTGGAAATAGAAATAATCTGAAATAATCACCGGTTAATTTAATCTGCACCTGGGTGGTAGGTGCTTCAGCTTCAGATTTGCCTCTGATGCCTTTTGAACTTGCAGGTCACTATTTCTCTTCTTAAACAATTCTCCTTAAACACTTGCTTAAACACTACCAAAATGTATACTAAAACCTCTACAGAGCAATGTCCATAAGGTGTTTTTTTTTTGTTTGTTTGTTTGTTTTTTTAATTCAGTTCAGGAATATTTTTTTCTTACTTGTCTTGGTAGGGTTGGGCCCACAGGCATTACAGAAATGTAGTTTACTCAGGTAAATGGACTCCTTCAGACATATTTATGAAGACCATCCATCTTGAAAGAATTTCAAAGTATTTTCAGCACTACGTTTAGTTTCCAGTTGGCAATATGAAAAATGTGATATGCCATAATTTTTCTAAGCCATTCTTCATTTTCATTCTTGTGGTTTCAGGATCTGTGTATAATATGACACTTGTTACTGTGATTTATGGCTTTAGGTGAACAATATGCTGTATGTGGTGTTAATTGCACTGGATGCAATCCAGAGACATTAAAATGCTCATCTTCCCTCCTTTGTGCTAATAAGCTTTGATTTCTAACCTGTCAGCAGGGATTATTTATTAGGGAATCGTGTTTGTGATTCTACACAGTAGCTCAAGTGTCAACACTGTCATCCTAGAAACCTTTATTCCCTCCTCCCCAGCAGTTTTGACACAAAATAAAAGTTACTGTGTGCTGACTTGGCTTAGGCACCATCTGAATGCATGCTTTGGGCGGTAAGGGTATCATGGAAATAAATACAAGAGTTTAGATATTAAAAAATATCTGTTTAGATATTAAAAAATATCTGTTTATTCACAGATATTTAAAAAAAAACAACCAGTCAACTTTCTGAAACTCATAATAATACTCTTGGTCACAGAGTGAGATATTAAGTATTTTATTTGGAGTAGATGGAGTCATTTTGACTAAAGGTTTGAGCAGAGGTAAGAAATCCAGAGCTCCTGATATCTAACATTAGTGCTAAAAGAGTTTCCTTGTTTTTGCAGTAGTCAATTAATCTCCCTACAAAGGTTTCCCATTTCCTAAGTAGGGCTAAATGCTTCTTTTTTGTCTCAGATAAGAATAGGCTAATTGGTTAACATCCACACAAGAATAGTACTATATAAAGCTAAGTACTGCCTTTCATGAGAATTCTGCATTTTGTTGTTGTTTATTTATAAAAATAAATAGCTTTGACTTTTTCTGATCAATTTGGCCATTAACTAACAAAACTCTACCTAATGCTTATGAGTACAAAAATCTATCAAATAGCAAAACAAGAAAATACACTCTCTGAGCAGAAACTAAACTTTAATATGTTAATGTGGTAACATTTAAAAAACAAGATGATAAGCAGACAGGGCATGTAGGAAATGTAACAAATGTAAATTCAGCTGTGAAGTGCTTCATGTGACAGGCTTTTGGTATCACCAAATGCAGTATGTTCTGCTACAGATTTAACTGGAAAGGCAAGAATAAAAGTGTGAATAATCAAGGCAGCTGCATCAGTGTTACATCTGGGTCCTTATATTGTAGCTGGTATAATTTTTTATTTATTTTTAATTATCTAGTTAATCTGGTAAGTCTTCCCATTTTTGGAAACCCTTAATGTTTATGTTTCCTATGTGTTTTCATTTTTTAAACTATGTAGTTATAATGTTGTATTGATACTTTTTTTTTTTTTTTTTTTTTTTTTTTAATTTAATTGCCATGTTTGTTTGGAATTAAAACTAACCTGTCTGGACTTAATAACACAAACAATTAAATATTCTCAGTAAGATTCTCACTACGCCAGCTGAGCATCCTCAGAAGATTTTTTTTTTTAATTGCTTTGTATGTTACTTTTAATTACCTTCCTTTCCCAAGCGATTATAACCTCATATAGGCCCCATTCCTGCAAGCTATCCTGGCACAGAAGCAGAGGCGGAAAAGTGCTGGGAAGGACTGCCGGGAAAAAAAGGCATAACCTTTCAGTCAAAACAGAGGGATGCCAGGAAAGCTGTAGGTCTTGTAAAGGGTTCTTTTTAGTGAAAAAGCCAGAGAAATAGTCAAGTAGTTTTGGAGACATGAGGAAGCAGTAGCCTGTAGCTACAGACCTGGAGAATGCTGGGAGTTGGCAAGAGAATCGTCTGGAGCATCAGAATGAGGTATAAAGTACAGAAAGGGTCTTCCTTTTGGAAGAAAAACCATAGTGTGCCTTGGGGCTGGGCCACCCGAATTCCTCTTTTAGCACTGCAGGGTTTGAGCTTGAGTGTTGCTCGAGGAGAGAAGTACATGGTGCCACCAGGGGAGACTTTTCAGAGAGGAGCTGTAATCCTCAGGAAGCACTGGTGCACGACCGATGCCAGATGCAAGGCCATGGTCTGGGGAGGAAGAGAAGTTGGTAGGGAAAAGTCCAACACTGGTCACCCAGAAAGAGGTTTCCATCTTTTAGGAAGGAAGAAGACTTATGAAGGAATACATTTCCCACCCACAAAGTAAAATGCCTCTTATAGTGGGAAGGAGAGTTTACACCAAATTTCAGCAACTAAAGGAGCAATTTGTGAAAAAACTGAGTCCCATTCCATGGCAGGACTACAAGTTCTATGAAACTTTGAAGGCATGGCTTAGGAGAAATAAGACAGAATTTTGGAGTTCTGGCCTCCAAAGCACTTACTTTTAATGATCTCCCTCATGCAGGCCTCAAGCACAGTACAGCTGTAGTGTCTTAGTGTGCAACAAAACATTTTAGGTTACAAGAGTTCGGAGACATAGCTGTAACTATAGCCAACATCTGCAAATGTTGATTGATTAACAACCAACACAGATGATGAACGTATGCTGTGCTGCTGACTGTAGCTAATAAACTAAACATAGACAGCTTTAAAACTAGATTTTCTTTACCAAGTGATAAAATGGCCTCAAGTTGCACTGGGGGTGGTTTAAGTTGGATGTTAGGAGAATTTTCTTTACTGAAAGAGTTGTGTGGCATTTGAGTAGGCTGCCCAGGGAAGTGGTTGAGTTACCATCCCTGGAGGTCTTCAAGAAACGTGTAAACTTAGAATTTAGTAGCATGGTTTAGTGATGAACTTTAGTACTAGGTTAAAAGTTGGGCTAGATGATCTTAGAGGTCTTTTCAAACCTGAATGACTCTATGATTCTATAATTTCAGAGTTAGGTGGGACTGTCCCAACTTACTGGCTGTCTACATACATAGGCCAAACTACTTCAGCACGCCTTTCCTGCACTAGTCTTCATTTCTCCAGCTAGAACTGAAGATTGAAACACCTTCAGTGGAAAAACTGTGCATCTTACTTGATATCTGAGTGTCTTAATTTTAGTTACTCAATCTTGTTATATATCTACCATCTAAAATGCAAATGCTTCTATTATCTTTTTTGGTGTAATAATGGGTCCAAGCATGAGGTTTTATTAAAAATACTTATTTGGATGTCCTTGAATGTACAGTGTTCATGTTTTTAATTTTTTTTTTTCTTTTTCCCTAGCGATCAGAAGCAGACAGCAATATCTCATAGAGTTGTTTCATTTTAAGGAAATTTGCATTTCTGACAAGATTTCATGATTCTGTGATGCCAGGCCTTATCAAAATGAATTGTGTAATAAAATCATAGATATAAATGAAATGATAATTGACTATAATTATTGTTTGAAACAATATATTATTTTTAATAATTCCAGTTGGCATTTCTACTAATTTCAGTTAAACATTGGCAACTTGAAGAGTTAATTTCACATTCAGCACAAATACAGTGATGGAATCAGGATCAGCCTCACATTAGGAATGCATGATTAGTAAGTAATATGGTAATATGACCCTTAAATCCTTGGTTATTGATTTCCAAAATACAGTCACCCCTTCTATAACAGTAATTTAAATTTTTTATGCCAAGGTTAATGACATTACATCAGCTGTACACAAGCGCATATTGTTCAAATGAACGCAGCTATCATGCAATCCAGATTGCTCCCAAGTGTCACCTCCTTTTTTTAACAGTAACAGTCATAACTGATTACTTCTGTAATATTTTTGAAGAAAAGATACCTTAGAGCTTAGCTGAATGTATATATAGTAAAGAACATAAAAGAGGAAATTATACATATTTCAATTCTGTGTTTCTTTAATTCTTCCTTTGACTTTTAACAGATGAAAAATTGCTTTTACAAGGTGAGATGGTGTTGCCTTTATGGAAATAATTCTTGGAGGACCTCTTTGGAGTAATTTGGCCACATTTAATCAAGTTTTTCAAGGTGTGCTGCCAGCATTGTGATCTCCACCTCAGGTCTAATGGTAAAAAGAAACAGAAATGAGCTGTCTTTTCTCCTTCTGCAGCAGCTTTCCCTCTCCAAAGGGAAAGTCCCACTGCTGTCGCTTCAGTGAAGAGGCTGATGTTTGGCAGTTTTTGATTTCTTCATGGACTCGGTGCATCTCCTACAGGAAAGATTAACAAAAGTAAGTGCAGAGCTGCTGTACAATATTAGAAATGGGGAAACGAATTTTATTTCTTATAAGTGCTTGCCATGAGAAACAACAGTAGCACATGAACCTAGCTGTGTTCATAGGACACTCTAAGCAATCTAGCTCTGAAAATTGAGGCAATTACACCTGTTTCTATATCGAAAGGAGAGGGATTGCTTAAGATCCCATCATGGGAGCAGGATGTGAGGGCCGAGGGTCTTGTAATAAAGATTCGTTGTTTTTCTGGATGAGTGAACACCAATAGACTGATGAGATAGAGGAGAATTGTCCTTACCACAAGATGTTTCATAGAATGAATATTGAAATCTGTCTTCTCCTTAAGTGTTGCTGTAACACTGGCACAAGAATGCATTACTAGTTTTTTTCTTATAATATACTAATACATCTTAAAACCAAATTGCTTGACTGGGCATAGATGAAAAGTGTAGGTATGAACAAAGGTATCTGTATTATGCAATTAGCAGCATATGTATACCTACAGAGAAGCTCTTTATCTGTTCTCACCATTCATTTTACCCTTCATTGCTATTAGATATGTGTGCTCTACACAGCAATATGAGGAGGAAAGGTGCTGAGTCATTGCACCCTGCAGGTTTGTGCTGCTGCAAGCTCAAAAATGAAAATAATAAAAGTGTAGTGTAATATTGCATACAGGCAGCAGAAGCATGAAAGCCATTATGTGCCAAAAAAAATCACAGTAGTAACTAATTCAGAGAGCAAGTTAAGTTTCTGTGTCAAATCATGTATTTAGCATACATTAATGTGAAGAGAGACAAAGCAAAGAAAAGCAAGTCCACCTGCATCCACTTGTGTATGAGTTATTTTTGTGATCTTCTGAATATAAATGTCCTTTACCCACATAAAAAAAAAAAAAAAAAGGATGGAAGATCTTAGGTTTACAGCATTTGCTCTGTGCAGTAGTTTAGATTTTTAATTTTCCTCATTTGACTAAGACTCCCAGACTGAAAAATTTTCCCCTTGTAAATAATTCACGTTCTCTTCCTGTGACTGCAAAACAAGCCTGCTTTTCCACCTGCCAGCACTGATGTGTAAAGCACAGTATGTAAAATAGTGCCCAAATGAAAAGATTTATTAAAATTATTGCTATGAGAAACCTGAAATACTGTGGGTACCATTTCTTTGTTGTAAATGGCCTTCCACAACTTGATTTTGAAGACACTTTTCTTCCAATACAGGTTGTCCTAAAGTTCATTAAAAGAGCACAGAACACATGAAAAATGTGAATAATTTTGACCAGTAATTTAAACTCAATGGGAGTGGAGTATTTGCACAAGTTTATGCTTTTTTTTTTTTTTTTTTTTTATCATTTCTGAAGCCAGTTCTATCCATACCCTTGTTGAATGTACTTTGTCCCAGAATACTTTTCCCCAGAATATCATATCTGCCTCTGCCTTGCACAATGCAGAGTGCCCATGGGAACGCTGCTACACAGCCCAGTTGTACCACTCTCCCAGCCAAGCCCCACTAGTGTCCATCTGTCACGCACATCCCATAAGCTACCATGCAGCCTACACAAGAGTTATGCCCTGATGCTGTCTTTCTAGTTATCTGGCATTATTCAGAGAGGAAATCAACAGACTCCAATGGTGCGGAACCCCCAAAAAGGGCACTTGGCAGTGGAGTTGCAGGGAGTGGTGTATTGCTTTGTGGGGTGGGGGCATTCCCAGTCAGCCCTAGAGAGTCCCGTGAAGGCATCTCGGGTTGTGTGTGTTCACAGCTCCCCTGGCTATGCAACCAGCCCTGCTCCAGCTCTTGCTCTCATATGGGAACTGAGGGGATGGAAGATGCTGCAGAGGGGACCTGATGGATGTTATAGATGCAACCTCTGAATCAACACTGAAAAGCATTTGAAATTTCTCAAGTGATCAAAATCACTTGAAGGAACTCTTACTGAGGACCTGTCAGAGAGAAGGGGGAGATGACTGGATAAATCAAGGCTTGAGTGTGTGTCTTTTTACTGTGTAAAACAAAAAGAGAACGGGGAAAAAAAAAAAAACTTTCACTAAATATTCAGGAAACTAGTGCATTGGTTGGTATCTGATAACCTGTAAACAAGAGAAATGTCTCCAAGTCTACAAAACACCACATGATAGTAAAAAAGGGCATCTCCAATGCCAACTTTTAGCACCTTCACCTTGTGGAAGGAGCAAGTCCTACAGCATGTGAGCAGGCAGAAGTGCTGTAGAGTTGCTGTGAAGGTCACAGGTTGGTGAGCAATGGATTATTGCAGTGAGGATATAGCAGCAGCAAAATTTGGAGAAGCAGTGGCAGTAGCACTGCAGGGATGGATGGTATGTGATGAAGTAGCAACAGAGCAGTGGTTTGGTGTTGGCATGTTGGAGGGAAGGATTGTCATCCAGAGACTCCTGGACAGGCTTGAGAGGTGGGTCTGTATGAAAAACACAGTTAAACAAGGCCAAGTGCAAAGTCCTGCACAACATAATCCCAAACATGGATACAGGCTGGGTGACTAATGGATTGAGAGCAGCCTTGTAGAGAAGGGCTTGGGGATATTGGTGGATGAAGAACTGTCAACATGTGTTCATAGCCCAGAGATCCATCTATATCCTGGTCAACATCAAAAGAAACGTGACCAGCAGGTCAAGGGAGGTGATTCTTCCCCTCTTCTCTGCTCTCGTGAGACCCTAACTGCAGTACTGTGTTCAGCTCTGGAACCTTCAATATAAGAAGGACAGGGACCTGGTGGAGTAGGTCCAGAGGAAGGCCATGAGGATGATCAGAGGGCTGGAGCACCTTTCCTATGAAAAAAAAGCTGAGAAAGGTGGGGTTATTTAACCTAGAGTACAGAAGGCTGTAGGGACACCATATAGTGGTCTACCAGCAACTAAAGGGGTCCTACAGGAAAACTGGGGAGGGATTCTGTCAGGGAGTGGAGTGATAGGACAAGGTGTAATGCCTTTAAACTATTAGAGAGTAGATCTAGATTAGATGTAACAAAGAAATTATTCATTATGAGGGTGTTGAGGCCCTGGCACAGGCTGCCTAGAGAAGCTGTGGATGCCCCATCCCTGGAAGTGTTCCAGGCCCGACTGGATAGGGCTTTGAACAACCTGGTCTGGTGGACTGTGTCCCTGCCCATGGCAGGGGGTTGGAACTGGGTGGTCTTACAGTCCCTTCCAATCCAAACCATTCTATGATTCTAAGTAACAGACCTCACATTTTTCATATGCTTAGAAAAAGAGAACTACTTGCTAATCCTCCAGGCCCAGGCAGTTTACTGTGAGTGGTGTATAGGCAGGTAAGCTAGCTACCTCCTCAGTCAGCTGAAAGAAGCATTTCAGGACTTTTGCCAACACACCTTGAGACAGCAGTAGTTTCATCTGGTGCAAGTTGTTCAGATTTTCTAAGCTGATTTTAAAATTATTATTCTTCTCCAACTTCCATGGGGAAAAAGAAAAAAAAAAAAAGAAAAAAAAAAAAAAAAAAAAAAAAAAAAAAAAAAAAAGACTGTTTGCTTAAACCTTTCTTTCTAAATCCATTATTTGCCACCCTGAAAATATAGCTTGCTCTTGAGCCCCCTAATTTGATTTGTTTCCTACATTTGAGCAGAGAGAGGAAGCACTTCAGTGTTTTCAATGAGTCTCTAGCAAAATGAACCAGGCGCATTTGCTCTCTGCCACTGCCTGCCATACTTTCAGCAGCAAGCATATGAAAGCTTTTATCCTTGTGCTTGCAAAAGTAGACCCCAGCCATACATTTAACTCTGAGTAGACAGGGATTTGCCCACATGCAGTTATTGGGAAAAACTGGGGCATACATTATAACAGATCTCTGACAAGACCTCCAATGCTGATGTTAATTGAATGTTTTTTTTAGGATATATTTTCAATCTTGTTTCTCTCCACTTGTCCAACTTTCAATACTCCTGAGAACAGAGAGATGACAAGAATTAATGCCTGTTTGCATTAACCCTAACTTTATTGTCACTTAATTAAGCATGATTAATGTCAGGAGGCAAAGGAGAAACGTCAAGCTATTTTCAACAGCTCTGTACTGATGAGTTCAGAAAAACAAGTAGTGGCATTACAGCGCTGATTATAATAAAATCCAGCCAAGAGATGCATTGTTTTGATTGCAAGGTTTATTCTTCAGCCTCTGACAGCATCCTGGTAAACTGCCAGTGACTGTAACCCCTAGAAACCTCACTTAAGAAGCATGAACCAAAAATACAAATGCTACCTCTGAAAGTTAAAAACAAAGGAGAAAATACTATTCTGAATTACTCAATAGTTGTGAATCTGTGTAAACTGTATTTGGGTAGTATTTTCTCAGCTATTTTAGGGAAACAGAACTGTCCAGTTTTATATTTTCACTATTCTTTATTAATCTCCCAAATTGAATACACAGTTCTGATCCACTGCCAAAAGTAAATCCATAGACTGATTAGGATTCCTGCTAGGTCTAGCAAAGCAGACCCAACATCTGTAGGCTAGTGGGAAGAGCAATAGATGTGGCAGGCTTCGCATTTTAGCTAAGTTACTAGAAATAGCTAAGCTCTCTAAGACCTCTTTTTCAAATCATTACAAGGGGAAAAAGTGAAAGAAATGAAAACCAAATTAAGATTGGTATTGTAACTTTCTTGACTTCTTCACTGGGAAATGTAGGACTTAAGACAGCAGTGTGACTTTGTGGTGGTTGTATGTGCCAGGTGATGATCTAACCCAAAGAATTAGGGTAAGGGAGTGATTTGAAAATAGATGGAAAAAAGATGAATTATTTTCTCCAATGGATGTGACTGTATAATCTTTCTAAAGGTTGAAGTGAAAACATATACATCTGTTCATTTTTTGCTAGAAGGGAAAGTTTGTTTTATTTTCGTGTTGTCCCTGTGATCTGGGAGCTCCATGAAGCATCTCTTACACCCTTCTCCTCACATACCATCGGGGGAAAAAAAAAAAAAAAGTAAGAATTTCTAAGAAGTGAGCACATGCAAGTAGCACAAGGCAATGGTTGGGTGGGATTCTTCCCACTTCCCCCTCCTTCCTAAAAGAGACTTTGCCTTTGTATGTGCTCCTCCCTTCCATGGCAGGGAGGAGACCTTAGCTCATAGCTCCTGACTAGCAAAGGAGGAATGGAAAATATGACACAAACTGGAGGAGCTGCCAATGAAAAAGAGGAGGGAAAGTGACCTAGGGAGAAGAAGAAAGGGGCATATTGAATACTGGAGGACAGATGGGTACTGGTATAGGGAAAGGCAAAATAATTATAGGGAAAAGTAAATGAAACCATTAAAACCAAGAAATAAGGACAGAAAAATAGAAAATAAATAGGAAAAGTTTGAGTAAAGGAAAATAGATTTGTAGGTCTCGTTTCTGGATCTGTGATTCTTCATTTTTGTACTTTGAAAATATATCCTCTCTCTCTCTCTCTCTCTCTCTCTCTTTTTTTTTTTTTTTCTTTCTTTTTCACCTTGCTTTTTGAGGATTCTCTAGGTGGTCTTGCAGTGTATTAAGAACTGACTTTTCGAAAACAATTTTTGTTTACAGAGAAGACATTTTTACACACACATAGTACAGCTGAATTTTCATTTTATAGATAATCAAGGCAGCAAAAACAGACAAACTAATCAGGAAGGCTGATGTGGTCTAGCCAGCAAAACCAGCAGTTTGTGCTCTTCTTTTGTTCTTATTTGGTCAAATTATTTCATATAAAAAGGAATACTGTTCTGCTGAAGACCTACACGGAGAACAGTATTCCTGCCATGAATATGTCCTTCGAGGAATTTTCTTGTTTACTCAAGAGCTCTAGCTTTCGAAAAGCTTTCCCCTGCCTATTCATTTCAAGTAAGGAGTTTCTTGTAAGGAAATGAAACCTTTTATGCCACAGTTGAAGTGATAGGAAACAGCTGAGGAAAGAAAACTGTCATGGGTGACCACTAACTGACATCACTCTCCTGAAGCATTCAGCTGAACAGTCATTTTAGGGAGCAACAATTTGCAAGCAGCACCATGTTTTCACTGGACTCCAACCTTGCCATTTGTAATATCTAGCTATGGTCTTTGGTTGTGAAGTTTAGTGCCCTTGGTGGGTTACAGTGGAGTCCATTAGGCTAGTTACATAGGCCTTAAGAGCATTTCAATCTCAGCCACATAATTATAATGTGCTTTGTCATCTAGCCAGCCTGGGGAGACTATTTAGTGTGAGTCATGAATTAGAACTTGATATTTCATACTATCATTGGTGGTTTTCAAACAAATTTTTCCCTCTCCCTCTTTCTCTTTTTCTCTTCAAATACATTGTCAACTGTTTTCTGTTTTTTCTGAAGTGAAGGAGATAAAGCAGTCTGTCATCCCCCTCTCAATCCCCATTCTGGATGTGGAAATCATTGCACAACATGGTAGAGGAGTGAAAAGGTGTCACTGAAGTATGTGATGTGTCTGTGTGCAATGGTTAAATGCAAAAGAGTGACATTTTACTGCTTACTTAGCATGTATTTAACTATTTCTAAAGCTATATCCTGGGTAAAATGATTTCTGATTTAATGACAGGAATGGTATAAAATTTTAAGCATGAATTTTAAACAATTATGTTGCTGTAAAAATGCCCTTTCTTTCTTCAGTAAGTGACATAAATTAAATATTGTGCATTCAAGTGTCTGAAATAACAAAAAGAGATCTAAAATCTAAAATTTAGCTCTAGATAAGAAGTGAAATTATTTCCATTGCTAATTTTATTCTGCAGAGCAAATCTCCCCAACATATTCACAGCCTCATCCTCATTTTTATTTCCAAAATAAATCAAACCCTGTTCTCAAGAATCCTAGAGCCATATGGTCAGTCACACCACTGACCAACAAAGACAGCAGGCTGGATTTCATTGAGGGCTAATAAGCATAGTGGAAGATAAAGTGTAATGCAAGCTCTGTCATAACAGGTCTGCATCTAAACCGACCTGAAATGTGACATAGTGAAATGGAGAATACCACTTTAGGTTTTCTGTTTCACCTTCCAAACTTATATATGTGAAACTTCCAAACTTCCATATGTGAACCGTATTGAAAAAAGTACAATGCTTCCTCTGGGATCTCTGAATATTTATTTTAGTCTACTGCCAAAGCAGGACCTGTCATGAAGGTTCTCAGAGTGGTTATTATGAGGGGCGGGAACAACAGTTGTGAACTGGCACACAATTGACCACTGGTTGAAGACACATAGATACCTAAATATGGAAGATGGGACTACATCTTCCTGACTGGGCAAAGCAATCCTCTGATCCAGTGTACTTAATTTTTATTCTGCGGCAATTAAATTTAAATTTTTGTAGCAGTTCATTATCCTAGAAGCATGTTAGGGAGATGATCAGGTGTACCAGGAAAGGAGAGAGAAGTTATAAACTGCTGAGGGTTTGCAATTATTGAAACCCAATTGAAATATAAAGTATTGGTCAAATGCCAAGCATAATAGATGTACTATTGCTTGCAGGGCTCATCTCAGATGTATAACCTTGATCCTGAAGATTTTCTTTTAATTTCTGATTCCTAATTTTTTTTTTCCTATCTCAAGCTTCCTTAAATGGAAATCAGTGAACTGGATTTAACATGAATGAATACAATTACTATACTTGTTCCTTTGACTGTATGAATACTATTTATTTCTGCTTCATGGTCCACTCTACATAGCTCCCCACAAGTTCTTTGTTTCTGATTCAGACTGTGCCTTTATCAAAACTGTCTGCCATATAAAAATGTGGCTTTTTACTGGGCCTCATCCAAAGGCCACTGAAGTCAAAGGGTTCATGAAAGGTTCAGAGCCAATTATCCTTACTGCTATGGCCAGCCATGTTCTTTTCATGTAGCATGTTCTACACTTATAGTGCTGTTTTCTTTTGCCAATATTAAAACAAAAGCTCCATCACACTGCAGTGAAATATGTTTAAAATTCAGACTTTGATTTTCCTTTTTATAAATAACAGTTTTTTAATGGCATTCCTTATCTTGCTGGGATGGTATGTGAATCCAATGAGTCTAATGATAAATTGTGGAGCGTAAATGGAACATTAGTTCTCTATGTCAATGAGCAATGTTTTGCTGCTTAAATAAATATTAGTGAAATGTATCCTTGATTTACTGAGTTTGTAGTTAAATAGATGACTGGTGTTGTTCTGACAGTGTAAAAAATGGCCAAAGCATTTTCTTGTGTGGCATGTGGGAAACTGGCAGAGTGGCATTTAGGGCAAATAGTTAAATATGCTTGGTTCATCCTCACCATTAGATTTCATTTTTTGAAACAGAATTCTAAAAACATTGATTTAAACTTCTTTGAATCAGTAAAGTGAGATCTCCCATGCAAGATTAATTCTTGTCTCTTTATGCTTTGCATTTAAGCCCAAAAACACAATCTGCTGAATTTTGGGTTGCCGTTGAAGCTCCCTATTCATCTTTGCACTCTTCAGCTCCCATATGTTACAAGCCATCGTTTAAAAAAAAACATATGTCCTTAATAAATTAAACAAATGGACTGTGCTTCCCACTGCTGCATGTGAAAGGAGCCCTTCAAGCTTCTCCAAATCACTCGTATTCCACACTGGCTTAAAAGTTTATGGGAAATAGTAGGACTAAGAAATAGTAGCTCTGAATGTTGCCACACCAGATATCCAGGGGATACCAGTTCTGCAGCACAGTATCACCAGCTGCTGTGAGTTTGCCAGAAACAGCAAGCAGAGGACATCCAAAAGTCTGATCTGCCTGGGGACCAGAGATCTCCACATGCTTAACCTGGGTTTGCCTGTATATCCTTGGGCTCCCACTAAAGTCTTCCCCTTTTAAACAAACAGAAATACCACCAGTTCAAAGATTTGACATTTTGAAAACATTTTCATCCTTTTTCTGTAGAAGTCTATAAACCCCCAAACAGTTTAATCTGCTTACTAGCCTTTAATTACACTAACTGCCAATATATTCTATTACTAGTCCAAAGAAAATAGTGGCTGTTGTGTATTTTTTAACTGTGATTGATGAAGCATATTTGTGTAACATTAGGTCATATTTGTCAGAGTCTAACTTTTTAGTTGGCAACTACACCATTAATTAGCAATATTGCTGATAACCTCTATTTTGTATAACCAGCAAGTTGTTTTTCCGTACAAGCTGGCAGTGGAAAATAAGAAAAGGATATTTTCATGGTGCCACAAGTCTGGAGTCAGAATAATCACAGAAATACACACTACAACATTCTCTGTGATTGCTATCTGTAAACCAGGCTTTATTTCTTGATAGGCATTATTTTCTTAGGTGTTCTTATTGTGGCTTCCTTCCTTTTCAGTCTTACAGTAGTCTACTTTACATCTCTGTTTTGGATGCTGTCTGAGTCCATAGTCAGGCCAGCAGCATATTCCTGAGCTTGCACATTTCCTACTATTTACTGTAATGCCCTGTTTTCAGCTTCTTACAGCTCTTCCAAACTTTCTCTATTTGCAATGAAATTCCATCTAATTACTATTTTGCTAAATAATATTTCAGCTAAAGCTCTGCTGCTGTCTTTGAGCATGAGGTATAGGATAATATGCACTCAAAACTGCATAGCATCTTTTATTTTAAATACTGTAGTGTTTTAACTGCTGGAGCTGGGACATGAAGTTTCACAAAAGGAAAAATCTTCTATCAGGACCATCTCGTTTACAGTCACTATGAAAATTCACATTTGGCAATATGACATCCCTTTGAAAAACTGTAGTTCAAAAACTCTCAGTAGAAACTGGTTTGCTGTCACCAATTAAAGTTTCCAGAGATGAGACTTCTTGCCCAAGCTCCCCGAGCACACCCATGGACCTTGCAGCTCTAAGGGTGCATATGCTGCCTGACTTGGTATTAGTCATTCTGAACTGCATTTCCAAACCTGAAACATGGAAAAAATACAAAGTCCATGTCTCAGAGGAGCTGTGTGAAACTAGGTCACAAAAGCCTGTGAAGCATGTATGTGCTGCAGTGATAGTCACTGAAATACAGCTCTTGAGAACGTGGATAATCCTACCTTTAGAGTACAGCTTAATCTGTGGAGAAGAAAGACAGCTTGGGCTGTAAAAAGAAAAATGAAGAAAATAAAATAATGTGTTGTTACTCATTAATTGAGTACATTGAGTTGTTTGTTTGGTTGTTTGGTTGTTTGTTTTTTACTGAGAAAGGGCCTGTGAGAAGAAAAAGAGGACATAAGCATGTAATGAAAGATGGCATTCTTGGGCACATGCACTGCCTTGTTGCCCAAAAGTTGTGTGGATATTAAGTCACGCATTTTCTAACTCCTGTGCTCTCAATCTCTCAATAATGGCATTTAACCTAATCTCTGTTGTATATCCTGCAACTGATACGTGGGGAAGGATGTCTTTGTAGTTGAGTGCTGACCTGGGACCTGGGAACATCAAACTCATTTCCAGATTCCACCACATATTTTCTGTAGAAACCAAATTGGTAAAATGAGCATAATAATAATAATAATAATAATAATAATAAATAATATAAAAAAAAATCAGTTATTTGCCCGTTATCTATCACATCTATTTGATGTTTTTCTTCTCAAAACATTTGGAGAAGTTCTTGTCTCTTACTCAGTATTTGCCAGTCTCAGGTGAGGCCTCTAACTGTCATTTTAAGAGAAATAATGACTTGGTAAGAGCTGTACAGAGCTTGCTGAAACTAAACAAATCTTTTCCAGTAGCATTTGTGGTGGCTGTGGGACTTTCTCTCTGAACAAACTCCTAAGAACTGCATCTCTTAGAACTGCTAAAAAACACATGAACGTGAAAGGCTTGTCTTTTTATCTCAAGATGTATTTAACAGGTTTGAAGTAAATGAGACATGCAGTCATCAGTGGCTTGATAGAATCTTCTGAGAGGCAAAATATGCTCACGACATTTGCAAGGGGCTTCAAGGTTTGGCTGCAAACCCTTGTGATCCTGCCTTCCCTTCAGTGAGAGACAGGTGAGGTACCAGGTGGGATGTGGTAGGCTATGCAAGTGGGGTTTAGGCAGCTGAACTGGGCTCTGTGTTTCTAAGATAGGACCAATAGCTTCTAATACAGATTTAATATGCAATAGCATTTAATATGGATTGTTTTGTGTATTTCCATTGTGATATTTACCAATGCAGTACTCTGAGTGCATTTTACCTACAAATGCAATAAAATGATAAGAGATCATGAAATGAAAGACAATGTTAAATACTTCTTTGCATTTATTACATTTTTTATACAGTATGATGTAGAAACTAATGGAACTGTCAGTAATTGTCATTGACAGGCAGTTCTTATTAGCTCTAAATGCATCTTTGTATTTTATCCAAGAATTATAGATCATTTTAGTAGCAGAAATGTGTGTTCAATTTCTGCATATATTCTTCTCAATACGAGGTACATCTAAGAGGATTCAAAATATCTAGTCCTTCTAAACAGTGAGTGAGCTCTGAGTGAGCACTGCAAACTAATGGACATATTGCTTCAGGTTTAAGGAATTAACACAGTACCATACTAATGTACAATCTAATCTGTGATATAGCAGTAACTGTAGACTTTTGTCAGTAAAAATCCTTCAGAAAACGACTGCAGTCCTGGAGAAAAATGGATTATGAAACCTCTCAAATTTAAGGTTGGAGACCTAAATGAAGCAGAAGTTTCTTCTCAGTTAATAAGTATTTTTCTAATGTCTACCAAAATCCCAACTTCACCAATTCTAGTTGTGAAAGTTAGAGCAGATGGACAACAGAACAAGAGCAGTGTGGACAATGCAAGAACTGTTATGCAGAGATCCATATTACTCTGTTTTGCTTTTCAGCAAAATTCCCCAGTAATTTCATCTTGTGCTTGGAACTCAGACTTCTGACAGACAGACACATCAGAAAGGCTTTCTTGTAACTTGCAGCACAACGGTTACTTTGTAGGATACTTTTTTACCTAAAAGCAATCATATTAAATCACTGAACAAAGAGAGGGAAATATGTTTTGATTAGGTACACAGCATTCCTCTGGCAGATTTCAGAACCTGTAGTCTAACAGATGACACTGTAATGAACACAATCATCTTTCTCTTAGGCTGCCTGAGGAATTCTATGTCCTTGTTTTTGGCCACATGACGTTTTCATGAACTACTGTTTTCTTTGTCTTAGGGATTTCTTTTCTTAACTAGTCTTACAAGTGTTTCTTTATTTTTCCTCAGGTACATGGCCAGGAAACCACCATCAGCTCTCCTGGTGAGGCAGAGAGAGAGCAGGTGGTGGCCAGGGTGGCAGGCAGGAGGCTCCACAGAGGCACTGCCAAGGTGGGTGGCATTGCTCCATCCCAGCTGGAGCTCCTCCAGCCCCAGAGCTCACACTGGCTCTGCAATGCGGTGCATGACTCCCCGTAGGCATTTCAGTGTGTTCTGGTAGCAGCACCTATGTGCTTAGCATGGTGGAGAAAATGCCTGTAGATGGCTGATGATTTGTTGGTTTTCTCTGCTTTTTGTCAAATGATCTTTGAACTTTGAGACAAAACTTATTTTAGGCTAATGCAGAGGAGAATACCATCTACATCTTATACTATTTTGTTTTTTTCAGCAACTAAGAAACATATTTAAGATGCAGTTGATGCTCAGAAGGCCTTTGATCGGCTGCTATAAATGGTAGATTTAACTGATGTGAACTGTTTTTAAAAATAGTAGATCCTTTTCAAAATGTTTAGCAGGAGAAAGTGCAGAGGTGTGCCTATAACAAGAAAAGCTAATACACAGAAATTCTCTCCATGACCTAGAATATAAGCAAAAAGGAAAGTTTAGCCTGAGGTTCTAGTATGGAGGTAGATTGCGTCCAAGTAAATAATGCCATACTTTCTGTTGCAGAAGTGTTTTTGTTTGTTTGTTTGTTTTGTTGCTTGTTTTTGTTGTTGTTGTTGTTTTATGATTTTATTGTAAACATTTATTTCAAAAAAAAAAAAAAAAGAAATACATTTGAAACAGGACACCCTTTTTGGGATATATATATATAGTACAGTAAAGAGAGTGATCCATAGGAAATGGGAAACATAAACTGCCAGTCATGGTGTATCTGTTAAATGCACTGCAAATATGTTCCCTTGCATGGAAGTCACAGCAATACTTTGGACTACAGGATGAAAAAATATTAGGCCATATCTTATCCTTGATTTTTAGTATACTATTCAGTACTGGTGACAGGAGTTCTCTTTCTTATAATAAAAAATATGTGTTCTTTGTTATTCTTAGACTGAATTACAGCAGCAATGTAGTTTAATGCATTGATGACAAAAGGTCTCTGATGAGAGGGAGTCAACCCTGATACACATACAGACTGGGGAATGAGAGGCTGGAGAGCAGCCCTGCAGAAAGGGATCTGGGGGTTTTGGTCAGCAAAGAGCTGAGTATGAGCCGGCTGTGTGCCCTGGAAGCCAAAATGGCCAAATGTACTCTGGGGTGCATCAAGCATGGCACTGCTATCTGGTTGAGGGAGGCGTTGGTCCCGATCTGTGCTGGTGAGGCCTCACCATGAGTAAGTACTGTGTGCAGTTCTGGGCACCACAGTATAAAAAGGACATAAAACTATCAGAGGTATCCAAAGGAGGGCTACAAAGATGATGCAGGGTCTGGAGGGGAAGACCTGTGAGGAGTGGCTGAGGTCCCTTAGTCTGTTCAGCCAAGAGCAGAGCAGGCTGAGGGGAGGCCTCATGGCAGCCTGCAGCTCACTTATGAGGGGAGCTGAGGAGCAGGCACTGAGCTCTGCTCTCTGGGGAAAGCGACAGGACCCGAGGGAACGGCATGGAGCTGGGACAGGGGAGGGTCAGGCTGGGGGTTAGGGAAAGGTTCTGCACCCATAGGGTGGTTGGGCACACAGACAGGTTCCTTGGGGCAGTGGTCACAGCACTGAGCCTGCTGGAGTTCAAGTAGTGTTTGGACAGTGCTCTCAGACATCGGGTCTGATTTTTGGGTGGTCCTGTGTGGAGCCAGGAGTTAGACTTGATGATCCTTCTTGGCCCCTTTGAACTTGGGATATTCCGTGGTTCTATGAGAAACATTGCTCTGTTGCTCCACTTGGGATTGCTCTGGATGCATGGAGTCCTGTTGACTTCAGCAATGAGCAATCTCATACCTCCATGTCAGGTGATTTTCTACTGGGACTTGGCTGTGCTGAGACACCTCCCGTAAGCCCTTCTGAGGGTTTCTCACGCTGTAAACCTCCAGACATACCTCCTCCTCCTGCATTCACTTTCTGCTTTATGTAAGCTGCTTTTGTAGGAGTAAAAGGGGCAGAAAGGAGGAGGTTTGCCAGCACAAACAGCAGCCCGTCTTTCATCTTTCAGGGCACAGCCCTTGGGGGGAGCAGCAGGGCGGTGTGCCATGCCAACAGAGCCCCAGGAGGGATTACGTTTTGGGGAGAAAGCATGCCTCCGTCGTTCCCCAGTGCAAAGGAGGGGCACACAGGTTCCCTCTCCCTTGATCTTGGGGACAGCCTGGGCCTGCCTGCTTCCTGCCATAGCTGATTTTCCACTTGCACTGCTCAGCCTGGAGCCACACGTTCCCCTTTAAAGCCTTCTGCCCCCAGGGCATGCCAAGGAAGCCCTCCCTGATACCTGCAAGCCTGCAAGGGCTCCTGAGCAGGGAGAGATACATGTGGGGAGGACAGAAAGGGCTCTTTTTCCATCCACCTCCACCCAAAGGGCAGGAGCACATCAGGCTGACGTTCCTAAATACCTCATTGAAATTCTACATTAAATCTTCAAGAAACTAAGAAGCCCAGACTTGCTCCCAACAAAATCAAGGGTAAGTCCCTACAAATGGTAAAAGGAAAAACAGCAATCCCTAAACAGGTGTCCATTTTGATTTCCCAAATGAATCTAAAGGTGCAAACTACATTTGACAGTTTTTCAACTGCAACTAATATTCACTTCAGCTTATGTCTGAATTATTTAAAATGCGATAACATTCCTTTGCTCTATTGTATTCAGACATTCAAAATCCCTGCAAAATATTTATTTTGGATAGTCCCTATATCCAATTCCTCTTTTTATCAATAGAACAATATTTATGGAGGTCAGGCTGCCAACTTTGCCAGACAGACGCCCTTTGCATTCAAAAGAAAACATGATTCATCAGAGGATCAGGATTTCAGCTGCAAATTAAACTTTTCTTTGATAGGCTGAGAGATACAAGTCAATAAAGGAAAACTTTTGATAGCTGGAAAGGAATGCATACTTTGAGGCTGCCAATATTCAGTTCTGATCACTAATACCTTACCTGATGGAAGAAATTTTTTTTCTTTGCTTTATCTAATTATATCCCAGGGGCAATATTTACAAAGAAATGGAAAGAGAATTATAACCAGTTGTGCTGTGTAAAGGTGTCAGCTTATTTTTGTTCTCTTGTTGAGATCATGACTATCTTTTAAAGTACTTTTGCAGCACACAGGACAAAAATGCTCTGATCAAAAATTATAATTCTCTAGATAATGCATACAATTAGTATAAAGCATATTAAGAACAATAATAATGATGATGACAAAAGCAGTGATAAACTTATTGTGGCTTGTTAGCTTTCAATGCACAAGCCTATCACATGTGAAAATAGACTCACTCTAACAGCTGCAGTACCCAGCACAGTAGGAAAAAGGAAGTTCTATGCTGGGAGAAGAAACCATAATATCCAATGGTCCTTATTTTTCAAAGCTGTTACTCTTAGTATTTGCTGCAGATATCCCACAAAGTTATTTCTTGTGTCTAAGTAGTACCATTGAAAGTACGTAATGTATTTTTCATCACGTACCCTTTTAATGGTAATTAAATATCACAACCCTACCTTGCAACTAATTGCAATGGCCTTGTTATTTTTGGTTTTGCCTGACTATGATTTCAAACCAATGATCATTAGTAACAATAATAGTCCTCTACCCTTTTATCATGCCTTACATCTGTGGGACTCCATGTTAAGCATTACTGTGTGCATTACACCAGTGCTTACATTGAGTCACAGAGGTTAATTAACTAATTAAAGTTCTCAAGGCACATCAGTGGCAGAATCAGGAATAACGACTGACAGTCCTGAGTGTTGCTTTCCCTGGACTGGATGTTCAGACAGTTCTTGCTAAAGGGTTAGCCAGACTTTAAAATGCCATTAATCATTAAAAGCTGGACTTCTTTATCAGAGGATTATTTGTGTGGGAAGGGAAGGAGGGACTCATTTCATTGCTAAAATGAAGCTGAATGTGAGGCTAATGGAAAGAAAAGCTCCTGCTTGTCTGAATCACACTGCTTGAAGGCAGTGGGTGTTGCAGAGGACTGGTAGTATTTGTTAAGGAATCTCAGAATGTTTTGTTTACAAAACCAGCCTGGACAGTTATGTCCTGAAATTCAAAGTTCCCAAACAGTACAAAATCAGGTCCAATGGCATTTTACTAATCTCACAGATGTCCTCTGAAAAGAAATTGGGAATAGAGCAGCTCTTAATAAGCTGGTTGCAAAAAGATCATGTTCATCGAACTTTTGCCTCAGATGAGAATGCCACTTTTGGACCTTGCTATAGTCAGCAGTGAATGGCTGCTTGCCTAAATACACAGCCATGTAAGTTCTGCTGTTGTACAAATCAAGAAAACTTGGAAGTTTAAAAGTACAATTACCACAGAAAAAAAAAAAAAGGTATTTTCTGTGTCTCTATTCTTCCCCACCACCGTGCCATTTTATTTTAACATAAGAGCCTTGGACAGGAGCTGTTTATGCTGGTTCATATTCTCATGGGATGGAGACCAGCATCAGTGAATTTAAATTGGCATTTTATGCCGATGATATATTAATATGTATAATCTAGCAGGGACTTCAGTTTTTATTACAGCTTGAATCATTATTAATTTTGGTAAATTTTCTGGCTTTAATATGAACTGTAATAAATTTGAAGCCATGTCTCTGCATAGACCAGATAACACGCTTGCCGTATAGATTTTCCCATTTAAGCTGGTAGGCTAAATTCTCCCAAACCTCAGCTTATGTATCCCCTGTTTCTATTTAAAAAGAAAACCCTGATAGTAAAATATCAGGTTAATATATAACATTTTGCTGTGTCTTGATCCATTTTAATACACAATCAAGGGCCAAATCCAGCTTATCTCACTTAGGTGGGAAGCCCCTTAGCAGTTAATAACAGACTTATACACTAAATTATATGTTATTGATCTGATTCTTCTGTGACACAAGCAGAACCTGATGCAGCTGTAATACAACCAGAGGGTGAAGGGAGGTACCATAAGTACATGGTACCATAAGTACCATAAGAGTGTGCTGAATGGGACTATACCAGCAGGCATGAAGAAAGAACACATTCATCCTTTCTAAAAGCACAGCTGATTCTGAGGACTTTTATCTGATGTCACTGAAGCATCTGGCTGCTCAGCAGTTCTAAAACTCAGGCTTCTTTCTTGAAAATCAGTGTATATTAAAAAAAAAGGTAATGACGAGGCAATACAGCAGGTAGGAGCTATATTAACATTTTGACAAAACACCCTGTAACAAGACTATCAGGCTGTACACGTCAATCCTCAGTGCAGGAGTAGGTAGTCATTAGAAAGTTGGGTTAGTACAGCAGAATTAATGTTCATGAATCCGTGATGATAGGCAGCTTAGGAACATGTAGATTTGACTTGTCCAAATAGGCTTTAATGGTGTCATCTCTGATCTTTCAGGTCTGAGTCTCTCACAAAACTAATGAGTAGAAAATGTTGGTCAAATTCAAAATATAACAAAAGTTTCCCAGCATCAGAAAGTTAATTCTCTTTTTCTTTCCCATTGTGGCTTCATTAGGACTGGAACTATTAAACCATGAAGTAGCAATCTGTTAATTCAGCACTTTTGGCTCTTCCAGGAACAGGAGAAATTGACATCTCTGAACAGTGTCCCATGAGGTGTTAAGCTGGACTGCACTCCCTCAAATGCTGAGACAAATAGACAAAGGAGCTTCACTGTGCCTTTTTCTGTATAGTTTTAGCAGGGGTATTAAACCTATCTCTCAGTTTGGTCTTCTGAGGAAAGGAGATGTGGCATCCGTGAATCGCATACACATACAAGGTGAAAAATCACAAACTGGAGCAGGTTCTGTCTGTTTTTAGTGGGCCTGGTGAATGACAGAAGCTGATAAAAAGGATAATATACTAAATATGTTTTTAGAATACCTGGTCAAGGTGGTCCTTCACACTAGACAAGTATAATAAATTTTAATTATAAATAAAATAAAATACAAGCCATTTGGATGGTTTAAGTTTACTTCTGGAATAAGAAATTGTATTTATTTTAATTCAGGCCTATTAGTAAGTAGTTTGTGAGAATGTAGCTTTAGGAAAATAGGACTGAGGAAAAATAAGGCAAAACAAATCCTAGACTGGAAAAATTACAAAATCCAACAGCATGTTTTCTCACTACTCATAATATTTGCCTCTATATTATGTTGGTATTTTTAAAGATTTACTACTGTGAATTGTTATTCCATCTTATTCGTACTGTCAAATACAAACACAAGACATTAATGTTGTAAGTCTCTAATGGAGGAAGTGAAGTGTATCTAGGAATTGCGTTTGGTAGAGCACTAAAATATTTCATTATATGAGGAAATATTATATGAGGAAATATTTCTATTTTAGCAGTTCATTCTTTGTGTTAACATAAATTAAGTCTCAGAGGGACTGGCCTTGAGGTGAATTAAATATTTGGAATGAGTATCTCAAATTTCCAATGTGAGCAAGACTGATAAAGTAAAGAGTTCCTCGGCCATTGTTTAACCTGTTTTGTACATGGGGACAACAGACACGAGGTTTGAAGAGGACACTCCAAACCTGCATTTTCCAAGTACATAAAGGACAGTAAGTGTAACAAAGAAATGGATGACATGAAAGAAGCATAAGCATACTCTTTTCTTATAAGCTCCTTTAAAGCTCCATATGAACAGTGAGGTATTAATTGTTCATTTCCCTTCAGTTTCTATTGCTTCCATATTTCCAATCTGCTTTTTGTACTGCATCTGATAGGAGGCTAGTAACACTAAAACAGTGCATGGATTCCTTTCTTCCCATGCACTGATTATAATTATATTTTAGCTACAATTTAAAATGGTCTCTTTCATTATTTGCTTGTTTTCTTTGAATTACTAATAGCTTTTTTCAGTCTATGTCTTGTTAAAATGCATAAAGTATCGTGAATTCTCTGCACACATTTCTCAGGCTGCTCACCTGGCTTAGACTAAGGCCAGCCACGTTCTGGTGGCAATGGTATTTAAATTTAATTTCAAAGGCTTAAATTCATGGATTTACATAAGAGTTCAGAAAATCCTGCCAAAAAAAATCCTACATTTTTTCTCTTCAGATGGTCATATTTCACTCTGAGCTTTTCATATATGCTTTTGAACATGGTTTATGTTCCTCCTTTACCAGTATAAGTGCAAGCTAATACTACAAAATGTATAGGTAAAGGAAGTTTTCTGTGCAATATAACACTGGCAAAGGACATGCAGAAGTCAGAAGGGTGGCAATACCCTGAAGTATTTCTACTGATTTGAACAGCTATCAAAGCTTTCACTGAAGCTGAGGTTAGGAACTGAGGTTCTGCTTCTTTCTCAGTTTACAACATACCTGATTTTACTGACATTGGGCAAGGTGACTGTTTTTCCATCTTTGATTTGTAAGCAGTTTCCCTGCTTGCAAAGGAAGCTCTAGGGACAGTTATCATGTGTTTGATTGTTGACCGAGTACTGCCTGTGTGACAGTAGGAGGACTTAACCCTGCTCTGGAGGTACCAGCATTGAGAAGCTGATTCCCTTCTAAATCAGTTTGGGCTGTGTTGTCTCATCTGAGTCTGACAACCGTGAGTGAGTGGTTTTGCCCAGTGCTGATAGCTGCTGTGGTTTTGTAATATGAAAAGTCATCCACTTGGATTTTTTTGTGAGCTATTGGATGCTAAAATAGACAGAAAGTGTCTGGTGTCTGCATACCCTTAAGGAGTATCTCTGTGCTGAGAGAAGGTGTCTGCAGCAGGTGAGTGGATTGTGGATTGGCTCTGCAGGGACAAATTTAGAAACTGGGACATCTTGGGCTTGCAGCAGTTGGGCTGGGAAAGGGAGATTAGGTAGAAATGCATAAGGCAAGACTCCCATGTTCCTTTACATTTATCCCCACTGATACCTCCTTCTGCTTAGGCTCCTGCTGTGGTTTGAAGGACAGCACGTGCAACACAGAGCCTGGACTGGGCAGCAAGCGGTCTGCATTAAGCTTTTTACCAGACAGCTAACCGACAACCCAGCTGGGTGCAGAAATGCATTACAGGCCTGACAAATGTGAGGTTAACACACTGGCAGACCTGTTTTCTGTCAGTCTGGGTCTCAGCTCTTCTTGCTGCTTCTTTCCTTCTTTCTTGCCTTATTAAAAAAAAAAAAATGCTTTCCTTTAACACTGAAGAAGGGGGAAAAAGAGAGAGAGAGAGTACTAAGGAAAAGCACTATGACAATCCTAGAGCAAGTGTACTGGTCTATTTTGTCCTATAGGTTAAGTGTGGGGTCTTGTCCTACCTTTGCTAGTGGAGTTTGCAGTTCAAGATTTAAAGAACTACATATCCCCATATGCTCCAGCAATCTGGACCCTTGATTCCCACTGCCCAACCACCATGGGGGCAGAATGCTGCTCTCTGCTTCCCCTTTGCTCCCCCAGCTGGAGCAGCTGCCTGCTCTCACTGCTGGCTTTCAGCTTAGGAGAAGGCCTTGCCTTGTCAATAGTCTCCTAAAGGGAAGGAGACCCCAATTCCCTGCTCTGACACTTCCTATTTATGTGAACCATTTTGACTCAGTTTTCTACCTCTTTGTCTGTAAAATAGAGGTAACAACACTTACCTCCCTCACAGAGGTTTAGTGTTTAAATGTCCTGTTTAGAACGTGTGGAAAAGCCACCTTGCAGTGCCCATGTAGTCTTTGTAATGATGAACTCTGAACAAAAATCTGCTGCTCAAAAACAACTGTTCAGCTTCTGGAGATGTTCCTCCTCCTTAACTCTCTACAGTTAAGTTCTCAAACTGCTTAATAGGCATGCTCAGGAATATTTGGCTTTTATAGCAGCAGGCAGCTTGACTTTTACATCACGAACAGTCCCGCTGCTGCCCATCTCCCACCCTCTGCAAGGCTCAGTCCTCAGGGGGCAACCTCAGAGCAAATCCATGGAGTGAAGGATTTCCTTCCAGGTCCTGTCTTGGAAGGTGCAGACTATTGTTTTGCCTGCCCTAAGCAGTGGAGCCTTAACACGGTGGCTTTGCTAGAGAACTGCATTAGACAGGGAGTTGAGTCAAATGAATTCTGCAGGGCAGCATTAGCAGCAAGTGAAGTGAAAAGTGAACAGTAGTTACCTGCATTGCTTAAGGCCATGCAGTGGATAAAAGAGGCATGTCCAACATCCAGACCTCCCACTTCATGCTTTTTAAGTCCTGCTCTCATTTTTCTAGTGGTCAAAGTTGATTGGTGACACATTTGATGTCAAACGTAATTAAAAATAGACTGTATAGTCTTTCTGCCAATGAACAATAATAGATCACATGTTTTCTGTGTAAAAACTTCCTTACTAGATGTCTGCAGGATTGTTTTTTTTTTTTTGTTGTTTGTTTGTTTGTTTGTTTGTTTTGAAGTTTCTCTCCTTGGCTGATGAATAACAGGCTTTGGGAAAAAAATGAAAAAAAAAAAAAAAGTGAGCTTTCAGACTCAATTTGCCCTCTCATCTTAAGGACACTTCCTCAAACTCTCTTAACATGCTGCAGTGATAGACTGTGGTGCAGAAAAATTGCTTGCTAACCTGAAAATAAAGAAAAACATTACCTTCTGAGGTGTTTCTCTGTAATCAAATATGAATATATGAACTAACTAACTATATGCTTATAATCTTTTCTCTAAAGTGCAATGACATTCATTCTTTCCAGACTCCAGATGATAACAGGTTTTAATAGCAAATGGTCAGGTCTAAATCGTGCCCTCAGAGTGATGTTGCTGAGTCCTCCTGGCAATTAATGTAGTTACAGGGTGGTTTTTTAGCATGAATGGGAAAAGAATCTTCCTTTGAAATCCTACAGATGAATAATAGGGCAAAATGATTATGAAAATGATGGGGGGAAAAAAGCTAAAATGTATGCCTTATTCCCACATATCTGACTTGAAAGTTTTTCTCCATTGAGTTCAACAGTCAGGAGTCTTCCAGCCTACCTTCAGGATTTCAGAGCAATAATTCTTATCTCGGGATTCTTTCATCAGAAGATTTGGAAGCAGCTGTACACTTTAAACTGCAGATCCTCTTAGGATGAGGCAGGAACTATGAGCTGAAACAACCCTTGATTTTATACTTGAAATAGCTCTTCCTCCTCTCTCTCTGATGCCCAGGAGCAGCAGGCAATCCATGCTGATAAAGGGCTCTTACCCTACCAAATCCTTTCTCAAAATGTGTGTGCATGTGGGTGTGTGCTTGTGCCCAACTACATGTGACTAGGAGAGCAAGTGATTTCATATTTCAGATGGCTTTTGCTGCTTTGCCCGATAGAGCAGAGGGGTGGAAACTGCTGGAGGAGCACGTAGTTGAAAGAAACTGAAAGGCTGGTGTATCTGTTATTATTTGTGCATCTTGAAAGCAGAACTGTGACTGCCCTGGAGACAAGCCTCTGCACAAGGTTTATTTTATCCATGCCTGGGTGCAGTCCCAGGGTGAACAGCGGAGCTGTGCAGAGCTGCCACAGCTGTGGGCAATGTCTCTGAAGCATCGCTGTTCCCGTGCTCCTCAACCTCTCCCCATCTCAGGAAATCTGCATTTCCCTCTTGGACGGTCATAGCCCAGCCAGGACTGGAACGGCTGTATAAAACCTGTAGCGTTGGGTGCTGAGACCTCGGATGAGCAGACAAGGTTATAATTAAGTGTTCTATTTGAGTGCAGTTTAGAAAAGTATGTGTTTGCGTTTTCATTTCCTGATTACACGGGAACTAATAGGACTAAGCGTAGCAACAATCCCATGTAAGCGCATCAGTAATGTTTGTACATATTCACCCATGTGTACCCATTTCTGTGGAGGTCTGGTATGCAGGCAGCTGTAACCTTTAGATGGGTTTTTTACATTTGTCTGTATTACAGGTTGCTGCAGTGGAAAATTACTTTTGATATAAACCCAGTCGCCTGTGCTGTCATCTGTGCTGACATCTTGGCAAAGAAAGATAGTTTCTTACTCCAGCACGAACAGAGAAAGGTCATAACCACTTGAAACTGTTTTACCAGCATGCTGACATTTCACCAATGCCCAGTGTGAGCTAGTAAGGATGGGATTTTTTTAAAAACATGGGCATCCTACATCTTCATTTATTTAATCACCTAAGTGAAAAGAAATCTTAGGGCTGGGAGGCTCAAATCTGGCTCTGCAACTTTGGCTGTATTTGTACTGGTGAAAAAAACAGGCCAGGGACAGGGAAGGGCTCACATGCTCACTCCTGAGCTCTCAGCCCCGAAGCAGGGTGGTCACCCCATAACTATCTGCTGGGCTCAACCCCAACAGTGTCTGAGCCACGTGTGCCTGAGCGCTGAGCGTACATGCTGCTGCCTCTGTACAGACCCGAGACTCTGAGCCACATGAAAGGAGATTAAGAAAATGTATCGGGACATTTGGAAAGTAGGGATGGTATAAACAAATACTGAGTGCAAACATTCAATTGCAAAGACAGATGAAGAAAGTACTATTTTTCGGTCATTTTCTCCAACATTCATAATGAGTCTGATTCTGACCCTGTGAGAAATGCAATTAAAATCAATGGAAATACTAGGTCATCAAAAGCTATGAATAGCTTAATTAGTTACTCAAAGTGTCTGATTTCCTTCTTTGCGTCAGAGGCAATTCTGATCTGCAGTGAAATGCTGTATAATGTGTATAAATGTTGTATAATGTGATGGAGTGCATTTTCCCCGAGCTGAGACTATTCGGTGGTGCCATTTATTTATTTGACAGCCATGGTAAAATGCAAGTGGAACTGTAGGTTTGTGTGTGGCAGGTCAGAAACAGTAGGTTGCTGCTTAGAAATGTTTGGGTCTGAAGATGTTCTTTGAGGTATTGCCAGTTGTTGCTGTTTAAAATTGCTGAGAAACAGCAATTTTAAACAGCAGTTAAGCAAATTACGGGTAGGTATAGCTGAGATCCGTGGTCCCGGGTAGGGTGCTAGGGGCAAGGATGTGCAGGGATTTCCTTCCTTCTTGGGGACAGAGGATGAGTGCTTGCCTCTTGCCTTGCCCCGTGTTGTCCTCTCAGTCATGGAAGAGAGCCATTCATGACTGGTATGCAGAGCCCCCCCCCAAACTTTGCTGGAGGGATGCTCCCAGGGGCCAGAGCTGGAGGCAGGAATTGCAGAGCTGGTGAGGGCACACCCTGGCTCTGCCTCAGTAGTCCTCAGGTCCAGAAAATACCCGATGGCCTGGGCCTGGGCAGGTGTCTGCAGGCCGAGCCTACTGTCCTCTCCAACAGGGACAGTGCCTGACCTGCACGTGAAGGATCCTGGTGAAGAAGCGCCCCAAAGACCCTGTCCCGCTCTCTGCTGGGAGGTTTGCCACGGAGCTGGGGGGCAGCAACCCGGCCCTGTGTTTTCAATAGTGGAGTTATGTGGGGAATGCGTTAGGGGTTTCATGTTTCAGTGTATGTTGTGGGCTGTGCGGCAATGAAGGGGTAGGATCCAGCCTGGCTATTGATCCTGACTATGCGTTTCCAGATTTTGCTGTGTTTTAGCTTTTCCTAGGATGAAAGTGTTGTTTACACATATGTTGTTGTTTAAGGGAGTTCCACAAGCAATTTTCTTATCCCGACCGTATTTTTTTTCGGTGCGGTAACAAAGAGAGCACTCGTACGGGGGGGACTTGTGCTTCCTGTGCCCTCCTGCGTATCCCAAACCAGGAGCACAGAAGAGAAGCGAGCGGGAGAAATGCGATAGAGACCCGGCCGCACGTACACCGGTAAAAGAGCCGGAGCGACTCCAGGCTTTGGCAGCTCCCTGCCCGACCCAACCTACAGCGACCCGCGGGGGGATGCGGGTGGGGATGTGGGGATGCGGGTGCGGGTCCGGGTGCGGGTCCCCGCATCCCCCCTCCCCGTGCCCCGCTGGCCGGGATGCGCGGAGGTGGCGGGGCGGCAGCGGCGGGGAGCGGGAGGCGAGGCGGGGGGACGCGGGGGGAGCCTCGGGCGAGCCTCGCTGGGCGCTGCCGCCCTCCTCCCCCGGCACGGCCCCGCTCCTCCGCCCGCCCCTCGCCGCCGCCGCCCGCCCGCCCGCCCGCCGGGAGCGGCTCCAGCGCCGCCGGGGCCGCCCCGGCGAAAGTTGGCGGCGGCCGGGACTCGCCATGGGCTTCGACCCGGAGCGCTTCGCGGCGCCGGTGGCGGCGGAGCTGCAGTGCAAGCTGTGCGGCAGGGTGCTGGAGGAGCCGCTGGCCACGCCGTGCGGCCACGTCTTCTGCGCCGGCTGCCTGCTGCCCTGGGCGGCGCGGCGGGGGCGCTGCCCGCTGCGCTGCCGCCCGCTGGCGCCCGCCGACCTGCGCCCGGTGCTGCCGCTCCGCAGCCTGGTGCAGAAGCTGGAGGTCAAGTGCGACTACAGCCCGCGGGGCTGCCGCCGCGTCCTACGGCTGCGGGAGCTGCCCGCACACCTCGCGGCGTGCCGCTACGGGCCCCCGGCTGCGCGGCCCCCCGGCCCGGAGGAGGGCGGCCCCCCCGGGACCCCCCGGCCGGGCGAGGGGCACCGGCGCCCGCGGGCGCTGCGGGGAGGCGGCCCGGAGCCGGGGCCGGAGCCGAGGAGGGAGGCCGTGAGCTGGAGCAGGAGGGAGAAGGCGCTGCTGGCGCAGCTGTGGGCGCTGCAGAGCGAGGTGCGGCTCACGGCGCTGCGCTACCAGGCGAAGTTCGGCCAGTACATGAGCCACATCAGCAGCATCACCCGCGACCTGACGGGCGGCCGGCGCGGCGGGGTGAGTGCCGACCCGACCCTCCCGGCCCCCCTCCGGCAGCGGGGCTCGCCCCGTGCTCAGTTTCGCCCAGCCCGATCCCCCGACGGGGATGCGGGCGACCGGGTGCCAGGACGAGCCCTGGGTGTCCCCTGCTGCCCACGGGGATGGAGCCCCCAGCCCCGAGCCGGCCACGCTTCTGCCTGGGGGCAGCGGTGGGAGCAGCCCCGGAGCGGTGCCGGGCAGCGGCGGCTGTCGCCTGGGGGAAACGGGAGGGAGAGGAGGAGGATGGGGTTTGGCTCCTCGGCTGGCAGCTCGCAGGCACGGCTGCGGGCTTCACCTGCACCCGTAGCGGGCCACGACCCCCCCCGCCTCGGGGGAGCCGGTGGCCGCTCAGCTGGCTTCGGCTGGGGCGCGGAGCCGGCTCGGGACTTCTGCTGGAGCAGCCGAGAAGTCCCCTAAAAAAATGGAGGATAAAATCCTTGGAAACTTCGGAAAAGACAGGGAAAGGACAGCAAAGTGTGTTTCGTGTGGGGAGAAGCGGATTGCGGGGAAGAGCTCAGTGCCTGGCGTTTTCCATCACTCCGGTGGCACTGCTCAGGCTAAAGGTGGGGAGGGGGTGTTTGCGGGACACCTGCGGGGCTAGAAACACGGCTCGTGGCATCGACACACCTGAAGACCTCAACCCTTAAATCCTTTTTTCCCCTGATTTCCCCGGGGTACGTTATCGCAGGTGTGCTTCGTCTCCGGGAGGATGCGCCAAGGTCACACGAAGGGGGCAGCAGGGGCCGCTAAGGAGTGTGCGGAAAAGCAGCGAGTGCAGAAAGGCGAGGGGGGATTATTGGGGTGTCTGGAGGAGGGCTGGCAGGGGGCTGCTCCCTCCGGGTCGCCGCCGAGCATCTCTCTGCCATCGCTGGGCACCGCCGGCAGGGGCCGCTGCCCGCACTGCGTCTCGGAGCCCGGCCGGGGGCGAGGGCAGGGGGCGTCCGGGGGGGCTGGCAGCAGGGTCCCGGTGTGGGGCAGATGCACGCTGCTGCCACAAAACGCCTCGCCGTTAATAAAACTCGGCCTTCAGTGTCAGGTGTTGTGTTCTGATGTTTGTTTGGATGGGTACCGTCATTTAGGTGTCACAGCTGTGTCATTTAGGGACCAGCAAACCTGACAGTGCTGGGTGAATACACCCTTTTCATGGGGAATATGGCTCCTAAAATATAAATATTATCATATGTGAACTACATAAAATAACCTAACTTGTCATGCTGAACCCCCCCCCCCCTTTTTTTTTTTTCGCTTACTCTTTTTAGAAGAGTTTTTAATCCGTTCCACTGAAGGAAAGGGCTTCATTCTCCTTTTCATTTTGAACTTTGACTCCATTACTGGTTTTGATCACTTTATATTTTACACCTTGTTTACCAAAACCAAACCCCTTTTTACACTTTTTTTTTTTTTTTTTTTTTTTTTTGATTCTTCCTTTTGGGAGAAAAGTGAGAAGCTAGGATAAAAAGTTGGGCTTCATTTTCTGTGTATATTTTTCCTGAAAGCTGCAAGAAAACTGTACTGATCTGGCTGGCTTTTGAGTCTGAAAATTATCATGTTGAGGATGTTAATCTATATAAACACATATAGGGATAAACGCATGTAGAGACTGCAGACATTTGGAGTACTGGATTTCTTTTTAGTGGTGCAGAGCATTCCTCCCATCCAAAGCCTGCACTTTTTTTCTGTTCAGCACTTAAAATAGTCAGGTGCTTTGACTACCTGTTACACTTCAATGGTGCATGTCTTCCCTTTGCTTTTTTTTTTCCAGTGTCTTTTGTTCTCTTTTCAGCTGAATTTGCTTTTGAGCCCTATCTTATATGTTCTCCAACTAAAAATCTTTGCACATTAATGCTTTCATTTATTTATTTTTTTAATACAATATGATTTAACAGTTTTTCACCTTTTTCTTCTTAGGCAGGAGAACCCAAACCATTAACGATCATGCTACACAGAGAAAATGATACTTTGGGATTCAATATTATAGGAGGACGACCCAATCAGGTAATGAGAAAAGTAACTGTGGGTTACTTTTTGACCACATTTTCTGTTGTTATGTACGCTATTAGTCACAAAAAAAAGTCACTTTCAATGACAGTAGGTGTGGAATCAACTCCATAGATATAAGTACTGTGTATTATCAGGTATAATTAGTTTCATTGTTTAGAAGACGTAATCTTGTGAGAATTGGATTATTCTCACTTTCAGGAAAGGTGTTCCCATTGTTCTTGCCTTCAGACTTTAGGCTGATCTGCACTAAATTCCCATGTGAGTAATATGTATTCATGGAAACTGTTGAATGGAAATCTCTGGGACTACTTACAAGAGTAATTGTTGCAGGATTAAGCCATTGGAATTTTTGGAAACTGCTAGCTTTTTTTCATTTAAAGGAGAGATGAAGATTTGATTCTGTAGCTCAGATAGTTTAAGCACATGTCCTGCTCTCACATGCCTGCTTTCAATTTTTCTTTCTTTGTGAACTGAAATATAGTTTTCATCGATCTCATATCTTAAATGAATCTGGTCTCACAAATCATCAGTCTAGTTTTAGAAGGTTCATTAAAAACTGTAAAATATGAACAAGGATCACTACCCCTCCCTTTCCCCCTCCCTCCACGAATATGCATAAGAATATGCAGGGATTTTTTTAACTTCATCCTTCCAAAAGCATTAATCAGGACTGTCATTACATATGAAGGGTATAGAAACCTGTTAAACTGGAAAATTAATAGTTGATTAAAAGGGTCAGGTAATAATTATGCACTGATCAGGTTCTCGTTAAGTGGGAGAACTATAACCTGCTGCTATTATTGGGGAGGGGAATGGGACCCTGTATATTAGTTTGGCAATCTTTTGCTCTCAAACTATATTTAGCGGTGCCGAAGAGTCTGTTCCCAGTAGCCTAAGAAGTTCAGTCTGCACTGCAGAAATGCTGTTCCTTGTGGGTAAATGCACTTATCAAATGTGTGTTACAAAGAAATCCAATGCAAGAGTTTCTTAGATTTTCTAATGGAAGGATCAAACAACAGGTGCTATAAGATAAAATACACATGCTTAGATTATATTCATACTTTCAATATACCAGTAACAAAGTCCAGACAATCTTTGGATAGTTCTGGATTGACTTCTGTTATCTAGAGTGGGAAAACTGTAGGGAAAAGGGAGCATGGTGTTCAGCTTTCTTGGGATGTCAGCTGAGTTTCTCTGAAGTACTCATGTGCAAACAATGCATACTGGAAATGTTCTTGATATTACAAACTGTTAGGCTTTATGAATGAGTATTATGAATATTCTGAAAGTTTAAGGAGTAAATGATAACTGTATGAGGGTTCCTAGTGCTGTTCTGGAGAGTGTGGCTGACTGTAGAGAAGAAAGTGGTCATGCTCTACCATTAACTAACACCAATAATTGGAGACAGAGAAGGTGGTGGAGCTGCGAGGCAGAGCTGGGTCTCAGGGTTTGCTGGATCATCTGATGTCGAATTCACAAGTTCTGATTTGTTTTCATTGTGGTAAGCGTGAATACTACATGTGGTTGATTGGTAGGTATCAGTATAAGCTCTGATTTGTCATGGCTGGAGCCAAAGGAAATAACAGGAAGAAAGGGTCGAGTAGGCTCAAATAATGAAAATAAAAATCTCTGCTCAAAAAACAGACAAACAAAAAACCACAAAACCAACCAACCAACCAAAAACCAAAACAAACAAAATCCCACCTGGATCAGGATTTGTTTAGTAACAAGACAACAAGAGTTTATGAAGGCAATATGTATATTGAAATTGTTCAGGGAAAAAGTGTTGGTAAAACCTTGGCTTGTGTAGGGGAAGAGCAGAACACTGGTGTTGTTGCATTAGTCCTGTAGGTGGGAGTTTTCACCACATGTTATTGGTGTTTTAAATATACAATGCAGATTTTTCTGTCTGGAAACAGGTGACTCTTGGTGACTTGGTACATAAATGTACATGCTTTGTTTCATTTAAGTCCATTGTAGGTTTCCCCACTGTTCACCTTCTGCCTGAAGGGCAAGAGGAGAGGAAAGGAAAAACTCACCACAAGCTTGTCTTATTTTGTCAGAAAAGGTCTTATTTCACACGTGTATGTGTTTCTGGAAGGTGGTTCATTATTCTGATGGAACAAGGCTACTTTGAGGCCTGCTTTTGTCCTGGGCCTAGCTTTGGCTGGCAGAGGCTGGTCTTCTGAGGACACCTTGGCAAAGCCACGCAGACATGACTGCAGGCACCTGCAGTAGCCCAGGGACTGAGCTAAAGGGCAGATACACCAGTAGCCTCTGTATCTTCCCCAAGCCCCTGCCTTGCAGCCTGTGAGCTGTGTGAGGAGGTACCGAAGCATGGTATACCTTGTGGGGTATTTTCTCTTGTAGGTAACAGTGTGTACTAACAATGGGGAACACAAGTAAGACTGAAATATCCTTTTTCTTACCAGGTCATACACTGATCTCTAAAAGGGCAGTGAAACGTAAAACACACACACAGTTTTATGTGGGTGGAGGTACTGTAATCTGGCCTTCCATTTTCTAAAGTAAGAAACAGACCCTACCTTTTGTACATTTTGGCTAATGGCTTTTATGCTTCTTTTGTCTCACTGCTTACTTGGGAACTCAGTGGAGCTCTGTTGCTCCACCATTACAAAATATTTCTGGAACTGTTAAAAATTTCCCGTTTGTATCTTACCTAATGCCTATGAGTCTCAGTGACCAAGGAAAATAATTAGGAGTTTATGAAATCATAGTCTGACCAGCATCATGTTGAACAAATATCTGTTAACCTGAAATCTACTTGGATTGAGTCTCCATGGGACAGCTGTAAAGCATATTTTACAGTGGTTCCATATTTTGTAATGGATTTGCCAGTTTTCTTAATGGAAGATAGGGTTTTTTTTGTTTGTTTGTTTTTGTGCTGCTTTTGTTTTTCCCCACAAGTGTATAGGACCTAGTCCTAGAAACTTATACACATATGAATCATACTGGTGGTCAGGGATTCACTAGTGACAGAAGGAAAATAAACATCATATCAACTGCTGTCCAAAGCATAAATGATTTGAAAGATTCCTTTATTGCTGACTACGTTATTATTTGTATGAATACCTTAAAATACTTATAGTAAGTAGCATCTGCTTTGAATTATTCTTGTATTGACATTGACTTAAAACAATACTTTAAAAATGTTTTAATCTCTTATGAGATGAAATGAAATAATTTTAGCCTGTGCAACAATATCAGGTATAGTTCAGCCATAGGAAATAATGTATCTGCTTCAAATTTGACCTTCATGTCAGTTGTACTTAGAAATGTGTAGAGATCAACTGGAAGTGGGTTCTCTTTTTGTCCACAGCTGATCTGTATAGATTTCACAGCTGAGCAAGTTCTCAGTCTCCCATGTGAATAGGATTTATGAGGTTAACCATTTCCAACCAAATCCTATCACTGTTACATGCCAGCTAACTAATGTCACTTTGTTCCTTGGGGCTTATTTCCAAATGCAGGAAAACATTTACAGGCAGCAGTACTGCAGGATCACTTTCCTTCCTGACAGAAACACTTGGGCATCCTTTTTAATGAATAGCTTCCTCTGTGCATTTACATAATAGTCTCTGTCTGCTGTGAAGTGAAAGGTCTGCTTTAAATATTTTAGCTAGGATCTGATTACTCTTGCACCCCATGTCTCATTTAGACTAAAATAACCAGAAGTAAATGGATAATCTTATAAAAAATGCTGGAATACTTCATTAATTCTGTCCTTTTGATTAATGACTATTTCGTGTTAAGCAAGTTTAAAAAAAAATCCCAAGGAGCTTAATTCTCAGCTAGAAAAGTGAGTCGCATATTTCAGGTGGATTTGCATTGTTCATTACTGCTGGTTGTAGTACATCTCATTTCTTGTACTAATGTGGTCCTTTTTGCAACTTCCGTATTGCCTGGCACAGAACAATCAGGAGGAATCTGCTGAGGGAATTTATGTGTCAAAAATTTTGGAAAATGGACCTGCAGACAAAGCAGAAGGCCTGAAAATTCATGACAAGATTATTGAGGTAAGAAAAAAACAAAACTGGTGGATTAGTCTGTTATATTATCAGATTAATCACAGATTTGATGTTTTTCACACTAAGTATGCTGTAAGTTTGTTCTTTTGCCATGTCTAAATGTGATTCGTATACACTGAACTGCTCACACATTTGCCAGATGTGAAGACTCATGGGTTTTCCTAACAACTAATACATGTGTTGGTCTCAGGATTAAACCGATATAAGTGAGGCAGAGGTATAGACACTGAAATAGCAAGCAGGAGAGGCAATTTGCATTTATTTTAGGTAACTTGAGAAAAAAGGCTAAACGACTCTGTGTAAATTCACAGTTTTAGTGAAATTGGTTTTGCTTTTTTTTTTCGGGGGGGCGGGGGGGTTACTGTTGTGACTATGCGACTCTTTACAGAAGCTGCACTGAGGAGCAGTGTTGTGAAACTTCTTGAGCAATTAGAGAAAGTTCTTCCTGCTATATGATCATAAGTAGATCATCTGTGGTTCTCACAAAGACCAATATAGCCGTTTCCCAGCATGTAATATGCCGGCATGGAAATTTGAAAGTCTATTCTTGTGCTGTACACAGTTTTTCACATAAAAGAAAAATAATTATCATTAAAAAAAAAAAAAATCAGTCTGAAGAAAAGGCTTCTGACTAGCCTACATCTGTAACCATAATTAGCCTTGTAAAAGGCGTTAAAAGAGCAGTTTGAAGTAGTGACCAAAATAGATTCCTTCTAGTGCTGTCAAACCGGCATTTCACATCTCAACTCTAATACAACTCTCTTAATGACAGCATGTAACAGTAGCTGCTAGGTTTGTTTAAGATACACCACTTTAGCCTTGGGTTTAGAGGAGGCTTAGAAGTGTTGTGTGAACTTGCCAGTTGGACGGGGTTCCAAACAAAGGTACGTGAAACAAGTGGATTGGAGACAAATGCAGAGTGCTGCTGCTGGCATCTGGCATTATTTCATTGTTAAGGCCTAGAAACAGCAGCCAAGATTGTTTGAATGCTGGCTTTGCTTTTAATTTTGGGAGCCTGAAGCAGTTTGTGAAACCAAATTATTCCATTTTCTTGGAAAAAGAAGCTCATGCTCTTCACTGGCAGATATATGCATCTCTAGTAGAAACCAAATTGGCTGAGCATTACTGAACTTGCAATCTAATTCCTATCTCCCTGAGATAGACAAAAAGCTTAGCATCCATTTTTTGGTAACAACAGCCCTATGCTGAAAAAAATGTTTCTTCTGACACTACCGTTTCACTTAACCACACTGTAAGTTCCAGAAACTGACCTAAAACAGAGTTTTATGCATTTCCTCATCATTTCCTGCCTTCGTGTATTATTTCTTTATAGTTTCTTGCTTTTTAAAACAAAGTTGAATGGTTTTGGAGGAAGGAAAAATAAATTTACTATTTATTGTTTACCAGCATTTATTAAACTTAATGTCATTTCTCAAAATGTCACTACATGCTTGATTTTTATTTGTTTGATATTTGGTTGCATAAAATCATGTTGATATTTAGATTGCTACTGAGAGCATATAGATTTTATTTCCATGTGAAACTGCAGACCCAATGTAACATTTGTATTCATACAGCACTGAACTGGTCATAATTTTCACCATATTAATATACAGCATCTTTGTATATACTTTTTTTGTATTTAGGCAAGCATTTAAAAGTGTTCAGGGTTAGGTCAAACATTTTAATAAATGTTTTATTGCTTCAAAATTTACTAAACTAAACTAAAAAATATATATATATATTAAAAAAAAAATGAAGGGGAAGGGCAACATTAAGACTTTCTAAATGAAATGCAAACAAATAACTATTCTTTCATGCTAGATCTAGGCCAGTGTAAGCGGCTGGAGTCAAAAGGTTGCATTTTACCTGGTCCATACATAGCTGCTGATGCCTTCTTGCACCAGAATGCCCTGTCAGCCCTGCTGTGGTTTGTTGGGAAGAATCAATATGAATGCTTCTGTTGTGAGGAAATAAGTTGGACAGATGGTGTAACTGTTTCAAAAATGTTGGCAGACACACATAATATGAGTTTTGGTGAGACAAAATGTGTGTCAGCTTGGGTTTGAAAAGTTGATAGGAAGTGGGACTTATCATTGCTTTCGCTTCACTCATTTGGTGATCTGATCTAATGGGTGATATTTAGTGAGACTATTTCTTGGTAATCAAGAGCAGAAGGAACCGACATTGTTGGAAGAGCCTTTGATAGCTGCAGTCAGCAGTGTGATGCCCTGGGTGTTTCTAGTAATGCGTAACTAATGGGATAATGGTCAGAACTATCCCATTAGACTGGGAGAAAATCTGTTCTCAAGGCATGTTGCTAAATAAAGAAGGTAATTTGTTTCAGTGTTTTATCAGATGTTGAACAAATGTTAACTGCACATGGTTGACAAGAGTGAGTTGTGCGCATTTAAGATGACCATCTTGTGGGTAACCTAGTGCAGCAAATGACTCTGGCAGCTGGACTTCTGAGCAAAGTCTGGCAGATACAAGCATTGTGATCTTTTACTTCATATACATCATTACCTACTCCGGCAGCTTTGCCAAATAATTGTTATGATATGCCAAATAATTGTTATTTGAAGGGGTGCCAAGGACAGAAATCAGATTTCTTCCTTAAGGTATTTGTTGAAAGTGTAAAAATGCATGACCTGAGTTCATGGAGGTTTTTGAGGTCCAGAATATCAGCAGTAGAGTCTCTTTGATGCATTCATCTGAAAAATGTTGGTGCTTGCATGGACTTTACTTTCAGGTGAGCATATTTTGTGCTTGAGGACCTGAACGCTGGACCAGATGCCTGTGGGATGGCAGGTTGGTGGTGGGTGAGGGTGACAGAGGTGAAGGGCGACATCCCTAGGTAGCCTGTGTTAAGGGGCTGCAGCTCTTCACAGGGTGCTGTCACAGGACCCTCACTGATCATTTTCACTGTTCTGCTGAGGAACCGAGGATTTCAGTCCTCAGCACAGCTTTTTTCTCTTTACTCAAGGCTAGCTCTTCTGTGAGAAGAGACTTGTTTACGCTGTGTAAAGTTGGCCTGGGACAGTGACATGCACCAGCAGCACTTGGGAGATGTTTTCTTTCAGGAACCTCCTTACACATAAAAAACGATAATTACTTGTTCATTGAGGACAAACTTTACTCACTAATTACTTTCATATAGCAGGTTCCCCCAGATGTTAGGGTATTCTGCTGCTTTCAAAAGTTTTTATCCAAAAACTAGTTCCCTATATTAATAAGGTGCATCATGTGTTCCAGGACTAAATCCTGATCACACGCTATAAAAAGAATCTCATAAAACACGATGCAGCATTGATATCTGTGACTCCCAACATGAAAGCCTCAATTATGAGCAGTGATATAATGCCAGCAGACCTCTGTCTTTTAGACCCCTTTGTCTTCTTCCATTCCACCCTGCCAAGAGGAGGGGAGAAGCAGCAAGCCATGCACGAGACTGTCTATTAGTCTCTGCTGGTTCAAAGAGTTCTGGTTGCTGCTGTAAGAAAATAAAAAAGCACCCTTCTCTCTCTTGGAATTTTAGGATGGATCACAGTTATACAGCTGTGCATCATTTCATCTCCCCCTCACTTTATGCAAATCTTTCCTACTGAGTAAGTTCACTGCTCATCTTTGCTAATGCTAGTAGCCACCTCAAGGCAATGCAAAGCAGTTATGATCCTTGGCAAAGTTGCTGATACACAGAAGTGTTTTACCTGATGTTTTTATTATATATATTTATAGATCTGAGCAGTAAAACTGGAACTGACTCTTTCTGAATGGAGGAAAATTTTACTCTCTCACTTTGCTTCACATAAGTTCAGTTTCACATAAGAACGGTGCCACTTGGCCGGAGCTCCAAGTACATTGATGTCCTGTGGGTAGTCACTAGTTAATGCCTTTGGAAGAGCATCAGAAAAGTGCAGGCACTGAGTGATGATTTCCCTGGGGAGCTTACAGTCATGTGAAAGCTTCTGTTCAGAGCTAGTTCTTTACACTTGGTATTGCCTTTTTTTTTTTTTTTTTTAGCTATATATATAATATTACATCTTATAGAAACTGATATGTAGTCTCTGGTTTTGAGCCCAGCTTTAGAAAAAAACAGCGACTGATTTTCTGAAATCCTCTTTCATTGTGCAAGTTACAGTGTCTTGCAAAATACCATTGTGTTACTAAAGGGAGGCATGCTGATATTTTATCTTTTCACATCAGTGTTGCACAAAAAATACATGACCAGGACAGAATTTGCAACCCAGATGGAATTCCTGAATTTGTAAACAAACAAACAGTATTTCATGAATTTGAGGGAAAAAAGCCACTCTTAATTCACACTGTGTAGGAGACAAAGCCCCATAGTCATGGCTGAACTTTCTGTTGTAAGTTTGCCAAATAACAAAACAGCAGTGAAAAACCTGTGTGCATGTAAGAGGGGCTTAGGCTGAAGACCAAACTATTTATACAAGGAACTATAAGCACATCATCATCTGGAACACTTGAGATTTTTTTTTTTGTTCTGTTCCTTGCACTGTAAGGCAAAGGCTTCTGTTATTGTACTCTCCAATGAAATGAGAACATTGGCCCTTTTGCATTTTAGTCAGTTGATTCTTATTAATTCCTTGACTGAGAAACAGGCATGATGGAAAAGAGGGGGGAAAAAAAAGAAACATTTTTAGTCTGTGATTTTTAAGTCTTTTTGAAAAGTGAAATGGATGCGTATGTATTATGACTATATTTTGTTTATGCAGCCTGAGCTCCATAAGTGTATAATAAATTAGGCTTCATCTCTTATTCCATGTTTGCCTTTGTTCTTTAACTTTTTTGGAGAGTACACACACAATGGCTTTCAAGCGCATGTCAGCAAAGCCAGTTTCAATAAAGACGAAGTCTTGAGGCTTATCCTGGCAGAAGCAGCTTACATCTGCAAAGCGCCTACACAGAAACTTTTTAACTATTGCCAGACTGCTGACTGTGCTGTGTGTCAGCCGTGTGATGTTTTATCTTCTGCATGTTTCTGTCATTACACTCACTATGTTGCTCAAGCAAAATCTTTGATACTAGCCATATTTATTTAGCTAGGAATCTCCACTCTCAGATTATGTCTGTAGAAGTAGTGAGCTTAGAAACTGTCTTGCTGGGATCAGAGCTCGTAGATTGGGGATGGCATTGAACCAAAGATGCACATAATGTGACCAGGAAGATCTGGGTGGTAGCTGAGGAGCATTTCACATAGATGATTTCAGCATGTCTAAATATGCCAACCTGGCCTTAGGTATGTCAAATTCTCTTAAATCCTTAACAAATTCATGATGTCTGGCACCTACCTTCATTAGATGCCTACTAATTAGTCTGAAAGATCCCTGGCATAATAAATCAGTGTATCAAGGCATAAAAACGCCTGTAGCTTCTTCTCACCTCTCCCTCACCTGTTGAAATAGAGGTTTTTGGACACCTGAATTAATTCAGCTGTGAGTACTTCTCCAAGAAATGGGAGATCTGGGTCATGGGCTCTGCCCTGCTTGAAAAGGACTGAACTTCCATACCCAGGTCATTACCCTCATTAACAGGGCAGAGGCTATCCTGTGCAAGGCCAGCCCCTGCCCAGCCCTTCAAACTGAGCTAGGTGCTGACAGGCATTTGTGAGCTAGGGTTATCCAGTGATAATCTAGTAAGAAATGGCTGCTTGTTCCAGAGAGCTGTATCTGGAATACTGGCTCTGCCCTTCTCTAGGGGAGTGCTGGTAAATGAGAGTTTGCCTCTGTCTTGTGTGATGCCAGGTTTGTGGCTTAAGTGGCATTTTCTTGAATGATACAAGCATTTCTGATCTCACAGTATCTTCTTTTTGAGAAGAGAAGGTAGCAAATGATGTTAACCAGGCTGTTCTTCAGTTATGACACTCCTAGTCGTGGACGATTTGGGTTCCATGACTGAATGAATACCAGACTTTGGGTCTTTGATGCAGTCAGTCTCTTTTCAGTTGTGCCCAGTGACAAGACGAGAGGCAATGGGTGCAAACTGAAGGACAGAAAGTTTCAACTGAATATGAGAGGGCACTTTACTACAAGGGTGACAGAGCACTGCAACAGGTTTCCCAGAGAGACTGTGGAGTCTCCTTCTCTGGAAATATTCAAAATCCTCCTGAATGTGATCCCATTCAATGTGTCATAGGTAACCCTGCTTGACAGGGGGCTGGATTGGATGATCTTCAGAAGTTCTGTCCAGCCTCAACCATTCTGTGATTCTGTTTTGTGTTCAGATATTCATGTTCTCATACATGTTCTCATACTGCTTTTATCTAAAAAAGAAGAAGTGAAAGTGCCAAACATGGTTGGAATGTGACAACTAGACAAACTCTTCAGAAAGTTATTGGCAGAATTGGTGTATCCAATGTGCCGTATCATCGTTTTCAGGAAGTCTCTTCAGCCAATGGTTTGTGAGTCTTAGCTACTTTGAGATGCAGGTAGCTGGTGTGCTGCACCTTTGTATGTGCTTAGATACTTCCCTGCAAGGGGCTCCCAGTAAACAAAGAAAAGGAGATACCGGGGTGGCTGGAACATGACAAGGGGCAGAACGACATGGAATATTTTTGCAATGTGACTTGGTATGAAAGGGGACAAGAGCAAACTAAGGGGAAGCTGTGAACATCATTATTTACTTTTTTTTTGGGTATGGGGAGCACTACTTCTACCATGTTGGGCCTTGGTCTAGGTGGCTTAAACATGATAGAAAGGCTTTGGGAGTTTGCATGCACATGAGCTTGCCTAACTCGCTGTCTTGGGCTGATTGTGGTGGGTCTCTGCAGCAGCTGGATGACCACATGAGCAGAAGAAGAATAATGAAGAAGAATACACATGGAAGAAGAAGAACAGGAAAAAGTGAGCATTACAATTACAGAGGACAAAGCAGCAAACTTACATTTCCACAAGAGTACTTTTGAGTGCCTGCCCATAAATAGGCAGTGGGCAAGAAGTGAAGGGGATATGGAAAAAGTGGTTAACCAACTTGTGGAGTAAGACCACATATACATGTATGTGCACCCACAGTCTGACAGGGAAATAAGGTGGAACAGTGCTGGAGCAAAAATGCCAACTGTACTGTGTCTGCAGAGTGAGGCAGAAGCCAAATTGGCAAGTCAGCTGTGCTATTTAGGTAGGAAGGATTCTGTTTAACCTGTGGAAGAGCTGACTAATATAACACCATCTATGGGATCTTGCTGCCATGCACAATAGATCCGTAGGCATTGTGTGAAAGCCTGTTCACACCCATCTTCTTCATAAAGTGTCTAATCCCACCCTGAGGGATGATGTGTCAGAAACTTGGCAAGTTGAAACTCAGCATTTTCCTAGATGTCCTGTTTGAGCTTGTCTTTCCTGCACGTCATCTCTCTCTTCCTTCCCATGATTTTTTTTTTTATTTTTATTTTTTAAGTTTTAAGGTAAATCTTCCAAAACAATTGATATTTAACATACTACCTCACTCAGCAGCAGCAGCAATGTAGTTTTATAGTCAGCTGGGGTAGTAGGTTTAGAGTAAATTCTTGTGTATATGAAGTATTAGAGGTGTTCATGACCACTTTCAGGAATGCATTAAACAACACAACTAAAATCTGTCATGTGCTGTTGCTTTCATCCTCTTCCCAGGAAGAGAAGGGAATGTGCAGAGGAGTTTTTTGTTTAGAAATTTTTCAAATGATTGCATATACACACATGTTGGTGTCTATTTATGTTAGGGAAGACAAGGTCATAAAAATGTATCTTTACATTTGTTCCTGAAGGTGCAAGGTTTTCTGATGAAGTCTAGTCGTTTTTTGTCTTTGCTCTGGGCATGATCTTGGACAAGTCCTGAAGAAAGTACTTTCCCTTCCATTGGCAAGTTGTATCTCTGTAACAGGCAGTCAATTGGGCTTCAGGTGTGATTGTGGATTGTTGCATTGGTCTTGGACCTTTAGCATGTCTTGTAGATATAGTGGATTTGACTCTTGATGTGGAGCTGAAATATCATAGCCTGATGAACTCCATCTAGAAGGCTTCAGAGGGTGATGGGCATTTTCTGGTAACTTTTATTAAATGTGTTAATTGTGTGAAGAAGACAAAAAGTCAGAAGTTTCAGAGCACTTCAGGATGGATCAGAGGGGGCTAGCCCTTTGACACTTGTATGTTGAGTACTAGTTGGAACAATTGATGGTAAGCCAAGCTATGAAAAGCTCTAAAGTTTGAGATTATGCTGAGTTTCTTGCTTAGAACTGAAGGAAGTGTAAGGAAGCCGTGCCTCCCACAGCACATTCTGCTGGCACCCCAGAAGCTCTTGATATTTTTCAGAAAGTGAAAAGAGCTTTCTTTAGCCTTTCATAAAGGTTGTTCTTTATTGTGGTTGAGACAACAGTTAGAGGAGATGACAGCTTACATATGTCATATGAATGCAGTGTTTTATCCTCTTAAGTCACTGAATTGATAGTTGAAATCCAAAGGCTATATGCTCCAAGAGCTTTGATCTCATCTGCCCTTTTTCTTAATCAGCTAATTATATTTGTAGGGAGTTGCTAATCACTGTTCTCTGTAATTGGAGGCTGAGTGAGAAAAGCCATTAGTATTTGCTAGTGCAGAAATGTTCAAAATGAAGTCATTATTCATGGCTTCACTTAAAATTAATAACCTAATTTTTAAGGAGCTGTGAAATGGGAGCATGCTCCTCCTTAGAACTTGTGAAAAGGAGTAGTTGGAGGCGTGTACAGCATTGTGCTTTCCAAATGCTTTGAAAATTGGAGTGACAATGTAAAGAAGGCTCTTGTTTGGAAGCTGCTCCTCTCCAAAATGCAAAATTCTGTCGCATTTAAGACAGTAATGGAAAAACTAATTTTCGAGTTGGCAAGAGCAGATGTGGTCTCTTCACCATCAAAGACAATGCTAAGTAAAATCAAATATATTAAGCTAAGTACATTTGTTACTAATACACAGACATTTTACTAAATGTTTGTCTTGTCTGGGATTGCAAATCTAATGTAGTTTTATGACTTTACATGTAGACCCAACTTGATTGAATCACTGCTTCAGGAAAGGAGTGTAGAATGACTCAACACTGCTTCTTTGTTCCAAATAATTTTGGAAGGCATTTTCTTTATAAAATGTTGTTGACAAAATAAGTCATGGCTGCTGTGTTTATTTACATAGCAAGTCTACATATTATTTACAGAACGATATGATTTACATAATGTCTTCTTTAAGTAATTTTTTTTTTTTTTTTTTTTTTTTTTTCCCAATCTTGTTACTTGAAAAGACAAATGGTAGGATGAAGGTGGAAATTGTGGAAAATTTAAAAACGAATATCAGGATGTCAAAAGTTAAGAACAAGAGTATGAAAACCTAATTTGAAAATTGCTGTATTCTGCACCTATCAAATAGTTCAGCTTCTCTAAAATATGAATTTCTGTCTAAATGTGGTTATCTAATGTAGGAGAAAATCCAAAATAGGTTGATGCAAAACGTGAGTTTTTCCCTTGATCTATCGCTTTCTAACTATTTGGAGCATCCACAATTTGAGGGATGTGGTAGCTCAGAGCTCTCCCATCTGTTTCTGAGTAGAGTCTTTCAATCTTGCATTAGTTTCTTTAAGCGTGCTGATCAAGTGGGTTAGTATCTGAAGTCCTTCCAGCAGCTTGCAGGAAGAAGGCATGCTATTTTAAACGGAAGGGATTTGCTGTCTTGCATGAATTAAAACATCTGGATCCCTACATTTCTCTGTTACAGTTAGATTGTGTTGGGCTAGTCTTTGGCACATGGCAAGTATGGAGCCATATGGTCTTCGTGCTGTCAGCAAGCCTTTTCAGCACATACCTTAGCTTACCCCCCAGCCTTCTCTGAATGGTAGCTGCTACTGCAGCTGGAAAGATAAATGTTCCAAGAGCTTTCAGGCTGTTGTGCCATTCTTCTTGGAATGGATTAGTTACATTTTTGAGTGGTATAATGTACAAGTCTAGAGCAGAAAGCTGGCTCCTTCATTTCCCATGCAGTGGTCAGAGCCCTAATCCAAATTGGACACCTAGTGTTACTGCCAGATGTGTAGCAGCCCTTTCTGATTTACACTTCTTGTCCGTTGCATCTTGTTTTCTTGTCTCTGTGAAATCTCTGAGTGCTTGGCACAACTTTTAAATATGCTCTAGATGTGTACTTAAATGGAAAGCCAACTGTTTTGGGAATTGTCTTAACTGGAATTTACTTTCTGGTGACCAACAGAAGGATGTTAAAATCACACTAACTTGCTAGTGGATTCTTTTTTTTTTTTGAGTGTTAAGCAGGAACCTTTCCTTATGAGAGTATGTATGATTTATTCTAAAAATACAAGAAATACAAGGATTTTTCCTATCTACTTCTATTATCAAGTATTTCAGAATACTTAAGGAGTTATGTTTTTTAATGTTTAATATTTTTAATGATTTTTCTCTGTTTCTTGATTTCATAGAAGAGTAGGAAGAGTATGAGAGACTCAGAACATCTCTATTTTGGGGTCATAAAAAAACATTTTAAAAACTTTTTTTTTTTTAATTTTTTTTTAATGTTGTAGAAGAAATAACTCATTATTGCTGGAGTTTCTCATTAAATGAATTTTGACCATTATTTTCAGCCTTCTTTTCTGAGTGACAAGTACTGTATCATTTTATTAAAGTGCCGGTTTTTGTTATTGCTGTATTTTTTTTCCCTTCTCACTGCTATGAAGTAACGGAAATCTAAAGAAGTAGTATTCACCACTTAATCTACAGGTTTTATCTTTTAATTATCACAGATCATGGACAATATTAGAAAGATTAAAGAAAACATTGACATTTCAAAACAAATCAGAAAATGAAGTATTCAGAAAATGCTGTTGATAACTTAGCAGAGCAATTTAAGAGCAAAGTTTAAATGTGATTGCCTACTCACTCCTGTCTTATGCCAGCTGGAGTCCTGGTGTACGTTTGTGGCATCAGAAGAGTGGCAGTAATAAACACTTTAGGGAGTTTCAGTACAAAATGAAGAACTGTATACATTAAAGTGACTCTTTTCTATTTATGATTGTAGTGTTTTTTTGTTTGTTTGTATTTTTTTCCCATCTGCATTTGTCTTTCACCTTTATGTTATGCTTGTTGTGATTTTTTTATTTTTTTTAAGTTCTGTAGTTCAAGCATCTACCTCAGTGCATGCTTAGAAGAGCATGTTTTATAGGAAACAGTTTATACTAGCCATTGAAGTTATTAATGCAAAAACCATCGAGTTATTGTTAGATTGGTTAATGTGAATGCTTTGCTTTGAGTTTTGAGATCTGGTTGACTTTAGTGATAGGTTTCCTTCTTACATGAAAGATTTGGGAAAAACTTGTTGGGCTTAGTCCAGATGACCTCACATCTACCTGGAGCCCTTGTGCCACTATTTCCTACTGGCTGGCTTTGTGGTGGACTTGTAATCCTTCCTAATGAGCTTGTTGAAATGAAAGCTTTTAGGCTTTCTTTCAATTGTGATTTGCAGTTACCTTTACAGCATAAGAATTGGGGGTGGGAAGGAATCAGATTGTCGATGTTAGTATTTTCAATTAGATAAATGCTGATGAAACATAAACCATTAGGTTAATGGGAAATTTGTGTGTTTTAATGTAGATCTTTTATTGGAAGAAAAAAAATAGTTCAATCCCTTTTCCAGAGGTGTTTGTTTTTCACAAACAAAAATTTTAGATGTGTAGGCTTCAGATGGCTATCCTAGTCACTTTATCAATGGGGCAGAGACACGGGCAGAGGACAATTTGAGTTATTTTTAGCTGCTGTGCACAGAATGTTTTCCTTTCCTCTTCACTTACATACTTTAGAAAAAAAAATTCTCCTTCTGCTTTCTTGCCAGAGTTGCTACTCTGTGTGCAAGCTCCAGCACCTCGCTTCTCTGTCACCTCAAGGTACCTGTTGCCTGGCTGTGCTACATCAAGCTATTATGTATCTGCTCTGAAAGGAGAAACCTAAATTCCATATCCAGCTGCTAAGCTGTTCCTTTGTTTCAGCCACTTAACCTCTAACAGCTCATTTTATCTCTAATGGAGTGGATAGTGAAAATGTGTGCTAGACTCTTACAAAATAGTGGGCTCTAAATATAAATTATATGTACTATCATTGATTTTTTTTTCCTGATTTTAAGTGAGCTGAGTATTCCCCAAGTTCATGTATTATACATTTTTATCAGTAAGTGTCTGGCTAAGGCAAACATTGTGCTCAGTGTTCTTTTGAGACAGTGTCTTCACAATATTTCGCTGCTGCTACAGAGGTTTCTGGTCAGAACTAACCCAATGCTGCATAATGATGAATTCATGTTATTAAGTAGGAGAACAATAAAAAGTGATGTAAACATGCCTGTGCCAAGCCAGTTGCCTGATATTTACTTTTTTTTTTTTTTTTTTTTAATACTGATCATGCGTTTAGCAGCATACAGAGCCCAGAAAAAAAGAAATGCCAATCTGCTGTCGGAGAATCTAGAGCCCAAGGGAGCATTTAAGATGGGATTCATCTTGCCTAATGCTAAATCTCTATCTCTAAAAGCTTTCTCATTCTGTAAATATTAAAGATGAATTAGGCACATATTTTTAGCAAAAGTGATTAGTTCAGTCTGAGGTACTTTACATATAGACAGGTGAGTTAGGATGAGGTTCATCTGACTCTTCAAAGAAGAAAGTGGTAGTAGCACATCTTCAGCACTTCAGCAGTTTCCTATGAATCAACTTTTTCCATTTTTGAGTTTGGATCATTGGGATAAAAGGCCACTTTGTGCAGAGTTCTTCACTGTAATGCCAGAACAAAGCTTATTGAATCTTGTGTTACACAAGAATTAATAGAATTTAAGAAGAAAGAAGGTAATATGTCTCATTCACCTTCTTACATTACATTTCACATAGGTCCAATATTCTGTTCTTCTGGAATTATGTACTCCACTAATTTAAGCGAGAGCTGGAATGTACAAGAAATTGGCTTCCATATTCATAATATGGAAAATGCCAGCTTAAGTAAAAAAAAAAAAAAAAAAAGTACAAAACTGCTTGGAATCTCACAATCATGCTGTGATACTCCTATCTGATATGGCCTCTCCAATTCTATAGTCTTACTGACTCTCTAGAAGTTGTATTTTTCATCCAAAGAACAAAACAAAATACGCATACAACAATAAACCTTATTCCATGTTCCAGGTACTTTGAATGTTGTTACTTTATCTGTTTATCTGCCAGAAATTATCATGAGAAAAGATTCAACTTTAAATGCCCCAGTAAGGCCTGGCTATATAGAAACTAGTTTTGAAATCATTTAACATATGGTTTCATGTCATGTCCAGTCTCGTTAATCTCTGTATCTTTTGGCTTGGAGTAAAGTAAACTCAAGTGTTAAAATGCAATCTGTATCCCCAAAGACAGTGGTCAGTGTACCACTGGTTTAGTGGAAGAAATAATGCAAACAGCTGTGTCAGCTGAGAGACTTGCCTAGATCTCAATTTCTTTTTAGAGTTCAGTGAACCATGATTTTGGCAGTTTCTGGAAGAATATGAGTAGCTGTTCTTGGAACCTGAATGATGAGTTTTAGCAAGTGAAGATACAGATGTGTGTTTGAGATGGTGTAGCCATCCATCCATCCAAGCAATGGAGCACTGTTCCAGTTTTTTTCATTCTTCAGAGATGTGGAGTTTGTTCAGAGAAACAGACCATACAAAGATTGAGAAGCTGGGGAAGCTCTTCTGGCTGTAACAGCATGAATTATCTCATTGCTCAAAGAAATAATTTTTAATCTGCACTTTTGTTGCTTATGGGTGTAGTGATTTGTATGGGGAACATAAGGGAAGGCAGGCAGTATCTTTTATCAAACAAAGATGGTTGTGAAAGATGGGCAAGATGTGCTCTCAATAAATCTGGCATAAGGGGGTTGGAAATAAAAACTTGTGAGCTGGGTGTTTGTTTGTTTGGTTTTTGATTGTTTATCTGTTAATTTACCAGATCTGGTTCAAAATAAAGAGATGGAGGGATTCTTTTCTGTGAAATGTTCTTTTCCCCTGGACATCATCTTGGCCATCTTTATTGATATATGTACGAGTTCATTCTGATTCTTCCTGATTGGGTGTTTCCACTCACAAGGACATTTGTGCATTAGATGAGCATATCAGGTTTTAGGATGCACACATGTGAGATGCACTCATTCGAAGGATGCCTCTGTGGGAGGCATTAAAAGCTGCAGTTGGAAGGATATGTTGGCTGTAGAAATACCTTGAAGGCTTTTACTTTTGAATCTGAGGTGTTTTTAAGTCTCCATTTGGTATTTATTGGTCTACGGCAGGCTTACGTCTGGTTCTGAGTCTGGTGAAGTTTGGGAGATGGGGTGCTGTTTAAATGCTAGCAGGGGGATTTTTTTTCTAAGATATATATAAAATAGGTGGTTAGCTCTTAGAAAGCTATTGTTCTTTTGCCTACATCAAGTGTAGAAAAGTGCTTCTAGAAAAAAAAAAAAAAAAAAAAAAACACAACTTATTCCTATCAAATTATTCTCTTGCCTGTACTTATAAAATTTAAAAAATTGAAAGGTTCTGTATGCCTGCTGTGTAGGACTGTAGTGTATCCATTTCTCTTGCCACTAATAATGAACTAGTGCTGAGAGGCTACAATGGAGATAGGAAGCATCGTTGCAGCAGATGTACAAATACCAGTTTAAAGCATAATCCTTACTTCGTGAACTAACAATCTAAATAAATGAATCTAAAGGAAAGTGACAAACATCTGATATTCAGAATGGTGGTTTTCAAATGCTATTTGAAATCCTGAATTTCTTACAAAACTTTCCACCAATAAGTATTTTATTATTTTATTTCATACAGTGAAAATAATAATACACTAGCACGTCAGGCACAAAGGAATAGTGTAAAAAGAACATCTGAAGTTCTATCTATTCAACAGACTTTTCCAGTCTTTTTTTTTTTTTTTTTCTCCCAGGGTTTTTTGAATTATGCACTCTGGATATTACTTAACTTTCCCTTGCAGCAGTTTTCCAACTTTGGATATTATGTGACCATAAAGCTGTGCTTTTGGGATGAGATTTTAAGTTTTTCTTATAATTTGTGAGCTGTGTCTTCCTGTGTTCAGAAAGCAGTTAGCATAGTTTGAGAAACTATTGCTTTACATTTGAGGATTTGGAAGTGATTAAGCAATAAAAGCTGCTGTAAGAAACAAACTAGTCTCTTTTCTCATGGTCTAAAACTGTGATCACTTAGAGGGAATTTTTTCAAATGCAGATTGTTTCTATGACTACTACAACACATCTTTCAATCTCCAGCTAAGGCATTGTAAATTATCCTTGCATTAAGGTCATTCATCAAGGTGAAGAAAGTGAAGGATGACTGTTTTTTTCCTCCCTTGCTCTGAACTGCATGACACAGGATATTGTTAAGGCATGGTAGGAAAAATGCAAAAGCAGGCTTCTGTTTGCCTGCAGAAGTGCTTCAAGCAGTTGTGAGCTCTTTAAACTGATGTGTAGGATTCTGGTAAATCAAAATTTCAGATCTTATTGCTCAAAAATAAGTGTGGTGATTGATTTTGCATGTTGTTTTTGTTTTTTTTTTGGTGGTGGTGGTTGGCTGTTGGTGGTGGTGTTTCTTTTTTTTCAGATATCCAAGGGACTGATGTTGAAAAGGGTAGTCATTGTCCATACAAATAGTGAACACGTTTTTTTTTTTCATGCATATGACTCAACTCATGTAGAAGAGCAATAAACGGTAGGAATCAATGGTATTAGATTAGGGACACAACTGCAACATTAGATCCATATCAAGGTTCTGAGGCCATCCACTGCTTTTGCTTTGGGTGCACTGGGGCAGATAAGACTTGGTGCGGCAGAGTGAATACAGCCATGTTGCTGCGGCGGTTGTATGAGCTCCCAGAAGCTCTTCTAGGAGGGAATGGTGTTTCCTTTCTGTCCTGGTTCCATGTGCTCCCTTCTTCTGATGCTTGTCCTGTCAAGGAAACAGTAGTACCTGTGCTGTGACTGCCACATATCAGTATGTGCTGGGATGTGTGAAGAGGCAAAGTGCAGTGGAGGTTTATGTCCATGATGAATCAAGAATAACCCTGGTCTTCAGAAGCTATTGACTGACCAGACAAACTTGATATTAAATAAGAATACTGTGCTTGTCAGAATACAGGTGGTTCATGGATCTGTGTGCATGTGTTCTGTGATTGTAAAGGGCTTCTTTGAAGAAGCTGCTCTTAATTAGGCTTAGTAACATTATAGACATCCCTTAAACGTATGCTTGAATGATCTAAACTGAAGCTGTTCTCAATAATGGCTTGTTGAAAGGAAAGGGTAATCCCTGAAGACCTGTCCCAGACTGCTTAGCTGGGAACTGCACACAAAAAGCCCAATTGATTTCAGTGCTGTGCACAGCCCACGTACAGAGGGTGCATGCAGTTTCCTAAGGCTACAGGTCAGTACTGATCTATGGAAAATTTTGCTAGAGTATCTCTGTAAGTTTTGGTGTTTGGGACTCAGACAGCAAAGCAAACAACAGTAATGTCAGTAGCAAGTACGTATCTTGAAGTAAATCATACACATTTTTAACTTTATTTAAAGAATTCATGTATATTCCTTTAATGATATCTGAATATATGGTAAATAGCTGCTTGTATTGCTTTCCAAAATCGCTTCTGAACTGATCAAGTTCAGTCAGGTGTAAATGTTCACATGTAGTTCTAAAGTTTATGAGGAAAAAGCTTCTGAGTCAGATTTGCATAATAGGTCGGTTAAAAAAAAAAAAAAAAGTTGGTGCATTATCTCAAGTAATATTATTCAGTTAAACACAAATGTTCAATACTAATTGAATTCCTTGAGCAAAAGCAAAGAATGGGCTTGTATTGTGTACTTGTGTACTGATTCAGCCATCACTAACTGCATAGTCACAGCAGGGAGACATATTTTACAACAATTGAAAATACAAGAAAGAAAACAAAAAAAATAAATGCCTACTGGTTTCAACTGTATCCAAGAAATTGAGTTTACACTGAGTTTTTCCAGGTTTACTCATCTTTTCAAACAGTTAGGTTTCAAAGGTATATTGGCCCCTCAACAGGTGTATAATCATTGCTCTGTACACTGATAGCAGCATTTGTAAATGAGATGAAAATCACATAGTTCATCTGCATCTGTACTGTGCCAAATATAGCTCAAGATTATCATTGTGTTTGGTGGGGTTGGGTGTGGTAACAGCTCTTATTCTGTCCTTAGAATTGCATTTTTCAGAGGCTATGCTTGTCTCTTCTTTGAAGGAGCAGGACTGAGGGTAAGTTCTGGACAGAGGAAACACTCCACTAGCCTCAGCAGTTAATGGGAAGTTGGTGGAAGGACTTATAGCCTGGAAGAGGATGGGAGGTGAGGTGGGAGCAGGCTAATCTTAAGGAGCTGAAATAGCAGGTATGGAGTCTTTACTATGTGGGGCCTGCAAAAGAAGAGAAATGATGTGGGTTAACAAGACTCAAGCGGTAAATGAGTAGAAAAACTGGGGTAGAAGAACTTGGGGCACTGGAGTTTCTTCTGACAACAATTTTGTAAATTTTTTGTGTTAAGTATTTTTGAATTTCAATTTCAAATATGTTTTGATTTTTTCTATACTAGTGAATTTTTGTTTTTTCCAGCCATAAGTTAGTTAATACCTGAGCTAAAGGCATGTCTACTAGTATTTTAAAGTTGTAGATTTTTGTTGAATAAACATATTATGCTTTTGTAAATGTAAGTACTTTTAGCCAATAGAACTATATACTACCACTCTGTAGGGTCACATTTGGCTCTCTTCATGACAAGCAGGCTACATATTTTTGTCCCTCTTCACATACTCACAATTTGCAGGAGAAAACAAAACTTGGGCTTTCCTGTCTCTCCAACAAGGAAGGTATTGCTGAGCAGATAAGACTTTTGGAAGATCTTTCAACTACTGCAATATAAAAGGAAGTCAAAAAAGTGTGCGTGCATGGTTGTTTTTGTTTTGTTTTGTTTTTCTTTCTTTCTTCCTTGCCCGTCTGTATTTTAACTCAGGACAGCTAAGCAAGAACACTTTTGCTAATTCAGTATCAAGGGTGCCAGTGATCTCACACATGAGAAAAATCCACAAGTTGTTTCATACAAGTGACTCAAAGAATTGTAAAAGTTCTGAAGCGCGATATATGGCATAGGGAGTAGTTTCTATGGAATGTAACTTTTAAACGAATGTGTCAGGAACTCAGTTCATTGATTACAGTTGTACTGAGAAGGCACAACCAACTGGATTCACTTGGGTTCTGCAGCTCTTCTCAAAATCTGGGTATCTTGGAACAATGGTTGGCAAAACAAATATAAACTAGTGAAGTCAGTGAGCACTGAATTTAGTAAGCTAAATTTCTGGATAGAAACATTTTCCTTCGTACCTCACACTTTTATCTGAAATCTTACTCCAGGAAATACTTACTTGATTTTTGAGGATACAGAAAACATTTTCATTATTTCCTTGTAAGATCATGCTGCAAAAATTTTGAGATCTTGATGTTCTTTTTACACATCTGCAATCACTCGTGTTTTTTTTTTCATACAGTTCTCAGATCACTGCCTACTAATGACAGTTAGTTGAACTAAAGAAATAGTGACACTTTAATTGTATCTGCTTTCATCTCCTGGAAGTTAACTGTTCTCCACCACCCTGCTCATGCATCTTGCATCTCTTCTCATGTTCTTGTTGCAGGAGCCTTCTGCTCTGCACAGCTGCGTGGGGTCATCTGAAAGCAATCAGTCTTTTCTTTTGATGTTGGGAGTTTTTTTATTTTATTTTATTTTCTACTGTTTGATAATGCTGTTCAAGGAGATACTAAACATTAAAGGAAGAGTAAAGACAGAAGAACAACATCTTGTGTGAAGACTGGAGAAGGTAGCAGGGACTGTGCTGGGCCTGCAGTGGAGTGAGGAATGCCTGTGGACTGGAACAGTTGGGCATTCTGCACTTCTGTTATCTGCAGCTTTTATGCAGTGAATTAATGAGTTTAATTCTTGTCATCTGCTTATCTTCTGTTAGCTTAATTGCTTGGCAAGGGCTTTTGTTTTACTCCATATTAACTGCTGTCGGGGGTTTGCATTGCAAACATTACATTTATTAATGTTTTACATTATTAATTTGTTTTGTCCCCAGTCTCATAAGCTAAGTTGAAGCATAAGAAGCAAAAAGGGCTTTATAACACTGCCAGGTTGAGTTATCTTAGTTACTGATAACATTTGAGTATTACTCTTAGCATAAAGGCAAATTGGAAGAAAACATCATAGCCTGTTTCCTGTAAACTAATTTACAGATTATTCCTCTGAAGAAAACCTGACTGAAAGGGTTACGTGCGCTCACAGTTGGAGCTGATAAGTGGTGGTTTTGCCATTTTATATACTTTGTGACACAAAAGTCCAGATGATCCACAAAAATAAGTCTAAAGTATTTATTAGCATTGCAGATGTCTGTATCTTCAAAATGACAATTTATAAGATCCCGCTAATTAGAAGCATAATTTAAAATCTATGAAAATGACCAGCATAGTATGGTTTGAACTGTTTTCTTCTTCTTACTGTAAATTTGCATGCAAAACAATTAAGATACAATCATGGCCAAGGGCATTTACAAGTGCCTTCAGGTCATAATGTCCCTTGGGTATGAATGAGTTGATATCTCCCAGTTTATACAACTGGGAAATATTGAAGTACAATAAGCTAGAGCTGAGAAAAGCTGTCTAACGTGAAAGATGGGGAATGTAAAACTGAGGTCTGCCGTCTTGTAAGTGGGAGTGAACAGCATGTCATCCGTGAGGCCTCAGGGATGTCAGGTCCTCATGGTAGAGGTTTTCATACAGACCCTCTCCACTGTTAAGAAGTCTGTTAGTTCAATACTGTTGTGTGCTTCACAAAGGCGAAGGAATGGGCTTACTACTGGCCTGCTATGCCCAGGCATGGAGTACAGTTCACATGGTAAACCTACACATGGGAATGCCAAAATGGCATGGGAGATAATGATATGACTTAAGCTGTCCTGAGACTGCTGCTGATTAAATATTGCTAATCTTCATCAGAGCTTTCACTGCATGCATTTTGTCCTTGAAGACCTTAGAGAGTTTTCTGCAACAAGATATACACGTTATGATGCACTGCTCTAATTCATCATGATCATGACTTGCCCATAATGCAGGCATGCCTCCCTACCTCCTTGTTTTTTGTTTGTTTTGTTTTGTTTGTTCACTAATGCTAGCTGTTGGTGATGTTTAACGATGCTTAATTACTTTTTGTTGATCCTGTCAGGAAGTTTCCTTGGGCTAGTGCAGACATTTCTAATCCAACTATTTAATACTGGCTCTTGGCAGAAAGATATTGAAAATATTGGAACAGTATGGAGAATCCAAGTAATAATACATAACAGTTTTAATGCTTACATTTTGAAGATATTGGAAGAGGATGGAAATTCAAGTAATAATACGTAATAGTTTTAATGCTTAATCAAGCTGTGCATTTTAATTTACATATATTACCTGAAAAGCTAATGTAGGCTGACACTGACTGGCAATGACAAAAATTAGGTTCAGTTCCTAGAGGTCCTCTGAAAATTGTTGAATAGCTGACTTCTCTGGGTAGGGACATCTGAAATTCTGGGAGAAAAAGCTATGATGTTTCTATGTGATCAGTGAATCAGATTTATCCACTGATTAAAAATGGGTTAGTAAACGGGTTTTAACAGAACAGTTTATGGAGCACAGAGCAGGAGAACTAATGCTGGTGAGGCAAGAGCAATTCCCAGGTTACATCAGCTGCTTCCTCTCCCACTCCTGTCTGTGTCAGTATTGGGTCTCCTGGGGCAGTACCTCCAGCATCTATATGGCTTGCCTGAAATTATTTTTCATTCCCAGGCTGTTGTGGAGCACAGGAATCCCACTGGTTGGCAGGCTGATCTGTTGCCCCTGTTGATCTGTTGCTGTCAGTTCTGGGGACTATGCAGTTTATCCCAGCTTTAAATAGCTGCTCTCAGTCTGCAGAGGAGACTGGGCAGTTAGCTGTTGCCTACTGCCCCTTAAACTTGCCTGTGGTTGAGGCATATACTGCTTTTGGACTTGGACGTAAGCTGTAGCAATTCCCAGGATCCTTACCCACAAAAAAAAAAAAAAAATGTCTTGAATGATTCTTTTTATTTATTTACTTATTTATTTTGAAAAAGAAACAACAACAACAACAAAACTTCTTGGAGTCTGTCCATCCAGGTTGACTTGCTTATCTTAGCCTTGATGTTTACAGGTGCATTGCCTACACATTTTGCAGTGTAATCAAAACATTTATGTTTATACCAACCTTTAAACTTAGATAACCTTAACAGATATGCTTCCCAAATTTCACAGCTCATTCATGTCAAGAAAACCTGTTTAGGCCTGAGTAATTAATTGTTTCTGTCCAGTTAACTCTTATTCACCAGCAAATACTGACAAAATGACTGTTCTCCTTTGAACCTAACTGCTTGGCATTATATTATCAAGGCGGAACAGCTTTGCCTTTGGCTGCAAACAATATATAATTTTTAAAACATTTTCTTTACTTTCTTTTTCAGAGAAATTACAAGAATTTTATGGTCTTTTGTAGTTTTGTAGGAAAATACATGTTCATATATGAAATATTATACACATATACCCCTCTTGCATGCCCTGTGTTATGTACATATGCATACACATTCTGTAGTATATATTCACATGGATATCTCAAGTGAAACGACTGCAAAAGCTATGCAAGATAAATCATATCACTGTTCATTGCTTATATTCTGGCCTGACAATGGGGATGAGTTTTAACACTGACTGTGGCTGCTGTGAGGCTTCACTGTGTGTGCTTAGCATCACATTTGGTGGCACACCTCTAATCTTGTACACATGTAACTCTTATAGCCAAGTAAGTGTAGTTACAGTCTTAGGATACGAACAATCTCAGTCTTAAGTAGTTCTATGCAGTTGTTGGTTTATTTATTTTTTTATCTTCCTCACAAAATTGGAGCCCCAATCATCAGGAATACAAACGATTTTGTAATGATGTATTATCTTAAAAATAGAAGAATGAAGAAGAATGAAGGGAAAAAAATTATAAATCTGTGAAAACCAATAAGGACCAAAGTAAAAGCTTTCATTCAAAATCAAATATGAATATCCATTCTTTCAATTTAGAAACAGAAGCATCTAGTTCTTTCTCCTGTGTATTGGAAAACTGGAAGTGTTATAGACTTCCCCCAGTTTTCACTTGAAGTATATGTTTTTTACCTGTACTACTTCTTGGTCAGTTTATCAAGGCTTTGAGTCAAGTAGATATTAATTAAAAATATTTCTGGAAATAAATAATAATACAAAAAATCCTCTTAAGCAATTTAATCTGAATACATTATAGTTTCATAGTTGATTGCAAAATACATTGAGCAAAACCAGCCAGAAAAGAGCTGGTATAGTATATTTAAGGTATATAAGAAAGTAGCATACAGAAAAATCTCATCATATATATCTTCTTTATTGATGAGAAAGAGAGAATAGTAGATCGAACTCTTTAGCTGCAATGTGGTTTTACATATTTAAGTGATTAAGCTTCTAGCTAGTGTGATTAAGCCTTACCTCTCTATATTAATCATCATAGTGAGAGAAACGATTTTTATTAAAATAATTTAAATAGAAATTAGTATCAGCCTTTTGTTGGGGGGATCATTTATAACATATTTATTGACTTTCATAATTATAACTTATTTAAAGGTTTTATAATGTTGTGAACAATTCAGAGGGCTATTAATGGTCCTGTTGTCTTGTAAAATGAGCATCTGAAATGTTTTCTTTTTTCCTTTTAAAATGTCACGAGAATACACAATAGGCTGGACTGAAGCAATAACACAGCCTGGAGCCAGACAGACGGAATCCTGTGTTTAAGGATAAAACTAAAGTTTATTGTCCACCTTATCCTTGCTCTTCCTGTACCGGAGAGCACAGATAAGACATTTCGAAGCCCTCTTCAATCTATCGAAAGGTGGCAGCCATTCATCAGGATCTTACCTTTTATTTGTCACAATAATGATCTTGTGATACAGTAAGGAAACTCATAGTTTGATGCTTGTGCATTTGGGTTGACTTTAATTAACTGTGCCAGATTGCTGGGTCAAAAGTTAGAGTGCCTGCACACTTTTCTGTAAACCTAAGATAATGTCATTCTGATCTTTCTTTTTGTGTTATCTGAATAGCGTGATTAATTTTCTGATAATGCAACAAAGGGAAAATGCTGGAATCTTTTACACGAAATGACATCTTGTAGCTGCCTGCAAGTAAGAATGTGGTTTGAGTTAAGTTCCTAATTAACACACAAAAAATCTGTTTTTCTCCTGGAATATCTCTTCTTTCATCTAAATATGTGTGGAGGCTGCCTTTATCAAGGCAAGGAAGTTTCCGTTTCATGACTTATTTGTGAGGATAAGGCCCTTGTTGTCAGCAGGGAAGCCCAAAACTTTGCTTTTATTAAAGTGTTTCTCAAACTCAAGTCCTTCAAAGAAAATATTGTTTCACTGTGCAGCTAATGGAGTAGTCAGCAACATATTTCAGATTGAAATAATAGCTACTAGAGTTAATATTTCAGAATTTTCTCTGTTTTGGAATGGACAAAGCATCTACAGGCACACTAAAATGTTACTTAAATTTATTTGCTTGGAAAAAAATACACTCAACTTCTAGGCAGTTATATTTAAACTGACAGATATGATTGTAACCCAGGTGAAATGAGTTGTGGGCTACTCCTGTTTGTCAGTGGTTGTTGAATTCATGTTTTGAAATGCAAAATTTGGTCTGTGCTCCACACCTGTATTTTAAGGACAAATGTCTCTGTGTAGTAAACAATATAAAATACTTCCCAGTAATCCCGCAGTTGAGTAAAACAGGATGACTGGGTTTTAGTAAGGGAAGTCTGTGGAGATTTTGGATTTTGCAAATTCAAGTCTCTGATTCTTTCCTTATCATTGTCTCATTGCTATCTTTCTCTTGCTGTATTTCTGGAGAAAGGCTATGAACACTTCTGCCTGTCCTCAGACAACTTTGTAATGAATGGACAGAGTGTTTGAAAATCTGCTGTCTACAGGTCAAATGAGTTATCTCTCTGCCAGAATTTGCTTGTGTTTGAGATGTATATTCTTGATGGCAGAAGGATTTCCTCTCTTCCTTGATACTGTCTAACTTTGCCTTTTGTCTTTGATCAGTGGTTTTAGGGGAGGTGTCTTTTTTTTTTTTTTTTCCCTAGTCTGGAAAGATAAATTTTCTTCAAGCTCACTATTAATCTGGTGCTTTCAGGATGGAGGAGGCATGGTCTTTGAAATCACCCTTCATAAATGAAACCTTAAAAGCTCATAAATATAAGCATTAGTCACAATTGGATCCAAATTCTAGTTTGGACAGACTATTTTTTATCTGTGTTATTTTTCCCTGGGTGCAGAGTTCTTCCCTGTTTCCCCACACTGCATTGTTTTGGGGAGCCACGTAATCTGTTGAGTGATGAAAATTTTGAATTTCTACACCAACCTATAAAATTTTGTTAGCGTATCACCTAATATAAAAGATTGTTTATGCTTTGTCTCCCTCAGTTCTTGACTATTGAAGTGGATTTGTTTACATGTTTAAATTTCTTACACACACAGCTCTACTCATCCTGTTCCAAATATCTTCCTCAAAGTCACACTTTCTTTTTCAGAACATAAATGAAAACTGCTTTATTCTCATTTCCTTCATTAAGATACTTCTTACATATTGCAAAGGAAGGTGCGAATTTCAGCTAAAATTAAAATAGTTTATTATTTTTTCTTTAATCTATAGCAGTTTGTTTTGCAAATGGTGACTAATTATATTCACCTCCTTAACAGAATTCCCTAATAAGATAGAAAAAGGAGGGAAAAAATCAATTCATTGACTTGCTTCTCATTTAGTGGCACATTCATCTAAACATATGATTAGTAAAGATTAGTTTTGGGTGAGGATAAAAGAAATTCTCAAGTTAACATGGAACTGAGAGCTCCTTCAAGAAAGGGATTGTTTTATCATGTAATTCCCTACCACTTTGTCCCTTCCCTTAATATTCTTGGTAAGTGTTAAGAAACATTCAAAACCTTATTTTCTTGGTAGTCATGCCTGGTGCTCCTTTCTGAAGAGCACTGTTCAATTACCGTGTTTTATTGTCAGAATTCCAAAAAGCTCATTTGTGGTTTAGGTTTTAGTTCCTACATAGGTAATGGGGTGTATGCCATAGGTAGGGGTGTCACTTGACTGTCAAAACAATGAAAGACTACTATGGACAGGTTACTTTTTTTTTTTTTTTTTTTTTTTTTTTTTGCCATAAACTAGCAAAGATCACATGGGGTTCAATCCTGATTTCACTGATGCTAATGCCAAAGGCTAGACATTAGAATATGACCAAAGTTACATTCCAGCACTGTGTGTAACCATCATCGTGAAAAGACTTAGTATATTTAATTTCACTTGATGCAAATTAAAAACAACAGATTAATGGATTTAGGATTTACATTCCTTCAAAGACTGTAAATTCCATGGTGAGTCTCTCCCCAGTAGAAGCTGGGAGGATGTATTGAGGAAAGTAAGCCTTTGCTTTTCTCCTGCCTTCTTCCTTCAGCTCTGGGTACTGATCAGTTGCAGCAAGGATGTTGAGATTGATGGACCTTTGGCTTCAATCAACTCTTTTTTTTTTTTTTTTTTTTGTGGGACAGCTTTGTGTTTGGTAGGGTTTTGGGTAAATCACAGTCTGTAGCAGTCAACCTCCTACTGATGACCAGGGTGATGACCATCCGTTCCTGACATCCTACTGCAGCAGCCTGACTTCCTGCTCCAGCTTTTCCTCAACTGTGTTGGCATATTTAAACCCAAAAATCTGTTTTCATTCTGTAACCTTATGATAACCTTGAAACGAATGGTTTTTCTGTAAGCCACTGTTTCCAGTGCCAAAGGATTAAATTTTCCTTGTTAACCTCACAGGATGTCTAGGTGGGTGTGTTTTTTTTTCTGTTTTGTTTTCAGTTGGGCTTAAAAAAAATCAATTTTATTTCTTGGGAAAATACTCAAAAGTATTAACAGTTCTTGTTCTCTTCCTTGCTACCATGTTTGATGTAGACTGCTTTTTAAGGTTCAATAGTGAAGATAACCTATTCTAAGGGTTATTTTTTCTGGATGAGGCTCCTGTTTTGCATAGTGTCTGTTTTGTATTTAAATAGTGTTTAAAGCCTATTTCAGATAAAATCAGGTACGGTGACTTCCTTTGATTGGAAAGGCTACGTGCAAATTATCCGTTATGTTCAGCTAAGCCCAATGTGCCTGTACAAAGAGTTTTGAAATGTAAGAGCTCTTATATCTCTCCAGCTCAACTTTGACTGCTGCTACTGGTATTGAAGTGGACTGTTTAGTCAACACAAAGGAATTTTGCCTGGCAATAACTGGAGAATGATAAGCAGCAACAAAGATTTTATTATATATTAGATTTGTTGTAAAGATTTTATTTTATATTAGATTTGTTGTTTAGAAGCCAACTTTGAAAGAATCCTAGTGGATTTTGTTCAGTGTTTGCTAACTTCAGTACTTTCATTAAGGCTGATGTTTCACTGATGTCACTCTCCAGAATTATATCAGACAGAGATAAGCCAACGGGACTGTCATGATACAGTGTTAGCCATTATGGAAGATGCACCAGAAAAGTTTTTCAATGCCCAGCATCTGTAGAAGTAGTGCATTTTACTTGCATAGCTGGCTTCTTGTTAATTCTCTTACAGAAAATGATAGCGAAGAAGTAATGGCACCAATTAGAGATGAAGCTGATTTGACTTAGTGTCTTGTCACTCTACTTAAAATACAAAAAAAAAAATCCTCCAAAGTTGTTTATAAACCATGCTTTTTTATTCGTTGAAAATATTCTCCATTCCAAAAACATGAATGCCTGTTAAATTATTCTCCCAGTTCACATACTAGGTTAGAAATTGCCACATACAGTACAGTGAAATGTTAATATCAAGATCAAGATGGATGACGGGATGTCTGAATTACAGAAGCAGGAGTATTGTTTGTCTATATTGGGATATCTGAGCTGTCATGTCCTGTTAATTGATGTATGAAAGATGGTCTGATGGGCAAGTACCTAGAGCAGAAACAGCAAAACATAATTAAGAGAGAAGTGGATAGTTTTAGGGGTGTATATCATAGTTCACTAGACTGTTACTATGAACATCTGTTAGAGATTTCAGCATTGCCTTCTGTAGGCTTTCAGAATGGCTAGGTAGCCAAATATGCTACCAGATTTATAATGTTTTCTGAAGCTTTAAAACACTATATTGACACATTTTAGGTCATAATGAATAACAACCTACATATATTGAAGGGTGCTCCAGCTTTCTTTTCTTAAAATAAATTTTATTTTTTAAGAAGATAACGCTTACTATATGAAGATGCAGTGAAGATATGGTCTATTTTATTGAATCTCAAGCTAAATTCTATTTGCCTTCAATTGGAAAAGGGACCAGTTTTTCTTTGGGAGCCTGGGGGGAAGCTTCTTGAAAATCTTCATCGGTTTAGAGCTGTATTTCGCAGTTCATAGAATCTACTGAAATCAGAGATGGTTACTTTAACCCTATGACAGATGGAGCCAGGATGTCTGTGCCATCAAAGAGAGCAAAAATGAAATGTGAGTGAGCACAGAAGTCAGTAAATATGAGAGTAATTGGAATGGGCATGCTGAGAGGGTAAGGAAGGATACGTTGCTGTCACTTTTTTCAGCCATCAGCTTTGAAGCCAGCTACTGGTCTGTGTAAGTGACCTCTCCAGCCTAAGCTGGAAAAGGTTAGAGGGTTATATAAATGCACTGCTCTATATAAACCTTTAAGGGACGCCTCTCCAGAGTGTTTTTCATGATGACAGGACAGATATGCTCCTTGCAGAGGATGGACTAGATGATTTGAATTGATCTCTACTTCTGAAGATATTTTTACAGCTTGACCTTGGTTATGAGATGGAGTTTGCAATCTACTTCAAGTGTTTCCTCTCTCTTCTGCTATTAAGTACAGTCAACTGGGTAAAAAAAAAAAAAAAAAAAAGGCTTGATAAAATACATCATTAAATTCTGCATCTTTGAAAGGCTGAATATTACTCATTGTTAGAAAGACAAGACAGTTAAGATGGTGATGGACAGAACTAAGGCTGTCAGGTTATAAGATCCTTCTCCAATAGTTAAAAGGATATTAAACCTAATTACCTAGTCTGTGATACTCCCATTACAAAGCTGTTCCAGAGATAGCCTTCTAGTTTCCCAACTAAGTTACTTTATAGCCCTTCTGTCATCATTATCCTTTGGCTTAAATAACTTGTCTTTCTAGGATTTATTGCTGCAAAGTGTTTTTTTTTTAACCCTCTGAGTTTTTGTTTTGTTCAGTAAGTCAAACAAGGCAAGTTTGCTTGTTGTTTTTTTTTGTTTGTTTGTTTTGTTTTTTGTTTTTGTGTGTGTGTTTTTGTTTTGTTTTGTTTTTTCTTGCAAAACTGAGAACTTGGGCCAGGTCTCTCTAGGTAAGGAAACTGGACTAAGATAAAGTAGTGATGGATTAGAAAAATCAGAAACTAGAACAAGCTGAATGAGGTGTACTGGAGACTGTCTTGTAGGTAGCAAGTAAAAGCTGCCATATGATCTACTCCACCTTTCCTTCATACAGGTGTAGCACTGAAGGTGGGGTGTATGCCAGCCACCATCAACAGGTGTCAGTGCACTGGATCTATGCGTTAGAGTCAAATGTTTCCAGTTGCAGCAAATAAGTTGGCTCACTTTCCTTTGTGTGCAGGAGCTGCATGAATAGATGGTGATGTTTGTGGAGAATGAAAAGGCAAATTGCTTAGAGAGATCAGATCTGGTAAAGGAGGAACATGACTGGCAGCAAGCAAGAGGTTAGGCTACCTGGAAATACTTGCTAAGGAAAATTTTTCTCCCTCCCTGACATCAGATATTAAAGATATGCAGTGAACATATGCCTGTCCCTGTCCACATCCTCAGTCCTTCCCAGCATAAGAATGTGCTTAGCAATGTAGGTCCCCTCCCAGGCCTCTCCCCTCCTGCTCTGAGGACTAGAAGTACTAACAGGACTCATCAGGCAGGCTCTCCATGCTGCAGCTGGATTTCAGCTGTCCATTTGCACTTGTTTGGCTGCTGCCAGCAATATCTTGATTAATATATGAGTGCTGGCTAAAATTACAGCTTCCACATTTAATTAAAATTGATTACTGCTTTAAGAGCTATTTAATAAGAGAAGCAAAAAAAAAAAAAAAAAAAAAGGGGAGGGAGGGGGCTAGAAGGTTTGGCTCAACTACATGGGTTTCATATATACAGCCTTGCTCATGATGAGCAGAGACATTGTTCCCTGTAGGCTGGAGCTTGAGGGTTTTATTTTTCTTTTCAGCCTATCAGTTTTGAACCTTTAAAGTTAGACTGAACGAATGTTTATTTTTCTTATAGAACTTCACATCTCTTGTACTAAACAAACATATTAAACTTGAGGCTATTTCACATGGTGAACTTCTTGAATTATCAGCAGAACAGTATGAAAGATCTCCACTCCTGTCCTGATAACAGTGATAGATGTGAGACCCTAATGAAATGCCAGCTATCTATCTTCCTCTTTGTGTCAAGGAAACAGAGTGCCCCAGGTCAATTCTGAAAGTTAAGAACAAAGCAAAAAGTAATTAACTATTCATTACTTGTGCTTGAAAAAATAATTTGTGATATTTTTTGACAGAAGAAAAATGTATTTAAAAACAATGCTCAGGATACAAGACCAGTTGCCATATATTATATTAATTGTTTTGGGTGAGGGAACTGAGGGGGAATATAAACTTGTTTTTTGTGCGTGTCTGTATGAGTACAGTTATTTTACATTTTACAGAAAGATATATTGCCATGTACTTTTCCATGAATCTTCATAGATTTATTAAAAAAAAAATAAAGTTTGATTGCCGAAAGAGCAGTGAAGTGAAGAACTGACTATTGAATTCATTACAGTTTGTACTAGAAGACTTATTAAGAAACAGCTAGTGTATCTCTATAAATTCAGTGCAAAGCTATTGGTTTTATACCCACAGTAACAGCATGTTGAAAAAAACATTACTTGGCTGGATTTTTAGCTTAAGGTAACAAACTGTGTTCATGCATAACAACAATAATAACATAATAACAATAGCACTACAGAACTCTTGAGTTTTCCTCTATCCTTTACATGCCATAATCTGCCTGTTGTTTTTTGATGGAACTGTGAAATTTATTCCCCAAATCCATTTTGATTCAGTTCCAAATAAGAGATTTTGAAAACTGAAGGATAAGCAGTATCATCTTTCAACCTCCTTCATTCTGTGGATCTCTCAAAGACCAAAATGATGTGAGAATAAATGCATTAAGAGGGACCTATTTAAATAATACATAGCTGTGCTGAACTCTTAAAAAGCTAGAGGTGCTTGTGAAAGAAATGTTCCCCTGAAGTGATTTGCTACATATACTGTCTAGTGTATGTTTATCTATTTTCCCCTATCAAGATCATTTCTTCATCTCTGAATCCATTTTATCACAGCTAACCATTACAAAACTGGAGTTTTTATGAAAATGAGGTATGATAATCTGGTTCACAAGGACCAGGTGAGACCACACCTTCTGAATGTAAAGAACTAATAACTTGTATAGGGATACACTGATAAAAGGCAAACATGCCTTTACGTGTTTAGATTTAAGGGTATGGATGGTATTTGAACTCTGAACATTTCCCACCACCTGAGCTGGCTGCTACCTCTCCTCAGTTGAAATGTGGCAAAATAAGACTAAAGATGGCTTGAATTAACTAATTCTACTTTGTGTTGTAACCCAGCAGGCAACTCTTGTGTCTCAGCTCTGTGTTAAACTGTTCTGCAACAGCCAGACTGTACCAGAGGAAAGGCATGAATATGTCCTATTTAAGCAGTGAGTGATTTTTAGAGGCCTTTAGTTTGCTGTGGACAATAGAAGCTTCAACAGTTACCTGGCAGGCTTTGTTGTCTATTGTAATGATTGTTACTTTTATTTTCCTTACATGAGCTCCTTAAGTCATTTTATGCATAATTGTGAAGACAACTTCAGTTGTTAAAGTGGGGAGCTCCAAATGGAGCTACTCCGAAACAGATAAAAACATCACTGGTATTCCAGTCTTACTGAGTGTTGGAAGAAATCTCCTTCAGGAGTCCGATGTGGATTAGTGTTGTGGATCTGCCCCTGAAGAGGAGAGAGGCTTTATGTCTTGCAGTGTCTGAGGGAGCTCTGCCAAACATTCAGACGGTGTCACTTTGCAGTCTATTATTGTGTTGCTTCACATTTGATAACTGTGAGGGCAAGGGGGGAAGAGTCGTGGACTCACAAAGCTTCAATAGCTTTAGCAGCATGAAAAAGTTGGAATTTAAATTTTTGAGACAGTTCTAACTCTTCTGAAGCTCTGCCCCTGTAATAAAGATTACTCTGTTGGGGAATTCTGCGTATTGCATTCACACATCTTTAAGTCAGTTCGGCAGTACTGCAGCTGTGTCTGAGGAACTCTGAAGGTGAAACTAAGTCCTTTTCTGTCTGAAATCTTAGGTGTGTCGGGCTTCCATTTCCCATAGATGCAAGAACAACTTTCCTTTCCCTGGTGACAAAATTATGACATCCTAGATGTGTAGATGTGTGTTTGTTTGTTTCTGTTTTTTTTTTTTTTTTTTTTTTTTTTTTTTTTTTTTTGTGGGATGGTATTTAAAGTAAAACTTTGTGCCTATGGTACAGTACTAAAGAGAGGGTTCCCAGGAAGGGAGCATAACTTCACTAGATATAAAGTGCTGTAAAGGACACTTTCACAAAACTTCCCCTGATCTGGGTAGCACACAAACTGTAATTCCAACCAACAGATGAATCCCTTGGATACTGTTGTGGCATGCACAACATTACATAAATACACCACCTAATAAATTGGGTGTGGGAATAAGATCTGGAGAGAAAAAAAATCTGAATTCACAGGGGGAGGGGATGTGGAGGTAGGTTATTTGACATACAAGCAATGTGCTAACGAGGAGCTAAAATCTCCATAGGTTCTGCCCCTTCTTTCTACTAGTGAATTCATGCCTGTGGCAATAATTTGAGAGATCCTGGGATTTTAGCCTGAGAGTGAGCTGCCTTTTCCTGTTCTCTCATTACTGACTCTATTTGTGTGCCCTTTGCCATAAGGGGGGTGAGGTGCCCTGCTGTATCTTGGATCTTTCCACAGATTGGTTTTGTACGTGGATGTTGTCAAAGTATTCTGCTATTTTGGCAACATCCTCATAACCCAGTGGCCAATTCTTCTTCAGCTCTGATTGCATGGGTAATCAGTTTATTGGTGCACCTGTAGAAAAGTGTGAATTTATATCTTTTGGAGTTGATCACTGACCACTTTTTTCCTTAGGACTAATCCAGTTCTTTAATCACTTGCCAGAGGATGTTTTAGGCACTCGTCATGCCAATTTTTAATAACACCCTTATTCTTTACTTGCGACAGCAAGTATGTCGATCTTTATTAGTCATGAAAAAGTTAGGAACATCCTAGCAATTAATTCTTACTAATATACATCCTCTCTGAGTGTACATACTCGGTCTAAATACTATACAAGCTGAAAAAAGACATCAGGAAATTTATAACCCAGTAGCACAGAGTTGTAACCAAAGCCTATCTAGAAATAAGTGGGTTTGTTGGTTATTTTTGTAGCATTGTCAGCATAACAATCCTGTACCACCACTACCTTTAGTGTTATTTAAATCCAGCAGTCTCCTATGCTGTTGTTCCAATTGATGAACAAGATGAGAGGCAAACAAAAGATTTTGTACCAAGAAAACAAACATGTACATCCATATCTTTGCTCAAACTACATGAGGGCTTGGATAAATTCCCTCTCACTATTACAAAATCATGACTCTATCAATTTATTTTCAACTCTTGAAGTAATGAGTTGAAAAATGTCTTTGCTGTTCTTAAATCACTTTTTGTGTGTGTGTGCAAACAATTTCTTTTGTTGCAGTCCAAAAAAGAAAAGGGGGGGAAGGAACTAGATTCATGAAGTGTAGCAGTCAAAAGTCCAGTCTCTGCACTATGGCTAAAGGAGCTTAAAGCTCAGCTTACAGGTACCACTGCACAGAGGAGTAATGGTTTGAATACAAAAGGAATTTGTAATAAAAGTAATAAAGAGTGGAAAAGAGCCCACATAGTCAGCAGTGACATAGCACTTGCACATTCCTCATACTGAACCTGTCCTAAATTCAGAAAGTACATTGTTTCTTGTTTACTCCATACCTTTTGCAGGAATTCCTAATCAAACTTTTTTTTTTTTTTTTTTTTTTTTAAACTTCTGCTAGTGACATTAGCTAAATCTCAAGTACAGCTGGTTCACCTTCCATCATTGCTCTGAATCTTTCCATGCAAAAAAACTTCCAGGTAAAGACAGTGATATGTTTCTCTGTTTTAGCCACAAAAAGTGCTTTCCAACTTGGAATGATGAAAAATGGCACCTATGACTTTCTGTTATTGTTCAAAAATTAGGAGATATCTGCAGGTGCTTGAAGTCTGCTGCGGTTTGTTGGTTTTCTCATTTTCCTAAGCCTAGGAGCTTTAGCAGAGTGTTTGTCCTCCAGGACTTTGACCCTGCCCTGCACCATCCTCCCTCCTGTTGCTTCATTTAATACCTGTTACTTCATTCTCTTCAATAATGCCAGTACCATAATGTTATTTTCTGTAGTATTCTGACCTCATACTGGAAAAAGTCTATTAATCTCTTAGTTATTATGTCGTACCAGCTGCTAAGCCACTGCAATTTAGGATCTTGTTAAGCCCTGATGCTTTACACTCCCTCTGGACTCTATTGTCTCACTGACCTCTTTTGAAGGTGCTGGCTTCTTTCCCACTCCTCCCTCTTTAGATGGCCTGTCATCAATCATCCTTATTCTTCTTACTGCTAGTAACATAGATACATTTTGACATTATTTTAAAAAAGCAATTGCTACATCTGTGTCAGAAATCTGAAGATCTGCAGAGTATGTTAGCCTGCGTGCTGTGTTTGTGTTGATTTTGTTTGGTTTCCACTGCAATATATAGTGGCACCTCCAATGTGGTAGGTATCCCACAGCTAGGTGCATGAAGCAGTGTTTCTGCCTGTTCATGGGCAAGGAGTCTTTTTTTCCTTTTGTATTTTTTTCAAGATGTTCCCGGTAGTTTTTCAACACCCACTAATTAAACAGCTTAACTTTTACTGAGTGTTGTAGGGGAGTGATGAAAGAGTACCCCAAGATGTGAGCAAATAGGAACTCTTGGAGCTGTGGGAACAACTGCATGGTTTTGCCCACTTTAAGGCCTACAGTCAGACTGTATGTGCTTGTGAGACATACAAGTACATAGCGGTAGTGCAAGTGATCCTAGCTGGAATGTGTCAGTTCATGATGCCCTCCTGGTGTGGAAATGGATGAGATTTTCCATCTCTGGTCTATTGTTAGGAGCCATTAGTTGCTTCTTCCCCCAAACTGGTGAGTAGGGGGAAAGTTGTACAATCAGTCCCTGGGCTTAGTTGGGAAAAATGACAGCTATCAGCTGACAGACAATTAAAGCCACCTCCTAGATGCAGTTGTGGTCTGTACCTTCATATCATTGCTAGAAGGATGTGTTCTTCTCTTATGTGACAGACCTCAAAGTGAGACAGGAACAAGATGAAAAGAGTCCATCCATGAAGTGAAGTTATTTTTAATCTCATCAGTTCATGGTTTGGCTGTGGTGAAAAGAAAATATGTATATACTTGCACAGTAAAGGAGTGCCAAAGACAGAGCTAGGATGTGCTGAAGATCCGTGGTGGTGGGTATTTAAAACATACAAACAAAACAAGCCCCAACCTTTTCATGTACTTGAATATGGGCAGGCACTGTGTCAGTAGTGTGATAGCCAGTCACGGTGATGCTTCTCTTTCCTGTGAGGCCAAGGCTGAGGTGACCATCAGGCAGGTATCACAGCAAGGTGGGCAGGGTCACTTCTGTGACTGTGGCTGAGGGAGCTGTTTCCCCTGGGTGAGTGGAATGGGCTGGAGCCAGGCTCCTCATGGTGGAGGCACCTGGGCGGTTTGAGAGGAGCCTGAGGGTAGCAACAGGAAGGGTTACTGAGGACAAGACAGCTCACATTTCAGAGCACGTATGTGTGGCTGCATCTGTCCATATAGCACAGAATTCAGAATATTTTTAGAAGTAATTTCTGCTTGTGAAATTATTCATATGGCCACAGGAACATGACATACTTCTTTCTCCTATCCTCTCCATGTGCCATTGGTCCCTGGCCACAGCCCCGGTGGCGAGCGTTCCAGGTACTGATGGCTGTGGGACGAGAGAATGGGATGTGGCAGGAGTACAGGGTCAAATCTGACCCCTTCTCCTCACTGGATGACATCTGTGTGTTCATTTTCAGTACATAACCACATGCAGAAGTCTAAATGCTCTTGAGCATTTGAGCCTCTTCTGCTGCTGCTTCCTGCCTGTTCCCCGTTCTGTTTTTCAGACCAGTCCTTTGGAATAGGACTGCTCGGATACTGTAGAAGGGGACATGAACTGACAAGAAAGATCGAAGATTTCCATAGCATTTTTGACCTTTCAGGTTATTCTTGGTTGAACCTACCTACCTCTGTCTTCTAAGGGCCTACCTACCCACCCCCATTATTGCCCATAGCTCAGTGCTAATCCAACGTCCTATCATCCTTCTCACCCTTTCACAAAAAAAGCTTACTGAATTTTAGGAAACACAAACTAAAATCTAATCTTTTCTTTTATTATTTATTTTTTTTTAATCCAGTTTTCATCTTATGACTTATTATTCTTTTCCCTTTAAAGCCTTTTGAAGTTGATAGGGGTGATCATGAAAAGAAATTCTTTCTACTTGCAGTGACCTGCTTTTTCCCAAAATCTTGCTGAACTGCTTAAATGTTATTCCCCAGAAAAATATAGCAATAAATCTTCCACTTCTTCAGCATCTACCAGGCAAAATTCTCATTGTGCTTGAATGAAATAATAAAAGGTCCTTGCACAACAAGTCACTATTTTTTCTCCTGGTACGGTTTGGAGACAGACGAACAGGATGCAGGGGACTTGCTTTCTTCAGCAAATGTGCAAAACAAAGCTGCTAGACTGTTCATGAGAGAACAGCTCTTCTCACAAGTTTTACTTCCCAGACAGCCTTCTGAGGGAGGATTGTGGTGTTTAGGCTGGGGACAGCAGGGCCGCAGCTCCAGGCTGTGGTTGAGAGGCCTCTCCATTGAGCTGTGGGCCTCCAACCAACAATGGCCTTTTCTCTGTGCTGGATCTGGCCTGTGAAGGGCTGCTGGTTGGCCAACATGGGAGGTCAGGGCTACGGGAGGGAGGCAAAATGGTATGCTGTATGCCAGAAAGCCTATGCTTTTAGGGGCCAGACAGGCAAGAGCTGCTCTGCTCAAGCTGCCTTGACTTGGAATGAATGTGGGTAAACGTTAGGCTTTGTGTAACCTAGGTCACGTCACTTGGCAATGAAATAGCTGAGCATTCACGTTTTCTGCAATGCTGTCCTGTGCTTTAATCGTTTTGCATCATCCTTCCTTTCATTACTGGCCAAATCTGTAGCTTAATTCCCTCTTGCAGTATTTCTAGTTCACTTTTAATAACTTTTTTTTTCCCCTGTGAGTGTGAATCAATGGCCTCGTAGAGGCTTTAAGGCTCTTGCTGCAGTCATCTTAAAACTTAAATGATTATCCCTGCTACTACATCTATGTATGTTTTTAGTCATATGTTGTGCAATGTGCCCAAGTCCTTCACATACGTGCTAAGTCCTGTATGTGGTATAATGCTCCCCTTATTGACCAGAACAGCAGTGGTCTGGGCCCTGGTGAAAGCCTCTGGCAAGCATCAGGTTCAGTAATATGTCTTCATCTTCTCCCCTCCCATACTTTGCTTGCTGGCACTGCTGTAACTTCTTCCTGGGTTATCTTTTGAACTATTCAAATTTGGTTGCCTTATGAAAACCTGTTTCTTACTCTTATCACCATGATACTTCACAGAGGTGGGTATACAAAAACAACCCAAATAAGAATAAAATAAATGTTTATAAATGCTCTTTCTAATAGAAGTCTTTAAGGATCAATGTCTTTTTTTTTTTTTTTTTTTTTTAAGAAAACAGTGTATAATGAAAGTTGTGAAATTGGAATTTTTTAACATAATTAACTTGGAGGCTTGTCTGAGTGTAATTTTACTTTTTTGATCCCAATGATCCCAAATCATTTTGCAGCTAATAGTATTGACTTCTATATACTCATGGGTTGAAAGAAGGGAAGAAGTGCCATAATCTGTATAAATAAATTGAAAAAAAAACATAGGCCATTTAGAGGGAGAAATGGTAAATCCTGTGTTCGCAGAAGCTCGCCCAGAAACTCTGTGTCTTGAAACCCACGGAGGAGCACAGGCTGTGGCTCACAACACTGATTGCTCAGACAGTCTCTGGATATGTCAGCTGCGTGAGAAGCTGGCGCTGGTCCATTTGCTGAAAGATTTTACAGATGTGAGCAGTGCAGGACTGTTGTTTTAGGCAGCCAGTGTGAAACAGGAAATGACCTGTGTGGAGCAGGCGGTTAATGAAGAAAGATGCGAGTGAGTTGCGCCTCTCCGGGACAGCGGATGGGATGTCCTTCTGAAAGCTGACCTTGTATTGTTCTGTTCTGGCAGATCGTCACATCTGGCGTTTACATACAATACAACTGAATTCTTGCTAAAAGCCTTTGAACATTGTCGTAAGTGTGACTTCTGGCTGGCTGGGGAAGGCCAGATGATGTCATAGCATTTTGATAAGGGATCCAGGAATCTTTCTGCAGACTGCGATGTGATATGTCTGCACGTTCTTTACTGAAAGGGTTGTTAGGCATTGGAACAGGCTGCCCAGGGAAGTGGTGGAGTCACCATCCCTGGAAGTCTTCAAAAGACGTTTAGATGTAGAGCTTAGGGATATGGTTTAGTGGGGACTGTTAGCGTTAGGTCAGAGGTTGGACTCAATGATCTTGAGGTCTCTTCCAACCTAGAAATTCTGTGATTCTGTGTGTGATTCTGTATTGTGGTTTACTTATGGTGTAGTGAAAGTTGGACTGTGGTACTACTAGCCTTGACTGACTAGTATTGGTACAGCTTTTACAAACTCTGAAAATATTGTTGCACATGTATTTAAAGCTTCAGGTTGGAACAGAGAAAACTATGTATGTGTAGCAAATGATATAGTGTAGATTAAAATTAAACGTAATGACTAATTTAAGATTGAATCTACCACTTTAGACAATCTTATTTGCTATTTTATACTGTCAAGTACATAAGGGTGATTAAGGTAATTTGCATTAATGAGTGCAAGGTGCCCATTTTTGATGACTGAAGTGGGTTATAACACATTTGATAAGCGATAATTAGCTAAAGATGCCAACATATGTATGTTGACAGAAAGACATAGCATAAACAAAGCAAAGACCACCATGTTATTGCAGGATAGGTGTATGTCTCTGCTCGGGGTGAAAGAGTTTTGGAAAATTAGCATAAGTGATTAATGTGGCATAAAATGATCCTCTGCAAGGTGATCTATATCACAGCAGAAGTAACCCTAACCTGGACATTAATCGGGAAATGGGCAGGAGGTGTTTATGTGTCACAGCTTAAATACAAAACATGTGAGTTTACTTAATCTCTATTAATATTTTGAAACATTTGTTTGAAGTTGTATTGAAGTAAAAATGCAGTTTTGCTATAGAATTGCTTTTCCAGCAATTCATATTTTTGTCTTGGATGGCAAATCTTCCTTTTTACGTATTTGACACCAGTAAAAGTGATCTGCTCCAGAAGACCTGATGAGATGAAATTCCATCTTTGTAGCATTTGCAATGCAATGCAGCTAGTTTTCACCTTTGTTCAGCACATTGCTAATGAGAAAAGTGATTAATGAGAGCATCAAGGCCACAAAAATGATGTCACATGGAGCGCATAAAGCAATGTTAGTTGTTTTAACCTGCAAATTTGCATTTCCAGGTCTAACAGTCTCTGTTGCCATCCTTTTGGTTCTCTTATGTTTCAGTACTTAAGCTGATCTGGTTCTATGATTTATATACCCATTTTATTGCTTGTCTCCTTCTTGCCTTTTTTTTCTCTTACAGGAAAAAGAAAAGTTATCTAAATTAGAACTTAAAATTCCTATTTAAAATATATCAGAATAGAAGTTCAAAATAATAATTTGCAAAATATGAAGACTAACTAGATATTTTTCTGTTAAGCAGGTAGCAAGTTTTATGCCTTTTTATTCAGGAATGCAAAGTAAACAACATATGTGCTACTCCACCTGCATAAATTAAATTAAATTAGCAAATCAAGAGTGAGCCAAACTCCCCATACCAGCTCTAGGGATGCTTTCAGACTTCAGTAACTGCTTTTCTAGAAAACCTCATGTGCTATTTGCTCCTGCTGCAAGGCTTCACTTGGCTGAAATGTGTCTACCTCATCATTATCTATGTGCCCCAGTCAGTTTTTTTGTTGTTGGGCCTTCATTCCTGAATTAAATTGCTTCCCTAGATACAGGGCCACACAAGGTCAGGATTTGCACAACATGATGGCAGCTGCCAGAGTGTGGCTTACTATTAGTCCTCTTACCCATGTTATGTTTTCAGACTAATGGCAGTAGATTAGTTAAAGTATGCTTGTTAAGTAGCTTGAGGAAATGTATCCGGTGTGGCTTTAACTCAGAAGCCATAGTGATAATTCTTCTGGTTTTATGAGGACTGATGTAGAAGTGCACTGGGAAGACAGCAATAAATTAAACATGGTTAGCTTACAACTTACATTTTGGTCATTCACTTTTATTAACTTATTTTATGCATTTACTCTAGAAAAAAATGTTGTGATCCAAATGTGTTATGAGCAATTTAAACAGTGTTATTTGCCCAGAATTGTTAAGCAGTCTGAATTCACCAAAGACCTTAATCCTTTTTTGGCTGGAGTTTTTGATGTGGTGTCTCTTTTCACACATTCTCAGTAGAGAATTGCTCTCAATTATTAAAAGCAATTGGAGTTTATTGTAGCAAACTTCTTCCAACTGTATGAAAGAAATAACACACTTGAGTCTTACAGAATCCTATCCACATCAAGGGGCTCTGTTTGTCACCGGAGTTTTGTATTTCTGGTATTCAAAGGAAAATGCAGTGCATCAAATGCTAGATTTCTGACTTAGATCTGCTGTGTTTGATTTCCATCAGTATTCATGGTTATATCATTCCAATGGCACAGTTTCCTACAGCTATTGCATATTTTCCCAATATTCAGTAATCACAGTGCCAGTGGAGGTCAGCTGATGAGCTTTTACTTCTGTTCCTTGAGGCTGGGAAACAAGGGAAAGCATTTTTTTTTTTTCCACTGGAATTAGAACTGCAAGAGATGAATAAAACTGAGATAATTGCTTTAACTTTCGCAAGAATACATTAAATGAGTTATGCATTATTTTATAAGCTTAATTATGGGATTTGTCTATTTTTTTTATTTTTTTTTTTGAGATATTCATGGCTATGATTTTGTAGATCTAGGCAAAATACTTTAAGAGGGTAGAAGTCAGGGCCTTCTTGGGTAGTAACCTTTATGGCCCCATGGTTGGGATGCAGGAGCTGGACTTAGCTGCCAGGCTATATTTAAGTGGTAGGCTCCTGCATATTATTAATTCTCTCCTTAATACTATAGAAGGTTCTCACCATTACAAAGTGTTGCAAAATCCGACATGATTCTTTTTCAAGTGTTGCTGAGGCCCAAAAATATAACATTCAAATTACAATACTGAAATGCAGAATGCGAAGAAGCATATTTTTTGATTTTAAAAACTGCTCCATTTGTAATATTATGTACTGTATACACACTCACTGTTTTTTCTCATACTTTTCTTCTCTGAAACCAATGGTTTTGTGCTCAGAAGCTTCTGATTGTCTCCCCCCACACACACACCCCTCCATCTGAATTATTTTCTAACATGTCCTTCCACATATTAATCGCAGCATGTCTGAAATTCCTGGAGTGATTGGAGGGTTAAGGCATGGTCAACATAAACAAACTTGCTGCCTCTTCAGTCTCACAGCTATAACTCATTTTGCCAGTTGTCTTATCTGCTATCTGAACTCACTCACTCTTTTTTGCATATGTTGTCAGAGCAAGGGCTCATATTCATGGCCAGGAATTGAAGCTGACACAGTTAGTAAAGAAGCAGCAATACAAACCAGGATAAGACTCTGTAATTTGCTGTGTTTGTCAATACTGTATTTGAATGAAATATTTTGCAGCACGATGATATGGATGATAAATGACTTTGTTGCATTGTACTGCATGATCTTGATGAACTGACGCATTACTGGGAATTTGTAGCCTCGAGGCAAGCTGCTAAGGAAAATAAAGTTGTTGAACGAATGTGCTCTAGACAGTCAAGACAGTCAAGTCTTTTTATATGTAATTTGAAGGTGTACTAGAAGTGCTGACAAAAACGTGATAAAGTGACTGCTGTGTCTCAGTGTTAGTGTTAAATGGGTGTGTCTAGACAGAGTTATTTCCAAGAGCGTCTGAGGGTGGGACTAATTACTGCTGTTATGCTAGCTGATTTCATCACAGAAAAGCTAATGATATGAATTCATGGCCAAGTCATCTGAAGTCATTACTGCCAACAGGAGATAACCTATATTAAGAAGCTACAATGAGTAATGGTACTGTACAGTCAGAATCCAGCAACAGGGCACCTGATCTTTTGGCAGTGAGACCAACTTGGTGTAAGTTGGAAGTTATTCTTTGGCAGTGAGACCTTACTTGGTGTAGGGTCACTTTTACTTAATAGATGCAACTTTTTCATTTCTTCATTTCAGTGTGTTAATATTTTTATTAATAATTACAATAATTCTGGTATAGTCAAGGACACCATCATACAAAAAGTGTCTGGGTGAACTTAATCAGTATTTGCCAATTGATCCTTTTCCACTTTGGGGGAAAAAACAGCTTGGTTTATCAAGTGAATCCCTCAATGTTAAACAAAATTGATTTTGTTGAGTTACTGCCATTGGCTTTCAAGATCAGAGGTCTGCAACAACTTGAAATACTGAGAAAATGTTAGTAGACAAATCTTTTGGAGGAGGGTAGGACATGGTCCTCAGAGTAACAGAGGGGAGTAGATCTCTGGCTGTGGTTAAGGTTAAACTGGCATAGGTAGTTGCTCAAGATTCAAGTTTGTGTTGTCTGTATGATGCTTTGTTGAGCAAAGCAGTCTTTTCTCTGTTGTGAAGAATACTTTCTAAATACTTTTTTTTTTTTGATAATTAAAGGGAAGCATTTTTCTGATTTAGTAAAGTTGTGAGAATTTTGACTAGAGTTTACTCAGATTCTCCTCAAATCTCTAGCTAATCAGCACTTTGGTTCACAGGGTCAAAACCGGCTGGCATCTTCCTTCTTGCACCCCCGCCCCCCCCCCCTTTGCAATGCCTCCAGCAACACTTTTAAACATACAGCTCACATCAAAAAACAATCATCTCATTGCTTATGGCTGGTCAAGTAATCATCAAACCTGTGCTTCTTTGTCTCATGAGAATTCTGAGCACCTTTTCTTCTCAAAAAAATAGGCAGGCCTTAAATCTATCATGTCAACTTTAACTATTAACAGAAGAAAACATTAATAGAAAGCTGATGGTTTTTACTGTAGGAAATACTGGAGCATACACACCTTAAATACTGTTGACACTTTCAGGGATAATAAATATATTAACACTTCTTCATAGTCGATAACAAAACAAACCTGCTCAGGCACATCACAGCTTGCGAGCCCTAAAGCACCTTTACTGGGAGGATGAAGTATATTGAGTTGGAGAGACTTATTTTGGTAGCCATGATTTTTCCATCAAATGTGTCTGCTTTCTATTTGCTTCCTTCATATTTAATTGGGTTAAAGACAAAAAAAATTTTTTGCACAATACAGTTTAACTTGGTAGAAGTGAAGTTACATATTTCTTTGTATGTATTCTTCTCTATACAGCAGTTGTTGAATTTCAGAAAACATGTCACCTACTTGGAAACGCAGCAGGCAGGTAAATGAGACTGATACCATGGCTAGTTAGAAACATCTTGTTTGATGCAAAACATGTTTTTGTAAAAAGATGGATCAGAAAGCTAAAGGAACAAGCTTGAAAGTAGTGTTCAGCCACATTCTGTGTGGATGTGAATGGGAAGATGTTGCAATTACTGCTGTGTCTCTGTTTTTCCTCCTGTCCCCTTTGACAAGCACACTGTGTATGCTATCACACTGGCAGAAAGAGGATAGTGTTATGCTGGAGTTTTCATGCAAAATGCATCTGTGACACTTGAATATTTTTTGCATTTACATTTATATAGTGAAAATTTGGGGGGTGAATGGGCATGGAAGAGAAAAAGGGAGCTAGAGGAATGGGAATGGAGGAGAACATGGTGATAAAAAGAGAAGATGATAGGTAAGACTTGATTTTTTTAACCAGAATTAAAAAAAAAAAAATACATGGGAAAAGTAGAGAAAGGGGCAAGACTCTTAGTGTACATGTGCCGTATATGGAAGGGGCAGAAAACAGGTGAGTGCCCTGAGTTCTGCATGAAGAAAGGCGGTGAGGACAGAGTTCCCATACGAAGTAGAGCACGCACTCATTTTGATGTATGCTATTTGATGGTTCTAGAGTTCAAAGAACTTATGCTTTTGCAATCTGGTTTTGAAAAACAAACAAGCAAACTTTTTCATTATAAATATTGAAGTCCTGAAGCTGTAATAAGTCTTTAAAATCTTATAGCTTCAGAAATGAGACTTCACATTTAATACAGATCTACCTAGAGAAGACTTTTTTCAAAGCTGCTTTCTCACCAGCACCTTCCACTACTTCGCCCCACCTTACAAATAAGCATATATATGTTTGATTACCTGGCAACTCTTTACAGGCATATAACTTCTCTTGGCTCTCTTTTCTTTTCCTCTCATTTATCTTTCATCACTCAATGATGTAGCTTTGCATCTTTAACTGAGACTTGCATGAATATTGCCAGAACCAACAGTTGTTCCTTCCTGTTCTGATCCATTTAAACAATTTCCCTTTAGCTCCTTGGAATCAAGTCTGAAATATAACTTCCCATGTCTGATGTTTACCTGTCCTGTAAAGATTCTCCAACCTTCTCAACTGATTGACTAGATAGTCCTTTCTCTTCACCAGTCAGAAGACAGTGACTGAGATTAAAGTCAATTAGAGACTTGCTTCTAGAGTAAGCATTTCTTCTAAAGCACCCTCTTATGTCATTACCAGATTTACATACAGGAATGCTGAAGCAATCTATGATGTCAGGCTGGTGTTTTTTTTTTTTTTTTTTTTTTTCTTTTTTTTTTTTTCTTAGTAGAACGATTAGATATGATCTAGAAATGAGGTAAAAGAAGTAGAGGAATGCATTTCTAACAGGAGAAAATGAATGCAACTCAAATGAAGTCTTGGAGATGGTATCTTCCACCTACATGTGATACAATTAGTAGTCTATTTGAACACCTAGTTACTCTGCAGAGTATTTGGTTTTTCTGGTAGAGGTTGGTGAGGAGTGCATATTGCTACTCATGAGATTAGCCTGTGGGGTGTTTTTTGTTTTGTTTTGTTTTGTTTTTTGCTGAGTTACAGTTTACATCCTTAAGGCATTAGACTACTTGTGATTAAAACATCCAGTCCTTCCATGTCTTGTTAATACTTGAGAATTCTGTTTGCCTTGTTTTAAAGAGGAAATCAACTATATAATTAATTTATATTTTTGTTACTAGTGTCAGCAAGCACTAAACATGCAATAACTTCAGATAAGTACCTGTTGTGCAACAAAATCTTTTAATGGTCTTAATTCTTTTAGATAAACCAGGGGCATTCACAGGTGGCTTGTATGGGCTGTAGCATATGGATGTGCTGTCTGTAAAATATGTATACGATGATGTAGCAGGGTCTCACTGAAGGTGGCAGATGCTGTTTTAAGGGTGTGGTGGTTTTACTTAGGTGGGCGGCCGAGCACCACCACAACCGCTCTCTCACTCCCCCTCCTCAAAGAGGAACAGGGAGAATACAATGAAAAGGGCTCAAGGGTTGAGATAAGGATGAGGAGATAGATAGTGCAGTAATTATCGTGACAGGCAAAACACTCAGCATGGGGAGATAGTAAGATTTATTGCTTATTACTAACAAGCTAGAGAAGTGAGAAACAAAGAAAAGAAATCTAAAGCACCTTCCCCCCGATCCACCCTCTTCCACCTCCTCCTGCCGAGTGGCGCAGGGGAATGGGGGTTATGGTCAGTATACAGCATTTCTTCTCCACCACTCCTTCTCAATCATTCTCGTCCCCTGTGCTGTGGGGTCCCTCCCATGGGATGCAGTCCTTGCTTAACTGATCCAGTGTGGGTTTCCCACAGACAGCAGCTCTTCAAGAACTGCTCCAGATATGGGTCTGTACCATGGACCCTCAGGTCCATCCCTCAGGAGCAAACTGCTCCAACCTGGACCCCCCATGGGGGGACCCTCCTGCCAGGTCACATGCTCCTGCGTCGTCTCCTCTCCAGTGGCTACAGGTCTGGCCCGGAATCTGCTCTGGCAGGGGTCTTCCACAGGCTGCAGCCTCCATCGGTGCAGGTCCGCCTGTTCCACTGTGGTCTCCTCCACAGGCTGCAGCGTAGAATCCTGCTCCACTGTGGTACTCCACGGTGCTCCGTTGTGTTGGTTGACTTCATGGAAAAGAGGAAGTCAAGTAGTTCTACTCTTCATCTTTGGTGAGAATTAATGACCCTTTGGGAATTTCTGGTTCTTCTAGAGACAGATGTTCAGGTGAACTGTCCCCCACACAGTCCTGGACTCCTGCTATTATCAGTAAGGGTTGCAGCAAGGATCTTTGTCCCAGTTTTTCTCAGAATGAGCATGATATGGAATTGACTGGAGTTCATTCAGAGATGCTAATGGCTTACATTTTGTGTTTCACTGAGCCCTAGCTGTTTATTTGTGTGGAGAAAAATTGCCTGAGGCTTAATTCAACATTTACATAGATAAAATGAATATATGGTTTTTTTTTTTTTTTTTTTTTGTCCTCTCAAACCTGAACCACATTCCACTGTAGTTCATAACGATTTCAAAAGTTCTCTTCTTGATGTAAAAGAAACTTAAAATATTATCAGGAGTAGAGTATTCTGCTTCTTAGAAATAAGACAAAAGATGCTATAAACGTAAGAGCATGGAGGGAAAACAAACTCTCTCTCAATCTGTTTACGTTGTTTGCAAGTACTTCTCATGTAATCCGTTTCGTGATTTCCCCTGGAGTCAGTTTTCCCTACTGTTTGTGGAATAAACATTTCTGCTTCCTATTGATCTGTTAAAGACCTATATAATTATTTATTTATTTATTTGTCTCTAATAACAAGAAGGCTCAGGCAGAAGCATCATGTGAAGCCACTCTTGAAACCAAAGCCCCTGAAGAATCCTTCTTGACTACTAAAACCTTTAAAACAAAGATAAAGTGTCTGAGTCTCATGTCATGGATCAGATTATGTATTTTCCTTCATTGTCTTGAAACTTCATTATAGTGACTCTTGTCCCAGAGGCCTTTCTACAATCTTTGTAGCAGATCATCTAACCTGCTTTGACCATCTAAGCCTGCTTTGTGGGCTTCTGAGACAAAGCCACAGGATTGTCACACTGGTTACTATTGCAATGCTTCTGCATCCTTTTATTGCACTTCCGAACCCTAAATGGTGTTTGTACCAAATAATATTTTTGATATGATCATCACTGTCCTTATACTTCTAGTTGATAGTGAGCAGTCTATTTGGAGGCTGAAGCAGGATATTAAATGCTGTTAGTGTCTCGCTTCTGTGTGTTCTAGAGTTCCCTCCTTCATACAGAGTTTGCTGTTCTCATTCTCAAATCTTTGAAGGTAACTGTATGTAACCGAAAGTCAGCATTTACGATCTTTCATTTACACAAATTGTTCTTCTGTGCTTGACAACATTTTCTTTCATCCTTTGAATTTCTTTGAAGAGTTTCAGGGAGGAAAATAAAGTTTTGTTGATTCATTAATTCATTTTCAATTCTTCTCCTTGTTTCTTAGAAAGAATAGTATTTTTTTAGCTCCGTTTTTTTTTATCAGTCTGAGATTTTTGTTATTTTTTTAAGTACTTTTTACAATAAGCTGCTTTGTGTTAGTTAACTGGCTTGTTTAGTTATACCTTAGTCATTTTAGAAACTGTTCCATTACTTTTAGTTATAACTTACTTTAGTTATAACTTCAAGAGAAGGACAAAGGAAGAAATAGCTTTTCTGAAATATACTTTTGGGGCAGTAATTTGGTTTCACTCGGGTAATTCCACTTTAATGTGGAAATATATATCATCTTTGGTAGTCTTTGTTTCTGTCTTAATCAGACAGCAAGATTCTGGGTGGTCTGGGTGTAAAAACCTCTTCTGAGCACAAGTGCCAAAAGTCATTATATTCAGGAGTACAGGCTAGACTTAGTTTTATGGGTGAAAATGTTGTAGCCAGCTTACTAGATTTCTCTTTCATTTTAGTTTGTTTTAAATATAATAGCTCAAATCTCAGTTCAACCACAACAGGACAAGAATTGATACTTGAAACTACGTAACTTTTCTGGAGATGTTTTAACCTCTACAAGCTTTAGAGAACAACTCCCGAAGATAGTCATTATGGCTTTAGCTAGAAAACTGTTTCATGGTATGCTGGCTGGATATTATTGAAAAAGATTATTTGTTTTGTTTGTTTGTACATATGAGTTTTCTGACTTAATTAGCTTGCGTCTCATTACATGAAGAAAAGAACAAAATGTAATTTTCTTCGATATCATCAAAAGCAAATGACTCTTGCAGCAAATGAAACATGATTACCCAAACATCTTTAATCCGTAGTTTTTGCTACAACTTGTTTTAGCTTCATGATGTAAATCCAAGCTGGTTTCTTGTTCTTCCCCTGCTGGGTGATGGCACTTGTCTGTATTTTGTTAATACTTAATGAATTTAGCAATCCAGAAATTCCTGTTGTCTCTTCTTCCTTGAAACATCTTCCTTGTCTTCCTCCCAGGAAGAACTTTGATTGTGTAGTAATGTATGTTTTCAGAGGTTCAAATCTCCACTTTGTTCATATTCACAGATCTTATTCCTCATAGTTTGTAAATAGAATACATTTTATCTTTCAATGGTGATCATGGTGGTTTTCAGGATAAAGCTACAGGATGATTAATGCAATAATTAAACTTGTACTCTCTTGCTCTTTTAATATGTTAAATACCGTATTAAGTGGAAATTTGTTCACTGTTTACTGTATTTAATGAAATATACACATTGGGTGTTTAGCATGTTAAGATCTAAGATAAATTAAAACTGGAGTAGTGTTAAAATGCATTTAAAAATGCCTTTTGCTTATAGCTGTATACATATATTTTAGATCTGAGAGGTCTCAGAGCATCTTTGTTAAAGTGAAGCATGGTGGCAGAGAAATCCTAGCAGCATGTGCCAATAAAGATCAGTGTGGATGGCTCTTCAGAGGCAACACAGCAATGGCCACAGAGGGCTGACTCGCTGCAGATGTGGGCTGTACCTCTAACGGTGCCCAAGCAGTGTCCTGGTACAGATGTGGACCTACTGAGCTCCAGGGTGGGATGATCTTCACTTGCCTGGGCTGCTGGAGGTGCTTCACTAACTCCTCTGTGTACGGGACTGATGCCCTATCCACATTCACCACAAGGTCTGTGCATAATATGGAGTGAGGAAACTGAGTTGTGAAGGAAGAAATTGATTTATTTGTTTAATAAAAGCTCTTTGTACTTTATCAGACGGGATACCTCTGAGGTGGTCAGTTCCTCCTTGCTTCTAAGCAATAAGCTGCACAGGAGGGTAGGGGAGTGTATGTTTTCATTAAAATGTTTGAAGCTTTTTTTTTTTTTTTTTTTTTTTTTGAGCCACACTAATATTTTATTTTGTGTATCTTGGCTGGGAGTAGTGAAATCTTCAGTTCAACCACTTTTTAAACTGTAAGAAGAGAATCTCTTCAAGTAGTTGTGTAATGCCAATCCACATATCCTTTGTGTTTACTAGGATGTCAAGTTTATATTATTATTTTTTTTTGAAAACATAGTTGTTTCCCACTTGAAAGAGAGCACTTCTGCTACAGGGGAGAAAAAAGAAAAGGGGAAAAAGGGGAGAAAGGAAAGTGGATATGCTGGCTGTCATCTTGCTGACAAGAAGGAACAGTGGTGAAGTTGGCAAGTTTAGTTTCCAGTTCTAAGAAGGTGACTGAATGCAAAAGTTGAGTTGGAGTCTCTTGATTTGAGAGAAATCCTTTGCTGGCTCAGCTTCTACTTCAGTATTTTATAAGCAGCTTTCTGACTATTTATAGGTTTCAAATTTGGTTTGCGGTCTGAGATGATTTAAAAACTGGAATGTGCAGCATGTTGCCACAGAATACAGTGCAATGAATAACTTGACCTCCATTTAAATCTAAAAGGATGCTTAATGAATAGAAACAAACTAACAGGAATTTTCCCACTTTTCGTGCAACCTTGCGTACTTAAACAGAGCTTTTAACAGCAAACACTTTATGGTGCAATTGTCCAGGTAATCCATTAGAGGGCAATATAATATTGCTCTGTACTTCGAAAAGAAGTCATCCATGAGGGAAAGGAGACAGAGCAACGTATAGACAATAGGTACAACAATTTTGATAATAAGGTTCAATTTGTTCTTCCATTTCTAACTTAGCTGTTTGAATTGCAAAGTGTATGTTATATCAGTAGTAGAACAAAGAATCATAGAATCAAAGGAAAAAATAACTTTCATTTTTGTTTTGACATTTGAGTAAATGTAACAGAATTGTTTGTATTTATTTATTTATTTATTTATTTATTTATTGTAGTTTAGAGAAATGACAGTGGGATTTGGAAAATCAAATTCCATCTTCCCCTTCTGGAGTTTATTAACTGTCTAGCTGTGGCCAGGTTTCGTGGGCAAAAGTTTTGTAATCTTTTTGAGGAAAGGCTAAGCATGTAAATAACTAGATTAGTGCAAAAATTGCACTGAAATCAAATCACTTATATGCATTTTCAAGAACCCAGACTCCTAGTATCTTCATTCTCTCAGGCTTTAGAAAGGTAGTAAATCATAAAAACCTCAGACTGATGTTTCCAATTTTAACATTTGAACAAAACATTATTTCATAAGGATACTGCTATAAATATAGTGTCACTGTAGAAGGAAATGTTTGCTAAACTTTATACGTTTTGATCATTCTACAATCTCACGATAGCTGCTATAAGTGTGAGAAGGTATGCCAGCAAAAACATTGCTTCATATTTGCTACATTTCTTAAGCATGTGTCTTAGCAAATACTGCTGAAAAGAGAATGCTGACTTGGACCTACTTTTGGTCTGACATGATATTGATGACTCTTTCACAGGGATAGGCAAACAAAATTTATGTTTCATATTTTATTAAGAACCTGTGTTATTGTTCCTTGACAGAAAGGAAAGCAATTTACTTTGATTAAAGTCAGTGTCTTGGGAAGGTTCCTATAAAGGGTTCAGAAGTGTAGATGCGATTACCAGACTTCAAAGAAACAGTTCTGGAAAAGTTTTAGGTTGATAAATTTCCTAAGTGTGAATGTGAACATTGAAAGTGATTTGCAAAGCATCTACTCTGAAGGAGCATGCCATGCAGAAAGTATGGCGCTCATTGGGGTACCAGTCAATGACAATCATATCACTTAATATTTCTTTTTTTCTTAATATAAGTTAAGAAGGTTAGCCAATTTATTTGTTATTGCTTAAATTCATAATTTCTAGTTTGGAAGATGAGTTTAAAAAAAAAAACTAACCGTGCCTACAAACTTAAGTTTGATAATAAAGAGCCAAGATTCACAACTGTTAATATGAAACCAGCTGGTAGTACTGATTAGTAGTACTGTAAGATGAAATGCACTATAATATGTTCACTCCTGCAGCAAGCAGTGCTTATTCCCCATGGAGTGAGACTGGAGATGCTTTATTTTGCTCTGAAGTACTAGAAGTGGAGCTAGGGCATCCATCCAAAACCCATGCTCTAATGATCCAGTCTTTTATTAATTGTATGCAGATGAGGAACTCTGGCTTTGCTTTTTTATTATTATTTAATTTTGTTTTATTTTAGAGCTGCACAAAGCCAGCATATATAAATATTCCTAAAGCTATTCACTTTCTCATCAGTGCTATTTTTATCAGTGGCCTCTGGTTAGTGCTGGTTGCATTATGAAGATGTTTACATGTGTTTCCCAGAGGGCCTATATACTCTGAAAAAGAACATGTGGCTCTAGTATAGTGCTTCAAAACTATGGCTAAAGATCACACCTAAAAGTACAAGACATTTCTTTGCCATCTACCTGAGAATTTCATGCTAGTGATCTTCATTTTTTGGAATATGCTCAACAAATGATGGCAACATTGTTTTTCTAGATAATCTAGTGCTATACAAAATTTGGTTGATAGAAAAGCTGCTGAAGAAAAAGCCCTTGCATTGATTGATTTTCTGCTTTGTGAGAGAAAAATTGTGAGTTGTGAGCATTTCAGTATGGAAGTGCTTTTTTTTTCTCTTTGCTCCAAGCATTTAAAAAGCTGCTGAATAACAACAAAAAAGTGTTGTGAGTATTCATTGACTGAGTATAAAGATCCATGTGATACAAAATGTTGCCTTTGATTTTCATGAGTAGTAAGATGATTTTCAACAACAGAGAGTCCAAAGCATTTATTTCCTGACCAGGTTGATACTTACATTCTCAGTTTTCATCGTTTATGGACAGCAACATTTTTGCATGGAGATGATGTTCTACCACACTCAATTTTATTCTGTGATGTTTTTTTTTTTTTTTTTTTTTTTTTTTTTTCATGCTTCTTGATCTCCTTCAGAGATGTGATAATGCAGCTGAGCTTCCACCCCAGTACTTAGAATCTACCATCAAACCTGCGGTAATTAATTTCATTCATGGGCAAATATCTACAAAGTGCTGAAGTGTGTTCTCCCAACTGTGAAAAAGGTCTCCAGTGGGAGGCTGGGGAGAAGCACTTCAAAAATCAGGAGAGCTTTGAAATCTGTAATTGCTGTATAATTTTCTAATGATGACAGTAGAGCTAAAAACTTTTCACCTTGCTGCAGTTAAATATTACATATGCTGAAATGAAGACATGGTAACTGTTTCAGTTAATCATGCCTCAGAAAAAGCACATGCCTGATTCTTTTCTTCAACAAGAAAAAATCAGTTAAAGCAATGCAACTCCCTTAAGATTGTGTTGGAGGAGGAGGCAAAAACCTCATGGTGACACCTAGAGACTTTTTACAGTGAGTGATGAGGGTGATTTTTTTTTTTTTTAATGCAGTGCATAGAATCTCAGATTAAAATGTAGCATTAATAAACTGCTCAGCTTTTACACTGGCAGATGTTGTTGGTCAGCTGTCAGGGGTTTGTAGTGTGATTGATGAGCCATATTTAAGTACTCAAAAGTAAAAATCTACTTTGTAAAACATGTCAATCACTTTTCTACCACTCTTTTTCATTTTCATGGACTTGGTAATGCTGACTTGTATTTAAAAGCTGCTATGAATATTGAGCTCGGAGGACCACCAGGCTGATGCCGCCACTCAAGCCTAACTTGCCTGAGGCTCTAGCACTCTTCTCCAACATGAACTAGAGAAGCACATGTAGTGTGAGTAACTCAAAAACTAGAGTCAGCTCAATTGTTTCACAGTAATTCAGCAGTTAATGATTACTCTGAGGGTGATGATACCATAAGATATCAAGAAGGAACTATATATTAATTTTGTATCAAGTTACCTGTGCCATGTGTTCTGGTCTGAGATAGTTCAGAGTGGGTGGCCTCCTTGGCACACTGCTGGGGCCACCCCTGTGAATGGTTTCCTGAAAAAGTGACTTTCCCAGATGATGAGGGCTGGGGGTGGGTAGGGTGGGAAGGGGAAATCTGTGGGTGAATGACTGGCTGGGGCTCTGATTGGGTTGATTGTACTGGTATAGATGTTTATCATGTTTAATCATTTTAGATAGCTGTGCTGGTAATTGTTGCTTACAAATCTTGGGAGGGAAGGAGGAATTAAATCAAAGGTACATCATACAGGAAACAGAGTTCTCCCAGGGGAACACCCTCAGCTTATTATTTAAAGTAAGAAAAATGTATATTACAGCAGATGGGTTTTTTTTCTTTTCAATTATTCCATTCTTCCCCGCCCTTTTTCCTCGAAACAACTAAGGGTGAGGGGGAAAAAAATATGGGATATGCTCATGCTTGCTAAGTTTAGCATGCCTGACTTTCCCCCCTCTCCTGGGAACTAAGGAGTGGGAAAATGTGAATTTGATAATTGAGTAGCTCCAATAAAGAGCTCCTTGTTTACACCATCACTTTGTTTGGAGGTCTGCACTAAGTCAAAATTGGAAAACACAGAGAGAAAGGGACAGTTTTTCAAATTTCTATGTCCTTGGTCTGCAGTAAGAAAAAATGTGTGCAACAAATGGTTACAATCCAACTAAAAGATTAGTCACTACCTATGATGGTCCACTGTCAAGATTTTACAGATATTGTAGGAAGCAGAAGAAACTATGGTTCTCTAAATATGGAGACACTGATTTCATATATACACATTTATATTTTATTACTGCTTTTTGATTGAAGGTCATTAAAATGACTTAGGATAATGTTTTCAGCTACTACCTGGTTAATGACTAGATTCCACTGGATAATGTGTGCAAGTTTACCTCTCTCATTACATTGGAAATGTGAGTATTTAATCCAAACTCCTGAATGGCTACAACCAATTCATTAACATTTAAAGCTGAGCTACTACATGCTCATTACCTACAATAGTGAAAAGGAGGATATTACGACCAAGGTTTTTTTTCTACACATGCTGCCTTCAGCAAGACAGGCTGCAGTTGCAAGAGCAAGGTTTCCATCTCTTAGAAATTATCTGAAAAATGTATAATTGAAGCCCATGAGAAGTTAATAATGTTCATGTTGTCCACAGTAGCCACGTAATCTCTCTGTCAAGTAAGTTTCATTAGTATTTCCTATGTGATTCAAAAATGAACAAAAGTCCTTTTTTATTTTGGGAATGTCTTCATGGAGAGAAGTTCTACCTAATGGGAACTGAATATCAGTTGTCTTCCCTAGATTTTTATTCTCCATTGAATGGCTTAAGATGCCCCCATTTGTTTTACTGTTTAGAGCTTTTTCTCTCTATATATATTTTAGATATTCATTATTAAAAGCAGAATTAATATAGAAAGAAAGTACGTATGCCAGACTTTGCGTAGCAGGAATGTGTCAGGTCTGCTTGTTAAGATGTAGTGACATAAAAAGACTTAGCTAAACCTGACTTTTTACTGTTTCTCAAGTCAATATAATTTAGTCATTAGCTTATCTTATAAATAATTCATTCATGTTAACATTCAGCTGTATACAGCAATATGTTAATTTCTATATCATTTGCATTCACATATCCAAGGGATGGCAAGATACAGATTAAAGTGAAGGATTCCAAACATATTACAGTCTGTGTTGACACATGTTATTAGCTGCGTTATTAAAGTGCAATGCGGCAGTACTGATGGAGGTTACCTAATATTTACTTTGCCATTTCCAGTGAAATTCTAGATAGGTCGCTCTATCCTCTAGATGCTGCAGAAAATTGTACAATATTTAGACAGGTCGAGGCAATAAAACATAGAGAATGTGAAAAAGAGGGTAAAATATAACTGGTCTGCATTCAGTAATGGCAGGAAAATTGCCAAGCTTCTAGGCAGCTTACACTGTGGCTTGTGTTTTAGTTTTATCTGTTGAATAAATTCATGAGTGCTCAGCATTTTCCTCAAATGTACTTCTATCATCCTGTTTTATCATGTATTTGAAATCTTACAGCAGCAAAAGAATGTTTGTGATGTCTAAGTCTCTAGAAGTTGATTATTACCATTAATGAATAGCCTTAAAGACCTTTTTTTTCTGAAATATGTTGAATGTCATTCTCCCTTGCTTCCATGGTAACAAATAGTAACTGCACTGAGTCTTCTAAGCCTTTACTTCAGCCTGTGATTACAATTCAATAATAATTCAAATCAAAAAATGAAAACTTTGGCAACCTTTCAGTAGCATTTATTTAATTGGTTCTTGGGTACGGGCAGCAGTAAAATAGCTGGAGTACTGTAAATGACTTTACAGTGTTTTTATATAATTGGTTTATCTTTTCTCAAAACTTAAAGGCTTTCCAACCTGTGTTTTTTGTGTTTACACTGTGCCAATTAGAGCCCTACCCCTGTGGCCCTGTGCTTCCTTCTTCTCATTCCAAAACAACATCTGTTTTTCCACATTCCCATATAGTTTGACTCAGAATGCCAATCAGCCATGATTGATCACATTTATAGACTACAGCTTGGAACCCAAATCTGTGCTCACATGCATTTGCTGCTGTGATTAATGAACACAAATCAGGGGTGACAGCTGACAATTGCAGCTGGAATGCAGATCGTTGCTGAAAATGCAGAAGGGTAGGGAAGGCTGGGCTCCACTGTCTCCTTTACACTGGAAACAAATGTTCCCATACTCCTGTGAAACTTTTGGTTATCATTTTGAAAGTATATAAAATATGGGATTAAAACACGTTACACTCCACCTACTTTTGCAGTATAATATGTAAGATGATGTAGTTATGCGAAGCACTAATTTCCATCAGATGGTATTGCTAAGAAATATAATATTTCAAAGGTTATTTTAAGAACTCAGTTGGCTGTTTTTCTGCGTTTACTGGGGACCGTGAAAGGTTGAGGGTGAAATGACTCCCTCTCACTGTTCAGATGTTAGTACATAATAGTGGGACAAACCCATGGGATATGGGATATAATCTGATTTCTTTCTAAGAAAGGCTCCACCGGGTTTACTTTTCCTCTCGTGACAAATATTAACATGCATTGATGGAATATCTAAGGCAACATTGTTCCAGGATTTTGTGGGCTGAAGGTCATCTTAGAATAAAGACTGCATGCTTTACCATTTTTATAGCTGATCTTTGTCTGTATGGCTCTTAGCAAAGAATTTAAGCTCATTATTTTGCAGTAGGATTGTTTGCTTCCTGACACTATAACCTGATTTACAATGAATGCTATTAGTAGTCTGCTCCTTCCTAATGAATATAATCAGGCCGAAGATGCATGAAACACAATTGATAAATGCCGTATATTGATTTTAAGCCTGACCTGATTGACGTACTAGAAGAATAACCAACTTGCCAATAATAGGCTATTTGTCTAGCAAAATAGGTGTTAAATCTCTGCAACTATTTTAAATTGCTTTAAGGGGTCACTGCTCTAAGTGCCTCTTAATGCGGATCACTTACAAAAAATCTATGCGTCCCCGTACTGCTGATATGCACATCTGTAAACATGGAACTGTTACAATACACAGAATGAAAGCAGGTGTAGAAGAAAGTGTGTCCATTTTAAACGGGGAATTATCCTTGAATTCTGGTACTGTCCTCTTGGAGTAACCCGCTTCAGCACTTCCAGTATCCAAAATTAATTTGGTATCAAAAAAAAGTGTTGTCTTCATGTTAATTTCTGATGAAGTCTTTCTATAAATTGCCTTGGATTTAGTGTAGCAAAATAATATTTATACAGGAGATTAACCTTATATATTCTTCTTGTTGTTTTTCACCTGTTTTAAGTAGCTATCAGTAATAGTATCTAAATATGAAAGTCTGCTGAGAGAGTGGAGGCCCTACTGCAGCTCCTACCTGTGGTGTTGCCTGTCATAAGTTGATTTTTTTCCCAGTTATTGTTGTGATGATTGTCTGTGCCTTGCTCACTCAAAACATCTGCTGCTGAGAGGGTTAATTAATTTGGGGTGTTATAAACAGCTGGGGTAAGAGGGTGCTCTCCAAAGGGCAGGCTGGGTCTGAGGGCTCAAGGGGCTGAAATGGAGCCCTAGGTCATGGCCAGTAGCTCTGGTGGGCAGCTGCTCTTCCCAAATTTTGTCCCTGTGGACAGGCACTGGAGCTTTCAGTGTGTATTAAGAAGTCTCTGTGGGAAGAGTTGTGCACAGTGGTTCTTGTTTTGATTACTTCTGACTTGTTGTATAAGGTCTTGCTTGCAGTTCAAAGGGCAGGAAATTCAATAATTTAACATCAATCATGTAGTGGAAGTGCGATGCTCTTTTTAGTTTCAAGAATGAATGGGATCAGTTTATCCTGAGTGGCAGGAAGAAGTTTGGGCCACCCAAGTGAGTCAAGTTAGTAATTTCCCTTGGTTTTGGTCTGTTTTTATACAGAATTTATTTTCAGACTGCATTTCTTGGTTGCTTTGAGTTTTTTTCTGTAAAGTGTTGTTTTTTCCCTGTGATGTGTTTTTGTGCAGGTGCCTGTCTTGTAAGATGTTGTTGCCTGCTTGCTGGTGGAGCTTTGAAGTGCAGTTTGAATTAATGCAGACACAAATGCATGAGCTTTGACTTGCACAACTTCAGCATCTTCCTTTTGAAACATCTACGCAGAAATACATCTAAGCTGCTGTCTTGCACTTAGTGTTTTCTGTGATATTTAAGCTTTGCATTTAAGCAATCTGTTTCCTTTCTGCCAACAAGTGAGAGGGAAGCACTTGAGGGTTAGATATATTGATTCTCAGACTAAGTGTTAAACTACTTGGGACTGTGGTGGCGCTCATATCAGAAGCTTTCCCTGGACAAGAAGTGTCATCCCCCATGTCCTGGACACATTCCAGCTCAAGCAATTACACTTGGCTCAGCCACTTCCAGGGGCTCCAGTATTTGAGTCTGCTTTGTTTTTTAAGCTCTTTTGTTTAAGCCCCACTGCAATTAACAATTTTTTCCCCTTTAGTTGGCTGCCTTTATATGTGGATATGAAGTAATCATTATGAATGAATCTGTGTATTGTGGACTTGTTAAGTGGCTGGGGTTCCTCAGTGTAAGGCTGTTTGTAACATATTACGTGTATTTGTTCATATTGTTTCCTCCTGCAGGATTGCATAAGAGCACATATTTACAAGGAGGGCCCATAATATTTAATGGTCTTTTTTTGTTTGTTTAATTGAATTGACTCTAGTGTTTTATGAAGTATTAGAAGTAACGGGACTATTTTGACATCATGCCTTTACTGACATAGGCAGAAAGATCAGTGTGCCTTTTGGGAGCTTGTATTAATTTATAAAATACCTAATTATGCTCAATTAGTCAACTCGGGACTCTGGTGTCACCTTGCTCTTTAAATGCTATGTTGCATTCACCATAGGTAATAAATTGTTGCTGCTGCAATGGGGAAAAGTGTGGTGCTTTTTTATTTTTATACTATTTTTGGTAACGGAGAAAAGTGTAAGGTCAACACTTCTTGAACAGATCAGTGTGTGCAGCTAGTGCTTTTTCCCCATACTACAGTTTCAGAAAGATTTTGCCAAACAAAACTGCTTACCTTCCCTTTTCAGTCATGTCTGTCTCACCCAGCCAACTTTGATTGCAAAAGTAGGCCTGGACGAGCGTTTTGTGCACTGCTGTGCCCCCAGGGGACCTCTTAGGGCTGGAGTGGAGGCCTGCCTGTGGAGAGGAGGATGTGCAACCCCATCTCAGCCATGGCATCTGTGGATGTCCCGTCCCATCACAGATCTTCCTCTTCCTAGGTAGCTCACACAGGAGTACCATTGGAGGCATTATATTTGTGCTGACAGTTTTCTCCAGTTATCTCAGGGTGGCATGCATATTCTCTTTCCAGCTAAAAGCTACAGCTGGCTTGGGTAGAGCCTGGAAAATATCAACTCTGAGCTGACTGGGAGATGTGTGGCACTGAACACCTCCCCCAGCTGGGATCTTGCACCTCTGGCTGGAGTGTGGAGGCTGCCCTCTGCTGCGTCAGCTTTGGAGGGTGACAACCTAACAACCTAGACACTAATCTACCTGAGTTACTACAGCAGTGCTAAAGGTTTTGCAACCTCACTGGTGTGCAGTTGGTAGCTGTATTGGAGAGGCTGCACTCCTGCTAATAAAGGTGATCCACATTTACACATCTAGACTCAAAGACACAAGGTATTCCTCGATCGTGTTTTCAAGCTATTTTTTTCCTCTCCCCTTTCTCTTCTGTAAACATTTCTCAAATTTGGTTATACAAAATTTCTTCAAAAAGAATGAAGGCTGTGTTATCTCCTGAATCCAGCAGATGGGGTTTTAATTGAAACAGAAAACAACCATCTCCCTCCCCTTTAAATAGTGAATTACCAAAATACGTGGAGTAAGATTACAAAAACAAGGTACCTGTTGAAAGCCATAAGGGACAATATATCACCAGATCTTTCCAGATGACCCAATACTGAAATGTTTCTTTATTTGAATTACAAACAAATCCAGTCATGCAAGAATTAATAGGACTGATAGATTCACAGTATTGATATTATTAGAAGAAATTGTTATGGTATTATCTAAAATGGTGCATACATAAGAGGAGATACTGGCAAATAAACCTTCAATGCATATACAGTAATGTATGTTTCAAAAGTGACCTGTGCTATAAATGAAAATATTTGCATGTTTTTTCACAATCTGTATTTGGTGGCCATGAATTTTAAAAATATGTAGTTGTTTTTGTGGTTATAAATAGGTACCAAAGATGCTGTTTTGGGATAAAATGTTTTTGACTGTGACCCCTGTGACTGTTCAGGCCCAACCCCATGCGACTGTAGGCTCTCCCTGCCCTGACAGCAGCCCCAGCCCTGGGACATCTCCTAGGGAAATTAATTTCTCCCCTTACAGTTGCATTTTCAGCAGCCCATGTTTTCCCAGCAGATGGCAGGAGACCCTCGTCTATTAGGCCAAGCTGCCTGCTAGGTGCAGCCCTGGCTGCTGTGTGCATTTTGCTGCAATATCTGATTCATGCAGTGCACTTCCAGGGTGTGCATGCCCCTTTGGGGCTATGGATTCCTCCTGTATGATGCAGTTACAAAACTCCTATGCAGATTGACCTTACTTTGGAATATTCAAAAACAGAATATTCAAGAATATTCAAAGTCAGTAGCCTTTGATAAGGGCCCGGTGGGGTGTTTGGGAACAGATGGTGATCATGTCCTTTCAGTGGAGGGAGGGTGCTCCACACAGGCAGGTGGCAGTGGGCTTGCCAGGTCAGTCTCTGCTGCGCCAAATTACAAAGATGGTTTTGGGATGGAAGAGGTCCTGCTGCTAGGGACACTGCTGAGACCTTTGTGGAGGCTGACGTCATCTTGCAGCTCTGGTCATGGTTCTGGAGGTCACCTGGAAGGGCTCCATCCAGCTCTGCACTGGGCAGGCCTGCTCATTAAAGCAAATCAATTTCACCCTTAATGATTTAAACAACTCATTGAATGCTAGGTCCAAACTCCTCTTCCTATAGGGAGAGATCACATTATTTTTAGAGAGACCATTGGCTAAAAGGCAGATATTAGTTAGATATTTTAGTCTGCTGCTAGGATTTTAAGGCAAACAACCTTTCATCTGCTCCAGAGCCAATTATGTTAATGGTCTCAGATCTGAAAGCTGTGGCCGTGTGTCAGGCACAGGCCTTTCACACAGAATATCTGTGTGCAGATGAAAGGGCTCACCTTGCATACGCAGTGTGGGTGCTGCAGATGAAAGTAGAGCATTTTCTGTTGGCCTTGTGCTGTGATCTTTCAGTAAATATTAGTAACACATATACTTTAATGAATAGAAATGAAGTAGCAGGGAACTGAGTTACACTTCATATTGATAGTAGTTGATTCAAGTTAAAAACAAAACAGGATGGCACATATGTATGGCAAATAGGATACAGTATGGCAAATAGGAAGGTTTTTAAGCATTCTAAAAAGTTGTGTAGGAGTAGCAGAGTTTCAGGTTTGTGAGAGCTGGTATTTTTTATGGTAATATTTCAGGTGATTGTGCTTATCTGTTTTGTGTTATAGTGTTAAACAATAGTAATAGAAAGATGCTACAGCTGTCGTGATACTATAGTATGGATAGAGCTATTCTTGGTACGTTATCTGCTGTGGAAGGCATCGAAAGTGCTAACATTGGGTCAAGGCTCATGTAAAACAATTTAATAATATAGATGGAGTCAAGTAGCTAGTTCAGTTCATATTTGTCTATCAATATAGATGATGCTTATGTGAATAATTGAGCAGGTTTAAAGGAAGGGTGCTGTGTTTTCAGGTTCTGTAATATTTTTAGCAAGGTGGTTTTAATCAGGACTGATGAGCAGGGGAGGGGGGGCCCTCTGTAGTACATGCTCATGTTATCTCCAGCTGAAAAGGGAAGAAATGAAGCACTGCCAGCTAAAGAAGCTGAATTAACTCTTCTTGTTTCCTTTCAGCCCTGCCTGCGTTTGTAGTTGTGTTATTCAGCAGCACCTACATCAGCTCCTTTAGAAATTAATTTCACATTCATCTAGGAAAAAAAAATTAATCTGAGCTAACCACTCTGTAGCAGACATCTACCTGTGCCTTTGAAGAGAATACTGTGAATTCCTCTTTCCACTTCTGTTTATTTTATTTTTTTAATCCTTTGTAATGGTTCATCACTCAGCACTCCCTGATTCTGGTAGCACTGACATTTCTCCATAGCCTTCTCCAACTACCAAACTCAGAAGAATTAAGCGATTAAATTGGAACGATAGCTGTGAGTGAGAACGATCTCTGCAGCCCTTTTTGCTTTCTCTCTGTATAGGTGAACATGTCAACAGCTGTCAGCAGTAATGCTTGTTCCTCCTGCAGCAACATGATGGATTAATATGTATACCAAAATATGTTAGAAATTGAAATAAAATATGCATTTTTTCATAATTTATCAGCATTATGATGGCACAAAAAAGCCAGTCTTATGAATAATACAGAGCTCTGCAGTGGGCATTATGTACTGTGGGTAATAAATGCAATGTCTTTCCTAGACTACCAGGAGAGTTGTAAAGCAGAATGCATTAGTTCTGCTTTGTGATAATAAATCATTTTAGTTTGTCAGAAGGCTCTGGCTAACTTTTACTCCTGAGGTATGAAAGAATGCCATGCCATACGGCTCTGGATGGCTTCTGAAGTGTTTAGGTTGGCTCTGAATCTCCTGGGTAATGTTTTGAGTGAGTGATATGGTTAGATAACAAGTGGCAGTATTTCTCAGGTATCGATGTTGTGATGCCTCCTGTTGTTTTATTGCCTAGAGTGGCTGACTTCGTCCTAATTGGAACTGCAGCTCCTCTGTGATGCTTTGTGTCTCTATTTGCAATATGGCTCCATGTCTCTCTGAAGAGCTGAGTGGGAAAGCCGAGAGTGGCAGCCTGTTCTGCTGTTCAGGCCTCTTTTAGAGGGGGCAAAGAAATCAATTACACTTTTGTTTTCATTTTACACGCATAAGTGCTGTTTTAGGCAGTCTTTATAAAAGCTATCTCTCCCTAAGCTTCCTTACATATCAGCCCATCACTGCTGCAGACAGTCCAGATGATGGCAACACAGTGTAGGTAGAAAGAGACCTGGGCTGATTATGCAAGACAAGAGGAAAAACTACTTGCGTAAACTTCACTAAAATATGCGACTTATCTCAAGTTCATTAATTTCAGTTTAATTTTCAGTGTTGTGGTATTCTCAGGAAATACAGGGGAGTTTTTCTAACCCATACTTTCCTAATTTGCACAGTTCATTATTTAGATTAAAAAAGATGGATTTTTCCCACTTTCTAGCCAAGATTCAAAACCAGAAGGCATGGTGATTAACTCATTAACTTTTCATCATAAGTACAAAATATTCTACAATTTATATACAGGATGTTATGAGGTATCAGAAGTTAAACCACATGTATCTAAATAAATGAGTAATATCATGTGGAGTGTTACTGCAGCCTCACTTGTATTTTGTACACTTCCTACTTGAAGAAACATTTATTAATTATTGACCTTTTTTGTATTTATGAAATTTTAATGGACTTTATTATCCCAAGTGGTAAGAAGGCCAGTTCTGTATTTCTGGTTATTGTAGGGGTTGATGGGAGGAACCTGAGACACCCCAAATGAAATTCATGTTGTGTAGGAGCAGACCACCAGCTGGTTTAGACACTCATTTCTCTGTTTAGTACTCTCTGACCACAAGCTTCTTTCCCTTTTGACATCTTTGATGGGAGGGAGCCAGCTCTTTCCTCTGCAAGCTTTAATGTGTTTTGGCAGTGCATGGCTGGGTTTCCTGAACTGCCTGTTCTGCTTTGCCTTATCCTTGGATGTGTCCTTTCATGGAATATGATTTTCTGTTGCATAGTTGCAGGGGTACCAAGTACCCCTTGTTTATTTTATTATTTTTTTTAATCCTTTGTGATGTAAAAATGTAAAATCAGTACCAAGTACTTGGTACTGATTGGTACCAAGCCTACAGAATGGTTTCCTGACATCAGTAACAGTAATCACAGAAAATACATGGCAGATATTCAGGACAAGTACATTAGTGAATTCCAGTGTTAAGCACCCTCTTTACCCCACTTGCACATTGTTAAGCACCTTTACAGTCAACTTGTGTGTCATTTCTCAGGAGTGTTGACAAGTCACTTAACCAGAGCTTTCAGAGACCTGTTTTTGTCTTGTACAGACATGCCAGTGAAGCACACAGCCAAAATATTCTGTGCTGGCTGAAATGCCCATTAGCTTCGGTCAGATGGATCTTCAAATTTGGCTGTAGCAATGAAGTGGGAAGTGTAATTTGTATGCAGTACTTCAGTACTGATACAGCCTGCTGATGTGGTGCAATGCACTGCCCATCATGCTGACTGGTATTGCCTTGTTTCTGGTACTAACTGTTGTTTCATCAATGAATGGAATCATGGAATGCATCTGTGTACTTGGCATACTCAATGCATGACCTGCATGACTGAGTGTGTAGGTGTAGCCTGGCTCTGTACTCCATGAAGAAGAGCATCTTCCTATTTTTTTTTCCTGTAAGTTTTTACAATTGGATGCACAGCTCTGTAAGCTGAAGTTTTCCCCCCAGAAGACTTTGTGGCTCTTGAGTTATTTGTTTGGAACAATGGCTCTGCTCTTGTAGAGCTCTGGATAATGTTATTAGTCTCATTTTTATGTAAGCTGATCTTTAAACCTTCTAGCTTCAAATAATTCACTGTATTTTACTCTGGAATTGGTCATAGAAAATATTGCTGTTCTTTAAAGTACACAATATTTTTTAAAAAAGATTCTTTTGCAAATTGAAGTCTTAATGTCATTACTTTACATTGTGACTAATGGTCTTTTTCTTGTTTAGAAGTTAAATAATAATAAGCAGTTCCATTAGTGCATTTAACAAACAGCAGTGTACTTTGTCTTATAGACAAGCAAACAATTTATTTATTTGTAAAAGCAGTGGTGTGCTGTAACCGTTACTTTGCCTTTCACCCTTTTCAGTTTTGGCAGTGTCTTACTCATGCATTTTCTCAATTTACAACATAGTTACTGTCTCTTCACCAAAGTCTTATATTGCAATTTTATTTGATTTATTTTTTTAGGAGGTATGTACCTAAAATCAAGTTCTTAGTCTTAAATGTTCAGTATGATTTTCAGAGGAATACATGATTAAGTTAATAAAATGTCCATCTTACCTGTTAAAAGGAAATGAGCAATGTGCACAACAAGCTTTCTTAGTTCTTGGTATGTGGATCTTCCTCTGAAATTAAAGGGAAGCTGGTGAATGGAAAAATTAAGAGGTATAGCAAATATTAGTGAACATAACTGCTTACCCTCTACTTGGGGAAAATATCCCTGAAACTTCAAGGCTCTGAGCTATCTTTTATTTTCATTTATCCTTGGTTTAATAATGAACAATTTCCTCACTTCTGGAAACGGTAATTAGTTTAAAAAACAAACAAACAAACAAAAACCTGTTTGAGCTGGTTGTAAGAGGTGCTGGGAGCAAGCCTTGCTCACTGCCGTGAAACAGCCTGGTGTGCTCAGTCCAATATGCACTTGGTGGCAGAGACAGGACATCTGATGGCAGTGCCAAGCTTGTATCTACACCTGCTGGTTCACTGCACGATCGTACCATTACTGGGGTGGCTTTGAAGTGTTAATTCCCTTTCTTAAAAACTTTTGCCACAACGTTTTGCCTGAAAGTTTCTGACTTCCCTTTTTGGAATAGCTCCTAATGTTTTCTGGATAGTCAACATATCTTAAAGTCTTCAGTTATGATCGTGGGCTTGTGGTGAAACAAGAATTGATCTTTTAAATCAGTCTGACTTTATCACAAGACATCACAAAGTGTAAGAAATGCTTCATCCCTGCTAGAAAGAAGTTGCTTTGGGAGTTATAGGAGAATGTGACACAGAATATTTGATCTAATAGCAGAATGTGCTTTCAACAAAATGTGATGTAGATTGTGTTTGATCTCATTTATCCTCTTCTTAAAACTAATTTCTAGAGTGTTTCAGCCTGCCTGTTCATTTTGTGAGTCATACAGAGTAGTGCAGCCAGTAAAACAAATTTTAATGCTGAAAACTGAAACTGCAGAGCATTATCGCATATGAACAGCTTTATCACAGACAAAGCTATTCTTGTAGGTGTTCTGTAAAGCTGTTTTATGTAGAATAAAACACCTGGAATTTTCAGATCAGAGTTTGAAGAATTTGGCAGGCAGACACATTTGGTTTTTCCCTACATCTTTATGCCATTTCAGCTTGCCTTTGTCAGACCATAAATACTCCACTTGCTGGATTTACTCTTCACAATAAAATGCAATGCAAGAGGAAAGAATAAGCACAAATGAAAACAGGGTCTTTCTGTGTCTCTCTGGGACATCAAATACATTTGTTGTCACTGATGAGATTTTTAATTCTAGGAACCGCATTGATGCATTAACATCAAGAAGAAATGACACTTCCTCCTATTTAAGAATATCGTAATCTCAGTATAAGTGCTGCCTGGTGGAAAGCTGAGGAGGGATTCAAAGCCAGCCAAATACGTTAGGCTTTCATGAATATATGCTCTGATGTAAATTAAAGGAATACCTAAAATTGTAGACACTGAAGGTTTCTGTTTATGCTTTTCTTGTCTTAAAGGAAGAGTTCTCAGGCTAAGGGGACTGGAGACCTTGAGCTTGGCTAGACTGAGAAGTGAAAGAGAAGAGCTGGTTTAAGATGAGGAAGAAATAAGAACATGTGCAGATATACAAAGGCAATAAGTAGTGAGAAATAAGATGAACTGAGCAGGACATGAAGCATACGGGATGAGAGACCTGGGCTGAGCTCTGTTACATGTGGAGCTGGTGCCTGCTCCTGCTTGGTGTTGCACAAAAGATGTTGACAGGTTCATGCACACTGGTTTAGGAGCAGGATCCATAGTCCGTGAGACACCAACTCTTCACAGTAAATATTGCTTTGGGGGAAAGTAAAACAGAAGGAGAGAAAAGGGCAGGTGGCCAGCTGAACAGAAAAGTGACAAGTTCCCCAAATACGCATCTTCTTCTTTTTCCACTGACATCAATGAAGGTATATATCATAACTTTAGTGTTAAAAAAAAAAAAAAAAAAAAGAAAAAGGATGCTTTTACCTTACAACTTAATATTTTTCACCAGGACGTGCCTAAACTTCCTATTAGTTGTTTCTGTTTGACTTTATTAGTATAGTTTGGAGAGCACTTATCAAGAGCAGGTGTTGCACAGTGGCTAATTGCTAAGCTACTGTGCACATATATTACAGATTGATATTTATTGAATGTTTAAATGACTGCTAGCTACATGTAATGCACTACATTTTTGATTTTTCTCTAATATAAACTAAATCTACAAAAACAGGAGGTAAGGAAGGGGTGGTGGAGATGGAATGCAAAGGTGATTCTTCTGGCTGGCAGTCACTGCCCTTGAGAACCTGCTGTAACAGCAGTACTGGGGGCTGCAAGTGCCAGGCCATGACAGTAACAGTCTGAAAGCAACATCACAACAAAACCAAAGGAAAAAAAGACCCTTAACGCTACGCTGTTCAATAACAGTGGATAATTTTGATTTCTTCAGAGGTTAACAGCAATTCAGAACAGCCTAAACTTTTTGACTCTAATCAGAAGATTTCTATTAGCAGCTCTATACCTACTTATCACAGCTGGATTTGGGTTCTCCATATGCCCTTGGCCTCTGTGGCCTGATGCTGCAAGCAGAGCTGCATCCCCTGTGATGCGAGGTGGTCTGACGTTTTGCCCTGACACTGTCCTATCTGAATTTTTGGAGGTAAAAATGCTTCCCATCTTACTCACTGGGATGTGGCGACACTGTCAGGGCACCCTCCTTGCAGGAGGTTGTTTTAGAAGAATGTTTTCTCCACATGTCTGGACTGTGTTCAGAGAAGAGCAATGGAGCTGGTGAAGGGACTAGAAAAGAAGACTTATGAGAAGTGACTGAGGGAATTAGGGTTGTTTAGCCTGGAGAAGAGGAGTCTGAGGAGAGACCTCACCTCTCCCTACAACTACCTGAAAGGAGTTTGCAGCACAGAGGCTGTCAGCCTCTTTTCTTAGGTGACAAGTGATAGGATGCAAGGAAATGGTCTCAAGTTGCACCAGGGCAGGTTTAGATCACCTACTAGGATGAATTTCTTCATGGAGGGGGTGGCCACTTATTGGAACAGGGAAGTGTTAGAGTCACTGTCCCCAGAGGTATGTAGTAGATGTGTGGATGTGGTGCCTAGGGACACGGTCTAGTGATAGACTTGATAGTGTTAGGTTGATGATTGGACTTAATGATCTTGAAGTTTTTTTTTTCCAGCCTCTATGATTCTATGGCTATAATGTAGTAAATACTATTTAAATTGATTTCAGAGAAATGTTATGGAAATGAGTCTATTTATAGACATTATTTTAATGGTTTCAGAGTTATTTTAGAGCTTAACAATAGAGTTGAGCAACGATGGTGAATACAGAACTTGAATGCTACAAAATCTGCCTCACAACTTACCTTTTTTTCCTTGGCTTAAATATAAATGTTCTCTGACAGTGACAAAGCTCTGCTTCTGACTTGCTGTTGTTTATTTTCGTTTGGTCAAATCTGTTTGTTTTATGACTTTTTCTTCCAAATTTTATCCTTAAGATTTCCATGTAAATTACATGTTGTGAGTATTTGCATAAAGATAAGTATCTATAACTGTAGAACACACACGTAGAAGCATGCAGCACAATGTGTCACATCAGTGTTTTTCCGTAAATGCTTGCTTTGGTCTGAAGTAAACTGTGAAAGAAATGACATGAGTAAAAGAAGTATTTCCTAATCCCTTAAAATTTCTTAATCTTCAACAGGAGTTTGGGAAAGATTCTGTATAGCAACATAAAATCAGAGATAAACTTTTTAAACTATTAAGTATTCCATGGACTCTCTAATTACTCATGTGGTTGCAAGACTGCATTTGGGGCTATTCCTTCAATGGCAATTGCAAATAACTATTTAGAGGTTTAACCTCTTTCATGTGCAAATATACTAATACTTAAACACTAGTCTCTTTCATGTGCAAGCTAATTAATAGCAACTGATGAGTTGGTTCGAAGTCGTGATGGTGATGCAGAAAAATGGCTCTACCAGGTCCAAGGTAATTCTTGAAATTCCTGATTTTTACGATATTCTGATCTTTGATTTTTGTGGTATTTTGGATCCAAACTCTGAATACAAACAACAGACAAAAAAGTCTTTGAAAATGTCTTATTCACTATGCTGTTAGTTTACCACCTCCTTCTTTTCTCACTACTGTATCCAGAATATTCATGACGGTGAGTGAATTAAATCATTATATAATTGGAGTATGTATTTTTGGATTTTGGTCTTTAGTGTCTTGCAGTACCATTCTGACTGATAGTTGAAAAAGGTGGCTCAACAAGAAAAATAATATTATAGTCAGTTTTGACTTTGAGTTTGCTTGATTTTCTGGGGAAAAAACAGCATCCTTATATTCTCTCTGCTGTAATTGTTTCTTCGCATGTTGGTTAATGGTTTGTGTAAAGAGTCATTAATTGTTCCCAGTCCTCATTCCAAATACAGGAGTTAAAAACCTCCATTTTTCCATCTCTTTTGGTAAAGCTATTTTTAAATTCTTAAGAATTATTTCAAGATGTGTATATGTATCATATCACAAAAAGAACTTACACTGCAGCTTTGTAATTAATTTCTTCAGCCAGTTATGTTGTTCTTTTTTTCTTCTTGTTTCTGACTTCTCTATGTTATCCTACTCTGAATTCTCCAAACGTCTACAGTACTAACACAACAATAACAGCTAGTATTGCCTATATGCTGAGTGTCATGGGAGTTTTTCATGGAGCTGAACATTATATGAGACCATTAATGATGGAGCACTATTGCCTAAAAATATTTTGGCTTGATAATAGAACTGTTTCTGGCTAAAAAAAAAAAAAAAAAGAAAAAAGAAAAAAAAAAAAAGTGTTCTGAGCTTTTAAATTTCTGTACAAATATACGTAACCAACTCTGTGTCCAAGGTTTCATTCCATGTAGTTGACACAGCATAGAGATTTGGAAATGAAAGACTGTGATATATCACTACTTAACTATTGCTTGTATTAGAGAAATGCACTACTATATAAAATGCCTTTTCACTTAGGGACTTTAATTCGTTTTATATTTTTCTGTGACAGCAGATTTCATACCACGGTGCTTACTGTAGGTGTAGGAACCATTCATTCTAAATCATCTAAATCTCCAACATTGTTGTAGGCTGATAAAAGGCTTCAACTGGCTCTTCTAGTTAAACTTTTTTGTCATATTATCCAGCCTATTCTTCTGTTAGGATCTCATTTGTGTCCTCATGGTATTGCAGTATCTGCCAGGTATGCTGATGTTGAAGTTGGACTCAAAATGGCAGGAATTCAAGTTTGGAAAAGTAATTCTATAATGCAAATCTCTTCTAACAATGCTCAGCATGGATAGGGACCATTCATTCAGTAGATTTATTACTAATGTCCACATGACCAACACGGATGTGTTTGTGCTTAGTTTGGTCCAGCCTAGCAATTCAAATGGTTCAGTTCTGCAAGATAACCAGAGTCTTAACTACACACTTCCTCTGTGAAGGCATGGGGCATGTTCTTTGTCTTGATAGGTCTTAAGAGAAGCTCTGCACACCCAGCTTCCAGCTCCAGAGGGCTAAACTAGATAACCATGAAGATGATTTCTGGGAATGTAACAAATTAAAAAAAAAAAAAAAAAAAAAAAAAACTGCTTAATTTTGAAGGCCATGGTCTCCTGCCTTTTTTTTTTTTTTTTTTTTTTTTTAATTATGCTTATTAGCAAAATTTATCTAATTATATGTTGTGTTGGATTTGAAACTCAGCCATGTTTAAGGTCAGCAGTTTATTGTTTAAGACTATTTAGGAGCTCTTATTTATTGATATCTTGCATAATTTATATTTTCCATCTCTAGATAGTAATAATACAATATAATAATACTGGTTTCTGGATGGGGAAGCTGCACAGAACAATGGGTTGATATTATGTTAGTAAGTGTATCGAAAGGATGTGTATCTTCCTTTAATCGTTGAGCTCTTTGTTGTGACCCATAGCTGACCTCTTTAAGAACAATTTCCTTTTCATATACATACAGTTAGCTGGTCTAATACCTTTCTTCGGTAATTATGCTGCATGTAGGCAGTGTCCATGCCAGGAAGATCAATGAACCATGACATGACCTGTTTCACTGTTTTCCAGAAACAGCAATTATTTTCTAGTGATGTTTTACAATTGATACGGTTTTGTAACTGGAATAGGGGCTCTTTAAAAACAAAACAACAAAAAACAACCCAGAACAAACAAACAAAACCAATCCAACCACAAAAAACCACTATTATATACACCTGATTACATGCCTTGGGGAAAATGCTAGTAAGTTTTTAGTTTTTATGGTGATTACTATGATTTCTTTGAAATGATTCCACAGAACGATTCCTTTAGCCAGATGCCATAGTAAGAATGTGGAGGAGAAAAAAAAAAAAAAAAAAAAAAAAGTATTCACATGGGCCCATGCTTAAATTGAGAAGATATCTCCTGAAATATCTGTGATTTCCAAGCTAGTGGACATTAAAAAGGCTAGACTGAATTATTTTACATCTCAGATATTTTGCTGTCATCCAAGTTATTAGTCCCATTGATTTGATTTTGATGCAACTGATGCCATTTTGAAGTGTTGTTTCTTGCTAAACTTCCATGACCATTCCTAGAAGGATTCAAAGAATGTTTTGTTTGGAGAAGATAATTTCATTCAAGATGGTGAGAGATGAGTGGTGTAGTTTGCCAGGCATTGTCCACCTTTCTTTATTCTGAAGAAAGGAAAGTGTGGCTAAAAGTTGCAGTATGTTGAAGTTCATGAAAGATTGCATTTTATTAGGAATATGCCTTTAAATGTTGGTTTCCTACTTACCTGTGAAATAGATAAATCTTGAAAACGTTTCTTCCCCTCCTATCTCTAGATAGATAGATGGAAAAGAGGAATTTCCATCTCTAGATGGAAAGAGGAAATTCAAAAGAAAGTGGCAGTTGTGACATTTCCTGTTCTAAAGCCTCCTGTCAAAGCTGGGAGAGAAAATCACTCTCATCTGCATTAGCATCCCACTTGAACAAAGATTTGTCTTGCTCATTCATGTCTGCTACTTAAGCATTAGTATTTCTGTAGGCCAGGCAAACAGTGATGACAAAGCCACAAAAGAAAGAAGAAAAGAAAAATCCCACTGCAACCACCAGTAAAAGCCACTAGTGCCATAGTTAAGATTGTTACTATTCACATTTCTCTGAGGGCATTGCAGCATCTGAATAGGGTACTTCATACCTAAATACATTTGTTGTCATGTTTGTAATTAGTCCTCTCATTGTTTTTTGCCTACTGTGTGTTCACTTGTATTAAGTGTACAGTCACAATCTGTGACAAAATTATGAGGAATGCCATTTTATATCCTCTCCCTGGTCTTCCACAGCCAGATGATGTGACCAATTTTTGTGTTCATGTGGTTCCTGTCCACGCCAGGAAACACAAACTCAATGTGAAGAATAGTGAAAACTGCTCAACCAACTATCAAAACAACCAACCAAATTTCCTCCGTTCTCCCCATGATCCAAGAGGCAATCCATTTGCGGTATTAAAATGGAGGTGCTTGCGGGTGCTGAACATGGGTTTAGAGTAGTGTATTTGAACTCGTTTATTTAAACAGGTTAAAAAAAATGTACAGAGATGAAGCCTTTCTTAAAATGGAACACTTCATATTTGGAGAAGTTTGATTTTCTGCCTACACCAGTTTGCTCTGAAAATTGGTCCCTGAATGCACTGAGAAATCATTAAGCTGAAGGCACATAATTATGTATCTTTTCAGTTTTACTGATATTGACATTAGACAGATAAAACTGACACTTTTTCTCTTTATGTGCTGCTGATTGGGGAGATGCACGTTTTCACTTTTGTGTGTAATGCAAATTGTTAGACCTGGAATTCACAACTAACCTAAAGGAAGTTGCTCGTATTTTTCCTGACGAGTGGGATCTATTTGCAGCTCAGTTGTCCTGTGGGGCCAAACATATTTTCATAAACTGAAAAATAATGCAGCTTCTGTTCTTGCATTCTTCCATTCTTTGTACTCTTATTTCTATTTATTTCTTAGTGTAAAGGAGTTCCTTATTAGTGGTTTCAATAATAATGCAGTTTTAGTAGTATAGTATTAAAATACTATATATCATCCAAGATCAAACCAAAATATGGACATCTTCCAAATTTTGCCCTTGCCCTTGTTTTTTTTTTAACTGAACTGTTTTAAAACTGCACAATCAAGTCTTGGGTTTTGGTGGAATCAGTGTAACTTTACGTATGGAAGAATGTTATTACTCTATTACAATCTCTTTAGAAAATATTAAAATAATCAATATAAGTGAAAGTGAAAAGAGTGTAGTAGAAAAGGGCAATTATTCTCTTCCGTGAATTTTTTCACAATGTGTATCTGACCTTGTGGATTAACCTATGTCTTCACTTTGTAAATTCTGTCTGATACCCTAGAACAAAGAATGCCAATGAGTATTGGTTGCTTGAAGGAAAATGTCTCAGGATCACAACAGCCTTCTGAAGATAGAGTGAAAGGCTTGTCACCTAAACATCAGCTTGATTGACACTGTTTTGTGTGTCACTTCACTTGCATATGCCTCCTGCATTTCTTCTGTTGTGATCACAGTTCAATCTGAAATTTAGAAGTTACTCATGTCCACGGAAAGGTTGGTGACCCTTTCTCTAGAATGAAACTCTACTTTGTTGTAATCTCAGATTTGTTGAAAATATGCTCTTTTAAGGCTAGGATTAATATTTAAACGTTCTGCTTTGTACATCTGGGATATACATGTGGGATATTCAAATATTATAAAGCCACTGCATTGCAGAGAATGATTAAATTTACCTGTCTAATTATTCCTTCTTATCTTAGTTAATGAATTATCTGTATCAATCCTGCCAGTACACTTGCAGGAAAACCTTAATTTCTTACTCAGGGCTTGTTTTCTATGTCATTGATGTTGTTTGCCTATTTTTTTTTTCTTTTTACTGTCTCTTAGTATTCTCTGTTAAGACAACAGACAACTGATTGCTGTTTTAGTCAAGTCTCAAATTCCGATCTCCTCTTGCTATGGAATGAAAGCTTTCAAACTCTGTATTGATTAAAGCAACTGAAGCTTGAATTGAGTCCAACTTTTGCTAATATCCTGCCAAGTACTTAACCAAGTCAATCTAGAGATTGCTTGATAAGTCAAATTGTATTCTTGAGAATGTGTGGGACTGAAAGTTCATTTCTTTTTGGCTATTATGGTACACAAAACAAAATCAAAAATCTTTACTATATCCAGACTATCTTTTGGGGGGATTACCAAGTATACTCTTATGTTCAATCAGGTCAAGTCATATTTTTGGTTTAATAAAAAAATTAATGTGAAGATGGCATTTGCACTGTAAGTTCACTTAGCTGTATATTTGAGTATGGCAGAGAACTCAAGTACGTGGACTTTAAGCACATGAGCTGTCCATCTGTTGAATTATATGCTCATTTTTAAGCTTTATTTAACTCTTTGTGAAGATAATGTTGCTTCATATTGACCTTGGAATGTAATTTTGTAACATTATGGGGCATATTTAAAATATAAATCTAAAACTTACAAATCTAAAGTTTACCTATCCACTTGTATTACTAATGTGATTTATGGGACAGTAGAACTGCATAGGTTCGCTTTGAGTAATCATATTTAAAATGTCCTGAATAATTCTAGCACATGAAATTGTATGACAAAACGTCTTCAAAACATTGAAAGAGAATGAGCTGCACACATAAACTATAGTATATTTTTCCTTCTTTAGTAAGGGAGGTCAGGGGTTTTTGGTGTGACCTCTTTCAGAATACAAAGTGCTTGGTCTAGTTGATTAAAGCATGTGGATGCTGTGGTCTGCTTGCTTTAAGAAAAAAAAAAATTGAAGGCAGGGCCCAGCTGAGAGGCATGTGATGAACAGGCTTTGCTTCTGTACTGTAATCTCTCCTCTGAAAGTCAGCAAGACTTCAAATCTGAAAAGCTAGCCCCAAAATAATAATGATATGGCTTGAAAAGAGAGGCAGCTGAAGACAGGAAGAAAGGCAGGCTGTTTGGTTGAAAACTTTCCCAATCTTACACACAGGTTTGACATGTTTTTCATGGGGAAAAGAAAATAAACCTCAAATGCATGTCATAAAAGCTTCAGAGAATTACCCCTAAAAATCACCTTTTAAATTATGCTTCATCGTATTCTGCTGAAGGTAACAATCAGCTAGAGGTTAATTGATTTATTGTCCAATTTCAACTAAGTCACAAAATAGGGGGATATTGTGGCAGCTGTCATAAATGCATGAAGTCCTTTCCCTCAGTTCCTTGTTCTTCAGTATGTATCAATACTCCATTTTAAAGTCACCGTGATGGGGAAAATTCCTCTCCCCCTTCCCTGTAAAGGATGTTCTTCTGGCAGGTAAGCTCTCTTCTTGTGTGACTAGTGCCAGGTCAGTCTTCTGAGCTGTTGGTTCAGAGTACATTTTTATTCATCACAGAATAGATTAACACCTTAATGTTTGATTATCAACATATTTATTGTTTTAAAACAAGAATTTAACATAGACACCTTCATCTGAGGAAAATAAACAATGCAATGTACGAACATTTTGCAATAAGCTTTCACATACATTTTACAGAACAGTTATTTCTAGAAGTTTCAATCTGATATCCATTAAATGAAGGCTTTTTGCTCAAGTGTAAGGTGAATAGGGAAATTCTGCAAGCTTCATTTATTTCCTTGCCAACTGCATATTTACTTGCTGTTGAAGGATTTTTGTATATTTTCTTTGACTCTTCAGTCAAATATATTCATTAATTCTTAATGCAGACCAAACCCACAATTTACCATCTTCCAGCTAGATTTAAAAATTTGCTACTGCCTTCTGGTATGCTCCTGCGCTTGAGCTGTGACCCTTGGCAGCTAAAATGGAATACTGAATTGTTGGTAATTCAGTATGGATGAATTGGAGGTAATTCAGTAAAGATGGATGTACAAATGTGACCTATATTTTCTTGCTTGTTTGAGTTTTTTACTGGCTTTCAGGGGAACTAAAAAAAAAAAAAAAAAAAAAAAAAAAGAGGTAGGGTGGGGTTGGGGTTAAGGTGAAGGTGATACACCTCCAAATGAAAGCCTAGTCTGAGAGGAGGCATAGATAGATGACGCTATTCCTACTTCTTTAAGATAGAGGAAGACCAGAAGAAGTCTCAAGAGTTTCTCTTGTTTAGGCCTCTGCTCTGAGATAGGGCAAGGTATATCACTATCTTTGACAGATACTAATCAATCTGGAAAAATGCCAGAGATTAGATTTTCCCAGTGTTACTAGAGACAAAAGCATTGTAAAGACTTTTTACTTTACTGTGGTGTGGGGGGTTTGTGTGCTTTTTTTTTTTTTTTTTTTTTTTCCTCTAGACTTCTCACAGATTGCAGATTAAGCACACTTTAAGTTGTCCTACGGTCAGAGAATACAGAAGACAATTGTCACCTGTCTAACAATGTCAGCTATTATTGTCTCTCTTTTTTCCTGGTAAAATGCTATCACCTCAGACTTTTTGCACTGTTTTTTCCCCCTTTTTTGGTTCTAGCCAGTTGTTTCTCATATATCTCTGTCAATGGTTTGTCCAGTTTATCAAGGTAGTTCCGATTTTTAAAGCTACCATTAAAATTGCATTGAACAGTCAACATACTGACATCTGTTGTATTTTATACACATACAATCCAATCCATCATCCAAAACATAACTGAAAATTTCAGATTTTTGGGGACTTTAAACAAATCCTTCCAGATCTCCTTGATATCTCTTCTCAGCTTGATGGAGAACAACTGTTAACTATCCTTTAAATTGTGCACGCAACTTATACTAATTCAATCTTAACTATATTTCGCTCTTCTGCTTCTGACAGTATCATGTGTGACAGCATCAAGAGCTTTAGAGGTAATATAGCCTGACTTCACTACTGCCTGTCCCTTATCCACTAGACCAGTTGGTCTGTCAGAGAAGGAAATTAGATTGGTCTGACTGATTTCTTCTTGGAAAATCCATGCTGTCTGTTCCTTATCACATTATTATCCTTAAGGTCTTTAAAAATTGATTGTTTAATAATTTGTTTCAGTATCTTTCCAGTTATTGAAAGTAGACTGACTGCTTTTCGCTCCTTTCCGATTGCTTTTTCCAGCTGTAAGGATGGGTGCTGTTTGCCCTTCTGTCTCACATTTTGTCATTCTCCATAAATTCTGTGAATTTCAGTTACTATTTTAAATACAGTACAGTGACTTTCACCAGGCCTGGGCAACCTAAGAACAGCTAACATACTAACATTCTTTAACTTAAACAAAACAAAACCAGAGAAATAATCAATCAAACAAAAACATTCTATTATGGTCTTAAAAATGTTACATTGAAGATGCTTTATTTGGATGCACTGTGAAATGCTAGTTAGATAACACTGAATTTGAATCAAACTTTCAAACAAGTTTAAGTTCTGTTGAGCCAGGGTACCTTTTGCATAGCTTCATAAACTGAATTAAGGCATTTTTGTTTTGAAATATGTTTAAACCAAGGTTCCTTTTAGAGTCTCTAAAGCAACCAGCATCTAGGCTAGAGCACTCTACTTGAGGTAAACACAGACTAATCTCCAGAGATGCCAGTTTATCTCCAGTTTAGTTGTGAAGCCTTAGATGAGTATGTTGCTTATCTAGGCACATAAATGATAAAGGTTAGACTGGAGGAATGAAGTGAATGAAGCACAATGAATGAAGCCACTGTTTTGAGGATGAAGATAGTCCAGTTGTTTGGATCTAGGCTGAGCCATGCCCCTTGCACTCAGGACCAAAAGTGGCTCTGGTTTTGTTTCTCTGATCTGGATATAGCCAGTGAGATTGAGGCCTATATCCCTCTTGGTTTTAAGCATCCCTCTGTTGATGCACTTATGTAAATGCTACCCATTGTCACAACTTTTACATCTAGATATGTATATTTTGTAATATAAATTGTATTGTTATGGTACAACTTGGCTGGTCTGCTGTGTAAAGTAACTGTATAAAAATCTTTACTTCTATAATGTGCTAATAGGACTAAACGTGGTAATTTACTAATTACTAGCTGTATTGTTATTGCAAAGTAATATGAAGAAGGATAGTACACTGAAGAACACGTTTCTCCATGGAAAATCAGTTTACAATTTACTGTTCAATGTGAAGAAAGCAAATGTCAGGGATGGAAAGAGTGTCATTGGCATTATTTAATATAGCACAAAAAGATTAGTGGTCAGTGAAATATCTTTGTAACTCTTTTTAAAGGTATATGTTCAGCCTTTACTAGGCCTTCTAGACTTACAGCAAAGCATTGAGCTGGAAGGAACTGTTGCTCCATTCGAAACAGCTATCTACAGTGTATAAGTACATTATAACTGCATTGATAGTTCCATTATCACAGTGTGACTCTATCAGGCTCAGTAAGGTAGCCAAGTAATCAGTCAATTGCTGATCTTTCTTAAGAAGCAGCGTTCTGAGAATAAAAGGAATGCTGTATGGCAGAGTATTGCTTTTGGTGTTTATTTCCAGTGGTGGAACTTATTTTAGTAAAATACTGGCATGTTTTATTCAGAGATAGAAGTGCATGGTGAATCCACACGTATAATATTGATGTTTTAGTGTGAAGCTCTGCCATTCTGAATACTACTAATGTACAAGGTCACTCTGACTTGCAAAAGAAAAATGGATAAGAAGAAAATAGAGATGCAAATCTGATGGGCATGAGAAAAAGATATGTATCACATTTGAAACAGGTCATCTGGAGCAATAAACTGCTATTTTCAAAACTGATACCCTTACAGATATAATGATGGTTCAGAAAATAGCCGCCATATCAGACGAGTCAGATTGCCTATTACAGCAACAGCTAGATCACCTTTACAATTGCCTGTTGCAAAGTGTCATTAAAAAGATTAGCTGAATCATGGGACAATCTGAACACTGATACCAACATGTGAAAAATACAGTCTAGAGACATTTTACTTCCCCTGCTACTACCTTTATGCATGCTTCTGGCATTTATGTTTTCTGTCATTTGCTGTTTGGAAGCTTGCCTTTCAGATCTGTCTGGTAGATCTTAATTTCAGAAATTTTTTAATAGAAATTCTAAAGCTTTGTTTTGTGAAGAACTTGATCATTTAATTTTAAAGCAGCAGAAATACATGCTAAATCTATTAGGCCTACTCCTGCTACCTTAATTCTAGTTTAAATATCTGCACAAGCACAGTGTAGCCTGAAAAACCTTGTCAAGTATCAGGGAAAAGGATTAGAAAATGAAACAATTGACAAAGAAAAATCTTAGAGGGATATTAATTAGAATATTGGATATCCTGACTGAGAGAACATCTTTAAAATAATGTTAACTTATCATTTGGTTAGATACAGTCTCCTGGGAAATCTGAAGCTGTTTGCTAGCAGACTACTTATGGAACAAGAGAATGCAGATTTCAGTGAGTTTGCCCTGCTCTGGAGCCAACTCATTCCAATGTCTGTCTAGGCTGTAGTAACACCTGTTGATATTCAGAAGGTATTTGCATGGAGTATTCACCAAGTGGTTTTTGATCATCATTGTTTCTCTCTACAGTGAGTAAACAAAGAGGGACTCCCTTAGGAAATTTGTCAGAGCAAAAAAATTTAGCTCCTTCCCATTAACATTGGGAGTGTCAGGAGGCTCATCCTCTAAAAGCAAAAGAGTTGAGGCATGTTCCTTCCCCATTAGAGCAGTGAATGGTGTCATTTAGGTCTGAGTGAAAGTGAAGCTGTATTCTTTGTCATTTCAGAAGGAATGTTTCTTTTCAGAAGGAGTGGGTTATGAAAGTAGTTTTGTTGGGGGAATGGACCTGTTTTTCTGTGTTTCTGTGACGTTTGAATGTGGACTCTAGGGACAGAACTGTTCAAATCCAAACTCAGATTTTGGATTCAGAACTGTATTGTCACAACTGGTAACACAGTTGTGAGAGGTGCATCTTCATAAAGAAACAGATGTGTGAACAACTTTGCCTTTCCTTTTCTGACTATCCATAGCCTTTTCATAATCCTGTTCCTATATCCTTATGAGGAAAATGGCAGAAGGTATGGCTGTGGGATACTGAGAAGTTTAAGGTATGGTGTAACATGATGTACACAATATGTACAAAGAAGTTCCTGGGGAATCCAAGGTACATCTGAGTCTCAAGTAGCTTCCCAAGAAAACGAATTTGTGTAGTAAATACGCTCTTTGGAGTAGATGACATCTGCATCTGTGCATTTAGTAGCTCTAACAGTGCATCCTATACCATATGCATGAACTTAGGTGGAGAACACTGAAGTAGTAAAAGCCGATTGTATGATTCCTTCAGTTGTCTCTGCAAGGGTATATACAGGAGCTTGCATTTTTAGACAAATACCACATTAATTATAGTTTCAAAGTAAAAGTAAAGCGTGTAATAAATTTACTGTATTTTTGTCCTTTTAAAAAAAAAACAACAAACATTGGTATGCAGTATTGACAGTAGTAGCTTTTGTTTACACTTGAGGACTAAGTTAATTGCATATATCTGCTTTTAACATAGCTGCACAGTACTGTTAACTCCTTTAAAAAAAAAAAAAAAAAAGAAATTAGAAATTGTTACTGAAATCTGTAAAGATAGATGCTGCAATATGGTACAATTTCAGGGGAGGTGGGTATAATGACCAACCTTTAAATGTCTTTAGGAGTTGGGCAGAAATATGCATATCAGACAACATCACTATTGCTATATAAAATCTGGCAGAGATACTGAATTGTATTTCATGTGTACAAACAGTTAAATACCATGCAGTTAAGATCATTTGACTGTTGTATACTAAGTGCCTGTAAACTAAGGAAGAGTGCAGATCATTTGCATCCTATATTTTATTTGTGTCTCTGGTTAGAATCAAGTTGTGCATGTGTGAAAAAACGGCTGGGGGGGGGGAGGGAGGGTTAGTGTCACTTTTAAATTCATTAATAAATAATGATGCAGTGATATTTTATGAATAATCATTCCTAGTAAATTTTTAGTACCATATAGAGGAAATGCATAATCAAGAGTATTATTTTTTAAGCAAGAGGTTGAGCAGTCCCACTTATAATGTCTTAAAGATTTGTTGTTCTAAGATTTTCTGTAGCAGATGCTGTAAGTTCTAATAGTTTACAGCCATATGGTAAAGAAGTGAACAAAATGTACTGCAACTTTATTTTCATGTTCAGCAGCTGTCTCATGGTGTTTTAATATCAAATATGCCTCAAACCTAGAAGAGGTGTTTTTCCTCATTATTGCTCGTAGTAAAAATATCCACTGAATGTCAATACTCACCCCTTTTGGACTCTAATACTCTGTATGTAAATGTGTATATATTTCCCTATAGAGTGATATTTTGAACTCTCTCTGTTCTTGTTCTCACAAATGTTTATTTCATCATAGTGAGAGAATATTCTGCTAGACAACTTAAAATGAATAAATAAAGTAAAAAAATATTATTTTTTTTAAATCCAATTCCATGGCAATAGCAGCAAACTAAGCAAACTGACATTTGCATTTCTAATTTTCTGCATTATAAAGATTTGATCCATCCCAAAGGCATCTGCCCTTTCGGTTGGGCTAAAGACATTTCAAGAATCTGTCATAACAAATAAACTCTTACAGTGAAATAGAGGTTTCATTCCTTGTCTGCATGACAAGGGATTTTGCAATTTATTGTCTGTTTTTCCGATTGTATTGAAAATGCAATTATATGCATAATATATAACACATTAAAATATGATGCTTATTGCAAAGTCAAATCTTAAAAAAATACACAATTGATTCACCTTCTTCCATGGCAAAAAGGTGTTCATGCCTGCCTTGCCAGTACTGGATGAGTGTTTTGAGGAGTTTTTTGGGAGTAAAAACTCAAGCAATTGAACAAAGTAATGAATGAGTTGGAGAAGTTAGGCCATGGAATTTTGGTTTTCCTGTCACATAGTAGAAAAGCAAAGACCATCAGGAGGCAGGAAGTTTGAGATGAAGATAGGAAGCTCTTTCAAGCAACATGTACTTTAGCTCTAGAACTAGTTTCATAGGAAATCATGAAAACCGAGTTTAACAAATTGTCACATTTCATTTGTCTCTGTCCAGTGTGTCTAAAGTTGCCACTTACACAGCTGCCACAGTATACACTTGTAGTAGGTATGTGTGCTATGATCTTTACTCCACCTTGTGAGGGATACTTGGGGTAAGACCTGATGGCAGTGACCAGCCATACTCAGGTGCTCTTATAGAAAGACTGCTTTTAAACATCTTGTGCTGTCTCCTAGTAGAGACAGGGAGCAAATTTAAGTGGATGAGGGGGTTGGTCCACATGACTGTCCTTACTTAATTTGTGGGTGAATACATGTGTGGACAACAGCAAGCCTGTCATGTCATTTGTTTTCTTTGTCTAATATGTGTTGCTTTTGAGATTATTGAAGTTAGCTTCTGAACTAATAGTATGGTATTATATATTATATATATTTATATATATATCCTAATAATTTAACTCACAGGAGGGCAGTGGTGGAGTCTTCAATGAGAGTTCCAGTTCTTAAAAAGATTTTCTTACCACCTCTGTAGCAAAAATGACCTAGTTATATTCTTTTTTATATTCTTTTTTTTTTTTTTTTTTTTTTTCATAATTAGGAATTGAAATTCTACTGCGGAGTTGCTGGGGGGGGGAGGGTGGTAAAAGGTGTGGTCAGATTTGTAGCTGGAAGGCATTTTTAACACTTCTTGGTTCATTTCCTTTACTGTTGCTGGCTTGCAGGTATTTAGCATTTACAGACATCATACCCTTGTAATTGAACTTGCATGAATCATTTATTTACTAGGCTGCACTTACGGGTAATATATGTCAAGGGAATTCATTTTTTATTACAACTGATGTAGCCATTATGATGTCATAATATACACAGGGACAGAGATGGAGCTTGAACAGAACTCGTCTCTTAAATCTGTGAAACCCAGTGCTGCCTGTCTTTCTGTTGTGGAAACAGAAGTGCAAGACATTTTGGTGTAACATTCTACCAGCCTTTGACAACAGCTTTCTGATCAAGATGAAAAAATATCTGATCCTAAGTACCACAGTGATAATATCTGCATTTGATCTGTAAAAAAGACAATATGGAAATTTGCTAAGCAAGAATAATGTACACTATTTTCCCAAGTTAAAACGACAGTGTGTATTTTCTAAGGTTCAATTATAAGAATAAAACGTCAGAGTAACTTATCTGAACGTTCTCATCTTAAATCTAATGTTTTTCATGGGGAATATCAAAAAATATTTTCTATGCTTGCTTCTAAGCTTACTTCTCTGCCAGGTTTTGGATAGAGTAAGCGAACTGGTACAGGGTATCTAGTGAAGGCTTTCCCTTTCTCCTCCCCCTGAGAGATTCCTAATTCATGGGGTCTTCATGTCTTTGAAAGCCCAGTGTCTGAGTGAAGCTGGTCACTGGTCCACTTGCTCTGTTATCACAGCAAACCAGTCACGCTTGCTGGTTTACCAAACCATGAAAATGTAATTAATAGGCAAGATGCCTTACATAGGGCATTCTGACTCCAGAGAATTCCAGTTGAAGCAGAGTAATCCCTCTGTTCACCATGGAAATGCTCTGGAATAGGTGAGCTATAACTGTTTAATAGCCTGTGATATCACAACTGTTGCAGGATTGTTTATACAAGGTTTATAACACGAGAACAATGTACTGCAGACCTCCAAGCCCCTTGACAGCATAGGTGGAAGGAAGTGAGTTTTTCTGCACTGTGATGTGAATGGTAGGTTGTTTGCTGTAGACAAAAACCAGATTGTTGGTCAAGTTTAATGAAACAGGGCATGTTTGATAGATCACCTCTGTGTTTTCATCTCCTATAGTACTATCATGCAAATAATATGATATGTAATTAGAAAATAGAGAGTGGACACATCAGAAAACAAAGAGTTGTGTCAGCCTGCACTACAGCTGGAACAATTGAAACATCATTTTGTACACATAAAATGTATAACTATGTATTTCAAACCAAAACAGAGAGGCAGGAGCAACTTGATTTTGGAAGGCAACATACAATGGGTTTTCAGAGATGAAAACTGTCTTTTGAGTAAATAGTTACTTCTGATGCTTTTAACAGTCCAAGAGGGATGGGCTCATGCAGGAGGAATGAAAGAGTTGGTTTATAAGAGTAATACATTTGAAGTTAGACAAATCTCCAAAGAAGCATTTCCTTAAATACCGAGCATAAATCTCTAAGAATGTCTGCTTTTGAGAAGCTTATTTTTGAGTTTTAATATCTCTGGTCAGAGATGCCCTTTTTCTGAGTAGTCCAATGCTATTTTAATTCTCTGGTCAGATGCATCCTTTCAGCATTCAGAATAAACTGGGAGGAAAAAAGCTGATTTCCTTTAGTCTTTGTATTGTGGAGAATTGGATTTTCCAGGTTAGGGTTTGCTGACTCACATATGAAAACATTTTTCTAGACAGGCATACAAGAAAATATAAATAGGAACTGTCATAAGTAAAATAATTTGAATAATCCTGGCTTAGAACTGCATCTCTTTTTAAGGAGAAAACTTGCTGCTCTGTTTAGTTGTTTATGTGGTAGTCTGTATTTAAGTAAAATTTAGGAGTCATTCAGAGCAACCCTTCAATTTAAAACAAAGAAAATAGGTTTGTAACTTCTTACTGATCCTTGGTGCTTTTTTTTTTTTTTTTTTTTTTTTTTTTTTTTTTTTTTAAAGCACTGTCTGGCTCAGTTTCTGTTTCAAAAATTGCTCCTGGTTTTACTATCTGGAGATAGTGTTATAAGTGTCAGACAACCTTAAAATGAGAAGAAAATTCTCATTTCAGGTCTTTCATTTATTTATAATCCATTTAGCCAAACCTTAACCCCAATATTTATTTTGAAATAGAAGAAAGATTTGTAGTGCTCTTTTTGAGTGAAAAATCTGAAGAATTTTTCAGCTATGTTTTTTTCAATATGTCAGCTAACCAACTAAACACAATAGTAATTTATGAGAAAGGGATTAATACATCATCTGAGAACCTGAGGTTGAGTATGTACTTATTTGATTTCTGTAGAAATCAAGTCAGGTACATTAAAAGATACTTTATAACCATTATTTAGTTCCCAATTCAGGTTTGATGACTTTTTCCTTCTATTTTATGACAGTTAAGAAAACTATGCTGAAGAGGAATTCAGTGTTTCTACATGGGAGAGGAGGATGAGAAAAACACCAGTAAAAAGCAATTTTTCTCCAGAGGAAGGCTAAATGCTGTCTAAAATTGAAAACAGATCAATCAGGTGGTTCATCAGTAAATATATGCCATCTTCTGCAGTGCTACATGTGACCTGAGGCTTTGGGAAGCATGAGCTCACTCTGAGGTAGACAGACAAAGCACAGTTGAGTTATATCCTCTTTTAAAAGCAAGGATTGCCTGCTAATTTATCGAGACAAGAGATAATTAATTTGGAGATTTGGAACTGGGAGCCAAAGAATTAGATTCCATGTATCCATCCCAAAAATAAGGCACAAAACTTAAAGTTCAGAAAGCAAGAAAACCGTGTAACAAAATTAAACTGAATTCTGGCGATCATCTGACTTGCACACAAGTGTTCATGGAGAAATCTGTCTGTGCATGGGTTCTAACTCTCATGTTACCAAATGAGTGAGAAAAAAACAATTATTCGAATTTTGTTCCACCCTCTAGTGGGAAATCAGTAACACATATATATATGTTGTGGGTTTTTTTTGTTTTGTTTTTTTTTTCTTCCTTTCTTTCACTCTTATTATGGAGAACTGTGGTCTTTTAGTTAATATTGCCAAACTGTTTTTCAACATAGCTGAAAATCTTGATTGCAGAACAGTGCAGCTCTTATGGCTGTAAATCTCTCAGTTCTCTTTTCATCATCTTATCTTTTAAAGTGCATCAATGCCATTGCACGCCAGGTTTACGTGATGGTATGCCTTATCACTTTAATGGGATAGATTACAGTGCAGGTCCTCTAAATCTCCAGCCTAAAGGTAATTCTCTTCCTCCTGCTGTCATGCTTTTCTGTAGGTAAGAATATAGAGAGGTTATCTCTTATTTGTTAAACCTAAGAAGCAGAGGGACAATTGGTAAATCTGTGCTAAACTTGGAGTTCTTCTCTTTTCACTTCTGGATGCTTGAAAAAGGTATACTGTATTACAGTACTTCTTTCAGAGCCTTTGGTTGCAAAAGGTGTCCCTGACTGTAGATTTTATTTACATAACACTGGCTGCATGTTTTCTATGTTTTCCATATTCCATTTTGATTCTCCTCTAGAGAGAGAATCATTGAAGACTTCAATGCCAGTTTGTATTTTCTTTGGCCTTAGTTATGTAAAATATCTGTGGCTCTAGATGGTATCGGAACTGTGCATGGGGAGCTCCTGGAAACAGTGAAGCTAACTGCTGTCATGTACAGCTCATTCCTGCAATTTAACACAAACAACAAATTGGAGGTACAGCTGATAAATCTTTCAAAATAGGCATTTGTCAGTAGCAACTTTGTGAGGGACAAAATAGGACTCAGACCGGATGGGAGAGGCAAGGACTGTAATGTGGGAAGTCATTTGCAGCACTGCTAGAAAACGCTAGAACAGGAAATTGTTTTCTATATATGGATCCAGATTAGTTTCCTTTTGTTTCACTAAGGGCACATTCTGCCCTTTTTTTGGCTGACTTCAAGTTGATGTAAAAGTGTGGGAATAGCAGCGTGCCCACAAGTTTCTCTCTCTCCTAGTGGGCGACTGTCTGGTTGGCAGACAGTTCGGAAGAAACTTACGCCAAATTTAATCATTTCAGTCTAATTTGAAAGGTTTCCTCAAATAATAAGCATAGACTGGATAGCGCAACATGATTCTGAATTGAGCTTCCTACATGGGAATTGAAGTTCCATCAGACCTGTGTATGTTCAGTGCATGCAGATTCCCCTCCTTCTCCCCTATTTTTAATTAAACATCCAATCCTGTTTTCAGCAGTCAATTCTCTGTGTAGTTTATGGTAGTAAATTATATCAGTAGTCATTGTTTTGTTGTGCAATAAGCTATTGCTAATTGGCATTTCCTCTTTAATAGACTCTGTTAAGAATTATGTTAAAATAATTGCTGCCAGAAAGCACAGTACAGAACTCTTAATTACTGGCTAACAGTTCTGTCCTTCAGATCCTTCCTCCAAGCTATGCTTTCATAGAGCATGTGCATTTAATTTGAATTCAGCTCCGTAAAACTCTGGAGAATCTATTGTCTATCAAAGTCAAACTCATAATAACAAAGGATTTGTCACAGCAGATCAGACCTCAGGTCCCTATGGTCTAGTGCCATGCCTCTGGCAGTGGCTATTTCTTGATATTTTAAAAGAAGGTAAATCTCTTCCCAAATTGCTAATGTATCTTACCCATTTGTGTGACAGTGCACATTTCTTTCTAAACCCTGCAGTTCATTGTCTGACACCCCGAAGCATGAGATTTGATTACCCTTATTATCCTAGCTTGCATAGCTACAAATGTTATTAGCAGTCATAAAATTTTTCAGTTCTTTTTAAAATGTAGTTACGGTTTTTATCTCAATGACGTGATCTTTTAGCCAATTCCATTGACAATGTAAAAGAGGTATTTCTTTATAATGTTTTTGCATTTATCGTTCTTTAATTTAAAATTCCCTTTATTTTATGTGATTGGGGGGGAAGGGGGAAGGAACATGATCAGATTTTAATATATCCTACCTAATTATGGCTATCTCTGTGAAATTCTATTTAAGCTGTATGTCATTTTGGGTGTTATACAGTTTTGAACTTTGCTGGGTTTTATTCCCTTTTTTTTTTTTTTTTTTTACTGGTTCAGCCTTAGAACCAATTATTATTATTATTATTATTATTATTATTATTATTATTATTATTTTGTTATATATTTAACTGGACACACCAATGAACATTAAAAATAAAACATTATATACTCCGAGGCACGTATACTTATTTTTGTATCCTTCTGCTGGTTTTCAGAGCCAACCTTCTTTTGCCATTTTTTCTCATGATGCAAAGAAATGTACTAAAAGAAATTAAATCTTCAGAAGACAGCCTATATATTGTAAGTTAATGACTGTACAATAATTGAAAATTTAAAGCAACTGAAAATGATGGTCTTTAGTCTTCAACAGATCTTGTGAGTCCAGCTATCACTATGTGATGTACATAACTCCACACTATAATGTTTGTGGACATTTTTCCCCCTAATTTGAAACACCATGTGTCTGTTTAAGCTAAATTTAATCAGTCAGCATGACAAATGCTTTCTCTTACCAGAAAATAAAAAAGGCTAGTTGATATACCTGGTATAGTCAGAGACAAATGGAAGTACTGTTCATTATAGCATACCTGCAAATAACTTGCCTCATCTTGGCTTGGTGATGCAATTTTCATTTTCTCCTTTGAAAAAGCTATTTCATGATCTTTTTCTTCATATTTAACCTAATTTTTCATAATTAAATTTAATTTTACTACTTGCAGTATTATCATAGATCTTCACTTTCTTTTTTTTTCTCTTTAAGATAGTGATTATAAAAGTACCCAGAAATTACTTGCAAAAACCAATAAGCTAGTATCACCACAGTTCCTAACTTGCTGTGCAGTTTAATTTCCCAGTCATTAATAAATAGTACTCATCTCAATAGCAGCCCCGGGAGCATTCACTGTTGCATTTTCTTCATTCTGAGGAGCAGCCATTTGCCATTACTCATTGTTTCCTATCACTTAACAATTTTTGAATCAATTCCAGGACTCTGTCCCTTGCCCCATAGTTATTTATTTTCCTTAATAGTCTCTGATGGAGGGAACTTATCGAAAGCTCATTGAAAACTCATGTGAATTAATTACACTGGGTCATTTAAGCTGCTATTTCACCAGCTCTTTCAGAAAGAGGTTCAGCAAGGCTGTCCTCTTTTTGCTGAAGAAAATAGCTCAGGTTATGCTGCAAGCTGAAAACCTGACCCCTGGGGTCTCCTGGCGCTGTCCACGGTGCTGAATGGTGTTCTTTCGAGTGATGTGCAAATTGGGATCTTGTTAATTAATCTTGGTTGAGATCCCACAGTCCTGAGATGCATTCCCTGCCACCTCACTGAAGTATGAACGCTTCACATTTGGACATGCAGAAATTTATGTTGGTGGGATAGTGCTACGTGAAGTTGGGCAAATGTGCCTGTCAGCAGCGATTAAGTTACAGACGAGGGAGGTGGGAGAGGTGAGGTTGAGAGGAGGGATGTTACTGGATGGTCACTCATGGGAATCCGAATACTGCGCAGAATAATTCTGCCTTGAATCAGATTCTGGCTCTTAAGATACTCTGTGTATTTAAGTTCTTCAGTTTAAAAATATGGCAATGGATCTCTTTAAAATAAAAATCAATTTCATGGGTGTCTTTCTAAATGCAGAAAAGCTGATTCTTTGCTGAGATATTTCTTTGTAAAACTCCAGCATCATTGCTGTCTTATCTTTGAATCAGTCTTACTGCTGAAATTGATGGCTGGAACAATAGAGATCACTCTGGAGCAGGAGCTTCTCTCAGAGTCCAGGTCTTATCATGGTTTTAACTGGCAACGACTGCCATTCATGCTGTCATTCACCAATGCTACATAATGGATGGTGTCTGCCTTGCACATCATAGATAACTCGCCAGAGTGGAAGTTGGTTTTAATTCCACGCACTCAGCTGACCCGCAAACCATCCTACCAAAACAAAAATCCAACAACAGAAGATAAGCCACAGATAATAGGATGTCTGAATGCATGTGGAAGACTCCCTCCTTCACATCAGTTGTCACTGGGAATTTTAGTGTTCCCACTTTTGATTGTTATGGCTGTCAAATGCTGTTTTCCAACAAAAAGGATAATGTAATCTTAACTATGATTTTCCCATAAGCAAGCAGTGTACAAAATCAATTTGTGTGCACTTTAAATGATTATTTTATTAACATGAAATAATTATTTCTGTTTTTATTCCATTTATATGTGTGAAACGTACAATAAATTAGCAAAATATATGCATGTATTCACTGCCAGTAGTTGATGTTATTTAATAGTTCGTGATTTTTCATGACTAGTCTTACAGACATAGTCTGAAGGTGGTGTCAACAGTACTGATGTCAACATACAAACATGCTTTATAAAATACTGACAAGGAAAATTATACTAACAGTAATAGCTGCCATCTAATTGCCATCATAATTTTTGGAATTGTTGTTGCTTAACTGATGAAAGATGCACTTAAAGTGAAGAACAGGCACTTTTTCTTGTTTATACCTTTAAATGATAAATCATATTCCCTTTGAAAATTGTTTATTATCCATAAAAGGATTGAAACTATTGTAGGTCATGTAAGGAGAGTAAGTCTCAGTGTGTGATTCAAAGCTTCTCCTCTGAGTCATTTGTGTTCATTTAAATTGTTTTTTTCAAGGACCAAATTGCAAAAGAGCTCCAAGGAAGCCATTTTGTAAGACCAGGGAAACAGAATCTTTCCAATGCTTTTTTCTTGTCGTAAGAATTGAAGTGTGGGTTCAGAAACTCTTGTGTAATTCTCCTTCCAGCTGGGCAGAAGAAGAGGAGCTGTTGTGATATGTGCCTTTATTTCCTGCACCTGCCTCAGTCTACCAATTATTAGAAGAAAAGAGAAGTGCATTATGGTCTCTACTCAGTTGTAGTAAATTACTTCCCTCCTCTATCACAATAATGGAAAGAAATTCTGTATTTGAATCACAGTTCCTTCCTAGGACTGATTTGATGCTATGGACCACTTATAGAGTATCTTGAGGAAAAAGGCTTATGTTCTCCATTGAATTCAGTTTGAGCTATTGGACCTACATCCTCCAGCAGTAAAAACAGTGTATATGTACAGAATTTAACTAAAGGCTCAATACTCATATATGTATAAAGCAGCCAGAAATGCTTATGTGTGACCTGAAAATGGCAAAGCGACATTTCCAATACGTGTTTAATAGTTGCATTCTGAGCTTCTTAAGTAATTATTCCACAGCTAAATAACAGAAATATATATTTTTGATATGGTCAGTTTAACCAGTATGATGATATCCTGCGTGGACATTTCTATTTGTGTGTGTGTATATATATATAAATATATATATATATTTCGTTCTTATAAACACACATTTTATCTACCAAAATTTAAGTGAAGTGACAGTAACACTTAGTTCCAGAATCTCTCACTAATGGGAGCAGAAAACTGAGCCTTTTACGTGGGTTAAACTGAAGCCTTTTGAATGAGAATGGCTGCAATTCATCCCTTTTAAGCAAAGAAAGAACAATACAGGATTGTCTTCTTTGTACGCTGTTTTGGGCAGCTAGAGCTCTCCCTCATCTCCTCTGCTACTTTGGATAAGGCAGATGGAATTCTGTTTGCTGTTTCAGGCCCCTCTATGTCTTATCTCCCAATATTATATTATAGTAGATTCTCTCCAGATTATTACATCATAATGCTTCCAGAAAGCTCCTGCTCAGAAACACTATGCTGTGGTCCACTCTCTTCCATTGTTTCCTGTGGCTTATTAGTTTACAGACAGGATGGTTGTAATGCAGGGCTTGTCCCTCCAGTAGGATAGCATCATCTTCAACTTGAATACACAATTTTTTAATTTACCATAGAATGAATTGGGTTGAAAGGGGCCTTAAAAATCATCTAATTCCAACCCCCCTGCCACGGGAAGGGACACCTCCCACCGGACCAGGCTGCTCAAAGCCTTAGCCAGCCTGGCCTTGAACACTTCCAAGAAAGGGGCATCCACAGCTTCTGTAGGCAAACTGTTCCAGTGCTTTACCGCCCTCTGAGTAAAGAATCTCTTCCGTATATCTAATCTAAATCTCTACCCTCTTTTAGTTTAAAGGTATTATCCCTTGTTCTGTCACTACATTGTTTGACAGAGAGTCCCTCCCTACATTTCCTGTAGGCCTCCTTTAGTTACAGATAGGTTGTTAATAAGGTCTCCTCAGAACCTTCTCTTCTCCAGGCTGAAAAACCCCAACTCCTTCTGCCTTTCTTCATAGGAGGGGTGCTCCATCTCCTCAATCATCTTCATGGTCCTCTCTGAGCTCATTCAAATAGGTCCATGTTCTTCCTCTGCTGAACACAACACTCCAGGTGGGGTCTCACAGGGGTGGAATACAGGGGGAGAATCACCTCGCTCAACCACACTTCTTTTTATGCAGCCCAGCATACAGTTGGCTTTCTGGGCTGCAAGTGCACATTGCTGGCTCATGCTGTGCTTCTCATCAACCAACACCCTCAAGTCTTCCTTCTCAGGGCTGCTCCATCCAGCCTGTATTTGTGCTAGGGACTGCCGTGACCCAGGTGTGGGACCATGCACTTGGCCTTGTTGAACTTCATGAGTTTTGCACAGGTCTGCCTCTCGAGCCTTTCCAGGTCTCTCTGGATGGCATCCCTTCCCTCCAGCATGTGAAAAAACTTTGTGTGTGTGTTTTATTTGAGACCACTGCCTAACGTGCATTACAGAACAGGTGAAATTCCAAGCAATTTAGACTGAATGCAGCATACCCTTTGCTGTTCGAAGCCTATGATTTGACCTAGAAGGTATCCTAGCAGACCAATATTAGGTATCTCTAGTCTAAGGCTATCATAATGCTGCTGAAAGCAGCAAGAGGATTAACAAAGTAATAACATAAATTGGTGGAGGTGGTGAGAGAGCTTCGGTAATCACCTGTAATTTCTTCTCATTCTTTGTCATGTCTGACTTCAGAAGAGCTACATACCTCCTCATTATAAATACTGGCTATGATATCCTCATTGCTTTGCTGTGGCTTCCCCATGTTGAGAGCACTGAAAGAGTAGGCTGGGTGTGATGTGCTGGAGCATGCAAGTGGTATGCAGCTTTCAGGGAACAGTTTTATTTTAAAGGGTATATTCACTTTCATCTTCATAATAAAGGTCTGTCTTCTAGTTCTTAATTTTTTGCATTTTCAGGTTCTTCTTTGGGCTTCATTAGTACTCCTAGCTTTCACTGAAAAATATCTCTATGCAGAGAACTCCTTATTTCTAGTGGTGGTAATGCAGTGAGCCTATTGCACCCATTAATTGTTCCATGTGACCCCAGCCTAGATGCATTTTTGATTGGTAATAATACTTTTTATTTGCTTAATGTCAAAAAAAAAAAAAAAATCCGTTTTGAAAACAATGGGTGGTTGTTGCTATACAAGTAGCAAATGTCCTTGTTAAAGAAATGCAAGTGGATGTGTTTTTCAAATTGTGGCCACATATAAAGGTATAAAATTATAAAATATACATTTTTGTATCTGCCCTTAATGGGATCAGTAAATGAAGTGGAGAAAACACTCTTCTGGATGTTAAGATAGATTCAAGCATTCTTTATTTTTATACAAACTAAAATTGCAATAAGATGGGCTGACTACATCATTAAAAACATCTACTAGGGAGACTGTAAAACAACTCACAGTGAATTAAAAGAAAAGGACTGTTCAACCAGGAACCTTATAATCAACTGAACAGTTTCCTAGGTATTTAGCATTACTTTTTTTTTTTTTTGAAATAAGCACTGTATTATTCTAAGTTCTTCTTAAAGGCTCGTGTGTATATATATATATATGCACATATATACACCAAAGGCAGTCTCCCTATGTGTTTTTGTTTTGTTTTGTTTTGTTTTTGAAGATGGGAGTCACATTAAAATAAAATTCCATTTGGGTTATTATCTCCCCAGCTGTCTGTGCAGACCATAGGGTTCGTCTGAGAATATTCTCATTACATGTACTGAAACAGTTAGTCAGTGATTGATGCTATATTAATTCACAGTGCAGACGCTTTGCCTTTGTTACTGAACATTAGACAAATTAGTTCTTACAAATTCATGTCCCACCCCCACTGCATCTCAGCTAGCCACTCTGGCTGGTTAGTAGTGCTAATAACCTTCATTCAGGATGAACTGAAGCATTAGGAAGGAGGAGTTCGCTAAAGGAAGGGGCAGAAAGCAGGCGGCAGCCAGTGTTTTTTTAGCAATACATTGCAGGGCTCTACTCATTTGCTGGCACAGCTCAGCACAGTAATGACAAATGATCTTTTCATTCCCAGACCCCCAAATTAATTTTCCCTCCCACTTTTCATGAGGCCACATTCATCACATAGATTGCATTAAATGTACTTTTGACAGGGCAGAAAAAGATGAGTAGTAAAATAATTTGATTCTAGTAGCTCCTTATCTTCGGAAGTAAACCTGTAAAGGTAAATATTTCTGTGAATGTCCCTGAAATACATCTGCATTAAGATTTTTCACAGCATCTGGGAATAGGGTGAAGCATGAATAAATGAGTGAGAAAGAAGCTGAAGGAAGGTAGGGGAACATCTTTGGTTGTTCCTACTGACCTAGGAGTAGAGCCCTGCTTTATAGAAAGGGCATGGCAGCTGAAATGGAGTGTGTACAGTTTATGTTTGCAATATTATATAGAGAATAAAATTGCAATAGTTTGATTATGTGCTTTGAAGTTAATTAGTCAGAGATAGTTTTCAAGAATGCTTTTATAATTCCTTATTAAGTTTTTGCTGTGCGTTGTCTCTTTTTGGCTGTTTGGAAACAATGTGGAAAATTATGTTGTATGGAAGATAACCAAGAGATTTGTCAAGGTCAGGAGAACCACTAGAGCACAAGGAGGCTGGGAAATCCCAGTACAATCTAGTTGTCTGAAATATTCTGCTTATGGCTGGATTAAGTCACATTAATTGATCATAAAAGCAGAGTATTTAGTGCTTGGAGTGCGATTTGAGTTGACACAAGGATTCTTATGCAGCAAAATGCAGTAAGTGTGCTTAATGCAAAATTGTCTCTAACATTTTCAGTGTGATTCTTCCTCTGTTTTACTTACGTCTGTTTAAAATAGCCTTAATGAACTCAAATGAAAACTACAGCTGTCTGGCCACAGATGATGTTCAGCACAGGATGCCTTACTGTGAGCCTAGGTTCTACACAGCTCCAAGACTCTTTGGCCTCTGTTCCCACCAGCTCTGGCCTTTGCTAAAAACATACTAAACGCCTGCCATATTGCATTAGCACTTCCTTGATTCATGTGGTCAAAACAGTTCTGAATATTTTCACTTTTTTTCAGTTGGCTTCCTACAGGATGTGTTCTGTAGTGGAGCTACTTGTTGTGTTCCTAGAATCCTGTTGCTCATTTTCCCTAAGATCTGATGCCAATGGCACATGAGCCACACAGAACTTCAGGTGTGTCACAAATGTGAATTAAATATGCAGACAGGCTTTTTTCCAGGGAAGTATCATTCATGAGTTGCACTGTTTCACTCACCTCGCAATGCTTCTGCCCTAATGCCTGAATATATCACTTTGGAATTGTTTGTTCAGTATAATGTGTTGGAGATGACACACCTTAATGAGTGCAATATATACAAATGTTGGCATAATTCATACTTTACCAATTAACTTTACACTGAATATTATTGATATCTGCAAGCAGGGTTTATATCTCTGATGAACCTTCTGTGCTTCTTTTCAATAATGGCAGTTGTGTTGCAAGGGAGGTGGGAAAATGTTCAGTAACGAAGTTCCCATGATCTGCTCAGGTTATCTGTTAATCAGTAGAGTGCTTAGAAAATAAAATCTCTGAATTTTTTATATTATAGAAATAGTTCCTATTTTTTGTTCATGTACATTTAGAAGGTTTATATTTGTTATGAAGACCACTGTATTTAATACCTCATTTAAATGTTTTTGATCTATGTCCTAAATATGCATTTTAATGTGCATACTTTTTTGATCTCATTTTTTATTTTCAAAGTTACAGGAGAGAAAAATATAATATTGTCTTAGACCAACAAGTACTTCAGTATTACTTCTACACTGCCATTATTCTTTTGCTGGTGACAACTAGATAATGCAGCATGAGTGAATGCAAAACATATGTTTACCTTTATGCATAGCCACTGTATTAAACAATGAGGCTGCAGAGCAAAGAAAATGGAAATGAAAATAGCTTCCAGGCAATATTAATAAAAGCGTGGCAAAGCAGAGTGAGTTGCTCACTTGCTTTAAAGGTCATTGCCCATCTTCTGGCCAGAAAAGATATAGGGCAGAAGTGATTCCCGAGAAACTTGTCTGTTTTACTTTTCTTTTACTACGTTGTTATTTATCTATTTTTTATTTGTGGGGGGGGGGAGGAAGCATTCTAGTGCCTTTCTTGGAGTTCTCCTGTTTACCTTTTTATGTAATTAGGCAGACCAGATTGGTATTTAGTCTTGTTCTGACAACAGTAAATTAGGCTTAACTCTTTAATTACAATGAGAAGGAAATCACCTTTCTGATATCCTTCAATTAGCTCAAACAGCTGTTAAGTTATAATTAAAATTTCACATGGATCATTTGAGTTTTTGGAATGTTTCCATTTAATAAGAAAAACATTTGCATATATGCATTTGCTTTTCAACAACCTTTTCTAATCTGTCAGTGCTATACCAAGAATACTGATACTATATTAAGCAATATCTTTCTGCCTTTATGAATAGGCAGCTGGGTCTAGGAAAATGAAAAATGGAAATACAAGGTGAACAGAAAATATCAAAGCTCCAAGGTGCACTGAAGCTAGCTCAAAAATAAACTTTTTTTTTTTTTTCTTCCCCACATCTTCTTTGTCTTTTCCCTATGCTCTCTGAGATTTGGATATGATCTTTAAAACAAGGAGCAGTACTGCTTGGAGATCAGCATTAACCTAAGCATGTAAACCCATTCTTCTATCACAGCCTCTTGCGCTTTTTAAGGACCTGGTTCTGTAGATACCTTGATGATTTAAATATTGGAAAAACTGCAAAAGCAGTTTATAAAAACAGTGGCAAGCACTGTTAAAACCTTGAAAGAAAACATATTGGATGTTTGAAAGGGAGTTAACCAGCAAGTGAATTGGACTGCTTAGAATGCTAAGATAAGAAGCCATCTCATACAATTTGTTCCTTTTAAATCATGGGTACAGAGCATCGCAGATGGAGAGATCTGCAGAGTATGAGAAAAACAGAAAGAACATTGTGTATGATGGATTTTTTTTTTTTTTTTCATCTTTTTCCTCCTCTTCAACCTCAGCAGTTCACTACTGGTCTAGTTCAATGATCTCTATCAATGATTTGAAGATACTTTACCACATTCTGAATTTGGGCTCTACGAGGCCTTCACAAAGTCAGTAATCTCCTCTAGCTTTCTGAAGGATAGGGTTTGTACTCTTTCATATCTAGTATTGGTTTGTCTATGTGTCTTTACATGTTTTCACTCTAATTTCTGCTGTTTTCACCAAATATTTCAAGAATTAAGGATAGGCTTTTTTTCTTTTATATATATGAGGGGAGGGGTGGAAGAGTTTAACAAAGTTCTCAAGTTCTTCTGAGTTCTTCAAAATTCTTTTGTTTTCTGGAGAGCAGCATATTTCATTTTTCTCTCTCATCTTGAGCCTGATCACTTTAAACAGTGGAAGTTCAGGGGTCTGGCAGTTTAATGTGTGGTAGCTTACAGAATTCACAGTTTTGTTGTGCACATTGACAAGATGAAAGCACACACATGTCTTAAAGGATGGGATTACCATAACGTTTCTTATTTCAAACAATTGCATCTCATTTTTTCTTCATCTTTCTTTCTCTTTTTTTTTTTTTTTCCTGTAGCTAATGCTGAGATGAGTCTAATTTCTAGAAATTGCCTAATTTCTAGAAATTGCTAGGTGTGATTTCAGAATAATGTCTTATATCTTAGTCTTATTAGTTTTATAAAGTAGTTGATTCATTATTTCTATGTTTTTTTTTTGTTTTGTTTTGTTTTTTTTTTAACTGATCTTCAATTTTTTAATTTGAGATGGTCTATCTTTTTGTGTCTCTACTGCATTTATGTTTGCATTATAACTTAGATTTTTTATTTATTTATTTATTTTTATAGAGCCACATTTAACCAACATGATTCTCTAGTGCTATTAGAAAGCTCACAGATTTTGTTTTCTAGTTATTTCACTGGGAGGTGTGTCTTAAAAATACAATATCCAACTACTTATTTTTCAAAGTTGTGTATCAAGGTTTTAGATTAGTGTATTTGTAAGGTATTCTTCAACTCCTGGATTTGTGCAAGCTCCCCAGAGGTATATGCATAGGTGTGTAACTCTCTCAAGCTGAGTTGAGGTAGCACTAATACTATTTCAGACCATAGAAGTGTGTGATTAGTTTCCACTGGTATTTTCACTAGTGAGGTGGGAGTTTTTGAAATTTGGAGTATATCTGTACAGATGTCACCTTTAATGATATTATGAATTCTTGCTTTATGTTCTGTTTGTTTGTTTGTTTTTTGTTTGTTTGTTTCCTTTTCTGCAGTTTGACTTGTTTCAGAGCTATTGAAAAATGTGTAGAAAATGACAACTTTTCGCTTGGTGTGGTTACTTTTATCATCTTTTGCAATTCATACTCAGACTTGGACATGGGTTAGTCTGTGTCTATCTACTTTGATAAAAGAGTGAGGCTGAGCTTAGAAATACGTGGAGGTGTCTTATCTTCAAATGTGGGGTTTCTTTGGTATGGAGTTCTGAAGAATGCATACTTGAATTATAAATGGATGCATTGTTACGCTGTTACCACAAGCTATTATTTTGGACAGGGCAGGGTGATACAGGAGCAAAGGCTGAGGGAGCAAACACACATTCAATGAGGGGTGAAGCCTTGGCACCCAGTTTTGTGGTTTTTGTTTTTTTTTTTTTTTTTTTTTAATTTATCTGTAGCTCAGTGCATTTAGATATGAGCAGACACATATCAAGTTCAGTAAAAAAATTGCCAGAATTTCCTTCTTTCTTTTTTTTACCCCAGGAGCCATTGTAATGACATTTTATATGAATTGCAAGGATTGCATTGTTGAATTCAGGGAGACATCAATTTTCTGAAGTATTTCTTAGAAAGTGCATTGATCTAGTTCTTAAATTTAACTTTGGAGGATTGTCATTCTTTAGAATTTTTGCCATATTAAACAGTTGATTTTTTTATTATTATTTATTTATGTCACCTGGAAGTCTCTCCAAACCTTGTACCATCTAGGCTCTTACAGAACAGGATGTTGCTGTCATTTTGTCAAAATCAAATTAATAGAACAACATTGTTCAAGATATGCAGGCTGGCTTGTAGGCAAAGACTTCTGTTATCATTGAATGCTTAATAGAAAGCAACAAGGTGCTAATCTTCATAAGGAGAGAGGCTCAGCATTACGTTCCTGAGTTACATTCTGGTGTTGGTACATAACATAATACTTCAACACTTGTATATCATCAATTTTATCATGGTGTAACACCATTATGATAAATGACATTAAGCTAGAGTAACACACTGGAAAGTCAAATGTAATGTGTTTTGTCTGATTTAGTACAAAACATGAGCATTTAAAAATACATTTATCAGTGTAATTAAGGGGCATGCACTGAGGCTTTGACTTCAGTCCTGACCAGAAGGTAGTTGAAAATAGTCTGCACATATATTGTGTGATTAAGGATTTTTAAATAGACTTTGATTACATCTCAAACCCAGTAAAGATCACGAGTGAGTGTAAACCTGCGTATCTTCATTTTCCAGTGCCTACATCGCATTGATTAGCAATACCACTTGCAATGTGCCACACAAACTGATTCAGATAATTGACAGAAAGGAGTAAACAGCATTAGCTAGTGTCTTGCAATGTTCCGCCAGACAAGCTTTTACATTTCTGACATCCAAAGGCTTAAAATATTTTAATAGAGCTTGTAATAAAATTTGAGAGCCGCGCATAAGTAATTATGGCTTATATTTATGTTAAGTCATTGAAAATGCTAATAAAACATATTTGTGGGTTTTCTCTTTAATGAATGTAACAATAAAACAAAATCATTGCACAAGTCCCCCACTAGTTTTAAAAACCTAAAAGAGGATGTTCATTGGTGACTTGATATCAGGCTTGTTTGTTGTGAATTATGGCCATTTTTGCGATAAAATTTGGGTTGGTGGAGAAGAAATGGATGTGCAAGCCTGGTTTTATTAGTGTGACTAAATATTGTGGAACTAAAACAAGGAAATTCTTGCGTACTGTCACAATTTGGGGCCATATGGATCATAAACTCCTCTATGCATATTTCACTTGCAGACTTCAAATGTCATTATCTCATCACAGAGAGGGGAGCAAGGAATACACTTAACTTAAATTTAGAAATTGTTCTTGTTACTGAATGTCAGATAAAGGTGAAGCTTTTAAATAGGAGTCTCCCTGATTTACTACCTTTAATGTGCACAGGAAGGGATGTGCAAAACGCATCGTTAGTGTGACAGGGTGAAAGGGGCAACATGTTTCTTCTGTTACAATGGGAAGAGGATGAATCTGGCACAGCTCTGATGTCAGAACCTCCATCACCTTTCTCACAGATGATGTAGATTTTAATTGTACTCTGGGCTGATTCTCATCGCACCAGCTCCTACGTGACATTGAGATAGATGAAGCCATTTGTTGGCATTATCAGAGCCAGCTGTGTGCTTGGCTGCAGCTACAGTAGGCATTATATCTCATGCATAATCCTCTCATTGAGAGAGGATCACAAGCATCTGAACCATATGGCAAATAATTTTATTATGATCAAAAAAAGGACTCTTGAAGCTAGTTAAACAGAAGAGTCCTTGAAATTCAATCAGAAGAGGTTTTTATTTTCATGTAGCATTATCATCTTAAATTAATTTTTAGCTCTGCCATCATCTGTGAAATACAGGAATTTTATTTTTCCCCAAAAGTAAGAAATTAATGTTTTAATTACAAGAAACAGCATGCAGAATTGCTTAGTTTGATTTTTTTTGATGGCTGAAGAGTGCCTTGTACGTGTTAACGTCTTTTTTGCTAATTATGCACTCGTCTCACTCAGAAGCCCAAATAGGAAGTAGGAAGTGCCTGAAATTAAAAAAGCTGAGAAAGGGGAGAGAATCACTCACATTAAGCTGTGGGAGTGCTGTGCTGATGTCTTAATGCCTTGCTTCCTGAGGGCTGGCAACTTGAGGGTTGCTACCATTTCCCAGGGATGAAAACATGCGGCCGTAGTAACAGCTCATGAGCTGTTGTTCTTTATATTGAAAAAAAAAAAAAAATGTTTAATTAAGACAATGCACGTGGATGGTGCAGAAAAAGAGAGGCTTCAGCTCTGTGCAGAATTACTGCTGCTGGGCAGCTGTGAACGTATGTGGGCTCAGAGATAGCAGCAGGTAACATTTTTAGCCTAAGAATGTGGGATAGCCACTCTCGTCTGGATTAAGGTACTGCTCCAAGGCCTGCTCCTGGTTCCTTTTGAGTACAAAAGTCTCATTCATACCACTTGGATGTGTCAGACATCATGCTGCAAGGGAGGCAGCAGCTCAGGACAGGGTTCCGTGGCTGCTAGAGCTTGCTTTGCTAACTGGGAGGCAACAGCTGCTGTTCCAGAGCTACAAAGGCAGAAAGCGATAACACAAGATTGCATGGCAAGTGAATGGGCCGCCTGCCTGCAGGGAAGGACAGGTCTGCTGCAGGCCTGGCCCAGGGGACACCAGCAGGGCCCATAGGGCACCTGCTGATAACACACACGGCCTATCAGCAACTTTCATGCCGCAAACTTACGGAACATAAATAAAGGCTCACCAGAGCCAAATGGCAACAGCTGCCTTATCTGGAGAATACCTTTTTTATTCGGTACTTTATTGACAAATAATAAAGCCTGTAATTGGGCTGTGGGAGGAATATAGCCATGTAATTTACAGGTCCTTTAATTTTCTAGTGCTGCATGCCTGAAGCAGCTTTGGGTTGTTATCGCAGTCTATTTGGGTTGTTATCACAGAGAGTTAAGCCAGGTCCTGGCTGAACTGCTAAAGTACTGTGAAATGTGTATCTTCATTCTTACATTTAAAAAATGGTTGTGTGCATCTTGAGGGAAGAAGAGGAGCAAGGGGAGGAATGAAAAAAAAAATCATCTGCAACTGCATGATGATTAGGAAATTGTAACTTCAGGTATTAAAATGAAAGTCACAACACCCCCCCTCCCCGGCACAGCATCCACTCTGGAGGCTTCCCCTGCCATCCGCCCATCACTCTCAGCAGGATGTGAAGCAGAGCTGAGCTCGCTGAGTGGGCTAACAGAAAAGGATTGCCTTTGCTGCAGCAGCTGCTGAACTGAGACTTTCTGGATCACGAATGTATGTAAATATGTCCAACTGTTTGCCCTTCACACATCTTTGGCAAGTTTGGAGTAAAAAATATTGCACTGCTCCATTAGTTTGCTTGCCTATTACTGCAGCAGATGCTGTTAAAAGCACTGAGATGTGTTTCTAGGCGAGCCTTCCTGTCTAAAATAGGATAAAGGAATAAAGGCTAGAGCAGCCCCAGATAGCATCTTGAAATTAATGTAAAGCAGGCTTTGGCAGCAGGGTACACCATAGTGTCCATTGCAATTGGCAAAGGCACGGGGGTGGGTAGCTCTCCAGTCCATTAAGCAAAGCAGAGACTGGTTGTGGCCTTTCCCAGCTCTGCATATTTGTTCCTTCCTGAGCTCTCCCTCCAGCAGAGTAACAGCTATTTTGGAGAGTTTGTATGGGTTTGATTCCTGACAGTATCTGCTGAGTGGCTAAAACGGCTGCATTTGGATGCCATGCTATACTTCATAGGGATTTCACTGGCAATGAAGGTTGAGTATAAATAATGGATGAAGAAGGGTGACAGGACCTGAACACTTGGGGCTTGACAGATTATCTTGTGATGTATTACAATTAGATATGCTTCAGTGTCACTTCATTTATTCAACTAGTAAAGCTGCATAACTCTTAGATCCATTTGGAGGTGGATTTATGAAGAGCCTTAGTCGTGTCCTCTCAAAGTTTGGAATTGATTTTTGAACATCCTTAGCAGCTTTCTAAATCACTTTGCTCTTAACATGTATGTGATATCTTTTTTCTTTTTTAAGCAGTTCGGATTTTATTTACAGACATAATAGATGAGTTTATTTATTTTTTTTAATCCGTGGTTTGCTTACTCTGCTCAAAGCAGATAGTTGCTAGATGAGAGACCACTTTGTCACATGGCTGATCAACAGATCAAACTGGCTGTTGGGAAGGCTTTTTCTAGGTTTGTTTTGCAAGAAGCTTGTAACTATTAAGCCCCAGCCGCCATATACTAAATGGTATTACCTAGAATCAGGACATCTAACAAAAGAAAAATAAGATTAGCAACAATTTTGTATGCCTTCTTGCTTTTTAAGGAGTTATAATGAAAAAATCTGTCATGGAAAGAGGCAGAATAAAATGTCATAGAAAACGTGAGAGCTTAGATCTAACTTTCTTACAAATGAAACCTCTCTGACTGTCGGGTTAAAAAAGAAAAGTGATTGTTAGGATCTCTGTAGCTGTGTAGCCTACTTGAGTGCTTTAACGCTGTTTTCCGTTCAGATGTGTTTTTTCTTCCACAAATGCAGGTGTAGAACATCTTGCGTCGAATACTTAGGTGTGTCCAGCCATTCCAGGCTGCCTTAGGCAGAACCTTTTCTTCTCTGAAGTCATCATTTACAAAACAAACTATATTTGTCTGCTTTGAGTATTTCCTGGCAAAGGGAGCATGTGGGACAGCAGGTGGCCACAGAACCCAACAGAAGCTGCAGTCCTCCAGATAATCAGCAAAGACCCCCGCCACTGCCTCCCACCCCAGCACATGCCAGCCAGCAGTCGTATTACTCCATAGCAACCTCCTCGATCTTCAGATGGGAACTTAACATGATTTGGGGATAAATTACACTCATAGCAAAGCTGATCTGAGCCAACAAGGTTTCGGAGAATTTGCTCATTCTTGTAAAAGCTGATGATAATTGATGGACGAGCGGCTTGCAGGACCCTGACAGGCTGGTTGCCTGCCCTTTGCACTCTGCCAGTTCAAGCCTTACAAGTGTGAAATAGCCAATTACTGGAATACCTATTGAAAGTAATAGGCCAATGAGCAAATTGCTACTGTGGGACACTGTGGCGGTGTAGGTGGACTGAAGCCAAGATAAAGTTCTGCTCTGAGCAGCTGCTCCCTCCACAGCTTGATAATGCTATTGGATGACCAAGTGATGAGAGGAAGGTATTTCCCCATTCGAACTGCAAGTGTCCTGCCTTGTATTGACTTAAAGTTTATGATGCATGATACCGTCTTGTTACCCAGGTCCTAATTTGCAGAAATAAATCCTCCTTTTAAAAGGTAGTTAAATAGGTAATAGGGATAGTCACGGCCATAGATTTTGTGCAAAAGCATTAAATACAATTTTTGCTTGGAATGAAAAGTCATATAGTGTGCAGAGTGTTAATACTTGCCAGCCATTTGCTATTGACAGAACAATTTATCTTGATAAAGGACAGTGAAAAATTCCAATCTATTCACTGACATCACATTATCAGCAGTAATATATGACTGCATCTAAATATAAGGTTCAGATCTGACACAGCTGAGGGGTTTCTGGTAATTTTCCTGTAAATATATTGTGTACTGGACAATGAAAAAATGTCGCTTTTACCATGTAATTGGATGACCTATTTTTATGTGAGATTTCAAGTTTTACTGTGTTTAATGGGATACACCATAATGTTTCCTTTTTGGGTAACCTGTTTCTTTTTACAAGACTTTAGCAATAAAATGGGTATTACCAGGTTTGACAGAGCAGAAATAGCAGACAAAGAAAGAAGCTTAAATATTAGTCTGATGAAAGAAAAATTCTCTGACCACAGAAACTTGCCACAGGGAAAAAATATATCTGAAAATATTGTCATGAAAATGTCTGCTGTCGGTAGTTAGTTTAATTTAGGTAGCATGTCTCCTTTTTGCTAAGATAGGAATGTTCATTGGTAACTTTTAGGGATTTTCTTCCTAGCTTTCTTAGCAAAAAGCTATGATTCATAATTTAAAAACTGTATTAAAAACCTGGGTTATTTAATTTAAAATGTATTAGAAAGAAAGGTGAGAAGTGGCAAGTAGCTTTGGAGGAAGAATTTCAAAAATGGTTAACAAATTATTTTATACAGTCCATGATTCTGTAATAGGGAAACAACCATTGTGTAAAGGCCAGAAGTGTAAATGAAATCAGTGCTAGTGTCAGTATAATTCATTTTTTTCAGTTGCCAGTCACTTGTTTGGTGCTGAAAACAGAAATGACAAATGACGTTGTGCTGTTTGCTTTGAATGTCATATTAACAGTTACCAAGTCCATTTTAGATGGAAAGAATAGAAGGCTGTTTCATATGACATGAAGCGTGAATCAGTCTCAAAAATAAACAAACAAAAAAAAAACATTATCACTTCAGTTGTGGCAGAGTATAACAAAAATGTATGGGCTAAAAATGGAGACCTTATGATCATGATTGTTTTATTACCTTTAAGTACTTTTTTTGTTGTTGTTTTTGTTTTTACTTTACACTTAAAACTTCAAGGGAAAACTATTATCCAGTTGTATTTTTCACATTGTGTTTTCTTCTGGACATATCTGATTGCAAAACCATTTTGTATGGCACTCTCCATGAGGAAGAGAGTCTCCCTGTTTAGCTCCTGTAAAGACAGTATATATACCTCCATGAAGATTCCCACCAGATTCATTTTTACTGTCCCAAGGTTTGAAAGAATTAGCAGGTTTGTGCTAGGCAGAGAAAGTTGTAAGTGACTGAAGCAGTAAAACAACTTGCTAAGGAAGACAACATCTGAATAGTTCATTTCAGTTTCAAGGAATAAGAAGGGTGCAGGGGGTTCTATTAAGTTTTAATTTAGGGTTTCTTTGTGTAGCTCATGATTTGGTGTAGTTCAGCAGCCTTGTGACAGTTAATTCCGCACTGGTTCCTGAGAAATAGGGAAAATGTTATTTGCTCCATCTTCTTTTTCTATACTTTATTTTGCTTCCCAAATACTTGGCTGCTCTAGAAGGAGAAACGATCTGATACTAAACTGCAAATCATTTGTCCTTCCCTGGTAACTGTGCCTGCTGAACACTGTTTTATTGAGCAACACTGATATCCCCAAATTAGAGTGATTCTTCTGTCATTCCCTGGTTTGTTAACTTCTCTCTGTTGCTTCTCTGAGAAGTTATGAGCAGGAGCAGAGGCATCACGCTTGCCTGACTGCAGATCCAGTTGTGAATAGGGGCTCATACTTGGAAGGTTATCTACCCAAGCATGAGAGTAGGACTTGCTTTCATTGAGGACATATATTCTTCAGAAACTGATGGCGGTCTTCTCAGCAGGAAGAGCTTCTTATTCTCTTCTGGTAAATGGATAGTTTGAGTACTCTGAGGATTTAAGAGGCTTTGCTATATATCCTCCTGCTTCTCCATTTGTTAAAACTGTGTGGCAGTTCAGTGTCAATGACATGACATTCAAGAAAGGAAATAAAGGGTGATCCATGTTAGTAGCCTCGTTCAGTATTAGGGACAGAAAGAAAGGATCTCAGGAATTGTTCTACCTGCTTGAAGTCTTTTCTTTTTCCTTTTCCCTTTTCTTTTTTTTCCTCTATTTTTTTTTTTTTTTTTTTTGAGAACCATGTAATTTTTATTTTATTTTATTTTTTTTAGTTTCCTGACACAGGCCAGAAAAATGGGCTGTGTACCCCTTAAATGAATGTCTAGGTATGATAAAGCTGAGGCAGTTACTTCTTTTTTTCTGGTAAAACTTTGTGTCACCTTCAGTGAAATGATTTGTATGTCTGTCAGGGCACAAATTCTGCTATAAATCTGTTTGAAGAAATCATGAAGAACAGGCAACATCCTGCAAACAATCCTGCAGGAAAAATGGTGAGGAATTCCCTGGGCATTTTTGACCTGAGGAGGACAGTGAATCCTAAACCTAGTAGACATGGATAAATGTGGAATGTCCTGAGTTGTACATTTATGTGGTTATAAGAGCTTGGCCTTTAAAGACTTAATCCTGAAGTAGTACTGATAGTACATTGCTGGCATCCCCTGCCATATTGCATTATTTTCTCCTTTCCCTTTCCTGGAATTTTATACATTGCAAGTTCATTTCATGCAAGTTCATTTTATGCATTGCAAGTTCATTTCATCAATTCAAAAATTATAAGCAAATTTTCAGTGTATGAAGCAGGAGGATATTAGATTAGTTTATTAAAAGGAAGTGAAACTTGCTATGGCATGAATGTGCACCTATCATCTGCTAATGTTGACTAACTTAATTTTTTTTCAGTCATATCATGTTGTATACCCAATTTGCTGCTATAACTCACCATCACTTCACTTGTAAGGTTCATTTTTAATTGTAAGAAGTCTCACACATTTCTGTTCATTTGGTTCTTTCAGACACATTACTTTGAATGTAGCTGCATTTTCTCTCAGTCTTTATTTTACCCATATTTTTAATTTCACTCGCTTCCCTTGCATATTTGTTTGTTTGCTTTCCTTCATGGTGTTTGGAACTTCCCCTGGTGTAGTACTGCCTGCTTATATATGTCATCAACAGGGAGCTTCATTCTTCTTAATACAAGTAAAAATGTCACTTAAAATAATTATAATAGTATATAATAATATAAAATCCTATTACATCTACTACAAACATATTTTACTGCTTGTTTTGTTTTTGTATCTTTTTGCCTTCATGCAGCTCTTTTCATTGCTGAGATTTGGTCACGTTCAGGCCAGTTTCAAGCTATTTTTCAGAGTTCTTTCATACCAATGTCAGAAGTGGAGAAGGTTCCAGCTCCTCCTGCCTCAACACAAGCGGGCTAGGCAGATAATTTCCTGCTATTCCTCCTAGCCTTTATGTCTGCACTTCTCAAATCCTGTGATGAGGCTCCTGTAGATAAGCAAGAATGACAAAACGATTAGGCTTTATGCTGTATATAGAATTAGAGCAGGTGTTCATCAGCTGTGCCATTGCTGACAGACTGCTGTATCTTGGAATAGAAAGTCTGTCTCCACTAACAAATATTTGTTGGTTTTTAATGAAATTAATTGTAAACAGTCACTTGATACATGATAATATAATTTTATACTTATTTGTGTATATATTCAGATATATATCACTCTCTATGTCAGTACTTGGCAACTACCATCGTTTAAGAAGATTGCTCTGCTAAGGGTTTTTTCAATGGAAAAGTAAAACTGATAGAAATAATTCTTTTTTGTTTCAATTTCACTGTCCCAGTTAAGTAAAGTAGCATTTTCATAAGACTATCTAAATGTGGCAATTAGCTTGGGAAATCTTCGCGCGCACACCAAAAGTTTTAATTTGTTAAACATTTCTGGATGAAATAAAGCTGAAGTCTGCATTCAGTAGCCTGAACCTAAAAGTGGCCTTTTGGGAAAGATAATGCCAACAGTAGCTGACTATGCCATTAATGGGGTTGACTTGACTGCCTTTAGGACTGAAGTGACCTTTTCAGAAACTTCCAAGCAAGTATGTAAGTGCCTCCTCCAACTCCAACAGTGTGTGCATATATGTTACAGGTACCTTTACCTTTAAAACTTGCTTGGAAACTAGCAATCTTGTACATCTTGCCTGAGCAAAAGAAGGAAGTTCAAGAGCTAATATACATATCAGAGCTTTGATTCTTCCTGTAATCAAAGGGAGAAGAGAGGTTCACAGTAACAATTACACAAGGAGAAGAATTAATCTGTTGAGTGGGTAACCAAACCTTTTTTTTTAACAAAGTCCTTTATTGAAGAGCTGGGCATGATAGATCATTAAAGTACAACAGAACGTACCAAGTAATAAAGAATTTTAAAAGATTAAAGAAATCCAGTAATTCAGCAGTTTGCACATCAGTTACAAAACAGGGGTAGTAAACGTTGAATAGATAAGTGACATTAAAAGCCCTTTTTATGGTCTGAAGTTAATTTGAATAACATTAATTTGCAGTTGACAAATTGCATCTTTTTAGCGTTGGTAATCCAACCATTTATTAAACTGTAAAAGCAATGGTAATTAAGTATTACTGCCCAGCGGTGCTACTATAGTTAGTTACAGCAGGGATGAAGTGTGGGACAACTTGCCTTAAGACATTAGAATTCAAATGCTTGCTCTTTTAGGGAAGAAGCCTGGAGATGCGTGATGGTGTTCCATGTTTGGTTCCTTTTCTTTTACCTGCTGGATCCATTTGTGAGGGAGCAAGAGAGGCGCAGGGGCAGATGCTCTGCCTTTTGTCTACTGCCAAATGGAGCATAACAAAACTGCCATCGTCTGCTGCTTTCCTTCTGCAGACAAAGGGCAAGGGAAGCAGAGAGGCCTCCCTGGTCATCCTACCGTGGGTCTTTGCTCAGCCATCACTCACAGCAGTGATGCGAAACAAACCCCAGGGGCCACTCATCACTGCCCCTCTGTGTACTACAGCCCCAGTTGTGCCCATGGTGGGCCGAGCCATGGAGGTGTGGTCTCGCCAAGGCCTCTGGTGCTGTGTTTCTTATGCAGGTGGTGATGCAAACTCCTACCTGCACTGCTTTTCATGGGTGCCTCCCTGGCTTCCCATTCATCCCATGCAGCATTTCCTGTAAATTCAGTCAGCCTTGTGAAAATGAAGTATTTCAAGCACAGGCCACACTGTGAAACCTGGTAGGGCTGGAGGAAGGCGGAGGTGAAGGGAAGGATGTGCAGACACCTGTGAGCCACTGTGCTGTGTGGCAGCACATGTTGTCTGAGCTGGCAACATTGCCAATGTGTCTTTTTCTCACCAAAATGTCTGGCTTTACTATTGTGTTACTTCACAGTCACAGAAGCGCAGACTGGATGAGGCTGGAAGGACCCTCTGTAAGCCACCTGGTCCAACCCCCTGCTCAAGCAGGGCCACCTAGGGCAGGTTGCCCAGGGCCACGTGATGAGTGGTGAGCATCTTACTGGGTGTCAGCTTTCCAAAGGAGCTTCAGATCTTGGCGTGGCTGAACACACAGGGAGTCCTATGCCCCTGTGTGTCCCTCTGCACCCCCTGCGTGCGCTGCATCCGCTGCTTTGGCTGGGGGGAACAAATATTAGTTTCACAGTAAACAAGTGTACCAGTGGGAACAACCACCTCTTGTTTATTCATGAGGAGTCTTTGTCACTAAGCTGCTTCATTTGACCCCAAGTGTGATTCCTAGGTAGAAATAAGAAGTCTGATGTCAACCTGGGTAGTAAAGTAAGTTTCACAACCCGGCATTTATGTCTTCTCCTAATAATTACCCATGGGCTTCATGTGCAGTTTAAAGTGTCAGGGATCAGTATTGTAATTTCCATCCCTTTCATGCTAGTACAGAAACCCCTGTCTCTCATTAAAATTCACTGCTTGTCTGCCACATATTTCTTGCACCTCCACCTGTTATGTCACACAGACTTCTGATAGAAACTTATTTGGATAATGTCTGCAAGCAAAGAATTTTCCCCGAAAAGGTTGAAGATGGAGACACTCTGTCAGGACCTGACAGGTGTAAATTTCTTAATGTATGAGGAGTATATGAAAATACAAATCATCACTGAGAGCCAGCCTGAAGCAGACTGAAAAGCTGTCATAAGCAATTTTCAAAAAGTATGAGTTATTTGGTTCTCTTCCAGGAGGAACAACTCCACAGGCATAAATTTGTGAATGGTACTTGACAATCTTAACAAGTCCTTCTCTCCCAGAGCTGAGCCTGTGACAGACATGTGATAGGAACGGCGTGCTCTGCTCTGTTCTCCAGCAGTGAAGGAGCTGACATGATAATCAGGGGGATGGATCCTGCCTTAGCGAACTTGAGGCGTGCCTCCACTGAAACAAATTTCAAGGAACTGATTAATCTGACAGAGTGGCCACATTGGAGCTGATTATTTGCCAAAAGACGTTTTATAGATCCACTTCGTTTCCATTTACTGAGAGCAATGATAGGAAAGGAAATAGCAGATTCTTTGTGACAGGCACCTTGGCTATTTTGTATGCTCCTAGGTTTGTGCATTTTTACTTTGGGCATGCTGAAAGATCATTGCTAACTGGATGGGCCTATTCACTGGTGTATGGAAATGGACTTTAAGAAGGGTTGTGCTTGATTGGCAAATCAGTTCTAATTGAATAAATGTCAAGGTCAAAACAAACAAGTGATGAAGATGAGAAAGCCCTGGAGTGGTATCTGCTTCAAATCATATTAAAGGCTGTTCAGTAGCAAAGTGCTTCAGGGGGACTATGCAAAATTAAAGAGCAATGGAGTTGCTGCACAGTTTAAAACCAGAAATATCCGTGTCTGTTCCCACAACTGAAATTGAGTGCTGGTGCTTAGGAAATGTTCTGACTGAGATGGCAAAATTCTTTGCTCTCTGTACATGACTGGACTATAGCACACGAGGTGGCAGGTTTCTGACAGGTACGAGGACAAATGGCACACGCTTACTCTGGGGACCACAGTGGAGTGCCACAGTGGCACTCTCAAATCTCAAGGAGCTGGGTATGATTGAATGCTGAGCATCCTGCTGTGGTAGTTTGGGGCATATATTCAATAACGAAAGCTTGTTACAGCATTTTACATAAACATGGTCCTGAATCCTAGAAGGATCCTTTATAACAACCCTTGCTGTTTCTTTTCTTCTTTTTTTTTTTTTTTTCTCTCATTAGCATAAAACTTGCGTGTTAATATACTACAAATCTAGACATTTTTCTGATTCTCTTACCTCTTCATTAATTTTCACTGGTGATCATGGCTCCCATGCAAACTAGAACCATGGTGAATATAAAAATGCATGATGTGGAGGCCAGCAAACTCCCTTTGTCAATACAACTTGCTTTAAATTAGGTATCATGAGCCACAGTCTGTCAATAAGTGCATAGTGTGTATTTTTCAATGTCAAGTCTAAATATTATAAAATATCAATACAACAGCTGCCTTAAATCATTGCAGAGAGGGGACGAGAGCAAGCACTGTTTATTTTAGGTAGAATATAAATTTGTGGTTTGAAGTAGTGTTGGGATGTTGTCTACTGATTTACCACTGCATTTCTTTAAGCAACAAATATGGTCTGGTTTCAAAGACATTTAGGCAATTAGAGTTATGTTTAAAGTCCAGGAGTTTAGTCCAAAAGTCAAGTACTTATGAAAGTTAGGGTATGTTTCTGAACCTTTACCTAAAATTCTTGCAAAAAATAGCTTTCAGGTATACAAAGGGAGACTTTTTTATTGTCTCTATTCTCCGTGTTTCCATGTTTTGTTGTCATTGCTCTATTATTAATTAATTTAATAAATTTCTTTTGGAGGAGATAATCTACCTAAAGTTATGATGCCAATATCAAACTGCATAAGAATGAAGAGTATCAGCTAAGAGATGTCTCATTAGTGGTTCATGTTAAGAACAATAATAAGTCTTTGGGACTTTCGTATAATTTTGTTGCAGTAGTGGCAAATATGTGAAGGGCTACATCTGCTTCATGTGTATGAAGTCAGTCATAAATCTAGTTTCTTGAGGTGATGTGATGATCAGTTCATCCTTGACTTCTTTGGTTTTAATTTTTTTTTTCTTTTGAAGCTGATTAATCATTTGGGTACCTTTGTTCGTATGAGAAAATTAGAATTTTCAGGTATCCAATAGTCTAGCTTTAGGTTTCTATTTGATATTATTTTTATCTTTACACAAAATGTTAATAATGAGATGTCATCTTTTAATTTCTGTATGACTTCTAAGACTAGGTAAGGTGCCACAGAAACAGAAGTCAGTTACTAGGAAAACACTCCACATCTTTTGATAAGAAAGTATCAAATACTTCTAAATTATTACTGATTACTAAACAACGCAAACACCGACACATTAGTATGGTTATCTAGAATGTACAAAATAAAACTTATGTAGGTGACATATTTTAATGTGTTTTTGCCATCTGTGCTGCACTGTTCTGCTTTACTGAATGCAAACTGCCTTGGGGTGCCTCCTGAACCATCTGAATGTCTCCTTACAGCTTGCATGGGAGTGGCAGAATTTGGTGGTGGTGTGCAGCCTTTGTCATTGCATGTGGTAACAAGCTGAATTTCAAAAACATGCCTGATGACAGTAATAAATTTCACTTTGAAAATCTGCATGGCAGCGCTTCTGTGCAAGACTGCAGCATGGTGAAAGTTGCTCATGTTCATAATGGTTTTTGTGAGAAACATTTGTCATTGTTTGGTCAGAGTCTACTTGTTGCAAACATGACATGGAGAGAAGGTGGCCAAGTCTTAATAGTTTAGGTATTTTTATTATTTAGAGAAGGTTATATTTTCCAAACTACCTGTAAGGTGTTGTTCCTATTTTGTTCCTGTTTTCAGATATTTTCACACCTAATTTGGTCGCAAAGGCAAATTCTGTTTGTTTATCAAATGTGTGAAAATTACTGCTGATCCTACTGTATCTTTTGAAGGTAATTTCTACCACTGTAACAAGCCAGAATCAAAGTGACTAATCAGTTTAAGCCAGTACTCATTAACTTGTACTAAATTATTTTCATTTGGCATATAAAATAGCCACTTTTCCACCCTTAATTAGAATTTGGTCTAATAGGATTGACAAGTCAAGCTAGGGGGAAAATGCCCTACTTAATTGCTTTTAGAACAGAGTAATTTTTTTAACAGCAGATTGAATTTGCTATTTGTGTTATAAGAAAAATCTGCCTGGTGAGCAAATGTATTCTTTTTGTTTTCCAAGCTTACTGAGATTGCCCATAGCAAAATAAGTTTGACTAGTGTTATCAAGCATGTTTATACATTATTGTACTGTACTAACACTGTAACGGGAATTCAAAATGGAAGGATTTGAGGGAAGTAGCCATTCACTTTTTTTATTTACTTTTCAGGGTCACAACCAAATGCAATCACTATCCGTCACATGAAAAAGGGGTATTCCTTGGCACTCATTTTCTTAACATAACAGTGTATTTTCTTCCCCACTTCTGTCTGCAGGAACACTCTTTTGAAAGTTGTTCTCCAGGCATTTTTTCTCTACTAAATTGGAAGAACATTATCAAAGTACTATTTTCTTTGACGTTCTTCGAACCATAACTCCTAAAAAGTTCATCAAGCAGGGCTAGTTAGTGTGTAAGCCAGCTCCAGTGATGGAGTAACTCCAGAACTCCGGTTTGTGCCAGCCCATGAATTGCTGGACCCAGAAATGCTCATCAAGACATGAACAGCATAATCCCTTCTACATGAACCCAAAGGGCAAATATCACAGAGTTTATAAATATTTGGAAGGGTTTTTGTGTTGCCAGTCAGTACCCTGCTGAGCAGCTTGCTGCAGTTCTGTTTATTCATAGCTAAAAATACTGGAGTTGATCCCCTGCTCTCTAGGACAATGACTGTGAGGTGCCAACAGTGACTGTGTAGTAAAGTTGTTTAATTTTATTAACTTTTTGTTGTATTCTCGTAGACAATTTTTATAGCAATAAAAGTAGTCAATAAAGTAATGACTGTTACACTGGAGATAACACAAATATGAAATATGCTTAGTCTTCACAGATTTTGCTCTTCTTTTCCAAATATTTTCTGTCTTTTTTATCCACAGTTTGAGTCCTTTCTTTTAAGTAGCAGTTTATACGGGCAGTATGAAGAAACAAAACAAAGTTCTCTCCAACAAATTTTGGTCTTGTCAGCTCTTTATGGAGCCTTGCTTCCACTTTGAAGTCTTTCATATTTTCTGTCATGATATGAGAATTCATATGATATAAGAAGTTCTTAAATATATATATATAAATTTATATGTAAAAATAAATTATATATAAATTCATATATATGTATATATTTAAGGAATAGTTGGTGGAAGTGTTTATGGTAAGGTGGAGAGGTCTGTGGTGGTTTTACCATGCTAGGCAGCTAAACACAACAACCGCTCTCTCACTCCCTCTCCTTAGATGAGGAGGGGAAGAAATAAAGAACAACTCATGGGTTGAGATAAGGATAATTTAATCAAAGGAAAAAAAATAATAACAATTAAGGAAAGATTATTATTAACTAAACAATTTAACTAAAGGGTAAAAAAAAAAAAAAAAAGCAAAGGGGAAAAGAGAAAGGCCAAGGGGGAAGAAAAAAAAAAAAAAAAAACCACAAAACAAATAAAGGCTATGTGGCTATGTGAAAGTGCAGAGGAAAGAAATTACTTTCTACTTCCCACAAATGAGTGATGCTTGACCATGTCCTTGAAGCAGGACCTCAACGCACATAGCTGGTGTTCGGGAGGAGGACTGACATTTTCACAATGAGAGCCTGCCCCTCCCCTCTTCTTCCTTTTTCCAGCTTTTATTGCTGAGTGTGACATCATATGGTACAGAATATCCCTTTGGTTGGTTTAGGTCAGCTGCCCTGGTGATGTTTCTCTTCTCACTTTTTGCCCACCCCCTAGGAGGGTTAGAGAGAGTCCCGATGCTGTGCCAGCACTGCTTAGCAGTAGACACAACACTGGTGTGATAACACTGCTGTTCCAGCTACAAGTTCAGAGCACAGCACTGTATGGGCTGCTGCCGGGAAAGTTAACATCCCAGCCAGACCCAGTACAAGGTCTTATTTTATCTCTAGAGCATGTTCAGTAAAACCAGTGATAGCTTATGTTTCCCACTGCCAGTCATGACTCTGCATCAGTCCTAAGGCAGGCAAAGATCTTTTGATTCTCAGTCAGGAGAACGAAACCAGACCATGTGTCTTCTTTGTCCTTGGCCTCTGCTGGTACTGCCAACAAGGTTACTGAGGTGGTGTGATTTTAATGATGCAAACACTCGCCCAGTAGGAACCGGACTGAGACTACCAGCTTGTTTCACATAGGCCATTGAACAGCTGTCTCATCATAACAGTGTTTGGTCATGACCAGCTGGGGTTGAATTCAAACCTGTGACCTACAGGTGAAGGGCTTTGTAGCCATTACCTGTCTCTTCAACCATCAAGCCATTTAAATACCTTCAGAAGGGACATGTCTTGAAAATTTAGTTTGGAAGAGAGAAAGGGGGAGGATTTTGCCCCCCCAAAAATTGTCACCTTTCCTCTCAATTAAAAAAAAAAATCCATAGGTTTGATATTGGATTTGTACTTGCATGAGAAATTTGAGTAAAGGTAGGTGATAGCAATGATGTCTGTGGGCCAGACAGGTATTCACAGTTCTGTTGCAGTAGTTTTCGGAGGTGATGTGGTATTATGCCATTAGATACATCCTTTTCAGCTTGATCTTCACATATTTGAATTTGTCTCAGTGTAAAAAGAAGAATGTATTGACACGGTGTCTTTGTTTCTCATATATCCTGAATCTGCAGTTTTGTAGCAGCTTTCTAGTCCCTATTGTGCATTTAACTTAGATTTGACAGAAACCATAGAATGGTTTTGTAATGGATATTATCTGTGCTCTTGGTCCCTGAAAAGCCTTTTGGATGGGCTAATATCAGCAAAATTTTAGTGGGTAGTCAGGGAATTATATAGAAAACATGTAATTGGACTTCATGAGAAACTGTTGACTAATACCCTTCTGACGATACCTTGGTATCATCTATGGCTGAGTAATCTGTGTAAAGTGATTTGCATCACAGCCGAGTTAGCGTCAAGGGTATACTTTGGACAGAAGGCACACTTTAGAAATTAGGATCTCCATTTTTTTTTTCCATGTGAAAATACACTACATATGCTCCCTGTTTTTCTCGGGGACTATCACACAGCCCTAAAACATTTACAGCTTTTGCTTATGCTAGAAGGAGGGGATGAGAGGAGAGGAAATATGACAGTGGGGGCTGGTGGCAGCACGAAGCTGCAGCTCTCCATGTGCTTTCAGTGCCTGGTTTGTTGCTTCATGTGGTGCAGCCTAGATGAGGCTCATTGAGAGCCAGCTGTAATTGAAGCTGTCCAATAAAAGTGCTGTTAGGAGCAGATGTGGCTGTACCAGGAATATATTTTTTAATGAACTTAAAAATATGTTAAGACCTAAAATATTTCTGGCCAGAAACAAGATTCTTGGCACAGACTGAGCATTTAAGCTTCATTCCAGAAATTTATCTCAGTTTTCTCACTCCATTCTTAGTCCTCAGTCTCTCCTGAGGATCTGGTCATTACTTGCCCTCATAATACCACTTGTTTTAAAAAGCTTTATTTGATGTCCTTTTCCATCTCAAAATAAAACCTATATTTAAGGATAGATTTTTATTGGAGAGTGGAGGAAAAAGTCTCCCTTGTTAAAGAATATCAGGGAATATTTGGCACACTTTTAAACTTCTATTTTCATAATGGGGCCTTCTTTAGCTTTTCTAGGTATAGTTTTCTGCCTTCAGTTGTGATAACTGGATGCTTGTCAGAAACAGTTACATTTCAGTAACCCTCTTCCCACCCACATATCTGTATGAGAGGTATGCACAGGTGTGTGGTGCAGAGCAATTACCAGCCTGGGCACCAAAACCTGGGTGAAAGAGCTACAGCTTTGTGGTAGCTCACTGCAGAGCTTCTCAGTCCGTTCTTCCTAGTAAATGCCTCTTTTGTAATTATGTTTCTCAAAACCTGACCAGTGAATTAAACCGTGGGTGAGTTGGCTAAAGTCAAAGAACCTATCATTACCGCTCATTTTGGATTCACTTATAATTCTATATCTGATAGAAGCAGCTTTCCTTGGCAGTCAGAAACTCAAAAAAGAGATGTTTTCTAGAATGATCAGAGCAGTTGAACAAACGTGATGCTGCTTGGAAAAGGTCAGTAGGGGAATTTTATTGTAGGCTATTCAGGCTGTGCCCTACCAGCAGAAAGAGGGCTTACAAAAAGCAAAAATCATAACTTCAAGGTGAAGAAGAACTGTAAATGAAAGAAAGCTTGAGCAGGTATGCCAGAGGTGAAACTCTTTCCCATGCTTTGCTTTTTGTTTGATCTGAGCCTTTGCAACATCCCTGCCGTGTCGTTTTGATGTGGAGTTGTGGTTGTGCACCCAGGGAGCATTGCTCATGGATTGTCCCCCAGGCAGGGGGGTGCTGTGGGGCAGGGGCAGGAGGGATGCTGTGGGGTAAGAGGGAGGGAGGAGTAGCCATACCTTGGACTATGAAGCTGGCTGTGAATGAAGATAAAAAAAAAAAAAAAAAAAAGAAAAAGAAACAAAAAAACATTTGATAGAAAAACCTAATTTGTTGTGATAAAAAAGAGAGAGAAATGACAAGTTCACCATGTCCCTACAACAGAAGTGGCATGTGAGCAAGAAGTGACCCAACCTTTAGCAGTGCAAAGCGATGGCTGATTTGGGAGAGTGGTTCCTTGTCAGCTCAACCAGCGGTGTGTCCTGATGCAGACCTTGAGTTCCCCGAGGATCCAGTGCTGCCAGACCTATTGATTTATCTCACGGGGATCAACATGATCTGGGGCAGGGCGCTGTCCTGCAGGGCTGCTGGCACCTGCTCTGGAGCGTCCAGCCCTTTCGCCTTGCAGCTTCCTCCGCTTTCCTTCGGGCATGAGGTAGGAAACGAGGAGTGATTTTGTTGCTGAATTCTGAGCAAAGGCTTCTTTGTCATAAGCGCTGTCAAACAGCCTCGTTGCCACGGCAACCTCGGCTAGATAACCCATTTGGGAAAATACTTGTAGGACCTAACACTCTATCATCTGTCATTCAATAATTTCATGTTCATAATAACTAGGAAATCAATGGCCATCCTCCGAGACAGTTTGTTGAGGTGGTATGCGTGCCACTGGCAACACAGCTCACGGTCGCCTTGGCTTGCAGGGATACTCGTGGCTGCCACAAGCGTGGGGCACTGTTGGCTTGTTCTGATGGCTCAAAGGTTGAGGAGAGGCTGAGGTTTGCCATCTAATTAACCTGTGCAGTGGACACATGTGAGAGAGAGAACCTTATAAAGCAGTTATTACAATGTGAGGAAACAAAGGTTTAGGTAGAATTAGCATTTCACATCTTAAAATACTGAGAGAAACTATGTGCTCAAGTTATCGCATGGCCAGCATGAGCAAATTCAGTAACTTAAAGGCATTTTTTTCTTATCTTGGCTTTCTAATTAAACTGCTTATCATCATAAAGGCTGTGTTACCTGCATGTTATGTATTGAATATAAAGCAATCATGGAACAGTAATTAAAATTCTTAAACATGCACCCGTTGACTTTACATACAATTAGTTTACTGCAGTGTGTCATTTATTAATAGCGCAAGTTTTCAAAATTGAGCCCCCGGTTGGCTACGCAGGGAGAGATGTATTTAGTAATTACTTAGGCATTGTTTATCTGTTTTGAAAACAAAATGCGTGAATATAATATCTCTAGAAAATAATACTAAAAATAAAAAACATGTTAAATTGAGGCTTCAGGAAAGGGAGGGAGTCCTTGCCAGTTGGGGTATCACAGAAATAAAGAAAAGGTAATTCTTATCACTCTATAAACAGTATTTGAAAGATTCTTATCCTCACAATTTGCTACAGGAGTTTACTTTTTCTTTTAAAAATGATTTTGAAGCACAAAGATAAGGTGGCTCTTTTCCAGCTGGTTCTTTCAACACATTTTGGGTTCAATTAGTACATGGTGCAGGGCAGACACACATAGTGCAATGTCACAATACAGACTTCTGGTTTGTGCTGGGGACGTTTCGAATAAGTTTTTATGTTTTTCTGTGAAGAGTACATGCATCGTGAAAGGAAATATGTGTCCCACTCTGTAAATGTGAGGTGAGGTGATACCTTATGTATTACCATAAGAAATGAAAAGACAATGTGATCCTTTTTATTTCATACCAAGAAGTCTAACTGAGAGTTTTCAGGGTGGTGACCTCAAGACCTTCATCATATAATGCTCCGCTGTGGTTTCCTGAGGTAAGCATTTGCTTTAAAAAGTTTTAAAAACTGTTAAAAAAAGCACATCTGATTACACTCGGTCATAGAATCTCAGAATCATAAAGATTGGAAAAGCCCTCCAAGATTTGTTGTCCAACCACTGCCCTACCCCCAATGTCACCCACTAAACCATGTCCCGAAGAGCCAGGTCCAACCTTTCCTTAAACACCCCAGGGACATTTTCTGATTTCTGCATAATGGGTCTTCAGTTGTTCAAATTAGTAGAAACACAAGCCCTAATTCCTGTGTCAGAGTTGTGTTAGTGTTGTCTCTGAAAAAGGGTGTATTTCATTCATCCATTTGCACTGCAAGTTTTAGATTCATATATCAGGTGTGCAAAAATCAGTTCCAGGGATAGTTCTGTCTGAGAGTGGGTGAAGAAACCTTTTCTTTTTGGTGTTTTTCAACATAGTGTGTTCAGAAGAAGATGACAGAGGTTGCATCTTCATCTGAAGATGTCACAGCCCAGCTATGGAGAGATCCAGAACTGTAGGAGCAGAAGTAAAAATAGGACAGAGTAGCAGATGAGGTTTGAATGTGAGAGTCCCTAGTGGTGAAGATGCCCACCTTGAAAGGTAATTGATAAAAAAAAAAAAAAAATTCAAGCTTTGATGTGGCTCAACCTTTCAGGGGGATTTATTTTTTGGTTCCATATAGAAAAACGATCTGGACGATGTAGAGAAGGCACCAAAGAAATTAGCAGTAGACCCACCATTGAAGAGAAGTGTGAAACTGTCCTTGGGAAAAGTACACCAAGATAAAAAACTTAGAGGAAGGAACAGGAGCCAATGGCTGAAGAGGAAACAAATAGGTGCTTGAAGTGGCACAAGTAACTTTTCATACCACGTCCATGTAGCAATCAAATTGAGTTTTGTATAGGAAGTAATCTTCTCTGACGTGATCAAACAACAAAGACAGCCTTGCTTCTTTCTGTGCAGGGCTGTTAGGGAACTCCTGCAGAGAAAAAGCTCCCCACAGCCTCTCCATTTACCTCCCATAGCACTGGGGTGCTTAGCAAAGGAAAGGCTGCCTTGTGTGTGCAAACGAATATGTTCTGCTGTATTCTAGGTTTGTAGATTTGTAAAGAAATGAAATGCAGGGAAGAAGTAAGAAGATTCACTTATTCACCTTTATGAATGGAATTGGCAGCTTCCATTACTTCCTGTGGGGATTCTCATATTTACTTTGTGTGGACTTGAAGGAAGGCGTTCTAGAGATATGGATACATTTATTATTTATTGGTTAGGTCTTGTGCTTTCCCCCAGCATTTGTCAGTAACTGCTATTTTCTGTCACCCACTGAAAGATGGAAAGGATGAGAATTTGCAAGAGTGCTGAGGGAGCACGAACTGTGACTGCCTCTTCCATACTTAATGTGGGTGGATAAATACACAGCATCAGTTTCCAGTGCTGGCGCTCATTTCAGCCCTATGAGTCCTCCTTTACTCTCCTCCTTCCCCCCCTTCTCTTAATAGGAGAGCAAAGCAAAGAGGAAGTTGTAACGTGACATTCCCTGTGTGTTGCAGGGGATAAATATTGCCTCCCCTGGTGCTGCTTTGATGAATCTATTTTTAGTCAGGGGTTAGATCAGTAAAGCTTGCTCTGGAGAGTGTGAAATAGCATTGATCAGGCTGACTTCTGAAGCAGGGTGAAATAAAAAAAAAAAAAAAAAAAAAAAAAAAGGATTTAAACCTTAAAAGATTTAAACCAGGCATCCTGGTTTGGTTTGGTGTGTGCAGGAGAGTGGGTGTGCAGCTGTTGCTTTCATTAGATCCCAAGCTGGGACTGTCCCAAGGAGCACTCTTAGCATGTCTCCTCTGTGGCCTCCTGCCCAGTAAGGAGATTTATTTTATAGTTCACCTCCTTGGAGGATGCATAAAATGGAGAATTTTGAAACTAATGAAGGGAAATCAGGCAGAGAAGACCGGAGAAGGAGCAAGACAAAAGGGCATGGTGAATGGATGAAATTCGTGTAGTGAATGGATGAAAGGGAAAACAAATGCAAAGTTACGAAGGGGCATAGAATTTAAGCTGGGCATAGGAAACACGAAAATAAGGAGGAGCATATACAAAAGTGAAATTTCACTACAGTAAGGGAAGGAGGAAAGAAAACAAGATAAAACTGCATAGGTGTATGTTGCCAGCAGGAAGTTACTGCCTTTTTTGTGCGTATTCCATGTGGCTTATTATAAGAACCACCTGCAAAGATTTTGTTTGTTTGTTCAAAATTGTGTTTAATGTCACACTTTTTATTTCTTTGCAAGGCATACGAAGAGATCTTGAAATTGTTTTGTCATCCCAAACAGTTGCTGAAATTCCCTACATTCCATCCTCTCCTGTGCTAGTGCTACACTGTCACCCTACTTGGTGCTGGGTAGCCCCCCTCGCATTAATCTTCTTGGCGTTTTGTACAGTTGTACTAAATTTTGGCAAATATTTGTAGTGTTTTAATATTACACACTGCTAGATTTCTGCATTATTCACACGTCTGTAAAATGATGATAAAATTACCTGGCTTTGTAAAGTGCTTTGATACCGTTGTATAAAAAATTTTGTATGAAACTTGAGTTTTGTTGTCATGTAAATGGTTTACTGAAAAGTACAAAGAATGTTTTTTATAGAAGCTAAGATTTAATAGTTAAAAGTAATGTGTTTTGCTTGCTCAGAACTGTTTACTGTTCTGCTTGTGCGTAAAGTAATAAAAATATTTTCAAATAAAAATAGACCTTTATATAAATTTTCTCTAACATTAGTACAGACACAGCTTAGACAAAGTTGCTGATGATGACAGTTTTTCAAGATCTTTTCTTTTTGTCCTTATTTTATCATTTAACTTGCCATTAGGGTAGCATGTGTTCAGAAAAGCGCCTAAATGATTAATTTTATCAGTTGAATTGTGACCTTTTGTGAAGTGTTTATATGATGAACTACATTAGGAAGCAGAAAGATTGCAAAAGCATCCTTCTGCATTCCTAACTAGACATACAGACACCTGATCATTTCTCACGGTGGGTATGCGGTGGTCATAGCTGTGCCTGCACCCTGCTGTCTTGTGATCAATATGCATGTCTTTCATAACGTAAAAGGAAGAAGACACCCTGTAATCAGAGAAATTAACAGCTAAATGAGAGTTTGTGGTCAGCTGGTATCCCCTTTTCCTTTGAGTTCAACTAGAACACAGGCATGTTTATGAGTTTTGCTAAGACAGACGAGAGAGGCTAATTTAATTTGAATTTCTGACAGGTTTCCAGGAGAAGTAATCAGTGAAGTTGTCAGTTACCATATGAGACTTGTGTAATTTCTTACAGGAAATGTGAGCCTATCCTGATTTAGGTTCTGAATGCCTTACATCAGGAATGTACTGACACTTTTTAGTTTCTCTTGGTGCTTTAGTCTTGTATAGGAGAGCTCTCGAGTGCTTGCTTATGACTTGTTGAGAAAAATAGCTCTTAAGGATGCTTTACTAGATTCTCTTTGAGTTTGCTTCATTTCTTTGAATGTATCACTTAAGTATCCTATATTAACTGTTCCAGACACCATCCTAGATGCAAAGTATGCTGAAATTGACTTTTTCATTATTTTTATTCAAACAGAAAGTGGGAATTTGAATTCCCACTTTAAAAAACAACTTTTTGTTGTTGTTTCTTTAAAAACAAGAACAACAATAGAAACCCACCTCTGTTCTTACAAGATAATCTTGGTCTGAGGAATGAGTAACATACAAACTTTTGAGTAATATACCTGAATTTGTAGTTCACATTTCTATCTTAAGATAGAAAGACTCTCTCTTGGTTTCCCTGAGCTGACACTGTTGTTGCTCAGTGCATAATAAATTATGTTTCCTAATTTATTTGACCATCACTATTTGAATCCCTAAAAGCATCTCCTGAAGGGAAAGAGAACAACTTTACAGCTTCTGGCTAGTCACTGCAGTGACACGGTGAGGTCACCGTTGAGGCATTAACTTTTGAAAAAGACTACAGAAATATGACTGCTATATGCAGGTAGTGTTTAACCACAGTAAATTTGTTGTCATGTACTAGAAGTCAATCACTCTTTCAGAAACTTGTGGTTCAGTAGCTGGTGGAGAAAAAGCATTGTTTGCCATAGCAACCTGAACATCCAGATACAGTGTGTCTGTCAGTTTTGCAAGGGCTAATTTATCATGTAAAGTATATGCTGTATATGTCACATTTTACTGTCTGTTCATTTGTTTTGATAATCAAGATCTTGACAGATTTGTCCCACATGGAAGGATTTATAGTAAGGATTTTCTTATCACCAAATTAGGTTAATACATATAATCCTAGTGTCCTGCACAAGAACTTGATAGAAATGAAAGAGATTCAACTTAGATACAAAGGTCTTGCAGAAAAATAAAATAAAATAAAATAAAATAAAATAAAATAAAATAAAATAAAATAAAATAAAATAAAATAAAATAAAACAAAACAAAATAAAACAAAACAAAAAAACAATCCTCCTCCCCAGTCCATTTTCCTGCTTGATTTTTCGGGGAAGGGGTATTTATTTATTTATTTATCTATTTATTTATTTATTTATTGCTGTGATTTGTTTCATATCTCTACAGGAACAATCACAGAAAGAGGATAAGCAATGACTTTGAGAAGGTTAAATATTTCCCCTCTTATTTAAAGATCCTTCTGTTATGGTTTTGTTTTTGTTGTTGTTGTCATTTTGTTTTGTTTTTAAGGTATAAAGTGAAATTCTGTAGAAATGAAACATAAGTGAGTTTTCGAAATGTGCAGCTTATCCCTCTTGTGTACATGCTCACATACATGCCTCCTGTAGTTTGAAGCATGATAAGTAAATTCATTTTTCACAGATGTCACTTTCTCCCCTGTGGTAAATGAGAGAATCTCTCTTTCTGAAGACAAAGAGTTGAAAATGTGGGGACTGACTTCTTATGGACTGCTAGAAATGTGGACAGATTTAGCCACAGGAGATGTCTACCTGGCCTGAAGCACGTTTCCCTTTTGAAGTTAAATGATTTGGTAGCACTAAAATTGTCTTTGGAGTACATGAGGTTAGATTTATCCATTTTTATATTACAGCAGAGTACTTTGGTCTGAGTGGGCCAGTGGATGAGTAGGTGTGGGGGCACAGGGGAGGTAAGTGTCTGTGTGTGAGCATCATTAAACTCTTACAAACATAAATACATCATCTGGCTTGCTAGAGCCACTGATAAAAGTTGTGCAAGTGGCCTTGAGCTCTTTGAGATAAAGAACTCCAAAGAATATCTTCTAAAATATCTACCCTGCAAGGATATGATCTTATTATTACTTTTAAGAAAGAGCATTGTCTCCTTTCAGTAATGTATAGGGGTACCAAGGGCACACACTGTGCTATTGGACAAAGCAGGGTGAGCATTTCCTACTAAGTAAATACATTCAATGAAACGTTAAGGAGACTCCTTTTCCCAGCCCTAGGACTGGGGAAACATCAGTGGAGAATTAGAAAGCAGAAATTCTTTGAGCAGGAGATTTTTGTTTTATTTCTCATCGTATTTCTCCATTCTAGACTATGCTTTATCTTTATTTATGACTGATATTGACAACCAAAATACACTCAGGGCTCGGGTGTATATTTCAACAGGAACATATTTTGAAGTCCAAAACTTCAGGGAGATAGTGTTTTCACGGCATGAAAACTTAATTGGAAAGGATTTTCATCCCAGATGACTTACACTTGTGTTGCTACTTTTCCATCTATTAATACTTAGTGGTGAAGAAGGACACTGAGGAGTTATCTTCAGAATACATTGGGGTTTTTTAGCTGCTTCAGTCTTGGTAAAGTGAATGAGACCCAAGCCTCTAAAATTCCTGCTTCACACCTGAAGTTTTCTTTTAAGTGATTTTCATGTTCACAGTTTCTGGTCATTGCCAAATATTAGTTAAGCAGTTCTCTTTAATTGGCACCATTCTTTGACTGCAATGTGACTGAATGCTTTTCCTTGACTGTACATGGGCCTTTGGCTGTTTCTCTCTAGCAGATTTAGTCATTAGGAAGCTATATTCAAAAAGATGCACCCGTCCAGGGCTCAGACAGCTGTCAGTATCAGGATGCTGCAGTGAGGCTGAAGGGGAGCAGCAGCCATGCCAGGGGTGTCACCAATGTTGGGAGGCAAGGGCGGGCACCCATCCCCCTAAAACTACAGACTTGTGACAAATCTCCCCTCTGACACTAACAAGCTGCATGGTTTTGCTCTTTGTTCCGAGAGGAAAGAACAGATTTCAGATTAAGGATCTGAAATTTTGTTCAGAGATAAAGCAGGATTTGTTATGCTAATTTCTGTTCTGCAGGAAATCAAAACACAAGAAAAAGAAGCACTGTTAATCGGATTGCATTTGTTTCCATCCGTGTGGCTCAGCAGGAGTTTCTCCACCCTTCCCACCCCTGTACACCTGAGCTCAGCCCTGACCTTGCTGCTTTACGATGGCCTGTGCGAGGAGCACTGCATGCAGTGGGGCTTGGGGTGCCTGGCACAGCTGGGATCACTGTGTCAGGGGGTCTCAGTGCCCCTACACTGGTGGAGCAGCTGCTGCAGTGTCCCCATGGTGCCAGCTTTGGGTCTGGGACCTGGCCATGCCTGGGGCAGCATCCAACAGACCCATGCACCTCCCAGACATCTGGCATGGTAACCCAACACCAGCAATTTTCAGAGAAAGACACATCTAATAACATTAATTTTCTTCTGAAGCAGACGGCAAGGTAACTAAAGCCAGGTTGATTGGGCTTCGTTGGGATTTTTACCTAATGATCTTCTAGAAAGCAGGTGCACTGGCAGTGATTTTAAGCTTTAGAAAGCTCAAACAGTGTGTAAAGCAAACCTTCGCTGCTGTGGGGGCTTCATAGGAGGGGGTGCTGCATTAGTTTTAGATCATTACAAAGCATTTGCTGACTACAACAGAATTAATGGTGCTTTTATGGCAGTCAGTTAATGACTGTCAACAAACAGAGCTGATTTCTGTTCAAATTGTAATTTTAAATCAAACTAGCCAGCTATCAGACACTGGAGCAGTATGAACAGTTCCTCCTATACCATCACACAGTGTCATCCCTGCATCATGCTATCAGGTGTGTGTTGGGAGCCAGATTTGAGATTCAATAACATACTTGATCTAATACTAATTTTATGGTGATGAGATCACAATAGATTGCATACAAAAACAACCATTTTCCCTCTGCCTTACTCCTCCTTTGGAGACTTAGGACATTTCTATGTTGAAAAATTACTTTTTACTATACTGACATGAACTTCTGACAGTAATATTGCAGCATCTTTATGTTTTGGCAAAGGGGGAAGCAGCTGCTTTTATGACCTGAGTCAGTACAGGCCTTCTTTTGTACTTCAATACTATGAAAATCCATTCAAGGCCATGAAGACATCCCCAGTCCTGAAGGGTTTTTCTAGAGCAGAGTAGGTCATTTATACTGAGCAAGACAAAATAATCTATTATATTGAATATATCCCTGAATCATTCTTCCAGATTGTCAATTGTATGAGCTTTGCCAGCAAACAGCAAAGTGTCTATATTGGTAAATATGTCTCTATAATGATAATGCATTATTTATATGACAGGCTACTCTTCCCAGCATCTGTACTTCACTTTGGAAATAAGTGGATGTGACAAAACTACTGTTGTAGATGTATCCAACTACTAGTTAAACCAGAAGGCAACCTAAAAGGAAATACTTTGATACTGATTAGCACACCATGCTAATAATCACATAGTTTACTACTTAAATCTTTAAATCAATAAACCACATTATAATTACATTTGATTTCTGGAGACAGTGAGGGTGGCCTCAGCAGAAGAACTTGGATGGGTGTCACAGCACTAGCTAATACATTCTTTGAAAAGCTCTGAAAAAATCTTAAAAGGTTCACTGAATTAATGCTCCTGCAAGACAGGTGTTACTTATATTATAAGTAAGAATGTAAAAATAAAGAGCTTTTCTAATGATGCGGATATCAGAGGACAGAGCAGAGGCAGGGAGTCCTTGCTGCTGCTCCTATCCTCTGTATCAGTTCCTGCTGCTTCAGCACTTGAATTAGCATTTTGTGCTGTGGACTCAGTTTCTCGTTGAGGTGTTTCATTGATATTTGGCTTTGGTGTGGAACTGAATTTGGTGTGTAGTGTCTCAGTTCTACATGGTCAGTCTTTCCCATAGATGTTAAAAAGCTCAGATATAATCTTTGGATGTGGGGAAAATAATAAAAATCTTTTTTTTTTTGTGTGTGTGTGTGGATGTAACTTGAAAAGCTTTGAAACCAGTGAGGACAGTAACAAATCATGCTTTTATAAACATGTTTAAAGCCCAGAGTTGTTACACAGCTATTAGCAAAGCCTTGTAATGCAGTTGGGATTATATGCTGTTTTACCAGTTAATGTTAGCTAAGGAACTTTGGGTTTAGTACATATCCTAGTTTGTTGTGCAAGAACTGGTAAATTTGCAGCTTTAGAATTGAATTAGTAAAGGGATCATATTGCCAATATTAGATTTCTGAGGAGGCCAGCCGTAAACACACAAGCAGGTGGATGCATATAGAGCTCTCTCTCTGCAGTCTCACAGCTCCCAGGGGTCAGTGAATTACAGGCTTCCTAAGCAGGCAGATGACTACTGACAGTTCTCTGTTGTAAAGTTGTCTCTTACCTTTCTGAAACCTTTTCTGCTTTTTGCTTCCAATGAGTTTTGGTAATGAGTTCCACACTCAAATTACTTGGAAAAAGTGCAAACTTCCTTTTTTTGCATTAATTATTTTTTTTTTCCTGATTATTTCCTTGCATAATGTGAGAAGGAACATCTTCCATATGAGAACTGGAGGGGAAAATAAAGGTTAAGATGAAAGTGGTAGGGAAAGTGAATTATTTTACATCTGTGTTTCTCATCTATTCACCACAGCTCTTCCATTTACATTTAATGATTTAGAGATGGAAAGGCCAGTGCTGCTGGCTGTGATCGGATGCAGGTATTGCTGTTCCATGATGACAGTTTTTGCTCTGTTGTCAGTCGTTTCCAAAAAATCCTCATATTCTGCTCGGCTTCTTCCTGTGGCTGAACGCTGAATATAGATTTTAAGGAAACTCTCCACAAGTCCAGATCTATTTTCTGAGTAGAAATAACTACTTTAGAGCCCCTAACTCTGGATGTTTTAACAATGTTCCTTAAGTGCATTATTTAATATTCATTGATGTGGGACTTCATATTCCAATTTCTTTATAGTCAGACTTTTTTTCCATAACTCTGTTCAGACATTTTAGGTTCGGATATCCTGAGTAAAATTTTGTCATTTCCTTTAAGTCATTTTAAGCTGATTTATGAGTAATTGTATTCTGTACACTCGACAGTGTTGAAACTTTTTAATGCAGTAAAGAGCTACCAGTCTGGTTTCATATGATCGCATGGGAGGATGGTGGGGAGTAAAGGTGTGCCAGGTAGGTTCCTTCTAACTAACTGATGAGGAAGAGAAAGTCAAGAGAAAGTCTGGTTTCTTTTACAATTTATTAACAAAGTCCTTAGTTTAGAGAAGACTCTGAGGGCCAATGTTGACCAGTTTTATTAATTTAACTGACACTATTTACTTGAAGTTTATATGTATTTGTAAGGCCCTAGGTGCAGTAGAGGCATCATTTGCTTGCTGTCCTGCAACATTTCTGTATTTGATTATGGCAGCAGTTTAAGAAAAGATAAGGAAGCCACTCTGGGTGAAAGCCTCAGAAAGAGTATCACAGATGAAACTTTGAGAAAAGAAAGAGAAGTTATCTGGGTTGTCTGAAATTTGGCCAGTAGGCCTGGTAAAGGAATGGTACTTTCCCCCCAAAGAAAGCTGACAAGGTAGGCACTTTTGTTTAGCCTGGAGGTGTATCTACATTATCTTATTTTAAAGTCTTATATTCTCAGATAACTTTTTTCGTGCTACTTTACCTATGACAAGAAATATAAAAGCCAGTCCTTTTGACTGATACTTGAAAAGATATAAGGGTTAGCCAGTGTGTGAATTCAGAGTCTTTGGATTATGTTTACAGAAGGTTTTTAAGTTTTTCCCTGCAATCATAGGGATGGAAAATGCCTTATTTTTCCAATAGACAAATTGACTGATGCATACAATCACCTGATTCCAGCAGCTGAGGATTTATGGAAAGCACTGTCTCAATGAACAGCAAGATCTCTCCAGGCTGAGGTCAGGCCTTTGTTTAGGACAATGTAAACTACATGGTGCAAAGCAAAGGGTCTCCCCACGTACCTTTATCTTGTGATGTTCTTGTTTTACAGGTATGCAGCCCTCATACTGTAAATTACATTTTCATCTATTCTGTCAGCTGAATTCCTCAGGATTATTCAAAATTCATTGAGTATGGAGTGGGCTTGGTAAATTCAAATGGAGTGCATGCATTTGGGAGAGGGTGAAGGAAACCTGGAATTTCATGTTTGCCTCACCAGGTTTCACCACTGAGTTTGGACTGACAACTTCACTGTCTTCACTTATAGTCCATTATATGTCTTTCAGCTGTGTGATAAAGAAGATTAAGGAGTGGGTGGCCTTTAATTTGTAATGTCATTGCCTTATTATTTTTTTCCCATTTGGAATGATAAACATTCAAGCATGGCTGCTTGTTGGATTCTTCTATACCTCAGTGAGGAAACTATATACCAAATGTGTTAGTCATCTCCTAGATTCTTAAAATGAATTAGGGGACCTAAACAAGGGCACCTTATTTGAAAACATTAACAGAAATTTCGCTGTAGCTCTCTTGAAATTGAACTCCATCCCTTTGCATTATTGCATTCCTGGTTTGACTGTAAATTATGATTTTAGTCTTTATGGTAACATTAAATTATAGGTGATGAACATGGAGAACTCCACAATCAAGAAAAGCATTGAATTATTCAAATATCTTCGAATTACATGTAGAATAAGAATTACTTGATTATGTTTTAGTACCTTTTTGGTCCCTTTAGCTACAAATCTGATGTGGGAGGGGGATTAAGAGGAGTGAAAGAAGGAAGGAATGAAGAAGATTGCTTTTTTTCCCAACATCAAATTCAGCTTGACAAAAGCACATCATATATTTCAATTTAGTCATTAGTTAATCAAGTTTTACCTTGAATTTCATTCTGTGCTGAATGAAGTTTGGTATTTTGATCACATGTAAAATCAAAGCAGCATATTTTAGATGGAAGTCAAGAACCTGGAAATATACCTTTCCTTCACAAATAAATCTATCCAGCCCTGCAGACCGTGCCCATTAGTGGCTGTAGAAGCAGTACATAGATCCCTTTTACTCTATGTATGGGCAAAGGGCAGGCACTTGATAAATGAATGGAGAAGCCTATGTCAGATTCAGAGAAGGAAACAAAAGAACCAGAGGAAGAGCAATGAAAAAAGAGACTGCCAAGGGAAACTGCTGAAAGATTAACTGCAGTTTTCCATTGCTTATTTCATATCTTTTGTTTGTTTGTTTATTTCTTATATCTGTAAAACCAGTTTCCTGAAGTAATATGTCCTTCCTCCCCACCCTTTTTTTTTAAGAACTAATTGTAAGGGACTATCAAAATATACTAGGGTAAATCATGGCTCTTTTTTTTGAATGTAGTTTAGCTTTCAGACTGTGTATGTGTTAGAGGAAGTTGTGTCAGTGGAAGGAGAGAACTCTTTCATCGAAAGATGGCATGGTTGTCCTTGCACGACTGTTGTCTGGTTCCTTGATCTGACTTTCTTAAGTTCAGAATTTGCACATCTGAGAATCCTTCTGCACCTCACAATATAGAAACCATCAAAGGTTGAGCTGATGTTTGCTTCATGGGTTTAAACCTCCCAGCATGAGCAGCATTTCATGGTGGTATGGAGGAGAACAGAGGCCGATTCTTTCTAACAATGATGAACATGCCTCTGCACTTAGGCTTTGAACCCCTTGGACTTTGAGAAAGTTCAGAACCAAATTTGCCTGCTTGGATTCTTTCACCAAATAAAATAAATCTTAATGTTATATTTCAGAACTGTGCTTGAAGCTGATATAAGAAGAGCTTGCTCTGTTAATCATCATTATTTGATTCCTCCTGACTCTGCCCATTTATTAAAGGAGATGAAATTTAATTAAAATTTAGTCCCAATCTATCTGTAATTTACATAGAGGGTCTAGAAAACTTCACTTTTATTTAGAGGTTACAGCAATGGTCCAGTTTTTCATGTAGGTTTCTATGCTTGGCTTTCATTCTGACCGTTAGGTAAAATTAAGGCCCAGAAAATCGGATTATTACATCCCAAGGGACAGGACTGATAAGCAGCACATGATTGTTGATCTGCTTGCTACTTGGTGTTGGTGGTGTTTGAGGTCCTGCTGGATGCAAAGCCAATTTGTTAACAATTAGTGCTCATTAGAATCATTTCCTGTTATCGATTTTAAATGTTTGACAAAGCACTTTTAGGAAACTAGACCAAAAAAAAGAAAAATAGTAGCTCTACATCAGTGCTTAGTAATTACAACTCTTTAGAGCCCAGTGTCAATCTCAACTAACTGGTTTCATTGGTTTCTGAGTAATTATTTCTGCAATGGATCCCACCTGCTATCCCCTCCAGATTAAAGATGCTTTGAAAGAAGGACATAGTTCTTGATTAACAGAGTTGCTGAGAAAGGAGTGAAGAAACAAAAGCAACTTCTAATTTTCTGGTTTTGGGTTTGTTATGTTTTTATGTGTATGTTTTTTGTTTGTTTGTTTTCTACTTTGCAGAACTCTACTAATAGATGATATAATATACAGCGTAGAAATTAATGTCTGCCTAGAATTAAGTGTGAATTCCATTGGCCGTAGCATTTAACACATAGGTTTAATTTTAAATGCATCCTTGCCTTTATACACACACTGAGAATTGCGGAGCCATTAAAATCTAATTTACAAATAGTAAAATTAGATATAATAGCATGTTGTAATAAAAGCTTTGATATCTAGGAGTCCAAGAGGGTATAGCTGCTAAGTTTCTTGGAAATTGGGACTATAATTACTATTAATCTGTTTTACATGCCAGAAGTAACTTGTATGTGAGATTATTTAATAAACAGTACAATGTGTGTATGTATGTAAAATGCACTAAATTTGCATGCCTGCATTTTCCACATATACTGTATATTTATGACAAGTTGTTACAGACTCATGCTTTTTAAGAGTATGCTGGAATTTTGGTTAAATTTGACGGTGTCAAAGGTGACATTAGCAGTATAGCCATCTGGGTTAGTTTTCTCTCCTTTTTTCTTTTTCTTTCTTTTTTTTTCTTTTTTTTCTTTTTTTTTTTTCTTTAAACCTGATCAGCCCAGGTTTCAAAAGTATTTTCTTATAATGCCTGCAAATATTTTAAATGCATTAGATGATCCCTGTTGCACAAGGTGGAGACCTAACATAAGACTTGGCTTGTGCCTTTACAGTCCCCATTCATGAATTAGTCTCACGATTGCTGTAAAAATTAAGGCAAGTGTGGGTGAAATACACAAACCTTAGTCCCTCTAACCTTAATAAACAGAGATGGTATTGACACAAGTGAATTTTGTTTAACCACAGTACATTTGCTTCTTAATTAGTGAATATTCATCTGTCATCAGCAGCAGCTATGACACCCCTCCCCGCTAACACGTTCTGTCATAAATAATCAATGAGAGGCTATTAATATTCATGAGTGAGAATCTGTGTAGTCATGTGCACTGATGCAGAGACAGGGGGAGTGTTGCCATGAACTGAGTCGAAACTCTGTGTGTGTATACGTGAGTGTAAGATAGTTAGGGAAAGGGAAGAAGAGCATGCTGCTACACACTGCCCTGGCTGGTGCTTCCAGCTCTCAGTGGTGTGTCTGTGTTTCTGGGCTGGAGTGACTGATGAAAAACAGTAGTCAAGTCTGGAGGGTAATTCCCTGTCAGTGCATTTGCCTTTCAGTGCTGGGGAAATTAGAGGCTTTGCTCTTGTGTTGCTTATTAGAATGGGCTGCAATCTGTGCACTTTTCAGAAGAGAGAGGAACACTACAAACTGCTCTATGAAGTTTCACAGGTGAGTGCAGAGGATATTACCAGCATCTCCAGAGTAAAAATGTATGTGCTTTACAGACAGTAAGTAGACATGCTTTTGTTTTGTTTTGCCTTTTTTTTTTTTTCCTTTGCAAATTTGCTGGCTAAGTTGTATTGGGGGGGTTGGTAATTATTAGTATTTTGGGTGCCTGTTGTTTTCTGCTCGTTTGCCACTCCCCCTTCAGATGACTTCCTGTGGGATTCTTTTAACATTTTTGTGCATATTCTGCCAAGATGTCAGTCATATAGCAGCAGTCTCACTGAACCGTATCGGTGGTGTTTTAAGGGAGCCCTTAGGTTTGGTAATAAGACTGATTTCAGATAAGTTGCACTGCTGCCTCTGAAAGTGTTAGGTCTGTGATCTCAGGTATTTCTAAGTTTCTAAGGAACAAAGTTTTTATGGCATGTCTGTGCTGGCCAAGGAGTGTATTAAATTTTCAGATTAGTTAAAATTGAAATGATTCTAGAATATGCATGTTACCTTGAAACAGGTACCAAGTACAACAGGGTCTCCATGGGTGGTGAGGTGTGCTTGTTCATTCCTCGGTGTGCTATTTCTATCTACTACTAGACAAAGATTTTAATCCCATCTAGTTATTTTGGTGTCTCATTCAGCAGCAGGAAAATAGTATCGTAGCAGCGTGAGCAGTAGTGTAGCAGTATGCTGCTAACGTGTTCCCAGCTCTTTCAGAATAAGACAAGAAAAGACGAAACAAGCACTTACCATAATAGCCCACAATTTTGCTCAGGTCCTATTGAATCAGCATTTGATTTGCAGCTTTTTGTTTGTTTTTCCCCTGGCACAACAGAGCCTCACATACTGAAGTTTAGTGCCTTTCAGCATCTGCTCCCTTCCTCTCTATAATTTGTCCTCGCTTTGACACACTGCTGTTGACGGAGGCTGAACGCTGGCAGTTTTGGACTGTGCTGCTGCTGACAGGCAGCGCGGAGGAAAAAACAGCTCACAGCGTTGGTGGTCTATTGGCACAGCAGCAGCTAAGTGCCCATTGCCGACTGGTTCCCTGCGAGTTCCTCCTGACGTGATTCATTTTGCAGTGGGCTAATTACAAAGTGGATTCTCTACACATGAAGCAGCCTTCTCAGTTGCAGTGTTAATGCACATTTTCATGGTAATGTGATCAGAGCCTCATTAGCCAGTTTCCAAAATGATCCTCTGCATTAATTAAATACAGAAATGACTCTTTTTTATCACCATAGAGAGGAAGAAGAAGATTAACATTGTTAATTACTTACTGGGGGCAATACCTCTGCATCATTTTTTACCATTGAACTGGCAGACATATTCAGTCTTAAAAGAATGTCCACTTGCAGGTAACTGTCCACTGCTCTGGTGTGTGAAGACGGTCTCTAGGTGGAACACTTCCCTTTAGTTCAACAGTTACTCATAATCCAATCATCACGTTTTCTTATAGCAATAGCACAGGGAAAAGCACAGCAGCACATTTCCATCTCCTCCCTTTCCCCTCCCAGCTCTGGACTGCCAAACTGATCTGAAACTGTAAAATGGAGACAGTGGAGTAGGTTGGTGTCTGCTTTTCTGTGCCAGGGAATAAGAAATTCAGGCTGTGCTCTGAAGGGGATTAGACGTTTCTTGAATGGCTGCGTGTGTGTAAGGAGAAAAGAGGCTGTTCCTGGGTTAGAGTATGCATTTTCAAAACATTCCTTGCATTAAGGCTCCACAGTAATAAATACTATTGAAATGATCAGCAAACCAAATGTGGGGAGGGAAGGGAGAGTGTATTCTGGAGAAATTTTTTCCTTTTTGTTGTCCTCTGTGCTGTTGAGTTGGAGTATTTGTTGATGCAAAAAAACAAGGTGCAAAATGAACTAATGCTTTCACTTTTTGCTCTGGTGTTTCCAGATAAAGTGTAATCCCTAGAAGAATCTGAGTGAGTTTCCTTGGGGAGTCAAATGCAGTGAACCTGGTGCTGCATCTTGTGCTGTTAGGGAAATGTCACTGATAAGGTGCAGAAGGGGAGCAGAGAAATGACTTAGTATGCTCTCTGTCGGATCCTGTGTTCATCTGTAAACCCACTGCTATCTTTGTTTCAGTGTATGCAGGTCAGAGCCCAAAGGATATGATTTTAACCAGGTGTTGCAGCAGTGATCAGGTAGCATCTCACACCATAGCTGGCTCTGTGTACAGTACCGATTTGCTGCTCTGGGTAGGAGCAGCAGTAGAATATGATAAATTCAATTAAGCCAAAGCAGGCATTACTACTTGATTTGCAAATCCCTTTTTAACTCTCCAGTCCTGTAATTCCTACACCACAGCCTTGGCTCTTTCATCTGCACAATTTCTGGAGAGCTTGGACAAGTTAGCCTGTCAGGGACATGAACTGACTGAGGATGAGCTGTGGCTCACTAGCATGTGTGGATCAGATAGATTAATTTATATTCATATAAGGAAGCGATCCCAGCTTCATCTCTCACCTTTCCAGTGCTAGGCTACCTGATACCATGGGTGGTCGGCGTGCTCATGTACTGAAAATACAATAAACAAAGGAAAGCACGTCTGCAGAGGAGAATCATGCAAATTCTTACAGTGAGGCTTGTTTTCTGCTCCTGTTTGTAGTGAGGTCAGATTCAGCACTGGAGAGCTTTTTGTTGTAGAGCTGCTGGGAAATGAAGACATCGTTAGAATATGTATAATTCCCTGCTCCTCCCCACCCCCTTCCTCTCAGCTCACTCTGCCTGTCGCCGAGATAGCGGCGCAGAGACCGTGGAGGCCCGCTCAGAAAACAGCATTTGCTTGAACGGCAGAGGCTTTTATTTTGATAACTGCTCCTCACACTTGTAGATTGGGATTAAAACAAAAAGTCAAACCCTCATGTTTTAAGAATAAAAGCTTCTGAGATACCATTATGCATTGGTGAAGCACCCTCATGCTTCTGAGTGCCTCTTCACCTGTCCTCGGGGCAGAGGACGCCTTGGCTTTGCTTCTTGACTTCCCCCTGAGAAGACATCAGGCGTAGTCCCTGGTACCACTGAGAGCCCCCCTAAATCCTCTTCTCCATGAGCCTACAGCTGGAGAAATGGAAGCCATCTCGGTTTGAGATTTATGGCCCCGCATGCTACTTTGTGAGGCACATTATTATTATTTCCTGCATGCTGCATAAGCAGGATTGAGCTAATGAATGTGCAGCCAGGAAGTCTACTTCAAGACATTTAGAGAAGGTGGGACCTGGTGGGTGCTCATGTCCATTAGGAACAGACCACTGCTGCTCTCAGCTAATTTCCTCTTGCACTGCTCTGGTGAAAGAAGTGAGTTCAAGTTGATTCTTAACTGAATGGTGAGGGATCTTTTCAGTGGAAAGTAAAGAGTAAGATGCTAAGGATTGGAGAGAATGAAACTGGAGCACTATCTGATCAATTGTCAGGAGTTATCTTCAATAGCCTTACATGAAACTCAAGGAAACATTAATTTATCAGCCAATTTTGTGGGTATCATTTAGAAATACTTCTGTTTGCTGGAATTTTTAAGCTTTGTTTCCAAAATGGGCAATCTAATACAGAGAAAAAGAGGAAAGAGAGAGAACATTACTTTCAGAGGTCAACCAAAGACCCCTGCAAACTTGTCTTGAGTTACATGATAAGAAATAGTCCTGGCTCAGGTGAGCTTAGAATTGAAAGGCAGAAAAGAAAAAAGCTGGAAGGGAAAGCTGAGGCAGCCTGGGATGGCTCAAAAAGTGAGTGGTAGAGCTAGGATTAAAGCTAAAAGGTTGCTCATTTTCGTTTTACATTTGACCTTAGATGATAGTCGAGCCTGCTTGCAGCATTTCTGAATCCTCTGAAGACTGATTATGCAGTTTGCTTCTCATGTTGGTTTCCATAATTAGCATAAAGCTCAATTTTTACCAGTTTAGAGTTCTGATTTTATGTTCATTTTGATATCCCTTGGGCTACTTAAAGTACTGAGTTGCAGTGGTACATCTCTTTGCACTGAAAGTTGTTCACAGGAGAGACATCAGGTCTGCCAACTAAAGGAGCAGAGGCATTTTTGTATTTTTCATGACGTGATACTTATAGTTGGTATTGCAATAATGAAAGAAGACTGCAGGCCAAGAGTTTTTTTGTCATTAGGACGTGCCTTCTCTAGTCCCAGTGAAGTTTGAATTTATTCAGAGTTAAATAGTCTAGATGATGTGATCCTTATTTGCCTTCTGAACCAGCCTTTAGCCACTAATACTTATTTCTGGTGCTTATGCCATGTGAGATATTATATTACATTACTTTTTTTTTTTTTTTTTTTTCCCTCTATGTCACCAGCAATGGGAAAGTGCTATCTGGTGATATATCAACACATATGGACATATTTTGGGGCTCATTTATACTTAGTCTCTATTTATAATAGAAATTCTGTGGCAGGATACATTTAGCTCTGGAAAATATTAAAGGAGAAAATTCTAGATTTAATTTTCTGGAAATTAATTGAATTATTCTACTTGAATTAAATCAGTAGCAAAAGTAGACCTGGTATTTCTTCTAGTTCCTCTCTAAATTTTTAAACAAAGCAGGAAGCACCCTGATTCTGAACACTTCCAAGCAGCTCTTCTGAATACTGATTTATCTGTTTGAAAAGTATTTTTTAAAAAAAATCAGGTGTTGACAGATTCAACAAATCTGTGGGAGTACTGTTTCCTCTCAGTTAACCTGAAAAAGTTTAGAGCTTAGCTCTACCGAATTCCCCTAACAGCTGCACTGTCTCATACTAGTAGATCAATGTATTTATGGTAAAAAGATGATCAAGTAAAGCTTGTTATACATTGCTAGCAAATTGCTACATTCCTAGAAACTTGTTTGGAATTTCCCTAAAGAACTTTTGCTGAAGTAAAAAGGCTTTATAAACTGCCTTCATAAAAGCTGACTTTCCTTGGAGAACAGGAGGTGGTCTTTGTGGTTAGCAGGCATGGCTTTTCTGCTTCTTCTCTTATCTGACGTCTTTTCTTTAAACTAATAATTGAGCAGCATTCATCTAAATAACTAATCTTATTGCCCTAACTTTCTGCAGACTGTTCTCCAGAAGAGGCTCCAGTGTTGTGGCATTGCCAACAGCGGAGCTCGCTGTGCTGTGGTGGATGCCAGTCCATAGCAGTGTTGGCTGCCTGACAGAAAGCGTCCCCTGGAGCCCCTTGTCTGGGCTTGGGATCTCATCACAGAGCCACATTTAGCTTTTGTAAGGAGCCCTAGGGGATGGTGCCATGGGCATCTGGGCCTGGAGACATACAGGCTGCTTTAAAACAAACAGCTCTGGCCTCCCAGACAGATGGTGGCAGCAGCCAGGATGCCCATGCTTACAACTAGGCACATAAAGAGGTTTTCATCTGCTTTCATAAAAGCTTAAGGCCAGAAGCTGTATTCTGGGGATCGTTCTTTTGAATGTGATACCTGATTTATACAATAACAGCCTAAGTGTTATTTTGGATGTCACCCCCAACTGCCTTTGATAAGACATTTATTTTTTTTTCCCCTGATAAAATTCAGAAAACTCTGAAGTGTTGCCACTGACTTCACTGAGGCCAGGCTTTCATTTTCTGTGCTCGTTTACTGTCTTGTAAAAAGCACACAGTTCCTGCGCATACCTCGAGAGGAAGGATAAAGAAAAAGTCATGAGATAAGAAAGCAGACAATAGTCTGTGAGATAACAATTCAAGGGATGGGTACAACAGTGGCAGCTATAAAAAGCCATACCAAGATTGTATCAGTAACCTGCAGGGATATGCAATGCCATGGAAAAAAAAATAATAAAAGTGGTTGAGGTACTGAATTTTCTCCAGTATTTTGCTATTCCTTGCATCTCAAATTTAGCAATGGGGATTAAGGGTTCTTCTAATGATCAGACTTTTATACATTTTTCAGAGAGCTAGCCTTTCTTAAGGCTTGCTTCCTGATGTGATTTAGTATGGATATAATCCTTGGGCCTAAGGCAAAAACATAGCTTTATGTGAGTCTTATACATCAGTGATGTGATGGAATCAATTTTGCTACCTTCAGCATTGGCAGGACTGATAGCTGCCAAAGAAGCACATTGTAGGGTTTCAAGTGGGTTGTGGGTGGTTTTTGTTTGTTTGTTTGTGACTAATTAAAAAGTACATGGGTTAAAATATATGCTCTGCCAAGTGTATATTAACTGGCAGTAAAGTTGTTTCACCCAGAGTAGTCCTCTCGAGCTAAGACATTAACAGAGACATGAACAGCAGGGCCTGGTGACAACGAGCAGCTCTTCTACCCGTAGGGATTTTGTGAGGTCTCATAATGAGAAGCTGAAAAATGGCTGGACCTTTGGCTTTAAGGATGTTTAACTTCAGAGTGTGTGACCTGTTTTTTATATGCTCACAGTATATGGTTTTCTGTCCACCCCATGACTTTAAATCCACTGGCTAATTTCAACCACAAAGATTTTTCTGATATTCTAGGTGTATGTGGGCTTTATGAAAATTACTCTAATGATACTGCTGGGTAGATTTTTTTTTTTTTTTGAAAGTAAAGTGAATTACCAGCTTGCAAACATCATCTCAATATCAATAAATTAAATAATTTAAAAACTTAGATACAGATTATTTTTTCTGAACTTGCTTTGTGGTTGCAGTGAAGATAGTTACTCGCTGGTTTGTGTGTTATAAGTTTCTTATTTGTTTTTCTTTGCATGATAATTATCAAAACAAATATAATTCTGTTCAGATAGAACGTGAGATCAGTTACTGTTAACAGGTTATGATTTTTTGATAAGAAGTAGTGGTTCATAATATTTTTCAAATATTTTTTGTGCAATGGACTGAACCTAGAAATGGAATTACACTGTGGATTGGATTGTATCTTATAGTTCTTTGCATTTTGTATTTAAGTTTAAAGTATTGGTATAGGCAGGCAAAGGACATCTATTTGGACATTTCTACATAATGGGATGCTGTGAACTTGTATGATCCTCACTGTTGTGATTTTTGTTGTGATCCCCCCGCCCCCCCCTTTTTCTTTAATCAACAGAAACAAACCTTAATAATCAGTGGAATGAAGGACAGCAAACATTTGTTTTCCTTTCTTTTGTGGTCTGTGTATGGGAACAGTTTATTCTCTGGAGGTTTTAGCCTTGAAGTTGGACCTCTGAAACAACGTAAGCAGTGTGGAATGAGTAACCTTCTATACTACCAAGTCATGTGTAGAGTTCATATACTTCATATGCATTAGTGTCAGAGTTGAACCTGAGAGAACTCAATCTGCAAAAGTCTATGAGCATCTTTAATTTGCCTAGATGCAACTTATTTTTTGTGTTCTCCACCTAGAAGGAGGATTTATTTATTTATTTATTTATTTATTTTTGGTTATTGTTATTTCATCTCTTTCCCCAAGTCTTAGAATTCTACTGTTTTGAGAAACTGCTTTTCATTACAACAGCAGCCTCACTTATGATCAGTGAGAAAAGTTTGCTAATACCAATCAGATTTATTTTATAGCTTAAGAAATTGGAAAGGAGCTAGGATGACTGAAATACAACGTTTAGAAACAGTCTAAATTCTTGAGTGTTTGCTACTCTGTGTGTCTGAGGTAGGCACCACTGCTGGAGGGGTGAGGCTGTGATGCTCCCATGTAGGGTTAGCAGCTGTGCATGGCCTTAAGGAGGAGGAAACCTTGTTCCTTGGCTTTCAGGGGTTGTCCTCAGCCATCAGTGTGCCAGCAGAAGCCAGCTGTGGCTATGTCAGCACAGCAGGAGACCACAGGTGGTTTCTAGTGAGGATTGTAGGTTCTGCCCCTGCATCCCCAGATACACCATCAGGGACCGTTTTGGTTGCAAATGTCAGTAAAGCTTTCGTGTCCACACGCAGCAAGCTAGGAAGGCTCCTGGGAAAGGCCCACAAGCTCATTAGTTTCTCTCTAATGTCAGAGGAAGAATTAGCTGTAGCCTCAGTGCCTGTGTCCTGAGGACCGAAGGCAGTGTGGGAATGGGTGAACTTCATTAAATCCTTCTGAGGACTGAACAACTGAAATAATAATAATAAATAAATAAATAAATAAATAATCTATCTTCAGTTATATGTGGTATAACAGAACAATTGACTGACTTATTTCATAGGTTTGATCGTGTTTGCAATGTGCTTTTTGCACGTTATAGTGATGGACTTGCAGTGAAAACTACTTGGGGAATAATCATTATTCAGGCCGTCGACTTTCTCATAGCTAAAATACGAAGTATTCAAGATTCCTTATGATATCCATTGGCATATGACTTACCAGTTAAAATGTTTTAATAATGGCAGGAAAAAAAAATGATGGGAGAAGAGGGTAAATTATTCATTAAAGTATTTGGATGCTTTCTCAGAGGTCAAGGTAACCAAAAGTGGAAGTGGCATTGTATCACTTCCTGCAATATTTTTATGCCTTTTGTTGTTGTTATTCTTGGTTTTATTTATTTATTTTTTATTTTTTTTTACTTTCTATTTGTTATGTGTTCTAATGTTACTGTCAGGAAAGACACAGATATGTAAGTGTATAAATTGTAATTCCAGAAAGAGTGTATGGTATCTAGATTGTTTTTCACAGATGGATATAATTCCACCAAAATGCTTCAAAAGACAAATATATATATATATAAAAAATATATATTATTATACATATTTCACCAAAGTCTTGTTGTAGAGGAGAAACACAGGAAAGAAATTTCCAAAACATCTGAATGTTTTTATATGTCATCACAGGGAAATATTTAGGTTGGTTGACTTTTAAACTGACTTAGACTCAGTACTTTTTAAATGGTGTGTTATTGCATATAAAATGAAATAAGGAAGCAAAAAGTGAGTTAAGTGCTCTTTTATCTAAAAATGTTTTGCTCTTTCCAGAGTTATATGTACTGTTTGTGAAATCTCTAACCTTCTCCTGACATGATATTTCCATCCTCTGTGGATTTCCCATTGTGAGATATGTGACCTGGTGTTCTGGTATGGCAGCTGGAAATCATCCCAATGCATAACTGTTTTTACCAACATAAGCTTCTTGTAGAGATGTTGTTAGAGCACAGTCTCATATCTTGTGGGAGGGAAGGAGGGTATACATAGCAAAGAGTGCTTGTGTAAATGGTTTCCAACACAGTATTTGTTAGAAAAGAATACACAGTCATCTTCATAGTGTATGTTGTGATGCCAGAGAGTGATGTTGCTCTGTTTAGGACTGTGTGCCAAAGGCTGGCTTTTTGCCTTCTGGCTACTGCGTGCCACTGCCTAAATATCTGTGGTGTATCGAAGCACGTGGCAAATTGAAGCACAGGGCTGTTCAGCACAGCAGTGGGACTTCTAGGTCTGCCTTTAATTCCTTTCCTTGTGGGTATATTTAAATATCTGCTTTCTCTTTTCCCTTTCTGGTAAAAAGTTGTGTATTATTTAAAGCTTTAAAGATTAATTGCAGAGATCTGAGTTAATGGCTAATGAAGAAACCGGAGTTGTATTGACTAATAATAATGATGGCGATCACAATAAGCATTGTAAAATGCCAGATCAATCCATTCAGCAATTACCGACAAAGTTATAACACAGGTGGATCGTTGCAGAAGAATGTAGATCTGACTGCATTTCTCAACAGTGGTACAAGTGTTGCTCTGGAATCCTGTGCTTCTTTAAAGTTCAGACAGGTTTGGTTTGTTGGAAGACTGTTTTTCCTTCAGTGTATGTTAAACATCAACTGTGATAGGAATTTTATGTGCAATTTTCCTTGAAACTTTTCTCAGATAACTAATGGGGATATTGCTTATTTTTTTTCTCTGTATTTTATTTTATAGTGCAAATTGCTCAGAGGACTTTTAGTATGGTACAAATTATAAATGTTAATTTATTGGTAATGTTTTCTTCAGGTACTACAAAAATAGGAGGGTTGCTACTTGCTCCTTAGTAGTGGGGGGTGCTGTTGCTGTTGATAAGTGCAGCATAAAGTCTCCTCACTCCTATGAGCATAATATGTTTCAGATCTTATGTGTGAATCTTACTAAACCATTTTTAAAAATGGTAAAATCTTACAAAACCTTCTTGATGAAATAATTTTAAGTTCTTAATACAAGGGGCTGTTCCTATTTATCTTCAAATGACTTCTTTGTCCCCAGATTTACGTATTTCCTTGAATTAAAAATGTCATTTGGTCATGTTCAGTAGGAGAATGTCTTTGAAAGTCTGACCTGCGGGAACATGATGAATAGTGACAGGGGAAGGATTTTGCCCAGTGAGAATACCAAATCATGTAGCACTGTAGTTTCACTTACTAAATATTGTCCAGGCTCTATTGTTGAACCCTATGCTGCCAGTGTCACTTTGTCAGGATGTTTTCTGTCCTGTGACTAGTAGCTTCAAATGTACTCATCCATCTTCTTGTCCCATTACATTTCATGTGACTGATGTTCTGCACCCATTAAAATTGATGGGAAAGAACAAAGAGAAGAAAAATGTGCCCTTCAACTGATTATGCCTTTGAAAGAGGAAATGAGACTCTACTGCTATATAGGGTGAACTTGAACAGTTATGTCTGTTTTAACAATATTAATTATTTTTTATCAATCCTTATTAGCACTTGATCCCTTATTTTGTTCTTTTGTTATATTGAGAGCAGTAAATTTATGTCAATGATTTCTCCTTTAATTTTGTGACCATATGTGAACATACAGACTCTTTTAGATGTATCAGCTGCCTCTGGTAATCTTGCCCATGAGATATGGCTAGCATGCCTGAATACCCTTTCAGGCAAGGATGGAGGTATGTTTGATGAGCCCAGGTCTTTCCTCTGAGGTCTTTTCTCAGCCACAGCCCCTGTGAGTGCTTTTGTGGATTTCACAAAGTTCTGCTAGGTGATAAGAGCTTACTCACCTTGTGCTAAGATCTGCAGGGCAATTAATGGGAGACTAGAAATACAAGAGTCTTTGTAATATTGGCTTTATATCATGGATACAGATGGCTTCCCAAAGTGTTAGTCCAATGTTTCAGAGTTATATGAGAGCCATTAGCCAGCTGAATGGAGAGAATAGATGTCATATTTATTGACAACCAAGGACAAAACACAGAGGAAAAGCAAAAGTGAAGGCTCCTGTGTGATTGGTATGTCTCATTATTTATAGCTTATATGACAGCCTTCTCAATACAGCAGCCAAGCATTCCTTCCTGTTTGTGCATGATAATGAGACTGTTTTATTTATTTATTTATTTTCCAAATCTGGGCTTTGACCATGATCTCACTTGTAAGCCCAAGAAATGCGACATTAGGTGCCCCAGTAGGTTCCCTAACATTCTTGTAGAGACTTCAGCAAATGCTGAATGCAGCTCTTCACTTCCAAGTGGTACTTGTGTGCGTTAGAGTTTATTTCCATGTATGTTTCAGGTCTGTAAAACTCTATGGAGGAAATTTGGGCTTTTTTGCCTGGAGATTAAGGCTTTTTCTTGGCAAACTGAGTTGATGCTCCAACTGAAGCTCCCAAAGTGTTTGGGTTGGGCAATGTCTGCAGAGATCTCTGAGTTTTCAAAGATTTTTTCGTATGTCGTTACCTATAGTTATTTGAGACAGCTGATATTCATCACGACCTTTTGCTTTGATCAACATTTTTCTCAGGGTGCAGATGGTGTATTATAAACTGGATAATATTTTCATGTTGACAGTGGGTTCATTTGTGTCATTATATTATTTATCCATATATTAAAGACAATTGTTCATGTCTATAATTTGTGAGGAGCTTGACAGAGAAGCTTGACAAAAATTAAAATAGGCAAATATGACTTTAAGAACCTTAATTCAGTAATTTCTCTACGAGCTCCCCTGTTCTCTTTAGTTGCTTACTTGACTTCCAGCTGAGAGTGGTTTCATTATTTTAAGGAAATGGTCTTACATATGATTAATTCCTGAAATGAGTGGAAGTTAGGCAAAAATACAATGAAACTTTAGTCAGGTCCTACTTAATGCAGGATGGTTCTGGACTGTTCAAGCACATTGTCACCTTCAACATTAAAGACACTTTATCAAGTTACCCCAGGGTAGGCAGGGGTGTGAACTTTATTCACAGGGACATTTGCCCACTTGCACATTTATTTTTTTTCTGTTAAAATGACATGGGAAAATGGGACTGGTAGTAGAAGAATGCACCATGCCTTTTATGAGAGTATGCAACAGATAGCTGATGCTTTGAAATTTGCACTCCAATAATGGTAATTCTTTCCCATGCCTGTATCTTCTATGGGATATGAAAAAGCTGGGAAGTGGGATAGAAAGCTTGGTTTACCCTTCTGAATTGCAAGACTTTAAGTTGTCTTCCAAGTCTTTTGCAAGTCTTCCAGGGTTTGGTCTTTGTACAGGTTCCTTCAGAGCCTCTGTACTTTTGGGCCATCAAATTCAGTGTCAGTTGAAGAAACAGGCTACAGAAAACAATATAAAAGATGGAAGAATAGAACAAAGTGAAAGACTAAAAAGAAGCATTCTAATTATTCCAATTACAGTATCTCAGATTCATCTTTTGAATAATTCTATTAATTTCCCCAATAGTAAATGGATTTTTTTTTTCCTGTGGGTATTTTGCACCTAGAAACCTTAGAACATTTAGTGCTAATATAGAAAGCTTTGCTAATTACATTTTTCATTTTATTGAAAAAGGAATAAGGCTGACTAGTTTGGCATTAAAAGGATTTAAGTACCTGTGATCATAGCACTGAATATCTATAGGTTTCAGTTTTTTTTCAGTTTCTCCTGATGTTACATGGCCAAATTACACTTTTTCCTTTTGTACTAAATGAAAACACTGTGAGCATGAGGTGCGGGAGAGTTGGCTGCTGCAGTGTTCAAATCAATGACTGCATGGCGACACCCATATAAACTGCTTTAAAAAAATAAAGCTGCTTTACTGCTTTGAAAGTTGGACAAACACCCCTTCTTTGAGAGGTGTGGGGCTGGGTCATGGTTGCCACAGATGTCAAATCTCCACCTGAGAGATGCCCTGTGAGTGTGAAGGTTTCTTGGCTGTTGCTGGTTGAACTCAGCTGAAATCTCAGCTCTAGGTCTTGCTTTTCTGAGGCAGTAACTCATACCACCCACCTCCTGGGTTCTCATGAGGTTGGAGGCGTAAAATAACCCTTCTCTTCTTTGTCTCCTTCTGTTCCCACAAACACTTCAGACACCACTGAGGATGACTGAATTAATCTTGTCCTTGAAGGAAAGAGGAAGGTCAGCAGCTGTGGTGTGAGAATGGGTCCTGAGGAATATATTCTCATGCCAAAGAAAGCCACCTCTTAGCACTATGCAAAAAGGTCATCATGCAAATAATACCGGTGTTAATTTCTAATGTGATTTATGAAGGGATTGGGCTCAGCCTCCCACTTCTCCATGCCTCAGGAGATTTAAGTTGGAAGCTACTCTAAGCTTTGGGATATGGGTTTTCAGAAAAGCTGGTGTTCCCATGTTTTTTGAATTGAAATACACTGAGAAGTCCTTAGTCTTTTATTGCAGCAAGGAAAATGTGAATGCAAGAGGAGGGCTGAGAAAATCAGATTTTGTTTTATTGTACAGGAACACTGTAGAATATTTATTCCTGTCTCTTTCTCCTAATTTGATTCTCTGACTACCATATCAATCTTTGTTCACTGTTGAAACAAAATTATAAAGTATCATAGATGCTGCTGCTTGTACCTCAGCAACAACTAAAAAATACGAAAAAATGAAGGATTTGAGCCATTTTATAAGATTTATTTGCAAATCTGTCCACAATTAAATGCTTCAGGTGTATAAAGTGTTATGAAATGGCTTCTCAAGTCATTAGCCAAAAGGTCTTTTATTTTTTCCTTTTTCCTTCCTTTAGTGGGACATTTTATATATGTAGTATGGACATGTTCAATACTAACAAATATTGAATTCTGATTAAAAGACTCATCTTCTCTCCACTCCACAACACGTGTATAATCATTTGAATCACGCTGGTATTGCTGTATTAAACAGCAACGTGGAGTAAAACTTTACTGTCCACAGTTCAACTATTGTGAAAATTGTTCCAGTGGGTGAAGTGAAGTGAGAAGTGAATACAGTATTGCATTAGTGTTGCCTCATTGTGTTGGATGGTTTTTGCTCAGCCAGTCTAGAAGTCTTGAAGGATCACCCTAGCTTTTTCCAAGTAGGACATGACACTAGAGATAACAACACTTTGCTCCTTTACAGTTTTTCTCATGGGATCTGAGTATGAGCTGTAGATGAGGGCAGTATCATTCATCCCTTTCCAGGCAAGTCCCTGTAGACAGAGTGAAGCTAAAGATGCATGACCAGAGCTTCAGTGAATTCTGATGTATAAAGAACAACAGAGTTCTTGAGCCTCTTCTGTTATCCAGAAGATAAATGATCTAGAATATGTGTCAAGTCTGTTGATACCATGCCTCTGGATTTGCTGGTTTGCAGAAGTGAGGGAGGGGTCTCTCAGGTTTCTCAAGGAGTAGGACTGGTACATACTATGAACTGTTATTCAGCATTTTCTGCAATTTGAGGACATAAATTAATTTTAATCACCATAAACATAAATACAGTATCACCACAGAGAAAGACCACTGATACTTTCCTTGCTTGCAGCTTCCTTGCAGCTTCAGGTGATGTAAGATAGTTTTCCCTTTGCTAATTCAGGCATCTTTAAAAGTGTGCTCACAGAAGACAATATGTAGACCTAAACTCTTCAGTAGTGTAGGAAGGACACTTGTAGTATAAGTGTAGTGGAGATCTGTTTTTGCAGGAGGAGGAAGTCATGCTTCCTATACATTTTGGCACTATATTAAGCCCACTTGGAGGGTAGAGTTCATTTTAGGAGAGTGTTTTTCTAGCACGCACAAGGTACTGTTGCTTTCCTGTTCATAGAGACAGGCCTGCATGTTTTAATCTCTTTAGTATTCATGGAGCACCTGACATGCTAAGAGCTTTGTTAAGTGTGTTGTAGGCTGTGTAAACAAATTAGAAACTAATATATTAGGAATATTCCACCAATTAAAATTACAGGGCCATATTTTTGCTAGGATCTCTGCAAAAATAAATTCTTGGAAAATATTTCAAATGTCTCTGTAAGAAGAGGGCTAAGTTATATTTAATTCACAAACAGCTTCTAAAAAATACTACATGATGCAGATGAATAAATTCATCAGAATAAGATGATGCTAAGAATTCATAAATATGTTTACACTTGCAAGTGGCAAATGTTACAGCTTTCAGAACTGAGAGTATATTCAGGAATATTGTCCATATGCCTCTATTGGCTGACAAAGTAATGCAGCTTGCATTACTCTAAATGAACATTCAGAGATTGGAAACTTGCCGTTGTTTGAGAATTTAGACCTTACTCGCACCTGTCTACAGAGTAAAAACTTCTGATTATCCTTCACAAATGTTTTAGATGTAAGAAGCATTTTCTTAAATTATGCATATTTAGCAATTTGCACATTTGCAGCTAAATAGTTTGACTGGTTTGGATGGTATGGAAATAAGAAATTAGATTTTTTAGATTACTTGTTTGATTTTTTTTTTCATTTTTGTTAAATTTAGAAAAATCTCTTAAAGTTGTGTCTTTTATTGCAAGAGTATAAATCATTTTACAGAGCAGGAAACTTCAATTAAATATTACTTTTTATGCCTTGCTATATGTAAGTGATTGCTGCTGGGGAGCTGAGAAAGCAAAGTCCTTCATCACCTGTACTAGAATTGTGGAGAGAATGCTCATTACATTAACATTAGCTTAAGAAAAATGAAACTTCTCAGCCAATTACAGTTTACTGTTTAGACTGTAACAAAAAAATGACCTTTGTTACAAAATACGTGACTTGAACAGTCAGTTCCTTATAAAATTGAGAAGTTGCAAATGTCCTACACTTGAATGATGGTGTACGTATGATCTTAGTTCTGCTTCATTAGCCCCTAGTGAATGAGTGGTAAATTTTTCCTATTTATACATCTCCTGTCAGGCGATCATAAACATAGCCTGCCTGCTGCATGTTTTCACTGTAGCGTTTTCATTTATGTTTTGTGGGTTTTTTTTGTTTTGTTTTTTTTTTTTTTTTTCAGATTTGATTAATAGTTTATATCCCACTTGAATAAATTTTTCTTCTTTTCAGATATTCAGATAGGTATTAGCAGTGGTTAATTATGCACTCAGTACCTTTTGTAATAGAACTATCTGTCAATATGGCAAGCTTTTATGTTGTATTTGAGGGCTTCAGTCTTCTCAGTAAAATATTGCTTTTTCAGTGTGCATGGGAACGATCAATTTTATTTTCTGCTGATTTGATGATTTTCTACTAAAATTTAATCTTCTATGCTATGGAGTTTGTGGCCAATTGAAAGATTTTTCCTTCTGCTAATAGAATATCTATTTTTTCAGCTCTTTACTTTCCATTTTTGTAAGTACGCTTTTAAGTTTTCTGTAATATCTGTTTCTTAAACGTATGGAGTGTGTGGCTAGGTTGTGTTTTCTCTGTCACTCGCTAATTTAGCATACCAGTGGTATAGACAATTCCTTTTTCCCAAGCATTTCACCAGAGATGATATTTTGTGTAGAATATACCAGTTGGTAAACCACTGGACACATTACAGACATGGTGAATATTTTGAAGGTTGATGGGTAGTTTGCTTTACTTGTTCTTTTTTTATACAGATGCAAACTATTTTGTTCGTCTTGGGTAAAGTAAGTTCCATGTGGTCCTCTACCTCTCTAGTGTTGTTCAGTTTTTTGTTTAGGACTTTCAAGGGCCCTATCAAGGGTTAGGTATTTGTCACAATTGAATTTTAAGCAGTTTCAGTGATATTCTTAGCATTCTGTTGAGCCTTTGGTCTTCAGCCCTGCTAGATGGAGCCAGACATGTCTAAGTGGAAAGCTGTCTTTGGGGTAGACCTGAGCAAGCTTTCCCACACTGCTTCACCAGTCATGTCACACCACAGCCACCTGTGGGGATGAAGCATGTCACATTTCCAGCTCCTGGTAGCTGAATGAGGAAGACAGAGGGCATTTGGCACTTTCCTCTGGTAATGGCCTATCAGTTCTAAAGGAAGAGCATGGGAAAGTTGTCTGAGCTTTGGACGGCCTTATACTCAGTGATGAATTTTGCATGATTAGAATAAGATGAGAGAGAGAAAGGAAAGAAACTCTGCAAATGACAGTTAGTAAAGTTGTGTAGCATGGCTAACACAGGCATGACTTAAAGGCTGTCTTCTTTTGTTATTGTAAACACCTGGATTCTCGGCTACATAAGGGCTGTTTTCTTAATCAAAATAAGGTCATAAGTGGGAACAAACTTGATAATAACATCAGATATTATCAAAGTTTAGGAGCAGCTTTTGGCAACTGGTTACTGACTCCTTACCATTGACTGCTTGACCCTGGGAAGAATAAGAAAGATGAAGTGCTGTGTTTAATTTTTTCTTTTGATGTAATTTTTTTTTTCTTTTTTTCATTATCTTTGCCATATGTGTCCTATAGCTTGCTCATCAGTCTGACCACTTTCACAGGATGGAATGAGCAATGAGTTTTAGGAAATAAGTGCTGGAGTCAGTTGGAAATTCTCACATGCAAGGAGAAATTTCTTTGACTATTAGCAGTGGTGGTAATGGTAGGAGAGAACAGATGACCAGGTGTATGTAAGTTTCCAATGAAGACCGTCTGTCTCGTGATATTATATTTCTGCTATTTTCTTTGTCATACTGATGGATTCCTGGTATTCTGCTCCTCTTTTGACCTTTCATTTCACAGATCTTTACTTATTCTCCTTTGTCCAAAAAGGGTTTACAGGAACCTTGCTCTTACTTCATAAGGTATCTATAGATATATATCATATAGTGTGTAATAGTGTTAGTCTAGGTCTTAGGATGATTGCCGTAACCATAGTATTGAACCACCTATCAGTCTTATACATAGATTAATCTTGATTTCAGACAAGCAAATACAGGACACTATGGCATAGAAGAAGGTTTGCCCAAAATCACACAGGGTGCAAAGAACCTGAAATTAGGGATTCCACCTTTTTTTTTTTTTTTAATAAAAATAAAAAAAAAAAAAGAAGAGTAACAATTCTGCAGAAGATAAACAGAGAATATACAATTGGAGTTGCTTGGAAATTGTGCTTCATAATCTTACCGCGGTCCTATGGATAATGAAAATATCTCTTGCTTATGTTTTCATGGAAGGGTAGGTATATGTGTAAAAATAATTATGCTTGGATCAGCATATTTACAGGTTAACAATCAACTGCTGATTATCTGCTGATTCTTGCAAAACAGAAAATCTGTTCTTATACAAACATTAATTATGGAATATCTGACAGAATCATTCCAAACTGGTTTAATTATACACATTTTTTATACCTTGTATAATTGCATTTTACACCAAAGGAAGATTCAGACCAGTCCTTTTAGTAAAGCTGTTTTTTCATCTTTACATTTGCTTTAGAGGTTAAACTGCCTGGGTTGTCCTGGATGTTTCACTGTTCTGGTAGACTGTTTTTGAGTAGCTCCCCAATCTCTATTAATTACTGTATTGGGATGAACCTCCTGCATTACATCAAATTGATCGTATCTGTTACATCCCGTGAAATTGGTGCGTGCTGGTTATTGATGGGGCCTTAACTATCCTGGTTTTTATTAAGACCATTTTTACACCTAGGTTACAAGTTAACAGTGCCATTATCTCTCCCCAAAATCCCTTGGCAGTTAGTACTGCCAGCAGCAGTGGAAATTACAGAGGGATTAATCTCTGGCTCCAGCCCCCAAAAGCTTTTCTCCGGAGGTGCAGAATGATATGTTGAACTGCGTTAAGCAGTGAAAGATTTAATGAAAAAAAAGCCCCAAGTGCCTGCCTGCATCAGAGTCGGCGTCCGTCCCTTTCAAAACTTGTCAATATCGTTTTCTGTCTTTGCAGGCCTGCTGGGTTGCTGAGATATGCACGATGGCTTTGACTGTTTTGTTGCAGCAGTTGTTTTTAAAGCACGTCCCTTCAGAAGGTTGGCCAGAGCAGTCAATTTCAGAGGGAAATGAGTAGCTGGGGTAGAAGAAGGAGGGAATTACAGCTCCCTCAAGAGTCCTTTTCATTTCGAGTAATTCTTCCAGATGTGGGAGAGGGTCTTGGGCTGTGAGCAGAGCAGAGGGAGAGGGATCACATGGAGGAGAACAAAGGGCGTTAGGGAGAGGGGAGAGGATGGGGTGCATTGGCAGGTCGCTCCCACTGCACCCTGCACTGCCTGATAAGGGCACGCTCCTCCACGGTGACACACATCTGTGCACACTGCGGAGCCACCAGGGCCTTGGAAAGGGACGATAAGGAGCACAATGAATAACTAACAAAGCTCATTTGATGAATGCAGTCATTTGCATTACAGTGCCAAATAGCTTTGCTCCCGGTGGCTGACTGTCATACCCAACTACAAATATTATTAGTATCATTTCAATGACATCTAAGGGTAGCAGAAGGCTTTATTGCAGGGAGGCCATTAGGAAGTTTCAAATTTTGCAAAAGAAAAGGAATCTGAGAGAAGCTGAATATCCTTCCCTTTATTTGGTTTAGGGAAGTTATGGCATGCCATAATAGATGACTGATTTTTGGAGAGTGTGTAAAAGTAACAAAAAAGTTTGAGACATCCAGCATCACAGTTGTGTGTCATGCTTCTTATTTGCATTTTGAGACTATCTTTCTTCATAAAACATTCTGTGATAATTAGGGCTAGCTTCAGTGTATAGGTAACATCTGTAGATGCAGCATCTACACATCATCAGAGTATTCTGTGACATTCTCAAAGATGCTATATAAAGTGCCAGCACCAATCAGAGATTTTATCATTTTTTTTTCTTTTTGTTCTCATTCACAACATTTTAATGTGAAATATAAATGCGTTCATTGTGTGCTATGTTTTGTTCCTCATACCTCATTCACCAGGAAAATATACATTATTCTAACAAGAGAGAGATTACACAAGTAAAGCATATTTCAGCATTTAGCTTAGCACAAACAAAGAATATAAAAAAATTCATGACTCAAAGACATGGGTTTCAACTCAACAGTTTCAGCTCAATTTATGATTTACCACCAGATCCCTGACCTGTATCATCTGCTTGTGCAATGCAAAACAGCAGAGGATATACAGGACTTGTATGGTATTTCTGAATGTTAGTTGCAGTTTTTCTCCATTTACAATGCTCAGTCTTGGCCCTCAGTTAGACATAAAATTGAAGAAAATCCTTGATTTAATAAATAAGCTTTGTCTTCCTTAGTGTCTTTTGTCTTACCTTTTTCCTTCTGAGTGTTTATTTACATGGTCAATTTTCCTTGGACACTAAGTGTCCTGAACTCATGGGTGTATATATATATATATATATATATGTATATATATACATGGGTATATATAGTTAATATGCTCTGTATTTCCACTAGACAATAATAGCTAATGAAATTACAGAAAATATATGTGCTAAGTGTAAGAAGGTGAAAAGGTGGTAAATATTAGTAATGCATCTGTAACTCTTGTAAGAGGGTGTCAATCTCCTGTTTTGGCTATTTCCTGGAATATTTTTCAGAAATTAAAAAGCAAGTGAACAGAAGTTGTAAGGTAAGTGAGCCACACTTGAAGAGAGCTAAAAACAAGTAAGAGACTCAGATCTAATAAGTTTGAGGTTATCATCATATCTAAGAAAGTCAGCACTTATGGGTGATCTCCAGCAACATATAAGACAGGAGCATGTTTGCACAGCCTGATGAAATGATAAAGAACTGTGTTAGCAAGGGCACCTTCAATGGATGGGCATCCTATAACAATGTTCTTCAGTGACTTGGGGATCTGTTTTTTGCTTCAGGTTTTGTTGTTGTATAATAGCAAGTTTTGAAATTGCTGCTATAAAAGTTAATTTTCTCCACTTCTCTTGCAATTGTGGAATAAAGATACAAAAGAGCAAGTTTATTTTTCATTTTTTATTTTTTATTTTACCCCGGTGAGCATGTTTTATATGTTCAGTCAATGTGATCAAGATATGATCAAATCCAAGCTAAATCAGTTTCTAAGTTTGGTAGTTATTTGATCAGCCAATAGAAATACTTAAAGAAGTTTTTTTCTGTAGAATAATAGTATCTTGTAAAGGAAATCAGAAGCCCCTGTAAGAAAGCATGACATTCTTTAAGGTGGTGTTTTATAATACTGTTATGTCATCAGATTTCTGCACATGCATCTTGTATATCCTTTCATTCTGATGAGTCTTTCAGTCCAAACTGGGAGCATAAGATGGAAATAAAAGCAACCAGAAAAATCTATGCTGACCTCCTCCTACAAGAAATCTTTGGATCATATAAGAAAACTTTTCGCTTTGACATAGCTCAGCAATAAGTTTGTTCATTAGTAAGAAACATTTCAGTAGAAAACCTGACTTCACAATTTCTGTTTCCAGAAGCAGTAAAAGGGGCTTCCTAATTGACAAAACATTTTGCTCACTGAGACGCTGACTTTCTAATCCATAGCCGTGTCAGTGGATTATTGGCTGGAGTCTGAGGAACCTGACATTCAGTTGCCATTATTCACGTGAGCTGTGACATGTCGTATGCTTTGTGCCTTTAAAAGCCTGGAGTGTGGGTAGATTTGTTTCCAATTAAATAAATACAATCATGCATCATTTCTGAAAGTGCGTTCAAAGGTAGAAGGTTTGCCCTCAAAGAGAAAGGAGTGTTTAAATAAATCATTAATGGCTAGAAAAGATCAACTCATTTATCTGAAGAGGCTTAACTTGCTGGTAAACTGGCTGGGGAGGAAATTCCAGCTGTACGCTGGGTTTAGTGCAACAGGGCTGTGGTTCCTAACAGGGCCTCTTGCTGTCACCAAAACATGAATGATAACTGTAAGAGGGTAACAAAGCTGTGAGATTATATCTGAAGAGCACATCACTTCTTTCTTTCTGTTCGTGTAACTTACTTGCTGGCTTCACTGAGGCTCTCCGAGAGCTTAAAATGCTAAATGCACAGAGGCAGTTTTTCATTTTGGAGTTTTGTTGAGGGATACCTGGATTATGGTATTTTTGCAAATAGAACATCATTCTTACTGTTTTCCAAGGTCCTCTATTACTGGAAGCTAATCTGTTGTCAGTACCTTCAGCTTTCATTCTCACCTCAGTGTGAATGTCCTTTTGTAGTTTAGTCTATTGCCGGTGTCAAACCAAAATTGAGGCATACTCACTTATTAATATATTATGAACACACTACACCTCCAGCAGAGCTTAATCTCTCACGTTGACTCCAAGTCATCTTTCAGAAGTGTACAGAAAGTGAAAATGTGCCACTTGAAACATTTTAACCTGATTGGAAAATCTTTTTTTTCTCCTTACCGTTGCAGATTCCTGGTTAAAAATGTATAACCTGCTGCGCTGAGTGTGGAAGCACAAAGCATTGCTCAGATGACCACCTATCACTTCCTTCTTATTGATGGGCTTCGAAAGAGTGCCTTGTGATTGACAGATGCAAAGCACCAAATGCTCTGGTTCAAATTTGGCATTGTCAAAATAGCAAGGCACTCTTTGCAAAATCACATTATTGCTAAGGATATGCAGCATGGCTCAGTGTGTAAAGCTTCCTAATTTATGTGAGGGGAAAAAACATGGGAGAGGGGAAGAGAGAATAAATATGTGACAGTAAATTGTATGGCTGGAGTCGCATGTAAGGGTTGGCAAGGAAGTGAAGCTCAAGAGGCTTGTTATCCTAGGAGAGAGGAGAGCTCTGTTTTTGAAGTTTTATAATAGGAGTATCTCTTCTCCATGCCTGTGATGGGTGTTACAGTAAATAACATGATTACACTGGAACAATATAGGTTTGGGTTGGAGCTCAAGAACAACCTTACGAGAGTTAGAATGATGGCTTAGAGTTGCTGGTAGGTGTCTGTTACCAGCAGGTGAGAACAGATTGAATACCAAGGATTTACTTCTTAGGTAAATCCTTGAGACCAGGTTGGACTTAGATGATAGGCTGAGGAGTGGTGGGCTTACTTTTCTATGATTTTGCTTCATGGGTGTATGATATGCTCATATGTATATGTGAGGAAGGAGAAAAAGATGAGTAGAGATTATTTTTACATCATAGGGAACCCGCAAAACACCTCTCCACTCTCTGATCCCTTTCTGTAATTGTTTATGTTACAGGATCAAAGGGAAAAAGAAGGGACCTTTTTGATTTTTTAGGAAAAGCTGTACCTTCATTTCATATTCTGTAAAGCAATGTAGTAGTGTGATGAGGAAAACTGCAGTATAGCATCACCTGGAGCTAAAAAGGGAACTGGAAACTAGTAAATACATGGCTTCATTTATATGATTATGCTTATTTAGTCCAAGCAGCAGATTATTTTGTTAGCCCAGGACTTCAAGGCTGTGTTATTTGTCTGACCAAACTGCTCATGGTATAGGGCCAGCGATAGGCAGAGGGGCAATGAAGCCCCAGGCAGTCCCTGAGACTTGTTACCGAGTTCATGAGAAGCCCTGCGATCTCCTGTCAGAGACACAGAGGTGGGAGCCAGCTCTTCTAATGGGGACCTCTGCCCTTCCTTGGGTACGTGGCTGTCCTTCTCCCAGCTCACCCAGGAGTCCCCCCTGTGTAGGGCAGGGAGCAATGTGTTAGCATCTCCATGGCCTTACAGAAGACCGTAATTTCCCTGTCTGAAACCTGGGTTAGGGCATATGGCCCTAGGTTTTCTGTTTCAGGATGATCCTACTCATTGAACCAAGAACAGCATGCTGTTAAGGAGTCCGTTTGTCAGAAAGGAGGTATCTCAGTTAATCATTTTACAGTTGTGTCAGTCTGTTGGTGGCTTGTGTTACCTTAGGGACAGAGTCACACATTTAAGCAAGACATTTCTCTGCTGCTGGACTGTGGATGTGAACTTTCTATGATCACTATGCAGTTGTAAAATGCTATTTTTATGTAGTGGCTGACTGAAACTTCTCTTGCAATGGTTTAAAACAAATGAATCTTCCTTTTTTTTTTTTTTTTTTTTTTAAAAATATTTCATATATGGTAGTTTTGTCCCCACCTGCTGGGTTTCATTCATCCCCTTGCACAAGTATTTTAATGCCATGGTTTGAAGGGAAGACAACAGTTTAATTGCTTCTTATTAGCCCACTGGTATTAATGGAAGACTATAGCATTGAATTGCCATTTAGCTACCATAGCCCTGGGTGTACATAGAGCATGGCATAGCAGAGTTATATCATTTATTAACTCCTTAACATCATATATTTAATCAGTTTCTAGTGCTTCAGACCTTGCAATCAATAAATGTCTTTTACTTCCTTACCCTTAATTAGTGTATGTTTGTCTAGATCGTCTGATTTGTATGCAATGAATGGTACATGGTGGTGAATTCTTTATATTGTTAAATGGGACAGTTGTGAATTTCTGTCGGGATAACCTTGTAAGAGAAAAGAAACTGAATCTCACTGCTTTACATGAATCCAGTGGTGCTGTTTTGCTAAAGCAATGAGTGATTTATTAAGACTTGCAAGGGAGAAATATCTTGTAATAAAGTAGGGTTCATAGGTATTATGGTAGTTTTATTTCTTCATGTTTGTAATTAAAAACCTGGTGTATTGGTGGAGTCATACAAAAGGCTCTGCATAGGTGTAGAGTTTCTTAAGGTAGCACTCACGTTTGCATCAGAAATGATCTCAAATGATTTGTAGGAGCTGGTGCCTTATTTGAACCAGACAAGAACGTTTGATAAAACCACACGTGAGCAGACGTATCTTTTACCAAGATCTAATTATGCAATTTTAGTCAAATCTGAAACAGATGCCCTTCTGCTTACCTATTGTTGAAGCCATTTGGTACCACTCTAATATTACACCGACACTAGATAGGAAGGTCTTTCATATTCCCCACTGAATCAGGCACCTTGGGTGCTAATTTAATAACTTTGCAGTCCTGGGAACCAAAGGTGAGTTTTCAGCACACACATGTGCACCTCTGCCTAGGAGGTGAGCTCACTGCCATGAGGAAGAAGATGCGTTTGTTTATGTCAGTAGTATATGAGAGGGGAATTGACAAGCAGGAGCACCTTAATGGCTTCAAACTACCTGTTAATGATCATGGCGCTGGTGCCTGCCTGGCAGCCTCAGTCTCCAATTAAGCATCTGCCGGAGCTGGAAGCAGGGCTCTTAATTGGAAAGAAACAGATTCAAAGCAGGTTGCATTTTCTGCCAAGACAGATTTATCAGTGAGGCCATGCTAGGGAGATCCATTGTAACTCCTTTCCCACCCCCACCTGTCTTTTCTCTCCATTTTTCCATGTGGATCCCCACGGGTGCAGGAGAAGCCCTGGAGCGGTGGCAGGTAGAGGATGCTCAGCACACTGGGGAGGATTTGTTCTCCCCTAACCTTTTGCTGACCTGAGACCCAGTGATGGATTCTGTCCTAATTGCTGACTTTTCTTTCCCCAGACCCTCCACAGCACGCATGTGCCCATTAAGATATATTGTCTAGTACGCATTCAGGAGATCTGTTTGCAGCTATCTTTTACATAGAACTGATTGTTTAATTGCAGATTAAAGATTAATGCAAGTATAATGATTCCACGAGGACACTTCAGACAAAAGCATCCTGCATCAGGCAGCCTGCATCCATTTTTCAATTTGGCCATAAATTTGGCTGGGAATTAAATAGTAAGTAGCCGTGATTGCAACACTGGTCTCTGAAGGCACTCACGGGAATGAAAATAAATGAACAGGCTCTCACACAAAGCATGTTTCATTATGGTCATTAGTGGACAGATCCTCAGCAGGTACTGAAGGTGAAATTGTCTACAAGAAATGTTGGCACATGTCTTGTGAAATTGAAATGGTAAGGAAGCGAGTATAAAAATTTTCAGGTCAGAGTCTATAGATGACAAACTTTCTCTGTGCTGGGGGTGTAAGATGCAGGAGATGTGGACATGCAGAGGTCCTTGGTATGCATTCCAGCTTAGCTGTATCTATGTTTTACAGAGAATGAGCATATTTGGGAAATGTTTACAATATTTTGAATGCATAATCTTGTATATTATTTATGTACCAGGAGTTGCTACGATTCATTATGTTGGTGTTTTTGATGAATTATTAAGGTTTTTCTTTCTATTATGTTTTTCAGGTAAGGGCCCTTTTATTTTCTTTAAAAAAACCAGCTGACTGGTAAGTTGTTTATTTCTCTTCATTTCTCTTCCGTTGTGTGACTATTGTGAACTGGAATCACAGAGCTATAGGCTATTTAGGTAGGAGGGGACTGCTGGAGGACTAGCTGTCCCCCCTGGAAATTTGGCAAGACCTTTAGTCTTCTTGAGCTCTTATGTTATCCCCACAACAGAACAGGGAAAGGGAGAAGACAGTGGTAGCATTCTTACTGTGGCCTAGAAGTTAGACCAGGGATGCAATTTACACATCCCTGTATCAGAGAATGGCAGAACAAAACACTGAACTTACCAATGATTTTAGCCCAGTTTTGTTAAGACAGCTTTTGGGGGACTCCCTGATGTCTTGGATAATTTTTGGAAATCTTAGCAGTTGACACTGCTAATTTTGAGTAATAAAAAACTTCTATTTGTTCTGTGTAGATAGAATTTTCAGTGTAACTGAAGTTACTTTGAGGCTGAGTAGAAATCCTGAAGCTACAACTGTTCTTTTTTTTTTTTTTTTTCCTGAGAAATTATTATGATATGATAAAATATATCCTTTATTTTCAAGCAAGTAAATGAATCCACTTGGGATTTACTGAAATGTAACTAAAGGAACCCACTTGGGGATTACTGAGATGTGTTTAACTAAGCTTACCAGACTTTAAGTGTAATTAGAATAAAAGTGGTGACATCTTTAAAGATGCTCAGTGTTTTAGGTCTTGTTTGTTTTCCATTAGGTGAGGAGTCAGGATCTTTTGGTTAAAAATAAGGTCCAGTTTGCTGCAGTGTTTAGCAGCTTTTTTATTTTTTTCTTTTTTTTTTTTTTCCCTTTTATTTCATCTCATCCTTGAAGTTGTACTTCTTTCTATAATTTTTTTAAGGGACACTAATACTCTCAAGAAGAGAAATATAATTTAACATTGATAGTAAATTATGGAATAAGATAAGGACATTAATAATATGCCAATTAAGTAAATTAAAGTCTTATGATTTATTTTGGTTTGTTTGTTTATATACTTGACATGCAAAGTCTTCTAGGCACAGACCGTTGTTTATGCATTCATCTGAAGATATGACATAAGTGCTCAAGGGTCAGGATACTGTTGTTTTGCTGCATTCCCTAAGAACAGCATAAAAAAGAAGGTGGGCATGGCCCACCCACTGTTATCTTACTATCTGTAGCAGGAAGAAAGAAGATCCCTTAGTCCCTTGCACTCTTGATTCCTCCTTTAACCTGTTTCACAGTTGTGGCAAGGATCTTCTAGCTGGCCTGCCTGCCCAGCCTCATGCTGAGCCTCTCATCATGCCCTCAGCAGACTGGTCTGTTCCTACCTGCAAGATGCTCTGATGTACAAATCCTTCCCTTCTGGGAGCCAGAAGGGCCACTTAGCCCAAGCTGCATCTTCTTAGCCAGCACATACAGATTAGCTTGGATACAGAAATGATGATCATGACCAGGATAAGGCAAGACAAATTTCTACTGCCTGTGTTTCCTCAAAACCCTTCAAAGACCAGATAAGGAAGATGTTATCAGCACAGAGGATATCTGCTCGGTACTGGAGAAGACTGTTGTTACGGTTTTATGTGTTCTGGAGGAGGTTTGACTTCATGTCATCTTGTGTTTTGATATTCCCAACAGACTCAGTGTGGTCTTCTCTTGGCACTGGCAGTCCCAGTACTGTCAACTCCAGCTCTGACACCAGTGAGTCTGGCTCTTGAACAAGCACTAGCAAACAAGTAGTAAAACACTCATGTTTACCTATTTATTTTCTGGGGCTACACCATGCATATTTATTTGGAATTGTAAAATACTTGAAAGTCCTAGAGGAATGTTGTTAATTCCTTAATGGCGAAGCCGCAAAGCATCTGGGAAGACAAAGAGTTTAGAGCAATTTCTGAGACACAGATGTGAAGGGACTGATATTCTGCTGTAAATTGTGGAAACATCCATTACAATGCATGGAGCAAAAGGGACTCCATCTCTGCAGTGGAATCCACACTGACACTTGAAAACCTGAAGGTTTTAATAGAAGGTTTTAATAATAGAGAGTAGGGTATCTTGCATTGAAGAGACTGGTGTGCAAGTGAAAGCATGTGAAGTACACCAAATCTGGGTTGTGCCCTGAACAAAATAAACACTAAAATGCAAATGGAAATACTGTGGTGAGTTTCTAAGCAATCAGCATTGTGCCCTAGAGAAATCTCTGAGATTTCTAGAGATTTCTGACTCCTGCTAGAATGCAGGTGTTCACAAACTGAAACTTGATGTGATTTGGGAGGGAATAAGAATGATTAGTCCTTGTGCATTCATGTCAAGGTTTATATCTCAGGAATTCACAAACTGGGATCCCTGGTCTACTAGGTTAGAGGTTTGTCTTTATAATTGGAGATTAGAAAGCCAGCTACCTAGTCTGGAGAATTAGCTTTTTAATTCAATGTCCTACACATTCCCGCTTCTATACTTGGATAACAGTTCTGGTAAAAACTTTGTGACTATCTAGGTCTTCTCCAAGTTTGGTAGCTTATTTGGTGGTTAGAAGTTAGCTTACTCTTCAGTATAGCAAAGTAAGGCAAAGAAAACACTCCTGTAATACACGGAGAAGCAACGCCCTATAGCATGAGCTATATGGCCCAGATCCAGCAGACTATATAGGATCTTTAGTCACTTTTAAACTCCTCATTTTCCATTTCTTTTAGAAGTTAGGATCCTTTGAAATCTGAATCCAAGTGTTTTCCTTCTCGGAAAGAAATAAGTAGTCTGTTTGCTAAATTAACTAGAATAAAATGTATGAAGTCCCTGTGAAATCTGTATCAGATGAATATTTAAATATAATTTATAAAACCTATAGTTTCTCAGGTGCTGTGTGATCTACCTTACCTGATCAATTAAATTTATTTCTTATTACTATTTACTTGTCTATGCTGAATTAGGGCACACTGTTGTATATTACTAGATAGCATCACTGCAATTTTTCAAGAAATCTGTTTGTCCAGGTTGCTGGAGTAAAAGGCTCTAAAAGGAACAAAAAGGCAATCTGTTATCATTGTTGCTGGCTTTTTGTGATGATCTGCTTCAGAGATGTAACTATTTTGGAGGATAAACTTATTAGTCCATATTTTGGCAGCTGAGGTAATGCATGAGGAGGTACTCCTTTTACTTTAAATGACCACCAGCTCTTTGAATATATTGCTGCTATGGTTTTTGAATGTAGACTTACTATAAATAAACTAGTGTCACCTTTCTGGTAGTGAATTCAGAAAGAGAAAGAGAAGATTATTCACTCTAGGCATGTTTTATTTGTCTGTGTGATTTATTGTAAGGATTTAATGATTCATAGTTGTTAGTAATCTGTTTGTAATTGATCAATAATTCAAGTAGCACAGGGCACAGACCGTTCCAGTAAGTGTCCATGCCTTTACAACAATCACCTTGTATAGATGTGCAAATATGGCTCTGATAAGCGCTGTTTGCATGGAAGTGCTAGTACTTCATGTGCAGTGATACTGCACTTAGTGATAACTGCAGTGATGCATACGCAGGGCGAGATGTTAGGTCTGTGAACACGCAGCGGAAGGCATCTATCTTGTTTCGTGCAGAGCAGAGACTTGCTGAACTAGTTTCATAAATGCTGGTACTCTCTTTCACCTTTTTTTTTTTTTTTTCTTCAAGAAGCTGGTTTGAATATCCAGTGCGAGCTTTCTATTATTAGTACAATATTTCTTTTGTACTAAGCCAACAGTGAGGTTCTGTAGAGAGCACCATCAATCATAGTCCAGCATAGCTTCAAGATAATTCACTTAGGATGGATTATTAAAGAAAGATTAAGGATGTGTTAAAATAGTTTATTTTATATTAATAGCACACCTGAAAGATGTGTGGTCATTCCAAGGTGCTCCCATAGGCTATTTACATGAAATGAATGAACTCTCTGTAGTACATCCATATGATCTGTAGATATGGAGGTCATGGAAGGAGTTCCCTGGGCAAGAAACAGCACGTTAGCTGGAAAGAAGGAAACTCAGATAGAACACAAAGGTGCACAAAAGAAAATGTGAAAAAGGCATGAAACAGAAACCTGTCCAACTGTTGGAATCCTTTTTTTTTTTTTTTTTTTTTTTTTTTTTTTTTTTTGTGTGGAAGGGGAAATCTCCATTCAGAGAAGAGAGGAGATAAATTGTATTTTTGTGACAGGAGATAGAACATTAGCAGTTCTGCTCTGGGTGGAGTGTGCTATGTGCCAAGTGGGAGAGAGCAAGAACAGCGTGGGTCAGCAACATGTTCACTTTGGCTGTTGATCAAATCTTTTCCAAGCAAACTATTCTCTCAGCAGCAGCCTTCATGGTCTACGTGAACCAAAAAAAAATACTTGCTTTGCCATTGGTGGCATTAAGAATATATTGATGAGTGAAAAGCCGTGGAGTAGGTAAGAGTAGCTAGAAGATTAGCAGTCCTAGGAGACCCTGTCAGGCTATCAACACGTAGACATTTAAATGGAATGGTTTGGCTATATAGAAAGTGCTTTAGCAGTGTTTTTCTCCCAGATATATGTCTCCCTTACTGCTCTAAATCAATTCCTTAAGACATAGGAAGCAGAACATGACTCCACTCTGGAATCAGTGCTGCTCAGGGGGCTGTTGAGAGCAAAATCACTCTACAGCATCAATGACAGATGTTTACAGCTGGGCTGTGCAATTTAGCTTTCTTTGCATTTCTCGCCATGGAGTGGACTCTCCTATCCGCTCAGTTACCTCATCCCATCTGTGGCCACCTCCTGTGCTTGAGGCGGGAGGTTGTGAACTCCAGGCCCTCTTGTGGTGGCAGCACTTCACTTGTGGCCCCCTTTTCCTACAAAGGCTGTACCCCAAATCAGTCTTGTGGTGCAAGGGGAAGGAAGCAGCTGTGAGCATGGCCCCCGCTCTGCTGCTGCTGGGACAACCCAGCCTGCCTGGTCACCCCACAACTCCTACAAGCCACCTCGCTGTCACAAACCCATCCCGGCTCTTCCTGCAGAAGTTTCCCATGACCTCTTTTTTCTATTAAATTAACCTTGTGGTGTATGTGATCACAGGGAGAGAACAGGAAAACAGGTTACCCATTCAGGGAATGTTTTTTTGTGAGACTTGTGGCAGTTTTTAATTCCTCATGTGTGGCATGTCATCAAAATAGAAATTGCTCAGATGCTGAGAGATTGGTACCTGATGAAATTGTGACAGGAGATACTTGCAGCTCTGATCTGGTGTTTGGAATGTGTGAGGGAGAGAAATCTGTTCTTGTGGGGTCTTTTATTCACTCTGCTTTCAAGAACTAGAACAATCTGTCTCTGTGCTTATTTAATTAATGCGATGTCAACAATGATAATGTGCTAAATAATATAGAATGAGTAGTAAACAAAGCAGGTTCTGAATCTTCCAAATATACCACAACCAAAATTAATTGGCCAACCTCAGGGGAAATTGTAGCACTGAACCTTTTTCTTGGGCTTTGTTTCCTTTTTTATGAACAGTGAATTAGTTTCAGTTTTGAAGCTTGCTGAAATATTACCAGTTTTGCTGTCTCACTTTGAGAAATAGCTCACTTGCTCTCAAGAAAAACAAAAACCCTATGGCTGCTAGAGGCATAAAACCACATTCTGAGCTCAGTATCCATCTGAACCAAGACTGGAGGTGGTCCTGTATGAACAATGATGGTATTCAAATTAAGCCATTAAAACACTGGAATGTGATCTAATTTAAAAAATAGCTTATCTAGTTGGCAAAATGTCTGCAAAAGTAAGATCACTTGAATGAAAACTTTTGTAGCTTGTTAGTGAAGCTATTTTTATTTTATTACACTCTTGCTGGACTTTTTTGTTTTTAATTTATTTATTACAAATTGAATATTTTCTCTCCATGAGGGCTGATGCCCTGTTACGCACTACATGAAATGCCGGCTCATCATGGTCAGTAGCCAAGCTGCCAAGAAATGAATAAGGCTTGAATAGGATTCATCTGCTCTAATTCAGACCTGTGCCTGGACTTGGGAAAAACAGTAAGAAACAGGCACTATCAGAAGGCCATGACCTCTTCTGTAACAGAGATAAAATGGATCATATGAATTGGCTTGAAGGCACCCTCTTTCCCCCCTTTGACTTCAAAGGAAGCCAGCAGCCTCTGGCCATGTATCTTCAGAAAAGGCAGGTGGGGTGGATCCTACCTCATGTTTATCTGGTAGGAAAAACATATGGTAGAATCAAAGTGCCAGTCCTTCCAGGGAGGGCTGACACAGTGGTCTGAGGGAGCCTCCTTCCCCTCCACACCTCTCCTGTGCTCATTTATGTGACCTGAATCCTTCTACTGCCCTAATTATGAGCACTGAGACCTGGCCTCATGTCTATATGTTCATCTGCATTTATGCCTGCATGGGCACATTCAACCTCTTTTTATTCTACTGTGCTTCTGTTTTGCTACTCCAAAGCAAGCGTAGAGGAGGAAGAAGGAGGAGTAGGAAAAATCTCCTTTGTATTTTCCATTAATCTGGCTGTTTATAAATCCTGATTTTTCACTGGAGGAAAAAAAAAAATCTTACCTCCAGAACTCCTGAAGTTTTCAGAGGAAGAGAGAACACAGCCTTTGCTTTAATTGTTTTCCTTTTATTTTAAATGAACAGTGGCTTGTACGGTGGAACAGCAGGCATTCTGTAAGAATACTCCAAAAGGTGAGACAGACTTCAAACAAAGGACATATGAAAGCCCTCTGCTTTTTTTTTTTTTTTTTTTTTTTTCAGATTCCTCCTGTGCCTTAGGCTTGCAAAAGAGTGCAGAAACCCTAATACCTCACTTTCGTAGATAACAGTAAAGGCAACAAAAAGCCATTTTTTTTTCTTTTGAGAGTTTAGGTGCAATACATAGAACTGATGTATGACATGCTGTTCCTTTGTAAAAGTACCAAGAATATTAAAATACTCCCATTATCCGTGCTTAGCCTCAAGCTTCCTTTAATGATCATACCACATCTTGTAAGAACTAGAACTAAATGGACTATGTGACTTAAGAAGCTAGCTACACAGTGACAATTAATGGTTCTTGTCAAAGTCCTGCACAATCAGTATCCATAAATTATGACATCTAACCACTAGCCCTTTTAATCTCCACTAAAGGTTTTTGGGTTCCTTATTAAAGCATCAATCTGTGCCTCTGATGTGTCCCCTCAAAAGAAAAAATAAACAACTAATCAAGTAGACAGTGTTCTTTGTGGTCTAATTCAAAGGCTGCTGTTGTACATATATCGCATTTATATGCTAATATCAGTTCATCAGACATTTAGACATGTATTCTTTTCATCTGTATTTTGTGTTCTCGTTGCTATGTCAGTCTGCTGTTGAACTTTCCCCTGTTCTTCATTCAGAGAAAGTGGCTAATACAGTCAGCTAAGCAGATGAAAGAGTTATGGAGATAGTAGTTGGATCCTGCTGTTCTTGCTTTACTCACCAATAAAAGTCATGGAACTTTAAAAAAATAAAAAATAAAAAAAAAAAAAATTAACAATGGTGTGAGTAGCAAGAAGAGCTTGTAAGCATTCTGTAACAAGAATGAACAAGCTTTGCCTTTCTCTACAAGTTGTTTTTTTGTTTGTTTATTTTTTTAATATACTGTAGCTGATTCTGGTGCCTTGTCTAATTTAAACATAAGCTATAGATATGCTTGAAACTTGAAAGAGTTAAGAGTTGAAATGTGTTTTTTCCTGTATTTGAACCCAGGTTTTGTTTGAAGAAGTAAGTCTAACAGTTAGTTTTCACTGTTCTCCATCTCTCTTGCCTCATAAGTAACTTGTCATTTTTCTTTCCCTCCATTTTTAGTTTGTGATGCTGCCATTTCCTAGTAAATTATGTCATCTACATCAGAATGCCCAGCATTCTGGCTTGCAACACGAACTCATGATATGCTTACTGATCCAATACAATATACCAGCTAGGTCATTGTCACCAGGATAGGCAGTGGCATGTGTTGGAAATAGATCTTCCTGTAATGTGAGGTGTGCCCTAATTTTTGAGCATCACTTTGTCTTGATCCAAAGCCCTGTCACAATAGGTCTGAATTTTGGGATATTTAGTGTGGTTTTCCTATGAGAGACTCATCCTAAATAAAAAAAAAGATGCATATCTCATCTCTTCTCCTTGTCTGAAAAATATGTTCACTGTGGCCCTAAGAGGCAGGTAAAATCTGGTTGAAATCTCTTTCCCTGGTGCACAGCTGAAAGGCAGGGCTCACTTTATCCATGAAGTGGCAGCTTAGATGCATAAAGGTCTCCATGGCTACTTAGATGTTGCAGTTGCATAGTAGGTACTCTGAAAAGAGTGTCTACAGCAGTTGTGTCAGAAGTGTTGCTTTGGCAGGGTCTGGAGCACTGTGCTGTTGAACAAGCAGAAGATTTAGACCAGCCTTAGGCAGTATTTCTGCTTGTTCTGTTGCCTCCTTCATCTGGTGTTAACCCTTTCCAGCCTGTATTCTTCTTAAATGCAAGTCGTGAAGTCAAAGTAGATACCAAGCTTATTTTAATCCCTTTCCTTTCTGTTTTCTCCTTACTCTCATCCTTCACCATTGACACGACTGTATCTCCTAACAGCTTCTAACTAAAGCTTCTAAAAGCTTCTAACTTCAACTTACATTACTGAATCTAATGGTGACTAATGCTGGAGGCTTTCAAGGCCAGAGCTCATACTTCTTTCCTTTTTTTAAAGAGAGAAAAAAGATTAATTATGCTCAATAGTCTCAGTAGTAAGCTTCTGTCTTCAGCAGAGAACATGTGGGAATGGTACACAAGTTTCCATGTGTATGATTAGCTGGTATTAAAAAACTAACACATCCTGAGTAGAAAGCCTCCAAAATTGTAAAAATCATAAAACTTTAAATTCATTGTGAGTTCAGGAAGCTCAGTTCACTACTAAATCTGGAAGATCCAAAGCACCTTCATGATGCATCTGCTTGTCTAATGTACTTGAATGGGTACATTCCTAAACCAACACTGGAAATTTCTCTGAAACAGACTTACACATACGAATTATAGTCCTAGACATATCACAATGGAAAATAAAAATAAAAAATGCATTAATACCCCTAAATGGAAAAGATTGATAATTTCTAAAAAAAAAAAAAGTAGAAGGTAGAAACTTTTTGCATAGGTATGTGCAGACTAAAATACCCTTCCATTCCTGAACTTATTTTATCATCCTAATTTGAGGATAAATTCTCTGCATATTTCAATAAAATCTTTCAGTTATTTTTCTTGTTCTTAACTGGTGATGTGGTTTGACATTACCTTGTGCCAATGTAGTCAATAGTATTTTAGAATTAGTTAAGCCCAGCTTGAATTTGTGTTGTTCTATAGTGACAACAGATTGATTTGTACTTTAATTTCTCATTCACAGAAACTCATTTTGTAGTCTTAGAGAAAAAATATCTAATTTTTGATCCATTTTAATGATGGATCCTGTCATCTTCAATCAATAAGAAACATTTAGTATAACTTCTTCTGCAAAGGAGATAACATTTATTATATAAGTGGACCTGCAAAACAGGGAATTCTGCCTTGGAGACAGACAAATGTCACTTTTCATAGTTCCAATGCATACCCAGAATCACAAACTAGGTAGAGATATTTTGGTATATAAAATTATTTTCTCATAATCTATTCCTGACTAAGCTAACCCTTCCCCAATCCTACCTGCTGATTACTTCTTCTTCTCTCTTTCTGAGTTCTTGCTCCTTGTGTATACCAATTCTTGCCCTGCATGTGCTAACTACACTTTTGTTAGCTTTTGTGTCATTAATACAGCTTGGTTTAATTCAGAGCATTTTCTGCAGTCCTCACTTCCTTTAAAGTTTCTGTGTCTGTTTTGGATGAGAAGAAAGGCTTGCCTGACTAAATTCTGTGTATATTCCACAGTTATCTTGGGCTGTCATTCAATGATGCAGTAAATGCAGCTCAAGAGTTCGTAAATAGAAGACAGCAAATTCTGTGATTAGATTTTGCTTGCCATTGAGTTAAAATTCATATTCCAGCTCAGTTTTGTTGAAAAAATGTCGATTGGCTAATTTCCTACCAGCAGGCTTAAGCTTAATACCAAATCAGATATCATCTGTCTGCACCATTCTAACTTTATGCTGGATCAACAATTGTCTGTTCTCCCACAGTTGTCATGTAATTGGCATTGCACCATAAACTTCCTATCATGCACTCTGGCAATACATCAGAAATGTGATTGTAATGCAGGGTATACAACTGTGCATATATCTAGGATCAGCAAATTGTAGACCCACTGCATGACCTTTTCTTCTGTATGATACATTATCTTGTTGTACGTACTTTACTCTGATGTCTTTAGATAATAGTAGCAATAATACCATGACTGACTCTCTGTATTGTGTGTCACTGAAACAGAGAAATGCTCTTATATTAGATCATTTACTGAAAGCAACAAGGATGAGATTAAGTCCAATTCCGTCTCTTACAGCAGAAAAGGGACACATTGTGTATTCCGATGTTTTCAAAGCCACCTGCTTTGTTGTGTTTTGATTTTTTTTTTTAATGTACAGCTGCTTTTGTACCTTTTTTACAGCAAATTCCAAATGTATGCATCATAAGTAAGACTTATAAAGCAGCATTTTGATCTTTTTTGTTCTTCAATCAGATTTTCATTCTTACTGTTTTTGATGCACTTTTATTTTCACTAAGTATGAGGTAGAGAATCTACTCAGAACAAAATAAATGAATGATTTCTGCTGTGATAATGCCTGTGAAAACAAGAGCAATCCAAACTTTTTAAAGGTTCCATTTATTAACCATACCACTTTTCAGTCTCCTTCTCCATGAAATATGCAGTGGGAAGCAATTGTGTGAAAGAATAGAAAGCAAAGCTTGAGGACATACATAATAAGCATTATAGATAAGACGTCTACCATTTTAGGATATGTAATGTGAGTGATACATGGTTACTGATACTATGTGTAGATGAACACACTGCCTCATCTACTTTTATTACTTTTCTTACATGCACAGTTGTTGATCAATCCTGTTAGTTTTGACTTCTTTAAAATATCATCTTCATCTTCTGATCAGTGCTGCCCTAAGGTATTATACGTTGGCAGCAAATGCCTTGCTGTGGAAGATTCATAGGTGGAAATGAATGGTTTTATGCCTCAAATTCCGTGGTTGCAGTTTGATTGATTCTCTTCCAACATCTGTGTTTACTACAGACCAGTTTCTTTTCTTTACAGCTTATAGAACAAACTGCCTGAGTAAAGCTTAGCACATCTATATGCTGACATCTTCTAAAACGAGGGCTGGGCAGAAAACACTAGGGAAGCCTGTTGTCAAGATGTAGCCCAAATACAAATCGTTGAATCATGCTTTTTTTTTTTTTTCCTTCCATTCTTTGTGCATGTAACCAATATATGCATTTATGGTTTTATTCCAATAGTATCTACTATCATGTAGTTAGAAAACCTCTTGAAAAGTAGCAATGATACTTTAGGCAATGGAAAGTGTGCCAAATGAAGCACAGCTAGCTGCAATGAGGTCCAACAGAATGGAGGGGAATGTGACTAAATACAAACAGTATTTAGTCAGATTTGCTATTAGGGAATACTAGTTACAGAGAAAACATGCAGAGTAAGCCCCTTTGCTGCTTCGCTTGTAGTTAGTTTGCAGAATCTTGATCCGGGGGCATTTTTGCATGGGGAAGAACATGGCTGATGGACCAGCTGAGCATCATTAGGACTTGTTGTCTACAGAGAAAAGCCTAACTTTAGCTCTCAGAAGGCAATGTGAGAGTGTGTGGTTAAATGCAGTTCACAGTTTTTCTGAAAAGAGAAAATCATTTAAACACTATACCTTCCTCAGACAAGATAGAGTTGAGAAATAAAGAAGACTTTACAGTCAGGTTTCAGCCCCAGGTTTTGGATGCTTACCTTTTGTAGTGTTCTGTTGAAAGAACGGCCTGTGAAAATGAGATTCTTGGGGAAAGCTTCAATAAATCTGCCTGCTGCCAACTTGCACCTTTAAATTTGTACAACACACTGAAAAAAGTAATATTTGTATGAATGTCAGGAAGAGCAGGTTATGATTCCTAGATGTGAAAAGGATATACATGTAGTAGATGCACAGAGAGTAGAAGAAGAACAGACAGCAAAAGAGAACTGGAATGACCGTTTGGTTTTCCTACAGAAAAAGCACCTGCAATGTTACAAAATCTATGTACGTCAGCTGTACCTGTGTGTGTTTGAGTAAAAGCAATAATCTGTAAAAATTTACTGTGGTCCCATCATAATGACCAGAGGTTGCAGTGTGTGCATATATACATATGAATATATATTATAAATGAAGCATCTATTTCTATTTCAACACTAACTCCCAATAAGCTGGTATTCATCAATGTGTGTTTGCCAGCAGATCAATATCTAATCTGTTTGCCAATTTAATTATATCAGGAGGGTGCATCAGACTGATAATTTTCTAGTCATTCTCCTGTGTTAACCGAGAGAAAAGGTAAGAAAGTATTTTTACTGTTAAAATGTAATGCCATGTTTCAATGCAGATACTATGTTTTGTATTCTGAACTAAGCAAGCAGAGCATCAAAGTTGTTATTTATATTAGAGCATTAGATATTTTAGGAGCAGAAGATGCATGGCGTTTAATATAGCTATTATTAATTAGATTAATATAGCTATTTCATTTAAATTTGCATCTACCCAGTAAAGGAGTGCAGATAATTCAGTGCAGGATCACATGATAAAACATGTTACAGCAGCACATTTGGGAATTTGTGTCATATAAATGAAAGGAAGCCTCTAGTAGAAAAAAATGCTGAAGCAGCTCTTGGCTTTCGTTGCACAAGTAGATGGATGAGCGTTTCTGTGACTCTTGAAGCTAGAAGGTTTATGCTGCATTAATGGGAGTATTTTCATCTGGTTGTGTGGATCAAATCCAGCATTTGGTCTGGTTGGCTGGAGTTGGAAGTCTGCCACCTATTATACTCTATACTGTTTGGAAACAAAACAAAAAAGGTTTTTCAGGTTCTCTGTGCAACTGACATTTTTAAAAGATGATCTGCAAAATACTTTTAGCTCCTGGGAGAGTACGTGGGAATGGCTTACCAAAAGTAGCTGGTCTCACAAACTCACTCTTTATAGCATTTCCTGTTGCCGTTGCTGGAAGGAGGCTACCTAGATGGAGCATTGCTCTGAGCCAGTGGGACTTCTCTTGCATTCTTTCTACGGTTCACTGGAAAAGTCAGGCTCATTCAAACCTACTGTCATTTCAGATTATTTTTCCTTTTTCGGAGGAATCCATAACACTTTGAGGCATCTCTTTCACAAACTACTGTTATGACATGACTTTTAAAACTGATTTCAAAATGGTCTTACATATTTAATAGGAAAACAACCTGTTCTCTGAAGGTTGGAACTGTAACAATCTCTCTTCAGCATGGATCTTCCATACATATGGCGTTCTATGAATTATATATTCAGTTTCACAGAATCACTATATTTATTACCAGAGGAAAATAGATTATTAATTACAGCCAAAGGCTTCTTTGATTAAATATACAATTAATTAGCTATGCTAAGCCCATCCCAAAGCTCCCAATATTTTCAGCTGGATGATTTTTCTAGTACTTTTAATTAAAATTGTTCTAAAAAGCCACAAGTTAGCTGCATGCACACTTAAACTGAAGTTAGCTTTTCAGTGTTTTGCTGGTTTCTCTATGCCATCTAATTAATCTGTAGTGATTAAATGTACATAAAATTATTTGAAACACAAGGTAATTTGTGCAGATGTGGAACAGTGGAGAGCTTTTGCTAGTCCTTGGCATGATTGTTTTATCTTTAGAAAATAATTTCTAAAGGCCACAGATAATAATTGTTTTGATGAGGCGAATGTGGAAAACAGCATACCAACAGCCACAGTAAAAAGAAAGAAGAAAAAAAAAAAAGCATCACCAGAGACTGACTTACAAAGGTGGGGACATTCGCTTTTTAGTGTGCAGATTGCCTTGTTTCTGGAGGTGCAAGCTCTTTATAGATTGTCCTCGAAGTTTGGCAGTCTCCCCTAAATTCCTCCATGCTGCGTGGGTGTTTGCATCCCAATCCTGTTTTGATGAACTGACTGTCATGTGGCATTATTTAGAGCTATGTTTTCCTCAGTGATTTATGAATAAAGATAGGGCTAACATTTCCAAAATGGCCAAGAGAGCTAAGAGCTCTTGCCAGAATCCCACAGGTTTTGTTTTTCTGCGTGCCGTCAGTATTCTTGAAATCTCTCTCATCACGGCAAAACTATTTTCAATGGAGATCTCAGGAAAATTAGTTTGGAGATAGTGAAACTTTCCTTAAAAGGGGATGGGATGTTTTCTGGAGCTCAAACGCCTGGGATTTTTGGCAGCTCTGGGGGAGGGGGAAGGAAGAGGGCAGGTGTGAGGGTAGCCGACACTTTATGTCACACTAGTTAAAAATATAAAGAAATAAAGACTTGGTGTTGGGTCAGGGGTGCATTGCCTCTGGCTGGAGCACATTCTAGAGACTGGAAAGGCTCTAGTGATGAGCAAGGAGGAGATTAGAGCATACACATCCAAATGTACTTCGCTTAGGTAGGTGCCTATTCTTGTGTACCCCACCAGTCACTTCTGTGTTCCTTTCCTTTGGTGGCAACAGAGTTACTCAGTGCACACCAGCTCATGGCCCTATGGTTAGAGCAATGTCTTGACAAAGTTTAAGCCCTCTAATTTGCAGAGGGCCCTAGATTCAGATCATCTGCTTCTTGGTGGGCTCTCCAGCCATGAGGCTCTAATTTTATCCCATCCATGAGCCTCAAGTGGTGTGGATGAGCAAAATGATATCTACTGTCTCCAGAAGTACTGCCTTACTTCTCATATGGTTTCATACTTATTTGCTCTTTTTACTCATTGCTAAGGTCTTTTGTTAGGAAGAAAGCACGTCTTTGTTTGGATTAATATTAGTGTTTAGAAAGCCCATCCTCAATACGCCACAGGAGAAGCAGAAAGATGATGTTCAAGTCCCTATCATGCCTCTGCACAGATAGTTTGTCATAGCACATCCTGTGTCCTAATCTCATGTTTTTAATGCATACGAGCCGACAGCTTTTAATGGAACATTAGCTTAATTTGTACTTGGCAAAAATTACGTTCCAGTTTTGCACATCTTGGTCTATAAATATATTTCTACTTCAGGCAAAAATATTCTGGCCTCTCATCAAATATGCCTCTAACTTTTTCAGACTTTTTTTTTTTTTTAATTAGATTAATTTTGCATGTCACAAACCTTGTTTTACAGAAGTGTTCTTTCCAGTGGGCTAGTTAATGTACACAATAACGTATATCCTAGCCTTTTCCCTTTGTCCTGAGGACTTCCCCAGCCCATTTTTTTGACACAGAAGGGAGTTTCTGAAGGTGTCAAACATCCTGTGAAAGGTGGCTTAAGAACCTTTCTCATGCAGTGTGACGAACTCCAAAAGGGAGCACTGATTCCAAATATCCGGCCTGAACAGTCCCTGGCACTGTTAACACCCACGAGCTAAAAGCAAACCGTAGTAGTGTCCTGACCCAGCTGCATCCATGTGTTACAACATGCAAGCTAAATATGCAGAGACCCCAGTTTTGTGGTTAACTCCACCAGTATCCACTGTGTTACTGAAGCCGAGAGTCAGAAACCTCTGGGTAGAGCTGGTCCTGGTGCCAGCAGTGTGCCAGGCTGTTTGAGAAGGAACATGCCTGCAGCAGAGCCAGACAGAGCTGTGCACAGTGCTCCCGGCTGGAGGTTGCTGTTTGCAGCCTTCCCATTTTCCAGTATCTGTGCCTTCAAGCTATTTACATCTGTGGCACCAGCTGTGTGCCAAATGGTGTCCAGAGCTTAATGGAGTCCTTCAGATGTCAGATAGATTGGAAATACAGATACTCTGGCATGACAATTTGTCCTATTCATGCTAACATGGCTCTGTGATTTCCCATCTCTAACACATCCAGTATGTCCTATACATTGGTGACATTTGGAAGTACATAAACGAGTTGAGGATCAAATGTCGGTCACAACTTTTGCTGTTATTGCTTTGTGCTGTTGCTGTAGCCTTTATCAGACTTGAAGATCTGTCCTTATTACACTTTGCTTTGATACTGTGCTCTTATTTGAGATTCAGAATTGCTTTGCAAACATTAACTCAGCCACACGGTGTTTCTGAGATGCAGCGTAACAGACATGTGCCATTCTTGGAGATGGTGCTCTGCATATATAACAAAAAAACATCTTACATTTTGTATAAAATATATATATATCACTAGGCTGTTGATTATGTTAGAGGAGAACTGGTTAGCTAGAAGCTCTTGAACATCTGTTACCTAAGCATGGTAAGAGCTGTTTACTGGTAGTGTGCCATGTCCAAAGGTCTCTGCTGTGCTGTCTTCCACCAAACTGCAATGGATCAGAGTAAAGCCTTCATTTTCTCAGTGGGTTAGCTATTCGACTCCGATACTCTCTCTTTTGTAGTCAAGGAGGACTCCCCTCTACTTTGTTCCATAAAGCTAATTCATGCTGTACAAAATAGGCCAAGCTACAACATGGAAAACTCCCTCACCTGTCATACTGCAGGAAGGAAACAGTGGCAGGACAAGAGGCAGCAGGCAGAAACTGAAACACAGGAGGTTCAATCTAAGCATAAAGAAGCACTTATTTACTGTACAGGCACCTGAGCACTGGCACAGGCTGCCCAGAGAGGCTGTGGAGTCTCCTCCTTGGAGTTCTTTGAAAGCCACCTGCACGTGGCCCTGGCCAGCCTGCTCTGGGTGTCCCTGCTTGGGCAAGGGCTGTAGCAGGTGGGCTTCTGAGGGCCTGCCAGCCTCAGCCATCCTGGGGTTCCATAAAATTGAACTAGGACACTTTTTCCCTTACTGCATGCATTACCCACCAATGGCCTTTTCAGGTGTGATTGTTCAACCTTTGCAGATTTTACCTTCAGCATAACAGCAGGCAATAAAAACAGAGCCAAATTTGAATCAAGTTAAGTGGCCGTGCAAAGACCACCAGGCCAAGCTAGTGATAAAGACAGACCTCGGGCATCCTCAGTCCTGCATTGTCCAGTTCCCAGCTCTGTTTCCATTTTTCTATAAGATAACTTTAAAATGAAAACACAGACAAGCAAACAAACCTCCTCATTGTCTAAGTGCAAGAACTGACACAATATGCATCTGCAATATAGCTGTTCCAGGCTTCGGGATAACTACCTCATACCTTTATGTCCTCTTTCAAATCCAGCTCATTACAGTCTTTGTGTAAGTCCTTCTAAATTCACAGATAATTGACAGGCTGGGCTCTGAGGGATTTACAGTCGACTATGTTAGTGAAAGTAGGAAGTCCGAGTGCTGAGAAGCCTAATACATTACAGGAGGAAAATAAATGATTGCCCATGCACAGCAACAGCTATTCTGAATGAAATACCTCAGTTGTTTTCAATTTTATTTTTTTTTTCACAAAATACCCAAAGGCAATAATCCACTTTCTGGATTAACAGCCTGTAAAATATTACTCTAAAAAAAATTAAACCACATTTGAGCTAACATACAGCACCACAGAAAGCATCAAGAAGCAGTGGAGTCTCCGCTGTGTTGTAGTTGTGTAGCTTGCAACCATGCTGAGTGAACACTTTTTTCTGCTTTTGTAAGACTTGAGAAGAATAACTTCTGTCCAAGGCTGTATAAATCACACTTCATCATGGGAAATATGTGTACAACACCCTTGAATGGTGCTATGTGCTAATGGAGATGTTATCTCTGGATTACCAAAAGCCATAATAAAGTATATTTATACTTTTCCAGCATTTTTAAGTTTGTTCTATTCCTGTCTTCATCCATTTTACTTTAATGCCTGATCTTTTCTCTCTTAATTCCTCACCTGTTTGTCTCTTGCTCCATAATTTGGAGTAGGAGATATAACCTAAGTTACCAAAAGTTTGGTTCTCCATAAAACTTAGAAAAATCACTCTTCAGTTGTTGGTGGTTGAAGCTTTCACCCATTGACAGCCAACTGGAGGAAATAATCTCATCAGATGAATATGCAGAAAAATAGTGGTTGGAAAAGGAAGACATAGGTTTTGTGTGAAAGTTAGATGATGTTTGGGTGATAATATGTCTCTCTTCAGCTTGTTTGTCAGTTAGCTGTAAAGCTGGTGTGCTGCCGAAATATGTTACTGGCAGTATTAGAGATGAAAGAGAGACGGAGGTGAGTGCTGGAGATTTGCTTCATATTCTCATGCTACCAATGCTGTGTGATACCAAAAGATGTCCAGAGTGTAGTCCTTGTTGATTTTATTATGATGAAACACAAGTCTCTATATTTTTAAAGTTCAGTGCCAATGTTCCAAGTTTTAGGTTACTTGAGGTTTCTTAGCTGTATTCCCCCAGAAAGGTAGGTTTTCGTAAGACTGAAGTAAAATTTTATACTTTTTGTGTGTGTTCAGGAGTCAGAGCTCAGATTTGATCATGTTCCGTATATATCATCTGCTTCATGCCCCATCTTGTATATGATATGACTACTACCTGGGGGCAAAACTGGAAACAGCATAATTACTTACTCTTGCAATATACGTGAACCTCATGGAACTCTGAATCAGTGAAGTTTAACTGCAAATGCAAGGTGTTAAGTAGTCAAGAGAGATTGCTGTCTTCCTCTTCAACCTGAAGAGCCAGTTGGCTCTCTGTACACTGATCGTGTGTTGTGTCTGGCCAGTTACATGAAATCCTACCTAATGGAGAATAGTCATCTAATCACAGTCTGTCCCTTTTGAGGGGCAACAACTTTCTTTTGGGGAAATGTAATCATTCAGAGTCAAGCAGAAACATTAAAAGACTCTCAGAAGGATTTACAAACATCCATGTTTGGAGGGGAGGGAAAAGAGTAAAGACCCTAACATTTTAATAAGATGATTTTATTTATTTATCTATTTATTTTCCCTCCAGTGATTCAGTCTGTTGCACAGCCCCCATAATTAACTATACTGGCATAACTATGAGACAAGGGATATCACTGTAGAGAGCAGTGGTAGCCAGGATTAATAAGGAGATTTATTAACCTAGTTTAGTATGCTGGAGATGGTGGAATAAAAAGGAATAAAACTAAACGGTGTACCTATGCTTAGGATCAGTGTGGGATTTGCAAGCCTTCAAGTTCAACATAGACAGTGTAGAAGGTGAAGAAAAGGATGATTAGATATAGAGGAGGCAAAGGGTAAGTGGGATGTAATGAATCACGGACTAAGCAGAGCTAGATGGTTACAAAGCCAGGCTAACCTGATAGATTTTTTGATAAGCAAATGTTTTATCTTGAGAAAGAATATATAGTAGGTTTGGCTTATCTGGACTTCTGATAAACAAAAATACCTGAGGTGGCATTATTAGGGAAAATGCTAGCTAAAGGAACAGAGATGGCTAGGTAGGCAGTTGTAAGCAGGATATGGAGTTGACTCCCGAGGAATGTCTCTGCATGTAGGGTTAAAAAGGAAAGCAAAAGGCTGGTGAGATATTACTGCTGGAGCTCCAGAAGGGTTTGTCTTTGCACTGATCTTGGTTAATACTTTTGTTAGTAACCTTTGCAGAAATATCAGCAAACTTCACCTGTCAGTTCCTAATGACATGTCTAATGTCATCTAAAATACTGGTAGCTTCAGCAGGACTGGGAAGCTTACCTGGGTACCTTGGTGGGGGCAGACAGGAGGGGAAGAGAGAGGGGAAAGGCTAAATATTGAGGGAAGGAGGTGGAGAAAAAGAGAAACACTGTAATGAGTCATGATTTAGGAAAGTACAGTAATACGAATCTGATTAAGAGAAGAGAGCAAGAGACTGAGACTAGACCTCTTACTTTTGTCATTTGCTCCACTACCTGGAGACTTCTGATCATGGCTGTTGAATCCATTTGACTGGAATGGAGCTCAGGAAGGATGGAGCATTTCAAGAGAGTAATCTTTACCTGCCCACACTAATTCCTTAACTTCAACCCTACTTGATAGCTGCCTACGTGATATTTAATTACTGTAAATTATAGCTTCAAAAAGTAGTACATAATTTCTTTTGTTCCAAAATATCTGGTAACCTGATGGGTAGACGCGTGCAGAGTGAAAGACATGATTTCATACTCCCTTATGCTGAGTTCAGGTTTCACTGTTTCTAGGCAAATAGCTTATATGTTAAGTTACTGTGTCAAGTTGTAACTGATGCTGCCCCTGCTCCCTAATGCCCTTATTTTTTAAGGGAAAGTCTTGTATTCCTTCAGGTTCCCGATTTTTCTTAAAAAAAAGTCTGTCTGACTAGCCTGGACCTGAAGGAGAAGGGACTACTAGCTGGGGAGAACTGGATGCTTAACTGCAAGGTTTCAACAGCAGCACCAGAAGTGCCTTTTGAGTCTGTTTTCAGCCTGTTGTGTGCAATGCCTCTTCACTTACCCCACGGACCCTGTGCACCTCCTGCCTGACAGCTGTGGGGCTCTGTGGTTCTTCCTATCCAAGCAATGCAAGGAAGAAATGAGGATGCCAAGTCCCTTTTGGTACTCAGGCACATCATCTAATGATCATGCACGAGGCTGTCAGATGGGACAGCATCTCCCTCTCTGAGATCTCGGTATCACAAGCTGCTCCAAGTAATCCCTCTCTCGCTCGACAGAGCTGTGCGACGTGCTGGATGTGATGGCTTGCCTGCAGCTAGTTTCAACTGACTGCAGCAGGCTTCAGGGGGAAGCTGGAGATGAAGATTGCATGGCTAGGCACCTGACCTCTTCATTTCCCAGGTTTCCTAAAGCTGAGTTTTGGATGGGGAAGCAGGGAAAAAAAAATGCGTGTTCTGAATATGTGTAAGATAGCACTGGCTACTTTAACTCTGCTTCAGTGAGACTTCTGTACTTACAGCACATATACAAGAGTGTGATGGTATTTCCATTTGGTATTTATTAATGAAAGCACTGGAGGCCAGTATGCAAATTCTTTCCACAAAAATCTTGTCTGAGAATCTCCATCAAGGGCAGGTTTGTTTCTCATGTATGTAAATACAGAATTTTGACAGAATTTGAAATCTGCAGTCCCTTTTCTCAGATGTTTTGCTTGTTGTCTAACACAATATCAATAATTAACAGTAAAGTAGTCACAATGAGAAACAGTGCTATGAATATTAAATTAGTTGTTTTATTTTTAAACTGTCTGCATGAGAAGTTACCTGTGCTATTTCTGGGTGGAATTTCACCCAGTACTTCCTGTCCCTTAGATGAACAGTAATTAAATATTTCTTTTTTTGATCATGAGATTTTGGAGGCAGACCTAAAACACAGAGGACAAAACATTTTATACCAGGAACAAAGAGCGGTGTGAAGAGGGCTGGAGACCTGCAGTCAGGTGGTTGGCTCTCCGATGTGGAAGCTGGCCAAATTTCCCTGGTGGCCTGGCCTTTCTGCCACAGTTCCATGTCAACTACAGAGCCCAACAAGTGTCAAGATGAATTCAAATAGCAGAATTGATTGCTGGGCATGATTTATGCCTGTCTGCCTCTCCTCAGGGGGGGAAGGTTTGTTTAAATTTTGTCGTGCCACATTGAACTGGCTTCAGACATTTCTCAATTTAATGGAGTTCTCTGATTTTCAGCTGCAGTTCTGTTCTGCAGTAACTTTATGCTGTGACATTTTACTTTGTTAGCTTGTAATGCCAGCTTAGAATGGAAGTTTAAAGGAACGTGGCTTTCTTAAAGAATATATATATCAGTTGTAACATGAAAGCTGCTCTCAGGTCCTGCATGATGTGGGTTTTGAAGTGGGAGTCTGTTTGATTTTGAATTTAAAGGGGAAAACATGCTTTTTTACAATTGAGCCTTTCTAAAACATAACCTCTTCTACAAATAAGCTGAGAACAAACCCTTGAATCTAGATAGATCTGAGGTATAAGAGCATCCAGAATAAGGACTTGGTTGAAATTTGCACATGGATGCTGTATATCCATCCAGCTGCAGGCTACGATGCTCCTTCCTGCCAGCACCCTGTTCTTCAATGTACAAACAAAGCTTCTACAAGCAGTGGCATTACAACATCACGTTTTGGTTTCTGTGAGTAGAAATTTTATATTTTATCACATTTCTTGCCGCCCACTGAAGAAGGATACTGAAGTTGGTATGAATAAGTACTAGAAGGCAGAAGTTATATTAAGATGGTAAATATGCTATCCTAAAATCTGCCTGGAGACTTCATTAGGTAGTTCAGCTGAGAAATGTTACCTTTCACTGTTGTTGATTTGGGTGAAATGATGTCATTGGTTCAGGAACTTTGGTTTTACAAACACAATACGGTATTTAAAGCTTGTTGAAAGCATTTCTAGATAGCTAGAAGCAGAGTAAAGTAGCCAGTGCTATCTTACACACATACAGAGTTTATATCCGCTTTTATAAAATCATCCTTTATATATAATTTGTATACTGCCATACTACCAGCTGAAGTTTAAGTGCACCTAAGACTTCTCTTCTGATATATAACATAAAAAATAAAGAGCCATATATCCTTCTTACACTTTATTTTATGAAATGCCGTATGTACACCACTTTTGAAAAAGACTTTATTCCTGAGAACAAAGCAAAAATGAACATTGTCCTTGTCTTGAGACCCCACAGCATGCCATGGTTAAAATATTTTAATTGTCTAGGCCATAAACTTTATTTTCAAGCATGCCTATTTTAATTCATGTCCCCTTGTAATTTGTTGTCTAAATTCTCAGCACAGATGTATGATCATTATTTTTACTGCAGCAATGCACTAGAATGCTCTGCATGGTCTGGGGCTCTGTAGTGCTTGATGTTATATAACCAGAAACACACAGTCCTTGCACCTAGGTGATTTTATCTAAATAGATAGGTACAAGAGGTGTAAGATGTGGGCTCCAGTGGTTTTTCAGTATTTTATATTGTTCTTGCTGCTTCTACAAAAGATAATCAAAGGCCTGTTAAAGGATAACTGTGTTGCTCAGAACGGAAGGCATTACTCTGTTCCTGATGTTAAGAGGTCTTTTCTGCTCTGTATGCTAAGCTCTCCCATCTGATGTCAGCGCACAGCAATTGAAAGCAGCAAGAATTGCACACATGCATCCAAAGGCCAGGTTTTCCTCTGAATAGCTAACATGGAAATTCTTCTAAATCTTCTTAGATTTCAGTAATATTTGTAGTCTTGTGCAGCGATGGTACAGATCTGATCCATGCAGCATATTCAGTAGTCAGCTGTCTGCACAGCCTTGTCTGTCAGCCATGTGTAAGCTCCCCGACACATTTTTCAGCCACTTGGACTTTAACTGTCTCAGTGCACCTTGGAGAGCTGGCCTGCAGCTGGAACAGCAGCTCTAACACAGTGCTGCTGTATGCCCAGGACTGCCTGGAAAAAGGAGAGTGATGAGTTTTGTTTGAACTTCCTCAGTTAATACCCATTGCAGATGTTTGGACAGCTTTTTGCAGAAATGATCCAGCCTCATTGTCTCCTGAATTCCATATGGAGTGTATTACACATAGGCTTACCACAGAAGAAGGCTCTCCTTGCAAGTGTTAAGCACTGAAGTCTTACAGGAGTGGCTGCTGCTGCTAGTGCTGCAGAGTCCAAATGCAAGGCAATAAAGGAAATCAAAGGAGCAAAGAGAAAGATAAGGGAGGAAAGCCAAAGAGGAAAATGGAATAAAACAGAGAAAGGAAATGATAAGAGAAGATAGAGATATGGGGAGAGACACTCCAGAAAGAAGAACAGACATAGAAACACTAGGACAGAAATAGCACCTGTAATTGATTTTAAGCCAGGAAGGAGCTGCAACTCTTTGTAGTGAAGCCACATACACAGCTGTGGTGCTGTATAAATAAGATAGAATTAGGCTGGTCCTCACATTAACATCACTTACTGTTTTTCCTGCAAACAAGAAATATGGAAATTGAACTTCAGAGATTAAAAATTGAAGCTATCTCTGTGATAGTGCTGTAAGCCATCACTTGGTAGAAAAGTAAAACAATCCTATGTGGCAAATAATATTTAATGGAATATCAGAGTAGAACAAAGAGAAGCGAAATGGAAGAGACAGACACAAGTATGTTATATTAAGATATCTCTCTACATATGAATCCATATGCTTTTTTTTATTTATTTTCATTAGTGTGTAACTAAATATATACAAGGATGCTGTAGTTAATATTACCTGCTCTCTTGGTGTTCAAATAAAAGTAGCTGCCAAGCTTTCCTAAGAGCTGCTGGGAACTTTCTGGCACAAAAACACCCAAATGAGTTTTGAGTGGCAGGTAAGGCCCTGTTACTGGCTTTGTTTTGTCAGATGAAGAGCTCTTCTGAGGTCACATTTTCTTCTTTTTTGAAAAAGAGATCAAGGAAGTTGCTGCATGCTGTGTTCCAGAAGCAGGATGAAATTAAACATTGTAGTAATCTATTGCTGTGTCAGACCTTGTTGCTAAGCCACTGTAAATGTGTGAGCTTGTGAAAAGTATTTTTAAAACATTTAGTCCTGTAAAAAGTTGGAAGGAATTTGTGCAAGTACCATTATGCCAGAAAAAATCACCAATATGCTGTTTCTGGAGTAAAGCCATGCAAACAAATGGAGAACAACAGTGTCAAATTAGTGTCGAGGCAGTGTGAGGGAAGAATGGAAAAATGACTGAGAGGAACCCTTGGAGTTTTATTCCAAGGGAGGAGGAGCCTGTTCTATTCCTTCAAAATGACAATTAAAACAGATAAACAGTAAGAAACGCATGTTAAAATAGAGCAAGTCTGTTGCATGTTCATTAAAGAAAGGCAAACGCAGATGCTGGGGGGAGAGCTCTGCTCTCAGCACTTCACGTGGTTAGAGCCCTAGCAGGACGCGGGGTTTGGTTAGCCTTGGGGCAGCACCCAGGGACTGGCCAGGGTCTCCCTCAGGGAGGAGGCCAGGCTCAACGCTGTGATGCTGGCTTTATTGTCGCTGCTTTTTTGTGCATCGCGAAATGCTGGAACGTGGAGCATCCTCTTGGCCAAGGCAAAAACCCTGCTTACCAGCTGGGCTGGAGGCAGCGTGCTGTCAGCTGCTCATCACTGCTGCTTTTAAGAGAAAGGCCAGTGTGCTGGTGCTTGCTGGTGGATGTGTGGGCAGGAAACATGCTCCCTGGCTGGGGTGAGGATTGCCAAGTGCCAGGGATGCCACAGTTGGGAGCAGCACCCTAAGACCCAGCCAGCTGTACAGGCTGCCACCGCCGTCTGTCCTGGTCCTGCACAGCTGGAGCGGGTGGGAGTTAGTCCTTGGCCAGGGAGAGCTAGAGCTCTCGCTGTGCTACCTTAAATTGAATTTAAAAATAAAAAAATAAAATCTGCCTTATGCTTAACTGCAACCCTTAAATGGGGAATTTTAATAATGTGCCAACAGCAGCAGTTTGGAGTATCTTATGGAGGAAAAGGTCACTGTGCCCATAAGTTATCCTAGCATTTGATCAGTGGACTCTTTTCCAAAGACTTTAAGTCTCATTATTCACTGCTTATAAAGTCACTTGAGATATAAAAAGTCTTTTTATAGTAATGAAAGAACTCCCACAATTAGCCAGAAGGCAGCCATCTATCTTTTTAAACTCCTCGGTTCAGAGGAGACCAGGAGTTTCAGGCGTCTGAACGTGGATGAATTGTTATGACAGTGATAAGTGTAACATTCGTGTAGGGATGCCAGCCTTGGCTGAGTTCATGGAGGGTTGGGGATTCTTTTTAAAGGTGAAAGAAAGACTTTTCTTTTTAATGAAATGTAGGATGTAATTCCCTGAAAGGAGAAAAGTAACTACATGCTGTTTACATACTCCTGAAATCTGCCATTCAGCCTCTTCCATTATTCTTGGGGAATTGCAGATGATTAAAGAATATTGTTAATTTGATCTCCTAAAACTTGAATAGCAGCTACCTTTTGAAGTGCCTGTTCTCTGAGAAAAATACATAACCCTAGAACAGAAATTGGAGAGTGAGCTTGTGGAAGAGCAGAGACACTTGAAAGTTCACAGGAGAATACAGCATTCAGTGCAGAGGCTTGGAGATAAAAATGATTTGTTCTGAGCATGCACACTGGCCTTTGATTGTATTTTTCCCTACCATCAAAGGGCTGGTGTATGTGGTAGATCTAGTGAGAGATTTATCTAATATCCTATCCACAAATAGAAGTTTGCAATGATTAATGTAATAAATGATGGTCTAATTGTATCGAGGAGTAACTTAACATATTTTATGCATGCCACAGCTAGTTTAGTCTTTATTGCCCTCAGGCAAAATCGTAATATCATCAGAAAAACTGTTTGTCAATATTAAAAGCAATTTGCATAGTAAATACACTCCAGCCTTGTTACATCACCATCTGGGTTAGCCGAGCATTTGGAGTAGTATTGGGAGGTGCTGGTGAAGGCAGACTCGCAAGTGCTCTGACTGTCCAGCTGTCAACATGATCTGATGACCAGAGATGGTGCTTCCAGCCTGCTGGAAGGGGACAGGGTCAATGACAAGGCAGAGGGAGAAAAGTTTAGGAAAGGAAAGAGGAATTCAGAAGGCATGAGAAAAATTAAACCCTGGGAACAAAACAAAGGTCTGCAGTGAAAGGGTGGGGTGTGAATAGAAGAAAGCCTGAAAGAGAAGGGAAGTGTGAGAGATTAGAGGCAGCACAGCAAGGGAATTGAACTAATAACAGCTGGAAGAGGGGCAAGAAAGATGTCCATAGCAAGTAGTAACACCTCTACTGGGCATATTGAGGGAGTCAGAGAGAGAGAATAATGGCTGCTCACAAATTCATGTCTACCAGCGCTGGTCTCAGAGCAGCTCACTATGAAACTAATGCAACGATTCTTAAATTTAATTTGGCATTTCCATTTCACTCACAAACCAAGAGAAATGCAGATAATAGTCTGCTTGCTCTTTCAAAGCTCAAGTGAACCTTTCCTGAGCTATTGCTGTGTTCAGCACTAAAGGAGTTGAAAGAATCTTTGTGACATTTGTGTTGCTCTAACACCCAGTGAGGAGATAGAATATTCTTATTCCAGTTGCACGGACTGCCAAGCATCGTGTTATGAAGTACAGGAACTGAGATCACATTTTGGACACAGTTTAGAGCTGTTAACTCAGCAGAGCATTGAATCTTGTTGGAGTGGTCGTAGTTATCCTGGTGGTGCAAATGCAGCATTGTAGCATCCAAGTGTTTTTCTTGAAATATGTCTCAAGGTGAGGGCCCAGATCCACGAAGAGACTTCAGGCATGGAAATGTTGAGTGTCTCTTCTTGGCTGTCATCTCCTAGGGTGGATATTTTGCCTGATTTTCTACACACTGTCAGAGGACAGTTAGGTGCTCGTCAACAGTTATGGTCATGGTCATGCTTAACCCAGCCAGCTGGAAGCAGACTATAGGCACATACATGTATATAAAGCACCATCATTTCCTTATGCTCAGTAGTTTAAATGCAAGTAGGCATTCAATAAATTTATGATTCAGAGCCTCCAACTTCTTCATAAAAGAGGAGATGGAGAGGGAAAGGGCTTCTGTGATTTAGTTGCTACTGGTGGATTTGACTTTTCACTCACAAAAGGGATTGTGCACCCAAAGTTTTGGGGGACACTTGTTGCAGTTGAGCTTTGGTTTAGTTAGTGGTGACTGGGTAGAGAAAGTAAAATCACAGAGAAAGAGATTTTGAACTAGTTTGTATTTGATAGAGAGGCAAAATAGCTCAAGCACTTTTGTGTTGCTTACCTTGCTCTCTAATTTGCTCTGTTTCACTGCAGCTGTGATGGGAGCTTTTTCTCCATTCCCAGCACATCTACCTGAGGCATTGTTTGCAATCCAGTTTAAAAGTCTCTTGAATTTCCTAGCATTGCTCGTTATCCAACATTTTCAGGCAGTGTCCAGCTCTTTGCTGGGGTCTTTTGGGGATGTGTCATGTTCTTCACAGAGAGGAGTTGCAGCTGTCAGACCTGCCCACAGGTCACAGTGGACAATTCTGACAAAGTGAAGCACAGTCTTGAGGTCAGTTAAAAGAAGGGTGTTTCTTTATGACAGCTACTGTTTAGATAATCAAAACTGCTGAGAAGTCCTTGGGAAGTGTCTCTCTAGAAAGAAGCTTTATATGGTGGAAAAAAAAGCATATTTATGTGTTTTTTTTTTTTTTTTTTTTCCCCAACTTCTTGTAGCATTTATGTTTTCTTGCTTAGGTTAAAGCTTAGCCACAGGCTTTTCAGCCAAAGTAGTTAGCTGCTAAATATTAGGAAATTGAAGTGGTGCTGGTTACACACAGGGAAATGCACAGAAGGCTGCAGTAATCTGTTTTGTTTTGTTTTGTTTTGTTTCAGTATTGTTGAACTAGCTACACAAACTAGCTAATATAACAAGCATAAGCTGTACAGGTAATAGAAAAGTAGTTGTTATTGTAAGCCTTTGGTTCAACCTGAGGAAAGCAGCCAAAGCCTGCATGTTCAGCAACTTATACAGCTTTTAGAAGGGCTGATAAGGTTTGGCGATCAGGGCAACAAAGGATCAAATGGGAAGAAGCATCACTTAACTCATCTGGCTAAGGAAGAGGAAATGTCATTAACCAGCATAATAAAAGTTGTCCCTTTACTGAACTTGCCTGAACCCTGACTAAGATAGTGGTGTTGGGTAATGGCTGAATTTGATACCTTTCAGATTAACTTGCCCAAGAAATTCAGCTTAGTGCTGAGCTGTAACCTAAAAGGTCAGTGTGTCAAATGCCATTTCTTTAGATGAACTATCACATTTGTGTTAGTAGAAGAGTTGCAGTGTCCTCTCCAACACATGTGTCACTGGCAGGTCACAAGTTCTGTGCCCCCCATCCTGCTCAGAAAGCCTCATGCCTGGCAGTCTTCATCACTGGTAGTTTTCTTAAATGGCTGTATGTCCCCAAACCTTTATGTTTGAGAAGAAGGTAGTATTGTTTGTTCTTTTTCTTTGGGTTGTCCTTGTAGTTAGGGAGGGCTAAAATTCTTGTCCTAAAAAAAGGACTGATCAAAGTAAGACTCGGTATTCAGTCCTTTTTGCCAGTTTTCCATCCAAGGATGCACTCCAGGTTGTGGTTGCCTGGATGTATATTAGGGGCAGAAATTGGAGGTGAAGAGACTGCTGTGATGAGAGCAGATTTAGCACCTGTCAGGTCAGAGGCATCTTTTGCATGAGTGTTGAAATCTCCCAGGACAGTGAGCCTTGTGAACTCCATCATCATGTCAGACAACATCTCTGTCATGTCTCCAGGAAACCCTTGTGGCTGGATGTCTCTGGTCTAGCAAAATGCTCAGGTTATTCTTCCCTTTGCCCTTACTGATTAAACAGGAGGTCTCCAAGGATTTACTTCAGCAGAGCCAATCTTAAATTTTAAGTTGCATATGCCAGGTATTTGCTGAGAGGTGGAGGTTATCTCATGAGTTGCTAATGTGACACCTTTTGTGATGGTTGCATTCATGTGATTACACATCTTTTTGTCTTTTTTTCCTTTCTCTTTTTTCTTTTTCCTTTTCATAGATAGTATGATGAAAATAAAGGCTATAGGAAACATCTTCAGTATTCTGACTCGATTCAAAAATTCTGGCCAGCATTAATAGGAATAACCAACATCTGTAATCAGCAGGAAAGTGTTTAAAGACAAGGGTATTTTGTTTCTCAACCACACGCACTTAAATCCTGGAAACAGTCTTCATTGAAGGACTGATATTATTTTTTTAGAACACAAAGTGCAAGAATAATCTAACAGCCATCTGCTTACGTTTTTTATAGTCAGTGTTTTGTTATTTAGTCTTGTTCCTCCTTCATTCTCTGCTGTCCACCTCTGCATGTCTGGGGAACTAGACATGTTCAGTTCTATGTACAGTAGTGCTGGCATTAGAAATGGCTGTTGGCCAATGTCAGTTGATTTGTGCATGAAAAACAAAGGCTGTTTGCTTGTTTATTTTCTGATGCTGATGAAGTTTTGCATGTGGTTGGATTTAGAGCAAGGGGATGGCCAGGATCCAGCCAGTGGCCACCAGTCACTCAAGGGAAGATGTTGACAAGTGGCCCAGGCTTTGCAGTGTGTCCAAAAGGGGGGAGAGTGTTCATTAAACAGAATTTTAATCAAACAGGGCAGGAGGATGGTTTACATGAGGAAAGATATATTCTTTACTTAACATTCACAACTTGCTTGTGGATTAATTAGCCCATCTGCTACTACAAATGTATTCCCATGTCTTTGTGTTGACTGTTAAAAGTGACTGATTTCTCTATCCACTTAAAATAGTACCCTGGATTCCACTGAAAGTAACCTTTCCGAGGCAAGGAATTTATTTAATCATCCACTAAGAACCTGTAAGTGGCTTGCTGTAAATAAGTGCTCAGCTGTCTACAGCTCCCAGGGTAACTATATGTGAGTGCTAAGTTGGGGGATGATGCAGGAGGCAGAAAAACCTTAAAGAAGCTAAATGAAGAGAGCTTCCAACCCCATCTGTAGTATTGGCTTTGGGTTTTAAAATAAATTCTCTCTTCCCAGCCCCAAGTGGGCAGGACAGCTGCCAGCATCAAGTAATTCAGCTATAGATTTTCTTCTGAGGAAGACAGCGTTCATAAATTAGGTGACCTTTATGCAGATCGACAAAGTGTGTTGATGAACTTCAAGTGACAATTTAAACAAGTATTGGCTGTCTGAAGTGCTTGTATTTCATAAGAAACCAACATAAAGGATGGAATGCTTTTAAAGTCTTTAAATTAAACAGGCACTTAAATGAAAATAGAGGTCATACGTGGCCAGGATAAATGAAAATGTGCATCTTTTGTGATTTTTCACACTCATGTGGTTTTAAAATATTATTATTCTTTAGAAATAGAATTTGCATGTAAATAGCATTGTTGTGAATTTATGTCATTTTCCTCATGGTATTGGATAAGTATTGACTGATGTCAATAAACAGAGCTTCTGGTATTCCAAAATAATCTAATATATATTTTTTATGCTATCCAAATATCTTTTTGCTTCGCTGATAAGAATCTGTGATAAAACTGTAAGCTTGTGCCAGAAATCACCACATGATTCAGGTGGGATGCAGCAGGATTGTGTGCTTTTTACTTGATAGGAAAAGAAAATGATACACTGCTATGTTGAATGTTTTTTCCGAAATGCTTACTCTTAGGAGAAACACTGTATCTGTTATCAGAAACTTTTAAAAAGTATTAAATGGGTTTTGGGAAACAGGAAAGTAATTTTTATGTTCTTTAAGGCCTTAGAAATGAGAGTTATTCAGAAAGCCTGTAGGACAATCTTTTTACAAAACCTGCCAAAATGTGAAAACTGGAAAATTGTTTCCTTGATAGTATCTAAGTTAGAAGCAAGAATGAGGCAGAGGCTGGAACTGAAGAGTGACTAGAAGACCCAGGCTTGAAGCTTTATCTCTAATTGCCTCTATTAGACATGGCTGAATCTGAACACCCTGGCAGCGTAACTTGTGCTATCAGAGAGGGTTTGCAGAAGCTCACTCCTTGGGGAAATTTCTTTTTCTTGTAGCATAACTTGTTTTTCAACTGTTCTGGCCCTTCCTCTTGTATACGACTGATACTTCTCCATGTAACTTAGTTTTACAAAACCAAAGATTGTAATTTGATGCATGATATTTTGAGAAAGAAAATCTTAACATTTTCTGGATTCAGTCATCAGAGAAACACTACATATGGATCAAATTCAAGTGATTAAGCTAGTTGTTGTTCATATTACTCGATCACAGTCTAGGTTGCAGTGTTTCATACTTCTAGGGCTCCTGGACATTCAGCACAGTGATTTTTGAGCTTTTTTAGGTATAGAAATCTATTCAGGTCATTTCTAACTTGCTCGTCACCACATACAGCGTCAGAGCTAGCTAGAAAGATCAACTGACCTTCACACTGAAGGCCACACTACAGTGTGGTTATTTCACATGTCCTCATGGCCACAGGGACACAGCTTCCTTGGAAACTGCATCACAGGAAAGCTGGTGCTACATTGTTGTTAAGCATGCATTCTAGAAAGGTATTTAGTTGGTATATTAATTATATAATTAATAGTCAACTGTATTATAACCATCCATATGAGTAGACATGCTTACATGTGTTGCCTCAAATGTGACATTTTTAATTGCAAATGCTTCTCCTGGCAAGCTTAAAGCTGCTGAATGTGTCATTTGAGTTTGCTGGCATTGTTCTTTTTTGTATCTTTCATTTTTTTTGAAGAAAGTTCCAAGTATTTCTATAATGAAAGAGTAATGTGACAAAGCAGTTTTGTTTTCAGCAAAAGTCTGTTGCAGTGTTTGTCCCATTTTTCGGGAGGGCTTAGGCTTAGTCCATTAAGCAGAAGATTTAGGGCTTCGCAGTCTATACAACAGAGTAAATTTTGGCATTGACTTGTGGTAGAATCCCATTTCTGACTTGCTGTCAGTGTAGAGATTTACCCAGGGTAAGTACTTTACCCTGGGTAAATTTATAAATTTAAATCAGTCTTTGGTACCCTTAAGATATTCACATATCTAACTAGAAAACCATGCACAGGATCATCTCATTTCTGCAGTAGCTCACAATGGCTAGATGGTGTGCAACAGTCAACACCAGTCCCATGGCTCTGGAAACAGAGCAGAATGGTATTTTATGTGTAACTTTCTGTGATGTTGCACTGCCCCTTAGGGCTTAGATACTGGCTGCTATTGGCGAATTAGCTCTCACATTTTGTAATGGGCCAAAAATTGGTAAGTTTGCCCTAAACACCTGAAATCGTATGAAATCACCAAGTCTTGCAGTTGCCTTTTTTAATACTAAGAGACCTCTCAAGACTTGGAGGAATTTTCTGCTTTGCTTGCAGCAGAAAGAAACCTTGCCACAGTCTTTTAGTTTTGCCAAGCTATGCTGCATTTGCAGAGTAATTTTCTGTTTTATTAGTTGTCTGTTTGTAGCAAATAAATTCTTCAGCTTGTCTGATTTAGATTTCTCTTTTCTTAAAAGAGCAGCAGCTGACTGTGTTAGTTAAATCTTCCTATCTTTGGTCTTAATGACTGTATAATGGCAATAGCAGATAAGTGGCAAAACATTGAAAGTTGGCCTTGTTTCTTTTTAGATATCTGTGACATGTTTATTGACATCTGCATTAATAACAATACTGTGCCAGAAATCCCTTATTACAGTTGCATGCCACAGAAAATGTTGAAACTGAAAATTAAAGGCACCCACCTTTTTTTATTCGTATTTTATGAGGCAAATAAAATAAGATGAGAAAGTTGATTTTAAATGTCCTTTTTAAATGCTCTAGTTTCTTTGCTGTGTTGGGATTCCATTGGGGCAATTAAGGAAGTGCTCAAACCATTTCTAATTTCTAGCATAGATTAAAGAATTTCTTTCTCCTTCCAGCCTTATCTCACCTCTTTCATGAATACCAAAATAAAGTTCAGTCAATGTCAGCACATAGCTTGATAACACTACACAAATTATTCCCCCGATATTTTACACCCATGTTTTTATGCTGCCTTTTCTCTTGTGCTTACTCTTTGGTATATTTTTCTGGTTTTCTCTAGGTCAATGGGAAGGACCTCTCCAAGGCCACTCATGAAGAGGCAGTGGAAGCTTTTCGCAATGCCAAGGAGCCAATTGTAGTTCAAGTTTTACGACGAGCTCCAATTAGCAAAGCTCAAGGTAGCTCTCAGGATGTACATCTTGTGGATGCCTGCACTCAGACTGACATCACTTTTGAGCACATTATGGCTCTGGCCAAACTAAGGCCTTCCACACCGCCAGTTCCTGATATCTGCCCTTTTCTACTTTCAGACAGGTATGGCATATATTCTCCTATTGTTTTCTAGTGAGATTGAGGCATTGCAATGGCAGGTTTGTAGCCTTCTCTTGAAAAGGTCTCAGGAACACTTTAAATGAATTATAAATGTTGTAGCAGTTATAACTGCTATGCTGTTCAGGCTTCGATGACAATCTTCATTAACTCTACTCAAGGATTAGACAACAAGAAGGAATATTGTTCTTGCTTACTTTGTGCTTATGCACAAAGTTCATCTAAAGCTAAGCCCTTATCAAGAAGAAAAACACTTCTGTGTTGCAAAGTACCAAAAAGGCTTCTAAAGCCTAGAAAGAGCTGTCTTGTTGCTTTCTGTTCTTCCAAATTTCTTGCAAAACTCATGGAAAAATTATTTTATTTAATTTAACGGTCCCCTTATTAAGGCAAAACAATTCCAAAAATATGGAGATGAAAGTATAATGTCACCTTTCATATGTCAAATAATGTGAATTAAGTTATCCCTTGGTTGAATTAATTTTCTCTGAAATGGAACTGAATACAAATATTGGCAAAAAATACAAAAAAAAAATAGGGATTAGGTCCTCCCTTAATGGACTGTTACTCCCTTTTTACTCATGAGTATTGTCATCTAGTGGTTGACCCTTAGTCTCTGTCTGTGGCCAGCAAAACTATGAAAGCCCTGAAGCTTTCCAACTGACTTCCCGGCATGCTGTACATCTCTGCAGAAATGATGCAGAGAACATACCACTTTTGACCTTGATGTAACTCTGTTTTTAGAAGTTCTAGGTAAGCTGCGTAGATGACCATATCAGAGAGAGAGAACCTGCTGGATAGATCCTACTATTTAATTCTAAACAGCTGAACATGTATGTTTTTGAGTTGTTACGGTACTACTAAACTGTGTGCTACTGTGATTGAAGTTCCCATACTCTCAGCATGGGGAAGAGTTTCCTACTTTGGTTTGAGGTAGATCCACAATGGGTGTTGCATGGTTAAGACCTAAGGAGTCTGAAGAGCTAAGGCCACCTTGGGTCTGCAACTGTACCTAAGTGCATGTCATAAAGACCTCATTATTTGTGCCCCAAGACTTTGTAACCATGCAATTTAATAACATTTTACAGTGTGTAGTTATTCAAATGCACTTCACCACCCTGTTATCCCTTTAACAAAAGAGGATAATGCAACTTGTGTAATGCAAGCACTTGAACAATTTGCCAGCCTGGTGTGGGTTGTAGATTGAGGATGTTCATGTGTTTGTAACAAGTTAATTGGTAAGCTGCCACTGGCCATGATGCAGCATATGAATGTGGAGTTAGGTAGATTTATGAGCATAAGGAATTCCAAATAGTCATAATTAAGTAGTTTGGCCCCAAACAGACCTTTTTACATAATCACCCTGTATAAATCTGACAAAAGATGAATCCAGCAAAATGAACTAAGAATTTGAGCTTTTGAAAACAGCCCTTTCTACATCCTAATGCTGTTTTATTCATGCTCTCAGGCCCTCCAGAATAATATTCCAAAGATAAAACTACAGAAAGGGTTTGTGTATGTGTTTTTAATATTTATTTATTTATTTAATTGTTTCATATACTTTTGTTTTACTGCTTTGTTCCACATAGCTGCCATTCTCTTCACCCAGCGGAGCATGAATTTTACGAAGGTAATGAGTATCTTTCCAGCCTGCCTGCTGATGCAGATAGAACAGAGGACTTTGAGTATGAGGTAAGACCACTGGCACACTGCAGCCTCTCTGTTACTACAGATATGGTACTTGCACAGATAGGATCAGGTTCTTGTGCAAAATAAAGGAAAAAAAAAAAAAAAGAGAGAGAGAGAGAGAATGGGAATACTCTGCCAAAGAGTGTTCAAACAGTGTTCTTTTCTATACCTGTGTAACGTCACAAGCTTTGGGTTAGGTTATGCATGTGAAATGTGAAAGTGGAATCTTGCACTGGTTGTCTTCGTACAAGTTCAGGATACTTATTCTCTCTTTGTTCAGTGGAGACAGTAAATCTGCTACTTTCTTTTTGAAGTTATGACACTTTAAGGAAAACCTTTCCAAAATTAAAAATGGTAACTGGAAGCTTAATTGTCATCTTTTTTTTTTTTTTTTTTCCCCTTCAAATTTTAAGAATTAATTGGCCTTTTTTCTTATGCCTTAGGGATAAGTCTTACAGATACTTGGATGCATACTTGAGTGTTTGTAAGATCAGGCTACATCTCTGAAAATGAATATAATTTCTGTTACTTGCTCTTTCCTATTTGACATTGTAAGTGTTGCAATTAGAAGAAATTGTGCTCTGTACTGCAAATATCCCTTTGCTGTTAATGCATTGTATTCTCTAGTGATGAGGCTGGATGTCTTTCTGAATCGCTGGAAAAAATTGTGTAGCTTCCCAAAATGATAACATTTGATTGGTGTTGTTGCTCTTCGTTAGATTTTCATTTCAATATCTAAATAGTGTTTGTGTCTGCCAGTCATTAGATTTTTGTCTTTTCTACTGTTATGTAGCAACAAAATATTTGTAGGGGCAGGCATAAGAAGCAGATGGCTCTTTTTAATATTAAACAGTTCTGAGTCTTTGCATAAGTTCAAGTTACTGTATTTTAAATAAGAGTGATTATAAATAATTAAACATCTTTAATACAAGATTTAAAATATCCTATCTTTCTGTTTGCTGTACCTTAAGAAACATTTTTAAAGGTTTCACATAACTGCTTGACATTTGGAAATGAAATGAATGGCAAAAGCTTTGGCAAATATGCTGTGTGTTCACTTTTATCTTGTCTTTAGCAGCTAAGATGCTCTATTGCAAGTTCAGCCCATTGTTCTTTTCTTCTAGCAGCCTGGGGAATCTGAAGTTCTTCCCCCAGGAAATAGAAAAATCAAATAACATCTACTTAGTGAATCTCAATCAGAACAAGCAAACTTTTATTTGAACTCCTCAAAAAATCATTGCTAGGGATTAGTGAAATCATTATTTCTTCCCAGTTGGTTTTTGATGTGATATCTCACAGTACAAGAGTATCAGGGCTTAGGTTCTGCTTTGACTCCCCAGGTGTAATGCAATATTAAATTTCCCTATCAAGTGTGTTTGTTTACAGTGCTTCTTTCTTACCTGTAATAGAAACTTTTTTTTTTAGAAAAAATAGAAACTATTTTTTTTAATAGTGATATTTAAGTAAATTAGTAATGGAAACATCTAGAAAGAATACATTAAAAATGGTAGTTAGTTGAAAATATTTTTCATCATTTAATCAGAGTATCGGTGACATTAAAATGCTAACAGATTTCAAATCTATATAGGGCCTACCTAGTGGAATCAGGTCCTCTTTATGACTGTTATTAATCACTAATAATAGTTGGCATAAGTATTATGACAGTGGCAAATGCTTGGGCAGGTTCTCAGTTGCCTGTAATTGCTACTAATCACACCATCATAGTCATTAATTTGCTATCAGTTGTGATTCAGTTGCCCGAAGCAAACTCACTGAGTGATTGAAATAGCATTTCATATGAAATTCAAATAGGAAAGGAACTGTATGGCTTCCTTTGAAGAGGAGCCTATTCTACTAAATATGTAAGTTTTGAAGGGGAAACATCATGGAGCCTTTTACTAGAAGAGCTCTAAATGTGAAAAGCTTTCCCAAAATTTAAGCCTGTGTGGTAATATTATGATTTAAGTCACTCATTGGTTGTATTAACTGTCATTTAAGTTAATAACATTTAAGTAAGAAGTTAGTAAACTCCCCTGTTGTAACCAGATAACATTAACATTATTCCAGATAGCTGGATCATTGATCCATGAAAGATATATATTATCTCTCTTCGAAACCAAGTCTCATAAAGGACAGAGTCAAAAGGGATTTATTATCTGCGCTGGTGGATTTGGAGGAGAAGCAGTAGGACAGTCAGCAGAGCAGAGGCAATGGTTCGGTGCTGTCAAGGTCTCCACAACAATATTGGCTTAGGTGTACACTCCTGTGGCCACTCAATCCACCCTGTCTTCTGACTCCTTGGTTATGTATTGTTATCACCACCACCATTACTTGATTGTGAAACAGGTGTTAGAAGCGATCCAACCTTTTTAAAAATATATCCTTTTTTTACAGGGATTTTAACCTAGCCCTGCTGCCTGATCTGATTTCCAGCATGGCTTCACAAACTACTGTGTTGTCAAAACTGAATGGTGTGCATAGCAGAATCAGGGGGGGAAAAATGGTCAAGTGTTTAGGAAGACAAGTTTTAAAACCAGCACAGGGCACCCTGTGGGCTGCAGGCAGGATGGAAGAACCTACTCTATTTCCCACCATTTGATTTCTCCTGTGCTTAGAGGATGGAGTTTTCCTATAATTACTGTGATTTCTGTAGAGCTAGAATTGTATCGTTTCTCTCTTAATTTTGTCATTTTTTCCTTTGTAAGAGATTTCTGTTGTGAACATCAGCTAATTCCATACAGCAAAAAACTACCTGGTGTTAGGACTGTGTTTAGTGTTGCTTTTGCTAAAAGGATACAGGTAAGCAGTTCACAGGTCCCCATGGCAAACCAAAGAATTTTAAAAATTAATTTTAAAGCTAAACCTAGAGATTTCAGAAAAGCTTTGAAACAAGATAGGGAGCAGAAAGAGAACTAGAACAATGCCCAATAATTTCCCAGAAATGTTATTTTAGGTAAAGAATGCATCAGTTTTGAGATAACAAATGCAAAGTGCTAAGCCAAAGTAGGAAGAACTGAGATGACTAGCAACGGAGATGATTTAACAAGAATATTTTCCAAGAAAGGGAGTGTCCTGAAAATCTTTGATCAACTTGGAACTTGCTTATAGATATGTGCTGGAGTTTAAGCACCTGAATTACCACCATAAAAAGGAAACAAGAGGGTCACTGGGGATATGGACTTGTATTTGCCAGTGGATTTGGTAGGATTAGACACTCTTCTACTCCATTTATAAATGAGAAAAACCCAGTAGTTTGTGCTCAGATTGCCACAGCTCAATAAACTCAAGTACAAGCCAATTGTCTTGGAAGGGTGAACTCCCTAGGAGGCTCATTAGGCTCCATTCAGCACCATGCTTTAAAAAAATGGCTGGGATGATGGCAGAGCTGGGGGATTGCTGAGAGCCAGCTCATGTATCTTTAGGTTGCTCGTGCAAAGCTTGTCCTAAAAGGAATGAGAATTGTTGATATGTATTGAGACAGGGGGCAGAGCCAGCATCACTCTGTGTTGGCAGATACAGATCAAAAGATTTGTGTTTCTGGCATAGCCAGATACTTATAAGGGCTTTTAAGATAAAGTAAGAACTGACCGATCTGTAAATGCTCAGTTGGACTTACAGTCAAGATAACTGAAAGAGAGACAAAGATATTCAGGGTCATACCCAGCTCCTCCATGGCTATGAGTTGTGCTGCTGGAATTACATGAGGTGATATTACAGTATGCATCACATTGTCTGCTACCAATAATGCAAAAGGACTAAAACCATCGTAGCACCCAGTAATTGTGTGTCGAACCTATCTCTTAAATTTGTACAGCAGATTTGTCCTTGCAAGAAGAACAGAAGATAGTGGTACTTGAGAGGAGTAAATAAGTTATTGAATATGTGCTTCTTTAATAACATTTCTGAACCTGCTATCAAGGAGAGAGAAGCATCATAGACTTGGTTAGGAACATTACCAGTAATACAAAAATAAAGGGAAAAACAGTTACATGGTGGAACAGTGAAATAAATTAAAAAAAAAAAAAAGTGCTGGACAAAGGAGCATATCACTAATATCTGGTCTAATATCACTATCTAATATCACAGAGTGAATATCACTAATATTCACTCTGAGGAGACTGCCTTTCAAAAAGAGCAAACAGAAACAGAAGAAAATAAAAGAAGTTAGTGTATGTCACTAAACCAACAGACATGCACATGAGATGTGCAGGTAACTTTTTTCCGTGGCAAACTTTTGTAAAATCTTTTGCGTCCAAACAATGAAAGGGTCAGAAGTCCTACCAGGAATGGCATCTATAGTAGAGCACAGTTACATTTTCTTGAGAAAAAGCAATCTGAGAACACCTGTTATTTTGATTCCTCCTATGCCCCAGAAAATAGAACTTCTGGAAACTAGAAAATTGATACGAACGGTGCTTGACTGCATCATCAGTATCTTCTCCTAAGTAGAGCAACCTGTAGTGCTCTAAGGGTTGGTTAATACCTTGTGTCAAAAAGGAATAGTCTTAAGTTCATAGTTTGTAGTTTCAAGGGCCAGATTTTTACTCAGGATAAGGAAATAAATGTGTGTGTCTGCACATTGAATGTAAGCGCTAATTTATGGCTATGCACAGCCGTTCATTTAAATGTGTTGATAAGTATTTGCACTCATAAATCTGCTAACTGTAAATGTAGATTAGCCCTTTATGTATACCACTGGCCTGATCCAAACCCATTGAAATTGCTGAGGTTTCCTATTGACCTAAGCATTTCTGGATCAGATACTGTTGGCTGTTTTAACAAATTACTAAAAATGGAGCTGGCAGAGAGAACAGCTAGAAAATTTGGGGAGTTGCCTATGAGTGAGGTTTTGTATATATCTCTTCTCATCGAAACCAAAAAAACTCCCATAGGGGAGAATTTTATCCTGTTAATTTCTCTTACCATTTCTGAATATCCTATCAGATGCTATGCAGCAGTAAAGCTTTGGTTTGCTATTCCAATAACACTCATAAGTATTATATCTGTATGAAGGAAGGTTGCTATTTCAGGTGCAAGTTTTATTTTCCTTCTTCTGTGACATAACATTTTGGAAGTGGTCAGTTGTATTGGTGTCTTTTCAGAACAAAAGAGGAGTAGTTTTGTTCAGATTAGTAATCTGAGTGATGCTGTTGATCCAGATAAAGTCACTCGAAGGCAAAAATATTTGTGGGGGAGGCCCTCAGTTTTCTAGGTAAGCCCTGCTGAAGCATAGCCACCAGCGCCTTCCTGGAAGGCCTACCCCTGATGTGGTAGGCCAAGAGAGACCTGCCTGCCTTGTGAATTCATATTTAAGGCCTCTCCAACACAGGGATTTTTTAACCAATAAACCAAATGGATCTGTCTATCTCATAAATACATATTTAGGGCCTTTTTAACATGAGGATTACAGAGCTGATAGTCGGTAACAGCTCCCTTCAGAGCTGTGATAGCCTGCAAACTCCCCTTTGCGAACATTACAGGCGCTTGTGGCAATGCAATTGGAGCTCCTGCTTCAATTGCTCACACCTGAATAAACAGTTTTTATGGGAGCAGCATCTGTGCACACACTGCCAGTGCTTCTGGTAGCTAGTCAGGCTCTTTTGTTTTGTTACCTGATGAGTGTTTCTGTATGAAGAAGCTAATCCAAAAGATGCATAAGCAGCAAAATTGAAAACATTTCTGAGATAAGAATTTTCCCAAAATCCCTTACGTGTAGCATGGATTTTCTCTTTACAGCTATAAAGTCATGTTCTTTATTTAATAATATAAAGGGGATAGAGAGAGAGAAAGAAATCCTGTTTTGGTGGGGATCACACAAGGCAAGTTCCAGCCATGTGCAGATACAATGGCAGTGACATGAATGAGCAGAACCACTCTACTACCTTTGTCACTTGCTATCAGATTGTATTTTTTTCTTCTGTATTTTCTGCTGGGATTGGATTCTTTCCTTCTGAGCCTCTTAAAACTTGGGATGAATCAGAAAAGAGCCCTCAGTGAATAAAAGGCAGATTTCAAATTCAGCAACCACCAGATATAATTGAAAAGAGAAGGCTTCAAGAAATACGATGTTATACAGGCAGAATCCTAATAAAGACGTAGGTGTTGCAATGTAGAAGAGCCAAAGTCTTGGATGAGGTTGTGTCTTTCCATTGCAGTCAGAGCTGATTGGTGTGAGAAGGGAAATGTGAAAAGGCTTGCTGGTAAGCATGATGTAGGTTTTAGGTGGCAGAGCAAGTACTGCTTGCTGCATGCCTTCTACTAGTGCTTTCAGGGGGCAAGGACTGAACTAACAAGTCAGAGTGGGCTCAGATAAACTTGGAGTTACTGCCCTACATCTGTTTTCTGACCAGCAGTTTGTTACTGCCTAGAAGTTACTGCCGAATACATGATGCCCCACAGCATACAGACATTATACCAAAATGGTTATTCAGGTATTTTGTGGTAATTTTTAATATTAACTAACACCTCTTAAGGAGCATGGTGAAGGAAATGAACATGCATATGTGTGCCTGTGATCTGGAAAATCACAAAAATACAAAGAAAAATACAGACCATTTTTTAAAGCTAGTAAGTGGAAAGCTTGCAAGGAATTCTTTTATGCCTAGTAAATAGATTATTATAGATGTTTCAGTTGGATCTGTGAAAACACTACAATAGTTAGGGCTTTTTAAAGCATTCCTTGAGATTTTTTCATTTAAACTTAAAAGTAGTTCTGAGCTACTAATACCTAGCTTGTGATCCCTCTGCCTCTCACTGTGGACTATTAAATTGGAAAGGTGACAGTTAAAATGGAGAAATGGCACTGGCATATTTTTTTCTGTAAATCATTGAGTAGTACTGTGTAATAAATAAAATAAGACTCTCTTACAATGCATTTGTCATACTGTAGCACTAGTATTTTTTTCTGGTATTTTCACTGGTATTTTTATTTTTAAAATGCCTGGGGAGTTAAGTCACCATAATCTTCTCATAGCCAATAATAAGTATGGAATTTTTCCCAAACTGTGACTAATTGTACATTGTAAATGAGGAAAATAGTGTTAAAAAAGAAGCATTCCTTTATTACTTTTTTTCTTTTTTTTTTCCACCTGCCTTTTAAGAATTGCAGTCAGTTTTCAAGTATAAATTAATTAGACTTAACATCATTCCATGAGGGTACTTCAGTATTACTATATCCTGCATTGCTACAGGAATTCACAAGCAGGTGAACTAAGGACAGTAGTATTGATTGACTTGCCAAGTCAGTCAGTGACAGAACTGGCAGTAAAACACAAGAGTCTTTACTTCTAATGCTTTTTTTTTTCTTTTTTTCTTTTTTCTTTTTTTTTTTTTTCTTTTTCATTAAATCACTCTTCTTTTTAGTCATATGATCATTTAGATGGAGGAGGATATCAGGGTAGTTTCTGCCATAGTTGTTTGTTAATTTTGAGTATGTTACTGTATCTCATCACAAAAATCTGACATTCAAAGCAGATGAAGTTGCTGTTATCTAACCTCCCATAAGTAATGAATATCCCAATTTAATGGCTTGAATTTTGTCCCCAGCATCATGAGAGAACAGCGTGAAAAAGACACAAAACTGACATGGGCAAATTTATCAAAGTTATTACCATTTCCTGTGTTTTAAAACAAGAGGAAAATATATCAAGTCACTGATATTCATTTTGTTTCATGATTTCATAAAACAAACACAGCATTACTCCTCACTTCACCTGAAAGCTAATAAAAATTCTTCCTTGTTGTCAGGGCTTGTGTTTTCCCTTGAAAATGAAGAAAAGTGAGCTTAGTTCAGCAGCACTTTATTGTTGGGCAACATTACAACATATGGCATGTGTTTTTCACTCAGTGAAGGAAGAAGAAGGTGCTGGCAGTATTTTCATATTTATGGAAATCTGTGGGTTATAAATCTTCTGTTTTGGATAAGTGTTTTGTGTAGACAGTTTTTATAGCATTATACCACATACTTGCATATATGCTTTACAGTGAAAACATTTCTAAGACTTTTATTAATGCTATTTTTCATATTCTTCCTGTTTGAAGGTGTGTGTAGTATGTCTTGGAAACATGGAATCTGGCTATACAGACAAAGGACAGGAGAAAACAATTTCTTTTGTATATTACTTATAATGTCACTCTTTTAAAGCATAGTATCTTAGGAACTTCAAGAGCACAAGAAGCAAGGACCAAATCCCTCTAGTAAGATGGGAACCTTTTACAGGAAAGTGGACTTTAAACAAGGTTTGAGTATTATGCATGCTGGGCCTTCTGAGGAGAAATCAAAAAGCAGGCAAGGTCTTTTCTCTGGAAGTTTGCTTTTTTATTTAATGAGGCAGCTCTTCAAAGAGAATGTGATAGTCATTCCTGGAGGGCATGGTTGGTGAGCAGGAACGCAGGTGAGACTGTATTGTGCATCAAAAAAGCAGATGATGAATTTGCTTTGTATTTCATCTCATGATTTTGTCAATCTATGCAAGTACGTGTTTGGGGATGGAGGACATTTCCACGGGTAACAGAAGTCTGAACAGCTGAAACTCAGCATGGATATGGTGCGATATGGTGCCCATAGACCTCGTTTTGGTGCCAGGAAAATGAAAATGTGTTTTTAAAGTCGGCACATATCACTTCATGTGCTTGATTTATATAAAAATTGCATGTTTTAACTATACATATTTTAATATGTATGTAGGTGGAATTTTAGCTTTGTGTTTTCTAAGAATATCTAATTTTATTAGTTCAACTTAAAATTTAGCTTTTTTTTCATGGTATTTTGCATTTATTGTACTGGAAAAGCATAAACTGAATTACAGGAAAGTGTATTTCTCACAGCTGTCTAAAATGGAAAAATAATATTTTCAACTTGTTTTTAATTAATATTTCAAAATAGCCTTCACACAGTTGTAGATCAAGGATGTCCATATGTGTAGCATTGTAACTAGTTTGGAGTTTGAATCTACAACAGTGTGTTCTGCTGTCCAGATAAATGTTTGCTGCAGCAGATGTTAGCACATCTGTTATGCCTCCCCATTTCGATTGGCTGCCTGGATGTTTAGAAAGTGCTGATGAGGCAGATAAATCTTCTGACACGTCTCAAGCCCAAAGCAGGCAGGCAGCAGCAATAATGATGCTTACAGAGCCAAGTGCTAGGCAGTAATATTTTGAAATAAAACAAAAATAAAGTATGACTTTATCTGCAATAAGTGAAATTTATTGTGAAAAGTGAAAGCTAATTTTACCAAGTGATTCTCAGCTGATTTGAACTGCAGCTATGTCAACCTCTGAACTTTGTGTATCTAAGGTTTGTCTGTTAGCAAAAAGCACCTGCTACAGCTTAGAAAGAGCTCTGAACTATTAAGGGGCTCTTTAATACACTTAGGATTGCTGGGAGTTTGGGTTAGAAACAGCTGCAGCATATCTGTTTTTTTTTTTGGAAGGGTAAGTTATCTACTGCACGTGTGAAGTTCCTGATCTTACCATAATCCTAACTTTCAAAAGGTTTTCCTCTACCCCTCAAAGCTTCTCAGATTTGAATACTTTTATATCACTAGAGTCAGGAAAATTCCAGACATGGGGATCTTCTCCTGAGAAGATCAATATATGTATCAAAGAGGGCATTTGTGGACAGAGAAGGATATATCTGAAGATCTCAAGTGCTAAGGCTGGTTTCAAAGTACATAGAGCTTTAGCATGTATTGGATCCCATCCTGACTTAAATCTTCATGAATGGTAAACAGAAATGTAGAAGCCACTGCAAAGATTTTAGCACTGATGCCATATGCTCACATGGTTCCATTCCCCTCAGGAAACATCACCACTAAATTTCGAAGTTGCTTTCAAAGACCCTTATTTAAGGCAAGATCAGAAATTGCAAAGAGAACCTATCCTAGAGGGGCAAAGATGTGGATGTTGATTATATAGATGATATTGTTGGTCCTATAGTTTATAATATACACTTGAGAATCTACAGAACTATGGAGTACCTAAACAAGGAGACCACGTAGTCCAAACCCCTGCTGAAACAAGGACCAATTTAGGCCATACTGCTCAGCTGTCATCCAGCTGAAATCAGAATATATCTAAAAGTGGAGATTCTATGTCTCTGGACAACTCTTTCCAGTGTTTTGCTACCCTCATGATAAGAAGTACTTTTTTTGATATCTTACTGAAATTTCATGCATAGCAACTTGTCTGTTGTCCCCTATGTCTGTCACTGTGCACCTCCAGGAAGAGTGCTCGTAAATTGCCTGGACTCTTGCATTTGCTACTTGAAGGAAGCAATAAGACCTCCTTATTAAGGAGACCCTTCTTTTTAAAAGCCTAACTGAATGTGGTTCTCCCAGCCTCCCCTCATCAGAGATGTGCTCCATCCACATAATTAGTTAATGGATTTCTATCCCGATGTAGAGTGCTATATTCCCATCTGATAACCAAGAGAAGGTCTGCTCAAACACTTCATGTAAATGGCTCAAAGCCGTTTACATTGGAAAACAGATCTGGGAGCAATATCTGGAAAGCCCCCAATCCCTAAATTTGACTGGTAAAGTTTGAATTTGTTAGTTTTCGTAGCTGAAATCTTTCTGATTTCTTAGCTGAGCCTTTTATTTTTCGATATTGAAAGCCAAGGAGTTTCAATATGGAGGTCAGGATAAGAGCTGTAATGAAAAATGAGATTTTTTTTTTTCTTCTAATATATTTAATAATAAATCTCCTTCTTTTATTTTCATCAAAATTGTCCAAAAGCAAACGTCTTATTTGGAATATGGAGTCTGCAAGCCAGTGTGACATTTTAGTATGTTCACACACACTGCACAATGGAATAGCTACTACTCCCGTCTGCTTATCTCATTTTACCATAAGGTTCAGTTTCTGTCGTCTGTGTTATTCCCACCTACTTTGTTCAAGGAGAAGAAAGTGAGAATGTAGAATCTAAGATCAGTGAAAAGGAAACCCTTAGCTGCATATCATCAGCTAGTTAATTATACTTTAAACTCTTCTCATATCCTTGCAACTTCACACATTTATTGAGTGAAAGACTGAAAGTGAAGACCAAGGCTGACTACTGAGAAATGCCATATCTAAGCAGTTCATCATGGATCTCTTTGCTAGGAAGCAAGAATTCATGCTTTTCTCAAGTACAGAACATACCAGAAGGGGTGTTGGCTCTCAAGCAGGTGAAAACATTTATACAAATATAACATAGGAAAATATATGCATATCATTAAGTATTTCTACTTAGCATTAATTGAGTTAGCATTCAAACTGTGCCATGGGCAAAGAACAGAAACAAAGAGAATGAATAGGGAGGTAAAAGATTTAGGAGGAAAAGTAAGATGATCATGACTTGTTTAAAATAACAAAATAAGCTGAGGACATTTGACCTTTCAGTAAGTATGATCATTTAGATAATAGCTTTTTTTTTTTTTTTTTTTTTTTTTTGTAGTAGTATAGTAGTAGTATATTTTATGTTTAATCCTTCCTATAAGAGTTGATTTTTTGATTTGTCTTTTGACAAGGATCTGAAGGTTTGGTATTTATGCATGCTAGCTGAGGGGGAAAACTGAAGCTCAAGTGGATGTTTGTGACTTACTGGAGGATATACTGACAGCTGTTGTGCCTTTTACAGGCAGGAAGTTTATAATCTGTAAAGGGTTTGTTTTTTCGTTTGCTTTTTCCTCTTTGACTTCCTTATGAGATACAGTCACTGTAAAGTCCACCACGTGTCTTTAAGCTCAAGGCTTAAAATATCCATTAGAAGCAAGTCAGAAAGGCCATACTAAGACTGGGAGGCCCACAGAATTAGATACTGTGTTTATCTCATCCCCATATGCTTATACCCTTCCTCCCACGGCAATGCTAAATTTGTTCACGAAGCAGTGATCAAAGGTTTCTCACGTTCATGGTGCCCTCCAGCTCCATCTTTCATCCAGCCCATGGCCCCATCTGCTCTGCGACTGCTGTCCGCCCCCTGTCCTCACCCATTGGGAGTCTCAGCTGACACTTGGGTGTCTTCCCCCTCCCACTCATGAACATCAGACTGCTACTGATCATCTCGCATCGGACATTTTGAATATGTACCAGCAGGCTTGATGTGCCTTAAGTTACTCTGTTGTTTGGTTTGCTGCATAGGAGTGCAGTATGCACAAATATTTACCCTCCGGAGCTGCAAGGGGAGAAGAAATTGCCGTATCCAGTGGAACTTCATTGTCAAAGGATTCGTCAACTACAGGGCCAAATTCTGCTTCCACAGTTGCAAGATGATATTTTATTATTAGGTGCCTATACATCAGCATGCTAATTCTGTTTTTTGTTTGTTTGTTTGTTTGTTTGTTTCTGCTACTACTCTCTTTTTTTTTTTTTTTTTTTTTTTTTTTTTTTTTTTTTAACAATGGTATCATTGTCAACAACATCCTGCTGTCCCAGAACATTCTTTGTCTGGATACAAAGCAGCATGTGGCTCTAAGTGTAGCTATAAAGGAGGGATCAGCAGGAAAGTAATTTTGTTTTTAAATATTTCTCAATCTATGTTGTATTTGCGTTTGTATTATGCATTTGAGAAATGCTTGCTGATATTTTTCCTTTCTGCTTTGATGTAAACAAATCTCATATCATAGATTCTCAAATCTAAAACAGACTTTGAAAAAATGAGGATTAAATGAGACCTTATCCTAGAAAGTAGAGCCCCCACCCCTTGGACAGAGCATTGTTTCTCCCCACCATGTGGAATGGAGATAACCCTCTGTTTCTTTGTGGTAAGCTACCAACCAAATCCATTCTGGCAAATCTGACACCCAATGTGATTTGTCCTTTTCGATGCTGTTTATGAGAAGTCAGGACGGTCTTCTGTCAAAATTGATAAGTGAGAAGACAGTGGGGAATGCAATTTTATTTGTAACAGCACAGCTGCCAGCAGTTCCAGCTTGTTTACATCTAGGCTGGCTCTGTCTTGCTCCATAGCTTTTCTATTTCCATCCAAATAGCCCCCAAGTACATTGTGGATGTGCCTGTCTATGTAAAATCTGCATAAAAGAACACACTGGGAGTGTTAGAGAAGGAAAAAAGAACTTACTTCTTTAGGTTCTTTTCACAAGTCAAGAACATCAGTAGCTTTAAAAGCAAAATCTTGATCTTTACCAAATCTCCATTTTCATTTACAAAATAGCTTCTAAAACTGAAATGTAATCTGCTAAAATCCTGTGATGCTTATTACCTGCCATGGTGAAGGTGCCTGAGGAGGTAAGAGCTTAGCTTTTTTGATGAAAGCATTCTTTCTCCAGTGGAAGTGGTCAGTGTTTGTAAATTAAATCCACAAACATTTAGATATAAGTTTATTATTTGTGGAAAAAATGCAAGAGGATCCTGCAGTGACATGTGAAGTGGAGGGCAGTTTAATTACACACTGCTTCACTCTGAATACTTCTGCTACATATCCTACAATTAGCCTCCGCTACATAGGCATTAACATATTTCCTGGAAAATCCTTTTGACAAGGAAGCGTAACTCTTGATGGTCTTGTGATAGTTCCCAGGTCTATGAAGCCTTTGTTTGCCTGCTATATAGCTTGCCTTCAGTCTGGCAGTCCCAGAATCCCAGGCATTTTTGATCTTTTTTTATTAGTGCACTTAAGAAAGCTGCAGTCATAGCCATTTCTTTTATACAATCTCTCCTGTGAGCTGTTTCTTTATCATAGCCCATGCTATACACACAGGTATCGGGGAGGTGAAGTTAAGAGGTTTTTTTTGTTTTACTGATGTAGCTTTTGGCAGGTGAACTTTTTCAGCAGACTAAAAATTCTTGTTTCATTTTGCTATTTCTGCTATTGCTGTTATTAATAAATAATTGGTTTCCACATGGTTTACCATTCAAAAGTATAGTCCCAAGATGGCTGTAAATGTCTCTGCTCTGGTTTCGTAAACTGTGGGATCATCAGACACTTTGTGTTCTCACTATAGATGTGAAATATATATCTACATTTTTTAGGAGTGGCGATCATGCTCTTAATGAATTGTTTGATGATTGCTAAGGGAGATTCTTCTGCAGTGTGACTGACCTGCCTGGCACCTACTTACATAGGTACATATACACACATGCATAGATATAGGTATGCACACAGTATTTAACTATATCTATACACATGAATAAACAGACCCACTCCCCTCCACACAGACACTTGAAGATACATGTAAACAATTAAATATTTAACACCTCTCAAATCTGAATACAAAATAACTAACTTAAAAAGAAATTGCTTTGTTAATTGAATTTTGGTGGCACCACAGGCTCTCTTCATCTAAACAGGGATTAGTAGCCCTTGAGGGGAAAAAAACATAGTATTTAATATAATTGATGATTTCTAGTGATACTAGGATTTGCACATCTTTTTCAGACTTTCATAAACTTACTTCTGGTCATTGTTAAGAGATGTTGCTGTTAAACCTGCGTAACTAAGAAAGATGGAAACATGATTTGGGGAAGTATAACGTCATACTTCTTTGAAACACCAAGCTTCTCTTTTAAGAGTATAGTCTTACCTGTTGTCCATACCCTGATTGATTGTATGTGACAGTCACATTTCCTGTTGCATGGAACAAATTCAGAGGTAAAATAAAAGGCATTTTAAAAGAAACTCTGAAGAACACCATATATTCTACTGCTGGGGCTTTTTGTTGTTGTTGTTTTTGCAAACCCAGGCTGTTGTTTCCTCTTTTTTATACCCACAGTCACTTGCAACATATGCTTTTATGTAACATGTAATACCATTCTCATCGCTTCTGAACTTGAGTTAAATTTTCTTTGTAGAAGCTCCACTGTTAGCACTTCACCCTCCTAGGACTTCATTAGATTGAACTGTTAGCCTGTTCCTGTAAGAATAGAAGGATAACTCTGGTATTATTTATTTTTATTTCATGAGCACGATTGTGCCAGTGATGAAAAGTGTGGGGCATTATGAAGATTAAATATTATAGAAGGTAGCAACATAAATGACTGGTGATTTGGCAGTCTGGATAAGGCGTATCCCTCTATCTACATGGAGAATAAAACCAAGAAAGTGAATATGATTGTTGATAGAGTGCCAGGATGTTCTGCCATTTTGAGCTCTGCCTGATAAATGTCTGGGTGCTCACCATCATTCCTAGGAATGAAATATAAAGTGCTAAAATGGGATTATTAAACAAAATAATGAGACTAGGAGCAGGCTTTTCTTGGTTTCCATAGTTTACGGAAACAACTAGAAAGAAGCTGATAAAATCAATCTGACTTTGCTAGGATGACCTTCTTATAGTAACCCTGACTGAAAGTGTAAAGAGCAGCCACAATTCAACTGTGCGTATAAACTGGATGTTGATCTCACCCATAAAGATGTCAGCACAGGAAGATACTGAAGAATGAACTTTAATTTTAAGGTGCCTGTAGTCCCTTTGCACTTCTGTTTGATGCTTCAGAAGAATGACACTATTTCAGATGATTTTTTTTTTTTTTTTTTTTTTTAGGTATAAACAGTTTATTAAAATAAGTCAGACCTTAATGTACTTTCTCAGTTAATTCTTCATTGATCTGTTCTGTAAGTACTCTGTTCTTGGTCTTTTCTGCTTCATTCACTCAGTTAATCATTCTGTTAATTATGCCATTAACAAAATGAACATTAAAACAGTTACTTGGATATTACTACAGATGAAAAGGAAAAGCAGAGATAGAGACATATATTTTCTTATTTTGTTCAATTACATTGTTTTTGTTCTTAAAATTTATGGAAAATACTACCCTCCTTCACCTGGGGTTATCAGATATTGGGCGTACTCATTGCGTTCAATAAGCCTTGACTTCTTCTGAAGGTAAAATCAAGGGTACAATGTAGAATAACTAGCCTGGTACTAAGATACAACTTTACAGATGCTTATGAAAAAAAAAATGAGTAAACAAGATAAACTGTCAGCTAAACCTTGTTAATTTAGCATTTGCAAACTTTTAGGTCATCCCAGCTGTGAGATAAATTGTGTAAACCCTTTGGAGCTCTGCCTGATAATGGTCTGTAAGAGGATAAAACATAAAGGTGTTTCAGTTCACACCTAGAGTTGCTTGAGAATATGCACGTGGCCACTTGCTGCAATTTAGAGATGGGCAATAATTCACTAATTGGTGATACCTGTATTGTCCTGGGTGGCTATGAATATATATATATATTTTTCTCTGATATTGCAATAATAGCAACTAGTAACATTTTGTAATCTTATTTCGATCCAAGAGATACTAATAATCATCCTACCATACAGAAAAACTGCTGACCCCACAGAGACCTCCATGTACTGCCTGACTCTGAGTTCTACTGTTTTAGTACATGTTATTTTATTGTGGGCTTGAATTTGGAATTTGTCAGCTACTTTAAAGATTTGTGCCAAGACTCAGCTTTTTCATACATTTTAGGATAAAATATATCTCAATTCTATCATATGTTTCACCACACAAGGACTTTTTCAAAAAGACTGACAGCTTTTTATCTTTCTTCTGGTGAAGTAGGAATCCTCCCACAGGCTGTAGCGACTTCCCTTTCTAAAAGCTATATATGTAGTGTTGAGTTGGCTCCTAATTTAAAACCTGGAGATTTCATTCTTGTAAATACCAAAACTTCCGCTTTTTTTTTTTTTTTCCCCATTCAGAAATAGTTGTTCCAAGGAGAGAAGGAAGAGAGAACAGGAGCACAGTGTTTTGGTTTTGCAGACTTTTACAGGTTTTTAAAGAACATATAACGAGCATTTTCAACTAAAGGTAATGGAGTTCAGTGGAACAGGGTAGATGGTAGTTAATGCTAAGAGATGAAATATTCAACTGTGTCATAAACAGAATGTGTTTAGGATTCTCCAACTTAACACGTCAGAAAAATACAATCCCTGAACTATGAATAACAGGTTTTAAAATATCATATTTCCATTACTGTAAAGCATAACACTGATTAAAATTAATTTCATATTTGACTACATATTGTCAGTGAGGTAATTTCTTCATTGTAAGGAGGACTTAAAAATTAACTGAAATGATCACAAGCATTTTGCGGGTGTTGTATTTTGATTCCATGCTGCCCCCTCTAATGGTGTTAGCAGTGTTCAAAGGATGTGCTACTCAGTTATACCGTACAGGTGAGGGGACCACAATAGCTGATACAATTCTGATAGTCTCTTGTTCCTTCTAATAGTGTGCAACAATTGCTATACAGCCAGGGAATACTGGAAGGACATTGAGTATTTATACTATTACTACAATGCTTCCCAAACACTCTGTAATAATTTATTTCTTTATGTTATACTATCCTTGTGCTGTTTGCATCACAGTCTGTTTCCATAGATGAAGAAAACAAGTCACAAAAAGCTATGTGAAGTGCCTAAACCAAAGAAGTTACAAATGAACATGGAATAGATTCCAAATTAGTCTCTAAGATTTGTATTTAAGTTATTGAACTTTATTAATATTTAATGCTATGTTCCATGCATTATTGATTTTTGAACTTATATCAGGAAATGCTAATGTTGTGAGAATTTCTGATTCATCAAAGCTTTTGTTTAAGACTTAGAAAACTTTTGGAAACCAATGAAAAGTGCATCCTACAAGGAAAGACTATAAATATTTTTCAAAATGATGGTGAATTTGAGAAAGTAGGGAAAATTCTTTTCCCCAGTATAAAACATCTTCCAGGTAAGAATGGTAAGAATTTCAAATGTGTCCAGTAATCTAAAATGCATACAGTGATTTTTCAGGGGGGAAAAAAAAAAAAGAAAAAGTTTAAATTCTGGAAATGGGTCTGCATGTTTCCTTATACAAAGAAATTGTAAAGGGGATCTTGTTTGTTTGTTTGTTTGTTTGTTGTTTGGTTTTTTTTTGGTCTACGTAGTATCTGGAAACTTCCATTCCTAGGACACCATGATGTTTGGATATAATGTTTGGATATGAGGTAGCTAAATGTAGTGTTTCCATTTGTCATACTATAAGATAATGTTGAATAAATGATTGTCTTCTTAGTTAAAATAGTCTACAGTAAATACAGCAAACTGGTCTTAGTGAATTTCACAGTCAGAAAGTCATGAGTGGATGGAAATGAAAAATGGACAAAAAATGAGACAAGACAATATTATAGGGTCCATCAACTGGACGGTAAACCCTTTAGAGTTAGGGTAGTGTTATTCTTCTTAAACCTCCTTTGTACCAGAGCAGTCCAAGAGCTGTAGTTCTTTGTAAAGAACTCAGTCAATGTCTTTACTCATTCTGTGGATGCAGTAGGTCAAATTTAACACAAGTGATACTATCACAAAGAGTGTCAGCAATTCCCCAAATCCACTCATTCTCCTCCAGTTCTTGGTGGGGGACATGTCAGATCTCAAGTTTATTCCAAACTTCAAGACCACCCAGTTGCTTCCAAACACTGGAAGTACTTATTTATGGGGTTTAAGAAGCTCCAACCATGGAAAAAGGATAGCTTGCCATCCATTGTAACTAATTTATATTAAGCTCTAATTTCTTGTTTGATTTAGCAGCACACAGAAGTGTAAGAAGACGGGCAAATGAAGGATTGGAGGCTGAGAGAAAGGAAAGAGAACAAAGTGGCAGCAGTAATAAGTTGCTTCATAGAACCATAGAACATCCCAAGTTAGGGATAAGAAGGGACCCACAATGATCATCAAGTCCAGCTCCTAATTTCAGTAGTGCTGAGCTGTATGTATGATTTATACATAGTGAAGCAGTCACTTTAGTAGATGGGATTTCTTGCTTACCAGTCAGTAATTACTTTACAGATTTTTATAGGCGTGATAACAGAATGGTTTATAATGTGACAGTAAAAAGAAGGTGATGCAGGGGCTATGTGAATATGGACATTTACTGAGATTGGAAATGCCTGGGAGGAAATGGGAGAAAAGGGTGAGTGAAGCTGCTGCCTGTGCAAATACAGGTGAGGGATCACTTTGGAAAAGAGCGAACACAGACAGGCTTTGAGGGTGAGGACAGAGGGTTGTGTCTGTGGAGGGAGTGCCGTGACGGGATGGAACAGGATGAATGGAGATGAGAGGGGCTGACAGGCAGTGGTGAGGCAGGAGCAGAGCTCAGCCACAGTATAAATGGGTTTAACAGGGAGTAAACAATCCTGACAGGAAGTCAGGAGGATTCCAAGATGTGCATGGCCTCCCAGATGCCACAGGCAGAGTGATCAGCAAGTTAAAATGGGGCAAAGTAAGCTTTCCACGTGTGCAATTATTCCAGCATAGGGTTATTGGATAGATAACTTGTCAACATCTTCTGGGTGCAGTGAGAAGAAACTTCACCAACCTCCCTCTTAGGCTGTAATCTGTTTTCCAGAATGTGGCAGCAAAATGTGAGGAGTTCTGAGTTGTTTTTGCCCCCAAAGGGCTCTTCAAGAAAAGCCAATGAAGGGTTCATGCACCACTTTCTAACAGGCTGTCAGCTTTATTCATTGTAATCTAGCTTTTAGTAGAAAGACTTAATATAACTTCAAACTGATGCAAACATTTACCAAGGTCTCCTTTAATATTTCTTAACCATTTTCAGCTATTCTAGGAAGCCAACAGGCAGTTAGGTGACATTTATAACCTACTTCTCTACCACTTGAGAGAAATGATGGTATTAACCTAGCTTTCCCACCCCAAAGAGGTGACAGCTCCATGTTTGGCCTTATGTCTCCTGGAGCTGACAGCCTGTAAACTGGTTTTCCCATGACTGAAGCAAAAGATGGCCTTTAACTGTGAGCCAGAGGCTACAGCCACTAACTAATCCATTGCTTTAAAGAACAACCAACATAACTAGTTTTCAGTCCTTCAGGAGCATGACGTCTACCCTTTGTTGTCTTTTCGATGTCTGAAGAAATGGACTACCTTCTAAATTTAAATCCTCTCTTATTCTAATTTCCATGTCTATCTTTAAAGGGTTTTGCCATGAATTATTTTCTTAAAAGTATTGTCTTCACCATTGCAAAGCACTGAGTTATTGTTCTGCCCACACAGAGGAAAGAAACAGCAAGTCAAAGATTTAGCAATTTGGCATTGCTTTCTGTCACTTGGCAGCGGATACCTTCATGTTGAGAGGCGGCTGCCCCCAGAGTGCCCAAAAGAGGGGGAGGCTGTCATCTCCTGAGCGCTCTCCTCAGTCCCTCTCTTTCCACCATCTGTCTGTCAGCACACTTCATGAATCCCCAAATATTATTTCTCACAGATTTTTAAAATGCTGAAATCTGAAGACAGTTCAGTCCCTACATGCTCACACACAAAACCCCAAACCTGAAGCAGGAGAAAATGGCTAGATGTGTGTGTATCTAAAGGGATTTAAAAGGAGATCACATCCTTACAATATCATTACTGTTTCTTTTTTTTTAAGGCTAGTAGGGAGGGAAAAAAACAAAACAAACAAACAAAAAAAAAAAAAAAAAAAAAAAAAACACCTTGAAAACATCTGTCACAAATGAAATGAAATGTCAAATGCTTCTGACCATGATGGTCCAGGTTCTGTCGTGTCTCTGTTGCTATTGTTCTCTTGAAGTTGTTTCAGATGTGTATGTTAGCCACCAGCTAAAGATTGGGCTTGTGGACTTTAGATCTTAGAGATGATGTAGTGTTTTATTAAAAGATATTGTTAGCCCCGAATGTGACCAGAATATGCTGTGTTCTCTATAAAAAAGATGTCCTGAGGTTAGTACTGCAGATGTGCAGTGGAGAAAGGGTACTTATTTGGAATGGCTTCTGTGCAAAGCAAGAGACCTCATCCAACTTCATCCTTAGTCTGAATGAAATATTACTTGAGTGTGTTCTTGAGTCTAGACTGAAAAACTTGAAATGTTTATCAGGCAGTTAGCTTTGGTCCCCAAGAACTAATGTGGGTATCTACAGCTTGTATGTGGCCACACACACTGTCAACGAACTACACCTCGCACAGTCACTTAGGAAAGGAATAGTCCCAAGAGTACTGAGTACGGATCTCAGCTCTGAGCTCTGTTACAGGGAGCAGAAATGAAGGCTGTGGCAATGCAAGCACTGTGCATAGCCAGGTGTGCCGTATCCCAGTCAGTGGATATTTGTCACTGGTGTTTGTCAGCAGCCAGTTCCCAGAGAGGGTTTTAGCAAACCTTCTTCATTCCCAGGATGGAGCCTCTAGAGTTGCCCTCATTTTCCTTCACTTTCATGCCCTAAATGGTTAAATTATTCTGCTCATTGACTCAGCACACGCTGAAAGGATTCAGCTCATTTGCGGCCTGAAACATTTGTCCAACTTTATAATAACAAACATTTTGAGACAAATCATCCACAAGACCATCAAGGTCATTCCTGACTGAAGAAATTACGCTCAGAACTGTCCTCGGGGTCCCTGACCAGCCTCAGCGCGGGGAGAGGGGAGGTGGTGCTGGCAGGACAATGAAAGTCAATGGATTTCAGCTCATGAACAGCTCCTCATTTGCCTTGATTTAAAGGTCCCAGTCTCAGCCCTTTATGGTGTATTTAGGCTTCCTTATAGGCCTCTAAGGGACTGCAAGCTTCTTTATTCCTTAAAAGTATACCTTGTTGCTGTAATTGAAGCTGTTTTGTTACTGTAATTCCTCCCTAATATTACAGTTCTAGTCAAGTGTTCTTTCCCTCCGGAGGCATCAATTATTATGGGTTTTGAATAGGCCTCCCTTCAGTATACATATTTTCACTCCCAATGCCAAAATCAGGTCACTGTAATTCTCTTCCTTAATAAAATACGGTCCCATGTTTCTTCTTTCAAACTTCTTTCATGTATAAAGCATGTACTGGCGAATAATTCCACTTCCTACCACATGATAAGCTATTTAAAGTGTCTGTCATACTTATGAAAAGCTAAAGAATACTACAAATTTCATGGTATTTTCAACACTTTCTTAGTATCTCATTAAGACATTGAATATTCAAAGTCCAGCAGGAAGTTTATAGAGTTTATGCATGTCCTGAACCTGTGTAGATTTGTGCATTGGTGAGAGAGCAGGGGATCAAGCCCAGCAGTGCACTTGGTGAAATGTAAACTGTACGGGGTTCGTTGGCTAACCTAAGTCTGTGACCTGGGGGTTTTTCAGTAAATTGTGGCGTTTTGATGCTTGGTCCCCACACATCCGTTGGGCAGAGTCATAAGCCCTCCCTGCTGTGTGCCCATTTGTATGTTGATCTCTCTGACATCTCAGATGATGGGTTATCACAACAGAGAACCAGAGTGTAGGTCTGAGGAAAAAACTGGACCTGTGGCACAGCCAAGTCACTATCACTAACTTACACATTCAACACCTGAGTGGCAGTGCTTTCTGGTATTTCCTCAGATGTTTCCTCTTCCACACCAGAAGAAGTATGTGCTTGTGGTGCATGGCTGTTGCAGGCAGGAAGGGATACATCTTCCCTCCCCACAACCCAGCACTGGGCTCTGTTTGCTGCTGCAGGAGAACTGGAGAGAACAGACACAGTGGTGCCCATGTGCCCTGGGAGAGACTTGTGCTAGAGAGGTTGTCCTGATGCTTGCTGAATGTGCGACTCTGCACTGTATCAAGTCTGATAAGTGGATTGTGAAGGATTCTATTGTCTCTTTCTCTCTCTCTCTCTTTTTTCTCTCTCTCTTTTCTCTTTCTCTCTCTCTCTCTCTCTCTTTCTCTTTCTCTTTCTCTTCTCTTTCTCTTTCTCTTTGTTTTTTTTTGTTTTTTTTTTTTGTTTTTTGTTTTTTGTTTTTTTAATGGTTATAAGAAACAGAAGCTGTTAAGCTCCAAATGTCATCTACAAATTCCTTTTAAATACCCATATCAGCTGAAGTTTTCCATTTGCAACCAAGCTAATACTCTGTGTTATAGGATTCATAGTGCTTTATTGCAATTATTTGCTTCACAGTGTTGAAACCAAGTACAGCTTTCCATTTTTGTGAACGATTCCCCTGTGAAACCCTAAAGATGCTTAACTCAAATGGGTGTGTGTAGTAGTTATCATTGCGCCATCTGCCCTAAAACTTGCACTTTTCATGAGACGCCACTGCTGGGACATCTGGCACTAAAAATATGTTTTCTACATCATCTCACAATTGAGGAGGATGCCATGGCTGTTCAACTCCACAGGAGATTCCTTGAAGCATCCTTCTATTACCTAACAACTTCTGCAAGGAAAGTATGGCACTAAGCTGGCTGGGGAACAAATAATGATATTAATGGAAGGCTGTGGTTTTGCTTTATGTTTTAGATTGCAGTTGGAAAGGAGTGTTGGTGGTGTGATGGATTGATTGACATGTAGCCAGCCTGTTCTATATCCTATAAGTCAATGATTGGCATGATAGGACTGAAATGACTATGTAATATACTGTAAGTCAGCTCCTATTACCCAAAAGCAAAAAAGACCTGCAAAATCAATGCACATCCATATTTTTCAATTAGGCATATCTTCCTGAATGATTTCTGCATAGCTTGAACCTGTGATATACTGGAATTTCCTTAATTCACAGAGTATTTTTCCCCCTAAAAGAAGCACACAAAATAATGTGTCTTGAGGCTGGGCAGTTACAACAAACTTCTGCTGTTTCTCAGATACATCTTGATGTGTAGGCATGAGGTTTGCCATACTGAGGAAGGACTGTCACTTCTCCATGGCTGGGCAGGAGGGAGTTGGTGACTCGGCACTCCTTTGTGCCACGTAATTTTTTCCAGCTTTGGCAAAAGACATCATGTGAGGCCATGTGCTTTCTTGTAGGAGGTGGAGCTGTGCCGCATTAGCAGCCAGGAGAAGCTGGGGCTGACTGTCTGCTACAGAACTGACGACGAGGAAGACACAGGGATCTATGTCAGTGAGGTAAAGACGCGGCACTGAGGAGGAGGGAGCACATCGGGAAATGTGAGAGCAAGTGCTCTGTGACCAGGCTGCAGAAATGTCGGCTGGCAGCCAGCACATGTCACTTCCAATTCATTTAGATTATCAGTTTAAATTATGTTGCCCAAGTACTGTAATTATTACTAGCGCACTTCTCTAATCTGAATGCTTTTAACTAAAACATCACAGTTAGGGAAGTGTAAAGCAGCCTGAGCACGGCTGGAATTTTGAAATAAATTTGCCTTTATGGGGGAAAGTAGGCAGAGTTTTTAAGGTGAAAGCCTGCTCCACACCCTGCTTGCATATCCCCCCACCACAGCCTCAGTAATCGTAACAGTGGGTAATCCTTATTCTATTATTTGTGGTTTCGGTACAGTTATGGTATCACAGACATGCCACAGGTGGATGAAGGGAGTAGCCTGGGAGGGAAATATGTCAGAAAGACTGATCTCTCCTAATATATGTATATATATATATATATTTATGTATGTATTTATTTTTGGTCAAACAAAATATGGAGTACTGGATATTGAGATGGGTGGATCCCTCCGTTTTTCATTGATGTACTAGGAAAACATGATATGCAGCACATATCACAAGGTGTTAGTGTTTCACAGTGTCAGTCCAGAAGGCTTCCAGTTAATTCTCTTTGAGTCCCACCTTTGGGACTCCAAGAGGGTTGTTTCCCTGGATAAAGCAGAACTCTTGTGAGCCCAGGCTCACTGGTGGTTGTCCTGAATGAACTGGATTTCCAATAATTTGAATTCTGAATTCCCATAAACTTTGTCGCTTTTGCGACATGTACCAAATTCTGAATGAAGATCATGGACAAAGTGAATCCGTAGAGAGTTTTCTCCTACTTAACAATAAACAGGGATGAAGAAAAAGTCACTCATTTGCAGGTTAGCAGCAATGCCAAAGAAGCTGAAAAGCACAACCCTGGAACTAGAGTAAGGAATTAATGTAAAACCACCCAAGAACAAGTCTTTCAACAGTTACATAGGTGTGGCTGTTAAAGTTTATTTGACCTTGTAAGGAGAAAGAAAATGCAGGAACCTCCTAATACAATCCAGAATTATATCTGAAATGTGATGTTTTTCCTGCATGGTAGAAATTTCTCAGACCTTTTAAAGTGAATGTAATTATGTTGTCTTTTGTACTTGATTAAACATTTAGGAATCATTTTTTTTCTATGACAGTTCACAAGAAGAAAATAATACCTAACAGCTGTAGAGGACGTAACCTGCAAACCAGATGCTAAACTCAAATGCTTGGTTTGAAAAAATAGCTTATGGCATGATGAAGCAAAATAATGATTTAAGATAACCATCAACTGAAAGGTGATAGATTGTATTGCCCTGCAATGAACAGTAGGTCATTGCTCAGAGATGAGCTATAGTGACTTTGATAAACTGTTAATAGAGCCCTAAATATCTATTTAGGTTAAAAAAAAATAAAATTAACTAGCTTAGAGCAGAAGCTTTATACAGAACCTGTGAATGATCTATACAAAATAAATCCTTTTCTTTTTTTCCTGTTTCCTTGAGAACTGCAAAATTCCAGAGGAAATAACAGATTGAAAACTGAAGCAATCATTTCACAGTAAATATTTTCATGCAAGAAAAATAAGCCTGCTTCTCTCCCAAATACAGGCCCATTTGTATGGAGGTATCAGCTGCTGCAGAATAACCTCAGTCCATAGTGAACTTCAAGAGCACAGGGACTCTGTTGTTAATTCTTAGTGCTCTGACAGCTGAAGGTTAATGCCTGATGGTGGCATAGAAGAGTATTAATCTGAAAATCATATGCTCCTGACCCCTTCTGTCTTTAGGCTTTTATCTGAAACAAGATTATACAATTATTTAAAAAACGGCTGAGTTCACAGGGCTGTAAAGGAAGGTTTAAATTACCTCTGTACAGAGTAAAAATGGCACTTTATTAAATTCAGCAGCACTGATTGGCTTCTGGTAAAAATATTTTAATCTGCTGTTACTGAATATTGTCCTGTGCAGGTAGATCCAAACAGCATTGCTGCCAGAGACGGACGGATCCGTGAAGGAGACCGTATTTTGCAAGTATGTGACAATAGACTCTTTCCTAAACTCTTTCTTCAGACGAACATGCAGTGCTGTCTTCTCTGTGGACTGTTAATGAGGGAAGGTAGTTCTCTTTGTTACTGTGATCGATGAGAAAATCCATGTCTGTCTGTTTTTTAACACAATAGCTGGGAGCTAGAGCGCACGTATTGAAAAATGAGAATGACAAACTTGTTCTGGCTCATGCCCTTATATCCTGTGTCTTTCTTTGCCGTATTTATTAGCAAATCTCATTTTCTCTGTGTTCATCTCAGTTCGTGTCAAATTCTAAATAGGGATCCTGCAAACATAAATACAGGTGTCAGAAATTTGCTGATCATTCACCGATTGCATAAATTTGTGTAAGCCTAACTCACGCTGAGCATTGATGGCAAGAGTTTTCATACAAAAGACATGCTGTTCATAAAGGATGATCTTGAATGTACTTGAGCAGGGGTTTTACTAGACTTTTGTTAATATTTTCTTTCCTCCACCAAAAATACACTGCTTTTCTGAGTTCTTGGCTGATCCACCATCTTGGCTTTTTTCTTCCCCCTTGGTTTCTATTGATCTTCTCATTTAGAGAGCTGCCCCTGCAGCTATCCTGCAGATAGGTTTGTGCAATAAAGCACAGCGCCCGTAGGCGAGGTCTGGAAGAGGGAGGGAGGGCAATGTCACTGTGCAGAGAGGAAAATAGCTGGAATGGCAGTAGGTTTGTGTTCTGAACTGGCAGTGAATACTATGTTTTGAAGTAATGACAAAACAGATACCAAAATCAGTAAATTGGAAACTGCTCTATTATATCATTTTAGTTCTGGTTTCCAGTCAATTTCCCTTTTATTTTGTCTTTTTTGTGTGTGTGTTTTGTTTGTTTGTTTGTTTTGTTTTGTTTTTCACTGAAGTCCCAGAAGTAGCTCCTGGTAACGACAGGTTGTTTTTCTATAAACAGTTCCATAATGGCCTTTCATTAATACTTGCACATGTGCTTTCTGGTTGTCGCAAGCTTAGCCTGTTCCTTCCCATCATTCTTCTCATTTCTGCAGGAAACCTCTTTGCTGAAGTACCTGTAGCTATACTTCTTACCCTGGTATCACCTTAGGGATTGTAGCTAATCTCCCAAGCACAATAGGATCTAGAAGCTGGTTTACCAAAGTGGCCCATCTTTCAGAGAGGAAATAATAAGTTACATTTTAATGCCGAGATTCACTCAGGGCTGCTGGTTTATTCTCTGTGCAGCTGAGGATGTGAAAATGTTGTCAGGTGAACGATGCTGCCCACCAGAAGACACAAATGCCATGGTGCGAGGGGTGATGGGGCTGTGGGACCACGTTACAGACTGAGAGTAGGACTGGAAAAGTCAGTGTGCTGTCTTCTGTGTCTTGCTATAGAATATCCATTATATCCATTGAAGAAACCAAACAGAATATAGTGGTATAAGTCATTAAAAAAAAAAAAATCTTGTTTATTTGACCAAGTAGAAACCACTTTCATTCTTCCTCTATGCACTTTAAAGTAAATAGAGGGTAGATTCATTTCCTGCTATTTTCCTTTCTTTCCAAAATTTCTGCATGAAGTGGAAAGCCAAGAGCAGTTCAGGCAAACATTCTCAAATTCCTAATGAAATTCATTTCAATTGTGATTAAAGACTCCAGGGGTGAGAGAAAGCATAGGTAATTCTACTGTCTTTTTGTAGGCTGGAGCATTTCTTTAATGTCAGTGCTGATATATAGCTATGAGTTTGATCATTAAAGTTAACACCCAGAGAGTTATGTGGGGTTTACTTTCATATCTGAAAACACATTGACCCTCTATCTACTCTTATTGATGAGATAACTCAGAGGAATAGAAGCTGACAATGCCATTACAGGGGATTACACTGAGGCTGGGAGAAAGACGACTCCCTAAGCATGGGGGCATCTTCTGTGGGCAGCAGATGGCATTGGTTAAGGCTGCGGGGAGGGGACAGGGGCAGGGAATACTGTTTTGTGTATTTCTCAGAAAATTACAGCAGATTTCCTCACAAGACTGGAACTATCCCCTTCTCATTCTCAAAAACCTCACACCTCTCCTGTCACCTTCACAGCCTCTTAAGCATTGAGAAAAGTCTGAGTATTTCACATCAAATATTATGAAGTCAAGGGAAAGGTTTTATGAGGACAGTCCTAGTGATACTTACCTAAATTTCTGCCATGTTTAGCTTTGAACCTCCACGCTAATAAACGGTGTCTCCAGGGCTGAGCTGTTCTATGGGACAGGCTGACATCCTGCTTGTTTCCCAGTGATGTGCTGCTGCTGTGGGGACAGCAGGGCTGTGGTCTCTGGGGTGGGAGAAGGGACAGTTGCCCAGATGACAGGACTTGCTGAAGCAGCCACTGTGGCTTGGGGTATTTGGACAAGTTGGAGATCTGCTCGTGGCTCTCTGCGGCTGTGGTGTTGCGTTTGGGATTAGGGCAGCTCTGTGTCACCAAATAATTGACTGGTCTCCTACAGACCACAGTTATCCTTTCATGAAGCCAGTGTAGTGTCTCAGACATTTATTCATTGCCAGTTGGATGTCCAGGGTACACAGGGTTTTCTTTAATCTCAATTAAAGCTGTGATTTTGTCTCAGAGTTTTCAGGCCAAATATGCATGCAGAAATAGGACTTGCTCTTTTCAAGCCAAAACATTCCTGCTACTTTGAAATTGAACCCTTGCAAGAGATTAAATATTGGGCAAGGTTTTATTTCCCCTTAATCATAGAATATCCTGAGTTTGTTCTGCCTTCCAGTTTTGTTTTCACCCATTTTCAAATAGACCTTTTTTTTTATTATTTGTTTGTTTTGTTTTGTTTTGCTGCCACAATGAAAACAATACAATTCTGATATTGGTTGGACAAAAGTAAATACATTCAGAAAATACAATTCATATTTGATTCCCCCTAGAAGGGGTTTTGGACAATGTAAAACGTGTTTATTATGATGTAGTCATGGATGTGGCTGTTCCGATGAGGTGATGGAACAGCAGAGAGATAGCATGAAAAACACAAACTGCTTTTATTTTGATTATCCTCTTGTAAGGGGGATACGTGTGTTTTGTGTGGCTCTGGATACTAAGCTGTCCACACAAATATAAAATGATTAAATGGAGCAGCAATAAGCAGTGGCCTGTAAGTATTGCCTGGTGAGAGATAATGCTGCAGCTCTCTAATTGGCTCTGTACAAGCACACAGTGTGACTGATTTCAGCTGTGGTATTACCAGTCTTGCTTCCACCAGCACTATTATCTCAGAGTGACACTTCCATTACTCTGAACGGAGAAAGATGAACGTCACCTGTCAGGGGCTGGTTAATTGTGTTGCTAGATGTATGTTACCAGGGCGCAGGTTGGACATTTATGAACATAACTGCTTCCTCTGATGTCCGCCATCCTTCAACGATCGATATGGCTCTTACAGTAAGCGCATAATTGAGTGAAGGCACTTACCACTGAGGGGCTGAAGATGAGCCCGTTGTGCAAGTTTCATTGTCCATACATTCACCACAAATGAGCTGATATTTGCCCTTTATTGTGTGTTGCTTTGTGGAAATAGAAACTAATGTGCCACTTTCATTTGTTTTCTAGATTAATGGCCAAGATGTCCAGAATCGGGAAGAGGCAGTAGCATTGCTCTCCAGCGATGAATGCAAGAAAATTGTGTTGCTGGTAGCAAGACCAGAGATGCAGGTTAGAGTAAATAGATGCACTGAGCCAAGACCTGTGTTATACTGTACATTCACTATCACCATAAGTAATGAACTGCTGAGAAGTGGGAGTGCCAAGGTTCCTGACAAAAGGAGGAAAAAGATAATTGCAGAGCTTTGCCCCCTTTTAGCCAACAAAGAAAATAGTATGTTATTACCAGGGCTTGTTTGCCCAAAGCTAAACAATTCCTTTCCAGCAGACAAAGTAAGCAGATATACAAATAAAGCTCAGAGCACTAATATGGTATTAGTAAAATATGAAGTATAACTTGAACACTGTGCATTACTTGTTTGATGATTCTTTTTTGTTCTGGGAATAAACTTCCCATGCTTACCTCAGTCATTTATATGAGCTTACACAAAGCTGTAGTTTTTCACTGCTGATGGCCCTTTTTATCCCATGTACTTGTAAGCAAGCATGTTCATTTATGTGACAGTTATGGGAATTTCACTACAACACCATTCACGAGCTCTGGGTCTAATTGTTTTCAAAGAGCCCTGGTCACAAAAAAAAAGGTTGTACATTAAAAATCATATCTCAGGAGGTACATTTTCAAAATCTTTTAGGAATATTTCAATGGTATTAAAAATAAAATTATGCCATGACAAGAATATTTTATGTCACTGCAGGGGGAGGTGTTAGGCTGATCATCAAACTAAGGAGAGGTAGACTGGAAGAAAAGTACTTTTTGTACTTCCCTTTATATTCTGTTTATAAGCCATTGCAAAACAAAAGAGACATTATATTGTCACTGTTCTCTCCATCTGTCAGCAATTCAAGCAAAGTTGGTTATGTTGTCATTTGTCTCTCATGCTATTGATCTGATATTTCTCGGTCTCGCTAGCTGCATACTCTGTATAAATTAAATTGAGTAAGTGTAATTCAGTGTCACTTGGAATCTCTACTTCAATCCAGTACTTATATAAGATTCACAATTTCAGCATTCATTTCCTTTATGTTTTTCATCAATCTAAACAACTCCCATAAAAATGATGACAAAAAGTATAGCAAAAAAAAAAAAAGCTATGCACCAGTTTATATTACAAAATCGTAGCATGCATTGGAAGTTCCAGAAGTTTTGAAAAGCTTTTTCAATATTATTCGTAATGATTTTTATGATTTTTCACTAAGATTTTTTTTTTCCTGTGGGGATAAGAGACCCACTGACTGATAAAATGCTTGCCCAAGGAAAGTTAGTTGTCTGTATTTATTTAGATTGGTGAACATGAAAAAAATTATATCAATATAAGATAAGGAATTACTTATCTCTATCAGTGTAGCTTCCCATGTAGATGCTACTTTCATATCACACAAAATAGTGTATTTTGGTTTGTGATTTTTTTTGTTGTTTAGCTTAATTTAGCTGAAATTGTGTTCTGAGAACATAATTAGGCAAAACTGAAGAAATAGCTGTAGTATGTCAGAAATCATGCTGTCCACAACCTGATATCAGGTAGCTGTTTTGCTTTGACTCTGGTAAAAGAGAGAAGGATTAAGCAGGCTTTTATTTTTAGATAGAAAATGGTAATGGCAGTATTGCAATCTTGAAGGCCGACTGCTGAGCACATTCATTCAGAAACGGAAAAAAAAACTTCTTTGACCATTTATTTGTGCACTGAATACTGATGGATAATTAAGTTCTGAAGCAGAGCACCAGAGGAGCACATAACCTGTTTAATATGGAAACAAATGGCACAGGCATGTGCATTCACATATCTGTATGTGCGCAGAATGTATGTAGTGCGTGTGTATGCTATGACATATATTATTGTTATTCTAAAAACTGTAACATAAAGATTCACATTAAGTTAGGCACAGGGTCTACCATGATCAAAGCAGCAGATTTACCCAAGTGAGATTCATCTTTCATCCTCCTGATTTGGTTATCTCTGCAATTTCATCAAATGTGAGAAATTAAATTGCATCCTTTATGGTAGAGAAAGACTGTGTTCATGCTTTCCCTAGAAAGCATGAAAGGGGAAAAAAAGGCAAGCAAGTACAATAAAGCTCCAAAGGTTGTTTGGTCTTGCCACATAAACCCAATGCAGGGTTGTGGAGAAGAGAGAGGATATAAGAACTTGACAGTAAAGACAGTGTCCCCTCTTGTCCTTTTGCAACACTATCTTCACCAAATGTCGAAGTATTATTTTACTCTTAGGGAAAAAAACAAACAAACGAACAAAACAAAAGAAAAATCAGTAGAAGCTTGTTTCCAGGCACACTCAAAGAACAAAAATAACCACACTTCAAGTCACTGCATCTGTCTGTCACCTTCCTCTGTTTGTTTGTTTACCTGGAAGATCAATGGGAAAACTGCCGTAGAAATGCAACACCAAGGTGTCTATCAAGGATGCAGCACTAGGGCACAGCACTGGGGTGGAGGTTGTTAAAGGAAAGAGCCCAGTTGTCTCATAGCCCTATTAGTAACATTGCCGCTCTTTTGGTGCTGTGGCTCTTGGCGGTAATGAACATGACAGCTTCAGGATTATGCGCTCTGCCTTTCATACCTTTTGAAAAGAAATAATGTCTGTGCTGTGCAGTCTCCTTCATTATGAGAGAAAATCAGTCATACTGTTTCAAGAAAGGATAAAAGGCCTGAGAGTCCCATTTTTTTTTCCGTCTTTTTCTTCCTCCTTTTCTGAGAAGTGGACTCCTACCGCCTGGCTTTCTGAAGTGAATCATTATGATAAAAAGAACTAGTCAAGCATTGCCATTTGGGTTTACCCTATTTTAGCGTGCATCCTTGCTGACATAATATAATGTACTAATGTATTCTTTGCAGCTGGAGGAAGGGTGGCTGGATGATGAAAGGAATGAATTCTTGGAGGAGTTGAACTTAGAAATGCTGGAAGAGCAGCATAATGAAGCGATGCAGTACACAGCCAATGAGGTGGAGCAGGTAGGACTGCCACTAAATGTGTTATTTGAAATTTTGCTAGGCATACCGTGTTACTAATAGAGAACGAAATGGCTTGCTGTAGAGTGGAGTCAAAAGCTTTGATAGAATTTTGTCTCTACAATGCTCTGAACTCCAGTGTGCTGTAGGTCAAAGCAGAACAATAGATGTTTGGGCCAAGTTAGCAAACAATTCAGGAAACTGTGATAAGTGCAGAATTCTCATTTTCTCTGAGCTCTCAGAATATTATTTCTTCCTTTCTTTAATTCTGAAGTGTTTGGGGTTTATGTTGCTATATTTTATGTTTTTTTTTAATGGATTGTATTAATGTGACATGTAGAGCTCTGAGCAGAGACAGGTGCTCCTCTTGTACATTTGCAAGGTATGAGCTGGCCTGTGCAGTGTGTAATCTAACTTTTAGATTACGGTGTTTGAAAGAAACAACAGGTGTTTTGGTAATACAAGTGTATTTTTCTTACACCAACAGCGCACAGTTCATCATTTGTTTTGTTAATGGAGGCAAAGAAGCATACTGTTAACACAGTCTCAGCTTGCTGCTATCTTAACTTTTACATGCCCATAATGTGCTGTTAGCTATGGGGCTGTGGCAAAGATACATGTGCACTCCCAGCAGCAGTACAGTTTCATCAAGGGATCTTCTCAGATCTTTTTTTTTTTTTTTTTGTGGAAGGTGTAAGTGACCTTATCCACACCTGAACCAGATGATCTGTGAGCATGCACAGCCATGTGAAGCTGAGCATATAACATCACACCTCATCTCCTGGCTTCTGTATATGCGTTGCTGGGAAGAAACTCTTTTTCTACCCATAGAAATCTGTAACTTGATTTTTTTTCCCCATTCTGAATTGTTCGAAAGCAAAGCCTGAGGCATTTTTTTTTTTAAGTGAAGAGAGGGAGAGATGCTGAAAGCCTTCCTTCTTCTGGAAACCAGGGAACTTATTTGGCTAGTGGGAGACCTGGCTTCAAATCCTGCACTGCCAAGTCCTCACTGGGGGCCTCAACTTGCATCTAGCCTGTTCAATCCCCATCTCCTTTCCTGCTTTGGCACTGATGATAACTCCCATTGAAGCCATTCCCTTTACACAAATCAAATATTCATTGGGACAGAGACACTGACAGAATAGCTCAGCAATTAAGTCTATTATCTGGAATATGATAGATCAGATTACAAATCTTTGATCTTATAAGCATTTAATTAATCGCACAAAGTGGAATAACTCTGGTATCAGAGGTGAAGGAAGCCTTGCGATGGAATGTATAATGGCCTTTTAGTTATGATCCTTTTTTCCAGGCAGTGATCCAAGCCTTGCTTTCCCAGGTCAAATGTGCTAAATACTGCACTGTTAGCTACTTTGAACTGAGATCTGGCATCATTTTTTTTTTTTTTTTTTTTAACCAGAAATTTTATCTTAGATACCCAAATATTTCCTGTCACAAAGAATACTTGCTCTTTTCAAAGCATTTTACTTTGTGCAGTGATATCTTCACCCACTTCTGGAAGAGATTCTTGAGCAGGTCTGCCTACAGACCCCTTTTAAACCGACACAACATTTTGGGGTCTCTGAAATCCCTTCACAGTTCTGGTTTTCCACACTCAGTATCCTGTCAAACCTTGACTTTTTCACTGAATTTGGGTTGTGGTTAGTGTTAATTACTGAACAGTAATGTTCTATGAGGTGGTTTTATCAAACCACTTGAGATTTTTTTTTTTCCATTGAGATCTTATACTGAGTACTTTTCCCCTATTGAGATTTTATATTAAGGTAGAAGAGAGCTACACTTGAAAAGATTATGGTCACTTGTACTCTATAGGTGTCTGACATTGCATTACTTGAAGTAATTCTAGGGCAGCCAGACAGTTCTTTGCCCTTCTGATGAGTAATTGAATCAACCAAATGCAGCTTGATGTGTAATGGGGCATCAGTAATTTGTGACAGCTGCTGTCTCTAGACTCTGTGTAGTGACTCGTCAAGTCAGAAAACTAGTTCTTTACTCCTTGTTAGGCTAGGAAACCTAGCAGTTTCCTGAGGTGAATTACATAATACATTGGTGTAATGAAACTGCTCTTGTTGCAGCTGGAAGTAGCCAATCTGAGTAGCTTCAAGTTCCCTGGTTGGCCATGGAGATTTTGCTCCAACACCAGGCTTAATTTCTGTGAAACAGGACACAGTCCTTTGGCTTCCTAATTGTTTGTCATCATGAATATTGTGAGCTGCAGGAATGAATGCACATCATAGCAGACTGTCCTTCCAAATATGAGTATTTTTTACTGAATGCCATTTTAACATGTAGTACAAGTTGTCACAGAAAAATGTGGTGCAGTTTATAATGAAGAATAGTATAAAGTAGACAGTCGTGTCTCTTTTGTGTTTTTGAGCCACTCTATGGAATTCAATCAAGAATTGTATCTTCTCTGTATAGAATAGTCCAATAAACCTAGAGGAAAGATGTAATTCTCCATTTCTTATAACTCATTGTATTCCTTCCCCATCAGAACATTGTGGCCCATTGTGCAGCACTGATAACTTTTACAAGAATACCATAGATTTGCCATGCAGAAATTCTTATCAGTATCATGGAATATATCAAAACCTATTAAGAAAAGAAAGAATTGGGTAGAGTAATTCATTGTAGTTCATTCAAAGCTGCAATGCAGTAAAAATATCTGGGGGAAATTCCTTTTCGAGGCCTGTTTCAAAAGAACAGCATTGTTTGCAGAAGAGCATTTTCCCTTCTAATGCACCACTGAAATCAATCCCAGTCTTCCTCAGTGACAGGGGTGTCTCATGGTTAGCCTGCCACTGGCAATTCCCCTCACTGTGGTCAGCCTCCCTTTCACTGTCAAAGGCTGACTGGAGAGCCCAGCAGCGAGATTTATTAAAGCCCCTAACTGAATTTCACTGCTTTCAAACTTTAGTAGCAGCCTGGGTTTTGAGTCCCAGTATACATCCTAAGTTGAAAATAAGAATAGAACAGTGCTTGAATTCCTGCAAGATTAGCCATTTTATAGGCATGAATGCTTGCTGGAGCTGAAATGCAGAATCTTTTGAGGTTCATTTATTGCTTGATTGTACACACCGCCAGGTTCGTGTTCTCATTATCTGAGTTCTCACTGCAAAGATGAGGCCTAAGGAGCCCTTTGGTATTTCAAACAGAAATAATTGTAGCAGAGATTGACAATGTACGTTTAAAAACAAACACTTTGTTTGGAATAGATAATAGATAACATTGACAAAAGCAGCACACTGGTAATTGGAGACCATCTCTTGTTTTTCAAAAGGGACTTAACCTGATACTAAGCTTGCTACCTTTCAAAATAAAATTGAAATAATTTCATGGTGTAAAAGACTGCTCAGTCTGAACATGTTCAGGGGCTCTGGCAAAGATGACAAGTCCAGAAAAAAAAAAAAAAAAGCCAGGGACTACCTTACTTGAGTCAGAGTGAATTTTTTTAATTGTATCTCAAAAACATACAGAAAATAAATATTTGTATTACTTTCAGTTTTCTTAATTGAACTAGTTGTATATATCCACATCCTGGGAAAGTATTTAACTTAGTTTTGATGTCTGCTTTAGATTGAGAAGAATCTGACTGTACAGACATTTGTTTCTTCATGACAGAGTTGGAGAACCCCAGGTGACTACCTGACATTCAGGTGTCTGTACTATAGACACTTTTGATCAGCTCAGTCCCACCCATTTGATTTCTTTGAGACTGGAAAGATGGATTTTGCTTTGATTACATCTTGTGTGTGCATTAATTATGGATAGTAGATGGCAGTGTTTTATGTTTACTCTGTCTAGAGCACGTGGAAGTTGAAGAAGCAAAATTTAAATTGTTGATTGAAGTGGTGAGGAGAACAAAAGACACTAATTCTCAAAGTGTTGACTGTGTGGGCCCAAACTGTAACGTCTCTTTCAAACACAATGCAAATAGATACATTAAAGGATTTTTCAGATGTGCCCAAACATGTGCTTTGCTCGTGTGGTGCCACAATGGAGACAGCAGAGAAAGCTCTAGTAGCATCATGCGACTCAGCTTTTGGAATCTATGTAACTGCACGCACAGTATGTATAAACCACCATGTTTAGGGGGTAACATGAATTTAGTCAGATGAATGCAAGTTGTGCTATGTTGCTTCCCCCTCAGGGTCACCAAGTGGAAAATAGCCCTTCTCCCTCACAAGGGTAGATGGAGCCCTACATTTGGGGCAGGCACACAAATTGCTAGCCATCCTGCAGCAAGGCTGTCCCAGGGTCTGAAGGAGCTTTTCTCCCTCATGTTAGTCATTAAACATTTTCCAGAGCAGTGAGAATCATGGATGACACTGTGCCATCTCCAGAGTGCAGTGTAGATTACCCAGACTGGAGTTACTTCTCTGCTGAAAAATTTGGGGATAGCAGAGGTGAATACAAGCTGGAGCAGTTCCAAAGCAGGTGAGAGAAGGAACCAGAATAGCTTATGTAGCAGCACTCACATAGTAAACAAGAAAAATATGAAATTAAACCCAAATCTCTGGCTTTCCTGGTGAATGCTCTAGCCACTTACCTGGTTGGGTTGCTCTTCTTCTGGTTACCCTTGGTTTTCTTGAAGAATTCTGTAGACATTGAGTTTTTTCTCCAGGCAAAATATGAAATTTTGTCACTCTAAATAAAACAAACAACAGCTGATGCATGAAGACAGTATGTTCCCACCACTTCTCCAGATACTCATAAAAATGAAACCAAATTGTTGCAGCCACTTTGGAAAAATATACAAGCCTTAATAAAAAATAATAATAATTAAAAAAAATATCCAATATACTTTATGCTATCTCATAGCAATGCATAAGTTGAAGAAATAAGGAGTAGGTAAATGATAGTTATAGAACAATTCTGCCATAGTTAGTTATTTAGAGTGTTATTGGTACTACTACTGATATTCCTTCCTCCTGTAACAAGATACCTTTTCTTTTTAGTGGCTAAATAGAAAGAACTAAGAGGATCTCAGAAGGGGAAAACATGGGAAATATGTACCAGTGAACTTTACAAATTTGCAGGATTTTCATGACATTTTGTCCTTTACAGTTTCAAACTCTAGTTTACAGAAATTTCTGACCCTACAACATCAAGAAACATTGAACCTTTACACAATCCCTTGAATAACTCTGAACACATTCTGTCCCACGATGCTTAAAATTCAAGGGGGAAATTTCCCCCCATATGGGGAGAGAGAGCAATTGACACATTGCAGGTGTGGCTACCAAAGATGCACAACAATTAAACAGTTATCATGCATTTTGTTATCAGCTGTATGTGCAAAAATGTGCAGAAATGTGTGTTACTATTCTAAAGAGAAGTTTTCCTTTGCAAGTCTTGTATGAGAAAACATCACTAAAACATCCTTTCAGAGATTTTTAACTGGTCTGTCACAAACACTGTAGTCTCTGGATGTTGTGTTTCTTTCAAGATTTATTTTATTCCACTATTACTTTGTATTTGAAGGTGAGGGTTATCTTTGTTTTTCTGAGACTAGGCCATTATTTTTTTCTTGCATTTGAAGAAAGAAAACCAGCTGAAGGGTGTGTGATCATGGAGTGCACATGAAGAGGGGAGAAAGGAGGAGATAGGAGGCACATTTCATCCTGTTTTACTGTCTGTCAAAGAAGAGAAAAAGGGAATTATGACAGTGGCCTCTTTGAGTTTGTTCCCTTTCATTGGGTGCAGTGTACCTTTTTTCTCCCTTGATTATTACTACCATTATACATAATTATGCAATTATACCTCCTAAAAGAGAAAAAGCATTTGGTTGATACTATGTGCGCTTAGATATTTGGTGAACAGGCCATATAAATTGCACTCTGTATGATTGCACTGTAAGGGAAGTAGGGGGAAATTCTTTTTGCAACCAGTTTGAAAAATAAAAAGCATGTGTCTCTTCAGAGAGACATTATCTCACATTCTTTGAATATAAAAGAATATAAATAGGTTAGATACAAAGAGTAGGGTGTGAATTAAAAAACAACAGCCTAAAATCTTGACATTAGGCCCATGGCAAGCACTCAGTGTTGTTCTACACTTAATGGTAAAAGGCTGTTTTTATTTCTGTGGAATATAAACTCCAACTAGGGAATAGAAATGGTCTCCGGGGATGTGAGAGAGGTCTACTTGAGCAAAATCCTGGAATTCAAAATGAATAGCCTTTCAGAAAAAGATTACTGAAAGCAAGAAATGTGAGAGAGGGCCATGGAAGGCATAGTGGAACAGGCTGGCCCTCTGCAGGCTTCAACCTTCCCCATCTCCATGAAGCACACAGAGTCCACTGACTTAAAAAAAAAAAAAAAAAAAAAAAAAAAAAGTCCCATTGATGAAATATTATACCCTCTTAGATTGCACCAGTCATTGTTTGATTGGTTTGATACTCAATTTTTTTTGAAGTGATACCAGCACTGAAGCTTTCTCCCAAGTTTGAGAAGATTTCAACTCCACCAGTCTCTGGCCATAATCCAGAATCAAAAACAGTGCACCATCTGGTGATCATTATCTTTAAGCACTGAGAAGAGATAGCTTAGCTAGAGAGGGAAATATTTCTTTCCAGACTTTAGAAGATATGTCACTAATGCTGTAATTCATCTGCTTCACTCAGTATGGCCACCACAGCATGACTCTCAGAAATGTTTAAAAGCCACGAGCAGTAGGACTGCTGTTTAGTGATCTGTTTTAATTCAGCTTAAATCAGATCCCAGCTGTTTAAGCAAAACAGAGCTGGAAAATATTCTCAAGTAATGTGATCTGTGTTTGATAATCACTTTGGTTTGCTCCTTTGTTTAGCCAAAGAAACATGAGGAAGAGGATGGAACTACAGACACTGCAACCTCATCATCCAACAATCATGAAAAGGACAGTGGGGTGGGACCTACAGATGAAAGTTTGCGTAATGATGAGAGCTCAGAGCAAGAAAATGCACCTGAGGAGCAGAACAGTGCTACCCTGCAGTGCAAACGGGAGCTGGGTCACAGCCAAGATACGTTAGGAAGTGTTGAGCTCCAGTGCAATGAAAGCTTTTTATCAGGGGAATACATCGAGTCTGATTTCATAGGGAACCCAGAGGAGGAATGTGAAAGGTTTCGACAGCTGCTGGAACTGAAGTGCAAAATTCGAAACCATGGGGAGTACGACCTGTATTACTCGAGCAGCACAATAGAGTGCAACAGAAGAGAGCAAGATGGAGTGGAGCATGAGCTGCAACTGCTCAATGAGGAACTGAGGAATATTGAACTCGAATGTCAGAATATTATGCAAGCTCACCGACTCCAAAAGGTGAGGGATCAGTACGGAGACATTTGGGCTTTACATGATGAAGGGTTCAGGAATTACAACACCAGCATAGACGTGCAAAGAGGCAAACTAGATGACATCATGGAGCACCCTGAGAAGTCTGACAAGGATAGCTCCAGTGCCTACAACACAGCAGAAAGTTGCAGGAGCACTCCCCTGACTGTGGAGCGATCCCCTGACAACTCTCTCCAGCGGATGATCAGCATCACCAACAGGAAAAACCTGAGGAGCACAGTTGTGGCAAATCAGTCATCCTCAGGACAAAGCAACAAAGAGACAACCTCAGCCAAAAAACCCACTGAACAAAACAGTGCAGCTGAAGACACCATGCTGGCATCAGAAAGTGGCAAATTCACAGACCAAGAAAAGCAGAGCACTGAGCACATTCCCTACCTGTCTCCGTATCACAGCTCTTCTTACAGGTATGGGAATATACCTGCTCATGCAAAGCATTATCAAAGCTACATGCAGCTGATCCAGCAGAAGTCAGCCGTGGAGTACGCCCAAAGCCAACTCAGCCTGGTGAGCATGTGCAAAGACTCACAGAAGTGTGCGGAGCCCAAGATGGAATGGAAAGTGAAAATAAGGAGCGACGGGACAAGGTATATCACAAAGAGACCAGTTCGAGACAGAATCCTGAAGGAACGTGCCTTAAAAATTAAAGAGGAGCGCAGTGGAATGACGACAGATGATGATACAATGAGTGAGATGAAGATGGGTCGCTACTGGAGCAAAGAAGAGAGGAAGCAGCATTTGGTGCGAGCTAAGGAGCAGAGGAGGCGACGGGAGTTCATGATGCGTAGCAGGCTGGAGTGTCTCAAGGAAAGTCCGCAGAGTGGCAGCGAGGGCAAAAAGGAAATTAACATTATTGAACTGAGTCACAAAAAGATGATGAAAAAGAGAAACAAGAAAATCTTGGACAACTGGATGACAATCCAAGAACTGATGACACATGGTGCTAAATCTCCAGACGGCACAAGAGTGCACAATGCCTTTTTATCAGTTACTACTGTATGAACGCAACTTCTTTCAGAGAGTATACTACCAGTTTAGGTAGAGTACGATTGCCTCGTTCAATGTGGCATTTTTATATATTTTGTGACTGTTTATAGTTTGACCTTTTTTGTAAGCAAAATTACCTGGTAATTTTTCATTTGTTTTTCATATAACGGTACCTTCTTTATCTGGCAGTCTTTCCTTATCCTGCAATATATTCATATTACTCATTTGTAGAAAAAAAAAAAAATGAAAAAGAAAAGCAAAACAAACAAAAAAAAAAAAGTGGAGAAACCAATTAATTTCTTAACCTAATACATATTCTGTAAGTTCAGATCTGGATTTATTTCTCTAGTTTTCTTTTTTCTACTTTAGTAACAATACAATACCAAAACAAAATGCTTTATACTGTATTCTTGGCTTAACAAATTGTTGAAGTTTTACATTGTAGATTGCATCTGTTTATAAATCATATGTCACATCTCGTCATATAGATAAGAATGACCTTTTCCAACAACACATTGTACAGTACATTTAATCTGTAAATTGCAATTGTATTTGTCCAAGTAAAGTGTAGGTGGGCAATTATGTGTTCTGTAGTGGCATTGGTCATGTAGCTAGGCAGTCTGTGATAATTGTGAAGATGAAAGAGAAATAAATTATTGCTTATCTTTAAGAGAAAAAAAAAAAAAAGGTCAAGAGTTTGATTTCAATTGACCATTTGCCTTTAAAGGATGATTTATCTCACCACACATGATTTTTACAGCATCAAGAGATTTCAAAGACACAAGACATCTTTCCATCATGATTCCATTGACTGGTTCTTATGAATTAGCTTTTTTTTTTTTTTTTTTTTTTTTCCAGAACACACAGGAGTGAGTGTCTTTGTCCATTGTGTTTTGTTTTGTTTTTTCTTACCTGCTATTATTAGTTGATTGAATGATTGATTGATACATTGTTTTGTGCTGTCAGGTCATTACTGTGGGTCCTTTTTCTGACAAAGATTGCTATTTGTTCTACACATAGAAAACATAACCACTGCACATGGCTAACTTTGAGCCAAATCTCATGCATGAAAACTAGCAGTGGTTGTCACTGACATTTTCACAGATGACAAGTTAAGAAAAAATAGAGAATGAAAAAATCTAAATTAGCTCAGGTTTCAATTTTGCTGTTGAGGAGCATCCAGGTGTGAAAGAGCCCCATGGTGAGCTAACTGGTGCCCAGGAGCAAGGGCAACTTGCTGTCTGAGTGCCCAAGGGAGCCCTTGTCTCTTCCTGTGGCAGAAGCACCTAGGTTACCGATGGGGCATCATCTAAGCAGCTGCTGCTGGCATCCCAGTGAGTCGTGACAAACCTAAGTGGCTACTCCTGGGCAGCCACAAGGGTTTTGAAGCCTTGGTTCAATATCCCTATTTTTTTAAATCCCTACCCATGAGTCACAGGGGTTCTTAACTAATGGAAATGTTTTTTTGGTAGCAGTATTAGGTGCTGAAGTCACTTGACATCAGGTTTTAAAAGACATGCTTAAATATGCAGAAAGACACGTTATTCCAAAGTCTCAAACAGTCATTTGTTTTTTAGCCACTTTTGGCACCAGTAAGCACTGGCAGCGCTCTCTGCATCTCTAGGCATGTAAATACGATAAGAATGCTACTCCCTGAGTGCTTAGGAAAATTATGCCACTCACAGTTCATAGTTTGATAATCAGAATATTTTCCATATCAGACTCAAGGAAGCACCATCCTACATTCTCTGCTAAACATATAGCTGTTTGTACATAAAGAAGAATACTTCAAATTTTTCTTATTAAATTAGGAAAATGGTGGAATCCAACACCAGAAAGGATAATAGGGTGATACAGTATAGCTTCAAGGGGCTTTCACCAGATTGTCTCTCCAACAGATTCAGTAAACTGTCTTTGACAAACCTAAGCCATCTAGGAAGATACACATCCTTCCAAAGGAGTCATATAGCTATTGCTATGGCTTTCTTTTAAATATGGGATTTCTTTTCTCCCCATTATTAAATCATGACTCAGAACTCCTCTCAAACTAAATATTATGTTGCCCAAATTCAGAGGAAAATTTGAATCTTTAAATCTTTAAATTCCTTATTTTCATCATTGAGAAATAAAAACAGGAATATCCATGTCTAATTAGAGAAAAGACCTAGTTGGATGGGGGGGTTAAGTAATAGAGAATAACTAGGCAAACAAACAATATTTGTAGAGATGATATATTAAGATGCTGTAAATGGAAATGCAAATCTGAGGAGATCTATTGAAAATTAGTAAGAGACAAAGTGAAGATTGAGAGGTGATAAAGCAATATTTTATTCTGGGAGAAAAAGAAGCAGTAAAATCATAGGGATTAAACTGCCATTTTAGATAACTGCATAGGAGAGCAGCAAAACCAAAACAAATATTGATATTAACTAATAAAACCATAAAAATAATAATATAAACACTCCACCACCACCTTCCCCCCAAAAAAAGTGTTTGCCAGGCCATTGTCAGGGCTGGCCCAGTGCCCACCATAAAGCCAAGGTCCTGCTGTGCCTGTCCCTCCTGGTGGCACACTGTGACACGGTTTCTAGCGCAGCATGCTGCCACTGCCTGCCAGAGTTGCCCATCTTTTCCCTCCTTCTTCACCTGCTGGAATCAGCACATCCCTGCCAAATCCTTTATCCAGCATTTTTTCATGTTTTTCTCTGCTAGCCTGTAGCTATGGTTATATAGTGACATTTCCTTTCTCCCCTAAGCAGTTTTTGGGAGAAGTGTTGAGTTTTACCCTGATGAAATGCCTCAATCCTTTCTACTAAGGTGGAAAATAACCACACTGCCCTAGAGCTGGGCTGGGCTGGTGATGCAAAGGGGCTGAGAGGCAGCTGAGGGGTTTGCTGCTTACAGCTGGTTCTCTGCAGGGCAGCACTTCGTGTTGCACTCCCTCATCCCAGCAGTTCTGTATCAGTGAAATCCCAGGCTGACACCCCACATACTGTTTATCCCCATGTATACTTTTTTTCCAAGTGTCATAATTTCTTAATGAGGAAAATAACATTTTAGTACTGAGGCACATTAAAAGAGAAGAAACAAAATACATTTCATGTTGTCATAAATCTTTAAAGAAAAGTGGCTTATCTGTTGTGAGAACAGATAAGCCACTGTTTTTATTTTTATTTTTTTATGAAGGAACATAAGAAATAAAAATGCTTTCCAACTGGAACAAGACCAGCTCTTGCCTGAGTGTTGCTTGCAGCTCTGGGATAAGGAGCAAAAGGCAGAAATAGGTGTGTTATCACGGCCACATCACAGCTGGAGAAGGAGCTAATATCCCACTTATCCCTCCCCCAATGCTGGGACCCAGCTGGGACCAGCAGGAGGTAATTCTTCCTATGAAACCAGCAAGATGGCCATGTAAAAAGAGTTACCTTGTTCCACTTGAAAACTGAACTGCCACCATAGGTAAGATTAGAATTTGTGGATTCACTGCACCCTCCTCTCCAATGTAAGTATCCCTAAAGGGAAAATTATATTTTTAGACAATGAACTAAACCAACAAAGTCAGCCTATTATGCTTTTTAAAAGAAAGAGACCACCAACACTATCTGAATTGAATGGGAAGAGAGATGGAAACTAGTCTATGTTTGATGCATTGCCGTGCTACGTGGATCTCAGAAGAGATGATGCAGCAACATTAGCATTATGCTTTCTAAACTTGTGGGGATTGAATTATTCATTAATATCATGATGACTGACTTTCCCTTAAAAAAAAAAAAAAAAGTTTTATATCCAAAACACATTTCTGCAAATTATAGAACAGCATCCTTTGTGTGTGACTTGTATGGTTTGCTAAAATACCTCCTGGCTCAAAACTGGAGTTTTTGTGTTTTCTTTGTGTCCTTAAATTTTAAGCTGCTAATCACAAACATATATGTGTTAAGTGCCCTATCAGTATCCATTTTATGGGCCTACTGCCTTTTTTCAGCATTAAATGCTCTTGAGGAGCCAGGATAAAATGAACATGCTGAGGAGTAGTGTTTGGCTAAAGCAAAACAGAGCAGCTGTCACAAACCTGGTGGTGGTGTGCTGTGAGAGTGGCAGGTTGGGTAACACCTGCTGGAGGAGAAAATACATTTACATAGGGATCATGAGCAGGCTTTTTCTTTAAATGCCATTGATCTGAAGCACATTTCTTTGTTTAAAGAGGAGCATTCCTTTTGGATGCCTATTGCTACATTTGTGAGGCTAAACATGTTTTATTTACAGATAGCTGCATCATGTATAAGTTTTGCTCAGGTTTTCAGACATCATTAATCTCTCCCAAATGTGAATTCCTACATGGACTGGTGTTGGGTGGCATCTCTGAGACTAGGCACAACCTGGGAATTTGGGGTGTGGGTGGCAGGGCAGCCAGCCCAAGTATAGACCCTGGGCCCTTCCTGGGAGCCAGTGGGTTTCTGTCCTCCTGGGGAAAGGCTCCTGCTGTGAGAACCTTCAGCTACGTGCAGCTTTGCCTCCTCGAGTTTAAGGAGCTTGACTTTCCTCACCCACATCATGGGGCTCTGAGACAGGAAAAAAGGGCATTTACATGGCTGTGTGAAACACTGACACCAGTGAGATTAAGAAGTGGAATTACCCTGTTGTAAAGGGTGCTTAGATGGTGAAGACTACTTGAGAATTTATGTTACTCGATCCTGAGATTCCCAAAGACTGTGTGTAAGGAAGCTTATTGTGTCTTCATAACAGAAGCTGTTTCACCAGTGACACACATTAGACAGATATTTAGAAATATATGTATTTATTTATTTATTTTAACAAGGAGATGAAGTAGTGCAAAAGAAGGGATTGTCTCATATACCATCTGTGTGGTAGCTGCAGGTAGTGGGATTGAGCTACGAGGATATTAACTTCCAGTACAAAGGGTGAAGTAAAACTGACGGTTGAGTTACATCCAGATTGATGTGTCGCTTTTCACACGCACTAGACCATGGGAAGGGACAGAGCATAAGACTTTACTAATTAGTCTCACACTGATGTTCCTTTCTGAAAGTGCCTTTCTTCAGCAAAGATACAAAGATATCCCATGGAACAGTATCATATGTCATCCCAAAAGCCAGAAGTGACAGTGCCATTGAGGATGTTTGGGGTGTCTCAGCACAACTTATTCTGGGATATACTCAGGAATGAGGGAATGGGGGGCGTGGGGGAGGGGAGAAGGGGGAGGTGGGCATCAGCAGTGTTTCACAGAGAAAAGATGTATGGTTCAAGAACGGCATTCAAATCTGACAGATGCTCCCTCCCACTACAGACTAGTACATGGTGTACATATGAACTTCTAACTTTATGTGTGTGTGTGCATTTGGATTTAAAATTTGAGTAAAAAAACAATTTCCTGGCACTGTAAACTCATGTTGCATTTTTAAGTATTGTTCCCTTGCTCCTCTTTCCATCATTCCTTCTTTCTTTCCTCTTTCTTCTAAAAAAAGGACTTTGGGGAACTTGAAAGATAAATATTGGGGGCTTTCACTAAAAAAAGGTGGTTTTTTTTTGTTTGTTTGTTTGTTTGTTTTTCTCATAGATCATCTTATCAGCATCTTATCAGCACAAATGGAACCACTTGCCTTACTGTAACTGTATGTTTCCATCTTTAGTCTGTTTAGGTTATTTGGTTCTGTACCCTTCCTATGCCACTTGAAGCTCATTCCGCTGAAATGATGCAAATGTCTTTGCAGACATTTCTGTACAGAGTGCATTTTTTAAGCCTTGGAGGAAAGGAAGACCATTTAAAATATGTGCTCCCTTGTTTGTGAGACATACGGTAACATGCATAATGCATATTAACCCAAATGCTTTGATAATGGAAAGACTACAAAAGGTAAATTGTATTAACCTATAGATGTATTAAGAAAGGAACATTTCACTTCCTTTTGAATTTTAAGGACCTCCATTGCCCCAGTCTCAATTTTAGAACATCAATTGTATTCTTTTATATATTTTTAAACAATTCAGTCCCTGAATTTTCTGCTCTTAGACTGACGCTAAAACACATCATTAGGAAGTCTGCTTTGGTGTAGGAACAAAAGAGTAGGCTTCAAATATTGCAACAATGTCCTGTGTTGGTCACTTACTGAGACAGATAGGGTATTGGTCATCAAACCTCATAGCTTTATTTCTTTGTCTTACCTCACTTGAAAACAGCTATACTGCAATAAGCATTGGACATGCTGTGGCATTTGTTCTTGCAATACATTCCTCAAAGTGTTTAACTCATTGCTGAGTGCTAGGAGCAATCAAAGCCGATATCTGGTTCCACTGACAAAAAAAAATTGAAAGCACAGGGAATTTTAAGTATGAAGTGAATATAGGAAACTCTCATCTTGACAGTGGATAAGAAGCCAAAAAAATTAAAATTGCATGATGGAAGATGAAAAGGTTGAAGTCACTGTTTTGACTACTGGACCTTGCAGGAAAGATATTTGAAGAATGAATGAAATAGAAAGTTAAGCGGGTGAATATCACATAAAATTTACTACTGATCAAAATATTACTTTTTTGCACTTCAAAGGCAACCCTCTTATTTTCATAGGTTATTTAACCCCACTGGCAATCTCTGCAATGCATAAATATTTTTGATGGCATGCAAAGTGTCTTCTTAATGGTGTATAGATACTATATAGTGAGCAGGTTGAACAGTATAAATATTCATGTCAGCAAAGATGCTGTCAAACTCCTGACTTGACATGATATCAAAAATTAAAATATAAAAAGGATATTCTGCTTTGTTGCCTCCTTTTTCTCTCCAGGTTTGGTACCTGGCTGCATGGTCAGGGTAAAGAAATGCCCCTGGAAGATTGTGTTTTGGTTCAGGTACAGGGAATTCAAATGAAAGCTCCTCAAACTAGACAGTTTAATTTACTTCTCTTAAGCTCTTTAATACCAAACTTATCAGTTCTCTCTGTTAGGCATTAACTTGTTAAATGAGTCTTAATTATACATAAGCAGATGGAGATTTGAATTAAAATTACCTTACACTCGAGTGGCTTTAGTTCATTATAACATATCTTCCTCTTAATCATTTAGGCAGTCTCATCATCTTTCATATAGAAAGTTATTAAAGTATTCCAATTTCCATATTTCTTCAAATACATCCACTATTAAATGGCACGTAATACACATTAGTTGGTGACTTATACCATGCAATAGTTAGTGAATTATTCATGTCAGTAACAGTTTTTATACTTTTATGTCATCTGTATCATTTTATTTTAAAGAGTTTATATTTACAGAATATCTCATATTTTACCTCATCTCAGTTCTCAATGCAAGGTTGAATGCCTCACCATTTCTGCTGATATGAAAATGAGTAAAATTCCCTCTAGTTTTTGCACTCCTGTTAGCTGAGAAATGAAAGCAGATCTGAAACGACTCCCACTCCCAAATGTGTGGATATTTACTGGAAGTTTTGGAGAGGTTTGGGAAGGAAATAATTTTCTAAAGGAAAACACAGTTATTCTTGTTTTCTTTTACATTGTTTTAACACTATCATCACCTCTGGATTCTCTAGCACCAAGAAGATGCTCGTCAGAATTTGCCTGTCCTCCAAAATTAAAAGAACGTTTTGCCTAAAGGGGAAAAAAAAAAAAAAAAAAAAAAAAAAAAAAAAAGTAAATATTTTGCAGGCTTAATTGGATATCACCTCACCTAGCTTTAAAGTAGTCATCTAGACTAGGAATTTAAATTAGCTCCAGGAATAGAGAGGAGACACCCTTAAAAGTTGATCTCCCTCTTTAGGATGGCTGCCTGTGGAGAGAGCTAGTTCAGACTGGGCCTCTAACATTTGCATAGCCTTAACTGAGTGAAGAAAAAAATGTCAGTCTTAAGTATATTAATGCCCTTCAAAAATGGGATGGACAACAGGTAGCTGGGAATGCAAAACTTTTTTCTTCTTTTATGGACTCTTGAATGCATATGCTGAGAGAGCCATGTGTCTCTTTTAGACAGAGAGCAACACCAAGTGATTTAATCAACCTCTGCTATGTACCTCCTGGGTAAAATCAAGAAAGAATTGGACAAAAAGTGGCATTTTCGTTCCAGTAAGCAATTTACAGCCATTCACAAAGGAAAGACCAGTGGGACTTTTCAAAGACAAAAGCATACAATATTCCTTGCTAAAGGCAGTGGACTATTCTCAGCATCCCTTTAGCTAATATATTAACCAGGTATCTTCAGTGTAAAATAATGGGTCTATAATACAGAAATAACTGCATTAGCTGGATGATGGAGAATGACAACTGAGCCAAAAGGCTGAGTCTGCACTGGCAAATGCTGCAGCCATAATTGAGCAAAGGGACAGATTTATGAGAAGCTTTTGCCAAAATATGGTACTGCCATTTGCATGTGCATTATTTAGGATGAAAGGGGAATCACTGAGTCCTGGGAGCTTCAGCAAGACACTTAGACCATATGACGATTTTAGTTCCCAGCTTCTCAGGAAGCGTTAGTATACTTTAGGCAGTGGATTTGTCATGGTTAGTTTCCATGAACTCTAGCTTTGCTTCCTTGAGAAAGGAAGCTGCTTGACTTGCGAGGTGGGTTTGAGAAAAAAACACCAAAGCTTGTGAGGCCCCATGGAACTGGAGATTTTGTCTAAGAGCAATCTGTGAATTCAGTGTGAGGAGTCTCCTTCACTCATCATTAAAAACCACCAAACCTTGCAAGAGAATACATCTTATTCGCATTTTCTGTTGTTCACATACCTGGAAGAACTCTGAGGATTAGCAGCATAAAAGTGAGCAAAAAAGCTCAAATGATTAGCTAAATTAAATGTTCCTCCAGTGAAATGTAAGTGGTCTAGATAACAAGGCAAAAATGTCCTGCAGTCCTCAATACAAAATCATCTGGTAGAGGCATTATTTCCTCCTGAGGCTTTTTCAGAAATTTTATGACAATGGGAAATGGAAAATTGCAAAAGGGATGGGTTTCACCCAACCCTCTTCACCCTGAAGATAGATGTGTGTGTGTGCAACCAAAACCTAGGTCAAAGATGTGCCGAAGCTTAGTGCACCGTGTTCTGCACATCCACATTTTCAAGTAAAGAGCTATAAAACTGTAAAACCCCTCTACAACCCCCTTACCCAAACTCTGGGCATCTGGTTGCTGTCACTCTCTACATGCCCCTGAGGACTTCATTGCATTGTAGAGAACTGCTATGCATCTGAAGATCTGGAAGCAGGTATGTTTAAACTATGTTTAAACATATGTTTGAAATCATTCATGTTTCTGGTGGCTGGTGCCACAGGGCCTTGTTTTCTTGAAAGCTACTTCTGTCCAAACATAAAAGCTTGTGTTCGGATATCATGACAGACAAGCAAGAGGAGTAACCTCTGATGTGGCCAACTTGGGAAGCTCAAGGTAGGTCTTCTGACCCTTATTTTATAGTCTGTATTATTTATCTGCCCCAAAAGTTGTTTCCCATGTTGTTTTGTATAGTGTCTATAGTCTTGAATATCTGTGTCTAAGCTGTACATAGAAATATGCATGTGGGTTACTGGATCTGGGGGACATCCCCTCAGTGAACAGCAACCATGGAAGGGCCTTGCAAGGAGCTGGTCTGTGGTAGCATACAGATTTTTGAGAGCTGTGAGGCAGAAGTGATTTCCTCCTGCCTTCAGCAGGATGCTGCAGCACTGAGCTATTCAGTTGTGAACAAGACAGTGAAACAAAATTGAAACACAAAAATCTATGAATGTGGCCTAAGAGCTTTTGATGTGTGACAGCCATGCAAAGAGACAGGGAAAGCCCTCCATGAACTGCTAAGGCTGGAAATACGTGTTTAAATACATGCAAGGAAAAACAACAACAACAAAACTTAAAAGTAGTGTAATCTGACTTTCCATCCAATAATAGAAATGGAAAATGTCATTTTCCTTATCACATATGGTCTACAAAATGTTGGTTTCTAGGCTAATATATGGTCTAGAAAATCAAAGGTAAACACAACCTCTTCAGTAAGTACACTGCCTTTATGGCCCTTGGCTAAGATATTATCCAAAGTAAAATGCATAATGCAAGTTTCAGGGGAGAATCTGAGCTTATTTAGCCCAACTACCTGTACAAAATGGGGAGGGAAGTTATGGTATTTAATTATTTTCACCTTGATTGTTGAACCATCAAGGACATGATTATCTTGGAAAGAGGAGAGAAGTGGCATCCCAAGAAAGTGTGAGGCTTCTCTCACAGCAGGAGGGGCTTTTTATTGCCCATTGATGGCACAGCAGAGTGATGAAGAAAGATCCCCTCTGCTTGTAGATGAAGACTGGTGAAGCTGGCTGCAAACTTTTTGCCATCTGGCCATACACCAACATGGGTGCATGGACCTCTGGAGGTTCAGTGGACTGAGACTCAACACAGCAACACACTCAGCATCAAGTCAGGGAGCACTGAACTAAATTTCTGCCTCTCAGAGAATACAGTGATATGAGCCATGTAATTTCCTTATACAGACTTTTCCCCCTCATCCCCTGTTTAGTCTCTTCATGCATGAGCTGGATGATTGGACAGAGTGCCTCCTCAGCAAATTTGAGATATTATAGAACCAGAAGGTGTGGTTGACACACCAGTTGGTTTTGTTGCCATTCAAGTGATCCTCAGCAGTCTGGAGAAATGGGGCAATAGGAATCTCTTGAAGGTCAACAAGGGGAAATGCCAAGTCCTGCACCTGGGCAGGAACAACCTCAGGCACCAGCACAAGCTGAGGGGTGACCAGCTGGAGAGCAGCTTGCCAGAAAAGCACCTAGCGGGTCCTGGTGGACACCAAATTGAACATTAGTCAGCAATGTGCTCTGATCACATGGAGAGAACTGTATCCAGTCCAGCACTCCAACCCATACTCCCCCACACCCCTTTCCCCCAAGACAGACAAAAACATTCAGGAATTAATCTAGTTAAGGGCCACAAACATGATTAAGGAATTGGAGCATCTTTCATAAGAGGAGAGGCTGAGAGAGCTGGGACAATTCAGCCTGGAGAGGAGACAGCATGGGAGGATCTGCTCAGTGTGTATAAATACCTGATGGGCAATAAAAAAGAAGGTAGACTCAGGTGCCCAGAAACAGAATAAGAGACAGCAGGCACAAATTTAAATATGGGAAGATCTGTTTAAACATATAAAAAAACTTTTTTATGATGAGGGTGATCAAACACTGACACAGGTAGCTCAAAGAGGTTGTGTGGTCTCCAGCCTTGGAGATACTCAAAACTTGGACGGGCACATCCATGAACAATTTTCCCTGGCTGACCATGCTGTGAGCAGGGCATTGGGCAAGGTGATCTCCAGAGGTGCCTTCCAGGAGTTCCGTGATCAATGTTAGCTTTGCTAATGCTAAACAATGCTAAACACAAAGCTCGTGAGTGCTGGGGAAGCCAATGAGAGAAATCAGTCCAGTTGGCTGTACAATGCTTTGGCTTCTGACAGCAGCTCACAAGCATGGAGCTTTTGGCACATTTTATGTAGGATATGCAGTCCGTTCTTTTCAAACGATGAAATTTAGCAATATCCTAAAGGATATGATCACAACTACCCTATGAGCAGTGCCATTCCAGACCATGCAAGCTAACCAACAGGCCAAGTCCATCTTCTACCAATCCACTACTCCATGAGGCAGTTGGATTAAGTGTACAAACCCACAGCCCTGGAATTTCTGGAACAAAACAGTGTATTTTCAGCTGTTATTTTTTCCCCACAGGCAACCTGCAACCAGTATGTGAAAGTAATGTTAGCTTCTAATTGCATCATATTAGTGGTTTGACATTGCATTTTACAAATGCTTGTTTTTTCCAGGATATAATGTAGAAATATAATCATATTAACACTCTGAAAGCAAACAGAGAGGTGGTATAAATTGTTAATGCAATCTTCTTTTAAGCAGCTTGTTTGAACAGTGCATTGGTGTGTGAGAAAATGCCAGCCTCTCAGTCTTTCCAAATAGTGCAATGCTTGCAGTCTGCTGCGGAATAAATGTATACATTCTGTCTAAGGTAACAGATGTTCATTTGCTGTGCGTTCCCATGAGCACCCAATCTTTTACCTGCATTCGGCTACCATTTGTCTGAGACCCACCTGTGAGCCAACACAGCAGTTTCTGAGACACAAAGTTGCCTCGCTGACATGTCTCGCACAGAAGCGGTGTATTTTGTTGACGTATATCCCTGTAAGTCTTCCTCTGTTTTTCTTTCCTATGAGTAGGACCATTAATTCTTCTGACTTACAACGTCAGATTTAAAATGGCAGCCCCAGTACAGAAATACTGCAAAGCTGTTTGGATTCCTCAAACTTTGAAGATCAGCCTTTAAACCAACTAATTAAGTTTTCTGCTTGCTGCCATTGAAAGCTTCAGTCAGATATAATTAAAAATGAGCAGCAGATGACAGCGGTGGCATTTGTCAGAATCATCCAGTGGTTCAAATACCAGTTCTGACAGAAATGTCAGGCTGATAACACTCCCATCTTCCCAACGCATGCCAGGAAAAGCAGGAAGAACTTTTATTATAAATGCCTGCCTGATAACCTTTATGAATCCCAGAACACCAAATGCTATACACAAGATTTCATTATCCTAAGAGAGGATCCTCATTTTCGGTGGAGTAAACCCTGCAGTTCCTTGGGCTTCCTTGTAGTGTCTGCACCTTCTGGGAAACCCTTCCAGACATTCAATAAGAAAGAAAAGTCTTGATCTTGAAGTATGGGCAATTCCAGTCTTGCAGACTGCTAAGCCATAAGAGATTTCTTAGAGAGTTAATGGGCTGAAACCAAATCAACATATCCCTCCTCTAAAAAGGAAAAAGCCATAACACAGGCTGTGTTACCTATCCTTGAGATGTTTGCAAAGGTGAGAAGACAGAGTCCTTCCTGAAAATAGTTTAAATTGGACTGTTACTGCTAAAGATCACAGAACAGGAGAGTAAACAAGACAGCAGAGCAAATGAATACAGAAAGATCATTTTTGCTGCAGCTCCATATTGCAGTTTCTTCTTGTTTTGTCTCATCCTTTTTGCTAGCCCATTTATAATACACTCTTCCTGCCTCTCTGTTGCTTAGGAGTCCAGGAGGATCTTCCTTTTTCTTTTCCTTTTAACTGAATGGGGAACAAAAAAGAGAACACGTCAGGAAGAGAAACAGTAGCCCTTTGAAACAGCAGTGCTGTCGTTGTCATCTCAAAGTCCCTTAGCTCTACTCTTGCCTGTAGCAATTATGTGTTTCTGTGTGCTGGCCAGAAAGCAGCCCTCATCACAGCAAACCAAAGGGGAGGGGACATGTTGGTTGTGCCGTTTTGGCAGAGAATTCCCAGCACCTTCTGTGAGGCCCCTTAATCCCTACAGATGAATGCTAAAATCCCTCAGCTCTGCTGAAAGCTGCTGGGTGGCCCTGCTGGGGGTAGAAACGAGAAATCAGAAAGCCCTGCTTTCAGACTGAGCTGGTTGAGTTGGTAATGTTCCCAAAGTCTCCCCATGATCCCAGGCAAATGGAGAATTTCTCTTGCAGTTCCCCAGGGGAAGAGGCTTGGTGGCTCAGTGAATTTGCACAAGGAAGGTGGGATGTGCTCTCAGGATGCTAAGGACTGGGCTCCAGTGGATGGAGTGAGCTGGGTGTAGTTTGCAGCACTGCTGCTTGCAGTTCAGATGGACAGAGGCATGTCCTCACAATCCAAGTAGGAATAGCTTCAAAGCAGAGCTGCACATTGAAAAAGCCTGAGTGAACAACTAAAGACTTTGACTTACTGTCACTGAGCTGCAAAGAAATGACAAACCAATTAAAAGTAAGCCACGAGCAATAATTATATCTTGGCCACCAAATAAACCACCAGCCTTAATATACTTTTATAATGTTATATTTGGAGAGCAGAAGCTGTTCTTTTCCTCTTCCACATCACTAATCCCTGTCCTATCAAGAAAAAAAAAAAAAAATCTCCTGGCCATAGTCAGATCTGGGGCCATGTTTTGTCTTAACTCCTGAGAGGTTTTCCTGTTGCTGATATGCAAATACTGCTATTATATTGCTTTTTGGTATGATTGGTGAGCAGGTTCCTATTCCATCTGACTGCAGAGAGATGAGTATTGAGTTAGTGCCTTAGCTCTGTAGTACGTCAGGTTTGCAGATGATGGTCAGTGACCAGTTTAGGATCAACATTTCCCTTTTGCTCTCTGTCTCAGCAGAGCATGTCACACTGTGCCACGCACTGAATGCAAAGGTACCATCTTCTGTCTCAGCGCTTTCCTTTGTGGTAAATAATCAAATAACATTGACACTTTCCTTTCTTTTGACCTTTGTTAGAAAAGTAGGCACCTTAATCGGGATGTTTTGAGACGAGAGTGAAGTCTGGAAGGATTTTATTGTGCAACGTAAAGGTCTCAGAGATCACCCTTGGTATTTTTGGCAGAACTGCATCGAAATTAACATATTACAACAGATTGTGTCAGGCTGGATTGCAAACTTTTCTGAAGCAGAGTGAGCAGAAAGGTCACGTTCCTCATCAGCTCATGTATCAGGCTGCATGTAGGTATCTGAAGAGGTTAAATTCTTCTTCCAGGAAATAAAATCACTGTTTCCCACTTTCAGGTCCCAGCTGTGCCACTGAATTTCCATTTACTTTGAGCAAGGAAGCTAGCTTCATTACATAGTCATATTATTTTGGTTTCAGAAAGGATCCTTGTTTAAATTATAACATGCCATTAGCAAAGGTCCTTTTGTGGTGACTGCAGTTAATGCAGAGTCCTTTCTGTATTGCTCACCTACATGCAAGTGCACATTGTGCCCTTTGTATTCTGTCAACAGGAGGACCTGTGGAATGATATTCTGCCCACACAACTGATTTAGCAGCTCCTGCTATTATGCAAATAAAATGAGAAAATACTTTCCCTATTTCTTGCAGCAGGCTGAAGCCGGCAGCTCAGGACTGCTTACTCAGATCCCAGTGCTTAATAGGAAATGCCTACACCAGACGTCCATCCATCCGTCCATCATGCCACACAATAGGGCATCCCCGAGCATGGTGGCACCCATTCCCATTCAGAGCTGGGATAATGGCATTGCAGCTCAAGTGGAAGGATGAGTTTGCCCTGGCTTCATGCTTCAGTGTGCTATCGAAGTGACAGGTTATTTTCCATTGGTGGTTTGAAAGTCTTTTTATTTTATTAATCCTCTTGTCGAGGAACACAAATGGAGTTTTCTCTTCTGTTAAACACTGCTGCAAAATGTCATGGCTCCCAGTGGCTTTGTAGGGCCCCACGCTGCCTCAGAGCAAGCAAGGTAAATACATGAATCTTCGCTGCCGCGTGCCTGGGCTAGTGAGCAGCGTGAGCATGCTGAAAATGTCAGGCCATGGTTTTGGAGATGCAGCCAGCTCTTGTGGAAAGGGAGGCAGCTGTCTTGACTTGTTATGGGGGTGAGAAGGACACACATGAATATCCGCCACGCTTCACAGCATGGTGAACAATGCCAGGTTATCACCCAAAAGCCAATGAGTTTTTTTCAGAAGATATCATCTCCCTAGGACATGTCCCACAGAATCACAGCCCAATCCTAGATAAAATACTGCATTTTAATATTTTTTTCCTTTTCATTTCATTCTGTGTCTAACCCTTTCTTTTTCTTTTTTTTTTTTTTCTTTTTTTTTTCTTTTTCTTTTTTTTTTCCCCCCAAATCATGCTGTCTTTCAATTAACATAGTAATGACCTATTGTCACCTGTTACCATGCTAATCCTGAGCTGGTGTGAAATTACTTTATAATAAACACTATGGAGTTCTGACTTTCAATTAATTTTTCACATGCTGTGCTAAATCAGATTAACTGTACCCCACCCTTTTGACCACAGACATAATTCCTTCCTTATAATGAAATAGAGGATTAATTTATATGAAGCATATCTATACACATTTGCAAATAAATGTAAAGATAGACTTTGTACCATATTTGCATCACTTGCTGTGTCAGGTTGAATACAAACTCTCCGAGATTATTAATTTCTGTGTTCACTGGGGTGGTGAAGGATATTGCTGTGTTTTTATTATTATTATTTTCACTAAATGTCTATGACTACAAATGGGTAAAGAAATGGAGTACTAAGAGATTGGTACCTTCCTCAGGGAATTATGCTGTACAGCATTATGATGAACTGAAGAAAATGTAAACACTGCAAAATTAAATCCAATCACCATTAATTTACTAAATTGCCTGTCATCCTTCTTGGATGTACATATTTATAGCTTGACCGAATATAATAAATGCAGCTGTTTGGTCTTTTTAATAGTCATTAGTGTTATGAAGATAGTCAATAGCTTGAGCAAAGTTTTATGGTAGACCAGTACAGGGAAGATGTTTAAGGCAAGTTTTTTAAAACATCTCTATCTTCAGTACAAAAAAAAAGATCTTCCAAAAACTCTTTCTCATTTTGGTAACTTCAAAGGTGCAGTAGAAGTTCCGCTATGCACTGTGTCAGTTCTGTAATCAAAAAGATAAATCCAGAATTGAAACATGATCTTTCACCACACATTCTTTTTCTCTTCATCAATTAATTTGGAAACCCGAAGGTGCAGAGTCATTGTATATATTAATTTTCTCCTTTGAAAAGTAATAAAGATGAAAGTGTGCTATTTCTGCAAACTCATGGATGCCTATCTATCTTTATCAGTGCTACTTTCTCCTTTGATTAAATTGAGCATGCTTACCTGGTCCAAAAGAATGGTCCAAAATCTGAAGATTTTCACTCAATTAGTTGGAACAATTTAGATCCCTGAGAACAGTAAGCACAAACGCTCTGGTCAAACCTCATTCTGACCCAGGGATTTTGTTTGCTTTTTTTCTTTTTTTTTTTTTCCTTCATTTCTGGAGTGACCTGTAGACTACTTCTTGCTTATCCAGCAGCTAGTCCAAAGGAAAAACAGGTGAACCCTGTGCTTTAGCAAGGGTGAATTTACTGGCTGGTGGTGTCCAGGCAAGCTCATCTCAAAAAGCCCCAACCTCACCCACTGGAGGAGCAAATCAGATTTGCAGATTGCTCAAACCCTGTTTGAAAAAGATGGTCACTGGGAAAAAAGAGCAGCAGTGCCAATATCCTCTGTAGAAGGGCTTGGTAACTATGGCTCCTGCCCAGGGAGTGTGAACCTTGTCTGTTTTGCTGTTCCTGGATAATTCAGATCCTGAGAAATGTAGAAGAGACATGCCCAACTCTTCTTTAGAACAGTAAAGACATAAAATGTGCAGAGTGTTTTTTTATTGTTATTTTTATTTTTTTCCCCACTATTTTTTTTTTCACTTAAAGAACAGGGCTAGCTGAGATAAAAGTCATTTTTTCATTTGTGTTTACTATTACTTATTTGAAATAGTAGCACTATTGTAGACAAGGAACATCACCGCATTCAGGGTTTATTGGGTTAATATAGAAATTTCAGTGCATTCTTTTTTATTGCTTTTATCATACTGTTTGTGCAGTCCAAATGTATAATCATGTGACAGAAAAAAAAATACATAAAAATAAAAATAAATAAAAATAAAATAAAATAATAGGCCTACCTAGAAGGATAAGAGATAGAAAAATGATGAGAGGTATGTGTTTTTGTCACTGTGGTGCAGGTTGTATCAATACAGTGAATGTACCATTCACTTTTAGCATATTCAGTAATATTCTCTAGGAACAACAAAGTGAGCTAAACCTAGTTAGATTAGGTCAAACAAGGAGATTAAGGTGGGTGGAAGAGACAACAAATTATTTTTTTTTTTTTCCTTTAGGACTGCCTATTGCACATCTGTGATGAAAGGTCTTATCTCTTCCTTTTATTACGTAGCTTTTTAACTGTATGTATGATCTGCCTTGGACTGAGTCCAGCTTTGTTATTGAAAATCTGCTTTCAAATGCAAAAATAAAAACACCAAATAGCTATTGCATTGTGTGCAATGAAAGTATAAAAACAGAGTCATTACTAGATTTTTTCATTTTATTATTTCAAAATGTTTTACCAAATGTCCTGAACAAAATTCATCATTACCACCACTTCCACCCAACCTCAACCAACATGTCAGTGCGTATATAAACTGATTACAATCCTTAGTCACATTACTATAATCTGTCACACACACATATTTCTTTCAACCATATTCTTTGCTTTGAAAGTAGTAAAGAGAAGGGAGATCACATAAAACGTTCCTGTCATTGTTGCCTGGAGAGGAGAAATGCCTTCAGCTACCCAATTATGGTATTCCAGCCAGCTAAGCTCACTCCAGTTTCCCCGTCAGGTGTAAAAGTATTGACAGCTTCCATCTATTCATGCACTGCAAATCAGCAAGTCAAAAAAACAAACTGTAATATATCAGTAGTCCCCCCACCATATAAAAGAGGTCAGCAGCTCTCTTCTGTCTTTACCTTGCCCTTCTGCTTTAGTAGAAATAGGAAATTAAGGAAGGCATGCTGGGGGAAGTGAAAGTAACAGATTACATTCCAGTTTGAAGGGGCTGGTGAGCACTGTTGGTCTCCATTCTGACATCTGCCCACTTTCTCTAGATTTGACCATGCAATAGAACAGGATGGAGAGCAGTGACCCAGGAGTGGTCAGCACCAGGCAGAGGAGATGGTGGACAGAGAGTTCTGCTCTCCACTGTGCCAGGTTCATTTGCCAAAAGGGGGAGTGTTACCTAATACACGTGTGGAAACACAGTCCAGGCAGAGGGCAAGGACATGTTACAGATGCCTTGTCTTCCAGCCATGTGGCACTGAGAGCAGAAGGTAGAAAAGCTCAGCCTCTGTGGATAAAGAAGAGAAGAAAGCTTGCTGAGGAACAAACCCTGAGGCTGAGTAAAAGAGATTAGAGAGATACAGGAACATGAGTAATTTAGCCAAAGCTCTGGGGGGTTGGGGAGGGGAAGAGAAAGAATTGCACTTTTAGGGAGGATGGAGTCATGAGTTTTGCTGTTGATGGTTAAAGACAAATTTTTGAGTTTCAAATGTCATGCAGAGTTGCTCTGAGCAACAGGGTAATGTAAAGCAGCACTGCAGCTCACACGGAAATGTCCAAAGTAACCTGCAAATAACTTTCAAGTAGTAGGAGGGGAGAAAACATCCTCTGAATAGTCTTCAGCTGCAGTTTGTAAAATCCTTGAAAAGGGAGGAAGAAACCAGTGAATAGTGTCCTGGTGGGTGTTGCATTGTCGGAACAAATGAATTTTTTTCTGAGAATATGCAAGTGAAGCAAGAATTAGCTGAACATGGGATCCTTCCCCAGAAATCCAAAGATAAATGTGTCATTAATGACATGCTAATGAATATAAAAACATCCTTCCAAACCAAGAGTATCCATTGGATGATGTACCTCAACAACCGGAGAATCGGCTCATTACAAGCTGTAGAAAATGAATGTGTTTTTTTCCTCTCCAGCTCAACACCCAGGACAGACATAATTCAACTGGCAATTTTAGTGCTCAGGAGGTTTGAATACAAAGGCAGCTATTTCATTGACACCACCAATGAAGGAGTGTGAGAGGAACAGGTATCTTTAATGAGTTCAAGAAGTAGGTCATTAAGAAGAAAGTAGCAATGGTAGAATTGGTTTCTGTAACAACAGATGGAAGCACAGGTATAACTGGATCCAAAGCTTCATTGCTCATAATCATCAGTGAGCACTCTGTGGAAACGTGAATGACTTTAAACATTATGGGAGCTACAGTAAAAAATAATTCTGTTAACTCCGTTTGAGTCAGAAGTCTTTGTGTTTCAAAGGCTGCTCGATTAAGCTGCTGCAGCTTCTAATGAAATAATTTTGCACACTGAGATGAATGAGATGTATGAGCAAAGGAATGGTTTTGCTAGGGTTTTTCCTCTGTTTAAGATCAGAAGTCTTCAAATCAGGAAATGAGAACTGTCTTATGATCCTTCTGAAAGGATGAGTTTACTCTTCATTTCTCATTTCTGGGTGACTTAGCTACAAGGCATAAAACATAAAAGTTACTAAAAAATAGGAGAATATTACTGAGTGAGTTCATTCAACGCTGGCTGAGTGAATAACTAGAAATATTATACCATATCATGGCCAGGTGAGGAATCTTGGAGAAATGGGAAGGTAAAACATAAACAGAAGCATCAAGAGGAATCCTGGCTACTTCACACAGACTGGTAAGATGGCCCTGCCTTTGTCTTGCCTTGAGGCTTGCCATGTAGTGGGTGGCAATGCAAGAGCAGAAGTTCTGGAGAAGCAGCAAGCAAGGAGCCTCAGTCAGTCTCACAGACAAGGACTTGTGCTTCATAACACCAGAGTTGCTCTGTTTTGTGGCATCAGAGGATGCAAACCTCTGTCACAGCCATCTAAATTGGGTCTGCAGGGCAGCATCAGTGTTTCAGGAGGGGCAGGATGTGCAGAAAAGCTGCTTCCTCACCATTTTCCAGTGACATGTTGAGTGCCACCTGGCCACCACAAACTATGTAATCATCTAATTCACCCCATTCAAAGGAAAGTGGGGCTAATGTGTGTGACCTATCCCTGATGTTTCAGACAGTGTTGAGCCTCAGCTTTTTTGTTCTGTACATCTCATTGCTGAGATACCTGAGACATTTCTCAGGTGAGCCTGCCCTGACAGCAAGGACCTTCAGTGCTTTAGGAGATGCACTAATGACACCAGTGCTGGAGCCTTCCTGAGGGCCACGAGCATGTCAGACATCCTGATGCACAGTGTTAGCCACAGGCAGTAATCTCAGTGGGTTCTCTGATTAACTGCAATAATTAATTGCAACTCCAAGTGAAGCTTTGCCAGGACAAGATCAGAAAGCAGATGCCCTTCTTGCCTTTTAGAGGCCAAAGCAGTCTAGGTAATCAGCTCAGGTTGCTCATGGTGCAAAGTTATCACCTGAGGTATTGACAGGTTTTGAGCTTCTATCCTGTGGAAAATTAAGCTCAGATACTCTGATGTAGGTTTAATAGGGAGGCTGGGGTGGAGGTTTAGGAAGGGTGTCCCAGGGGCATTGTGGTGCAGAGAACAGACCTGTGTAACTCAGTGCCTTCTTGTAGTTTGCCTTCCCATACTCTCCCAGTTAGAGTGGTGGAGCCTTTCAGGACCAAAGGGCTTTGGGAGGTCATTTTGCCTGAGGTGTAGCTTTTCTACAAACAAATCTCCTCACCTTCACAGTGAGGTAATCTATCGCAGATGGAGGCATACCAATAAGCCTTTCCCGCTTCAGCACTACCTGCCACATTGATTTCCTGACTCTTGTTTTGCCCTCCTGTGCTGGAGGGCTGCCTTTCTACAGGAACGTCTCTCTCTAGGAAATTCTTTTGGGGAATAAGCATATTTGAACCAAGTTGAGGTTACTCATTTTGCGTTGCTGCTCTTCTACTGTAAATACCCTTTCAACTGTTCAGCTTTTCATTTTCTCCCTTCCAGGAGAAGGTGAATTCTTAAAATATGGATCCTATCTGTAGAAGTAATATTTGAAGCAGTCTGCAAAATACATCTAATATGAATTAGAATTTTAGATGTTGAAATTTTAGATGTATTTTTTTTCTGGGAATGACCTCTGCCATTTAAAAGAACCTTTGCTATATCTGCTGTCTTCATGTGTTGCATGCTCAGGTCCAGTTTCCCTAAGAGAAAAACTACATTTGTCCACATCTAAAAACATACATGTATAAAGGAAAAATGAGATCAGTTCTTCTCTGTGTGCTGTTAAAAACCAGAAAACTAGAGAATTACTGAAAAAAAAAAGAAAAAAAAAAAGAAAAAAAAAAAAGTAATCTAACAAGCAAACTAGCCATTTTTAATTTGATGGAAACATTTACATCTGTTAATGTGCCATTTAATGTGCTGTATAACACAATTCTCCATTCCTAATTGACGCAAACTTTACTTGCACTATATCAACTGTCTCATTGGTTGCATTTCAAATGTCGCCCTGCATCCTTAATTATATTCCTGTGCCAGTAAAAAAAAAAAAAAAAAAAAAAAAAAAAAAAAAAAAAAAGAAAGAAAGAAAAGGAAAAGAAAGGGAAGTAGTGGTGGAGAAATTAGAACTAATTCCTGTTAAGTTTTCTAAAGTGAAGTTACCATGACTGTAGGCAAGATATGAAATCCCCAGAACTTGAAAGAAAAACTCCTGCTGAGTTCAGTGGGCATTGGCTCAGATCTTGTGTAAACACTGTTGCAACCATACCTGCACTCAACAAGCATTGTGAAAACAGGTGGAGGGAGTCCAACCTATTTTGGAATGCATTGACCTGAGGGCAATATTACAAACGCCACAGACATCTAATATTCCCTTCATGGATGTCCCTGGCCTCATGACAAACAGACTCAGCTTTTGTGCAAGCAGGGAGAAGAAACGTAGACAGCATGCTTGCAAAATATATTAAACCTATTTAGATGAAAAACTCAAGTAACTGAGCTGTTCATAGCTCTGAGCAAGATGATTAGATACTGTCAGTTTTAGCAGGATTTTTTCCTCACCATTTCCTACCATATAACATTCTCAGTAAAATTGCTTTCAAGCAATAGGACTTTCAGAAAGCTTATGCTGAAAGCAGTGTGATACATTTTGACTTTGAAACAGGTTGCATTCGTTTATATAGATTTACTGTTGGTGCCATGAGATATTACAGTTGTCAGCAGAAGTGAGTAAGAATTGTCTGTTCATATTGCATTAGTACAGCACGTTACGAGTGAGTACCTCTGATGCTGGATATTGAAACAGGTGGCTAAGACAGTAAGTGTATTATCAAAACATAGGTCAGTTTATCTGTATTAAGAAGTATCCAAACAGGTAAGAAAAGCCTGTAGAGACATTTATTTCCCCCCAAAAAGAGGGTCATGCCCAAGTTAGCCTTAATTTTATACACATTCTGTTACAGGAACTCTAACCTCAATGAGGAATTCCCGTTCTTGCGGAAAGTTTTACTGAAATAGAAATCCTACACTTTGTTCCACAATCTGCAGCCTCTTCTCTTCTTTTGAACTTCAGTGGCTGGGAATTTGTCAGCTGTAGAAGAAGCTGTCTTATTTATCTCCCAAAATGGTGATTTTAAAGCAGCTGTTTTCCCACGACACGTTCTTGTTTACCCAAACAATCCTTTCTGAATCCCAGCTTCTACATAAGTTGAAAAAAATGTGTTGTGGCAGGAGCAATATGGAACATTTTATACATGATCCTGATACATTCTTGGTAAAATAGGGAGTCCCAGACTTCTGATGAAAAGAAGTCCCACTGTCCTTAAATGAGAACCCATTCTAAGAATGGAAATTAAAAGTGGTTTAAATCTGAGGGAGAAGTTGTAACCTTCACAGAGGCTCTCTTTCCAGCTGTGTTCAAAGGCACTGTAAAGACTTCAGAGAACTGCAGTGACTCATTTCAGATGATGACTACATAACTATTCATTTACACTTAATGAGTTTATTCCACCAGGTATAGGACAAATTCTAAACAAATAATGCCACTGAATCATACACGTCAATAAATTTCAACACTAAACTGATTCTGGGTAACAAAGGTAATGATAAAGAGAGAGGAAGAAAAGCTGCCTCCAATTAATGAAAATGCCCTTTGTATTTTCTAATAGCTCAAACATTAATTTGAAAATGGCTTTCTCTGCAATAATTTACAGACAAGCACTTCATAATGGGGAAACAATTCAAATTTATGTGCACTGGAACGGTGATGATCTGATTAACTTATTAAATTCTTGTTGATTCTACAGTCCAGGCAAAGTGTTCCATTCTTCATGGGTTTCATACCTTGCAGTTTTAAGTTTTCACATTATCAGACTTCAGGCTTCAGTTGCTACTGAAGGTCTTTTCTCTGGGACGTCCTCTAGTACAGAGTGGACAGAACCAAGATCCTAGGGATTGATTTCATTTGTCTCTTTCCATTAATTCTGAAGATATGTTCTCTTCCACCTTGGAGGAGCACTTGATTAAATTTAGTACTAGAATTCACATAGTTCTCAGCTGCTGTGGAGTGTAATTGAAACAGTGTGAAATATTAGAGAGACACAATTCAAGTTAAAGCTGATTCAGTCAGGGGATAGCCATGCTGGATTTAAGTTCAAGAAGCTTAGCTTGTCAAGCTTACTGTCCTTCAAAGGAAGTGAGTTAGCTTTCAAAGCAAGGGGAGATAAAAATTATCCATGGAAAAAGACAAAAGAACACAGTAAAATCATTCTGCCAAAACTAGTGCTCAGTGGGTTTAAGCAAAGGGCAGCAATACCAATTTGTCTCTAACATATTTGCCAGCTAGAGCTACCCCATCTTTAATCACAATCTCCTTGTATATTTTGTACACCCTAGATAATTTCTAGGGACAGTGAGAAATTATTCAAACCCTCAGATGTTGTGTAGAAAAGACTGCTGAGACACCACACAGTAGCATAAATTACCGTACTTGTAAGTGTAGTTGTCTCCAGCATCCCTTCCACAATAAAAGGGAGGCTCCCTGTGGTTAAGCAGTGTCACATTAAATAGCGCAACCTGGTACAACTGGTATTGAGTAAACATGAACCGTAAACCAACTAGCTCTTCATTTACCACTCTGCTTCATGGCCAACTTTATCACTCATTCTTCTCTCCTGTTTTGCCCTTTAGTCCCTCCAGGCTGCTAGAGTGGTTTCAGCGTAGTCCACCCTCCTCCAGTCAGGAGATTCACCAGAGGTGGTAAATCTTTTTGGGGGGTGGCTCAGGCATTGCGAATTTTCTCCTGCACATCCTCCGGAGCTGTAGTTTCTAGCTAGTTCTGGTTTGGTCTTTGTTTGAGAAAGAGTTCTTTAGAAATGTCCAACGGTTTCAGCCTGCTGTAGTTAAAAATTAAGCTTCTTCCTTTGAAACAGCCCCAAGTCTTGTTCAGTATCTGCAAATTCACAACAAGCCTAATTTGTTTACTGAAGGGGAAAATAAAACTTTCTCTCTTTGAATACTTACCTTTCTTTATTTTTGTCTTCAGTGCAACATTCCAACATTTTTATTGATTTTACTTTCCAGTTCACACACCATTAATTATATCTGTCATCTAATTTCCTACTTCTAATCATTCCTACAGACACTGGCCAAGAGACTCTAGGACTTCTCCCTGAAAAAAATCCTCTCATTCTGAAGACTGGGATCTGAAGCTGGGACCAGTCCTTCCTTAAAATTTGGTGGAATCTTTTCCTGGGTACAAAGTTTGAGCCTTTATCCAAGTATGGTTGAAAGAACAAGTATCAGTTTGTGGTGCAAGCACCTGCAGAGATCTGGATTAATTTACAAAGTCTCTAGGTGTGTTCACTAGGACTCATCTGCACAGGGACACATAGAGAAGGTTATGTTCATGAATTAAATTTGTAAAGTCAGCATGCGTACATTGAATCTCTTCTAGAGTTAAGCCACAACAAGTTAAGGGCACTTTATTTCTGAGTGAAACCAGCCACATGGTGGTTTATTGTGCTGTAGCTTACTCTTGTTGACCTCTCACCTTTCATTGATTTACTTCAACTTTCTGGACCGCTTGTCTCTTGTCAGCTTGCACACATTTTCTTTGAAAAATAAGACTTTTGTGGATGAGGCAGAAGAACATTTCAGCTTTCTTCATTAAAACTCTTTCCATACCAATACAATACTGCATAATACAGGGAATAATACAGAAATTAATAATACAGAGATTTACTACATGTTTCAGACAGGGAGGTTTGCCTAAGTACACCCTGCAAAGTACAGCTGGAAGCTGTCTGCACTGAAGAAATGAAGGAAACAGGACGAGGGGGAATGGGCTTAAGTTGAGCCAGAGGAGTTTTAGGTTAGATGTTAGGAAGAACTTCTTCACTGAAAGGGTTGTGAGGCATTGGAACAGGCTGCCCAGGGAAGTGGTGGAGTCACCATCCCTGGAAGTCTTCAAAAGACGTTTAGATGTAGAGCTTAGGGAAATGGTTTAGTGGGGACTGTTAGCGTTAGGTCAGAGGTAGGACTCGATGATCTTGAGGTCTCTTCCAACCTAGAAATTCTGTGATTCTGTGATTCTGTGAAAGGCAAGTCAGATGCCATGGGCATAGAACATCTCTCTGATGTCTCATAAAACCCACATATAGCAAGACAACAATCCTACCCATTTAAACATAAACACCATAAATGTTCTTCCAGTCAGTGTTGGACCAGGGCATGGTGGGTCAGCTTTTTAGTGCTCAGTGACATGATGTTGTCAGCATGATGCCAGCTGCTGGGAAGCCAGGGGATGCAAAACAAAGGAACAATATTTCAAATGGATTACGTTGCTTCACACAGGGATCCTCACTGCATACAGATCTGATTGCAGAGCTGGAATAGGGATTTTAGCTTGGTGTGTCTTCATTTTCCCACTCTCCAGCACGTTTGTTGTTATTGAAAGGTGGGTTTTTACCTCTATTTTCCTGGCAGTAAAGGCAGACATTTTTCCTCAGTGGATGCATACATGCTCCCCGCACTACTGTGAAGTTTTGCTCAGGGCTAGTCCAGTTACATTTTATCCCAGTCAGTGAGATGCATTCATGAACTTCAAAAAACAAACAAACAAACAAACAAAAAGCTGTTTGGGATGGGGAGGCTTAATTTGATGAAATGAGTCTGCTTTTTGTCTCAATTCTCATAGCACAGTTTGCAGCTCAAAGCACATTTTTATGGCCACATTGCAGTGTTAAAAAAAGATCCCATGGCCTCTGGAAAATGCAGTAGGTATGACAGAAGTGCTGTCACAGTCTTAACTAAAGCAGTATAAATGCATAAATAGAAGGGACAAGGTAGAGGCCTTCAGGGCATTCCCCTAAAATAGTAAAAGGTCTCTAACTGGATATTTAAAGAGAATTTTTCCCTGTTGGGAAACCATATCAGCAAAACTAGTTCTCATTCCAGCCATGAGACAAAAAGGTAATATCACCTCATCAGCTGATCAAAAATATCCCACAGAAGCCTTTTTTTTTTTTTTTTTTTTTTAAGCCATGTTACAAGCATAAGTATCTCTTTTCCCAGAAAACTTTCCATATGACTCTGTTCACTTCTTTCTTTGGTAGTTCCTGCTGATTTTTCTGTTGGCCAGCACAGTGCACATACCTTACTTTCACTGAACTCAGCACAGCAGCCACTGGGACAGGCATAAGCAGTCAATAAAGCAATATACCACTATTGCATGGCTAGGTGCAGACCACTAATCTTGTCCTGGTAAGTGTAACAGTTAATTATTGGAAGAATTGCTGTAAATATGATAGGAAAAATTGGACAGTGCTACAGATCCCTAATTATCATTACAACACTCCACTCTCACATTCATTTTAATGCTCTGATCAGAATTTGATTAGGCAGATTGCTAAGCCTCCATTATCCAGCAGTGCTGAGGGCGGCTAAACTGCTTCTCCCACAAGGCAGTGTCACCTGCACACAGCCCGGGCGTCAGCAGGAGCTAAGGTTGTGTCTGCAGGGTATAAATTAACTGTTGCAGCAGCCTGAATCACTTATTTAGTACTTCATGAGCCATATGTCAATGTACATCAAAATAGCAATATATCAACAACTGTCTGAGGTGAAGGACATGAGATAAAAAAGAAAATAGAATCATTTTTTACAAAAACAGGGTGGCTATCAGGTTGCTGATGAGCAGCTTGAGAGGCTGTTCTTTGTGAGACAACATTTGCTAAAATCAACCATGGTCGACGGGTGGGCAGTGGGAGGGAAGGAATGGGGCTCTGGACCTGGGTGCAGCACAGAGACACCTGCTGGTGCCAGCCCTGTGCCATATCACTGGGAGGTCCCTGGCTCAGGGTCACTGAGCTCATGTTCATTTGACCAAATGCAGCTCATACCTCATCAGAATGAGGGGGATTTACATCAGCCTTATGCTGGTATTGAGGTTGACTCCAGCTGTAATGGGAGCTCTGTATTTATAGGTGCCCCCAGAAAGGTTGGCTCTGTCATGATAAACAACGGAATGAGATTTTGATACTGCATGAAAAGAAGAGGGAAAAGAGATGAGGAATGTCACTTGATGGACACTGATAGGTATTTATTCACCGTGACCTAATTCACTGCTCGTTTCTGGAGCCCAGGGCAATGAATAACATATTAAGTGATATTAATGTGAAATATGGTTTCTGCTCCAACAGCAATCTTAGGATATAAACTACCATTGTATGTAAAAAAAAATTCATCCACAACTCTTCCTTTTTTTTATTCTCTCTCCCCCCCCACACACACACCTCCCATACCCCCCAAACCCTTTCCACAGTTGCAAACGATAGCAATATGGTTAGTTACATTTATCCCAGTACTATTATCAGCTCCAAAGCTCAGGACTTTTCTAGTTACCCTGACAAACAACCTTATTCCTTTAACTCCACTTCCTTCTGTTCCTGAGCACTCCTCATCCTTGTTTTAATGTAAGAAGGAAGCAGGGATACAGCTCACATTTTAATATCTATCAGCACTAAAAAGATATTAACCAAAGCTGTTCATCCCCTCTCTCTGTAGCACAGGAAAAGCTTGGAAACATCTCTTTGTTTCCTGAAACCCAGGAAACAGGAACACACGTTCACAGGTGTATTTGATGTAATATTTTATACCAATGTGTTCATTTCTTTCATGAGGAAAGCAGTAGGCATATGAAATTGGGAAGCACTAGTAAGAAGCAGAAAAAAAAAATATGCATGAAATCTGATACAAAATTGCAGTAATAGTATTTATGTTCTTTTATGTACATACCCATAAAGTATAAATCAAGATAAGGCTGAGATTATACCCCTGCTCCTCTTTAGCAGCAGAAGAAATGCAAATATTCTGTACATTAAAATTCATTTGGGGGCACTCTTGGAAACATATACATCATACAGAGGATTTTTTAATGATATGACTGACTTTTATCTCGTAGCAGAAAATAAGAACATTTGTACTAAAATAAGGGAAAATCTGTGCATTTACAAAGGAAAACCTGATGTGTACAGATAAATAAATACTAATGGTTTAATGTCTGTTAAACAAGAAGGCAATATTCACTGTGCTTTTTTTTTTTTTTTGTTAAGTGCAAGCTCTGTTCTTGAGCTGTAAAAATGCTACAAAACCCCTTCATTTTAAGCAAAACCTATGTTTCTTTAATGTATGTCTGATTTTTTAAACAGGCTTTGTTAACCTGACAGGCTGAGTTAAACCTGGTTGTGTTTTATATTAGCCCCACCAAAGGGTGCTGTGTAGAAAAGGTTGTTTGAATTCATCCCTCCTAACTGTGAGGTTTTAGGAGAGGAGCCCCCTTACCCAAAGATCAATGAACTCTCAGGGGAGACAAGCTCTTCCCTAGGGTGAATCAGGTCCTCTTCATCAATTGCATGGTCTGTGCTAGGATTCTACGCTAGATCCCCATGGGCAGCTGGGAGGAGATCTGGATGAAGGAGTACAGTCTCCCCTGTGTCCTGGCTTTCTCTGGAGGAAATATTGCCTGCCAGTCAAGGAAGAGAGCTACACCAAAGTCCCAGAGAGACTGTGTGAATTATGGTGTGCACTACAAAGCTCGTGCCACATAGATCCAGGCTGCAGATGAGGCGGTTCATAGAAGTCAGCATAAGGGTTCCTAAGACTTGTTTTAGCATCCAGATTTATGTCTGACCAATCTACACGTCCTTACCAGCAGCTGCACTTGCAAAGCATGTCACTGTTCAGCACCAGAACATCCTTGGGACAAGGAGCTACAAGCACCTTGCACTGATGCCTGCACAGGAGAGGGGTCCCATTGCTGTTCAGGCAAAGTGCAGTAGTAGTGGCATTTATCCTTTCCACAGTGGCTGACTGAGTAGAAAGACAAACCCGGGTGTTGGCCTAGACATAAAGACACTAGGCATGGCCATGATGTTGTTTTAACCCAGGCTACATAATCATGCCCAAAACTTCAAGATATGGGGAAAGGTAACAGAAATGCTCAATACCACATAAAAATTACAAAACATGAAAAGATATAATTTTGAGTTTTGAAAAACAACAAATGATAAAAGGAAATCAATTTAGAATAGAATTTTTTTTACAGAGACAGAAAATACAAAGAGCCTTTGCAAATAATTAAGCACTGCAATTGTACATTATCTTTACTTAATAAAGAGAAAGGTTAGGCATCTCCAGAGACTTGGAAGACTGTTCTGTCATTATGTCACAATTGATCAGTATTTAATTGTTCCACTTGAGGGTTTTTTGCCTCTTCTCCACATGATGATATCCTTCTGGTTCGCAAATCAAAACTAGTTATCAGCAAAGTTACTAATTCCTCTCAGAGATCTTTCTTCTGAGTTTTCATGTTGAGATGCTGGCCTTGATTTATTTTTTTCTATAATTTTTAGAGCTGCTGATGGATGCTTTAAGTCTCAAATTTATCCAGTTTATGTATTGCATACTGCAGACTAAAAGTTTAATCCCTTTCAAAGGCATAAAAGTCTTTCATTTTCCAGGAAAGGTAACTCAGTTCTAAGAATACACAAGGTCTCTGTTTAGCTAAAATCTGAAAGCTGGAAGTGAGATGGATGCTCCTAGATAGCTCTAAAAATCTTCAACTTTATGTCCAGATTTAGAGTCAGCTGCAATCCAAATGCCACCACAGCCTGGGGCATTGATATTCATCATTTTTGTTCCAATGAGCACAAAAGGATAAGGGAGTCAGCTGTGTTGCATCCCGATCCTAATTCTCCCGGCATGGCTTGTGAATTTTAGGGGGGAAGGACTGGAAAGGATAGTGATAAAATGATAGTAAAATAGTAAGTAGATAAAAGTAAGTAAAAGATTAAGATAGTAATATATAGTGATAAAGTAAAGTGGTGTGGAAATAGTTTTCATTTTTGATATCTTCCTGATAAAGTATTTTTTTTTCTAGTATATTATCTACTTTTCTAGTACATTTTCTACTTTTCAACAATAACTTAATACACATCATCTGGTTACAGAAGTACATAAACTAATGGGAATTACCAGATTTCTTCCATTTTATGTATGTGACATGAACAAAAGTGTCCATGAGGTCTTCCAAGGGAAATTCAGAAGCCTTCACAGTAATGAAAGTCTTCCTTCCAAAGACTGCAGCAGAACTGGAAGGCCTTCTGCAATGCTGTGCCAAGTGCAATAGAAATTACTGTACTACCACCACCCAGGTTGGACTTAGTAGCCTAAAGTGCCAGTTTACGAGCCAACTGAAAAGACATTTAGGTATGTAACAGGACACCCCTTGCACTCTGAGTTGCTCAGGTTTCCAGCTCTGGTCTAGGAGATGTTTTGAACAGCGAGCAAAGGATTGTATTTGAAATAAAGAATCTTGAATTGGAGACTGTCCTGGCTGTGCAATTGTTTTAATCTGGCCATACAACAGTATCTTTGCAAAAATATGTGTTCAGCTTTGCACAAGTTTTAATCTAAAAACAAACAAACAAACAAACAAACAAACAAAACAAACAAACAAACAAACAAAATGCTTCTCAAATATAGATATCTGACCCCCAAATCAATGAAACAGCTTTATAAAAAACTTCAAAATATTAAAGCAGTAAAGGACATAAATTCCATATGTAGCTTTCCCAGAGTCAGGATTCCAAAATATGTAAATATCAATAGCTTTTCCTGTGTTCCAGTATTTTAGCTAAAAGTCTGTGTACATATGTGTATAGTATGTATTCATTTACATTGTCTTTAAAATGTGTCACCACATGTCAGATTTTGATGGGAAATAGAAAACCACACAGAAACCAAATACCTCTGTATTTGCTTGAGAAGAAAGAAGGTTACCTTTGTTATCATGCATTTCATTTCCCCCCATTGCTATCATACTTCTTAGCATAATGCAAACCTAGAATTGCTCCTGTGCTTGCCAACTGGTGGCCAGCCATGAGAGCTGATTTAAGCAGTTAGCAAAGTCCCCCATCTGGTATCTGGACTTCCAATGTATGTCCTGCACATTAGCACAGCTGAGGCTCCAGCTGAGACCCTCATGGCATTTCTACCAGGTGAGCCAAAATACTAAGCCAGTAGGAGCTTTACTAAACTTGTCTCAGCTGGAAGCTGGTTTCTGCAATATTTTTCAGTGTTATTAAATTAGTTCATTCCATTCATAGATTTGGATGCTATTTTAGAACAGTTTTACTCTTTTCCCCAGGCAACCTGCTTTTTATTATGAGCTATTTTTATATAAATCTTATTCTGCTGATTCCTTGGAAGGAGAAAAAATAGTCTTTGAGCTTAAGGGGTACTCCCTGCCATTTACTGATTTATCAAGTATGCATGATTTGGCACCACACTTTTTTTCTTTTCTCAAGTTTTTTGTTTCTCTCTGAAAGCTTAGTTAAAGAATACAACTCCTAGGTACTGTACTATTTGTATTTTTTGTGGAATACATTGCATTGTTAAAGATTTTTGGAGCATGCTCTTTTATTTTTATTTATTTATTTATTTTAGAGCTTATGTTATTATTGATTCTGAAGTATTGTCCATGGCTGAGGACAGATGGTGATAATATGTCTTGAGTGCATGAAATGTCCCTTTAGGTCACCAGACTATCTCCAGCCTCATATTTTTACTCTTAGTGTAGCCTATATCTGTCTGCTTACATTACATGTAGGCCTAATTCTTCCCACCTGATTTTAGAAACATAAAAGAAGCTTTATAGACTAATTTAAAAATATTGTCAACAGGAAGGGATAAATCCTCTCATTTAAGCTTGGGCATTTTTGTTAAATCTTCTGTCAAAGCACAGTTACATGTCTGAGACATCTGAGTTGATGGCTGTGTAGAAGAAAGGACCTTATTAAACAAGGCACCAAGGGAAGGTACTAAGAGCTCACCCCTTGATGGTTGTATTTGGTCTACTTAGCAGCTAAAAGGCCCTGGTCCAGCTGTTCTTGCATGTGGCCAGTCAGACCCTGGACCAGGGCTCAGCACTTTCCAGCCTCTGCCTAGCCCTCAGATGGAGCACACTTGGTAGAAGATACATGAGATTTCAGCCTCTGTGGCTAGATTTTTTTTTATATATAGTTAATTTAACTTAAAAATATGATTTATTTATTTTTTCTATGACCATGGTCAGACACTGGACATGTTGCCCAGAGAGACTGTGGATTCTCCACCCCCAGAGGTGTTCAAAACCCAGATGGGGTTTTGATGTGGTGCTGAGCAACCTGATCTACTTGGCCCTGCCTGGACAGGGAGGTTGGGCTAGAAGTCCTTCTGATCTCAATTAGTCTGTGACTCTGTGAAGCACAAGAGACATAGGACTGAAAAGGACTTATTCAAATGGGGATGCCAGGAATGTGGGACATGCTGGAGGGTATCACTGAAGGGTGCAGATGACAAGGAAGGTAGCTGGGGAAATGTGTGAGGGTGTTGTCAGGGTTGTTACTGTACTGTGGGACTGTAAGAGGGGTGGAAGGACAATGAGAATACCAAGGGATTGCTGTGTGGACAGGACTTAAAATGCTGCAAAGAGAATGTAACAGATGTCAGCAGTGGGATTTATAGGAACCTGAGAAACAAGTTTTATTACCAGAGAAGGAAAGGAATATAGAGAATCCCTAGGAGACCTGGCTTGATTAGTTCCACAGATCATGGGAGTCTTCCTATGCTTCATCATGTTTTCAGTTCTTCAAATGTTTTCAACTCTTTTATGCAGAACTTTATCTGCTGGTTTATATATATATATATAATTTTTACTTTAATGTCATGCATCTCAGCGAGACCATTCTTCACTTTCTTGAGTTAATTGTAGGCAAGAGGTGGAACCTGCTTACCATGTGTTACTTTATTATGTATTCTTTCTTTCTGTGTGCTACTCTTTGATACGAATTACTTTGTTGGGCTCTTTATTGTGGTTATAGGGTGCTAATGCACTTCTAGCATGCCGTAGGAGTCATTCATATCAGAATAGTTTAGCTTTGATCATGCTTTTCCTGTTATCCTTGTTGATTACCACTATTTGCATATTACTTGATTCCCCAGGTTTGTGATCTGTCGTTTGGTCTGGTTCCATCTTCTTGTGTCTCTCCAGGTTCCTTGTTTGCTTTGCTTTCCTACTTTGCTCTGCTTTGGTGTAGGAGATGTTTTGAAACTAGTTAATTTCAAAGAGAAAGGTTTGTTTTAAACACACACATACCTTTTTTTTTTTTTTTAACTTTTGGCAATTTTAATTCATTTCATTACAAATGAGACTTTGATATTCACAGGAGATCATGTGGTGAATTGTTTACTAGGAAATCTCTGGCTCAAATAAGAAGTGTAATAAAATGCCAGTGCTTCAAAGAATCAGTCCTGAGAAAATAAGAAAATCAGTTACTTCAGCATCAAGTTTTGGGCAGGGCCAAGTATGCTCCCACATGTTTATTGCAGACAGATGTCTGTATGAAAGTTTGCAGGCAGCTTTCTATGTTCATCCAGTGAAAATGGTCTAGTTTTCAAGGATAATGGAAAGGATAATTTCTAGGATAATTTCAGCAAACTGTCTGTATCTCCTGGGTAATGACATAAAGCCACTGCTCTGTTTTGTTTTTCTGTGATGCTACTCACTTTGATTACTGCCTGTAAGCTTGCACATTGACAGAATGAGATGTTAGTATATGGAACATAAAGACTTACACAAATACAAACTAAACAATTGCCTTTGTCTCTCATTGCCATCTTCCTCTAGTCCACTTCTTACTGTGGAGCAGCTTCATTATTTGACTGCGTTAGCAACCCTCAAATTTACTTCTCACTCTGCTGCCATTGTCATGACCTCAGGCTCACATCTCCTTCTCTTTCGTGTTTTGCCTTGGTTTGGTAAACCAGCATAATCCCCCAATCAAATTCACCATCTCCAGAACTGAATTTCCAAGGCTGTCCCTGCTTCCTTCATCCCCAGCACAGCGACATCACTTTCTCTCTCCTCTGGAAGATGACTTCTTAGCCTCACTGCTGCCTATTCTTCCAGAGCGGTCAAACATCTTGAATGGGTCTTCACAATGCCAGGCCACAAACGTTACTGCCTTCTGTATATCATTGATGGAGATAATGAGGGCAGTGAATCTGTTGTAATTTGCCAGACGTTCTTTGTGTGTGCACAAACTCTCCTCCTTTTTGTGACTGATCAGCATTTTACATATGATGCTGTGTGTGAAAGCTAGACTTGGGCATAGCTTCAACTCCTTGTGACTTTATAAAAAAGAGAGAATGGGGGAGAGAATACTCAGTGCACTCCACAAAACTAGGGCTGGGAAAAGAATATCTATGGATGTATATACATAAAAAACACATATATATTTGTATGTATGCACAGACACAGACACACACTCAAACACACAGGCCAAGAGTATGTGCAAAAATCTTTAAATAATCCTTTATTACGGATGTGAAGTGGCACTTTGAGGCACAAATGCCAGTTTATTCTCATACTTATAAAGTACTCACATCAAATAAAACATGCAGAGTAGAGTAGTGGTGAATGCAGTGAAATCCATCTGCTGACTGGTCACCAGTGGTGTTCCCCAGTGGTCAGTGTTGGCGCCCATCCTCTTTAATATCTTTATTGATGATATGGATGAGGGAATTGAGTGCACCCTCAGTAAGTCTGCAGATGATACCAAATTGGGGGAAGTATGAATATGCCAGAGGGTAGGAAGGCTCTGCAGAGAGACCTGGACAGGAGGGATCGATGGGCAGAGACCAATGAGATGAGGTTCAACATGGCTAAGTGCCACGTCCTGCACTTGGGGCACAACAACCCCATGCAGCGCTACAGGCTTGGGGCAGAGTGGCTCAAAAGCTGTGCAGAGGAAAAGGATCTGATAGTGTTGGTTAATGCTCAACTGCACATGAGCCAGCAGTGTGTCCAGGTGGCCAAGAGGGCCAACAGCATTCGGTCTTGTATCAGGAGTATTGTAGCCAGCAGGGCTAGGGAGGTGATCGTCCCCATGTACTCTGTTCTGATGAGGCCACACCTCAAGTACTGTGTTCAGTTTTGGGCCCCTCACTACAGGAAGGACATTGAGGTGCTCAGGCATGTCCAGAGAAGGGCTACAAAGCTGGTGAAGGGCCTGGAACACAAGTCCTGTGAGGAACAGCTGAGGGAGCTGGGGTTGTTTAGTCTGGACAAGAGGAGGCTCAGGGCAGACCTCATTGCTCTCTACAGCTATCTGAAAGGAAGGTGTGGGGAGCTGGGGGTCAGCCTCTTCTCACAGGTAACTAGTGATACGACTAGAGGGAATGGCCTCAAGTTGTGCCAGGGGAGGTTTAGGTTGGAAATTAGGAGACATTTCTTCTCAGAAAGTAGTCAGGTACTGAAACACCCATTCAGGGAAGTGGTAGAGTCCTTGGAGGTGTTCAAGGAAAGGTTGGACATGGTGCTTAGGGCATGGTTTAGTAGGTGATATCAGTGGTAGGGTTGGACCAAGTGATCTGGAAGGTCTTTTCCAACTTTAATGATTCTATGATTCTATAATTCTTAATATCTGAGAGTTTAGCTCTGCTTTTTTATTTCTGTAATTTTGGAGTGTTATTTATTTATTTATTTATTTTTCTCTTAGCTAGCAGGATATCATTTCTTAATGAAGTAATAATGTCTTTCCTCAAGCATGAAGTACTCTATGTTCATTTTTGTAGTTTTATTTCTGATGGAATCAAGTAGAATAAGTAACCTGGTGCTTTTCTCTTTAGGAAATGCTCAGTACACACACAGAAATTTAACATTTTTGGAAGCAATGAAAAATCCTTCAAGTAATCTATGTGGGCCTTATCTTTCCTGGTGTGACAGTTTAACATTTTTGTGGGACAGAAACAAAGATATAGTCTTTTTCTGGAGCCAGAGACTAGGCCTGAGAGTGTAATCTCAGTATCAAACAGAGCTGAAAATGTGATTTACAACTTTTGGCTCACTTATGTTACTAACACCTGAATACAATATGCTTAATTACTTCTGGAATGGCAGATCTCTGTGCACATTTTTCACAACTTGGATAACTCCTACGCATCATCAAATGTTTGAAAAATCAAAGTAGTATTTTTAAATTTATTAAAGATTCTAAATAGGTAGTTATACTTGAGATGGGATCAGAAGACTGAAACAAAATGATCAAAATCATTTGCTCATTTTCAAAAAGCGTTTACTAGTAATATGAGCTGAGAAATTTCCATGCACAATAAATAGAATTCCTTTTCTGAGCAGTTTTACAACACAGATTTTGAACTTACAAATAATACATGCTAACTTGAGCCTACATCCTTCTAAAGATAATTGAATGTACATGTATCTTTGAGAACCTGGTGTCTCTATCCTCTCTTTTGGAGAACAGATTTTTAACAAATGGAGCAATGGAAACATTTGAACATTTTGGAGGAATCATGAGAAAATGGGGAAAAAGAGAGAGAGAGAGAGGGAGCAAGGGAGAGAGAGAGAGAAGAAAGAAAATTGGTATAAGGAGGCAGGCTAAAGTGATTCTGTTGATTAAGGGTTTAAATTTGCTAAAAAACATCTGTATTTCTCCAGGAAACTTATTATATTTTGGCAGATAAGACTGAAAATTGCTGCTTTTTGGTCCTGAGTGCTTCCCATAACACGGTATTTTGCAATGGAAACTGCCACCATCTTCATGCTTATCATCCCATGTTCTTTTTGGAAATTGCAACATCAGCACTTCACAAGATTGGGTCATGAGATGTGAAAATTTGTGCCTCATTTCAACAATTTTACTACTTTTTTACATAATGTAATAGTCTGTTACAATCACAGCATTCCCTGTTGAGTAAGCACAAAAGTTTGTCATTTACCTCTTTCTGTATTTTTCTGTGCCCGGCAAGCAAGCAAAATCCATGAATTTTACTGGTTCTTAATAAATACTCAGTGGTGATATGAAGCAGCAGGGGAGATGCAAATGGAATAATAATTCTATTTGATGAAAAAGAGCAGGATTAAACCAGTTCACTTATGTTCAGGAAAGAAGGAATATGCTTACATATGATAAAAATAAACTGATGAAATTTCTAATATCTATAGAATGTTTTTCCAAAGTCATTTTGATGTGAATAGCAAATTGCATTTAATCTTTGCATCTGAGTCAGGCTTACCTCAAGTCTGCACTGTCACCCCATTTCTCTTGTGTGCCCTTCTCCCAGTTTCTGCAGGAGAGGGCAGGCAGGAAATTAGGGGCTCTCCTACCTTAGTGGCTGGTAAGAAGTCAGTACAAACAACCTACTCCCCAATCTAATCTAGAGCTACAACAGGGAAGCATTTCTCATGAGAATTCTGCTTTAAAAGAGATCGTCATGTTCCCAGCCCTACTGAGTGTAAGGACTGTGGCACTGCTGAACAGTTATGGGTGAAACACCAAATGCCACTCTCAGGCTGATCTTCCCATGAGGATCACTGCACAACTGCACCAAAGTACCAATGGAGGCATTGAAAGAGGTCCCCTTTTCATCCATGGTTTAACCATAAGGAAAAATATCCCCCTCCCTGTCAAGCACCACCTGTTCCAACACAAATGTGGCAGATGTTGGATCATTTTTAGGAAGCCAGAAGCAATTAGTTCACTGCAAAAATAATCCAGTCCAAAGTTACTGTTATGGCTAGCGGAGGGCCACAGCAAACCTATAAGGTGAGGATGGATATTCTGGATTCATAGCTCATATCATGGCCATAACCCTCTTTTTTGATATAATTTCAGATGCTAATGGTTGGATAATTGCTAGCCCTTCTGTACCAACAATGAAAATTTGTCATTTTGTACCAAGTTTTCCTTCCAGCTGTTCTTCTACTGTCCCACTCACAAACACTCAGCTGTAATTTCAGCAGAAGACTAGGCATTTGGCTCAATTTTAGCTCCAATTTTGGTATTTGATTTTGACTAAAATACATTTCAGTGCTGACTGGAAGTGCTCAGGAGGAGCTGCTTTCTGCCCTGGTACCAGCTGGCCTGGCCATACCTCTCCTCTCCTCGCCATGCCCAGCTCATGCCTGTTCATCACTGTTGGCCTTGCAAACCCATCTCTTTCTCTGTCTCGCCAAGTTTCCTTTGTCACATCTTTTCCCTAGTAACAGCCTGGACAATGCAAAACCTGGTCTTACTGTTGTCTAGCAAATTAGAAGGCTGCCTAATCCCTGTTTTCACAGTTTTTATTGTTGACACTGCCAAGAGTATGAAGCAACTGTTATCATCATTGGTCCCCACTGAAGCTCATGGACTGTTAACCTGATGATCAGAGTTGTTATTTCCTCACCAATGCAATACACAAAGCTGGGTTGGGTAGGAGACAAGCCAGCCTAGAGGAGTAGGTGTTGCTGCAGAGAGGAGAAAAAAAAAAAAAAAAAAAAAAAAAAAAAAAAAAAGAGAGAGAGAGGGGGCGGATTTGGAGGCAGGAATAGAGGGCGAGAAAGAACAATAAAAAGCAATGTCAACAGAGGGTTACAGTTGGGCTTGGTACAGCTTATGAAGGAGCTGGGAGGCTGTAAAGTGTCACAGCCACTCCTCCCATTCCACCACAATTCTGCAGGTGGTGATAGAACACCTCTACCTCAAGTAAACTTGGTCCATGGAGTCATACAGAGGTCACCTTCCAGCCTCTGTTTTTTCAAAAATTCTCCAAAGACACATACAAAATCTGGCATCCCTGAGAGGACCATTTTTGGTGGGATTATGCAGTAGTTTATAAACCAAAAGTGTTGTCTGTTTCCCAGAAAATCACAGCAGTGTATTGCTTTGAAATAGGGGACATTCCACCACAGGTTGCTACCTGAACAAAGCTGCACCATCCTCACAGGAGTGGTATCATCCTTTTCAGGCATGTGGAAGCTGAGGCCACTGTAAATTGAGGCAATAAGTTACACTGGTCTTTCAATATCCGGCAAATAACACTCGTGAGCAGCATGGTCACTGACACATCCCTGTGCTCCAGCTGCTTCGATGCACTCAGCTCATTTTGTTTTTTGGTATCACAGTGAGCATCCCTTTGTGTCTTGGTGTGTGTAGATGTAATGTGCCTCGCTTTAGTTTCCCTAGCATTGCAACACTGTTGGTCTCTTCAAGGAACAAAAGGATGTGAATCACTCATTTTTCTGTTTAATTACTTGAAGATAACGAGAGAAATAACTGTGCTGAAACCTGAGTATTGTCTGTCCAGATATAATTATTTTCAAGAGTTGTCACTGGCTATTTTTAGATGGCAGTTTGTATCTCTCTTCTAATTTCATTTTTTTAACCGCTTCACCCTCTGCCACTAGTCCCCCGTGGCTCCCCATTTGCACGCTCCCCTTCTGCAAACCACCAGCCAAACAGCATGGTGTGGGCTCAGTGCCTTGCTTGGATCTCCCTATGCCCACCCATGAAGATGCTTAGGGGCTGTGCAACTGCTCGCCTGCTTCCCCTTCAGGAGGGCAGGAATCCCACTGGACTCACAGGGCTTTCCCCAGGCCTGCCTGCTTTGCTGGCTTACAGCACAGAGCAAGGTATGGGAATAGATGAGGGAGAACCATGGCAAAGGCAATCCACTCTTGCATTCAGGGAGGGGGATGGCAAAATGCAGAGCACAGCATGCTGCATATTTACACTGCTGGGACACATAATTTGTCGAAAGCATGTTCTTTTTAATACCTGATTAGGCTTCCTTGCCAGCCTGAGGCACCAGTACTTCTTATGGTAATTGGGACGCCTGGTGTGGGGATGGCTACTGCTGTCCAGCAGCCCCACACTTCTGCTTAAATGTGGAGAGAAAAATACAGCCTAATTTTAACTCAATTATTTTTACAGACTACCCCCGCTACCTTCTGAAAGAAAAGTGTGAAATAATGTGTGTGTGTGTGTGGTGCTATGATTCCAGAGATTATTCAAACATTGTATTGAGAAGTCTTTTAGTAACTAAGTAAATTATTTATAAGGAGCAGATATAAATTTGGGTAGGAGTGTGAGGAAAGAAGAGTTGGAAGAGAGGGTGAGGCAATGCAAAACTCTGGTTCAGTTTCCTGCAGTCAGACAAAAGCATAATTTTTAGATCCAATTTTGGAAATTTAAATCTGCTGACATTTAATTCTCACTTTGACTCTATAAAACAATGTGAAATACATATTCCAGGTAAATATGCGACCTTCAGACAGCATCAACTTTATAAGCTGGAGATTGAGAGGATGTGGCAAGGGATAGTCTATTAAATAAAAGTATGGTATGAGGGACTTTCCCTTTAATACAAATATTTCACCTCTTGATATTTACTGTACAGGCTGTGGCTGTGAAATCCTTCCCTTTGTGCATGGACTTTTTTGCTGTTCACATTTTCATTTTTCTGTGTGCTCCTATTAAAATTCACATCACACTGTAGTTCAGTTCTATTGAAAAGGAAAAAAAAAAAAAAAAAAAAAGACGATATTCTTTATCTGATACATTCCTGTGCACAGTTTTGGTAGCACTTATCTCACCTCCATTGATATTGTTAAAGTTTCATACCAAGCCTTCACACTGTTCTGCTTTTGTGTAATCTTTATAGTAATAGGGCTAATTCAATAATATTCACACTGCCAAGTGAAGAAGCCCATAAGGTAAAACTCAATTACCTTTTCTATTCCTTTTCTCAGTTGCTCTTCTGCTGCGCTTAGTCTTTTATCTTTTTTCACTGTAAACAGGTAGCTTATTTAAATTTAATAGACACCGCTGCCTTCCTCGTTTCCTTTCTTCCCTTGAACCTTCCAGACACTCTCATGAGATGTTCATTCACCTTTGTGTAATACCATAGTAATAGTAATACAGGAAAAAAATGTAATGATTGCATGCAAGTTACAGTAAAGGCCTAATGAACACTGTGGTTATGAAGAATGTTGCTTGGATTCCTAACTGCACTTTGGTAAATTATACAAATTAAATATTCATTACTTTGTACTTCATTAGTTCACATTTGGAACACTTTTTCTTCATTATAATAGCCTGGGGTAAAGGGATTTTTAATATGGTTTATTCTGTTATTTTTCAGAAACTGTTTAGTTACAATGTTAGAGCAAAGTTGTGTTTATTCCACAGCAGCCCAGAACACCCATATATTCCACAGACTGAGTATTTCCCCCACAAGACTACTACATAGGTTCACTAATTGTTCAGAGTTCTTATTTCAATAACCAAAGTGACTAAATATTTAAACTGATTTCCACAGTAAGTTTGCTTGCTGATCCTATCCCTACTCAGAATGAATTGCAATTTCATTAGCACAAGCAGTATCTGACAAATAGCAAAGCATAAAGCATGTGTTCTGCACTGTCATCTTGCTTTGCACACTGCTGACATTGGGTGAGATGCCCTCAAGCAGGTTTCTTTGGGGCAGAAGGAGGATGCTGCTCACTGACCTTGAGAAAGTGGAAAAAGTTACACTGATGGTGGTGGCTGGGAGCTCAGCAGCTGGTTTTCCTCCCAGGAAAGGTGGCCACAGGGTTGCCTTTGCTTCTCAGAGCCCTAGCTGGGTCACAGGAGTTTTTCTTGCTGCTATTGGAAGGACATTAACTGAATGAAATCCCTTGGAAGATTTAGTGTCTCTGATTTACTTTCCTCACATGTTCCCTCATCTTCAAACACAGCATCTGGGGATGCAGTCCTTCCCCAGACAGATATTGAACGTCTCCTCACAAAAGCCATACGACACTTAAAAGCAGAAAAGTGTTTTCTGACTGTGTAACTTTTATTGCATAAACTTCCAAAAGAGAGAACGAACAGCCAACACTGGTAAATGCTCTGCAGATTAATGATGGAAATCTTTTTTACGGTCTTTGAAAAAGCACAACACATATATACAGACATCAATGAAAAATAATTTGTAGGGAAGGAAATGCATAGATTTGCTGAGGCAAGGAGGGAAGGAAGCACACCATAGTTTCTCCACAAGCATGAGTTTAGCAGTCAACACATTTTCAATGATCAAAGACTAGAATCCCGTCTTTCTGTCTTTATATCTACTTCACTTAATGTAGTGTAAGCAATCTTAGCATTAAATAAAATCTCACTTAATATGGTATATGGAAAAAAAAAAATCTTTCATTTTGGTTAAATTCAAAACATAGAGGTGACTGGGGAGGGGCAGAGAGAAAGGGAGAAGAGAAACAACACTCGCAAAAGTCAAAAGACTTTTATATAAATATAAAAGACATATATATATATATTAGACTGTATATAAAACACAGTCTAAACCTAAGTTAGTTAAGACGAATGAGAAGAGTAGCAGCAGTGAACAAGCAGAGGGAAGAAGCAAAATAATATAAAGCCATGCCAAATCTTGTTATTCATACTTGAAACTAGGGAAGCTGGCAACTTCAGCTGAATTTCAGTCACACTGCGGGGAGGGAGGGTCCTTAAAAGATAATCTCAAAAGAGTTCATTTTGGCTTGTTGGTTTCCAGTAAGCTCACAGTGGATAGATGTAAAAGAGAAGTCCCTGAGCTGATGATTAGTAACTGCACAAAGAGGGGAAAAAAAAATGCTTTGGCAGTCAGCTGTTGTACTGTTCCTTGCCAGAAGAAGTGTCTTTTAATTCTCTTTCCAAGCAGCTCTCAGCAGTAGGATGTGTATGGGTGATGGGTGTCAGGGGGATGTGCTAGCCTATCTGTACAAAATCAGTAAGGCTGGGGAGTGCTGGACTGTATGTGTAGGATGCTTAAGACTCAGTGTAGGTTCGAGTAGGTGTCAAGCAGAACTGGTAGTGGTTTGGAGAGATCTTCATGAGGCCAGGGTTGAAAACCCTCATCCATGCAACTTTTCTGAGCTTACACAGGGAACCTATGGCAGAACCATGAAGAATGTGTCCTGTGATTTCTTGTTCTCTGCCTCAGTAACAAAACATCTTATCCACTCTTCAGTCTAAACATTAATGGTGACATAAAATGCAATGCTTTTATAGCTTCACAGCTACAGAGTGCATGGATACATCTGTGTTTAAACAAGGTTATGACTGCTTTAGGTCCTAATCCTTATCCTGCCATTGTGCACTGTGTACACTTTGGCAAGCCAGATATTCACTTTGTGCCTCTGGCAGCACAAGTGGAAAACTGGGGAGGGAATAGGACTTTGCTGAAAAGAAACAGGTGCATCTGTACTGGATTAAGAAATTAGAAACAGAGAAACATTAAATCTGAACAGTGTCCAGCTCTCTGTGTGCCTGTGCTTTGCTGCATACTAATTCTCTCTTTTGTGAGAACCACATCAAACACAGATCAAGCTCTACCTCAGAAACTGTGTGAAAATCAGATCACATGTGGATATTGTCTGTTTGCTGGGACCACTTATCTCCAGACCATGTTTGGAGCTTCCGGGTGTTGTGACAGAAAGAAGTACAAACCAGAATAAAGAACCTTGCTATCAGTCTCAGTTTCTTATACAGGTAGTTGTGTTAGAAGCAATCAATAAGCACCACTTGACCAGTTTAAGACAGTAACCCAATATGGATCAGGAGAACAACAGGCTTGGCCCTGACATATTTTGTTAAGGAGTTAGGTGGGCTACCAAATGGTTTAGTACAGTTTATCCAGATTGTTCTGTTAGGACCCAGACCAATAGATCCATGTAGTCTAAAGCTTTGGCTTTAGCAAAAGGCTCTTCTTAGAAGAAATGCAGACGATGCACATTGCTGGTACCCTTTCACACACACACATGTAGACCTGTAGCCTAGGCAGAGCTCCCTCACCGGTCAGAAAATTCAGCTCTTCATCCTCTGAGTCCTATATCTTAATGGACTGTTGCTCAAAGTGAGCTCTTCCCACAGCGACTGCCGAGCACTATTTCTCTCTTACTTCAGCCACCCCTTCCACCTAAGCACTCTCATCTAAGACATCCTACATTGTCCTGGCCATGTTCTCTCAAGGCTCTTTGGGAAGGACATTTCCCTGCAGTGAGCAGGTGGCTCACACTTCCTCCACAGGTGCCGCAGGACTGATCGATATAATGCTATGTTAAACACAGACAAAGTTCATGGGAAAAAAAAAAAAAAAAAAAAAAAAAAAAGTAAAGTAAAAAAAGCAGTAGTTCTGAATTTTGAATAAATGTGACCAAACATTGCTTATGAAGATGGCTTCACCAATGGTAGCAAGAAGTTGTATGTTTAAAGCTATAAACTCATAGAAACTATGCTTCTAAGCAGTGTGCAAATTAACAGGGTCCCAATGTGTAAATAAGAACATCTGATGACACAAACATTAACACATGAAATTAATATCTTCCGCAAGGCATTTACACAGCTTGAGGCAAAACTCGGGATGGTTAACGAACCCCCTTGTGTGTATTATCCAACAAGAAGACCTGTGTCATCAAATATTTTTATTATTAGCTGAGATTGCCTACAATTTAGAATTCAGCTGTAATTGAGAGCTATGTTTATGATTCCTGTAGCAAAATCTCCAAATAATAGCCTAAAATAAAATAACATTTTTGATAAAGTAAATCATAAGCCTGACAGATCTAGTACTGTAATTATAGCTCATCCCAGTCATGCACAGCAATATGAATTGTGTGCTTCTTTCAGTATGCTTTTAGCATGCTTGAAAATGATGTGGCCTAGGACAGACTTTGTACTTCATCACGAGCATTCAGGGGAGATGGGAATCATTTGTATGTAGCAGGCACGATGCTAAAAAGATAGCATGGCACTGTAAACTGGAAGGGGATTTATTAAATATCTATGCACTGCTAATCATCAAATAAATAAATAAATATCATTAATACTGCATAGCCATTTCAGGGTGCAACAGCTTAAAAAATAGTGCTATGGTTTATAGCCCTCTCATTGGTGACAGCACTTTTTACCGACACACAGCAGAGCATCCTGGCTTCCTGCATATGATTTGTCCTTGAAGAATGTTAAAGGTTCCTTGTTCTGTTTTGGGTGGCTTTGAGACCTTAAATAGGAGCAAGACAGGAGACAAGAAATTCACCTGCACGAACAGACAGGGCAGATGTTATTCAGGAAAGTTGTAACTTGGGGTCAATAAAAAACATAGCATATGATTAAATAATCTAAAAATGAAACATGGTATTCAATGTTCAGTGGTGCAGAAAGGGTTAGAAAATGGAGACAAAAGGCTACAGGCACAAAAGGAGTTAGGAGTGGCAACAGGCTAAATGCAACCTCCAGGGTGTGTTCATATGCACTGCTGTTGGGTCTCCTTGATGATGGATTCCACCTCTCTGCAGATGACCAGGCATATCCAGGTGAGCCTTACCAGCATTCATAACATCTATAGCTCTGCATGGGGACTTGGAAAACTTAGTTGATAGGCATGGAAAAGAGTGGATGACTGTTAACCCTGACCTTCTCTGAGGTGCGGGTGCTTCAGAGTGGACATCAGGGAAATGCCTATGGGCTCTTCTGAGCCTTTTCCTTACACATGTGCCTGCATGTCACATGTCCTACACCTTTGTCATACAAAACCCAGGTGAAAGAGGTGATCTCCATTCCCTATACAGTATCTCAGCTCTTGGACACACACAGAGGACTCATGAGATAAGATTTAAATCTGTCTGCTGCCCAAGTTTTCCCACCTCCCAAGCCATGTGCTTTTCCCTTGCTTCAGGAGATGTTGCCAGATTGCTACATCTAAGAGAGAAGGCACCCTTACAAGACATCATATTCTCTGGCTCAAGAAGAGCCCATTGGAGGTGGGAGATCCAGCTCCTGTTCCATGTCTGCATCCTGTGCACATCAAAGTGTGACATACTGACAGAACAGCCCTGAGGACAAACCTGAGCACTTCTACCCAAAGACTAGGGAAAACTTGCAACATTTGCAAAGGTGTGAGAGGTTCAGCACATGCAAATTGCAGGAATCATTTATAAAAGAAAATTTTAAGGAACTGGGTACAGGGTTACTGCTGTCTCACTGTATTATACAGCTCTATAGCAATTGCAAAATGGAAATGCAACATATGGATTTACAAAGTTGTAAATACTGTATTGCAGTTACTATGTCTTTCTGCACTCGTAGATCTCATGAAAAGATCCCAGTACCTTTAGGCTGAATTTTAATTTTTTTCTGAGTCTCTGACACCCAATTATAATACTGAGTAAAATAACACTTCGATTATACTATTTATTTCAAGCCCAGAACAAATAAAGCACAATGCTTTTTATCTGCTTTTTTCAAGCAACTCTGACTTGAATTCTAGTAACATAGTGATGGATCTCTCTCTCTCTCTTTTTTTTTTTTTTTTTTTTTTTTAATTTCTCTTCACTCCTGAAAAAAAGATTTCAAAGGCATAAATTAGATGAGGCCAGGGACAGATTTGTGGTATCTCATCTTTACTGGAAAGAATAAGAAATCAGGTAAGTCCCTCAAGCAGAGTGCATTAAAGGTGACAGAACAGAGATCTTGCAGAGACCTCATCAAACACAGACAATATTCAGCATTAATTCAGTGTCCATTTTGATTCTTTGCAGTCGGGTGGGAAACAAGGCTTGAGTGACAACTTTATTTAGTAAGTCATAGGCTACTGAAAATTTTATGAAATGATGCAACCTACATGTGGAACGGAGAGGCTTTTTATTAGCAATGCTTGATAAGATACAGTGGAAATGTGAGTAATTCTCATTAGCTATTTGTCAATAAAAGGTATGAAAAATAAATTGGATGAATACTGTGCTCTGCATAATACTCTCTTTGTGTATGCAAAAGAAACCTTATCACAATACCTTTTAATAATATGGAGCACCTATTGCACTGTTTGTTGTTGTACTCCATTATGCCAGGAATACTAATCGTTCACTTCATTTTGTCTTCAGCCAAAGCCCCATTTGTGATTTAGAGCATTACTCTTTCCAATATTCTTACATCAGTGGTGCTTATGAAACAGCTGGCACTTTCATTGCTGTGGACACTACCTTGGACAAAGGTGCTTTTTCAGACACAGACTCCCAACTTCTTTCAGAAAAGCCAGTGTGTGTGCAATGGCTTGTATCCTGTGCAAGGACAATCACATTGCACCTAATGCTGAATTAAAACCAGACAAGAGAGTCAGAGATAAAGCAGGTGAGGAGAGAGCACAGCCCCAGGGCACTACAATGAATATCATTCTCATGGACGGTGTCATTATTGCTGGCATTTGAGACTGAAAATAGGAAAAGTTATGTTAAACCTCTCACATAATAATAGCAATAAAAATGCTTTAGAATAACTTTAAAATTAACATTATTTGTAAACTCATCTAGGTTTAGTTCTTTCTATGATTTCCAGCATAGGAATCCTTCAGAGGACCAATGCCAGCTCTGTGCTTCCTCCTCTTCTGACAGCTTTCCTTGAACTCTATGTGGAAATCAATTTACCTCCTCATTCTTCATACAGGCAGCAGCTTCCACAAAAAAATATTCCTTTAAACAGGAGCCAATTAAAGGGCAAGCAAACTGTTTTCAGAAATGAGAGCTGCCTGTTCCAAAGCACAGAGAACCAGAGCCAAATGCAGAGAAAAAAAAAAAAAAAAAAAAAAGAGAGGAAAGAAAAAACAACAACAACAACAAAAAACACACTTTTTTCCTTTTCTAATTTAAAAGCAAACCTACCCTGGTGCAAGATAATTCCAAGTAACATGGGGCAATTGGAAAACATGTAGGTAAATATAGAATAATAATAATTTTCCTTGGCTTTCTGTATTAGCACCCAAATATATGTGAGTAATTTCCCGCTGCTACCAATGAGCAGGGCACTTAATAAAACCTAAACAACTGTCACACATAGGTTATAAGGTCATTTCTCACACATAAGATAAACTAGGAATCTATCCAAAGGACGAAATCTGAAGAAAGTGTTATGAAGTATACTGGAAAATAAAAAATGAGTTTCACATGTTATTTTGTTTCTCAAGGGCATTTTAATATACATCTGCATATATCATCAATGCATAGCTTACCCAAGAAAAAGGAAAGAGAGCAGTATAATTTACAGTGTCCTGTAATGGTATGTTATATTGTTGTTGAATATACAAACACAATAAAAATGTGCAGTTATGCAATGAAGTGCATTTCAGAGCTGTTTCCTTGTTATATCTGAAACACCACAGGTGTTATTACTACTTCATGGAAGATGAAACTGAAACACAGAGTTCAAGGTTAAAGGTCATATTAATTTAACTCTGGTTCCCTAAATGAAGCATCAAAATCCAAGCCCGGTGCAATAACTAGGTGGCTGGGCTTCAAGACTGTAGTCCTGCAGCTCCTCAGTGGCAACTACCTTCGAGGGCCAGGGAAGCTGCAGCTGTTCAGCATCGCTGAAAATCAAATCTGAATCACCTTTTAGGCAACGAAATTCAAGCGTCTTGCTTTAAATCAGACTCTTTATATTTACTGGGGATACAGATGAAGGAGTCAGGAGCAGGAAGCCTGCTTCTTTAACCACTAACCAAAGGGCAGATACAGCAGTCTCTATCCCGAAGCTCCTCTCAGTATGCATTTTCCCAGGGGCTACCTTAGACTTCCAGTGACCTCGATCGTAATGGCACTGTCCTGCTGGTAATGGCTAGCATCCAGCTGCTTAAATTAAGTCAGTTTTTCACCAAACACTTTTGCTTCCTATTTGCTTTTGGATGCAATAGGAAATGCTGCCCCTACTTGTGACAAAGACAAATACAGCTTGGGACCTGGCTGCCTGGGATCCCACCTTCCACCCCATGATCTTTCATGGCAGCTGGGGTCAGGAGAAATGCTGGCACTAGCAGTCCCTGTATTTCACTGGCAGCAGAGCCCTTCTGCAGAGAGAGGCTTCGATGTGTTTGGGGGCCACCAGATTTCAGCCACCTTTGCAGCGTGGTGCAGGATGTCACCTTTCTCCAAGAAGGGGAGGGAGAGTTGCTGGAGATCTCCCTTCAAATCATCTCTCTGTCTTTTACATTTGAAAAGAGGCAGATCTGTGCATTTTATTAAACTGCACTGAGATAAGTCAATAGGGCACCTTTTGTGAAGCTAAAAATAAATAAAACAAAAATTGCTTTTGAGAAGGCTACCACAATTCCAGCTGTGCATGTGTAAGTCCTGAGTAATATTCAGTGTGATGGATCTTAATTCTCGCAGAGGTGAGAGAGAAAGACTCCCTTAACACACCCCACTCGTTCTGCAGTGGTGCGCAGCACAGCTGTTCCACCAGCCTGTTGGGCTCTCCCCGTCTCCTCACTCTCCTGACTGAAGACTACTGCAAGCTCTGCTGCTGAAGCACCTCACCTTAGCATGCACTGCCTGGCCCGTGCATTACACAGCATGGAGTTCAATAAGGCAAAGGGTGCTGGTAGAGGAAGACTGGCAGGGCCACAAACCACCAAAAAAGTTGGCTCTGCCCATGAGATGCAGGAAGGGAGAGAGGAGCCCTCAGCTCCACCACCTGCCTGCTCCTGCCTGTCCAGCTGCAAATGAAGGGAGGTGTCCACAGGGAAGGTGATTTCCTTGTGGGATGAGAAAGCACAATGAGATAAAACTTCGCAATCATTATCTCGGTGTGGCATATATGTCTTCAAGGGTGCAAACAATAGGGAAATGGGGCCAGGGCTTGTACATTGATACCTGTGAATCCCTGGGGTGGAAGTCAAAGAATGAGCAATGAAGATTTTTTCAGCACTCTATCATTTCTGAGGCCTGCATAAAATGCATACTGTGAATCTTCACCTGGATGTGTAAAAAGACCTCGTTGTGGCCTCCACCGCCAGCAGGGCAGAACAGGAACTTCCTGCACCCTTGGGAGCTCCTGTTTTGATTAAACATCTGAGAAATTTCCCAAAAGACTATTACGCTCAATCAATATGACATTGCTTCAGCTAACGAAATTCTTTTAACATCCAACATCCTTTGAATCACGGATTAGAGAGGGCAGGTTAGTTCAGATTCTGAACTACATTTTAAATTACATAATTATCTAGGAACATCACTGTATATATTAGAACATCTACTTTCAATGGAAAACCCCAATGTTCCTGAATTTCTATTTTAAAAAAGCTGTAAGAACCAAGTATTTAATATTTTGAAATATTTTGAAAGCTTGAACAAGGTTTCAGGCTTGTTAGTGTCATTCAAAGTCAACTGCATATTCTTTAACACAGAAAAATAAATGAATATACCATGTAAATATTGCTGACATCTAAAAATCTTGAAGTTGAGATAGTCAAAAGCACAACTACTTACATGACTGTTGCTGGATTGTGGATATTTCATTATCAGTAAAAATGTGAACAGACAATGGCAACATATTTTCCTATCATACAGAACACTTATATTTCATTATATAGAACATACTTCTAAAGGAAATTTGATTAAGGCAATTATCCTTCTTGTTCTGCTAATTAATATATGATCGACTCTTGATTTTCCTTGTTTATACTACCAAAAATGCTTACCTAGGGTTTTGTTATTATACTAACTGTTCACTTATTTAATACTTTTAATCTTTGTGTGACAATTGAAATATCATGGCTTACTATAATGTGTTAGATGTTGTATTGTTAGAACACCGACAAAATTTCCACAGAATGTCTCAGGCAAAACTCTGATACATTAAATAATTTATATATTTTAGCTTATTGTAGCTATATAAATGCATTTCATTCCAGACCCACACAACTAATCTTAGCTTCAAAACTGGTGGGTAATGTCATTGCCTGAGGTACTATTTTTATACCAATCTGAAACTTTTTGGGCTAGCCTTGTTTTGGAATAAAAACTTGAAAGGTCTCAGGGTTATGGGATTAGGTTTCTTTTTAGGGGTGTTGCTTGGAAAAATGGAAAACAAAGAGAAAGAAGACAATGAAACTGCTTCTATTTTTGCAGATGCAGTGGTTTTGGCCATAGGAAACCTATTTCCCATCATGTTAATTATACTGCGTCACTATTTCCTCATGATCCCTTTCCATTCGTCATAGCCACCTGCCTGGTGGGCTGTTCCCGATCAGAGAAGATTCAGGGCTTTGGCCCAAGACTGTACGGAGACTGGCCTGAGAGAAGGCTGAAACTGTGCACTGCTCATTGTTTCTTTCAAGCATGTGTTATTATAAAAATGCCTTCACTAAACTCCTATGAATGCAACCAAGATTAATTGGATTGTCAAATTAAAAACATATAGGTGTTTATTTTTACTTGTCTAAAACTTATTGTTTTAGATCCAGACAATAAATGGTATGCTGATAGCTAATGAGAATGCCACAGGAAAAAAAATAAATAAATAAAAATGTACTTTATGCTAAAATCACAATACCTGCATTTACATTTCAGAAACATTTCAGATGAGATTCAGAAACAAAATTATTTGGTGCTTTTCAGCTGTGTACATTCAGTAATTGAGTTTTATCTTTTTTTTTCTCTTTCTTTCTGCTTTTTTGTTTGTTTGTTTGTATATTGTATTTTTGTATACTTTTTAATGTATATTTTAAAATGTAACAACAAAAAAAACCTTCTCCAGATCTATATTGTTCAGTGCAACTCATGGACTCCCAGCATTTTGTGTTACAGCTCACCCTCTGAACATATTCTGAAATGAAATATAAGACATAGTCAGATCAGGATCCAGGTATATTTGGAAGAACTGTAGAGAAAATGCAAGGAGTTGAAGGGCTGATCTGACAACCCTTTTGGGGAAGCTCCCTGAAGAGGTGGAGGAAAAGGAAGGAGAAAAGTCTTAGATGTTTAAATCAAAGGGATTTTGCTGCCTGGAAAAAAAAAAAAAAAAAAAAAAAAAAGTAAATGTGAGCGTACAGATTATTTTTATGAGTTAAAATGACTAGAATAATTAATGTAAGTAGACCTGACTAGATCATACGATCACTGAATTCAAACTTTTTGGCCCTTACATCAAGTGAACCACAGAGAAGTAGTCTCTTTTCCCCAAAACAGAAGATAATTATAACTACATCACAATTTGATCCCTATTTTTTCTAAGAGAGTGTCAGTTGTAACTTACCAGAAAAAGGGTTTCTCTGAAGAAATAATGGAAGTCTGTATGAGGGAATTTTACAGATCACAACTTGGCTGCCTGCCTAGACAGAACCTATAGATCTACCCAATGCTTCTCGTGGGAAAGCATTTTATGTCATGTCAGATTTTGGCTGGCCTTGTACAAGGATAAAAGTACAATGCAGGAAGCTGTACACAATCTCATTTCTTTCACTGAGCTAGGGCAAGGGCTAGTTCCCCAATAAACAACACTTCCCGGGTGGCTTGGACCCTACAGGACCATTGCTGATCTAACAACCTCGGTGTTGTTTTACTCCAGATTCTCACTGGAATTTCAGCCAGAACAGTGTCTCTCAGAGGTCTTGGAAAGTGTAGTGAGCATGAATCATGAGTGTTTATTTTGACAAGGAAAAATCCTGTGACAAGGGTAGAGGAAGGAAAGACAAAGGAATTATTATAACAATAAGCTGATGAAGACATGATAAAATATATAAAAACATGCAAGTATATAACAGGAAAATTCTCACCTTGAACTTTTTCAGCTTAATCAGTAATAGGATGATCTCATCACTGGAGCAGCAATGAAGCTTTCATAGGACATTTGCCCAGCTGAAATTCAATAGGAATATCCTTGCTGGTTCAGCTCAACAAGGTGGATTTTGCTGGCATTGTGTAAGGCACCTGCAAGGTGGTCACTGCACATACACATGCACACATGTACATCCCCTCTTTTCCTCCAGCCAAATTGCCTGTTTCCAAGACTGGAGTTGTTTGTCTGTTAGACCACGACCAAGAGGAGTTTGAGAAATCTTTTCTGTAGGGTAGAACTGGCACAGCAGAAACATAACATCTCACATGTTTCAGAGCTTTTGGAGCTCTACCTTTTAAAAAACTATAGTGCCTTAATTCTGATTTTTCTCTTTCTTATATATGTACCCTTTCAAATATCTCTAATCAATGCCTTTTCTTCTGACAGTGGAGGCGGAATCCCTTGGGACCAGGAAAATTGTTGGAATACTAAGCATGACCATGGATATCTATTGCTCATTGTTGACTGTTGGGAAGCAGATGTTTGAGAATTGTAGGCATGAGCCTGAGACATACGTAAATGCAGATGGCAATAGGCATGGAGGAAACCACACAAGAACACGAGGTATAAATATTCTGCTTTGCTGCATAGCTGATGAAGCAGTCTCCTGATGAAAACAAATTTCTTTCTAAAAGAGTGTAGTTTTCTATTATGAAACAAATTCCTCAGTGACTCAGTTTCCCTATATGCTGTATCGAGACTTTCAGTTTGCATGTGAAACATGAGTAATAAATACACCTGAGGGAAAAACATCTCTGGAGCACTAAATAGGTTATCAGGTCATAGTCGTGCTTAATTCTCTTTGTTTCTTCTCTTTTTTAAAATCTCACTTTAAAAGTTTCTAACAGCCGACCAGCTTTTTTTTTTTTTTTTCCCTCAATATAATCACTTAATTTATTTAATGTTTATAGTCATTAAAGCTTTTAGTGGAATCATTTTAAAGTATGCTTCTGGGGTCACTTCAGCTCTATTAAGCTTTTTAAATAGATTAAATCCAGGGTCTTTGCTCTCTGAATACAAAAGCAGACCTTGCCTGTGAAGCCAAAAACAATTTAAAACATATGAAATGCTGTAGAATTAATCTGTCCAGAACCAAAAGGAAGACTATATTTATAGCAGCTGATTTATTTGTTTGATATACAGTATGTGCTCTGGTTTATAATTTTTAAGGTGTGTGAATAGGGTCACATTATATATTACAAAAATAGCAAGGCAATGATTTACAAGACTTCATATCGTGCCTATTGACCTTCTCGATAAGAAAGGTTGGTGGTTGTAACAGCACTGAAAAATTAAACCCATGGGAGCCAATTTAATGTAGGATAAACTCTTTAACAACCAGCAAAATAGCCATATCAGCTGTTCCATCTGCAGATTATGTTTCAGTTGTAAAACGCAGTTTTTAATAAAAAGTGCACAAGCTTTCTTTATTCTACAAAGCATGTGTTTCTTCCTCCATGGAAGCAGCTGTTCTCTACCTTTCGTGTGGTAAGAATGGAAGCATTGTGTTATAACAGGTCCCTTCAGTAAGAGAAGAAAGAAAAGGAAGAAAGAAACTGCTTAGCAGTAGTACAAGTTATTTTGTCCAGTTTTCTTCTGAAAATTAATCTCTGAGCTCTGAAGAAGAAATGTACATCTGTTTGTCCTTTGTTGAGGACAAAAACATTAGTCTGTCCACAAGGAAAACAATATTAGCCCATATACAGCTTGAAATAATCAATATCTGGACTTAACAATTGGGTAATGCTTCATTTTAACACGCTCACTGTGAAAATGAGAGGTTAAGGGCAAGATATCTCTTTTAATTATCAGAGCTGTGTGTCATAGACATTCCAGAAATAATGGTATCTGAACACATCTAACACATTGTCAGATAAATGAAAGACAAAAATGTTCAAACTGCGATCTTCCTTATGATTTACTACCTTTTTTTTTTTTTTTTTCCTTTTTTTTTTTTTCCTCTCAGCATTATCTGGCTACCCCAGTATCTCACAGAGATGGAAGTTGGAAGCTTGCAAGCAAGATAGAAACCTTTTCTATCTCTAGTTTATCATCCCTAGGATGCTCACCTCATCCACTCTTTGCAAGGAATCAGACAAAAAACTGCCTGGAGATACACACTGATTGCTAAAACTAAGTATTAATAGCCACCATCCTCTAAAACAAAACAAAACAAAACAAAACACCAAAATAAAGCAGCTAACACCTCAAGAATTCTGATTTTGGCTTATAGCTTAGCCTCTCCAGAGAAAGTTAATGGCAGATATCCTTCTCCTCTTACAGACAGACAACATTGGAGATACAAACAGAATATTTTGGCTGTTAGAAAAATGTTTTTGTGTATTTTGGTTTTCTTGTCAGAAAAGTTATTTTATATATCTGCCAATGTAATGATCTGGGGAGATGCAGAAACTCACTGAAGGTTTGTCCTTCAAACTAGAATTTATTTTCCAGACTAAGGAAGCAAATGGCAAGACAGTTGAGGGCAAGAAGATGGGTGTTTTTGCAATAGCATAAGTCAGATGTGAAAAGGGAGATTAACATAATGCGTTTTGGTGGGAGTTCTTTTCCAGTTTAGATCATCTGTGTGGTAAATTCATTATGGTATTTCCATTATAACTTATGTGTCTTCCAGAATAAAACAATTGCCAGTGCAGCAACGGCTGTCTTTTTTTACATCTTCCTGTCTCACTGTGAAAGCTCACTCACTAAACACTCCATCTCTAATTCTCATTCCAGTTGCTTATTATATATTAAAAGGATGGGTCTCTTCAGAGCTTATTTTATGTCACCGGTTGGTGTGCTACGTATTGTATCAGTCTCCACATGTACATTTTAAGTCCTTCTCAATTTGTTGATTATAATGCCCTGGAGAGACAAAATGGGTTAATATTTCAACACCATGCACATTAATGGTTAACAATATCATCAGAACATGATATTCCCATACTGAAAGTAGGTGAGTTGAAAGAATGTGGCTGATTGTGTGAGCTTCCCAAAAAGATATAGACACAGTTACTGAAGCTTTGATAACAGTTAGAATTAAAGGAAGCACCATAAAATAATAGATGTCTTTTGTGCTTTTCCTGATTCTAAGATATTTGTCAGATCTGAGAAGACCCCATGAAAGACTGTTGAAATCATCTGCTATAGCCAGTGATAGCAGCAGGAGAGTAGGCTGTGTTATTGCTGGGATATGAGGAAAGCAAATCTAATTATAAAAAAAATCCCAATTACTAATGCTGTTTATCAAAATCACACATACACTTGTTCTCCAAGTCTCCTGCTTTGTTCTATTATGGAAGCCCACACAAAACAACCTAATTTTAAAAGCTATCAAGGTAGACAATGGGTTCAACACTTTCTTTGCATAGATGTATATGGTCATCTCGGAGAAAAGCAGAGGGGAAGTAGATTCTCATATCTTTCACCACCATGTTAAATAGTGTTTTAAGACATGATTATCAAAGAGGCATTCTCCTTCTTCTTTCCCTGCTGTCTGCTAAGAAATTTCAAAGAATTGTTAAAAGGATTTAATACATAATCAGAAAACTTGAAAAGTAGTCAACCTGTACACTGGCAATATTGTTCAGAATTGAGTGGGCCATGAAAGAGGCCTTATTTCTCACATGATCTGAAAGGAGTATCTGAGTATACGTAGTGCCTCCAAAGGTAAGCATACAACCTTTGACACTTGAGTCCCTCAGGTTGCAAGCACCTAAACTCCCTGAAAACTATCAGAAAGGCATCCCAAGAATCCAGTCTGAGCTGCTCAGGTCAAAGATTAGAGAGGAAAATGAGGGGGAAAGCAACTCCTGAATGGAGTCGTATTAAGGGTCCTTGTGCAGCCTACCATATGGTTTGCAGAGATAGAGAATTTCTAATCATTTACTGTCCTTTCACCACAGGAAGTTCATGCTGAACCCTCTGAAGTATCACAGACAACTACAGACTAGTAATCTAGTGGAAGGTCACACAAGAGAAGTGCAATAATAAAGCAATTGGGACAGTAACTTGACATTTGTGATAATAAATATTATCAACAACATCAGCAAGACTTCAGAGAAAATCCTGAATTTCACTTGTCAAACTTGTTAGTAAGAAGTATTGAAAAACCTTTTAGATGAACGTTTTCCTGGGAGAAGTGATCAGTTCCAGGAATCCTTGTGCCTCAAGCATAATTCAATACCATATGCATCCCTCCTCTTCTTGATCACAGAAATTAGAGCTTGCAGAGAAGACTCCCAGGTCACCAGACTACTATACATTTTCAAGTCTTTCCCAGTTCTGATTTAAAGAGAGAAAGTCCAGGCAATGACACTTGTACTGTTTCTTTCAGGAGACCATTTCTCCTTTATAAGGAAAAAAAAAAATCCTCTGGTATGATTCTTCAATAGCCCCTTACAGCAGTGTCTGGTATTGTAAAGTATAGTGCTGCTGTAATGAGCAGGAATCAAATGACATCTCCTTTACAATTTCCACTGGTGTAACTAAGTGCATACAATGCAGAGTGATGTAGAAACTGACCCCTAAGATTACTCTTAAGAAATGTACTCCAACAGTTAAATGTCTCGATTTCTTCTCCTTTTACTTCTATTATAGATCTTGGCTGTCCGTGAAGTCTAAAACCCTTGCAGGAAATGTAGTCATACACCACATTGGCCATTATGCACAGGTAGAAATAACTTGAACTTGAGTAGACTCAGATATTTCCAAAGAGCATAGCACCAGTTTCTTCAAGTGTTTTGCTAACCAATATATAAAAGCTATAAGCATGAAGGAGTGGAAAATCAAATAGAAAATCCATGTTAGTTCCACTAATAGCCTTCTCCTATCCTAGAGCTGTAAACCTACGACTATGGCCAAGATAAAGAACTCAACAACAATAGTAGCAAATGGTTGATGGGCATTATAGTCCACTAAGCGAATTGAGCTTGAATAAACAATGTCATGTTTGTGTTCTCCAGCCTCCGCTACATTGCTTGTATTTCTTAACCCATACACAATTCAGGGTAAGGATATGGGAATACCATTTAAATTTACCAAAGGCTTCTATGCTCCTAGTTTCAAAGCCTACTCATTTCCTGTTCTGTTTGGTTGGTTGGTTGTTTTTTTGTTTGTTTGTTTCTGGTTTTGTTTGTTTGCTTGTTTGGTGTTGTTTTTGTTTGGTTTTTTTTTGACACAAGGTAAACCATATATCAGGTATGGGCAGATTACCATAAACAAATGAGTTTGCACAGCTTAGTAGGTTGCCATTTGTCACTGAGCTGCAGTGGCTGGCTGTGTGTGGGTATGTCACCTAAACATGGGACAAAAAAGCTATAGCTTAAATCACTGCAATGTTACTTACTTTTGTGTAAGTAACATTGGGATGAGACTAAGTGAAACAAAATATTTATTTCTAATACAAACCGCCTTCATAATTTCAGCTAATACATTTCACTTCTCACTTGTAACAGACAAAGAGCATCCATACAATTATGTAGCATAGCATATTTTACCAGCTGGTAACTCCTTATGCCTCTGTACCTTGGTTGCTAGCAATTGTCCTGTTATATTCATAGTTTGGAAGAAACAGAAAACAGGCTTCCCACAGACTGAATGCTATGAAACCTTACCAAAAAGAGATCATGGATGATTTCTTACTCTGACAAATCCTCCCAGCACAGTGCTTTCAGGTAGGGGCTTGAATCATATCCCGAGCAGGAGGGATCAGCCAACACCTGTCCAGCATGCTCTCACCTAGCTCTGCACCATGAAAACTAAGGCATGTCTGTTTTATTTATTTATACCTCACTGAAGGTGTGTTAGGTAAGTAATTGGAGCCAAATCCAACCTGCTGGTTTTACAAATTGGGATTACCGGCTGAAGCTTTCTCACATCACCTCTAAACATTGAGACAGGCCCCAGGATAGCTTCAGTGATGATTACTGAGCCAGAATACAACCTGTCAAATCTGTTATAATGAGGGGTTAAAATAATATACTCTTTATATTGAATAATTGCTATAAATGCCCTGAGGCGTAAAAATATTGTGTGAGATGTTGTAAATAATGTGGCTGGATTTAACTGCAATTTGATATGTCTGTTCGTTGTTTTCTTTCCGTTTTTTTTTTTTCCTTTTTTTTTTTTTTCCCCATGTAACCTGGCCCCAAGTGTCTTTTCTGGTCTGCTCTTCAGTCAATGCTAGCCACAAAAGTAACAGTACCTCAGTGTACAGTACGTGCATATCTGGGTCAATCTGAGGTCAAAGCTCAACTAAAAGAGGCAGTACGCAATAAATATAAATGAAGGATATCACTATGATAAACAAAAGTGATCTACATTAATGTGAACAAGCTTGACTGATAGTGAATACATTTCCAAGACACAGGGTCAAGTTTGGTGCATCAGCAAGGCTAAGGGGCTGAATGAGATGCATCGCTGCAAGCAACTCTTAGGCAAAAATCCTCATATAGCCTATGATCTCATGGAACAGATTTATTACTTATGGTAATAAGTCATCCTGAGAGTAGATTTTCTGTTACCCTTTTCAAATCTTCTCTATCACTGTCAGAGGAAGTGCTATTTCTTTCCTTGTTATAACTTTTTTTCCCCCACAGGAGTCTCTAATCTGTAATACTTCAGTTTCTTTTCTTCACTGAGGCTTATTCTCTTATTTTTTCCCCTCTGTAATTTTTACTGTTAAGCAAATGTTCCTTAACAGGATATGTGAGTTTCTTTATCTGTAGTATACCAGTAGTTGAAGTTGGTATTTAGAAGATACATCCTTGGGAAAAATACAGCAGGAGGCATTCCTGATGCGAACTCAACTTGTTATTAAGTTTTGTAAGTAGAATTCCTTACAGTTTTAAACAGAGTGGTGGGCCAGAATGGTAGAGAGTCCTGAACTCTATGCAGACAGGGAACAGTTGCTTCATGAGCCTATGTGCTAGGCAGGTTTTCAGTTAGGCTCCCTGGAGTGCTTTGAAAATAGAGCCACTGCAGAAAATGTGGGCGTTGTTTGTATCTGAGTACTCAGGATCTTGCTGCAGGACTCAGCACTAAGCTGAGAAGCCATATTTGCTGTCTGGAGGATTACAGTAGAATCACAGGATTACAGGAAAATTACACTGGGTAAAAAAAAAAAAAAAAAAAAAAAAAAAAAAAAAATCATAATTGGACAAAGATTATAAAATTAAAATTAAAATAATTAAAATTAAATAAAATAAATTGGGCAGTCATAACACTCTGGATAAAGAACTATGGAAAGGAGTGGGAAGCCCAAATTGTACCATATCTGATTTCATTTCCCATCATTTAGTAGAGGTCTGGAGAATGAGGAAAGTGCAATGAAATCTTAAACAGCAACACACAAGTCTTCCATAGTTGTAGTGCAAATGACTAGTGACACAGGACGTTCCATTAAATGATGTCCATGAAAAGCAAGCACATAGTGAATCATCCATCCACACAGGCTTGCTGTAAGAATGTTGCAGAACTCATCTCTGGACTGATATTGCTGCTATTTAATGTAGTTTCTAGCAAACCATTTATCATATTTATGGCTACAACTAACCCTTTTTACTATGTTCTTTTTTTCATGAGTTCTCCTAGAGAAAGGCTATTCCACAGCTTTATGAAGCCATGAACTGGAGAATAATGCATGACCTAAAGCAAATGGAGGTGAATAATGCCCACATTATACTGGCTTTCCAGACCTGTCAGAGAACTGCCAATACATCAAGCAGTGTTGACCAACATTGCCATACCTATGGTCTCCAGAATAGGTAACTAAATGAAATCAGAAGTATGTTTCAAAAGCTCCCATTACATTATCCTGCATCATGATAACTGAATCTGAATAGTTGCATCACTCTTCAAGTGTAGAAGTGTTATCCTCATCTGTGTGCTACAAATTCCTGGCTTTTCAAGAACAGAATGGGAGCACTGCCTAACCCTTCTGAATTGCTATTTCTTCCAAGACTGTCCTTAAAAGATATGCAGGTTGTTTTGTTTGTTTGTTTGTTTGTTTGTTTTACAAACATAGCCATCTTTCAGGATAACTTAGTGCCTTCCAAAAATTTGAACTGTTGAAAAAATAGAAACACAGAGCAGCATCTGCTGGACCACACACCATGTGAAAGAAAAACATGTTACTGTTGAGAGGTTTCTCAGGATCTTCATGCCATGCAAATCCTTCTGCTTCAGCTAAATCCCTAGAGTATGTAATCCTGATATAGTTAAAATGTTCTTGGATCATTTAGTTCCCTAGAAGCTGACTTTGCTGCATGTTTTTTAGTTTTTTTCAGAACTGAAATCCATTGAAACTTTGCATAGATTCTCTGAGGAGGTACACATCATAACAAGAACATACGAATGATTATACTGGGTCTGGCAAAATTGTTCATATTCCCCAATATCCTGGATAAGCAGGAAAATATAAGACAAGGAGAAGAATACAGTGATGGTGATGCTTCCTCATATTCTTAAATTTCCTGAGCCCGAACCACATCTCCGTTGTTAATTAATAGTCTTTCTTTCAGTAATGTTTTCAATTGCTTTTTGAACCCATTAATATTTTGGCACCGAAAATGTTTTGTGGTGGCAATTAATTTCAGCAAAGAAATGAGCATCTTCAATTCTTTTTCAATGGCTGCAAACTTGGAGAAAAATGGAACTTTTATGGATTGGATCCTTAGGCTTCCTTTGATTCTATTTTTCTCTTCTTCAAAATTTGGATAATGATACTTTGTCATCTGTCTCACTGGCATGAGTCATTCTACCAGTTTTTTTACTAACATTTGTTAGTGAGACCTGTTGAGTCAAAAAAAATATGTCATTTTGCAGTTAAGACATTTAGGAAAGGAGTTACTAGTTTCTTGATTTTCATTTTAATTAGAGCTTTGTCACGACAGCTAAAGTTTTGCAAACATCTCATATATGTAACTGCATGCAAAACGTTTTTTCATGCTGGCCAGTTTCCAAACTTTAATTGAATTGATGAGTCCCATGTACTAGTAGAGACAGTGAGTTAGTGGAAGATAATTTCTTTAAAAGTTATTATTGCACATATGTTTTTTTATTATTAAAAGTAATCTTATTGAAACACTATTCTACAACCTATATTCTGAGTATTGCTTCAGCCTGTGCCTGTACCTGGACATCTTAGAAGATACAACTTCAAGATAGGCATGTGAGAAAACCAAAGAGATGCAAAATCCAAAAATTAAATCACAATGTTGAGGTGCCTCTAACTTTCTTTAAATCTTCCCTGCATATTTTGTTTTTAACTTCATATTACACCTCAATTTGTTTCAGAAGATGTCAGCTTGGCAGGTCATTTACATCCTCTCTACAACTACCCTCCCACCAAATTGCATGCTGTTCTGACAATTGTTATGTTAGTGAACATTTTTTAGTGGTAGTATTTTGTTTACTTCTATAGCATTGACTACCACAGGATTCTGTAATGATCCTGTAAAACACCCCGAAAAATGAAGTCTTTCAGAGATGATTATTGACAGCAACTTTCACAGATATCTACTAGCCAAATCTTAATCCATTTACTGTTACATACACTGACTTTGTGTGGTGCTACCTTTAGGCAGAAAGCCTGGCAGTAACAAGGCAAATGCCTTACAAAAACCTGTTTCACCTGAATGGATGTTATCAACCAAACTGGCAATTTCCACACAAGTAATTGAGATTATTACAAAGACAAATTTATTGTCACAATTACCTGAATCCCATGTCATATTATTCTGTTTGGGACTGACTGTCCTAAAGATTTTTTGTGCTTCAATAAATCCACAAATCTTTTAAGATCAGCTTCTTTCCAACCTACCAGGTTTTTGCTTGTGCACTGGGCAGAAATCTATTCAAGTAATTCTTCGGGAGTTTTAGGTATATTATCGAGGCCTGATGATTTTAAATGATTTAAACACTGTACAAAGGTTTTTTTGTTTGTTTGTTTGATTTTTTTTGTTGTTGTTTACAATATCTTTCTTCGTTCCTTACTGAGCACTCCATCATCTTCATGTGAAAGAAGCAGTTCCTCTTGCTTCATTTTGATTACAGAACAAGCATTTATTTATTGTACATTCCTGCATTTCCTCTGCTTATAAATGGCACTATCATCTATATCTTGTAATGGGCTTATTTTATTTCTCAGATTTCATTTGTTCCTAATATACTTTTAAAAATCTCTTTCTTAGGTAGCCCAGAGACAAATTGATGATGTCATTAGCATCTCTTATCAGTTACGTACACTTCATAAATTATAAAAATTATTATCCATTTCTTTCTTTTCTCATGTGCTACATTTTGTTGGATTTACCCCTTTTGCGAAAGCTTCTTTCATTTTATCCCTACAGCAGAAGGGTCTAGAGACAAAGTTACTTTGTCTTTTGATTGCGGAATCAGAGCTTTCTTGTGATATAACACACCTTCCGGAAGATACCTAAATTAATCTTTACAAGCAAAGTTTTTTCTTCCAGTTAGTGTTACTCCCATTGAAAATTTGACTCCTTCAAAAACACTGTGTGTGTTCCAGATTGGATCTGCTTTACTTTTTGAACACAATAAAAGTAATCATGCCATAATTTTGGTCTCTATGCAACAATAATCTTCCAGTTCAGTGATTAATTCATCTTCACCTACCATAATAAAGCTGAAAATAAATTCAATTTTCAACAGCTTCTGAGTTAGAATGTTTTCATTTTTTATTTTTTTTTAGAAACTTTAATGACCTTGTACTACCAGTTGAAGGAAACCCTTAGAGCACACACACTCATACTAAGAGTCTCTACTTGCCAGCCTTCCTTATTATTCTACCTTAGTTTAATGCTCTCCTGACTGCTCCAGCTAGTCTTTATACAATAAATAAATAAATAAATAAATTGTCCCCTGCAGATGTAAGATTCAGACTACTACATCAATCTCAGGCAGTGATGGTAAGCCTATGGTGCTGATGGCAGAAGGAGCAACGCCTCCATCCAGTGTCATGTTGTTGTGGCAGCAATGTGGTGCCCTTTCCTCTGCTCGCCCTTCCTTCTCCCTCCCCCCAGCCCTGCTCCCTGGAGGGCAATGGGGAGTGAAGCCACCTGTGTCAGGGAAGGGAGAGTGGAGCATCATTATTCCCCATGTTCCTGTGCGCACACACAGTGATGATCTCTGTAAATATCAGGCTCTCCTAATTAGTAAATAATGCAATTAGCATAAAAGCATTAAATAATTAAGAGGTCTTATCTATTGCAAGACCTGTGGACTCAATTATCTATGGTTGGTCCACCTTTAGCTTGAGGTCACATTGTGTAAGCACACGTGAATGCTTTAGAGGGCTTTCTAATGTCAATATAATTAAAAAAAAATATTTTAAAAATGTGAAGGTTTATTTGCTGCATATAATCAGGAAATAAATGCCAGTCTGGCATATTTACTTGTTTTATACCAGACCTTTGAGCAAAAGCTATTAGAGATTTGGAACCAAATATTCTTCTTTGTCTTTGGCCTGAAGGAGGGGAAAAAGATTATCTTGAAATCCAAAATTACATTATTGTCATCAAGATCAGAATTGGGATGATGGTGAACAACAAATTATACCATGTAAATTTGAATCAGCATGTGACAGTATTGGCAGTGTCATGGGAACATAGCCCAACCATTTTTCTGTATAGCTCTGGTTGCTTAAAAAAAAATATTCCACACTGTCATTCATCTGGCCATAGGACTGGATAACTGCTTTAACATTTAATACTGCCCTCCATTTTCTAAGTCATGCTTGCTGTTAGAAATATCTTAATTTCAATTGGAAGCACAGGTATCAGGATCCCATCCCTGTAGGAACAGGAAAAAATAAATAAATAAAATCAGCCTTTGTTGTTTTAGCATCTGTTCATGGATACTGGGCCCTGATGACCACAAGCTGGGAGCAGGCATGCTTTTTCTATGCCTTGAACTAGTTGCTGATCCAGATACTACAGAATTAATGAAAATATTTCTGTAAATCTCAGTAGCTTTAGGTCAATCATATGGTCAAACTCTTTGAGTTAAACCTTTCATTCCTTTTCTACCTGTGGCAAAATGTCAGAAGATTATTGTCTTAAACTGAGCAATAGTCTATAATTGTTACCCCAGCTAAATCTATCTCACATAACGATATTATACCAAACCAAATAAAAGATGATATTTTATAGTAGCCATGAGCAAAGACAGGAAATATCCAGGGCTCTACTGCTGATTCTTGCAGGATTTTTCTTCTGCTCTTTCTTCACATTGTAACCTAAAAAGTCCTCTCATCTGTACCAGTAACATTCAGCTTTGTAATCCTTGGCTATGGTACTAATTACCATGTTGCATTAATTACTGCCTTAACCAAGAGCCTTCTCCTATATCCACATATGGATAAAATGGAATTGTCTGCTGGCTTCTGGAAATCACCAGCAGTGAATAAAACTGATCCATTAATTCATCAGAATTTCAGTCCCCAAACCAAACCTGTGGGATGCAGACTAGTTCAGGAGATATTCGCTAATACTGAAAGATGCATGTACAATTAAGTGTCTTCTTTATTCAATGGCTGTCTTCTTTTGTGCAGAATATAGCCCATTATCATTTATATGGTTATTTTATGTAGCTATATAGTTAGGTGGAAGTGTAACTATCTCCCCTTCTTGCCCAGACTGTTTGTGACATCCCTTGTTTAAAGTATTTTTGAATGCTAATTAGGTTTTCACTGCCCCTGTCTTTAGTGTCTGCTAGAAGGCAGCTCCCATCCAGTAACCACCTTGAAGTTACCATAGATCTTGCTAATTATCTGTTTCCCCATAACTCCAATGGGTAAGACCCTGTGCAATTTGTGACAAACGGGACCTAAATTATGCAGTAAGTGGCCCTGGATTCTCTGACTTCTAACACAGCAAACTGGAAACGCTGCAGCTTCAGGTAAATTTTAAAACTTTAGATTATTGTTGCATTAAATATAAAATGAATAATCCATTAAATAAATCCTGTGTGTTATTTTTCACACTAAATTAAACTTGTTTTACCCTACACCTGCATTTCTCCTCTGCTTCCGTTACTCACATGAAGAACTGAAGGGCAAAAACTTATCATGGGCAACTGACCACAACTTCACTAGCCACAAGATAATTTGGGATATGGAGCACTAAGGAAGATATGGAAAATGATTTGATGCTCAGCATTCAGAACTCAGCATGCATGTTTCTGCTTAACAGACAAGCTTGTAAAAAAACTCACTGGTTAATGTGTTAAATCGCATGAGAGAAGTGTAATTTCAGTATTCATGGGAAAAAGGTGCTGAGCTGTGTGTAGCTGTTCTAAAGGGTATTTGGCAGAAAATCTCTGGCCAGAAATCAGCAGCCTTATGGCTAGATCTACATGCAAACATTAAATTGTTGCACTGCCTAAATTTTAGGATGGAAAGGTGTGTAATCTAAGGCAATGCTCTTGCGTTCTCTGCTTGTTTTGGAGACCCCACTATGTGAGAGATGCTGTCCTTCACACATGGTTATTTCATGAATCTACGTGGGCAAAGCCATGAGATGAGCCCCTGGCTGGTGGGCACCTCCTGGCAGCTTATGAGCGAAAACTTCCAGCAGTTGGCACATAGCCAGGGATTTCTGAGGTCTGAAACTTGAAAAGCCTTCAGGGAACCCCTTGTGTGTCTGCCTCTTAGACCTTGCCTCCAGTGTCCAGTGCAGACCTTGCCACCACCTGTGCCTCTACAGAGCCTGTATGGAGTTCTTGATAGTAATGCATGAACCTATAGAGAGGAATTCACTTTAAATTGGGACGGGGGATGCATTCCTTTGTTTCTCGAATGAAAACATTTTCAGCCACTGGAGTTTGATTCTGCAGCACAGACTACCAGGGGTACAGATATTAAACTGTCAATTTATTTGGTGAAATGCAGGTTACTCTGGTGAAATTGGTAAGAGTTTTTGATATGAGAGCTGCAGTTTTGTCACCTCTGTGAGTGGTGCCTGCAGGCAGGCTGTTCCCAACCACTGCTCTGGTTTGTCTTTTACTCCAGGGGCTCCGCATGGGACTGGGACATGCAATCCTGGGATATGCAGTCCTTGCTTTACCTAAGGACAGATGAGCAGAGTTTTTAGCTAGGACTTTATTGCCTTATTTGTTCCACTATGAAGATCCAGAGCAATGACAAGGTTCTAGCTTGAAAGTGGGAGTTTTAGAGACCCATTTCTAAAACTGTCAGGCATCCCCCAAATGATGCATCAGACATATCATCCATTTGTGGGAAGAGCATTTCACAGCTTCCAGACATGAAGATGGTACGGCTCCCTAAATACTTTCCAATTTAAAGCAGGTTAGACAATTTCAAGTTTCTTTTTTTCCTCTGAGTTGGGAGCACCACCCAAATTTCACCCATTTTCACTTCCCCAGCTTTTCAGCTGTCATCTAAAAAGACAAACTAGGATAGGAGTCCAAAGGACATTTCCACCCACTGCCTCAACAAGTGTATTGGCAGGCTGCTCTGAAAGCTGTCCTCAGACCCTCCAGGTCTCTAGAGTTGGCCAGGGAGGCTGGTGGACTCCCAGGGACGCTCTATTCCCCAGCAAAAGTCTGGTGGGCAATAAGAAGCCTTGGGAAACAGCTACTCCTGGCTGGCTGTCGCCCCCATTTCACAGACGGCTGGCTCCTTGCTGGCCCCCATCCTGGCAGCAAGCTGGCTGCGTGGACCACTTGGCTCTGTGTCCATCTGCCTGGCAGATTGCAAAAGAGCATGTTGCATTTTGGAGATACTGCAATGTCCCTGCTTGAAAAACATGCCTCTGTTTCCAAAATAAAAGCACTGAAGATTTTTTGTTTCTGCAAAGAATGTTAAATATTTGCCTTTTTTTTTTTTTTTTTCTTGATTATATGTAAAATACTCTGACCATTTCTATTCTGTGTCTGGCCAACCCTACAGGACCCACTGGGGAGTTGTTTAGAGCCTAGCTACATCCATAGCTTAATTAAACTCTACTGGCATTAAGTACATCTAAGGGAAAAAGGATTGTTTTGTTTCAAAATTTCCTTTAGTGCTCTTGTGCTATTGGACTATTAGCTGATAGGGTAGCAGATGTATAAATCACCTGGGCTGTGTACTGGGGGTTTTTCCAAAGGGATGCATTATGATTCGGCACCATTCGCAGTCAGTGAGGATTAAGACTCTAAATGTCTTTTGTTCTTCTCCTCAGTTCTGCCCTACATTAATTATTCGGGCTAAGTATGACTTACTCTTCTGTTTAAATGATATATAAAATGGAGGACTACAGCTCCTCTCCAAGTGAATAAGGAGAGATGGTGAAAGTGTCTGAAGTAATAATCATGGTGAGAAGATTCACTTTTGCCATTTTAGTGATTCAGAGTATTATTAGCTTGTTCCTTTGTATTAAATCTCACCCCCTCCTTTTTTTTTTCTTTTTTTTCTATACAATTGTAATTTGCATCATGCCTTTCCCAAGAGGGAGATACTAGAGACCCCTCAGGATTTGATTAAGATTTTTCTCACTGAGTTCACATTTGTCTTGTAATGATTTGTGAGTAGCCTGACTTGTTTGAAATACTAATGCTAGAAGTTTGATATAATTGACTCAGCCCTGGATCTCCTATAAACTTCACAAATTCTTTCCTAATTTCTTTCATTACAATGGCCTGCATAAGAAAAGGATCAGCAATCATCATTAAAATGTCATTTATATTCTGCATGACATTATTCTCCAAGCTGCCTACAATTTATACCTGCAAGATGTGATTTTTCTGATAATTTCTGCAAGGGTTACAGGACCACTATAAAAAGGAAGTATATGCTGAAAATATAAAGAGCTGTGGTTAACCTTGACTCCAACCTAAGGGGTTTTGTAATGGAACTGTAGCTATTGATCTAAAACATGATGTTTTCCCATTATCCACACAATCCGGTACTCCTCTTTAAATTACTTAATTCAGCTCCTTTTAAGACTTGCTTTGCATCACAGGACAGTGGCACACCTTTTATACCCTTACACCTCTACCTTCATTATCTGTTAACTAATGCCCTTGAAAAAAGTTTCTCTGGTCTCCACTGACTAATCACACAGCAGAGTCCAGCCTATTAGCCAACACATTGGCAAATATCTCAACATCAATATTGAACAAGCAGACAGGCCTCTGAAAGGGAAAATCAAATTTGTCTTTGTTAAGTTTCAAGTCAATTAAAGATGGGCTTCTATTGATTTAAAAATTTGCTGGGATTCCAGGAAACCAACTTAACAGGGTTGTGAGCCAAACCCTTACTTTATTTAATGCTTCCGTAAGGCTTTTTTTTTCTTCTTTTTTTGTCTTCTACCATTTCCTCACATATTTGTTCACATTTATTTCTGTTAAGCTTTCCTAGCTGTTTTTCACCCAGAATTTGAATTACTGTGATGTCAGCTCTTAACCTTGCCTATAGCTTGATCTTTTAAAACTTCTTTATCCATCCTATCAGTTTTGCCTAAATGGGAATAACCCCTTGCAAATGAAACATGGTATGCCTGTTTAACACCCATCACAATATCCCTCTAAGTGTTGGGAATGGCAATTCTTTTTGTTTTGCTGAAGACAAGTGGTGGTAATGGGCCAATTAGGGTCAAGGAAGGATTTTAAGCACCTAAAGGAGATTTAGGAAGAAATTATTCAAAACTATGCAAAACTGCAATCCTAAGAGTCTCCGTGTAAGTGTTCCTTAGATCAACTAAACCTTTTTTATTATTTTTTTCTTATTTACACTTGGGTTCATCTTTTTCCTTCTTTACAGGAATGAGAAACTGGCATATAATCTTGGTGGCCATCTGCACGGTCCCTCAGAGGTATGACTTCATAGATGTCCTCAGACCACACCTAATGCATTGACAGAATTGCACAATTCACAAAATAAGATGTTCAAAACTTTCTTTTACATTAGCAATGGCAATAGCAACTCTCTGTATGTATTGACATGCAGGCTGGCAGGTTCTTGCAGGAGAAGGGAAACCTGCTCAAGTCCTTCTCCTGCCTGAAGGGATTCAGATTTATCTCTTCTATGCTGGTGCTGTAAGGGTAGCTAGTTTTCTAGGGAGGAGGTCTTAGTCCTGACTTCTTTGCCTTTGAAGGTTGTGCTAATCCCCAGGGGCAGAAAACAAAACAAAACAATATATATATATATATATATATATATATATATATATATATATATATATAAAATATATACTATATATTGTTTTATATATAAATATATTTTAGAGCTGGGAATGCACCTTCCTTTCATAACTGTTTGGGTAATTCTTCTTGAGGGAAGTGGTCAACATTTTAATCACTGCTCCTGGGACTGTTTCCTTGTTTTAAAGCATGATTTTGGAGTAGAAAATTTGAAGAAAAAAAAAATCCATCAAAAAATGTGCTGGACACAGGCTTCCTGAGGTCAGAAAAGTGGCTTTGAAACCCCTCAGGTCTCTTGATTTTGTGAGCAAGTGATCTCAGTGCTGGCAGATGTGTTTGGATGTGGTCACCTCCTCTTTCTTTTCTAAGCTATCACATTTTTACAGGGGTAAATGAGCCAAGATTGGTGTTATTGAAAAAAAACTGTGTGGCTATCTGTCATGAAGAGCTGCCTGTCATGAAGAGCTCCACAGTAGCACAGAGGCAGGGAACTCATGTCCCAGTATGACAGCATGACACACAGCTCCCTTACTTTCAGCAGATACAGCTAACTCTCTCCAAACATCTTCTAGTTCATGTTGGTTGCTTGGGCTTGTCGTTTTGGGGCACCTCTGTCCCCAAACGCTGAGTAGCAAGCAAGGTTTATTTTAGCTTCTCCCTTCATTTCTGGATATCTTTTCTCTCTGATTAGTGCTTCCCCTCATATTCTGCTGAATTCATTGCTCATTTCTCATAGGAACTGAATAGGTTATATCCTTTTTCAATTTGATGATTCCTGTTAAGTGTTCATTGTCTTTTACCTAGTACAGTGTAACATGTGGTATAGTGGCAAAAACATGGCACTAGCGTGAAAACACATAGAACACACAGCTGTCTTCAATGTGTATGACATTCCCCACCTACGTATACCCAGGAAATTCTCTCTCCCTCTTTCAAGTGTTCCTTTTGCGGAAGCTTAACTTTTTTTTTTTTTTTTTTATTTTAAGAGTTCCTCATTCTTTATGTCAGCCTGGTCTGGGATTTCTTTCAATCCAGTGTTATTTCTTCTCTCTCGACTCTCCAAATTATCTATTTTTTAGGTCCTTGCTTTCAAGCTCCTGAAGTCTCTTATCTGTATCTGTTACTGTATCTGAATGCTTGTTTAAGCCTGCCTCAACCTCAGTCACTCTACCTTTTATTGTAATTCCCTGAAAGAGGCTTGCATCAAAGCTTCCATTGATGTTAGCTCAGACAGTAATTCTCTAATGTCTGCCAATCTTCCTCTGTTCTACTTTGTTTGCAGAACAATGTTAGGCCTCTGGGACCTCCTGGAGTCCCAGTGCTTCTCTCTGGCCACTTCCAAAGGCATTGGTAATATCAGAAGCACACCTATGTACAAGCACACTGGCATCACGGATGACTAGATATATCTAGGTGGGGCTTTGGGAGGTCCTGCATTCTTAAAAAATCATTAAAACTGGTGTGCTGATGGTTGCTCCGGATAACTACTACAGCCTTCTTTAAGGCATACTTCCTGCTCTGCACAACTTCTCCTATTCTTTTTTTTTTTTTTTTTTTTTTTTTTTTCTTTTAGATTTCTGAATTTTTCAGTCTGTAATAGGGGGAGTTCAGCCTCTCTGGTTCAGTTTGGAACACATCGTTCATGGCTGCATCCTCTCAGGTCTTCTACATGCAGATAACACAGAAGTACTGAGAAAGAGGCATCTCCAATCCCAATCCCCTTTACCTTCTTAAAGCTGGTCACCCAGACACAGGTCTAAGAGCTCAAGCTTCCCCTTTTACCAAGATGCAAAATCCCATAGTTGAGCTTTTTCTTATTTATGCCTCTCGTGCCATATGAATATGAAAAAATGACTAACCTTGCATTCTGCTTTTCTTTGAAGTTTATCTGTGTCTCCATCCATCCTTCTAGTTCTCATGCTTCCAGTACAGAATAGAAGAAATGTCTTCTTTTTCCTTCCCTGCTGTTTCTTCTCAGTCTTCTACTAGCACTGCAGAAAGTCATTCATTAGGATCTTGAAGCAGCTGCACTCAGTCTGAGGTTGCTCAGTTTCTTTTCTTTCTCTTCAGCCTCATCTTCCTGTGATGAGGCTGCCTGACATACTTTCCCTGGCTGTTGTGAAGATGTATTTAGAGAGTTAAGCAATGTCACAGGGATCAGAAAGACATTATATAAACGTGTGTTTAGGAAATTCTGAGGAGACAGGTGAATCCTAAATCCCATCTTTCTCTGGGTTTTGCATATCTCTGTGCAATCTACACAAAGTTCACAAGGGCTTAGTTTCACAAAACAGTCATCTGGAGATAGATATCCACAGCCTCCAAGAGTCATTCACTGAGCCTGCTTTGAAAACTGTGCCAAAAAAAATCACAGTTGTCATCTACTATAAATTTGCCCTTTGCTGTATGTTACCCATTGGATTAAAACAATACTGACACTGAGGGCAAAAAAAGCTGAGGGAGGGCTCCCATGGGGTGCAGAGAAACTCATAACATGAGGAACACCCCACTCTGTGCTTTGACTGAGAGCCCAGACTCACACTCAAGGCTCAGCTCACGTTGCTTTTTTGGATGGCTTGGTAACCCAGCCGTGCACTTCAGACACACATAAAGGCAGACTGTGGGATATCCAAGCACCTATCTAAACAACATTGGCTGTAGCAACCCATTTGGCCTGGTGGAAATACGATGTGCTTCATGGCAGCCCTGATGTTTACTGCTGCAAAGGCCCTGTCTTTTCCCTGAGCTGGGGTTTGTAAGAGTATTGCAGTGAATCGTACAGCTCCCCGGCTCCTCATCACAGGAACTGCAGAGACAGCCTAAAAAAGTGAATTTGTCACCAGTGATATTGTTCCCGTTTAAATTAAAACATCAAAACCTCTGTCACTTTCTCTGGAGATGCAGGAATCAATCAGCAATCCTTGCCCTCCAAGAACGGAAATCTTTAAAATTGTTTCCCCCACTTTAATCCACAGGGATCTCTGTACATTCTGTTCTTGCTTTTTGTTCAGTTCGCTCCTTGCCCAGGATTTCATAACCCTGATTTAGGTGCTAATATGCTGCAGTGAGTTCCCATCCCCAGGCAGCTTCATCATCTCCAAGCTGTGCAGGCTTAAACTCTTAACCTGTCATAACACTGTGATTAAGACCCATCATACATTTGAGCAGTTCAAAAACCTATCTTTGCTTCGCCACTGGATGCTCACTCTCACGCAGTAAAAGGCAAAATCAATTGCCCCCTGCATGAAGCAGAGGGAAGCCAAGTGGGCAGTTTCCATGGCATTTTACAACACTTCAGAGGAGCTCCCTTGCCATGTTTATGCTGTACTTCCAAGTCTGCTGTTTGCAGCTTTGCTGATCTTTGTGGATGAAACAGAACAATCTCCTTTTATTCCCTTTCATACAGCTGATAATTTGAAGTGACTTTCAATGACTATAAGCTTACTTTGCAATATTACACATGTCCTTATGACTTCCAGATCACATTGCACCACTTTACATTACTTGTGTTAAAATCCGTTAAGTCCCAGGTATTCTCTATACCTTATGTGTCATCAGGATGTTGCTAAGATAGCCCTGTTTATAACAGTAATCACAAAGGTTGAGTCATTACATGGTGTCCGAAGGTAAATGACAGTGAGCATGAGCTCAGGAAAGCTTACTCCAATTTTGCAGGTAGCACAGGGCCTGCCTGCAGAAAGGATTTCTTGTTTTGTGCTGTGCAGTCTCAGAGGGTGTGTGTGTTAGTTATCTCCTGCTTCCCCATGCAGTAGAATAAAAGCAGTTGAACAGTAGTAAGCCTGAATGCTTACTGCCCGACAACAGCTTAAATCAAAACAAAAGAGGAAAGCCATGGCTCTGCACTAAGCAGAGACAGCGGATATTCTAAAACAGAATATTTGCAGGAGTCAAACAAAAATAACTGCATATGTAAAAAGCCTCCTTTTTATGCAGTTCATATCAGCCTGATTCCTATCTTGCCTTCAGTGATCAGGAAGAAAAGAGCTCCTATTGTTTAGTGACATTTCCGAGTATTTATAGTTCTCTAGTAGTAACCTTTTGTTTGGTAGACAACGGAGTTTGCACAGCATGCTGAGTATGTCATTAAACATTTGCCTGAAGATCTGAGTGTTAGCATCAATGACAGAGTTTCCTAAACATGTCACATTTTCTTTGGCTGTCATGAAAAATTATAGCTACTGTGACTCACACTTTAATAGCAGCTATTTGTGATATTTTAACCTAATGTACAGCCCCAGAGGAGAAACAACCGACACAATAAAGCATCTGCCAGTGACTTGCTCAAACGAAGGGACTCCAAGTATTATTAGGATGCCAAATTAAAGAGAAAAGGCTCTTGTGTCAAATGCCAAAGGGTTTTGGTGTTTGTTAACTTCCCTGTAATTTATGTCTCATCTCTGAAAGCATATAAAGAGAAAAAAAATAAGTATTCCTTTCCTCTCTATTGTCTCTTTTTCTGTACTAAGCGACATAGTTCTTGTGATAGAAAGGGTTAAATAATTAAAAAAAAAAAAAAAAAAAAAAAAAGGAAAGGGGAAAAAATGATGCATCATTAAGTTGTTTATTTTTAACAAAGTACCTCATGGACAAGATTACCTACCAGTATATTGTAATAATGTTTCAGGGATTTTTTGAGTGTAAATTTTAAAAAGTAGCACAAACATGGAATGATACAGGCATTTTGGATGTCATATATATATATTTATATATATATATATATCTACACATATATATAGCTATGCATATATATATATATAAAGACATTTGTATCACATTTTCCCATCTTTTCTCTTAATCACCTAGATCTTTTCTATAAGAGATCATGAAGAAATTAATATTTCATATGTCTGTAACAGGAAAACTGTTTCTTTCCTGTTCATCTGGATTCTTTCCCTGTTTTTGCCAAAACCTCATAAGTCACCATTACACAGATCAGGAAACTCATTCATGCCTTAATTTGTCCATCTGTAATAGGAGAATAGGAATATTTGCATCCTTTCTAATTAAATTCAGCCTTGCTTGGAAGTGTTTTAAGAACTTGATGGGAAGACAAATAAGTTGTATAAATTGTACATTTTTGATTTATACAAATTTTGAAATTTATCCCATATGATTAAGATGACAATCCCAAAAGCTGAGCTTGAAAGGAAGCACAAACAACTGCCACTGTCAGCAACCAGTGATGGAGCTCCTAAGTCTATTTTAAAAGCATGGATGAATACATCATTCTGGAGCAATATCATCAACCACCTAGACCTGTTCACCTTGGAGTAAGGGAACCACTGTAGGATTTATAACAAAGGACCAAACTCTGCAGTCTCATGTGTGACCACTATATATCATTTTCTTTAAAGTATTTGTTTCCCCACAGGAAAAAAAGTCCATGAAATGTGATGTTGCTTCTGCTTGTCCTCATGGATGTTCTGTAAATCAGGCCGTATTACAGCAGCTATGTTCACGTTTCCACATAAAACTGTGATATCACCTAAGCAGCATTGTGAAATATGTTCTCAATAAACAGGACTGAAAAGTAAAGTTGCTCTCTGAATTAAGGAATGAAACAATCTTAACTTAGATTTCCCATGTAGACCTTATTGTCCTATGGATAGTATCTGTCAGGTTGAGGCCCACAAATTTAAAGGTTTTTATTGAAAATCTGTTGATTGCACTCTTTAAGCATGCTACCTAAGCAAGATTTGCAGGAAAAGAAGACTAGCTGAGATCATCTTTGTCATTACCCACAGATTGGGTTTCATTGACTATATTCAACCCTTTCAATTCTGAAATATATATCGTGTATCTAACAGATGTGTTAGCACAAGTACATACATCATTATGTGCTTTAACTTAGCATTGTAATGCAGCTCTTGATTCTTCCTCTCAGAAACACCAACATGTATTTGTGCCTGATAATGGCACAAATATATCCAGATGAGCACTATCATACTTTTCCTAAGAGGATTATAAAGACAGAGCTGAAGTTTCTTATTTCGGTTTCATCACAAGGAACATGTATGAATTTTGCAATTTCTCCACAAAATTTAAATGGAATTAGTAAGACTGCAGCTGTCATGCATTGTCATAAAATCACTCAGAGACAGAGCCTAACACTTGGGATCCCACTAAAATTATCCTTTCAAATAGAGATTGTAGAAAATAAAGTTGTACAATCTCAGTGGCAAGTCTCTTCAAAACAGGTGTTTCAATACATGATAAAAAAATGAAGAACAGCAATTTGGCAGTTAAAACTAATGGGCAAAAAAAAGAAACATGCAGTTGAGAAAAGCAGAATCTGTCCTGGCCCTACTTTTTGTCTCAGTTCCAAGACAAGTCATACATGTATTAGCAGTTACATCAGCAAGGTGGTCTCTTCCTGGTAATGGCTTGGGTTGGGATGATGTACATGTCAAGGACTGCTAATATTCTTCAGAAGACATCATCAGTGTGGCCTTACACTCACATGGTGCAGAGTTACTGGGATTTGGACATTTTAGAAACAAAGTCCAGCAAGCCCTAGTACACAGCTCAGCAGCAAAGTGCAAATTCAATGTGAGTTGTTATTGTTTCAAAACTTTCTGTGACATTACCCTGTCAAGACAGGAATGAAAAGAGAGGTAACACTACACTCAACCCATCCTATAAACTATGCTTTTACTTTTGTATGGCGTTCAAATGATGTGAGAAGGTATGTGCAGATGTAAGCTGAGTTGCTAGTGAAGGACAGAGGAAGGGGGAGAAGGAGGGAGGGAGGTTACAGAAGGAAAAGCAATCAACAACAGGGTGGAATAAAACATAAAACATCCTGATTTATATTTTTTCTCCACCCCTTCTGTTGATTGCTTTTCCTTCTAGAGACACATCTTTTCTCTTCTTCTACAAGGTGTGATGTGAGCTGATTTACACTGCCTTTCCAACAGATAGTTAACCCACCCTCCTATTCAGGAAAAAGAAAACATTAAAAAATTAATAAACTTTACCTTGTTCAACTAGCCTTATTTGTCTTCACCGGCTGTTTTTATTTCATGCCAATCAGCTGTGTTGGCAATACATACAACATCATTGAATTTGTTGCCATAACAAGCAATAATAATAAGTATGCTTGTATTGGCTTAAAGGAACCACACAGCAGTAGGTGCTTGGAAAATGTCAGACATAAATGATCCCTGGGCTGTTCTGGAGTTAGCGGTGTTGTTTGTGACTGTGTACCAGTTGTACAATAGGTAGAGCTGTATAACAGATACAGCCCAATATTTTCCCCCTTTATCAACTCTGATATCAACTACTGCTTTTTGTGGGAGCTGCTTAGTGAGCAGAGGAGTCTAGAAAAGGCAAATGGGTCAGACAGGGCTGCCCAGCTGTGTTCCCTACATGGTGATGGGCAAGAGTATTTTTTTTTGAGTACTGTGTTCAGTTTCGGGCCCCTCACTACAAGAAGGACATGGAGATGCTCGAGCGAGTGCAGAGAAGGGCAACCAAGCTGGTGAGAGGCCTGGAGAACAGGTCTTATGAGGAGTGGCTGAGGGAGCTGGGCTTGTTCAGCCTGGAGAAAAGGAGGCTCAGGGGCGACCTTATCGCTCTCTATAGGTACCTTAAAGGAGGCTGTAGCGAGGTGGGGGTTGGTCTGTTCTCCCATGTGCCTGGTGACAGGACGAGGGGGAATGGGCTAAAGTTGCGCCAAGGGTGTTTTAGGTTGGATGTTAGGAAGAACTTCTTTACTGAAAGGGTTGTGAGGCATTGGAACAGGCTGCCCAGGGAAGTGGTGGAGTCACCTTCCCTGGAGGTCTTTAAAAGATGTTTAGATGTAGAGCTTAGTGATATGGTTTAGTGGAGGACTTGTTAGTGTTAGGTCAGAGGATGGACTCGATGATCTTGAGGTCTCTTCCAACCTAGAAATTCTGTGATTCTGTGAAGAGTGTGAAGGACTTTACATGGTCAAAAACATGTCCTCCATGTTCCATCTTTAAAGTAATGAAACCATCTCAGTGATCCACCATACAGACAGGTGGGCAGAGCAGTGAGGAAGAGTGTGGGTAGCCATGGCCTGGGTCTGGAACCAGCTGAATCCTGTAGGATCTTGTTTTTGGAAACACGATATAGATTCATTTGCACATGTGAAACACCGTGTTTCTTTGTAACAGACAGTTTACATAACACTGCATATAAACTCTTCAGAGATTTAAGGAGTGACTATTTGTGACATATGTGAAAAGCAAATTTCCAAAATTAAAGAAAAAACATCAGATCCAGTGCCAAATAATTCCACAAGGATCACATCAGGAATATGTTGCAAAGCAGAGGGAAGAAAAAGAAAAAAAAAAATGTGTATTTTCAATCAAATGTTTCTGAGAAATTATTCAGTTGTATCATAACTTTTTAATATAGCATAAACATTTGAGAAACCCAGATGTTATGACATGCAAGCAATAGTGAATCACAGTTTTCTGAGGTGAATTCCAATCAGGCTTAGTTTCTACCAGAAAATGGTACCCCTCCACAACAATCTCCATTGCAGTTTCAGGAAACCTCAGTGCCTTCAGCTTGCTGTGTATGTGCAGACCAACTGCATTAGACCTTGCCTCTTTCGGACCCACTGAGAACTCATGTCTCTGAATCAGAGCCTCTGCTTGTTGCCAGTGCTGGAAGAAAGGACTTAGATGGCTTTTGCTTTAGTCCCATTAAGTACAGTGGCATTTTCCACATCACCTCCAGTGTCCTGTTGCCCTTTTAATGTGAGGTCCTTTGGGGTAGTAACTCTCTGTTACAAAGATTTAATAGAGTGCCCAGTTGACAGAGCTGCACTGTCTGCTAGGGGCCTCCAGGATTACAACCGAAGAGCTAATATCAGTGGCTAAGAGCTTAAGAGCAAGAATAGGATTTTATATCTGATGCGTGTGTGGAAACAAAGACAGCTTTTCAAAGGTCTCTTTCTACAGCCCACACCAAAGTGACCTGTCAAGGTTTCATCTCAACTTGACATTTTGGCAGTGCTCTTCAGGTAAGAACTCTGAAGGTTGGATTTTGTCAGAATTTGACTTGAAAGGATTTTCAAAGTCTTGTTTCATATTCCTTTCTGGCAAAAAAAAAAAAAAAAAAAAAAAAAAAAAAATGGTTTACATGTGGGAATCTCATGAAGCAGAAAATCTAGCTCTTATATTGCACTTTCTCTTTGTGACACAAGGCACTAGAGTGTTTTAGTGACTGGTCTATATCATGGCCTCAACAGCATTCACATTTAGAAGAGGGGCTGCTCCCTGACCCTGCAAAATATTGCATCATTTCTCAGACTTTCTTTACCTGGCTGCTATATTAAACAAGCATTTATTTCTGAGTCTGCCTAAAACTCCTACCCCCACCTCCACACAAAGATAACAGACCATTTTTAATATGAAAAAGACCCTCATCTTTGCCCTTGCGTAAGTGATAGAATATGAAGTATGTAATAAAAAATTTCTTTTGTATTCTATATTTTAGCATAAGCTATCAGAAACAATGACTGGCACAATAGTACTGACACCTTTGAGAATGGTTTTGTGCTGGCTCACCCACAGAAGAAAAATACTGTGAAACCACTTAGGAGGAAATGAGTTCTGGAGGTAGTTAATCATTCGTGTAAGTGCAAGGTGTGGGATGGGAGATAGGATTCATAGGCAGCAAACAGCAGCAAGACACTGAGAGAATGTGTATTCTGAGTGCCATTAATTTGCATTGAGTACAGGGGGCTAGGAGAAGTGGCCTAGTTAATTAAACCATCTCACTGAAATGGATTCAAAGTGTGTTTAGTTTAGCATTAAAATCAGCTTTAGCCTACATTCCACATGGGCTATATTGAGATATTTAACTCTGTATCTGAAGAAGTTCAGATAAAGATTATGCAGTATTGCTGGATTTTATAGAGCAGGTTGTGTAAATGTTCCGCAACATCTGTATGCTGTTCTCCTCACCTCACTGGTTTCAAAACGTCAGTAGAGACAATTAACATCTGAGATTTTTGGAAGACTGACTGACAGAGGTGAGTGACCCATTGAAGCTGTGTATAGCTTTTCACCTCCAGAAATCTGCAACAAAAAACATAGGAGTGTAGTAACCTCTATTTATTCCTTTGTGTTCACCCAGTAAATCACAATGTAAACCAGTATGGTTAGCTCAGGCTTAGAATATTGGGAGTGATGTATGCCTGTGTCGAAGCACACTGATGAGCCAGGTAGAGTCAGACTAAAATAACATCTGTTTGATCAGCACCTGGCTCTATTCACTTTTATTATCTTCATCACATTCCCCATACAACAAAATGGGTGTTATTTGCGTAGATAATACATAAGGGAGAGGAGTCCACTATGTACACAGATGGTAGACCTTCATCTCAAATTAAAATTATCATCTTTTGGTAGCCCAAAATTTGTTTAAATGAAAGCAATAATGCCCACAGGAGTGCAAGGAACAACCACACTGTTGTATGGCTACCCTATTTTCCTAGACAATGAAAGTTTATCTTTAATTTAAATATTTTTTTAATTTTAATTTCATCTGAGCTTTTACCATCTGTGTGTGCGCTGAACTCCTCCCTGTGTTCTTTGTGAAGCTCTTAGTCTCTCAGCTGAGGGGTCTAGAAATAAGACAGGCTAGAGAGATGTTCACAAGAACAGATCAAAATTGACTTTAAAGGAAATTTTTACTAAGTGGAAAGTTAAAGTGCTATTCTATGTGAAGTTGTATAAACTTAAGGGTTGCATTTTCTGAAGTATTCTACTGAAGAAGAATGAATACCAGAAATACACTAGAATAGTTTTTCAAAAATTCCATGAGATGCTACAATTAAAATAAATGAATAAATAAATAAATCTTCTTCAAAGAAATTATTACCTAAAAGCTTGAGCTCACAGTCAGATTTATGGTCAAAGGAATAATAATCTTTATAGTCCCCAGACCTGCTCCGCTACTGTGAAGTGGAAGCATTTGAGTGAATAAGATTACTCTTGTAAGGGTATGTGAGACTGGCTCCTGAGAATCCTTAGTCATAGGAGGATTGAAGATGTCAAAGCCACAAAATGCCAAAATGGTTAGTTTGGTACACCCTGAGAGTCTCTGCATGAAAGTGGTTTCTCAGTTTTGTTGTTCAGGGTATGACACAGTACAACAGCAAACAGGAATGAGACTGCTGATACGCTTGTTACAAAGGATTTGCATTATGCCTTATTCCTGAGCGTAACATCTACAGGCACAGGGAAGAGTGGACACCCCAGCAACCCACAGGAAATCAAAGTTTGTGACTTTTTAATAAGTATACCAAAATGTTATCACTCCCTTCACAGCTTGTAATCATCCTGTGACCCAGGATGTGATATCCATTGACCCTATTTCAGCTTACTTCATGTCACCAGTTGTATTCCTAAAACTTACCCTTTTAAATTAACATGAATTGTAAATTGCAAACAAGTGTGATCATGGTATCAAGACATCAAACAAGGCTTCTAAATAGGACATGACAAACCAAAGCATGAAAATGGGATATTGTAAAAGAAATTGTCATTCAGATCAAAGAGGTGGAAAAAGAGGTGGTCTATAAAACAATGATTGAAAATATATATTTTAAATTTCCATCAGCCAGCCTCTCCCAAACGTAGGCATTGCTTTTCATTATACAGTTTCAACATGCAATTTCACTGCACATAAAATTCCTAATAAGAAGCTGTATTTTAATAGGAGGCAAGTAAATTCCGATGCAAGTTAGATGACAGGCCACAAAATGCAAAACAACCAGAAAATAAGCATCTCCTTGTCTCTTTTTGTGATGTTTCCTTCACATGTAATAACTGGTTTTAGCATCCTGAAATACACAGTAAAATGGGTACCTACAAAGCTGACTGCAGGTAGGTGAAGTATCATTAATTAAGTAATAATACCCTCTGAAATCAGTCATTACCAGCAGATTTTGGTTATGGGCCATTAATATTCTAACTGGAAAGTCATTAATAGTGGTAATAACCAATTCTAAGGGGATTATTGGTAGAATAAACTATTTTTTTTTATGATTTTAAACCTTCAGAAAAGTATGGTCTATTTTGATTTAAATTTTGTTCCCTTGGAATGCCTCTGCATAAAAAGGTGTTTCTATTCACACAGAAATACAAGCATTGTTGCAAGTGCACAACGCAACCTGCATGGAATTTGTTCACAAAGCGTATGGCAAAAGGTCTTCCCTGCCTGTAATATTATATCTGTGATTTTGATTCTTAGTCATAGCTGCTCTCATCTGCCTTCTTTCTTTTCTGATGGCTACACTATAGCTTGCCTTGATCAGGGGAGACCTGAGATACTTCAGTTATAGCCTCTAATCCCATCTCTTGCAACAAGCTCTCACTCTGTTTTGATTTAGCTAGGCAGGTACAGTTAGTCTCAGATGGGCTTTTGAAGGGCAGAGATATAGTTTAGGCCAGGCAATATTATTTTTGTGCCTGTACACAGAGTAAGCCTAATATTTAGACTCATTCTCTCTATATCTGTTAAAATGCAGGAATTTATTTTACAGATATACCCCCAACAAGGTTAAATCATGCAACTCAGGAGAAATAAGTTGACACAAAAATGTATATTTCATGAGAGTAGTCCCAGGCCTGTATCACATTCACATGAATATAGCTGGAGATAGGAAAGACAGATAAGAAAGATAAGGCATAGAGAGCATCTTACCTCTCTGGAAAGCAGAGATCACTTTCTCTCAGGAGACACACACAGTATTTCCTAACTTTGATACTGTCAGACTGGTCAGGAAGGAGGCAGTGTCTCTTTTATAACACTCCAGGATCTCCATCTCTAAGTCCCTGCTGGAAATCTATCTTTTAAAGAAGTCAATCCTTTATTTTACTCAACAAATATATAAAAAGGGCAGTAGACAAAATCCTGGCCTCACTACTTTTATTGTATGAGTAGGCTAGAGAAGCAGAGACCAACACTATCCAGAAAGAAGAACCTGAAGAAGGCAGATACAGTCATGGCAAATTGTATCAGATTTGTTCATATTTTCCTTATGGCCTTCATTAAATTATATTCTGTCTCTTTAAATAACCATTTTCCCAAACATATTTACATAATTTAACTCTTAGCAACAGTCTTCCTTTTCCAGAGACATACAACAATGCCACCTTCAGAAGTGAAAATTACTTTAAATATTCAAGAACAATAAGCCTTCTGGTGGACAGGTTTTCTATCACGGCCCCATCCCACAATATTTCAGTACAAGAGGTCTCTTGTGTTTTGCCTGACAATTTCTGAGGGTGGAATTGCTGCCAAATGCAACCCAACAGCACCATGGGTGAGACTGCTGAGAAATCAGCCAAGAAATCTCAGTCACTTCAGCATCTCAGAGTGGATAGTTTCACACAAAAACGGGATGCATTGCCACCCTCATCGTTGCATCATCTCTCACCCTGCCAGACTGAGAATGCATGTGGTCTCTTTCACAAACACCCTCTGTACAAAAAGTTGGCATAATCTTTCCTCCAAAGCTCTGCTTGTGTGCTTGTGTGCATTTTGAAGGATTTTTCCAAGTTTTTTTTTTTTTTTTTTTTTTTTTTTTTTTTTTTTTTTTTATCAATTAACTAGTATATTGGATCTTTTAAAATTTAAATTGAACACAAACAATGCTTCCTCAGAAATCCAGGAAATTCACACTTTTCATTGTGCTCAGTCTTCAGTGCTTCACTTCTTCCTAAAGATAATGCAGTCACCTAGAACTTAAAAGAGAGGCCTGCTGCCAACTGTCTCCTCATTTATTCCTTATTTCCAATGATAATTGCATGTCTCTTTCTGATTCTTTCTCTGAATGTCCTTTTTATTTTTATTTATTTTCAAAAATAATAGCTGTGTTTTCATACAGAAAAAAATCAGCAAATTCAAAGATAGCAGATGATGAGAGATTTATAAATTAGCAGATAAATATCAGTATAGCTATCCACTAATTATTACAATGGGGAAAAGGTTGATTTAAGACACAGCTAATTAAACAAGGAATTTCACTTTTAGATTGTTAGTTATAGGTCTGCCAAGTCAATAACAACTGAAGGACATTACCTTTGAACAAGCTGATGGCACGTGCTAAAGTGTTGATGGACAAATTCAGTTAGACTTACACATTTTAAGAAGCAGAAAAAAAATATCTTCATTCTTTGTTTTTCTACCAGGAAATGCCAAAGCTCTTCCCATTCCTGTGCATGTGTTTCTCTGTTTTATAAAAGCAGACTTGTTTTTGAAGAAAGGCTTTGCTTTCAGGTCTAGAAACCTAGTAGCTGAAAAGGAGTTATGGGTTCTGGATTAATCAGTAGGAGGATGGTCTTTGCATTTCCCAGGGGAATGGCCACGGTTTCGCTCCACTGTTTTCTATGTCTCACTGATATTTTAATTTGAGAAAGATATCATAAAGAGTAAATACATGTGGAAAATTTCAGCAAATATAACAAAACAAGGAACCTCACTGCTGAAGTTCATTCCTCCAGGTTATGTTTAGGGAAAAATCTGAAGGTGATTGTACAAAACATAGAGATGGGGGAACAGAAATGCACATGGAGAGGCAGGGTAACAGAAAAGTTTGGCTTCTCCCCATTCACCTTTTGTTGGGTAGATGAGGATTTAGTTGCCATGGTCACCAAAAATCTATGAGTGAAACTTGCTAGAAATAATTCTTACTGTTCAGAAAGATACGGATCTCATAGATCAGGCAAAAATGAAGTCATTCCTTCTATTACCTTCCTTCTTTCAGGCTCAATTTTCCAGAAGTACTCCCAAAATGGAAGCAGTACTTTAAAGCAGCAGACATTTTCATGGTGATTTACACCTGAGCTCCACTGAACACATGCTTAGATTTGCTTCATCCCATGCACAGATATCTGGAAACAAGACATAACTCCACTACAGATATTTGTAACAAATTCTAAGTCTAGCCTCAGGAAGTTTTTTCACCTTACCATATACATTAAGTTTAGTCAGAAAAAGCATTACACATTTGATGGAAAAGGATCTGGATTTACCTCAAGAATAAAAATGGTGATAAGTAGAGATAAATAAGAAATAAGATTTGAAATGCATACATGATATAGTAACACCAATGAATCTTGTCCTGTGCTCTCAATCTCTTCAAGGCCACCTTTGTGCAGCAACACAACAGCAATGCTAAACATCCCTGCAAGACATGTTGAGTTCTGCAGAGAAAAGACATGTCTATTGGTGCAAGGTATTCTCATTATAAGCGTCTCTGTTAGACTCCATAGGTGGAGCCTTCAGTGCACAGTAGTGAAGTAAACAGAATTTCCAATTTTCTTTTTAGTTCACCTTTACAATGATGCTGTCAACTAGAAATGAAAAAGGAAGGAGGCAATGAAGCAAGAATATTCAACCACAGCTAAGAAAGGAAAAAGTGAGAGTAAATGCCAGCTGCAGGTATAGATGAAAAGAGAAGCACAGTTATAAATATATCAATGAGGAAAAAAAAATGGGGAAGAAAGCAAGAAAGAAAAAGATGTTTTAAAAATAACCAGGCACAACAATTCTTGAGAGACTGAAATATACTCTTGTTTTTTAATCTATTTTTTGACAACAGAATAACAGAGAAGAAAGGTGAAGTACTGCATAGGCATAAGAATATGCAGACTTATTATACTTTACAGAAGTCTTGTGCATTTGGCTGATGTAGCGATCAACACCATAGTTGGAATGTAGGATTTTGTATTTTGGAAATAGTACCTAGAGGCCTATGTTTGCAACTGCATTACTTTTGTAAAAATTTGACTTACTTTCAGAAGGTAACTTTCAGTTAAAATTAGCCTGTCCATGCTACCATCTCCATGCCTCAAAATATTCTACACATTTGATGGCATAGATCCATTTTATAGAAACACAATTTGCCAAGGGCATGTGAGCAGTCTGGGGCTTAACAGAAAATTGGTTGCATTTTGCTGAAGGTGTAAACTAATGATTCACCTACCAGATCACCTTGCCTTCTTTTGTGTACAGAAAATAAACTATACCTGTAAATATATATATATAATTAAAATAATAATAATAAAAAAAAAAAAGGATGCATATTATGTATGCTTGGATTCTGTGCTGCTCATGTGCTGCCATGCTAGCAAAACCTGTAAATCCACAGATGTGGATTTGGGTAAACCAGCAATATATCAAGTGAAAATTTAACCTACATGTAAGTAGAAGTAAGCAAAGCATGGAAGTAGAGCTGCAGAAAGGAAAGAGGACTTCCAGACAGTCCAGTGAAGAGAGCTTGGGGTGCAGGGAAAAAGGGGTGCAGATGTGAAGGGGGGTGTGCAATGTCATAGAGCCCTATTGTAGGACCAATATTTACTTAATGCCTTTATTAATAGTCATGAAGACAGAAGAATAAAGCCACATTCATTAAATTTGCAGATGATGCTAAATTGGGAGGTATTATACAAGTCAGGATCAAGAAATGTAATATAAAACAGCTCAGAGAAATACAGGCTGAGAATAGCAAAATGAGATTCAGCTTGTAAAAATGCAAGCTAATGCATGCCACAAGGGAAGAATAACTTGGGCTGGGGGAAGCCACAAATTCAATAGAAAGGAAAAACCTCAAGGCGACAGTGGGCAACAAATTACACATGAGCATTCCCTGCAGGATGGGTGCAAAAGGGTAACGCAATTGTGGGCTGCATAGGCAGAGGTATTGTCTCATGGAACAGAAAGAAAATGGACAGAGAGATTCAGGCTGTGGGGTTTTATTCAGGATAACAATTTAGCTTCAAGACAAATACACGTGACATTCCCTTAACTCAGATGTATTTCTGAGGGGAGATTTCTGCGGATAGCTTGTGGTGTGTAAAATGTCTCCGGTGTGCAGGATATAGAATCTGAAGACTGACAAGGTAGAGTGAGCTTGAGAAGAACAACAACAGTAATTCAAGATGGTAGAAAGTGACCAACAAAGGATAGTTACATGAGCTGACAGTGTGTGACGGTGAGGGAAGGACCTACATGTGACTGGAAAAGGAGCAACCACATCCTACAAAGGGAGTCAGGGATAGTCCTACTGTCATCTTGATTAAGGCACAAAAATAGCCATTTAATACAATAGAGTAGTTGTAGCTTCTGAAGGAGTGGAAGATCTTACTTGTGGGACATTTTTGAGTAGGGAAGGCTAGTAAAATCACTCAATAGAAGTCCTGTATTGACAGGAAGATGATGATGCAAAAAGCCTTTTCCTCCTTTGGTATGTCTTACAGTAAGTTTGGGAGATCTGTTTTACAGCTGTTCTCTGATATTTATTTCTCTGAAGAGGATGGGGATTCAGGGAAATAAAACCAAAAAACAGCAAAAGAAGAAAATTGTAAAGGATAGGCACCAAACACAGGAACAAAGTAAAACAAAACAAAACAAAAGCAACTACACAAACAAATGAGAACCACAAAAATTAACAGAGCAGGTGTTGATAACTAAAACTGAAGTGAACTGATCACAAAAGTAAAAATGAAGATGTTGAATTGCTTCAGAGTGTATTTTGGAAGAAAATCAGAAAGCTGTGGGGAAGGATACATAGGGGAATGTGATCAAAGATGAATTAATATTCTACATGCCCAAAGGTTACATATGCCATCTCACAATAGATACAGCAAGAGTGAAAATGGACTCCAGGGATGAAAGGAAAATTACCAAAACAGGAGGATGTTTGTAAAGCATGATTTACCCTATGCAAAGAACTACATGACAAAATCTAGAGGATACTCAACAAATGTTCAGGTCAAGAAAGTGAGTTAATGCAGAATGTTGAATGCAAAAATAGGAAAGAATTTTTAAGAATATCCTTTGGTCTCTAACCAAGCTAATTGGGTACATGAAAATTGGATAGTAAGAGATTTTTTCCTGGTCTTTCAAGTCTGCTAATGTTAAGAGCTACAGACAATAAGACAAACAGACAATTAAGCTGGACAATAGTGTGAAAAGAAAAACCACATCTATGGTCAAGCATGTTCCCTGCTTGTCTAAGGGTATTTATGCCCTGTATGACTATTTCTGCATTCAGAAGTAAGTGTTATAGGAAAGAATTCCATAAGCATATCTCAGCTGGAAAATTTTACCATAAGCATTTTTACTCAAATATTCTTGGCTTTTAGATTTGAAATTTTAATTTGAAAATCCAAATGATTAGCATTTCTGTACTCAGTAGTATATATAAGTGAACCCTGAGGTTGATTCTGCTTTGTGCTTATGCTTAGCTTTATACCCTGTAAGTCCTCCCACTGCCTTCAGCTCCAAAAGCAACTCACCACAGCTCCTGGCAGAGTGCTGAGAAATGCATCTCTGTGGAAACAGGGTATGTCCCAGCCTGGCCCTGAGGCTGTGCTGGCTCACTCTTCTTTCAGATTTCACTGTAGGATAGGGCCCTTCCAAATGCAGCTCACCATCAAAAGCCAGCCCAGGGGAAAACAAAACAAGCTGTTATGTATTTTTCAGATAGTCAAAAGCAATTCAGGCCCATTAAACAATGGAAGGAAATTCTGTAGAACTCATCCAATATGAATATAACACATGATGATGAAGATACAACTGATTTTTAGAGCCTTTTTTTTTTTTTTCCTACGGCTGTCTCTGAACAGTAAGGTAGCAAAGAGCCAGAAGCTACAGGGCCTTGTACATCATTACTGAAATATTCGTAAGCTCTGCTGGCTTTACCTGTGGAAAACCACTGATGTTAAGGGGACTGCAGAGGTGTCACTGACAGCACAGTTTGAAAGAAGTATCGTACAGTCATCTCAAGGAGGGCTCATGGGGCCTGCTGCTACTGCTTATAGGCGGAATAGAGGGAAGCTCTGGCTAGCAGTAAGAACCTCGAGTGAGTTTGCAGGACTGGCAGATACAATATACATCTTTTGTTTGCAAGCTAGATGTGTTTGATAAGTATATACATATATATATATATCATGGAGTTATTTTTACAGTCAGTTTTTCAGAACAGAGTTGAATTTAACTATATTTCATATAAAACCCACAGCCTTCTGCTAAAATCATCTTGCGGTTTTCAGCTCTTGCAGAGGATCTTTCTGGAGCCAGATTGTAACTTTGATCCTCTTGGTCATAGCTATGAGTCAGGGTCAATAATGCCTGTGCAAGCTTTGGAGACCCCAGTAAGCAATGGGATGTAATTTAAAATAGATTAGTACTGAAAAGACAACTGGGAGTTACAATTCAATACCTTGATCAAAGTGTCATCTAAAACTTTTATTTAGAGGTCAAACACAATGAGGCACTGGGGCAGGGTGGAGCGCATATAGGAGAAGGTACTGCTAGAGAGGGTTACTGTGAGGAAGGGAAGACGGAACAGAAGCCAGCCCTCCACACAAATGGTGTGTGCTCACATACATATCCTTAGTAGATAAAGAATGCTATCATCCTGATTTTGCATCTAGGAATTTATGCATAGGAACTTTACATCCAAATCCTACATTTTGAAGACCTGAATGTTCCCGTATTTAGCTGTGTGAAAACCTGGACTCAGGCTCAGCACTGACCTGCTTCCTACACATCACCCTTACTTTGCCCGTGATGTCAGGACTCCCCTAGGAAGGACGCTGGACTGTTTGCTCTGCCTAACATCAGTCACAAGTGCTTTACTGGAAGGGTTGATACGGTATTTGGAAGTGGGGAGGAGAAAGGTACATGGTCCCAGGACCAGTACACTTGGCAAGTAGGTTTTACCTTGTGTATTGTATGAAATGCACCATTCAGACAGGTCTAGGGGTTTCAGCACAGTAGATGCAGTCAGTCTCAGAGGTACTTCAGCTGGAAAGTCACCAGGTTTGAAATTTAGCCTTAGGTTTCTTGGTATATATGTGTAAAAATATTAACTGCTAGCCCAGAGCTATGCTCTGGCTCAGAAGGCCACAATTTCCTTGATCTCCCTTAAAAGACTGAAGGACCTAAAGGTTAAAACTTGGTGGACTCCTTGTCTAAATACATTTTCAATTCTGTGGTAAGGAATGGGAGAAAGAATCGTAGAATCATAGAATCCCACATGCAGGTACAATTCAGCATCATCCACAGCAGAAAGACAGGTTCACATTATCTCTAAGAGGATCAAGTGCTTTGAGACAGACTGAGATTACCAAGAGTTCTCTTTATCATTCTAATTTTATGCGTAAATCTATGCAGAAAACACCAGTTCAGATGCAATTATCTATGCTGTGTACATATGACCTCTGCACATTAACATAATTCAGTGAGGGCCAAGTCCTAAGGAGGAAGAACTGGTTTTACAATTTTTACAATTGCTGTTATTTTTACTTTCCTTGTTATAATAATGATGATTATTATTACTTTTTTATTGATGTTCTTTATTGTATATATTTGGAAATGGAAAAAAATCACTGTCGCTCTCCATGTAAAAGTGCCAGGGAAGCCATTGGAAATAAGGATGAAAAAGACTGTCTGTTTGTTTGTTTGTTGTTTTTTTTTTTTTTTTGGTTGGTTGTTTGGTTGGTTTGTTGTTTGTTTGTTGTTGTTGTTGTTTGTTTTTCTTACAACAACACAAGAGCATATTGGATAGCACTTGGATCTGTAAAGGTAGAGTATAGCTTATGCAATAAAGTAATTCATTAAAATAGAGGTTAGTGGCAGGGAGGACGAGGGGGGGAGAGAAAATCCTATTCATTCAAATCTGAAAATTACTTCTTTCTCTTTACAGTATGACACACCAGAGTGAATATCAATCACAGCCCTCCTTCCCGTGTAGGTTTCCACCTTAATGAAGAGGGTTCATCATGACTTGCTATGACAATACCTCATTTTTACCCACTGTTCTACTGCTTTTTTGACTTCTTTGATTAAAAGGATCATGCTCCAGTGTCCCACATGATAACTATATTAGTTGGGGTAAGGAACTGATCTATTACCACAGAATAATATAGTTTGAAGGCATTTTAATAGGGGCTGGCAGATTTCAATATTATCTGAGGGTCATGGAGTGTCTGACATTTCAATTTGTTATCAGGCCACTCATATCAGTAGGGCAATCATTAAGCATAGACTTTAATAAGGTTTCTGCTATGTAGGGTCATTCATTATTGACAAGGAAGAGAGAAATAAATACCTTCCTAGGGACTGCCAAAGCATGTAATACAGTAAAAATCATACAGAGTCTGGAACCATATTTTCTAGATTTGCTATCAAATCAAGCATTACATTTTCAAATCAAAACAAATGAAAGACTACAGATGAAAACATGAATAGCTAAACTCTCTCTTTACATACCGTCAGAATGCTCACTGTAATCACATACATAAAATAATTGATAATTAGCTCACAAGTTGGTTTATTTTACCATTACGATGGGAGCTAATAACCCACTTGTGTCATCTTTGGCTTTATGAGGTCTGGACACCTGGGACTGACTTTGCATATTACAATTAATCATCATATATCATCAAGCTTCAGTAGCTATTTAACAGATGAGCCATCTTTACCTTTCAACAAGGTAGACCTATGATTTAGTTTGAAATCAAAAGGACTAAATTCTTCATAAAAGCTTATTAATGTTTTGCTCCTTAGATTAATTTTTTGGGGGGGAGGGGTGGTAATGCTTTAACGCTTGTGTTTTTTTATTTATTTCAGATTTTTCTCTAATAACCTGAAGCTCTTATATATTTCACACAGCTATTAAAAATAAACTGTCAAATTTTAAACCAAACTTTAAAACCAAACTGAAATAGAGAAAAAGGAAAAATTAAGTTGAAAGAGGCAAAAGGCTTTTGTTAAAACAACGACTAAAAGGATTTAGACAGAACTATTTATTTCTGGAAATTTCATTTTGAGAAAAATGTTTTTTTATTTAACCTTTTTCTCAGTTTCTTGGGAACACAAATAAAGTACACCGCAAAAAGGGGCATTGAGATGTACTTCAGCTTTTGTTGAAAAAGCAGTGTTGCCCTAATGGGTGCAAACAAGAAAGGGCCTAATCCTGCAACTACATATTCTCTCAAGTAGTCCTGAAGGCCTGGTCCAGAACAATAGAACTTTTGCCTTGATTTCCGTATGAAATGGAATAGGCCCAAAAGGGTAGTTCAAGAGAGATTCGGACTCATGAAAAATGATTTTTTTTTTTTAATTTACTGCTAAAGATGATGAACTGCAACATCCAAGGGGATAGTGAATTAGCTTACAAAATTTCTTCCAGGTTTAATAATATAAGGTGTTATTAATAACTCAGGTAAATAACATGTTTCCCACAGTCCAATAAGGTGATTCTGTCTTTTTAATTCATGAAAAGAGTTTTAATTGAATCAGAACAGCAACCAGCAGACAAGTAAATTGACAATATAAATTAATTCAGTTAGTGTAGTGAGAAGGAGTCTTTATTGACAGTTATTTATTCAACCTTGATTTATTCTTGGGTACCAACCTAGTCAGCTTCAACTAATCTTTGGGAGTGCCCCACAAATAATCATTCATATCTTAATGGTACAGTAATTTTGTTCAGTGGAGCAAGTTGCTCTCATCCTGTTCCAGAGCTCCCTGATCAGGGAGAGTAACTTTCGGTAAATCAAGCAAGAGATGCTGAACAGTTTTTCCTCCAAAATGTTGCAGGATATTCCAGAAGGTGCACAAAAGTATGACTTCTAATATGTAAAGGTAATTGCTTAAACAATACTGGTAAATACATTGCTGGCTTTTATGATCAGCTTATCACAAGCATGCCTAATATTCAGCTCATATTTCTGTATAACTTTCTGCATTCTATCAGAGTTTAATGTAGTACTGGCAAATGGAGCTTTCTGGTGTTCCTCATGATGTAAATTAAGTAATTGGTAGCATGATTCAGATGTTTATTTTGTCACTGTTTAATTCAGAATAAGTCACCATGTCAATTAACTAGACAATGACGGCTATATTGTTGTCTTAAAATACATAATTATATATATATATATATATTGTGCTTTGATTATCATTGGCAATTTAGGATTTTCAGACCTGGGCAGCATGGAAATTTTTATAGGAGATTCTTGTTAATGTGAAATATACTGAAGATAGAAGCAGAAATTTCCATTGTAACAGAAACGTAATCACATAGTAGAGGTTGGAAGAGATCTCTGGAGATTGTCTAATCCAAACCCTCTGCTTAAAGCAGGGTCAGCTAAAGCAGGTTGCTCAAGGCAATTTCAAGGCAGGTTTTGTATATCTCCAAAGATGAATGCTCCACAGTCTCTCTGGGCAACCTGTTCTGGTGTTTAACCACCCTCACTAAAAATGCTTTTTATGTTTAAATGGAATTTCTTGTATTTCAGTTTGTGTCCATTACCCTTTGTCCATTAACCGGGCACTACTGGGAAGAACCTAGCTCCATCTATTAACATACTCCCATCATGCAAGTTACTCACTAAATAAGTTCCCCCCTGAGCCCTCTCTTCCTTATTCTGCATAGACCCATCTTTCTGTTTTTCGTCATGGGAGAGATGCTTTGGCCCTTAAGCATTTTTGTGGTCCTTCATTGGACTGTCATCAAGAGCTCCATGTCTCTTGGCCTCCAAGTGGATATGTGCAGCTGATCACAACACCTTGAACCTGACAGTTCAGTTTTCAATCCACCTCACTGTCCAATTATCTTGCCTGTACTGATTCATCAAACTGGTGATTCATCAGTCTGTCTACAAGGGTGTTATGGGAGACAGTGTTGAAAGCCTTACCAAAGTCAAGACAAGCAAAATCCACTGTTCTCCCCTCATTCACCAAGCCAGTCATCTCATCATAGAAGACTATCAAGTTGGTCATACATGATTTCCTCTTCCTAAATTCATGGTGATTATTCCCAGTCACCTTCTTGTCCTTTATACATTTGGAAATGTTTTCCAGGATTCTTTGCTTCACCAGCTTAGTACAGAAAGTGTGAAAGACAAACATGCACAATCACTTGAAAATGACTTGGAAAATGGCACAATATGGCTTAGGTATAGTTAAGTGATTTCTCAAATCTCCAAGTGGCACAGAGAGAAAGGAAAGATGAGGCAAAAATTTGGGAGTTGAATCAATTTGCATTCAAAATCATCAAGAACTCTACACTGATTTCTGATTGAGGCAGTATCAGGCCCATGATCTTTAAACCTCTTGCATCCAGTTAAAAGAATATTGTATGAAATGTGCAACTGTTTTTGCAGCCATTAGATTATCTCCCATTTTGTATTTGGTTAGCTAAGAAATTATGATGACATAGAATGTACTCTGTTGAAGTGTGAATGCAATTTCTATTAACATGGACAATCTAATGGTAGCACCCCACACTCTTTGAGGAAAATATATTTGTCTCCATGAAACATTAATCCAAAGCCACTATGCAAGGGGCAGCTGTCAGATCTCAGTAATAAAAATGAGTACAGCCTCTGCATTTTAGGCAGAGAAAAGAATTCTGCAGAAATATTAATCTAAGTCTATGTGCCTAATTTAATTTACACAAATCAGAAGAAGAAGGAACAAGTGGTTAACATCTTAGCACTAGCTGTCATCTGCAGCACAGTTATTGTTACAAAACATAAAAAGGATTGGAGATTGCAAAAATTCTTACATTAGCAGCTACTAATTTATCAGTAAAAGCAACTTGCTTCAGAGCTGTTAGTTATAGTTGAAAATACATCACCTCTTCATGCTTGTTGGAGATAGATTTATTTTGTTTAGATATTTATTTCAGAAAGAGAGAAAATAGGTTTTTTGATTCATAAGGTTATACAGAATTTCCATGGTAGCAGCTTTCTCAGCCTCCACAGTCCCAAACAGTATCTGAACTAATAGACTTCAATATCATTGCAATATCAAAACTATTAGTTTTATGCCCCATTATACATTATTTTCTGTAACTTAGCCTATCCCATTCCACTACCCTTGGCCTTGCTGTACTCATGTCCTTGCCTCTATTCTACCCCAGGAACCCTTCAAATAACAGGGATGCTACTACTTACATGTTTCTGCTGTCCATCACTGGCAAAAAGAAGGGACAGAAAGTGGATTGTGCCTAATTTCCTGGGACTATCTACTCCAGCCAAAGGAGCTCATTTTCCTTTTCAAGAACATGTGGGAGAAGAGCAGCACTACCACCCAAATGCAATCCTCATGATCTATAGGACTAGGAAAAACTGACAAGAAAAATCAACACTAGTATGAATGGCAGTTCCAGGATGTGTGATCTGAATGTCCTAGCATAAGCTGACACAGTGCCCCCCACCATGAGATGAACTCTCTAATGGTGTATTCTGCCCAAGGAATAGGGGGCTTAAAGGGATAAAAATATACCACATCAGTGCAAAGTGGCTTAATAGAGTCAGTCAAGGTGTTTGAGGGCTTCATGATCATTCTTGATGTCTGTCTTGTGAAATATACAGCATCATTAATGGACACATACAACAAATATTTTCTCGGTTACTTTAAGGAGAAAAATATTCTTTTAAGCATCTGTGCTAAAATCAATAAGAAGCATACAGAAGATGTTGAAATAAAGGACATAGAGGTCCTTGAGTGAGTCCAGAGAAGGGCGATGAAGCTGGTGAGGGGTCTGGAGAACAAGTCCTACAAGGAGTGGCTGAGGGAGCTGGGCTTCTTCAGCCTGGAGAAAAGGAGGCACAGGGGCAACCTTATTGCTCTCTACAGGTACATTAAAGGAGGCTGTAGCGAGGACAAGGGGGAATGGGCTAAAGTTGCGCCAGGGGAGGTTTAGTTTGGATGTTAGGAAGAACTTCTTTACCAAAAGGGTTGTTAGACATTGGAACGGGCTGCCCATGTAAGTGGTTGAGTCACCTTCCCTGGAGGTCTTTAAAAGATGTTTAGATGCTTAGTGATATGGTTTAGTGGAGGACTTGCTAGTGGTAGGTCAGAGGATGGACTCGATGGTCTTGAGGTCTCTTCCAACCTAGAAATTCTGTGATTCTGTGATTCTGTGAAAATTTAAGAAACCAGACAATGACACAAAATGCAGTGTATAAAAGAAATAGCATAGCTGCATCATTGTAAAAATTAATCTTTTCTGGTGTAAACAGGCAATCATCAAAGATGTTCTCAGGGAAAATCTCAGTACACATGTCAAATATAGGAATGGCCCAAGTGAATTTAAGGGATATTCAGCCTGGGACTGGTTTTGAGATATGTGCAGGTATGGGCTAAGAGATGTGCACAGCGCCTGAATTCTGCAGGTGCTCAGCACTTAACCAGTGCAAGTCAGTTCTCTTTTACTTCACTGCCAGAATGAATTAAGCTGAATAGAATTAGGGTTGTTTTAATGCTGAATAAGAATATCTATAATGGGGGTTAATGCAGTTTAACGGACCCATCTTAACTGTTAGTTCATTCGGATGTACTTTTCTAGCTCTTCCCACAATAGTGGAACTCCCAGGAGACCTAGTGTCATGGAACTGAGGTATGGACTCCACGCCATCACTGCAGGGTTACAGAAGGTGGCTTAGGACATCATTCTTCCACATGAGTGGAAGGGCTCCTGCTCCAGTGTTGCTCAGTGTTGCTATAACACTAACTTCATTGGGTCTCCAAAGCAGTCTTTGGTATTTGGGAAGAATAAATTGTTGCAGGATATTGCTATGTGGTAAAAATCTGCAGTCACACTCATTGCAGTGCAACAGCAAGCTGTCTTTGTTGGAGCTGGTATGAAAACCAAACCAGTCCAATCACTCTCTCTCTCTCACTCTCTCTCTCTCTTTTTTTTCTTTTTTTTTTTTTAATCAATTCCCTCACTCTACTCCATCCAAAGGCAGCTTTTGGTTGTGCAAAGTCCTTCACATATGAGACAATGTGCAATTTGTTGCTGTAGCAGAGCAGCAGCTGTTGACAAGGACATGAAGCTGGCTCATGAATTATGCCTCTTTACCCTTTCAAAGCTTTACCTTCTAGCTGAGACATTCAGTTGCTGGTTCTTGGAAAAAATGTGAATGTGGAGAACTCAGAAGTGTGAGAGAATTTGGAAAGCTCTTGTACTGAAATGTAGTATAATTAATATAGTTAATATAATATATGAATAAAAGCACATAAAAGGCACTGCAGAGAAAAGTCAGTAGAGATTTCTTATTCACAAGTGGGAGAGTCATTTTGAAGGTAAAAACATACATATAGCATGGAGTTGGTTTAGTTTTCTCTGCCTGAACAGCATTGACACCTCAATTCTCCACATTACTTCAGAAGTTAAATATCTCAAAGAAATATTATCAGATAAAGACACTTAAAGCAAATTTCTTTAGAGGTCAAGTCAGAGATCTGAATGCATGGGAGAAAAGTATCTTTAGTGGCATGCAGAAACTGCTCTGACAACAGAAAAGACCTTTCAGTGAACTACGTCTATTCAATATCTTCTAACAAAAAGACAGCTCCCTTTCTGCATAGCGTTCACCTGCGCATCCCACCCACTGGGAGCACTAACACACCCATCTATTTGCCAGTCTTCTGATGGTTGAAACAAATGTGTTTCTTCACTCATGTAATCACCAGCCATCTTCGCATAACTAACTCTTTACTTATGAGCATGCTAACTAGGGCTGATCAGAGCCGTGAGTAGGAAATGTAATTTTGTTCTCCAATTGCCCTATTCATTATCCTCCTCAGCATTTACATTCTGCACAACATTAGGATGCTGCATATAATGTGATCATTTACTATGTGGCTGTGACTGCCAAATGCAATGAATAAAATAGAGTCTTCTGAGAGAGTCATTCTACATACAGGGAAAACACAGTTTGTTTTAATGGGGTTTAAAAGTGATCAAGTATAGTGCAATGTTTGCATAATACACAGCCTTTGTTATAAGTCTTCTTTTATATATAGAATAAAGTTGGTTAATATTTACATAAGTCAAATGATTCCTGAAGCAACAAACAGCTTCTCACATCAGTGTGGGTCAGAGTGTAATATTATACCAGAGAACTCTGTTGTTTATGAATCAATGGATAGGCAGAAATAAGAGAGTTTTTGTTCCTTCCCTATTCAGTTAATTTTAGACATTAAAATATTATCAGGTTTTAGAGACTGGGAAAATACAAAACTTATGTTTTTCCCAAAAGCCATCTGCTTTGATCCAGCCTAGGCAGAAGAGTGAAGGAGAAATTGTCTGAAGCAGGAAACAAGATTTCAGAGGAACTTGGGCTTTTCAGGAGGGTCCTTCTGCCTTTCCTTCCTTCCTTCTCTTCTCCCCCTTCTCTCTTCCTCCCTCCCTGCCTCCCTTTGTGCATAGATTGGTATCAACTTTTAGAAACTTTATAACCCAGAAGTGATTAATACAAAATATTTTTGCAAAAATATCATGTATCTGAAGAGATCCTTTCATGTGTTAAGACTGTGAGCATTGTGATGCAGACACTCAACCACAAAAATAAAGCTCAGGTTAAAAAAAGGTATTTCAAAAGGGTCTGTAATATTTCCCTGAACAGCCACAGGTTTTCTGCAGTGCCCACCTGCATAAGTGAAAGTATACAGAAGAATGAATTACTCTATTCCAGAAAAAAATGCACAATTAATTTACTTTTTATGTAAGTGGTTTTTCTTCTAAAAATTAGATGTGGAATTACTACTGTCATATAAATGGTATAAGACAGAAGAAACGTAGCTTCCACAGCCTAGTCAGAAACACTCAACCCTGTACATGATGTACACCTGAATTATTCATCCATTACTCGGTCTTTTATCAGAGGAGTTTTATGCTTTGGGAGCAATTTCTGTACAACTTGTCTGTATGCCTGCCTTACATGTAGGAGAGGTTACATCCAGTGCCCACAGCTCCAAAGCAAGTAGAGGCTGCTTTGACACAGACGCTGCTCTTTTCTCCTTCCCAGTGAAGCTCTGGCTTCTTACCTGAATACAAAAGTCATGTAGGAATCTACATTTTATATGTTTTAATGAAAAAGTATTCAGTATTTTTTGGAAAAGAGCAACTGCACTGTCAGGAACTAATCTGCTAACTTTGACTTAATCAGTTTTTTAACTCCTTTGGCTACCTATGAATTACTGCAAAGTACGTGTTGTTGTATTGCCTGTTTAGCTACTGCACATGTTGAAGCCCTTCAGATTATCATGGGGGTATGAAATATTCTTGTGGTGAACATAATATGCAAATCCTCTTCTGTGCCAGAATACCAGTTTAGTCAATACTATCCAATACATATTAATTACATTGACTGCTAGCTGAGTTTCTGGGCACTAATGTAATATACATATTTTATGAGAAATTAAAAAAAAAAAAAAAAAGAATAACATTTCCATGTTTATCTTTTTTTTTTTTTTTTTCAATAAGGAGAAAAAGATAATCTTATGAAAGGGAATATATATAATGGAATATGCTAATAAAAATGGAGTTTTACATGGAGTAAAAATATGCTGTGGCAGCCCAGTAACCAAGGTCTTATGTATGTGGAAATTTTTTTCCATATAGTCTGGGATAAAAGCCTAAGGTGATATTGTTGCATTGATTAAATATATTCTCCCTAGCTCTTCTGGATATGTTGGTAGTCTCTAAGTTTCCATGTCTGCTATATAGAAGGGGGGTTGAATCTCTTGCATTTCTTCAATGATGAGATGTTTAGAAGCTTTTTTTTTTTTTTTTTTCATATAACTATCGCATTAAAATTGAGGCCACAGACCAGTACATCCTTTTAGCTAATGTAGATAATGTGAGAAAGAGCTCCACTATCACATCTTCTCACTGCCTCCCCATCTGTATACATACCTTTGGCAGCAGAGCAGAACATTTCTGTACCTGCCCAAGAACATCCAGCAAGGGTTGCTGAACCACCAGCCCACCACAGTAATGTGGCCATCTTTGAAACAGATGAGGAAGCCAAGCTGATCCTTGAGGTTGCAAACATCACAGAATCACAGAATCACAGAATTTCTAGGTTGGAAGAGACCTCAAGATCATCGAGTCCAACCTCTAACCTAACGCTAGCAGTCCCCACTAAACCATATCCCTAAGCTCTACATCTAAACGTCTTTTGAAGACTTCCAGGGATGGTGACTCCACCACTTCCCTGGGCAGCCTGTTCCAATGCCTAACAACCCTTTCAGTAAAGAAGTTCTTCCTAACATCTAACCTAAAACTCCCCTGGCTCAACTTAAGCCCATTCCCCCTCGTCCTGTCACCAGGCACGTGGGAGAGCAGACCAACCCCCACCTCGCTACAGCCTCCCTTGAGGTACCTATAGAGAGCGATAAGGTCGCCCCTGAGCCTCCTCTTCTCCAGGCTGAACAAGCCCAGCTCCCTCAGCCGCTCCTCGTAGGACTTGTTCTCCAGACCCCTCACCAGCTTCGTCGCCCTTCTCCGCACCCGCTCAAGCACCTCCATGTCCTTCTTGTAGCGAGGGGCCCAAAACTGAACACAGTACTCGAGGTGCGGCCTCACCAGAGCCAAGTACAGGGGGACGATCACCTCCCTAGCCCTGCTGGTCACACTGTTTCTGATACATCAGTCAGCCTGAGTCTGAACAGAATGAATATGGAGCTAAAGTTATCTCAGTGGGATTTCTTTTAGTACTAAGTTCCCCCGCAGAGAATCCTGGCTTATGAATCTGAAGCACTGATATAGCATGTCATCATATGATGGCCAGATTTCACTTTGAACGTAGTGGGATAATGCTTTCCTCCACAGTGGAAGCTCTAGAAACATGTGCTATGTATAACACTGCATTTGATATAGGAATAGGATGGATTTTAGGAAGTGTTAATGTTCAGTCTGACTGTAGCATGGCAGGTTTAGTTAGATTCTGTACAGGACTCCGGGGCTAGGGAAGGAGATGCTGATCTTGGTGATTTTTTTTTCCATGTTTCTGTATGTAATGCCCCAGTCACACTCCAGCTTTCCAGAACAGCAATTTGATTTATGAAAAGCACGGAACAGTCCTGGATGATTAAACTTGAAGAGCCGCTGTCTTCTGGACCCTCCCTGACACAAGTGTGCATGTAGGAGTGACTGCAGCTTCAGAACTGGTGTCATCCTCCAGAGTTTAAGCCAAAACATACTCGGATATAGGGGAGGAAAACACAGTGCATTATTTTAAGGCACAGTGAACTGAACACCCGTGCCTGCTCTTTTGTTGCACCCTGTGGAAATGCTTTTGAACCCTGCCCGTCCCAGCTCAGGAGGGGCTGGAGAGAAGCTGTCATGATGGGACTGAGCCCTCCAGGGTGGCTGCTGCCAGCTCCCTGGCACACAAACACCTTCTCTGTGACTGGTGGCACAGCGATGGGGAAGGCTGCACTGCCAGAGGCAAAAAAAAATTGTCTCTTTCTCACAGACACTTTCTCACAGACATTTCTGTTTCTGTGTTCCTGTGTTGACACACATGAAAAAAATCATTTGCAGTGACAGTACCCTGGCTTCGTTAACCCTGCTGGTAATAGCAGATGAGTATTTGTTTCTCCAAAGAGAGCGTGGAGTAGTGCTATAATTCTCACTCCTAAAAACCAACTTGTGCTTGCAGTAGGGTGGATTATCCAGCCTGCTGGTCGTAACACCGACCCTGTGAAAGAAAGCCCACTCGACTCATCGTTCATCCTTTGAGAAGGTTCAATAAATCATTGCCTGCCTTTGGCCAACATGTCAGCCTGAGGAGCTCACCACTTCTGCAGCGAGGACGTCTGCTCCCAGCCCCAGGAAATAGCTACTGCACCTGACACTTGCCACTCAAAGTGCAGAGATAAATTGAAGCCCCTAAACCTTGCATCCTCACAATTTGCTCCTTGCTCCCAATGAATATGGTCCTGGAAAATCACTCCACGTTATTCTCTGCAACAAGAAATAAATTTTCAAAACTTAATTTATGGAGTGTTCGGTAGATTTGGGTGTTGTGAACAAGCAACCATACCTACTTCAGGTTCTCCTAAGCTGTTTTTGGTATGGACTCCCTGCCTGTGATTTTACAGACCCCACAACTCTCTTGCACAGAAAGCAGGGATATTTCTGCAAAGCAATTTGTCAGCTTCTGTTATCTTAAATAATAAATATCCCTTGTGCCTCATATACATGGATCTAAACAAATGGGAAATTCTAAGTTAAACCATAAAAAGCCAGCAGTATGTCCTTTCACACTGATGAAGAGTGGTAACTCAGTCAGCCAGGTAACATCTGAGAGAGAAGGCAAGCAAAGTGAGTATCCACTGCCAAAAGCCTTCTTTGTATAGACACCCAAGCCTAAACTGGGTATATCATCTGGCAATATGTTGTAATTCCAGACAGATGATTTATTATGAGAAAACTGACCCCATGTGCCTCAAGTTGTGCCAGGGGAGGTTCAAGTTGGAAATCAGGAGAAATTTATTCTCAGGAGTAGTTAGGCATTGTAATGGGTTGCCCAGGGAGGTGGTGCAGTCACCATCCCTTGGGGTGTTTAAGAAAAGGTTGGACATGGTACTTTGGGACATGGTTTAGTGGGTGATATTGGTGGTAGGGGGACAGTTGGACCATATGATCTTGGAGGTCTTTTCAAGCCTTAATGATCCTATGATTCTATGGCAAAATCAGGAGGGGGTCACTCAGTTCACCCCCTGCTTTGACATGACAGCCAGGAAGGAAGAATTAAATAGGAAGTTGCTTTAATGAATTGTGGTCATATCAGTGGGATCAGCAGAACAAGAAGGTGGGAGGGCTGTAGGGGATGATAACTAAGGGAGGCAGGGATGGGAGAAGATGCAAAGCAATTAATTTGTGTGCCATGAAAGGGAACGTGTCTAATTAGTTCCATACTGGTGCCACACTCAGGAAAGAACTGAGCCTGAGTTAGAAAAGCTGTAGTGTGTGCAGGACCTGTGTCAGGGACAGAGGGAAGGGAGAATGGAAAGTAGTCTGCTTCACAGGCGATCAAAGGATCCTGCCTTGATCATTTGTTCTCTGCATTGCCATCTAAAAGAGAAACCTCTTTTCGTTTGTTCTGCTTACAGGCAGGGCTGATCTGATTAAACATACATTAGATATAGAAATGGATAGATATAGATAGATATAGATAAAGATATAGGTGATATAGACATTAGATATAGATAAATATGGATTAGATATAGAAACAGACACACCTTCAGCCAGTGTAGCCTTTTGAGAGCAATAAAAGAAAAATAAAGTAAAAACTGGTTAGACACCGCAGATAAGTTGGGGTTAGGCCTGTTTGGGGTGGGGGGACGGTGTGCAAACAATAGCGGATTAGAGAGAGACAGGAAAATACAGTTGTTGTGTTCTCAGTTCATCCCTCCCATGTTTTCTTCCCAAGTTTTCACCTTCCCTTTCTTTTTCTCTCTCTCTCTCTTTTTTTTTTTTCTCTGTAATAGTGGGATTTCACATTCTGCCTTGGGAGATGTAACACAGAGAATTTTCTGGAACAAAAAAAAAAAAAAAAACACATTAAATTTGCTGAAGTACTGGGGGAGAAATGCCACTCCTGTTTTTTATCATGTGTAAATACACAAGTTTGGCTGCAGCCCTTTCTGTTACCAACCTTGTGTTCTTTCTCCAGTTCCTTTATATCTTTTTTTCTCTCCCGTACCTTCTGTACATCTTGGAAAAGATTTACTGGAAGTTGAACCTTTCATTATAAATATATTTGAAAAATTAAATGATTATCAGTGTCAAAGGTTAGGAGTTCTTCTTTAAATATTAAATTAATTAATGTGTGGTTAGAACTAGGTAAAGAGATAGCAAGACTCTTTAACATTGCATGCAAGTAGCACTGTAACTGATTCTAATTGCTTTCTTTTATCATGCTCACTCTGATTCCCCTCCAAACATGCACACGCAGGAGACAGAACAGATTGCAAAGTCTGCTTTTGGGGAGAAAACAGTCTAGTTAGAGGCCCCGTGGCCTTGATAGGGATTTAGGGACTTACACTCAGAGCCATGCCTACCCACAAAAGCCCCTCAGCCTATTGCAGCTAGTGACAGGAGCATCCTGATGGCTCTCTGGAGTCCCACATGCAGCATCACTTCAGGCCCGCTTGTTCACAGCTATCCCAACAGCCTCCCTCTGCCACCATGCTGCTGCTCAGGACAGCTTGCCAACATCACTCTCCCACCTCCTTCACTGCAAGAAGGATGCTCAGGGCTACTAGAACTAGTTCAGAAATAGCTTTTGCCTCTCCTCTTCAAACAGTGGAACTTAGTAAATTTTCACTTATGTGGAAATCATAGATTCAGAAAATGGTTTGTGTTGAAAGGGACCTTAAAGATCATCTAATTCCAAACCCCCTGCTATGGACAGGGACACCTCCCACCAGACCAGGTTGCCCAAAGCCCCATCCAGCCTGGCCTTGAACACCTCCAGGGGTGCGGCATCCCTGTGGATCATCTCTGGGCAACCTGCGCCACTGAAGTTGTGGATACCCTTAATTTGGGTGGAAATAAATCTAAATCTTCCAGATTCTCATCTAAATGCAATCTCATGTTAGGGAACCCTTTCACTTATTGATGGTGGGAAACTAACTGAAGACATGGGATTAGCCAGTATGTAACTACCTGACAGGGATAGAGCAGCACATTCTCAATTTCCTCCTGGTAATTTCACCTAAAACTGAATGACACACATTTCTAAGACTTACCTGAAAGAGGCGAACAGAACTTCAGAGGCTGGCTGGGCCTCTGAAGCTGACCTGCTCCATCCCCTGCCTAAGCAGGGACACCCAGAGCAGGCTGCCCAGGGCCGCATTCAGGTGGCTTTGGAAGATCCCCAAGGAGGAGACCCCACAGCCTCTCTGGGCAGCCTGTGTCAGTGCTCAGGCACCCACACAGCACAGAAGTGCTGCCTGGTGTTCAGACAGAACCTTTCATGTTTTAGTTTGTGCCTATTGACTCTTGTCCTACCACCAAAACAATAAAACAGCCATGCCTCTCTCCCAAGCAAGCAACTCCTGTCTTTGTCATCTCTCTGAAATGAGAACATTTCATGTCCTGAACACTGATGTACAGTCAGTCCTGGCTAGCTCTGAAGACATTCATTTGAGCTCCTTTCTCCCCAAAAGCACAAAGTCTCTGAGCTCATTATATGTAGCCAAGTTCCAATGCTACCTGTCCACCGTGCAATGATATGTGACTAGATGTATACTCTTCAGCCACTTCAGCTACAAAGTAAAATGTACTAACTTAAAATCATCACAAAATAAAATGGAAAAGTCAAACCTCATTTCAAAATTTTCCCATTAAAAAAAAAAAAAAAAAAAAAAAAAAGTGCTAGAAATGGATGTGATGTCACAAACTGTTTCAGTAGAATGAAACTGGTCTCTGACAGAAGACTGTTCATCAAAAGGTTTTAGGCCAGTTCTGTCAAAACAGACTTCAACAGAAAATGTTCTGTGTTTTTTTTACCCAAAGGCAAATGAAAGAGATAAATCTATGGCTCTCTGACACTGGTGTCTGCTGGATAACTTCTAATGATTTGTCTGCTCCATCTGGCAAGAACTTAAAAGGCTTATTGTGTGAGCACAAATAATATCTAGTGATATTCTTAAGTTGTCATTTAAAATTAGGCCATTAGAGCTGTACTTACTGCTGTATGACCAAATACAAAGAAAAATACCAGATATGGAATAAGCAGCTTGAAAAAAATAAACAGGTGGCAAGAAAATTACAACTTAAGAAAGCACAGAACAGGAAGAAAGCTCTGAATACTTAGTCAGTTATTTAATTAGAGCTTCAAAACTTCCTAAATTAGAAAAAAAAAAAAGGCATCTGTGTTTAATTTTTAGCTTTACCTTTCAAAGAGTAAGAACATATCATTTCAGAAGAATATTTCCCAGTACAATATAACTTCTGTTTTTCAGTGTCAGTAATAACAACAATGTGTTTATTTTTCTAAAGAACACAAGCCAATGAAAATTCTGTGCTGACCCTCCCCCCCCCAAAAAAAAAAAAAAGAAAAAAAAAGCACTCTAGCACCGTATCCAGTAAAGTCTCAAAAGGGCAACATGGCTTAATAATAAGATACCAAAATGATCTTGAAAAATCTAATAATCTACCATCTCCCAGCAATAAATAATACATCCAGCAAACACAAATTTAAAAGGAAAAAAAGTATTCAATCACAGTAATAGTTCTCCTGCTGCTCAGTATATCAAATTACCTTTTCCTTTTCAAAACAATATATTTTCCCAATCCCATTTATTCCTATAGCCTCTGGGCCAGGTTCTGATCTCAGATACACTGTTCAAATCCAGAGTAACTAAACTGAAATCACTCCTTTCAAGTGGGACATTTTCTTTGGGTTAAATAGGAATTATCGACCAATGGAGCTACACAAATAGATTATACAAAGGTAATTTTTGTGTTTCAAAGCATAAACTCTGTACTGGATGCACCCTATATAACATTGGCTTAGCTGTATATTTGCCCAGCCGGATGTAGTGCAATACTTCTTCAATGCTGCCTTTCTTCATGTAGCATGTGATTTTTTTCCCCTTTCTTGTATTTTAATGCTATTTAAATACAGAGAAGAAAGATGGAAAGGAAGAGTCCTATGAACTCAGAGCTCTGCTCAAGAGGTCCAGTCCTTCCCAGACAAGTATGTCTGCATCATCCAGTAACTACCTTTGATTTAGTTTCACTGAGAGTAGCTGATCAAAGCAGAGGGGACCCTGGGCTGCTGGGGCAGACTGCATCTCACAGCTTCCATGCAGTGTGTGGAGCAGGACAGATGTCCTACCTGGAGGACACTAGGGCACCCTTGTCAGCTCCTACCTACATCACAAGTGTTACAGGGCCATTTCCTCTTCCAAAAAATAACCTTTCTAGTCCTGTGGGTTTTGGAGAACCCAGAGATACAAGATACTCTAGACATAACTGGGAACTAAGAGTAACGCATCTCTTATCACATCACATAATAAGATCACTGGATAAAACCCAGTAGTCCGGCTAGAGCTAACAATACCAACAACTATTCAGGCTCACTGACATGAGCTCTCCTCCTAAACCTGAGAAGGCAACAACGATGCAGTGATCTCCAGCAGCCTGAAGACCAAGCATGTAAAAGCCAACACAGTAGTGGCATGCTGTAAGCTTTCCCTGATCTTACAGGAAGACAAAATCCTCTACCAACCCTGCTCCTAGCTCCAACATTAACTTTAATGACAATGTTCACAGTGGAATTAATCAATGCTGTTCAACAAGGGGTTATTCTATTTTAGCCCTAACGATCTCACATGGCCTAGAAATACTTCTTCAGCTTTTGCTTTTCAGAGGTTTAAACCTAAACCTAAATTTAGACTCAACAAGAAAATGTCACTTGCCCAACATTTGCTAACCTTTTTCATTCTGCTGTTGCCTTATCCTACCTCTGCAGGACCTATGGTCTGCAACTTTAGCTCCTACTCTCACTGATCTTTACCCTGGCTTTACTGGCTCCCACTCTTACACTACCTTGCTACCCTTACAGGATTCAGAAAGAAAAAAAAAATCCAGCTCTTCAAATCCTTATGTCCCTGCTCTATCCTTAACACAAAAATCCAAATAGCATTTTTTACAACAGAAACAGAGAGAATTCATCTCTGTTGGCCCCTGCCAACAGTCTAGGATTTCACTGATAGCTGGAGTGCAAGGCCAATTTCTGGGATCTGTGAAAGCTGCACGACTAAGATGACAATAGGTATGCTAGTCCCATGTTTAATTTGATAGTCAGGAGCTGTCACTGATTGTAGCTAAGGTTCTGTTTAGGGTCTGGAGTTCACAACACATCAGGATGTAAACCTCTGCTTATTGTACAGGCCTGCAATCCAGACAGGTACAGAACCACTGACATGTTGGCTGGGAGGTTTCTCCAGAGGTTGTCTAGTCCACCCTCCCATGCACAGCAGACTTACACCAACACCAGCTCTGGTCAACAATGGTTTTGTTGTGTCCAGTCTTGAGAAAGAAACCTGCTGGGATAAAAATCACAGAGCTTCTCTGGGTAACATGTTCATTGCTGCACTGTCCTCCTGATGAAGAAGTTTTTCTTAGTGTCCTGACTGAAACTCATGAGCTGTAATTTGTGGCCACTGCCCCATATTATATCACTAGTTATTTCAGCAGGAATGCTTGCATCTGTTGTCTTTGAAAATGCATTTAAGTATTTGCAAGCAGTTGTTAGATTGCCCCCAGGCCTCTTCCCACCAGACTTGATAAGCCCAGAAAAGCCTCCCCAGGGCAGAGCTAAGAAGGCATGTGAGATAGCAGCATCTGGAAAGACAGAATAAGAGCCTCTCACAGGGTTTCAAGAGGGGAGGCTCTGAGGAGTGCAAAATGTGCAATGTTCATTACAGCACAAGTACATTAAATACATTAAATCAGTGTGCTTTCAGTGTAGAAGAAAATAACTGATGTTTAGACTAACAGTGCGGCTCCTACTACTGCCAGTCCTCTTCCTCAAGCAGCTTCAAACGACTTCCCCTCTCCTTGCTACCTTCAGGCTTAAAAATGATCCAAAGAGGAAAAAGGTAATGGCTGTGGGGTGAAAGGGCAGGTATTGAATGAATTGAAGGCAGCATCCAGACCTATTTCTGATTACAAGCGTCAAGCCTTTTCTGAAATATCTCAGAAGAGTGGAAGTCTAGACAGATTTATGAGTGTGCATACTCCACTGGTTTTTATTTTGGAGGTGTATATATATGAGCAAAGATTAAAAGCCAAAACAAATGTCTAAATCATCATATATTGGTGGTACAGTGGGATAAATACAGCACAGTCCTCAAGACTCTGAGTAATGTTGATTGTAAAAGATAATTTCAGCTTTGCATTCATCTCACTGAGACTCAGAAAGAAAAAATGCCTTAAGAACTGCAAGAACAATTTCAACTGTACTGTTATCTCCTCTCAATCCTTAAAGAGTTCATTTCCCATTTTGATGTGGATCACAACAGAAATATTATGCATTAAAGAAGTGAAAGTGTTTTTATTTAATACAATAAACCAACAGAAGGTGGTCATACCACACGCCAAAAATCAGAATTTCCTGAAGTGGTAATACCATCCCCTAAAAAGAAGGACCAGTACTAAAAATACTGCCTCCTGTTACCAGAGTGACAAGTCCCAAACTGATATATATATGGGAATCTTTTCACCACTATTAAAATAATTGTGATTGCATATTAGCAAAATATTGCCATGGAGTCTTTTTAAGGAAAATGTTGGGCATTCGTTTAGAAAATTGTGATTAAAGGTAATGTTAGGACAGGTCACTTGCAGACCCAAGGAGAAACATCAGCAAATTTATAAAAAGTGGTTCTTCGGTGACTACAAATAATGGGGATTATATTTTACATCTCCAGTTAACATAGATTGGATTTATGCATGTACAGAATATTGTTTGAAGCATATCTTGCATGAATTAAAGGCATAAATAAAATCAGTCGATACCATCCTTCTATCCAGAGAACCAACCTCTATAAAATCCAAATTTTTAATCTATTCCTTGCAGACAAATGAATATTTAGTGAGCCCATATGTATTTTTTAAGCAATTCCATTGATCAACCAATGCGTGCAGCAACATATGCTGAGAGTACCAGTAAAGTTTGGCTGGAATTTTTTCAGTTTCATCATACAACAAAAGCACAAAAAAGGTGAGTCTTCAGCTAATCAATATCTGGAGGGGATGACAGTGATTATACTTGCGATTGCACTAGGATCTCAACAAATATTCGTGAACTTTTCCCCAATCCCAGAGGAAATACCAGGCATTGATAACATCCAACTTATGACTTAAGCAATTGCCATCAGTGTTTGTTTCCTGCAATCTGGCAGGCACCGTATATCCTTTACAAATAACAGTTGTATCTGACTAATCTCCACATGCCTGTACTGAAGTAGTTCTGACCTGATCACATGCCTGTCCATGCATAGATGATTTTTTTTTTAAGATCTGACAGAACAATTAGACCTTTTCCTATAAAACTTAAGTTTAAGTACAGGATTTGTAAAGCTCCTAGAGAGCTTCCTCAGGATGTGCCTAGAAGAGCTATCACTTAAGCATGCTCCCATGTTTCCTACTACAATACCAGTGTATCTTTGTAAAATCAGTGGAATTATATTAGCAAATGCTTGATGTGGCAGGATTGAAAACTATGTAAAAAGAAAGTCTGGATTTCATTCTGATAATCTCCCTTCAGCCTGGGAAGCCTGAGAACAAGTGACATGATCCATTTTTAAGAGTTAGCAATATTTTCTAATGAATTTCTGACCTCTCTCAAATGTCCAGGCTATTGCATCAACACAAGAAGATGTCAGTGGAGTCCATGCCTATGTGAATTTACTTGGATTCTTTATTAGTTAAAATTAATCTCAATCAAGGAAAATGACACTTCATTTTTTTGATCAAGAGTTTTATGCAAGCAGAAATGGTTAGTGGGAAGTTTCTTCTTTACAAGTCTAATGCTCTCCTAGTGTTGATTATGGAACATGAAAGACACACTCTGCCTACCTAGTGCAGGATAATAAATCACTAAATTGGAAGCTTCAGTTACCTTACAGATTTTGATAGCAACATTAATAGAATTAGCAGTTTATCTGCCTCACCAGGAGATTGTTAAAAACAGATGCTGCAGCAACTAGAAGGAAAAAAAAAAAAAAAAAAAAAAAAAGTAAAAATAAAATTAAAAAAAAAAAAAAGATGAAGAGGCCTATTTTTATGGCCAAACATGACTGTGTTTTTTACGTTTGACATTAAAGCAGCAGTCGTGATTTCTCTTGGTCTCCCACAAAATTACACAACCCTATTTTAAAACAATGAAATAAATTCTATCCATTATTGTCTGCTTGTTCAGGTTTCATGCATAATTAAAGCTGGACAAAGACAGCATCTGATCACACACTAACAGTCAGAATCAAAAGAGTCCAGCAGCAACCTGGTGCTGATAAACAGAAATTTTAACAGGCTGATAAACAGAGAGCCATCATTATCCAGGAGAGGATTTACTAGCCTGCCTGTGTTTGGTTTGTTTGCATGGCTTCAAGGCAGGACCATTTTCTGTAAAAAATACTGGGTTTTAATTGCTCTTCAGTAAGCCCAGATTCAATGAGTCTTGAAGCCAGTCATATTTCCATCAATTTCAGGGGGACTGGATTGCATTGGGGATATGAAGAAAAAAGAAAAAGCCTGCATCTTTTTCCATCACCATCTTTGTGCACCATTCAAGTGAATTTGAATTATGCTTCAAACTGATCTTTGCCTTGTGTTTGTTTTTTTTTTTACCTCCACCCTAAAGAAAAAAAAAAAAAAGTCTGAATTTTACCACTTCTAAACAAGAAGTAGAAGTGGTATGCAGAAAGAAAGATGTCTCCGAAGCTGTTGAGAAGTGTGAGTAAAATGAGAACAGGTCCTACTCTCAGTCTGGCTGTGTGAAACCAAAGCAAAATTTAGAAGCTCCTACAGAAATAACTCATGCTGGCTCTTTATGTTGAAGTGTGAGGAAGCTGGTGAGAAAGGTGACATTTTCCCCCAGGCTGTACAAAAGCAGCAGCTATTCCGGGAGCAATGCAATATCTCTCACAGCTGATGTGCATCTCCTGACAGCACAAAGAGCCGTTAGATCAGCATTGCCAAGGATGCCACCAGTGTGCTGCCCACCCCCACTCTTAAGACACTTCTCTTAGTAAACAGGACAATCATTGTGCGAAGAACCTGCATATTCCATGTGCATATTACTAGCTCCTTCATCCTCCACAGTAGCTCTCTTGTTCATTTGAGACAAACTTCACCTTCTGGGGCCCTGGAACAGTGATGATAACAGGATTAGGCAACTCAGGTAATTGTAAGGTTATTGCTGATGTTGATGTTAATAAAAATGGTTTATGTTGCTGACATATTTGACTGTATGTGGAAGAACTGAAGACATGAGATGGGACAAATTACCTTTTAGGACTCTGACACTTAAAACTAGATGTTGATGGGCTGATGTGTACACCTGAATGGAATGCAGAAATAATTTTCTTTAGATATGTTTCTAAAAGAGCACTGTGCCTTCCTGAGTATCTCCAAAAAAGTATCCTAGAAGCAGTCAGATAAGGAAAGGGTAAGTTTTGAGAAAATGTGCAGGGAGAGCCAAGGCAGAATTTGGGTGTGCACTGGGTGGGTCAGCTCCCTTTGCAGTCTTTGGAGCTTACCTACCTCCTGTGCAGCCTGGAGAGCCTCAGAGCCAAGAGACCAATTCAGCCTGCCCCAAGGCAGACACCAGAGACTTGGTTCAGGACCATGCAAAGGAAACCCAACCTAAGAGCCTGTCTAAACTCCCTTCCTTTTGCTGACCAGTACTCCAGGCAGCAGGCTGGGAAGCACTGAAGAAGCAATTTGGTAAGGAGCTTTTTTCACTGATAGTCTTGGATACACACCAAGAAAGACATTTGTGCAGCTAACTTTGTCTTTGCAGGGGTAGCAGTATTAAGAGCATAAACCCAGCACATTTACAGAAACTGATTTAGTAAAATCCCTTGGGACTTCAGGTCACAGTTGGATGGAGAAAACATGAAAACCAGACATCTTCCAGACCCAGGAGGCCTTAAGACCTTGATGACAGTATTCCCTACTATGGTTGTTATCTGTCTTCCAAAAAAAATCTGAAAGAGAGGAAAGAAAGATCTCTGAACATAAGTTCCACAGAATGGAATTAGGGCAACACTAGCTTCATCACAGGTTCCTTTGGAGGGGTGGGGTTTTGCCAGGATTGAAATGAATCATCTCTTAAGTTATTATATTTAAATGTCTTTGTTTGGGGGTTCTAGCTCTCTGGAAGACTCATAAAAAGCCTGATTTATTACTCCAGTCATCTCTGATTACAAAATTTCCCCCCTCAGCCTTGAAATCAACCTCTGCTAACAAGGGCTCAGAAGTTTACGAGAAAACAGTAAAATAATTATATATATATATATATATTGCAAAGACATGAATAAACCTAATAGAACTATGACAGCTCATAAACCTAATTCATTAAATATTGCTAACTATTAACATTTGTTACTGCAGGATGTAACATACATACGTATGTAATCTCCGGTGATCAACATATGGTGCGTGAGTAGTCACAATGCAAGCTCAAATTATGCAGCAGGCTCCCTCTTGGTGTGATAATATATTTATCCAGAAAAATATTTCTAAATAGGCTTCTACTTCTCTTTAACTTTATAGTCACTGAACATTAATGGTTGGAATCAAATCTAAACATAGAATTAAAATATAAAAAACAAATACGTTTCAAAGGTTTTATGTCTGTGTTCTGAAACATTTTCTCTTTTCCATGATCATTAAAAATACTTCCTGGAGCTCATTTCACATAGCTCACAGTTCTCTAGACTCTCTTCTAGTTTTGTTAAAGTATAAATTCCCAGTCTATGGAGTGAAATCTTACAATCTGTCTTAGTAGAATCTTTTTTTTAGCTTGAGTACTTATCAGTAAATCAAGAAGGATTTGGTAATTCTTTATTTTAAGGTAAATCTACTTGTAGGAAATTTGTTTCTAATATATTTTTGTTTCTATTTCTGAGATCTCTACTATCCAATGGAGGTTTCTTAAATGGCATTTATTATTTTCTGTTATTGTATACTTTTATTATATTAATGCCTGCAGACATTTACTAGGTTTACAATCCCATTGTTGTAGAGGATGAATAAATAAGCAAATAAATAAATAAGATAATGTTTGCCCTGGAAGCCTTACAGTTGATAAATATTTGTTTAGTTGCTGAGAGAAATAATTTTCTGCACGTGACTTGCTTGAAGCTATTCATTCAGCTGTCCATTGCAAGAGTTGCTCTGTGTCCTGTATCACAGGCTACTTATTTTGTTCTCTGGATGGCAAACTATTTACACAATAGGAAGATGAATGATGAACAACAAATAGTACATTTCCTAGAGGGATTTTTTTGGTCAAATGACCACCTGTGCTAAAAGCGGTGAAACACAGAGGACTCATAAATATTCACACAAACATTTGACAGTTCTCCAAATGTTTGCAAATTAGTACCATGTCTCTACAAATAACAATGACACCATACATTTAGAGTAACTGAGCATGCTTCCAGGTGCTTTCTGTTTACAAGACCTTCTCCCTTCTCTCTTTTGAATGATTTTTTTTTTTTCCTTCTTAGAATAAAGAAATATAGTCACGTATACCACTGTCAAGCAGTTTTCTGAAGCCAGCAGAAGCACACTTGGCTCAAGATAGTTTTCCAGTGACACCACACATTTCAAACAGAGTACCAAGGAGAAGAGATATGGCAGGGTAACATCTTTATAGAGATCTCCCATAGAGATGGTCTGGAATGGAAATTCTTCTCAGGAGGGCAATAATTCCACGAATGTTATCATAAACCTGCTGACAGCCGTTGCCATTAAGGAGAAATGTGCAGTAAAATTCCTGCCCCTTCTAGAGACATCTGTACACAGATACCCATTTTTTTCTGAACATGTCCAGAAAACAACAGTAGTCAACACAGACCCTTGTGTATCCAAGCAATTAAACACACTGCAATTAGAAATAGGCCATTTAAGATAATAGCATTTTTCAGAGATGAAGAAAAGCCACAGGTGGTAAATTGTACACTGAAAAGATTTGCTAAGTACACCAGAAGACCAAAGATTTGTAATTGCATACTTTGTTGATTGAACAATGGGACCATAAACACATCTTCTTCAAAAGGACTCAACAACAAAAAAGGCAAAGAATAATTTGAGATGCCAGTGTAACACAGTCTCATCTCTGAATAGAATGAATCAGCTGGTTATAAACAGTACAAGTAAAAGAGGAAATAACTTCTGAGCCTACAACAATACATTACTAATTATAACAAAACAGAATTAGTTTCATGAAAAAAATAATCTCCTAAAATGTTTCTAAAAGTAGAGGAAAATTTTGAAAAGGAAAATGTTAGCCCTTCCTAATTTTACTTCCAGCTCAGAAGCAGAATGACTGACTACTATTTATATGGCACCACAAATGTGTATAGCTTCTTTTCTGTGATATATAAGCAATTTCCCACCTTAAAGAGCTTACAATCTAAGCATCAGATCTGTCAACTGCTGCCATCAGTCATAGTTTAGTATCCTGAGTACTCTCTTTTTCAAACTCACCCTTAAGTCACCCACCAGTCTAGTCCTGACAGTGTTGATGACAAAATGACATGCAGAGCATTCTCAGATTGGTGCTGTGATTTCATGATGGACACCACTCTGTGCTGGAAATTAAGTAATTAATACTAATCCCAAAGATGGAAGCTAGTTTGTCCCATCAGGCTGTTGAAACATACAGCAACAATATAGATGAACATATTGTTTATTTAATGAGCTCTTCAATAATTTTTATTTTTAAATGCATTAGGAGAGCCTTTTTCTCCCCTTACATATTGGGAGTTTTCACTTTGTAAACCCAGTGTTACTAGAGTGACAAAACCTCTGGTGTATTTCTGAAACAAAACCCTAATGAAGTGTTCTCCTGTGCTTTGCACAAAAGGAAAATGGGATTTTCCAGTGCACTAACAACATGGTAGATCCAGGTTCAGCCCATTAGCTACATCAGCAGATGCTGGAAGCTTGTAAAGTGGGGATGATAGTTGAACAGAGAAATGAGTAGAAATATTTAAAAGTGAAAAAAAAAAAAAAAAAAAAAAAAGAATGTTGCTGTCAATCAGATCATTTAAATTTTATAAATGAACATGACACTGGAAGCTAATTTACTGCATAGATGGGTAGAATCACATACACAGGCTTTGACTGATTGTTATCACTCCCTCTCTTCCTGGTGCTCTTTGGAGCTTTATCCAGGATTATTCATTCCTTCTTTATCTGCATTTTTTTCCATTTTTTTCTTTTATTTTCAAATGAAGTTTAAGATAATTTTGTCTCTGAGAAAACCGGTAACTTACATCTTCAAGAGGGACCTTTCACGGTCATGTGGACATGTACCCCAGGGGAGCTGAAAAACAAGCTACCTGAACCAGGTTTTAAATTCAGTTCACTTATGAAGAAACGCTGATATTATCTACTCCTTTAAAAGAGTTTTCTGTGCAGACCAGAAAGTGAAGGAAGTAGAAAGCCTTCTGACTACTAAATGTTTCCCATTTATCGTGGTTTCTGTGATATTCTGGCAGAGATTGATTTATAAAGCCAGTGGTCCTTAGTAGTTGCTAGGAAACAGTGTTCTGCACTCGATCTGCACACAGAGAGATGTGCAGCCAGAAAGTGCAGTTTCTGAAGGAGCAATTCTTCTGATTTCAAACCTTTACAGAGAAATTTCAGTGTGTGACTTCCCCAAAACAATACGAGCAAGTCTTATTCTTGTCTGCAAATATCGTTGCTTAAACTAAGCTCAGCTAAACTGAGCTAGTAACTTTTTTTAGGTCCAATGACCATGTTCTAAGTATGGCATTTTCTTATTGTAGAAATTTTAAAAAGTCATAGATAAGCTGTGAGGACTTCTTGGGTCCTATATTTAGTCCTCTGATATTTCTGGTAATGTGCATAATCCCCTTCACCATTTATCAAGGTCCATCTTAAAAGCAGACAGGGATTTGTCCATAGCAAAATGCATAAGTAAATAGTAGCCTCTTTTTAATTTATAGAGTATATTTATTCCTGGGCTTTTGTCTGTGTGTGTCAGCATTGCCCTTTCAACTAAACTGCTTTCTCTTCCTTGGTTTTAACACCTCAGTGCCTTTATAGGCAGTAATCCTATCTATGTCTGGTTTTTGTTTGGCTAACAACACCCAACAAACCCCCCTTAGTCCTGTATGATAAGCTCTCTTTTCCTGTCATATAGTGATGCAGCACTTCTCTGCACCTCTTTGTTTGATTTTTTTCTTTCTTGAATGTAGGCAACCAAAACCATGCATAGTGGTTCCAGGTAACATATTACAGTGCATCAGTGCTTCCCTCTCTTTACTGGAATTACTTCTCTTGTCACTGCCTATAATCTTCTTCTCTCTCTCTTTTTTTTTTTTTTTTTTTTTTTTCTCCTGAGATGCATCATATCTTATCAATGGCTCAGAGACTTTCATTGCCTGTCAAATACAAATCCACCTTTCTTTTCCCCCCTTTTTGTTCCCATTTTCAATGGGTAGCAAGCATTCTTGCTATTGGTTCTTAAATACATCACCTTGGAATTTGTCCTAGTTCAGCCAACCCCATGGTTTTACTGAGACCTGCAAGTTAACCAGAGCCCTACTGGGATGCTTCCCACCTGTGTGCCTTCAATAATTTTAATTAGTGCACACCCACTTCTTGGCCATTAATGAAAGTATTTAAGGCACTTCATTTGGAATACTATTCTTGAGTGCTGATTTCCTGTTTGGCATAATTTGCCAGTGCCTGCCCTTTGGAAGCTTAGAAGGTTCCTTGTGCTAATTTTCATCTCACAGAATGTGAATCAAATCCATCAAGTATTTTATAGAAGAACAGGTAGGTTAGTGTGTTACTGTGCTTCCCTTAGCAAAATAAGTCAATGACTGAGGTAACCTGAAACTTGGTCCTCTTAGTAAATCAGTGTTGTATTTTAAGGCATCTGTTATTTCTCTTCTTGTCTTTCATTCTCCCTAAAATCTTGCATTTCAAAATGGCTGGTCTATAGTTGCTAGGTTGCCCTTCCTTGGCACCCTTTTTTAACTGAAGTTGCCACACTTACTTGTCTTCCTTCAGCTAGATGTACCAGCTTGTTGTGTCCTGATCTAAACTCAATGGGGCCTTTCCATAAACTTATTTTCCATAAACAATCCTGTTATTGCATCTGTGTTCTACCTATTCACCTTCAGAAGCAGATGCAAAGTATTAATTATTTTTGTGGGGGAGCATCCTTAAAATAGCTTTAAATAGCAATCTTACATTTGTCCTAGTTCTTTATTCACTATATCTAGAGGATCTTTAAGCCTTGCTTCTGATTTCTCAAGAACTAAATTATCCTGAGTTTTCAGAGTTCCTATTCTGATCTCTTACTTTCAATCTTCCAACTTCTGGTTTCTTTTCCTGAGCAAATCCTTTTTGATTTTTGAAGATTCTTTGGCAAATCTCAGTAGCCTATTTAATAGAATTATTTGTCCAGCAAGATCTGGTGTCCTTATGCCTGGCAATATGAATCACAAACCTGCACTCTACCCCATTTCAGTGCCATTACTCTTCAGACTGCTTTGCTATGATATAGTCTGCCCTTTTACAGTTAAAAGCCTTAGCTACCAGCTTGCCTTTGGATATACTGCTATTTCATTTAAAGTGAAACATGGTCAGTACTGTCATCACTTGATAGCATATTATTTTCTCTACTGTTTCTTCTTTAAGATTTTCACTACTTGTCCATCACCAACTTAAAATACTATAATCTCTCAGAGGTTCAACTTCTACTTTCAAAATTACTGGATTCTACTTTAGTTGTAGCATCTCTTCTCCAGTCTCTGACTGTGAAATTTAAAGTCTCCCATAATGATACAATACCCTGGTAGCTTATCTCTCTCCTGATACTGAAATAATCTCAGGAGAGATTATTTCAGTATCAGGAAATAATCTCTGTAGAACCCCATGCCTATCCTTCTACAATCTCTTTCAGGACTTTTTCCAAACGTATTTTGACACAGACTAATCCTCTAATATCCATATTTCTAATTAAGATTTCTTGATGGCCAGCTATGCTCTTAATACATAATGCTACTACATCTTAAGAATCCCTTCTCCATTTCTTTGACAGAGTACACCACGCAGTACCTGCACTCCCATTGCAATTAGTATTGTATCATTTTTTTGCTATCTCTAATATCCTGATTCATGTCATGCTCTAATAAGCTAAATTCTTCCATCTTCATGTGCAGGTTGCTTTTTTGCTTTTATTACTGCCTCACTTCACCTGGTTTCCTAGCTAGGTTAAGTACAATATTGGCACTGATTCATTGTCTATCCAGTCACTGAGATTTGGGGGCATTTTTCCTCCTCTATTTCCTTCTATCTGATATTCCTTTATCTTTGGATATCCCCACTTGATTTTTCTTTTCTTTGTATCATAAGAAGGTGATGGTAGTATAGCTATCTCCCCAGTTTTCCTTTTTTCCTATGCATTTTCTTGCAGTTAGGAGCCCTTCCTTTCTATTACAGCAGACTCTGTCTTAGGAAAGTCATGGTTCAAACATTCAAGGGGAGCCCCTTCCTAGAAAAGATCCTTCTTCCTAGGAAGGCCCTTTCTGTAACATTCATCTCTGCCCACTGGTGGTGGATTATTACTACTACTGCTATTACTTTTTAAATTGTTTTTTTTTTTTCTTTAAAACTTTAGTTAAAGAAATTTTGCTAATTCATTGAAAATTCTATATTTCTTTCTGTCCTTTCTAAGTGTTTATACAATGCTCATAACCTTGATATCTGCCTCTATTTAGGCAAAGAGTGTTTTATCAGAAAATTAACATCACAAAATACTATTTCATAGGGCCTGTGTCTCAGACAAAAATAGAGTGCATTTTCTGGGTGCTCCTTGTTTCTTAGTGTAAGTGTCTATATTTCCCCTAGTAAGTACCTATTTCAGTTATACTACAGGTACTTTGCTGTAGTAAAGGAGGTCTAAGGACACAGGCAGGAAGGGTTTACACATTCAGGTAATAATTTTTCCAGTTGACCTAATAAAAATAATCAAGCTTTCCAGCATGAAGGCACGTCCTAGGGTCACTTGGTATCTGAAGATCTGTTGGTATCTGTTGGTATCTTGGTATTTGTTAAGAATGTTAATAGATTGTAATGTTTAAATGGCCTAAAAGTTAGAAAAATGCTATTATCCTTATATTTAGCGATTATATAACTTGGCTGAGTCACAAGGAAGCATCTGTAGTAGATTCAAAACCGGAATCAAGAGATCTGTGCTGAAAACATGTGCCAGTCTTGATGACACTGCCAATGATGTCTGTAAAGAATACAATGGAGAAGAAACAGGACTTATTTTGTAGTTTTAAAGATTTTTCTATAATTACTGCAAGAATACATTCTGGAATATCCATCTATTCATTGCAATATAGTCACCCATGACTTTAAAATAAATAAATAAAAGGCAAAAGTAGAGATGACAAAAAGCAAAGAGATCCCAGAACAAAAAGAAAAGAATAGAGGAATACAGAAACACACCCAGATGCCATTTCCAAACATGGTGTGTAACCATGGCTCTGAATACAACATTGTGGAAGTAAAATGTCAAACCAAAAGCCCTACAAACAAAAGAGGGGACATACATGATAGCACCAGCATCAAGGTCCAGACCTAAATAAATGGGTGCCAATTAAAACCTCTTTCTTGTGGAGGAGAAGCTTCTCATGTGTTAGGAGGATGGTCAGTAGCTTCCATCCCACCTGTAGTAAGCAGTGTACAGTCTTCATCTAAGAATAAAGCAACCTCATAGGGTAATGGAAATGGGAAGATGCCCCACAGCATGAAGAAGGTTTATAGTCCCCAAAGCAGTGAGGTTCACAAAATGGCCATTGAGAAGGTTGTTGGCATGAAGACCTCTGAGCCTCTCTAAGCTGAGCCAGGTCAGTTCATTAACAATGATCTAACACTGGTGTTACACCTGTTCTATTCAAAAGAACTGAAAGTTGATTTAGTGCTCCACAAGGCCTGTCCCAATCCAATGTTCCTTCCTAAATACAGAAGTATTAAACAGCACTGTCTTTTCAAAAACTGTCTGCTTAAGTAACCTGTTGGCCCCTGCAATTATGTTTTCTTGGAAAAGGACTTACTGTGGCAGGGAGCTTGAGCAGCCCAGTCCTGTATCTCATCTTACTGAAAACATTAAACATAAAGTGTTATGATGAAAAAAAAAAAAATTATAAGCAATATCAGCTTAAATTTTAAAGTATCTGTATAACAGCAAGCAAATGCCTGTTACCACCTTCAACTATTTTAAATAAATATAAAATTAAGCATATTTTTTAAAGTTTGTTTTTTTTATTTTTTTAATTAGGCCTTTAGACTGTAGGCTTCTCAGGGCAGGGAATCTGCCTTTATATTCATTATTTTAAAAGCAATACACACAACTATACAACAGACCACAGTTTTAGATAACTACTCAGTGTAGTACCTTGAAATTTCTCCTTGAATTGCTTGTGGAAGCAATTGCTACCAGGTACTGAAACCATTTTGAACAGTGAGATGTCTGAAATACTGTGCAAGGTCCTATTTCTTGCATCCACAGCAGGGGTGTAAATATTCACAGTCATTTGAGCATCACTTAAGCAACAGCAATAAAGACCCTGAGCGTTTTGTGAGAATTAATGACTGCCTGAGAGTGTTAATCGCCTGAGGTGGAACTTTGGGCCATTAACCCCAACTGGTCATTAAACTTCAGGAAAGGTCCAAGGCTGAGGTCATAAGGACAGTTATGAATTTTGGGGGGAAGGTATATTTATATATGTTGATTTAACGCTTTTTCATTTGTGCTGTTGTAGATCAAAGCTCCAGATAGGCTGAAGAAACTACAGAGCTCTAGATGCTGGTGACAACTGCCAACCCTTCATCTTAATGGACTGCAAATATCAACACATCAGAAAATTCCCAGCCAAGCTGGAAACATTTTCAGCATTTGTAAAACCTTCACAAATGCCAGCAGGCAGTTCTAAAAATCAGAATCAATCCATCCTGCTCCCTGGTATGCATAACCCATATACATGGCAGGGGAAGGAAGGTAAGTAGGGTATAGACAGCAAAAGGGCTAAAATTCATTCAAATTCATCCAGATCTAGGCTCTGGCTCCTCTTGAAGTGCCAGCTGAACCCTGATGGTTTTTAATGCACTGGCCTCCTCTTGATCTCTGCCCAGATATCTGTTTTACACAGGCTGTGCATTTCTGGCAGTGCGCAGCTTTGCCACTCATCTCAGAGCAAGGACAAATACTTGGTGTACCCCTGAGGGGCTATCCCAGTTCAGAGGAGACCCAAGAGGAGCAGGGAGGAGGTGAGGCCATGGGGCATCTCCATGGGAAAGCTCAGGGCTATAAAAAGGACACACAGACAAAGACAAGGACATCCAGATGCTCCTCACTGAAGAGATGCAAGAATGCCTTGGCTTGTAGAAAACATCCAAAAGTGCTGTTTCATGTGGCAACGGAGCTGCTGTAAGAGCCAGATATCCCCCAGAGAGTCTCTCTGCTCTCCCATTTGCTTTTCCTTCATCTCCTACCTCTGTGGCTCTGCCTCTCCTTGACACCTCAAGGAGCCCATTTCGGCTCACTAACCCAGCAGAAATCTGGGGGTTCAGGGTGGGAGGGGTGGAGGATGGGCTGTTTCACCTCTTGTTTGTATTTTTGTGAGCTTATTTGTGCTTTTTGTTGTGTTTCTTTTTGTTTGTTTGTTTGTTTTTGTTGTTGGTGGTGGTTTTTTTTTTTGTTTGGTTGTTTGGATTTTGTTTTTCTTTTACTGCATGAGGAGATCAGTAGGAGAACACAGCCTGCACCCAGGAGGATGCTGAGATACCAGCCATTTAGACTGTCTCATCCTAACTGACATGCAGTTTCCCACAGCTGGAAAGAAGTACTAAGCTACAGTTATTTGAAAAGCTTATCAACTGGGGCTGAAAATTCCCACAGATAAGTCTTGCGCTATGGAAGACAGTGACAAAATTCCCACAAATTTCAAACAAGACAGGAGCTCACATATTCTCTGCAACATATTGCAGAAGACTTTCTGCTAATTTCTGAAGGAGACCTGAAGAGTACAAAGATGCTTTAGAAAGATTCAAAAAAAAAAAAAAAAAAAAAAAGAGAGAGAAGTAAACATATTACTCTCAGCTCTTTGGAACAATTAAAATGTAAAGAGAAGTACCATTTTAGTTACACACATAGGTGCTTAACAGAGAAATTGCTCACAATATATCTAAATCCCCAACTGTTTTTGCCACAGCAGGATTAGATACCAGGCATAAAGTAGTGTTCTGGCAAGGAGCCAGAGCATTCCTGGATTGCACATATGTTAGATATGCCTGGCGTTTATTACAACAGTGCAAGAGCACCTCTATAGTCAAGGGTCAGTGAGCATTTCCATTATAAACAAAGAAGTTAAGGCTCTAATAGCTTACTTGTTTCAAAGTCTCAGTGAAGAATTGCAAAAAAAATGTGTATTGAAAAGCCTGACAAAAAAATGTTATTAGAGAATTTTAGTTCAGAGATCTTCCAACCCCAATTTTTCCAGAGCCTGTAAAAAAGTAAAATAAAATAGCCTGTAATATTGCTTTTTTTTAAGCTTTTAGTTTGCAGGCAGATCTGAAGGTAGCACATGGGTTTCTTCATCTGTGGATTTGACCCATGCACAGCTGGGGCATTGTTACGATCTCTGCCCTTGGAATTCTCTTCTTAGACAAGAATCACAGAGCACAGCAGCACATTTAGAGCATGAGGTTATGGCTCACACTTTCTGCAGAGGGACTGCCAGAGGTTAATACACCTGCTAGACACATCCCTCTAGACAAACATTATTTTGCCTTCACAGGTCAACAAGCTACCTCCCTACCAACTGCATTTTAAACTGAAATCGTATGATGCCATGGCAAGAGCACCCAGCCATGGGCAAATGCATATTAATATCCTTGGCTGCTTCTAACAAAATCAACATGCCCTGCATGAGCTGCCATGGCCTCAGGCCCACCCCAGCATGTCAGACCCTAGGCCAGGGTCAGCAACAGGAGCTCTGTATGGGAATGAGGAGCAATGTCAGTTACTCGTTAGACAGCTTCCATGCCTCCAAGGCTTGGTCAAAGGGAGGTTTGCATGCTGTAACTATTTGCTCCTGGTAAAAGAATGATTTTTGTCCATGCTACCTGCACAAAAGGTAACAGATACCTCAGGTTATACTTGTGTCTTGTTTGAAATGGGAGTAGTTTGTTATTTCCAGCTAAAAACAGGCACAGAGGAGCCTCACAATGTACCTCAGCCACACAGAACTGTGGTGATGGCTTGAAATTGCTGTTGCACCAGTGTGCTTAAAGGAATTAATCAGGGTTTTACCACTTACCTACCTGCTTTCCCCTAAAATGTTAATCCAAATTATTACAAGGAATAGAAACATTACTGTAATTCTGCTAATAATATAGTCATTTATAAGATAGACTTTCTTGCCTTTGAAGTAGAACCAGATACACTGTTCTTGTAGATCCAGTATCGTGCCAATCAAAAGTCATGCTTTCTGCAATATTTATGATGAGATCTAAAATGCTGGCACAACCAGTTAAGTTATGGAAATCTGTATTATAAAGACTGAGCCAAATACTAAACGTTCATATCTTTCAAGAGAAGGAGAGCATGGGGACAACTACTGTGCAGCCTCTTCCATTAGCATGAGTCGTGCACCAGTTCCACATGTGCTAAGGGACCTCTCCTTCTCACTGGCAGATTTTTAGAACATGTTAGGTAGATGTTGTTAGCAAGAGCAATAGCATACCATAAACCCTAGCTGAGACAGGGAGAGAGCATGTTCCCTGAGGACTCATCATGGCCAGAAGAGGAGGAATGGGTTTGAAAGTCCCCATCTGCCCAGCGGAGTTTCATCGTGAAGAAAAACTATAGATAATGGCCTGTGGTTTGTAGTTATCTGCTCCTAGTTCTTTACAATCAGGGGAATGCCACATATACCACAAGCTGAGTGCAAGATGAAGCAATTAAACCAGATCCTTAAAAGCAGTCTGAGAATACTTTGCTTGGAGCCATACATTACTGCAAACAATATATCAGACACCCTTCATTATCAAGAATCTGTCCTGCAGGTACTGGAATTTCTCCCGCTTACTTTACATTGGGCAAGAAGCTGAATTTTTCCCTGTGGTCCCATACAAAGAATCTAACACCACTTCCCACTGAGAGTCATAAGCAAACGCTGAGAGACTAGGACCTGAACTTTGAGCAAGATTTATTAATAGGTTCAGGCACTCCAGCTAAGTGTAACCGTGAGTGACCTCATGGGGATAGCTAACTACTGCTTACAGCAAATCACCCATTTGTACCAGCTAGTATCAACTTCTGGTTGCCTTTTACCTGCAAGATATTGTTAACAGCATATCTTTGGGCCGAGAGTAGTGTAAGAAGCCACTAGAGTGGCTGAAGAGACATTTGCTTTGTACCACATTTCCTTGACTTTGGTCTCCTGCACTTCACTCATCCCCCCCTTTAGGGTGGTCTCTGGTGGAAATCAGGTGGCAGAGTCTGAGGCTGTGGCATTGTCTGTGGATAGCCAGTTTGATTTTCTTCTCTGTGATCTCTCTGTGTTGTAATAAATCTAAGAATTCAGAATCCAAATCAGAAGAAGTACTGTTTCACCAAGACTAAAGCTGGGAAGATTTAAGGCATTGAGTGACCTATATATGGGGGCTTTTTCAGTGGATTCTTCAAGAAGAAAAACGTTTATTTGTAATTAAAACACTACTTGTTACCCCAGATTTTGTGTGTTTTGTGGTTAGGGCTTAATCCTCTTCTGAAGACATCTATATTTGTGTACTGAGAAAAAAGCTGCTTTCCTTAGCAAATGTAAATTTCTTAATAACCTTCCTGTTAACAGCCATGATTTAAAGATCCTGCTCAGTCCATTTCCCACTGAACAGGCCTTGGTTTCCCTTATTTCAGCTGTGTGCTACTGGAAATACAGCACTAGTGCATTCCAAGTGAGTTTATTTAAGAGGACTTTGGACCAAAAGAAATGGAATAGCCTTTACTTTCCTCTCTTCCCTGGTTTTCATAACTACCCTTTTCACAACAGTCCTCATCCTTAGCTCAGGATTGTTGTGGTTCTTTGGGCATGGCTCTGGCCCTTCTCATGCCCTCCACAACAGTGTGTGGGTGGCAGTGTGTGTGTGTGTGTGTGCCTGTGCCTGGCTAAGGACTGCTTCCTCAGGAGTGCACCATCACAGAGCTGACACGCAGTGCGTGTGAGCTCCTCTGCTTCAAGAGCAGGTCCTCGGAGCATCAACTTCAGCCACACCGAGCAAAAGATGCTGTGTTTTAGGGATGGAAGTGAGAAATGGGTATGTGGTGCCCGGGCTGTGCACTGCTGATTGTTGCTTAGCAATGAAATGTGCAGCACATGGTGAGAGTGCAAAGATACCAGAGCATTTTTTATTTTTATTTTTATTAAGAAAAAGAAAACGAATAAGAAGGTCACACTAATGATCACTAGAGAGATGGGAACATTATCAGATGCGGCAGCTAGAAAGAAAGTCGTACTCCCCCAGCCTGTCTGCAAAATCCTCTTTCCTCATTTAATTTCAGCACTGAAGGACAGAAGAGGAGGCGAATTCAAAGTGCTTTGTCCCCACTCTTGCCTTATTGTTAGCAATCCCATTCCATTTTAACACACTGGAATAAGTTTTTTTTCTTTTTTATATGAGGTCTGCTCTTGGGTTAAAAGGAAAAAGGCAGAGAAACTGCTATGTTACACTGAAATAATGGATTTAGGAAAAAAAAAATTTTTTAGAGCAGATGAAAACACAAATATTATTTTCAGGCTAGAGCAAGGCATCCCATTAATAATGATTTAGCGAGGATCCCAGAGGCATCTAAATAAACCAGGAAGGCTAGGCTGAGCTAGGCAAACTGCTTATGATTACAGTTACAGTCCAACCTCATTGGAAAAAAAAAAAAAAAAAAAAAAAAAAAAAAAAAAAAAAGAACTAAAATCCTTCACAAAGCAGAGTGAAGAAGAAATGTGACTTGTGGCCTTTTGTTAATACAGTATCAACTTTAATTGAACCTCCAGGCTTTGATTCAAGTCAATATATCTGGAGCTTCCTGGAACAATAAATCTTAATGTTAACCACAGTACAGGTCAATCTCTGTCTAATATATGCTTTGTAATGCATTTAAAGTAGAGATATAGTATGTAGATAGTGAATTATTCATACATACAAACTACTAATGAATAAGTCAATATACTGACAAGATTTGGGACCTCTAATATTAGAGAGAGGAGCTACCTCTGTGGGAGCACAGGTCCCCAGCAGCAGCTTAACACAGTGATTCACCTGTGCACACATTGTGCTTATTCCTACCAGACTCATCTGAGGCCATTTCTAGGCTGAAAACTTGCATTCAGAGACTTGGAGTTTGGGAACATGCCTTCCTTGTGTCACACACGACCTCCCAGGGATAGACTGAGATCTATGAGCAGCTCGGATCCAGCTTGCCTTCCCAGAGCTGCCCTGCCTGGGGGTGCTGGGGATGCTAATGCTATTATCTCCAGCAGCAGCTACCTCCCACACCTTTCCCATGCTTCTCTCCCCTGCCTGCATGGCACCAGCAGTCTTTGGTGGGAGTCCTCGCATCTCACCCCCAGCCCAGGAGGTGTGGATGAAGGTCTGGAGCTGCAGCTGCGGATGCAAGACTGGAGCTGAAGCTGCAGATGCTCTCCTCCTGCCCACCAGCTGTGGTGGACCACAGGCACCAAAGCCACCAGTGCGAAGGCTCATCTCAGATCCTGCCACTTACCTGGACAGACTCAGCTCACAGATCAAATAACCACAAACTGTGGTTTCTGTGGACACAGCTATTTGGCTTATCAGATCTGAGAGCAAGAGAGAGATCACTGGCTGCCTCAACATGGGAGATGAGGTCTGTGTAATGGTGAGCAAGGATGGACCTCCCATGAACACATTGCAGGCTTGGCAGGAGTGAGCTATCTCTGTGCTCAGGTAGTCTAAGGTTCCTTTTATCACTTTAAGAAAAGAATATTTTCACTCACACTTGAAGAACACCATTGTACATCCATTCATTATAGGTTTTCTTAGCAAGCCTGTCACATGAGGGCCACAATGTATGTTCATAAATGCCAGAATATCTCCCTAAGTCATCCCTACCCACCCCACCCCAAAAAAAAAAAAAAAAAAAAAAAAAAAAAAATCATCTCATTGAGGAAACAGACACGAAACAAAAATTACTATTGACACCATGCAGTCTGCTTTTTTCTTTTCCTTCCTTTTTTTTTTTTTTTCAAGTCTCCAAACACGCTGCTCTTTACTAGAATGTATTGCAAAGAATCACTTAATTCTTTTGATCTATGGAAAAGAATACCCAATTAAACTGGTGGCATTTAAACAATTGTCATTTTATAATGTAGCCTGCTTCTTCAGCAGTGCAAACCATTAGCTGCAAAATTAAACTAAATGTAAAAGAGTGTTGTGACAATTAAACATTTTGAAAACAGCAAAAAGAGTCTCCCCAGTTCCTTTCCAATCCCTCCATGATACACAGCCAGCCCCTGTTCATGCATATTGCTAGAGAATATTACACAGAAATCTCTGTCCTCCATCATGAATGTTTCACTGAAGGCATTTTTTTCTGAAAATAAAAGTTATAATGATTAAACTACAGTACAGAAAAAGAAAAAGAAAAGGAAAACATTAAAATACATTTTTGAGCAACACATTACTCAAGAAACCCAGTCACAGTTGACGAGTAAAGAAGACATGAGCAAGCCTGTGGCTCTCAGATGCGAGAAGAAATGTGCTAGAACATGTGCAGCAAGAATATGTTTTAAAAGAGCTATGTCTTTTTTCATTCCTCAGTGAGCATGTATCTTTTCCTATAACATTCAAGGAAGTTAGTAAGCACATCAATAAGAGAATGTGGCTGTATTTGCCAAATGTCAGTCAGCCATGGGAGAGGTTTAACCATTTAGCACAGTTCCCCTGCCCCATTCAATTATTGGACTTGCTTGTTACAGCTGCCAGATCTTAAATAAATGTCTTGACAGAGCTGGTATTGCTCTGCAATCAGTTAGAGTGCCTTATCAAAGGAGGAACAAAATTAAGAATCCAAACTTCACGTCTCAAATGGCAAGAACTTGCCTTGTTGACTAGCAGGTGCAAAACTTCACTTTTTGTGTCTTTAGTAGATTTAAGCAGTCTTTATGAATACAGACCCTAACTATGGACTTAGTCAGCCTTGATTTTTGTAATGTAATTTGTTTTTTTTTGTTTTTTTTTTGTTTTTTTCTGTAATGCATTCTGAACCACTGCAAAAACAGTAGTGGAGAACAACTGCAGAATTCAGACAGAAGAGGCATTTCTGCTTTGATTTCTTGGGAAATGTGTGTTGCCATACCCTAGCATTTCCTTGGCCTGATTGTTCTTTTTGTGTTGGGCCACTGAATTAACACCAGAGTTCTGCTCACAGATTTCTGCAAATGTGTAGCCCTTGGGTCACCTAAAGCAGCTTTCAATCAGAGTTGCTTTGCTATTCTCCTCTTCCCTCTTCTAGAAGGCATCTATCAAAAGTTCCCACCACCTCCAGCTTGAGGGATAGGGGATTCAACAGAGTGGAGTTCATGACAGCCTCTTACTTGTTTTCTGTGTGACCTAATCACAGCTGTCTATATGTATATATATATAATAAAATAAAGTGAAATATATAAAAAATGTTGGAAAACTTCTGAAAGGCATAGGTCTGAGTCTTCTACCTATTCTTTAGCTTCAGTCCAGGCACAGCCTTTTATATTCTGAGCCTTTCTGGGCTACTTGTTCTTCCTTAAATTGCCAGGAAATAAAACCACTTCTGTACATCAGCAGTCAGGCTTATCTGGGTGTCAGCATAGACGTTCTCCAGTAACATATCCTCTCAATATTTGTAGCCAGAATGAAGAGAAGCATAAATTCAACACATTTAATATTGAACTTCTAATTCCAAACATTTGTTGTACTTATTTCCATCTTAAAAAAACAAACAAACAAAAAAAAAAAGAGGATACAGATTGTGTAGTTCCTGTTCTGACACAGCACAGACCTCCTTCCAACCACATTACACACCAGCTGCCCAACCCAACATCTTGAAACTGAACAATTCTCATTGTCAGCTTCCCACTTCCTAAAAATTGTCAGTATCATCTCCAATGATCCTGAAAGATCTGAGAGGAAATAAAATAATAATAATTAAAAAAAAAAAAAAACCTCTTATTTCACTTGAGTGATTTTATATTCCTTAAAAATCCTTTTATTGATAATTCTTGATAAAGCAGTCATTACCAGCAGTATAGTGTTTTTTCTCAAGGTATTTATAGCTAACAAGATTTGCTACAGCTATTTAATGCTCTCACTAGCCAGCCATTATCCAGACCAACTACCAGCTTTGAGTTAATGTTGTTACTGAAATGTAGAACTTGAAAGTTTAGCCATTTGACTTATGGTACTGGTATATTCGATAAGCTCATAATTAGTACGTTAAGATAAGACAGACAGGAAGCACTTGCCATTTTAGGTATGAAGCAGCTGTTTAAAAGCATCATGCATTTCTGGGAACACAGGTCTGCAGGAGACTGCGTAGATCACCTAGTCCCCAGTGATCACAGATAATATGGAACAACTCTTTAGTCTGCCAAAAAAAAAATAAATCTAGAACTACAAAAACCTTTGGTCTTTGTAGGTCTGCTGTTCCTGGGACATCTGGCTCACAAAGCCCTGCTTACCAGTGACAACAAAGTATTTCTCAGCACTCTGTAGTAAACCAAAGACCAAAAGTGTTTGAATGTACTACAGGTAAATGAAAGGAAAGATTACAAATACAAGAAATACCCAAAATCCCAAATGAAAATCCCTAACCATACAATGAATTACACTTTGGCTGATGAGTAGAAGTGTGTGCACTATGCAAACAAGACAAAATGGTAGCTATCTCAGCCAAGATTTTTTTTTCTAAATACTCTTAATATAATACCAACTCCACCTCAAAATACTCACTCAATGGTTTTCAGGAGTGAAATATAAAGGGATTTTTCTTTGAAGATTAGCAACACCACTAATCTTGAGGGATTCAGAAGTCAATTCATATTAAAATTACGAGGAATTAGGCAACCTAACCTCTGGCAGGTTTTGAAAGTCCCATAGTGAAAATCCTTAGCTCCTGTTTTAATCTATGGACAGAGGAAGTTTCTGTGCCTAAACAGAGCACCTACCCTCACAGCCTGACCTCCACGTCCCTCCTTTGGTTGAATAGGATCTGGCAACCTTGGACAACAGGGCCTGATGTTATTCCATCATGATAACTGCCATGGTCATCCTACCTGCCATAGTCAGATGTGTGAGTACAACACTTTTTCTTTCAGCCCTAGCTTCAGAAATTTTGTGTTTTCTCTGTAATTCCTTCTGATCCCAGAAGGAATCTGATCTCTCAAAAGTGGCAGATATGATTGCAGCCACAACTTTAACTGATTTTTGCTTTTTTCTGTCTTATGCTACATCTTCTAATTTCAATTTTACAGAATTAATCCATCATAATCATTCAGGCACTTTAGAAATTCCTACCCTCCATTTTGCCTTGTCAAGAGTTTTAAACTAAAAAAGGGGAGATTTAGATTAGATGTTAGAAGGAAATTCTTCACTCTGAGGGTGGGGAGGCACTGGAACAGGCTGCCCAGAGAAGCTGTGGATGCCCCATCCCTTGAAGTGTTCAAGGCCAGGTTAGATGAGGCCCTGGGCAACCTGATCTAGCGGGTGGCATCCCTGCACAGGGCAGGGGGATTGGAACCAGACGATCTTTAAGGTCCTGTCCATCCCAAGCCATTCAATGATTCTATGAAAACCATGATTTTCTAAAAATAAATACATTTTTAAAAAGTAAAAAATACACTTCATATTCTTTCAGAAGTTCTCCATATATGACTGGGTGTGTTGTATTTTTCATTTACACCTATATGATGTTTCTAAACTAAAAGGTTGTGTTGTTTTTGGAATAATCTTTTATTTGAAGTTACCAAGCCCCAGTGGACAATAACAGACTGTTTGAGTTCCACTGGTACTAGAGACCTACCTCTGGCTTTCTCTGCTTCACTGGTGGGCTAATCCAGCACATCCTGCCCCCTAGGGCTGATGCGGGATGCTGACCCTTTACTTTTATATCTTGGTTTATTTGTGTATGCATATCCATGCGAGAGTATGCTAATGTACACAGTCTTCATTGGAGTAACAAGACCACGGGTCCTCTTGAGGAACGCTACAGCCTTTCAACTTTAGGTCACTGGTTGGAACTTAATCCAATCTAGCAGTTACTGAAAATCATTAATGTCTAATGGCTTTACTATGGCCTGCTGGTGTCTGAAATGAGCTGATGGTTTCACAGGCTAGATGCTGTGGGTGAGGCCTGTGGAGCCCTGGAAGCAGCCTCACCATTGGCAATCTGAGCAGACCAGCTAAAAAGCTAGAGGTTTGAAATTACTGAACTTCTCCCTCTCCAGCTCAGTCTGGAAAAATAGACCTGCTGACTGTCTTTTACAAAGAAATCTAGACTTCTTTAAAAACCTAGCTGCAATCTTTTGTGGGTGGGTTTGCAGAAAAATCTAACAACACTTCCAAAAGCAAATGACGCTTGTGAAAACACAGCTGCATGCTAGTGACAGCTTGGGGCTTGGAATGGAGATTGTAAACTGCCAAGCACAGAGTTTTGTTTCACTGAGAGAAGAGTAGGGTGGCAGGGGTTTCACTGGCACCCCAGAAGCACACTCCACACGACAGCCCGCCAGTGCCCTCCTCCATGTCTCCTGCCCTTCATTTGGCAGCTTCTGTTGGTCGCTGCCCTCCAGCTGAGCTGACAGAGCTCAGACTGTTTGCCCCCAGCTGGATGCAAGGACTGAAGAAACCAGTGAAGCTTTTCCTAGGCATTAGAGGCAGGCTCTTACCTCTGCTCATGCATTTATTTGATTGTGTCAGGCAGGTCCTCATAGCATTTCCAGCTCTCCCATTGCAGAGAAGAATTAGTTTCCCGGCCGCCTGTGCTGAGCAGCCTGCTGACAGACACAGGTCAGTGGGTGAGATAACTAGCTGCCCCTTGCTGAGATGGAGGAAAAGGGAGAGGTCTGATGAACAGCTATACATATGTATCTCCATGCCAGACATATTATGCCACTCAGTAGGTTTCCTACTCTAGCCTCTGAGCCTCTCTTTTCAGTTTTGCTGGCACCCCCCTCTGTTTTTTTCCATACATCTTGCCTTTTGCACTATTGGAGGTTTCCTGCATAAATGTCTCTCTTCAGAGTGGCTGTTTTTACAAATGGGTTGTTAGAAGTGCTGTGATTGCTAGTCCAACACCACAAAGCTGCAATGGACATTTTGCTTGAAGCATGGTATTTTCCACCTCTTGTCCAGAGACAAGACCCCTGGGTTCCCACATTGCTGAAGAATAATGCACATTCTCCTTTGGCTCACCTCCATGGTGCTCCTTCAGTCAAATTCCTCCCAGTAACTCCAATCTCTGCTTTTCAGAATTTCCTATTGTTCTGAACAATCTTCCTTGGATACATGGAAACTGTAATGGTACTCCTGCCACCATCAAAATGACAAAAGCTTGTGCCAGCCTCAGAAAGAAGGCACCAGTCCAGTTCCGTTGGCCTCACAGGTCTAATTACCTCATGGATTACGAGGGCTTCGCTTTGCTTCCTGTTCCTATCTTCTAGCTCAGGGGTCTAGGTACCCAGAGAACAACTGGTCCTACTACTAAAGGCAAAGAAGGCATTAAGTACCTCAGCTCTTTCCTCATCTCCTGTCACTATCTTTCCCTGTCCTAATAAAGGGTGGAGATTCTTCTTAGTCCTCCTTTTCTTGTTTATGTATTTATAAAAACATTTGGTTCTGTCTTTAATGGCATCAGCCAGATTGAGCTCCAGCTGGGCTTTGGCCCTTCTAATTTTTTCCCTGCACAGCCTCACAACATCTTTGTAGATCTCCTGAGTGGCCTTCCCTTTCTTTCAAAAGTCATAAACCCTCTTTTTCTTCCTGAGCTCTAGCTAATATTTCTAGTGTTAAGGATTAATTTCCAATCACATCATAGTCCATCCAGGATTTAGTAACAAAAAAAAAAATTATTCAGTGCCATCTCACAAACTCCCACCTAGGGTTTAACTCCTTAAACAAGAGCACATAGGCCCAAGCAGAAAATCTCCAGAGCCCTCCTGCAGCCACCATCCTCAGACATTTCTCAAGCCATGATGTAAAGGTCTTGTGCTTGGGGTGGATAAACCCCTGCCTCTGCAAGGGTCATACAACCATGTTCCTCCTGCAGGAGAATTGAAGCTCTTCATGCCGCTTATCTACCATTCAGTCTGTTTCAATATGAAAGAATACACTCAAGGGGTCATTGTCATCTTCTCATATCCAATAACTTTTAAGGGCCATTATAGGCAAACGTTCTTTTACCCAAGTCAGTCATCTCTTCTCAACAAATACACACAGCTAACTCTTCTTTTGAAGGCAAAACCTTTCTGCTGGTGATAAATTGTCTGTGAAGACAATTGTCACAGAATTGCCTGTGAATTGTCTGTTACCTTCAAATAGCCAACAGTTCAGCCCTTTAGCAATCAAGCAATAGTTGCTGACCTGTTGATTTGTTTTCCTGCTGTATAGAACTCTGCACATTCCTAAGTTATGTGCCATAGTGCAACTCTGAACCTTGGAAGAAGTGTTACACAACTTTGATGTAACCATGTGAGCTTAATATAAAAGTAATGCTATGTATTCTGTATTCTTTTTTTTTTCTTTTTTTTTTTTTTTTGGTTACTTTTATAGTAATAACACATTTAGAAATATCTTTGATAACTAAACCGATAAACCAAAAACTGGAAAAGCATGTCTAATCTGAAAAAAATAAGGAATGTGGAATGATGAGAAGTTTATTCACTATCTCTCTCATTCTCAGACCAGGCTACTCATGAGGTGCTTCTAATTTTTCATGCCTCTAGATTTCAAATTTTCTGGATACCCAAAGTAAAATGTCCATCGCTGCCTGTAATTAACTGGAAGATAATATATTTTCCTGAAAGATACATGGCTAGAGTTGTTGATCCATGCATGCACCTTATGTTTTCATATGACACTTCACAGTAGAAATAGAATGCATACACTGAAAATAGTTAAACTTGCTAATATCATCTGCTTAGCAGTTTACATGTTAAACTCTTAGATACTGTATGTTATTTTCCATACAAATTAAACATAGTATAGACATCAAAGGTCTCCAGTGATGTGTATGCTAAATGTCAAATGGGAAATTATTAAAGTAGAAAAGATGGACATTAATAACAGAATTCAATATTGCATAACTAACTAGCTAAAGGAGAGGTGACACAGCTTTTAATGAAATATGAACTACTGGGCTGGAGGGATTTTCATGCATAATCAAGGCACAGAAAGAACCAAGACTCTGCCAAAATTTGCTGAGGCATTCTTTGCAGAAAAGGTCCAGAGTGCAGTGCCATAGTGCAGGGACTGTGTAACCTTGAAGATTTAAGTAATAAATGGAATGTAATAATAGAAATGAAAGGCCATGCCTGTAAAGATATTCTATTACCAAAAAAATAAATAAATAAATAAAATCTGTTAAAAGCTTGGAACACTCCTATTAGAAATATGAGAGAAAGAGAATGACCTGGATATCGTAGGTAAACACATGGTGACTGTGAAGTGCTATAAAGAGACACAAAAGGAATCTAAGGATACATCAACATTTCCAGCAGGGTCAAGCTCCAGGAACATCCCACAGGGCTCACCGGTGTGGCAAGGACTGCAAAGGTGAGTGAGATGCAGAAAGTCCACCTTCAGATAGGTTATGAAGAATTCTGGCCATGGCAATCCACTGTTGAAAGGGTGAGAGATGACATGACTTCTCTGTAAATCCTTCTGAGAAAAACAAGAATTATTTACATATATCACAGAATAAAAGTAGCAGTGGTAATAAACATCTCAGCTATTTTTAAGATGATCAGCTCCACAGTAGGAATATTCAGCGTTTTGGAAGGTCAGTGATGGCAGGGTCGTATGCTCAACATCAAAGGCTCATCTGACTCCTCCTGCCCTTTGTTCTGTACATCATAGTATATTCTTATGATTGCTGTCTCTTGTTGCCTTCACACTTGTTGTACTTGGAGCACTATGAAGAACGAATCCTGTTCTCAAATTCAGTGCAGAGATAGTTTTTAGGATTGGACCAGGAGCATGGAACTCATTTGGTGCATCTCCATTAGTATTTAGCTGAAATCAGGAACGTATTTTTGAAATGAGTCTCCCAAATGCCCTCACTTAAGTATGCTTAATTTTGTGGCACTAACACACACAAACAAGGACAGGATTTATTTGAGATGAAACTAGATCTGAGGATGCACTTCAGAAACACACCTAATATTCTCCAATCATTAATCAGCATTCAGTCCTCCAGACCTGAAGAATCTGATCCAAACTTTTCAGTAAAAACTCAAAACATGGATGCAAGGTCTGCAGCACCAACTGATTTGCTTTATAGATCTATTCCTATTGTGCCAATGTACTTATGTAAGTAAAGCTTCTATATTCTTATGAGATAAAATTGACCATGTCCCTTGGAACATGAAATCAATGTAAAACTAATTTCTTTGGTGTTTTTCTTAGCAGTTCTTTGCTATGCCTACTCTGACCGTCCAGCAAAGCATTAATCAAAGTATTTGCTATCAACCCAACTGAAAATTGTTCTTTTCATTTTCTTCCCTGGGAAGAGTTTAGATAAGAAAGCCTGATGCAGCATGTAAACAGGGACTCCATGGGAACAGACTTTTCTTAAATGCCTTTCAAAATCCTCCTCTGGAAACCTCAAGGTCATATGTGAATTTCAGGTCAGTTTGCAGTCTAGCCTGAGTTCATGTTCACAGATCTGCTGGTTTGATCTACAAAGCTCTTACCAGACAATGTTGTCTGCTTTCTGTCATTTCCCACTTCTGTTTCTAACAGTCCTCCTCTTGGAACAAGAAGAAAAAAAAAAATGAAAAAAAAAGAAAAAAAAAAAAAGAAAAAAAAAGAAAAAAACAAGACCATTTTGTTTTATATTTTATTGGCTTTGAAATTTCAGAGATATTCTCCTCAGCATCAGATGGTTTCTGACTGCAGGCTCTGATCCTCCAACTGATACAGTCTAAAATTAGGCTGAATTCTATAAAGCACAAAATGGGCAAATGTATTTACACTGGGTCATTTGCTATTTCTGCCTGATGCTGTGGAATCTCCAACAGATGACTGCACAGTATGTATTGCTGAATTATGTTGATAACAGATGAATTTTAGGGTAGTGGCTGCCTTAAGCAAACCATATCTTGCTATTGTGAGTTTAATATTACAACTATTTTGTCACCTTTCTGCGTTTCATCTGCTTATTTTAAAAACAGCAGTATTTGTTTGCAATGGCACTGTAATGCCCTCATAATCTTAAACCACAATGCCAATAAACCACCACTGACATTGTAATGGCTCACATTACCATATCATTATAGATGTAAAAGTCAGTCCCATATACTTCCTACAACATCAGTATTGGTGAGGAAGCCATTAAAATGTCAGTGGTAGAGCACAGAATCACCATTATGAGCTTAGTCAAGATAATAAAACATTGCTAAAGGTAGCTACAGGGCCATGATCAGCAGCTGTTTCCAAATATAAACCTCTCAGCAGTTTAAAAATAAATTTCAAATTAGCCAAATGCTGGAATCTACATTAAGAACTGATGTTAATGTCAGCAAAAACAGTCCTATTTATGACTGTCAGAGATTGGAGTCTTCTTTAATGCTTATTGTGAAAACACATCTTTTAAAAAGGTATTTTAGTATGCCTAATTTTAAATCAGTTGAAAATTATGGGACAGGAATTTTACTCTTCCTTTATCTGTGTTACTCTTGTTCTTTGTTGACAGCAATGGAAATGCCCTGCTTAAACTGCAAGCACACCCCGGGTGTATACATCATGATTTCATCTACTTTAACTAAATCCAATGGTGAAATACTCTGCACATAGGAATTTATATTCCAGAGCATACACAATTGGTTGTATTCAAGCCTTTCATTGCCATTAGTATAATTCATAGTAATATCAGATTAATCTTTTGCATCAGATTTTTTAAAGCAATACAATACAAAGGAGATTAATGAAAAGCAGTTAATTGAGATTCTAGCAAAGGGAGAATTTACTTTAATTTGGAAAGTATAGAGGATTGCAATTGGCAAGCACAAATGGGAGTAAGAGAACATAATGCACAGCAGCCCAAGTACAATAAAATAAGAATATTCACTGCAATAGCAGCTTACATTTATCGACATAGCATTCATGAATGTGTTAAGATTGTGTTATACGATCATAATCATCATGCTTTTATATTTCTTAATATCTTGTGAATAAAAATCAGAGGTGACTCTTCTTAAGTGAATTTTAACCATTGTAAAATTCAGATAATGCATTAAAAAGCATTACTGGAGGCTTTCTTAATTAGTCTTTGGGAACAGGCAGTGGAGCGCTCACCTGCATTTTTAAGCCTGTACTGAAGCATGAGACCTTGATTTCACTGATACCTCCTAGAAAGGCATTTGACAGGGCAAGGAGTTCCTGAAATTGACAGTATGCAAAAAAACATATGTGGAATATGATTAATAAAAAACAATCACAGCCATACCGAGGTACATTTAGAAAAGGTTATGTTGTTAAATAGGGAATTTAATTAGTTAAATTTTTAGACTCTGTGAAAATTCAGGAAAAAAAAATGGTGGAAAGTGTGATACCTTTTTTTTTTTTTTCCCAAAAAATTTCTCCTAAGATCATGGTGAAACTAATGTTACCAGTTTTCAAATTTGCTTTTTCAAAATTGTCTGGCAGGATTGGTCAGTTCTTCAGTGATAAGGCAAGTCTGGGAGGAAAGTGAAAGTAACAGAAGTAGTTTTGACTCAGGTAATGTGATTTTCATGCTTTATTGATGCATATTGTTTTCAATGTAATTTATACTCTATGCAGATAAATATAGTCCTCTTCAGATTCATGGAAGTTATGACTTTAACTTGGGATATAAGAATAGAATATGATGGTCTTCGATTATGCCTATATATCTATGCCCATATAACCTGTTCATATATATAGTCATATGTTTTGCTGGATGTACATTTAGGAAAAAAGGCAAAACAGAGATCAGGCATAATTATTTGGCTGTAAGAAAAGCAAGTATTGGTCTGGACATTTAAATGCACTACTTTATTTTTATTTTCTTGGAAATAAAAATAAAATAATCGTTAACATAAGATGCTCAAAGTAGTTTCCACATACATTATTCTCTTTTAACACCAAGCACGTAAAACATTAACGCTACTGAATTAAGTTTCTTATTCCAAGCAGTCCCATCACTGGAGACATTTCAATATATGTTATGCCTCCTTCAGTCAGAGATCTTCTTTATGAACATAGTCCTTTACATACTGGAATGTGATGGGAATTTAGCAAAAGAAAGTCAAACAGATCCAAATACAGGGTTTGACTCTTCCATGTCATCCACCAAAAGATAAAATATTTCAAGACTTTCCATCATTACCTGTTTCGCGAATAGCCTAAGCCTTAATGACATGAAGACCAGCTTTCTGCATATAATAGGCATTAAATATATATATTAATAATAAATATATATATTTATACATTGTCTTCTCAGATGGATAGTCTTAGAAAATACAGGTATTATTTTAATAATTCATTAAATTTGAGACAATTACAAAAACATGAAGAACATTTTTTACATCTTTGACAGGCGGAAGCTTCTTTGGAAAGAGACTGTTTTCTAAAGTATACTAAATTTTATGTATGGTTATAATAGCCAGATAGGCTATTATAACCATAATATATAGCCTATATATTATTAATATATAGCTATACATATAGCCTATCTCTTAGAGAGTTCTGGCATAATTTTTCACCCATGTTTCATTGGATGGTTGAATGCTCAGGAAATATTCCCACAAAGCTCCAACACTTGGATAACTGTGGTCATTTCCCAAACTAATTAAGACCATTTGGGACTTTTCAGGAGACATGAAAAAGTTTGGAGAATGTGTTTGTTAACTGACCCAGCTTTGCTAAATCTGGAGCAGTACAGCATCTTTCTGTTTATGATGTCTTGGGATGAAGCTTTCTGGGGGTCAGTAACAGGTTCAGTTCAGAGGAGAGAACTGAAACAGATCTTGGAAGAAAAATTAGTATAGCCAAGTAAGGTTACAGCAACAGTACAGAGCACCAAACACATTTCTGATACTGTTGCTAGCATCCATCCTGTAATGTCACCCCTTCCCTCCTAAAATGTCTTTATAGATTTTTTTCTTTTTTTAACGATGTAGAATTTTATCAGCTCTTTCACTCTTCAAATATTGTCAGCTAGTGTTAGCCAGACTTCACAGTTAATTGTATTCTAATTTACCCAATTAGTCCCCTATTCCCACAAAGACTTACACATGTGGTTAATTTAAAGTTTAGCACAAGTGTGAAACTCATCTGTGCCTAAGCTTGTCTGCTTCTAATGAGTGAAAAACCAAATGCTTTTCTTCCTCAAATCCCTCCTCGAGAGCCACAGCTTTCTCTTAGTCTTTCATCATTAATCTCAGCTCTAGTGTTATGCACTATCTCACCCATGCCCGATTATTAAACATAATAAAACAAAGTGAAAAACAAATCCAAAATAAAAGCCAAAGGGAGTCAAATTACCTGATGGCCATGCTTTGTAAATAATGTCTCTTTCATGAAACAAATTTACTTTCTTTTGCTTCCTGTCATTTCCTTTCTTCTTTCACCTCCTCTCTGACCCTTCTTAGCCTGTGTCATAATTCATTGTGTTATCTGTCTTGTAAGCATCTTAGGACAGGGACCTTGTCGACTCAGTAGTCTGCACAGCACCATGCACCTCCAGAGGAGTGTATAAATATTAATAAACACATATTCACATTCAATGAAATCAAAAGTTGTATTTTTCTGAATCAATAACTCTCTCTCCCTCTCTCTGGGTATGAAACAGTACTAATCCATGGCCATGGGCTTTAATCCTTTTGAAAAGTGCTTTCAGATGGGACTTTCATGAGTAGTATGAAAAATACATGCAAACAAATGAATGCACAGCACAGCTAGTAAAGCACTGGTTTCTGCATGAGTGTTGTTTATTGACTTTCACCCACAAGTAAAAATGCTATCTCCTGCCACCCCTCAGCCCACTCCCAACAATGTTAAATTCTGTTTGGGAAAGAGTTTTTTCTAATTTACCTTTCCAAACATTTGAATCCCCCTAGCCTATCATTTCTGCCTTTTTCCCACTCCTCAGTGGTGTTGAAGCATTACAGAAATTATAATAAAATATTTGTAAAAATTAGGAAATACAAGATTTATGGTATTTTTGTGCAACCTCAGTTTCTCCCCTCTCCTGTCTGTGCCTCACACCCCAAGATTTACTTGCAAGACTTGCACATTGATTAAAAGAAAAAGAAAAAAAAAATCTGACTTCTGAGAGCCAAGGGATTTTACAAACTGATACCCCGGTGAGTGCAGACAAGGTGTTGAAGCTGATGGTGAGGATCCAGCCTGCATCAAAAGATGTTTCGCATGCCTAGACTAATAAATGAACTACAGTACAGCCCTTTTAGAGAAGCTCTAGATTCCTTCTTGCCTTGATTCACTATTATTCTCTGCACTGCACAAACCCCAGATCCTCTGGAAAAAAACCTGCTTCTGACTGTGTCATTGTTACCCCAAGCAGGTAGCCAGTTTTCAAGGGCTTGATGGGTTATTTCTGTTAGAAACAGAAGAAGTTAGAAGGAAACATATATATGTGATCTAAGTTTCTTTGGCAGAAAAAAATAATAAAAATAAAAATTGTCCTATTTCTATGAGTACACACAGGATGAAATATCTGTTCCAGCCTTCTTTATACACTGCAACACATCCTAGAAATATTACCTGATATTTTATACCAGGGTCATGTAGTGTTTTACCTGCTGGCTCTATCTTCTTTTTTCCTGTGCAAGGCATTTCTTATGCTGGCCATACTGCCTGCTGCAGCCTTACAACCTTTGGGCATAACATCCCTGCCACAGCCTTACTACCATTGACAAACTCTGTGCCTCATTTCTCTCTTGTGCTGAGAGGAGAAAGCCACCACTGCAGCACATGGGAGCTGGAAGTACACAGTGTCCTTAGTGTCCTTACAGCCCTCCACAGCAGGACTTCCCTCCTGACCCCAAAGCTACTTAGGCATAACGAAACATAGGCAGGAAAAGCAATGCTCAAGAGAATGTAAGTCCCAACACTGGCTGTCCTGTGCTTTCATTGCCAAAGTGAATGGTGGGAATTTATGGTGCAATTGTGTGCTCCCACCCTCATCCATGCTGAAACTCAACAAAGTAGATCTTTCATATTGATCAAAAAGTTAAGTAAATGTGCTACAGAACTGCTGTGCACTTGCATGTCTGGGCAGAAGTCTCCAGGGCAGGTTTCACTAGCTACCTAAGCTCATAGGGATCAGCACAGTGTCTGCAAAGCAGCACATCAGAAAATTAGAAGGCTTTTCACAACATAATGACCGTTGGTTTTGAAAGTCTCATCTTCTTAGTATTATCTTTGAAATGAATGATCTGTACAATTCCTATGTTGTATTATCTTGTTCTTTCAAATATCCACCCATTCACAAAAATCTACTATAAATGTTTCTGTTGAGAAAACTGGGTACATCAACTAAAAAACACTAGGGTAACCACTGCTTCTATGTATGAAGGAAACAGGTTGCTTCCCTTCTCTCATACACCCACATCCCTGAAACACTAAACTGTAAAACTGAAAATGCTCTTGAAAGCACAGCTACTATAGATCAGCCTGCCTGCTGTAAATGGTGGTTTTTTTTATATATATATATTTTTTTTTTTTCTGGAAAATTTTAACTGAGAAGGATTTGTGGGAGGAAAGAGATTGGTGCATTTAGTGGACTTCAGCCATGTGGCAATTTATGGGAACACCTACACAGTAGCTTCGTCTGACTAGCCAGAAATCTGGCAGCCCCAGGGTCTGGCTGATTAACTACACGTGCGGTACACAGATGGCTTATACACACTCAGTGTGATGTGAACTGGAAGTGTCAGAGCTGTTGTGCACAGATTTAGTCCATGAACTCCCACAGAAGCCTCACCTGAGATCCCCTGGCTCAATATCAGTTTCAGGTTTGAAGGTAGTGTTGGGCTCTGGGATACAACATTGTCTCCTCTCCTTACTCCATAAAGGAACAAGATCAGTATTGTTAGTTATGTCAAATTAATGAGGGCTTCAGTGAGGCTTCTGCCTACTCCCAGCATAATGCTATTAAACACCACATCATACTGCAGTAGGTCTGGCCAGGATGAAGTTACCTTCCTTCATAGCACCCTGTATTGTGCTGTGTTCGGGGTTTGTGCTTAAAGCAGAGTTGATAACACACCACTCTTTTGGCTATTGCTGAGCAGTGCTCACAGTGTCAAGGCTGTCTCTCCCACTCTGTCCCCACCCTCCCAGAGCCAAGAGGTGGAAGGTGGACAAAAATATTGGAAGGGATACAATTTGGGAGAGGGGAGTGAATGAGCATTTGTGTGGGTTCTTGGCTGTAGGGTCAATCCACAGCATGTACCAATGCATACACACACAATGCATTGGCTAGGGCAACACACCTTGTGTCAATAACCTTGTTCGGGGACTTTCAGGTGAGTTTGAATAGGCAACCTCCAGCCCAGACTTGTACTTGCTGATTTTAAAATAGGTTTTTATTTTTTTTATAGCTCCCAGAACTTTTAAGCCCATCTAATTTTTATTTATTTGTTTGTTTGCTTGTGATCAGAATTATGAAATGAGTTTTTATTTGAGGTGCTGTCCAGGAGAAGTCAAAATGTAGTTTACTAGGAGATTCCCATTGAAACTTTTAATTTCAGCAGCATTAGATATACCCACCCACTCCTTTTAGAATGAAATTCAACCTTTCTTGGAGCAGCAGGAGTTTTGTCATTGATTTCAATGGAATAGCTTTCTGCTTTTTTATATAAAAGAATTGCTTACTGTGGAGAGGAACTGAGGAGCTGAGGCTTGGGTTTGGATTGATCTCCAAATCCCCTGTGCAATCACCCAGGCAGCTGAGCTCTACTGCAAGTTCAGGAACAAGGACGAATTCCACTCAGCCCCCAAAAGAGAACAAGGATAAAGCAAGTGTTTGGGGGATTTAAAGTCTTTAGGGACCACAATGGTTCATTCCTGTCATTTCCCTTAGATGTTATTGTAACAGTTCCTCTCACTGTGAGGCTGATCCAATTGCCATTGAATATCACTAGCAAAAACGCCAATGACTTGTAAGTTGTAATGCATTGGAAGGTTATTATCTTTGTTATTATACTATATAGAAACCAGTTCTGAAGATCTTTTTGAAAAAAATGTGTTCTCTCTGTACTGTCACCCAACCTGAAGAAGTTCCAGCTTTCAGCAAAACACCAAAAAAAAATGGCATCAGAAGTGTTTTACAAGCTGCCATTTTAAGGGACATCATTTTTGCCTTCCGTGTGTCTGTGACTGTTCTCTGACTTCAGAGGGATTTGCACATAACTATCTAGGAATCAATGTGGTCCTGCATCAATGAAATGCCACGAAAACAGCTTAATGACAACACGTAGGAGAAGTTCACTCCAGAAGTTCACTAATTAAATCAATATGTTCAATGTTAAGGTCTTGGTCCAGCACTGAGTACTTCATAGGACTGTCTGGAGGGAAAAAAAAAAAAATCACAAAGAAAAACATTTAATTGGAATTTGCCAAAAGGAAAAAAAAAAAAATCAACGTTAAGATTCTTCATGGAATCACAAAAAAATATGTATATCCTGAAGGCTTGAAGGGCATGCATGCTCTTGGGCAATGGTGCCAGCACTCTGCAGTCAGGGTGCTAGGACAGTTATAACTCTCTCCACCCCATACCTGTTCAGTGTAAATAATGAAAGAGATTTGTGAAGAACATGTTTAAAGTTGCTGCTTCTCAGAGCTCCAGAATAGGAAACTAGCATTGCAAATAGAAACTACACTGCTGGGGACCTTTTCCATTGTGTATTCCAGCATGATGTTCCCCCACCCTGTACATATAGTTTGTGCTTTCTCTTTTGATAATTTGCCTGCCAACCTGAGAGTCACAAATATTTCTTTTACACTTTAGACACATTTGCACACTCAGATTTCTTCAGTACTTCATGCTGGACTTCAAGCTAAGTTTTTATATAAACACAAGTTTTTTCCCTCTGAATATGTGGCCTGGTGTGTGACAAACAGGTCAGAAATTGCATTACTCAACCTTCTAACTCTTGCATTACATTGAAAGGAAGCTCAGCAATCTTTTTCACAACAGATTAAGAGATCAGAAGCTTAACTAGAGGGTCTCAGAACATACTTTTGCTTTGAAAAGAGCCATGCTTTGAAATGTATCTCAATGTATATTTTCAGTTATGGATTTTTAAACGATTCAATACACATGGAGTGATCTGTTTGCCCTTTCCTTACGCAAACACGTTTACCTTCTGCTAACGGGAGCAGCAGAGGCATGAACAACATCTGGGTTGTGGGCACTGAGAATCTTCAGAGTCCTCAGCACTCCCAGCTGTGTTGCTCACAGTTTTAGCACACTGCCAACAAAAACTCAGAGAATATCTCCGCTTCACCCTGCACTTCTGCTTTAGAGGTGTGACAAACCTTCCTTCAGTCAAAGCCACAGTCATTTTACTGTGGATGCAAATTCTTGCTAATGAATGAATAACAGACATACATTTTTCATTTGATAAAGACGTGCACTTAACGTTGTCATTTAAAAAATGTATATTCATATAGCCATTTAAAAATAACTGGCACCATTGTCATAATTATCTTTTCATATGTTCAGCAGTGTCGGGAATTAACTATGAATGTAAATGTAATCAAGCACACTACCACACTTTTAATAAATAAGGCAGTTTCCATATCTCTATTGTACTGCAAATGATCTGTGTTTTGCTCTTAAGGAAGTTAAGGGAGTCCTTTCCCAGCTAACAAGTGCATTGGTTCATGAGTGTTCCACTCAGTACTGAGTCTGCTAAAACTTGGGGGGGCAGATTACCTACAAAACAGTGCACCCAGCTCCAACCATCAGAAGAGAAAAACAGTATTTGAGTGAGTCCTCTCTTGCAGAGGTAGGGAGTGAAGGAGTGTCTGGAAATAGTCTGCAAGAATTGATTTCTTTGGGGAGGTGTTAAGCAAGTTCTCAAACTGCCTTGTCAGCATGAATGCTCCATATGCATATACTTCACACAATGTATTTGATGCCTTTTATCCATATATCTCTTCCCCTGATCTCCATGCGTAAGCCTCCACCTCTCAGATGAGTGACAGTTTTTTTAATGGTCTATGGTGTTCTGTTCAAAAATAATAATAATACAGAAAATCTCAAAGTCTGTGCACAATAGAGAAACATGATATAATATCAAAACATGAATTACCATGACTTGATTATTTCAAACTGGTCTTGCCCAAGCTTCCCTCTCCGTTCATCTTTTTCATGGTGCCTTTTGCATCTCTCAGATTCTCACCTCCTTGGAGGATCCACTGGCTTTAGTAAATAAACATGACCATAGGTACTTTCCAAAACCTAAAGACTACTTATGAGAAAAAAAGATGTCAAAGATATAATAGGTGAATTGCATAAGGCTAATAAGATATTATTTTCTTAGTATGTGTTGGAAAAATGCAAAAATTTTCTTTCAAAATATATTCAGTGCTCTCATGAAAAGCCTGGTAGAGAATCCTGTTATCCTTCAGTAAGGGTGCAAGACCAAGGTTTGGGCAAGTAAGCCCATGCCTTAAAGAAAACATGCTATGGAAGGACTTGCTTTGGGTTTAAAACAGCATTTTACTCTCCAGAGGCATTTAAGCACTGTGTATTTCTGCTGTGAGAAAGGTATCAGTTAGGAGGCATTTCAGCACCTTTCCACTCAAATAGGGCTGGTACAGATTCCTCATTAAGCCCAGGCCACCAGACACCTGTCACTTAGTTACAGCCTTCAGAGCTGAGCAAGACTGGATGCTGAGCTGGATTTGGACCAGTGGCCTGAGGGTAGAGGCACCTGTGTATCCCAGCATTTGGTGTGATTTCTCATTGATCTGACAGGGAGACTGCTCTCTGTTTTAGCATACTGAAAAGCAAAACACCACGCTAAAAGTTTAACCCTTGAATATATCCCACAGTAGCCTAAACACCCAAGGCACTTGCTTAGGAATGGCTTGCAAGCCACTCCAAATAATAAATATCTTGTCAAGGAAAAATTCACGCAGACAAGTAAGCCCCTTATTATGAAAATACCAATCTCTGCTATCGTTCCAAATCATCATCACTGATTAAATTATTCTGGTTTTGTCAGCAGTTTTTGCTTCTTTAGGTATATTCACTACACCTCCCACAGCTCACAGGGGTCATCCACAATGTAACCAGCAGGTGATGAAGAAGACTTCTCAGCTAGGAGGAAGGCAGCTGGAGACAGATCCCAGAATTCCTCAAAAGACTCTTCCTCCAAATTCAGGAACTGAGTTTCTTATAAGGGATTTTTGTTTTAACCTGAGGAAAACTGCACGATGCCAACACCATCCAGACCAAGGACCTCCACTTGGAGGTTTTCTTCTTTGTGACCACAACAAGGCTGCTTCCATGCACCCCAGCACCTCCTGCTTTCAATCAGCACTGGACAGAGTCACGAATATAACAAACAAAACTCTTCCACAGCCACACCTGTGTACAGGGAAAAGAAGGAAAGCTTCACATAATGACAACCAAAATGAATACAGACAGATTTTCAAACTGAATCCTGTGCTATGGAAATTAAGGCACCAGTAATAAAGAACCTCTTTTCATGTTGCCATTCACAAAAATGGCACATAAATGGTACCTATCTCATAAGAAGAAAATAATAAGCAAATATCCTAGAAATACTGACTCCCCAGTAAGGTCTTTTGTTTGAAAAAAGAAATGTCATGGGTAATGGCGAGGAGTACAGTATCTTCTTTTCTTCAGACTTAGTGTGGGTGCAGTGACAAGATACAATATCATTAATATTATTTCCTTTTAATGGTTTTGGATCATTAGTTGTTATCATAGTTGATTACAGTAACTAGCTATGCACTTAAATGTATGTGACTAGAAGCATGATCAGTAAATTTAACTTCCTGATTCCCTAATGGGTTCATTTACGCCTTCAGCTTTGTGAAATCAGTAGTAGCAGGCAGGACCCCATTCAAAGCCCAGCCAAGTCAGTTCAGGATTGTTTCCTTGGTCTGCAGAAAACTTCAGCCAGATCTATGCAGGGTTTGCTCTCACTGATGCAAAAACATTTTACTAGAAATGCAAACTCATTTTTCAGAGATGTCTTGGTGGAAATGTATGTGCACACACGTCTTGGCATATATACAAGAATTATATTTTATATGTATCAGCCATTAATTTTACTTTCTTAAAGAGACTTGAAGATAAAAGATAGTTTCAATGGCTGAGTTCATGTGTGCACACAAAACAAATTGGTGTCAGTGTAATGGAAGTTATGCTAAGGTGTGTTTCCATATGTAATGGGGTATAGTTTAAATTTTATGATTATGGTCTCTGACACATAAATAATACAAATTATCCAAAGGACCCTTTCAGATATCAGTTGATTCTTCTTTCTTTTTGTTGTTTGCAGACTGCTACAGGTTTTTATTTCAGGAAAAACAAAAAATACTATATGAGATGCCTTACGCCTTTGACTATTTTGACTTTTGTTCTAAACAGACTGGTAACATTGAGTATTTGTGGGAACATTCTGTGTCTTGCTCTATAGAATGAACAAAATGCATTGTATTTGGTTTTGTCACTTTTTTTCAGTGATAATACTCCTAGAACTGCTCTTTGTCTGGAAATATAACAATAAAAAATGTAGCAATTCCTTAAATAAAAAGTTTTCCAGAAATTATCACTACTGAAGAAGTGTAATGCTGCTTGATATTCAGTATATATTTTCTCCTGACAGTTTTATGGTACAATTAAATTTCATACTTTCTTTTCTAGCACTCTGAATATGCATTAGAAAAGCAACCATCATAATTCTAAGCCAATTGGCTTGATTTGCTTGTTTAAATTCAGATATTGCTTCATTCTGTGTATTTCAAAGGAAGGCCATGGGCCAGTGTATTTAGAATCAGCACAGCACTTGGTCACCCAAGGTCTGGCTTGCAAGAGAATTGTTTTTCTAAACTCAATTTACATCTTTTAGGTGAAAAATGAAATAATATAATTCTAAAATGCTTTATTGAAATAACTAACTGAAGAGAAACAACAGACCTAATGGAGGGGTAAGGAGGCAGGGAGATTATGGAACTCATAGCTTATTAGCTGAGAATTATACCGATATTTAGATGGACTTAATAACTTAATAAAAGTCATTTGAATGCAAAAGAGTGAACATTGAGTTGATATTAACTTTTAATGCTTGTCATTTTATGTTAATTTATATTTTTAAATTACAGTTGATTTTTTGTAATCAGACTGCCTAATTATACCTCAAACATGTAAATTTGACATGATGCCAACACCAAATTAAAAAAAAAAAAAAAAAGTCAACAATGTACTTGGTTATAAAGACCTATAATTCACTGAAACTGGATTCTGGCTGAGTTCCTCCAACCACACAAAGCATTATGCTTTGCAATAGTAAAATCATTCAATTCCTCTGAGATAATTTCTTGAGTTTGTTTTACCAAGGAGGCAATGCTAATGCCCTTTATTTGTGTAACCTTTTCCTGATCATTGATCAAGGATGATCACAGCCTTGGAAAAACTCTCCATATTGTAGATACAGTTTTCAAAGATTTCCGCATGCTAAAAGCATTACAAACAAATATTTTTCTAGCACAAAAATTATCTCAACTTGGGATCATGAGCACAGTTCCTAAACAGTACACACTAAGTTATTTTTGTAAATCCTGAAGGTCTACTAACCTTCTAAAATCAAAATGTAAAACTAGCATCTTACATTTTGTGTATCTGATTCCCTTCAGAGTAATTATTTCCCAACACATATTAAATAAAGTTACTATTTTTGAGCATGCCAAATAGACAGGGGTTTATATTCTACTGGAAGATGAGCACTTTCTTTTCTTAATTTTCACTTTAGAATTAGACTTTATTTCTTTTCTTCAATCATGTTTCAAGAATTGAAATCATAAATTCCTTCTGCTAACTCTGTACAGATAGTTATTTTTTTAAGTGCTCATAATTCAGATGTCTTTAAAAAAAAAAAAAAGAAACATGCCACCACCAAAAAATATAATCTTCTAGTTTGAATGACCTTGGACTTCACCAAACTGGGAAATACTACATGCAAAGCTTTAAAAAGCTTTAAAGCAGTAAAGACAGTAAAGATAAGTTGGGCTGATAACCTTGTTGTACCAGAACTCTGCCCATTTGAAGGAATTTACACGTTTAGTAGTTTAGAAGGAATTAATACATTTAGTATTTCTTTAATGAAACTCAAATATCTTACAAAAATATTTTGTTTGGGTGAGCAGAAAAGATATAATTTGTTAACATATGTAACAAACTGAAGTGTCCTTACTCTTTCAATAGGCCATTCTTTCTCCTTTTTCCACTTTCCCCTAGGGTCGGTGCTTTATTCACATTGTCTTTCAGGACACAGACTGTTGGTTAGCTAAATTTCAACATGGCAAACCTTCACTCAAGTGAAATTCCAGTTGATTTTACAGAAAAATTAAGAGTCTGTAGCTTGGTCTCCCTTATTTCTCTAACCTTCCTGTGCACGGCCAAGCTCACAATTGTACCCACGGTTTATTATTAATTACTGAATATCAGTCTGTATACCTACCAGCTGAATGTGGTTCCCCTTTCTGTTTGATAATATGTTCAGGCATATGTTATCAAATTTACATGAAGCTTCTATCAAGCTTCTATCAAGCTTCTTATTTACATTGAGGCTTTCAATTTCTAGCACCATCCTTCTTGTTATTTTACATCTGAAACGTTCTTTTTTTTTTTTTTTTTTAATCAGATTGTATCATTTTTAATGCTAAAATCACAGCAATCTTCCTTTGCCTTTTATGGCAGGGATGGGGTGGGGACATTGGAGGGACTCTGATTTTACTGACTTACTTACACTTACATTTTACTTACATCATTCAACAGATGTTATCCAAGCAGCTGTATAAGTAGCTCTGCTCTAGCTTCTTCATCTGCTCTCCCTGTAGAAATGCACTTAGTACTAGATACAGGGCACCAAGAAGAGGGTTTACTTCCCCTTGATGCAGAGCAGTGAATATAGAAGAATTCTGAAATTTACAGACAATCCTTATGATAACGAACACATCTTTTCAGTGGCTCATAACTGATTTTCTTTTATTAAGGCATCTTCCATAATAGCTAGTGCATACTTACAATGCTAGTTACTTTCTTGCAATTATGTTATTCCGAAATAATTGGATTTCTGGGTTTAATTGGGCTCTAAATTAGCCAGAGCTTTCATAAAAGCTATTACAGAGATTTCTAATAGCAGCTTTTCCTGCTATTTAAGCACAGAGTATTACAATGAGAGTGATTCGCCAGTGTAAAAAAGTCTTGGCTGCTGTGAACTCTAGCACAGGTTCAGATTAATTATGACAATTTAGACACCATCCTTTTGTAATTAAACATTTGCTCAAAACATTACCCAGAGTGCTCAACTGTGTCGGACAACTGGTTGCCCCTTATTTATAAAGAGATGATTTTGTTTTCCAGCTCTCAGGAAGATCAAGAAGTTTTCTGATAAGTGGGTTCTTCATGGCTGCGCTCAGAGGCAGGGTCAGCACCTGTTTGTTCCCACCACTCATTTAACTTGCCCAAGCAGGAAGAGACTATGTGAGGTGTCCTCCTGATGTCCCCTCCCACCTGACGGATCCTACACTCCCTTCATCAACCACCCCTGCACATTTGTGCTTCTGTGCAAACATCCCGCTAGTGAGAAAAAAAGGAGAGGTAAAAATGCAGTCGGGTATTTCACAGAATATCCAGTGGCAATTCCCCTGAAAGATGCAGATGATTCAGGGGTGACAATGAGATAGTTCAGGGTTAAGAGGAACATATCTGGCCTTTGTGAGGATTACAGATACTGCTGCACTGAAGTAATAGTGTCACCAACACTAAAGGCAAAACTGAGAGCTTCTGAACTCATCATTTGCATTGTACTTTCTTGAGATTCAGGAAGACACTTTGTCTTTTTAACATTTTTAGGACCAAGAACTCTGTTACTGGGACCTTTATCCATGCAAAATGTAAATGAATAACACAGTTTTTGCCTTCCATTCTAATTCAGCACCTGAGAGAAAAGGTAGGTTTGATCACCAGCCTTTTTTCACCCCCCTCAAAGGGCCTCCAGACCCTTTGCAATACTCTTCTGTGGTGCTTCAGGAAGGATAGTGACACAAAATAATCTTTGCCAAATTTAAATATGAAGGTTGAAACAATTTGGTTAAGCATTTTATTATTGATATTTTTGCCACAATGTTTCTTTTCCCCTGCAAAATTCTAGAGACTTAGATGGTGGTGTATCTTCTGGCAGAAAACTCTTCTACTGTTAGGCAGGCCCCTTCGCGGGTATACTTCATACAAACCGTATGAAGCACAGTAACTTTTCAGTGTCTTGAAGCAGATGCTTTTCGGTTTTGTTTTAACCATAGTAGCTTGGAGGATTCTTTAAGTTTTTCTTCAAAGCTCAAAATTTATTTATATTTTTTTGAAATTCATTTGTTAATTTTTTCTACTACCTGAGAAAATTCAAGATTCTTTTGCGTAAACACTAAAAAACAGCAGTAAGGAATTGTATGGGTCATTTCTTGATCTTTTTCTAGTCAACAGGAATTTTGCAATTGACTTAAACAGAAACAAACCTGAGCCCTCTAAACCAGTATTACAGTTTGCCAAGGGACTAAAGACAAATGAAACCTTACTAAATGGTAGAAGGAATTTGGTGAATTCAGTCAATTCACTAAGTTAAACATTTAAAAAAAAAAAAAAAGTCATTAGAATACATATATTGCTAAAAAGAAAATATGCAAACTTATTTTGGAGCCTATTTCATATAAACAAAGATTTATCGATATTCGTCAATAATATATTCACCTATGATGACTGTGAATAATGTGATATTTAATATTCTCTAAATTTTTTAGATAACCTTAGTGGAAAGTCATTAATTATAATATTTATCTGTTACTTGAAAAAGAACATGATATAAAATGACAACTCAATTTTCCTCTTTGACATTTCAAATACAACAAGGTCACATTAATCAATCAATAATGTGCTTATCATACACAGTGGTCAATTATACCCCAACTATCAGTGACAGTTTTCTGGCTGGCAATCTGGACACATATACTCTCATGACAACTACATCCATTTAGCCCTTTTGTATTTTACAACCAGTGCTATTGCTTAAGGCACATCATAAATGTGCGAAAAGGGCATCAGATACTTTCCATAATCCCAATTCCATTTCCGTGCTATTAGTTTATTTCCAAAGAATCGACAGAAATTCAAGAAAAATAGGGTAAGCTCTCCTCCTCTGAGGAGAAAGTTGCCTGTAAAATAAAGGTAGCAGTATTGCAAATAGAGCATTTGCATTTGCTGATTGCAAGGTTACAATTATAGTTCACAGTTTTAATGAAGTCATAAACTAGTTGAGCTTCCTTCTCTGGTTTATTGCACCGTAAGAACCTTTTCTTGGAGTCATAGACATATAAACTGTAATTATTAATGATATATCTGTGCAACGCATTATTAATACTGTTTGCCAGGACATTATTTATATTCTGGGCTATCTCTAAAGATGAGTCAGTATCTCCCAAATGAACTTTGACACAGTTTTAAAATAGAACTTCTCACCTTCAGATGAATCATATAAATTGTAACTTTCCTATTTTTATTAAAATTATTCTGAATGAATGATAAGTCACAAATCTTATGATAAAGCTTTTATCTGCTGGAAAATGCTGTTTTGCCAATGGTTAAATTGTTTTTTTCTAACAAAATTGCAGCTTAATTTTCATTGAAAAATATTTTCAGATAAGGAACAAAAAAACATTTCAAATATATATATATTTGAAGGGGAATATTTAATTTTTCTTTAAAAATAATAATGATAAAAAATCCAAATATTCAGAGTGAATAATTAGCACAATATGAAGAAAAATTGGGGGGGGGGGGGAAGGGAAAAATCTCAGAATATATTTTCCAGAATTTTGATTTCATTTTCATTTCACATTCTTGAAATCTGAAAACTTTTTTTGATGTATTAGCTCATAATGGGAATTTGATAAACTTGCAGTGTTTCCCATGAAATAGGTAGGCAGGTTTTATGAGGCCACAGGATCAGCAGGCTAAGGACACAAGCATGACTGATGAAACTTCCTCCCTTAGAGGTGATGGCTTCTATAGTGCTGTGCTCTACAACTTCCCAAAAACATGAAAGAATATAAAAGCATCCTCCTGATCCTCCCTATATGTTTGTCATCTTTCTTGGGCAAAGTTTTCTTCACTCCAACTGGCTCATAGATGGGGTGCTGAGAAGGAGATGTGTGAGTTCTCAGACCTTCCACAGGCTTGATGAGACACATTTCTCATCTTCCTTTGTTAGTGCCAGCAGCAGAATATGGAGACAAGATGAGAGCAAATTTGAATATCAAAAGTCATTCTCCAGTTTACCCACTCTTAAAACCTGTCACATCACATTCCTACCACTAATTAGCTACCCTGTTCCAATTCAGAAGTAATGACATCTCAGAGGTGGTTGAATGACCCTATCAGTTGCAAACTGTTTATTTATTCAAGACAGAAATAAGGAAAAAGGAATAAAAAGTTGTATGCATCTAACTGTTCAGTAATTGCTATTTGCACGGTTTTATTGTTTGTACATCATATTTTTGTGCTGCTATGCTCATTGGGACATTTAGAGGGTAATACAGTAATAATTTATGAAATAATAGTCTGATATTTGACAGTATTCCTAGTGGTGCATTTCGTATCATATTAGCAATACAAAAATCGTAAAAAGCTGATGGAGGCAGTGGGTTCCTACTGAGACATACCCTATTACAATGGTATCCATGTCAGCTTTTTGCTCTTTAATCACAGCTTTGACATTCAGTGACTACAGTGTTTTTTTCTTTTAAAAATCATATAAGTCTTCACTCAGAAGCCCAAATCATTTAGATGGCACTCCTCCTACATTAAAGACAGTTCATGAAAGAAGTATCCTAAGTGCAGCTAGCTTCCATTGGTGAAGACTGATGTACCAACATCATTTGTGTGTGCAATCCATAAGGAAAAAGTCCTTTCTTAATCCATGGTCTGAGTCCTAATAAATGGTGGAATGGGAGATAACAGAAAACAGCAAGCGTTCCTAAGGCAATTTAAATGTACATTTCTTTCACTCTCACAAACATTACATTACGTTCCCTCTTCACCAATATGCACAAAAAATGTTAACTAATAAAATCTGGTCTTTTTTTGGTTTAGCATACTTGAAAGAAAGGCAAGCAAGCCAGGGAAATTTTGAGCTAGTCTTACTAAGCTAAGGTGAAAATGTTGATGGGACAGTTATGCTGTTATGTAGGTCAGCTCACATAAATGGACTAGGTCTGCCATCCACTGCTCTGCTCTGGAGGGCACAAAGCTTCCAGTATAAAGGCCTGTTTTGATTTTAGCAGTGCTTTGGAAGAAAATCATCAGAAATCCATAGGAGCCAAGCAGGGCTCTGACAAGTAGGCAGCACATAGTGTTTTTGTTGTCATGGCAGGTCCATCAGCTCTGCCTTACAGTCGTCTTCTCTCTCTCTCTTCCTTTCTTTCCCAAACAATGTCCTTAAAATTTAATTAACCTAGGTCTACAAAACTATTGACTGTACTGTTGAATCTTCATTTTATTTTTTTACACCACTCCTAGATTTTCATTATATTATCATCTCCCATCAGAGAGATCGTCTTTATTAGAGTAAACTGAAAATCACTGGTTATGACAAAAAAAGAATTCCCATTAACAAGTCATCATCTAATCATATTAGGATCTTTGTATCCTATTATCAGCTTTCTTATGAAATACCATTTCTTAATGACAGGGATTTGACTAATACTGTGTGAACTTGGCTAACATAATCTGAAAGTTACTACCAAGTGTGTATTTATAGAATAAGGTGTCACCTTTTTCATGCTTGCACATAATTCTATCTCATGATTTGATAAGTTGTGAATGTTGAAAGCTAATTTTCATCAAATCAACTAAGGGAGGAATAGAGTTATCAACATTTTGCACTGGATTAAAACCTATCCACATTGAATTCAGTGGGGCCTCAAAGGGAGTTGAATTACTGTTCTCTACATCTACAAGTATTTCTTTCTGGGGGAAGAGAAGCAAATCACTCACGATCTTCATACTTTGAGGGCAGCAGTACAGCTCATATATGAAATATATGTAAGACATATATAAGACAATATATAAGACAGTAACGTTGTACTGGCCTGAAGGCCAGGCAGGGGTGAGATCTGGAGCCCCTTCAGTCCCAGATTCAAACCCTTTCCAGTGAACCCAATGCCACCTCCCTTGTTCTTTCCCCATGTTCCCACTGCTAACAATCCAGATTGATCCTACCTTAATCACAGCTGTCCAAGTTAGCTGTCCATGCTCCCAGGTCTATGGAAATAAGACACAGATATAAGACTTCATTATTATAAATCTACACATGAAAACATGTGAAAATGGGGAAGAAATTTATCTCCCACTTTTTTTGTTCCTTATGATTAGCCCCTTCTAGCTCTAATTCAAGGATAAAGCACATGGTGCAATACGTGTATATTTAATATTTTACTTTGAGCAATCAGAAGATACATGCCTTACATAATAGCTTGGGGGGGGAAAAAAAATCCAAGACAGAAAATCATATTTATTTCATTATCTGAAAAAGATAAAAATAGATTTTTTTCACTCTCTTATTGATGATATTTATACTGCCACTACCTCCTACCTCATAAAAGCATGCATATATTTTTAAAAAATAAAATCTGTGTGACATATTTTCTTTGGATATATTATTAAAAAAGAGTGGTATGCTGAGAGAAATATAGTTTTGCTTTACTTTTTCATAGATAAATGACTCTACGATTCTGAATGAAGAAAACTATTATTATAGTTTTGGTGGTGGTGGTGTTTTTTTTTTTTTTCTGTTTGAATTACAAATGCAGATATTCCTATCAGAAATACCATACCTAGACTATCATCACCTCAGAAAAATTTAATATCAACAGATTGTTCATAAGACAGCCTCACACTGGCAAGATGCCAAGCACTGAGGTCAAGGAATGTCCTTTTGCTGTGTGTTTGTACAGCACCTGGGCTCAGATCAATGCTTGATATTCTTAAATCTGCTATCACACAAATAGCAATACATTTTTATCAGGTACAATACCGCACAGTGAAATAAGTAACATCATAAATGACAGCAAGCGAAGTAAAATTGTCAAAATAAATGTTACCTATTGTGCTTCAATTTCCTTGATATCTTTGTTATGGAAATTCCTGTAAGGGGATAATGCAAACAAAGTAATGTCAATGGAAGTTTTTACTTTGATTTCCATGAGCTTTGCATCATGCTTTTACTTCCTAATTTGCAACATCCGATAATCCACAATACAGCCCACAGAGTTATTAGTTTGAATTAGTGAAGTTGTACTCCCTGATTGGTTTTAAGCCAATTTATATAGGCTTGCCTGTTTAAGCTGTTAATACTGTTGAAGATTACTATGGTATTACTGCAGTCTGCAATATTTCAAAGCTTACGGCAGTGTTTCTCACCAAATCCTTGAAATGGATTTGACTTTTTCAACACCACTTCTAGTTGTCTAAGAGCTTACTTGTGAAACAGCCCGCTGAATGTCTGGGCTAACTGCACTAAGCGTCAGAAAATAACATTCAGTCTGCTGAAAGAGCTAAAGCAGGAATTCAACTATTCAGCATAAAACCAGTGAACACTTCTTTATTGTATCCAACTTCAGGTAGCTGGATAAACATTTTGGTTAATTAAGCTGTGAAAATCCTTGCTTTAGAGGTTCTGCTAATTTCACTGAATTAATAACTTAAATTCAACCAGTATTTTCTTTTCAATTCATTCATTTTAGTAAAGGATCATTCATTTGAAACGGGTACTGTTTTTGCATACATGAAATATATCCCTTAATAAATAAGTCAGTGTTTTTCTCTAAATGTGCAGGGAAAATGGATTAGTATTGTAAATTAACCCACAGACTTTATGCTTTCATGAGCCTTAAAACAAAATCAGTACATGGCTAAGTAAACCATCTCTGAAAATATGTAACTTCAATTGCTCAGCCAGTGCAGAAAAAATTACTAATAATCCTCAACCTTCTTTTGAAAAGTTTAGCTAATGACAGTAGTCTGCAAAAAGAAAGGGAAGCAGAGCACCATCTGCTGTACAGCCATGCAAATGTTTCAGAACTCACAGCAGGAACAAAAACTGCAAACCAAACCCTGCTTTAAGCTTTCCAAACAGTTAGGACATACAAAAGGCTGTTGTCATACAGCATTGTGTGACTGCAAGCTTGAGACAGACGCAGACTATAATTAGAAAGAGACACGAAGAGACAGGATTCAGTTAGCAATCAAAAGCTACAGAAAGGAAATAAAGTGAAGAACATTGTTTCTTTGGAGAGGTAGACATGGCTGTGGTTTTTAGCACTACAGACTCTGACTGCCTCAACCTTACAGGCAAAATCAAACCCCAGAGGTGATGTTGCCCTTATTTCATTTCTGCTCAGAGAGCCTGCAGATCTTTCTCCACAGCAGAAAGATTTAGTGGCAGAAAGGCCACTGTCAGCATCTTTGTGTAACTCCTCATCACTTATAAGGGACTGGTAGTCATTCAAAGATGAGCATTTTGGGAGGTTTTATTTGGAAATTTTAAGTTTTCACTGGGGTCTCAAAAACAAATCAGACTTGGGCATACCCATCACACTCTGCAGAGGCTGAGAGAGTCAAGACAAGGGGTGTAGGTGACTTCACAGAGGCCCAGCAAGCCTGGGGGTAACCTGCCATTTGACACGGCCTCAGGAGGCACGGATGAGTACAAGGGTGATGGAGAGTTTCTGTCCAAAGTGGAAAAAAAAAAATCAACAACAGCTCCGAGACCAATAGATAGTGGATGTGAGTCATGAGCCTAGCAGGTGGTGCAGCCTGCTATGAAAATTTTCATTTGCAAGAAAAAGTTGTAATGGGATGAGGAACCTCTTGGAGATTAGCACAATTGTGTCCACAGTGTTACTGAGAAGGCTTTGGCATCTTTATTTTGTGAGAAGACTGCTACAAAAATGAGGCTTCTATGAATGAAAGATTGCTTAGGGAACAGTATTGGAACTACTGGCACTGTTGCAAAGATCTGCATACAAATACCAACCTGGCAGAGTGGTACAAATAAAGAGGGAGTAACTATTCATTATGGTATCACAGGATGAGCAAGAATGAAGGCAAGAGAACAATCTGGCATGCCTCTCAGACAGATGGATGGTAAGGAATTAAGTAAGAAATGCAAGCAGAAGCTGGAACCAAGACAACCACATAGCCCAGTGGCCCCACACATTCTTCTTTCTACCCTGGACACTCTCTCCAGGGGTAAAGCACTCCACTGTTCTATGACAGGCAGCCCAGAATGAGGTAAAAAGAATGAACTTTGAGAAAGAACGCACACACACAAATAAATAAATAAATAAATAAATCCTCAGTAATTGATCAGGATGGTTCTTTAGGAATTAAATTGCAGCAGGTCAGGATATTACACACAAGTACAAATTATCCTAATGTAAAGTAAAGACACAAAGCATAATCATAAGGATCAGTCTGGTCAAATCATGTCTTCTTCAGGGATCTCAAGCATGAGTAAGTGTACATACAGTGGAAACCAGGTCAAGTTATTATCAATAAAAGGATGTAAAAGAAAACAACAGAAATGGAACAACTAAATCAGAAAAAGATAAAGTCACAGACAAGAAGGGTTATAAGCAACATGAAAGTTTTCTATGGAAATACTTCAGCCAGAAGTGAAGAAATCCTACTTACAGGTGGTGCTGAAAAAGATTAAATATCTAACACTTTTTTGTTCCAGTCTTTGTTTAAATGGTCACCCAGGCAACACAACTAATGTTAGTGCCACAGAGCTTGCAGGTCAGCTTCAAGTACATCATGAAGAGCTGAGCACACCTGGGTATGCAAGATGTGCTCATACACCTGGACCTGACATGACACAGCCTGGGGTTCACAGGGATCTTTCTGGATCCCTGTGGCAGTGGCACTGGTGACATACACCTGCACCTGGCATGGGCAGCTCCTGCTCTGCACACGGCGGTATCCCACCCAGTGTGTGCACCACAGGTGCTACCTGTGCTCATCTGCAGTATTGAAACCCCTTGATTAGAGGAAATATCTGAAAGAAACAGGGAGGAACATACATGGGAAAAAACTTCCTGTTCTAAATCATTCTCTCAGTGAACTATCTTGGGAACTGGGTAACTAACCTAGTACCTAAGATACTTAAGCAACCAAAACTGGATTTCCTGATGTTTGGAAGAAGAAAAAAAAAATAAAAAAGAATAAAATAAAGTTTCACCTTTGTATTTTAACAAGACTCCTCTAAGAGGTATTCTTTGAAGTGTGCTTTTCCCTCCAGTCAGATGACTCTTGCTTGCTGGCAGCAGCTCAGGACCTTCAGGCTAAAAGAGCAACACTGTGCTAGTGGCACTCAGAGCTTGTGGCTGGTCCAGGCAGTCACGCTTTCAAAATATGAGGCAGAAGAGTGTTACATGTTTAGACAGCTTAAGAAGAATTAAGACCGGTAGCTACAAGTCCTTTATCAGCAGATGAACCCTGAGATAAATCATAAATGAACAGACTCTTCAGACATGCATCTAAAGCATTAGCTCTGAGCAACCAGTAACCCATCAGTCTGAGTGAGGAAAGCAGCGGAACCACAACTACAGACCTGACCGTGAAAAGTCATTTTTCCACCCAACCTGCATACAAAACCTATCAATATGCAGCACATCTGGACTGACGTCCATCACTGCTGACCTTGTCTGGCTCTGCACTTGGCCTGATTTCATCCTCAAAAGTCAGACTACGTGGGGACAGTTTGCTTAACTATTAAGAAAATGAAATTGCCTGTGAAAAGCTGCAGAAACCCATTGCATACATTCTGCCTTGTACTTAATTTTGCAGCAGGGGGGATTTCCAGCCCCCCACCTCCCAGAGCTGTGCATACCATGCAGCCTTGCAGCCACCACCAGGCAGCCAGATGTGCTGCCCACCTCCACCCCACCATCACTAGTGACCCAGAACCAGTGAGCATGGGAGGTTTGACATACAAGCTAAGATATGAACCTATATATGAGTTCCATAACAACACTGCTCTGCTTCTTTCACATCTTTGTGGAGAAGGCAGGCAATACTCTGCTCACTTTAGTCCCGCAGCTCATTTAGCTTGGTTTCAGCAATCCTCTGGGAAAGGCTGGTCCAACCTCTCCCTTCTCTTAAGAGCAGTAGAAATGTTTTGATTGTTCTCACTGAGCACTAAATCAAGTCCTTGATGGGTAAGGATAGTTTATTGCATTGACCAGCCAGAAGAAATACAAGGCATTTCTGACTCCTACTCTCAGAGGAAAAAGCTGTACTTTGTCACTGTCCATCCTTCTACAAGCCTTTGACAAGAAATCAGAGTTCTTTGCATAACTTACTTCATATCAATCATTACCGAGACAGATAGCTCTAAGAGAAACCCAAAGAGATCCACAACTCACTTTTCAATCCACTTTACAAAAGTGCCTAGATAAACAAAAACCAAAACAAAACAAAATCAAACAAACAAACAAACAAAAAATCCTAAGGCAGTCCCAGTCTGGTTCGGAGGGAAGCCTTCAGAGGTTGCTGCTAACACCAACCTACCTTGGATGGAGCTGCCTCTGAGTTTTTACCATTTCTTTTGGACTGTGTAGGTACTGCCATCTCAAGATACTATTTACGTGGCAGTTGTTCTCACTCTGAATTAAGTTACAGCAGCTTTTGCTGTGAAGTACTGGCAGCCTGAAGTAGCAGCTGTGCACAAGAAGAGGCTGGAACAACTGAGGAGCACCAAGCATGGGTGTACTGGTGGGGATGGGCTGGCAGAGAGCACTGCGTACAGGTGGGACACTTCTGAAAGTCCCAGGAGGAGCAGCCTGCCCTGGAAGTGGCTCTGTCAGAAACAGCCCAAGATGATCATCAGAGGCAAGGAAACAGGAAGATAAATCCAGAGAGGAGATTGAATGGAAGAGCAGCCTAAGATACATAGTCCAGAGGAGACTAACAGCTGGGTTTTACTTTAACCGCTAAACCCTAAGTGGTTGTAGCAAGGACATAACAAGGAAACTAGGAAAATATTAATAATTTAAAATAATAATAATAAAAAAAAAGCATGAATACCTCACCCTAAAACTGAGAGCCAAACCATAAGAAGGAAGCAGAAAACTGCAGTACCCTTCCAACTCTCCATCTTCATGGGGTGCCTTCACGGGGTTCATTAAGTCACAGGATAAATACAGAAATGTGATTTCTCTTCCTAGTATTCAAGATATGTGGCCTAATTTTGTGCTAATGCAAAGCTAAAGATGTATTATTGTTTTATGTACTGACATTTGGAGCTGTTTTCCTTGCTGTTGGGTTTTGCCCAGGAATGGTTTTCCACCTTTTAAATTATACAATAACATCCTTTCCAGACTAAGACATAGATAAAGTCAGTATCTAATTCAAAAGATACAGGCACAAAATATTAACACCTGAGGTGTTTTTCATTCACTACTTTACCTCAAAATAAATTTAATTTAGAGGGCTAGAGACTTGCTATTTCTTATAGATGCTGAATTGTCATTGTTTTCATTTTTCTTAGTTTGTATCACTTTATTGCAGTGGCTGAGCAGCTTAAATTGTACACCATTTTACCAAATAATTTTGGGGAAAAAAAAATAATAATACAACAGTGTGAAAAGCTTCTTTAATAAAGTGAAGACTTTGAGCATCAAAAACCTGCTCATGTTCCTTCTGTTTCACTCCAAGCCACAGGAATGTGTTAATTTCATGAAATAAAAGAAAGTAATGTTATGTAAAATTAATATGAGTTTTCTTAGAAAACTCAGTTTCAGGCCAAATAACATCTTTTAAAAAGTATAGATGAAATTGAGTTCAAAGAACACAGCTCATAGTAATACTCTTAATATAACAAATTTAGGAAGCAAAACAAAAAGCCTGAGACAAAAACACATCTGATGCTATTAAAGTTGCACTGTTGTGCTTTCCTTCCCCTGAGATTCTGCTGAATCTAGGACTCCTAGATTACTGTAAGCAGTAATGGTCTCTTAAAATTAAGACTGAATGTGAAAGAAATGCAAAGCAGTTTGTGAACTCTCCCTGTCCTCAGAACCAATTACATTATTAAAGACCACCCAAACATTCTGTCTTTTAATTGGTGTTTGAGACTTCATTGCGTCCTGAAAAATAAAATGCTGTTTCCTTTTCAATTAGTGCCCAAGAGATATTTAAGAACAAAACTGTATGAAAATGGGGATAGTTACTTGAGGTTTTATTGAGAAGAGTGCCACTTAATTCCCTTTGTGCATTTCCCAAAAGGGCATAACGTCTAATCTCTGCCTATCCAATGTTCTGTAAAATTCACAAATGTACCCCATCGATTTCCAGTCCACAGTGTGTTGGGTGAAGAAAAACAATAACTTTATATAGAAAATATTGATTTAAGGCCATCGATTCAAAGCCCCAGGGTATCAAGAGATTAGTTACTTTAAGGAAAGTACTAAAGGTGACTTTTGGCTACTTTGTTATCGACAAATGCAAAGCAAATAAACTGTTATTCAAAGCAGCAAAGCACCAAACCAGGAGCTGTTACGACGAGAACCAGTTTGACACAAAACAGACCCATAGAAAGAGGACCGAACTGGCATTCCTGGCAACTGCTGTAGTTGTGAAATATATTTGCTGCATTCTCCAGAGAAAACAAATAAACAAACAAACAAACAAACAAACGGTGTTTTGCTGTAGTCGCCAGATGAGAAAGGAAAGGCATAGAATAAAACCGTCGTGACCTGGGATCCCAGAAGGACGCCTTCAAGTGTATGATTGTCCAGATAAATAGGACCAGGGGACTGCAATCCAGCAGGGACAGCTGACTCCTTCCAAAGTCAGGGGACCCTCAGTGCCCATGTCCATGATGTGCTGGGGCAGGTTTCCACTCCAAGCCACTAAACCCAGGGCTGATGGGGCAGCGGGAGGCAGCAGCTCTGCTGGTGGTGGGAGCAGGTGTGTGGCTCTGTGCTGGCAGGAGCCAGTCCTGTGCAAAATGAAGCACCTGGCTGTACCAAAGGAAAAACAGGATTTAATCTACCCACAAACTACTTCCACAACCTTATAAAATTTAGGAATGGGAATAGTGAAGAAGGGCTACTGTAACTAGACTTTGTGTTAGTCTTTAAGATAGGGATCTGCTTGCTGGGTTTTAATGAGCCTTGCTTGTTAGACACATTCTGATGTCAGAAAGGAGTTCTTGATTTCAGCTGCCAGTCAAAGGAATCTGCAATGAGAAGAAAAATGATGAAAAGAGAAGACGCCTCTGGTAGAGTGGCAATCTCCTGTCAAAAAGCACCTTTCATTTAAGTATGGCAACCCCACAAACATTTCAGTCATTTCTGACAGAGTCCTTCAAATGATGGAAATGGAAGACAGCTTATTCTTCAGTGAGTATTCTTCACAATGCATTTGTTTTTTATATTCACATGCATATTGTGGTAAGAGTACACCCATGCTTAAACACAGAGACCTTTCAACATCTTATCCTCCCTGCACAAGGTGTAACCCTCTTCCACATGGTATAAACCAGTGGGAGAACCTATCAGTATTGCTCCAAAAGAGCAAGGCCAGAGAGGGGATCAGGTAGATTGGGAAGGTAGAAATGTAAAATGCACTGTGATGTTTATGCAATTACTTCTAAGACATCTTCTTCCCACACTCTGGTCATCAGAACCCTCTTCCAGAAAACTGGGAAAACCACAACTGCACCACCTGGTAACTGAATCCTATCTAAAACTTTCCTCTTAAAGGCTGTGGCCAAAAAGCACTCTGTCTAGCAGCTTTACTTTTCTGAACCCATGCCATACAATATGTTTAAACTACAAGTAGTTTTCACTTTTATTGTGCCATTTTAAGTCTTCATGCCATTCGTGGATCATGAGGATGGTCTTAGACACAAACTGCTAAACTGAATGACTTTTCTGTAGTAGGAGCAACTCATTTTATGAGAGGGAGGAGTCTTAACCCAAAATCTTTCCATATTTAGTGACTTTTTCTGAAACCATTTCCTAGAAAAATCTGGCATAAAAGATTAGTCACAGGGGTCCCTTTAAGCTTTTTAACTTTAACCCCAAATTCAGATTTCATGGTATTGGATTTTTAGCTTCACCTTGTGAATAGGTGAAGATGCCTTGAAGCAAATGTTTTACAGAATCATGGAAGAAAACCAAAAACATTTTTACAAGCAGACATAAAGATAAAAATGACTGCCAAAATAATTTTTACTGAGTTAATGGAAAAGTTCTTTTTTTTTTTTTTTTTTGTTTTTCCATGTATCCTATTTTTTTATTAATATTTATTTATTTATTTTAATTTTTCCATATATCCTAAATTGATACTCTGAACATTTTCCTGGGGACAACAGGTCCCTGCCCACATGTTAACCCCCAAATTAGACCACTTTTTGTTTATGTGCACCACATATTGTCTTTCTGGCTATTGACACAGCCATTTCTCTCTATGCATGAACAAAACTGCTCTGATTACCTGGACCATCCACGACAACTTTCCATAATATGAAGATGCTTAAGTTTCAGGGACAACACCTTAGAGACTGCTATCAAAAGGCAGAAATTGTGGTGACCTTCTACAAGAACGAAGGAGGCAGAGGAAAGAGAATTCTTTGGGAACACAGAGTAATTAGGATGCTTTATTACTCACCTGCAGAAATACCCTCAGGCTGAGAAGGACTGGGAAAGGCCAGTCCAGAAAGGTGTCTGAGAGACTTCAAGAATGAGACAGCTCAGGCAAAAAGATTTTGGCCTCCCAGGCTGCAGAAGAATCAATATGAGGCTATCCCCATGTAAAGAATCATCTTCAGATGTTGTTACCTATTCATGACCTGGTGGTCTAAAACATAAGGCTACCCAGTAGGTGATGACTGACCTGAGGCTTGGCTCCACACAGAGTGTCCAGAGATTTGCTGCCTCAGGGAAAATGCCACAGAGTTTCTGTGTTGAGTTGACTTTGCCATAAGCATAAGGAAGAGCCTTCCACCCTGCTTGTATTTTGAGGATATTTACATGCAAATATTGATGTTTGATCAACTGTGTTGGATGTCTAGGCGAATGAAGGGGGGTACCTGGAGACGTCTGTCATGGTGGGAAGCGGAACCTGGCCAGCTCCCCTGTTACCATTCTCTGGGTTGAAGAACCCCTGGAAGGAACCTCTGACTACAGCCACACTTACACTGACCACATGTTACTTACACTTACACTTATCACATGTTACTTCGAAGTATAAGGAAACAGAATAAAAATAAATCTGGATGTTATGGTTAGCACAAGGAGCAAGCTGCATATAAAAAGTCCTATAATGTTACTACAGGAAGCCTAAGTCCTTTTAAGAGCCTTGAAATGACCTTTGGGGAGATTGACTCTGGCCAATACACATCCAGATTTGCAAAACTAAACTCGGAAGATGGAAATGGAACAAGATCTTTATCACATCGGAGAATTTCAAAAGCTACCTGAATGGAAAAAATTGATTTTCCTGACTGGTCATCCAATGCAGAAAGAGATAGTGATGGTGCTGCCATGTCCCTGGTGATCATGCTCCATATTGAACCTGCAAAGGTTTTCTGTGAGGTAGGTGTAATTCACTGTGGTCTTTTGACCTGAACTTGACAAGCCTTTTGATGCTCTTGTCAGTAGATCCATCTCTAATTTTAAGCAACTCTGTTGACCAGAAGCACATTGTTTTTAAGTCAAGTAGGTACTATCTTTACTAATTTTTATAACATCAGGATTTTTTCAGGATAAGGATGACTTGAAGTCATTAACCACATCGTTGTCTTTTTTTTTTTTTTTTTCCTTTAAAGTCCTTTCAACTACTTAATAAATCCCTTCTATGGCCTTAAGATCTACTCTTTCAACAAGATAAAAAGGAGATACATTTGTTTCCACAGCTTTTTTGATACAAGCTTCTATTAAGGCCTGGATAACAAGATAGTAAGTGAGAAGCAGTGAATACTGTTAGTTTCCACAATGCTGAAGATGAATGCAGACCTCAAATATGACAATTTGACATTTATTTTTCAAGCTGATGTCTGCCAGTATTTATGAACACACTCAGAGTACAAGGGGAAAAAAAAAAAAAAAAAATATATATATATATATATATAGCTTTTGGAAACAGTGTAGTACAAACTTACTAACCAATTTTGATGGGCTAGACAGATTCCTTCCCAGAAATTAAAGATAGAAGGGCCTAATACAAGCCTCTGAAGTTCAAACTTCTAATTTTAATCAAGTAATAGCTACATAATGGCCTTATTTTCTGATCAAGAATATATTAGGAAACTGAAACTGTGAGCCAGAATTAGAAACACTGAGGAATAGATGCAGAGGTAATCATAGTTCACATATCAACAACAAATTTCAAACTTCCTACATGCAGTGTGTGGATACTATAACAGTCAGTTGGCTGAAGTTAATTTGGTTTGATTGGTCCTGGTTCACTGCTGAGTTTGCTAACAAGAATATTCACAAGAACATAGAGTGGATTTTTAAAATATACTTCTTGGGGAAAAATAATTTGAAATTGCATTTGTATTTGCACCTGATTACAGCATGCAATCCTGCTCAGTTAGGAAACAGAAACATATCACACTATCTAGTGATTCTGTTAACCACAGACCAACACTTACTAATTAAATTATTCCAACATTATCAAAGAAACATGTTTCAAAAAGCTATTATTCTTTCCTGAACACATTCAAAAATAGTTGGAGTGGCAAAGAATTAATCTTAAATGCATGCAGTTTTTTCTGGGATTCACCTTAGCTCACATGAGGAGTTCACATTTTGACAACTGTTTTTGAGCAAGCTTCCTAAACTCTTTCTATCAGTGGGGAAAAACAAGCACTTTAAGACTGCAATTTATTTGATTTACTTTAGATGTCTACCTTAGGATGAGATTAATTATGTTGCACAAGTCTGGAAATCTCTGTTTTCCTCTTTCATTTAAATGGTGGTCTACCACTGTTAGTCCAGAGAAACTTGATGATATGAATCCAGCTTAATGTCTTCAATAAAGGAACTATAACACTTACACATACACATTCTCCTTCATAATGTGGCACCAAAGAATATTTGAACAGCAGTATCTGGCATATTGTAGAAATAAAAGCCAAAAAATCCTCTTCCGCCACAAAATGATGAGTATCAGCTTAATATTATTGAAGTGAGAAAAAAGAATTAAGTGGTAGCTTAATTTTACATGGAAAGAACAGAAATAACTCTGCATAACTGCAGAACACAATATCCAATATAACTTATACATAGACCATAAGGAATAATTGAATACTTCTATATTAATACAAGGCTGCAACTTAGAGGATTGCCATTGGAAAAATAATCTTCTACTGGCCAGTAAGGGCAATGCAGGCAAAAGTTAGAACACTCCAACGGAAATAATTCTGACTTTACCATTATAAGGATAGGTTCTTCACTGCAGGAGAATCATTTGCAAAGAAATAGGATGTCTCTTCTTCCCGAGTTAATCATCTGTATATTTCCTACCAGTTTGCTGAGATATAATTACACAGTTAACTTTAAGCAGGAAAAAAAAAAAAAACTGCAAGACAAACTCTGTTCTGAAACAGGTACTAGACTGGTCAGCAAAAATTTTCCTTGTTGCAGTCTGAAGGCAATGGGCATCATGCTGTGGTGGTTTTACTCGGCTGGGGAGCTGAGCTCCACCACAACCATTCTCTCACTCCCCCTCCTCAAAGGAAAACAAGGAGAAAATATGATGCAAAGGGCTCAAGGGTTTTGATAAGGATAGGGAGCTCACTCAACAATTCCAGACAGAGAAGACTCAGCATAGGGAGACTTATGTAATTTATTGCCTATTACTAACAGACTAGAGCAATGAGAAACTAAACCGATTGGAACCATCTTCCCCCCGCCACTTCTTCACGGTCCCTCTCTGCCCCTGCTCCCCATGGGGTCCCTCCCACAGGATGCCGTCCTTCCCAAACTGAGCCTGCGGGGGCTGCCCATAGGCAGCAGCTCTTCAAGAGCTGCTTCCACGCGGCTCTGTACCATGGGGTCCATCCCCCAGGAGCAATTTGCTCCAGCATGGGTCCCCCATGGGTGGCAGCTCTGGCCTGGGGCCTGCTCCTGCGTGCGCTCTCCATGGGCCACAGCCTCCTCCAGGCCACAGCCACCTGCTCTACTGGGGGCTCCTCCACCCATAGGGGGGGCTGCAGCATGGAGATCTGCTCCGTGTGGGTCCCATGGGCTGCAGGGGGACAGCCTGCTCCACCAGGGGCCTCTCCACAGGCCGCAGGGGAACTGCTGCTGCGTGCCTGCAGCACCTCCTGCCCTCCTGCTGCACTGACCTGGGGGGCTGCAGGGCTGCTTCTCACTCCTCTCTCTCCTAGCTGCTGTTGTGCAGCAATTTTTCCCCCTTTCTTAAACTGTTCCCCCAGATGCACAAACAACATCACTTACTGGCTTGTCTCTGGCCAGCAGCGGGTCCCTTTGGAGCCAGTTGAAAATGGCCTTTATCTAACATGGGCAGCTTCTAGCTTCTTCTCACAGAGGCCACCCCTGCAGCCCCAAACCTTGCCACGTGAACCCACTACACATGCACACTCTCTGAAAGGTCTGGTTTTCAGCAATATCAACAATTTTTAACAAGAAGCAATGCACATTGACTGAAACACAGGAAGTTCCCTCTGAGTATCAGAAAACACTTCACTGTGCAGGTGATGGAGCGAAGGAACACTGAGGTAGTGGAATTTTCCTCCTTGGTGATCTTCAAGAGCTGCCTGGATGTGGTTCTGGGTGTCCCTGTTTGAGCAGGGGGCTGGACCAGATGGCCTCCAGAGGTCCTTTCCAACTTCAACCCTTCCAGGATTCTGTGGTGTTTTAGAAATTCTAGGAGCTACTTTGATACTCTTCCTACCTTGCATTTGCTATCTGCTGCTAAGGCTCTGGAACACTTTTCTTCCTATTCAGCTGACCACGTGTTTTACATCTTTTAAAAGTGCGTGCTGTGTTTGCTAGCGTCAGGCATTCAAGTTCCAGAAGTTACTTTTTCTCTGCTACACGTATGTTCCATCAGGATATGAAAACAAAAACTGGGGTGTACATGCAACTTTCTTTGCACAAAATTAAGAGGATGGGGGAAGGGGCCATTTGTTTTGTTTTATTTTTTTTATTTAATACCATATCACAGCCTTTCTGAACCTCATAGCATGATCCCAAAGGGAATAAATTACTGGACATCTTTTCAATTTTTTTACCTCTTTTCAACAACAAGATGGCACTCCAACACATCTGCAAGATGTCATCCCTATGATATTATGGCATCTGTGCTTACCAACATGAACTCACTTGAAATGGCCATTTGTCAGGAAACAGTTCTCTCCTCAATCACATCTCCCTCCCTCGTGTGCACTGACTATAGCAGACTTGAAAACTGCTGACTGTCTTGCAGGAAATCTGCTATAGCAAGTTGGTTAGTCTGCTGCTTATTCTCTGTGTGAACACACAAGTTCAAAGACTGAAAGCTAAGGGTTAATGAAAGTTTCACCAGACCTGGAGGTGAAAAAGCACAGAGTAACTGCAGATAATCCAGCTTTGCCCAGTAACTCGGTCTAGCAGACAAGCTTCTTAAAGAGGGGCACAAAGAAGAAACTCCACTTCCAAGTGGAGTTTCAGCAAGATAAAAGTAACAAAAGGAAAAAGTACAAATGACTAAATGATGTAGAAGTTACCGTAATGTTCATATTGCAAAACTTGTAAGTAGTGCACCAGCAAGCAATAAATAAGTAAATAAAAGGATATAATCAACAGTATCAAGGACTAAGAATACAATGCTGATTTTTTTTTTTTGGAATACATAAAGAACAAAAGAAATAAAATTGGTTTCATTGCTAATGATAATGTTGCTGATAATGAAAAAGCGTTCAGTTAAGTATTCGGTATTCAGAGATAAAGTGTATTTGCGTCACATGAGGCTGTTGAAATTGCTTTCTAGTCCCTTAACAAACCACAAGAAAGTTAAACAAACATTGAAATATATAAATATTTCAAAATCAGTAGATTCAGACAATTTACAGTAAGGAACCATAAAAGAATACCCTGAAGAATGCTGTTGTTGATAGTTCCAATAAATCTTAGCATTTCCAGAAAATTCTGAAAGATAAATTAAATAACTTTAATATTATTCAAAATGAGAGATAAAATGACTGTGTTACTTGTAGTCAGACTACCATGAGATTATTCTGACATAAAAGTTATTATAAAAGTTGCAAACTAATTAACTATAATTTAACTGGAAACTAGAAATACTACAAGCAGAAGTAATTAATGTGGTTCCCGGGGAAATAAATCAGATTTTTATTCCTCAGTATATTTCTTTATTCCCTGGAGTTGAAATTTTGCCAGGCAGAGAAAAAACAGAAACAACAAAATCTTGCAAGATTAACTGACCACTCTGAAGCAATAAGCTTTGAAGGAAAGCATTATCAAAGAGTTGTTTCCAGTGATGTTATAAGGGACATAACACCATTAAAAGCTTTTATTGGTGATTTGGATTTAAATATAAAATCTCTGCTGACAATCTTGCAGATGACAACACCTTGCAAGATGACAAACTGGGATAACAACATCAGTCATACAGATGAGTCTACACTGCTGTTGTGAGATGGCACCACAGCTTATTTTAACAAAGACAAATGACACCACATCTAGAAATGTAGATCTTATCCCAGGAATAAAAAGCAAGCTAACATGAGCACTTAATGTATAAATTCGGGAACGTTTTACCTCTGTATTAAAATTACCAAGTCCTCTATACTGAAATCCTGTATACCATCCCTTTGCCCCTGTTTTAAGGAGGACTCTGGAAAACTGGGGAAGGTAGAAATAAGAGACACAAAAATTGAATGACACGTTTTAGTGAGACGGAGTTCATGATCTCAATTTGTTTGGCTTATCCAAAAGGAAACTAGGAAGTGATTTGATTACGATGTCTAAGAACCTCCATAAGGAGAAGCTGCAGGGTATTAAGGAGCTCTTTAACACAGGGGAGAGAGACATAAAAAGAATCAATGGCTGGAAGCTAATGCCAGAGAAATTCAAATGAGAAGTGAGATGCATTCATAACTGTGAGAAAGATGAAACATTGCAACAAACTGGTGAAGGAAAGTATTTTGCCTCTTGATGCTTTCAAACCAATACTGGACATTTTTCTGAAAGGTATGATTTAGCTGAACACAAGTTATGCTTTAGTCAAACAAATTATTGGGTTCAGTATAGAGGCAACAGGGTGAAATTTAATGGTTTGTGATATATGAGAGATCAGACTAGATGAACTAATATACACCCCAAGGCTAAGCTCTATTAATCGATTTATCAGTGCTTTATGCTGCCATCCATTGCTACAGTTTCTGAGCACTTTCATATTAAATCAATAACGATAGTGAAATCCCTGGCGGACTTCAAGGAGCTTCTGGAACTTTTGCTTTTAGGAGTAAAACTAATTAGGGAAGGATTTTTGAGATTTTTCTAGATGAGGTCAGAAGGCTTGCATTCATCCGTCTTGTTAAAGGCTGTACATCACTACATGTTCTTTGTGCTTATGTAGTATTTTATGGCAGTGTCCTAGTGATTTCAACCAGGCACAGTTCTGCCAAATGCTTCTATTTAAGAGATGCAGTTATGTTCGTGTCCTTTAATGCTCACAAATGTGCTAGTGAATACCATGAAAGAACTATTTCAAAACTCCTCTTTTCAATGTTGTTTTGGATAATGGAGTCTTGATTTGCTGGTACAAAGAAAAATAAATGTTTGGATCCTCAAAGAGTCATAATTTGCACAAAAAGGAAATGCGGTAGTAGGTCCAATGCACCATATAATCTATTCCTTAAAAATTACGTATTTTCAGAGACTAAGTGGATAATGTGTCTAGTCTACAAAAACATTAATTCCAAAGCAATTGGATTTTTATAACATGTAATAGTTATTATACACTTATGCTTTAGGATGTGATGTCCTCAAACTACATCTATTTTGCAAGAAGGTAAAACTCAACCTTAGACTCTGAAAATGATAAAAATACAAAAGCATTTTTAATGGAAGTTCTTCCCAATGTACTCTCAGACAAATGTACATTAACAAAGCAACCTCTAATTAATTTAGACTCTGCTCAAGGTCTAAGACAGCAAAAATAGAGCAAGTTCTCTTTCTACGTATATATTTAAATAGCTGCAAACTGTTAAAGCTTTATCTTTCCAAGTTAAATCAGTTTTTATTAATTACACCCCATTTTTCTGGCCAAGGGTAGGTCAAGGTAGGCCAACAGGATTATTACAAAAATTAGTTATTGATCTAGTTTTTGAGCAATATCCCACCATCACATATTTTTTCTCAGTTATACTCATTGTTTATTTGGACCATTGAAGAAGGTGCTTCTCAAAAGCCTACACGTTTCAGTGGGATATTTGCAGCTCTTACATTTTCAGCTAGAACAGTTTTACACACTATGTACTCTCAATTGTATTCTGTAATCCTAAAATTTTGTTTGGGCTTTTTGAAGTCATAAGCCAATTTTCTGTCTTTGTACATGCACGAAAAGTGAAAGAAGAGTCTACTGAAGGCTTTTCCCTCAGAGGCTGCCCAGCACCTACAGGAGCAGAACAGAGACCAAGCACCCCAGTGCGCACTGTTTGCCCCAGCACTTGTCTTTTGTTCCTGCTGTTCTCCAAAGCCCTGCTGAGCCTGTCTGCCTGAGGCAAGCAGAAAGGTTCAGATCATCTCTGTTTAATTGTAGTGGTTCCATGGGCCAAGTTTTCTTCCTGAAGCATGCCTCTAGTAAAAAGCCTTTGTCCACAGAGAAAAACAAGTATCAAATTTTGTAGTAGTCTACATAAAGTTGGAGGGAAAACTAAGTTTACTCCCCAAGCTACAGACAAGAAATACACGACACTGCTTAGGAGCTACTTTGAGTCAATAGCATACTTCTGTGCCCAGATATGTGCTCATTGATTCACACTGTGGAGAAAGCAGCATGCCCACCCTGGCTACCTGTCTGGCTTGAAATAGTTTGCTTGTTAACCAGAAAGGCCCTCTTCTGAAAACATACCTGGCGGCGAAAGCAATGTTAGCTAATGGCGTACCAGCTACCAAGATCCAGAAATATCATCGTAAGAAGAACACATGGAGCGACACCAATTTGTCAAACAGTAACAGAAGTGGAGGGGTAGTAGAGAAAGGAGGCAGCAAACAGGAAAGCTGATCACTCATGACAGGCAGTAAACTCCCAAAATTCTAAGTTACTTACTAAACTAGTACAAAAAACAACTAATCAAGAGAAAAATACAGTGCATGACACTCATACCCTGAATAGCAAAGTGGGTTCTATTTCTTGATTTTAGATTTGCAGTCCTGACTCACCTTGGGTACCATTAACCATGGCATAAAAATGTAAAACAAAACCATAAAACAAAACATAAGGGAATACTTCTAGATGACAAAAGATGAGTACCAATGGCTGGTCAGAAACTGCATTACTTCTGAAATTCACAATATCTAAGAGGCAAGCAGTGCCCCCTATGCATCCCCTGCTCAGTGAGAAACAGTAGGTTAGCATTATTATAAATTACAGATTTTTAATGCTAAAAGTATCAGCTTTGACTAAAAATTAATTTTCTGATTGTAAATTAGGAGTTAAAACTGGTTATATTGCATTCATTTTCTTGGAAACCTGAAAAAATATGCCCTAAATACTCATTAACTCAATGACAAATATTTGCAGTTTACGGTAACTTCTACATCTACTTTTGTATTTTAAAGCAATTCATACGAACATTACAAATTGATTTTATGTGAACTGCTGCAGTGAAATATGTCTGCATGTGACTGGCAGAACATTAAGATTCATAAGATATGGACATAAAAGAAAAAATTGAAAGCATTCAAATGAAAGAGCATAGTGATTATCTTTTAAAAGCAGTGCAGGGGGGAGGGAGGAAGAAAAAAAAAAAAACACGGAAATTTGGTAGCAAGTATTCAGGAAGATGCACATTCATGAGTTTAAATGAGGATTCTCTAAAGAATTGACTGCTGCTGTGCATAAAGTAACAATAAAACTGAAGAAACAAAACATAACTTCTTCAGTTCAATAATTTCTGGTTACTTGATATTCCTTCCAGAAACTTAAAATTTTAATAGGCCCACAAAGGCTTAAAAAAGCATTGGAGAATGACAAATCTGAAATTTCCTGAATATCTTGGAGCACAAGCTGTTCTAATACAGATCCACTAAGTGGCTAGCTAAGTGGATATTTTGAGAACTACTTCAAAATGAAATTTTCTCCTCACCTCCTGAAATGAAAATTTCAGTATTACTTCTGCAAATATCTTCTGTTTTTAAAGCTGAGTAATAATTTCTAATAATCTACTAGGAAAAGGCAACTGTGAAGTAACCTGCATTTCTACTGAAAATTATCCATCGTTATTAAAGATTTAGCGATTAATTGAAATACAGAATCATAGAATTATAGAATCATTTACATTGGAAAAGACCTCTAAAATCATGAAGTTCAACTGTTAACCTAGCACTGCCAAATCTACCATTAAACCGTGGCCCTAAGCACCACATCTACATGTCATGAATATCTCCAGTGATGGTGACTCAAACACTTCCCTGAGCAGCTTGTTCTAATGCTTCACAATCCCTTAAGTGAAGAATTTTTTCCTGATACGCAACCCAAACCTCCCCTGGTGCAACTTGAAGCCATTTCCTCTTGTCTTATCACTTGGTGCTTGGGAGAAGAGACCAACCCTCACCCCGCCACAAATCTCCTTTGAGGCAGTTGTAGAGAGTGATAAGGTTTCCCATAAGCCTTGTTTTCTCTTGGCTAAACAGCTCCAGTTCTCTCAGCTGCTCCATGTAAGACTTGTTCTCCAGACTTCTCTCCAGCTTTTTAGCCCTTCTCTGGACACACTGCAGGGCCTCAATGTTCTTCTTGTAGTGAGGGGCCCAAAACTGAACACAGTACTCGAGGTGCGGCCTCTCCAGAGCCAAGTACAGGGGGACGATCGCCTCCCTGGCCCTGCTGGCCATAAGATTTCTGACACAAGACAGGATGCTGCTGGCCTTCTTGGCCACACTGCTGGCTCATATTCACCAACTATAGACCAATACCCCCAGGTCCTTTTCCACCGGGCAGCTTTCCAGCCACTCTTCTCCCAGCCTGTAGCGCTGCATGGGGTTGTTGTACCCCAAGTGCAGGACCCAGCACTTAGCCTTGTTGAACCTCATACAGTTGGCCTTGGCCTCCAGCCTATTCAGATCCCTCTGCAGAGCCTTCCTACCCTGAAGCAGATCAACTCTCACACCTAACTCGGTGTCATCAGTGAACTTACTGAGTGTGCACTCAATCCCCTCATCCAGATCATCGATGAAGATACTGAAGAGAACTGGCCCCAGCACTGAGCCCTGCGGGACACCACTAGTGATCAGCCTGCAGCTGGATTTAACTCCATTCACCACTACTCTTTGGGTTTGGCCACCCAGTCAGTTTTTACTCAGCAAAGCGTACACTCATCCAAACCACGAGCAGTCAGTTTCCCAACAAAAATGCTGTGGGTGTAAGAAGCCTTTCTGAAGCATAGGTAGACCACATCCACAGTCTTTTCCTCATCCACTAAGCATGTCACCTTGCTGTAGGGGGAGATCAGGTTTGTCAAGCAGGACCTGCCCTTGATAAACCCATGCTGACTGGGCCTGACCGTCTGGTTGTCCTGTAAGTGCTGTGTGATCACACTCAAGCTAATCTGCTCCATGAGCTTCCCCAGAACCAAGGTCCAACTGAAAGGCCTGTAGGTCCCTGGATCCTCTTTCCAGCCCTTCTTGCAAACGGGCATCACATCTGCTAGCTGACTGGGACCTCTCCTGCTAGCCAAGACAACTGATAAATGAAGGAAAGCAGCTTGATGAGTGTTTCCACCAACTCCTTCATTACCTTTGGGTGGATCTCATCTGGCCACATCAATTCGTGTACATGTAAGTGGTGTAGCAGGTCACTGACCATTTCCTCATGGATTATAGGAACAGGAAGCAGAGCGAAACTCATCTTCTAGCTCAGGAGGCCGGGTACTCAGAGAACAACTGGTCGTTTGCTTCCACAGAAATTAAGTTAATTGTAAATGTAAAAAGAAAAAAAAAATCAATCCAAGTTTAAAGGGAACCTAATATATGTATACTACTGTTTAATTTTTATTTTAAATTTGACTTACTGGGTTCATGCTTTGCTCACCTGGGCAACTGGAGCAAATAACCTAGCTGTTATTTGTTCATAATTTCTTCTCTAACTTGTATAGATAAATTAATCGTGACAGAAGTTAAAAAAAATCAGAAGAGAACAGATATCTCTTTGGATCTTCTAGAGATTAGAAACATACACAAGGTTCCTTTTGAAAAATATGAGTTATGACATTACTTCTGAGTGTTTCTGTGCACAGGAAGAAGTGCTAAAGCTGATAGCGACAGAGCATCAGACATCTGAGATCTGTTCTAAGATCTGTGGTGAAAAGAAGTATCTTCCCCTTTCTTCATACTTGTACAAAAGAATCAAAACTTCTACATACTTCTACAAAAGAATCCACTTCCTACTAATAAGGAAAAAGCCATACCCTCACATTATAGTTCTCTGCAACTTACTTTAATACACAAAATGACTGGAGCTATTCTAAGTTCCATCCTTTTAGAAAGCAGAAAGGTGGGCAGGGAAGCTAGAATTATAATAACGACATCAGATATGACAACAGAAAAAGTGAAAATGCTAGTTACTCAAAAATAAAAATTTATTAAAAAAATAATTGGAGACAAATAGCTTATACGTTAGTTTACATTATATAGGAATACACCACTTAAGTGGGTCAAAAATAGTTTTATTTAGTTAATAAAACATGCTGTTAAAATTGCTTGATAGTTGTAGATATTGAAATTTGAAACAGAAAGTAGACAATGTAAAACAGCTTAAGACTACTAAATAATGGATGTTCTAGACATTCTCATGTGTTTGGATACCCCCTTATAAACAAGGCAGGAAAAAACAAAAGTCATTTCATTACACCATCTTTGCATACATATCATTTCTAAACAACCCATGTAGGCTCTTCTCTTTTTCTACCATTACGTTGCAGTTATTTCTTCTTCATGCTGTCTAGATGGGAAGGGAAGTTTCATTTGGAGGAGTAGAAGAAAGGTGACTGACTTCTCAGTCATCTGTTATGGAAATTTCCCAGTCAGAAGTGTGGAAACCTGGTATGGCTGGAACATGTTCAGTATAGACAGAAACCTGGTACAAATTGAAAAAGGCTGACACTTGTGCTTTCCAAACAGCAATTTTCTATATAGAGATCAACAAAATTTAGGTCACAAACATCAAAAGGCAATTCCTTTTTAGGAAAGTCTTGTTTTAAAAAAAATTCCTTCTAAACCTCTTTTCTTAACCTTTCTAAATTTAATTCAAAAGTTTAAAAACAATTTTAAAAGGCTGGACATCGATGTCACTTTGGCTGAATTTTGGCAAAATTATAAATAACTGGAAGGATTTTCATAAGGTTTATACAATCTTATTAAAAGTCACAGGTACAAGTTCCGTAAATAAGGATGTTTCGGTATCATTAATGGACAGCTGGCATTTCATACCACCTACGAAGATAGCTAGGATTTTATAGGAATGAGAACACATCTTCAAATAGAACTCTTCTACCACGAGACTGTGACCCCCTTTAAATATAGATTTAATAATGGTAAGAAGTCAGAAAGAGAAATCAAACACTATGAAGATAGATTTATCTTAATTTAACTTGAATGTGCATGTTTACATTTTTCAATAAAACGTATCAGCATTAAATATTATAATAGAATAAAAATGGGATTTCTAAAGTTCTATAATTCATTTATTTAGTTAGTTATTTACTATGTTTGTAAAAAACAAGTTTCTAAAACTAGACAGAGATAAAGACTTGTAGACTAAATTTAAGTTTATACATTTGTATGTACATAACCTTAGAAACCAAGCACTGAAATACTTCAGAGTATAACTGGTTTCCTACCGTAGTACTTCATTTTTCCTGTCTTCATTATTACTGTCTCCAATGGTTTTCTCTGTAAATCTGATTTGTTTTTCAGGGTAGATCATTTTTCTAAACTTAATAGTGGTTATAGAATTACAAAGATACTCATATTCAAAAACAACAAATACTCTGGAGAGGTACTTATGGAAGCTACTCAGCACTTCGGTGTTTTTTGTTGTGTTTTTGTTTTTTTTAAAGTTTTCTAAAATGTTTGTGTGAGTTACTTGGGAATGGAGAGTTGAGGGTGAGAGGCTTAAATTTATATATGTATACCAAGTCAATGGTTTATGGCAGTATTTTCTTGCTATTTATAAAATGCTAAGTAAATGTGTCTTGAAATAAGCACCAAGTAAAATTTTTTATTCTATAATAAATTCCAATATTAACCTTCTTGCTCTAATCCCATAAACTGAAATTTAACTGGAAAGGTTGCTGTGAATGTTCACGTTACACTTTTTTTTTTTTTCTAAAATAGTTCATTGGGTTTTAAGCAGTCTTCACATGCATACACCATACTAAAATTCGACTCCAAACTGAAAGTTCCTGAAAAAATGCGGGGGGGGGGGGAACACACAGGCCAAAGGAAAGAATTTGTAAACACAAACATAGTACAAGTGAAAAAAAGAAACTGAAGACAGATTGATATAAAATCAGTATTTATGTAAAAAAATAATGTATTGCATGCTGTAAAATCAGACAATAACCGTATTCACCTTCACATGGATTTCTAGAGTTTAAGACTTCAAAAGATTACGTATAACATGGAAAAGAAACAGTAACTACATGCCTAGCAGACTTTCTGTTTACCATCATACAAATTTACACCCTGATCCAGCAGGGAGATTAGGAGCAGAATACAAACTCTGCTTACAATGGAGTGTGCTTCTGTACTGCTAAAGCATTCATCCAGCTCAGCTCACGTGGATCTGAGATTCAGAGCCAGTCTGCCTTTGGCAAAGAAACAGCCACAAAAATCAAACTTCTCAAATGTGGTTGGGATGAAGGTAAAAGTCAGTGAGTGGATCCTCCAAGGTTCACCACGCAGGAATCTGAAAACTAACTTTATGAAGCCTTCATCTCAGTTCATCCAAGTTCAGTTCAAGTATACTTTACAAATACATTTCATACCATGCATGTTTAAATATTTTACTGTAATGTTACAAGTCAGACTTTTCTTCATGCTTTTCTCTAAAAAGAAATTTGATTACATAAACAGAACATGTTTTTTCCACTAAGATATCTAAAGAAAGCCTAATCCTTATCTGTTATAAATCAGTATCACCTTATTGACATTAATGATACAGTCAAGGGTCTGGCCCAAAACTATTTTAAAGCCATGTTATTAAAAAATATGCAGGATTTATCTCAAAAAAAAAAAAAAAAAAAAAAGAAAAGAAAAGAAAAAAAAAAACTATCTAATATACAATCTGATTAAACATCAGAACTTTTACTACAGTTCTTCAATTTTAGGTACTAAATACTCTGTAACAATCATCAAGTAATGATTCTTAGTATAAAAATACAACAGAAGCAGCTTTCCACCATTTTTTTCTACTTCCAAAACATCCTATAAAGCTGCAAAACCATTTAAGTTTTAAAAAGTATTGTAAGAAAATAACTTCATATTGAATAGTTGCTAAAATATAAACCCCCTCAACTCGAATATATCATTTGGGATAGATGGCTCAACAATACTAACACAAATGCTGTTATCATTTTTAAAGTATCTACAGATAGAGAAAACTAGTATCACATACTATCCATGTCTCAGAAAATCCTATTTATAGTGTGCAGTTTACATCTACAATAAGCAAAACAAGATTGTCAAAACAGGATTCCAACATGTAAGAGATGAACATAAAGGCACGCAGATTGTCAATGATTAATATCACATTTCTTTGAAAACAGAGTATTTTCTGCACTTGTAAACAACTTTGTGCTCACACCTTTAAAGTGAAGTTAGTGCTGCTGACTTGGTTATTGCTACATTCACAGTTTAACAGAATTTTAGACAATGAGGTACACTTCCAAACTGAGCCATCTTCACCTCTCCCTTGTTTGTTTGATCATTAGAGATAACTGAATTAAGCAGGCTGAAACTACTGACCTTAGAAGTCAGTAACACCCAAATCATCAGATCCAAGATAAACACTAGCAGTGATTAAACTTCAAAAGAGCCAAAAGTCACCTTTGCAGAAAAAGTCACTGTTCTTCATTACATGAATATTTTCTTCATTTTTACGTATGCTAGTAAACTCTTATCTGGGCACATTAAGAGCCGATTCAAGCCACGTTAGAACTGTTGCACCTTTTGACCAGTATGTTAATTCAGTCTCTTGATTTAAGAGCTTGCAGTTAGAATCACCTTCCCTTTGATCTTCTGACAGACAAGTCCCTTATGCTCTTCTTTAGCTGCTTTATGAAAACTTTGTATACTCTTCCACAGTACGTATGCATTGTTTTCTGTAACTCCAGTTCTAGGGGCCGCAACAGGGAATGAACTAGATCATCTCCAAATGTATACTGTAAAGATAAGAAACCATTTAAGTTAATAATAGAACACTGTCATTGTTCAATTAAAAGGCCTTTGAAGATCTTTTTTATTAGTTATTAAATGTTTTAAAGAACTCTTAGCTTCTGAAAACTATTTGAAAAATGATCTCTAAGGTATATGAGTATTCTCAAATGATTCCAATAACATGCCTAACAAGAGAACTTTTGTTTAAAATAGGCAAATGAATTCCATAAGCATGGAGGACATTTAAAATTACCTTTTTAAATTAAGAATTTTCAAATCCAAAATGATTTCTGGTTATTTCTTTGTTGACCAGCAACTTTCCTGAATGACTTAGAATCTAAGGAGTACAACTCTTATCAAATTATAATGAAACAACAGTATGACAAACAAGTAGTACTACTGAAAGCAGAAAGTTTCATTAAATTGAATGATGGTCAAACACATAATATGTTTAACATGGACATGAAATGAAGTCATTAATACTATAGCACCATATTTTTTTAATAAAAAAAATGAAAAGCTAAACAGCATTTCAAAGTAACAATTTTGTTCATCTTATTACGACTGGATCAACAGTGTTCTACACGCTTTCTCTGACATATACATAAAGCAAATGGGACTATAAATATAAACAATTTTTTTTTGTTCCATTTTTGACAATGCTCAAAGGAAACAAAGAAATCTTATTTTCATGGAAACACATTCACTTCCCCTGCAATGTATTCTCAGACCCCCATAAGTACTTTTTCTCATTTTTATATCCATATGACAACACGTGATAAAGCACCATTAAAATATACTATTGATTTTTGAAGGTTATATGCACACAATAGCCTGCTACATTAAAATGTGCATCAGTGCTAAATTTTACAGCTCTTCAGTGAGTATACCAATGTAGTGATAAATAGTTTATTAGATGACTTATTTGCAGAAAAGTTGTTGCATTTACTATTTAAAGGAACAATAACATATTAATACACTGAATCTCTAGAAAAGGTGAAAAAAATCATAAAGAAGTATTTTCTACCATGCAAATCTTGCTACAATTAAATGTTAAAATGTTGCAGCAAGCATATAAAAAGGGAAGGAAAAGGGTTTCCTTTTCTATTTTTTTTAAATCTCCAGAAAAAATGAAGCTTAGGGCAATCTTCACATGCCTGTACAAACAGTTTGCTAAACATACTTAGTAAATGAATGCGAAAAAAAAGTTTTTCAAACATTACAGTTGCAGGCAACATTTTAGAATCCTAACCTAGATATAGGCCACACAATGTTTTAGATGATGTTAATCACAAGATGAACAAACTGGAGTTCTATCCAAACAGTAAACCACAAAATGGTGAAATGCTTAAAAAATACTTGAAAGAGAAAAAACATTTTGTTGCAAAGAAAGTGTCAACCAAACCAAGAAAGCACACGCAGCACTGCATAAAATACATACAAAATAACTCTGTACGAAGTAAAATGCTGGACATACTTACATTTTTTATTGCTTCATAGACAGCCCTAAAAGTTGGTTGTTTATCATCATGGTAAACACCTCTGTTTCCATGAAGAATAAATATACCTTCTTCTTCAGCTTCCTTACAATTGCTCCCATAAATGCAGTGGTCAGGCCGATAATTCCATTGGCAAGGAAAGACATACAGACTTTCTGTACAAAAAAAAAAAAAAAACAAGAGAGAACTCCAGTAAGTATCCACTAAGTATCAAAATTGTTTCAGAAGATGCATTCATTTTTCCTATTTTTTTTTTTGTTAATAGCGCTTCATGAATTTCTGTAATTGTTTTTAAAACTTAACAACAAACCAAGCTCTAACAAGCTTCAATTTTGCTTCTCAACTTAGAAAATGTTTTTTAGAGAAGAAAAAAAGTCTCTTGCATATTTGCACTGAAAAGTCTGCTAAAACTATTTTTCTGATTTTCTAGATGTCATGCGAAAGATCAGCTTTGTTATGCTAGACTTAAAATTAATGTGGATTTACCTGGATTGTGAAAAAACATAATGTTCAAGAGGTCCTGATCACCCCATGTTATGTTTAACTTGTACTTCTTCAGCAGAGGCATAAGAATTTCTCCCCACTGTAACCGGACTGTTGTCATGTCATTCTATTAAACAAAGAAAAACATTTACATATTTAAGATAACTATACCTATGAAGAAGGAAATGCCCAACAGAATTTGTAATTTGCTTTCCAAAGCTACAAATCTCAAATGTTTTATACATGTTGATATATATATGTATGTATATATATGTGTATATATATATTTTATTTTATTTTTAATGACCACATGTAGGGAAAACACAGTTATGGACATTTCCAATACACTTTATTTCTCATTTCATTATCTTATGATAAGAAAAACTATACATACTCCCTAATATTCCATATTAAATTGTCATAAGATCTCCCTCTAAAACATCTTAAACTATTACTTCTAAGAAATAGCTTTTTGTTTTGTTGTTGTTGTTTTGTTTTGTTTTATACAGCAGTAGAATCTAACAGAAAACCAGATTTTAATAGATGTGTGCCAAGTAGATGGGCACTGTTTAAATCTCCACACTTCAGATTTCACACTTTCTCCATCTTTATCACAAACTAATAGCATACACAGGTTTTATAGCTGTCTTTAAAAGATTCATAATGATCAATATAAAGTTATTAAATAGTTCCAAATGCAGCTAAAAAGACTAGCTATAAAGCAAGGTATAAAACCACATACATCCTTCAAAAGTTTTGAAAGAATTTTCATTGAGTTTTTTTTTTTTAGTTACTGAACTTAAACTTCTAGAGCAAAGGCACAACTTTTCTCTTGCAAAAGGCAGCATGACTCTAAACCAACAGCTGTTGCTTATTTCCCAAATTGTTGATTAAGCAAAATCACAGCTCAAAGGAAAAGGTCTTCTAAGTCTTGGCTGAGGAGGTGCTACTTGGAGTGAGACAGCCTACGCTGAACTTTGCATTACCTCAAATAAATTATTATTTGTGGTATAAGAAGTTACATATTCTAAAGCTAATTTCGCATCTTTACACCACCTTTAAGCTCAGCTAGAACAAAAAGGGAACCAGGCTGCTCTCTCTATTTTCTACTTGAAATTGGAGATTGAGGATGGAATAACAATAGGTCTCAAAGGGAGAAGATTCTTGAACGAGTACAGGATTATAGCCATGATTCTTTTTAATCAAATCATAAAAAATAAATAAATAAATAGAACACACACAACAGAACTCCAGTATTGTTTGAAATTTGAATACAAAACCACTACATTACAAAACAGAAAAGACTACCCAGGATACAACATTTCCACTGACAAACTAGAAAGGAGAAACATTAGCGGTTCAGCTTTTAGCCTTTCCTCAAATCATTTCAGCCATGAAATATGAAGGGCTTTCAGAAATGAAGACTAAAAAAGAAATGCTATCAGATTTCAGACAGGAATTAATACAAAGAAAGATCTATAGGTTATATTAGAAGCCAAACAGAATGATATTATGGTCCCTTCTGCCCTTAAAAAATAATGAGTATGATTGCTTGCAAGTATTTGACAATACCAGGCAGAAGAAATACACAAGATAATTCTTCTCTAGCAAGAATTATCATTAGGCTCAGTGCAATGTGATTAAACAAAAGAAAACTCAGACCAAATACCAGGCTACAACCCTTCAAAAGCAAATCAATTAGACTGAAGCACAGTGATTAGTCCCTCACATGGACTTTGCTGTCCATGGAATATTGACCCAAGGTTTGTACTTGTACTCAATGCTAAGAATCAAGAACCGTGAGCTAATTTAATTCCATTAGCAGAATAACTATGATAAGAATATAAAGAAGCAAAAAAAGAAGTTTTAGAGCAACCCATAATATTACTTAATGTTGTTAAAACCATTAATTCATACGATTTTCATTTAGCTTGTATAGTTTTAATAGCAGTGAAATGCAGAGTATATCCCGAGGAGATAAAAAGGAGGTAAGAGCATATATCACATCGCCAGACATCTAGCAGCAATACTACTTGACAAATATTGTTATTAGAGATAAGAATTAGAAATTCTAATGTTTCAATAACCTTTGCATAAATAGAAAATAATTAAATATTAATTTATTAACCCTGATGTGTAATGAAACCAGTGTAGGAATCACTGAGCAGGAGAAATTACTCGAACAGTTCTATGACCTCCTGTAAAATTCTGCTGTAACTTGGTAGTGAGGGCCGAGTGAGAAGGAGAATGCTCGAGCTTGACCAGAACTGATAACAGAATTACATTTCAAAAGTTACTCAAGTAAATATGAAATAAATAACTAGGATTATCCTTAAAGGATTTGAGAATATAAAACACATCTCCAATACCCAACAAATTAGAAACAAGGTTAGAGAGGTTTACCAAAAAAATTAAATCCTGTGGGACTCTGAGATACCATCAATCTGATACAGACAAGCTCTGTGAACCCTCCAAAAGTCAGCTTTTTGAGTGGAACAAAGCTTGTAAGAGCAGAACTACAAACAAAATATCCGTAAGAATGTTAAGATGATATCTTTGGTGGTTTTTTTTTATTATACGCTTTGCTTTAATTAGTTTGATCATTACTGAATTCTGTCCCAAAAGACTTATGCCTGGATAAGCCTGAAGTCAGAAGAGCTTTACATTTTGTCTGTAACAACTTAAGGTCATCTTCCCCTTAATGCTTGTAGGAGAATATAAAGTTGAGGAAACATACTCAGATCATACAGTAACATCTAAAGAAACTAAGTGCAGTTCCACAAACCATTGACCAATTTATTATCATAAATGCCATATGAGAGCAAGTTCCCTTCCTTCCTGTTCTTGTGTTAACACAGTAGTGCCTAATACTTGATTATTTATTATTGATTTATTTTGGTGAGAGCACTGATTTACTTAACTAAACCAGCAGAAGGAATTCTTTACTCACCCGTTAGCAAATTTAGTTGGATCATGGAAGGGTCCAACAAACAACAGAGGTAAGGACAAAGCAAGCAAGAAAAGCAGTGAAAAACTGCTGAAAAGTGATGGCAACCTTCCTTCTAGAAGGAATTAGCTTCTGTGGCTTACCACATTTCTCAGAACTATAGCCTTAAGCAATACTGAGTGGTCACAAAAATTGTATATAATGGCTTAGGTCTTATTGACTCTCTGCTTTTGTCTAAACATACCCACAGACCTCTCCTTTGTACACACTACCTGGAGTTATTCTGTCTGGGGCTTGTTTGCTCTTGTAAGACCTCATTTCTTTCTTTGGGTGCCTACTATCACACTAAGTATAGCAACACCCATGTTTCCGTATGAATTTGATAAAGGTCACAACTCTCTTTTCACACAGCCTCACTCATCTAGGGCTTTTTGTTAAAACACCATACCACCTCTGCAGCATTTGCCATATCCCTTCCAGTTTAAAAGCATCTATATCTACAGAACAGTTCAGTTGGAAGGGACCTTCAAAGATCATTGAGTCCAACTGCCTGACCACTTCAGGGCTAACCAAAAGTTAAAGCCCATTATTGAGGGCATTGACCAAATGTATCTTGAACAATGACAGGTTTGGGGCATTAAGCACCCCACTAGGAAGCCTGTTCCAGTGTTTGACCACCCTTAGAGTAAGAAAATTTGTCTTAGTATCTTGTCTGAACCTCCCCTGGAGCAGCCTTGTGCAGTTCCCATGTATCCATCACTAGGGAGCAGAGAGCAGCACCTCCCTCTGCACTTCACCTCCTCAGGAAGATGCAGAGAGCACGGAGGTTACCTCTCAGCCTCCTTTTCTCCAGACTTGACAACCCAACAGTCTTCAGCATCTCTTCACAACACATGCCTTCCAGACTTTTTACCAACTTTGCTGCCTTCTTCTGGACACTTTTAAGGACCTAAACATCCTTTTTATACTGTGGAGACCAGACCTGTACATAATATTCATGGTGAGGCCGCACTAACACTAAATACAGTGGGAGAATCACCTCTTTTGACTGGCTGAATATACTGTACTTAATGTACCCCAAAATGCAGTTTGCCCTCTTGGCTTCCAAGACACAGCTGCTGGCTGCTGCTACCACCAACCAGCACCACCAGGTCCTCTTCTGCAGAGCTCTCCAGCTGCTCTTCTCCCAGTCTGTGCCTGAGTCTAGCCTTGCTCTATCCCAGATCATTTGCTCTTGCCAAATTACAAGTTACCCTTGTTAAATTTCATGCCACTGATGATTGCCCAATGCCCCAACCTATCTAGACCCCTATGCAACGCCCCTCATCCCTACAGAGAGTCAACAGCAGCTCCCATTTTGAATCATCTGCAAACCTGCTAATGGATGCATTCCACTTCTGCATCCAGATCATTGAGAAAAACATTCAACACAACTGACCCCAGAATTAAGCCCTGGGGAACACCGCTAGTGACAGGCCACCAGCAAGTTGTAGCACCATTCACTACAACCCTTTAAACTCTATCCTTGAGCCAGTTCATCACCCAGCGGAGCATGAACCTGTTCAGCACACAGTTGGACAAGTTGTCCAGATGGATGCTGTGAGGGACAATACCAAGGGCCTGACTGAAATCCAGAAGATTACATCCAAACATATATAAAGCCACTACACGTATAAAAATATAAGAAGTCACATGATACTACCTCTTTCATCTCCTAATTATTCTTGCATATTCCACGTTTTATCACCTAACTGCTGCTTTGCAAAGATGACACCAGGTAGCCACAACACACCCGAAGCTTCTTTATCCAGTTTTAGTCTTATCTCCAGCTATACACTATGCCATGATCACGCTATATTCACACGTGTATGCACATGTATGTGTACACATGATTATATATACAGTGCCTCTATTTGTAGTGTAGACATGCACACAGTTTCATAAAACACAGAAAAGATAAAGATGGTAGGACCAGGAACCATTAGGCACCATAGCCAAGCAGACCTGGTAGTACAGAACACTTTTTCTTTATTTCTGTATCAAGCTAGATGTACAGGTATCTGCAGTTACAGTTAGAGCTGGGAAAGTTACAGCTACTGTACCTTTATACTGTAACTAGAGCTGAAGCAGTCTATTCCTTATTTTTCTTAAGTTCCCTGTATTTCCATAACAAGGCATTGCAAGCACGTTAAGAGGGAAGCCAAACATTTCTTAAATTTGAAATGGGTGAAAAAGGTAATATCTACTGCAAATTTATATTGCCGCTCTTAAGGCTGTACATTCCCATAGTTTCTGACTGTATGATTATTTTTCCTAATCAAATGTCTTCCTGTTTCAATGTAGATTTAATAAAAATAAAGTAGAACAGAGAGAAGTACTTTTGCCCCCTTGCATAATCACATAGTACTGCTTTTGTATTTGTATTTGAATCATATAGGAAAAATCTGTGAAGCAATGACCACTTCTGTTGCTGCACATGCTGCTTTAGTACCTAAATGAAGTTATTTCTCTACAGAAATTAAGACTGAAAAGTAAATCAAAAGATCTTAAGTTGATAATCACCTGGTTACGATTTCAAAGATCAAAATTTACAGATAGTACAGTTAAAGTAAGTTACTAAATGCTTTAGCACCACCTCCTGGTCATATTACTTTATGCACACATTTTTAAAGTTAGTTTACAGTATACATAAACTGTTTTCTGAGGATTTCTGCAGTGAAGAAAAAATAGTAGATATCTAATGAAAAATGTGACTGGATACAGTCTGTTGCTATAAATTACATGATATTGCAGAACTAAGAAAAAAATAAAACAAATGGACTTACAATTCAAGAAATTCAAGCCTTGCAGTGAATGACATTTAAAAAAAATAGGAGTTAGATACCATTTTAGACAGCTTGTTTTTAGATCGTCATTCCAGTTACAAGAAATGTTTCGTAAAATACTGTCCCAGGTGGATTTCAAACAGGATTGGAGTTAAAAGTTGTAGAAAAACAGAAATTGCAACAAAGACAACATACGTACCTTGAAATACTTTCTCCTGATACGTGTCATGTTCATTAACATGACTCCAGAATTTATTCCAGTCACTCCATAATAGGGATGCCGAGCAAAGCGATTGTACCACCCAATACGAGGTTCTTCGTGTTCTGGTGCCATTGCAGCAATCTGGGTGGAGTTGAACTTTCTCAGAAAAGACCAAATATCATCGACAGGTCTCAAGAACAGGATGTCAGTATCAACATACAGTAGTGAATCCACGTTTTTGAGGATTAACTGTGAGAGAAAGAAGTTTAAAAGAAAACAGTTTAATTGAACTTCATAAAACAAGTTACTGCAGTTTACACATTTTAATATGTTTTGGTCACATGCAAATAGGTTCATGTTAGATTGATGGCTCACAGTCAGAAATTTGTTATTATTTCCCCTTGTCCCTTTTTGAAGAATTTTTGTGGAGTAAAACAGGTTTTATGTAGGACAGTAACACGAAGTCTGTATTTTATATCCTGAGGTTCCTCGGGAGCAGGTTGTGGGCTAGGTGAAACACTGGAATAACAGTAGCTCCTGTCTTCCTGTCCCTTTGCTTTGCTATACATTTACTCAAACAATGTGGGAAATGTAAGGATCGCCAAGAAGTGACAGTATTTGGGAGATAGCTGCCACTGCTTAAATTCATCTAGCCTGAAGTATGATTTCTGAAGAATCTTAGATTAGCAAAGAAAAGGCTATACAAAACACTCTGGTAACAATAGGCTATTTCTTCATTAATTTCCCTGACATTTCGCAGACCTAGGAAAGCAAGAAACTTTCCAAATAAATGAAGTGATATGTGATAAATCCTTCGTACCTCCGAGAAGATGACATAACCTACAGCACTAAGGATACAGTGCCATAACGCAGGAAGTGAGAAAAGGAATTTTATTCCAAAATACCACAGAAAAATGGTAATTACAGAGGATTTTTTTTTAAGAAGGTCATAAAAGTGACTTTTATTAGTAGTTCTTTATTTAAAACTAAGCAGAAATTAGATTACCAAAGATAGCTTGATAGAGACTTCTGTGCTGTCCAATAACAGAAGAAACTTACTGGCAAGAACAGCCTTTGTGAAGCACATGGTTTAAACAATTTCTTCCATTCTGTCGCACTCTCTGTTGGAAATGTTATTGGATATAATGTGTAATTAATTTTTCCTTCATATGGTAAGTCATCAAGCTAGATGAAAAGATCACAAAAAAAAATTACTTGCGTTCAATTTTATTATGAAAAAGAAATCACTTCCCATTTAAATTAATAATTGAATACCACTGCAACACCTCTCTTCCAAGACAGAAACGATTCCTGAACTACAAAAATCTGTCAACTACTTAAAACACTTGAATAAAAAGTGGCATCTGCAGTCACTATGAAGAAAACACTTAAAAACAGATCACACACACAAGTGCAAGTAAAATAATTATTATTTACAGAAAGTAAATACATCAAACATTTTTGCCCCTTAGTTTCCACAGGAGAAAAATCAATGAAGTCTTTCTCAATTTAAAATAGCCTTACCCAATTTTGCCATAATTACTCAAAGTATAACATTTTAAGCATAAAAATAGGAAAACCTTCCACAGCTATATACCAGTCAGCTTCTAATACTGCCACTCCAGTCAACGTTATATTAATAAACTGGAAGTCGCTAAGATTAGACAACCACATCTAACAATCTTCACAAACCAAGGTTTTCTTTTGTTTAAACAGGCTGTTTGTAAGGCTGATTCAGAAGGAAATCCCCATTGAGCATTATGAAGGACTTGAATATTTTCTTTTCTTGAATATTTTTCTGCCCTGTTTTTCTGGCCCTATGTTCAACAACTACTATCCAAGTAGTAGGGAAACTGTTAGGCATTACTCCGGTTGTACTAAAAATTGATTAAATAAATGTTGTGGGTACTTACTATATCTTTGAAACTCTCATGCAATTGGTCCTCAGCAAAAATATGAAACTGGAGTGGTTTGATGCTGAAGATAATGGCTGATCTCAACATAGTAACAGTCTCCTCCAGTCTTTCACCACAGGCAACCACTGCTAGATGCATTTTCTCAGAAGGATGTGCTTTCATATAATCATATCTGATACAAAAATAAGTTTTTCATTTGACATTATTCCTAGCACAGGCTTAAGAAAAAGCTCTACCATTTTCTGCAGAATGTAATTTAACAAAATAGTCTGTATGTTATTAAGTGAGCAATGGATAACTTAAACAGAACATACTAAACAATTGCATTATACCTCATACGTAGATTTAAGTTTAACCTGAACTACTCTCATATCCACTCCCACCATCCCACCCCACGAGGAAGAAACAAAAGATGGAAGACCTATACAGAAACTAGACACAAGAAAACAAATGAAAACAAAAAACAACATATTTATTTTTCTTTGCAATCTTACTATTCATTACCAGCAAAGAATTCCATCAAAATCACTACACTAAAAGAAAGGCTACATGAAGTTGCATCAAAATCTGAAAGGCTGACAGCACTTTAAGTCTATGCATGAGTTATTAGCTCATTTTCTCCCTTTTCCCTGGACTTAGCACAGATAAACAAAAATAACACGTCACGTTTACATATATATAAATGAGTTAAACTCTAACAAAAGTGAAATACCACTGCTTTTAAAAAGTTGTGTTCAAGAATGTTTTTCACGATCTACGTATATTTTGTCCATCTTCGCTGCAGTAAACGCTTACATCATAACCATGTTTCAGAGTTTCTCCAAAGCACTGGCAACATGGAAAAAAAATTTCTCCTCTCCTTTCATCCTGTCTAAGTATACCACTTGGTTTGGAAAGCGGTGAAGCTAACAACTCAAATGGCTGTGCGGGACGTCCTGCTGCTCCCAGCGGTGCCAACACATTCCACAGGTACCCTGATCAGCTGCATCGCCCACATCTTTGGGGCCAAACCACTGTAAGGTGCAAGAGCTGGGGAGTCACTTCTCCCTTGGCCAACAGTTACAGTGAAAAGTGCCTGATATGTATTATACAAGGTACGTTTTAAAGCTATCATTTTAATACAACAGGCTAAAATTATCATCAGGTAAACACTAGTGTTTGCTTGGTAGCGAACACAGTGAGCATATTAAAGCTAAAACTGTTCCTTTGTGTTTTTTATTTATTTCATATACTTAATTATTAAGAAAAGCTTTCAAATGTTTTATACACGTCAGCTCAAAGTCAACCTTTAAAACAATATTCTACACTTGAGCTATTCACATGCAGCTAAGGGAGGAGACGGCCTAACAGAACTAAGAGCATCTGCAGATTTAAATTACAGCTTTCCAAGTTATGAAAACACACAATTCTTTGAAGGTGGAAAAGACTTTCCCAAACTAGTAACAGCAGAGAAATGCTTGGCAAACATACCACCCATTCATAGAAATTTGCCATAGATGCACTCCAAAATACAAATTAAGAGATATGATTTTTAGCACAATCTCTACCTAATTTACAACACTAAAACATATCAGAAACCATATATTTTTCCTTTAAATTAACAAGAGATACAATGCCAACATGCTTTTTTTCAGGCATGGAATATTAACACACATTATTTTGAGTTCTTTGAAGCAAAATACTAGTATCATAGTAAAATTGCTGAAGTTTGGTACCATAAATAACAGTTATTTATTTGAAATACTTCAAATGTCCTAAAAGAAATCCAGCAACTCAAGGATGTAAGATTGATGAAACCTCAATTAGAGCATTAAGTCAGTCTTAAGGTTTGAGGTGTTACTAAAATCACATGGATGAGAGACCTTATTGGTTAGATCCAGATCCAAAACTGGGCATCCAAATGAAGATGTTGGCTTATAAAATTGTGTCCAATCTCTCATTAAAGCTAATGGAGATCTGGTGAGCAGGCAACGAACCCTAGACAGCAATTCATTTTACTTCAAAATAAATAGCTAGGGCTTGATTCAATTGTTTAACATAAGTATCTTGCTCTAGAATATATCACCTGGCCTCCAGGTGCCAGCCCAAAAGGACAGGCTATTTCAAATATCAAATCTTATTGGTCCTATGCAGGTACCTGGGACAGCCTAGCACTTTGCTATTAACACCAGACCTTTACTTCTTAGCCACTTACTGTCTAGCTACCTGGGTCACACTCTGCTGTTAAAACTGAAAGAACAGCTTAAGACCTACTTGACACAGATACACAAATACAGACATCTATATTCAGCAGATTTAATCCACAGACTGAAGAAGTCCTGCAGCAAAACCTCAAAAATAGTTTAATTTAACAGAAAAAAATATATAAAATATAACTTTAAATGTCAGTCATGCTCATTCAAACCCGTACACCTAAAGCTAATTTAAACCTTCCACCACATAGTAAGCAGCTGATGCAAAGCAAGCTGAATGTGATGAGAGTAGCTGAAATCCACAAATAAACGCACTGCTGTAGTCTGAACAAGCTGCAAGCACCAGATTAGCCTCATCACTAATCCACCAAAGAGGGAATTACAATAATTAAGCCCTGCAGTCACAAGAGCCTGCATTGATATCGCAAGGTCGTGTGATAAATAATGGCACCAACTACACACACTGCACAGCTGAAAGCCAAGTCCTGAACCACTTGTAGCATGTGGCTTTCTATCAATGAGGTGTGATGAACATCATGCCAAAGCAGTTCTAAAACACACTGAGATGCAAAGACTATTATTGCTACATCTAGTGACATCTGCAAATAAAAGAACATTTCAAACCACACAGAAAGAACTTGTTATAGTGCTTTCACACTCACTTTGCCCATATCTAATCTGTTTTGTGTGTACGGCTTCGTGAGTTCAATTTTCTTCCATCTCTGCTTAAAAATATTTTTTTTGAAAAGGTGAAAACCTAGAAAAAAGATAAAAAATTGAACTTCCATTTGCACGCTATGGGGAACAGCTGGACTGAGATCTGTAAGGGCCCAATGCAAAGCTGTATCTCCAAAGCAGATGGAGCAAGAAGCCATTTCAAAGAGCAGGCCATCATGCTCCGTGGAGATCATCAGCTAAGCAGGATATGAGACATAGCAGGTGTCAGACACGTTACAGCAGAAGTTATAAAACTCCAGAACTGTGGTTCTCACTCCAAACTCCATGAAGAGACAAACTCTAGTGATTAGAAGCTGCATTTGACTTCCCTGCACACGCACCACTGGCAATCACAACCTCCTTTTCTTTTTTCTTCTTCACCCTGGGACACTACCAGCTCCTTATACCTCGTTTCTAATCCTCCACTGCCTGCACCTTTAGGCACTTTTTCCCCCTCCTCCTGCAGTCGCATAAACTTCATGCTGTCCAGCAGCATTTCTCACCTTCACCATTAGTATAACCCACCAGCAGAGCCACTTACCAGTGCCATGACTCGTCTCATTCCCTTCTTCAATATTATGTGTACACAGTTTGAATCCTCCCCCTAACTCCTTTCAAAATCTTCTGCCTTCACTTGCTCCCTTTTCTCTACTTCTCCTTCCTGGCTTTTCTAGCCCCCATAACCCTCTTCCCCTTCTTCTCTCCACCGCTCTCTGCTACAGTCAGCAAGGTAATTGCCTCACCAGAAGACAGAAAAAGCAAAACCTTGTTCATTTAGACAGCAATTTCTCACCACCATGGGCTGCGTGCTGTCTAATGACACCAGCTTCTTCACGCAGTACAGATTTTGCAGCAGTAGCTGAGCTGCCCAAGAGCAAAATAAATTTACTTTAGAAGAAGTGTAATTTGTCTGAACCTGAGCAAGTTTTCAGAGAGAGGGGAAACCTCAGAGTAGAACTTCTTACTGAACTTCAAAAAAAAAAAAAAAAAAAAAAAGGGTTCTGAAAGTGTTTGACACTTCCAAAAAAATGGTTTCTGAATTTCAAAAATACAAATGTAGATTTTCATATGCATATTGCTAATTACCAGTAGCCGGATGTTTTGGTGTGGGAAAACTTAGTGGAGAAGCTGGAGCAAACAACAACAGAGTATTTCAGTAAGGCTTTCAGATAGACTAACAAGAAAAATTTGAGAGTTCCAGCTTGTGAAGAAAAAAGTCTCCCAAAATTGATGTGGGAGTCCTCGCTTGTGTGTGTGTGGAGCTCTGGTAATTGAAATGGAAGAGCAAAGAATGCACCTGTAGTCCAACAGAGGATACTGAGCAGAAAGCGATGACAGGATTTGGGTGTTTAGGGACAAATAAGAGTATCCTCAGACAACAAGTACCAATTACATGTCAGTGTCAGGAAAAATAAAAGGAAATAAATCACCTGAGAGCACCACACATACCTGAATGAGTTTAGAAGATATGAAGAAAAAACAATCCACTTAAACATTATGAGAGCAAAACCACGCACTTTGAAACACGCTGCTCAGCAGCAGCAAAAGCACGGGTGCAAGGCGTGCCCTGCCCTACCTCCGTGTTGGAGTGCAGACCTACATCCTGTACTGATGAATTCTGCTGTGGCATTAGCAATCTAGGAGGAATGTAGCTGGTTATGCTCAATGAATCTCCTACAACTAGATTTTCCAGAGCCCATCTGTCAAGATGCTGTCTCTAATTTGAAGAGGTTTAACATGACAGACTGTATATTAAATGAGCGTTTCTAGGTCAATTAAAATTACAAAGTAATAGTTTGCTGGTAAGCTGCAGAGGAATGTGTTGACTGGTAGTACTCTTCTCAAACCCTCAGTGCCTCTCAGCTGAACTTCTTGGGGAAAAAAGTGAATCTTATTTTTCTCCACCACTCTTATTTTTTTAGCACATACACATATAGTGGCACTGGATTACAACAAGTCGTTAGGGAAGTCATAAGAAGTCATTTGTGTTAAAAAAAAAAAAAAAAAAGGCAAAAAAAAAAAAAAAACACTGGTGTATAAGAACTCCTTTTACCATCCACTGATCTGCTGCTAAGAACATGCCTAGGGATTATCAGGAAGCTCCCAGAACAACTTCGCTGGCTGTCAGCTGTCCTCCCTAACTCCTTTAACGTGGCTGGGGAAGGCAAGGAAGGAAAGGTTAGCATCCAGGTACTGAGAATACAGAGTGATATGAATAGCTGGAGCAGTAAGTCAGCTCTGTAGCTGTTGTCCTTTCAAATTTTATTTTGACTCATCAGGGAGGATAATTAAAAATATTTGTCATTTTCTGAGAAAAGGGCAGTCAACTTGCACAACTAGTTTTCATGTACAAGCACCACTGCATTACACAATGCTAATATTAGACTGTAAGATTTTTTTTGTAGGTTACAAGTGAACATTCTTGTAGAATGTTCTTGTACAATGTGTAGAATGCAAAATAACAAGAGTTATTCTACCTCAAAACAAGTTTTGCCTATGTTTTTTCTCTGGGAGAGTGTTTCTTTGATTGTTTTCCCATATGCCCTGCAACACACACATCATGTCGGCAATATTCGGCTCCCTAAACAAGGTGACTTCATTAAGTCTCAGTCCTTCCTCAACATCACTAACCTAACTTTCCATTTGGTTGTTCAATTAGATTGCTAGGTTCAGCTGTGTTGAAAGTCTCTTACTCTTACAAAAAAAAAAAAAAAAAAAAAAAAAACAGAATCCTATTGCAAACATGTTTTCTTTTTTGGTATAAAAAGCTAGCCACATTATCACTGCAAATATTTTCCCCATACAAATCTTATGGCAATTGCCATGTAAAATACAAATCAAATTGTACAGAAAACGCAGGACAAATTTCCATATAACCAACCTGTATTATTTCAAATCTGGCACCACAGTATGTCTCCAAAGAACAAATGGTAGATATGTAAATACAATACGGATGGCTTACTTATCACATCCTCTTTTCTTGTCGTGCTTTGTGTTTGATCTAAATCAATTGAACATTACGGAGCGTGACCCAGCAGCCTTTACTCACCAGAAAAAGAAAAGCAAATAGGCAGAGTGAGAAGGCAGCAAAGCCTGCACTGATCAAAATGCAACTGTGAAATCATTCCCACATTTACAGAAAGTATGATCAAGGAAATTATCTGGATTTGAAAGTGATGAAAACTCTAGTTTTTACTGAGCTTAACTTTCTACCGCAGCAGTGAATTAAAAATAAGCCCTAATCAAAGCTTATTTTGTGTAAGTACGCTAATGATACCACTGCATATGATGTCTAAATGTCATCTACTCAATTACAAACTCAATTAGTAGATTAGGTATGAAGTTACAATTAGCCATTTAAAAATCTACTACAGAAGTTGAAAGTCCCATCCTCCAACAAGCTAGATATTTTCAGGACTTTCACGTTTCATTTTAATTTATCCACATCCCCAGGACCTCGATGCACTCAAGAAATGTGGAATGCCTTTTTAATTAGGCAATGCAAGTGAAAACCCACTTAGAAGCAACATCCAACAACTGAAAGCAGACAGACCAGATAACCACAGTAATGACCTCCAAGATTTTCTTCTTACTCGGTCTACTGCACAGATGAGCAGCCACACCTGCCAGGTCACACTGGGCACCGTGAGAGGTGCACCAAAAAGGATATGAATCATCTGGGTCATGCAAAACCTAAGCCTCATTTCATCTTTATAAGCATTGTTTAAATTTCAGATAAAATCTAACCATTATATGTTTAAAAAAACAAAAATTGACCTTATCCTTCTATCAAATTAAAAGCTAACAAGAAATATTCTGTACATAAGATGTTCTGTCTGAATAGCATTGTTAATTACAATGTTGATATAAAACATGGGTGCAGAATGGCTCAAAAATCCTTCCCACAGATTCCCATGGGCAATAGATTGTAGACTAACTTAAAGAGACAAGATCTGGAAAAAACATTATTAGAATCACCAACTGCTCAGAGCTCACTGATTGCAAGTGAGGTTGAATTAGCTATACCATGAGTCAGACTGAAGTGTCTATGAACACCTCTCCTACGAACTTCCAGATCTCTACGGGTCTCCAGCACTTCTGTTGTACAAACTTGAATCTTACAAATCCATGCATTAAACATATACAGTTCCTCATGTGAAAATTATGTAGCGATCTGCATTTCAAAAAATGCCTATGCCAAGTTCTCTCTCATGGATAAATGCATCACCTGCAGTTCCAACATCCAGAAGAAAAAAAAAAAAAGCTGCTAACAGTTTCAAGTTATAAACACAGAAAAAAAAATGAAGATTTTCAAAAGAAAGATTTAAAAATGTAGAGGATAAAGAACAACCTTCAATGTTCGAATAACTTGACTAACAAAGGACAAAGAGATACTCCATCTCATTGAGATAAAATTTATGAATATTCTATTAACAAAGAAACTCTGGCTATGTGGTCTGCTCCTCTGGACAAACTCATTTGAGTCTGTTTATTGAAACAGCAGGAATAGAACACCAGAAGCTCTATTCACAAACTGATTTATGATTTGGATAAATACTGTTCTCTTTTTATGGATTAAATCAGACCAAACAGAATACTTAAGATAAGCGTTGGTGAGGTTAAATGACCAGACTATGCTATTTCTATTAAAAACATATTCATTAGAACTCCCATTACTTTGTTGCCAAGTCTGCAGGCAGTGGAGTTAGCTATCCTAACATTTCAATAAGATATGTAACTATAAGGTTTTTCTCATATCCCAGTCTCTTCTTTATTTCGCACATCACTACAACAGTTGCACTCAGTAACACCACAAAGGTTCAGTGAACTGAGGATCAAATTATAATAGGTAGAAGTTATAAAGGTAGAAGTTTCAGTCCTTTATTGCAAAACACATGCAACTCGGTCACAATGTTGCCTCTTCACAGAAAGAGTTTAAAATTTATCTTCTTGAAGAGTCAATCCTGAAGTGGCTTTACACATGATCTCAGGAAACAAGAATGTTAGGTTTCATTTGCTGTGATTAATAAACTTGCATGGAATTAAGTTTACTCCTCTTCCTCCAAAATCTGCCTGCAAACTTGAGAGTGACTCAACATCACTTGAGAAGCATAAAATGGTACCAACGGCCTGAATTCTTCAACTTATCAGTGCACCTAGTACAATGCACCTATTTTCTTTGAGAGAAAAGCAAAATTACAGCTCATATCTGAAGCTGAAACCAATGGCAACTCTCTTCTGTTATTCCAGTACATGCAAGGAAATGAGGCTTATGCAGCAGGCTGAATGCTGAGACACTGAAATTGCTTGCTGCCATCCAAAGAGGGAGCACTTTCTCCTCCTTTCTGCCATCTTCCCCACTCTTGCACAAACCCAAATTCTGGCACTCATGCAGCTCTCTGAAACTAACTGAACTCATTAAGCATAACAAGAATTAAAGTCAGAGGGAGGGAGGTGGACCCCTCTGAAGTTAGGACAGGTCCCTAAGGAAGTAAAGAAGCACTAGAGCCAGCACAACATTCACAGGACAGCCGAGGCTGCTCCAACCCCTGCCCAAGCAGGGACCACCCCGAGCCCAGTGCTCAGGACCATGTCCAGGTGGCTTTGGAAGATCTCCAGGGACGGAAGCTCCTCAACCTCTTTGGGCAGCTGCAGCATCCTCAATAGACCAGAACGTGTTATAGCTGAATGTACGTGCAAAGGAGCTGCGTGGTGTTTTCTCCACAGCTGGTCCCAAGTTCCCACTACTTACCTTGAGCCCAGCATGAAATCTGGAAGGGAAGTTTTCTGCTGGTTTAACGCACTCCATTGTATTGTGGAGAGTTTGGGGACATCCTCACAGGCAATGGGGTCAGAAGACAATATCACCCTCTTCCCTTTCAGCACTGCACAACTGCAACACTGGCTCAGATGTCCACGAATGAACAAAACTTACAATCTCATCTTGTCTCTCTGAAAAAGGACAGACTAAGCCCCTAACACCCCCCACCACAACAGCACTGACACTCGGTTCACCCCCACATCACTAAACTTCATGATGCTAAACTCCCAAAAGTTAACCTCAAGGGAAAAGGATGTGAACCGAGTCCATTCAGACAGATAAATAAACCAAAGAGAAACGCAGGTGAATCCCTCTGTCATAGGAGGGTGACACACTGGCTACTAAGGGCAGGGAGAAAGACTCAGCAGTCCCAATTTAACTGGGTACTTCACTAACAGCCTAAAAATCAATGTAAGCCATACCTTCAAGTCACTTCTTGGCAACTGATAAGTTTAAAAAGCACTGAAAGCACACAGGCAAAGAAGAATAGGGGACAGATCTAAAATCTTTCCCATGATTATCATTTTCAGTAACATTTTAAGTTTTATGAAGCTAAAACTTCAAAAAATGGACGATCATTTGAATTTTAGATATAAGAAAAAATAACTTTAAAGCTTAGTTATATACTGAGGAGAACTATACAGGTCAGAGAAGAATCCTTGAGTAGATTAAGGCTTCCTCCATTTCTTTACAAGTTACTTTCATAACCTGACAGCCTAAAGCATGTGAACAACCACATCAAAGCATTTAAACTTCTTATTAAAGGTAAAACTTTAAGGACACGGTATATGCTTTAATGTACTGTATCTTAAAATGCATTCTGCAGTAGTCATTTCAGTGGTTTGGGTTGAAGTACCCTCCCCATATTCTATATAATATGGAATTTTAATAAAAACCCCAAGACTTAACAACTAAGCTTACCTGTCATGATTACAAGTCATATCACGGGTATTACTGTGCTACAAGTTTTATTTATCAAAAAAATCATCGGTAACTTTTCAGACTATATTCAGATTGACTTTTTACCAATAATAACAAATATTTATTTATTTAAGCAATACAACTGAAAAAAGTATTCTTTGTAATAACACTTCTTGAATCTACAATGTCTCAAACATAGAACAAAAAGAAAGCCTATCTAAAGGCAACCATAATATAAGCATGTGAAATATATGAGAAGCAATCAAAAGATTTTGCTTTGTCACCTTGTTAAATAGCCCAAACTGCTGTTATATTAGCTGCACCTGTCTGTAACCAAACAATAAAGTACTATTTAATAACAGATCCTACCTAAAAGCAGCTTCCCAAAAGCAGTTCATTCCACAAACATCAGAGGGCAGCATCCAATAGGAATTCCAGAAAGATACAGACAAATTCTTACACCTAACAGGATAAGACAAAAATAACCTACATGAATGTTACTGAATTTATGGCAAAGTTAAATGGATTACTTCGTAGCTCAAACATAACTTGAATAGGTAAGTACTTGACAAAATACTCCCTTTGTAATGGAGCTTGGGTAACACAAAAGAGGAGGTGTCAACCAGGAGGGGTTCTTTTAAGGAAGAGCAGTCCCAATCCTTTCACCTTTCCTCTCCATGTATTTTTAGAGAGAAACAAAGGGGCAGGAATTTGTTAAGGTTGTTCTACCTTCTCTGCTTAGTGCAAGTCCAAGGCAACACAAAGCTGCGAGGAACTCCCTCAGCTTTGCAGCACCTTTGTCTAACCTAAGCAGAGGAGTAAAACCTTTCGATTTCAAACTTACATTGCCCATTTAAACACAATCCCTATTCACCCATGACTATTTAGAGCACACCTGCAAAATTCATTTAAAACCGGACTTTCGGTACCAATGGATTCCATTACTTCATAACAAAAGGTTATTATAAAGCAGAAATAATCTCCATGTCCGACAAGTTTTCTTTCTCCATACTAATGACAAAACTAATAATTTGTTGACTTGTGCTACGCTAACAACTAAAAAATAAGGTTTGCTAGACCACCACTAAATTTTATGAAACAGCAATATGGGAAATATCTTAAAAGAGCATTAGAAGCACATGGTTCAAAGTTTCTGTCGAGGGAATCAACGTCAACATTTAAAATCTTAAATGAGCATGGGGAATATTGCAAAGCAAGAGGTATGCACTGTTGAGGGACTTCCTATGCTTCGTCTTTATGCCCTGGTGACATGATGCCAATGGTGTTTATCCTTGCCTGAAAATTAGTATCTGTGAATCAAAAATGTGCAAGAAGGAAAACCACACGAAAAAATGATGATGGAAAGATTAAAGGATACAGCTCAAAACCGTACTGGAAGTTTGTTTTGCAAGATTTAAATCAATCAGCACCATCTCAGCAGGGTAACCTGACAACTGCAAAGGTCAATTCTTTGTGAAAAATCACATTAAATAACTACTATAATATCAAAAATGGCAAGCTGTAGAATTTCTTGACACTTGAAAAAAAACAACCTGATAAACACAAAGTATTACACTATGTGTCATTAATTGTTGGTGGGGCTGAGTTCTTTGGTGGAGATCACAGGAAATCCTCATATCCTGTAGTTACATGTGTTTGCAAGAATTAGAGAAATCTAATCCACAAATAAACATCTAGGTACAAAAAAGGGTAACGGACACGGGTAAGTGCATATTTGCATTTCTCTGGGGAAAGTTAATGGTGTAAAACTGCAAGTTGTCTATGCCAGATTCTCTCTTGCCTTAATCTTTGTTACTTTTGAAGTTGTTTTTGTTATTAAAAAAAAAAGGAAAAGAAAAAAGAAAAAAAAAAAAAACCTCAAGGCACATCAAGACCTTGTGCTTATCTAAAGAATGATCTTTACAATCTCCAGTACATTTCTGTACTGTCTCTCATTATTTTGAGGTCAAATTAATAGACTCTAAAAAATTAAAAGACTCTCAAAAAAACAGTCTCTGGTTTGGAAGATTATCATATTATATCATATTATTATTACAGGGGATTCTTCTTCCAGCTGTCACGAGAGCAGTGTTTTTCTCAGCTGCCTCGAGCTACTGTCTTATCCAGCCTGCTATGGCAAGGGGCAAGCTTGAATTAGTGCCAAAGTGCTTCCTCCGCCACGTTAGGACTTTTCAATATCCCGTTTAGCACAATGACAAGATGTCAGCCATAGATTTGATTCATAAACTTCATTTCAAAGAGAGGTATTACCAAGATGCAGGTGTGTGTACTTTGCCTAACATTAGCCTTTTTCCTGCAAACAGGCCCATCTCCCAGCTGACCGTACGCTACCCTATTCCACACGGCTTTCACACAGAACCGATTAAGAGACTGAATCCGACGGATAGCATTTTCTTATTGCTATTCACAGTAAGTTCATTCGAAAAAGACATTCGTGAAGATTTTATTTTTTTACTTGAAAGCTAGAATAACACTTGAGAAAAGCTTGGAAGACAAATAAAGTGTCACAAGTGATTCACACAGCCAAGGAGGTGTGTTTAGTCCAACAAACAGGTTACCTGGGAGAACACCAGTCGGGCAGGAACAGCCACCTCTAGCATTAGGGTATTTTGCTCCGCCTGATACCGGCTGTGTGGTTGAAGGCTAATCTCCATAAACACAGAGGAGAAAAGGAAGGCTGGAGGAAACCCAGCAACCCAAGCAGCCCTGCCCCAGCTCCTCCCAGCCGTGAGGCAGGAGGCACTGGGCCCGGCTCTCCGCCTCACCCCATGGCTGAGGAGAGGGGGCTGCAGGCAGGGGGCCTGCTGGGGAAGGGCATTTGGGGGAATGCCCTTTTAGGTTTACCTTAAATCTAAAGGAATAACCTTTAGGTTTCGGGAAATGACCAAAGACAGGGAAAAGAGTCAGGGGTTTAAGCCAGCCCCAAAAGTCTCAGTGTCTGAGGGGTGGCCACTGGGGGGACCAGAGGGTCCCAGTCAGCCAGCAGAGGGGCCCGGTGAGTTTCGGGTTGGCTGGCATGAAGGCCACAGGTCCAACTGGACCAGCTCTGCGACAGAAACATTTGCATGAAGCAACCGGGAGACCAGGCAATCCGGCTGCCAGTGGGACTGAGTGCCTAAGGGCGGTTAGTGGAGGGATCCACAGATCCTCATCAGTGCCTGGCTGTGCGTATTTAGGGAGCCTGAGTACCAGCAACCACAGCAGGGCTGCAAGCCTGCTGGTTTGCAGGACCGGCCTGCCCAGCAGCTGGCTCCTGCCTCTCTGAGCCTAAGGCCAGTTACTGCCCGGCCCCACGCTGTGTACATTTACATGCTTCTCACTAAAAGGCTTCCACCCTGATTAGCCAGAGGAGGGAACAGGATCAGGCCACCTGTGCTGTCTGTGGTTGTGCAAGAGCTGTTTTCTCTGTGTTGCTGTCTGTGGCCAGCCGTATGCGTATGCATGGAGTGTGGGTGTGGGCGCCTGTCGGGAATTAATGCTCAGCTTTGCTGCGGGCTGGACACAGGGCCATGGAGCTGACACCGTCAGACTGCCAGCTTGGACAACAACTGATACCAACCACTGCCAAAAATTAAAAAAAAAAAAAATACAAAAAGAAATACATTGGTAGCATAGATAAGCATTCTCAAAAGTCTGTTTGTCAGCTCAAGGTATCTCTCCCCTAGCCTCTATATCCTCTATCAGGTAATTTAGTTTCAACACAAAGAGATAGTGAGAAAAATCTAGTTTTATAGATATAGCAAAAATGTATGCGTTTTGGCCTGATTCGGAGCAATTTTTAATTTATGTGCAAAATACCTAGCAATGCATGACTCACACTGACTGAGGCCCTCTGCTCAGCGAGGCAAGTTCTCACCATGAGGATCGCCCAGCAACCAGTGGTAAAAAAATCCTTTTGTTAAGCTTGCTGGTGGGCTTCCTATTAGCGGAGATCATAGCTTTCAAGCATACTTCTGGGTCCAGATGGCATCTCTTACACCACTGTAACTTCTCTTACACCACTGTAACTTGATTTAGCAGCATGTCCAAATAAGCAGGGTTGCAGCCAACTAACTTGAGTCGCGGCTGCTGCATCCCTTCAGTGCTGCACTAAGCTGCAAGCATCAAGTAACCGAGAAAGACTGGCGCAGCAAAACAGGAAGGCTGCAGCTTTATTTCCTTCCTGCTCATACATGAGGGAGTAAAAAGTTAGGAAATAAGAGTCGTTCAGTTCCACTCCCAAACACACTGAGAAGCCCTGGTTCTTCTGAATAGCTTTACCTGAACAATATCCCAAATTTGTTTCCATTGATTTTCATCTGAGAAGTAACAGCTTTATTAGACAGGAGGCAGCAGATCCCAAATTTAATGTTAAAACATCTGACACAGGACAAACTTTACTAGAAGAGTCTTGATCATGCTTCATTAACTAATAACATGTCTATGTAAAACAGCATTTGTTAGTCAACTTTGCTGCCTGACACACTCAGCTGATTTTTTTTTTAATGAAGTTTCAACTTCAAATTATTCCATGCTTTATCCTTTTAAAAGTTTTGCTCACATTTTGAAATGTTTAGACAGTTCCTAGACCAACCCCTTAACGCACAATAGCTGAGAAACACTCCGGTGCAACTGCTGGTTATGTTCTGACACAGAGGCAAACAGCTGCCTACAGAGCAAGGGAAGAAAGATCTATTACAGCCATCCCACTCTGCTGCCTAAGCTGCTGGGTTATACACTTCTTGCACTTTTCCAGGCACTATAATCTACTTAACTCTCCCTTTGCCAGTCTAGTTAGAGAGCAAGAGAGAGCCAGACCGCAGTTACACGCCACAAAACAGTGTGCCTGGCTGCATGAAAATGCTAAACTAGAGCATAACTAAAAAAAAAAAAAAATGAGTAATTTTAATAGGGTCAAATTCACTGACCTCGCTGAATTCATGGAGCTGACTACAGACCAAACCCTGCTCTCTTTCACAAGCTTGCTGTTAGATTAGCACTACTTTTGGATCCAAATAAAAAGATGAAGATTATCTGCTTAATTGAAGTGGCAATATTGATAAAATTAACTGAAGACTCACTTCTTATAAGCACAGTTACAGCCTGCTAATTAGCTGATCTGAAAGCATGTGGAGGAGCACTGCCTTGAAAGGATCCTCCACAGACAGCAGATTATAATATTATTGAATGATACACATGTAAAAAATAAATAAATAAATAAAAGGTGGATAAATGCACATTTGCTACATTTTTTCCACAGCCACCTTCCTCATCCATAAATCATACTAGCCAAGGAAAAAACAGCTGACTATGCACAGCAAATTTTGACTTTGTGTCTTCTGGAGGGAGACACTTAAGCGTTCTCTATTTTCAAGTTCAGATCTGTTGTTCATTCAGCTATTATAAGTGACTACTTACTATTCATTACTGCTTTTCTCACTGGAATAATCATGAGGACAATCTCGGGATTTAACTAAAATTCTTGAAATGCTCTACAGCTACTTATACCAAGTTTCAAGACACGAGCTTTTAGTTTCCAGTCATCTTGTTCCTCAGGCTACCGTAGCCTTTGAAACAAACAACTCATTACCAAAGTGATTACCCAACAAGCTCCTCTGAATTGTTATGGTTATTGGAGGATCTTGCCTCAACCTGTAATTCTAGTTTCAACATGGTACTTCCCTTTTAATTAAAGATTTTCTACTTAAAAGCATCATCACTGTTGCAAAATTCTTCCAGGTGTGGTATTCTGAAACTTTATTCAAAGCTTGCAGTTTTCAGTTCACATGCTTCTGAAAACTACCAAAAATCTTGGCTTTTCTTCCCCATCACAGAATACGGCCAAGCTCCTTCTGCTCTTATGTCATATACTAAATGAGATTATTTGGGAAAAAGAGTTTCCTTTTCAGCTGAGAGGAGAGAAAAGCACTGCTGAGTGCATAAATGCCTTCAATGGCAGTTGAACTTGCTTTGCTAAACTATATTTTAAAGCTAACAGTAAAAACAGCTGAAGGAGCTCACTGCTGAGAGCTACTATTAATGCACATGAAACACTGAACTTCAGGACGGATGAAAATGTTATCTGAACAGAATTTTCTCTACAGGGTTACCAATCTTTTGCTGCAGTACACAAAAAGCAGGCATAAAACAGCTTTGTAACTATCAGGCTCCAGCTCCACTAGAGAAACAGTGGAAGTATGAAATGTGAAATACACCCATACATTCATCAAGATGCGTGTATCAATCACACAAAAGCATAACATGATTTAATGCCTGAGAATAACCAAAATAAGCATCTTAAGCATCATTTGGTGTGGCATTCCTTAACTGCCACAGAATACTTTTTTTTTTTTTTCTATGAACAGTCCCTTAAATGCTTTCCTTAAAAGCCTTTAATGGACTATGTTCTAAGGGACCCAGCTTTTTTGCATCCAAGTTTTATAAATGGTGTTTGTACAAGCAGCATAAAAACTTCAACAATTTACAACAGGAAGATGTTCATCCTCAGCTTTTACTTTGACAGCAGTTTATAGGTAAAGAACTCCCACAGAGATGTCAAACAGACACTGATTATGCAAAAAGGTATGTCTTCACAAAACTATATGCGTATGAATCATTTGTGGCACCTTTGGAAGATAACTTTCTCAGTCTGTAAGGCTTTTCCACTCTGCAACACAGTGCAGATTTGTATCTCATCCCACTGTAATGCAGCAAGCAAGAAGCTGCTTGAACCTCGCTGGGGTTCTCCCCCACTGGTATTCAAGTTAAAGTAACTTAAACTCTAAGTTTAAGTTAACTCTAAAGTGTTAGTAAAACTATTTTTAAAACTAATAAGTATAACTTTTAAAATAAAGTTTGTTCTTTTGCTAAGGACCATGATCCACCTCATAGTAATGTCAATGTTTGCTAACGCAACATTATTTAGATTACCATCTTTTGCCCAGCAAAAGCTTTCTTCTTGTTTTGATAAAATATTTAATCTACATAAGTCATACAGAGGATTTTTCCTCCCATTTCTGCTTGAAACTGATTTATTATTCCAATGAAATGTTACATAAAACTTTTTTCTAGTTACCATGTTCCTTAGAACTAGTGCATTTCGACTCTTTGCAGACTGTAATCCCAAATGAGAAGCGAGGAACAAACATCCCCACTTTTTTCCAAGTCGTAATCTGCATTCATCTGAACTAAAGCAAAGGCATGGGAAAAAAAAAAAAAAAAAAAAAAAGCCAACACATCCTCTCAAGTAGCTACACCAGTCAACAGTTGGGTTTCACATTTCAGCCAACTCCACCCCTAGCAACTCAGAATGCTGTTTCAGGATATTTTAAGACGATTAAGTCAGAGTTTGTCATCCTGCCATCCTCCATAACTCCTTGGCACCAGCGCTGTCACTTTCGTAACTGCACGGTGAGCCATTTCAGAGTGCTGAGCTGCCCAAAAATCAGGTGGTTTCGGGCAGGCCAGCACGCCAACAGAGCTCACCTGTGCGAGCTGTTCTCCCAGGAGAACAAGGGGTGTTAGAGAGGGCAGGAGAGGCAGTCACCGAAGTTGCATGGTATGGAAATGATGGATATTTACGCTGCTGGACCTAGGCTGGCCCACAAAGGCCTGGTCCTGATGTCTCTGCAGCTTCAGCAGCGGGTCCCATCGCAGAGTTGTCGCTGGCAGCACCGCTCCGGCAGCCCCAGGCGCACGGGACCACGAAGCCACCCTGACAACGAGCTCGGCCCCGCTGCCCACCCGAGCACACCACGTTAATTTCTGCCACACCACGTTAATTTCTGCCACACCACATCTCTGCCGACGGGAGGCCGGCAGCAGCAGCAGCAGCGCAGCCCAGCCTCGCACCCCTCCAACCGCGCTCGCTTAATGAGTGCCCTCATTAATTATCCCACCGTAAACGTCACCGATTAAAGTTGAAGGTGAGCGCTCAAAGTCACCAGCCCCAGCCTCAGAGCCCCGTAACCCCCCTCCCGAGCACTTTGCATGGGGGGGAACCAAACCCAAGCGCCCTCCCCCCGCCAGGCCTCGCCCCCCGGGCCCCTTCCCTTTGTCTGCCCGCAGCGGGGCTCGGCCCCTCCGGCCCCGGGACCGGCCCGGGAGCCCGGCGGGGGGAGCCGCCCCCAGCCCCAGCCCCGTCCCCGTCCCCGTCCCCGTCCCCGTCCCGTACCTGCCGGCCCCGCCGCTCCTCCCCGCCGCCGCCGGGTCCCGCTGCCGGCCGCCGGGCTCCTGCTCGAGGGAGAGGGCGAGCTGGCTGAAGCCGTAGAGCAGCGAGCAGACGCCGCAGCCCAGGCACAGCAGCGCCACCCGCCCCAGCCGCCGCATCATCATCATCATCCTCCTCCTCTTCTTCTTCTTCTTCTTCTTCCTCCTCCTCCTCCTCCTCCTCCCGCCGCCACGGCCCCGGCAGCGGCGCCCGGCAGCAGCCGGGGCCCTCCCGGCAGCGCGAGGCCCAACGGGCGCGGCGGCGCCAGCCCCGGCGTGCGAGGGGCGGCCCGGGGGGAGGAGCGGGGCCTCCTGCCCGGCCCCCTGCCCTCCTCCTGATCTCCTCTCCTCCCTCCCTGCCCGCCCAGGCCTCCGGGAAGTTGTCCCTGACGAAAAGCCGAGTGAAGAAATGGCCCGGGCAGGTGCCTGGCTTGTCAAGCTGCGAGCACAGTCACACCTCACCTGCATTATGCCACGGAATCATTAGGGTTGGAAACGAGCTCCCAGATCATCTGGTCCAACCATCTCCCAACCGCCAGTGTCACCCACTGAACCGTGTCCCTAAGCACCACGCCCAACCTTCCCTTGAACACCCCCAGGGGTGGTGAGGCCACCACTTGCCTAAGAGCAGAAGAGGCAAAGGGGCAGTGAAGGCGATGCTTTTCCCCACAGCCATCAGTCGGCCAGGGTTTCTGTGGTGTTACCCTCAAATTGCACACAGCCACCTTTTGGGACAACACTGCCTCCTGGATACTGCCACGACATGGATGCTGCCACGACACGGCCTTGTGCTCACTGGGCAGCTCGGTTACAAACCATACAGTCACAGAATATCCGAGTGGGAAGGGACCCACAGGGATCTTCAAGCCCAGCTCCAATACGCCCTTTTTCCTCCTGAAGATGCAATCAGAGCATGCAGCGAATTTCAAGAAAAAAAAAAAAAGCACAATCTGATTTACACTAAAGCTTAAAAAATCAGTTATACTGCAGATCACAGATTGCGGGGCCTGAGGGTATATGCTGTAGTAAATGTCTGTGAAACCTCAGCTATAGCTTACTGCCTTTTTTTTTTTTTTTTTTTGGCTCTGTTTAAAAGGTGGGGAAGCTGAATGCCAAATGGCAACGCTAGTAGCTGGAAGAGGTACAATCCCAAAATGTCCTGCCTATCCTCATCCCCATGAACAAAGAAATGAGGAAAACAGGCAGCTCTTGTGAAGTATTGGGTTCTCGGCTATGTTTGGAGTACAGGTATCAGGATGATCACTAGGAAATAAGAGTAGGGAAATAGAAACCGAGAAAAAAAGTAGAATCTAAGAAAGGAAAGGAACCAAGGAGGATGAGGAGCAATGAGGAGAATTGCACTATCCCAGACTGGCTGAGGCTGGCAGGCCCTCAGGAGCCCACCTGCCCCAGCCCCTGCCCAAGCAGGGACACGCAGAGCAGGCTGCCCAGGACCACGTACAGGTGGCTTTTGGAGATCCCCAAGGAGGAGACCCCACAGGCTCTCTGGGCAGCCTGTGCCAGTGCTCAGGCAGCCTCACAGCACAGCCATGCTGCCTGGTGCTCAGGGGGAGCTTCCTGTGCTCCAGTTTGTGTCCACTGCCTCTTGTCCTGACACTGGGCACCACTGAAAAGAGCCTGGCTCCCTGTTCTTTGCACCATCTCTTTAGGTATTTATGGACATCGATGAGATTCCCCCAAGCCTCCCCTCCTCCAGGCTAAGCAGCCCCAGTTCTCTCAGCCTCTCCTCAGAAGGGAGACGCTTCACTCCCTCAAAGATTTTCATGGCCATGTTGGACTCTCCCCACCATGCCCATGTCTCTTGTGCTGCGGGGGGCAGAACCGGATCCAGCTCTCCAAGTGTGGCCTCACCAATGCCGAGCAGAGGGAAAGGATCCACCCTCTCACCCTGCTGGTGATAACAGCCATGTGAACACAGCCACGAATACCATTGGCCTTCTTAGCAACAAAGGCACAAGGGCAAAATGCATGGCCAAAGATGGCAGGGTGATGGAGGGACTTCATGAGGGATGGACTCACTGGGAGAGTCATAGATGAAATAAGGAAAAATTATGTTACTGAGGCCATGTGCTACCATGAACAACAGGAAAAAAAAAAAAAAGAAAAAAGAAAAAAGAAAAAAAAAATCTCTGAATGTGCCACTTAGTGTTGCAGCTGGACTTTCTGCTCCTCCTGCTTTCTTTTCCTCCATGCTTTGATCCCCCTTATCAGCAGATGAACTCTGCCACTCTGCCAGCTTTCCTGTGTGCTCACAATCAAAACCTGGTGTCTTGCTCTCCTTGCATATCTGCACACTGACCTGTGTCACTCACTGTCCCTTTTTACAACCCCCAACATATACTACCAAGTCCCCATGGCAGGTAATAAATAACACTTTTCATGGATAAATGAAGCCATGACTTCTTGCCCTTACTGCTTTCTGTTTAATCCAGGAGATCCCAGTATGGATAAGAAACAAAAAGAGAAGAGGCTGATACTATATTTTACAGACCAATGCATAAAAAATAGTTGAAGAAAATAATCAGAAGTCTGAGATATGTGGTGAGAGGTGGACAATTTTCAAGGCGAATTCATACCAGTGTGTGAGTCGGAGTGGAGAGAGACAAAGGAGTACTTACTGACAGTGACCTCAAGAGAAGTCCGGTTAGTCCCCACTGCAGCATGACATTTGCCTTCTGAGCCGAGGAGTGCTCAAGTCAGGGAAAATGAGGTCTATAGGGTGTTACACAGGGACCAAGAACGAACATGGCAGCTGGGCAGCAGCAATGCTTTCATGTGTCAGAAGAAGAAGTATATTTTTAGACAAGAAAAGAAGAAATAAAGAGTGCTAAGGGCAGATGAGATAAGGGGGAAAAAAACCCTTTCGGATTATCAATCATACCATTTCCCCGGTAGGAATTTATAGGATTCTCTCCGTTCCGTGCTGTCCAGGAATGCCTGAATAATGAATGAGTGCGAATGTATCTGCAGTGGTCTAAAAATATAACTGAAGCAAGGTCAGAGAGAAAGTTAGTATCTTTTCTTAAGGTATCTGATGCAACTGGGGAGAAGGAAAAAAAAAATCAGATGAATTTATGCACACACAAGCCTTTTTTTACACTGCAAAATCTGTGCATTTAATCCAACTGGCATGGCAGTTGGTCTGATAAGAGGCAAAAAGCTTCTTACTACGAACTCTGCTGTGTGAATAACAAAGATAAAGAAAAATGACTGAAATGTCATGCCTCAGTTTTTTCTCTGAGAAAAAAGCAATATCAATAGTTATCCAATTAGCTAATACAGCTTTTAAAATTCTTTAAAGAGAAATAATTATATACCTTTATTACCATAATTAATGACAAATATATAACATTTTATGCTGTAACATTTGCTAGTCTTTAAAACACTGTTAAAAGATGAGGAAGCACAATCACATGCAAGGTTCTCTCAATTTATTTTCAGTTTTAAATCTTTAAATCTTTAAATCCTTTTCCTGACTAGAATTAGAAGTTACTTAGCCATGGTAGCTTCTGTTACCCTTAAAGGGATTCAGTTCTATTATGTCCAGAAAATACCTGAAGTCCAGAAAACAATAAGTTTAGAAAAACTACAGGTGTTAAATATTTGTGACAACTCATTTTATAAAAGAATAAATATCCCATACTTCTGTAAATCTGTTCAAAGGCCATAAAAGCAGTTAGTGCATGCCAGAAAATTAAACTGAAATTCTAGCTACTCATTAGATTGAGAGATAAATTAGATCGACTTAAATTAAAATATATACATACTCACAATTATGGAAGGGGATTATTTGATGCAACCGAGAGAACAAAGAGAGAAATCAAATTCCACTCAAAGTTTCTGCTAATGAAAAAGCCCAGTCCTAATCAGATGCATTTCCATCATTTCTTCTGGGTTTGTTCTTTCAGGAAGTCAAACCATTAGTTAAGTTGGCAAAGCAATAAGATTCTGCGCTGACAGATTTGTGTCAAGGCTGCCAAGCATGCAGACCAGTTAAGGGTTTTTCAAAGGCAAAGACACTTTCTTTGATGTTCACATGCCCTTTCGTACAACCTGCAGTGTCAACACTTTGCTATGATAGATTGTAAGGTTGGGTAAGGGAGGGGGAACTGCTTTGCTGCCATGTGCTGTGCATATGGCATCATCAGACTTCTTGGTGTAATGTCCCTTTTCTGTTGCTGCCAGACATCATTTTTCTTTCCTTCAAATTTATTCTTAAGACGAGGATTTAGTTCGGTACAGCTGCCTTCCATTCCTACTGTATCTGCTCTTCAATTTTCCCCACATCAGCCCCAACATTGGGAAAAAGTTAATCAAAATTTTCAGTTTTCATTGATTACCAAAGTATCACTGTGTTCACTCATTCCTTCCCTTTTTAGTTCCCAATGTTTTGCATTGTAGTGACTGTTTAACCTACTTAGCCTAAAAGCAGAAGCTTTGTGATATTTTGCAGTTACTCTTGATATCAGGAACATACGTACCTGAGGACAGTAGTACACAAATTTAAACAAACTGTATTGTGAAGAGTTTGGGAACTGATGTGATACTTTACAACGTTCCCTGGTTTATGTCAATTTGAATAAATTATTTTATCAGTAGTACGCTTACTTTAAAATCTTCAGTGAACAACCATAAGCTATTAAACAGTAAGGAGTCAAAATACTTGTATTGCTTATCTTAAGAAAGCTCAATTTCCTTGTCTTCAGTAAATAAGTACACATCTATGTATGTAGCCTAGTACAATTTTTAATGCATTCCTCCAATAAAAAAAAAAAAAAGGCAGAAATACTTCCTAAGAGTGTAAAGAGAATTTTCTTTTTACATATTTTTCTGTATTTGTGTATCAAAGATTTTCTTTTTCTGTAAAGTTTTCTAAATAGGGAGCTCCAAAACATCAGTCCAATGGGGATTCTCAGTGTCAGGCTTTGGCTTCATCTAAAATTCTCCAGGGAGTGTCTGGCATGGCTGTTTGTGTTTAAAATACTCCTGGAAGGAGACAAAGCAAACTCACCTACTTATGCTAATACATACCATGTATGAAAACACAGAAATAAGGCAAGCAGGCTGAGCTTTATGGTTGCATTTATTTGGTTTGGGTTTTTTGTTTGTTTGTTTTTGTATATATAAATACTCCAGTTAAAAGACCTTAACTTGTCCTGCTATGGTTTGCTACAGCATCAAGTGCTTTCAGTGCCCTGACACCCCAATCAGGGTCTTTAAGTTTCTACAATCTACTGTCATGTTTTTCTTGTCATAGAATAAATATTTACTAACTAAACATACACAATAGCAACTTGGCTTTATGGCTTAATTTTTACAATGAAGCATATCAGCTAATCTGGAATTAATCCTGCACGGTACTTTCCACTTTACAGCAACAGTGCAGCCTCCACCCAGCAAATCAGTGCTAATTGCAATAAGTAGCTCATCCTACTCTTTTTTGAAGACCCTTTTTTTAGAAGCAACACATTACCTCATGAGATCCTCAGACCACAGACTGGAAACCACTGCTTTTTTTATCTATTATTTTTTGTTACATTTGGTATGAAAACATTTTATATGTTTTACTTATTTATTCACAAAGTGCAAAAAGCCTGCATGGCTAGGTGAGTGAAACTGCATCTAGCAAACAGCTAACATGAAAAAAAATGTTAGATGACAACCACCAGCTGCTCTGAAAAGAGGAAGCACAGGTTTAGGAGAGTTGCCAGGGACTCTGAAAGCCATTCAACAGTGCAAGCCAGATACACTAGAGGCAGTGAGGCAGGTAGCCAGTTGCCCCTATTTCCAAAAGAAAAAAAGTCAGCATAACCTGGATTGGGAAGCAGTCAGTTAGTCAGCCAGGTGAAGATTTGATTTACTTTGCCAATGTCAGGCCAAGCCAACTTGTTATTTTGTCTTTTTTATTTTGCTTATCTCCCTGCTCCTCGGAAGCAGGATTTAACCTTGAAACCAATGGAGGGGACATGTCAAGGATAAAGTCCTACTGCTGGTCTCTCCACATCTTGTTTTCTAGGGATTCAAAAAACAGATTAGATCAGTCAAAAGTACAAGCTGTATAAAGAACTTAGTGCCTGAAATACCAGGAAGAGGTTAACACTTCCTTTTGTACTGACTGCCCCTTTTATAACTGCACAGTGCAGCCATCTCACAGACCAAACGCCTGAGGTACACAACAGGCTGAGCCACCACATACCCTTATACTTTGTCAGTAATTTGTCATGTCTGAAGGAGTGATGGTGAGCAGCCAGGTTGCTTACACAGCCCTGTGCCACTCCACTGCAGAGCACAGACATGACCCTGCTTGTCCCCAACGTCCTCAGAAGCGCATCTGAAAACAGTTCCATGGCACGAGGCAGTGCGGATGCTGTGCTGCCCCCAACTTCCACCCAAAACATCTGAAACACCTTCGAGCACTGCTCACTCATGATGGCACTAAGAAATTACGCATCTTTCACCCATCCTTTACCTGTAATTTTAGAAAGATGCGTTTCTTTTACTCCTTTACTTTCTTTCAGGTCAAGAAAGGGTAAAAAATGACTGGACACTGTACCAAGCTCTCTCCAGGCACCAGGCACAGACGGAATGCTGTGATCTCCCAGGGCTGCCAGAACAGGGGTGTGGAATTTAAGAAATTTGTTTTGATCTTCAAACCCATAATTGTGTAGTGGACTTACTGAACAGTCAACAGAAGGAAAAAAATGAATAGAAGGGTGACAGAAGGGCTATACAACTTGGTCTTCTCTTTTCAATTCCTTCTGTTCTTCTAAAACAGACAAGGAAGTGGAATAAATTAGAGTCCCTTAATTAGTGACAATAGCCCCACTCTGGTATCTGATGCCAGTTTCATCTCAAATGCATTGAAGATTGCTGTCCTTTGTAGAAGTCAGTGTTTCTGATAATATTGAGCTTGGTGTTCACGTAGAGTTTGCTACCGCATGCTGCCTGCACTTCAGGACTATACCCAGCACTATACCTAGCACTCACAGGATTATACCCAGCACTCACAAGATGACGTTACATTCTGCACCTGAGGATGCACCAGCCTCACATACTGCCTGCACGGAGCGAGGATGAGCATGTGTATTCATGGCCAACACGTCAGTCACCTGCTACACAAGTGGGAAATGCTGCCTGGCTTTATGAGGGAACCTGCTCCTTTCAACAACGGCTTGGAGGATCTCAGCCTCGTGCTGCAAAGCAAAAAGAAACATCAAACAATTCAGAATTGAATGCTGGAACTGTACATAGCTTGAAAATGACTCAAGACAGATCACTTTTTGTAGAATCTGTTTTAGGAAAAACAAACAAAAAAACAGCTATATACACAAAGTGATGAAATCTGCTTAGATTAAGCCTTCTCAAGCTTCTCACCTCAGTTGTTACTTCCATTTGTAAGCACGGATGTTTTCTTAGTTTCTTGCTGCCTTGGAAGCAGCACTTGAGTATCTCAACTTCCATCACAGCTCAGAGTCAAAGTGAATAACCCACACCAGTGAGCGAGCAGAGCACACTTGGCATTTTGAGAGTAGGCTCCCTGTCTGACAATCTGCTACAGCTTATCCCCACGTTGTCCATTTACATTTCTTGCACTTTTTGCCTAGCTAGTACAAGTAACACATTCAGAGAAGGGTTCCGAGCAATTATTTTATTTACCATTTGTCATGACACACCCTAAGCATCACTGCCAGTCAAGACTGAATATAGTGCACCTGCAAAAATTTTCACTGAAAATACTTGCCTGTAAGAGCCTTCACAGGCAAGAATATTACTTTATTCCTGGGGAAGACATTTAAATGTGTGTTACTACTCTGGGCTTTGAACACACCTACTTAATGCTCATCTGAAACTAATTGTATGTTCATCAAAATGACTATAGAATAGTTCATTTTTAAACAACTTTATTGTCACTGATTGTGCAGCATTTATTCTGAAAAACTGTCCTACTGTTTCTTTCTTTCTTTCCAGACCCTTCCCCTCAGCTTTCAGAATTTTAACTCATTGAATAACGCCTTTGAACTGAAGTCAGGATGAGGTCAGTTTGAGGCAGTGTCTCAATAGGTTACTATACGTGCACTTTGGCTGAATGCATTGTATTGCCATCTCGATTTAAACGAGTGTTTAACTGGAATTGAACATAGCTTACCAGACAGGAAATTGTAGCGTCTCATGATGAAGGCTGTATTTTCTGACTGCTGCATAGAGACCTTTTAAGTGTAGACCAATATAATGGTTACATGTGGCTTAGCGTACCCGTAAAGATTTATATATTAAAAAATTACAAGCACACACCACCTTTTGTTCACAGAGATGTTTATTTTTGTCTTCAATGTTCGTAGGGAATACGATTTCACTACAAAAGTGTCTCAGAGAAACTCCATTCAAAATCTAGGCTTAAGAATGAAGGGAAAATATACTTTCAGCTGTACCAGTCCTGAGCAAAGTTTAAATTAAAAAAAAAAAAAAAAAAAAACTCCTCTAGAGATAGGAAGCAGCACCAATAACACCAGAGGTCCTCTTACTGATATCTGCTCATGCCTTCTTTCCTGTTTGAGAATTGGCAAAAACTGAGGTGGGAAGAATTACTTTATTAGAATGTGGACCTAAGATTCAGAGTCCCAGTCTCTCACCAAATGCATTCTGTTACAGTCAGAGCTCAGGGCCTCAGTTTTACTTTCCATTAAGTAGTCAGGACTGCTAACAGCAAGACTGTTGCCCCCACAGTGTAACATTTTACCTTTCTTAAACTGGTAAATAAATATTTATTTAATATACTTATTTTAATAAATATTTATTTCCTAATCAACATCAAGTTCCTGAAAAGTTACATTGTTCTTAGAAGTATACTATTCATATGCAATTATAAAACTTCTGATAACATCAGGTCTCAAAATAATTCACGTGGCTTACATTCTGTCTTGTTCTTTCAGTGAAAGGATTTCAAGCCATTGGTAACACTCAGTACTTTGTTGGTTTATCCAGGACATTCAGATTCAATCTGACAAAGTAAAATACTTCTAAGAGTCAGAACAGAAAAGGCACTTACTCGTTTTGGGGAAGACACCTGGCAGGTAAAATTTTTATTTTCAAAATAACAAGCCCTTTTTCTGACAATAAAACCCTTAAAAATTATTGTTAGATAAACGTAAACCCGATGAATAAAACCAACTTATGTGTCCCTTCCCAAGAAAGGTAGTGCTACCCTTGATTGGGATATTGAGAAGTGTGAAAGCATCCAAAAATACTCAGAAGTTTGAGTCACTTCTGTGATACTCCAGCACGCTATCACAGCTGACGTTAAAAAACAAAACAAAACAAAACAAAAAAAAACTCCTCCAAAGAATTTATGTTTTACAAACTGAAAGCCTCAGAAGTTTCCAGACTGCTTCTTACTAGGTACTTGTATGAGCAAGAAAATATAAGATTCTAGTGTTATAACCAGGAACATTGCCTTAGTTACAACCGATAACCTGTGACTCCATCCAGAGGAGTAAATCTCTTATCAACCTTCCTCTCAATTGAATCATTGCCTCATTGATGCTCTGTATAAGGCACTTAGTAAATTTTAAGAGCATCTGACAGTGCTGTTGGTAATTTTGATTTGTCTGTGAGGGAGCCCTGCTAACACTTGAAGATTAACTGGCAAAGGTGTGGAATTATCACTGAAAATAGCCATACGAACTACAGGCCACAAAACTCTTTCCAGAAGCCACAGCTATTCTCATCTGGGTTCTTACTCCCTTTTCAGCCTAAAGTTACCCTTTTTCTAGTTGTCCGGGAATCAGAGCCTCTGGAACTGGATTGTATTTGAACATACACGAGGAAGCTCTTTTGTTCCTGATCAGCTCTTTAACCACTATTACTGCCCTTTCAATACCTAACCTGTACCCAAGGGAAATGTTCATGGTATTTAACATGAAATTTATAAAAAACCTGTATCTGTCTTCTGGCCACAAGTCACTGAACCATTGGTTATGAAGAACTATACAGAAAAACACACCTATAAGAAGTGTGGGATACTGCCTGCTTCCAAGACAGCACACAGAGAAGTACTGTACTCAAGAAAAAGCCATTGCGCAGTGGGCCTTCTAGATGTTATTCTGAAAGTAAATTTTCTTTGTTCTTTTTTTCCTCTTATCCTCTTTTGTTGGACTGAGGGTTTTTGAAGTTGGTTTACATAAGAGAAACAGAAGCTGCCTACTCAGAATTTTTGCAGGAAATGTAGTCCTCAGCATCTGTGCATGCTCTTCCTTGGATCTCTTTCTCCAGGCAGCACGAAGCATATTTTCTTGTACCTTGTAAAAAAAAGACCCTTCAGATCTAATTACCTGGCAGTGTTACATCTCCATCAGTTGGAAAGCAGTTTGCTTATTTTTCTGCATTTGGAAGCCTTACAACAGTAGAATCAGAGCCTTTGCAGGATTACGGGCGTGAAGACCAATAATTGGCATCCCAGAATGCAGCTACCTCAGCCAGAATACTTGAATGGTACAGGACTGGTATGAGAAAGTTTGCTCAGCAAGAATCTCTCCAGTAATTCAATTATGTAAAAATACAGACAACTCAAAAAATCGATAGATGACCTCAAAGCTCCACATATCATCGCTGGTCTTACAGAAACCAAGATAAAGCTGAAGAACTGGGAATAGCACTCACATTCCCTGCTTACAAAAGCAGGCATAATACAGTATTGCACATTCACTGCAGCCACTTACACTGAAATACGTGTAGCCTTAAGAGATCTCCCTCGCTTAGATTAACTCACAGCTGAAGGCTGTTACAGTAAGAGATGATCAGTCAGAGGGCAGATTTTTTTTGCTTAGAGAACTGTGCCATCAAGAACTGGACTTGGCATTGAAGCATTTCCATTTACTCTCTGAAAAGAAGTATCAGCTTGAAATATTTAATGCGTGGAATCAGCTTGGAATATCAGCTTGGAATATTTCATGCTCAGGGATGATAGTTATGTATTAGATGCATATAAAGCCCGAATTAGACCTCTGTATTCCCAAAGTGGGTATTCAGAAAGTAAAATCTTGCTTAACTAACTGATGCTAAGTGACTGAACAACTCCGTCCTTTCCTAGTGCCTTTGAACCAAAAGAATTTGCCACCTGTAGAATCTAGTGAGCTTGGGAAGGAGGTAGGGAACTAGACTCCATAGCACTGGGTAGGTATATTTTGTTCATGAGTACACTTTCACTCCTCCACACGAGAGGAACATTAAGATCATATGCTTAACAGGTTATGCAAAAAAATAGATTAGTATCTTTTCTTCGGTCATCTTCTCAGTATCTCCAATGTAAATTAAAGCCCTATTAGTCTAGAGCAACATTTCTTAAGATTTTAAGTTTACAGGAGAGCGTTCAGTTTGCATGCACTTTGACTACGATCAATACTTATACGAGGAGAACAGTGTAATTAAAGATGGATCAGGCAACTTTTCCAAGTGGTCTAGATCTTGACAACATATTCCTGAAGGATGTCTTGCTTGGATATTCCTACCTCCATTAAGATATGCTCTCGACAGAATAAATAGCATCTTGGAACTATTCTTTAAATCATTGTTTCCAGAACAGTATCTTTTCTGGTGGTCATTTTCTTCTTAAACATAGGCAAAAATGAGTGATTATTGCCTTTTACAAACCCTAAATGACACAGCGATCTATTGTGACTATTCTTAGTAATACTCACTTGAGCTATCATATACACTTCTGCCCTTAATCTTCCATGCTTAGCATCTTAAAAGTAAAGCTAAATCTTCCCGTGCACAGTGAACTGTCTGCTCTTACAATTCTGAGTCAATGAACAGAGCAAGCTATTTCAGATGGCTTTTATCAGTATCTCATAATAAAAGGGGCAAGATTAAGATGGAAAACATCTTCAGAGGGATTAAGTATTATCCAACGGTGGTTCATTTTAATTATTTTTCACCTACACAGTTAAAGAGAAACTGTAAACAGCTCCTGCATTAATAAGACTCTAGGATCTGTAGCTAATCTGTTTGGTGCATTTTCTTTCCTTGCTTGAAACCAATGGCATACTTTATGTAGAGAGGAGTATGCCTGAACTCCTAGGCTTTGTACATTGGCGTATCACAATCCTCCTGCACAATGTCTTCAGAAAGTCACTTTCTGTTGGATAGTACCATTTACTAGCAGAAGTACAGCCATGACTTGCTGTTGCACTATTTACTCCATTCATATCCATCTACACAGGACATTGCAGTAATTTCTGAAAAAATATTGATATGTGGTTAACTTGTGAAGTACATTTTAATAGTTAAATCCTGTAAATTCTAATTAAAACACTGATTTTTCTTTAGATGTCAAAACTAAGCTCAATATCTGATTGTTGTCTTGGACAAATCTCTTAAATCTCTTTCTCCTCTTGTTAGAATTTTGACAGTACAAAAGAAAACCAACTGACCTCTCCTCAGTTTGACTGATTTTATGGTACAACTTTTGCTCATTTGTGAGGTTACACCCCTTCAAACTGAGCCTGCTTTGACATAAATCGGGGAAGAATTTCAGGTAAGAAAAATCTTCAAATGCTCAAACAGTATTTCCAGCACACCCATATCTTAACATTAAGATAGAAGAACATGTTTGCAAAATATCATATTTGACTGGTCCACTAGCCAAAAACAGCATTAACTTTTTATCCTACCCATCTTATTCCTGAGTTAGCACAGGACAAATTTACAAGCATAGCACTTGCTACTGCTGGAGGAGAAACTAAATTAAGTTGCATCTCCTCTTCTGTATTGTTTCTGACATTTGAAGGGAAGTATAACCAGACTCTGTGTAATAGGCAGCAGAGTCAACTTAAAGGCATTTGACAGAGAAAAACATGCAGATACAGTTAAAGAACCCTGGATATACAAAGAAGTACATAATAGATAGTTCCATGCCAAATTCCTCCTGTATAACAAAAGAATCGTCGATCAGCGTAACGTGGGAAACTGTCAGGCTTTGGAGACAGGAGAGAGAAAAATTAAAGAACCAAAGATGCAGATTCATACATGTGTCAAGTCTACAAGACTTGCATGACCGCTCTAAAGAACTGCTGAAAATAAATTATAAGCATTCTGTCCTACATGGCTACCTAAAAATGTGCTATCCATAATATTAAAAAATTAAAGTGCTCAAATTACAAAGCCCAAACATTTTCTGCGATTTTACAATCTGCCACAAAACATCAGCTATCTAGAGAAATATGTATTAGTTTAAAACCTTAGTCATAGCCCTAATTTTGAGACTTCTAAGATCAAGAAATTTAGAGGTTTTTTGTTTGTTTGTTTTTACTATCGCTGCTGTTAGAATCAAGATTTTATATGGCATACTTTAACTTGCTACTAAGTAGAACAACTTTTGCTTATTTCCAATACGCAAACTTAACTGCAGAAGAAATCAAAAGATCACAGTCTACAACTGTGTATCCTTTCTATGTACCACCTATGGTAAAGTACACATAGTGGTAAAGTTAGGAAGATAAAAGACTGAATTGTCACACACTTTATCAGTGAATTAATTATAGGTCATTTTCCCCATTTCCTTCCCCTTTTCCTTTCTGAAGCTAGATGATCAGCACATAAGGGAACTAATTTACATGGAACACTATCACGCTTGCCTTTGTTGGGTCACCATTTCATGAGCAACCCAAAATGTATGGCTATTCTAGACTGGTGCATATATAGAATTTGACAAATAACAATTCTTATGGAGAGAACAGTCACAGATTAAAATAGCTAATCAAAACACATTACAACATTAAATTTTCACTTTTTATAAATGGAGTAAAGATGCTTTTAAATATATTTACAGTTAGAAAAAGGACTTAGGATTACTACTACACGTTGAAATTATTTAGAAATTATGAAAGTGAAGTTCATTTAAATTAGAACATTATGAACAGAGTCAAATTGCCATATTCTGCTTAGAAGTTGTCCGCTCTGCTGTCACTATTGTCACATCCCTTTAATCACAAACAGACAAAAATTATCTTCACTTTGTTTAATGCCAAAATTGGCATCACTGTAATGTAAACACTAGCTATGTAGTATTTCATTCAGAACCACCACAGCTCAAATTTTAGATCCTGGCTGTCTTGCATTGCATCTGTAATATCTGTGGTTTGGAATTGCTTTTCTACATCTTATCCCATGAAGAACAGTGGTTTCCGTAAGACTTTTTTTTTCATTCTTTTTGACAATAACTATACTTGTACCATATTTTTGAGATAATTCTCTAGAGACAGCTGAATCATAGTAAAATCCCCTCCATCCTCCTTTCTTTCCAAACCAAATGGCTACTTATTTCTGAAGATACAAAGAGACCTCTTGTTGGCAGTGCTGGGTGGTTTATTCACATAAAGTCAAATGAAAATAAGTTTCCCATTTAGTGAACTACTGGTAATAGATTATTATTTGTCTGCAAGGAATACTGAAATGTGTTAGCATTCATTACATTTTAAATTAGAAACACATTTCATGAAACATCTTGCAATGAGATTCTATCATTAAACTGCTTACTTTAAACAGTTTCAGCTCTCTTGTAATCCATTACATCAGTATATTCTGCAAATAGTCCCACCTAAAAATAAAACATAAAAAAATAAAGTTGAGAAGCATGTACTTTTCTTCTAAAAACTAGTGTATGTTATTCAGAACACCAGCCCAGCCCCCAAAACATTTAAGAACCTTAAAATGCATTGTTTTTACAGATACTAAGATTTGGCCAAGTAATTGCAATGAACAGACATCCTATTTAGTAAGATAAAGCAGAATACATAATAAACAGGTCAGTAGTTATCCATCTGAAATAGCCTATAATTAACATTCGATGTCTAAAAAGTTTAAACAGCAACACCAAGGAATGAGGTATGTATGTTCTCAGATATCACATCAGACTTTCATTTTATGCAACTAACTGTATTTCACAACTAGCATCTTACAAAATAGAACAGTACTGTTGTGCCTGTAGAAGTACTGCATTAAAAACAGAAAAATACATTACTACAAGAAACCACCAAACACCACAATTGTCAGGGGCTACAAAAATCCATTGCTTTAGCTGTTACAAAGATGTACCACATGTTGGTCATAATTTAGGGCTGGATTCAAGAAGGTCCATCCAATTTTTACATGGGCTTAAAAATACGTATTTTGAAAGAAAAAGAAAAGAATCACAGGAGTGTAAGTGGACTACCCCACTAGAAGGAACTAAATAGACTTCTGTACTGAACCTGAATCTATAATTTAAATCTATACATGGATTGGATGAGTGTGTATCAAAACACTTATTGGCTGTAAACAAAAATGCAAAAATCTGTATTCACAAAAATATTTTATTGGTAATTTTACATAATACCAGATGGGATTGTAGATAGTTCTGCTCTGCATCAGTATATTGCTAAGTGCGTAAATGTTGACAGTTTATGCCATAAAAGTAGGATACTGAGGCTTTTTTTTGTATGATTTATGACATAATATCCTCTAATAGGCCAAATCAAAAGAAGTTGATTCAAAATAATAAAAAATAAAAAGTATTATTTCCTTATTCTTGTGCAACATCTGATATTTCTGTAATGAAATGGTAACTGACTGTATGACACTAGGTAAATTTGGGGCAAGGAAACAGCACTAAGCAGAAATAAGAACTGCACTTCAGTTATTTTTAAAGCTTTTTCCAAACTTCCATACTTCCAAATGTTAGTTTTTGCCAAATGCTTAGTCATCTGAGGTTCAATACTTGTTACACAACATAGAAAACCAGTGTACAATGACAATGTAGTACTTCACCTGAATTGTAAAGTTAACCAATTGATGTTTAGAATGTGTTTTCTATTTTGCTTGTAAACATTACAATAAGTGTTTTAAGTGTGAAAAAATATTGGTAAAACCATCAACATAATTCATTAACAGTAATCTAGTAAAATGTGTCAAACATTGGCAAAAATTCATACAAATGTTTTATTTAATAACATTTTTCCTATTTAACCACACCAAGTACCAGCAGGTGTTTTTTAAGAAGATAATTATTATGAAAATTCTGTTGCAGCAATAGTTGATTAAGTTGATCTTTGACTTGCATACATATAACTATGTTTCACAATTCTCAAATAATACATATTTAGGCAGCTTGAACTATGTTATAAAAATTTAAATTCAGTACATGCCAATAGTAGAGACTCCAAGAGTAGTTAGAATTCACTAAACTAAAAGTGAAAATGGACTTACCAATAACACTGCATATGAACATTCAAACCACATTTTCATGGCACCTTTACACACGAAGATTAAAAAGTTGGTCTGAAAATGCTTTGTAAGCATTTTTAGATTGCATTTAAATTATTTCTACCACTGCACTTTTTTTTCTTCTTTTTAAACTGCATAAATTATGTTCCAGTAAACATACCAATTGTGCATGGATAATCTGTCATGAAAATGTGGTAACAGGTGGCAGAAGTTATGTATTTGCATGTTTTAAAGAGAAGAGACTAAAGAAACTGGAGGAAATAAACTTTAATGAGATTCTCCATTCAGCGATGAAGCTTCTCCTCTGGGTGAAGATGACCTGGACATTCCCCTCTCTGTGTTGTCAGAGCTAGAACCACTCTGACTGTGTTGATCTGCAGAAGCAGCACTAGAAGCAGGTGGTGACTTAGTTTTCTCCTTAAAGTCTGTAATTATGACCGTCAGATCTCCAACGGTAACTTCCAAATGCTGAGCACTACTTCGATCCACATTTTTCAATCGTGGCCTAAATAAAGCAAATAGTGGTATTAAAAACACACATACCATCTCATTATCTTGTCTTTCTCCTACATTTCCAAGCTCCAGAGAATATGCATGTAACATCAGCGTAATAATGCCTTGTGGAACAGGTAACACAGAAGATGACAAAGTACCACAAGTGCTTATGCTAGAGCATTTCCTGGTTTTACTTTAAAATAGGTGAAAATAACACATTACCTTTGCCACTTTCTATAAGATCATAAAATATTCATAAGTTAGTTGTTTATAACTGCACAATAACATGAATGTGTTACACGTGAAGTTTTGTGTGTTTATTTTTTAAATTACATCTTTCATTATTTTGGCTATAAAAATTTGTAAATCTCATCTAGAGAAGGATGCATCTCTGCAGCAGCCTTAAGCGACAATTCTAGGTAGAGAATGGTGTTCAGTAATGAAGATGTCAGTGTACAAAAACCTTATCTGTGCCTTTTGAATTCAACAACAGTTTTAGCTACAAAATCCTGCATTCCAAAAGTGTTAACGTGCAGCAGGTATATTTCATTTAAAAATCTCACCGAGACTGCCAGTATATTATTTGAACTGCCCTTTGTGTTCACAGAATAATTCTGATATCCCTGGCACATGCTGTGATTTAAAATATGCACAGAGCTCAGTAATCACACAGCATTGATAGGTTAAGTCTCTTCATCTATTCTTTCAATTGTTTGATTTTTCACAACAAAAAGAACCATAAAAGAACAGTTTGACTTATGTTCTGCCATCATATTTTTGCTAGTGATGAGCATGAAGTACTTTCAATTTACTATTTTCCTTTGACAACCCTGGGAAACTGTCACGAGGCAGCTGAATTTATACAAGCAGTTACGAACGGCAGAGCTTTATGCATTTAACTGACTCCACAGCTTTCACCAGCTCAAGCTGCAATAAAATAAATTAATATGACATCACATTAGCAGGTGTGCTAACAGCAAAGTCCTAACCTTTACCCTATCATCCAACTTTGTTTGAAGTAGAATTGGTTCTCAGTCACTTCAACTGAAACACCTTGTGCCTTTCCTCCACTAGACAGAGTATTTGACATCTTGTTCCCCCGAGGCTGAAGTAGGGTGATGGAAGAATCTAAAAGAACTGAAAAATCTGCTGCTCTCTAACATGGGAACAGTGCGAAAAAATTCAGCATTACCAACCTGCATATGTGACGTTCCTGAAGCTTATTAATCATATTTAGCGTGTATTCAGATTTTATGACTGTTTCCAGCAAATTTTCAAGTAAAGAGAAAGAGATATCACTTTCCCAAAAGGATATTGAAGCAATATGCTTAAACTCATCAAGCATTCTTAATTTGTTATCCTATCTAGTGAATTAATTGTGAAAAATGGAACTGTGTGAAGTGCTTAAATATTATTTCCAGTAGCCATTGTTAATGCGAATCTCAATACTGGTATTTCTTTCCATGGCTTTTATTTTATTTATTTTTTTAAATGTTCTCTCTCTTTCCCTACCTTCCTTTTGTGTTTCTAATGTACTATTGCAATTCAAGCATCTATATTTCAATTTATAATATTTAATTAGCCTCATTAAAACTTACTATTTTAACTTCAGATACTTCATAATCAAAGTACTTTAGCTGTGTATGGTAAGCTAGTAAATTTAAGTACTGGAAAAAGAAAAAAAATAAAAGAAATGCATTCTTCCTGTTGGAACGTCTTAAGTCCCCTTAATCCTAACCATAACTATCCTAAAGACTGTTCTCTCTCAACTCACAATCTCTCTCTGCTTCTCATCCTGATGATCCTATTTCAGGCACAAGAGAAGCATCTGCTACTTCTCTGCATAACTAATCCCAAAGGATCTTCCTTGGCTGGACTACTTTGGAATGCTTCCAAAAAAAAAATCAATAGTTCCTCCCAGTTTTGATTAGACTACATGTCTTGTATACTGCCAAGCTTTCTGGCACCACATTCTTGCTGCAGTAACGTTATGCTTAGGCTGTGATGATTTGGGGGCTAAATTTACTGCTTTTGTTTTCCACTTTGCACCTTTCTCCTGCTCTTACAGGAAAAGCAATGATTTTTACAACTGCTTGTCTGTACCATGATGTTTCACGTTCTCTGTTCCAAGAGTCCATCTTCAGCATCCCAGATGTAGCACAGGGATTTTTATCACTAGGTAGCATAAGCACCTTACTCTGTCACATTCACGTTCACTTATACCCCAGTTGAGCCTTTCTTTAAGTGTGGGAGACAGAGGGATTTGGCCAACCTCTTTTCAGTGGTCTGTGGGGACAGGACAAGGGGCAATGGCCACAAAATGGAGCCCAGAAGTTCCACACCAACATGCAACATAATTTCTTCATGGTGAGGGTGATGGAGCACTGGCACAGGCTGCCCAGGGAGGTTGTGGGGTCTCCTTCTCTGGAGATATTTAAGGCCCATCTGGATGCCTACCTGGGCAACCTGCTGTAGGGAATCTGCTTTGGCAGGGGGGGTTGGACCCGATGATCTCTTGTGGTCCCTTCCAGCCCCTACAGTTCTTTCAAAATTTCTTCAAGTTCTGCAAGGAAGCAATACCTATGTTCCCTTCCCACTGCTCTGCAATCTGGTATTGATTCTTTCTATCCTTCCTTCCCTTCCCCCCCAGTTTTTCTGCATGAAATCTAGTCATTCTGGTCCCCTCTTTCTTCCAGATCCTAGGATCATGATTTGCATACCTAGTTTTGTATGGTGTGAAAAAGACACCTGAAACCCTTAATACCCAACTCCTCTCTATATTCATCTGGTCTCCATCTTCTGGTTAAAATTACAAACTGCAAGTTTTCGTTTTTCATTTAATAGCCATCCTAAAACAATTAAACTTTGATATAAATATTTATCCTTATTGTTCAAAGAGTTTGCCACAGAACTTACAAAGCAGTAAAACCACGGATCATCTTTGTATTTTCTTTTTTTAATTATGTTTTACCAATCCTGCAAAAAGTTTCTTAAAATTTTTACCTGGTTTTCTTATGACTGTTCTTTTTGCTAGTTGTTTCCTTTTCACTTTTTTCCTTTTCTACTTTGTCTTTCTTCTCTTTCTTTGATTGCGCAGGGGGCATGAATTGCTGAGGAACCTGTTGTGCAACCAGCTGAGAGACAGGTCGAGGTTTCCTGTGTGCACATATATATAAATGTATATAAACATAATGCTTGGAATTTACAACTGTCTCAGACTTTCTACACTGAATTAATTAACATTAATATTCACTATAAAAAGAAATACTGCTAAAACTTATGTAGTTGCTAATACTTCTTTGACACAGCATATCAAAATTAAACCAAATATAGCCTTTTGATTCATTTATTTGCATTATCAATAAAGGAGATGATTATTTTAAAGTATTTAGAGACAAGACTTTGCAGCATGTCTTCTTCTCCTTGCTGTCATATCCAGACAGAGACTCCAAAGTGTGAAGCTTTCAGAGGGAATACTTTATCATCCTCTCCCAGTCCCCTTGAGTGATGAAGGGGTCTGTTTTGAGCGTACTGCAAACAAGATGACCTTTCAGGTATGAGAGCTAAAGCCACTGTTGGTATTAGAGAGTAAAACTTGTTTCAGCTCAAGCAAATTCACCGAAGGCAATGACAAATCCTGTTAAGTTGTATATTGCTTTTATTGAGTTCTTCACAAAAAAAAAAAAAAAAAAAAAAAAAAAAGTATATATACTTCAGATAACAGCAGTAAGATGTAGCTGTCAGAACATAAATAAAAGCTGGCAGCAGAAGCTTCCAACCACATTCCATCACAATGCACAGCACAGGTTTCTTTTCCAAATTTTGATGCAAACCAAAAACCAAGGGAGAGGAGGCGCAGCAGTATAATGCTCCTGGAAGCGTAACAGTGCTGCAAGTAATTCTGGAATTGACTCATTTTTCCTGTATTTTCTAATAGGATATGAGAACTCTAACATGAAATGAAACGCTTTTACTCTTTCCAATGCAAACATCTTTCTTTATTTTGAGGTTTTGTAATTAAGAAATTTCCAATCTTGACGCACAAAAATAAAGGTTCAGTAATTCTAGAAAGATTTTGAAGATGCAAATTTCTACTCCAAAATAAATGTTTACCCTGCAAAGCTCTTGGGTTTTGCTAGTTGTGTTGTGGCTTTGTTTGTTTGGTTGGTTTTTAAATAGAAAAAGCACAAATTAAAAAGCACTGTCATACTCTAAAAATACAAAGCAGTTACTAAATCTACAGAAGCTATCAGCTGTTATGCACATCTATTGACCCCAACCCACACGATCACCTTACTGGCACTTGTTGCTTAGGTGAAGTATTGAGTGCAAAAGCAAAAAAAAATATCAAGGGAGCTGCCATTAGCAAGTTATATTTTCAGTAATGATTGCAGTAGTTCAGGTTACAGAGAAAGAGCCAAGTTACAAGAGTGCACAAAGTGCAGGAAAGGCAGTTGACACAAGACAGTTGAGATTTCACGAGTCTTCACAGAAAGTTCTTAATGAATCAAAGATAAAATAAAACCTAAGAAAAATTTAAACATGTAAGAACTTTGGGGTAAAGACTAAGCTACCAAATACCCACTCATGAACTGAGCCCACACTAATTTACAGAGAGAAAAAGATCAGTAACAGATTAGTGAAAACTACACGGTTTATATCAGCCAGCAAATGTATGAGCACATGCTTTTCGGGTGAGCACAGCAAGTAGTACCTTGGAAAACACATAAAATACTGAGTCCAATATCACTGAAATGACTCAATGGACTATAAAAATTGTTTACATGAACAGAGTACACAGAATGTTGTTTAGAAAACTTGCCCCAGAACTGTTTCAAGTGCTTGTCATAGCAGTTCATAACAAGACAGGAAGGAACCAAGGTATAATTGATGCATGAGCTTACCAGTTTGGGTAGAAAACATTTGTGATATATAAACAAAACTCATCACCCATCTTGAATGGAAGACTGCTCCAGGAGACAGGGCTATGCGAATTAGTATTTCTAGTGACAATCCCACCATTGCTACACAGTGACCTGAGAGGATAATCTGATATATTCCTTATGAAGTAGGACAGTAGTGAATTTCTGCACACAGAATTAAATATTGCCCTGGGTTGCAAACAACATGACAATCATGGAAATTTAGTAAAGAGGCGGAACAAAAATCTTAAAATTACAAAGTCATATTTACAAATTCTCAGTTTGCAACAATTTCAATTCCAGAGGGCAAACTAGAATATTTCTGGTAGAGCACAGCTGGGAAATTAGGCTTAGAACTAAGTCCTAGGTTTAGAACATTGTTTATCTAGTGTCTAATACCATAAAATGAAATAGCGTAGAAAACAAAAAAAAAAAAAAAAAAGATCTTCGTCACAAGGAACAGAAGTTGATTAAGAAAAAAAGACCAAAAAAAAAAATAAGCCTAGAGAATAATGTTTGGAAAGATGCACTAAAAATAAATCAAAAGGTTCTACGTGGTTTTGTTGTGACAACAAATTCCACTGAGTTATTATACTCATCCTGATTAAACATCCATCTTCCCTCTGGTTACTTGAGACATAGTTTTGGCCCAACTCTTTGCATCTCTCTCTCGCAGAAGCACATCCATACTGAGGGTATTACTTTGCCCAAAGAGTATTAAAGTTCCTCATCTGTCAAGTGTACATTTAACTTGGTGTCAGTTATCTCTGAAACTAAAAATATCCATTATGTCTATGTTCTATAATTTGTTAACTACTTTGTTATTTCCAAATTTCTTAAGTAAGGTGTTCAACGTTTTTGTTTAAAAAATAAAATAAAATAAAATAAAATAAAATAAAAATTCACATCTCAGCAATGATTTAGTCATTCACATGTTCCTTCTTTTCCCCTCAGGGACTCAACAAGGGGCTACTGAACTGCAAGCCAACAGCTGGCAAGGCACACAGGCTTCAGAAGATAATTTCACTCATGAAGTTTTAAACCGATGGAATTGTTTGTGATTTAGTGGTATCTGGATCATGTCATTCAAACATGAGGGAACTTATACAGAGAAAGGGTTTCTTGCAGAAAGATAAATATAAGAAAAACTATTCCTGTAGCAGGAAATTGAGTTTGATCATTTGCCAAAATATGCCTATTGAAATTACCAGATTTCAAAACCTGTTAAGAGTCCTTGTAAAAAGCTGCAACGGAGTAAATACAGATAACGTTACCGTTGCCTATTAAACTATCAACATATTTACAGTAGTTTGCTTTTTGAGCATACGCAGGAGCACCTGAGCTAACAGGTAAAGCAGCTCTGTAAACTTCTGCAGTATGATTACAGTGCTTGTGCCTCCCCCTGGGAGTGGCTTTACAACGGAACAAGCCAGAGCTACTGGCAGAAAGGTTCGTAAATACTGTAAGTATCACCTGTTCACACACACATGGTTGGCCACTCGAAACTTTGCAGTTTTATTTAGTGATTTCACTTCAGTTGTTTTAACAGGAACACCGTACAAAATTCTGTCAGCTCTTTCCAACAGGAAAAGAAGTTGAAGGTTTATGCGCTAACCACTGCAACAAAACCTGATTTAACGAGCTTCCAAGAAGCTGCTAAACACCCCAGCTCCAAATATTCTACATCTCCTTCTCCAACACGCAGTTTTCCTTTTCGGGCAGTGTCACCTTTCTAAGTCACCATCACAAGTTACCATACTTCTACTGATGGTTCTGTTCTAATCCCATCTATCACGTTTTTATTATCCCAGTCCAATGTTATTTTGAAGGTGCTGCATACAAATGCTCACACATTTTATAATCTCCTTAAAATATATATATATAGTTTTTTAAAACCCCAGTAGATAGAAATGCAAACATTCAAATAGACTTTTTTTTCTTCTCAACAATTCCCTTAAATCTAACTGACAAGGATGTCATTATTTTAACTCTATTCTTATTGCAGGATGTGACTCCATTTAATTTTACAGGATTCGATCTTGCTGCACTTTTAGAAGATGTATTTGCAGAGGCTGCAGAGGACTGTCTATATATGATTTGTGTGCAGAAATGCATTTAACGCTGATGCTCCCAAAGGCAGCAGATATTTACTACTGGGAAGGATGGGCTAGTTCTTGTTGGTATTCTTAAAATAAACATGTACTCCAATTCAAGAATATAAGCAGTGCACTAGACACAAATGATATCTGGAACTTATGCCCCAAGCCATTTCCCTTTCCCAGAGCTCCCCACAATATCTTGCTGCTCATAAGTCATTTGGGACAACTTCATAATATCCCACACCTGGCAGTCATCAATAATCTACATAAATAAAATTTTGACCCGTTTGAAACAGCAGGTAACTCGGTCCCGTGACAAGAAAGCGGGTCAGATTTGAAAGCAAGCTGAAAATAGCAAAGTCCAATAGAATCACCAACACAGGCAGCACAAGCACAGCAAACTCTCGGTCACCTGGGCTGTGCACCACGCATGCAGTGGGACAACAACGCTGGGTTAATGCTGAAGCTTCTTGGGGTCTGGCTGAATTTATTTCAGATGGGCCACAGCTACATTTGCACAGTGCTATTCAGTAGCCATAGTGGGTCCATAAAGCACACAGTGGGACTCGCTGGGGGCCTGTGTCAGCAGGATGCTCCCCCGCGTGCAGGGTTCAGTGAGGACTCGCCCATTTGGTGCCTGATATCCTGAACTAACCGAGCCCACCAAATCCAAGGGCCAAGCAGCAGAGTGCGGAGACATCAACAGCCCTACCTCAGAGCAGCCAACACCTTCACTTTGATTCAGTGAGAGCCACGCCAGACTTGAACTGGCCCACGCAGAACCAGTACTCTGTCCTCCCAGTATCGCAGAGCTCAGAGCTTAGGCTCTTCCACCTGGAGAAGCTAGATGGTATAATTAATTCTCAGTGCTGATCACAGTTACCTTTTCAACTTGCTGTGGGAAAAGCGCACTGTCATATATAATACTCGGTTTACAGAGTCCATATATTCTGAAGAATCCATCACATAGGACATATTATTCAAAGGCACGCTCTTTCCTGAAGCTAAATGTCCTGTGCTTGGTATCTTTTACCACTAGAAAGGTATTACTACTCTCCAATCTTAACAAAATGGCTCCAAACCGAGGAAATGCTGCCAGCCTCAGCTCTCAATCAAGCCGAAAGATGGTGTTCAACAGCTGACCTCGATCCATTCTAATTTGACCCGTTCCTTCCCTTTCCTCTTTTCAAATCCATCTACCTCCTGGCTTCAATTCAGACAAAAAGCCCTTGCTGGAGGCTTATCCTGCCCCACATGGAAAATTATCTGTTGTGTAATGCAAGCTCCACGTGTGCAACATATCTAAAGGCTTTTAGAATACCACATGTTAAGCCAGACATTTAAGCCTGCTATTGAGCCCTGGCCAGTTTACTCACCACGTTTTCCTCCAATATCTACAGCAATATTCTGTAACAGTTTTATTTACCTGCCCTGTCGGTGACCTGAAACGATTTTGTTTTCAAATTCATCTTACTCCCTGGTTTCCTATAAAGCAGTAGACATCTTGCCCCATCCTAGAAAGCAAGAAGTTGCCTGTGAAGCGCTGCTCCTACAGAAGGATGTTATGTTGTAACTGCCCTACCTGCCATCAATTCTGCAGTATTGAACTGTATTTGGTTTGTGGACAGGAGATATTTATACTGTCAAACAGAACAGGTAACTACTATACACCAGGAATCCTTTATCCATCGGTTTGAGCTGTCAGATTTATATCTTATCTCCAAACACACGTTTATTCCTAAAATGTGTTTTGCTCCTGAGCAAATCAAATCCTGTGGTATTTCTTCAAAACCCTCACCAGTTTTTAATGTGGCATCTCTACATGGTATTCCTCACTTTCCATAATTTCAACTTTGTGTGTGATTTTTTTTCTTTCCTCCATTGTAAAAAAGCTTTACTTCTTAAAAAGAAAAAATATATAGATTTCAAAGACTTAAAGAGGTTTTATTTAAAGGTACCCCCAGTCCCTGAGCAGTACCATTTATCTAAACTTCACTTCCCTGCAGGGAGACACTGACCTTTTGTTCAAGACAGCAGACTCATCCCTCAAGAAAGTGAGGTTAGAAATATCTGGAACAGAGTCCTTACTGATTTTGCCTTGCCCTTGGTCACAGAATCCTGTCCTCAAGAATTAAAAATCCACATTATTCTTCAAAATATTCCCTTTCAGGTGATTCAGGAGGACTGAATAAAGGCTCCCAAGCTAAAGACGATTTCCAAATCATCTACTCCTTGTTCACAGGCTACCCTTAAGGCCCTCGCTGCACAGGACTGAAGTAACGAGCCTGGCATGTTTTTGAACATGATCTTCCTTCGCAGGTCTGCAATCTGTTCTGTCCCACCAGCAAGGCGTGGCAGAAGTGGATTGGAAACCAGTAATCTAGTCAATCAGGGCCCTGAATTTCACTCTCCAGGGTTTTTAAGAATTAATTATCAAAATGACTATTGCCAAAAGGCCTTATAAGCAGTAACTAATCCACTCCGACAGGTCACCTCTGGTCAAACTCTCATGAAGCTGATTGGTAACAGAATTGGGATCAGTACAGAAAAGTCCTTTGGCCTTTACAAACAGTACACACACACACACAGAGCTTTCTTTATAATATCTTCTTGGGAAAGTCTTGGAGTTTGTTCCAAAATCTGCATTATAAAGACAGGTATGCTGCTGCACTATGGATTAAGCCCAGAAAAGTTGTCACAATTCTGATGAGGGTAGTAGGAACTCTGAAAGCAAAGTCAGGGGCTCCCCATGAAGTGTCTTCATTCAAAGCATAAGGAGACAAGCTCTGTCAGTTTCTAGGAAAAAATACCTAAAATTAATCACTAGGCACAAGGGGAAGTCAATTAGCTCCTCTAACCACTGCAAGCTTTCCCATATCCCACTTGTTTGTGAAGGAATACCATTTAAACAACAACCATCCCCAAACTACACACTGCAAACAATTGTGAAGAAATATGGCTCTAACACTACCATTATGGCAATGCCTCCATTTTCTGATTAATACCCCTTTGATTTTTCACTCCAGCTTACCCTGTGTACAGAAGATTATGCACCTTCTCCTTTAAGTCACCCCTAAATTCAGCTGATTTCTGTTTGGATACCTAGAAATTTCTCTTCAAGCACTCATCCTTACTTTAGTCACAGGAGCTTTTCTTTCCTTTGCCTACAACCATGCTGCTTGTTTCCTCCCCTGACAGATCTGCTGTCTGCTGAATCCCATATAAAACGTGTCCCGTGAATCTACCTCATCCTTTAAGGTAAGCTTCCTACCCTCACGGTCCATCCATCTCAGGCGGCATTCACTGCAATCGGAGTCAAAATCTTCAGTGTATCATTCCTCATGATACTCCATCACGGAAGAGCGGTACTACCACCCCTACAGCTATTTATTAGCAGAGGCACAAAGAAATGAAGGATTCTGACATTATAACAAAATCTGGTGGATAAACTGATGTGCAGCAACCAGCCACACGCGTTCCCAAGCCAGTGCAAACGCTCAGTAGCCTCAGGGAGAAAAACCTCCTGCCGATGGTTCCGGCAACAAGGCGGTGTGCAGGGCCACGCTGTATCATGCGAACAATTCAAACAGCATTAAACTCTAAGGCACTTCTCAAAATGACTGCCAAATGCAAGAGAAGCATTCAACCCCTTCTTCTCCAGTTCAAAACTAGCCCCTTCAAAAAAGGCTGACCTTCTACTTGAGTAGCTAAACAATAATTTCAAGTTTAATCATTTTTCCTATATTTTTCTATCTGCCATACCACCTTGGATTCAGACACAAATTCTTCTTGTTTTCCCCCCAAATGATATATTCTTCTGTACTATCCCGAGCGCATTAAACATCTGATTTTTAAGGAACCCAACCATGCTAGAAGGTTCAGTCACATCAAACATATGTCAACAGGGCAATGATAAAATTGCTCGATGCCTGAGAATAGCATACCACCTACAGTACCATGTTCTAAAAACAGTAGCACGACACAACTAATTCCTACTTTAATTGCATCTTGTCCTCCCTCACACTCACCCCTTTTCAGGGGTCTGTCTCCTTTTTGAGGCGCAAGCTCTTTGAAGCCACTGCCGAACTCTTCTAAGCTTACTCCGCGCTGAATTTAAAATTCCTCGCTTCCTATCAAGCCCTCAAGAGTTGTGTGTACCTTGTTCACCTGGATGTTTCTGTAGAATTACATCATTATGAAAAAATGTATTGGAAAAATTGTATCTCCAGCACCCTGAAGACTTGAGAATCTCTTTTCCATCTGCTACTGTGAGACTTCTGTGTGCTTCTGCAGCTGACTGAGTTTAGATACTCAGAATTTTTTCAAATGTAATTTGAATTTCAATCATGCTACTAATACTCCCCCTCCACCAGGCCTTGCTGCTCCCTCAGCTGGCCAGGCTTCCAGAAGTGGCCTGTTAACACGCCTGAGGTTTTCCAACCTTCAATTCTCTTAGATTTTAAAAGTAAATTTAATTCTTGTGACAGGATGTGGACTGAAAATCTTTACTCGTCTGTATTTTGTAACGCATTGCTATTGAAAATAGGAATAATCCCTGACAAAGAACAGGTCTTTGAACTAAGTTTGGTCACCTCCTTCCTACAGCTTCAGCCTTTATGAAGGAAATAGAGTGGGGGCATTTCCAACTATCATTCTTTAAGTGTACAACCCATTTGCTAACAGCAAACATATTTTAATGCACACAAGTCAATATGCTCTTGGAACATTTCATACAGTTTAGCATAATTTCATATGCTAAAAAGCACATTACATACCTTTTTTGGAACTGTATCTGGAATACATTTCAGATATTCGTACTGAGAACTGCACGTTGTTGCAGTCAATATTCTGTATCACTTTGCATCTTTATCCTCTATCGTATTTTCCTCATCTCCAGACAAGACCAAAAAAAAAGCCAGCCTAGTGATGCTTATGCCAGTCTCTTCAGTCTCTAAACCATTGTAGGACATCAAGTCTTACCATTAGATACCTAATTAAATAGTTTCATAAATATCCGTTCCTAAATATCATTTGTATGAACAACTTCATTTAGCTGGTAGTATACCAGCTAAAACTAAAATTCTAAACCAAAAATACATTAAAATACAACAATTAGATAGCTTAGACCACTTCTGTGTTTTTAGAATGCATTAGCAAGACAGTGCAAGAGCTGTGGAATCAGCTCACCAAGAGCCACACGTTTTCTTTCTTCTCAACCGTGCACCTAAGGGCTACAGACTGCCTGCTCAGCACTTCTCCGAACGGTCACCAAAAAGAAAGGACAAACCTCTGCAAAGCTACTGTTAAAGTACTTGTTCATTTTTTCTTAAATAATTAATCACCTTAAACAAGAAAGCAACCTTTAATGTTATAGCATTTGTTGCATTTTCAGAAACGCAATTAACAACATGCTGCTGTGAGCTGAACAAAACTAAGAGGAAGCAACGAGGTTAGGTTTAACCAGAGCCTCGGTTTGCTGATGTTTGTACCATACACGTCTTTCAAAAGCCTAAGTAGAATTCATTTCAGTGCATTAAAATCTTGTTGAGAACAAAGTCAAATTATTCAACCCTTACTCTGTTCTTTCATTACTAGGCTGAATCATTTCCCAATACAAATGTATAGGCTTTAAATATCTTATCATTTATTTGAAGATAGTTTTCCACTCACATCTATCCTAAATATTAATGTCTCGAGAAGCTAATAGAAATCTGATATCCACAGTAATATTCTAATCTCCATTTTTCTAGCTCACAGTCATTACTGAAATCTCAAGAAAAGCTTATCTTTGCACACTTTCTACTTAATCATCATATTCTTGCTAGTCCCTACTCAAACCTCCTTCTCTGCGTGTCCTCATTTCTCTAACAACTAAGGTCCACGTTCTCAAATACGTCTTAACATAGTAATTAGAGTAATTAATGTAAAAATAAAAAGTTATTCCTAATCTCCTAAGCATGCAGATGCATACAGGGAGTCAACTGGAAGATGTCTGAAGAGTTGTTTTACAGTAAAGAACCTTATAAGCCAGTAGATAAAAATAAGGATATGAAAAAGTGGTGTTAGGTGGATTTTCTAAGGGAAAAACTACTTCTGTAATGCATATTATTAGGAGAATTTCTTCACGTAGCTACAAATGTTTTGTGCATTTCTTAAGACCTCTATTTAAGCAATTTTTACAGGGTACAGCTATGGTTAAATACTGTAGTATGATACACTTCCTGCCTGTCTTGGAAAAGACATTAATTATGCAATGTTCTATCTGTAACTTTGTAATAGAACTTAGAAAGCTTTTTACTCTGAAGATCACAGGACAGGTTACAACGAGCAGCTCTGGAATGTGACTTTTCCATGACGGACTGATGATCTAGAGTCAGGCGCCCCAAGGTCTGAATGGCTCCAAAGGGAAACGGAGATATCTCAGAATTCTGTAACAAGGAATACGGTACCTTGAAGAAGTAGCTAAGAAATAACTAACCTTTCCTCCCACCAGTTAGTGAATCCTTTGTAATTCAGTTATACGCCTCCTCCCGCCCTCATACAATGATAACCAGCTACGTTACATGTATCAGGTAATTAACTTCCCCGCTTCCTCAGGCATGTTTTCTCTCTTTTGCTGAAGTTTCTGCAAAACACTTTAAAATATGGCTAGCGATTTTTGCGTCTATACTCCTTCCACTCTCTTTTGCCTCCCACTTTAATACGTTTGCCTTTAACAATAGCAAATGTGTGCAACTTCCCTTCAAGTTTAAAAACATTCACAGCTACTCCAATCTTCCCTGTTTTGAGCCAACTTCAGCCTGCAAAGACTGTAACTTCAAAGAGATTTTTTTTTTTTTTTAAAGACTAGGAATCCATGCAAAATGTTGGAAGATCGAGGCCCGTATTTATACAGATGTTGTAATGGCTTTGACAGCTTTACATGGCATGAATGGGTCTAAATTAAATTTAGCATGTTTCTTGTTACTTAGGTTCCTTATAATGTAGAAAGAAATCAACAGAACTGAAACATACATACAGTTCTGCAGAGTCATTACAGTAATTGTCCTCGTGTAATAATGCAATCAACAGTCATTAAACTGTATTTCACACATATTGAATGGTAGAATCTAAATAAACTCCAAGTGAGAAGGCAAAAGTTTAAGTCTTACATTTTAAGCCATTTATTCTAGCTTAGGCACAAACCCCTATCATTAAGGAATAAATACAGGCAATCTGGCAGAACAGAAGAAAAGTGTCCCTATCTTTACAGTTTTACTGATTTTCTTGCCTCGAGAAGATGATGAATTTTTCAAGGACTAGCTTGACAACAAGCATTTAAAGCAAAATGTCTTGATATATTTTTCAAACTTCAATAATAGAGGACTATTCACTTGTTTTGTCAAATGCAAAACACTAATTCTCAAATAATTACAGAACTGTCACACACTTCTACACACACAGCACAGGCCAACTTATAATACACTCTTTTGCATACTTGCAAATTAGTAGCTACAAAATTTTGAGACTATTTTCTACCACCAAGCAATTTTTCAACTAACATTTTAATTTTTCTAGGTTTGATAAACAAGAAAAAACTCACTTTTGAAATCACACTTATCTTTTCATCGACCATCACATCCACTCTGCAAGCTCTTTGTACTGCACCTTGTACTACAAGAGCTTCTACGTACTCCCAAAATATTGAGAATATTGAAAATATTCCAGAACTAAGAAAACTGCTTTTCCGACTTCACTTAAAAAAAAAAAAAAAAAAAAAAAAAAAAAGAACAAATTTTTGTCACCTTACCATTGGAGGTTTTGTGATCAAGTGCAACTGGATGACAACTTACCTCCTAATACCAAAGAGGAGATAGAGCAAGGAGGGGAAGAGAGAAAACAACAACAAAAAAGACTCCTTTCTGCATAAGCACATCAGTGATACTACTCAAAGCAAAATAAAAAGATTCAGGAACACTGTGTATACTAAGTAGCCCTGTGAACACTATAGCCAATTAGATATTGCAACCTGTGGTCTATGCAGAAGCTAGCAGTGCATGTAATGATGCCACTCTACATTTTCAGCAGTTAAAATCACATTATGAAAAGCAAAAAAATATTTCCCATTACTGTTTCTTGTAATGCAAATACAATAGTTGCTAGAAATTAAATTACATCACCAGCACGAGAAGCACTCTGTGGATTCTGACACAGATCAGCTCACCCTCTCTCAGTCATCAGTTCTCTATTAAGCTATTCAGAGAATAAAAACTAGCAGATTAAACTACGTTTAGCTTGCCGTGTCACATGAATATGCTCATGCTAATCACCACACAAAGCCATCTTGTGAGAAACTAGTCTTTATTTCCACACCGAAGCAGCTCGTGATTAAATGCATCTTCAGGATCGATAATTTACTCTGTTACCCCAAGTTATTTTTTCTCATTACCATCACTTCTGTCATATTCTGGAGTGTTAGCAGTACGTTAAGCTCCCTCTGCAAAGGAAGACAGCTGAATAATTATGACAGTGCAAACAATGGAGCTCGCGGTCTGTATGGGAGCACGTAACGTGCATCCATCTGCATAGTGCGGAGCAACAATGCCATTTCGGCACACACTATATATATTTGAATCCTAACTTTCAGCCAGCTCTGATTTCCAGGGCTTTTAAATTCCTAGCTGTTTTACACTGTGAATCATTTACTTGGAATTCATCCATTCGGTGCATTTCTAGCAATTCTGTCTTTCAATAAAAGCTGATTCAATTAGAATAGACTTACAAGACCCATATGGTTTTATCAGTCACTGTATAAATGTGCAGAAAACTACCCCTTGAGGCAGTGTCCCTATTTAATCATTCCCTTAAAGGGAATGCCCTATTTTCCAGATGACATTTAACAGATGAGGCCAGCAAGCCTCCCGAAGACTACGGGTACACTGCACAACTGTCTGCCCTAAGAAGAAATATTTGTATCGGGACCTTTAGAAGGCCCAAATTCATCTTCACGGATACTTTTTAAAGCAGCCATCAAATGTTATTTTCCAACAACCAGTTTTAAAGTTCCAGCCTCTCGCATGCTGTTATTAGAAATTCTTCTCCATATGCCACAAACTGTGGCTCACTGATGCTCAGCACAAGCGATAGCTGTACTGAAAATATCCTGTTTGAGAAGCATATGGGCACCAACCAATCTGTGCTTCCCAGTTGACAACGTGCTATATGTGAGCAGGGGTCAGGAAGCTCAATTTCCTTAACAACATCCCCTGAGGAGGCGATATTTGGGAGTCTGCACAGAAGGCAGTGGGCACAGTCTTTTCAGACCCCTAGATCCTTGGGATTTATGGGGAAGTGACCTCTCCAACTTCCAGTCCCACAAAGGACTGGATCCTCTGGCCTGCTCCTCTGTCCCCTTCCTGCAGTAACTGTGATGCTTCTTGAACCTAGGCAAAAAATGGCACGCAAAATGTGAGGTTCATGCTGCAGAAGCACGGTTATTGTTGCACAAAACAGGGTCAATACTTGGCACAACTAATTTTGTGACAAGACAGGAAGGAGCTAGTTTGGGACCCATCCTACTTGTTCTGCACAGTGGCTGTGCATGGTCTCCCCAGAAGGCTGTAGCATTCGACGCTTCCTTCACTTCTAGACAGAGCCACCCCCACAAAGATGCCCGTCTTAAGGAGGCAAAGAGACTACACATTCCCCCTGAAACCTTAAAAAGTCCTAATGTTCTTCAGGAAAGATGAACAGTAATAGAAAAAGATGCCGTCATCATCAGATTCCACCTTTTCCTTTTCCCTTCTCATCGAATTACAGAACTAGCTCATGACACCAATCACAGAATTCAATGATATTTGTACAAAGCAACTTTCCTTTCTCTGAATGTGTCAAACCAACCTTTTCCCAGCTTTTAGAGTCAGGAACTCTATTTCTAAAATAAACTTTAAAGCTCCCACTGATATATTTTTTTTCTCCTATCGAGCACTGTCATTTGAACTGTGCAGCTCAGACCCAGCATATTCAAGCATTATGGAAAAGCTTAAAGATGAGTCCTGGACTTTCAGTAAGTTAGAATGGGAAAACTTGCAATTATTCTTTTTTTCTTTTTTTTTTTTCCTCTTAGCTCCTAAGAAAACATGAAACAACTTGTAGCAGACCTCAAGGTCATATCTTGTAGTCTTCAACTTGACTTCTGATGGGAAGTTTGGCAGACAAAATCCTACCGACAACATTCTGCAGCTCAACTCTCCAAGTTGAAGCCTGCTCTACATCAACGTACCACATACCAGCGGAATGCACTTCAGAGAGAGCAGACGATCCTCAGGATCCCTCTGTCCTACTTAAACCAGGGTAAGCTACTGTAGGAAAGCAGACACAATGAACACTTAATATTTGGTCCCACTAGCCTATATTTTAAGGATTTTGTAGCCAGCTGTACCAGCCAAGAAGAGAATACATCATTTGATGCCACATGAAAAATGTCTGCAGAGCATACCATCCTAACCCGACTTTCAAGATGAGAGGGACAGATACTTGAACCAAGCTTTATTAGACAGGTCCAGGCACAGTGGGCAGTCATAACAGTAAAGGATAAACTGTTACAAAAAGTCATGGGGCAGAAAACGCAACTTCTGATCACTCTAAGTGATACGAGACCTTCCTTCTTACCAGCAAGGCTTTTCTTTTAAGGGATTTAGTCTTTAGTCTTATTGTAGGTTTTTATTCAAATGCCACTACATTTCAGGCCGTGACAGCTGATTAATTTCTCTAGAAAAGACACAGTAAGCAAGAATACCACTGATGGCCCTAAAAACAAAGATGACATTTCCACTAACAAAAAAAAAAAATAGTTTTAAAAAAAGCTGAACATATCAAAGCACATACCACTCATGCCCAAAAGAAAAGTACTACATCATGGAAATAGAAAGGAAGACGTATATCCATCATCAAACAAAGCAAGCAAGCAAATACCAGAAGGCATAAAGGCTTCTTTGCTTCAGTCTCCACATGAAAGTTTAATTCCATATAACCAAATTAAACGAGGGGTTAGGAGTACAAATTCAAATGAGAAACAGACCGGACTACTGAATGCTGTCTGTGGCAGTCAACAGCATTTAATGAAATGCACTCTTGGAAACAAATTGAACCAAAAAAGGAAAAGAGAAGTCACAAGATCGGCAAATAAAAATGCAGGAAATAACAAATGACTCAGCCTAACTCAAATTTCATAACGATACTAGAAGAAAATTATTTAACAGCTAGGAGGATATGAAGGCTAAAGCCAGTTGGCTTGAAACACTCAGGATTTTCTAAGGGACTAATTGTCCTAGTGACTAGGAGGAAAGCAGTACACAAACCCGAGCCTTGACTTGCAGCACCATCAACAATACATTCTTTCACTCAAGCTAGATTATGATGGGGATGAAGTTGTCCAGAATGAAGTTCAAAATCAAATTTGTTTGTTTTTAATTGCTCTCAACCACCAAATGGAGATGTAGGATAGCATTTATAGCGACGCTCTACAGCTAAACTATTTAATATACTTCATCGTGATTTGGAATAAGGAACAGAACAAGCGAACAGCACCAAGCTGAAAGGTGCTAAGAACTAACTGCCAAGATCATCCTGAGTTAAGACAGCTCAAAAATCACAATGACGAAATCACAGGAAAGACAGCATAAAGCCCCAAACTGCATAAAAATACAAAACTGCCTGAGTAACAATGTGACATGAAAGGACAGGAGACTGTAGTGGATTGAGATCACACGGCACAGAGAAGCCAACACCATGATACTGTTGAACAAAAAGGATAATCCTCGTACAGGGAAGTACCAACATCAGACACCATCATTTACCAGGAACGTGGAAAGGAATAACCAACTAAGCATTATACTAGGAATTACTCAGCTGAAGGCATGTCCTCAATCTAGGCTTCCACAGTAAGACACAGGCGTGCAAACTGAAGAGTCAAGAATAAAGAATCACGATATAAACTGAAAAAAAAAAACAAAACATTGCATATCTGAAAGGGTTGCTGCATTCTTGTTTTTCTGAGATAGACTTAGCAAGAACAAGTGAGTGAACATAGAGACCATAACCCAAATAACCAAAGAACTACAAATACACTGGAAATTTGATTGGGAGTAGGGGGAGTACAAATCAACTTATCTTACTGAGCAGAGAGGTTAGGTATCTGGAAAAACATCAAGGATAAAAGTACTAGAAACAAGCTGCAGGTTAGTCTCCTTCACCGGAGACTTGTTAGGACATAGATAATGTTAGATGTTGCCCAAGTTTACTGATCCTCTTTCAATACAAGGAGAAGGTCTAGCTCACAGCAAGACTTTATCCATCCAGCATTCCTAAAGTAACGTGGGAGAATCAAAATGATCACTGTGAGCCACGCTGGCCTTCTTAGAACCATTCCTACAGTGAACCCAAATCTATTCAAAGCTTGCATTACTTTAGTACGTGTGGAAGACAAGTGCTGATCTATTTTTCTTGGCCTTGGTACAGTTCAGCTGAGCAAGCCATTCGTAGCTGTGACCCTGCAGTGCCCATTAACAGCGACGGTTTTCCAGAGGGCACATCTGCTAACTGCATTGTGAGGGCCGAGATCTTGGACACATCCAAGACATTTTTCTTCCTGTTCCAACACCATTAGCTATCGTAGGAGGGAAAGAGAGAAAGTTGATATAAAAGCATAGGTTTTCTACTACATATTTCTTTCTTTAATTACGTAAGGCCATAGAAGGCCAAGTCACAATGACAGTTACCTAAATTTCTGACCAGAGGTGACTGCTGATAGGACTATTATATTCAAGATGATACAAAAAGAAACAACTAACCGAGGTTTAAATCAACTGTCAAAGTTACATAAAACAGACCCTACTGGATCTTAGCCTAATATCAAGTGAAATACTGTTTGTTTCATTCTGAGGAGAATGTATTAAAAATAGACAAGTGAAAAAAATAAAAGCCAAGGTATAATAGACACCAAGTAACAGTTATAGAAAAAAAAAGACAAGGGAAGAAGAGACACCTAAAAATACCAAACTCATGATTAAAAACAAAAACACATTTTTCACAAGCTGTTTGGAGTAATTGATTAAAGTATTTCTCAGGTTCATAACTACAAAGATTAATAGGATTGGTATTAAAAAATAAAAAGCTTATGTGGTCTTTCAAAACTGTGGCTGCTCATTTTGACTGGCTGCCCATTATGTTCTGTATTCCTCCAACAAGCCATGCCTATCAACTGCTTCAACAAGAGCCACCACAAGTAATAAAAATTACTTCAGTGGTGTTTTGTTTCTCCATATGAAACAATGATGTCCAAAATGCTGAAATTTCACTACACTTCTCAGGGAAAATAATATCTAAATAAGTTCCTTAATGATTCCAAAGGTTACTAGTAAAAAAATCCTTTTAAAAATAAGCGCTGAAGTCCAGAATGACTAGATTATCTGACGGCTACCTACAAAATAAACACAAACTATTTATTCATGCTCTTCCTCAAAATTTCATATTTAAACTAAAGCGCAAAACTCATAATACAGAGCTTGGCAAAGTATGGATTAAATATGACTTTTCCACTCTCTTCATTCCTGCAAATATTTCCTCCTCCAAGCTACCCAAGTAATGAACAGCTCTTCAGTTTAAGCTCAATTCAGGCATGTATTTGTAAAATCAGCATGACAGGCGGTTCTTCCTCTTTTTCTCCTTCACAACCTTCCCGACACGCGCATGCGTGTACACCCAGAAGCTGCATACTGGAAGGCAGAAGAGAGTCCTCAGCAAGCTGTTGTAAAACAGACATGTTAAACCAGATATACCAGATAAGCACCAACTCTGTCCTCAGCAGCACAGCATTTCGACAGAAATACAAATACCAGATTTGGTTAAATGTAACTGATTTGTGCTTATAAACATCCAGATGGTACATGACTAAACAAATTGCACATATTTTCTGAAGAAAAATGACCTTGATATCCAAGTTAAAAAATTAAGCACTTTATTTATGCTTCTCAAAGCACAAAACAAACTCATGACAGCTTCAAGCAGAGACCTGTATCTCATATTTAGGAGATTGTCAGACGCATACAATACATGCACGTATCAATGGCCACACTCCAAGGCACAAGCAAGGAACACACCCCAAATCTCAAGAAAACACACAAAGATGGCGTCCTGGTTGCTTATATCTCAAATTAACCCTTTTGTCTGGTATGATTTAAAGTTGCCTTTTCGTATCTTAGGCTGAGAGAAAACGATTCAATAATGGAGATCAGTAGAGCCCGGGACGTGGAAGCCATGCCCTGTTCAGCTGGTTATGCGTGTCTCTATTTCAGCTGTACAAGAGGTTAAACGTGGGCATCCCAATACCACAGAAATTCACCTTGACCTGAGATGACCTTCTCACTCTGGCCTACAAATTTCAGGGGCTATTTTATGTACGTGATATTGCACACAGCAGCTGGACCAAGATATGTGTCAGAGAGGAATACCTAAAAAAAATAAAAAAATAATAAACTTGAGAGAAGTCACTTGTACCTGTTTTATCTCCTTATTCTCCCTCTTTATTCTCCCTGCCAAAAGAAAAACAGTTGGGGTTTGAACAGCATACGCTAGCCTCATAGCTTTTATAGAGTCATAGTTAAGTTTTTACTGATTTCAAAGAAAGCAAAAAAAAACAGTTCTAAGAATAAAATGAAATACGAGAATAAGAAGCATTAAGTAGTTTGTACAACAAGCCTTCTCCTATTAGTAGCGTAGGGAGTATATCAGTGAAAAAACACCCTGGAAGTCCTCCCTTTTTTCTGAATTGAAAAATCACAGAATCCTATCAAGCCCTAAAACTGATCGTGTACCCTACTCCCCTCTTTTTCTTCACAGCAAGCATTGTGAAGTTTAAAAAGCCAGATTTGCAGTTCCTCCCTCATTATACTCCCCTGGATGCCCATCCTTTCCGCTGAATGGACAAGCAGCTTGTCATAGCATAGAAAAAGAGAATAGGATCACGCAAGCAGAGACCAAACCACAGGACACATGCATAAGAACCAAATTAAGAAAAGCAAAGTGACAGGTAATTTGAGAGCCGGATGCTGTCACTGAGTAACACGAGCATTAAGATGATATGAGGAAGAAGGTGCAGAGATGTGAAGAAGTCATCTCTGCAGTAACGTACATCCCCTTAGAGAGAACGTCAGTCCCCTTCTGTGCTTCTTCCCATCAAGACTGGAACTCTGCACCTTCAGCCTTGCAACATGCCCAAACTACAATGCCTAACCATGTTAACCGGCAAGAAAAACAAACAAACAAACAAAAAGCCTTACTGAGGAACAGACAAACTGGGAGCAAACGGTGCAGTAAGGTCTGTCCAAGGATCCAGCCCAATTCACGAAGTTCCACCTGTCTTGGTATACTCCTGGTTCAGAGTGTGCCATGAAGAGCCAGAAGCAAAGAAACAAACCAAATGGTGAAGTTGCTGAGGCAACTTTCTCTTGGGAAAGCAGTAACTACAAGGGCTGGGCCAAATTCGGCAGTCACACTGTAACGCCTTCCGGAGCCAAATAACTCATTTCCAGGTTTTCAGCATAATATCATTGCCACTGTTGCTTTTACACGGGTCTGGACTTTCTCGGTGTTCTAGCAATTACTCTTCTGCACAACGCGAGTGACAGAGGGGAAATGATGATTTTCAAATGTTTACATCTCGGGAAAACTTAAACAATTTCATGGGGCAAAGAAATCAAAACACTTATTTAGCCTAAGGACTCTTTCTCTTGCCAAACTTCAATGGCTTTTGCAAACAATAGGGCTTCTCAAAGAGGTCATACAAATTCTTTATAATGGAAACTATTAGGCAACCTAAATATAGAGTTTGTTACCAGAGCCCTCTATAACGCAGGACGTTAAGGTTCTATGCAGCTCTCCTTACTCATACATCTAATGAACTTCAGCAGGAGATTTGTCCAAGTAAGGAATGATTATTACAGCCCTAGGTTCCTTACATTTGTACAACATCTTTCATCTAGAAAGACTTCAAAATGTTTTAAAGGTCACATATAGAAAATTACTATATTCAGCACAGACTCCTATCAAGAGGAACATAGTAATTTATCAGTACCTAAGCAACAATACAGAACAATTTTAGGTTAGAAAGTAAATAAGAAAGCCATGTCTACAGGCAGAATTTAGATCCTCAGTGACATTACCAAGTTAAAGTCTGGCAACAGCTCTACAGGAGAAGGTACAGGGATTTCCAGCTGGCAGACAGGATCTCGGTTTCACGTCTGACTCATAGCACATCTAACTGGCACCACGCTGGGGCACTGGTTTGGTCCTAACCCAAAGAAAAGAGTGCCACCTTGGGAGCCAGTTACACCACTTCCCGCAGCATCCGGGATGTCTCTCAGGTGTTCCCTATCCAAGCACGCACAGATTTAACCATTCAAGGTGACACTACCAAAGAAAAAGCTAAGTTAAGTAAGTCCATGACAAAATCTGTTCCAAACACGCAGTTTAAGAGTATATTAAAATATGATCAAGAAGTCATAAGAATTATTTCCACTCATCTTAAACAGTACCACCAGTTTTAAAGATCGTAATCCATATCTAGCCCTTAGCATAATAAGTAATTCTTTTGGAGACAAGAAATTATTCAAGAGTGAAAACACACTCACGCCTTACCTAAAAATGTTTCTGTAAAGTTATTTGTACAAGATTAATATACAAAATACAACTGTTTCAGTCAACCTAATTTCCAGTGGTCTTCAAAAACATTACACTTCACTGTGATTGCCTCTTTTTCCGTCTACAAATCTGTTTATATTTAGTGAGTTTTAACACTCAGAAGCAGACCTTAAACAGTCTATCACAAAGAAACAGATTTCTCTGAACTGAAAACCACTGATTTACAATGTCTTGTACACCTAAGTGTCATTAACTAAAAGAAAAAGAACTCAGCACACTAATAATTGTGCTAAAGCATCAGCTTAATATGTATAGATATTAAGATTCAAAATGGAAGACTGAAAAAAAAAAAAAAAAGCATTCACAGTATCACCCAAACTCCATAGCACTGTTATTCTGAACAACACTGTGAAAAACATTTTGTTGCATAGGCGGCACGAGCAAATGTTTTAACAAGGCTCTGCTTTGGTGTCTTGTACTTCAGCTCCTTTAAAAAAAAAAAAAAAAATCCACCCAAATGGCCTTTTGTGTCTCTTTGGCACCCTAATGACTCTCTCCATAGACACAAAGGTCTACTTACTAGCTCAAATCTAATTTCAGAATCGTGGCCTAAAATTGCCTGGTCTGAAAGCCCAACCCGTATTTATCTCACGCCATGTATAAACCCTGGGCTTCACATGCATGTGTAAGTGCGACCCATTTAAACTGTACGGGAAAGATATCCATAAACCTAGTCAGCTATACATTGTTTCAGAGTTTAAGTAGACACACTGATTTTTGTTTCTCAACTAAAACTCTACATAGCAGAATACTATGGGGAAGCAAGTGGTAAATGGGGAAAAAAAAAAAAAAGCTCTTAAAACAGTCAAAAACTGTGAAATATTCAAGGGAGGAAAACAAACAAACAAACTCACTCAGTGCTAAGCAGTCCTTAGAAACCAGTATTATTTTTTACACACTTTTTTTTGTTTAGTTTCAGTGCTTTTATCCAACGGAGTTTCCAGTGCAACAAAACATCATTTTAAATTGACTTCACCTATCAAGCTGTCTAGAGGCTAAGGAAGGCTGTAACGTTCATTTGTGCTGTTTCAAAGAGCTTGCGTTCATTCTCTCAGCAATATTATTTCGCTGAATATTACCACTCTGAACACATTTATCTGTGACACGAGCACAACACCATTCTTGTCACAGGAAGCCACGCTATACGTGACAGATGCAATTTCTCTCAGCACGTTCACCTCACCGATTTCTTTATTTAAAAATAGCAATATTAAAACCCGAAGTTAGGGGAAGGACTTCCAATATTCATTCGAGTTTGCAGAAGTCCAGGAAATCAACTTCACGAACCTTTTCTGTCAAGTAATCTGACCCAGCCTTGCACTTAGGATTTCCAACACGTAACATTGCAAACACGTAACGTTTGCAGCGAGTCGCATTCAGTACTGCTTTGAATGGTATCTGGAATGTAATTGCTGCTTATGATAGGATTGCAACTTTTATTGCCACTTAAACTTCCCTCGCTGACGGGGTTAGCTAATAGGTATGATAATGGTAACAAAGGATTCGTGAATAATATTCTCTCTGCTTAGCACGCTATGGCTACAAGTGCAGTCCTGTTGGTTTTATGAAAGCCTCCGTTCCCCAGGCGTGCATGTTTAGGCCGTAACAGGGAACAACACATCAGAGGGATGCAGGAGCCAGGTAATTCACCGCAAGCTTTCTGACGGGTTCCCGGAGAAAAGGTCCTCCTGGGACGTCACTGCCTCGCGGGGTGCCGCTTCCACAGGGTGCCAGGCAGCCGATGCCTCCCCGGTGGGAGGACAGGAGGACAGCCATCGCCTGCCCCTGCGGATGCTCTGGGGCAGCACGGCTCTGCGACGGAGAGCGAGTTCAAACAATAAAATAGAGAGAGGAGAGGAGGGGAGGGAACGGGTGGGGGGGGAGGTATTGCTGAGGAGAAGTTCAACTCACGGAAAAAGGAGCCGAGGGCTGAGGGCGAGCATCTCGGCGGCCAGGCTGCGGTGGGGGCTGCGGGGAGGGCTGCGGGGGGGGCTGCTCGCCTCCGGCCGGGGCACGGCCTCTGCGGGGTCAGCCTCGCCCGGGGCTCGCCCTGCGGTGCCCGCAGAGGCAGGCAGGGAGCTGGGGGGGCTGCGGGGCCGGCTGGGGACCCCCATCCCGGTGTCCTCCCCCCTCCGCCGGGATCCCAGCCCCCCGCTGCCCCCGGCGGGGCCTTCCCCCGGCACTCACCGTGTGGAGGTGCCCTTCCTCACGTCGCACATCATGCACTTGAAGGCCTCGGCGCTGTTGCGGAAGGTGCAGACGCTGCAGTCCCAGTAGCCCTCGTCCGAGGAGGGTTTCGGCTGCCGCTTCGGCCTGCGGGGGGGACACGGGCGGGCAGCGGGGGGCAGGCGGCCGGGGGGGGCCCCGGGCTGGCCGCCCTCACGCCGCCGCCCCCCTGCTCCCCCCCAGCCCTCCCCGGGCGCCATCGCCGCCGGGCCCCGGCGAGGAGGAGGAGGAGGAGGGAGGAGGAGGAGGAGGAGGAGGAAGAGGAGGAGGAGGAGGCGGAGGAAGGCAGTGCCCCTACCCTTATCCCTACCCCTAGCCCTACCTGGTCGGGCTCTTCTTGTCTCCCATGCCGGCTCCAGACGCGCTGCCCAGCCCGGCCCCGGCGCGGCCCTTTGTGTATTTGTCAACACGGAGCAGCGCGGGCGGGGGGCTCGCAGCCTCGAACGGGGACCCGGGGAGGAGGAGCCGGCGCCGCAACCCCCAGCTGTCGGGGAAACTCCTGCCGCCGCCGCCGCCGCGCTGCCCCCTCCTCCCTGCTCACCTCCCTCCCTCCCTCACGTGTCCCCCCGCCGCCAACCAGCGGCCGCCCGCAGGCCGCCGAGCCCGGCGGGCCCCGCTCCGCCGCTGCCGGCTGCGGGGCAGGCTCGGGGCGCTGCGGGGACGGGCCCGGAGGGGGAAGGAGGAGAAGGGGAAGGGGAAGGGAGGGAGGGAGGAGCGCGGAGCCGCGGCCATTGTGCCCCGAGGCCGAGCCTCAGCCCTCCGTGGGCAGGGCGGGGGTGCGGGGTGCGGGCCTGCCCGGCCAGCCCCTGGGAGGGGGCTGGAGGCTGCCGCTGGGACCGCCTGGGGGGCCCCGAGCCGGGCCCGAGGGCTGCAGGCAGCGCCTGGGGACACCCAGCGCCCGGCGGGGGGCTGCTGAGGAGCCGCGGCCCGCAGAGGGGTGCGGGTGTCCGGCAGCGCCCACGGGCACCGCTCCGGCTCGGGGCTCGTCTCATCCCTGCCGGCATGGCACCAGGCGGCTGGTACCTGTGTTGTGTCCCTGCACGGCAGCCCCAGTCACAGGCTAGGATGCCATTTTGCAAGATGCTGTGCACACAGAACAAAGAGCGCACGTCCTGAGCGCGGCACAGCAGCCAGCGCTTAGGGACAGGTAGACGGCAGGGAGCGAGCAGACAATGAGGTGGTGGGTGTCAGCATCGGGCTGGGCAAAAATCGTCTTTGCTGCGTTGCCTTTGTCCAGAAGGGATGGGATTTGGAGAGCAAAATATGCCCAAGGGGAGCTTCACCCGAGTGTGTGGATGAGCGTAACTGAAGACGCTGACATTCCTGAAAATTCAGCAAGTGAACAACGGATAAACTTTCCGTTTCTGAAAGCCAACTTGTCACAGAATTTCAGCTAGAAATACTGGGATATGATGAAGAAAAGGAAAATGTGGGTAAAGCATTTGACATCATATGGAAGCAAGGAAAGATCTATTACTTGGAGCATTTACATTTTTACAAAAGAACTATAATAAAAATACTTTTGCAGGATTCACTGCTTCTGTGCCTTCCTAGTAATCCTGTACACCAGCAGTTTGAAGTCTGTGTAGTATTTCACACATGAATTTGGTCATTTATCCTAATTTCCTTCTGCATTTACATCCTGTTACTAGTATTGTCATTTTCCCCACTTTCTGATCTTTTCTTTCTTTATCTGCCTTGCCTTTCCCTTTCTTCCTCTATTGCAATTTCTTTCTTCTGTTTTTATGCTACTCACAGAGGCTAGCATAAATTACAAATAAAATGTATGGGTTGCACATCTGGGGATGGTCCAAGCCTGGCACAGACAGCTGGCCTGGATTAATTTGCATGTAGTTAGACCTTGTGGTGGATTTACCCAGCTGGGCAGCTGAACTCCACCGCAACTGCTGTCTCACTCCCCTTCCTCAAAGGGAAAGGGAGAGAAAATATGATGAAAGGAGCTCAAGGGTTGAGATAAGGACAGGGAGATCACTCAACAATTATTGTCATGGGCAAAATAGACTCAACATAGGGAGGTTAATATAAATTATTGCCTATCACAAATAACAGTGAGGAACAAAACGAACTGAGAACACCTTCCCCCCCCCCCATCCTCCATCTTCTACCTCCTCACCATCGCCAAGTGGTGCAGGTGAATGAGACAGGCAATGGCGGCTGCAGTCAGCCCCTGACACTTCATCTCTGCCACTCCTTCACGGTCCCTCTCTGCCCCTGCTCCCCGTGGGGTCCTTCCCGAACTGAGCCTGCGGGGGCTGCCCACAGACAGCAGCTCTTCAAGAACTGCTCCCACATGGCTCCGTACCACGGGGTCCATCCCCCAGGAGCAAACTGCTCCAGCACGGGTCCCCCATGGGTGGGCAGCCCCCCCCCCAGACCCCCTGCTCCTGCGTGGGCTCCTCTCCATGTGCTGCAGCTCCAGCCCAGGCCCTGCTCCTGCGGGGGCTCTCCATGGGCCGCAGCCTCCTCCAGGCCACAGCCACCTGCTCCACCGGGGGCTCCTCCACCCATGGGGGGGCTGCAGCATGGAGATCTGCTCCATGTGGGACCCATGGGCTGCAGGGGGACAGCCTGCTCCACCAGGGGCCTCTCCACAGGCTGCAAGTGAACTGCTGCTGCGTGCCTGGAGCACCTCCTGCCCTCCTGCTGCACTGACCTTGGGGGCTGCAGGGCTGCTTCTCTCACATTTTCTCACTCCTCTTTCTTCAATCTGCTCTCCCAGAGGCCCACCCAGTGTCGCTCACTGGCTCAGCTCTGGACAGCAGCAGGTCCCTTTTGGAGTCGTCTGGAGCTGGCTCTGATCTAACCTGGGGCAACTGCTGGGCTCTGCTCACAGAGGCCACCCCTGCAACCTCCTGATACCAAAACCTCACCACATAAGTCCAGTTCAGATGCCTACATGAACTAGACACCCAGACCCAAACCCCTGCAGGGAGAAACAAGATCCTCCAGAAGCTGATTCATCTGATGCTAAGACAGGATTTCCATGCCTATGGGGTCCATTTTTCTCCATTGACTATAAAGAGAGCTTAGCATGAATAGTCCAGAGCGGGACATCTACCCTATAAAATTATACAAATGAGAGAACTCTCATTCTTGCTTGAATCTCTCCCCAAATAGATATCTCCTGACAGGAAGCAGTAGAGAAACCTGTCTCCTTGTGTCCTTTTACACAGTGCATTCTCCCTACCATATGAAAAAATAGAAATAAAAATAAATTATTTCCCCACTTTCGGAAAGCAGTGATTTTGAAACAAGCTCTTTCTCTTGACCTTTCCTCTGTCGCAGCATACTGTTTCCATACCGATTATGAGAAACAATACAGAACTGCCACTGATGGTTACAAAACACTGGGATGTGTTGTAATCCCACAGGAGCTATTCTTGGAGAGAAGCGTTCCTAGCCAGCAGGGAGAATCACAACTGCCAGCCACAAATGTTATTCCTAACAGCCGAGTAATCTTTCCAGTTGTCATGTTCCAGCCCTTCTGCTGCATGGACATCACCCAAACCACTGTGCTTAAAGATTGTGATGTTTTCCCAGCAGCATTTGGCCTCTTTCCCACTGAACTCCCAGCTAATGCCTGTTTTGGGAGCTCCAAGGTGATTCAGGTTGGGGCGTTCAAAAGTTTAAGTGGTTGGGTCATGGTGCCCTCTCTGTGCAAGGATGAGTCTTATTCTTGGAACGTACTTAAGAGGAAAGAAAGGCCATTTTTCTCATAACTTCTTCTCTCTACAAATAGGAGCATGAGAAAACACCAGTAAAAGCTCCAAGCTGTCCCAAATCATTTCTACAACTGAAATGGTGGTGGTTTGTCATGGGACCAAGGGGGAGGGGTAGTTGCTACGTGTAGTGTTCTTCAGTTCACAAGAAAGCCAGACTAAACAGCTCCAAGCAAATCCTGAATTTAGTAACAGAATTTTACCCTAGAATGGACAAAAATGTACCACAGTACCAGCAAGTCTGGGTGAGAGTACATCTGAGTACTAAGAACTCAGAGTACTGGTTTTCTTTCTTCTCTCAAAATACTGACCTTTGTCCACTTATGGAATTGCATTTCATTTCTGAGAGAGCCGATTGGAACCAATGACTCCATTTTCAGTAATACCTGTTCTAGTGTTAATGCAGAAAACCACGTGTCAGAGGTGTGTATAATACTCAAATGCTTAACCCAGAAAGTATTTCACAGGGACAGTAATGTTAGGAGGACTTTGCTACAAACTGACAAAGCTGAGAATTCCTTAACCAGACAGTACATCATTCAGTCATAGCTATATGAACCCAGAAAACTTATCTGTCTTCTGTTAAATATGTGTGCAGCACATTACTGCACCGATAGGTGGTTTGGATGACAGAAGTGATGGAGTCAGTACTAGCTGACTTCAGAAATGTTCCAGGGAAAGAAAGAGTATGAGTGAATCTTAAGTTCCCTTAGTCTTAAGATTGGTATTTATTGTTTATAAATAGTTATTTATTGGTATTTATTGTTTATAAATAGGGTTGTACCAGAATAGTCATTTGCACTCTATTTTAATTCAGATCACCTAAAGTGAACTTATCTTTAAGACAGAAGGCACGTGCAATATATTTTACATCTTTGTACATCAGGCTCTCTTGTTCTCTAGCTGGGGTTAAATCTCTTAAAACTGACTTACTTATAGCATTATATTAGGGAAACACAGTGTGATTATGATATTGAATATGATATTATGCTGATTGCTTTGGGGAAGTTAAAGATATAATAATATTTTCAATATTTTACAGTATACATGTTCTGGCATGCATGACTTCTCAGTTTAAAGTTTCTTCATATAAAGAGGATGTAAAAGGGGATACCAGCTATTTCAAAGTATCTTTTCTGTGTGAAAATTCTTGCTGCAGAAAGGATTCCTGTTGCTCCTAAGCAAAATGTTCACACGTGGGGTTATTTAACAACAGGCCATTGCTGTGTAAACCTGTATGAAGACTTGCCATTTAGTCAATACTTAACCAGTGCAGACCACATTACACCTATGCCAGTTGCTGTTTTTCCAGTATCTTGATTAATTATATAAACACTTCATCACTCCTTGAGTTTAAAAATAAAAATAATTAAAAAAAAAAAAAAAGAAAAAGAAAAAGAAAAAGAAAAAGAAAACCTCTCAATAAAGATTATTATTATTATAGTATGGATAAGCTGGATAAGCCACCTTTTAATCACTATTTATACTGAGGAAAATTACCTAAATATAACATTGCACTGGAGCAAATGCCACTTTGTTCCAGAGCAGTATCTCTGTTTTGCTCGGGTTGTACTAATATAATAACATCAACACGATTCATTCATGGGACTTCGCCTGGTGAGTTTTTTTAACCTGCTTGGTATAATGAGATCTGAATCCTGTCTGGGCTTCAATGTGCTCCTGCACTGCAAGACAAGTATTTCAGAGCTTTTGAAATGTGGAAGGTAAGTAGCTCTTGTAACTGCAGCGTTCTCTCAGAGCTTGTAACAGAGACAGTAAAATTGGTGGCAGTGAGAACTGCCCCTCCATGTTAACCTGGAGTGTATGTGCTCAGCCTTTGGTTAGCCCAAGCTGTCAGAAGAATATAAGTGGCTCCGAGCATTTCTCTTATTCATATGTGTAGGCAACAGAGTGAAATTCTGCTTTAGAAAGGGCCAGGGCCACATCTGAAGTACCCCACAACACCTGGGAACCTAAAACAAATCTTAAAGAATTCTGCACTTAGTTATACGTACGAGCCTGACCTACAGACATGCTATCACTTTTAGAAAGTGTTGCAGTCATGAGGCTCAGTTCACCCCCATGTTCTTCAGTTTTCACACAACTAGAAAGGCTCTGAAAGCAGGGATACTCTTCATGGACCTGGAGCAATGCAGTCTAGGAATTTTTCTAGGGCCAGAACTGAACAGTATAACATGGTTGTGAGAATTTGGCTCCAAACATATACACCAAAGAGCGCTGTACACAAAGCACTTTAAGGCTATACCTTGGCAGCATATAGTTGTCTGTGTAGGTGATCATTAGAAGATCAATAAGAATTTCACCATAGGAGTAGTTTTTTATATCTGTCCTCTATGGGCTGGAATGAAACTATCAAACCACTTAATTTTAGGTACATGGTAATTATCCAGCAATTATTTCAGTGACTGCCTACTTCTCATTTACACTGCTGGTTTGGTCCCAGCTTTTATCTTTGCAGATTTTGTAGTGAATTGAAAAGATGACAAATGTTCAGCTTCATAGTGTCTGTCAGCTCTCTACCTCATCACAGGCAAGAATCACAGTAGAAGTTTCCCTGTTTTTTCCGTTCAGACTTTCCCAGAGGTAATCTAAGGAGTAAAGGATCACCTCTAGGAATAAACTAACATTTGTAAACCTCATTAAATGCTTCTGGTCCTTTTTCTGAGATTTCTGGCATGGTGGTGCAACGAACAGTCTTTTAGGCTGAAGATGATAATTCATTTCAGATAGGTCACTAATGACTGCTAATAAATAATAACGATATTTAATTCTTCTATTGTAGGAGAGGTGGGCTAAAAACTGCCTGTGAATGCTAGATTGAAGGTTTTCCAGGCTGTGGCTTCAGACACGGGAAAGGTGTTCATGCAACCTACACTGGGATTTGAGAAGCCAGTGGAAGTTTCCCTTCTAACAAAAGGTGAATGATTGGCTTCTCCAGGGCAGATGGTTCAAATCATAGCGTTGTAGAATAGCTTGGGTTGGAAGGGACCTTAAAGATCACCCAGTTCCAACCCCCATGCCATAGGCAGTGACGCTACCCACTAGATCAGGTTGTCCAGGGCCTCATCCAAACTGGCCTTGAACACCTCCAGGGAAGAGCACCCACAACTGCTCTTGGCAACCTGTTCCAGTGCCTCACCACCCCCTGAGTGAAGAGTTTCCTGCTGACATCTAATCTGAATCTCCTCTCTTTTAGTTTAAACCATTCCCATGGTCCTTGTCAGAGTGCAGTCTTGCTATGAACTCTCTGTAAGGGGAGCAGGGGGAGACAAGGCTCCCTAGCCCTGGTGAGAAATTTGTGAATTTGGACCTCTGGGATTAAAGGGGCAGGACTGAAGCTACCACTATCAATGATTTAAACATGGGGCTGAACCCTTCCCTGGTGGCTCCCAGCAGGATGCACTGAGGTACCATCCACTATGTCCTCTGCTAAGGGGGAGTCATTCAGGCCAAGCCAGAGTCTGCAGAGGAGGAACGGGAATGCATTGCAGAGGCTTCTTTAAACAAAAACAACCTCTATCTTCAGCTGACAGTTCTTGCTGACATCAGCATAAGATCAGGCTTGTTACAGGGGTGAATACATACCTCGATTAGCAAGCCAAGATCCCTTGGGGCTATGGGAGAGAAAAAAAATAACTCGCACTCAGTCCTATCTGCTCAGCTCTGCTCCTCAATTTCATCATATGCCTGTATGCCTCTACTTTGCTCCCTCTTTCCCTCTCTGCTATTTGTCATCTCCCTATTTTTTTCCCTTTTCCTTTCCCTCTTTATTTCCCCCTTTATTTCACTTCCTGTTTTCTCTTCCTCCCTCTCTTTACATCCAAGGTTTATCTTTCTTGCTGGTCTTGTACTGCTCATTCTGCCTGCTCCATCCTCCAGTTTCCCTTTCTGTCATCTGTAGCACTCTTCTCTGGCTTGCTTTTCACCTTCATGGGTGCACTCTCTTTTAGTAGATTTTTTTTAAGTGTTAAAATCTGCCCAGAGGTTGAGTTTCCTATTTTTGTGTCATGCAGGTGGCAGCCTTCCAGTAGAAATAGTGCCAAAGGAAGAACAGCAGCCCAGAGGAGATTTCACACTTTGCAGCAATATTTAAAGCATTCTGAGTCTGATTAGGGGATATGGCTGAAAGTCACAGAGCTTCCTGATCCTACACAGCATTTTTTAAAAGCTGTCAGAGCAAAAAGGAAATGCTGGAACTAAAGCCCCTAAGCAAGTTCCAGCTCCAGCTCAGTCCTCCAGTGCAATGTCAGTCAGCACACAAACACCTTCTGCACCGGCTGTGCTCAGAAGTGCCATAAGCCACCTTTGGATCAAAGGTGCCATTCAGTTCTCCTCCCTGTAAATCTCTTTTAGAAATTCCTGAAGATTTACTTTGAGATCAGGATTTGACTTACAGGCATTACATGTGACAAAGTAAGAGGAAAGGGTGAACGTGTAGCACTGAGGCATCAGGAGGAAGAAAAAGGGTACTGCGAACGTACTGCTTTTTTTAGATGTAATAGAATGTAGCGAGTGAACAAACCGACCTTCTGTCAGAAGGAAAAACACACAGAGACGATGACTTCTTAAGCAGAATGCCTTCTCTGTGTATACCAAAAAGCACATTTCACTGCTCATAGATGTATATACACACAGAGAGACTGAGACATGCGTGCATGTATAAATATTCAAAAGAACTGCAAATTTATCTTAAAAGATACTCAAAATCAGGCCATTACGTTTTCATTATAACATGTAAAAGATCTCTGTGAGAACTCTCTCGAGTCCCCTTTTCCCAAATCCCATGCTGTTCTAGGTAAGGAAGAGAAAGATGGGTTTAATATAGATGCACCATGCAGGAATGCTGGTAAGAGATCTCATTTTTTTTTTCTTTCTTTTTTTTTTTTTTTTTTTTCCTTGGCTTGGAATCACTGGCTTTGTCTCAGTTTGGCAAAAAAAAAATGTATCTTTCATAACATAATCCATGTCAGTATCCTCTGCCTCCAGCCCCAGTGTTACACTTTCCATTTTTCGTTTTTTTTTTTTTTTTTTTTTTCTCCTTTTAATTAAATGAGCATAAAATATAGCATCTGAACAACAAAAAGGAACACAACCAGCACAGGGATTAGATGCGATTAATAGAACACATCACCATGTGGGTTCAGAGTCAAGGTCAGGCGAGGAAACATCTCCCCTGAGGAAAAGACGATTCCTTGTCACTATCCTAAAGGATGTCACTGCAAGGCCAGCATCTCTAAATATCCACGCACTGCATCTTACCACCCCTTCCTTCGCCTCTCTCTCCATCATTTTTGCTGGACTTGTGCTGCTGCCCAGAGCAGGGCTGGACCATGTAGAGACCCAGTATTGGGTAGAAGCTCTTTACGGTGGTTCTTTTTCAAAATAAATAAATATATAAACGAGCGAGGGAAGCAGTAATGAAGTTCTTTAATTAACATGAAGCGTACCCTCAGGCTTCGCCTGCAGGTTGAGAGCTCTGTCTGCAGTGAACCCATTGCACTGACAGGTGGTCTGGGGCTGGGAGGAGAAGAAATCTCCCGGAGGAACCTGTCAGTCAGCACGGATCCATGTTGATTCCTCCCGTTAGGTGAGTGCACAAGGAGAAGACTCCAAATTGTTCGGGATGCGAGAATAATTGTTGAAATAAAAGACCATCTAATCCTGAAGCACTGCTATTTTTAAGACGGGTTAAATCTTTAAAAAAAAAAAAAAAAAAAAAAAAGGAAAAAAATATTGCAGTTACCAAGATGATCTTCACAGATCACCATCGCTGGAAGCTGAACACTGAGGTTAGGCTTCTTTACGAAGCAGCTGCACTGCACGGTCTCCCTCGTGTTGTTGAGCTTGCAAATGACCGGGGAGGCTGTACGGCTGGCACTGCAGAGGCACACCACTGATGCAAAAGCTCTCGAGCTAAACTGCTTCCCTCTGGCTGCTAAAAAGGAAAAAGAAATGGAGTTACACAAAAGGGAGTTTGAAAAAAAAAAAAAAAAAAAAAAAAAGATAAATTTTGCTACTTCATTCTGAATTGGAGCTACCATCATCTGTAGCCATTACATGCATCCGAGTAACCCTCAGAATGCTGTTATGGCATTACAAAGAAATCTTCAAAGAAACACTGGGATCAAGGCAGTGTAAGCACAAGCTTTAAGTCAGCTTTGCGTGACAGCTTCTGATTTATGCCTTGAAATGTACCCACAGATCTCTGCCTCAGTTTGTTAGTCACCACTAGCAAAATACATAAGGACATGTAGTGCCTTAACATACCTCTCCTAGAAGAGTAAAATACTTATACTTATTCTATTAAATTACATGGTGTGGAGAAGAATTACATTTTCCCGAGGACTGGATTTATGACAAGACTAGCTAGAAGCTTCTGGTTTTAATTAATTGCAAATTCTGTAGCGTTCTAGTCAACTTTAATGTCCAAATTTGTCCTCAGTAAGTCTATTTAACTACTACCATTTTCATATAAACATTGATAAATACTGCTAGGAATGAAGTGTTAAATATCTTTTTTATGATACTGGTAGAACATACAGTAAAGGCTTCTTACAATTCCCCTTATCCTTGGGGAAGTACTTAAGCAGATAAAGCAATTAATAATGTGAGTTCCTGGCTTACATAGTAACAACAGAATATTTGTTAACTGCACATGTAAGAAGATTTCCAATAAATTCAGTAGTTCTATCTGTAGTTCAATTCTTTGAAAGAAAAAAAAATCCTGTAATTGGATTTATTTGTTGAAAAAAAAAAAAAAAAGCTATTTCACAGTTAAGAAGGAAGAAATGTAGCAGAAACTCTTTAGCCATGTGTGTCATTAATGTGCAGTGAAATGAGCTAGATGCTCTGCTTGGGTTAGGTAGCAGAGCTTTATGCAAACTGTTTGAACTGTACAATTAATTCCAGATGAGAATCTGTCCCTGTGTAACTAAAAGAAGATAACAAAATATATAGTAGACATAACAAAAAAGTACCTCACAAGACAGTGGCAGGAAATGATTGATCGACTTTGGGTTCTGTTAGTAACCTCGGGAGGTCAAATACAAGAGAGGTTGTAGTGCTTAGAAGTCTAAAAAGTGTACACGTTCGAAGAGCTGTGTTCTGTCTTCTTAAGAATTTGCCTGGGATGCTAGCCAGAATAGCTTTGCAATAGCACCTGACAGATAAAATTAAAGCATGAATCATAATCTCCCTGGTCTGCCAAACTGAGGTTTATTCAAGTTGTAGCTTTTAGATCACAGATTCTAATTTGATGGCATGTCCAAAAGCCAACTATCCCTTGACTTCAAACAGTGTTTGTGGGAAGGTTGTGTTTGAGCTAGGCTGTGGGCTTGGAGTTATGTGATGAGAATCAAAATCGTAATAGTTTCTATTGTTTAAAAATAAATGAAATACCAGCTGGACATTTGCCAGGATAAGGTATCATTCTGACAGAGCAGAACGCTCAAGGATATAGAGCTCTTTGGATTAGTCTTAAAGAATAAAGGGCATCGTAACATCCTTACAAAGCAGGGAAAATGTGGAATGCTACAAAAGCAAGCATTTGAAACAGCATCGGTAATAAATTATTTAAATGGAATTTGGAATATGGAATTCTTGATGTTTGAAAACTTTTTCTTAGGTATGAAGAAAAAGGCAGGCAGACTAGTCCTGGAAGAAAGCTAGAAGGGTATTATTTTCATTAATGCTGGCATTATTGATAGGCTAATCTTCCAAAGCAAATCTACTTAATCTGTAATCTTTGAAGCTATAGAACTGGTTGGGTACCACAGTGTCATCCTTCCAGTTTTCATTTTACACACTGTAGCAATCAAAGAAAGATATGGCTTCAAAGAGCAATATGACATAGTTTAAAGTTCAGTGTATCGTGCTGGTAATGGACCAACTACTGGGAGTTTTTAGTTGGCTTGACTGGGACAAGGGATCGACACACAGAAGTCTTCAATCATCAGATTACCTTGATATGCATGACTAATTGGTAGTCTGAATACAAGGTCCTGTAAACTAAACACTTTGTAATGGAAAGCAAACTGCCCGCTTTCATCAACACTAATGGAAAAGACTAACACCTTCTAAGAGTTTCTCTCTCTGTGCCTATATGTGCAGCAGATTTGTATCTCCTAAGAAGTGTTGTAATCCATAGATCAAAGTGTAAGATAGTATAGAAATAAAACAGACTATCCCATTTATAATTCAAAGCAACCTGACATTTGAGTTATCAACCTGCAATAGTAAAATAGCTAGCAGACTTCAGTGTGAGAATACGTATTTACTCTCAGTCCCTTGGGTATTGTCCATTCAATATCTGACATTCAGTTCACTGGTTGCAGGTACAATAAAATCAGTGAAAATGGGAATCCAGACTTTGGTGCTGGTAGCCATTACTGCGTGCACTTCATATCTGCTCCGGGGGTACTTGCAGTGAAATCAGTGATCAGGAACATAATCTCCAATTTAGCATTGATGTTTGTCGGAGAGTTTATTTAAAAGGCTTTTACATACAAACGTTTCACAAGAAAACCAGAGATGAAACCCAGTAAGAAGATACATGAATGGTGGCACAATATCTGTCATAAAGATATATATGAAGAATCTTGGCTCAATTGAAATAGTATTTGGTGGTTTAAGACATATTTATCAGCATATGCTTGCTGGTTTATTCTGCTACACAGCAATGGAAGGCAAACACAACACAGCCATAAGCTAGGCCGGGCCTACAGCTGCTTTGCATCACTGGGGGAAGTAGCACTGGCCAAAGAGACCTGACAAACCTGATCATTAATTGACTAGCAGCCAGGCACAGGGGTCCTTTAGAAGAGTGACACTGGGGACCGGGTGATAATTGTGTGCTGCCAGAGAGAACTATTACCAGATGAGGCCAGCGTCCCCAACTGATTTTGCCCAATTAAGCTGTACCATGCAAATCAGGGAGTGAGGAAGGGTGGCACTTGGCTTTGTTATCTCTGATGTTGTACATCCAGATATAGATCTGCATCTGCTTATTGCTTACAGAAATTACTATGCCAGTTGTTAATAACATACTGTCAATGTATGTCCTCCAGCTGCAGCCTCTACGTCAGATGTCAGGAGCTTGAACCCTACAGCAAATTTGAACACTCCTACACTTCTGCATTACTGCACAGAGAAGTGAGATAAGAGACTGGCAAATGGCACATTTCTAAAGACAAAATCAGTTTTAAAACTTGTTTTACATTTCTTATAAAAATTATTTTAAATGTTGTATCTGTAAGTTGTCACAAAAAGTGCTATACCCAAAGCACAGCTGATGCAAAACAGTCCCTAAGAATGGGCCTTGAAGCTTTGATGTGTGTGAAGCAGAGGAGTGTTAAGTGTTGAAGTGTTTGCTCAGATCTCCACAAGAAGACACGCACTAGAAACACGCCAGTACCCTGTGTTCCTCACAGAACATTCAAGGTCTGTAAATGTGACTAAAATCACCTCTGGTGATGATCACACCGATTGTATAAGCTTTTCCTGATGTTCAGAAGGTATAGAAAGGATTGGCAGAGCAGCCCCAGCAGGGTGATCTCTCACAGCATGAAGCCACTTTGGTTTGAAGTCCTCAGCAAAGAGCTTGGAACAATGATTTCTGGCCAGGCCGACCACAATGTCTTAGATGTACTGGTGAATGGTGCTGCTGCACAAAACCCCTGAGTTCACAAGCAGCCCCGAAATGTCTGGTTCCAGTGCTATCAAAGGTGGGAAGTGTTGTAAAGCCAACGTTACCCGCATAAAGATGAACAGCAGGAACATCAGTGATAATGCGAGTGTGCTGCAGCTGTACCTGGATGGTGGAAAAGCCAGGGAGCTGAAAGAAAGAGACACTCAGCTCCAGAAGATGGTGTGGGTGAAATTTCCCTTTTGTTGTCTGCCGTTTTATTTCATTTTTAATTGGTGAGGAAGAGGGGTCATATTCTGATTCCAGGAGCCTTCCGAAAGTCAAGAAATGTCAGACATACATTGCCATATACAAAGTAAGTCAGCATAAACATATGTATATGTATATGTATATGTATATGTATATGTATATGTATATGTATATGTATATGTATATGTATATGTATATGTTGAAAAAGCTATCAGATATGAAGTTACTTTATTAGATACAGTTTCTTTATATATTTTTTTTAAGAAGCAGCCAAATATTATATGTAGGGTACCAAACTATGTATTAGGTGTTGGCTGTTTTTCTATTACATATAAACTATTTTTAACAGGAAAATATAAATGCTCATTCAGTTTCTTTTTGTTTGAAATCAAACCAAGCCAGAGCAGTCAGAAAGCCAGTCGTATACCACACTTTTCAGCTGCATTGGGGTGATTCTTTATTGCTGTATGCTGGAGAAAAGAATAGCCTTCAGCTGGGATGCCCAGATATGTTATTCCAGAATATCAGTAACATCTGCTAGCTTTTGTATTGAAGTCCCCTTAGAAAGATTAAATTATGTTTTCAGAAAAAGTCAATGTTACTAGCTGTTACGTGTCAGTTATTGTCATCTCTTGGTGCTTTCAGCAAATGAGCTAAGTTAGAGAGGTCCTTATGGCTTTTTTGTTTGTTTGTTTGCTTTTGTTTGTTTGTTTGTTTGTTTGTTTGTTTTGTTTAGGCTGCCTTTCTAACACCTAAATCCCCAGAATCCTGGCAATATTCTCCTATTCTCCAGCCTGCCTTCCCACCTAACTAGCAACTGGGCACTGGGCTGTAGTATTCAATACTCCCCCAAAGTCCCAACTGAAGAACTTTCTCCTGGTAGTTAACAGGGTCAAATTTGCTGCCTGAATGGATGGACAGACTAAATTTCAAGTTAGTATTATGTGTTTGCACTGGAATAAGCAGTGGGCCTGAGCTCTTTCTTGCTTAGCCCAGCTTCCAGGCTGCTTGAATGTGATCCTAACTCAGCCTTAGGCCAAAATTTTGAGTTCTTGTCTGTCTGTCATTGGAAATCTTCAGTGACTGTGCTTAAACCAAAGCATTCCCTCTGGATTTTGAAGAGGTTTAAATGGATGCAGACTTTTCAATTTTATATTGTTTGTATGTGTATGTTTGTTTTTTTTTTTCCCCTTTCCGCCTGGAAAATAAAACAAGCAGATGGAATCTCAAGTCTTCTGAGAACAACTGCAGGGAAGAAGTTTTCTGTGGGTGTGCAAAAACAAGATAGAGGACAATTTGTCATTTATTGCTGCACTGCTGAGTCTGAAGTAATTGTGTCACTTCTGAGCAGCCTGAGAAGGTTGGGTGAAAGCACATATTAACACAGAATATTACCAGAAAATAGTGTCAGATGGGTGAGTTCCCACAAAAAATGCTGATGTGTAAATAATAGGAAAAAAAAAATGTTATTTTTTTGATGATGTTGAAGTATGTACAGATTAAGTTGTATTATAAATAGATAAATTTACAGTTTTTCTGGTTAGAAACCTCCATTAAAGGATGTGAAAGCAACATTAAAATGATTTGTTTATTGCCAGCCAAAGTATTCTGACACAATTATAGGACTCCATGGTCTTTCTTAATGGATAGTGTTAATTTTGGATCCTATCTAGGTTTGCAGAAATTACTCACTGTATTAATAGGTGCCAGCTGTGAGATAAGCCACTGACAGCTTCTTAAAAATACTGTTGTTCTTTCACACTGATTTCATGTGAAGCTAATCATTGCACAGTTCTGCATGTGCTGCTGAAAGCCAAAAGGAAAACCACCACTTCACTTTACTATTGTAAATATTTAACCGATGAAGTACAAAATATTCTCCAGCTTGCTCTTGTTCTATGCCAGGAGAAATAATAAATTTTAAATAATTGTTCTTTTCTGTTGCATTTGTTTGAGGGCAAAAAATACAAGAAGATAGCCCTGCCGATAAGGCAGTTGCACTAAAAATCACTCCAGAAAATTGTCTTAACATAATCAGAAAGGACACGAATCCGATCCACAATCAGAAGATGGAGAAGCCTCCAGACAAGCAGCATGCTGGGCAGCAGAGGAGTTGTTTGTAGCTTATCGTGCAGTTAATAGCAGATATGTAAGCAGTATCTCACAGATACAGGACTCGATCCCTGCCATGTACATGCTGAACGCTTGCCCTGCACATTGCGAGATGGAGGCAGAGAGACCAGTCTGCATCAAGGGGGCTGCAGTGCTGAAGGATCAGACCCTATATTAAAGCATTAGAGGTGATGGTGGGAGAACTGACAAAACACATCTGCATTAACCTACGAAAATAAAGCAGTACTGGTCTCACAGCTGGCTGACATGAGAAGCTGAGGCTCTGCTTTCCCAGGGCCAGCTCCAGCCTTTTGCCATGTTATTGCCTCTGGTGCTGTCTGCCCCACTGCTGAGCCAGGTGGGCTCACTAACCTGGCTTTCTGCAGCTCAGCCAGCTGATCCAACACACTGTGGGGACAGGTGAGCAGTGAAGAGAAAGCAGGAGGAGTGGCAGAGTAGAGGGCATCCCTCCAAGGCCACCAGGCACCTGATTGCCTCAGCCCTAACGGGAACCCTCCCGACCATTCTCCAGTTCTCCAAGGTGCTAATGGTTTGCATCTGCTTTATAGTGCTAGTGACAGCAAACCTATACCTGGCTGTTTTTGGCTTTAAAAAAATCACAGGATCACAGGATAATTCAAGTTGGAAGGGACCTCAGGAGGTCTCTAGCCCAGCCTCCTGCTCAAAGCACAGCCAGCTTTGAAGCCAGACTGGGTGGCTCAGGGCTTTATCCATCCTTGCCTTGAACAATCGTTATTTTTCAGTTGAGAAGTTGCACAGTTACCTGGAGTCTGTGATATTTTCCAAGCAAAATGCCTTTCCTTTGTCACAAGAGCACCTACATAGCTTTAGAAGACAAAAAAAAAATCTGTCCATAGCCTGGGATACACATAAAATGGTTGTTTTCTTCCTTAAAGAAAAGTTGAAGTTTGTGTAAAAAAGAAACTAAGCTATATAAGAAGGGTATTATGTGGGTAGCAAAGTCATCTACCCAAAAGTTAGGCAAAGCTAGTGGTACAGCCAACTATACGACCTTGACTTGGCCCCCTGTGCAAAGCGCATTATGCAGTATCAGCACGCATTGCTCCTCCATGGGATCTCTCCCTTGCTCTCACAGAATACAGATGAAAAGGGAGCAATGAGGGGATCTTAAACTTGCCACTTTCTAACGTTCAAAAACTTCACCTTGCACCTTATATCCCAATTAATATTCCTGGAATGGGTTGCATGCAGAAGGTGTGATGTGTGTAGACACACCTGTATATACTTTGCACCAGGTTCTGACCTGAAAGAAGAGTAAAAAAATGCTTTTGAACTGACTGAAAAATAAAATGATTGATGATGAGTTTTGATTTTATCTCCTTTTACAATTCATGTTAACTTTGGACTTACAAGGTCATGTTTAACAATTCATATAGGAAATAATAAATCCGCTTATCATAGCAAATGTAAAACAAATATGACTGAGTTTGGATGTGAGTGTGTGAACAGTCACATGGGGAGAAAATCCAGGCAGCTGGCTCCAAATAACTATTAATCCTCCCAAAGGCAGCAGGCAAGAGAATGGCCTAGGGCCTCTGAGAGCCAGACCCAGCACATTTTAGGAGCAGGAACAATGAAGAAGCTGGGATGAGGCAGAATGTGGAGAGAAGAGCTCACATAGAGTGACACTACTTGGCACAACAAATGCTGACTTTTTTCCATCTCTCTTATTTTCTCCAGATTCATTTTCCCTTCCAGAGTCTGAAATAAATTCCAGAAGACAATATGTGCTTAACATCAGGTATTAAAATTTTGGAGTGTTTAGGAATTAGATCAATTTTCAGGTAAAATTTATTACATCCCTGTGATTCTTGTGAAGGGCTAAGAAATCTGTGGAGTGGTCTTAAGAGTGGGAAATCTCTGCTCTTTGCTCCCAGCAGGGTTCAGTATCTCTCCTACTCTTCATGTTGCCTTTGTGGATGAGATGCAGGACACTGATACATTGGCTTTTATTTGGTCCCCTAATTCCTATTAAGAAAATGCGAGAGCTCTAACACGTTGGTGGCAACACTCACTGGATGAAAAAGTACAGCAGGAAGGTGAGTGGGAGCTTTCCCATTGATTTAGTGTGATCAAGATTTACACCACTGTTTTTAAAAGACACCCATTTCTCAATGTCATAGAATAAAAGGGTCTAAGGGTGCCTGCATTTAATCAGAAACATGCACAAGAAAAGAAAAATTGTAAAATATGAAAACTCTTTTGACATAAATAAGACATCTTTAAACATACAATTTTAATTCAGATCAAGTGTTTGTCAATTAAGAGCATTAACTGGGGACACAGTCATCCTAACTGGCATATGCATTCATCCATGGATATAGCCTGGAGGGCTGGTGATCAATTATTCAGCAAGGCATTTTATGCTGCCTCCACCTTTCACAGCACATCATCTGCTAGATTGTGATCAACAGCAAATATGTGAACAGCAGCAAAAGAGAAAACAATTAATATTTCTTCGTTGAAGCTAAGTGAGATTTTAATTTTCTCAGTGAAAACTCTCCTCGGTCACCAGGTTACAGAAGATGCATGAGTCCTGCTCCTCCTGCTCTCCAGAAAGATCCGAGACAGTGGTTTCCCATGCTCCAAATACCCATATGCTTTAGCATTACAAGCCCTCAGAACTCTGTGTCTCCTGTTACATTTTATTGTCACTTCCTCCTCCCCCAGATTTTTGCTGTTGGTCCAGCAGCATATTGGTGGAGAACAGCATTCCTTGTGTGCTTTTCCAGTTTTGAGACTAAGACAGCCAGACAGCAATATTGCTCTGGCTAATGCTGGCAGAAGTAAAGGGGTCACTGCCCACATGCTCACCAGTTTCCTCCTCCTTCCTCCTCATCCACCTTCAGGTCAGTTCTCTTGGGTCAGCTGAGAGAAAACTCCCACCAAAAACACACTCATTTTCTGTTGGATAAGTGGAGCTGATTCACCCTGAAGTTGCATAATCCCTCAATACGATGCAAGGAGGAGAACAGGAACAGACGTGGGAGTGGGGACACGAAGGGAGGAAGGCTGCCATCTCTGGTGGCAGCCCACAGCTCTGACAGATTACGTACAGCATGAACAACTCTTGGTGAGGAACATCTTGACCACAATCCCTATACTGGGGAAAATACAATATTATAAGATAACTTATATTTCTTCTTCTCCTTTTTTTTTTTTTTTTTTTTTTTTTTTTAGTCTGGCTTCCATTGGCTTGTCGTGGAATCATGACATCAGCTTGGAGCTGGAGTCTGTTTTCTTTAATATTAAAAACAATACATATGCTTCAGAAATGACAGACATTTAAAAATTCCTTCAAACTCTTTTTTTTTTTTTTCCCCCCCCTCAGTCTATTGCTAAAGAATGCCTAGGTAAATCCATGCAGGACTCTTTCCCTATTCATCCTCTCAATTTCCAACCTATTTATACTCCACTCTTTACCTTTTAGCACAGATAGGTCCTATGTATTTTTTTTTTCTTTTTATGTGTAGCAAACAGCTCTTTTTTGCCTCATAACAGGAAAAACATACCAGAGGTCATTATAAAACAATCAAGATTGTTAATCCTATTCTTCTCCTGTGGGAGCTGCTTTGTGTTTCTCTTGCTCCGGGGCATCCGTCTCTTAGAAGTGCACATTCAGCGTTTTTCCCCTTGCAGCTTCTGTTGTCACGAGTAATAACAGGTATGGAGTAGGATGCGTGGATGAAACTACATCTCTCTTCATCTCTCTTTCTCCTCAGAGGTTAGGGATAAGCACAACATGACTTGGGAAACAGCATTTCAGTCAATCTTCCTGTGGGCAACTATTTTGTCTGCATTGTCTAAATACATTTGCTTAGTATCTTGCAAAGGCCTGGCTGATTCCAAGCTGAGGTCAGTATTTGGAAAATAAAATGTTTTCTACTGAGACATTGAAAGGACCTGGGGATGCTGGGTAGCTTTTTAAAAAGTCAGCTGTGCGGTTCTTACTTTTGTGTAAATAGTCAGACATAAGGCACCTAAACTACGTTTCAGGTGGAATTAAAGCCATAATAAAAGAAGTCATTCACAAGAACACATTGTGGTCACAAAGGTGTCTCAGTAGGCTTTGTGTTCACCAGAAAACAGTCACCTTAGTTCCAGTATCACTTGAGTTAAATATATGTGATCACTGAAAACTGACAAAGGGTGGGCAGCAAGGTTGGCTCTGTGTCCATCCACTGCCAAAACATTTTTCGATGGTAATAAACAGCTCCAGGCGTGTGTGAGATGTGTGAACGTGTCTGCCATCACTTTAAAAACTGTTCAGTGGGAAAGGTTTTGAGAGAAGAAACAAAAACAATGTGCTTAGAAGTTCTCTTTCAGCCACCAAGGGATGGGGATGGTATGTGGTCTTGATCAAAGCTTCTGAGGTGGTATGGACCAGGGAGCTCGCAGAAGGGAGCATCTCTGCTACAGAAGGGTCAGGGTGCAGGATCTGAGGAGACTGGACAGCCCTTCCAGAAACCCCAGCGTGCCCCAGAAATACCACTTGCCATGAAGAGGAAGTGAAGCACCATAGCAGACAGATGCCCTTCTCCAGAGGAGGGGAAGGGAGGTGTGGGGCTGTGCCACCAGGCCCCTACTGCACTCAGGAGCCACGTCCTCACTGCCACACTGACTGCAGCCAAGTTCATTCTGGTACAACCAAGACATCCCCCAGCACTGCACAATATATTAATATTCTTTGTCTTTTTATAGGCCCTCTTCAAAGCCTCAGTGAGATGCTCCACTAGCCTGAGTCCTTCTGATTCCTCTCCTCAAGCAAGCACGAGGCACTGGTGCTGTGTTCCTTATCCATGGCCATTTTGGCAGTCAGGGACTGTGGCCCAGCCTCTCCCCAGAGCCTTAGCAGATGTCTTCTGGGATCTGCTTTGGATCACACCTAATAGGACTGAACACAAATGACATTTCTATGGCCTTTGATGGGGTCTGCATGGGTGGCAGTGGTGCTGCTGGCTACCATGGCAGTGGGGACCTCTGGTGTAAGGCAAGGCCCAAGGTGAAGGCTGCGGGGACCCAGTGTCAGTAACTGCAAGAAAAGGAACAACAGGGACAAATGTCTACATTTGGAGGAGTCGCCTTTGCTCTTGGGCAAAGCAGCCATAAGCAGGCAAAGAACTGGCCAAAAAAAAAAAGATGTATGGACAGATGTGAGAGGTCCAATAAAACCCAGGTAGAAAGAAAATACGTAGGCCAGTAAGCAAAAACATAACCCAGTTTTGGAGGAGTTAACCTTCTGGGGTGATTTTATACTGGATCAGTGTTCTGCATTATCTGGCTTCAATATTTTGATCTGGTGCAAGGGGCTCAAAAGTCTGGTTTAGTGCTTTGTCAGACTGTGACCCACAGCCCTTTTATTCCATGGTGCTGCTGCCCCTGATGAGCAAGACCCAGAGATGGCAGGTCAACCCCCAGCTCTACCTCACTACTCCTTGAACCACTGCTTGATCTTTGTTCCCCTAATTTCCACAATAAACTGCAAGCCGTTGTGAGAGAGGGTTATTAAATAAATGCATGCTGGCGACGAACAGCCTCCTTGTAAGCAGGAAACTGTGTGTCATCGAGCTTCTCGCTCGTGTCAAGGAAGAAAGGAGTGAAGGAGAGGTGATAATGACAGGGGCTGCCTCCAGGGAGGGAGGTGGAGACAGCACCGGAGGGGGTGGAGAGCTAGAGCTGGTGAGGGAAGAAAAGGAATATTGTACAGTCAGATGAACGCGGTGGAAATAGATAAGGGTCAAACAAAAGGGAAATTTATTAGAAGTGAAACAAAGCAGAACAACTAAAACCTTCAGAGCTATAAAAGTGAGGAGAGGAGAAAAAGTATGACAACATTCTCATCAAAATTCCTAAAATAGGCACATGTTAGCACACTCAAGAGAGGAAAAAAAATAACAGGGAGGTTTCGATCTTGTCTGTCTCTTTCTCTAATCTAGCCAGCAGTGTGCCCACGTTCCCATGCAACGTGACTATAATTATAAGCTGTGATCTATCAAAGTAGGACCTGGAAATTTTCATCTTACTGCCCTGCAAACATAAGGGGAAGACTGCAAAATTGTTAAAACGTTGGCTCTTCTAATCTAACCACGTTGTTATTTAGCACCATGATCCCATAAATAATGAGAGTGACTGGTTTTCCAGTGAGTAGGGCTTGATAGTATCGCACAATTAGATAAGAAATGTAATGAACATGACCAACACCTCACCCAGGTTTACTGTCTCGGTGTCTAATGGAAATTGCTTGCCATAACCTCCTCATTAACTGATGGTCCCATAGCCTCCCATAGCCAATCTCTTTCCAATTAACAAGAAATCTTAAAGTGTAAAAACACATTTAAGGAGCCTTTTTTCCAATTTTGTCACTCATTTGTGTTTAAGAGTCCGTTTCTTATTCTTTTCCCCACATGCTGCTAAACTCCATGTCATCAGGCTGGAGGGGTTGGACTCAGCCGAGCCCCAGGAATTTGTATTTCGGTTTTGGCATTCACTACATTGGCAAGGGATGCCTCCCCCACCGCTCCACCAGAGCACCAGAGCAGCTGTTGCTGGAATGGAGTATAAACCCAGATTAACGTAGGATTGCCCTCGATCTAAGAAGACTGAAGTATTTTATAAATTCAGTATTTGACCTTGTTAGTGATGGGAGGTTATTGATACTTAGAGCAGCACCACAGTTATAGGTGTAATGGAGCTTGTTGGGAGCTGTGGGAAATACCAGCAGGAAGAAGTCTATGGCCCCAGGCTTCAACATAACCTTGAAAGACAGAGGATGATTATTAGCTTTAAAGATCTTATAACATGCCTCCAAGTACAAGAGCATCTTGTTTTGCCAGACAAGGACTCTAGAGATCAAATAATGATGATGATGATGATTGTTGTTTTTTCTGTTATTACTAATAATAATAATTGTTAACAACAATTATAATTAATAGGAGGCTGTAGCAAGGTGGGGATTGGGCTATTCTCCCATGTGTCTGGCAACAGGATGAGGGGGAATGGGCTAAAGTTGCACCAGGGGAGGTTTAGGTTGGATATTAGGAAAAACTTCTTTACCAAAAGGGTTGTTAGGCATTGGAATGGGCTGCCCAGGGAAGTGGTTGAGTCACCATCCCTGGAGGTCTTTAAAAGATGTTTAGATGTAGAGCTTAGGGATATGGTTTAGTGGAGGACTGGTTAGTGTTAGGTCAGAGGTTGGACTAGGTGATCTTGGAGGTCTCTTCCAACCTAGACAATTCTGTGTTTCTGTGATTCTGTAATCTCATTAATAATAATAATCCCAAGCAAACAAAAAGCAATCACATACACACACAAAAACAAACAAACAAAAAAAGCAGCCAGATTTAAAGGATCTCTTCCTGAAACATTAAAGAGTTACTGAACCAAACATTACCGGAGCTATCATTCTCTGGGAAGAGATACAGACTCTACTAAAAATGTAGATTGGCCAGGAAAAAATAGTCAGGTATGTGAAACCAGGTATAGGGGGCTAAGTCACATTTTTTAACTGAAAAACCTTTATTAAAATATTCTGCTGTAAAGATGCTGCTTAGTTACTGATCATCTTGCTGACGTCCCCTCAGGACAAAGACCCACAAGCCCTGAGCACAGGTCACTTTGGCTCATGCAGTCACAGTGACAAGAGGAGGGCAGGAGCCTGTGCCAGGCTGGAAGAACCACGGGGAGAAGCAGAAGGTACTCGCAGAGGTCATCAGAGGTAACTGATTAGATCAGGCACAGGCAGGGAAGGAAGAGCTATTCTTATGTCCATTCAATATTCAGCAGTATCAGATGAAAAGCCAAGACAGCTGGTGTCCTACGTGATGCTCACTATTCATAAGTTTTACAAGCAGATTCCCAATTCTGCCATCCACGGTTTTAAAGAGAGCACTGAACATACTGCAGTTATGACAGACCTCTGCAGAACCCTGCTCCATACGTCTCATCAGTTTGTCTGTGAGCTCCTGAGACTGTTTGCCAAAATAAATTTTACTCAGATTATAGCAGTAGCATTTAGACCATGCTGTTAGTATGTCACAATATCACACATCTTAATGAAGTCAAACAATATCTAGCAGCTCTCTTTCACTTGTAAAATCTATATCCTTGTATAGAAAGACATCAGACTCATTACAGTCTATATTGATTTTTTTTTTTTTTTTTTTACTTTTCACATCCTTACTCAATAACTTTATTCCAAGATTGTCTTTAACCACAGGTCTAAAATTCCTCAGCTCCATTACTTTTTAAAACAGAATTTGGGTGTACGTTTGCAAACACAAATTCTTAAAGACAACTGCTAAAATTGCCTCGGGTCTCTGTGTGCTCTGGGAGGCCCAGCCATTTTAAAAACATCTACCTAACATCTACCTAAGTATTCCCTAACCCCTTCTTTCCCAGATGCAGCTTGCATACTCTGTTGCTCGTGCTGCAGTTGACTTTGCTAGTGGAGATGGATTCCACTAGGAGTCCGACATCTCTGCTGCATGGACCGAGCGACTCCCTGGTGTTAAACTTCCCATGAATATACTCCCGCTTCCTTGTCACTCACACAAAACTCATTACTATTTCTCATTTAATTGGCTGACCTTTTGATTTTGCCTCTATCCCTCTGTGCTAACCACACTTAGCAAGCCGACCTAGGTTCCTTTTTTCTTTTTCGGTTTTAACACTGTTGACGAGTTCATGGTTTGGCTAAGTTGGGCTCTTAGTTCACCGTTTATTTTATCCCTCTTTGTGGTAGTTCGTGATAATGCCTTTATCACAGCTTCTTTAAGGAACTGTTTTTATTATTATTATTATTATATATTTTTTTATTTGCTTTTGACTACTTCCCATGAGCTGTGAGTTCTCATCTCCTACTGCTTCCATTCTGTCATGACACTGTTTGAAAATTAATAGGATCAGTGGTACTTTTACTAAGTGAAACCTGACCCACAGCCTCTGGATGAGAAAAATAGGCTGGGAAACTGGTAAGAATGACTGATCAGTCATGTGGGATTTCTCCTCAGCAAGGTGGCTGGTTTGCTTCATATGACTTGCCTGTTTCTTGACAAACCATTCATGCCAAGTAAATGATAGCAGTCTACTGAGGCTCCTCTGAGTCTCTCGGTTCCCTTCTGTGATTCTTTTCTTTGAGTTGAAATGCAGTTTCCTGAAATCAGTATTCAGATGCAGTGGTACTAGTAAGAAATATGAACACTTGGGAACAGCCTAAGTAAGGAACTCCAAAAATATGAATCAAAATATGGAATAACCATCTGCTGGCTTTCTTATTCTTGTTAAAAGGGACAATCAGCTAATGTTTATTTCTAAACAAAGTAAAATATATTGAATAATACTGAAATTCCCCACCACTTTGTTTTCTATTTTAGAAATTAAGCTCTTATTCTAAAATGAGAATTTTCTGCCAAACATCAGCTGATTTCCATGGTGAACTCTTATACCCTTGAAAAGGAGGGGGAAAAGAAGAAAGAAAGAATAAAATAATGGGCTAGCTAATAAGCCTTTTAAGAGAGAAACATCAAAAAATACTGCCTATCATAACACTATGACATGAAATGCATCTTTTTAAAAATCAATGAACAACATTCATCACTCGGACTGGAGGCAAGGATAAAACTGGTACTTGAGTGTTCTCGCAAGGAACACGTCTGGACATTTGAAATGTAGTTTGTTGGCCGCTCTCACCAGCAGAAGCCTAAGTATGATACATCTGTCATCAAACATGGCAGCAAACATTAGCCTGTGTGATTCATTGCTTGTTTTTTTGCTATAATTCAGTTAATGATGACCATATATATTTTAATCATCTTAGTGAATTCAATTTAACTCATTCATATTATGACAAGGAACTGAAACAATTACACTACAAGAAGAGAGAGAAACAGAGACGGCAGAGGGAGATTTCCAGGCAGCAAATTTTAGAATGGATTTCTTGTTCCTGATTCATTATTAATACAAGAAATTTTAGAACAAAACATAGGATTAACTTTTATCATTAGTTGCTCACCTCAGCTGCTAGGCTTGTGTCCATTTTTTTTTGAACATTTTATATTTTTCTGGTTAATTAAAAATTTAAAAATAGATGGGCTAAATGTGACAGAAGATAATTGAACCTCTCACATTTTTAGCAGCTGACTGAAGGGAAAAGAACCCGAATGAATAAAATCTCCTTTAGCTGTAAACCCAGGCCCTTATTTAGGTATTAAATGAAGTTAATGAAAAGAAAAGTGGAAAATCAATTGGACAGAATTACTAAATAAATAGCATAGCTGGAAAGCAATTTTTTTTTTTTTTTAAACAAAGCATCTTGCAGGTAGAGCGTAGTTATGAGACACCTCAAAACCAACCTGAAGACTGCATATCAGCATATTTAAAAGGAAACAAAAACAAACAAACAAACAAACAACATCAAAAATCAGAACAGAAATCTGTTCATTTGTGAGAGCTGGAAACCTAAGAAGGAAACCCACCACAGACAGAAGAACAAATGGGAAGTGATGAACGAAGAAGAAGCCCTCAGCAGAAATCATATCCCTGGACTAGTGAACAGAGACAGGAATATGTCATTCAGACAGGTGGAAAAAACAGAGAAAGTCCCGAGAAGTAAAAATCCCCTGGGGGAAGGATTGGCAGGAGTGCAAGGGGTTTAAGAAATAGTGGTTTAAGTTTAAGACATACTGTTTTTTGGGAGCATCATTAGGTCTGGAAGATGTTAATTGGCCAAAGAGCTCTTAGAACAATAATTGGTGAAGCGAAGGATGGACTGGGAAGTCATTTTTGGCTTTATTAAAAAAAAAAATCAAACAGACAAAACCAACAAAACACCCTGAGCCTTGCATCCACCTTTTTCATGTTACTTTGAAGTTCAGCACCTGAGAAAATCATATAACTGAGTTCAGAGGGGAATGTGAAAAGCAAAGCTTCCCTGTGATACATAAAATCACTCACTTCCTATACAAGCCTTCTTTAAAAGAGGAGGGGAACTGATGTTAAAGACGATGGTGGTTGTTGGGTTTTGGTTGACCTTATTTTGCTCCTTTTTATCCCTTATTCTGAAGCTGATTTCTCTTCTACAAATACTCCCAATCTCATCTGCCAATTCTTTTTTTTTTTTTTTTTTTGATCCTCTGAAGTTCTCTATCCTTTCCTCCCATCCCTAATATGCCCTCTTTATTTCCAAAAAGCCACTGTCTTGCCTGCATTTAAGTCTCTTCTGTCAGAATCTATTTAAATGCAATGTCTATGCAAAAAATATTGCTACTAACAGACAGGTGTCATTGCTCCCCAGGAAAAGCCAGTTAAAGCATGAAGAAAGTGTGAAAACGTAGCCAGTCCCATTTGCATTAATGTAATCCATGCGGTGCTTTTGTTGTACCTCTGGAACAGCTGCACAACTGACATCAAATCGTTGCAGTAGTATTTACACCTACTATTTACACCTTGACTGCCACGTACATTTAACCACCATGAATCCTCATCTAAAGTACTGCTGAGAGTGGAATCTGCAGAAAGGCAGCTGAAAATATTTAGCATAATTGATACACACTCATTGGGGATGGATGTTTGCCCTATTAATTCCTCTCCCTGCCTGCCCCCCAGTGCCCGTTGCTTAATAATTACTGATTGCCCCTTCCTTGGAGGAGCAGTCATCTGCGTGCAGTGCTCCTACTGCATTCAGACGGGGAGCTCAGTGCCTTCCCAACCCGTCTGCTGCCAAAGGTTTAAGTAATGGTTGTACTCATATGAAATCCCGAGCAAAACCACCACACCACACCATATTTACCAGCATTATGCTGGTAGGAGTAGCAATACCATATTGTAGCTTGCACTTTTTGATTATTTAGCGAGCATCCAACGTGGGCGCAGTGGAGTTAAAAAGTCTGCCAAGCCAGCACAAAGAACAGAAGGGTGAAAAAAAGGTTAAAAAGTTTTGCCAGGGCTGCTTTGTCCTGAACTCACGCACTCTGTAGTAGGCTTGACCTAAATTGTGCAGCGTGTAGACAGGATCCTGGACATTCTCCAGCACCTTCAGCTAAATTAAAGATGAGCATGAATAATGCCCTGGGGCCCTGCACTCGCTGGGATGCTGCAGGCATGGGACTTGCAGAGAACCCACCCTTGCTGCAGAACCATGCTCCAGATTTTAATTAACTAAGTTTCCTCATTTAAGCTTTTCCTGTGAAAGCCTCCCACAGTAAAAACACTTCTCAGAAATGCTATGCTGCAGCAGATGAAAATAAATCGAGCTGTTGTACTTCCAAAAACTTTCTTCGAAAGAACATAATTTCAAGGACTATAATCACTCATTCCAGATCCATGGTTCATGAACTCAGAGCCATCTCATCCACGTACTGCATGTTCTCATCTTTCCGAGTTGCCATATGCTACTAAGTCATTTCATTTTTTATGCACCCTCATGGCTCCAGGCTTCGTGGGCAGATGGCTCTTTGCCATCTAATCAAATTCACACATCAAGGGCATCCCAAGTGTGGTCCTTTGTAGAACTGCATCATCCTTCAGCTCCTCTCCCTTCCTCAGACATTTGCGCATCACTACAGATTTGTACCTCCAGAAAGGTTCATGATTTTCAGATGTAACACACTCATTCCTCAATTAAGCACAAAGTAATATACACAGTTCTAGTCCGTTCACTCTAAAAACAACATTCAGGGCTTTGGAAATTCACAGCATACCCACACAGCCCTTCAGATCCATTTTGGTTGTATTTTGGGTCCTTTCTTCCCCTGTTCCCTGGGCAGAACGTGTACATGCCCTCTGCCATCACACCCACAGCCACAATAATGCATCTTCACTTCGGCAGCCCGGTGACAGCTTTGCTGTACTGCACCAAGCTTGATGCAGTATCTAAATTTAGATGCCTTCTAATTTTCTTTAGCTGCATATTGATAAAATTGAATTTTCATGGATCGGCTCATCTTTAAGGAGGCTTGTGGCTGTTGCCTGTGATGGACTCGTCATCTCAGAGTTGCACCTGATTCTCTGGAGAACCCTTTTAATCAGACAGGAAAGTCCTTGTAATAGTAGCTGTGGTACTTCTTCAAGCCAGTGTGACCCACGTTGCCTAACCAGGTTGGTTAGGTGTTTCACTCCCATTTTTATCACATTTTACTATGATAATTTCTGTAACTCTTTATTTGCTGGATTACCTATTACATCCATTAAATACATATATAAGCACACATCTCATCTGTCTGAATGCACAGCAGGGTCAAGGTTACCCTGGCACTGAAAAAAATGTTATTTCACAAACCTGTGCAATACTTCAGCTTCAGAAATACTCCTTTCTTCTACATACAGAATCTCCTCAGCTTATCCCTCCTAGGCTGCTTTTTGCAGGCACCAAGGTAGATACAAGAAACAAGGTCATCTACCCTGACAGCAGCTAAACCCTTCAGTTTACACCTTTTTCTCTAAAGGAGGAACAATGTAGCATTTTTTAATATTGGCTTCAACAGCTACAAGAAAAAAAAAATCTTCACCCTGTTATGATCTGCAAGATAAACAAAGCTGTTTAGTACAGAACGTTTTAAGAAAAACACCTAAAACCAGTTTTGCAATCTATACAAAATAAAAAGGCAATCAGCTTTCTATTACCAGTTATTTTAAGATAACACATCTGGAAGAGTGTATCTGCAATATTTTTATAGAAGAGCAATGGTGGAATTGGGATTTCAATATTATCGTATTGACACTGCAAATGCCAAGTAGAACGGAAACCTGAATCTAAGAAGTCTCTATACCAGTACTTCTAATTTTTCATAGAAGCACCTAATAAATCCCTTTTTTAAATATCACGTAAGCTTTACATCTAGCTTTTCTAAGCAGCTCCATATTTTGTGCATCAGAAGACTACAGCCAAAAGAGCACGCACAGCTCCCCTTCCCGTGCTACAGCAAGTCATCCCTGCAGATTAACAAAAGGCTATCCTAGAGAACACGGTGACCCAGAAGCCAAAGATAAACTGTTTACAATTTGTTCCAGACATCACCTATTTAGCTAGACATGGTTCTTTATATTTACAGTCCCATCTATTGCTCTGCTGAGAGTAGTAACCTGAATATGCCAAGCACATAGTGGGAGCCTGCTGAACATGGACTACATTACTCCAGTGCCTCATAGCTGCAATGGTTTAACAAGTGCTGCATAGGCACAAACTGAGCAATGCCATTTATAATCAGTTAAGCTAATCATCCTTATCCCCCTTCCACAGCCCCTTCTTCACCAAGGACAGATAAAAGTCATATTCCAGTAGCTTTTGAGATACAACGTGGTTAGCCCATTTGATAGACAAGAAGAGGGCCCCCGACCCAGAAAGCATTATTTCAACAATTTTCGAGCTCTTTCGAAAATATGAAAGGTAAAATGTAATAAGTGGGTGTTTGCAGAAAGACCAGAGCTTCTGACATTATTAAAAAAAAAGTCTGCCACTTAATGTCATTGTCTTTATAATTATAGCCATAATACGTATACTCTAAAACCAGCACTCAGCTCGCCAGCCTAAGCTATGTCCTCAAAGTACTTAAAAAAGGAAAAGAGAAAAACCAACCCACCCACAAAACCCTGTGTTTTTTCTCACAGTGACAGGAAGGTGTGCTACGAGGCACTTTTTGTTCTTCACTTAATAATATGCCTACATAGCCTCATCTGGCTGGCCCAGAGCCATGCAACTGTTTTCTGCTTCCCGAGATGCTGCTTTAAGATACCAAACTATGACCAAGGAACCACTCTATTGCTCAGATTTTGAAAAATATTTGTATTCCATTGGCCTGACCTAAGTTAGGAGCCTAGCTGATGCTCTAACTAGCTTCTTAACTCTGATCAGGCTCAGATGGAAACCTGAAGCCAGGCTGCTCCGGGTAGGTGAGCTTCTGTATGAACAGGGGCAAGTGCTGGGATGTTCAAAGCTCAAAAAGGGACTAAGCTGACAAGCGTTGGCCCTGTTCCAGAATGAGGCAGCTGCATCAGGTGTTGCTCCAGAACACAATTTTGGACTTAAGAAAGCAGAACTGGTACTCATGCTGTCTAACTTAATGGTTATCGAATGTTAGCATTCTGAATTTCTCACGTAGACACACTTCATCACCTTGCCAAAAAAGTATGAAACTTAAAATAATTTGGGAGACCAAAGAGAAAAAATCCCACTCCTCCATAGTCCCTCTAGGTCCTGTTTTAGGCACTAGATGCTTTCTTCTACACTCCAACTCCAAGCCCAAAACTGCAAGTACTGCTAATCAATAAAGGTTCAAATGGAGTTAAGAAAACTGTTTAAGGAAGATGATTTAAGGTAAGGAATTTTAGATACCAATTCCGCACAGAAGCAGGCTCATTTTTATCTGTTTCTTTTCCGATGGCACCTGACTCTTCAAGTGACTTTATGCCTGGAACAAAAGAGCGTGGAGCAATGACACCGGGTCAGTTATAATAGCCTGGACTGAGCTACCGCTTCATGCTGACAAAAGCAAATCCTATGGGGAAAGTGGTGAGGCCGAAGCTGCAGAGCAGAAAGATATATTAACGTGCTTCAGCCACTGGAACTCCTGAAAAAGTACCGTATTAGGTCAGAACAAAGGTCAGTTTTGGTTTATTCTTTCTGACAAGGGACCAGTAGCAAATAGGAAACAACGGAAAAGTATGTAAGAATAAAGCACTCCTAGGCTGTTAATCTCTCCCTCTATTTTATAGTGACAGGTAGTCAGTCATTTAGGATATTTCTGAGTGGAGACTGCAGTTAAGCTAACAATTTTGAGTAACTATCACCTTCTATGTATAAGTCTAATCCTTTTAAGCTTATGACCCTGAAAAAGTCCCACAGCAATGAAATCCATTACTAGATTGCAGAGAGTAATGAAATAAGTTTGTTGGAACTCACTGCCTGATCACTTCATTGACTGCATAACTCTTACAAGCCATCAAACATTCCCAAATCAAAGTTATGGACAATGTCAGCCTGGCCCTTTGCCATGCTTTGGTTTTCTATATTTTTTGCAAAACAGCATTGAACATAGTATTGGAGAAGTACACACACCCTGATTTTTAGTAGCGGCATAGTACGTTTTTTGATTTGTTTTACTCTCCATTTCTTCTTTTTTCCCCAAATTATTTTTTTATTATTTTTTTTTGTCTACAGTTTGGCCGTAGATTACCATTTAGAAAGAATTAAGCTAGCAGCAATTTTTTTTTCATTAGCAGAGCTTAGAACTCCACAATCTGAACTATTATAGCTTTCATTATTAAACACGATGTGCAGCTATCTGCATTTGTTAACATTAAGTTGCACCTGCCACTTCAGCACCACTTCAGTACTTAGCATCAACAGATCTTTCTAAAATTCTGTGAAGGAAGCTTCAGATTTAACCATCCTGAATATTTTGTGCTTTCAGCAGAAAGTCACAAAATAAGTCTTAAAAACACTCCCAGGACTGCAAAGTCCAAGACCTTTCTAAGCATAAAGCCCAATATTTTTCCCACCTCCATGGACTGTACAGCTTGTGCAGACAAATCTTTGATTTGATTACCTTATTCTCATTTCTGAACTTCTCTATCAGCAGAAGACCCTAGGATGACCTTCTGAATGTAGCTGCTTTATATTTGCTTAAAGGGTGTACGCATGTGTGGCTTGTTTGTTTGCACATACTAAAATAGTCAGCTATATATCTGAATGTAAATTGGCATTAGCTAAAAATATGTAATGGTATATTTGGATTTACATTTTCTATATTTGGAAGAAAACCAAGTCCTGATGAGCAACAAGAAGAACTGAAAATAGAAACAGAGGCCAGATGGTCTCTTTTTCCAAGTGTGAAAGTGTGAATGTGTTTTATATTGTGTCTCCTAAAAATGAGAAGTTTGACTACACAAAGTGGCGAATATAAAAAGGTTACTGCCATCACCATGTGTCTGTGTTTTTGGGAGTGATCGCTTGAGCAGGGCTCTGGACTGATCCTGATGCATCTATGTAGCTTTTTAGATGTAGTCACAGGAAGGTGACTAGAATCCTACAGAGATTTACACATGGACACCCTATTTAAGACTGGAACAGCTTTAGGTGAGAAATGGGCACCAACACACCTCACTTAGAGACTCTGACAGTTCCAAGTATACATTAAAGCTGCTTTTCAGGCACAGAGGGAACTTTGTGCCCTTTGGGTTTTGCAGCAGATTCAGATGCCTAAGAATATTAGATAGCACTGAGATCCGTGCTTGATACAAATATATTTAAAACTACCATGGTAGGCACGCAAACTGCTGTCAGGAGGAACAAACAGCTCAGCGTAAGCCCCTGTCACTGTGGGAGGCTTTAAATATCAGATTAGAGAATATCAAAGCATATGGACACACCCATTTTTAAAACATATGGCCATTTTTGTTTTTAATTCAAGAGCAACAAAACTATTATTCTTTAAAAAAAAGTAAGATTTTAAGAGTGACCTAATCACCATATCACCACCATATCACTTCTAATTTGTATCTCCTACAAAGTCTACATTAAATATAGGCTATAAGATAATAAAGAAATGTACAGCAAATTACTGAAACTGTACATAAAACAGAAGAGCATCTTAATATAATTTTGGAAAACAGAGATACTGTTTAAAATGATTTCACAGACCAAATTTATGTAACAGGAATTTATTATATTACTGCACGAAGAATTAAAAGGCTAGTACAGCAGTTAAGGATGAAATTCAACCCTAGGCAGAGAGCTACTGCAAGATTATTCATACGCTACTAAAGCACTGCTTCCAAAGAGACAATAAATGGACTAATAAAGCATCAGAGGTGCTAACAGTCATCTAAGAGGAAGTCCTCTTAGGAAAACTCTTAAGAAATCCTCTAATGTAAGATTTTACTCCCATTTCAGGTCTAGGTACTACCTGCAGGAAGCATTCTCCCTGATATTTTTCTGGATTTAAGCATAGAAACACATCACTTTTGTAAAAAGCTGCCTTGAGGGCAGAAAGGGGGTTAGGGGAAGGGAGAGAGATCAAAAAACAAGAGGTTCAGCTGGGAGGATAGAACTGCAACATGATTTTCAGTGTCTTCAACACCAAGAAAAACACGTATTACAAATAACTTTGTTGCACTTTACAAAATGTACACTGTATATATTATATATATGCATATAAAACAATATTATTTTAATCACTAAGTTCTTCCTCATCACTGAAATAAGCACTTTTCTTAATCCGTGGACGTTTTGAGTCATCTGAAATGGAAGATTCCCCTGCAGTCTGTGTCCATCTTTGCTGTTCTTCCTCAATTTTGGCTTGCTACAATGGAAGAAGTATTAGTATTAAAAAAATTAGCATTGTTATTGGTAATGCATCTTAATTACTAATCGGCTTTGAATTATTTAACGAGTTAAAGAATTCAGAGGGTTCAACTCCATTTCCAGATAAACTGTGTGCTGAATGCACTAAAAAACATTTCTGAAAGCAGCTCTTACATGCTGATGGTAAAAGTCTTTTGCACCGATGCAGACCACACAGAGTACCCTCTGTTTTCAAAGAGATGAACTGTACACACACAGTAAACTTACAGAACTATAAAGTAGCTGAGATTTCAAGCGAAGGATGCAATGAATTTGAAGTTGACATTTTTGAGTCAGCTTTGTTCCACTAAGAAGTCTTCCATCTGTTGCCTTTTGCAGTCACTTATTCATGGAATGAACGTCTTCAGAGATATGAAGGTTATTCAACTAAAGGTTGAAATAGATGTTTCCTATTTTTACTAGGAAGCATGCTATCCCACTTAAAATCTTTAGATTGTGACGAAAAATTGGAATATTTCCTGCTTTCTTTACATTTAGAGGTTTTATTTGTAATTGTGGAGTTTCTTTGGGATGTGGGTGGGGGGAATAATCATGCAGATTTGCATGATTTTTGTTTCAGACTATGAATATGACTTACCTGAAGTAAAGTCATATTCAGGACAAAGTTATCTTAAAAACTCTGAGGAGTTTTTAGGCAGTGGGGGTATGCAAGGAACAGCTGGGGACTGGGGAGCCATGAAATCTGAACATCAGTTCAGGCTTGCTATGTGTAGTGAAGTGAAAGCCTGTAAAGAAGTATTGAAGAAGACAGTAGTATAGCTGTCAGACTACCTATCTACATAACAAAAACTGGAATAAATACGTTTTGAGAGGAAAGTTTCATAGCTCTATTAGAGACAGCAGCAGGCTGTATTAGGCAAAGGAAGTGCTCCAGAAATAGGTGTTGTTCAAGGATATTCTAGTGAGTGAGAGCAGAGGATGTACCTGTTCATTTATGCATAACTGTTTTTCCAGATGGTCAGTTATCAGAATAAAGAGGGATTTGTGGATCAAAAACCTAATGGAACATCACAGCAGAGATGACAGGGAACTAAGCGGCAAAGAAGCTTGAAAGAAAGAAAGAAGTGCAATTCAAAAACACAGCAATAGTGAAGCATTGAAACAAAAAAAGGACTGAACATGCCTGTCATATGAAGAACCCAACTATAGTCACCAGCTATTGTCTGGCAAGAGTGCCCTAAATGCTACAGAACAGACAGATTTAAAAGTGTATCTTAGAGACTGTAAGATTGTTTTTGAGAAGAAGCTTGAGAGAAGTTCCACTTAGAAATAAATAAGCAATACTTCAATTTTGTACCTGGACAGCTATGGCCTGGCTGAGGCTGTCTAGAGCAGGGTCTTCTCCTTCCTCTTCACTTTCTTCCTCTTCCTCACTTCATTGTGCAGAGAGACAAAAATACAGAGATCTTTATTTTAAGTGTTTGGTATGAAAAAGCTGCTTAAGTGAAGTACTGATATGGAAATAAATACATACATTTCTTCTGGTTCAACTACTTTCTTTCTCTTTTTCTTTTCTTTTTTCTTTGGTGGCTCCCGCTCTCCCAGCATATTTTTAGGACAAGCATAACTTAAGTGTCCTGCTTCCTTGTAGAAAAAGAAATATTAGTTAACAAAAATAATTTCCAACCACTACACGTTGAAACGTATCATGAGGGAAGTTAATGGAAGACAGTTCATGGGGAAAAAAAATGGAAACAATTAACAAGATAAATGGAATGCTGAATAAGCACACAGAAGACAAACTCTTCTTTATTAGCTTGCCATGGAAACAAAGAGATCGGTGGTGATATGCATGTTTAACTGCAAATACAGAACAAGCTAAGAGTAAAGCAGATTTTCTTTGGCTGCTGCAACATCGAAATACGCTACAGCATGGTTTATGTTCAAGACAAGATATAAACCTCAGCATTAGCAGTTTAAGAAATATGTCTGAGTCAACATATTTGCTCTCAAAAATGTTATGAATATAAATCAAGTTTGCCTTTGATGTTAAATAAAATCCAAATCTCAAATGCCTATGTTATTGTGTTCAGAAGAAACGAGGAGTTGCCTGAAACTCAAAGAACACTTGTTCCGTGTAAAAAGAGCTGTATCCAACATTTATTATTTCCAAAGGTAGAGAAAAACCAGGTATTTTGAAGGGAAAATTAAGGGGTTTTCCTTCTCAAACAGCATCATACTATACTACTCAGCTCTGTCTGCTCATCAGCATGTTAAGTAGGTATTATAAAGACATTTTTCTCCACCCCAAAAATCCCAAATAAAATGCAAAAAGAGTACTATCATTCTTGAAAATGGTACAACTGCTCTGCAAGTTGATAATATCAACAGCAAAACGTATTTTAATGCCATGGGTAGGATTAGCAATGGCAAAACAGAACAAATAAGCTGAAAGTTGAAAGATGGAATATGTTGCTTTACTTTTGGTTTTACTCACCCCACATTCATAACACTTTGACTTATCAAAGTAGTTGCGTCTGCGAATGAATTCTGCTGCTCTTCCATTATCAATGGCAATACTTGCTTTTATTACTCTTCCGAACAGCTACAGAAAATAGAGAAAAAAAAAAAAGTAAATACTTAGGAATTGTAAACCCAACCTTCCTGTCATAACAACTTTCCATTACTTACTTGTTTGTTATTAAGTGCCCGAGAACAGTTCTGTGCAGATTCTTTATCCAAAAACAAAATAAAGGCAACTCCTTTGCTCTTCCTGGTGTCTTTGTCTTTCATAATAGTAACTCTGAAAACATATAACCACATTATTGGTATGCTTAAATTGTTTTAGAGACATTTTTTCCAGAAAGATCTCACTGGGATCTTAGTTTGCTATATAGCCAAAAGAAAATAAAGTATAATTAACAATAGAAAGGCTCATTAAAAGCAATACAGAGGAACAGCTAACCAGGGCATGTGCTTGGAGGTACAGCAGAGGTTATCTAAAAAAAGTACATGGAGTCTTTCGACATCATTCCAGTCCAGTATCATGCTTATTTCTTGAACAACTTGAAGAAGGGAGAACACACTCCATTTGTAGACAACGTAACCTGGAGGGAACAATACTCACTGGAGGTGAACTTAAAAATCTGGGACCAATCTTGACCATTGCTGTAATTGCTGAAAAAGCAGTGTACTGAACTGCATCCAGAGTTGTACTTCTCTGTAGGACTAACCAGCTAAGCTATTTCACTGTATTGTTCTGGAAGTATCTCCAACTGGAGTCCAAGAAGGTTACGGATGCATGTGTTATTTTACACGACATGAACTAACCTTAAAAATAACAGCTGTAGTAGCACATCTGGAAATTTAAGAAAGATTTTTACCCAGTAAAATCCACAGAATGACTAGAGGTAAAGAACCCACCCAACCTCAGTCCTTTCAATCTTATGTCAATTGTATTCTGTCCTAGAAAACATCAGTGGGAAACAGGATGGCAGTTGGCAGGTATGTAAAAATAAAAGCACACATTAAAAACTAAGAGAATAGACTCCTTCCTATATCTGCCACTGTAGGAAGAATGAGTTTGCATGAAACCTCAGCAAATGAGTTAAAGTCATAATAGGATATATTGGGATGAGAAATGTAGTAAGGAAGAAGAAAAGTCAGCATGATTTTGCTGAGTCAAGTCACACCTCAAGAAAAACCCATTAAAGCTTGTTTAAACTGACTTTAATCAGAGGGCAGAAGAATCTCCAGAAATCAAGCTAATATTTGAACAGATTTTTCTTATGAATTAATAACTAGTTACGAATAGGAAACTGAGGCTAACAAGGATCAGGTTTCACGGTGAAATGGGAACACCAGTAGTCTCCCACAGTACCTGCACAGTTCAGAGTCAGGTGAGCTTGCAAAGAATTATGTAACAAATTTTGCTAAATACAAAAGTAGTCGTGGTAGTATCGTATACACATGGTATTCTGTGAGTCTGCACTTGGTTTAATCTGGCAGTTACTAGACAAAATGTCAAGAAAAAATAAGTATCAGAAAGTGACATTTTTGTGAAATAAGGTACAGGTTAAGGAAAACAGCAACTATGCAGAGTAGCAAGTTCTAAATCACTGACTTTCATAAAGCACGCAGCACAGGATTTCTTCAGCACAGGCATCTGAAAACACCATTTCTGTTGTGTATGGTAGCCAAAACAAGCAAATAAAACACTAGAAACTACTGATAATGAAAAAGAGAATGCATGCAGCTGTAACACCTTTAAAGTAAGCAACGTATTATACAGTCAATACTTCATGCAATTCCTGTCTTCCTATCCAAACAAGTTCAAAAGCCAAGGTAGAAGACCCCTACTCCCTACACACACAGAGCACAGGTACATTTAGATTGTGGAGCTCCTTACCAAAGGATTGTCAAAAGGGAAGTCAAAAGCGACCAATTTATGGAGAACAGGTCTGTCAACAGCTATTAAGCACCAGTGATACTACAACCTTTGGCTTGGGATTTTTCTAAATTAGTAGTTCAGCAATGAACTAAAACAGGTCAGATACCCCCAGCCTGCAAACAAAGAGTGCAGCTGCCCTGTTTCACTGGTCACTGCGTCTGTCGGAGCCCTACGTAAGGGTTTTTCCTCTCATGCATGTTTTCCTGAAGTTGTGGTCTGATTGGCATTTCCTGCTATTTTGTCACCTGAAACACCCTACGGTGACTTCAAAAACTTTGAACTTAGCTCTAAATATCAGAAATCATTACAGTGGCCACCAGAGGTTACAGCAGATATTTACTTGATTGAAGACTGAAGTCTAGAGTTTTGTTATTCTGAGCAGCTAAAAAAAACAACCCAAAAACAAACGAACAAACAAACAAACAAAAAACAACCAAAAACAAATGAACAAAAAGCATATTCCTTACCATGACATTTATTTCTATCATTTCAACACATAGATGGGTATTCGCAATAATCTTTCATGAATATCCCACATATTAAGAGTATGATCTTATGTCTGATTATGTCTGATTTATGTCTGATCTTAAATGTAGCACGAAACAGTCACAATAACAAATCCCCCTGGAACCACAAACAGGAACTGTACGTTGCAATAATGGGAACTGGCTGTGGGATCTGTGACATCTCATTCATGTCTTTAAAACCTCCCACTCTCACAAGTATTCACCTGTGGCTGAGGTGAAGGAAAGAGAACAACACTGACTAGAAGAATATTGCTTCAACTACTTGAGAGAAAAGATCTCTGGTACACGGTAGCATTGTACTTGCTCTTGAGAAGCTGTTAACAAAACAGCACTCAAACAGCAAGACAAATATTCCTACAGCATGTGTGCAACTGCAAGAACTCCCAGCTGTTAAATTTATACTTTATTAAAAATGAACAGGCCTGCAATAGTTACACATTTAAGGCTTAAATTATAAAAAGCACAAGACATGCCAGTGAATCAAAGACATTAAATATTTAAGAAGAAAGCTACAAAAATAGCAGGCCATATCAGATCACTTACTTGACAACTTTCCCATACTTTGAAAAAATCTGAAAAACAGAACAAAATAGAAAGATTTAACAATAGACGATTCCATGCCATTGGTAACAAATTTATCAAGACAAACTCTTCTAAGAGACGTACATCAATATTATATTTGCACTCCAAATTGTTGCCAATTGGTTTAGTCTGAACAGCATGGCTCTTACAAACTTACCCTGTATAGATCGTTGTTGGTCAGAGCAAAGGGTAAATTGGACACATACACGGTGCTTTTGCTTGGTGCCAAGCCACCACTCATTTTTCTGATGAAAGGAGAAAGAGAGAAGAGTTAAACTGTATCCAAAACATGAGAAATTGAAAAGCAGTTGTGCGATTTTTTCTCCCCCAAATTGTTCTTTTAAACACAGCCCAGATGGTCACGATAAAGTTGCAATAAAGCATAGCTTTCATTTCCTTTTTAGCATTTTACATGAAATCAGTGTTTGCCCTTGTGTTCTTCCCTCTCCCCTGCATTCAAAGCATATTTTTTTTTGTCCTAGTTGATCAGTAAGCCATGAAAAAAAACCTGATGGGTTTGTGTACTTGAAGTAAGCCTCCATCTCCATTTACTGAATGTTCTGGCTAATATGTGATATTAACAACCTTTGGTCAAGTACCTACATGGTTTGATTCTTCATACTAGTTTCAGCTCAGCTGCATTCAACATAGAATAAACCACTTTTGGTTAAGGAAGGAAAAAAAAAAAAAGACACTTTTTAAAGCCAAGGCAGTGTATCTCATCTGTTAAAGCAGCAAGTATTTCATCTTGTATCCATTACTCATGCTTCTGTGGTGCTCTGGAACTGGAGATTTCCAGTGCTGGTTACGGATGGCATCTCCCCTGCTCCTGGCCAGGGAAATCTCAGTGCCAATTTCCTTCCTATCCTAAGTTCTTGAGCCTAAGTAGCTAAGACTATACCTAGAATCAATGAACCCATTCAAAAACATCCTAAACATCCCATCTGAAAACTGCATACACATAATCTAATATGAGGTAAGGAATAACTGAACTAACTTGAAAGAGAACAGGCTGTGTTTTTCCTCATGTTTGGACTTTTCCCAAAAAACTGAAGTGGCACTAAAGTCTGTGCAAAGCACTTCTTCCTTCTGATTCATCCTGTAGGCAAGGCTTGGTGCAAAAATGGGTAAAATGCAAGATCAGAATAAAACACAGCCCTTATGAGAGAACACACCAAAAAGCACAGCGAAAATCTTCCGTATGCAGCCCACCGTCCCTGGGGGTGTTCAAGGAAAGGTTGGACATGGCACTTAGGGACATGGTTTAGTGGGTGACATTGGTTGGACCAGATGATCTCAGAGGTCTTTTCCAACGTTAATGATTCCATGATTAATACCTGCTTAGCCAGTTTCCTGCAGCCTTATTCCTGCTTCTTGGTACCCCTCACTGATTCCCAGCTGCCTCCTTCACTGAGGCTCGAGCCATTTCTTCAGCAAGACCAATTCAATTTAAAATGCAAAGGCTGTTGAAGGGATGAAAGAAACTAAAGAAATCAACACCCATCATAGAACAGACGCAGCGCCTTAGAGGACTTTCCAGGTAGGGAGTTTGATCAGATGCAAGGGTCAATTGTCAGCACAGAAATTAATGTCATACCCTAATCCATCGGTGCTTTTTTTTTTTTTTTTGGCATTTCATGATTCAGTCATCTGAAGGCCTAATACTCCCAGTAGACACTGATTATCCATGCATTTTGCTTCTTTTTTCTGACAAGTTTAATGTCTCACAACTCGTTTAAGCGGCGGTTTCTAAGTGATCAAATTTTGAGTTTTTCCACGTTCAGAGACTGTGTTTTTTGGCACGAGCAGAAATGGCAACATAAAGGTTAAGCAAATGAAAACAGAATAAATTTGCAACAAAGGCCACGCACTGCATCTGGTGTTATGCAGACTTGATTCATTACCCCAAATTCCTCGCTGCTTGGCATTGGTATCCTTGACAAGCCCAACCAAACCGACTCGGCGAGGCGCCGTACAGAGAGGTGGCTCAAGCGCAGGAATGCAGACATCCAGCACAACACAGAGGACGTGGTAAGGGCTACCCCAGTGCTGCATTATGGTACAACACCAAGATTTTGCAACAGCAGAGAAAACAGCAGAAAACAGTCCCCTGGACAAATTTAACTGAAGTAGTGCTGCAGTTCTGACTGCCCAAATAATGGTAGCAATCCGTATCATTCAGGACCCCCGTGTGGGTGCTTCAGTCATCTGACTTTTAATGTCTAAGTTGTTGGGGTCACTGCAAAACTTTATGATTTTCCCAAAATCAGTCTCTCAAAAAGCTCGAGCATGTTAAAAATGCAGATTTCTGGCCATCTGTGTGAATACAATGGTCTAAATGCAACTGTAGATCCAACTACAACCACAATTCTTTCCACTCCCATAAACATTAACAAAACATTGCCTTCTTTATTTTTTTTAAATAAACCACCATGAAGCGATTACAGGGATACAAACAATAGTTTTTTTGTTTTTTGCCAACCTTGCCATACCAGTTTCACCAGCTTTTGGGAAAGGAGGATGTAAAAACCAGCCAATTCTAGCTTTAACTCTCTAGATGAGAAACTCCTCTATCCTAAGGCTCGGAGTCTTTTTACTTTGGGAAATTTCTAATTTCATAAAACAGTTGGACACAAGTTTAACATTTTCATCACATTCTTTTTCCTTGCTCACCAGTCTCTCTACTCTCCAGGATTTCACTACACAGGCTAAGATAATAAATAACTAAATAAATATAAAAAACGAAATGAGCATCTGAGCTTTCTACTTGATGCGGGGGACTCCCTGAGCTACACACAACCTGACTTCTATATCCCTCTAGAGCCCCTCAACAAATCAAAACATTTCTGTTTTCTAGTGAATGCTTTTATGTGGTTTCCCCGATCTTCAAGGTATTTCTTGGTTACTTATCTTTAAAGCATCAGCTGGAATCCAGCACATCATCTCCATGGGGTCTAGCAGAACCCCCATTAATCTAACGGCCTCTCTGCAATATTAATGCTTTCTTCATTTATTATTTTCACATATTAACTTTCAGGATGAGGTTGTCTATCATGACTATGACTTGTGGAATCCAGTCTTTTTTGCCTTTGCCAACAATTCAAAGAAGCCATTCCCTGACAAGAGCCATCTGTCACTAGCGATTGGGTCTCCTGCAAAATACGTTGGGTGCTCAAGTGTGCTTTGCTTGACTCCGATATACTTCATGCAGTGTCCATCACTCATGTTGAGAACACCAGAAGAAAAGACAATGATTAATTACAGTTACCATTTTTTCTGCTCCATCCCAGGACTTACAAGGGCACCTCCAAAATGGTTCAGATGCCTCTGAAGCATCAAGTGGAGTCTGAATGCACCGACACTTTCAGGACTTAACACCAACATTACAACTTACGCACAAACGTTTTACTTGTTTGTTTTAGATACACATCAGTAAGGTCAGATTTGTGGTTTAATGAATTAAAGATGTATAAATTTGTGGATAAATCACTCCAGACGCGATCGCACAGGCCAATCAACTTCAGTTCTTCTATCTTGATGCTTAAAGTGCCATGTTTTGTTAATAATTTAATAGCACCAACAGAATTTAGAACCTAATCAAGAAACCATTAGTTCTGGTAGTAACTTGGCTCAGGCTTATAATGACACGCCTGTGGGAAGGGAGGGAAGAGAAGTCCCCTGTTAGTCCTGTGGGTGCCCCATCCCTGAGGTGCCCAAGGCCAGGCTGGATGGGGCTTTGGGCACCCCGGGCTGCTGGGAGGTGTCCCTGCCTTGGCAGCGGGGTAGAGCTGGGTGGGCTTTGAGGCCCCTTCCAGCCCCAACCAACCTTTGAGTGCCCGAAACCGAATTAATCCCCTCTCTGCCCCCACACCGGGCTGCACCCGCTCCCGACACGAGAGCCGCGTCACGACCCACCAGCGCCGAGCCCGCTTTATCCCCACGCAGCCCCTTACACACCACAGCACAACCCCTCCGCGGGCTCACAGCAGGTAAACGGAGCCCCAAACACCCCGCCCGCGCCCCCAGGACCCCCAGGGACCCCAGCAGGGACCCCAGCAGAGACCCCGTCCCCTCCTCGCCCCCCGCGCCCCCCTCACCCTTGGCGGCTCCCCGGCGGCTCCCGGCGGGGCGGCGCTCAGCCCTCGCGGGCGGCCATCTTAGGGCAGCCCGGCCCGGCGCAGCCCGGCGCGGCCCTTCCGCTGACGCGGGGCGCCGAGCGCCGCCTGCGGGAGCCGAGGCGGCCGCTTCCGGGGGCGCCTGCGGAGAGGGGGAAGGCGGCGGGGCCCGCGGGGGGCTGCGGAGGCGGCAGGAGGGTGAGCGGGGCCGGGAGCGGCCGGGCCGGGGGTGCGGGGAGCGCCCGCGGAGCCTCCCGGGGGCCGGCGCTGCCCCGGCCTCATGGGGGGGGTCCCGCAGTGTCCGCTGGGGGGAGAGGCGGAACCGCGGCCACGGTCCTAAACACACGCGTGTGTGGGACCTGCCTATGTACCTGTGTACGTATTTAGGATGTGTTTAAGGTATCTTAAACGCGCACGCACACACGCATATGCATACATGAGGTTTACAAAGCCCACGTGCGGCAGGTTTGGGGTTTCGGTTCTCGTCCTGCTCGGGGTAATGCCGGGAGGCGATGAGTCCCCAGCGGCCGCTAACGAGCGCTTGGGGGGGGGGGGCGAGCCCCATGGCTGTGGGGGCACCCAGCGTGTGCCTTAGGGTCGGAGCATGGATCCGGCTTTTCCTTATTTATGGTTTGGGAGGGCTAAACAGGACCTAAATGTGGCACATAGCAGCTCTAAAACAGGTCCTTACACTTAGCTTAACAGGGGAGCATCCCCTAATATATTTAAACTCCTATGAGTATTGCAACACTTAGGTTTTCACTGCCTTCATGCTCTTTAAGTGAACCTACTTTGCCCTGGGTTAGACTTCTGATGGATAGTCTTATAATACATATATATATATTTATATTTATATTTTAATCCAAGGTGTTCAGGACTTCAGGAGAGCAAAAGCTGTGCAGGAAGGACATAAAAAGATGTGGAAGCGCACACCACCTGTGCAAGCGATGAGTAGAGTCTGAGGTATTGATCCTGCCTAGCTGAAATATTCAGCATCTGTTAAGACTTTCATAGATAAATGTTAAAAACATCAAAGTCTTGGCCTGCTACAGCAGCAGTGTGGTGAGCTGGCATGTCTTGTTACCAAATTGTTCGTGCCACAAGATGGAAAGGCACCACAGAGGTACAGCTGTTTGTGTCAGCAGCCTAGTGGTCCCATTGCAGCTTATTTTTCGATGGCATTGACACTGATGAAGGATGAGATGTTGGTAACTGCGGCTGTTCACATAAATATAACCGCTAATACATGTATCTCTATGTTAATATAAACTCCCAAAGCATTATCTCAATTTTTCTCACTCCTGTTGATATATTAGAGTGATAGCATTAGAAAGCTGAACTGTTGAGGTTTCAGATGCTCATTGGAAGGCCCATGTTGCTGATAATTTTATTCAACTTCTGTTTTTTTATTTTCCTTTTGAGTGTGGAGATGATCTGACTTTTGCCGTCAGTGCCTTCTTAATTTTTTTTTAATATTTTCTTTTAAACCCTTATTTTCTGTCAAAACCATTGTAAACTTGTTAAGAAAGATTGGAAGAAAGCCTCTTACTTCAAGTTAGTTGTGTCCCACCTACGTGGGACATGCCTGGACTTATTTCAGGCATGCTTCTAATTGCCTTTGAAAATCTTTTGGCCTAATACTTGTTTTTAGGTAGACATGGTTTCTCTCTGTAACCCTGCTTTTTCACAGTGCTCTCCTCCCAGTATTTTATTTACTGTCATGCTGACTTTTTTCCCCTCTGCTCTTACACTTCTGATGTTTCGTGTTGCCAGTAGAGGTCTAATCAGTATTTTCAGCCTGCCCCAAGTATGGGGAGAGGAGGAGAAGGCTGCTTTTGTCCCAAACTCAGTTTTCTCTAGCCTCCTTCCTGTCTAGTTAGGAGATGGCAGATAGGTTTGCAGCACTGTCAAATATGGCCTTTAAGGGTTGGAAAAAAAAGCTTCATTGTGTCTCTTTGTTCCTGTCCTCAAGGCAGCAATGGCTCACTGTTGTGAAATTGGCCATGATATGTCTGCTGAATTTACAATTCCCTGAGGGCCCTTCCTAGGTCTTACTCTTACCAGATCATCCAAGATGTTTTCTGAGAGCTTTGCAAGGCGTAGGTGGGACAAAACTGGCCTATGTTTGCCAATTGCTGTGGTTTGTCACAGTAATAGTACAAAACCAGGCGTGTCCCAGTAGCATCAGAAAGAACGCAGTTGTTTGCCCTTGGACTCCTGTTTGCATATGGCAAAATGTAGCCAGCTGGGTAAGAAAGCTGCACGTTTTTGGGACAAAAATGTAGATTCTGTGGAAGGTTGATAGCACGCACTGGAAAATTACAGACGGTGATGAAGTAGGTATTTCTAGCAGTGACGAAAATTGATGTCTCAAGTAAGTGTAAACAGACAAGAATTATGTACAAAATATTGCAGAATACTGAAGTGTTCTTCAGTATGTTAGTATTTTTAATGTGTTAATGTTCCTCAGGAAAGAAAAAAAAAGATTGACAAAGAAAACCCAGTTGTGCAAAAATCTGATGTTTAAGTGAGCTGTGTAATCTGCATAATGAAGAAAACCTTTTTGTATTACATCTGTTACACGAGCGTAGAGGAAGACGTAGTGCTGTGATAATCGGAGCAAAGCCAATTTTGGCAGCTGGCCACAGCAGAGCAGCTTGTGCTGCATTAATAGAATGGCTTCTGTGTGCGCTAAAGTGTCATCATTTGAGAAAATAAGGAATTTGCTTTAGGGAAAACAGTCACCTTTGACCAAAAATGAGGAAGAGGTTGATTAAATTAATGTAGCAGGGCATTATGGCTCATGATGTTGAAGAAATACCAACCACTTTTGGTGTACGTGCTAATAAAAAATAGCATCAGTGATAGTGGGGTTAGGTGTAACAAAAATAGTTACATATTTTTTTAAACTTTGTTTTAGAGCAACTGTACTGAGAGAGCAGGTAGATCTTAAGCTTTGATCTCTTGAATCCTCCTTAATGAAATATTCTCATATTGATCCTAAAAGTTTTGACACTTCGTGGTTGTTATTAAAGCTGTGCCCTGATTAGGTCACATCATTTAAGAAATGGAAGTTTTTTCTATAGAACCAGATGAAATGGGTTCAAGGTGATGGAAAAAGTGCTTTCCTCTCTCCAAGCATTTTTTTTTTTCTTCTGGTATTTTCACAAGCATCCTCACTTTATTTCAGTGGTCTCAGCTTAAAAACTGTGGTTTTAGTCTTCCCTATAAAATTGTTTTTCTGCCTTTCGTCATTACCAGCATTCTGGACAATGTACATTATAATTGATTCTGTCTGATTATTTTTTTCCATTCCTCAAATTGCAAAATCTCACGTCTGAGATTTTCCTTCCCCCTTCCCTTCTCCATTCTTTCTTTTCTTTCTGTTAATTTCTTGTCTGATATAATTGTGTATGTATTTTTTTTCCTTCAGTCTATTGACTTTTGTGGTGGCATATTCTGCCTTTTTTCCTTTTTTTTTGGTCAAAATGCTAGTGATAATGCTTGCCAGCTGCAGTATGGTCCCACAGCAGTGATGGAGGTGGCAGTGTGTTTCTCAGCCACGAAGCAACCAGCATGTCTGTGAATGCCAGTGCCTGCTGCCAATGTTATGTAGTGGGATGTTGGAGGTGGCTTAACTGGCAGAGCAGCGTGGTGTGAAAGCTTGCATCCTGCTTTAATGGCATTTTTCTGACGCGTTGCTTCTTGAACACTGTGTTCGGTTAACAATTTCAGTAACTGTTCCAGGCGGCAGGGCACAGATGTTGCTGGATTGGCCAAAATGCAAACAGAAAAAGAAACCAACAGAAACCCAATCAAAACAAACAAACAAACAAAAAACAGCCCACAAAGCAAACAACATCCCTTAAAAGCCACCAGGTACTGTCTTCATCCCGTTGCCAATGTCCCTTCTGGTCTGGAAGCCGAGTGAGGGTCTCCACCAAGGGCTGGTGTCCGCTTGTGTGCAGGAGGTGCTTTGGAGGTGGGGGCTGGCAGCACGGAGCATCCAGGCATAAAGCACCAGTGGTGAGGCATGGAGAGAAATGGTGCATGCAGCTCTGCTGCTGTAGTGATGGTTTTTGTCTTGCCCCCACTAATTCAGTCCCTTCCAGTGCATTTCAAGTACAGATGTGTTCGGTTACTGTCCTTGTAACTCTTGGCAAGGAAGAAGAGATCTGTGCAGGCAGGGAGGAGTTGGGTAGGGACAGATGGGGCACGGTCCAGTGTTGCGAGGACATTTGTTGTCGACGGAAGGAAGACACAGACGCTCAATATGAGTGATCAGTGAACTTCAATTTATTGGATAGCTCAGTCGTCTTTTATCTAATTCAATATAATTAGCTCATACATATTGCAAAAGCTAAGCTCATGATTGGTTAGTGCATTTCTTTATTTTATCAGCTAGTTTCTCACTCCCATCAACCGAAATAACACAGTTAGTACTTTCCCAGACCATCAACAGATATCATGTTCTTGTACCTGAAACCTCCCAGATCTTACGTACTTTCTCAGACTCATTTACGTACTTTCTCAGACTCATATGAGCTGCGTTCGATACTTTGTTAGCTCGCGACCTCCTAGTTGCTCAACATTCACATGACCTACTTCACTTAACCATTCTTCCACAGTCCAGGGGGCACGAGGAAGAGGGGACGCAGTCTGCCTGAGACATGTTGATGCCTGCCCAGCCCCTGGCATGTGGTTAAGCCTTTAGGTAAAGTCACCGAAGAAGAGAATGAAGAAAAGTTGATGTAGTTACTGTGAAACCGCCAGGAAAAGTGCTTCTGAGGGGTGCGCCTGACCAACAAATGCAACTGTTGTGAGCAACCGTTTCAGAATTAGCAGTTGTTGCGTGTAGACCATCTGAAGGACCCAGGACAACAGACCCTCCAGGCTTTACCCTTACCAAAACCAGTACCAGCCCGGCTCTGCTGGTTCAGTCAGCTTTTTATTTATACTCCTGCCTGCGTCAGACTACTCTTGTGTCTCGGTTATGGAGCACACGTAAGGTCAAGTTATAAATTGGGGCGTTTTAAGAAGATGCTCTGATCAGTTTCTATCAATCAATGCTGTTGGGAAGGGTCGAAGGCTCTGAAGGGCTTCCCACAATTCGGGAAAGAGCTTCTTAATGATTTGCTAAGCAACTGTTAAAGACAAAACCTGTGTTAAACCAAACTTTTCATTAACCTCTGGTCACATGCAGTGGAGTCTTATTTTTCTCTCATTATTAATATTAATGCAAACACAAAATGAACATAAAATTAATATTAATCATATTAATACTGAAAGACAATTAAATGAAAGTAAGTTAAGTGAATATATTAGATATATTCCTGAGTGTTTCTAAGAAAGCAGTTTTGATAATTTTCAATAACTTCTGCTAATAAATGGAAGAGAAACTGATACTGGAGGTAGTGAGTAAAAGATTGTGATAGGGAAATAAAACTCAAACGTTTTCAGGAAGTGTTGTACATATAGTAATTTGTCACAGATATTTTGTTGGTATTGTAAATTCTTATGTTCATGCTCTTTCTTGATCGAGTACAGTGAATACCCTTTACTAATTCAGACAAATTATGGGTGACGGGCAGTTGAAGGATTTATACTTACATGAAATTTACATATGAGCTTGCTTGAATGCTTTTTTTTTTTTTTTTTTGCTAGTTTCAGTTTCTTTTCTATTCCTAGGTGATTGAATGGGTCTTCTGAGGCACAGTTGCTGAAACTAACAGAAAAGTGAGTATGCGAGTAATTGTTTTTCACAAAAATTTATAGCTGGCAGTGCTTACCTCTGATTACAGTTAATAAACCCTTTATCTTGTTGATTCTTGGCATCTAGAAGAATTGTTATTTTTATGTAGCCTCATAAGACCATTTCCAGTTAAGTATTTTTCTTTTATGAAGGTAGATAATGCTTTTTATTTCTCCTTTTGAATATGTCCTATTTCTTTTTCTTATGGATTATTTTAATAGCTAGAACCCCTTGTGAAAGGAAACATTAAGAAATGCAATTCTAGCAATTTCTTAACTAATTTCAGCTATATATATATATGTTATACGTTTTTTTTTTTTAACCTTTACAATTATCTGAAAGGTTTCAGATCCTTGAGTTTGTGCTGTCTAATACAGCAGAGTCTCTTATAGTGATGGTTTATTTCCACATATTTTTAGTTATTAATCTTGACTTTGGAAGTCACCATTTTCTGAAAAAAGGAGTTTGTGTGTTTTGCTGGCTTAAAAAAGGAAAAATCTGCTTGTGAAGAGTACGTATCATTCATGTATTCAAAGCAGACCTTTGTGCTAGCTGAACGATGTGTCGTGTTTTATCCTGTTTCCAGAAGGTCAAGATGATGAAATAATTCAATCCAAATTATTATGTAGGAAAGTAGGAGCTCTGCAGTCTAATAAAGAGGAGTTGAACTCATTTTAAAAATACAAGTCTTTTTTTTTTTTTTTTTTTTTTTTAGCACAGAAATATCAGAATTGCTATAAGGTATGTGTGTATGAATTTACTTCTGAAGCTGGTATTTGCACCGTGTGTAAATCTCAGTAGGGTTGTTTATAGTACCTGCAAGTCCAGGATTGATGCTGAGCATACTTCACTAATTTCCAGTTCTTGCCCATGCTGAGTTATTTTGTGAAGAGTGCATAGCAGAGCTCCATATAAACTAAAACAAAAGTTTGTTACAGATCTTGCTCTTATTTACTACAGTTTCTGACTATTTGAAATTGTATCCCTCAACGCTTAAAGGCGGTTTATGTTGGCTGTTGGTACAGCAGAAGTTTTGAACAATATTGCCACCAGAATCTTGATTTCTAGTTGCCTTAAATTAATTACTTATTAATTATAACTAGATAGATTTACTTTTAAAAGGACCTCATTTTTTATTTTTTTTTTAAAGGCCTGTACAGAGCTTGTGTATAATTTATTACCTTGGGAGAAGCCAGAGAATCTGTCATTTCTATACTTACCACTTTTTCATCTATTCATAACAAGTCTGGTTTTGACTAGTTGAATTTTTATTGTCTTTAGTGGCATATCGAAGAGATGAAATGTGGTCTGAAGGGCGATATGACTATGAAAGAATTCCAAGAGAACGTCTTCCTCCGAGGATTCATCCAGATGTAAGTATATTATGTATACTGTATTTCTTAAGTATTATACTGTACAGTGACCTGTAACTTAAGGGCAGCATTTAGGGAGTTAATTCCTGGTAAACCTTCTCATCTTCCTCCTTGACCTCCAAGTTCAGTTCTTTCCTCATTTGTTTAAGTCAACAGTCTAGCAAATACATCTGTAAAGAGATTGTAGGAGGCCTACCAGTTTAAATCTTGTCATATTTTCAAATCTATTGAAAGTGGTTTAGAGTACTTACGTTTTGATAAAGTGATTTTTTTATCCAGTGTAATTATTTGTGTCATTAAACATAGGATTTTTCATAACTCATGGAAAAGCAAAGGCCATACTGTATTTTGTTTTCCTCCAGAAACTTGTTTGTATATTAATACATCTTTGAAGTGATTAAGGGTGGTTAAATGACTACTTGTAATGTTGTTCTTGTCACCAATGCATCTTTTTACTACTATGCTTAAGGCATAAAAGCAAATGATTATAGCAAATGTTGAAAATACACACTTGCTAAAGAAATTATTTTGTGGAGTCCTATCAAGAAAATGCTTGCCAAAAGGTGTAGATGGAAATCTTACTTTGTAGGCCTGGAGACTTCTCTCTGTTATGTCTGTAAAAACAAATGCAAAGGCTATGCTTATTCTTATGTGTAATAAGTTCAGAATGCTTTTAGAAAATATCTTTGCCAAAGAATCAGGTGAAATTCCTTTTTTTTTTACCCCTATGTCTGAAGTCTCTTCTTTAGACAAAACAGTTTGCAGTTTGGCCATTTTGAGCTATTGTGGTTTAAATAGAACTTTAAGGATACTTTTTAATGTTTCTGTCTACATGCAGTTAATTTAGTATGCTTTCTGGGTTCTCTCTGCTGTATTTTCAGCTTGTTTTCTAGAAAGCAAGCTACCACTGGTAACTAGTTATGCTGTTTTCTCCACTGATCAGTGTATTAGTGCTTGGCTGCTCTGAAATATTTTTAATGCTTTTCACAGGCAACAACAAAGTTTCTGCATTTTCAGCAAACTAGAAATCAGATAAGTTTGTACAGGCTATTTAGTCCACTGCTTCTCCCCTACATTTATCAGTAATAGAATATGAGGAAAGACAGAATATATTTTCACACTTTTTTTCTTTAAAATCAATATTTGGCTTGACTAACACATTGCTAATTCAATTTATCCATTTTGGCAGTGACATTTCTGAATTCCATTAATCTTTCGAGATGTCCAGGGAACAAAGTATGGCATATGCATTATGGAATTTTATTTTATAAGTTGAAATGTATGATGTAGTCTTCTGTATTGGACTTAGATGGCAAGGTTTTGTTAGCACGTGGGCTGCAGGGTTGGCCTGTAAGAGGAGGTACCTGGAGCTGCCCTGTGTCAGGTCAGAGCCAGCTTCCAGGCAGCTCCGAAAGGAACCCGACACTGGCCAGAGCTGAGCCAGTGAGTGACGCTGGGTGGGCCTCTGGAAGAGCGGATTTAGGAAAGGGAAGAAAAAAACAAACTGCTGTACAACAGCAGCTGGGAGAACAAGGAGTGTGAAAACGTTAGAGAAGCAGCCCTGCAGCCCCCCAGGTCAGTGCAGCAGGAGGGCAGGAGGTGCTCCAGGCACACAGCAGTAGTTCCTCTGTGGCCTGTGGAGAGGCCCCTGGTGGAGCAGGCTGTCCCCCTGCAGCCCATGGGTCCCACACGGAGCAGATCTCCACGCTGCAGCCCCCACATGGGTGGAGGAGCCCCTGGTGGAGCAGGTGGCTGTGGCCTGAAGGAGGCTGCGGCACATGGAGAGCCCCTGCAGGAGCAGGGGGCCTGGTGGGAGCTGCCGCCCACCCATGGGGGACCGGTGCTGGAGCAGTTTGCTCCTGGGGGATGGACCCCGTGGTACGGAGCCGTGTGGGAGCAGTTCTTGAAGAGCTGCTGCCTGTGGGCAGCCCCCGCAGGCTCAGTTTGGGAAGGACGGCATCCCGTGGGAGGGACCCCATGGGGAGCAGGGGCAGAGAGGGACCATGAAGGAGCAGCGGAGATGAAGCGCTAGGGACTGACCACAGCCCCCATTCCCCTGCGCCACTTGGCAATGTGGAGGAAGTGGAAGATGGTGGATGTGGAAGGTGTTTTCAGTTTGCTTTCAGTTCTCACTGCTCTAGTCTGTTACGAATAGGCAATGAATTACATTAATCTCCCTTACTGACTTATGCTGGGTCTGTTTTGCCCATGTCAGTAATCGGTGAGCAATCTCCCTGTACTTACCTCAACCTAAGAGCTTTTTTTTTCTCCCACATTATATTTCCTCCTCTTGTTTTGCTGAGGTGGAGAAGCGAGAGGGCGGCGTAGTGGAGCTTAGCTACATATTGACGTGAAACCACCACATCTTTTTGATGCAAGAGTTAACCAGATACCTCAGCGCTGGCTTTATGTTATATGAGTTTGGAAGTGGGGATAGAGAGACTATCAGAATAAGCTAATTTATTGCATCAGTTCTATGCATCTGTACCAAAGCAGCACCCACAGTACTTAGGCAAACCAAGATCCAATATCACTTACTGGAAGAATATGAAGCTCCTCATACAACTCTGCTTGTTCAAGAGGATTAGCAGGCAGTTTCTGTCCATGCAACCCTGTGCCATTGTTTGTGTGTCCACGTGTAGAGGGCTGACCTAGTTTTATGCCAGGCAAGTAAAATGAAATTAATTTATTCCTCAATGTTATGAAAGTCCTCGGCATTTGCTGGTAGCTTAGTATGTTGGAACTGAGACAAAGCATTGATACAGAATGAAGTACAGCTTGTTTGAGAGAGCAAGAGACGTGTCCTAATCTAATCCTGGATGTTAATTATACATCACATTGTGGTAGGAGCACATGCTCTCAGATGCTGGTAAACAGCGAAAAGTTGTGGGTGCTTGGCACAATTAAGCAAAATGGGTGTGACTTGAACTGTCTAACTCCTGAATGTCATTAACTGAGGTGGTAGGGATTACTGGGTGAGATTAAAGCACAGAGGTTTTTTTTTTCTTTTTAGCTTCAGAGCATATCTTCTTTGTAAGATACCAAACAAAAAATGTATGTAGAGGATGCTCAACAAGGTAATGGTAGATCAGGCATTCTGGCAGCATAGGAATGTGTATATAGTCTATACTTTGCATCAGTATGGCTGTAGGCTGATTTTGGATTACCTTCTAGTAACCCTGATGGCTGGTCTCTGAAATCAGAGCAAATTTTTCCATTTTTGCTTCTTTTTTTCTTTTGCACGTTTAGTAGTTTGTGAACTAAATGCGTTTTCTGCAAAAGCTATTGATGCATTAGCTTGTGACTTATGCTGCTAGGAAAAAAAACTAGTTTGAATGTCTCCCCCCTGACTGTACATGCTAATTGACATCTTTTGAATTATACCTTATTTTTAAGGCCAACAGAAAAGATACCTTGCTAAAAGAGGAAGACTTAAAAGACAAAGTCTTGCATTTCCATTTGCTTTTTATTTTCTTGATTCCTGAAAATTGAGTTTGTATCTTTTGTAATTGTACAACTTGTGCTTAATAAGCAAAGAATCCATTTAATGGGTAAATAGTGTATGACATTTTATGTGAAGGAAATGTCATACGCTAGAAGGAAATTAATTTTGCGGTCTAGCAAAAAGCTATCCAAAACTTGCATTAAAAGAAAAACAGTGTTGTAACTCTCTGTCACATAAATCATTAGATCATGTGCTGCGTGGTATTGAGAAGATGCTTATCAAATCAGACTATGAAACAAGGATTGTCTTCACCCCGATTTCCACAGTGTAGAAAACTTTATGGATGTTAAGAAAATGAATAATTTTCAAATAGGCTCTTTGTTTTAGAGGCATTACAAATGTAACTTTCTTTATTGCATTCCTAAATTAATACAAAAGTTTCTGAGAAATATGAGTATCTCATGCTTAAAAAATGTAGCTGATGATGAAGTAGAGATTAACGTTACTGCTTTAAAATTTCAAAAGAAACTTAAACTGTGTTGAGAATTTTCTCTCTGTAATTAAACTTCCAATGCCTAAAGATTGCATCAGAATAGTGTCCAATTAAATACAAGTTATTCCACTGTCAGTCTGTTGTGACTTTTTCTGGTGTTCCCCTGTGCTTATTTCAGCTTTGAGATTATCACAGTCCACTGTCTAGAAATAACATGTTTTTACTCTTGTGTATTCACTATAGACTTCCAGATGTTAAAAACAAAATGATTTTGTTTTGTGGTTTAGGATGATTACCATCGAGTAGTAAACATCGTGCCCAAGAAACCACCACTGCTTGACAGACCTGGAGAAGGGAGTTACAGTCGGTATGACGATTACGGCCACGTTGAGTACAGGGACTACGAAGAGGGTCGCAGTTTTGCCCATGAACGAAGAAGTGGCCCACCACACCGAGGTGTACATAAGGTGATTCTTCTCCTGTGACTGTGATGTTTGTTGTCTTATGAAGGTTTGAATGCTGAACAATTAAAATATTTTTTTCAAACAGAACATTGCTGGTTTTGCTACTTCATGCTTTTATGCAGTTACTGTGCCTCCAAGACTCCTGTGATGATGTTGTAATAAGTGTTCGCTGCTTTTTGTGTTTCCTAGCTACTGTATGGGCTTGAAAGCGATCCATTGTCCAGGTCTATGGGGAGCTCAGAGTCTGAACTGGGAAAACAGGAGTAGCCGGGAGTCCTGTGTAACATGGTGCAAAGTTACCTGGATGACAAGAAGAATGATAGCAAAAACTTTGTGTATAACAAGTGCTCGCACTTGGCCTGTTGAATGTTGTCTATCTAGCATTCTAATTTGCATAGTTGTTAACTTAGTTAAATTCTGCCATGATGCTGATTTGTTTCAATAGCTACTCAAACACAAACTTTGTGGTCACTTTGAAAGGTCATTACTGTGAGTCCACCAATTGCAGATGTTTGAATTTCTGTAATTCCAAGCTAGTGACGAGAATTTATATTTCACTGAGGAAATTTATTTTTTAAAATCAGAGCCCCTCTATATGGTTTGGAAATTTTTGTCCCATACAAAGTACAAGGTGTTTTTTTTTGGTATGTCATTTCAAAGTTTTTATCAATGATAGAGGCAGAAAATAGGAGTGGGGCCAAGTGGATAAACTGAGAGGAAGTCTTTCCGTGAACGATTAATACTCTCTTAGCTCACTAAATGCTTTGGTTCTACAGTAAATAAGTACCATTTGGAAACATTGTATTTGACATCTGTTGCTGAGATACGCTTCAAACAACTGTCTCTGTATGCTTTGCAGGATGAATCAGGATACAGATGGCCAAGGGATGATCATTCTATAAGTCGTCAGCCTGAATACAGGTATTTTATAAAGCTTTACAGCACTGCCACGCATAGCAAGTTTTGGAGGCTGTCTGTTCCAGTCTCCTACTCAGAGCAATTTCTGTTTGAAACAGAATGATCAAGGCTTGTTCAGCTAAATTTTGAATTTTAAAACTATGCTGGGAAGTTCTTGTTTGTTTTTGTAGATATTGAATGTTGCTTAACTGCAAGGGTTCAAGTTCTCCTTCTTCTGAAAGGGTTCAAGGTTAGGTTCTGTCTTAGCATATTTGATTGAAACAGCATGTTAGCGATGTGCACATGCTGTTATTCTATCTGAGCTATTGGGATGTACCTAAATGACCTGCTCTGAATATCAATATGCTGCTCTTGCATCTGTTAGAAACCCACTGATTTATTTGGGTTTCCCATTATTTCCCTTAAAAACAGTTAAAAAGCTACTTTCCCATCTTTGCTGCCCCAGTCTGTTAAATGAAATACAAACTTTTTTATGTTGTAAATGTAATGTACACATGCATAGGGATATATAAATATGACTACATGTGGTAAAGAGGTTAAATAAGTGTTATATTTTTAATAATCTTTGTATTGTGGCGATAGTCTCACGAAAGCCTGTTCTAAGCCGTAGGTATATTCAGATCAGTCTCTCTTAGAATCTAGAAGATATGTGTGTACTTATGCTTAAATGCAGAAACAGAGAAGAGTTCCTGTTGTATAAATTTGTCAATCCGTAATTGACAGTTTATTCTTTAGAATTTTCCTTAATTAACCTTACTGTTTTATTTTGTACAGATAATGACATCAAAACTGTCATAACACTTACTGTGACTATGTAGAACATTTTTCTTTGTTATCAAAACAGTTTGTAGAGTAGAGCAGTGGAATGATAGGGATATGGGAAAGGCTGTCTGTTGAAGTGACATGATGGTGAAAAGTGTTTTCTAGTTGTATTGTTTTGAGATACAAATAAAATAAATGACACAGAAGTCTTTAATATTTATTTAGTAAGGGTAGGCAATACAATGATAATAACTTTAAGATGCCTGGGATTGCAAGTAATTTAGTGCATCTACCTAGTCAGTCACACTTTTTGTATGACTTAGAGAATTCTTTCATCTGTCTAATGTTTGCTTCAGTGACTGCAGTACTTTGAGGCCAAATGGAAAGATAACTGAGCCATTTTAAAACTTGCTGAAGTGGATAGTGGATAATATGCAGAGCACCATATCCTTGTTCTGACCTTCCTGTTTCCTCAGCTGGACTGATGAGCAGGTATTAAAACAATAAATTAATTTCTGTGACCAACTTTTAGTCTGTACTTCAGGTTCCCATCTACGAAACGTGAGGAATAGGATTAAACAGTAGGGCGGTTAACATGTACGTGTCCGCAATGCAGTTTGATATGGAATTTTTTTTGATCTGATAAATAAGGACAGTGTTACACTCACGTTTTATGGACAAGGATGAAATTCACCATAAATATAAAGACAAGAATTAATTGTTAGTGTATATTTCCATTGTACAGTGGAAATTGTACAAAATATATTTCCATTGTACAATGGAAATATTAGCAGTGTAATCTAAGAATCATTAGTAGTTCAAATGTAATTATTACAGGAAGAATAAGTCTATACAGAAGCTAAATAGTAACGGTTTTAGGTGTTGTTATTACATGCATACTTCTTAGTTCCTTAACCTTTCTTCACCTGCTCCTTTGTGTATGAATGATGGTGTTCAAACAGTGAATTGTCAGCATCTTCACTCCTTTGCAGGGAGGAGTTGATGGTGGTGGCTTACGCTTCACTGTAAGGTGCACCAGGTATCACTCTGTCAATAGGGTTTTATATCTTTGTGTTTTTTTTTCTTTTTTCATTAGTCCACAGCACCACATTATAGCCAAATTTGTCATATATGTTGCCACATATATATTAATGTCCTGGCTTTGGCTGGGATAGAGTTAATTTTCTTCACAGTAGCTAGTATGGTGCTGTGTTTTGGATTTAGGATGGAAATAATGGTGATAACACATGGCTGTTTAAATTGCTGCAGAGCAGGACATGCATGGATCAAGGACTTCTGTGCTTCTCATGCTGCCCTACCAGCAAGGAGGCTGGGGGTGCACAAGGAGCTAGGAGGGGATGCAGCCAGGACAGCTGACCCAAATGGACCAAAGGGATGTCCCGTACCATATGGGATAACTAAAGCTGGGGTAAAGGATGAGGTGGGGGCGTGCTCAGAGTGATGGGACTTGTGTTCCCAAGAACCCATTAGGCGTGGTGAGCCCTGCTTTCCTGCAGATGGCCGAACACCTGCCTTTTTGTTACCCTTAAAACCAGTGTTGTTCATCTGACCATTTGTGAATACTTTGCAGCCCAGGAATCTCCAGTGCCAGGCCTGTGCTCCCATCTCTTTATCATCCCATAACTGTCTTTCTGAATGCCGTGTCCTGTGTTTCCCCTTCTTAAGGTGTCTGCTGTTGTAGCAGGCCTGCATTTCTGCATACTACATCATTGTGTTAGTTGGAAATGTCTCCTCCTATGTAGAGTAACTCTTCCTTATTGCTGTCTGCTTAAAGCTATGTTTGTACCATTAAAGAAAAAAAAAATAAGGTAAACATGTTAGGTACAGACACCTGGTCAGTTAGAAAAATTGCTGTTAAAGCTTTGTATTCTGTAACACCTTGGTATGCTATAAGGGTCTGTGTGCAAGGACTTCTCTCAAAACTGTGTTCTTAGGACTAGAAGCAACCGTAAACGGTTTTGAAAGGTAGTGTTCTACAGAAACCTGTGAAAAAAATCTTAAACCTTTACCTCTTACTTTACAACACAAGAAACAAGAAAAAGACCAAAAAAGAAGAAAAAAAAAAAAGGTGGGGGGGACACAAAACTGAGTTAATGCCAGGCAGCTTATTCTTACATAGAACAAGAGTGGCACCCAGTGGTCAAAAAGATTGTCTTAAATGCTTCGTGATTCCTGCCATTTAAAATGCAAGGATAAAATGTCAGCTCATTTTGCAGGCTTCAGAAATGTGGTAGTGGTAGTCCCAGCTTGTTCTTTATTAGGGGTTTCAGAGCGTCTGACTGTCACGCTGCTGTGCTATGGAAGAGCTCCGTGGTCGTATTTGCAGTTGAATGAAGCCTTATTGATTTATTACATAAATATGCTTTATGGCAGCAGTCTGCTTGTACAGAAGAGCACAGGAATAGTAAATACCCTTAAATGTCAAATTCTGTGATCAGACTGCTCAACGCTTCCAGCGTTACGTGCTTGGTAATAGTTATGTGTTTTTCTCATATTGCACGTACTGAGCTGTAGTGGGTCCCAACAGAGGAAGTCAAAGTACAGATCGTGGTATATTTTGTCTCGTGGTGAAAAAGCTAATTTGTGTTTTAAAGACACTCGCACTATAAAACTCAAGATTCAGAAATTATTGTATGGGGATATGCTTTGGATGTGATAAAGATATTGTCTGTAAGTTTTTGTGGAGTATGTATAAATGGTGGTGTTTTTTTCATTTTTTTTCTCTTTGAGGTAGTAAAAGGAGATGTAAGATTACTTTAACCAGAAATACTTAAAAATAAAATTAAAAAAAAAAAAAAAGGCATGGAATGTGGGTAGGCCGTAGTACAAAGTGAGGTTTGTAAAACTGAAGACACTCAGGAGACTTGTAAAGTTAATGGGTTTTTGTAGTCAGTACTGTTACTAGGAATTCTAAAAAAGAATAGCTCTTTTATTGACAGAAATAATCAATTGGAGTTTTCTTGAGTATTTTTAAAAACTCATTCAGCAGCTAGAAGTGTGCTGTAAGAAACTGTCAGTATTACGTTTAGCATTTCCTCTTTAAGCATTCATCGTTCACACTTTCCTGCTTTGATTTCTTTAGCAGTTTAACTGTCAAAAAGTAGTTTCTGGTCTCTTGCTTTTTCTGTTTTTGTTCTCCCTCTCCTCTTCCTTTGAAGAAAAGCATTACTTGATATCCTCCCAAAGTAGAAGAGGCTGCTTGTTTGGAAAATCAAAAACCTTTATATGGTGGAGAGTTGGGGGGGGGGGGAGAAGGTGGAGTTTCCTATGTTAAAGAAACCATATGCTGTTGTTTTTTTTTAATTTTTATTCTTTCTTTGAGCTTCTTGCCTTTTCCTTAAATAAATAAAGAAAGAAGATGTGCTTGCTTGCTTTACAGTCATGCAGCTATGGCTTGGACTGTGATGTGTCAGCTCACCAGGAGCAATTCTCCATAAGTGACAAGAGGATTGCTAAGGGTCTTCAGCTTGGCTTAGCTGTATTTTTCTTCTTACCTTCTTCCTTCTTATCCAGTTATGCTCTGGTTTCTAAGCAGCTGCTCTTTGCCCCTTGTCTGCCACTGAGCAGAGCATTCCTGGTGCTTTTGCCCTTTTCTGGACTGTTCAGTCCTGTAGAGCCATTAGCCCCGTTTTCTACCATGCTCCATGAATCGTGCTCATGCTGATGTGACTTCTTCATGGTAATACCTTTTTTATATGTAAAAATAATGTGAAGGATCTGCTGGGCAGAGGCTTCAGAATGAGTTTCTAGCTCTCTTTCTCCTGGGCTCACCAGCAAGGGATTCTTACTGGATTTCTGAACTGCAGGAACTGATAAAAAATTTGGTAACCTGACAGTCACAATTTGGTTGGAAGTTGTGTGCCTCTTGGTACAAGCCTAGCTGGCACGTTTGAAGAATTGTACATCAAAGCAGAGTGTCGTAGTGTGCCGAGCAGAGAATTTTCTATTTGTGATGGCAGTTTTAATGTCTAGATCGCTGATGCTATGAGAATTGTGAAACTAGGAGAGGAGTAGAGATGAAATAACACGTGACTTGTTCATACAGTTATCTTTTCCTGATGTTGATCACTCTTCTGGGGCTGGGTTATTACTTGTCTTTCGTGATATATCAAACTCATTTATTCAGAGCACTCAAAGGAGTTATTTCCATGCATGTCAGATCTTTGCAGAAGTATGCGGTGAAGAACTCCAGGGTTCCACTTCTTCTCAGCAGCCCTTATAACAATGGATTTCACATGCGTGTACATTATTATAAAATGAGATGAACTGTTCTGTCTGAAACGCTTTAGATTGCTAGCTGCTGTTTACTTTAATCACACCAAATTTTAATCCTTTAGAGCGTTCAGAATATTACTTAATTCTTTTTTTTTCAGCCACAGTGAGTTCATAGACTTCAAATATGCCAAAGTTGGCAACTTAAGATGGGTAAGACTCATCTTCAAAGAGAAATTGCAAAATAACGCACTTGTAAATCCAAGCAATACAAACATTAAATTTAAGACTTAAAATTATCTGAGTTCCAGATTTTCTGAAAATAAGGATTGCTGTGTTTGTAGACAGAGCATTCTGCATCAGTAGTAACGGTGTTCCGTATCGTACAGAAGTGGCTCACACAGAAAATGGAGCATCTCCTCTCTGGTTGTTGTTATGAATATGTTTTCCTGTGTTAATGAAGGCAGCTTGCAACTTGAACTCCATCTTTTCTTTCATGTTTTCCATCTACTGTGTGAAATCAAGAAGTAATCCTAGTCCAGTACTTAATGCTAATGCATTTGTGTACATAAAACAGATCTGCTGGATTGTACAAGGAATACTTAGTAATTAGTAGAAGTACTAAACAGCAACAAAAAAGTAATTTTGATGCTAGAAATGAAATAAAACTGTGTGGCAAAGGGTTGAAAACTCATTTTAGACAATTAGTGATCTCCGAACAACTGGGATTCATCAGTCAGTTCTGTATTGTGCTTTAGAAATCTTTTAAATCAGTGTCACTTTACCTTTCCTCTTTTTTTTTTTTTCTTAACGTTAAGCTTCCATTTATCTCTGCAGAGTAGCACAGCATTACATAGCCCAGCTTTTGTAGACACAAACCTTCCCAGTGAGATTGTGTTTACTGAAGTTCATGGAGGAAATTGGTGGCGAAGTGGGAGTGCAGTACAGCAGTCACGTTCTGCTCCCTGCCGGAGCTGCTGTTCCGTTTGGTGACCCTCTCCCTGCAGGTGCAGTATACGATGATGGGATGTTCCAGAGGAGTGACCTAAAGCTTCTGCATTAAGAAAAAAACATGTTCTTGGGCAACAGTGGTCATTTTAAACCAAAACCCATGACGAGAGAATCTCCAGATAGCAGCTAAGGGTCACTGCCATTCTCTTAATAAAGCAGGATTTAATACTGAGGATTCTGTGAGAGGTTTTTTTCCAGATGTAGGCCTTGGCACTTACCTTTACATTATCAGCTTTCTATTACAGGAGGTAGCTTGCTGCTTTTTCCCCTGAAAGTATTCTTTAGTGAATGAAGTGGAACAGTGAAACTATTTAAATACTTTGTACTCATTTAGAGCAGCATATTGTATTGTGGGAGGTCCTCAGGCTTTGGATTTAGACTTTCTTGTAAAGTAAACCGATCTTTGTCCTGCACATAGGAGAGAACTTAACCAAAGGGATTTATGAGATGGTGCTAAAAATGTACATAAGTCCGTTGTTCTGCTGCAATATTTGACAAGTCTTAAGGGACGCCATACAAGGACCTCATTCTTTATTAAAAAACATGTGTGGAGGGAAATAAATATGGCAGCCACCCAAAGAAAATGGTCTTGCTTTTGACGGAGATTGATAAGTCGAGTTCTGATCATATTCATTAGCACATGCCTTTAAAAAAAAAAAAAAAAAAAAAAAAAAAAAAAAAAGGTAAAAATTTCTGCCAGAACATTCAAGCTCTCAGGCATTCACACAGCCTACCAGAGTAACTTGCACTTATTCATATCCCAAGTTCCAGTTTCCTCACAATAGGTCATTGTGGGAGGTTGGTTATACCTGTCTGCAACTCCAGGCAGGGACTTGTTTGTCAAAATCCACCTCAGAAGACCCATTGTGTTAGGCTGCTAGCTGAAGAATTTTACCTTAGCGTAGGATTTTTTGAGAGGGAGGAATTGATGTTTTTGGAACAAGATAATAGGTAATAGATAAGTTAAAAGGAGGTTCCAGTTTACAGCTCATATTTAATGACATTGCATTACACTACATACCTTACACAGCAGTCTTAACAGCTCAGTAGTTAAGATGTTTGGGATGTTTTCTGCTCTCAACACTGAGATGTTTTCTGCTTCACCATCTTTTTAGCTCTTTTGTGATGGGGACACCTTAGCATTTGTGGGCACTTAGCCAGAGCAGGGCAGTTTTAAAACACTGCATTTAATTAAGAAGTGTTTAGAACTGTGCACTACTGTGGGCCAGCACAGCTGAAAGGAGGAAGGTTTCAATTCAAACAAACCTGTCTGTTGGACAAGGTTTCAGTAGTAGAATTATTCTGCCCTCACCCTACAATGTAAAACTATGGGAAGAGGTAAAAAATCCTTGTATTTTAACTGGATGTTTTTGTGTGTTTCAGCTAATTGTGAGGTTATTCTGTAAGGTGAATGTTGCCTTTGCTATCAGCTATTAGAAATTGTTGATTGGTTGCTTTCAATTTTTAAATATTTTTATTTGAATAATTGTTGATTGCAATTTTTGTTAAAGACCTGTTTTCTTCTATTTCATTAAAGAATTTCTCAATCCAGTTGTGGGAGACGTTCTCTTTTAAAAATTACCCGTTGATAATCTTGTTCCTCTTCAGGGGACCTGAAGAACTCTAATTTAATTGCCTGTGCAATTTCCAGCTCAGGTTGAGGTGGTGGTGGGGTGTCAAACTTCCGTGTTATATGCGCTGTAATGATCATTTAGTTTCTTTTTCTTTCAATCATTTCTCCTGATGAGCTTCTGAGGTCAACTCCTGCTATTGAACCACGACCCTGTAAGCTCCTGTAGAAGTTTGAGCTGTGATTTTCCTCCTGGCTGGTGGGAGACTCCTTTGACTGGTATTGGTAGTAGAGAGGTCTGGCAGCTGTACTTAGGTTTGAAGTGAAGTCATGGGAGCTTCATTTTTTCTGATCAAAACACTTCAAGGTTTGTCGTGTATGGGAATTGTTAAATTAGCAGAGTTTCCCACCAGATGATTTTTTTTTTTTTTTTTTTTTTTGCCAGACTTCTAAGTATACAACCTCTTGTGGTAGGTCTTACCCTTTATATGAAATTTAGGACAACTCTAAATCTTTGATTTAATTCCACCTGAGAGCCATAAGACAAAACCGTGTGAGCTTTTTTTTTTTTTTTTTTCAAAAAGCATTTTTACAAATAGGTGATTTCAGATGGATTCTGCACCTATGGTATTTCTTATACTTTAATGACAGTCCCTTGAAGTGTTTCAGTTACTTTTAAATACAGTCTCTAGGTTGTGACTCTAAGGCCTGACAAAATACTCTATGGACTAAAGACAGGTAGTCATAATCTTGTTAAAGAAAGTTTTGACGTGCTTAAAAACCCACTCTGAATTATTGCTGAATAAAGAACACCTAGGTAGTAAATTGTCCTGTAATTATTTAATTGACAGCCATTCAACACTCCAAAATTGGTAACAAAGAAGTTGCAGGTTCTCATTCTGGTGGTTCTCAGCTGCTATTGTGTTTACACAGCTTGCTTTTGATCTAAGGAAATGCTGTATTTTAAGGAACTAGGGCTTCTTGTGTGGACAGCTATTGCCCACTGTGGCTTTTGTAAGGTCCTACATCAGGATATGAAGTTGGTATTTACATTTTCAACAGTGTCTGTAGCTGTTTACCATAGCTATTAGTAACTATGCTATGACAAGGAAAAAATCAATAACGTGTTCAAATTCAGTTGCATTTTGAAATAGCAGTGATTTGCTACCTCAAACCAAGTCACCTTGCTGAATAAAGGATTTAAAAAAAATTTTTTTTTTTTTAGTCAGTGATGTTTACATACTGCTAATGAACTGTCAGGAGACCCTCTGCTTATGATGTACCTGTATGCTGCAAGATCCTGGGTAGCACCTCACTCAGAAGACTTTTTAAAACCAAGCCTGTCTGCTCTGGTTTTAAAGCTATCATTATAATCAGGTGGGAGATGGTGTGAAGCTAGCAAGTTAAAGCCCTGTTGGGAAATAATGAGGCAAACTCCCATGGATAGGACTTGATTATTCTGGAAGGGCTTCCTGACAAATGTGTTGAAAACCAGCCAGGAACTGAGAAACAGTGGGGAGGGAAGGAGGTGGGAGTCTCCCTTCGAGTCCAGGCAGCTACTGCGAAGTTGGGCATCTAGCTCAGTCATTTTGAAGTCATTTCGACAACCAGCCAACAAATTGGCTTTATGAATGCAGTCATGTCTTTCTCAGGATGGGGGAAGTATTGTCACGGAGGAGTTGTACCTAATTTCTCTTAAGATAAATGCTTCATCTGATAGGTTCCATGGACTTATTTGTTATATTTGGTACAGACTAAATGTTCAGGGGAATTTAATTCCCAGTGAGAGAGGGTGGGAATGGCAGAAGGAGCTTTGCCTAGATGCTGTTTCTTTAGATGAACACAAGCTGCCTTTTTTCCCCCCCTTAGAGTAAGCAATGAGATGTGTTGTAAATTTTAGTAGAGGAGGGTAAGCAAAAACAAATTTGGTGCTGCTGACAGTAGGGGCATCCTTTTGTTAAGGATTTTGCTGCAGAGAGAAAGTTCTTGGTAGAACATTTCCACCTGCTGCTCCCAATCTGTTACAATCTACGAATGAGGAAAAGCTCGTTAATAAAGCAACTCCATGATCTCATGCCACTGGTATTATTTCTAAAATGTGTTGATATTTTTGTATGCTAACAAGTTAATGTTAGTCTTGATGTCTATTCCTGATACATATTTGCATAACCATATAAGGTTCTTTCCCTTGTATGCAAAACTTTGTAATATTGGTTTTGAGTTGGTAATGAATGCTTTTGTCTAAGTGCAAGTGAATATTAATCTGTGACACTCAACAGTGCTGCTTCAGCCAGCTGGCTGAGTGTCTTTCTCTTCTGAAATTTGACAGAAGCGGTTGCACTGTGTTAACTGAAGTCCTTCTTTAACTATTGTAGTATGCCTGGCTATTTCCCTGAAATTGTTTGAGAGCAGGTTTATGCAGTTTGGAAGTAGAATGGGAAAGAAGGATATTTGAGTGCATTAACTCATCCTTCAGATCAATTCAGATCAAATTTGATGAGGTAGAAACTCAGTATGGGTTCTACAATTTTTGTTGTAGTACATGCATTTTTGGAAGAGTTTTGTACAAGGATTATCTAAGACAGGCAGAGGAGTATGTTAACAGAGGCGATTGAAGTTGAGATGATAATGAATTATTTTCTTCAAAAACTTTCTTCAGCTGCTGTTACTTTTATCCCTTAGTAACATGTCTCTGTTAAACAGTTTTCTGTTTAAAAAATTCTTTGAATCTATGTTAATTATTCAGTCAGAATACTGTGTTTTCAGTGTTGTTTAAATATGTGTACATCTTATTTTTAGGAAAATAAATTTATATATAAACACCTAGTCTTAGTGCTTCTAACTTTAGCTACTCTGAAGTTCTGCCAAGGAACCTCTGATTTATCATAAATAGATGTCATGAATGCAGTACAGAGACTGAGCCTTCCTACAGGAAAAATCTGTTTCCACAGTAGTTTAATCCTATATAGGTTTGTGCTGTTCCAGCTCTTCCCTCTTTCTGCTTCTGTTTCACGTGTTTCACCCTTCAGTGAGCTGGCACTGCATCCTGACCCACCAAAACCAATTTGCTGCCAGTTCGACTGCCTGAGAAAAAACATCAGTGCCAGGCTAGGCAGCCATTGAGAATGTGGATTCATATCCAAGGAAGATCAGGTTTGTAGCAGCATCAATTTGAATCAGTGTGACTTGTATGCACTCTGAAGTTAACTGTTACTAAATCACCGAAGTGACTGAAGCTGTACAGTAGTTCCAAAAGGATTTTTAATATGGAGATTAGCCAAGTAGCATGGCTTGTCTCTGTTGAATATATTTAAGTAAGTGCTGTTTGTAGTCTGTAGGAAATAATTTTAAAAAATAACAGAGAGAGAAAGAGAGATGGACATGTGTATTATAGTGATTGTAAACTGCAACCAAGGTGAAAGAAAAAATCAAATTGGGGGCAAAAAAAGCTAGACAGCTGAATAAATCTACAAGAGGAAATGTCTGCCTTAAGTTGGGACTTTCTAATTTTGAACAAACTTGCTACATACTTGACAGGAAGCAATGAGATCAGAAAATAATAATGAACAATATACTTTTTCTTCATAGCCATATAATAATGGCTTTTATCTTTGGAAACCTGAAAGTAAAGAGAGTTTGCAAACTTTTATTTAAATTTGCTATGCAGAAGTCCATACTGCTATTGCAAAACTGTAGGGGCATAAGCACATCAAACCAAATTAACCTATCTGCTTCAAATCTTACTTTAATTTAAGACTAAAAACAGAAATTTGGGGACTATTCTTCTGATGTAGGGAAAAATTGTGTTTTTTTCTGATTTATAGATCTCATTAAAGAATTTGGAAAGAGGAAAAACCACTAAATATAACAAGGGCATTGTGTATCAGTGTTGCTGACATAAGGAATTGTTGCTTACAAACCTGTTCCCCAACTTGTTCTTTCCTTCTGCAGCTTTTTATCGACAGTGCTAGAAAATTGAGCACAAGGGTTGGTCAAATCAGTGTATACTGGTGCAGTACGCTATTTGGTGCTTTCTCTTACGTATCAGTGAACTAATGGCATTCTGCAGCACACTGATGAGAAGTCCTAAGAGCTCCTTTAGCAGGTATTTCATGGTTTCTGGGTTCTTTTGTTTAAGAATTTTAAAGATAGCATTTGGGAAGAAGAATAACAACATGCTGAACACAACTGACTTGTGCCCATAAAAATAGAGTGCAAAAATATTTCCTTTATTTGTGGTGCTTAGCATGTATATTGTTAGACAAACGTTTGCCTGCATTGCACTGCTTGTAACATGGCAAACACCGACTGTGAAGTGTGTTAGCAATTCTCTTATGTGCTGTTCTTTTTAGAAGAATATAACACTCCGATGTTTGTTCTCTTAAGAAAAAAAAGAGGATAAAAAAACCACTCCCCAAACCAGCCAACCAAAAAACCCCACCACCCACCCACACTGTGTTTTGCTTGGGAACTTGGCAATATAAAGTTGCGTGACTGTAAACAGCATTTACTTTTCTCCAAAGTCTCATGTAATTTCTCACCCTGATTTAGAAGATCTTTAAACAAACAATAAACTTACTTTAAAACTTCCACAGAGCTGCTTACTTGTGTTTTGTAGGACGTTACTATCCTCAGATACTTGTTCTCGATACCTTTGTGCTTGATTTCTGTACTACTTGGGAATTTTTTCCGTCTCCCACCCCATCCAGCCCTGCGTTCTCTGGTACCACAGAGGAACTCTTTAAAATTCTTTCTCATGTTCCGGTCTTGGTGCCTGTGGTAAAATGACAGTGAGATGTCTGAGTGCTGATTCAGAAAGGTCTGTCCCATTAGAACTTCCTCTGGAAGTGATAATGCTAACCAGTTTCACTGGTCTGTTAGGGTATCTGGGTAGAGTATGTGAGATAACTTATCTTGCTTCCCGTCTCTCTTCCAATTTAAGGCTTCTATATTGAGATACAAGATTTGAGTGGTGTCAATTTTGAATTAAGTCTGATTAGGAATTGATTCAGTTGCTATTATACTGAGAAGTTTATTCATTCAGATTGTTATCTGAACTGCATGACTGTTCGGGGATGATATGCTGCTCATAAAGTCGAGAGTATGAAATCTGGCCCTACAGTAGTGTGTGTTAATAAATATTTTATCAGCTATATTTTGTGCTGAAGAAATTGCTGTAGCTGTTATTAGAAATTGAAGGTTTGTGCATCACTTTAAGCAAATATGCGCTCGGGAACTTTAGCTCTACGATTTATTTTCTATTGTAGAGAAATTATAGGACTTATTAAACTGTCATTTTTGAAAAGAAGAGAAGCCAAAATTGCATGCATTTGAATGAAGTTATTTTGTCTGATTTGATCTTAATTTGTCTAATTTACATTATAGTTTTGTCTTCATTCTTCATACAGTTGTATAAATCTGTTTGCTGTTAATTCTGTGGAAATTAAATCTACGTTTATACGGACTCTAACTCTTCCTTATTCCTTTGTCATAATCGGTGTGCTTGGCAATAGTTTGTCAGATAATAGAAAAAGTCTAAGTCTGAATATACTTCTATTGTTCGAGTTTATCTTCCAGCAAGTTTAATAAATTATATCCTTGATGACAGTAGAAAAGAGGATGCGCTTCTCTGAGGATAAAGAGAGAAGTAATCTGATTTCCAGCTTCAGCTGAACTGCATAGCCTGGCTATTTGATTAATGGACATAGACACTTCTCCCTAATGGTACTGTAATATTTGAGTTGTCTTATTTTTTTATTTTTTTCTCTTTTTCCCCTCATCTGCCATACCTGCGGGTGTGGAGGAGGAAGATGAGTTCAATAGATTTCATATCGAATAAGTTGGATGAGTGCCATTAGTGTGGAGTTTTGGTGTTTGCATACAATGACTTCTATGGTACTGTATTTATTTTTAATTTTTTTGGTATACATGCTGTATGTCTAGCTATCCTCTTCACAAGATTTATCACTGTCCTCCAATACCTATTGCCTTCTACCTTCATGTGAGGTTAATGAGATTATACTGACTAGACCAAATTACGTTAATTTCATTTAAAGCAAATGCTATTTTCAAGGACTGTAGTTATTTGCTCAGCTATAATGTTCAAAACCAGTTGTCGTAAGAAATCTGTCATCGTTTCAGATGTTCAAATGAAGGTTGATGGAGCCAGATGTGATTATTTGTATCTACAATGCTGTAATTTATTGTTTTAAGTTATGGTAAATCAGCATAAAGATCTTTGGACAAAAACAAAGGATTATAGCAAGTCTATGAAGCAGAGCTAAAGTAAATTACTGCTTTGTTCCATAAATGTATACTGCAAACTTTGGAAAGAAAGGGAATGGGTTCTGGGAGAGAGGATGGTAGCCAGAATCTTCAACCATCTAGATTTACTTTGAAAATGCTGGAAGTGTTCTTGACCCTTCATTTTTGCTTTTTGGGTGCTTAACATGCAGGAAATTTTGAGAAAGTGAGAGGGTGTAGTATACTTTGATAAATGCTTTCCACGTCAGCTGAATCATGTTGGTAGTTCTGTTAAGCCCTGCATTATCCTGGCAAAGAAGGCAAGAAGGTTCTTTGTTGGTATTTTTTCTTTTCCCTCTCTCTCTTTCCCCCACGGCGTATTTTGAGACAGAAAAGGCGTATAGTTAAGCAGAGTTCAAGTTTTGTCTGTTGTAGTTTATAGAATCCCGGAATAGGTTGGGTTGGAAGGGTTTTCAAAGCCCACCCAGCTCCAACCCCCTGCCATGGGCAGGGACACCTCCCACCAGCCCAGGTTGCCCAAGGCCCCATCCAGCCTGGCCTTGAGCACCTCCAGGGATGGGGCAGCCTGTGCCAGGGCCTCACTGCCCACACAGTAAAAAATGTTTTCTAAATATCTAATCTAAACCTACCCTCTTTTAGTTTAAAGCCATTACTCCTTGTTCTATCACCACACTCCCTGACAAAGAGTCCCTCCCCAGCTTTCCTGTAGGCCCTCTTTAGGTACTGGAAGGCCTCTGTAAGGCCTTCTCTTCTCCAGGCTGAACAACCCTAACTCCCTCAGCCTGTCTTTATGGAGAAGTGCTCCATCTTTTTGCACGTGAGTCCAGTGTCTTAAGAGGTGTGTATCCTTTCCTCAGTTTATAAAATTGTGAGTTGTTTTAAAGCAAGGTTAATAATCGAGCTTAAGCCTATAAATGGAATATTTAACCCTTTTGTCAATAACAATAATCTTCCTCAGATGGGATGGCACATTAAAACTTATCAGTTGACGTTTTGTCTAGGTGGTAGACCACATTCACCTGTGAGTTACTGAAAGCACCCATATGGTTTCTGCTGCACTGTGATATGCTGTTGAGTTGCAAGTCTTTTCAGTGCAGTGTCAAAAGTGTGAGATGTGTCCTCTGTGGCTGGATCACACTGTAGATTGATTAATGCGTGAGTTAAAAAGATAATGTCTTTACTGGGATCTAGAAGTCCAAGTTCTGTAATTTGAAAGAGAACAGTAAGCACGAGTTCTTGTACACAGTTGCCAGGCAGTATGAATTCAATGAGAGAAAAAATCAGATTATCTTACAGATCCATATATGTTGTCATCCTTTTTCTTATTGATTATTAATCTCTCCTCATATATTTTCTTTTGTGATGGTGCAGCTTTTTCCCTTATTTGCACGTGTGATGTGCTTTCACATACTCAATTATGCCTCCGCTCCAGGCACTTCATATCTAGTAGGTGATTTAATTTTGCCTTTTCTGTTCTCTCACATTACAATACTGGCACAGCAGTTCATGTTATTCTTCGCTTCTAGCTTAATCTGTACCACACTGAGGGCTTCCTATAGCCCTCAGTTTCCCCAGTGCTGAATGGTTTGCTGGGCTTAAAATGGTTGGGGGTGATGAGCCCAGAAGAGCTCGGTGCAGTAGGGGTAGCTTACGATCCTCTCCTATCCTTTGGCAACTGAAAAGCTCCCCTGTACTGTGTTCCCTTGGTCTCCTGCTAGAGAGAAAACTGTACCTTTGCCTGTTCTATATTTCGTTGTGTTTTGTTTTGTTTTTTTTTCCCCTCCAGGGAACTGGATCTGATGGTTAACTGAAATAACTCTCAGACCTATGCTCTTCCCTCAGCTGCCCTTGGTGGATGGTGTATATATATATGTGTATGTATATGGATGTTTACTTACAAAAGTGCAGGAGCTCATCCAAGATTACCAGCTTTAGGGAGAATTTCGTGGTCAAGTTTCGTGGAGGTTAACAAAGCTGATAGTTCCCCCAGCTGTACTGCAGTAGGAACTAACTTGTGCTTTCCAGGACTAGGTGAGAGATGTAAACACCAAGTACAGAGATAAGAGGGATCCTATTTAAAGGGGATTAATTTGTATTTCTTGTTAAAGGGAGTCATTCTATTTTAAAGTTAGAGCTGAGCAAAAATTTTGAATCTCTAATAAATATTGTCCCTGCTCAATAAGCCTTTTGAGTATGTGTTGGAATCTGAAGCATGTGCTTAACTGCTTTGCTGAATTGGGGCCTTCATTACCAAATTGCAGGTGTATGTTAGTTTAAGTATTTAAGGAAAAAAAAAAAGTCAAACAATGCTTATTTTGTTCTGTTCAGCGTGGTTTGTTGCATTAATGGAAAACATCAGAAATGCTGTGCTGTTGCTGTGCTGTCCAAAACAGCCTTAATATAGTTAATATAGTAAATAGCTTGAGTGTTCGTGTACGAGATTGGGTCCAGTGAAGAATTAGCATAGGGTGATGAAACGAAAACATAGATAAATAAAATTTCTGCTTTTTTGTGCATAATATTGCTGCAGAATGAGGTTTTAAAATGTTTTCCTCTTTAAAAGTGCTCCAATGATATTTTGTAAATTCTTATGTGCATATTACTGTTATATGTGTTAGATAGCTAGGGCTCTGTAAAAATTTCCATAATAAACTTCTCTATATACTAGGGCTTAATAACTTGCTCATAAAAACGTGCTTTGGGCATAAAAGCAGTGTAGCAGTCTGCCAGAAAGCTGGAGCTTTAAGAATAAATAAATAAGGTCAAAGACTCTCTGTATGTTACAGAGAGTAATGCAACAAATAACATGTAAAATCTCAGAATTTGCCTAGTAGATCTTTTCACGTTTTGTGCAATTACACGTTTAGAAAAACATTTGTAGTTGCTTTCTGTTGCCTGCTGGCCACTGTAATGTTTTGTAATGTTGTGTCCCTAACTCTGAGTTACTTCTGGTTAAGACTAATGCCTCTTTGTCCTGGGCTGTGTCTCTAAAAGCAGAGCTGATTTGTTGAAGTCTGTGTTTAGCATCGTTCTCACTGATGTTACAGTCAATGAAGCACAGGTTTTTTTTCAAATCCAAGAGAGAGCATTAGGAGGGAACTGCATAGAAAGTGTGCTGTACCTAGCCTGTTCCTGATAAGTATTTTTTTATTATTCATTAAAGAGCATCTTGATCAAATATTTATGGAGACTTGCTGAGACAAACTAGTTAAGTGCTGAGCTAGGCTTTTTACCATTACTGAAGTCTGAGCTGTCTTTTCGTTTTCCTTCTTCCTCCAGTTTGTTTATTTCTACTTAAACCCTTCATACATTTAATGCAGGTGTTGCTTTCCTATTTTCACCTACACCTCACAGGACTGAGAACTCATCTGAGAACTTCAAATTTCTTCTTCCTACATTTAAGACAAAAGGCTTTGAGTGTTTATTCATTAAGCGTGTTATTTCAGCCCCTGATCATTTCAGTTATTTCCTTCTGGAAAGTCTCTGGTTATTCCACATGTTTCCTGAAGAGTAGTGTTCAAAGCTATGCGTGTTGCTCTTAGGGCCTTTGAAGAAAGCAGGAGGATTATGCTTTGGTGATTCATTTGTTAGTGCAAATATCTGTGCAATGGCTACTGTATAGGGACTGTTATCTTGAAGCACTATTTAGCAATTCTTGTTTCTGTCGGTAGCCTGCTTGGGAAGATGGAAGTGTCACAAGAAACAGAAGAAGAAATGTTCAGAAAGGAAATTAAAATTGTTTAGATACAAATCTTTGTAACGTTGTCATGTGCAATTTTGGTACGTAGGCCTGTAAAGTATGCTAAGATAAGATAGCGAAGAAAGGCCTATAGCCTGTTAACAGAGAAATAATTATTTAACTGTAAAAACTGGCTTTGTTTCACTAGTGTGTGACTGAAAATCAGTGGCTGACAGCTATTTATATCTTCATGCTTCCCATTAATATGAAAATTTTTGAAATATAGATGATTTTTATCTTCCTGATGCTACATTCCACCTGGAATTTGAAAAATAAGCTGAAGGATTGTCTGCAGTCTTACTGGCTATGTTAACACATCTTTTCCCTCTCTGTCTCCCCCCACGATTTTTCTGTGGTAAAATAACCTCTGTGTTGTTCGTGGGATTTTTGTGCTCTGATGAACCACTTGTGTAGATGTGCTCTCCATGCCAAAAGTGGATCAGTACTGAATAAAACCCGTTAGTGTGAGTGGCCTGGAGGGCTTGTGTCACTGTGGTGCTACCTGTGTAGTGTCAGTAGTGCAAACCACCGCTGGCACACTGAAGGCCTTTGTTAGCCACCACAAGTATGCCTCTGTAACATGCTACAGGAGTTGTACACTAGAGGGCTTTTCTCCTTTTCTCCATCAACATAAAATTAGCTATAGCTACATTGTGCTAAACGAGGCCACCAGATCTTTGCTAGTCTTTGTGAGGCATTCGCTTATTTTTAATGTTGGACTATGATGAGAAATAGAGAAAAGCAGTGAAAAAGGTACATTCTGGCTTACACTAAATGTCTTGAAGTCTTTATTTTTTACTTAGCAATGCTTTGATTGTCAGAGGAGCTGAGAAAACCTTGTTTCTCTTCACAAGTTGTCTTCTGACTGAGGGAAATGCCACAGATCTAGATTCAGTAGATGTTTGCTTGCATGTTAAAGTTGGAGATTCTGTATGCAAAGTTGAATTTGGTAGTTTTTTGTTTGTTTGTTTGTTTGTTTGTTTTTTATCTTTACATATGTTTATCAACATAATTTGCAGGTAACCGGTATGTTTTGGTTATGGTCTAGAGTTAAAATACATGAACTTAGCAGGAACTTCCGTTGTTCATGTATTATACTTTCAAATCAGATGGATTTCATGTAATATTGAGTGTGTCTGTGGCATTTTATAGAAGTGTTTGAAGTAAATACTGCATATTGCAAAAGGCAGACTTTTTAATAGCTATAAATAAATACATTTTTTCATTCAGGGCTTGACCTTGGGTGGGTACATAAGCATAAGGGGAGAAATTCTGCAGTTTTCCTCATACTTGCTGGAAATAAACTGAAATCCCTCAATGTTATTTCCTGTAGCAAGGTGTGTGGACTCAGATGAGGGAGATAGTCCCATAAAAGTAAAGGTAAGAGAAAAATAGAATGGAAAAACAGCCAAATAGTGTGAGCAATATTTGGGTATGCATTTCTCCTACTGTGATAGTCAGACTTTGTTTCAAGGTAAGATTGTGGAGAGAATCTGAAGAAAACAAAATGTGAGAATCTCAATTTCTTGAATGCCTCGTTCTCTTATATTTTAGCTGCGTTATCAAGAAACAGAAATGCAGTTAGCTTCTAGCTATGATGTAGTTGAATGAAATTTGACAGAAAAGATGCATTCATTTTTTTTCTATTTTTCTACTTGATTTTTCTTCATTATATAGCACTGTTTCAGACTGGTTTTCAGATGACAGCTAATCTGTTTGTATTTATCAGACATAAAAGGTTGCTGTTGTATTATCTAGCACTGTTGTACAAACAATGGAAGGATAACCAAGTAACTTTTATTTTTCTGTTGTCTTCAAAGGGACAGCTTCAGAAGAAAAAGCTTCTATCCTTCTCATTATATGAGAGAGCGATCCCCTCATAAGAGGGACTCTCCTTTCTTCAGGGAATCGCCAGTGAGCCGAAGGGATTCTCCGCACAGCAGATCTGGCTCTAGTGTCAGCAGCAGGAGCTACTCTCCTGAAAGAAGCAAAGCCTATCCTTTTCACCAGTCTCAGCATAGCAGAAGTATGTCATCTTTACATAAAAGAAATATTTCTTCTCAGCAAGGTAATGCTGGATTAATGATGAGAACTGGTTCGTGAGGTGAAACTTCAACTCATTATACGACCTTTCTCTTTACGTATGCTCTTTTACAATGAGAAAACGAGACATCGTGTACCAATTACTTGTCTGCTCTTCAGCTGCTTCATTGTACTGTCTGCTCCTCTATGTATTTCATGCGTGGGATTGTAGGTGTTATTTCAACAGCACCTCCAGACTGACTGCAGAACTCTCAGCTGTGCAGTTTTTCCCAGTTTAGTTTGTTATTTTCATTTTAGCATCAACTGCTTCTGTTACTTCTTAAGTACTTCTCTGGATTCCCTTAGAAGAAACTCAGCTGTCATCTGTAGCAGATGAAGGCTTTTATTCCTGCAACCAGGGGAAAAGGGGGATTAAAAATTTGGAGAAATTAAGGTGCATGCTGGTACTTGTTATATTTTCTGAAAATGTTTTTAGAACTGTGTTGTTAGGGCTTTGATGCTGGTGGATTATTTTTTAATTTATTTTTGTAGCAATTTAAATTCATTGCCAGGTTCTCTTAAATCTTCCTTTCTTCAAAGAAATGTAGAGTCAATAACAAAAGGAATATGTTCTGGTTTGTAAAAGCTCAGCTGTTAATCTTTAAAAAAAATAATTTAATGAATCATCTGTTTCAAAAGTGAAAACCTGAAATATTTAATTTGCAAAAAGAAGCAAAATTGCGTTTTTAAAGTATGCTACAATCTTAGCTACTGCTGTTTCTTCAATTTATGTAAATTAATTGGATTTGAGTTTCCTTTCTGCAAATGTTATTCTAGTGAGCTACACAAACCTACTGTTCATTTTGACAGTAGTTTTTTTAATTAATTAGGGTTTTTTTAGTTGATATGTGGCATACTAGACAATTATGTAGCTCCTCTTGCCAAAAAGTTTCTTGTGGAATTCAATTCACATTGTTTAAATACTAAGGAATTATTTCACTTAGTGGTAGAATACAAATTAGCTTTCTAGCTGATCATTGCAATTATTGTAACATTTAGTAATAATACCCAGTGAATATAAATTCCTGTCAATGTAGGAGAGGAAGAGAATATGATACTCAACTATATTTGCAGGAGTGTTGTCGATGTACAGATGAGAATTACCAGGAGTTACATGAAAAAAAAATGTTTGGAAAAACACATAAATGTTTATGGTGTTTCCTACAATTCTGAGCTGACTTCTGTCACTTTTTAGTGCATTGGCAGAGGCAGAATTACTCAAACAGCAGTGGAAGTGGTGAGGTGGAAGCAGACATCTTCAGAAAAGATGCCAGTCCAGAGAGATAGTTATATTTAAGTCTGTGGCTTTGGGGTTTTCTTTTCAATTCCATGGTTAAACACCTTTCTCCATTTTTTAATCGATATGAAGAGACCAGATGGCTTGTACACTGACTATTTCTCTATAATAGCTTGTTCCCCAGAATATAGTACTCTGGTTCATCTGTTCCTGCAGATGACTGAATTAAAACGATCTACTTTCAAGATATAAATGTTTTAAATAAAACTTCCAGCATACTGTTCAAAAATGATTTGTCCTAGGTAAGCTCATCTATTACATGGTTAGAAGGAAAATAAAATGGGACTGATGTCATATTTTCAGCAGTCCATTTTAGTCTGTTCATTTTAGAAAAATGGATTCTTCAATAAGTGAACTGTATGCTGTTCCATGTGGAACTTTTAATACTTTAAATATTGTAATACTGCTTAAAGTCGTGCTGTCTGAATCAGTTTGACCTGATGACTTCCACTGCAGGAGGAATATTTCATGCTCTTGAGCCGTTCAGAAATCATCAAAAATACAAGATTTCAACAAAAAAAAAATAGGGAAATACAGGAGCTTTTGGAGTAGAGGGACAGAAGGGGCTAGTGGGAAAAGCCCTTTCAATCCAGTTATGTTGGGTGAGCATGTAGGAAGGAGGGTGGCATTGCTTGGTCAGGCCAGTCCAGTAAGGGGTCTATAGAGTGCTGTGCCAAGGAGATCCAGGAATGCAAATAGCACTGCTTAGTATCATGTTCAATGGTTCAGAATAGTCGTATGTTCACAATAAAGCGCCTTGAAAATATACAGCAGTTTCTTTCTCTTCTTAATTTTGCCTAATTTACTGCTACCTCTTTCAACTAATTCTGTCTGTTCAAGCACAAACACATAATCTACTCAAGTTAGGTAATCTCTAAAGAATCCAGTGTGATGAAGGAGGTATGTCAAAGGCAGAATTGAAATAGTTATTGCATTTTTTTTTTTTAAGAAAGGATGTGGCTCATCATGAGGCTGAAAAGCAGGTATCACAGGAGCAAAACTTGTATGTTACCTGTTGATGTCAGGGTGGCGTTCTGTGCTTTGGGGAGTGTGACAGATTAAAGATGTGATTATTTCCATCTTTTTTTTTTGTTTCTGTCAGATGCATTGTATTTATAGCAGCTTTTAATTTTTGCACAGCTTTCCTTTTGGTGTTTTTTTTGTTGTTAAAGATCTTCCATGGTTAAAGGTAATTCATAGTTCATCTTCGGTTTCATGGCCACTAGAAATTCTTAAATACATCTGCTTGCTGTGTTTTTAAATGTTTTCCATTCAGCATGATTTTCAAATCAGCAATTTTAAATAGCAATTTGGAAAACTTTTATCCAAGTAATTTCCCCAGCTATTATCAGTAACGTTTTGAAAGACTTATCAGTAGCTGTGAAGATTTTTTTCATGGATTAGTAGGCCTTCAGCATCATGGTAGTAGTAACTCTTTTGCCTCTAATAATGTGCAGAGATGAGCAATTGTTTGATCTTTGCTTTGTACTACCAGTCTACTTTACACAGATGGCATGGAAATGTGAGGAAAGAGTAGAAGACCAGCTTTTTAAGTCTTTCTTGAACACAAAATCTATGCAAAATACATGCTTTTCACCATAGGAAATATGTGAAAAATATGGAATATATATCCAGACAGGTTGACCAGGCTGGATGAGGCTTTGGGCAACCTGGGCTGGTGGGAGGTGTCCCTGCCCATGGGTTTGGGACTAGGTGGTCTTTGAGGTCCCTTCCAACCCAAACCATTCTATGGTTCTAGTTCTGATTTCCTACTGTGAGAAGTATGCATTTTGCATAGACTTTTCCTTATATTTTTTGTAGATAGCAGATTTTGAAATACTGCTATCTTTTTATATTATTTTATATATTTATATTTTATCTATATATATTTTATATTTCAAAACAACGCTATACATCTTATTTTACAGCACTGAGTAAAAAAAAAAAAGAAAATAGCTCAGCTGTTAGGAGTGAGATGCCTTGTTTTATTGCTTTTTATTGCTTGAATTCATTAATTTAAAGCCATATTGGTTCTCCTAAATAAGTCTGCTCAAATAATTTATATCCAAATTTTCATAAATGCTTGATAGACTTGTTTTTAATTCATCCCTTTCTTAACTGAACTGATACAAATTTAATTGAAGCCAAGATAAGTCTGTATTACTTTCCATTTGTGAGCAGTCATGCAATTTCTAGTGAATGTGAATAGTTTAGTAAGTTTACGCCTGCTGACAACAGACCTGTTGTACTTGTTCACCTCTTGCAGATCCTTTAGATGCAATCCGTAGACCACAGGCTGAAAACCAGTAGCCTGCACTGCAACCAGTTGTAGTGCTGTGGGCTGCCTGTAACCGACCTGTGGCAAGGCTGTGCACAGACTGTGATTAGCGTAGTAAATCTGAAGTGGCATTTTGCTGGTTTGAACACTTACAAGAAAACCTCTGATAATACAAAGAGAATTTAGCCTGTGGTTCATACAATACAGGATTTCCCACCGCAGAGCCTTCCAATGTACTGTGGCTGCTAAACCAGTTCCTGCACTGCCTGGTTTCCTGGAGTGATTGATTGGTGGCTAATAGAATAAAAAGGTAGCAATTCTTCATCTCACCTGCTAGGATTAAGCTTATTACAGGAACATTAAAAAGTAAAACGACATCATCTTGCCAAATCATATTGATGTGCTCCTCAGTTAAATATTGAGTAATGAGGTTTCCTAAATCTGCCAAGTATAACAACTCTCTCTTCTCTCTTTGTAAAGAGAAGAAAGTGTTATCAGAATTTATCAGATAGTGGAGGCTATAGATTTCCTGTCTGAGCTGAGCAAATTTCACTGAAGTTTTACTGCCAATAAATTATGAAAGCCAATATATTTGCAGCATATGTATTTAATGTAATTTTGCACTTCTTAATTTATTCTTTAATTATAGGTAAAGAGAGGACTTCAGTTCAGACATTGAAAACGTCAAGAGATGCATCACCTTCGGGTTCCACAGCAGTACCATCATCAAAGGTGAATTTTGTTTTTTGAGCACTTCTCACCATTCTTTCAGGTTGTTCATTGTTGGAATTCATTTTTTTTTCCCTCACTTGGGAGGAGATGCTGTATGCAGCTGTTAAGGAAAGGAGCATCTTGTATTGCTCTGCAGTCCTGCAGAAAGGATGGTTTTCCTTTATCTAGCAGAAAGGTGCTGCTAATGCTGTGTATCTAATGATGACACTGACAATGCTTTTTATTCTGTAGTCACTGTCTTATTTTAGGAGAAAGGACATTTTAAATAGATTTTAAATCACTATTTTCTAAAGCCTGGAGTACGCTAGGAAAGGAATGGCAAGGAAAAAAATGGGGAAGCAGATTTTAGGAACAAAAGATCAATAGGACATGCATGTACGTGCACTGAACTCCATCCTTTAGTGATTCTTCAGGTGTGACTGGATTTGGAAACAGTGAGGTGAAGTGTCTGACAGATTGGGAAAGTAATGTGAACAGAAGAGTTGGCCTGGAAGCAGGGCTGCGTAGGGATGTGGCAAGAATGATAGCATTTCCTCGGGAGCAGAGCCACATTGCAAAACAGTTTGGTAAATGTCTTTTAAGATTCTAAATGATGCTGTTTAATTTCCCATCAAAAAAATCTTGTCAGCTGAGCACCAACTACATAATCTTAGTAATTAGTTAAACAGACAGACTAATAAACGCTAATGAACAATCAGCAGCAATCAGTTTTGTTCTGGCTGTCCTGTGGCAGTAAAAACATTTTCACATCACAGACTGCTTGCCTGAAATTGTATTTGAGGTTAAAATGAACGCTTCCACAGGAGTATTTTCCCTACATTTTTGAGAAATCTTTTTAATGAAAAATAAACAATGCTATATATTGTTCTGAGTGAACAAGGTCCTATTAGAAAGTAGCATTCACCCTAAGTAGCGTGATATACTAGCCTGGTTCTTGGGGGTCTTTTTAATTAAAAAAAAAAAAAAAAAAAAAAAAAAAAAAGTGGAATGTTTTTTAAAAAAAAAAAAAAAAAAAAAGGGGGAGCGGGGGGAGAATGGTATTTTTGTTGTGAGAAGGTAAGACTGAAGGAAATAATTAACTGGGTAAAAAAAAAAAAAAATCAGGTTTTGGTTGTGCTATGTCACTCTAAGTACTTACTCCTTATGCAGCTCTTTTGGAAGTGCTGTGCTAGGCACTAGTGAAGTGCCAATGTCCTTAAGGGGGGAGGCAAGTCCTGTATTTACAGTGATGTAAATAAGTAAGATAAAAGCTGCTAGGCACAAGTTGCGCTGATCTGGATTAGAAAATAAACTTTATAATTAGTTCACCTATTTTGCTTACGGACTTAACATCCCGCAGCTTAATACCAAATCTGTAATACAAATCTGTGGGAACAAAGAGATACTACAAAATCTCTTGCTATGGTATTAATATGCAGTGTGAGCTTGAGCTATAAGTATTCTTTGTATAGCTTTCCTCTCCAGAGAGCTCTGATCGATGCTGTATTGATATTTTATTTTATTTTTTGACGCCAGAGGTTTGCGTATATCCACTTGATGTAGACCACACAAAATACAACTTTGTTTGACTGAAATCTTTACCCCAGTCACACAAGTATTTATTGGCTATACATAAGCTGCAATAATGGAATTACTTCAGTGATGTTTTATCACTCGTCCCTTTTAAGTCCCCACATCTGCCTGTAATGTACTGTTTTCTGTCAGAGGAGCCTCTTGGGGTGATGGCTGGATTACACTACCCAGTTAAACTGTGTAAGTGCTTCACTTGTGTGGAAATATCAACCAAAAAAGTTGTGCCAAAACATGATAAACATCTCTAGGGCGAGGGTCTTACAATCTAGAATGGAGAAATGAATTGTATGCTTCATTCTCTAGATTAAAGGAGATAATTTTCACTGCTCTAAGTAATAATTTAGCTTTGAAATACTTGTAAAGGTATATGCTTTCACAGCAATATCTCTTTTCACTAACTGTATGCAAATCTGAAAAAGGTTTTTTTATCTGTCTTATAATTAATTTTTTTACATATTCATGCCTGTGAATTAATACATGCTGGTGTTATCAGATCTTAACCACCTGTTTAATTGACTGCTGCATGACATCTTTTGTGTTTTTCTTTAATATCTTTCTGGACTACAAGCCTTGGAGGCTGCATCCAACGTAATTAAAGCCAAAGACAGATGTGTGAGACAAGGAAAGCTTCCCAGAGAAGATAGCAGAAAACTGACAGGTTTTTGCTGCTCTTGCATTATGCATAAGGAAAAAATGAAAAGACACCCTTTTTTGATTAAAAAAAAAAGTTTTTTTTGTACATTTCTTGCTAGTTTACAACCTAAATAGTTTCAAATGTTTTCATTTGAAGTGTGCTCATGTTCTTTTAATTTTCTCTTACCTTTAATAGAGTGTACCTGTGGAAATGCTACTACTTTATTACATAAAATACACTCAGTATTTTTAGTACATGTTATTCACATGTGACCCACATAATTTGGTGAGATTAAATTTTTTTTTTCCCCTGCTGTCTTCCAGATACTAGAATGGCTAGTTTCTATTTTCAGCTTGTAGAAGTGTTGTAAGGCATGTGAGATTTTACCTTAAGTTTTTGCAACGATAACAATTGGTGACAACGATATTGATTATGTCTTTTTGCAGAGCTATATTTGAGGAAATGGAGAGGTTTGTAATAAAACCACAATACAAGATTTTCTGGCAGCTAGGAAGAAGTCAAATTATAGGTAAAAGTTGTGCATACATTGGGGAATAAGAACATTGGGCAGGCAGCAGTTGGTAGTGAAATTAGTATAAGAATAATCGTGTACTTTGGAAAAGTGAGCTGGGAGTTATATTGCCTCTTCCTCTTAGGAACCCTCTTACTAGCTTGTTTGCATATCAAACTCCTCGTTACCTCTGTCATCTCCTGATTTTGCTGATTATAATTCTGTAATTTTGTATTTCACTTCTCAATTCAGTTAAAGGTTGTGTCTTTATGACACAGAATCCTATATCGGACTGCAGAGTGTTTGCTTCCTGTGGACATCTATGTAATTTGCAATGAACTAATGATAAAGTGTTTTCTTTGTTTATTTCTTGTTTGCTTTTTTTTTTTTGTCCATCTACATGCTAAGGTGGAACAACTATTGGGTAGACATTGTGGCATCCTTTTTCAGGCAGTTGCCTTTTGTATCTTTTTTGATATCTATCTTAGTGTGGCTGTTATTATTACTATTATCATTATTATTGCTATATTTTTTCTTTCTTTTCTGTCCTAATAAACTGTCTTTATATCAACTCACAAGCTTTTACCTTTTTTTCCAGTTCTCTCCCCCATTCTGCTGGTTGGGGAGGGTGAGAAAACGGCTGTGTGGTGCTGAGCTGTTAGATAGGTTAAACTACAACACCTTTTACGCCTTAAAATTGCATTGAATTATAAGGTCAATCCACACTTGTGTCTGATTACTCCATAGTATGCATTAGATCCCTTTGTCTTTAAACTCGGCTGGTCTCAAATTTTTCTGTTATCTAACCTTTGAACAACAAAACAAAAACCCTGATTCTGAAAATATGGTGCTTTTTTAACATTTTCCTGAACTTTATTTTGTTTTTAAACAAGTCAGCAACTGAAATTTTCGGCTTCCTTATTTCCTATTTCAAGATGTTGTGAAAAAATGTTTATTTTCATTTTGAGGATGTTTTTCCATGTGGAAATGTATTTCATGTTTAAACCTTCACTGTAATGTTTTTCTCCAGGCATTGGATAAGAGCAACAGACTATCGGAGAAGGAACTTGCAGAAGCTGCAAGCAAGTGGGCAGCTGAAAAGGCAGAAAAGGCGGATGAAAGCAGTTTACCTGAAAGAACAGAGTATGATGTAAGACAGGAGCATTAATCAATTTATTTTGTTATAAGTGTTAAAACAGTAGCTTCTAGTTTTTCAGCACTTTCCTGAAAGGCACGTCTTTTAATTTACCCTTGGAATTGTCTGCCTGTACTGTGAAATTTTGGTGTAAGGGGGAGAGAAGGAAACTAAAGCCTTGTGTTTATGATGCTATATTCGTTGTTTAAAAAAAACAAAACACACAAAACAAAACACAATGCAACACCAACCCACAAAAACATAGTGTGTTTTGTTACTATGATTTGAATTCATATTGAGCAACAATTGACAAAATCAGGCTCTGGCTCTCCCATGGAGAGTTCCCAAGGAACTGTTGCACTGGTGTAAGTTGGCTTGCCTACTCAGCTCCCTAAAACCAGTGAGGGCTTACTGAGTCAAAATATGAGTGTTCATGTAAAACATCAGACCAGAAGAGAAGCTCTGGTTTCTTGAGTTCAGTTCCATGCCATGGCAGTCTCTCATGTCATTTCAGGTATTCCTTTTTGAAACCAATCATCCTTCATCTTAAAAATTAGGTCTTTACCCTTGCTACTGCACTTGGTTGATAGATGGGTTTATTTATCTTCCCTAAGCCTTTGTTTCGTTAATACTCAGCATTAATTAATTGTCAGTTTAGAACCATCTGTTCTTGCCCCTCCTTGTCTTCTGCCCGTATATTGAAGTGTGATTATAGCCCTTTTCAGTGATCATTTTTCACTGCTCTGCTAACAGAGCAGGCTTTCAGGCTCTGCGAGTGTTCATCAATTGAGAAAACTTAAACAGTTCAGTATTTACTACTGAAGTTAATTGTGGCAATATTGGCAAGGAACTGACAAACCTCTTGCTCTTGGACAATTCAGCTGTGGATCTTGTGTTCGGGCAAGTATGGGACCTACTTGATAACCTGAATCCCTGACTGGGGGAGAAAGCAGGTTAGTAGGGATTGCTAATGGGAGTCCTAGGGCTCTCAGATCATGGGAGCATTCAGCCCAGCACTGAAAGGACAGGGTCTGTGGGAGAGCCCTTATCACCTTTTATACCTTAACCATTTTTGTGGCTTTCTCACCTTTCTGTCCTGAACAGATTGACAGACTCAACTCTGTCTTTTGGCTTTTAGTCACAGGAAGACTATATGTAACACAGGATTTTCAAAGCCAAGGCTGGCAAGATTAGTAGACAGTAATTTCTGGCAAAAAGACAGCAGCAAGAACCTAGTAAGCATGGTGTCTTTTAACTAGCATCTTTTGATGCAGACATCTGCCTTTTGTTGTTTAAAACAAATCAAAGTCACGTAGTGTTGTGTTTGTTTTTTTTTTTTTGTAATACAGTCTGTTTTAATCCTGCAATCATTTCAGCAGGCCTGCTTTTCAACTTGAGAAACAGTCTTACAAAAACAAAATAGTACCTACTTTACAAAGTCATGTCTTAAACTTTATAGTTAATGGGATTGTATTTTATATTTGTTTGTAAATGATTCAAGGGAAAATAAAAGCATCTTGGGAAGCATTACATTTTCTCCTTGTATTTCACACTTACAGAACCAAAGATCTAGATTTGAGAAATAAACAGACTGGATCTACATTTATCTGAGTTCTCAAATCATGCCCATTAATGTAATAGCTATCAGCAACTTCTTGATACTAACAGGAAGATACAGGTAGGCAAAAGAGTCGCTCATTTCCCTCCAGGAAAAAGAAAGTTTAAAAAGGTGGTGAAGTGCGGAAAAATAAGGAGCAAACTGATCCAAGCACAGATGCCTTGTAGAGGAGAACATATGCATGGGCAGTTCCATTTGTAGAGAGATTCAGGAAAGAAGAGCTGAAGAGAAATTATCACTCATGTTCTTGATGAAGGGAAGGTAATGCAATGGGGGAAATAACAGAGTGGGCCGTATGGAGAAGAGTTGTTGCCTCTCTGCCTCAAAGGAAATTGCAGTGGGAGAAAGATTCAAAATGAAACAATTGTTATAGATTATGGAGGAGTCTGAGATGATTTATTGACCAAGAAAGTGTGTCATGGGAATGCTAATGAAGGAGGTGAGGCATTTCATTCAGAGTCCTAGCAGAAAGGGTATTTCTCACCTTGATTAGTAGGCTGTCATGTATGAATTGCAACAATTTTTTTCCCAGTTTGTTAACCATTACACTGTGCAAGATAGAACCTTGTGTTGCACTGAACTTTTTATCAGCCTCTACTCAGGCATTTCATGATTTAGTGCAGCGAAGAGATTCAGGGTCTGCTCTTCATGGTTTATATTGCTTCTGAGTTTTGAGCAGATGCTCATAGGATCACTTCAACTTTTTTTTCTAATGCTCTTCTCCTACACATTACTTATGTCTTAAGTTCCTCCATTTCTTTATTTTTAAATAGTTGAAATTTTATGCATCTAATTCAATTTTCCAATCTTACTACCGAAACACCCCAACCCCCTTTCTACTATTGTATAAATCTGTTGTGTAATATTGCATTTAAATATGCTGTAGTAATTTCTTCTCTTTCAGTTTTCTGTATAAACTCCTTGAAGTGTGAGTCTGTATTCTTTAGGCAGGAATACTGTCTCAATTTCCATATTAGAGGGAAGCCTATGAAATTTGATACTTCAGTAAGATTTCTGATACTATTAGAAATCCTCTAAGCACGTCTTCTATTGCTATGTAATAGGTATCTCTTTTCCTTTAATATTTAACCCGTAGCACTGAATGCTGCAAGAGTTCTTTCTGATTTTGTCATTGACTATTTAACTTTGGTTTTGTTACCTTTATGCATTCCCAGAAAGCTAATCCCACTTTAATCGTGGATTTCTTGCTGGTTGGTTGTGATAAATACTAAATAGACAAGGTTCTTCTCAGAGGAAAGGCAGGTAAAGGTTATCTGACATTATTGTCCGTACACAATTAAGACTGAGTCATGGGTTTTCTATAATGTCATGTTTTCTATGTGTTTAACAGTTAGAGAAATATGGATTTTAGGTTGTAGCAATAGTACTTCACTAATGGCCTTGATAATCACAGTCATATTTAACTAAATGTATTTGGATTTTTACTTTTGGTGTTATGTTATGAGTTTTTATTTTCTCTCAGAGCTGTGAATATTGTTTTTCTTTTAAGGCTGGATCTTCAGCGCCATTGTATGTCGAACAAACAGAGGAAACAGAAACAAATATAACGGATAATACGGAATTGTATGAGGATGGCCAGCTTCTTTGCCGCTCAAAAGCAATTGCAACTAAGACCAAGGAGATTGAACAGGTGAGTCCTTTTGTTTTTTTGTTTTGTTACTAACACAGTGCTTGTGCTTGTGCAATGGTTTGATCTGCTGTAAATATCTTGATTTCTTTCTTTGTGTCTTCCTTGGAGCATAATAGTAACGTAATCTAATTTGTTGAGGCAATGGGATCACAACATCTCCATCTACAGAGATTCATTCAGATACATTACTGAAGAAGTACGAAATTTATCTGCACGTGGGAATTAGTGGTAGTTTTCTGTAACTTAAATGTAGCACCTGTTATTTCACAAGCCAAGGATGATTGCTGCTGTGAATAGCTGTTCCAAAATCAAATATAAACAGATAATTTCAAATGTAATTAAAAATATGGCTTTACATGAGATCAAATTATCAAAAATGACTTTTACACTATAATTTCTTTAACTAGAATATATACAGTTTGCGGATTGAACACTAGAAGCTGCCTGTTGTGGTTTTGTTTGGTTTTGTTTAACTCATCCAGTGCCATTGTCTTTATTCAAAGATTAAAAACCTTTACATTTTTCTTCGACTGAAGGGTTTTCTATCTGGATGAGAGGGGTATACATGTATTATGTTCAAAAAATGTATTTTTTTTTCTTTTGTAGAGTGTTTGGGGTTAGATTCAACACAAAACATGATTTTTGTTGCTCTTCTTGTAACATTGAGTTTTTGAGGAGGTTCAGAAGGTTATTCATCTACTAGTCTTTACCATATCACTCCACAGTAAGGAAATCGACTCCAATAACTTACTATATTTCGTTTGTCATAAAGAAATGAAGTGTTTTGTTTCCATAGTTTTGTTACTTTTAATGTAGAATTCTGGAGAATTTTCTGACCTTTTTCAATACAACCCTGCACAACACGGGAAAATTGGTTTTAAATTTATAAGTTGGTCAGGAGAGGTGATATTCATCAGGCATCAAGATCTGATATGCAAAGTTTTCGGTGTGTGTCTGTGATAGGTGGAAAGAAGATATACAAATCACTTATCCCCCTCTTGATCATCTCATAATGTCTTCAGGAAAGTAGCTCTCTGGTCTGTATGAGAAAAGATTTTAAAGTTTATTCTAGGTCTCTTCTCTCCGAGCTCTTGTGGCTTTTGTTCTGTTGCCCGGGAGCCCATTTCCTATACTGTAACACTGTTCCTTTCTCTTGATACATGAAAACCAAACTTTTACTCTTTTTTTTTAATGTTGATTTTGCGTAGGGTTTTCCTGGTGAAAACGGCATTATCTGTGCTGGGTCTGCCTGGGATAGAGCATGCTCTAACTTTTACTAGGGTCATGCTGCAGTTGGTCTATCCTTGTGTGTCGATCACCAGTTTCTACGTGGCCTAAATCAGCTACCACGAAATACATAAACTTATGACTATTTAAAAGTAACAAGCAGAGAAGGAAAAAAAAAGAAAAGACTAAGAGCAGATTTTTCTGAAAAGAACAACTATGAATATTTAGCTGATGCTGGTGAAACTGCAATTGGTTTATTTCCCATGAAGATGTGCCCCTAGGTCCTAGAGATAGGCTTATAGTCAAGAGTGATGAAAATTGGGGCGTAAAAACAATTGTTGTTTTTAATGCGATCTAAAATTACTATGTTTGGTAGTGTTGACACTTATCTCTAGAGGAATCTAGATTACATTTTATAAAACAATACTTTTAGGAGTTTCACTCAGAAAAGCCTGAGGAATAACTTTAAAAGTTTTTGATTTCACAGAACCAGTTTCTCCTGTTGTTGATTTGAATACTGAAGCTGCCAGCTTCCACAGAATTAAAATAAGGTTTTACAATCATACTGGAAGCATCTTCAGTACATTTTGTTCAACTGAAGACTTTTTTTTTTTTTTTTTTTTTTTTTTTTTTTTTTTTTTTTATAAAATCAGGTACTGTAAATTAAGTTAAAGCTAGAGAAGACATATATTTAATCATTTAAACTTAGCACCGTAAAGTGATCTATGTGTTTTTCCAAGAAATTTTAAGTGATTGCTGGTTCAGCAATTTAAACACGATCCAGAAAATGTATTAGTATGATAGCCTTACTGTTTTTCATGACTGTGAAACACAGCAAGTCTTTTAACTGTATCTGGAAGCAGTCTCTCTGTAGAAATGTTGTAGCCTGTTGCATTGGCTTTGAATTGTCAGGATCTAAAAGGAAACTTGGTTTAATTCTGTGGGGCGGGAGTTCTCCAGTACTGACAAGGAAGGTGAGAGGCAGCAAGGAGTGGAACAGGAGCTAAATATTCAGGCCTGTGGTGAACTGTTTACTGAAGGTGCTCTGATGAACTTCTCAACATAATTTATGCTGTATTTCTTCTACTGTTTAAACAAAAGCATGTTTCTGGGTTCCTCACAGTAAAATTAGTCTTTAACACTCAATTTTAATACTATTGCTTGTCACACCACACTGCTTATATAGATGTAACACTTAATCTGGAAAGTAAACTGTAGGTTCTAATACTCTTCAGGAAAAGGAAGACTGACTTGATAATGAAATATAGAAAATATTTACAAGAAAGCTCTTATCTAATTTGTTTCTGCACTTAATGCCTTTGAACATGTCTTTCCCTCTGTCCCCCGTAACCATAATTTTGAAATGTGGTGGTGTGTGTTGTCTCAGCGTGGTTGGGTAGGCGACCATCGGGTAGATGTTTAAGACTGCTCTGGGTATTTGAAAATAGCACAGCAGAGGATTTTGCATTGGCAGGTCAAGGTCAATGACTGTTCAGAGTTTGCTGATGTAACAATTTTTTGTGTATTTTTAATCCTTCTGAATCTCATAATATCCAATACAGGCTAATGCATATTGTTCAGTTTCTGTTTTTATATAGTTAAGGATCAGCTTATGCTTTTAGCACGTAATGTGCTGAAGTGTGGGTTTTTTCGGAAGTGATGACAAATACGTCCTTGGTGTTAAGTTCCCAATTGGAGCGATTCACTGTCGGTGTTACACAAAAGGCTATCTCTTTGTTGCTCCTTATAAGCAGGAGTAGCAGGGATTCTTGAAATGTCTTATCTTGTCTAGACATCAAGTCTGCAGCACTGTATTAACTAGGCCATTATTATGTGTCCAGTTCTTAAATGTTGCATATGCAAGTTTAAGTGACATGGGTTACCTCTGAAAATCCATTAATTTTCAGAAGACAAATTTTACCAAATGAGCCAAGTACCTTCCTTGGTTTTGGCAAAAAAACAAACCTCCTGTGTTTCTGAATGAGATTTGACACTCAGACTTCAAAACTTCTGTTACCGCAGAGCTCTGGCATCTGTGAAGGAAGCAGGAGTGAATGCATTTGTGAATGCATTTTTATTTTTTTTTTAATGGAATTACTGCTTACTACTAGATCTGACTGACTGGACCCTTTCAAACAATATTTTAAAATGTTCTAACATGTAGATGGATTGCTTGTTTACTTGACTTTCTAAATTAATATTATTAACAGCCCTCAGTAGAATTAACGACCTGTTACCCTTATGGACAGCCTTCTTGCTGGAAGATGCTGAAGATCACAGGTTTTGTAACGCTTATGTTTGAAACCTCATATATATATAGTGCATGTAAAGAAGGAAGAATCACTATGTGGTTGGGTATGTCGTCTGCTTTCTGGTATAAAGTCCAGTCTGTAAATGTGTACACTGAATCACTGTTTTTCAAGTTAGTTCTTGTGGGATAGGATGCTTAGACTTTGCCTGTGTTTGTATGGCATCTGGAACAAGAGGTGGTTACTTCTCTTGTGTTTACTCCTTCACTCTTTGGGAGAAATAAGGCTGTAAAAACAAACCAAAAAAAGCAACTGAAGATGTTGGGCATTACATGCAAAATGTATTGTCCAGTTCCCAGGATGCTGAGTACACTCTTATCCAGGACTTCCAATTTTTACTTTAAATGCTATGCTGTTTGATGGGAAAAGATGAAAAAAAAAATTCTTCAGCTTATACTGTGAGGCATTGTGGACTCCTGAGACCACGTGGAGCAGAAGAATGAATAAGGTAGAGCTAGGTTTGCAGACCTTTAAACCTCTTTCAGAAACTGGAGAACTGTCCCTGGGAAGGATAACAAGTAATTGATCAGAGAGGTATGAGAGGCTGAGGAAGAGAGTTCAAGGAACGTATGGCTGATGTTATTGACAGTGTAAAGGTGGAAGAGGATGTAAATTTGAAGTAGCTTCCAGATCTTGGCCAGGAATAAGCTAATGAGAAACCATGGTAAGTATATCAGAAAAGTTTTACAAGTTTTAGGTGTGATAGGTTAAATATTTAAGTTTTAGCAGTTGTAGGGAAATAAATGAATAAATTGGAGTAACGGGAATCCAGGGAATAATGAAGGCAGAGGCTGTCAAAGCTGACCTTGGATGTACCTTTTCTTTTTGTCTTCAGCTGAACCAGAGAAACGGGTTATAGTTTCTTCAGGTTGGCTTGTTGGTATGCTTGTGCTGTTGCTCATTTCAGGCAAAATGATCTGTGTTAGAAAAAATCTCCTAATTAAAATATGAGTTAAGAGGTGGGTAAGTTAAGTAGAGCTAAGAGGAACTGGGGTAGCTGGAGAACACATTAAAGGATTAGCTCAGATTATGGATGAGGTCAGACGTGCTTTGTTTCTGATGGGAGGAGACCAGACAAGAGTAATAAACCAGACGAGAGTAAAAGATGGGGAAGCTGTAGATCTTGTGTTCCCTCCTAGTTTTTCTATTGTCCTTCAGACCTTGAGTATTTAGTACACAGTAGCAGGAGCTTAATGAAGAACTCCTCATCAGTCTAATTTGTCTGGTAGCATACTATGTGTCATGCCTCTTCTAAGCTTATGTTCTTTATTTTATTTTATTAAATGTAAGAGATAGTTAAGAGTATTAATTTTTTTTCCTAATCAGGAAAATTTGTGTCTCAGTTTTTGGTGTCTTGCCTTAGGCATCTTGGAAAAATTGATGAGGATTCCTTTTAATGGTGGTATCTGCCTATGGTCTTGCTTCATCCTTCTGTGGTTTACTGATTTCCTTATATGCGTACCACTGTCCTTACGTACAGGACAAATAATTTATTACTTTTTGCACATTGTTAGGCACTTTTTCTTCCACACTAATTATGACTTGCTAATTTTTCTACAGTCTTTCAATATTATTAGAGCTTCTTAAGTTTTAGCATTATGAACTCAAATCAATTACGTTATATGTATTTGCATTCTTACAGTTCATGCTTGGCTTAAGTGGTTTTTGTTGAAACTGCAATGTTTCAGCTTTCTAAATCTGAGCTGTTTATTAGAAATCTGCATTTTCATGTTTATTGGGACTGCCAGATGGAGAACATAAAAGCTTTTGGTCAATATCTTCATCGTACCATTGATTCTCCTTACAAACATGTTGATTTAAAGCAGGATACTTGTAAAAGCTTCAGCTACTTTCCTTCCCTTGTGTTTGAGATACTGTACCTTAGAAGTTACAGTCTTCCTCTTCCCAATTATTTAGTCGTGTTCTCTTCCCTTTCCGTGGACATTAATGAGTTATTTGGTACGCGCTGCCGTGCTCATAATTACTGCTGCATATGCAAAACCAAAGCAACTCACTCGTTCTACTTCTGCACCTGAAGGTATATAGTTTAATAAGGAAATGTATTACCACATTTCAGCTTTTTGCCAGCAGTTTTTTTCAGTGCAAAACTGATAAAAAGTGATTCTTGTTTAAAGTAAGCACTCCTAGGGCAATGCTTGTAAGGGAATTCAACACCAGAGATGTTGTACACATGTAACAGTAAGGTATGCTCATTCCTAGTGACTCAAATACATTACATGATGGAATTCGCCTTTCTCTTTCTATCATTATTTATCTAGGGAAGATTTTGTGTTAGTTTGTTTTGTCTTACCTTTTTAATGCAACATTTTTTTTTTGTCCTGTGCTAAGCACATTGTTGTGAAGTTGGTAAGTACCAGTAACTCCACCTGTAGAGTCATCAATACAACTTTTGACCCAGTGATGCTTCGTTTATGTGATTGAGCAGCACTGCAGACTCCTCGATCTCCAAAGGGACTCTTTGCTTACAGACAGTCTTAAGGTGGATTGCTTACAGGTGGTTGCTGGTGGATCTCTGGAAGACTTAAATGGTAGCAGTTAAGCACTTGATAAAATTGCTCAACTTAATTAAAACCAACAAAAATGTGAATGAGAATTGTATCTGTTTCACTCTGTGTCCAGCTGTTTGAAAGGTGAGGACCACTCGTTATTGAATAAAGTGAAAATCTAAGGAGTCATCCAGTATTAACATAGTGTTATTAGTATTATTTTGCTATTAGTAATAGTACTGTTAGTACTATTAGTACTATTACTTATTAGTATTACTAATTACTATTAGTACTATTATTTACATTACTATTAGTAATAGTGTTTTTTCAATCAGCTGCTGGCAGTGATTGATCTAAAATATCTTGTTTTTGTTGTAAGAAACTACAACTTAAGAGGGTGAAAGAAGACTTGGAAACTATAATGCTGAAGAGACAAGAAGAAGGATTGCTTTCACGAGATAAACAGGATTAACATTAAACAGGATTGGAAAAGACATTTGGAAGAGGATAAACTATCTAAAAATGTATAGGCCTTGATATATGTAATTAGGAGCTAATTACGAGAAATTGCCTACTGAAAAGAATGTCAGAAGTTAAGGTGCTTGGAAGGATAGGCAGAAATGACACAGGAAAACCTCCTGAGAAAGCTGAAGGACAAAAGCAGAAATGATGAATAGACCAAGCCTTAACACAGGCAATGGTTTGCATGGGGGTGAGGGTTACTGTTTTGGGGACGGGTTGCATTTTCTCTTCTTATTTTTTCCTTCTTCTTTCCTGTATTTAGTAACTTGAATTTCATTTAAAGGATAAAGAGAGAAGCCTCGTGGCTTCCAACTTTTTCTCCAACCAGCATATTTTTGCTTTAACAGAAGGGTAGTGGTGGGGTTGAGAAGTGGTTATAGCAGCGCAGATTTATTTTTGAACTGTTTTAGGGGGTGAAAGACAAAATGCTCTCTTAGTTGGATCAGGGCACTGAGGCTTAAGATATGAACTTAGTATTTTCCTCTCTTATAAAAAATGTCTCTTGAAGAACACGTCTGAATTTCTGAGGCATGTTTCGGCATTGTTGCCTGAGAAATCAATTGCTTCATGGATTAAAACTAAACGAGTATACATAGGATCAGCCCAATATACCTAACAGTTAGGTCCAGACATTTAAATTGCCTCAGGAATTGCCCTGGCTCAAAGAACTACTCTCTAGTATCTATTTTCCCTGCCACCATAACACTGCTTTCATGTTAGCTCCGTCTGTATTCCTGATACAGTCTGAGCATTGATCTTCTGAGGACTTGGAGATAAAACGGGATGTTTCCAGGGCACATGGAGAACAGTGTCACAAAGGGAAAGAGTTTCATAAAACCATGTGTGATGATAGGAAGGGGGTAGGTAACCAAGCAAACATGCAAAAACCCCTGGTAAGTGGCAAGTGCAATTTAGTCACGGAGAGGTAGGTGACAGGAGGCACTTGATGTTTAGCACAGAAGCCAGTTTCCATCTCTGCTGTATAGATAAGAGCTCCCAGGCCTCAGGAGGCTGGAACAGACAGCCACAGAAAAGTATTGCACAGGCAACCTGGAAGTAGGGAAAGTCCAGTGCAGTGTGAACCTACAGCTTTGTTTTTGAGTGTCTCACAAACTGCGGGGCTGATCGTAATTTAGCAGCAGCTTGTATGGTAGATGATAGCTTTGCTGGTACACAGAGTTTAAATCCTCTGATCCATTTGTAATCTGATTTGTATAAAACACTGACATGCTCCTGTAAACACAGGATCATCTGCATCCAAAGACACTTTGCTGATGGACTGTATTTGGCACTTAGTCTTAAAATTCCTATTTCTTTTTGTATTCTGATTCTCAGTCCCTATCCCGATGTCCTTTGTGCTGGCAGTTGCCCAACAGAGCAGGCTAAACTCAAGATGATTTGAAGATGGACAGGCTACAATTTCTTAATAGCTGATTCTTCCCTGTGAATATTAGAGATTGGGTGGCAGTTTGGAAGCAAAGATTTTTAAAAAGCTGAAATTTACAGAGATCTGTTTTTTGTTCAAATTATTTTGAGTGCATACGGTGTTTATATATATATATATATATATCTTAAAAACTTGACCTAGAAAGTATTTGTACGCTCTGACCTGTAAAATATAAGGCAATCTTATAGTTATTTTTTCACGTTCTTTATTTTAGAAAGTTAATTCCAAAAGTCTTTGGAGTTAGCTCTTACTTTCCTAAATGGTATGGAGAAAATCTTTTGTTGCACAAGTACCTTATGCATGTACTATTTCTGTAAGTTAAGATTTATAAAGACATTAGATTTTTATCTTGGGGTGTAAATGACTAACACACATCATCATTTATCGCCAGCCCACAAGTATCATTTTTTTGTTTTGTTTGACTTTTATTTGCACTGACGTGACTTTCAGTCCTCAGTAATCATCTGGTCATAGACTACTGTGGACGCACAACATTTGGTGGCACACTTCACAAAATGTGGCAGATGAATGAGGGGCAGGATTCCCCTCGGGACATGGGGCAAAGGTTTTGCAGTGTGCCCATTTTACCTTGGTCCTGTGACTGTGAAAGGCTGATGAACTCAACCCGACTTGTAAAAATCACAGAAGTTGAAGGCTGACTGAATGAAATAGGTCACGTTGTTCGTGGATCTCTGCCTTCTCATGCTTCTTTAGGGCAGTTTGTACATTAATTTTCTGAACTATTGAACTTTGTGTATTGCTCTGACTGGCACTAATAACCCTTAATAGATCGTTTAATTGACTTGTTAGCAATCTCTCCCCCTTTCCTGCCCCCCAAACAGCTTAAGTACTTTGTTTTGTTACACCACCTTCATTGCTGTGCGTACTTACTTGGCTGTAATGCCTCCCCACAAGCAGTTCACCACCTCAGAGTGGTAGGTAACTCACATATTAACTTTTTTAGTCACATGCTACCTAAAGAGAAAAATTCCGCATAAGCACTTTAAACGCAAACTTGGAATAGATCAGGCTGTGCTGACACAGGCTTTTCAGTGAGCACCTACAACTGGAGATTTGCCCATTTTGTTGCTTTTTTAAAAAAACAAAATTGGCTCCCTGGGAAAACTGGCTTATGCAATGTGCTGTGTATCTTTCGAATCTGCTCTCAGGTTTCAACTGAGTTCAATTTAGGCATAACCCGAGATGATGTGTTGTTACCAGCTCTGTGAAAATGGGCAGTAGAAGAAACTTCGAGTTCCAGTGGAGAAAGACCGTAGCATTACTGCATTTCATGAGACACGGGAGCATCCTCTTGTGCAGGTGCTGCAGTTGGTTTTTTGTTTGTTTTTAATGGGGACTCATAGGGAAGATAAAACTTTTCGAAGTATTTGTTTAATTTCTGTCTAAAGCTGCCATCACCAGAACTCTCTTCTGTAGGACACCTCACCACCTTTTAACTTGAGTAGTTTGTGGTCAAAACGCTCTCTTTCAATTCAAACGCAAACCCCTTACAGCTCCTTAAAATATTGGCACTTCTAGGCAAATGAAACGTTCAGAAATCTTTTGATACCATTTCTTTACTGCCTGCCAGCCAATGCGATGATGAACTGGAAGTAGGCAGTTGCAGAGAAATGTCCCCACAGAGCTCCAAGTGAAGTAAAACCCTTTTGAACACTACCACTGAGTAGGATGGTTGCAGCAAAGACTCTGTTAGGGTTAAGATACTGTTTCTTTGCTCATTTTGTGGGGGACCTGTGAGCTGGATGCAGCCTTCGTGAAGCCTGTAAGTAGACTTCTACTGGTGGGGCAGTCTCACCCAGCAGAGGGATGGAGGCTGTACCTTCACCAGCTCTTGGCAATGAGTGGTGCTCCCCTCTCAATCGAAAGTACAATTTTATTTTTTTTCACACAGATTAGAGAAACCAGCATAGGATGGTGTGTGAATATCAAGGTAGGAAACTTCCTTGTCAAAATTCTTTTTTTTTTTTTTTTTTTTTTTTTAATGGAGAGAAGTGCTAAAGGGAAGATGAAAGGATGACTGGGCACCAGAGAGGATCCAGCAGGCATGAGCAAAAAGATGCAGGGGTTTCTGAGGAATTGGTGGATTGGAACTACGTCTAGCTGAGGGGTGATGTGTCCTGTGAATTGGAGGGAGGAGGCAGTCTGGAAGAGATTAAAGGATTTGCGGTGACAGGAGGGTTTTAGAGTTGGCAAATGGGAGTATGGAAAGCAATGAGCAAGGGTGGGACTGGACATGCAGTTGAAAAAAAGATTTGTGCCGAGATCAGGAACTGCAGCCAAGAGGGTGGGGAAAAGAAAATGATGGGGAATGATTGGGACATGGGTGGAGATGGGAATTAATTCCCCAGGAGAAGCTCTGAAGCCCATGGGCAAATGCAGTGGAGTTTCTCATTGGCTGCGGGGTGGAGACGCTGCATCATGCAAGGAAACCTGTTGCTATTTCTAGCGCCAGAAACAAGTGGGGAGCAGTCAGGTGCTACCAGCCTTGTGTCTTCCCCTCTCTGTACCCTCGGGACATCCACGGGAAGCTGCAGTCGGGAGGCAGGATGTGCAGCGTGCCAGCTCCGAACACCTGAAACTGCTCGCAGAGGAATGAGATAAACACATCACTGCTGGTTGTGCTCCTGTTTGCTTTGGCTTACCCCACTTCTCATCAATTAAAAATCAAAACAGCACGGATAATTTCGTCATGTAAAAGTGTTTCAAATGAAATTATTAACCTGTTTGCCCGAGTGGACGTCTAGCTATATCTCAAAAAAGTTCCAATTTAATTTTTAAATGCTTTTCTTAGTTTTTGCTCAAATTCATGATGAGGCATAACTGCAGTTCACGGTACGGTTTCCCTTTTTCTTAGTTTGCTATCGTAGGATGTTTTCTTGCAGCAATGTTTTCTCTAAAATCAGAGGCAAAGATAAACTCTAAGATTCTGTTTCCTGCCTCACTGAAGGCAGTCGATGCCTTTTCCTCCGCGTTTCTAGCAACAGGATGCCTAAATGTTGAACTCCTAGCCGCGGAAAGATCTCTGAGTCGCCCTTGGTTTGGTTCAGGCTGTTGGTTTCTTGAGCCCATTTATAAGTGATGTGAGCTTTTAATAACGCAGTGAAATGTTTCATAATCCATAAAACAAAATGATTGGTCTTGTTATTCTTGCAGGCTCCTTTTGGATTGAGAATTGCATCTGCATTCCAAATGTGACAATTATCATCTGTATACTAGTGAACATACAGTAAAATGGATGTAGTACCGAGTCATTAACATACCTAATCCAGATGTGATTAATCTAAAATTGCAAATTTGTCTGTGATTTGATAAGACAGACTTTTAAAATGAGTTAAACCAAATATAGCATGCGTTCTTGGTATGTGAATTTTCCACATCACTTGTCAGCCAGTACTTGGGGAATGGGGTGGTGGTCAAAAAAAAAATCTTCCATTAAAAGTAATAATATTGTCTTTTACGAGCCACAGAAACTCAGTTTTGAGAGTATTCCTTTCTATTTTAGGCAGGCTGGGCTTTTTGCTGCCAGGAAAAGCATGTGCCCGTCATAGTGAGTTGAGACTCAAGGCTTTTGATTTGTGGAGGTGTTACTCGTGTCATAGTAAGCAGGTAGAGGAGTGATTCTGATCAGAACTGAGTCATCTACTGCAGATATTATTCCCTCTTTGTATATCTATATTGATCCAAATACTTTTTTTATTGATTACATATTTTGTAATGATTGCATATTTTGTAATGATTACATATTTTTGTAAATATGTGCTTTTGACATGCAATGAAAACATAAGGTAACTCTTCACTTGCCTTAGATCTGTGTATATGGTGGGGGCTTTCAGGAACGTAGCGTGGTTTGCAGCACCACCCCCTTCCCTTACTCGATGTACAGACCATTTTATTCACTCTTTTTGAGTCATGGCATTCATCATAAAAATGTGCCTTTCTACTTCAGGAAAAACAGGGTTTGGTCATTTGTAACCCTTTTGTTAAACGGATGGTGGACATTTTTGAAAGTCTGGTGTCTTTGGAGTAATAAGGCTTGTGTCTTATTTCTCTATCTGAGGCTTCAGTTTATCTCCAATCTGCTGTTTGACCAAGTAGTCTTGAAAAATAAATTAGTATGTGGCTGAAGAATTAGATTAAGATATGCATAGTTTGTTTGGGATACAGTAATGAGCTTGTCTATGTTGTGGATTGGCTGAGGTATTAAAAGGTCATACCATGTTAGCTGAGTCTGAATACTCCATGTCAGGTGAGGTTTTATGCATGTAAGGGTGAAAGCTTTCACTGGCTTATTTGCGGTTCATTGCAGTATGAGTTGCTCAGCCTGTACATCTAACTTAGAACTTAGCTTTTTACTGCATTTCTCAAAGCTACTCTGTTATTTCAAATGAAATTTCAAATGAAAGCTTTGAGAGAAGGTGTGCATATGTATGTAATGTATGCAGGACTCAGTGTTTAAACAGTGTTCCCATTTGCTTACCAAAGTGTTACCTCTTATGTTTTCATATTTGATAGAAATGCCTGAAATGTACGTTCTTAAATATTTGCCTTTATGTCGCAAGGTAATGCAAACACACTCAAATAATTCACTTGATGTGAAATATTTTTCAATGAGTTTCTGATTTTTTTTTAAGGAACTAGATTATAAGGGAGCAGAGAATACTTGGGTACAATGTGGTAGCAGAAGTAAAGGTAGTGGGAAGCGATAGTTGTGCCCTGTTATACATGTATGTGTGTTGGCCATCTGCTAAGTCTTTGGAGCAGGAAGAGTGACTTGGCCTTGTCCATAGCAATGCTTGTGAGCAACATGGAACTGAGGAGAACACAGATAAGAGGTGAGCAAGTGAAAGAGAGGTCAGTGCTGAACCAAGGTAAGATGAAGTGAGTCAATGAATCATCTTAAAACCAAGCAATGGTTCTCTCATGTGGTTGCAGTGCATTGCAAGCCAATGAATGGAAAGTGATGGTCGTATTTTTTTCATTAAGAACGTAAACTGTTGGCTTACTCTAAGGAAGGCAACTTTTTTTTTCTTTAAATGAAAGTTACTGTTATCATCCTACAGGGTTCATGGTGCTCTTTAAGTCAATAAATGAAATAATCCTTTGTTTAGCATGTAAATCAATTCTTTGTGGATACTAATCCTTGGAATAACAGAATGTCAGGGCTTGAAAATAGAAAGTTTGCAGTGTTTATACCCTTATGTGATTTTAAAAAACAGAAAGCCTGCTGGAATTTCTAAATGAAATGAGAAAGTGTCATTCATTTTCATTGCGCTTTTTATTGAATTTGACTTGGTCTGTTCTGGATGATTAAATCTGTTTCCTTGTTCGATTCTGTTTCCAGACAGCGTGGTTCAGCTAGAATTTGACTGGCATGAATTGTTTTGTTTTGGTTTTTAACAAAAAAGTTCGGGAAAGCCACACAGAGTGAGGAATGCCTTATTTTTCAGGATGTGTTTGTACGAATAACCCCTGTCTATCCTGTATCTTTGAGAGCACATGGTAATCTTGTATGGAGTAAGGTTAAAAGGTAAATGGCATGGTACTGTTTCTTTTGGCTATTGCATTAAAGTGTTTGACCTTTAGAAACCTATTTTTATCTGAGGCAGTAAACTGTTCTGCTTATCAAAAGAGACTTCAGCGCTCTCTTTCCATGCTGTTCTTATCCAAAACACACCGTATCAATTTAGCATCAGCAGCCTTTATCTGCAGCGGCTATTATTCTGCTTAGGGATGCAGCATTAAGAAGTTTATTTATATTGTAACAGTACATTTTATTCAATAAGCACTCTCATGTATGAATCTATGGGTTCCAGTTTCATTATCTAGTTTAGATCTGTTGTATTACCTCCTTATTACGGTGGTAATCTAAAATTCCTGCACCCAAAATGCTGCTTTTAAGGATCAGAAATCTGTAGGAATACAGTGATTATAAAACATGAAAGAAGGAGATTTAAATCCATGAAAGGAAGACTAAGTGCAGATTCAGTCTGTTAAAAGTTTAAGCAGTTTTCCAACGGACTAAAGAATTATTCAGCTGGCAAAAGTTCATCAGTAAAACATTGCTTCATGACAATTGCCAAGAATTCTCATTGCTTTGCTAAAAGTAGGCAAAAATCATCATTGCAGAAAAGAAAAATATAAAAGTTTAAATATTACATTGCTATTAACAGTATTGGATTGATAGACTGGTATAGAAGGAGATGGTAGTGCAGTTTAATTTTTTTATTGATGCAGTTGTTAATTTACATGATGCTTTCGCATTGTTACTAGCAAACAAATACTGGTAGTATAATCAGCCTCCCTACTTTACAATGAGAGTAAATAAGGAATTTGAGGAAATAAATTGAAAAGGGCTGAGTGTAAAGCTCTGCTATCCTTGTATAAGTTTTACCTCCTGAGTAATCTCTGATACTTGTTGACTTAGTGAGTTTGTTACGTCACGCTGTTTTCATAATTTATAGATGTCAGGGATCACAGGAAGCTGCTCTAAGATATCTGAAGAATACAGAGCTCAAGCTCTAAAACTTCCCCCTCCCATCCCACCAGAAAAAACAAAAAAAAAGTGTTTGATTATCCCAGTTTTCTTCTGCAGGTCGCAATGCTTTTTATAACGACTGACTGAAACCAGACTCTGACAGAATCAAAGCCTTGCAGTGGATGCCAGAACCTGAAGACAAGCGAACACTTCAAAAAGTCACAAACGTGTTCACATACCTTGCCAAGTTCATTCCAGCTCTGCCCTCTGTCAGGTCGCCCCGTTAGACGACTTCTGGAAAGTGTTGGGTGTCACTGGGCTGAGCGACGCAGACATTCCTTCAGTGAGTTTGATAGGTAGCAGTTCTCGTGCTGAAATGCTGCAGCCGTGCTCGACTATCGCATTGCTACAGGCACGGAACGAGGAAACAGGAAGCCCATGTTCTTAGACTCAGAAGATCTTTTAAAATACAAAATAGGCTAATTTTTCACATGGAAAAATAGCTTGTGGTATAAAAGCAAGCGTTTCCCAAGCTATTTGAAACAGATGATAACTGTGATTCTTTGATTTTTCTTATGAGCTATAACTCCAGCTTACCCAATAACTGATTCAAAGTACTGGAGGATACAGCCACTGGTGTATCCACTGAGTAATGCTGAACTTCTGTGTCCCCCTGGACCACAATTGGTAATCACTGCCTTAAGATATATGATTTACTAACCATAAAAGACAATTTCTGCTCCTTGTGGCTTTCCCTTTAGGGAGACATGTTTTCTGTTTTTACCAAATTTTGGATCAGATTTCTGCTTCCAGTTGAATTGCAAATAGATAGAATTGTGGGAACAGATTCAGGAGATTCTGAGTGTTGGATGCTAAAAAATACAGAAGGAAGGAAGATGTTTGCAATAAGAAATGAGGGGCATGTATCTTTTCTGATCTCCTCTCCCCTGCTCCCCTCCTAGCCGTTACAGGCTAAGCCAGCTTTATGTTCTGTTTCTTAAGATGCTTCGTTTTTGACTGAAGATGCGTGCTAAGATGCACTCTTGTTTAAGCACTGATCCTGTGTGCTTTGTGTAGGTTAGGCAGCAGCTCTATAGGATGTCCCAAATGAGCCCAAAGACCTTTAACCTACTAGGATAAAGCTAAATGTCCTCTCTAGACATCATCTCTAGCTGCTCATCACCCTCTCACCCAAAACAGACGATTCCTCCCTGCAGCCCAACTGACATGTTATGTGTGATGTAATCAGGCTGATTTTGCCTAAAACTTAATTTTAAAAACTTAATTTTGAGAGCAGCCTTCCTTAGTGCTGGCTCACGAACCAGTGAGGTGGTGATTTCTGGCATGGGGATGGTGACAGGTGGCAAGGGAAAATAGGCTCCTCAGCTGTCACAGCTGCCTATGGAAAAAGACACCATCCACAAAGTAGGGAAAATTATGGAAGGCTTAAAAAACAAAACAAAAAAAAAACAACACAGCCTTAATTTACTTTTTTCTTTATTTATTTTTATATTTGAAATTAGCATTTGAATAAATGATGAGTGACTTCTTAGAGACAGAGACAGGACCATGACTTGGACGTGAAAAAAAAAAAGCAGGTCCATTACTGAGGCACTAATAAAACTGATTTGTGAGGCTAATATAACGTGTGAAGTAATTCTAAACTTTCAGAAACCTAAAGGTTTAACATAAACTAAGTAATAAAATGTTGGTAATCTAAGTAATTGTTTTTCTTCTTGCAGCTGTTGTTTTTCCTCTCTGAAGAAGTTGGCCATTACATACAGTACTTCACTTATTTGCTGGAGTATTTTCTTTATTCTGTGCATGTAATTAAAAGAAGAAAAAAAAAGTCTTATGGCATGCATAACTAAACCTGCTTCAGTGATTTGGTTTTTAAGCATTTAAAAAATGAAACAAAAAGGTTGCTCTCAGGCAGTGATGGAGAGAAAGCCTTCTCGGTTAAGGCTGGTTCTTAAAGTCGTTGTTTCGCTAGCATTGAGCTTACAGTAAGGGGTAGTTGTCACTTAATCATGCAACTGATCTGATAGTTGTTCTTAATTAGAAAAAATCATTTTTATTAATTTTCATGCTAAGTGCTCACTTACATTGTGCCATGGAAGAAGTTAGAGGTGATCCACGCTCTTGACCAATGCCAAAACCAAGCCATTTTAATGCGGCGTGTTGCATCCGAGAATTCTTGTAGCTGAGGGTATTTGATGAAATTGAAAGCATGAAAACTTCTGTTGGGGAAAAGCTCATTCACCTCAAGGCACTTTTTGCTAAAAATTCATGCCCCATTGCTGATTTTGACTGCAACACAGTCCGTATATGTGGATTTTAAACCTGCTGTACCTTCTGTATGAAAAAGGTGGTGTGTGTTTCTGATGAGAGTGGTTTCTGTTGTAATTAGTGCCATTAACATTCAGCCCCTTCTGATGAACCTTAAATGAGTTACAGCTTTCCTTTATGGTCAGCGGACATGACTGAAAGCTATTAAAGCATTTTTAGCAAGAGAATTAACACAGACAAACAGAGTCTTCTGGAGATAAACTTCGCCCTTCCTGTTTTGGATCCAGCAATAAGTTTACCATGGAGCAAATTTAGGAAATAGCTTTCCATCAATTCTGTATTTTATAAATAAAAAGTTGCAGGGCGAGGTCCTTCCTTTGGCATAAAGCTGATTATTTCCTGTTTAATCCTGAACTCGTGCATTTTAAGCAATGGGATTTTTTTAGTGTCCTTCAGAGAGAAGAGTTTTTAGGATTTCTGTTTAGTTTATGGTCCAATGAAAATGTGATTTCTGGACTTTGGCATCATTAGAGGGGAAAAAAGGAAATTAATAGACACATAAATTGCTGCTCTTTGGGAGAATTTTTTGGGCTTACCTGCACAGTTTTTGTAGCTGGACGTCCTTAAACATGAGAGTGGACATACGAGTACATGAGCCAAAGAGGTATAATTGGTAACGTCTACAAGAGATTATCAGCACTCCTAGTAAAGGTTAGGAAGTGATGAATTGTAACTGCTATGGACTATTTGGACTATTTCAGATTTATAATCTGCTGGCTGTGGGCACACGCTTTCAGGGAGGAGAATATGTGAGGCAGAACTTAACCTCGTACCGCTGCTTTACCTCGAGAGCACACCGGTTAATACGTGAGGTAACACTACCCTCGTCCAACACATCTGTTGTAAAGGAGCCTAGGAAATCTAGGCCACACACAAACCAGTCTCGGAGGGCCTGTAGCTGGTGTTAGAATGCTGTTATTACGCGGTCCGATTGGTTTAGTAAAGAATTATCTCCAGTAAAACCATGTAACATAATCGTTCCTGCTCTCCCACATGGGAGCTGCTTTTGCTTGGCTGAGCAAGACGTTTCTGGAAGAAGCAATAATGCACTTGCTTTGCCAAAATGTAAAACTAAATGAAGTGTATCGTTATGCACATTGGTGTTATATATCAATTCTCGCTCATTTAAGCGCTCGCTTCAAGTCCTCCACTGTAGTATTAAAAATTATTAAAGTAAATATATGGATTTCCTAGCGATATATTTTAAGTAAACCTCTTTCTCCTTACTGAAAACTTGTTTGTAATAATTTCAGTGATGGGGAAGTGTTTAGAGAGTGGAAGCTTTCATAAGTAAAGATCTGCTGCTGAACCTCCCCAGATATTAATGCAAAGGCCAGGAATACAGGTCAGAGCTGGTTAAGGTTTATCTCGCCGTGTGATGCTGTGCTTTCCCCCTTCACTTCAACTTCAAGGAGACTTGAGACAGTCCCATAATTCCCATGAGCAGGCTTCTGAATGGCATCAACACAATTAGCCTCTGTTATGGTTGTGCAGAACGACATAGCCCCAGCCTACAGATTTGTCCTGGTTGTGTAAGCGGAGCTGTAAACGCCGGCTGCAGTCGGTGCGGACTCATCTTTTTAATTGCTTTCTGTGTTTTGTTGGTGTTGGCTCTGCTCAGGTGTCACCCAAAAGCTGCATGTTCTGTCTGGGGATTCCTTTACAAGCGCTGAGTAAATGCACAAGGCGGTGTAATTCTTTGTTTGGGCAGTGAAAGGAAGAAGAAAAGAATTTGGGAGCAATGGTGCTCCTCTATGGAGGTGGTGCTTAGAAGCATTTCTGCTCAGAGGCAGAATCCTGCACAACAGAAGGCACAGGAGGATGAGGCTGACGTACTTAAGACTTTTTTTTTTAATTACATGTACAGGGATGGTGGCTGGGCAAGGCCACGTGGCTTTGATATGCCAGCAGTGCGCTTCTCCTGAGCCACAGCACGCTCCACCCTGTGCGAGCCCCATGACTTCACTGTCAGTGCGGAGGTGTCACCAGGGGCGTGCTTTGAAGCAAAGGAGGATGCAGATGATGGCTTGAGCTTAAATTGGGGATAATGCTTTCACTGAGGTAACCAATTTGGCCTGCATGTTTTCTTCCCAGTGAATTACGCAGCATGGAAAAGACCAGAGTTGTGTCTCAGGGCCCAAGGCAGCTGCTCAGGGATTTCAGCCTGAAAATGTGTGTAGACTCAGGAGAGAGTTGGTACAGACACAGAAACAGCTCCCCGCCCCTGGCACACAATTTTATAGGGGACTTTTCATCTCTCTCCATAAGAAAATTCTGATGTAAAGTGGAGTGGGAAGCCTTGCGGTGGTGATGTTTCAGGCTGCGTTTTCTTTTGCCAGATTAATCAAAGGAACAAATAATAACAAAAAATAAATAAATCAGGAGGTGCTGGGTCCTGGAAGCAGGACACCGTAGATCAGCCAAACACTTTGGTCTGTGCTGGGGAGCAGCGACTGCCTCCTCTGGGGCTCAGAGCAGGGCTTACGTGCCCCCCACTTCTCGCCAGCCCCGGTTCTGGGGGACAAAGCAGGGCCCAAATCTGAATTCATACTCTTAAAATGATGGCTGTGTCAGCATCTTTTCCACGTGAGGGGCTTCTGGCAGTCCTTCCAGTCAGGTATTTAAATGCCAAAAATATGTTTTAACATTTCTTTCTGAAAGCAGATTAAATCTATTAAACCAGGCGTTTGAAACTTCCAGCGGGAAGGAGGGCAGAGCTGCCTTTAAGTACAAATAACCGGAATATTTTCCATATCTCCAGTAAGTGCCAAATTAACATGAAATTGTTCATTATTTTATAGTGGATTAAATAACTTGTTTCCCCCAATTTGCATTTCAATGAATAACTGATTGGCCTAAAAACGCATTGATTAGAGGGTACAAAAATTATTACATGGATTCAAGGCAAAATCATTAGTGCATGTGTAAAAGGGAATAGAATAGACTTGTTGGTATGTTATAATTAAAAGTTGCACGCCTGTATTGTAACCAAGTATTAAAGTTGTTGTGCTTCAATTTAGCTTTTTGTACTGATGCAAAACAGTTTGTCCGGCTTGAAAACCAATTTAAAGGATCTCGATCACGAGAGCCGTCTGCAGGGGCTCGATGGCAGTGGTGAGCACTGCTGGCACCGTGCAGCACTGAGTTTGTGCTCACGAACAGAGCAGTCAGATTGCAGTGCCTCTGCAGGGATGAAAATATCTGTGTGCTCCTTCATCAGAGTGTTAGCTTGCTGTACTCGAGGAGAGAAGACTTCGGGTGGTTTAATAAAGGCTAATTTGCATGGCTGAGAAAAATCGAAGTGTGTAAATTAAAGAAAAGTGGTTTGGGGAAGAGGTAATTGCTTTCAGAAGCTGGCTGTGGCAAGGAAGAGACGTTGTTCCCAGCAGCATTGAGGTCACTGGATGCATACCAGCTTCCCGCTTCGCCAGCAGGTACGTGCACAGTTACAGCCTGAAATTTCATTGCGTGCGCAGTCACCTCAGAGCCAGGTTTACAAATCCTTTCACCCAGCTCACAGGCGAACTGGGAGAAACCTGGCGTGGACGTGGCTGTGCAAACACAGGAGCACTTTGTCAGCCTTTCGGAGGGCTGTGGAGAGGAAAGAAGCCCTTTGCACACCACCAGAGGGCTATAACCAACCGAGCCATCAGGGTGTAGCCAGGGGAGCAAAAACTGTTACCTCTGCAGAGGAGCCCTGGGGCTTCACGAAGCGAGAGGGATTTCGAGCAGTTTGCTCTTCCGTTAATGGGATATCTGTAGGGGATGTGGGATGGCACTCAGCCTCGTGCTCTGCAAGTTCGAGCAGCGCCTCTGTCGGAAATCACAGAGCCACCAGCGAGCCCCTCGCCTCTCTCCTCGCACGGGGCATTTGATACTTGTGGGAAACGTCTCCCCAGTAACTGGAAAGCTGCTGCCTTCTGAAAGATAATGTATAAAATGAGTGCTGGGATGATTCACAGATACAGGGCCCTGATTGCTGGGCATGTCGGATCTTCTCAAGGCGAGTTAGTATCTGAGGGTTGCAGGCTGTTTCAGGCGGTTTCTGAGCCACAGCCCTAACTCTTCCCCCATCTGAACTGAGCTTCCAGCGTCTTTGGCCTTCAGGTTCAGGGTGAGGAGCTGAGAAGAGCCACCTCTGAAGGTGAGCCCTGGCTCACGAGCACTGCTGGTGGGCTGCGGGCGTGCAGGGGCTGCTCGGGGAGCCCGCGGTTGTGTCCTGGTGCTGTGAGGGAGGTGGATGAACCTGTGAATGCAGGGAACGACAGGAACGCTCAGAAAGGCAGGAAAAAGCGTGATGGAAAAGAGCAAGGAGCTGGACATGGCAGATTAAAGCATGGGCATCAATTTTGCTTGCTAAGTCATCACAGGCACTCAGTGGATGTGACCGTCGCTGTGCCTGATGCCATGCTCGTGTCTGAGAGCAGAAGCACCATCTTCAGTGCTGAGATGAATTTGCCCATGTCTTGCACAAAGCTGCTGAAGCCTCGCATCCCCAAATGTCTCAGTGATTCCTCTTCAAGGCAGTGTTTTTTATGTATTTGTAACCCAAAAAAAGTACCAGTGTCATTCATTCAAAACCACGTCCACCTTTTATGTAAAGCATGTTTGTTGGACTGGTTCTTTCAGAAATGAGAGAAGAAGGCTTGGTTGAATCCTTTCTGACACAGGAACAATTTTCATCTCCCCCTTGCTTCTCAGCTTGCTTCCTATCTCCTGGGGCCACAGGAGATGCAGGCTGACTTGCAGCCTGGTGGCACCAGCCTTCCTGAGGGGTTTCCAGCAGTCAGGGAACTGCTTTTGTTTCGCTTTTTGTCAAGGGCTGCTGTCGTGCTTTGACCTAGCAGGCTGCTGGGCACCACGCAGATGTTTGCTCACTCCCCCTCCAGGGGATGGAGGAGAGAATTGGAGAAAGGTGAAGCTCAGGGGTTGAGATGAAGAGAGTTTAATAGGGCAGAAAAGGAAAGGAAACATAATAATAAGGATAATATCAAAGCAAGTGATGCGCAATGCATTTGCTCACCACCTGCTGACCAGTGCCCACCTTGTCCCTGTTCTGGCTGTGTTGGATTACCTGGAGACATCAAAAAGCTTTTCTGTGCACAGGCTGTAGAGCCGAGCTGCAGACACCACCACAGCCTGAAATAAGGTTTGTGAATATCTCCATTTTAACTTCCTTGTTTTTCCTGGCAACATCCCCGTGATTACCGTGTCTACCCGTGGTGTTGAAACTAAGCTTTTTGGCCAGATATGCAAGGCTTTGAGACCAAGACGGCAGAGTATCTGACTCTTCTGCAGACTGGTGTCCTTCAAGGAAGTAAATCTTAACTTCAGATTTCTGTTCTCCTTGCTCTTTGTTTATGTTGTCCAACAGCTCTGCTCTGCAAAATGCATGGGCAGCTCCAGAATAGTTTTGGAGAAGTACCTTGTGCTGTGCTAGGCATGGAAAGGAAATGATGCAGACTGACAGCGAGCAGTAGGCATGTCATCAAGGTATTCCCGACCTAGGCAGAATTTCATCCACACCCAGGGTTTGAAGACACAACCAATTTTTGAATGGCTCACACGTCAGCTGAGCCATTCAGTGCGTTTTTTTTTTGTTTAAGCCAAGACCATTGTTAGCTGATCGCTGCAGAAGGCACATAAAAAACGAATACAGTAGTTTCCAGGTGGTTGCTTCAGCTCCTCTTCACCATCAGAGGTTAACATCCCAAAGGTGAGGCAGAAGAAGAGAATCCAGAGTATGCTTCACGTCTTCTATGTCAGTATCATAAATTGTAATTTAAAGCACTAGTGGTGGTGCTTTGAGGTTAACTCTGCAAACTGCACAGGGGGTTCTCAAAGGTTTCATTCTGCCTGGGGAGTTTGGGGGCTTGGTCACCTCCAGCCGGTGGGCAGTACCTGGGGGAGTCTGCTCAGGTCTTCAGCTACATCTGAACAGCTCTAACTGTGCAACTTTGGGGCTAGATTCCTCGAATATATGAAGTGTTTGCTAACGTTGTAGGTTAGCAAACCTCTTTAGACTTGCCTTTAGACAAAGGCCAAGTGCTTTTACAGAGACTAGCACGGCGAAGAGCTGATCTCAGCTGGAGCTTCTAGGCAATTATCGTGGAAGAATGAAAAGATGTTAAAATACCAGGAGAGTAATATAAAGTGAGCATATTTGTGATCCTCAGAGCTCATGGGTACCCCATTCTGCTGACTTTGGAAAACTTTTCAGAGAACTTGAATTCAGTTTGGATACTTTTCCTTCATAGGTAAATCAAGACTAATATATATATCATATACACGCACACAAATCATATATATATAATATATATTTAGGAGTAGAACAGCTGTTTCTACTCCTCCCTAATCTGCTTGCTGGAGTGATGCACGTTCTTTCCATTATGCTGGTGCTGTAGCCGAGGTCAGAGAATAAAAGTAGGCTATGGCCTGGGTAAATGATCACCCTATGCCTTTAGCTGTTTTCAGGATTACCTGACATATCCATCAGACAGAGTAATCATGTCGTTGGTGTCATTCCCTTTCTAGTTTTTCAATATACAGGTGCTATTTCTTCTTTCCCCACACATGGAATCACTTTCAGGTTTCAGTGCCAGATGCTTACAGATGGATGTCCCATGCTCTGAACTCAAAATCAGCATCAGCAGGAACTTTAGAGATATGGGTATTTTGAAACCTGGTGGGTCATGAGTTCTTCCAGTATTCTCTAACAGAAAGCGTTTTTTGCTTTTGGGAATCTGTTCTGCAGTTTCCTTTCCTCCTCAAGCATCGTTTCTCAGCTTATTTCCCAGAAATAGCCTTCGTATCTTCTGTGGAGAAGATGGGTTTTAATATGCAAGGCCACCACCTTCTTCTTCAAGAGCTCCGAGTACTTTCACAGTTTTTTGGAATAGCTGATGGTATCGTTAAGCTGTAATTAATATTCTTCTGGAGTCGATATCCTTGTAATGGATAGTCTCATTTCCCTTCTGCAAAGCATGGTAACGTCTCCCTGAGAGCTGGTTTTCGTGCACTGGCTTCAGAAACAAACTGGTTTATGAAGTTCTTTCCACTTCACAACCGTGCTTCACAGCTCCTTCGGTGGTGCTGATGCATCTGTTTTTAGAATTGAATCACTGAATCACATTAATTGGAGGGAAGTAATTTTAAAAGGGATCATTTCAGTGATGCAATTTACATTGCAGCTATATAAATAGGTTTATTAGCACAGCTGAGGAGGAGGCAGATTGCACCAGGAGGATCAGAATTAGCAACTGGGGTAGAAAGCTTGTTGAGGGAAAATGACTCAAGTGTTGTTACAGGAGCTGAGCTGTTTCCTTTGTTTTCTGTTGCTGGGATTGCCTTCCTGCTCCACCTCCTGCCCTCTTCCCCTACGTTAGGTATCCAGTTCTTAAAGGCTTTTGTTACAAAGTGCTGAAACCATTCATCTGCGGTATGAAGGTGTTTGCTTCCCACATTGGCGGCTCAGCAAAGCGACTTCTCTGCCTCCAGGCCTGATGACGATGATGGTGGCCCTCTTGGTTCTTCTTCTGGGTGTCTGCTGGGGAACTGTAGAAGGAAAATGTGCCCAGGCTGAGCAAATCTCTGTGCGCTCGGGGTCAGAGAATTTCATCTGGGTTGTTTCTTTGGGGAGGGTGAGAGGAATCTCAAGCAGCACTGTTTGCCATTCATTTGAAGACCAGCTAAAAGGACAGCGCTTCCTCCAGCTGCACCTTGGGGTGCCTTGCGGTGTGACAGGGAGGGCAGTGTGCCTGTGCCCTCTGTTACTGTTGGGTTTCCACTTGTGTTGGTGTTGCACAGCGTGCTGTGGAGACTGCCCCTTACCAGGTCAGTTTACCTGTGGAAGGCCATTCACACATCCTTGGTCTGAACACTGAAAGGTGATAAAATAGGGCAAATAGACATGCAATAAGAAAAACAAAAACAACAACCCAAACCACCTTTTTGAACCATTTCCCCCAAAATATAATGGCAATGGGGACAAAAAAAAAAGCTTTCAAAAATCATTCTGTGAAGGTGGTGAAGGTGATAGCAGCAAGCCTGCTACAAGTGCTTGAAAAGCCTGAGTTGCCCAAAATGTAAAACCATCTGCCTGTCATATGGCTAATCACACACAGTAATTCTTCCTGAGCTTTTTCCTTGGAACGAGTCAGGAAAAAAAAAAAAGAACTAAAATTTGCTCTGTTCTGAGTTTCTCTTAGCAAGCACCACTTGTAGAAAATGGTCTTTTTTTTTTTTCCTTACTGATATTTTGCTACCAGTGAACTAACCATACATACAAAGCAGGAAACAAACCCAGTCTCTGAAAAAAAACAAAACAAAACACCTTTTCCCACTGTTCCTTCATTCAGGATATCTTGTTCCAATTAGCTTCGGATTGCACTTGTCTTTTTGTCTTTTGAAATGAGTTTCTCCTAAAAGGTTTTCCTTTATTTGCTAACCAGTGTTTGAAAAATGGGTCTGGGTTTGAACTATTATTGAATCATAGAAAATACTATCAAACCTCTGACAACAATCTTTATTAATTGCATTGTGTTAAGTCATAGTGTTTCTGAGGGTAGTAAATAGAATTTGTGTGAAGAAGGTATGTGTTTTTTCCTGCTTCTCTGATATGAATATGCTTGGGCTGCCAATGACTAGTCAATATGAAAAAAGAAGAGTGTGGTGGTGGGAGGGATTTGGTTGGGTGTTTTTATTCTCTTTTTCCTTTTTTCTTTCTTTTTTTTTTTTTTTTTAATAAATTCAGGGAAATGTGCATATACAGTTGTATCATTTGTGTCTACAATGTAGTTAAATGTGGGTGGAAAGGGTCACATATCTTTAAAAGAAGTTCTAACACAATATTAAAAGATAGGCATACTTGGAGAAATATTGAAATCTTAGCTTTTTTTCCTCCAAAAAATGTACAGATATACAACTGACTTGTCTTCATTCAGAAATCCATGGTATCTTCTAACAGGAAAATGGTTAAAAAAAGCAAAATTGTATGAAAGCTTCCTCTAGCAGTTGTAAGACTTGGACGCATTTTTTCTTTGGTGGTGTTTAGATTAATAACCAACCCCAGCTGGAATTCAGAAAAAAAGTAAATTGGAAGAGTCCTACCAAGGTTTCTTTTATCCTTAACAGTTGAATCACCAATGCAGTCAAACTATTTAAAGTATGGTTGTCAAGGACTGTGAGAAAGTGTTGTCCAACAAACAAACATAATCTGGTGAAAATATGTAAATGTGACTTGTATTTAAAGAATTATGAAAGATTGCAAGCTAAGTTACTATAGTACAGAGTTTGAGATTGCTAGGCATGCCACAGTTAAATTAATTTTACATATTTTACAAAATCTGTTTTAGCATTTCCACTTTATTCTGCCATTGTTTATTTTACTGCTGCAAGAGAAACTTGCTCTCATTTTTGGCATTTCTTCCAATAATGGTTATTTCTTGTATTCAGATAGTTCTGAACTAGTTACATTTGTATTAAAGCCAGTCGAAAGAGAGGAAAAGGCAGGTATCTCTTACAGCTGGAACTCAGTTAAATCCAATATCCTTTGGTTTTGGCTCTGCAGTGGCTCCTAACCCGATGAAGGCCATTGGTGTGCTAACGTACACTGTCTCATGTTTAATGGTTTTCTAAAATGTCTTCTTCCTAGGTCTACAGACAAGACTGTGAAACCTTTGGCATGGTAGTGAAGATGCTAATTGATAAAGATCCGTCGTTAGAGAAGTCCATTCAGTTTGCTCTGCGGCAGAACTTGCACGAGATCGGCGAGCGATGCATTGAGGAACTCAAACATTTCATTGCCCAGTATGACGCCGCCAACCAGGAGTTATCGGAGTCTTTCAAAGATGGCCCCTACTAAGGACGGAAAAACAACTTCAGGTCTCTGCGTTTTGTAGGCTGTAATACATAAATCTGCTTTCTGCGGGGAAAGAGGAATTCCAGTTGGAGATCTCAACCCTAGGCCCGTGCTCCTTCCTACCACCTAAGACGGCTGTACCTTGAGCGCAGTCTCCGCAGTTGTGCTCTTCCTACCTGTACTTGTTGACGTAGATTCCTTTGAAAAGGATCTTCTTTTCAAAAACGCCATATAGTGACAAACTATTTTTGCAACCTTTACACAGTTACCGAGGAAAAACTGTTCAGTCTGATGTATGTACACTGCTGTTTTGATGTTTGTAAGTGTAACTACAAAACGACGTTTTTTATTAAAACAACATGAAGCAGCTCTTTGTTCCTCAACTTACGCAGAAATATGGCCTGGTTTCATATATACGATGGGAAGGGAAGACTTGCAGAATTGCTCACAGCTATGATTTAAGTTATTTATTATAGTTTAATTTTGAACTTCACATTCATTCTCTAAAATTGCGCCAGGGGTTGTTCCTGGTCTTGAGCTGCCAGAGAAACCCTGCCTGCTTGATGCAATAAGTGATGTATTTTTCGTTCTACTTGCAGGTTCTGCAAATGCCTTTTATATTGTGGTGTTTTTCGTATCATGAGCCGTTACTAGTAAGCAGTATTATGTAGAATTAATTCCATTTTTCTGTTAGTTTTTGCAACTAAATGTTTTCTGTTTTATTTTTCTATTTTTTTTATTTCTTTTTTTTTTCTCACTATCTCTGACAGAGTGTAACTGCAGGTAGACACTGAGCGAGGCAAGGTCTCCTCGTTTGCCCTTTTCTCCTTTATGCCTTCTCACCACGTTTTGTGCATCAGTTTTAACAACTATGAATCTCTGTAATCAACAGGAAGGGGCAGGAATTTGGGGTGGCGAGGTGGGGCATGGGCTGTCTCTTTATTTAGTAACTCCAAGTTGCTTCAGATTAGGTATAATGTGAATGTTGAACCCTAAATAGGCCCCAAATTGATCATTGTTTCAAACCCAAATGATTCTGGGTAATGTCTGCAGCCATTTTTGACCTGATAGTTACTGGTAGCTGGGGAGAAATGGTTGAGTTAGAGTCAGGAGGCTGCCAGTGCTATGTGGTGACATTTTAGAGGTGAAACATAATTTAGGATTCACTGGTGGTATCCTGGCTGTTGATTTGTGTTCATTTAATGAGATCTTGTTTTTTATGAATGTTTGGGGAAGGGTGAACTGAATCATAATCACAAAGAGGTAAACATGAGTGTTTTGTATACATTTGTATTTAGAAACTTGAAACTCTGTACCAGGACAAGCGACTAAAGCTCTCCCTTCCCGAAGTGCACGGTATTAAATGAAAAAGTCTCGGAATTCAGCCCCTTATCAAGTAGCTCCTAAGGTTTCAGGGGAATGCTTTGCAAGAAAGTAAATAAAATGGCAGGGATTTTGCATGTCCAAGGTGCTGTATATATCGCAGCATCTTGCACATGCAAATCTTGATACAGTGCGTTAAATGTCTATGTTACATCAGATGCCTGAGATGCCCGATTAGTTTTAATGTCAGCTGGGTGTGGTTTTGCAATTGGCTTTTGTTGGGTTTCTGAGGAGTTCACCTTGCTCAGAGGGGGTGACCTGCAGCTTACCCCGCTGGGAGCTGTGCAGCCGCTGGGGGAGGCTCAGCGAGCCTCCTGGGTGCTAACTGCGGGTGGGAGAGGGGGAGGAAGGGCAACGTGGTGTGGGGCAGGAGCTAGACCTCAGCCACCCCTTCTGGCAACAGCCAGGCTTGCCAGGAGCAATCAGGAAACCACAGGCAAATGTACATCGCGTTGCTGAGACAGGAATGTAACCGTCAGGGCTTCGCTGCTTGCCTGTGGGCAGGTCAGTCTTCAGGGTGTTACAGCGCAGTTTCTGCTTTGGGGTAAGAAACACTAAAGAAAAAAAAAAGCTGAGATCATGATTAATATATTTTTGATTTAAAAAGTTTGTTATTGTACATGGTGTTAGGAGTCTCCTTCGTTCTCCTAGTGAAATTTAATCAGGTTTCTAAAAGTGGCTGATTTTTCAGGTGTCTTTCTAAAAAGTGACACCTACGCCCCCAATACTCCTGTGTTGTTGTGGTGAGCTGATAGGTCAGTAAGGTATTTAGGGTGTCCTTAGCGTATTATTATTTTTTAATGGATTAAATTTTGCTCATAAACTGAGGAGACTTCTGAATTTTTTTAAATAAATGCTATTTCTATGAAAGGTTTAATTCACATTCATGGGTGATGAGTAACTGGTTTTTCCCTGTTTAGTACTTGTCATTACGTTGAATACTCGTGTCTGACCTTCTGTGATGTACTCTTCATGTTGATGTAAGTAAAATGTTACGCCACTTCACTTGGGCAAGATACATGGCTTTTACTCTTGCTTCCTGTAGGAATGAATACTTGGAATTTGATTTTATAGCAACGTGCAAGTTGTCCTGGGTCTCGTGTACAGCCTCAGTGGGGCTGCTGGAAAGGGGCAGGAAGACCACTGGTGGAAGGAGCCGGATGCTGTGCTGCAGGAATCTTCCTTTGTCACGTTAGGAGCTGCTGAAAACAAAACATACTCCTCGCACCCATCAGTGTGCAGAGGCCCTTTGAAAGGGGAAAAGGAAAGGGAAGGAAAGAAGAATGAAGCGTGGACATTAAGTGTTATCTGCTGAGACTGGAGCAATCTCAGTGGTGAGTTGGCAGCTTTGGGTGACAACTTAAGCAGTTAGGGTGAAGATCGGCAATGAATCACAACGGATAGAAGAGGAGTTAATGCTCCCCATGAAGAACTGCTTCCTTGTGACCGTGCTTTTTGTGCAGGATTTCCTCTTTTGGTGGGGATGAGGGTAACGTATGGCCCTAACGTTTCTCACTATCTATCGTGAAGGTGTGAGCTCCTCTTGGAATATCACACCCCTTCTAATAACACAAAGTAGAATTTACAGTTTGGGTGAAATAGAAATCTTTTATGTTAAGCTGAAAAACCTAAAACGTTGTGTAGCCATCTTCAACTTAAGGAATAATATTTCAGGTGGATGGAATTACAAAACGCTAACCCCTGTTTCATTAAGCGTGGGTGCAAGCACCTCTTATTCTTCACCTGCCGTGAACGTCTCTGTGTTCCAGTCCTCAGCAAAACACGGCTTTCTGAATGTTTCTCATGTTCTTAATTACTTGTGGTCCTGCAGCCTAGGAGAGGCACGGGAGAGCTTTGTGCCTCACAGCAGAGAGGGCTGGACGAGCTCTGGAGGAGTTGCTGACCCAGGGGAAGGCAACCACACTGCAGCACTGCTGCCCTGGGCACCGTGCGGTGCAGCCTTACCCTCCCTGACGAGGTGTGCTCACCAGGGAAAAGAGTTCACGGCTCTTGCCTTGGGCTGGAAAGAATTGCTGCTGTTTGGTTAGCCAAAGAGCAGCACTGCATAATACAAACAAAGGTTTGCTTCATCCCGCTCCCCACACACACATACTTCCTCTTGCACAGATGTGCCTCTATTTATTATTATTATTATTTTTTTGAGTAAAACTGAGCCCGAGAAAAGGCCTCTATCCACTTCCAAAGCTTCCAGATGAGAAATAATAATAACAAAGAGTGGTGGGAAGTGGGGAAGCATCATTAGTTACATCACTCATTTTAAAGTACCAGGAGCCTTTGTGAGAGCAGCGTTTACACTGCCCCAGCAATGACACCTTTAGTCCAAAGTTATCCTTGGTTGGTTGGTTTGTTTTATGAAGGGGAAGGGGAAGAGAGTTACCTTTCAGCTCACTTATTTGGAGGTTTAGAGGGAGGTGCTGTGCAAGCTAATGCTCTGAAGATAGCTTATAAAGGGTACTAGGGCTGTGACTGTTGCTTAACTTTTTTCAAACAACTATTCAATGATCTATGGGAAAATGTTTATCATCTAATATGCCATAAGCCTTTGCACTTCGGGGGCGGGCATGTGCTGCATCCTTAGATGGTGTAGGATCGGTAGACGGAGTGGTGGGGATGTCTCTGCATGAGCCACTTACTCTGAAGTGGACCCAGCAGCAGCAGCAGAGCTTGTTGTTTCAGAGTCCTGGTTCCCTGTATCTGGAAATGCAGTTAGGAACGGAAAGTCCCAGTTGCTATTTGGGTATCCCAAGCAAGGCATTAACAAGGCAGTTTCTCTTCTCAAGCCTCCGAAGGCCTCGCAGGCTGGCTGTTGGCCTGTTAAGCACAACAGGCATTTAGCTGCTAGGAAAGCAAATACTGCCTAAGCCACCAGGGCAGCCTGCCAGCTGGAAGCAGCCCACGCGCCACCCATTGGCCCATACGATGCTGCATGATACTGCTTTGATCAGCTTTCATGTACACAAGACTTGTTTGTACTAGAAAAGTGACTTATATGGTGAATACCACCTCTGGGAGTAAAGGATCTATTGCTTATTTTACCCTGAAAATATCAGCCAGTAACTGCTATTTTGACTTGGCCTTAGCAAGAGCTTCCTTTTTATTTGGTGTGAGCACTACCCATGTGCCTTCCATCCCTTAGGTCTAGGTCCTCTCCGTTTCAAGAAGTTACGGCCTCAGAAATGGCAAACAGTTCATTTGGTCAGGCCTTTTATACCTGTAAGAAGTAAGTACCTGTTACTTCGTTAATCATCATTGTTCAGCTGAGCAGAAAGCCTATGGTTTTACTATTCATTATTTTAAGTCGCAGGTGTCTGCATTAATTCCAGTAAAAACATTCTGCTCTAAAGTGCAGAAACGCTTAAAACACTGATAAACACTGATAAACTTAATTTAATGTGAAATAACTCCTGCACTCCACCTGAGTTCAAGGCAACTCGATTACATGCTCGGCCCCCTTGCCTTCTAGAACCACCTCACCTCTCTCTGCCTTGCTGTAGGTGAACATGAGGAACGCTTTTTGGGAAAGGAGGGGAGTAATAAGAAAGAAATCCACATCCACAGGAGTTGCACGTTTGTTGTACTGATATATTCCAGGCTTGTGTGATTTTTACATTTATATAGTTTACATTTTGCTTGACCCATAAATAACACTTGCAAGATTAAGAGGGCCATAGGTTAGAGAGTATTTACATAGCCCCACCATGCATACAGAGCTTTCAATACCTAGTAGACAAAATTAAGCTGTTTTGCACTAAACATTTTTCAATATTTTTAAACCCCCTGACTAAAATACAAGCAATATTTCATCCATAATGCTGCTGTTCAACCCCTAACAAATCTAGTTTGGTATTGTAACAAACTTCTTCAAATTCAGGGATATAAAAATATTCAGCTTTTAAAATTTTAACTGTACAATATGTACATTAGTATTTGCACTGTTAAATTATGAATACATTTAAGCCTATGAAATACTACGTTATAAATATTATTTTTTTTTGATTTAGAATTGCAACTAATACATTTTAAAACCTGGATAATACATTTGAAAAGACACAATTCTGGAGCCTAATCCTTTAAGCCCTTACGAAAGTATTTGTTATGTAAGTAGATTCATTGACTTAAATGGGGTTATGTGCCTGAGCAAAGGATTCCAGCATTTGTACCTTTCTCTTTCAATGCAGTGGAGTGGAGGAAATGACATAAAAACCATCACTACTCATTGTACTCAACTGGCAGTCAGGTCCAATTCCAAAAGCTGAATTAATACCTTCCTTTAAACAGGCACAAAAAAAAAAAAAAGCTTACACAGGATGGAGTTCTTTCAAAAAAATAAAAACAAAAGGAAAAACTTGGAAGTTAAATGTGTAAACCACTTAGTGCTGCTTTAGGATATATCAAGGCCTCAAGCATTTCAGCTCCCACATTCTGATTTTTGCCTTCTTACTAGTGAACTCTTTGGAAAAGCAGCATTTTCCCAAATTTAAAAAAAAAAAAAAAAGTTCCAGTTTTTGTAGGGAAACTTCAAGGAAGGAAGAATCAGTTTTGTCAGTGAAGAAAGGACACGACATAGAGTCACCTTTTCATTGGAGAGAAGAGGAAAGAGTTGAGGCTCACCCTCTGTGGGTACAGCTACAGTACAAGACTGACAGGTTTATTTATTGATCTTCGTTGACTCCCTTCTCTCAGATAACTGAACACAGGTGAATAGAGAGCATGAAATAAATGTCTACAAAAAGTCTGTATCAAGAACTGCAATGACAGTATTTTGACAGCTCAAATGTGTAAACCTAGCAATATCTGAACAGGTCATCATTTGGCATAGTGACATTTCTGAATGTTATTTTTACAATGTAAACTCGGGTAGAGTTATCATTTACACTGGCAAAGCGTTAAGAACCTCAGCAACTTGCCTAAGTACAATTATTAATATAAAAGGACGTGGTTCCAGCTGTAGCTAGAGAGTTGACTGGTCTTCCCAACCGTTAAAACAAATTAAGAAATGATGCAGTTTTTCCCTTTGTGTCCCCTCTTCTTCTTTGATTTGGTTGTCCTTTGTCCAAACTGAGAACTAGATAACGCAGTAGTTTGACCAGAAAGGTCGTCTGTATAGTATGGGTATCTCAGCGAGCGCGGCTGTGGAATTGGCTGTCCCAGGAAATACCCTTCCTCTTCAGAATCAGATGATGAGGATGAAGTTGAACACCAGGAGTCATCTTCGTCACCATATAATCCAAAAAATTTATCAACCACCTGATTCCGCAGTGCATAATCAGAACTTGTGTGGGCGTACTGGCCGTACAGCTCCGCGTTCTGAATATATGCCCGAAACTCACGCGAGCTTTTGTTCTGAATAAATTTTTCATGATCCTGAGGAGAGTAATAGCGAAATCTCTCTTTTGGAGAGCATCTTCTTTCTGTGGCCAAATTAAGTGCGTTATCTGAACGAGATTTCCTACTTCTTCTGCGATGGTGAGAAGGCCGACTTCCGCGCTCTTCGAAGTGGTAAACACGCCTACGAGTCCTTTCACTCATTGGAGGCTGACGAATTTCAACATTCTCGTAACTGCCATTATCAATAACATCATCTGAAAACTTCACTTGCTGTGGTCTAGACTGGGATTTAGATCTTCTCAGTACAGGCATGTGCACTGGCTTCTCCTCTGGTAACGCTTTTTCCTGGCACAACTCTGAGCTCAGACTCTTCAAGGACTCTGTGCTCCGGTGGAGCATGGATGAATTGAGAGTTCCCATGTTGCTCATCTTCTCACAGTCCTCTACCTCCAGTTCTTGGAAAGTTTGCAAAGAATAGAGAGATGTCCGTGGCTTGCCTTCTCCATCCATTGAAGCCCCTGGGGTGGGAGTTGAGAAAGGAGGAAAAGGAGAATTAGAAGCGCCTTGAAGAGAGAGAGAGGTAATGCAATGAAATGTTAAAAACATTTGTTTTCATGAAAGCAGACCTTAAAGTGTTAGGCACTGGGCACAAACTGGAGCGCAGGAGGCTCCTCCTGAGCACCAGGCAGCACTGCTGTGCTGGGCGGGTGCCTGAGCACTGGCACAGGCTGCCCAGAGAGGCTGTGGGGTCTCCTCCTTGGGGATCCTCTAAAACCACCTGGACGTGACCCTGGGCAGCCTGCTCTGGGTGTCCCTGCTTGGGCAGGGGCTGGGGCAGGTGGGCTCCTGAGGGCCTGCCAGCCTCAGCTGCTCCAATTCTGCTCTTTGGAACTATTACCAAAAGGACTAGCTTCACGTAACAATAAGCTTTGTTGTTTTACTTCAAACATTTAAGAACTAGCTAACATTAGGATACTGAGAATGTAAAAAGTTTAATTAATTTAAAATATTTAAACAGCTAAAACACACGTGAAGCTAAGCCACTAAGAAAAGAATTACTTTAAATTACTCTACGATCCATGCTTGCCATTTTTAAAGCTAAAATATTCTGTGCTTCTCATATTGCTAAGTTCAATATTCCAGCTGTTGCTACAGGAAACCTAGGATCACTTCCTCTCAAAGAAGGATCTTTACTCATAAAATGTCAACAGTAAGCTGGCCTGGTTTACTTCAGGTTTGTGTCAAATGACCGTTCATTCCCAGAACAAGGGCTTCATCTGCCCTATGACCCTCCCAGGTGCAGTACCTCTGGTTCTTCCTCCTTCCATACCCCCTGAACCAAGCTCCCCTCATCAGTTCCTGCTTTACTGCATGGGCAGTGCAGCATGTGGCTGCTTCTGAGCTATGCAAGGAGCTAGAATATTTCGTGCTAGAATGAAAGGAATGGAGAAGAAGATAGGACAACTTTTAAAATGTGTCTCTCTTAGCTAATTCTCTGCTTTTTTTTTTTTCTTTTTTTTTTTTTTTCCTTGTGGTAGGGAATAGGAATGGGAGGTTAACAATGCAGATGCACTTGCATATCTGACGTTTATCCTTTTGGCTAATTTCAATCACGTTTGACAAGGAGGTTCACAGAAGTGGATTATCAGTTTCTCTTTAGTCAACAGAGAAAGATAATCTCATAAACCTCATTTCCTAAGGCTAAGAAGGTTGCCATCCTTTCAGATTTTCTACATATTTTTACAAGCAAATCAGGAAACTATCTACAGTGTTTTGCGGATTATCTTCAATACGATCCTAGTATAGAATGAAACTTCTTGTACTTACGGTACAGAATTTGCTTGAGGTTGTGGTTTGTATATAACAAATGAATAGTTCGAGAACATTCTTACTCAGTTTGATATCATGTTTTGTTGTGTTTTTTGTTGTTATTGTTACAAGCAAAGAAAAGAATTCAAAAGGAAAAGAATTTAAATAGCAGACGTGTATCTCATGGAAGAATTATGTGCTTGATAAAAGCGTATCAAACATATAATGCATCGCCTGCTGTGAAAGCTTTTTAAAAGAATCACAAATATGACCAGTCTTAGTTCAAAGTACTACAACATCCATGCTTTGGTTGACCTCTGCATCAAAGCCATGCAATTTCCCCCCATTACCTGTTATGTTGGACAAAGCCAAAGAATCCATCGAGTCTCGAACGCTTTGTTCTTGCTGTTTCAGATCAGACAAACATTCCAGTGACCCTCCGTACCACGGTGTTTGGTCATGTTTGTATCCCGATGCCCCGTGCTCCATGTCTAGCTCCTGGATCTTCCTGCTGCTGGCAGGACCCGGATGGCTGCCATACGCGGAGTCACCCAGGCCATCCTGGGACTGGGCCCAGTACATGTCTGATTGATACTTCTTACTTGCTAGGCTTGGGTTATTTTTTTTCAAGTCCAACTTGCTCTTGACAATGCTGTCAGAAATCCAGTGGTCGCTTGATCTAATGTCTACCTCAGCAGGTTGCTGGAAGAGGCTTTTATCACCAAACTTCAGAAGGAGCTGAGTCATGTAGTCTTCGTGTTCAGCCCATTCTTCAGGGTCCTCGGGCATTTCTTGCTCCACTCTTCCTTTCCAGAAGTCTTCATTAACAAAGCTGGCCTCTTCCCTTGAAAGGCTTAAGTCATCCAGCTTGCGAGAAAGAGTATCATCGGCGTTGCCTGACAGACCAGGAAACTTGTAATTGAGGGCTGGCGACAGGAGGAGAGACTGGCGGCACTGGTCAGCCGAGCGGCTGCTCTTGCCCATGCGAATGCTCCTCCTGGAGTCTCTCGATCGAGCAGACTGAAACGCGGAGTCAGAAGAGTCGGAGGCATGAACGTCCTCACCCAAGCTGCAGGTTTTTGAGCAGTAGATCTGCCCTTGCTTCGGAAGGAAAGGGCAGCCAAGCAAAGAGGTCTTGCACTGAGCACAAGAAAAGCAAGCCTCCGTAGCATGCCAGTGCTGTCCATCGTAGGTCATCTGGGCATGGTCAACACCTGGAAAAGGAGAACAATGCTTTGGGTTCTCTCAAAAACTACTTGCAGAATTCACACTTCTGGAATGTGATTTTTTTTTCCATAAATTGGCTTTCCCTTAATTTGTAAGTTATAAAGGACATACTTACCAATGTGCTCCCCGCAGGTCTCACAGTATTCCGCATAAAGCGATTCGAAACAGTTACAGCAGAAGGGTCGCCCGTCCTTCATGATGTACCTCTGGCCTCCCAGGATCGTCTCACACTCGAGGCAACAGAAGTGTTTCATGTGCCAGTGGCGACCCTCAGCTTCTGTGCACTCATCGGCAAAAATGATCTTTCGGAGAGAAAAGCGAACTCTTAGTTAAGTGGACAAAACATCCCCTCGGGACTTAAAACAAACAAAATATCCTGTTTGTGCAGTTAACATGCTTATTTATTTTTTGTTTAGCTGGCTTTTGAGTACAAAGCTAAAATGACAATTGCCTATAACAACTGTGGCATTCTGATATTTTCTTAAACAGCAAAAAAAGGAGAAAAAAATACTTTTTAAAGCAAAAAAAAAAAAGAAGGTAAGAACAAAGAAGCTGATGTTACGATATTTTGGAATATTTGTACAGATTCTTGTTTTAATTTAATCTACAAGATTCAGTTCTAAATACAAACAGGTACCTGTTTTCTAAATTCAATCACACTGCTTGTTGTATTGCTGTTCTGACAAGAAATGGCACACCCCTCCGCTTTCAAACACATCTATGCAGGACAGTCCTTACTGCTTGAAGGAATGCATCTGCCTTCAGTAATTGCCCAGGCAAGCGATGCAGTTTGTTAGCTGAACAATGACGGGTGGTGGTTTGGCTGTAAAATGTAAATTTTACCTCATCACAGGCTGAACATCGAGGCTTCAGAAGTTCAGCGTGGTGTCTGCCGCAGTGAATTTTTCCATCTTGGTAGAAGTAGATAAGGTCAACGAGAAGCTCATTACACGTGAAGCATACAAAACACGATGGATGCCAGCACACACCAGGGCCAGCTCTCGAGGCAAAAACTGCAACTTCGCCGCCGTTTACTTTTGTACCACACTAGGAACAAGAAGAGAAAGAGAACATACTTCATATCACAGACCGCTAGCTTCTGGCATTTAAACTAAATTAAAACACCAAACCCAACGTGAAGGTTTTATTCCAAAATTTGACATGAAGGGAAAAAAATATATTTTCAAACTTGGGCTAGACAATTCTGTGCATCAACAAAACTTGTGTGAATAGAAGTTTATTTTAATGTTTTGAAAGGGATGCCTGTTTTTCACTTGTCATTATTTTAATATAAGTTAGTACGAGTCAACAACAGTAGCAAATATGTCAAAGATTCAGTTCATTGCTAGTATCAAAGGTTGTTTTCCTTAAGCAAGTGCTACCTTCTTCCTATTCGTATGCAGTTTCACAAATACCCTATTTATATATATGTATGCTCAGGTGTAGACAGAAATAAGCCTACATTTAATATTGAGATATTACTGAGACCGCCGCTTGGCTCGGGGCACCAGTGGCGTTACCTGTTCACAGACAGCATGCATCACTGCTCTCGAGAGGAGTTTAATAGTGCCTCGGCCGAGCGCCTCCTTTTTGCGCTGGGAACTGAACATCTGCAGCTCCTTCTTTTCTTCTTCGCTTAAAGACTGGCAGTATCGCACCTTCCAGTGAAAACACAGAATAACTTTCTTTAGGTACCGAGCTTTTAAAATAACATCGCAATGAGCAAGCACATAATATGCAAGAAATTTTTCAGGCATGCTGGCAATCATCATTAAACTTCTCTAGCTTGTCTTCTCTACAGCTTTAGTATTTAGTTAATATGGCACAATACAAGCCTAGTATAGAGAGGTTTTGCAAACTAAAACGTTGTCCAGGCAAGGAACAACATTTTTAAAAGGCAATTCCATAATAATGGAATGAACCTAAATCAGGTTCATCCATAACACTATCCTTTAGATTTATGGTAAAGTGCCTGCACTAAATATTGCAGTACACAAGATCTCAAGCATTGACACCCCCGCCTCCTTTTCTTACAAAGAGTTTGTTTGTTATTTCCACTTCTACTCCAAATTACACTGCATATCTGAGATGCAAACCTTTTACTATCACAAAGCATCCTTTTTGTGTGCTACAATGAAATCCCAGGAATTTGTAGGCTCCTGGTAATTGGTGGGTGGCTGCAAACACTATAAAACCGACTTGTGTTAAGTTTATTGCAGTGACACCAACCTTCCTGACAAGAAAAGGCAGTGTCCTTCCAGACAGCTCTTATCTGCACGGCAGCGAAATGCAGAGCTAGACAATGGGTTCAGTGTATGCGCCGGGCTGGTGCACAGGTCAGATGCCAGCACAAGCCGTGTTTTAGGCTTGTAACAAACACGCAGGAAGGTAATTCACACAGAGGAGGCGAGAGAGACCTATATCCTGACCGTGCACCCCCAGGCTCCCCGGTTACCTCGTTATCATGGGGTGGCAGCTGATAGAGGAGCTGTTTAATTCTGTGCTTCTCTCCGGGGCTGTTCACGTAAGGGACCTTTTCCTCTGGCAGGCAGGCAAAATACAGTTGTACCTGCACGGGAGCAACGTGAAGTCAGACCAGGAGACACACATCACCCAAGCACCGCACGCGACCTTCGGCTACTGTTTTATCTCAAGTCCCACTTACAAAGGAAGGAGGCTATGCTACATTAGACCTGTGACAGGATTTGTGCTGAAAATACGAGGCCCAGATGAACCAACTCAGCAAACCTGGCTCGCCTCTGATAAAACTAGCACCAAGCTGCTGAATTGCTTTTCTGGAATGCAATTTGCAGTGACAATTAGGGGGTATCGTAAATTATGCACATTTAATGTTCTCATTATTCCCACCCCCCTTCAGGGCTGGTCAACAGCCCAGCTGAAATTCCAAGTTTCCCTCTACAATTTACCACACAAGGCACGACGCTTTCCAGAAAACAGGCGCTGTGTAAACAAATTTAATTTGCTCTGTGCATTTTACACATTGTTGAGACAAAAGCTGTTTTGTAGCCTCCCGCTGATCAGGTTCACCCAGAGCATCAGCTTTCATTGCTTCCATGTGGCCTTTGGTAAGAAGGTGGAAACATCCTTCCCGTGGGAGAAGGCTGGATCCAGGCACATTTCAGTCGGATGCAAATGAACTATGAAATTTTCATGGGCTGCTTGTTTTTGATAAAGAAATCAATATTGGGTGTACACACCTATCAATCTTCACTCTTTTTTTTTTTCTCCCCCCAGAAGCAAATTATGACAGGAAAACTGTAATGAATGCTATGACAAAGCCCGGTGGCAAAAAATATTTTTGTGGAACAGCTTCAGATTTATTGTTTTTCCTATGCAGTTTCCAGCTTGTCACGAGGCCTGGGGCTGTAAATAAGAGCCGACTATTGGCAAAAAATATTACTTGCCATCCAGATTTAAATAATGCTTAGGTCAACAGCTTATTACTGTGCGAGACAGATGAAAAAGAGGCAGCAATCAGTCAGGAAGCAATCAAAATTATATGGGAAAGGTTGTATGAAACATTATTTGGCTTTCATTTAACCAAAATTTAAACATCAGAAGTCCTCTTAGTACTGATTGCGCTTCAAGAAGCTGCAGGAAAAGATAACGACACGCAGTACAAAGTTAAGCCTGAAAGACACTTTATGCCCTTCTCTCAGTTTATTGCCCTGTTCTCAAATTAAGTCATTCTTCTTTGAAAAAAGAAATCTTTAATGAGTTTGAGCTAGCTTGTTTATGGGGATATTTTATGGAATTTACTTAATTGTTCTGACAGAACATTAGCTTGCTGGTTGCCTTAAGGTCTGATTCATCGGGATTCATATATATGCTTAAGCAAGCAATAAAAAGAATTTCCCTAAAAATAGCCCGTTATTTGCCGTTCCTGCTGACATGACTTTATTCACAACTACGAAAAATCTCTGCACCACAAGAAGGATGCACCTCCATATCTACAGACTGCAATAACTTGCCAGCTGGCCAAGAGCAGCTCTGCCTCCTCTAGGAAGTCTTCTAGTGCTAGGAAGTCTCAGCCCCTTCAACATGGACACCCCAGTTCTGGGTGTTGGGGAATGCACAGCTTCGGTACAGTTATAACAACATCAAGTAGACGAATATGTCTAGATTTGGTTTCCTAGAGCAGCTCTCTCATCAGCAATTTCACCTATTTCCACTGCATTGTGATGTAGTGGATAAAGAAAAGGGAGAGGGGGAGGAACAGCCCAACCAGCCCACAGTGCTGGCTGCAGGGAAGGCAGAGGAGAAGCTGGTATGAACAAATGGCAGGCACACCGCCACTTAAACAAGCGTTAAGCACATTAGTAATTGTCACAGTGACAGAATGCCTTCATTATGTATGCTGCAGCAGCGTTCCCGATGTCAAATGCCCAATTATTTAAAGAGATGGTCACTGCTTAACTGCGCCTGTACAAACAGCACCGTGCCACGAGCTTCAATTAAACCTAACAGCTTGCTTTAGAGAGAAAGCAAAATTCCCTGCTACTTTTAGATTTGACAATACATACCTCTGTGGCATGTATTTATTGAAAAATCTTGGGGACTATAAACTCCTCAATGCTGAGGATATTAAGTTCCCTTGGGGCAGCCTGATTGGAATGGGAAACAAAATGAGGTGAAGGGTTCTAGGTGAATTTGAGTTTTATATTACAAGGATTCAGTAAGGCTTGCTATCGCTCCCTTATACAGTCTGTATGGGGCTTATTTTAATAATGCAGAACCACAGGCAGTACCTGCTCTGGTCTAAGGCCTGGGGGGACCCAGGCATATTCTTCCAAGGCACAGCCAGAGTCATCATCAGACGTTGAGCTTCGCTGACACCCAAAAACGAGGTTGTTAGCTTTGGGCTCCATCTCCAAGGGCATAAGTGTGAAGTGTTAAATATTTCAGCTGCAGCTCATCAAGCAATTGATCTGGAAGAAAAGATTAACAGAGCTTTAATAAACTTCAACACGCAACAACTAATTATCAGCGCAAATGATCTTACAACAGTTTAGAGTTCCTTGTGCTGGCCAGAACACAGATTATCGGAGCATCATTACAACTTGCTACAAGCAATTCAGAAGTATTCCAATGAGCTCTCAAAAACACACAAAAACCACCACACACCTACCCAAGAAAAAACAAACTAGACACCCATCACCACGCCTGGCAGCCGATACCTGTTTCAGCATTAATGCTCACCTTCTTACATTTCTGCTCATCTGACATTACAGATTATACGTACACATAAATAGGAAAGACTCATGAAATAAATGCTCATAAAACAAATGAGATGAACTCTATCCGAAGTCACTACTAATCTAGTAGCACAGAAGACACGAAAACTGCTCATCAAACCCTAAAGAAATCCGTGGGGAAAGACAGCTGTGCAAGTAGCATCCTGTTTTTAACAAGGTAGGCATAAAGCAATGAATGTCTGCTAGATTCCTCCGAGATCCTCGTTTTAGCTGTATCAGAGCGGAAGGGTGTTGGTCCAGTTAAATATCTGAAATCCAATTATGCCAGATTAGGCTCTGTAAAATGCATCATGATTGTTCTGTTAATTTAAAACCCTACAGGGAGATGCTTCTGTTGATTCATGAAGCCTACAAAGCTTAATATCAGTGGGATCATTTTGAGTCACAACTGGCAAAGGCGGCTCTCACCAACATCCGCAGCTTTCTGCAGTAAAACGCTTATTAAGATAAATATCTTACATTAATTCAAACAAGAGTTCTTAGGAAATTCGGATCGGGAGTTTCAGTGAAATACCGACTGCCAAAACCAGAGAGGATGTGCTCTGCCAGGACAGACACCCTGAACACCTGAGCGTGGAAACAAGCTTGCCTTCACGCTATGCTGCCCATTTCAGGCAGTTTTCTCCACCCGTCCACCAAACTGGGATGCAGTTGTGGCAGCACCAGACCTGAGCTGCTGGGCAGCTGCAGAAAACCCTCATCCCCTCCACAAATAACCTTGCTGCTGGGTCTAAAGGGGAGAGCAACCTAGCAGCTCCAGGCATGTCCCGTGCCATCTCTGTCATATCAGAGGAAACAAGCTGCTGCTGGACCGCAGGTGGAAGGAAAATACCAGACCTGGTACCCAGGCATCCTGCTCCCTGCACACCGGGGGCTTCTCCTCCTTTACACGAGGCCCCAGCAAGTGCCACGCTGGGTAATTGGTGCCTCATGCAGACCCAAACCTGCTCAGTAGAAAGCAGCCACATGCACATGAAGTTACAAGCTTGGAGAAATGATGATACTCGGTATTACACGTTCTATCTGCCCCTGGTTTCAGTATGTCTGTACGTTCCCACACCCAATAAAACGAGGTGGGATTACTTAACTACTCCACTGGGCCAGTGCTCAAAAAAATGTAACTTGTTAACTTTGCTCCAAAACTTTTGGTTTGAAGACATATGTGCTATTTTTGGTGTGCTGCTAGGATGCCAACACGCTACGATTACACTGCGTAGCTGCACTGTAATACAACATTTACCTGGTATTTTATGGGGCACACAAACCCGGCCTTTAGGAACAGGCTGCTTCTTACAGAGCTTCTCAGATGTCAGGCAAGTTTTGGAAACCTTAGTTTAGGTGAACAACTGAAGATTTACAAAGCAACTTGTAGCTTAGCATCACCACACGTCCCTGCCAAGGACGGCGAGTGAAACCAACCCCCTACACTTGTTATTCTGCGTATTAACAGCACCACAGACAGGTAGATCGTGCTCCCACTAACACCTTTGGCTTTACCCTAGGAGACCTTTCCCTCATTTTGCTCTTCTGCTGCTCAGACGCTGACCTTTCAACGCAGTCATTTCAAAGAGGTGCCAATCACTCACGGCTGGTTAGTGAGTTGAAGCCAAAGCCCTGGGTACGAATATCCACTGTCAGTGACGTGACAGTGTTAGTGGATCAGTCACATTAAAGGATTTGCGTTGCCTTATTCACTAGTACAAAAGTGACAGGAAGTCCTGGATTGTCTACTGAGAAAGCAACGTATGAGCTGAATCAAAGAACAACCCCCTAAAGGCTCAATCCTGTATATTTAAAGTGCAGGCAGACATCCTACTGCACACCAGACCCCCTTCCTTCACAAACAAATAACGGGGCAGTCAGCGGTGCACAACTGCTCCCCCAGCCCATGTCCTTCAGGGCCTGAAGTCAGCCGTCAGTATGCTCGTTGTTACTCTGTGGAAAGCTGGGGCACGGAGGGACAGGGCAATACTGCCATACAGCTAAGAAATCCCTGACAGCAAAAAAAGCGACAGTGCTGACTGCTGCAGAAGGACGGCGATGCCAGGGTCAGCGTCTGGTGTCCCACATCATCTATACCCAAGTAGTTCTGAAGAATAAAATCCTTCATCATGATGGGCATAGCTGAGAAGTCCAGACTGAGAAGTCCTGGCTGAGATGATTCCTAGCAGCAGATGCACTGCCTCGCAATTTCCCCGCTGAGGTGCTAGATGGCCAGTGCACGATCACGTGCCGCTAACAAGTCTGAGCTGATGCTCCCAATTCCTGCGGCTTTGTGTCATGGGAACCTTGCTGATCCAGCAGCCACTTTTCAAGCACCGACTCCTGCCAGAAAACCCACGAATCAAAGGAGTCACCAGACAAAACACCTCTGTCAACGTTTTAGTAGGCAGGGTGACCTCGGCCATGCCATCGGGAGCAAACCCAAAATTAAGCTTCACCAGAGAGACACTCAGCCTTGCCAGCCCTCAAGTGCACCCCAGCCTGTTCACACCACAGCAAATGCTCAGCATCGCATCCGTAACAAGGTTGAGAGTCGCTCTCTGTTAGATTGAAGATTGACTCTGCTGGCTTAATTTCTCCAGCTGACAAGGAAAAACAAAATTCAAAATAAAATCTGAAGGGATGTAGACCCGGTAACTTTCCTGAGGATTTCTGAACACGAAGGCTATGTGCTACTTCTATACGGCAAGAAGCAGTGCCGGGTGCTGCTCGGATTGCAGGCATACCACAGGGACGTAAAGGCAGGACAGCTGCCTAATTCCAGAAGTAGATAAGAGTCAGTGCAGCTTTTCCACAAAGATTGATCTGCCTGGGTCACCTTTTACCCATTCATTTTGGGCAGTGTGAGAGAACCACAGACCCATAGGCTCATTTTCCCTACGACACAGGGTGGGTTGATGGTACGGCTGGTAGAGAATAAGGGAAAAATGTACCTGAGCTCTAACTGTGAGATGCGACTTTGCCATGGGGGTGCTCCTCCCCACACAAGGTGACTGGGAGCGTTTAAAGCCAGGTCCGTAAATCCCAGCGAAACGGGGTAACCCGAAGGACAGCACTCACTTTGGGAGAAAAACACCACCACAGCACTGACACCAAGCCATAAACCACCCGACACCACACCATAAACCAACACGGCCGCGCTGCAAATATTGTGGCGTTGCTGAGAGCGAGGTTTCTAAAAACGGCACAGCTTAACAGCAAGCTGTTTGCCCAACTATTTCAGCAATTACTGCTCTGGAAGTCCTCCTTCCTCTCCTGCTCGAGTGCAATTTGGTTTTGCGTTTCCAGCCTACGGGGTCCTTCCTCCCTGCCTGCCCCCCCACCGCACTCCTCCTTCAAAGCGAGGCTGTTTGAAATGATCACGTCCTAAGGAGGATTCAGATGAACGTAAACACCAGCTGAAAAAATAAATGCTTTCTAAGGGAAGGGTAGAAAGGTGGTCTTTCTACTCGTGCCATGACATCTCCATAGCGCAGCCAGTTTTGCTTCTGTAGTCTGTGCAACGTCTCAGGGCTTCAGCTCTGCTCAAATACTACCTCCCAAAAAGCTGCATGGGGATACCTCTGAGACCAGGGGACCCATTTCTCGGCGGGACAAGGCTGTCCTTGCCCAGGGGTCTCCACCTCGCTGTTACTCTCCACCACGACCCCACACCGGCCGGAGGGGGTCTGGCTGTGCCAGCCGGGGGGTGGTGGGGGCAGCTCCTTGCCCACCCCCTGCCGCCTCCCTGCGTCCTGCGGGGCAAATTGGTTAACGAGTTTTTTTGTTAGAAAGCTTGTTACCGGGGCCGGAGGGGACGCGAGATGCATATCGCACATATCGCACATATCGCACATATCACACCTATCAGGGCTGGCCGGGTGACAGCCACCTGCTTGTTTCGGGGCCCCGCGCAACGCCCCCCGACGGCAGGGGGGACACACAGGGAATCCCCCCCCCGCTCCCTAAACCGTCCCGCACGGCCCCAGCGAGACAGGATCCCAGCCTTTTACAGCACCCCCATTGATATTTTTCTATTTTTTTTTGTTTCTATAATTCCGTTTTAAGCAGCAGCCAGACTTCCACGGGCGCTCAGGTTTCACCCCGTCACCTGTTGGCTCCCGAACAACCCCCGCCTTTGTTAGGGCTCCCGGCCCTCCTTCGAGCCGGGGGCTCCCAAATTCCGCACAGCACAGCCCCGGCCCCCCCCCCCCCCGCTCCCCTCCGGCCACGACGGGGCTTGGGGGGGGAGATGGGCAGGCTGCGGAGCCCCCCGAGGGAGGGCTGCCTCCCCCCTCAGCGGGTCCCCAGCCCCGAGCAGCGCCGGGGGGACCCGGGGGCGAAACCCGCAGCGCTCCCAGCCCCCGACCCCCAGCACGGCCCCCCCCGGAGCATCCCCGCTCCTCACCTCGGGCTGCAGCGGGGAGCTCGGAGGAGCGGCCAGGCACAAGCTCGCTGAGGAGAGGAGGGGAGGGGAGGCGGGGGGGGGCTCCTCCTTCCCCTCCTCAGCCCGCCCGCCGCCAGATACCTGTGTGCCGCCCCACTGCCCCCTCCCCCGGGGCTGCGGGCCGGGCACGGAGCGGCTCCTCCTCCCCAAAAACACCCCCTCCACCCCCCGAGTCCCCCGACCCGAGCCCCTCACCCTGCTCCGGCCCCTGGCCCCGGCTGCTGCGGGATGAGGGGGGGGACACAGCGCTGCCCCCGGTGCCGGGCAGAGCTCGGTTTGTGCGGCGGGGAAGCGGCGAACATGTGTTTTTTAACGAGCCCGCTTTTGTCCGTGCCGCTGCTGGAAATAGGTTTCCCACCCCACCCTGCATTGTGTGCCTCGGGGGCTGCCCCGGCCCCTGCCCCGGCACCGCCGTGAGGGAGGCGCCCGGGGGGGAGCTGGGGGCTGATAAGAGCCGGGAAACGATTGTCCCGCCACGGGGTGTACTTGAAAAAAAAAAAAAAAAAAAAAAAAAGCGATCTATCAGTGCCTTTGCTATCACTGCTTTTTCTATCACCGCCTTTTTAGGACATCCCAAGTGGGAAGGAGGCGTCCCAGCCCTTGTCCCGGGCCAGTGACACCCAAGCTGCTCGGGCTCTGGCGACATTTTCTGCCTGCTGGGGCTGGGGGCTCCGGGTGTGCCTCTGAGCCTTAAGCCAAAGGATGAGAGCCCCACCAGCCCCTTCCCCTTCCCCACTGCTCTTTGTTTCCCTCGGGAAGTCATTAGCAAAGGTCGTTTATTAGCGAGGTGCCCCTGGCAGCCCCCCGCCATGCCGTGCAGCTGGAGATGTGTGGCCATGGCCTGGTCGTCACGCCCAGAGCTGGGGTGGAATGGAGCGGGATTAAGGTCACCAAAAGCCCACCAGCTACAGCCGATCCCTGTCACCAATCCCAGTCTGATCGGCCACCAGGCCTTCAAACGCCGTCGTGTAGCCAAAGAGGGCTCCTTGGTGTGGAAATGGTGGCCAGAGAAGGCCCCAAGCAGCAGCCCCGCTCCTGGTGCACCCAGGAGGGACACGAGGCTGAGCACGCAGGTTGTGGCTGCCAGGGCCCTGCCACCACAGCCCGTGTCCCTGCGGAGGGGACACCACCACTACCATGCCACCACCACTGACACCACCAGCACCGCCACAGCCTGAGGCCTGGGGTGGCTTCCAAAATCTGCACGGCAGACTTCACCAGCCCCAGCACTGGCCAAATGCTCTTCACTGCCTTTGACATCTTCTTTGTGTTCCTTCTTCATCAGGGCTGACAAGCAAACAGGTGAATGAGGTCCCACACAGGTCCAACCCCACCTAATCAAAGCCACACGCTGTGGCTCCTGCAGTGGCAAAACCAACCAGCTACAGCCCCTCCACACCCCATTTCCCTGCCATGAGCAGTCTCACTGGTTGTACCACCTCAATTCTTAAATGGCTAAGTCGTTTTAAGGTCAAAGTTGGCACATCGCTTGGATGAACTAGAGATTTTGTCAGAGCGGTTGTCAGTGTTGGCTTTACAAAACCCAGACTGTTTCTACTCTGTTTGTTGGACTGAACAGCCCCCATCTGGTGGCCAGCTGAACATCTGCCAATTCCATTCATCATTAATCAAAAATGGAAGTGTCAGGAATAATGTTTACTCTTCCCTGCTAGACGACTGAATTAACCAACAACAATTTGCATATATTGTCTTCTCCTTTTTCAGGGGTGCCTGACCTTTGCTCAGCAGTCCTCCTTAGAGCAAGGACTCACCCTGGCTGCGCAGCACGCTACGAGAAGGAGTATCTCATCTGGGACTTGTGCAGCTCAGTGGCTACAGAAAAGTTTGCAGGGTTTCCTAAACCTAAAGACTACTGAAGCCTCTTTTCTGGGCAGCCAGACTGTCCCCAGTCTTGCTGACACACTGAGACCGAAGAGCTTGAGGGCGTGCACAGATAGCTGCCTGCGCTGCTCTTTTTCCCAGGTTTTTCTGGCTCGAGCACAAAAACTACTAAATTGTTCTGGGCAATGCATTTAAAGATTATCAGGCAAAACCAACTATTGTGATCTTCTAGCCTGAAATCACCTACAATGTGGTCATAAGATTTTCCTAAAATTACTGTCTGTATGAATGAAACGTTTGATTTTGATTTAAAAGTACCAGTACAGAAAAACCCAGTACAACTCCTGTTAAATCCACTGCAGCCCTTTGCTAAATTGTTTCAAGTAGTCAATCACTTTCAACTTGGTTTGGGGTGGTTTTGTTTTGTGTTTTCTAATCCGATATTGCTGCATTTCAGTGCTCAAGCACTGGATCGTAATTGTACCCTTGAATGTTAGGCTAAGAATCAACTATCGTAACTCCCCCTGGGCATTTGCAAATTGTGCAAGTCATTTCTTGGCTATCTCTTTTGACTCAGGCTCTTTCCAGAGAACAAATGCGTTGCTATGACTTTTTATTTTTACACAACAAATACAGCAGCATAAATACTTTTCATCCCAAGCATAAACTATGCTACAGAAGTTACCTAAAAAAATAAAAGAAGAAGGAAAAAAAAAAAAAGAGAGAGATGATCACAAACCTCCCTGCCCTTTAAGGCACGTTCCACATTCCTGGATCCGGCTGGGTAGAGCTAATTCTTTAAACAACCGGATGGTTGAGGGGATCTGTAATGGATATGGAACCTTTTGCCCCAAGGTCTTCGCACAAATTTAGTCTGGGTAACAACTTTCTTTTACTACTGACCAGGCCACGCGTGTTCTCTGGCCTGTATGAAATTTGCTCAGAGTATCAGTGGGGTTTCACAGTTCGCAATTATCCACATCACAGAACATCCCTTGAGATAACACCAGTAATTGCTACCTTTGTTGGCAGTCACAGAAGAGAGACCAAGGAGCAGGGAATGAATTAACCTCTTGTGCTTTAGAGGCAGTTTCTCTGGGTAGGACGGTGGCATTAACACCCACCTGATTACTTCTATGGATAAACAGAGGAGTTCACCCACTATATCATCACCCTTTAATGATCACCACCTTCACTCCAAGACTTCTAATTAAGCATCACCTCATCTGTCCATTAAAAAAAAAAAAAAAGTGAGTCAGCTATGAAAGGTGAAAGTATGCAGTAAGGTGAATGGAAGCTAGAATAAAACAAAACAAAAAAAAACAAAAAACACAGAAATCTGTCAGTAATAATTATTTCAGAGAACTCAATGAGAAAACTATTCAAAATAAACCAGGACCAGGTTTCATGTTTTGAAACAAAACGAGCCAAGAAGGATTTTGCATATTTCTGACAGCATGGGAAGAGTCCACAGAACAGGAATTACAACTGCTCTCCAAAGGTTTGTTCACAAATCAAAGCCCAGGCCTGGTGCGCTCCTGTACATACATACCCTCAAGGAAGTTTAGGAAAGGTGCCCAGAGCATGTATGACCATGACTTCAGGCTGCAGCACCGGGAGCTCTATGGCACTCAGATGCTCTCCACCTCCAGTGGCCCCAGGTCTATACCCTGAGGGAGCAAAGAGGTCAGGGTGAGGGATGCAGTCCCATGGCAGTCTAAGCTGCCCTAGGCAAAACCCCAGCCCAGTGAAAAAATGCTGTTTTTTTTTTTTTTTTCCCTGAACTAGCCAATGCTAGCACAATGGAAACATAGGTCCAACCCCTTAAAGACCACTCTACATGTCAAAAACACAAACGAAATTTAACTATGTTCACCTTGGTGTGTTCTGAAAGCCCCATGGACATCCATCGGCAGCTCCAGACACTTAAGCACCTTGTCAAACCAGGCCTTAGGCCTCCTCCAGGTTAAGAGCGTGGAGGTACGCCTTCATATATAGGAACAGTTTGCACAATTTTACCGCTATATATAATCACCCGATGCCTTTAAAGCAAAGCTGGAGCTTTGAAGGACCGTAATAAGCCTACAGAGCAGGTTCACACCTCTTTATGTCTTCACCTACAGCCACAGGTGCAACCTCCATGTGCTCTCCATGTCCAGCCCTGCTTCCTCCTGCCCGTCTCATGTGCCCTCCATGGTGGATCCAGCATGGGCTGGGTCCACCACATCAGGACCAGGAGGGGTCTTAGGAACCACAGAGAGGCAGAGAGGAGGGGGAAAGGGAGCAGCACGAGCAGCTCCTCACCACCCACTGCTCAGGAGATGACTTACAAATGGCAGACCAGCACACCAGCTGTGCTGAGGCCCCTCAGCTGTGCCACTGCTTCTTTTTGTTCCATGTTTTTCTTTTTGATACTACAAAGAAAGGGCATGGAGGTGGCACCGCATGAGTTCTGATGTTTCCAGGGTCTGAGTCCTTGCTATTTTTTAAGTGAAATTTAAAAACACAGAGAAAACCAGCTTGGTAAAAGGCAGGTAGACACAAGATGATGTGCAACAGAGATGGAGAGAGCTGGGGATTAAACTGAAGCTCGCGTGTGAAATGCAACAAGTGAAAAAATGAGGAAGAGGTCATTTTTGCCCCGCACAGGTTTATGGCTGAGTCGGGGCGCTCACTTTCCACTCCTCTTCGCTGCCCTCACTGTGGGCAGGCTCCTCCAAAGACAGCACTCTGACTCGATCCTCATTGACTGCACAGCTTGCAGTTGCACGCGGTGTGGGCAAGTGACGGCCCAGTGGCTCTCCAGGCCTGGCCCACAGCAGCGCCGCAGCCACAGGCCAAGGGGCCTACAGGTGCCACCCTTCTGTGGTACCAGCCGGGCTATCTCGGCCTCATTAACACCCTCGGTTAATCACTGCCCGCTTCCCAGGCTGCGCGAGGCACGATGGAGAGAGTTGCAACAACTTGTGCCTGCGACGCTTTGCCTGTAGCGGAGCTGACGCAGGGTGGGATGGTTGCCTGGCTTTTTAATAACACACCAGCACAAACACCATTATGCAACGTGGAAGGCGTTGCGTAGCCAGTGCTAATGCGCTGCGTGCTTATTGAGGTATTTTTCAGCCAACTATTATGCCAAAGCCTATGCGGTTGTTGAATGATGTCACTCTTATCTGTGTCAGGTCCTGTTCTCAGGCCTTGCCGCCAAAGAACCCATCAGGATTCACCTAAATTGGGTTGGGAATCGATTTGGATTAAAAAAGGAAATGGTGTAAACTCTGCGGGGCTCTTCTACTCAAGGGCAATTCATCCCAGGAGCAGGGCATCCACGTAAAGAAACAAACCAGTATTTAAAAAAGAACTTCAGACCCTCAATGAGCACAGTTTTGGGGATGAGTAGATGCTCCAGCTGCACGTGGCCTGCCCCATCGCTGGCTGTGCTTCTCAACAGTCTGCCCTGAAGCCAGACTTACTCTCAATCACCTGTTGTTTTCCTAAGTGAAGGCAAAGTTTGACATGGAGGTTGACTACCACTGCTGCAACACTATATTCAGGGAAAACAAAACCCAATTTAAAGCCAAAGCTGAGGTTTGCAAAGATTTGTGGTAACCTCCAGTTGCATAAAACCGGGGAGGGAGGGAAATCTAGCAGCCCCTGAGGCAGGCAGCCAGCAGAGTGCTATGCTGCCGTTTTCTGAAACCCATACAAAGCACCATGCACCATAAACACATAGGACAGAACAATGATTGATTAACTATTAGTTTATTTTATTGAATGAACCTCACAGGCTGACCTCAAGGCACAGTGAAGTAAGGAGAACATAAAATATGTCTGATGGATACGGAGATGCATGACACCTTTATTCGCTTTTGGCATAGCAGTTGCAAAGGAGAAAAAGAGACTGCCAGAGATATGGGCTGTCAAGACCGAAGGCCACTCAACTCTACTAAAAGGCATCACCAAAGGAGGATAAATGTTTCTTTTTTTTTTTTTTTTTTTTTCTTCTTCCTTTTTTTTTCACAGAAAGATCAACTGGTAAACAATTATTACAGCCAAGTAAGGCTGGGAACAATCCTCTCACTTCTTGCTCAGCAAACAAAGAGCTCTGTCTCGAAGCTGGGCATGCTTCTGCCCCAGCAAAGGTTCATTGATCTTCTATCCAGCCAGTTCGTGCTCTATGCCACTTTCGTTAAGGTAGCTTTCTTGATTTTTGTTACTAATCTCCATAAGCTGGCATCTTGCTAAAAACAAAAAAAAAAATAAAAATCCCCATGTCTGGTTTCCTAGTGGAACTACTGGAACGTAACCCATTGCCCTAAGATGGGCACCAAAGCAACCACCGTTTACAGGCCTAGCCAGGTAAAATCAACATTAAAGGGGTTTTCCCCGTAGTACAAACTTCACCTAACTAACATTAATCTAACTTTGCATGACCAAGCAGGATATAGGGTAAGCATGCAGGGTTTATGCTTGTTTTCTCTTTTCCTACAAGGATTATGATTCAGCCTGTTTTCTGGGAAACTCAAATGAGCTTTCCACTTAACAGAATGAGGAATGATGATTTGGGAGGTTACATCCTTTCTTTTTTTTTTTTTCCTTTCCCTAAGTATGATTAGTTTTTCTTTGCTGGTCTACCTCCCAGAACTGGTTTATTGTAGGATGAGCTGTGTGAGATTGTTGGCACAAGGGAGGGGATGGGAGGTGAGCGCAGAGGGATGGTCCCACTGCTGGGCAGTAGCTAGCTATTATAACTACACTGATACATCAAAACCACATCAAACAGCAGCCAGGGAAGATGGCTTCACTGGCGTTTCTCTCGGTTGCCTGCCAAGTGCCGCTCGGATTATGGACACAAAGGTATGAACTGAGGAGAAAGATTAGCCAAGACGTACTAGATCATTTAAAAAAAAACCAACAAACTAACTAACAAACAAAAAACACAAAACAAAAAACTAAACCCAACAAGCCTAGTACAGACACAGTTGAAAGACTTTAGAAAGAGACAAGTTTCTATTCTCAAGTATTCCCTTAACCACATAGCTAGATCAGGTGGAAGAGACATAAAAGTACTCCTTTCCTTCTCTTTATATTGATTCTGCTTGAAGTTCAAGGCCAAGTGGGACAGGCAATGCCTGTTCAAGATGCAAGTTACACCTGGTTTTCAGTAGGATAACAATGAGGATCTCGGCTAAACCAATACTCAAATAAAAATTAATTATGTTTTTTGGCTAGCAGTCATTAGACTTTCTACACAAACCGAAAGGTATTTAATCATGACTACAACAGGGAAAATTACCTTAAGTCCCCTAAATATCAAGCTTCACCTCATCACCAACACAACATTAATATACACAAGTCTGGAGCCTCTAATAGATATTTCCTTAACCGTATTCATAGAAACATGTGCAGAAGCTTAAGACTACTTAAGTATATTTTTCAGAATCGAAGTTTTTAGATTATTCACAGTAATGAAAATCCTTATGTAGGAGGTATACAGTACAAGTGAAGATTGTTTAGGAACACTTAACTGGAGCTCTTGATGCGAGTGACCTTTGTACAAGCACCCATTTATTCTTAAGTCCTTACGGGACTGTCAGCTGCTGAAACAGCAACTGTTTGACATTACCTGACACCTCATAGTTTGCTGTCAGCCACCTAGCTTTAAGCTACACCCACCTGGACTTGCCAATATGTCCCAGCTTTTCTTTCTTACCAGCTTACTTAGGAAGGTGGATTCCTTTGGACATGCAGCCATGAAGGAGTAATGTCAGCTTTAAAAGAGTACCAGGAGTGAACAAGTGCCATTCAATCACTATGAACTGAAGCATTTCACTGCCGCTGTGAGTTCCAACATCAGAGGTGCTCAAGTGTCAAGACATTTCCTCAAAGATAGTTCAAGATTAATTTCTCCAATTCAGCAGCTTATAAGGGAAAAGTTCAATCATTTTCAGGATGAGGCAGCAGAAAATATGCAACCTTCCCACTACGTAATGCTTCAGTATCTCTTAAACAGGTTTTGAAAACAAGCATTTGAGATAGCAATATAAATTAATGGCAAAACACTATGTTGTGACAAACACGGTTTTATTAAGTAAAAACTCTGAATGTCATAGCTGCTTTGTATGGCTGCAGATATGTCTGACAGGTGATTTGTCAAGACATAATGTTTTTACAGGTCTAAGCAATAGCAACTGTCAGATACCAAGACCAAAAGTCTTCAGCATATGTCTAATGTTAGTTTTAGTTTTAGACCATTTAGTAGCTTTAAACCTGCTCATTCTCCTGACTTGCTTTCTTGCCTACAACAATTATTGCTGAGACAAGTTTAACTCCCAGACAATTAGCAAGCAGAGGAAAGATGAGAATAAATGTTTCACAATAACCCCATACACAACTCTCCAACTTGATGTAATCTTTGGATTTTTGTGTTACACTCACACATATCCCTCCCTCCTCAGTCATCATCTACTTTCTCTTCACTGGTACTCCTTCATAATTCTCTTTCCCTGATATGCAAAAGTAATGAGTCAGTGATAATTATATTGTTTTTGTAAATGCAATCTATTGACAGCTGGCCTGGACTTTTCTTCCAACATCATAACAAGATCTCTAGTCTTCTGAAGGTATTCTGCAATTCACACCAGGTAAGTTTTAAAGAAAGAAACACTTTTTTTTTTTTTTTTTTTTCAACAACGAGCAGGGATGGAGATTTGGGCAAGAATTACCTGGAAGGTTTGGACAAGTGGCAGCTATCGCATATGCACCAGCACTGACATCAGCAAATATCCCATACATACTTTCAGAATGGCAGAAGCTCCATTATTGGAAAGATGACCTAAACAGAATTTGTTATACAGAATGGGGACATTAGGAGGAAAAAAATGAAAGAAAAAGATACATGGCTTTAAAAAAAAACACAATCTAGTTAAACTAACTACAATTCCTTTAAGAAGAATTCAGTTACTGAAAGAAGAATCTTGACCTTGTTGAAATCTTGATCTTGAAAGCACTACAACTGCTTTCTAAACAAACCTGGTGCCATTATACAGTCAGATTAGAACGTCCTTCCTCAAATAATTCTTATTATGCTGATCAGATAACCTCTAAAATTTGACATGCCTTACCATGCAAAGGTCCAGAGAGATGCATGCTCAGTGGGAGTGAAAACAGCTCTCGTAGAATTTTATGCATTACAGTTTGCACCGCATTAAACCACATAAAATACCAAGAGCACATGCCAAGACCACAGAGCCTCAAGTGCTACTCAGCTTCCTCTTCTGAATGAGATCTAAGGCTGGATTTACTTCATTGCACATCACTGTGTAGAGAACATCTGCGTAGTCAAACCTAGCTTGTAGTGTAGGTTCAAAAGTGTGCACTTGGCACTGTCCAAAGCACCCAAATAGACGACAACTTGTTAAAAGTGCAGCTAGATCCAAATCTTGCTCGATACCATTAGACTATGCCACCATAGCTGATTGATTCCTCAAGGCATGAAAGACCAAGTGGCACCAGCTGTGCCACTGGGACAGCACACACACAAGTGAAACAACAGATTTCATTAACAAGGAAGAGGAAGAAGACTGGGAGAAACAGAAGATGGTGGCTTTAGATGCTAAAATAAGACTTTTGTACCTAATTACAATCTTGTTCCTCAGCTGTCACAACAGCAATGGACAGATTGCCTCCTCTTGAGTTTTCTTTGATCTTCAGAGGACAGTGGAGCTAACACAAAAAGGTCAAGGATCTGAATCAATATGCTGATCCTCCCCAGCAATGGATTTCAATAGAGATCTGTTACCACACAGCGAAAATGACTGAGGCAACTCCAGGGGATGCAATTATCTGTAGCTTTTTCCCATTAAGCCTTGTAACCCTCTCAATGAGAACTTAAGAACATACATGTACATACTTCAACTTCTCTGTGAAGTTAATAACTTCACAAGAGACAAACGGTGCAATGGGCCATTCATATTTTGTACTGTCAACAAATGGAGAGCCAGCTTTTGGACCCAGTTATTGCATATAATTACACCTATCTCCATGAATAAACAAAAACTAGTTTGCATTTTTTCCCTGATCATTAGCCTCATTTACATAAGTGTTATGAGGCCAGTTCTTCATCCATTAGCGTGAATTAAGTGATACCCTGCTGGGCGCAGGACTGTTCAGACATGCTGACTGCAGAGCAGCTGCTCTCCTCTTCTGGTATTGAATGTTGATTAGCATCATAGCACATGACACTCGGCGGGGCATATCGTGTGTCACACTACGGCATACAACATTTAATGAGAACCCAAAGCAAATCCCATCATTTAGAAAGCCAATCTCTGCTCCAAGCAGCAGGGCAATAATTAAGCACATGGTCCATCTCATCAAGGACTGAACTGCTTGAACAGTGGACGTTATTTTGGGGGGACAACGCCGACTACCTGAAGCAGAGTTGTACATAGCAAGTGTATCCACTATCAAATAATCAAATCAATGCACATTTTTCCAGCAAGACGCTTGCACATTACCTTTTCAGTTCTGATCTATGAGACAGAATGAAGCTTCTGCATTATTAGATCTATAAAGAAGATTTAATAAAGGATGCAGCAGCGATGAAAATAGAGTGAAACAATACCAATTTAAACCCTACAATATGGATCAAGGTTTAGCATCACTTTTCTGTGACTCCTAACAAATCTCACAGAATCACAGAATCACAGAATTTCTAGGTTGGAAGAGACCTCAAGATCATCGAGTCCAACCTCTGACCTAATGCTAGCAGTCCCCACTAAACCATATCCCTAAGCTCTACATCTAAACGTCTTTTGAAGACTTCCAGGGATGGTGACTCCACCACTTCCCTGGGCAGCCTGTTCCAATGCCTCACAACCCTTTCAGTGAAGAAGTTCTTCCTAACATCTAACCTAAAACTCCCCTGGCTCAACTTAAGCCCATTCCCCCTCGTCCTGTCGCCAGGCACGTGGGAGAACAAACCAACCCCCACCTCGCTACAGCCTCCCTTGAGGTACCTATAGAGAGCGATAAGGGAATCTCCAGTAGAACCATTAAATTCTTTGTCAGCTTTCCTCATCTGAAAGATGGGTTGATGCTAGCCTGTCTTGCAAGGATTGATTACTTATTTGAAGACTACTTTGACAACACTGTAAAGCAGCGTGTTACAAACAACATTTCACTACTTTGACACTATTGAATGGAGGCAAGGAAAAGCTTTCCATGACAACAGCTGAGCCATTACTATTACACTGTTCAAATGTATAGGGAAATTCTGGATATTTTGCAAGAAAGCATGTTTCAGGATAAGGGACAACAATGCAAGAATGCTGAAAGCACTGCTGCCTCCACTCACCCATAAATCAGCATCCATCAAACATGAAAAAAGTAGCTTAGTTTGAGTAGCTTAGTTTGTTCTGAGTGACTGGAACTTGGTCACTAAAGATTTCAGTGTCCACATCTCTTCCCCAAAAGACACATCCACTTTTCCACCTAAATACCATGTTTTCCTCTGCCTAGTTTTCACTTGCTCCTGGGCACTGATGTAAGCAAAATAGCAGAGTCCCTCTGGGGAGAGCAGGCCAAGTTCGGTCACTGGAATTGATCTAATTACTGTCATAGTTGTACAGCTGTTTCAAAGAGCACAGCCATAACCCCTACAGGAGGGGTGTTAGAAGAAATTAGAGTGACATCATTAATCAGAAGAACAATGATGAAGCATAAAGCAGCCCACTTCTTTTTCTGCGCTGGTCAAAATACAGTCACCTTGTCAGAGAACGTTGTAGCGTAATAACAAGGGGCCAAGGATTTTACAGCTACAGCTCTCTCCATGGAAATAGCTGAGAAGGAACATATACAGAACACATCACCTCTCTATTTTAAAAGATAAAGGAGAAAAAAACACACACACACACACACACAAAAGAATTCCAAATTGCATGTTTTCTTATTTTTGTTCTCCCATGATCTTAGGTTATAAAAATATCTCTGCTAAAACATGTCTGGCAAAGAGTTTAAGACAACCTTGCCTCCACAGTAGTATCGTAAGGCAGTGGCACTCAACTTCTTTTCTGGACAGACCATGGATCCCAGTTCAGCCTCAGAAAGGGCCACATGCAGCACCTCCTCATCCTCACTCTTCTTTTACACCCTAGCTGAACTTTTCCTGTACTGTGTGAGCGTAGCAATCTAACTGCACATTTATTTGTGCAGAATGGTGTCCTAGGATCTCCTGTCCCCCTGCCCCCTTGCAGACTATTGAAAGAAAGGAAACCCCAGGAGCAGCCAGGATGGACAACCCTGCTGGCCAGCTGCAGTGTGGGGGTCACACCAAACATCTTTGCAGGGCTGAGAGCCTTCAGCACCGAGCCCACGGGGTGCTGGAGAACACACACATTGGAGCACAGGCTGGGAGGACCTGCAAGACATCTGCCGTGAGCCTTCAGTGAGGTTCATTGCTGTGGCTCCATCCTTTGGGGGCAGTGCCAAATACAGCCAGCCACTGCAGTCAGGGGGATTTAGAGTATCTCAGCTGTCCTTTGATAGGAAGGACTTCACAGCTGACCTTGTGCTAGTAGATAAAACAGCGCCAAGGCACAAGCTGAAGCAGTAGCCTACAGTCAACTACCCTGTTGTGTGGGTGGGTGCACTAAAAAGTAATAATGTCTCTATTAAAGGTGTGTGTGCGTGGGTTGCACAGCACAGTGCAGCTACAGGCAAAGGCCAGGCAACATGGACTGGGCCAGTCTGGCTTTTGGTTTCAGGGTCAGGGAACCAGTGACTGTATCACAAAATGAAAAGCAGCCCAGACAGATGAAGCCTCAGGATTCAGATAAGTCTTCTACTAACTTTATTAAACCCCTATAAAATGTGTAATAGCAGAATAACTGCTGCCTTTCCTCATCTTTTAGGCTTACACCCCTCAATTTTCAGGCTTACAAAATTTTCTTGATAAAATAAAAATTTGAAATATGATTTATTCCAAGCTGAATGCTGGAAGTCATTATTACAAACAGCAATACAAAATGTCTGTTATAAAATATTAAAACAAAGTCTTCCATCATTTGGAAACTTTTTGATAGAAACAAATGCAATTTTTAATAAAAACAGTATTTAGCCATACAGATTTGAGAGGCAAATTAAAAAATTGGTTACGAGACCAAAAAGAAAATTAACTTGGAGAGATTTGGAAATGCTTTTTGGAGTCGGGATGATTTTATTTTATTTTTTAAACACATTTTACACTTACAGATGAACTCTAGTTTAGGGTAAATGCAAAGAGGCCAAAAGACTCTCAGTGTCATTCAGGCAGCCATGCATCTCACGGAATACTGCTGTTTTCAATCATGTTAAGCAGTGTTAATTTTTTCACATTATCAGCAAAGCAAAATAAGTACATGCTGAGGATAAGGAAACAGCTTTGTTTATCTTCAAAATCATGTGCTTACCAGAACTAAAGCATGTATTTGCCATATGTCAGCCCCTACCCCCCTTCTTTACATTACATATTCATCAATACAGCGCTGTTGTGCTATATTGTTAGCAAGGAATAGGGGGCACATTTTAAAAAGCAATTAAGCAGGATAAAACTACTTGAGGGAAAGGTTTTCCACCACCACCACCAGTATCTTAGGGAGACCAACGGGGAAACCCGACACGGAGGAATGTCAGCCTGAACTTGATGAATTTTTACTCAGAGCAATGCTCGCCCCTCCACAGCTTCCCACGTTGCCTTACAATACCCTCCCTTCGCGTTTCCCTTTATTTGGTGAGAGGACGGTCACGAGATGGATCTGTTCGGCTCAACATTTTTAATAGAGCCATATCTTCTGTTATTGTTTCAAGCTTAAGAACTCAAACCATCTGTATTTTTACACACAGCCTGCCAGAGAGGGCTGTTTTGCCAAGCAGCTCGTGCGTGCTGAATCTAACACATCCTGGTCCTGAGCACACAAAGCCGACTCAAACACTCCCGGACAGCAGCAGCCTTCCCCTAGGATCCGCATTTCAGCTTCCTGTGCTGGTGGGACTGGAAACATCAACAGCTCGGGCCAGGCACACAACGAGCCTCAACGCCAGGTCAAGTCTGAAGTCCTCTCCTTTGCTCTTGTGGTGCTGGGGTTGGAGACAAGAAGTCTAATGGCTCGATTTTACAGCTTAGAAGGGAGAGCCTTGAAGAGCCTGGTCCCTACTTTAAGTGAAAGCAGATTCTCCCTGGCACAGATGCAGCCCAGTGCTTAGCAGCATGCTGCTTGCAAACACTGTCACGCTGTTGAGACAGACATTGTATTTCTTGAGACAAATGTATCTGAGTTTTAACTCATAAATAATTCAAAGAGAACCTTTATTTCTACAGTGAAATGAAAACAGAAGTTTGTAAAATATTTCCAAGCTTATTTTTTTCAGATTTTTTTTTTTAACTGTTATCTTTTTATCTGTCCGTGAACGATACTACCAATATCCTTGTAACTCCTCTGTTTCCTTGGGAGTTAGGATGCTCAGCCTTTCACGAGTTTAGCTCTTAAATCAACAGACGTTTGTTATTTAAGTTATATTGGCATTGCTTCCTTTCTGTTCCTGTAGGCATGACACGGCTGTTTTCTTCCTAGCCTGCAAGCAGCATCTTTAAAATGCAACAACTGCGTTATCCACACCCCTACAAAAAGTAGAGAGAAAACACTTTTGCCGCATAGAAAGGCTGGCAACTCCAAGCACGCTGCAATAAAAAGCCAGACCTGATAAAAATTCCATTACTTGCTTATCTGGAGCGATTCTTCCCAGTTCAAAGGGTCAATTTCACAGCAGGGCACCAGTGCTTATCAGCCAGCTCCGCTGAGCCTTTCACTTGCAAAGAGAAGTGTTGCCTCCAACTGGCATGACAACGGCACCATTAAGCAGCCACTTCAAAGATATAGATGTTGTAAATGCTTTGATTTTGCCCAGTGTTGTACGCCAGCACTACCCAGCTGGACTTTTTCATACAGAGGTTGGATTCTTCACCAGGGAAGTGCAAAGCAGGGCATAAAGCCACGGGAGATGCAGCGAGCCCATCGCGTGCCTCTGCTCCCCAACCAGGTCTCCAGGTTTTCCTAGGCACAGCTGCCGAATATTGCAGAGATGGTGGCAAGGTTTATTCCGTGGGCTCTCTCTGGTCTTCTCTACCAGCTTGGGCCAGACCTGGCAAAAATACCTAACGCCTACTTGTGTAATTAGTGCCACACACATAAAATCGGGGCTGAAAAGCACATTTGCAAGAGGTATGACAGGTCTGTGGCATCTCCCCACTCACCTCTGCTGTGTTCGAGCCCCTGCCTGCACCCAGGTGTGCTTTGCATTGCTGCTGCCACCACGGCCACTTTTCAGAAAGGGTTCAAAATACAGCGACAGCCACAGCAGCTGCAAGAGGTTTAATACAAGTGGCTCACATCAGTAGTGCTTCAAAGATAAGAAGCAGCCCCTATGTGACCAAGAAATGAGGTTACTACACGATGGGTTTGACTAACCTGCTGGAACAGGGAGCTGCAGCCAGGGGAACGTGCTCGTATCCCACAAACTGCCACCCTCCTCCAGCAGGAGAAAACACAGGGGCAGCAACGCTACCAAGGAGAATTTGCAGGATTGAGCATTCAGATGAGCAGATCTGTTGATTAGCTGCCTGTCTAATGACCCGGCTGGACTCATCTTACACAGGCTGTGTAGGCAGGAGAGCAGGTCTTCTGTAAATCCCTCTGGTGATTTACAAGATACGGGGTTTTGTCACTATCTTCCGAAATAAATGAAGCTGTGGAGACTGGGCACAGCCAGCACTGACCGGCTGGTCACTCCCCAGTTATCACAGGAGTATCTGATGCATATCGTACACATTAAGGAGCTTACTTGGTCATCCAACACCCGTCGGGCTGCATTGGGGCTGGATACACGTACCTTTACCTAGATCTAGGATGACTAGCCTCACACCTTTTCCAGCATTTGATCCATGACCTTTTCTCACACACAAACCATACGTTTTAACTAAAACTCCCCTGCCCCAAGAGCAAGAACTTTGCATGTCATTCATCTTTTAAAATTCCTTTTCATTTAGTTCCCTCACCGCTTTTCTTTGGGTAAACATCCCAGAGTCTCAGCCTTGTTTTTTTTTTTTTTTTTTTTTTTTTTTTTTTTTTTTTTTTCGGGCCAACCATCTGCTTGGATGGAGCAGAGCCTTTGGAAAGAGCTCTGCAATCTCTTTTGACCGTCTGCAGTGCAGTTCCCTTGACCTGTTAGCTCCTAACCCTTGGGACGCCCCTAGCAAGACGTGCCAAGGAGGATTGCAACAGCAAGAAGCTTCATTTTCACATGAATGAGGACACCACAGGAAGCTTTTCAGCCCCAAACATTTCCTGTCTGATCAACAGGCGACAGTTTACGCATAGGAGTAAACATGTGACCCAGAGCAAATCAAGGCCGTCTACTCTAAAGCGTCTGCTGAAAATGCATATAGAGCTTGATTAAATTAAGATTTAATTCTAGAAAGCAGCTTAATTTGAGCTAGGCGTTAGTATCAAATCTTCACTGAAGGATTGCTCTGATTTTGTCTTTTTTTTTTTTTTTTTTTCTACTCGCTCTGGTCAAATTAAATCTTCACCAGGGTAAAGGAAGCTTTCACTTAGACCTCCTTTGTACAGTTTACGCAAGCACAACTGAGAAGGGTATGGGACGCAAATTAAAGCTATTATAATAACTCACTGGGGTGAGGTACAACACAGCAGCAGGTTCCCAGGAAGGGAGCCCCACACGCCTTCCCCCATCCCAGCAGCAAAGCTGTAGGAGCAGCTTGTGCCAAGGTGCTGCACCTTGCAGCACGCTGCAGCTCCCTCAGCCGAGCCAGCGGGCAGCAACACGGGCAGGCATTCCCCAGTGGGTGCCCATGACCAAAGGCATGTTGTAGCTTCAATAAAACTTACCAGGGCAAAATAAAACCTTGATCTCCGCTGCTGACAGGCCGAGGTTGATCTAACTTGCAGGTTATAAATTATAAACAGTTTTGTCTGAGGGCTTTATTCCACCTCAGCTTACATTTCTATACCTGTTCCTTCCATGCCCCTGGCAGCAGAGAAAATGGCTTGTGGCTCTGACTTGCACACGTGTATTCTCTCTTGTTCTCTTTTGTTCTCTCCCTCCCACCTCCTTTCTAGTGCATTATCTTTCAATTAGTCACAGAGTGCAGTAAAACACACAGTTCTCTGATCTCTTAGACCATCTTGTATTTACAAACATGAGTACCTGCCTTCCAGTCCCTAGGAGAAGCAATCTCAGAAGAATAAAGACAACAGGATCAGAGGACTGAGAGGGATGTTTTAAATGTTTATACTGGCAACCTGTAATAAAAACACTGGATTAAGGAAACCTTAAAAGTTAAGACTACCTTCTTTTTTTCTGACCATACTTTAATTAGAGCACACTTTGGATAGGGCAGGGACTTCTCTACATTTCACAGAGGCAGGGCACCTGCCTGCCTTATGCTGTAGAAGTAACAGGACTTATAAAAATAGGTTAGTAGGAAATTGATATAGTTTATAAGAAAAGAAGAACCAGTGGAGTATGCGAAGCTAGTTCTGAAATCAGGGTCAGTGGCTGCATTTCCCTTCATTTATTTGCTTTGTTGTCCTTTTTCTTGCATACCTTATTTCAAGTACCTCAGGCTTTGTCTAGACCAGGAAGCTGTATTACTCTGAGGATATGAATGCTGTTAACAGAAATATGCTTCTACTGGCATAGCAGTTTCCTTCCAGCAGGTGGAATAAAGTTTGTCACAAAGGCATTAGCAAGGAATCTTTGTACAGATTTTTACATTTTTCAGCAACTCTTTTCATTTTCTCACTGTCCCGTAATACACAGCAGTAGTCAGGAGACAGCCAGGACTGCCAGGTGAGTACTGGCAATGCTGCCACCGTTCTTCAGCTCTACCAACATGTGAGAGTGTCAGAGGTAACCTGAACAGGTAAGTCTCCATGCATCTGTAAGCATATTGTTTTAGGCATGCACACTTCAAAACAGAAAGTATTTCTATACCAAGCCACATCAGCTCTACTTCTCCAGCCAGCCACCATGGCATTGTGCCATGGGAGGCACCAGAAGTGTGCCAAAAGACGGGCTTATTCCTCCTGTAATTGCCAGGGTCCTTCCATGCATTCCCCTCTGTTAGCAATTAGATGCAACAGATTAATTCCTTGTCCTAGAAAAAATATCTAAGCCAACACAACAGGACTATGATCCATGATCCTCAAGGATCTAATGACATTTAGCAGGCTTTGCGTGAAGAAAAGCTAGCATTGTGCTATTATTAATACTTCAGGTTTAGTAAGTACTATTTGCACTCCTGAGCCATGAATTGCCACATATATTGCACAAGTCTGCTTAAAACAAGTCATTTACAGGGCGTTTAGTCATCAAGCTATTGTCCACTGGTTTGGGCAAGTTTTACAGTAATAAGCTGTAGGACATCAGGATAAGATGCATGTGTCATTTTTAACTCGTGGAGAACGGTTAATTCAGTGCCACTCCTCCACCACACACACAAACAGGAACCTGACTGACAAAACAGCTCTACCTTGAAAAGCCAAGCTGAGATCTCATCAGTTCATATCTAGATGGCTCTCCTTGACAACACTGCCTGACCTGCAGCACAGCCTCTCATCTCATAACTTCACTTGAGGAAACAGAAACAAAACATTGAAATTAGATTCTGCAGCACGCAACTTACCCTGAAACATCTCTTTAGTGGACCAAGATACAGGAATAAGTATTTATTAAAAATACCACATGCCTAGCTTTACAGTGTAATACAAGCAAGCCAGGGTAGCCCTGGGAACAGAACAAAGCAAGAGTCTGTATGTAAGGTTTTATCCGAAACTGATGGATTAGGTTTTCTAAACTACTGCTGATCTAGAAGAGCTGATCTCTTCATTAACATCATTATGTTAAAGTATCCCATCATCACATCCGTTTGGGTTTTCTCATGTGGTTTGAAAGCAATGAGCAACATCTCCCTAAGAAAAGCCTTGCTGGAGAGTTTATTTCATGGCATTGAGAAGACAAAAGTTTTACATCGTCCTTTGTACTTTGAGGATCACAGTTGACCACTTTTTTTCCTGGGAGAATGTTTCAAAGTGAAACACCAGGACCCTCCATCCAAAAGTTTGGAGGGTCAAAGACTTAGATGTGACTCAAGATTCAGTCAGTGAAGAGAATGAGGCGCCGGGCAACAAGCCCTTTGTGATATGGCTGCTGGGCTCTTGGCCTGTCACAGCTCTAGAATTGGTGTTGGAAATGGTAAAAATACAGAAAGCGTCAGCTGTCTGAGCCTGGACCCCGAACACACGCATCTGTAAAGATGTGCGTGCCTACACCAAGCAACAGACCAAGAGCAGGGATTCATAAGCTAGTGGAGACTCAGGCTCATAAATCCACATGATGCAGTGCAGCTGGATATCCAGCTTGGGCCAGCAACAGTACAGTCACATTTGCATAGCTCTTGTGCTGCTGAACTTGGACGTCTCTATCGCATTCCCCCATAACTTCTGCTTCCAAGGAAGTGCAGCCAATTTGGGAATGCTGGGAACAGACATCTGGGGTGTAGAAATGCTCCAAGTCAAAGCTGATGGGATCAGTCACCATCTTCCTGCCAGCTAAGGATGGATGGGATCTAATAAGCAACCTCCTCCCCACCCCCAGCCCCGTCCTGCTGAGCAGCTGCCATACCCAGCAGCAGGAGTGGGGATCCAGGTGGACCAAAGAGCTAGTGCAGATCTGGAAACAGATGCTCAAAGAAGAAAAAAAAAAAAAAAGATATTAGAAGAGCAAATCTGTTTAAGTTTCAAATAGGAATTCAGTCTTTCACAAAAATCAGAATAAACTCAGAAAGGATTACTGCTTGCAGTTAAACCTTTGCATGTTGGTGAGACCATGAGCCCCGATCTGCCAAACAGCCTAAAAAATGATTCTGAAGTTTTATTTTAATGATGTCCAATGGGATAAATAAGCAGCACAGTCAGCACCATCAGCGCTGGGATAAAGCCAACACCAACGCAGCAGATTGAGCTGGGACTTGGGAATCAGGAGGAAAGCTTCTCAGGGAGGCCTGTAGCCCTAGGCCAAAACAAGAGAAGGGAAGGGAAGGGAAAGGCAACAGAAGGCAACCTCCATTAAGCCATGTAAATCTCTGGAACTACTTACACACAGTGAAGAGCACTGGGAGGAGAGGTCTGACCGCACACTGCGGGCTGCTGGAGATCGCTTCCCCTTCCCTCCCCTCTTCCTTCATGTTAAAGAGCTCATCTTGAAGCAATACAACCACGTTTTCTTCGTTCTGCTCCCTTGAACTGCTTTCCACTTGAGCAGAGGGCAGGAGGCAGAGGAACAGCCCCATGCCAACCTCCTGCTGCTGTTCACTATGCCCTGCTGTGCCAGCATCACCAAGATGGTGACCCTGGCCCTGTGGGCCACGAGACATCTACCGCTCCTGGTCCAGGCTTGGTAACACCATCAGCATTTCCAGAGGCTGCCCCTGCAGTAGAGACACTCCTGGGCAGAGTCACCTTGGCCCAAAAGGCAGAGCAGCAAGCCAAAAAAACATGGTATGCCATGGCTAGAGAGGCTGGGCTGCTCCATGGAGAACGCACCCTGCTTTACACGCAGCCCAGTGCTGCCAGCTCGCTCCTCTGCCCGGGGTCAGGGATGCTTGGCACTGCCACAGGGTTTTGCATCAGACTTCCTTCTGCTTGAGCCCTCATGGGGCTTCCGCTGTCAGCCACACTGGGATGGCAACACTGTCCCTGGCAGCCTGCCTGGCAAAAGGAGGAGCTGCCCCACAACCATGGTTAATTTCAAAAGTGACACATATGGGCCTCATGACTTCTCTACCCAAGGCCATCTCATTTCTTGCAGCTTTACCACAATACTGGCCCAGATGCACTCCTGCTTTCATTTTAATAGATCCAAAATGAAGACAGCTCAGCACCCTGGTGACTATTGCTGGAACAGGACTCAGAAGTGCAAGGGGGGAAAGGCCTTGAAGCACCACCACTGGGAAGCAGAGGGGACAGAGACCGAGCTACAAAGACACTCGGTTGCATGCTCTCGCTATACTTATACACTAAACATACACGTATGTTATATATAAGTACATACACACACACACAATATAATATATACACACAGATAGGCAAGACTATATCCAGGCAAGATGATTCCAGAGCACTTAAGGACACAACGGCAGGCAGGCTGAGACAAGTAAGTAATAATAGTTTAAAAGAGCAAGCTGACAGCTAAAAGATGCAAAGTAGTTTATTCTAAGAAGTGCCTCCATCTATTTTATGGTGGAATAATTCATTCTGTATTGAGTAAAATTTGTTTCCAGAGTAATTCATGCAAATAGACTTCAGATAATTTTCTTCTTAATTGTTTGTGTGGGTGCAAGATGATTTTGACCTGAAAGAAGTTAACCTGAAATCCCTGCCAAACTCAACAAGCCTTAAATTGTGGTGTTTTATATGTATACATATTTTTATGGCTAGACCCAAGCTGTTTGTGTAGAGCCATGGCTTGTTTCAAGTGGCCCACTCTTCTTGCAATGCTAACCTAGCAGCCAGGTGGTACAGCTCCTGGTTTGCTGCACTTCAGAGCTCTGAGCCAACGTGGACTCTCAAAGGAGAAGAAAATAGTCTTCCACTTGCACTGAGAGCCATCCACAGAGCTTCTTCATGAAGCTTCACAAGCAAAGATCAAAAAGGTTAAACTCTCTCATTCCCAGCCCCGACACAGGCTCACTGAGCATGCAGACTTGCACTCATCCTGGCGAACGGCACGAAGATCTGTTTTGTTTCCACCAGAACACTTCCAATCACTGGAAAGCCTGAGTACGAGCACGTACCCGTGACCACATTTCTCCTCACCAAGGCAAACACATTGCAGATATTCCTCTCCCCAGCAGAAGAGAGATTTCTGGAGCTCATCTTTGGAGCCTTGTTTGTGCTGCATTTCCAGTGCATATCATTAAGCACATACGAATTAAATTGTCAAGCAAGCCTACCTCCCCTCCCTCCCTAAAAATCCCTCAAGAAATCCTACATCTCAAACCACATCCTTATTAAAAAAATTAATAAGTAAATAGTCAGAAGGGTGTGTGCAAGCCACTAAACCGAAATTCCTGAACTCTAATCCTCTCCAACAATAAAAACTTTCTGCTTCTGCCAAACCACTTGGTCCATCTGTTTCACTTTCTTCTACTGTAAAAATAAGAATGCAGCTTCCTCTAGTTCACAAAAGCAGCCTTTGGATTTTATGTTTATAGTATTTTTCTCTGAATAAGCTTCTCTTAGTTTCAAATCATATTATCTCCGAAGTTTCAGACCTTACCTAAAGGAAAGCTCAGGTGATGACGTGCATTAATTCATAACATTTTTCACAAACACAAAATTATTGGCTTTTTTTGTTATTGACAAAATAATTGGGAAAAAATGGGATTTTGACTTGGATTTTCTTGAGGGGTGAGAGATAGAGAAGAGGCCATCTTTCCACTTAAAAGTGGCACTGTGCTCTTGAAGTCTGAATTCTAAAGAGCCAGGAAAGTGGTTCAGCCAAACTGCTTCCAGGTTTTCATTTGAAAGATCAGCCTCTTTCCTGAAAATCCCAAACGTGAAGAAAGCGTCAGCACGTATTTACTCTTAACACCTTCTCATCATGAAGAAACACCTAATCACTTAGGAGGATTTCCTTTTAGTTAGTCATGAAGGAACTAATTAATACATCTTAATATTTCAGTAATGTAAATTTTGAAGGAATTCTACTTCTTGACCCATAAACCTCCAAGAACGTATGCTTATGGAGAACCCGGGCACCAGTCCATCAAGATCAAGGTAACCAATCCAATACCCTTTGCACCTAAGGCTAGAAACGACTATTTAAAGAACATATACCACTCAAATGCATCTATTTTCAGGCCTACTCCTTCAAGATAGGAAGTAAAGATGTCTTCAGAGCAACTTCAAAAACGTCTTCTGCAGGCTACCTTTAGAGGGAGTGCTCCTGTGGATGGATATATGTAAATAAGAGTTCCTGCTCCTTGGGGTTTCACATGGAAACATTTACTAAGTTACACCAGCATAAATGGCTGTAAAATCTTAGGACAAACCTTCTCCTTCAACAGTAGATATTTCGCTTCAGATTTTATTTGTAATTAAAATGTTCCACAGGAAATAATAACCCTAGGCTTAATTAGGTAATTAAACCTGTTCTTGAAGACTTATGTAATGCAAAAGAACAATCATGCAGATGGAAAAGTTTAAAATGGTACTAAGCTACTAATTATATATATGTACAAGTTACAAGAAAAAGCTTCTTTCTTAAATCTCTTATTCTAAATTTGGCAAAATTACATGTTTAACAACCAGCTGCTGTGCATCTCAAGTGAAGAGCTTACTAATGCAGCGCTACACTAAAAGCCACACTTATAAATTCTCACAGAGGTAGAAGACTCAGAAGAAATAAATCAAAGAGATTCACAAAAAGCTTATTAAGTCTACTTTCTAGATCCTGTAATACTTGGACGTGCCAGGAGTTCAGAATAACTTATCTTTTCATGATTGTAGATGTTCCTTTCCCACCCGCTTGTCCCACCCTACTCTAAGATGCTCAGTAATAACGATGTTAAACTGTTCTACTTTACAGCTAACAAAAGTACAAGGATTAAAGAGGGTGGGGAAAAAATAAAGTACAATTATTTTTCTTTGTGAGGACGTGTTGTACTGTTGTAGATGAGATCTGACAAACCAACTCTTGAAAATTTAAGACATGGCTTTGCCCTGTACTGAGCAACCTTACAGGGACTCAGAGGACTTAAAAATAACGGGTAGTTTTCATTCACCTTTGCAACTTTTTCCCCAGTGTATCTACAGTCCAAGTTGGGGTCTGCATCTCGGAATTACTTTCCTACAATCAGCCTATGGTCTCATGAATATTTGTAAATAAATAAATGCAGTTATACCTATTTGTATAGGAATGTACTTCCCTGAAGTATTTAAATCAGTTTACGGCAGTGTCTGAAGTAAACAGCCAGCGGTATTTTATGGCAGCTCAGGCAATTCTCAAAAGCTTTTTAAATCACCTCGTCTTGCCTCATAGAACTTGGACTACATTAAGGATGAAAATACTGTTCTTCCACATAGCTCCCTCTGCTGATTAGATCTTCATAGCTTGTCACATTGCAAAACATTGCCAGAAGACTCTTCATAAAAGAAGTCAGAAATATTTGAGTGTTATCATATAAATGTGTTAGCTCTCAGAAACAGAGAGCATCCAAACAAATCAGTCTTGTGTGCCCAAAAGCTACTCAGTTCCACAAAGTCCCTGGAGAAAAATACTAAAATCTTGTGTCTCCCAACCAAAACAAAGCTAACCATTTTGAAACCTCACAGAAAAGTCCAGCTTTTAAGGAGCTGGGACAATAACAATGCAAATTTATTCATATTTACTAATCAGAGTTTTCTAGAAGTGTTGCATAATTTGAGTTTCTTATCTCCAGATCACAAAGGCATCATAGTATTAAAAACAATGCAAATCATCTTGTCTGTACAGGAAGCAGGAAATAAAGTGGAACAGGAAACCAAGCAACTCTCAAACTTCCTGAAGTCCTAAACTGGGTCCTATCCCAATAGATGCTGCCCATCACACTGTCACATTTATTGGAACTTTAAAGTGTTTATATTTTGCTTTTCTCTTCTCAATAGAAAGTTGCCAATTCCCTGAGCTTAAATGCACAGGTTTTCCTTCACAAGTTGCAAGTTGATCCTCTCAGCATTAAAACACTGATAAAAAAAAATAATAATAAAAAATCACCAAATATTAAGAACAACAAAAGAAGTAGCAGCCATTTTAAGATGATCTTACAGCAACAGCTTCAACTACATTATATTATGTGACATTTTTTGTGCCTGGAACTTCAGAATCCCAAAGAAGGCTCCACTTGAAGTCTTAGGGGCTGGAAATACAAGTTTCCTCCTTTCTCAGTAATGTTCACCTATTCAAAGTCTTAGTAGTTTATTATCAGTAAACAGTACAACTAGACAGAAGTCTTCAACTTAAGAGACACATTTTTGGTAAATCCTCAGTAAAGGTATCACTGGGAGGTCTAAATCAAGTAAGTTTTCTGCAATGCAACAGAGAAGACAACATGAGAACAGAAAGATAAGTTTTATACTAGCCAATTATCTGGTTTTCAATTGATTTAAAAAGGAAAAAAGACTTCTATAAAACATACTGACTTTCAGTAGAACACTAAGGTTTCCTCTGACCTGTGACAATACCAAGGTACCCACTAATTACTTCACCTGACCTAATAATCAGCAAGGATTCATTTATGCACATCTCAATGGCACAGAACAGAAGTGCCATAGGTAAGAACTGTGAAAATAAACACTCTAAAATTACAATTCATGGCCAGGTTGTATCTGTTTCTTTCTGCTGAGTCCCTTACCTGTGGAAACGCTACATATGCCCAACATGCTTCCTTCATGCAATAACTCGTACATATTCAATAATGTAACTGCTGTAAAGTCCAATATATGGATTACTTGTAATTAAGGAATGTGTAAGTTCATTCTAGTTAGTCATTAGTTAAATGCTACATCCTTTGTTCAAACCTTAGCTCCTCACCCTGTGCATCCCAGAGCGGTGATAACACTCCTAAGCACAACCACTTAATTGGTTTCTCTTCAGCATCTTCACACAGAGTCTGAGCTCTTTCAATGTTTCTCACAAAAACAAGATCCAGGTATAACAGTAATGCTGATTTAAGCATTGAGGCAGAGTCTGTCGGATGTCCCTTGACATTCCCGTTAGGGCAACAGAAGAGACAAACCCAAACCAGGCAGGCTTTCTGTAGTACCTAAGACTCAGACTCCGAGTGCTCCCTTCATTTTTGGCAGCGTATTAAACAGACAGTGGTCAGCAACTGCTCTTTGAAGATGGGTCTTCCCAAGTATTTATCCTGCTTCAGTTTAGTCTGTCCAATCTGCAGCTTATTCCTGCCTTTTGGGTTCCATAGCCTAGTGCTGGGCCACTACGTCCCATGGAGTGGATCACCAGTCCTCTTCTCTCTCTGGCTTCCTGTGAGCGGCACGGACTGAAATATCCGTGGCCCAGCGGTATGGAGTCACTCAACATCTACTTTTATTATTTTATTCTAATGTCAGTGGAAGTAGCCACCAAGTTTAACAGCACTTGCAAAGAAATAAGAAAACCATGATTGATGGCTACTTATGCTTCAGTTCAAGGGCTGTGTTTCAGGCAGTATGACCACTGCACGAGTGCTTTCCCAGCTTTTATAGCCAAGTTCCAGTTACTGTAAGGCCTTTACCTTGGCCTTCCAGAAACATAACTTCAGTTGCAGGAAAGCATGTCCATATACATTCATTTTTCTTACTCCAGTTTTGTTCAGATCCCTTCCTGTTCAAGCTTTTCCCTATAGGTACCCTGAAAATCATGAAATAAATACCAGAGTTTAAGACACGCTTCTTCTGAGAATACCAATTATCTCCAGCTTCAGAAATGCTGATGTCCTTTGGGAATGGCTAGACAGAGCCATCTCCTGGCTAGAGAGTAAACAGAACTTATTCAGTGTAAATATTCACCTTAATGTCTGTGAAGAAGTCATTAATCCATTGCAAAAAAGTCATCTCTGTGCAGTTCCAAGGATCGGTTTCAAAGGTAAGTATTCGTATGCGACTACTACAACCTCTCAAAACCATCAGTAGCAGCAGGGATGGTGGAGAACAACACATCCTATTTGTTGCTAAGTTTTTGGAGAGTGTAAACATGAAATTAACTACTCTGAGGTAAAATGCCCCAAACCCTAGACCCCTCCTGATGATACTGCAGTCAAGCTTTATCCATTTGTCCTTAACAGAAGTCTCAGAAGAGCACCCACAGTCCAGGGGACAAACTGCATGCAAATGTGGTCAGTACCATGAAGCATCTCATCCCCACCCCAACCCTGGCTGATTTCCTTAAGCAGAAATCCTAATTAACACAAACATAATTAAACTCAGTTACCTTGAACTGTCAAGCCCATTTGGCAAGGAACCCCACACAAGTAATAGCTACGTTCTGGGATTTTTTTTTTCTTCTTTTCAGTCTGTAAGACTAGGTTAGCATGATGAGTTTAACTCTATTTAAGCTTCTAAATATTTTGCATTCTAGATTTGCATAAAGACATCATAGAAATAACAGTACCCTTACACAGCTTCCAGCACTATACATCAGCAGGCTTCAAAGCTGTAAGACTTGTGTCTTAGAAAGAAGCAGCTGTTAGAGCTCTTCTCAAACAGCCTCTCTGCTTAGCATACCTACCACCTGCGCTAGAGTCATCTTCCTGCTTCTGCCAACCCCGAAGAAAAACTCAGGCATGGCAGACAAATTTCTTCTTTGAACTGAGCATCTCTCTAAAGATTCCCACTTCAGTCAAGATTCTGGACTGTTAACAGATGTGAGAGGCTACAGAAAAATGAGTGGATTTTGTTCCATTAAATAAGTTTGTTATTTCCTTCAGCCCTAAAAGAAACATTTCCATCTCTTCTGAAGGGTTGCAAACACTGACCCACCTGGAAACATGAACAGCACAGAGAAGTGTAGACACATTGGGGCATGCAGGGAAACACACCAGAATCGTTAGGCTGAAGCCTATTGGCATCACGAAATGAAGTGGAATAAAGAACTTGTGGCAGTGAGAGCAATCTGCTATCATTATCTTCTCCAGATTGTGAGTGTGAGCAGTAAGCAACTGCAGCCCTTCAAATCAGACTGTTTGGTATCCCCTTACTGCAGAGGGACCAGAGGCTTTTAGACCCTAGCTCTGATGTTTTCACCTGCTACAGAGCAACTGTCCCTCGGCTCCATTCTTAGGGACAGATGAGGCTTACAAGTCTATTAAAATACCCTCTCTTCAGCCACACTGAAGATCTGCTGGGTGATCTACCATCCATGTTACCGCTTTCAAAAGATTTGTGGGTTTGAGCCTTGAAGCGAAAACTCAGCTTTCCATATCCTTATAAACTGACCACGATACACAAGCTCCCACGGCAAAGGAAGCATTCTGCAAACTGTTCAAACAAAGGATTCCCAAAGTCTTTTCATTTTCCTGTGTCTCACCATTCGTATAATGGCAGGAGCAGGCACAACCGTTAGCAGCAGGAGCAGCTGGTGGCCCTGCACCAGCCTGGGCACCACCTCAGAGCGGTGCACGTACACCCCAATTTGTGGATCCTGGGCTAGAGCAGCACATGACTTGCTGAAGTGAAGCATAGCCCTGTCCTTGCTCTAGGGCTGCGGTCCCCTCCTGCGTGCGTGCACGAGCACCATCTAGATGATTGGAAGCATTTCACGTAGGCTGTCTGGCAAGTCACAGATGTCACTCGCAAGTACCACAGACATTATTCATAGCCAGTCACTGCTTGCTATCTACAGATAACTGATTGCATTCAGACCAGATTGGAAACAAGGTTGGTTAAAAAAAAAAAAAAAAAAAAAAAAAAAAAAAAAAAAAAAAGAGAGAGAGAGAGAGAGAGAAAAGAGAAAAAAGCCAGACAATCTGGCCTCTCCAAGCTCTAGCCATCATTCCTGCAGGCAGAAAGTGGGAAACCCTTCGACAGCCGGGACCCACACTCCAGCACAATAGCTGCTCGAAGTCAAGAATACGGCAAGATAATGCATTACCGACCAAGCACTGCAGAAACCTCAGCAACTTCAGTCTGAATTTGCTTTTTTTTTTTTTTTTTTCCCTTTTTTTCCTGCAGCTGGACAATCTGGCTTTATGTTCCAGTCCTTTCCTGCTCTGTGTTTGTGTACTCATCTTTTCTAAACATCCAGGCTTTCTGATCAGCAAACAACATAGTAGCCGAAGAGATCACTTAATGGTTCAACTGGCCGTGCGAGGATGTGTGGCTTGTTTTGCATTCTTAATTGCATGAATAAATCTGGTGCCTTTTTTTTTTTTTTTTTTTTTTAAAAAAAAAAGAGATTTACAGTCATGAGAATGCATATGTAAATTAAAGCACAGTAAGAACAGCACAGATTGCTGGCAATACAGACTTTCTGCACCAGTCCATCTTCGCTTAAATAAAGGTATCACTTCAAATGAACTCATTTCTACACCTATTACTGGCTTCTTTGCTAAAGCATGGTGTGGCCTGCTTATTACACAGCTGTAATAAGGACCTCCCTCCCCCAGGAGCAGGATATAATAAAGTAAAAAATTTTGGCAAGGACTTCATAGCCACAACACACCTTTAATTTCTGTTTAATTAAAAAAGTTAAGATGTTGGTTATCACCAGTTTTTCTGACTCACAGTAACACACTCAAATCAAGAAGTTCGCCCTCTGAAAGTATATACTAATATCTTTTAAGTGCATTTGTGTTTTACAGAGATATCTATAACAATATAAATTCACGACAGAGCATCGTCCTCTAAATGACAGTTACTTAGTTTTACAGAGATATCTATAACAATATAAATTCACGACAGAGCATCGTCCTCTAAATGACAGTTACTTAGTTTTAGTGCCCTGTGAGTTCCTTCAGGAAGGGAAATGTTGTCTTTGTCAACACTGAAAGCCAGTTAAGCTGAGTGAGTAAGCTACAAGCAATTTGGCACCGCACTCCTCTCCAAGCCCCCGAATCTGGGACCTCTGAAATCCTCCTTAAGAACACGGTAATGGGGACACAGTGAGAATGCAGTCAGGTTTGTTAAGCTTTCTTGTTTTTCTGCTTGTGTGTGATGTAGACAAGGAGCTTCTTGTGAGCGCAGACCTGATTTTGCATTTGTGGGTATGATACAGATCCAATGATCAAGCTGATGACAGAACATGCAGAAGATGTTTCCAAAAGCACGCAGCACTGTCGCACTGCAGATGGACCAACTTTAGTGTTCAAGATCTACCAAGCTGTAGCAGTCTTTAGAAGTTGATGATTATTGCAAAGCATTTCTAAATCTCTCGCTCTTGTTCTCTTTGATCTTTAGGTGTATCAGGATCATTCATGACGCTACTGAGATGTGCAAATCTAAACCTTCTTCCTTTGGAAGAGGAACTCTGGAGTCTTTTCCTGGTACTTTCAAAAAACAAATCATAGTGCCCTAGAAAAAGGCTCAGAAGATTAGATGAAAATGGAACTGAACATGCTATTAACTACATACGTTTTTTATTTTTTTTTTTTAATTTAGAAGTAATTATACTGTACTGATTACTGTACCTTAAAGAAAGGCAGTAGGGGAAAGAGTTCTCAGATTTTGTCTACAGGAAAAAAAAAAAAAAGTTTGCTTAGCTTTGTAAGTTACTTCTCTCATCCCAGACCTAAAAGACTCAGGGATATGCTTCCCCTTGCCCCACCTCAGCACTCTTTACCTAGGCACCTTGAAGCTCCAGAAAAAATTTCCCACTATGTACCTCCAGGTGCCTTCAAGACAGAGGAAATATTCCTGTGTCTCCAGGCACAGATCTACAAATACACACAGGACTTCAGAGAAGGGACAAAGGTACTCTCACAGTTTTTGCAAAGAGGCCAGAGGTCATGGCAGAGCTCATGGAGGCAAGGAAGGCAGAGGGCTCTAACCCCCAACGATCAATGCCAAGAGCTGTAACCATGGGCAGCAGCCTCCACAATGATTTCAACACAGGTCAACATCTCTGAGGACCATTGCACTCTCAGAAAAGGGTCCTAAGGGAGCCAACAGAGAGAAGAGAGAGAAGTAGGGTGTATCCCCAGCAAGAGATAAACAAGAACTGGGTAACTGTGGACTTTTGAGGTACAGCGTAAGGACCACTTAAACCCACTTACATTTGGGATGCTGTGAGGATTCTGTCCTTCCTCTTCTGTGCTGACTGTGCAGCCTCCTCATGCCAGCACTGGCACTCGGTTGATCTCATGGTGCAACCGTTCAAGAATTTAAACAGGCAGAGAACAAACTCTGCCAAAAAAAAAAAAAAAAAAAAAAAAAAAAAAAAAAAAAAAAGCAAAGCAAAATTTCCTGTTGATTTGATTCCTTAAGCCGGTTCACCATGAGGTCAGACAAGCAGTAACGCCACTGCGAGGGAAGAGACAGACCACAGCCACGCTTATCTAAATAGCACTCAAAGCCAACCGAAGCAGGCCCTACACGAGCACTTTTCTCTCTCCTCTTCTCAAGGCGTTATCTTCGTATCTATGCCAAATCATTCTTCTTACACTTTCGGACTGACACACCCGATCTTCCTCTCCTTTTGCAGTTGCACATTGGGGTAAGGAAGAGGGAAGAGACAAAAATTTACTATAGGTAGGGTTTAGCTATCTGGAGTTGCAAAGAGCACGTGAGTTTTAAAGTATAATATCACCTTCTACATCCAACCCAAGTATTTGAATGTTCAATCAAGCATCTGGCAGAGATTAACACTTATGGAAAAAAAAAGAAGCTTTAATTATTTATCTACAACAACGCAATCTGACTGAACAGTGTAGACTCACATGCTGGACACAAAAAAGAAAGAACAGGTTTGCTCCATAGCCTGGATTTGCACACTGGTGCAGAACAGTGGAGTCCCTAGAAAGTGCGTGCTTTCCCTGCACGGCCACGTTACCTACCTACACCATCAGCCCTCACCAACAACAGGCCCGTTATGCCCCAATGCTTCAAACAATTCTCAAACTGCCCTCAGATGCCCAGAACAGCCTTGGGATTTTAAGAACAATCTTTATCATAACCCCCACCCAAGCTAACTTCCACCAAACCCCTGTGGAACCCATTTTTGGGTATCCACAATTTCAGAGTTTTACTTTTTCATTAAAGCGTAGTTATGAGTTACCAAACTTCCCCGTTACTCCCAGATCACCTGGAAGGAACCCACACTCAGAAACTTTGTCTGAAAGACATGAGCATGTGACTTAAGCAGCTTGCAAGGGAGCACGATTCAGACGTCCTGTATGTAAACCAGACCAAATGTAGAGGTCTGAGCTCAGTTGTAAGTGTTGGACTTCCATTTATTCCAAATGACCAGTTTCCAAACCTGATTTCCTACCATGGAGATTTAGGAGATGACAATCTTCTATCATTTCATATGTGTTTTCCTCTGGAATTAATGTAGACTCGCATTCCTAAGTGGTTCTTTCTGAAGCCTTTCCTGTTCTTGTAAACATCTTGGGAACAAATCTGATTTGTTTCATTGGCCACACAGATCACAGGTGGCTGCTGTCCTACGCTTGCTGTGGGACATTGCTCACGAGCATAAGAAAGCTCAATTGTTTAGCACTTACAGCACATGACAGCTACATAAAACCAAATTCAGTGGAGAATTGCTGCCTATATTTCATGACTATGGCTTCTAAATTAATATTTTAGAACCTATTTCCAGAAGAAATCATACTTATAACCTAATAGATTCTAAATTACCTCCTCACAGCTCTTGGAAGACGTTGTCAGTGATGTGCCTTTTACAGACATGCAGCCAGCTACTTCAGCAGTCAAGAGCCCAAGAACCAAGGAAGCCATGGAGTGTGTCCATACACACACCGTCACCAACTGTGATGCAGTACGGTACCCTCAAAGGTTCATTGAGCATACGAGGCAAGGAAAAAGTGGATTTTTTTATTATTTCAATTGTTTCAGTTGGAACACAAGAACTATCACAGGTATCTTTAACGTATGAAAATATTATATGTAAAGAGATCAGCTAAGCTAATGGATCTGGTGCAGAAGTCCTGATGCTGCATTGATTCAGGATGATCTGAATTCAGTCAGTGCTGCTTTGAGAGAAGGTAAGGCCAAATGACCTCCTGAAGCTGTTTCCTTCTCCTGGGGAGAACATAGTAACCATGCCAACACTCACAGAGCTTTTGTATCAGGGTTTGACCTGACACAAGTGAATGTGGGTGGTAGTATTAGGGTCCAAAACTCAGTTTTCTGACGATTGATGGAGGTGAAGACTGATGTTTTATAGTTGTGCTCAAACTCCTCACATGCAGCACGCTGGCTGCCTTCCATGAAGCAGGATTTTTAGTATTTCAAGTCTAATACCAGTTGCATTTGCTTCTTTTTCCCCTCTTATTTAAAGAAAACAGCTATGAGATACACACATATAAGAACTGCTCATACTTCAGTGAGTTACAACGGCTTTGTCTGCTGATGAGTACAAGGCTCTTGCTAAGTTACCCTTCAAAGCGTACAGCTCCCACTTTGCTCAGAGCTATGTTGCCATCTCATTACCCTTTTAATACTGGGTAACTGTAAGCCTGTTTCTGTCCAAGTAAATGAAGGAGCAGTTTGAGAAGTAGATAAGGTAATTACTTTGTCTTCTTTATCTCCAGATTCTCAATTAGTTGATCTTTGCCTCCTGCATCTTTACTGCTGAACGGTAAACTACCGTGTTCCCATGAGAAGCTTTTTTCCACAATCAACATTTCTATACCCACCAGTGAGCTCAAGTCCTTGAGTGGGAGAAGAGTAGACCTAAGTCTGGAGCAAGGCAACCACCAACAGGAAAAAAAAAATATATAAGCAGTACTTTGGATGCAAGGGAGACAAGTTATGTAGGAAGCTTAGTTTTCTCAATGCCTTCCTGACAGACCCACTGATAAGGGAAAAAACATATGAGAGAGGAAAAAAAAGCACATTCAGACTTTAAATGTAAGCCTTTACTTGATATCCTCTTAATTTTTTTTTGGAAGCACAGCCAAGAAGTATCAAAGTAATCAATATTTGCCAGAAGTTAACCCTGTTCCCAACATTGAAGGTATTCCGTAGAAATAGTACTGCAGCATTTTATTGAACAAACTAAAGGCAGGTCAAATGAACAGGCACAGCTTGAGAATTATACGGATTTGAACAGACAATAAATTCTTAAATAACACGTTTCACCTTTCCCAGGGTACAGATGTTTGATTAAAAAGATATACTTGGTCTCAAAGTGATAACTTTGGACTACAACTGGCAATGTCTTTGGAAGCTTCAGTGATTATTTTTATACCAGGTGAATTTGCCCAAGAGTTTTGCCTCATGAAGCATCAGCTTAGGAGTTAGGAACTTCAGAGTGCAACAAAAAACAAGATGTTTTTTTTCAGTGCTTTTAGAACTTCATTTTAAAAGAAAATCTCCCCAGGGGTACTAAATGCTTACTAAATGCTTGAAGTTTTTTGTCCAGAAGTTGCCCTGATGCACCACATGATGGCTTTAAAGAAGCAGCTCACAAACTGTGTCCTTCAAATGGGTTCAATCCTATTAAAGAAAAAAAAAAAAAAAAAAAAAAAGACACCAGTGGCACCTGAGATACCCATCCCACAGAACAAGGCGGTGAATATTTTAGGCTGGTTTTATGAAACAGAAGTGCTGCTGGGAAGCAGTGATCAGTAGTCAGTTGTGTAACGTGAGCCCTCCAGTGAACTTACTTGAGCTTCCAGAACAAACAAGAAAACCCTGTCCTTGTTTTATGGGTAAGACAAAGTGCACTGGAAAACATCTCTGACATTTATTACACGCTTCTGTGAAGGGAGAGAGCTGCCTACCTTTTGAAATGACTGAACAGCCATTAGAGGTATTAAACGTGAAGAAAAGCGTTTCAGAAACAGGAAAAGGCCATCCGATGAAGTTAACAGACAAGAACCAACACATGATATGAAGAATATTCTACAGAATAAAAAGGCACTTCCCACTGATCAGCCCTATGATAGCTCCCAGGAAAGACATTCCGTCCTTTCCCCCCACTTCAGGTGCAGTACTGACATTCATAAGCAAGTTCTATAAAAAAAAAAAAAAAATGTTAACAGTTGTTTCAGTTTTCTTTAATATCTCTAGACCCACATCTTGAAATTATCCACTCAAACCAACTTATCGCAGGACTAACAGGCAACAGGAACCACATCTCAGCTGGTGCTGGCAGAGTTGCACAGGCATGTTTCCAACTCGGAGAACAGAGATGCCAGAGCTGCCTCTGCAAAGAGCCTTTCTGAGCCTCGCTGGTCTCTATGCATGCAAAGACGAGCAGAACCACGCTTTTCTGTTTTGATTTTTTTATTTAAGATTGAAGCAACACTGAGATGATAACTGTGTTTACCTCACTAGGCTCTCCTTGAGCTAATAACCCTGCTGAACCCTAGCTTGCTCCAGTCACAGCATAAATATTGATCTACGGAATAGCAACTGCGGATTGTTGCCTTCATAATCATTTTTTTGGGCTCCTGCACTACTCATACATAATACCCATGGGTATGCAGACAGCACACGATCCACTCAGAGGTAGAAATGTTACCTGATCAATATAAGCATCCTAAAATCTATGCTAGAAAACTTAAAGACAGAAATCCAACGTGACCACAGACTATCATCCCCTGAAGGCATGTGTTATGCTGCCAGACATGATTAGAAGGTGATAAGAAAAGAATTTAAAAAACACTACAGATCATGTACAGGAAGCAGCTTCGGGGTTCCACCTTATCACTCCAATCTGCTCCTAGTTTTGTCGTTAATGTGAAGTGGCCAGACAGACAAAACAGTCCGTACAGAACTTAGAATACATAAATCTTAGTACCAAGTTTCAAATAAAATTAACTCTACTTTTAGATGAAAAGTATATTTAAGACACTGCAGTCTTCCATTAACTTTTTTTTTTTTTTTTTTTTTTTTTTAAAAGTTGCTTAAGAAGTAAGGGCCATTCCTATTCCTCCCCTGTTCTGCAGGTTTTGGTCTATTTGTCAGTCATTTACATTACTGGGTAAAATTATTCCCAGTAATTTGTTGTCTACTCTCTTTTAGTGTAGGATGTGTGCAGCTTTGATCCTTGGAGTCACCTTCTTGAGCAGGCCAAGACGATCTCAAGACTAAGATGATTACAGGCAGTATGTACTACTGACTCCTGAAGTGCTCCAACTGCTGCTGATGTTCAAGGGACCAACATCTCAGATACAGCTACACATTCAAAAATTTCAGGCTTGTTTTCCTTTCTAAAAGCAGCACTGAGCACTTCCATACAGCAATTTTAACTGCTGCTGATTGCATGAGATGCCTAAGATGCCTAGCACCAGCACTGAGCAATCAGGAGAGAAAACTGTCATTTGAGAGACAACTTTTATTTTCCAGAAGCACACAAGAGTTGTCCATTTTTACTTTTTTCTAGGAGGTGGATTGGGGTGCTGGGTTGTTTTTATGGAGTTACTTTTACCACTAGCTAATAAGTGCTTTCCAGAGTGAGCTCATTTGTACATATTCCACATTAGAGGGCTCTGTGAATTGTAGAGCACCACAGGTCTTTCTTGCTTTAAAATACAGACAGTTGCAATATCTCCAAGCCATTGCACAAGAATGCAACATTAGAGCATTCAGACATCTGCGAGGCAAATATTGCACCCTGTCTTAAAAGCAGAGGGGCTGGACAGAAATACAGTCTTAAAATTTGGGAGATATTGGCACTAGCCATGCCGCATTACATGGCATCTCCAGCTCTTGTCATGGCACTGACACGACAGGTAATGTTGTGAAAGGTAATGGTAGGCACTCTTGTGCCATAAATAAAGCAGAGCCCCAGTTCAGAAGCTGGTAGTAAAATACTTTGCTCAAATCCAATATGTGAAGACAACAGCAGTAAGAGAAACCTTACAGAATGCCCAGGAGAGAGTTCATTTTTTTCCACTAAGACTGGAACAGCACATTCCTATCAGCAGCTTATTACTACAACAAACTGATTATGTAGGTGCAAACAGATTAGGTAGGGACTACTACAGATATGCAATTGAAAAACCAGTATTTTGATGCAATTAGAGCTTCTTCTCAGGACAGAGGAGACTAGCATCATATAGCAAGAGTGTATTTAGAGTCTGCATATAAACCAAATGTTTGAGCAACAAACAGCTGAGCGGAAAGGAAGAGAGGCAGAACGAGGACAGAGGGATTCCTCGAGGAGAGGTTAATCTGCTGCCACACACAAATACCCTGTTAAACACTGACCAAGGGTTTGTGTGCCATGTGGGAGAATGTTAATTGTTTACAGGTACTCAGGGTTGGATGAATACCAGGAAGCAGCACTGAGAAAGTCCATTGTACAATTAAGATGGGAGAGGAATCGCTGAAGGAGGCACTTTCATTTAAGTCCGTCCTGCTAGCTCCTAACCTAATTATTTACTACTGAGGGTTTCCTTTCCCAAGATTGAATTCAAGGAACAAAAAAAAAAACCTGAAAGAATGTTTTCTTTTTCTTGTGGGAAGAAGGGTACACATATGGGGGACAGGTCTTTGTTTGATGTAGCACTAACCACTATTTGCAGAGGACAGAAAAAATGCCTTCTAGTCTATTTGATAATGGCTTCAATGCCTGCCACTCAGGTGATTCATTATTAGCGCTCCTGTCTTACATCCCTATCAGGAAGGCTATAAAGCCAGTAACACTTTTCATGTGAACAGGATAACACTTACAAGGATTTAGCTAAAAACTCTCAAATCATATGCCTACCATTCCAAGAAAATCACTGCTTTACTTTTAATCTATATTTTGGTGAAGTTGGCCAAATGTTCAAGTTCTGTCAGCATCTCCTCCCAGTTTCTTTTCTGTATAAGACTTTCTGAATATTTCTGAGGATTCTGCCCACATGTAATACTTCTGAACTTGGACGAGGAATGCATGTTGAAGGAGGCTCACTACAGACAGAGCTCAGGATTCAGCTTTCAACAGCTCTGATTCCTCCACGTGTGCACAGAGCTTCTGGTTATCGCCTGTACAGAATGTTACCTTTTCTGCTGTTTGCCACTTGAGTTGCATCCCTCCCCTACATAACCAGTGCTTTCCTTAGACAGAGCAGTTCACCTAGAATTGTCATTACCTCCTAAGGCGCCCTTTTTCTTCTCAAGGCCTGTAGAGGGAATGATGACAGCCACGGTTTGTATGCCAAACAGGATTACTCAGACCTGAACTTAGCACCTGCCTGTCTCTCCTTGCAAAGAATGACCAATAGTTACTGACCCCAAACAGCCCCCTCTTTATTATCTATCATTAACTGTATGTACACAGGGACACATGAATGCTTAACCCCACCAGATGCATTTCAGGTAGGCCTATCTTAGTCCTGTATCTGCAGGACAGGCTCACTTCAGCACAAAGGCTCTCTAGGAATGAGGATGATAAGGAAGTGCTCCTTGGGGTATTCGGCAAAGCCCATTTCTTCCTCCGTCTCCTGGGCCTGGTTAAACTAGTTGGGGCAGCTTACCAGGGGCCCAGAGACAGACTTCAAAGTGTTTGGTTCTCTTCCATTGTCTCCCATGTTTGTGGAGCTGCTGTTATCAGGCCATTGTCTCCATTCATTCACTCAGACGGGGAGTAAACCGCTTACATCCTCACCGAGCAGCTACCACAACAGGCTTGTCTGAGGGTTTTCTAGGGAAAGAAAGCTGGTGAGGAAAGGCTCATGCTCCAGATATGGAGGGCCACGGTCCGTCACACAGACCACCACTGCACTGGCTTCTGCCTTACCTCGCCCTCTCTCAGGCTTAACAGCCTCAGACTGAAGTCTCGTTTCATTTCACATTCTCTAACTCTTCACATAACACCCTCCCAAAATCTGCTCCACCTCTTTCAGACAGGAAAGCGAGGTGAGGTATCACTCCCCAAGGTGTTCATGCAAACAGATTTTTGAGCATATGGGCTAGGATCCTCAGGCGCGTTTCCTTTTCTTTAGGATTTCAGTACAATTTCTGGACAGCAGCAGATTGACAGAGACAAAAGCAGCAGAGGAATGGAAAAGATAACGAGCCCCCCTGGTTCCTGCATTGGCAGGCTGCTCTCTGCCCTTCACATCCACCTATTCGCCTCATTTCGAGTAGGATTACAACAACTTGAGGGAAAGGAAGTGCACTTTATTTAATACTGGAGTGTCACTGAGAGAAGCACAGGCTCCCCTCCTACAGCACAGGGCTGGGGGCTCCCCCAGCAGCTCCCCGGGGCCGCCGCGCCCTCGCCTCCCCTCAGCAGCCGCGGCCCGAGCCCGGCGCCATCCCACGGGTGCCACCTAGCGGCCTCCCCGCCGCTCCTCCCGGCCCCACACGGGCCCAGCACCGCGCTGCGGCTGCAGCCGGCGCCGTCCTGCAGCCACAGCCGCTGATTTCTGCCTCCGAGCCTCGGCCGGCGGCACGGCGAGGCCACCCGCTGCCCCCGGCCAGCGGCCATCCTGCTCCTGCTCCCTGCGGGGCTTCGCGTTGCAGAGAGTCGGGGGAAGAGCAAAAACTTATTGCATTTGTTCGCCTTCCCAGCACACTTCACGCCACATTTGTAGCCGCAACTTCCTCAGGCCTCTCCCAGATGAGGAGATAAAAGCATGCAAAGTTTTTCCACCAACACCAAGAGGTCTCCACAGGAGGCTGGTAGTGGCCAAAGTCCTACCACCACAGGCTGCGGTTCCCATGCCTCACCAGAGCAGTGAGGAGCGTGTCTCCTGCCGCCTTGGAGCCTGAGCACGGTGTTTGCCAGCTCCACTGGGCTGATCAGCCACCTGCTGGCACACCCTGCCTCTGATCTCTTCCCTGCAATAACCTGCTTCAAGAGATGCCAGGCAGGCACCGGGAGACAAGTCCAGTTTCCTTTGCAAAGCCAAGTAGTTAAAACTCAAGGCCCGTATCTCAGTATTTAAGCAAAAGGTGTCCAGGGCTATCGCTCATTCTGCATTTGACACTGAGGCAGTTTCAAGGTGACTGTTCAAGTGATCTTCTCCCAGCCAGCCTGTATGGCAGTGACTTCTGGGACCCACCTACACGTCCTCAGGCAGGCATACTCTGCCCTCCAGGCCGGCAATTCGCTTTCCAGCACTGGTTTAACAGCTACAGCAACACCTCAGCCCTGGAGCTGCTCCCCAGGCTGAAATTCTGAAAAGTTATTTTAACCCATAGCCCTAAAGATCACTTTTTAAATTAAATAGAAGGCTGTTTGGTGGGCATGCACAGGCTCATGTCTTCTGACCTTTTAAAGGGAGAAATCCATATCCGTACCAGGCTGTGTGCATACATCAGTCAGAAAGTTGGAAATTATTTTGCAGTATGTCCTTCTCATATCTATTCCATACAGTACCACAAAGCAAGCTAACTAGGACATGAAGACCAGACCTGATTCACAGGAGAGAAAGCTGAGGTTACTAGTTACTTGTTAGACATTGTTACAAGTCTTCAAACACTAATTTTGGAACACTGTCAAGAAATGTATCTTTTATATATACACATTACACAGCACACCAGTTTTTAATCTTTTTTTTTTTTTTTTTTTCCCCCTTAGGAGGCCACAAAGTCAGAAAACAAAGTTTAAAATCTGTTGGATTTTTTTTTTTTAAATGTTGCTTTGTTCCCCTCTTCCTCTCCCCCATGAATGTCTTTGTCCTTAACACTTACATATTATAATGGAGTTTTAAACCTATTTAGAGGGTTTCCCTTCTTTGCATATAGATGACCTCTAACTGAACAGCAATATGAGTCAAGTGCCATGTGCTCCTGATGCTACACATTTTTGCTTTTTATTTATTTATTTATTGCATTTTTCCTTTAAAAAAGATGCCTGGAATAGACACATAACCTATCCAGTGATTATATATCTATATATCTATATCTATATATATATGATCTTTAAATGATACCTACATACAGATGAAGATTGCAAGCAAATGGCTCTAGAATTACATACTAGAAAGACTGCTTCCTAAAATTTGCTTTGGAAACAGCTCTAAACCTAAAGTAGACTTCTGTCTTGCAGAAGCACTGTACCATCAGCTCGGTATTTATGGAAACAACTTCTCCAAACAAGTTCAAGTTCTGCATCTTTCTAAATACATCTTCATTTCCTGAGGTCAAGTCTTCTGTCACCCATTTCCCCACACAGCAGATGGATGAAGTCTTTTCAGAGACTTTAGTCAACCTTATTATGTGATACTGCCTTTTTATTGGTTTCAGGGGTTGACACCAATTCAAAGCTGGAAGGATTCTCTTCTACTCCTGAACCTTTTCAGTGGAAGCTGCTTCATCCACAAAGTTGGTAAGACAACTTTTGCAGCTCATAGGTTGAAAATTCCACCAAAACCGGTGTCTCTTCCAGCCATGCACTCCAGTCTCCAAAATAACGACTCCCAGAAGAGCTTAAAAATGCTCTACAAATGGCATGCCAAAATGAGTCTCAAAGCCATCAGGTTAGAAATGAACAAGACCTGCTACTGGAAGACATCTAGTACATCTCTGCCTTCAGAAGAATGCCAGTTCCTTTCCACAACAAGGACTGTTCTACCAGAACAAAGGTGAGAAGCATCAGCTCTTAAATATTTTCTCTACTTGATACCTCACCAATATAACACCACCATACACTGGTTTAGCAAGCTACTGGGGCTTAACACCCTTGGGGGGCAGAGGGATGCAGATTAAAGTTGGAGAGGAAAGCTTAAGGACTGGACAGCAGAAGAGGCTAAACACCACAGGGTTTTCACTCACATCACCATGTTAGAGAAAGTTTAAGTGATATGCTAAGCCCACCCCATTCTTCAAGTTTAAAGAGACTTCCTTGTGGCCATCAGCAATTTTCAAATTGCTCAAAATTCAAGTGAGCCAATAGATCTCCTCCAAGTTAGAACGCGTTATAGGAGTCAACCATTTCGTGTTATTTTTTAAACCATAAAAAGGAGGCAGTCAAAGCAGCGTTTCAGTTAGGTAGAGAATACTGCATTAATTTCAGAAACTAAATAGTGGCAAGGTTGGAGTCTGTTGCACTGGTTAATGAATGCAGCGACTGTTTTCAAAGATACCCACACATGTACAGATCATAGCTAGCATGAACAGTTTTTACAGCACTGCTGTATAATCTCATTCAGTTATTTGACTACTGATGGTAATTAAGGACCATAACCCATTGCCAAAAAAATAAACAAATGTTAACAACCACCCAAACTTAGGCAATGGCAGAAATTGTGTGTGGATATTCCAGGTTTATTGCCAAGTACTTAGCTGTTCAGAGAAAATTTGGAGTTAAAATAAATTCTTGAGTATGTACAAAACATAAGAATGGAGCCAAACACTTCACGAGCACAGGAAAAACAGCTGAAAAGGTTTTGTGTATGTAGAATGAGTATCTTGAACCTAGATAACAAGGAACAAGATTCACAGATGAGAATATAAAACCAAAAAGAAAATTAAAGATGTATGGACGTAGTCACTCCTGTCTTTCCTTTGGGACGTGCACAGAAATACAGCTACGCTCCAGACATTTTGTAGGGTCTGACCCTGGTAAGGTAAGTACCTTACCATGCATATTGATTATTAACTACCAAAGTTGATGTAGTAATACTGAGGTATTAAATCAAAGACACGTGCATCATGATTTGATTACTAGCTGTAATGTATTATATATGAAAATGAAACATTATGTATGAAGAGAAACAAGTATAGCAACTGATACGTACAAAATAAAGTCACAGTGGCACATTGAACAATTTTAGGTTACCCAGACTCACTTAAAAATAGAAACCAGAGCCTGGACTCTTCTCTCACCCCATTTTACATGTCTTTACGTTTGTTGATTTCAGTGGAGTTCTTCACAATTTATGCCATTGTGAGAAGAGAATCAAGCCTTGTGTGTTTAAAAGGAAACTGCAGACATGTTTCCCACCAGAGTGCAGGGGGAGATTTTTAAAAAAACACAAGTATATGAACTGTGAAACCAATAGAGTACACAAGTGAAGGCAGGCAAAGAGGCTCTAGCTAGGGGTAGCAGTGGTGGTGAGCTTGCAGTTTATCCACAGCTCTCCCCCCCTTCTTCTTTTTAAGACCTGGGATTGACATTAAGAAGTCAGAAACCCAGTCATTATACTGGCTTTTAAATAAATTGTTAGAAATAAGTATTACATTTGCTTTCTGACAGACATTTTTGATTTATATTTTCCTACTGATATTCTGCAGAGTAAGGACAGGGCCATTTGCTTTGTGAAGAACAGACTTTCCATTCCCTGAAACTGGGAAGGGGATCTGAACGATTTTTAGTGCTAGAAAATGGTGCCTAAATTACTCACACCCAAACTAAAATAATAAAATCTTCCCCAAATCCTTCAGAGTCTTTCAGATAACCAGTACTACAGTAGTTAGAAAGAGCAGCCAGTACCACTTACAAGTCAAGCCTGGCAGAGTACTAAACGATTTAGAGATGGCAGAACACCTTCATGGTTTGGACCTACTGGGAGCCGATGGCACAACTGAAGCTACTGCTTTATCATCATTTCTTGAGGCAGCAGCTCACAGTTAGGGAGATCCTTGCCAAGGTCATGAAAGAGGAACTCCACGTACTAAAACAACTGTTATATTGATTTAGAAAGCCCACTTAAACAAAATGAAACAAGAAACTCTCCAAAACACCATATTTTTTCAACCCAACACTAGCTCCCTGCCTGAACCATGCCAGCACAACCAGACAACGCTGCATGGGAAATTGCTTGAGCATTTCCATAGGGAATACAGACTGAATTCATTGCTATATCAGGGGTGCCATCTTAATACAAAATTAAAGTTATTTATAGCTAAGAGCCCAACACTGCCAGAGTATGACTGTAACTACCAGCTTGGAGATGCCCTTTCCCCACCCTCATTCATGTGCACAACCAGTGCCACAGCTCATATACTTGTTTAGGTTCTTCCCTGCACTTCAGTAAAAAGACATGCCTGAAGTCTCCTTTTGAAAAGCAAGTCTGGATTGTCTTCCCACTTTGGCATCAAGTCCTGACTGACTGATTGAGTATGCAACAGAAAGCAGGAAGAAGGTAAATGCACAGGACTGGACGAAGGAGGGCTTCTACCTATCGCATAATTCAAGATCTGCCTGCTAGTTTCCATGAGAGATGTTCTTTCAAAGCATTAGTCTACTTCCAGAGGCTGTGGGAAGGTGAAAAAAGACCCAAGAACAAACGCCTATGCTCTTGAATATACAACTTGAAATGTTTTGGAGTTAGTGCTTAAATGTTGAACACTGACTTGTACAAAGAAAAGAACAAAAACACCACACCCTTAAATGAACAGCAGCCTGGTATCACCTCAATTCTGAAAATATGGTAAGCAAATATACTTCTGTGCTACTATATCACAGTCAAAGAGTCTCCATCATATTAGTATCTCTTTACACTCAAGTCCAAGACATTAAGACATGCTTAGCAACTAATGTATCAGACAGGTTTATAAACAGATAGTGCCAGAGAAGAAAGACAGGGAGACATTGAAAATAAACCCACTGAACTTACAGCCGAGAAGGTGGCAGATGCAGAACTAGACAATAGAGCTTTGCGTGTCAGAGGAGATTTTGCAAAGAAATCTGAAAAGCAATAAACATGCAGCAACAAAACCGATGACTGCATGTCACTGAGTTCACATCACATTCCTACAATGCTCAAGTTCAATATGTCAGCAGCTACTCTTACAGAGAGAAGAGCTGGTGTCTCACAAGAAGATCAGTTTTACATAACAGGAAAATCATAAACTGAGAAAGAAACTGGCTGATAGGCTGGACCACCAAACTGCAGCTTCATACCACCTGAAAACCCCCATGAAAATTGTTCAAGCAGATTGACTGTAGGGTTGGGGTGAGGCTCAGTGTTTATGGGGCTCACAAGTAGCAAACTAGATTGTGCCCAACTTGCAGAGTGCCAGAGCAGGCATTCAACAGCTTTTTGGCAGCTCTTATTTAACTACAAGTATCTGAGGCTCACACTTATCACAGAGGGGTGCTCTCCTCAGGTGGAGGCAAGCTCTCCATCCTCACCCTGGTACTCAGCTCCCTTCCCTGTACCCTCCCAAGGCTGGTCTATGCCAAAGGGGACCCAGGCTGTGGAGAAGGGCTGCCAAAACGTGACTGCTCACTTTAGGCAGATCACGCTGCTCTCCTGTGAGTGGTATCTCACAATAGACACCTGTGGAAATCCAGACCCACACCAAAATGCTGAGAAGACAGCAAAGCTGAGTGCTGGGTGACATCCTCAGAAGGCTGGAGGTAAAGCACGCTTCCAGGTCCTCCATACAGATGAGAGCCTGGTCTGCATTTTGCATGTTTGGCACTGCTCAAAGACATTCGTTGGCTATTGGCCTGCTAAGCTCTTCAGGCTTATAAATTCCTTTGCGTTCATTTTCAACTACTACTTTTGTTAAATATAAACATATCCTCTGTGTGTCTTACTCCCATATTCCATATGCACAAGACTAACTCATTTCAGTACTGGGGTGAATGGGAACTCAATATTTATCACCCAGATCCACCATGCTTTGCAAACAAGACAGGAAAAACTCACAAGGACTTTATCCATGTGATCTTTCTGATGAGCAAAGCTTGAGGAAGCAGTTCAAAGCTCTCAGCAAGCCATATGTATGCTTCTGTAAAAAAGACATCTGCAATTCACCAGTGAGGTTCTAGACCTAGCATAATTCATTCGGCAGTCTGCATAGAGAGATGCAAATACACCAGGTTCAGACAATTCTTCAATGCTTTCATAAAATTCATTTAGAAGTATATAAATATTCACATTTGGAATTGTTAACTCAGCTTGTATTTTTGTACAGAAATACCGAAGCTGCAAAGATATGACACTTCTGGAAAAAGGCCAAAATAAAGTCAAAATACTTTCATGGTAAGCAAGCACACAAACACATGCAGTTTCTTTACACAAACACGTACAAACTTCTGGTTTATTAACTACAGCACCGGGTTACAAAAAGAGCTCTTTAAAAAACACCTTCGCTAATCAGGCACTAATTTTTAATGTACTTTGAAACCACTCGGCTTTTGCTGCGGTTAGACAAGTCGATCCACACTTGAAAGTGCAAGGAGGCTTTAAACTTGTACCATGGTTACCATGCATTTGTGTTGCAAGAGAAATGGGCCATGGGTGAGGGCAGTGTCTGACTAGCCAGCGAGCTCAGCTGGTTGAGCAAGAGTGCCTGTGCAGCTAGGCAGGCTCTTGCTGAGCCAGCACGATCCCCGTCACACAGGTACTCCATTAATGAAGAGATCATGGGAGGGTAAAATGGTAAAAGCTGAACAATTGCAAGGCTTGTGCTGAAGGAGGTTTATATTCCTCGTGGGAGCAATACCAAAAAGATGTGTGCTTCGAGGAGGGGCATAGCAATATCTGTCCAGAATACCTTTAGAAATTCAGTTGCACTGTTCAAGTGACTGCAACGAAAAATGCAGGTGTAAAGGCTAGCGAGAGAAGATGCAGCTTTCTTGCAGCACAAGAGGATGGATGTAGAGTTGTACCACCCAGCACGGTGGTGCAGCCCTGAAGCCTACGTTGCTATATTCATAGCTGCATCTGTTACTTCCTTTTAAGAACACTCAAACACCTTCAGAAACAAAGAAACCCAGACAGAGTAACTTCAATTTTTTCCTTTTTATAAGGACTAACATCATCCCATTTCAAAAGCTTCTGCAGGTTTTGTTATAAGCATCACGGTATTGACATGCAGATTTTGAATCACGCTGGTTGCAATTATACAAATCAGTGATCAAATCCTGGGAAAAGCCAGAGCTTTCGTATATGCTACATTAACTCAAAGATTAGACTTTGGATTTGGTGCATTGCCATCAGAGAAACCTACTTCGGAGGTCATATAATATTAAGACTGGGGCCAGTGGATGCAAGATTAGACAGCAAACAAGCTAAAAAAGTGATTATAAAAACATCACAGGAAACAAAATTTATTTTCAAAAAGCAAAGCAATCACGTTTCAATATTTGGAAGGCAGTTGGCAATGCTTTTTGGCATGTGGCTGCTCCACGAAGCCAATATTGTGTAACTGGAAACATTTCAAAAGAAAGAGAATTGGTGAAGTCAAGGACTGTAATTGCAAGCTGTGGGATCTGTGCTCTGATAAAAAAAAGAGGGCAACCAAAAAAAACTGTAGCAGGTATAAATCCATAAGCCCACTCCATAACATTTTTATCAGCCAACTTGATAGAACTGGAGAGCGAAGGAGGGGGCGGCACAGAGGGAAGGAAAATGGAGAGAGGCACACAAGGCTGAACAGCACGAGCTATTGGGTGCCATAAATCAATGTTTCTAACACGAATCTTAGACAGGAGTACATGACTTCAGTACAGAACAACTGAAATAACACACTTCCAGCTTTTGTTGATGCGTAATCCACTGGAAATGAAAGGCCTGCCTGGGAGGCTGTCTACCACGGGTGTACGAGCTAGAAAAACACTCTGAGCCCGATAGGTTCACAATGATGTTGAAGAGCAGCTCACCAATCTTACGGCTGCAGTTAAGAACTTTCAAGAAGTCAGCCTTCCAGGCAGAGCTCCAAGAAAAGGTGAACGAGCAAGAAGCTGCCATTTGCAGATATTTTAGAAATCCTGGAAGTGTTTGTGTTGGCTTGTGCCTCCTGTGCCTGAGCACTTCACTCATTTTGTGCACTAAAAAAAAAAAAAAAAAATAAAAAAAATCCCCTCGCACAAGGATATGCTTGAGAATTGTCAGCTCACATGGGGATCGTTTGCTTAATTTCCTCCCCCCAAAAAGGGCCATGTATTTGGTTCACAACATAAACAAACAAGACGTGAAGAATCATGGCAGATCACTTGAGAAATTTGCTTCAGTAACCGGAAACATCCTTCTGATAGCGAAGCAGCAGCCAAGGAGTTGTTTCTGTAAAAAACATGTAATTTTGGCAAATTGTGAAGTGATGTGATAGTCTGTCTTGGTATTTTTGCCAGAAATGTCACAACTTCAGTGTGCTATGACTTGTAAAACACGTTTCTTCCCATCACTCTTCAGCAATAAGGTGGGAGGGGGAAGATGAGGGATTGCTGCATTATATCTCTCCAAGCTGGTTCTTCCCATTAGACAACTCTTAATCCAAACAATTCAGGCTTACAAGTAAAAGCTACTCATTTCTGTAAACACTTCCAGGAGCAGGACCTAGGCATGCAGGGCTTACAACGAGCATATACCAGTGGACAGAGCTAACCTCGAGTTTACCTCTGTTTAAGAAAGCATGAAGAGAAAACAGTGCTGGCCAAACTGGAGCTTCATCCTTGATACAAGGGAGGAAATTAATACTGATACAAGCCACTTGGTCGTTACGCACCCATCTCATCATCAAGTATTCTTAATGCAATACAAGATCACTGAACAAGTTTCCTAGGATCACTTGGGGATCACTGTCATGATAAAAATAAATAGAAGTGATGCCTCAGAGCATGCTCTTTTATACCCCCCCTCTCAGCCCCAGCAGGGATCTCCTTGCTGGAGGACAGCGTAGTGGCAGAAAGGAAACAAACCCCAGCTTGTTTGTTTTACAGGGCCTCCACCATCGCATCTGGTTACCTCTGGAACGAGGAGGCTTTGCACCCAAGCAGGCAGAGCCCTTACACCGAAGTGCAGCTCTCAGCTCTTGGTCTGCTCTGTCAGAAGCGGCACACAGCAGCCGCTGACAATGCATTATGCAAGAGCCACGTTACAAAGGGAAAGGGTTTTTTGGCTGGGATACAGAGGCTGGAGCATTACAAGGGGTCCAAGCAATCTGCAGAGGCATAATACAAACCAAAGCCATTTAAATTCCTCTGTAAAACGTAGACGTTCATTAGCATAGAAAAGTTTCACAGGAAAACAATGACAAAGTCAAAGCCATCTGATTTTCATATGCTAATTAATTAAATATGCCAAGTGCATTTAATCTCTTATTATAACCATAGGGGGAGACAGACCAAACTCTTGAAGTTCTGAAAAGCCAGGTCATTAGTGTGCCAAGTCATTCTTCAGATCTCCGTCGTGTATACAAATTTACATTCCCAACTTATTAGGTATGGAAGTAAAACCTGGCTCCCCCCTCCTGCGCCCCGTTTCTCCTCCTTCGGAGGACACTTGCTGTCTTCTGTTCATGTACCCCAAATGCCTTAAGTGCTCAAAAGAACCGGTTTGCTAGAGAAATAAAGCACAGAAGCCATTTTCCACAAGTCCCTGTTAATGCCCCCGTCCCCGTAAGATGCAGGGGGACCGGTGGGAAGTGCCATTAGGAGCATTCCTGCACACACGCATGAAAATCCACGCATAGTTTGTGCTCTTCCACGTTCAAGTTGGGCTGACATTTTCTGGCCATTTCTTGCCCTTCTAAACAAGAAAAGGATTCTGGTGTTTACGTAAGGCTCTTCTTGCTTCATAAATCTTAAATTGAAACAGATTTTTTTTTTTCCCCCCCTAAACAATTACCTTCTTCAGAGTTATCATAGTACAGGATATTAGGGAAAAACCAGACTCTCCTGTTGCTTTTACCCACATCTGACTCCAATCTTAATAGCTCAGCTATTAACCCTGTAAGGTCCCTGCTCGCACACCTTGCCCGGCCGACGGTAACGTTCCTATATGACCGATCTGGGCTTGCTCTTCGCAGCCCCTTTTGTTATCCAGCAGGAGCAGCTCCGTGCCCCGTGGGTAACCAGCCCCATAAGCTGTCCTGGTGCCAGGGCTCAGAAGAAGGGGATCTGTCACCACAGCCAGCATCCCTGCCATCCTCCTCTTTCCAAGCCTGCCCTGATCCGAGCAATGCCACCTCCTGCGCTGCTCCACCACAGCTCAAGGGGCCAAACGCCTTCCACCAGCACATCCCAGTGCTCCACCAGAGCTCATGGGGCCAAAGCAGCCCGTCCCAAAGGAGCCCGTCCCAAAGCAGCCCGCAGCCTGCCACGCAAGGCACACCGCTCGGAGCCTGCCCAGCACCGCAACCAACCAACTTGTGGGGCCGCTGCCCCCTGACGCCCCTATAGGCTTCAAGGTGTAGGATACCGGCGGTAACCTATAGGGTGCCCCGCGCACCCCATGAACCGCAGCGGAGGGGGGACAAGTTGTATGGGGGGACGCTGAGCTCGCAGCACCCCGGTGGGGGGGGGGGGGAGCTGATGGATTTTCGTTAAATGAGGAAGGAAAATAAATGAAAGGAAGGAAATAAAAGGGAAAAGGAGAAAGGATAAAAAAAAGGGAGAAGGAAATAAAAATAAGAAGGAGAAAAATAAAAAGGAAAAGAGAAAATAAAAGGAAAGGAAAAAAATAAAAGGAAATGAAAAAAAAATAAAAGGAAAAGGGAAAAAAGGAAATAAAAGGGAAAAAAAAAAGTAAAATTAAAACAGGAAAAAAAGGAAAAATAAAAAAGGAGAAAAAAATAAAATTTTTTTTAAAAAAGGAAGAAAAGTCATCGGGCGCCCCTGCGGAGAGACGGGACCGGTGTTACCCCGGACGGCTGCCGCCGGGGGATGCCGCTGTCAGCCCCGGGCCGGTCCCGGCGGGACCCTGGGCGCTCCGCAACCACCGCCCCCCGCTGCCGGTGCCGGTGTCGGTGCCGGTGCCGCCCGGTGCTGCCCGGTGCTTACCTCCCGCGGCGCCGGGGCGCCCGCATTGACAGCGGGGGAGGCAGCGCGCTGGGACCGTGCCCTGCCGTCGGGAGCCGAGCCGAGCCGAGCCGAGCCGAGCCGAGCCGAGCCGAGCCGAGCCGCCGCCGGCCGCCCCCGCCGCGAGTGCCCGCTGCCCGCCGCCGCTCCCCGCCCTAATGGGGCTCCGCCGCTCCGCGCCCGGGACGGCGGCGGCCGCCTTCCGCCGCGCCCATTGGCTGCCGCCCGCCGCGCCCGCCAATCGCCGTCGGGAAAAGCCGGGGGGCGGGGCGAAGGCGGAGGGGGCGGGGAGAGGGGCGGCTCCGGGGGTGCGGACTCGGGGGCCGCGGGTTCGGGGCCCGGGGCTGGGGGCTCGGGGCCGGGGGCTGGGGCTCTTTCCCGGTCCCCTTCCCGGTCCCTTCCTGCCCAGCCCCGGCCCCGTTCAGGCCGCCGGAGCTTGCCTCGGTCACCCGCAGCCCGCTCGTGGCTCTGCAGTGGTCCCGCAGTCCCAAAGCCCCGTAGAAGGATGTGTAGCAGAGGGGCCGTCCAGCGGTGGTGTCTGTGGGGTTTTGGATGGACGCCACTGCCAGATGATGGTGGATGAGGGGGTGCTGGGGGGTCACAAGTTCTCCCCGCTCGGTGAGACACCCGTGGTGTTGGAAGCACAGGGGCTCTCCCCAAGGCTGAGATGCGTGCAGCCGGCCGGCAGCGCCTCTCTCGACTCTACCCAAGAAATGACTCGGGGTTAGGAAATGACAGCTTTCCCTTCGTGTCTTGAAGCACATTTGGGTTTCCTGTGCTGGGAGAGTAAGTGTATTATCTACAATTCAATCTGGTCAAAGCCGGCCTTCTGTAGCAAAAGAAACAAAAACGCAGCCCTCACGGGAAGCTGCCTTAGCCCGCGACCCCAGGCTCCAAGTTTATTGCAAGCGAGAGCGTCAGACCCACGTAGCGCCTGGGAAGGCTCAGCGGCAGTTCTCACCCTGCCCCTCTGCCCCGTTTCCTCGCCGTCTGGATGCAGCATCACCAGCGCGCAGTCTAACATCTCCTTTTAAATCTTAACCGAGTCTGAAAATGAGCACCTCCAGACTGCGTCTGCGTGGACGTTGTCGGAGAGAAAGCAAAGACACTTGGTCAGACAGGTGACACCTCATTAGCAGAGGTCTCCGTCACTTCTTCCATCAGACTGAATTCTGATGTCTCCTATAATTTAGGAGAAAACATGAAGGACCAAGCAGAAATGTGGAAAAAAAAATAATCTGGAAGGAATAAGAAGAAAAGGATAGCAAAGATGGTAAAAGGGCTGCTTGCACCCCCCTGCTGCTCTGCTTCTGCTTGTCCTTTGTCCTGTGCTCTTCCATGCCACCTCTTCGAGCATTTCTGTAGCTCTTATCACTAAGATCTAAATATGTTTAGGCTGTGCTTGCAGCACTACATGATTTCCGTCATTTACTCCTTCCCACTTCAAGCTCCAAAGGTATAGGAAATAAGATTGCTTGGCTTTTAAATAACCTTGTCAGAGGTGTTTACAGTCATATATTAGCAGATCTGAATCTGGAATGAAAGAATTTATGGCCAATGCACTCTTTTAAGTTGTATATCTGTTTATCTGATCCTCACTCACAAATGCCTCTAATTAAGCTATAAACCCTTAGTTTCTACTTAACCATATGGGTAGGCTGGGAAGTTTGCTACAGTAATGTAATTTACCCACTCTACAGCCTTGTCTGCAATGCAAATCCAGCATAACTGCTTTAATAGTGTTACAGCCTGCTCTGTTTCTCACTATAGGGACAGAAATAAAGCGTGTCCAAGCTACCAACTGTAGCTGTGATGAAACAGTTCTCTTGGACCTACAGGATATTGTGTTTTTACAGGGGAGAAAACACACTCATAGCCCTACCAACAACAGGGAAGAAATGCAACCCAGAAGTACAAGTACTGAGGAAGGGGATATGATATTCTTAAAGAACTTTTTGCACTTTCTGTGGGGGCTGCTCTGCTCCCCCTGGTTTTGTTGCATTCTTACCTTCTGTACTGTTTGCATTTTTTGCTTGGAGGCACTTTTCTTTGACTTGAAGTCTAGATAATTTGAAGATGGAGTCTACTGCAGTGGGTTGAGGGACGTTATAAGGAAAGCTTCCACAGAAAAGAGGCCCTGGGTTAAAATAGCTATTCGTCTGTCTTAAATTCTTGTTGAATATTTCATAAATATTTATGCAAGAAAAGACATCTAAGTTGACAATAAGCAAGTTTAAAAGTGGCTTGAGTCCCAGTTTTGTTACCTTGACATAGTAGAAACTCTGACTTGCATGGAACTCTGGGCAATACTTATCTAACATATGAAAAATATATCTTAAAATATGTTCCAAATTTAGGATTTTTCTCTAGAAAGTCGTGCTGACTTCAGCTATCATGAATTTCATGTGAAAAATGCAATTTTTAGCCTATGTTGCAGAAGCTTTTCTTAAAAAGTGAAGTGTGAAAAGTTGTTGTGTGATTTTTAAGAGGAAAAAGTATCTGTGTAGATTCACACAGGTACCTCAGAAGGAAATGCTTAGAGCAATCCATAAGACCTTCTTTTCCAGTCTTGCCTCTTCCAGTGACTACATTTAACATTTCTTATTACCCTTAAGGTATCCCATGCTTTCAGATCTGAAAGGACTAGCTGACCCTTGATAGCTGAGAAGTCACACAAAACCCTTTTTGTGTAAATCACATATAGAAAATTACAACTGCAGCTGCGGGTGGGTGAACAAGAATAGCTCCTTAGCTAGGTAGCAGAAATACCATCTAGCACTGATGTAGCTTTGAGGCTTGCAAGAGATGGCTGGACAAGATGGCCTTCAGATTTCCTCTCCAACTCTAATTGTTATGTGATCCTCTGATCTAGAGAGTTTGGATTCAGCCACTACAGATGACACAGGCCAGACTAAACATGTCTAGTTACCAAAGCAGTTAAAGTATGGGGGAATAGGAAATACCCATCCCTCGAGACGGAGAGTTTGAGTGAAGCAGAGTGGGTTTGTACTGGCATTAGGCCACCCCACAGGTGCCTACACGGTGGTTTTACTCTATATGTAGAACAAAACTAGCATCAGATTAGGGGTGAGGCTTTATTTATTTACTTATTTATTTATTTGTCAGATCAGATTGGATTCTTTCATTTTGTTTTAACTTCTTGCAGTGGTTTGAGTGAAGGTCAGCTTCTGGGTTCATTTGGGGACTTTTGGAGAACAATGCTGTAACTGCTGCTCTCTTTCTGCAACACTGTACATTGGATTTTATACTTTCTCTTTATTTCTTCATGTGCCTTTAGGAAGGGAGCCCACAATAGGTACAATGGCCATTTTTCCTATTTTTACTTCTAAGTAGCAGTAGGAATGCCTTGGTCTCCCTGTTTCCATGCAGAGAATATAACTGTCTTGCATGACATGGGACCTGTAAGGCACAGACAATATTTGTGCAGCCCTTTTGTCCAAAAAGCTATATAGAAGCACATCAATTATTAATATTATTGAGAACACCTTGTTCTGTTTCTGCATTGGATGCTTCTGGGCCAGTTTAACTAGAATCAAATCATGTAGTCTGCCTGAAGCAATTAGGCATAAGCTTTCAAATGCTGATTCTTATCAAACCAACTCTTTTCTTTGGCTTATACCTAGCAATATGTTCTTTATCAGCTGTATAGATTTGGCTCAAAAACAGTCTTATGAAGCAGTGCTAATAGTTAGTTTTCAGAATGTCAGTGCTTAAGAGGGTTGCTTTCCCCACTGCCTTATCAGGCACACCACTTTCCTCCTCTGTGTCCTCAGGAGTCCCAACAATCTCCATCAAACGCACTCGAAGTGCTGGGTGGTCTTTGCAGGCTAGTTGGAAACCTTCTCCCCAGCCATTCAAGGCAGGGATAGGCAGAGGAGTGCTAGGACTCCATCTCGTCATCCCGGTTGGATTTCTTTTCCCCCATAAGCCTTGGTATAGCATGGACAGAGGGAAGGAATTTCATCCTGGTGGGGATTCAGGACAAAGCTGGAATGCAGGCCTGCATTTTGGAGACGGGGTGCGTTCTCAGGTTTTCCAGTTCATGTCTTGTTTCAGGCTACGCCATCTCCTTTTTTTTGGCTCATTTTTACAATAGTCCTTCATTTCTGCATAAGAGCTCTCTGCTGGTTTTTTGCTTTTTTTGTTTGCTTTGGCCTTATGCCTTTGCTCCAAAACTTTTTCAACTACATGGTCCTTCATAAGCTCTGTTTAAAAGTCGATTGAATCCTTGCATGGCCTGCTAAAAGAAGTCCCTTATGGGTTTCATTCCCAGGCATCCTCCATAGTTGCTTAACTCTCTCTGTCCTCCCTGCCCAGACTAAAATATCATTCTTATTTGAAGGCTTCATGCTCTGCCTTTGATCACAGACTTTTCTGTCAGTTCTTCTAGCCTAGTTATCTCCTCTGGACTAGGATAAAATGGGCAATTTGACTGAGATGAAAAGAACAACATTTCACTTGCAATACATGTAAGTAATCCCCGTCGTGTTTCTGAGATCCACTGTTGTGCCTTGTTCTCCTTCCCACCGGAGCTGGAGTCAGCCCTGCTAGCTGCTGTGATGTTTGGAGCAGCTCTTGGAAGGCATCCGAACATTTCTGTTCCTGGTCCAACTGTGGATGATTGTACTCTGCCTTTGGAGTGGTCTCAGATGAATCTAATTGTGTTCAAGAGATAATGCCAAAACTCCCTGCATTTCTCTAGTTCCAGATGAAGGCTGAGAAATCTGGTGGCCTTTGAGCATGTTTCCCAGTACTGCTAGGCATTAGACTCCTACCTGCACACTTATGAGGCTACCATGGATTTTTTTTTTCAGCATTTTCCCCAGGAATGTGGCCATTTCATTGCCTGGAGGCGTTTCCGTTTGCACAGGAGATAACAAGAGTGAACAACCTTCTGTTGTCCCCGCTATGAGAGATGAAACAGTTATGAGAGCATATGTCTGATCCCACGTGCACTGAGACGTTTGGTCATGAGCCATTTCATATGACCAACCCATATTTATAAGCACTACATAGAAAAGATTTGATAGAAGGCAACAAGTGTTTTTTATTGTTAAGGACCTGTGATGTTGCCAATAAACTTGATTTACCTAAAATTTCCACTTTGAGAAGCCAGAGTGTCAGAAGTATAATACTCCACACCATTTGTCCTTTTCCTTCTCCATAATGACACTGGTGTAAACCAAAACCTAACTCGATCAGCTTTTGTTTCACTGTGTTACACTTTTAACGTTATTTAAACATAGTCCGTTATTTAACTGTGCAGGAGATCTTAATCTTTTACTTAAATGTAAATTGCAAAGTAAAATCGCTAAACAAATTGATTGAATCCCATTGATTATTCATCAAATAATTGTGGCAAATCATGTAATCAATTATTCATCATCTTCAGAGAAGAATAGATGACATGAAGAATAAGCTGCAATTAAGATAAAATACTATTGGATTCTGTACTGATAATTTCTTTTGAAATTACAATTCTTGCAATTAAATCAAATTGAAATTAAAATGTGAGTATCCTGATTGAGGCACTGAGTAGTGATTGTACAAAAGTGTAATCTGCTAAAGCTTATTCATGTGTGGGGACACAGATGACATTTGCTGCCTGAAATATTTTCTATTTCTCCCCATGCATTACTACTGTCTGAAGCAGGGATGCTGTTACGATTGTAGTTTTTACTCTCCTCCATTCTTATGTGACGAACCCATCAGTGTGTTACAAAGAGTAAAACACATTCCTAAAAACAATTTAAATATTTAATCCCCATGCTAGATTTATCTTGAGCTTAATTGTGTTATTTCATTCTAAGTGTAGAATCCAGAATCTAGATTCAAAATTAGCATGGAAAAAAATTTTCCTAATGTAAGGATTTGGCTTTGCAAATTTTATGGAGTTTTGACTTTATTAATTGATTTATTGCTTCCACGAATAAAGGACCTGACCCGCTAGACATTTTAATCAATGGAAAATCTTTTGTCTTCAGTAATGTAATATACCTAGAACAAGCATCCCTATCAATCAATAAAAATAAAGGCATTAATCTCCATCAAAACCACTTTTAATAAATTAATTTGTCAGTCATTTGGACTCAGGCAAAAGTGAAGCCTGATCCCCAAACTGTGTGAGTACTGTCTTGAAAGGTTTGGTGTTTTTTGACGATTGTGCTAAAAAAATTAAAGGAATAAAATGCTCCTCCATCTGGAGAAGTAAACTGGAAGGTCATTAATGCAAAAGCTGTGTTTCTTTTTCAAATAAACAAAATATTTCAAAAGGATTGATCAAGTAAGGGGATTTTTCAACACCAGGAAGGGAAACTTCTCTAGCCGTAATCACTATTCAAGCTATGTAACTGACTGCATCTATTACTTACGAATAATAGCCTCACATGACATTGTTTTGATGCTGATAGGATGAGTGTGGTAATATGCAGAGTGCAAATATTTAGATAGATTTGAAATTCATGTACTGGGAATATGCATTCAGTTATGATTAGGGCTATGATTTAGGTATGAATTGCCTCATAGTTTCTGAGGTCTTTTTGACTCAACAACATATATTGTAGCAATCAGTTCAGAACTGTTAAAGGCAAAGTTTGCAAATAATATACACACACACGAAGAGAAAATGTATTCCATCACCATTTTTTCCAAAATAACTTTTATTTTGTTTAATCATAAGGGCAAAGAGATTCAGATTTAAATGACATTTTAGCTAGACCTCTAATGTTAGACCAATATGGTAATGTTGTTAGAAGTATTTCTTTTCTGTCTCCTCTCTGCTAGACAAAATACATTTTATTGGGTCTTTACATAAAGTGTCAACAAGTGAATGGTCTTCAATGTTTGTTGAAAGTAAAATTTGAAAATAGTTTTTAAAAAGCAGTCCATCCATGTTTTATATTCATATCTTGTTTTCAGTGTTCGATATTCATTATTCAAATTCCATGTAATTCCATTCCATGTAGCAGACCGCCCTACATTGGTTGTGTTGCCAATTGGGGTAAAAGAGCTGTGCTGCTAGTGTGAGTGCAGACAAATTTAAAATTCTGCTTCCTTTAGCAATTTAAAATGACTTTGAAATGCATTTTCAGAAAACATTTGAGTTGTTAAACTTGGTAGCATGGGAGTTCACAGAAACATAAAACATGCAAGTAAATATATCAAAGGATGTTTTTTAGAGATGGTAAAGAGCCAGAAATCCAACAGAAGGGAAAGGGATAATGAGTGAGCAGCATTTCTGAAAATCAGAAATGTTTGCAAAATTTGAATGCTTGTTCTTTTTTTTCCCCCAGTATTTGCCAGATTCAGATATTAAGTATTTTCACTGAAGATGCAACCCAAACAGCTTGTAATTAAGCACTGATCCATTTTTCAGGTTTATTCTCTTCCCTGCAGTGTCACAACAAAATTTACTCCAGGCCTGACAGCTCCCTTTAGAACCAAGTTTCTCTCTAGGTCTACTGAGAGGGGAGTGTTGCCAAATTTTCGTAGTTTTTCGTTCTCCATCCTGAAAGGCTCGTTGTATATTAATTGCCTCTGTGAAGTGTCAACGATTAAGTAGGCTGAGGTTCTGGATGTAGAAAGGCATCCTTGTTCCTCTGTAGGTGTCATTTTCTCAGGCACTGCCTATCTATCTGTCAAGGTTGACGTGAAAATATGTCAAGTCTTCTGATTTGTCAGCTAAATATGCCTTACATTTCTTTGCATGCATTTTATACAGTTAAACCTGATCTAACAGAAACTCCAGAAAATCTAAATGCTGGAGTCAGTGAAACAGAATTTGGCAAATTCACACTGAATTATTTGGTCATTTTAAACTGTTGGGAAAGGAATTTTCTCAGGACTGACTGACTCCTCAGATTATTTTGAGATTCCCTATAATGCAACATGATTTATTTTGTGCACATTTAATCTCATCAAAGGAAAGAACCTGAGTCAATTCATGCAAAATTGTGTGCAACAATTACAGGACTTAGTAAAATCTTTCTGCACATTTCCTTCATACTTAGAAAACAATATTTTGCTTATGTTAGTTGGGGCCCTTTTAGTTCTTCTCACCGAACTGATCTGAGGAATTTGCTCACCCACAAAGGTGTCTTACAAAGTCCCTATTCTTTCTTCTAGTGGCCAAATTGTATCTTCAAATGTAATCAATGGGGAATTTGTCAGGAGTAGTCAGTACTTGTCAAATCAATGTCAAACCACTGCAATATCTCAATGACCCTTCACTCATGGTTTATCAAATGTATCTAAAACACACACAAAAAAATGAAAACAGATAAAAAGGGGGAAAGAAGGAGGAAGTGGATTTGTTAAGTGAAAGCAATCTTTCCTAATCTATATAGTTTTGAAGTTAAGATTTGGTCAAAGACACTGCAGACATTGCAAACAGTGAAGAGATCACATTCTGGAAAATATGTCTGCTGTTGGTACTTTCTTAAAGGAAACCTCTGCTTAGAAAATCAAAGGGATGCATGCAAATTGACATACGTTTAGGCCCAGATCCACATTGCAGCACCCAGAGAAGGTGGTTTCCATCTTTTGAATGTTGGTCTGGTCACAAGAACACTGCCCCGAGATGTAGCTCCCTTGTTTCTCTTCCATCCATAACTTAAAATCTGTATCTCCTACCTTGCAGAGGAATGACCTAAAAAAACATGCTGGAGAAACAGAGCAAGGGTGCTGGGCAGGAAAGTAACCATTCCTTTGACCAGGGAAGGTGAAAAAGGAAGCAGGATCAAGAAGGAATAAGGAAATACAGGTATGAGACAGCACAACTGGAGACCTGAGGTAATCCGCCTTCCCAGCACTGTTTCTTATTTCACTGGTGACTATTTAATTTGTGCTGTGTGAGCATCCTGAAGCACGAGGATCAAGGCCTTTCCCTTTGCTGAGGGCTGCCCTGTCCCTGGGCAGCACAGTCACTCAGTACCTTGTGCTGGCTCTTCCAAACCTCGTGCGTCTCACTCCTTTCTGAGAGGTGGTACAGCCTTGGCTGCTGCAATGAAGAGCTTTGCTCTCCCTTATTCCCCTGTTCTTACTCAGTGAAATTATTTTATCCTAGGTCTGTCATTTAGCCAAGCACTTTAAACTAGAAGCTATTAAATAAATAATAGATAATCACTGTGGGATACCTTAAAAAAAAATTAAGAGTGAGCTGCTGAGAGCCATAGGGATAACTTAAGTGATTAAATCCAGATGATTTTTCAGGTTGTCATTCATGAAATTGCTTAGGCATGTACCTGACAGCTGATTAGAGGAGGAGCGGGCTCTCATTTTTACCTCATTTTGTGACATTTTGTTAGGTCCCCCCCACCGACATACCACCCACATCCTACCTCTGCTGTTGTGTGTGTCATTGTCAGGAGCTACCTGCAGGGACTCAGGCACTTGTTTAACAGACCCCATTCCACACAAAAATTAGGATAGCTATGCTGTGTCCATAACTGTTTTTTTCAACCCCTCATGAGGGAACAGCAAAAATTATGAGCTCTCTGAATTCTGATTTACTGTTCACAGAAATTGAATGGAAGAGAAATGTGCACTTTTTTTTTTTTTTTTTTTTTTCTTAATTCTGAGAGGACTACTTACAGAATGTAAGGTTAAGCCCATTCATCTAGTTCTGGAGGAGTGGAAATAGGGATTTAGCTTGCTTCATTTGTGCTGAGCTTTGCTGGCATAGTCCTCTGTGAGATTGCCTTAGGGTGCACAGAGTTATTGCTGTGCTCCTATCACATGAAAAAAAAACAAATGATATACAGGGTGCAAGGCAATATATAAGAGACCATGTCTAAAATGTATATAAAGTATTGGGTATGTTTGCTCCTTTAGTTTGGATCTGGCAATCCTGGAATAACCAGTTTCTTTCTCCTTGATCCAAGGTAAAAATCAAAGGGACACACTGCCCTCAGATACTCCCCCATGGCTCCTGCTGAGGTCAACGAGAGCTGTCTGTGCTACAGTGAAGGCAGAATTTTGCCTGGAGAGCAGTAGCGTAGGAACTGTGCTTCTTTGTTCACTGCTACAGATTTGCTGGCCTTGCTTTCCTGAACGTCTTGAATTTTGTTCAAATGGAAAAGGCTGACCTTTTGGGTGGATCACCGTCAGCATGCAAAGTGACCCTTCATCAATGCAGCAGATAGGTGTGGTGGAAGGTGAGCAGAAGAGGGTGTACTATTCGAGGAGGAAGAGATGAAACAGTTCAGATAGAACTTGAAACAACTGACAAAATCAATCCCATTCTGAAATATTCTTGGGACCTTAAAGATCATCTAGCTCTGACACCTCTGGCATGGGCAGGGACACCTCCCACCAGACCAGGTTGCCCAAAGCCCCATCCAGCCTGGTCTTCAACACTTCCAGGGATGGGGCATCCACAATTTCTCCAGGAAACCTCTTCCTGTGCCTCACCACCCCTTGAGTGAAGAATTCCTTCCTTATGTCTAATTTAAATCTACCCACTTTTAGTTTAAAGCCATTACCCCTTGTCCTGTCACTCCACCCCCTGACAAAGAGTCCTTTCCCAGCTTTTCTGTAGCCCCCTTTAGGTGTTGGAAAGCAGCTGTTGGATTCCTGGTTATACACTAGCATGGTGGAGAGCTCTGCTCTCTGGGGCTCTGCTCCTGAATGCCTGAGATGCGTGCGGGTCTTCATGCTTCTCGTGCAAGGTCCTAGTCATCAAAAAGTCCTTTAATTGGACCTCCAGAGGTGAAAAGATGTAAATAACATAGGTACAATTTCTTTGACAACTACAGCAATAAGGAAGGATGTAAGGATGTTAATGCCATCCCTAGGGCCATGACTGAAGAAAACACATAAAGATTGACCTCCAAGATAAAACAATAACTAGAGCCTACTGAGATCGTTGCAATATCCCCTGTTTTTTTTTTTTTTTTTTTTTTTTTTTCCTATTTTTGCTCTAGTCATCAGTAGTGAACTACTTAACTGTTACTCTTATTTCACAGGCAACCTCTCTCTCCATTTTCTCTACCTGTAAGTTTAGGCAGCCATCTCTAGATTGCTGTACTGCATATTTCAGCCTAGTTTCACATAGGATTTCCTCATTCTTTGCTTTGAATGTCACGAGGACCTCCACTGCCTGAATACTTTTCATAATTTCCCAGATACCAAAGGATAGGGCAGACCATTGTGATTAGACAGTCTATGTGTGAGATCATACAGACAACAGACTTCCTTGAAATCAGTTAACACTTGAACTTGACCCTATCTTTTGAGAAAAAGCAGTTGAACCTGGAAGTCAACCCATGCCGCAGAATATACTGGGTGATTCATTCCATTGGCTGTTTGAAACGCTGGGTTTCATCATGATAAAAACTGTCGTATTGCTAACCTAAAATGATTTAGTTTAATCTTGTAGCCATTGGACTTGTTTTACCATCTAGGCTGGTGAGTCCTCCTTTGGTTACTGATGCAAGAGTTTGTTGGCTGGTCAAACTACCCCTTCATTTTCTCTTTATTTAACTAAATAGGTTTGAGGTCCTTGTGTATTGACTTAGTCTTGTGGCTCTTCTCTGACTCCTTCAGCCTCTCAATATCTTCTTTGAGTTGGAGTTGCCATGGCTGGACACAGCCAGAGGTAGTCTGTGCCTGTGCCAAATATGCTGGTAACAGGGGGAGTGGAATTAAGAAGGATAAAGGAAGATGGAGCTGCAACCATCTGAAAAGAGACGTACTGTTGTAAATCTTCTGGGCTTTGTTTTCTCCTCGTGTCTTTTCACTGTTTGTTTGTTTGTTTGCTTGTTTCTGACTTACATTACTTGCAAATAGGTTTCCCTTTCCTGCATGTGTAATTTATGCTTCTATAGCTGCTTTTCATGCCCTTCTAAGCTATATTGGCTATTCAACCAATTTTCTTTCATGACTGTGGGCCTTTGGGAGAATCCAAGAAAATTTTCTTTAAAAGTTTTCTTATCATTCCTGCTTTTGCACTTTAAAACTTCTTTTCCTCGATGCATTTGGCTTGATGTCTGCAGCTTAGTTTTTAGAAAACTTTTAAAGCACAAACTTCAAATGTTATTGACTTAGACTCTTGAAAATACTTTTTCATGTAAAAAACTGCAGTTGTTATATATATATTTTTTTTTTACATCGGAACTGTCAGTGATGTTTAGTCTGTGATCAATTCTTTTTTATCTGTGAAAATTGCTTTAATATCTAATTTCGTTATATGGGAATTGATCACTTTTTGAGTCGGAAAATATATATATTTTTTTTGTTTTGTTTTGTTCCAGTATTGATAGCTCAGGCAATGTAAATGTATGCCATTCAGCTTTAACCCCCCTGGAACAACGCGGTGTTTTTCTTGACATAATACAGGTTATTACAGATAAGGTTATTGTGTTACCTGAGTGTTTTTGTTGCAGCAGGCCATTTCAGGCACATTACCTCTTCATTGTCTCATAAACGATAAAGATGCTTTGCATCTGAGTAATCTGTCATACAACAACACTCCTTCCCACCTATGCCATCTTCATTCTTTACCCAATAGGCTGGAAGTAATTTTAAAAAACACGGTCATGTGGAAGTATTCATTGTGCTTTATAGCGTTGACTATGTAGAGTGTATACTCACAAATTGGTGACTCCTCCTTAGCTGTGTAATGCTGTAACATCAGAGAGCCAGCAGATTAGCATTAAACAACTGTAGAGGAGCTGAGTGTGTTGCATGATGTGAAAGGCAACTGTCTCGTGTTAACTTCAAACCTAAAGCTCACTTTCACCTCAAAAGTGAATTTCTCTGAGGTACATGATCTTTTGCACACACCTCTGGGTTTGTCCTAACCCACAACATTCATGTCATGCTGTGCACTTTTCATCCAAGGAATTTGATCCACATTCTATGCCTATATGCAGGGGTGAAAAATACATTGCTTTCATTTATTACCTCGTTTTCTCAGTGGTGCTGGTAACTCCAGCAGCCAGTTATAACTGATCAGTAAAACCACAGCTTCTAAGAACTTCAATAATCTGTCCCAGAAACTGAGGCCAAATTTCAAGCCTGCCTCTCATGTGACTTGTTAGCTGGTTTTACCACTTGAGTATTGAGCTGTGAGCGCAACAGATATCTCTGCAGTTTGGTCACTAAAAGTAATGAGAAACAGTGATAAAGGAGATGCTTTGTGGAAGGGAGTGCCAGGGAATTTCTAGTCGAAGAGATAAAAGAAGTGGCTGGGAAGCAGCTTTAGACACAACATACTGACCGCTGGGGCACTCGAATAAGCCAGCCTGGCAGTAGCTGCTCAGGAGGGTTGGGAAGGAATACTGTGACCACATCTTAAGGCTGCTAGGTAGTAAGAGCCACCAGGAATCCAACAGGGCTCAAGGGGTGGCCCTGAGGACTCCTTGCCTGTCACACAGGAGCTGGAGACATTTTCTGCAGTCACGAGGGAGAGGGAGAACCCCATATTAATCCCACAGGAGGGAAAATGCAGAGGGAAGTAGGAAAAAAAAACAGCAGTTCAAAATGACTTTGGGCTTTGCTGCTCCCTCAGTACTGTTATCATCATACACCATGGAGGGGGTGGAAGAAGGCATCTGCCAGAGCCTCTGTCCCTCTTTCTGATCCCTCCATGGATCAACCCCATCAGCCGCGGAGCCACCGACACTGAAGACTGAAGAGGGGTGATGCTGGGTCAGGAAACAGATGTGAGGCCAGGGGCTGAGCTGATTCCATGGCCAGAGAGCCTGTGTTAGCTTTCAGACTCAAGGCTGAGATGCTTTCAAAGTTTCGGTGTAGATGTGGGGATGAAGTGACATGACACAGAGGGAGACAGATTGCCCAGACATTGCTGCTATGAGATGACCACAGGTGGGGCTCCTGAGCAGAGGCCTTGCAAAGACCTTCCCAAAGTGTTTCTCAATGTTCTCAATATTTTGTATCTGGCAGCACTGTAAATAACATGCGAGTACCTGGCAAGGGAAGATATGATATAAAAATACCATCTAAACTATCTAAAGAAAAATGGACAAGCCAGAAAAAGAAAGCACCTAAGGATTTGGGAGCTCATCACATCCTGGCCTGGGGTAGGAGTCATGGCTTTTAAGTGCTTGAGGTTGACAGGAGTAGGCAAATATTGATTCAAAGCTCCAGTGTGTAATGTGACAGGCAAATGCTCCTTTGAGATCCCCAATGTACGTCCTGGGGAAAAGATCACACATTTTTGGTGAGTAAATGAGAACATCCACTAATTGTGCTTTCCTTCAAGTTCCTCTTGGAAGTTTTTTTTTTTTGTTTTGTTTTCCCCAGCTCTTTTCCATAGGCAGACCAGGCATTTTAAATTCTGTGCACAATCATAATGCAGCTGTAGTTCTTGGATATATCACTGAACAGGCTTTTTTTTTTTTTTTTTTCCTAGTATTTGAGTTAGACTGGAAACATTATTTTTTTACATAAAAAAAAAATAAAAATCCTTGCATACAAGATGTAGCATACACAGTCTTTGAAATCACAAGGTTTGGGAAAGGAAGCTTAGTTGGAAGACATTCAGCCACTAAAATGAGAAATAGTGTCTGCAATAAATTTTATTCTCATTTTTCTTCAATTTCTCCCTCTTTCCCAACATGCAGCTTTGATAAGAAGAGATAGGACATATAATTACCCATTTTCTCTCCCTCCTCTTACATTTATACTTATAAAGGCAGTACATTTTGGAAAGCCTGCAATGTGGGAAAATAATAAAACATTATATCTGTTTAGCCAAAAGAGAAGATATTAAAAATCTCTGAATGCTCAGATGAATTCTCAGCCTGATCTAAAACAGAACAGAGGGGGAAAAAAAATCACCAGAGTTTCATAAATTCTAGGTACAGCTTTGACAGAAAATGTAGTGTAAGGGCCAGATCATGTGCTTTGCATCACAGAGTCAGCAAATTCTGGCCATAGCATGGGCATATCTGTTTCTAGAGAGAAAGGGGTGTGTCTGGGTTACTCTTTTGGGGAACTGGTCCCTTGCCTGCTGTTTTGATTTCCCGTGGCTTAAATAAGCCTGATAGAACATTTTTGCAATTAAAAATCACGCTGTTAAGACAAGGAGCATTCCCCTTCTGGTTTCTGACCAGCTCTAGCTGTTGCTAGCTGATGCGAGCAAGGCTCAGCTTGCTAGGTGTGTGGTCCGCAAATGCAGCCAAGGACCTGGCCTGGCGCGTCTGATTTAGCTGCGAGTTACACCAGCGTACACAGAGCAGGACCAAACCTGCGAACAGAGCTGCAGGAAAGCAGGATCGTACTGCTCCGTGCCAGGGCTTTAAATAGCAGCCGGCTGGAGGGCTGCAGAGAAATATCTGCCTCCAACTGCTTGTCCCCACCTGCGATGTGACCACGAGTAGATTTAGGTCCTGCTCCCCCGGTGTGCCACACAGCTCTGTCTTGGCAGCTAGGAGACTGTCCTCTGCTAAAAGGAGTCATTTCCTCTCTGTTTTGGCTCCTGGGGCTCTTAAGAGTTAATGTCCTGGAATCAGATCAGTTCAAAAAGAACTTGATTGATGAGGGACTTGCACCTATATGACCCAAAACCAAAGCAGGATTCGGTCTGTGGCTGAATGCTACATACATTATGGAAGATTTTTGGTTCTCAGATTTGGTCTGGCTCAGTGCTACTCGGCTGGTACACAGCACTCCCAAAGCACAGTAGTGTATGGGCAAGTTTATGGTCCCAAGTAACCCGAAAATAAGACCTATATTTTGCAGTAAAATAGCGACATGAAATTGCCTTTTTTTTTAATATAGGCTCCAGTTCTTTCGTATTTACTGTCTGAGTAAGATATATGATACTAGTAGATGCAAAGTATAAAACCTAACGGATTCATACCAGCTAAAAAGTATGTATAAAAAGGCTGTACAGAATGCCCATTGAGTACAATGGAAAATCCTCACAATAAATCAATTCCCAGATTTTTCCTTACTGCTGTTAAGAAAAAGTTGTTTAAAAGACCAAACTCCCCAAAACCCAGTTGGGAAAAAGCCTATTAAACTTGGGTGGAGAGACCTGAAATCAATCTCCTCAATTAATCCTCTGTTTGGACTCCTTTTAAAGCTTTAGCACATGTTATTTTTCTTTAAAGGGGGATTTAGTACTTGGGCAAATGTTCCCACATATCAGCAAATATAAAGTCTCTTCTTTACTTTTTCCATGGACTTTTCTGATTAATGAAGAAAAATATTTGTATTTTGAATAAAGGTCTATTACTTCCTGATAATTTTCATGCTTGAACCTGATCTCTGGTAAACTAATATAAATCAGGAGCAACTTGGTTGAAACCAGTGAAATGTGATTAGTACAGGAGCAAAGCTCTACCCATAATAGTCTCACAATAGGTATGTCTCATCTCTTACATTTCTGCAAAAGTACGCAAGCATTAATCAAGTATAATTAAGAGCAGGATTTAGCCCAAAATCTTGCACATAAGATGACGCGTGTTGTCGTGGAAGCAGGCTGATGTCACAGACACAGAAATTTTTACTTTCTTCCTGCAGCAATTAGCACATATGTGGTGTGATTATTGACTAAACCTTACAGTCAGTGACGTCAGCACAGAGAATACAGAACAGCACTGAGCAAGTGAATTGCAGTTTACAGTACGGGCTCTTTCTGCACCTTTGCTCTGATATGAAACTCTTTCTTCAAGAAAAGTAACTTGAAAGACAAAGCTGCAGCAAAGAAAATACATCAGCTTTTGCAAAGGTTTCATGTGTTTTCTTGCTATTTAAATGTAATGTTTATCTAATAAGTAGTATTTCAGTGTTAAACAGTAACTCTCTGTCTGTGGTCCCAGTTTGAAAGTCAGAGTGTCCTTCAGGATTTGCTATGATGTCTTTGAAAGCAGTTTTCCTCTAATGAAAAGACATACTATGTCACTGGAGCAGGGTCCTGGGGAAGGCTGCCTGCCACTTTGTGCCTCTGGGTAATCTGGCCTCAAACACAACCCTGTGTCAATCTTTCTCACTTGCTTGCTTTCTTCCTGTTCTGCTGTAAACTAAGCAGTACCTTGGAAAGAAAGTTTATCAGGACAATACCACAGCCCAAAGTCAAGCCATTAGTCACTGTCTGAATAGGGTTTAAAGGAATAAGTGTTTTGACTTTTTTATTTTATTTTTTCTGTGGAGAAAAAAATACAAGTGATGTTTTCAGACTTTTAGGTCTTGCCCACAGAAGTATAGAGCAATATTCATTTCTTTACTTTACTAGGGCTGCTTACTTGCTTAAAATTGTATGTGCTGAAGAATGTTGTCGAATTGATGCCTTACATGGTACCAACCCCCACCCCTCAGAAAACAACCCTAAAGTAAAATTAAATTAGTATTCTGCAACTGTGAAGTTTGAAAACAATCTTCTCTTCTAATTCTTAAACAGACGAAATTAAATTCATACTTTCCAGTACAGTTAATCCTGAGCTGTTTGACATATTTGAACATTAGCCATTTGCACAGGGGTATAAACTGAGTGTGGCTTTCAGAAATGCACTATTCCTGTAGTCTGCTGATCCAAATTGACTGTCAAAAGTTATCTGAAGAATTTCAGCAGCTGACCTGTTTTATCATGGCCACCAGCTGCTAAAAGCTGTAGATGGTGATGAGAGCTTAGGTGAGAGCAAAGAATAGAGAGAAAAGTTAAAAGACATGAAGACAGAGGAGCTCGGTGAGCTCTGCAAGTCTTTGGCCCTCATTTCTGACTCACTGAGGAGAAATTGTGGCTGAGTGATACCCACTGAGTTGGTCCCCTAGGGCCAAGAAGAGGGAAATGATAAGCTATGATATGTATTTCAAGCTAATAAAATAAAAGGCTATACGATTCATGCCTTGTGTTAAACTGTTTGCAATCCAGAAACGATAAGGATAAAGCTGATTAAACTGTGGTGACTCAGATTGGGATTTGTCTCATAGGACTTTAGAATAGCTCATCAAAAACCCCTTCATAAGTAGTGGAGAGAAATAAAAATTAGAGTAAAGTTTATCTGCCCTTCATTTACAAAGATGCCTATTTCTTTCTCATAACTGAAAAGGGGACATTGATAACTAACCAAGATGCAATCAGATATGTTTGATTAGGGGCAGCCTGGTTTCTTTGTTTCTAACCATGGATTAGGCAAGAGAGAGAATAAGGGAATTAACTTTTCTAGATTCCTCAGCAGATTTTGATTTAAGGTTCTGAGGTCCCTGTAGTTTGCAAGACTTGTATGAAAGGTCACCTCCAATGCTCACAACATTATTTTATTATGAGAAAAAGATAATCACTTAGGGCAACAAAAGAATACAAAATAAAGACAGCTGTTCCCCTCTTCCACTATTTCACTCCTTTCTAAAGCTGCATTTTTTACTGTTTCAAACAGAACATAAAGGAGCATGAGAATGAGTTAAGAAAAAGAAAAAGCACTTTGCTGAGCACAGCAAATATGTGGATGAACGTTAACATATATTTTCTGTCCCTATGGTTCCTCCTATTCCTTCTTGTCCACACCAAACAAGCGGAATGCAATTAGCTTATTGTGGCAATCCTGAAATAAGTCTCCTGGTTTATATGATTGCAGCACTGCTCTTTTGTGTCATAACATTCCTGTAGAGATGTGGACAAAATGAGTAAACTTTTAGTGGCAGCAGTGACAGTATACTTGCCTCTATTACATCAAATGAAAATGTCCTACAGATAAGAGTGGAACAAACTTTGTTGTTATTTTCATGTGAGGCAGAGGAGGGGACAGAGCATGGGAATGGAAGGGAGGAATTCCTGGGCTCTGAACTCTGCTTGGAGGCTGAGTCTGCGGCCTCCGGCTAGTCTGGCCTCTCCGTGCTGCAGCGACTGACACCCCATAAATACACAAATAATAGATAGGAACAGCTTAGGTCTGGATTTTATCCTAGCCTCAGAAGGCATGAACCCAGGAGCTGCAGACAGCAGTCTTCTGACAATCTGCCTTAATGCCCATGAGCCCCAGTACCGAATGCTCCTAAAACCCCTGTGAAGCAAGGCCTACAACTGGTACACCAGCTCCTCTGCCTACCTTTCATCATCAGTAAAACAGAGGCAACAGAAATATTTTCCTTTACCTGTGCTCATTTGCAAGACTATCAAGATTGAAATCAATGACAGAATAAATAATATGATGCTATCTTTCCAAAAGTTCTCTGAAATTGGAAGTGCTGGTGCTATGGACCAAAAAACCATCACATGCTGTATCGTGAACACTTTCCACTGGTGGGCAGATGCTCACAGAAGTAATTATACTGAAGTCAAAGGTACACACAGTTTATGTCTGTTTTGAGGACGGGGGTCACAGTGCATCCTATATTACTACTGATATTACTGCAACATTATTGATGCAAGATGTCAAGTCAGTCCCAAAGAACTGTGAGATTTTGGAAAAAATAATGAAATATTTCTTGGCAGATAAAATCCTGAAAGAAACAAAGGACCAATGTAGAAGCAAAGCAGTTGGTTAAAATATCTCATGAAGCACTGCAAGAGGTTTTGCTGTAATTATACAGCGGGTTTAGTAATACACAAACTCTGAGGTTTGGTTAGAATTAATTGATGTAGAGTGTTGGTGTGGATTTCTCACTCCCTCTCTTGCTGCTATTTGTAATTCAGAAGAATGAAAGGAGCCTGATTACTAATTGGGAAGAGTTCAACAGGTTACCTTGTCTGAGAGAGCCGTGATTCCACAAACTCTTTGTGGACAAATCCTCTCAGCCTTGTTCAGACAAAACTCCCAACACGACTCAGCATTAACATGCTTCAGGACTAGGTCTTGCCTTTGCTACCTGCCCCTGACTTTGGGGTCACTTGAGGCTGCCTTTGGCCCCAAGTGAGTGAATGACTGTGTTTCTTTGAAGCCACAGTACTAAAGGAGAAGTACAATACAATGCATGTAGTATAAAAACACCCAATCCTCACAAAAAGAGCTTACTGTAAGCTGCAAAGAGACTTAGAGTACCCTGATCCACACAATGCTGGTGCTGGGAGGCCTGACTCTGCTACATTACCTCTCGAGCCCAGGGGAGAACCCCAAAAGACCTAACTGCCTCCTGCCACCAGCACGTCCCCTGGTACATGAGGGAAGCAGTTGGGAAGGCACCTCTAGGTTTTTCTGTGCCAGTCCAGGTGGCACAGGACAGTGTCTGCATGCTCTGGATAGGCCTCTCCCCGTCCCACAGGGATGTTGTCTTCTCTTCGTCCATGCTGCACACGTCCTGGTTAATCAACTCACTCCCTTACTCCACAGGAAACAAACAAACAACAACGAGACAACAACAAATAAAGCAACAAATAAAATGGTTCCCTCCAAACTCCCTTCAAACATGCATCTGTATCTATATCTGTTTTGAAAGAGCTCCATCAGGGATCAAGTCCTGCTGGTGTTTCCAGATGTGTCCCCACATTGCTTATTGCTAGTACAAATCTGCCCTTAATCTAAGTACTGTATTAGAAGGTCACTGTGGTTCCTTTTTCTCATACAGCAACATAAAACAATCACACTGCAGACTTAGGTCCACCCCAGGCTGTTTTTGAGGACTGCTTGTAGCCAAACAGACCTCTGGGGCTTACAAATGTAAGCACTTTTCTTCTCTAAGAAGCACAGGCCAGAGACTGAGAAGCTCTGATCCCTTGGGAAGAGAAGGCAGGACATTTGTTTGCTGAAAGGAGAGCTGCTGGTTTGCTATGTTTGATTTGCAGTCCCCTGCTGAGGCAATAAATATTCAGAGTCACTGGCGTCATTATGTGCCAGTACTTGAATTCTTCACTGTACCAGTAGCCATGCGATGTATCTGAAAATGTTACCAAAAATAAGCTTTGCTTCCAGCCAGAACAAGAATAAATGGTAGAAAGAATCAAAGTCTGATATCCTGCTCCTAAGTTTTCCAGAAACAGCTGAAGAAAAATATGGTGGCAAAATAAATGCCTGCTCTGGGTGTGAGCAGCTGGTGAATCTGAGCAGAGACAACGCTGCTGCTCAGTGGTGTGCAGTGCTGGTCCTGCTTCCTCCATGCCCAGGCAGAAGGGCTTTCTGGTGCTTGTGCACCTCTGACTGAGCAGTGCTGTGACTGCTTCTTGAGGTGTCAGGAGAAGTTGATGAGACTCTGTGGAACAGTGACCATTACTCAGTGAAGTTCATCCTGTGTAGCTCAAAAAATGTATGGGTGGTAATCACCTATGTCTTGTCCAAGACAAGCTGGAACAGAGGTTGGAGTCTAAGATATGCTGCTCTAAAAGCCTACCAAATCCTATCAGCAGTATGCTTATTCTGTAGCTGTGGCTTCATGTAGTTAGAGGGGACAGGGCTGGCCATACAAATTAGTTTTATAGGAGATGAAGGAAGGCTGGCCACTATAAAGAGCATGTGCACCTGGGAAATCCATATTTCTTGTGATTCATCTTCAAGTATGAATGTTGCCAGCTAGGGAGAAAACTTTGAATTTATACATGCTCCTCACATGTAGTTCTACTGTATGTGGGAATGGTAGGGGCTGTTGTAAGGTTCATGTCATACCTGCTGCAGTGCCCCGAAAGTTCACTTGTGTCTAGTGTTGGAGTATTGTTCCCCTTCTGTGCTATGTATAGAGGAACTCCTAAACTTAGTATAAAGAGAGAAATGCAGTTATAGCACACAAGACTAGCATTAGAAGATTATTCTAGAGGTTTTCACTCACTGAAAATTTCAAAAAACAAAAACAAAACCCAAAAACTTGAGCCCTTGAGACAAACACTTTGATATAGCTTGGAAAATAACAGAAAAGCTGCTCTGAGTGCTGGGCAATCCACCAAGAGTTCATAAGTTAGTAAGACACAAGAAAGCAATACTGTAAGCAGTATTTCAGTTTTAGGCCTTAAATTAAGCATACATCTTTCTTCAGAAAGAGGAACGTATGCTTGGGATTTAAAGAAAATATGAAGAAGGTTATGGGAATGGGGCATAATAAGAAAAACTTCCTTGTTATGCCTTGTCCTCCTCCACATACTAACACCACCACCTCCACCACCATCAGTGAAAAACAAGATGCTGATTTCATGTCCGTGGAAGACATCTGGTCTGGGATTCTGATCTTATATTTGGTCTAGTGAATAAAATGAACCGTGGCCTCTGAGGGTGTTGGGTTACTGGCCCTCAGCACTCTGAGGGCAAACAACACTTCACAGGTCAAGCCATAACATTTTTGTCCCCTCGAAACAGGTTCTTTCCCCCTGTATTGCCAATTTTGAGCATTTTTTTTATCAGGTCTCTCATCAAGGTGTGGTTTGAAGGGTGCGAGCTGTGATGGGCAGAGCTCACAAGGAGCTTGCTAACAGTTATACAGAATGGACAACCACGTGCAGGCATTTCAGCCTGTCCCTGTTTAGGTTACTAGCCTATATCAGTAAAAGTGGGTCCTGCAGTCACATCTGGTAAATTTGTTGGTAATGGAAAGCCTGTACATGATATCCTCAAAAGGGTTTCCTGAGGAAGAAGGGAGTTCATCAACTCTATCTGTTTTATTTTGTTTATTTTATGAGTTTGGATGGCTCCATTATTGTACTGCTGAAGTCACTCACATTGTTTAGCGTGGAAAGCTTCATATCACTCTCTGTAATAGGGGAAATTATTATATGAACAGGGAGTCAGATCCAGAGCGGGAATTTGTAGTTATATCTTCAAAGAACTATATTTGCAGTGTCCTTCTTTGAAATTAGATCGCTTTTCCTCTACATTGTTTCATTCTTTGTAGTTCTTATAGAAAAGATAAGAATCTATTAGTTCCATGGAAATCTCAACAACATTTCTAAGCATGGGTTGAGCATGCTTCAATAAATCCCTGGTAATTTAATCACTGTCTCAGCCAGATGAGCTTGTTCTATATTTTTAACTACTTTTACAAGACTGTGTTTGGGATGAATTATTTTTAATCAAATTGCTGCTAGATAAGTAAATGTTACAGAAATATTGTTAACAATGACTTTTGAGCATTCTTCTGAATATCAGTATGCGATCACACCAAAATGTGGAAATAAAAGGGATGGTACTGGCACTGCACTAAGCGTTGTGTGCACAAGGTAACGTTAGGATTGAAAGTGTGTCTAGGTCCAGCTTCAAAACAGCTCAATATTTTCTAGAGATCCACTGGTTCTTCTAGAAAAATCAAGAGTTATGAACAAATTGGTCTGTTCTAGAAAATGTGTATGAATATACATGTTGTGGGATGCTGTTTAAAAGTACATGTCTTTCTTGGAAGATGGCAGCGAACAATCCCTATCTGTGTAAATCATTTTTAGATCTACATAGCCAGTTTTGGGGTAGAACACTACTACAGTCTTGTAAGCTATTTTATTATTTTTTAATTAATTTATCATCTCAGCTCCTTAATCAAATGCTATTTCCAGCCAGGAAACAGGATAGGGGATGGTGGTGGTTCACATTTATTTGACAGAGCTAGCTTTTGTGGCTTCCTGGATGAAAAATTAGTCTGACTTTTGCAGTGCTCTGGCGACTGTAGTGATCCAAATATAGTTTCCTGAATTCACAGCACCTTGTTTTCCTTAAAGCTCTTTTTTTGTTTGAATCTTTGAAGACATCTGTACATAATCTTTCCTACAGGTGTTCAGCTGTGGTCTCAGCTGTAGAGAGACCAAAGGAGGATTTGTGTTGAGCTGATCTACATCTTAACCATTCCCAGTATGCTGAAGAACATCTTTAAAAAGTTCACTGACCGACATCTACACTGGATATTTGAACTAACGTAAATGAGCTTTGAAAGGTATAAGCAATTCTTTAAGATTTCACCATTCAGGATTTTATGCTGCATTTTATACTACTAGGGACATTGCTATTATGAAAACTAAAAATTATGCATGTTATGCAGCCACCCAGAAGTGGTGTGATGCACAAGGGCATGATGCGCACACATCTGCTTCTGTTTGATATTGGTCACCATTTTGTCTTGCATCCCAGCCTTGTGACATGTATGGATATTCCCAGACTATGGCAGAACTGCCTCCTTTAATCTTGATGTCTGAATCTGACAAAGCTCAGAAAGCCTTCTGAATGATATTGCATCAGGTATCTTTGAGATTTTTTCCTCACTGTGTTTCAATATTATTTGTGTAGCTCAGTATCTTGATTATGGAAGCAAGTAGAAGCTCAGTCTCCATGTCTGTCTGCAGCCCCAAAAACTAAGTTACACCGAGAAGGTTCTATAGGGAATTTGTGATGAAAGTTTATGATTCACTTTATGATTTTTTACATCAGTAAGTCCTGGTTATCAAAGAATTTAAATGAGATTTTATTACTTTTCAAGGTAGGAATGCTATTCTTACTTGTCATAACGCTTGGTTTAAACCCTTCAGAGTTGAAATGCATCCAACTGTTACTTCAGGTAATATGAGCTATTTTAGTTAAATGGTTTGTTATCAAATGTTTTCCCATATCTGAATCCAGTAAAGTAATTGTTTGTAAAAGAACCAAGATTTTAGACCTCATCTGAAAATCTATGTGGGTGTACTCACTAGAAAAAGAAATCCCCCTGAAACTATGGATATAAGAAATCTGTTGCTTAGATGTATTGATTTATGTTGATTCAAGATTTTTCTGGAATGGAAATGAATTAAAAAAAAAAAAAAAAGTCAACTAAATCAAAAGCTAACAAAATTTTGTCAAGAGTACACATTTCTGCTGATCATACAATAATAATAACACCGTTAAAGTATTTTCTTCAATAGACTTACCCCTTGGGACCAAAGGAAAGTTTGGCCTGTGGTCTGTCATCTACGAGGGACAAAAAAAATAAAAATGGCTTACTTGGTCTTATTAAGCCTGTTTCAGAAAAAAAAAAAAAGAAAAAAGTGCGAAATCTATGACTCAGCTAATGGTTCTTTGAACAAAAGAGTAGAGAAATAGTACTTAAACCAAAGTGTTCTGCTGTTGTTATGGTGACACATTAAACTATCCAGTTATTATGGTTGGGATCCAGAAGCAATTAAGTTGTAGGGAAGGTGTGCACCCACTTTGGAGCACTTCAGATCAAAGTTTCTGTGAGCTGCAGCTGTGAAATATCTTTAAAAGGAGTATGGGAATTCTCATAACAAGATAGCATACAGAATTGGAATTGAAGTCATACATAAGCTAGGAAATGCCAAAATTAAGATGCTGATGCAACCTTAGCTCACTTCCTTTGCTGTACCCTTTATATGTTTGTCTTTATAGATCACATGCCTCATATAGCAGATATGTAGCAATTACCAAATGAGCAGTTCGATGTCTTTTCCAGGACAGTAAGAACAGTGCAAGGTGGTAACAAGCCGTGCTTAAACAGTATAGATAGAGCCATTTCCCTCACGCTCTTTTTGGGCTAGTTTTTCTATAGCAGATCTTTTGAGTGCATATAGGCCCCAGAGAGCACCTCTGTGACTATAACACATTTGTATGTGTATGTGCATGTGTGTATGCATAAATACACATTTTAACTTGTGATTTTTCAGTGTAAAGTGTCTGAAATGTGAAGGCAATATTGCAGACTGGTGTTTTTACAGAATGATGTTGAGGGTATCAGTTGCATGCCTACATGCAAGCAGGTACTATATGACTTGCTGGTAATGAGCCTCTACAGTAAGCAGTTCTTGGAGCACACTGTCCCCAGAACTGCACCCAGCTTTTGCCTCAAGAGAAACAATTTTTTTTCCACTTGAAAAATAAACCAACATATGAGCACCATGGGTAATTGTGGGTCTAAGTGATTTGAGGAATCATCCATAATCCCATGAGACCAATGCTTATTTCTCATTTCTGATAGTCAGTGTGGATGACTGCCCCTGGTGAGTTTGGCATATCACATTTGCCTGAAATGTTTCTCTTTCTATAGGAAAAATGACATTAACACAACTAGATCAACCTCTGTAAACAGGATTGTAAAGAAAAATGGTAGAATAACTGAGGAACATTCACACCAGAAACTGTAAGCTGCTCAAGAGCTGCAGGAATCCTATAAGCTATTCTGTATTTGTGCCATGCCATGAACCTTGAGCCCACATTCCTGGCTGACCCTTAAGTGTTACTTCATTAAATATAGCCACTATGAAGTTATCATAGCAAGAAGACTACAGTGACTCTGGAAGTGGTGGCAGGGCAGTGGCTGCTGCCATTATTTGTGCTGGAGTCCCTGAGGAGATGAACAGGAGATTTAAGCACTTTCATGTAACTTTTTTGATAGTAAGAGCATCTCTGTCTTGCAGCACGCACTTTAAAATATAAATTCAAATGCAAGAGGAATCCCTGCAGCTCCCAAATACAGCACAATCTACATGAGAAGAAAGTGCGTTGGGGGTTGAGACCCTAGCAGAGTCAGTTCTGGTAATGCCATCCATGTACAGCTTTGGCTTTGCAGTTCTGGGAGCAGGTCATGGAAAAGACTGGAAGCAATTTCTGTCTAAAATCATATATAGAGGGGAAAGAAGGGATCGGTTTCATGATATGTCTGAATGTTTGGCAGCTGTCAAAGAAGGTGGAAGAAATGGGCACCTCTGTTAATCATTTTTACTGTTCTTCTAAGGAAGCAGTGCAGTCCTGGGCTTTGATGGATCTAAGGAAGGGCTTAAATTTGTGTTGTGATCTGATAACATTCCAGTCCAAACAATTTCCTTTTTCTACCTCATCAAGTCTTCTATTTCAGGTTCACATTTAAACATCTGAGAAAGTGTGCATGTGGTTTGACTGAATGCGCTTCCCTGTGTGTATATGGGGCAGGAGAAGAAGAGAAAGAGCAAATAAGGAACCTGCCCTGCTGCAGCCCTCTGAGAGCCAGGGAGGGGATGGGACAAGGAAAGGGTCATGGTCAGGCAAAGGACTCAGCCTAAGATCCAGCACTTGGCAGAAAGCCCGAGTTTTGTATTTGTGAGAAACTGTCTGGGGGAGAGAAACATCTTTACACTAGATGTGAAACAGGAGGGCCTGAGGGAGGGTTGGAGAGGAGCCCAAGAATGAGCACAGCCTGCTGCAGTCATCGGCTCCAGTCAGGGCCTCCCTTCTTCCACTTGCATGAAACTATTTCTATTGTCATTAAGCTTTAAAAAGCTGTTGTGTATCTGCATGTGCACGTGTGTGTATGTGTGCGTGAGTGTGTTTGCAAAAGTGACATGTTTAGCTTCAGATCTGACAGTGTGCCTTTGGCAGATTCAATGTAAAAATTAACTTGCTCTGTGCCTTTTTTTTTTTTTAATTATTTTTTTAAAGAATAAAACAAAACCAGATTGAGCTTTTACACTTAAAGCCCTAAGAAAATCATAAAAGTGAATTATGGGGTGAGAATTACTCTTTAAAGGAAAGCTTTACACTGGAGTAAACTTGGAACATTTATACATAAAATATTACATATACCATTTATATGTATAAAATCTGCTGAACTGGCCAGTTTCTGACTATTATATAAACTTTATGCTTTTGAGAAAGCAGACTTTCTTTCACAAAAAATAATTTGTTCTAGTCCCTATTATAAAATAATAATCCCTTGGTATAAACACTCGATGCTATTGTCACAAGTTGTCTCCTCTGTGAGCTGTTTGGTTGAATGCTTTGTCCTTTGTATGTTTAGCACAAAGCACATTGGTCCAGCATGCTAAAAGCGTGAAGGAAGTGAGCAGAAGGAAAAAGGCAAGGCTGGGAAGGGAGCACTTATTTCAGACAAAGGACACATGCAATATTGTATTGTATATGGTGCAGAACTTGTAACTCAGCCACTTTGTGTTCAAGGTCAGCTTGGAGAGGAGGGCCAGGTGTGGGCGGCTGTACAGCTAGTGGCACCACGAGCTGTAGCGTTACATCTCCAGATCCTCTCAGTCCAACAGATGGGTACCACCTGCAGCAACGGGACCTCCCTGGACACAGCAGAATGACAGTCCAGAGTGGCTGGACTCATACAGGCACTGGACATACCAAGTGAATGCATCAGGAAGTGTAAATATCCTGCACTCTGCGCAGTGCTTTCTTTTTGAGAAAGAGAGGACAGAGAACCAAAGAAACAAGACAGATATTAGCACTGTTAATTCGTGCCTGGGTGTGTTCAGATACCATAATGACAAGGTCGTGTAAAACCAGTGCAATGCAGAACAGCCTGCAAAAGCACTTATGTGGGATAAGCAGGCATTTCTTAGTGTATCTGTGGAAGTATTGGCTATTTTTGCAGGTTGTCTAGTGTTGGGCTGCTCTACTCTGTTGCTCTATTAATGTGAGACCTCTTTCTGCAAATCTGCTGCTTGAAAGCTACGACTTACTCTTGCAGAAATTACTAAAAAATTATACAAAATGTAGATGAAAAAATGGAACTGTTCACAGAAATGAAATCTGTAAAACTGTTAATTTTTCTTTTACTCAAAACTGGAACAGAAACTGAGCATTTCAGTGCCCTCAGAGAAATCCAGTATATATGATCTTCTCTAATTGTCTGCCAGGGAAAAGCTGTGATTATGAAGCAATCACTGATCCGATCCCATAGTAGCATTTCCTCAGTCAAAATGTTCTGTTTTCTTTTAACTTCTCAAGCCTTACTTTGTTTTAAAGAATTGCAAAATGTCCTTTTTAGAATGAAACAAGCATCAACACTGGATTAACAGAATCAAGGTTTATATCCTGGAATGATATGAAGAAAATAGATGAAACATTTAATTGAATTGCAGATGTTATGTCTAGAAGAGCAAAATGCTCTGCGAGTAATTGAGTAGGTTACCGTCTACACTAAGCAGAGATTTTTAAAACAGAATACATATGGAGAATGCAAAAGTGCAGAATACAAACATCTGTGTTGAATGTTAGTTTCCAGTGATATCAAGGAATACACATGTTTTTCTTAGATTTTAGAACTTAGTGGTATCAGTGGAAATAAAATAAAATGTCTGATTATATTGCTGAAGTCAGCAGAGGAAGAATGCAAAATAATCTTATTCTTCTTCCTGAGAGACAACTATAATAAATCATTAGTGGTATATTAAAAAGTAGATTATAGCCATGGGACTAACTGTTTTCCTATTCACCAAAGGAATAAAAAAGGAGGATATTGAATTATGAACAATATCAGTTGGCTTTTGTGCTTATTTAGGCCATATATGAAAACATCAAAAAGATCTGTGTGATGTTGTTCAGTCCCTTAAACTCCATAACATTTTAAACAACATTTGGTGAACAGAAAAAGAAGATTTTTTTTTTTAAGGGAATATTTGTAGTACAGAAACTATAAATTAGATTTTGTAGCTTTCTAAAATGCAGTTATTCTAAATACTGAGAAGTAATGTTTGTGTGGAGTTAGAGATAGATTATCAAATTTTAGCTTCTCAGGTAAGAATGCATATAAAATTGTCTTTTCATTGCAGATATTATATTAAACTATTCATCTTCCCATTCATTTACATTTCAGCTTGCAGCACAGAAGTCTGCATAACTAAGAAGATTTTAATTAAATCAAAGGACAAAGCATGGCAATTTAATGACCTGATATGAAACCTCATATGTTTCCATTGGCCCCAGGAGTGTTCTTGAAGAGAAAACAGTAAGAATCAGATTTTCTGATCTATGTGGGCTTGGACAGGCTATTCCCAACAGAAAGGACTAGGAATCGGGCTTTATTTCCTACTGGTGCTTGAACTCCACCCGAATTGTTTCAATTCTGAATCAAGTAGATACTGCAATTATATTAATTGGGCAAACATCCCAAATTAATTATGAAAGTCATCTTCTTTGATTAACTGTAATAGAGACTTGTTATCCAAACAAAAGCCCAGCCACATTTTCTGTGTATAGATTTGAGGCAAAATCAATGCAACAATTCTTGGTCTTTTCTGGCTTTGAAAACAACACAACAAATAAGCTAGATTATTTGGTCTCTCTTTTCTGTTCACAGAGAAACTTGAGCACATTGCTTTGACACTCGCACTTCTGCTCTGGGTCTCTGTGCTTTAATTCTAGTTTGGGCTGATAACATACCAGTCTTCTCGGCACACTGAGAAGGAAATGACATTTGGATCACTGCTCTGGTTTGGCAGGAGCTATTGATGTGATACCTGCACTTTGTCAGATAGCTCAGGAAATTCCACAGCTGATACTTAAAGCTCTAGTTCAGGCAGGGTTTTCCAATGCCTGATAAGTGTGAAGTTCATGAGAAGTTAGCCATCTTACATTTTCTTCATTTGGTGGTGGTGCCAAGGCTTGCATGACATACACGGTCAGACCTCCACTTAACACCAGACATCACTATGATAATCAGAGGTGGTGAAGTGGGGGATGATTTGTCCACCTTCCTCTAATTAAATGGAGGTCAAGAACCCTTAGTAAAGTTGGTGTGATAGCTGGAACCTCATGTAGAAGATGCTACCTAAATACTGGAATATATGGTTGTATAAATATTGGAACAATTAATTTGGCACTGTAGTCAGGAATTAGAGTCAGTTGAAATCATTATCTAAATTCAATGTCCTTCTAAGGACAGCTTTTTTATTAATCAGAAAATACAAATATGTTTCAGAAATCGTTCCATAAAATTAGCTCATTTTCTCTCTCTTCAAAAATAAAAATTTAGAAAATACACATAGTCGGGTAACACTTAAAGAAATGTTTTATTTAGTGAAGAAAAAGGAATATCAAGTGGGGACATTAAAAAGTTTCATTATATTTGAAATAAATCTGCAACCTGTACAAAAGATGGCAATGATCAATTGATCTTTAAAATTTAACATAACCTAATTAGCTGAGGCTTCATTGAGAGAAAGTAGGTTAGGAAGTAAGAAAATATTTTTAATGATAAGAATATCCTGCTGGTACAGGAATGGCCATCTGGGGAAGTTTTAGACTCTCTTTTATGACAAAATTTTAAGAATATGTTACACAAAATTTTCTCAGACAAGTTCTAAGTACACTAATTGTTCAGCAGAGGAGAAAGTCGGATTCAGAGCTTGCTTTTCTATGGCGTCAGGACTGTAAAGTAAATGGCCAGTATTACACAGGAGATTATATTGGATGGATATAAACATCCTTTCTACTCTAAGAATTTGTTTATATTTTATGAATTTGTCCCATAGACAAAGAGAATAATTCAGATCCAATGTTGTCAATTTGAAAGAATATTGCATTACTCTATTATTTTATTGGTGTATTCAGACTCTCACAATGTATCATTTTCTTAGCTTGAATAAGTCAATCACATCTGGAGCTGGTCAGAATATTTTCAGTGAAATGAAATATGCCACTTCATCAAAGCCAAAATGTTGTTTCAACATATCAGTTTTGACAAACATTTCTTGAGAAAGTTTTTGCCTGGGGTTCCCTTGTCACTTATGGCCAGAGGAGAAAGAACTTGAGCTGAAAAGATCAAGTTTTTGGTCCAGAAACAGACGTTTCATAACAATTTCCATTTGCAAAAATGTTTGAAGGGGTTATTTTCATTCCTCTGAATAGTGAAAACAAATTCTGAAACCTCGAAATTTACAGCAAAATGGAATCCTTGTCCTCTGAACAGCTTTAATCACACATGAGCGTACAAAATGCTGATTCAGTAGCTCGTATTTAGAGGATTTAGGTATACCAGAAGGCATAAAATCAGGAAACCATAAGAAATGTAGAAGTAGCTTCATATTTGGCTTCTTTTTCTTGAAACAGTATTCATTTACCAAGCAGCATGTAAACAACATTGAATTTGACTCTTGCCATATAGGTATCTCTACAGAACATGCATGACACCACATACCATGTCTTTCACACCCAGGATTAGTGAAGTGGATGGCAAAGCCCCTCCTAAATGATGTAGGATATAAGCTGCGCCCTAGGTGATTACAGGAACACTAGAAATATGTTTTCTTTACCTCATTAAAATTTGTGGGCACTTCAGCTATTCAGTCAAGGTTAAAACATTTTGACTGCTCCAAGAGAAAAAATTCAAGCTGCTTGTATCAGCTGGAACAGAAGGTTCCAGTGCGCCGATGAAGCTCATTAGCTGCTTGATTGCATCCTGGAAGAAATATGCACTGTACATGACTGTGCCGGAAAGAGAAAGGTACCACTGTGGCAGACACTACCCTTACCTTCCCTGGGCAGCACTTTGTAGTCATTTTGCTGTATCTCATTTACACAAATGTTCATGAAAATCGTGTCTTTTAAATAGTGATTAAACAGGGCAACACCTGTAGCTGCAACACATATGGCAATATTTTCATGATGAAGGAGACAAGGCATTATAGCCAAAAGAAGTACTGAAGTTCTACTCCATGAAACTAGGCTTCTAAAAGAAATATTTTAAAAAAAAAAAAAAGGAGTTAAATGAACATTTATAAACACTTTCTGCACTGCATCTTGAGAGAGATCATTTTCTTCAAACACGCAGAAGCCACATGTCAGTGGAGAAGGCTAACGTCTGTCTTCCAGTTCTCAGAGGAAATTTTCACGGCAGTATTCAGTGCTCCCAGCATGTACAGACTGGTGTTATCAAGGGTAGAAACGCACTCAGAGAGAGTGGTGCTGAGGCTGAGACGCACATCCGTGAGGAGGTGTCCTACCAGAGCTGCATGGGCACCTCATCTGCCCCAGCTTTTTCTTGTAGGTGAGTTACCAGAAACTGCTGAGGGACGGCAGAGCCAGAATGTGAGAAAAGGCTCTTAAGGAAAAAATATACAGGAGATATTGATTTCAGGAAAGGGAGTGCTAATGCTGCAGAAAGCCAGATGTGTGACCACATATACACATGTGAGATTGTTCCTGTTAGTCTCAAAAAAAAAAAAAAAAAAAAAAAGTGGAGTAATACTGCATATCAGTAGAACTCATATTGTAATGCAGGCATTTTTTTTTTTTTCTGTAGGAGATTGGTTTAATCAGTTTACAGAAATATTATAGCATAAAGTGTGATTTTTCAGTAATCATTTAGCATGAAAAATATTACCTGAGGTATTCTCTACAAAGGAACTAAAAATCCACAAGTCTGACTTTCATCTCCTTGCAGTTCACCTTTAACTTGGAAGGTACAGAATATTTTTCTTAAGCTGTTTTACAGCATAAATTCAGATTTTAAGGAGTCTGGAAGACTACATTTTATCTCTAAAGCTAATGGCGCTGTGCTGTGATAAGACTTGAAAGTGAAAGCTGAAAAACAGAAAGGAGGAGAGATTAAGGATTTTATTTCAGTTGGTACATGGATTAGTCTGAATGGATTTATGGCTGTTGTTTGCAATTATGGAGCCAACTGTATTGATGCCCATGCCTCTGATTTAGCGGTACCTATTGCCAAACCACATTACTAATAGCTCTGGTAAGGCTTCAGAAGTCTGAGCAGACAGTGTGTTCACTGCTGGCAGCGTTTGCCTACAAGCCAGAGAAAAACTGCGAATAGAAAACGATGTAGAGCTTCACCTTCTGGCTCTCTGGAAACTGACAACTTCATTCAGTGATTTTGGCCTATCTTCTTAATATGTGAAAATAAAATCACAGCTGTTATTTTGTCTGAGACTTGTACACTACTGCCGAGCTAGAGGATAATTCTTATTTCTTACGCATGCCACCGCTTGTTCTAATTGCTTCTTTTTAAGCTAAGTTGCTAAAAATAGCTTTATTTTCTGATTCAGATGCAACAGTGAACGATGTTCACGAAACGCTCCTGAAGAGGAAAAAAGATAAAATCTGAATGCAGAAGGCAGGATATACAAGCTAGACAAAGTGTTTTTAAAAGGAATATTTAGGGAAAAGGTCTTATTTGCTAGAATAATTAAATAAGAATTTTTAATCCAGCTGATAGCAATGCCTCAGTGAAAAAGGAAACCTGAATTTTAAATATTAAGGATAACATCTATCTTTGCCTAGATCTGGACATTATTGGTGCTCTCCATAAATCATCCTCTTTTTAATTTAATATGAGCATCTGTAAGGTCCAGAGATAAATTAATTGCTGCCAGATTTAAATAATACGCTTGGTTTCAGGCATTTCCTGGGGATTAATGACAGGTTAGGGGGAGCTGAGGGCCTAAAGTTCAGCCAGAAACCATTAACCTCAGGTTATCATTAACCTCAGGAAACACCCTGTGTCTCAGTCGTGTCTGTTCCTACAGAATGGAAATGAAAAGCATAATGCCACTTATTTCTTTTAGGGGTTGGTGCCATACCAGTCGGTCTGTGGAGAGGGTTTTAACAGCCCATGTTCTGCCTGGTTAGGTGGCATGAATCAAATGTGTGCTTATAATATATAATATGTGGCTTATAATTTCAGCCCTTGCTGGGAAGATTAGGACAGACAGAGTCCCAGTGTGGGTGCCGCAACAAAGAGCCGGGTGCGAGCCTTGTGTTTCTTAATTTACGCCATACGAAATTCTGTCTGGAGGAAATTTTCAGAGCTCCCAATTCAACTTATTAAGAGACAAATTTTGACCTACTTTAAAATCATGGCAGCCTCTGGAGACATAATATCTCGATATGGAAAATAGGAACAATATTTATAGGATGGCTTTTATACATTTTTCAGCCTGAAGGTTTCCATGCATTTTATGAACATTTATTAATTAACACCCAGGAAATTCCTGTGAGGTGTGTGTTAGCCCCACTCTGTGCAAGTGATGACATTGGGGATGCCAGCAGAGGAGATCTGTGAGGGAGGAAGAAGATGGCTTCTATGTGGGAATCTGAGAAATCCTTCTTCACCCTTGTCTCTGCTGCAGACATGGGAAATATTCATGGAATTAATGGCAGAACTGGAATCTGAGACTAGTGCTGTGTATAAGGCCTTGGAAAAGTGTCATTATTAGTTACTGTATGAAAAAGAAGGAGCAAGTTATGTTAAGCCAGCGTGTGCCAGACAGAGAACAACTTGCAGAGGAACCTGTGGTTGTTTTCAGATGCCTGACAATGTTCAGGCTATGGACTGCTTCTGGCGGCTGCAGAGGTCACTTGTGGCAGGTTGTAATGTGGCTTGGATGTGTCTTTCTAAGGATGAAACTCCCCCACTTACTGTTAACCCTATAAAAATTGGTGTCTAGTTTGAGCTAGATACATAGGCTTGCTCTGTAGCTAACATAGACTTCCATAGTTTTAAAATACATCTCTAAGATACTTCCTTTCTTTGGAAGCACCCAGTTTTTCCCATTGGTTTTCATGGGATTTGAAAAGATCAGGTTTTTAACAGCTGGAGTTAGTTGTGGTGAGTGTAAGATTAGGGGAACGGCTGGATATTCCCAGTGAGGGGACAGAAAAACGTCCTGCTGGCTATTTATTGTGTGGGGACTGGTGGCTGGGGGGCTGGACAAATAATCTATATTTACACACAAGCACACATACACCAGTTTGCCTTAGGCAGCAAAAGGCCGCAAGCTCGTGTTGGCTTCATGGAGGGAGATGATGAATGAGTGCAGAGAGATACATTGGGAACAACACTTGCAACACAGATTAATCTTACTGAAACTTGGTACGCTGACAGGGCTGCTCTTTGTTTTCTGGTCTGTTTAACTGGGTTTGGTTCAATGTTCATTTTTTATGATAGCCCTTACATGCACAAATCTATACTATTGTATATAGCTAGATGGTTTTGTGCCTGTTTTTCATTATAACGCAACTTCTCTGTACATTACTAAAGTCTGTTTTAATATATAAATCATATCTAGTTTATGTTTTCGTAACCTACAAGTTACTTTTCCTTTATGCTCTTTATGTTCAGATCTTGTTATCACTGTATTTTAAATGCTTCTGCTGACAGACTTCTTTAATTCTGCTAATAGCAAAAAACACTCCTTTAAACCTGTGACAATTCCACAGATAACCATCGAGAACTTTTTCATGGCTTTCAATCGTTAAAAAGAAATGGCACAGCTGTCCTTTGAAGCACACGAGATCAAAATCATGGCCTAAGCCAAACTGCAGCAGTATGACTGGAAAAAAAGGGCTCCCTGGAAGCTGGTAACAGAAGAATTTTCTAAAGAAAGAAAACTCCAAATATAGAGCACACAGTATCTTTCCAGAAGCTGGCAGAAAACAAAGGATTAAAATTAACTAAATCTCTCTCTCATGCTTCTTGGTCCACGGTTGGCTGCAAAGAAACAGTATTAGGCCAGCTGTACAATGCAACCTAATTCCACACAAAATATAATAACAGCGGGCTATGGAGATTTGGAGTCTAGCTTTCATGTGGGCCAGTGGGATAAGATATCTCTGGTTTACTAGAGCTTGTGATTCATAGGCCCAGATTTTAGTAAAACTTACTGTATCTGAGCCTTGCTAAATTAGAGGAAAAAATACTCACGCTGACTTCTGCCTGCACGAAAGGAAGGAGTTTGAAATCTCCTAATTATGTCAAATACCCTCTGCTCAGCTGGCCTTCAGTGCTACTGGAATTGCTCACTTTTGCTGCTCATCCTGTTTTCCACAATGTTCATGCAAGTTCCACAGAGGCAGGCGTTACTAATCCAAGACGGATGTCTTCTCCTGCAGCTCCCAAAGTGAGCAGCACCGCACTGTTTTCTGCAAGGGTGGCAGGGCTTCTCCTCAGGTTTTGGAGTCCAGGCAAAAATCTCTGCTGCACAAACAAGGTGAGAAGGGAGAGTGAGCAATAAGCCACAATAGCCCCTCAAGGCAGGGATAGTTACCTTTTCAATGCTCTCTGGCCGCTTTAGTAAAACTTGCTGTATCTGAGCTGTATTGAATTAGAGGGCAATATATTCACACTGACTTCCATGTCTGGAGGTAGAGGACTGGCTGTGCAGAGACACCAGGCCTCAGGTGGAGTTGCCAACCCTCCTTAGTCCTACACTTCTCCCTCTTAATTCCTCCAGGGCATACAGAGGGATGCCCTGATCTGCTTGGACTTCCAAAAATCCACATTCACATGGACCAGGCCCAAAACTCTACTAGTATTAGTTTAAAGGTTGGACTAGATGATCTTACTGGTGTTTTCCAACCTGAATGAATCCCCTAAAGGATTCTAAAATCCTTTTGGGCTGGCAGAGGGTCATGCTTGTATGACAGTGTGCCATGGAAAAGTGTTGGAGGTCCTACATGTGGAAATACTGGGAAATGTGTCTCTTTTTTGAGCAAATAGAGAGACCGGAACTACAACTGAAGTAGTGCTTTCTGTGGAAAATAGTATGCTGTAAATTCAAGAAAGGCATCTCCAAGAATCAGATTTTCAGATTCCCATATCATACAGTAGTCAGATATATTGTGGTTATTTTTTGGAGATAATGTCTTATGAATTTATGATTTCTTTAATCTTTTCATTCCTGTTGCTTAAAATTTGCAATTTTTATGTAAATTTCATACATGTACATATTTCATACATGCAATAAACATCATCTCTGAAATGGTACTCTTCAAATGGTTTTCAGTTCCTATAATAGCCATGTCACACACACATACATTTAAATTAGTGTATTAGAGAATTTCAAAGATACTGATTCTCAAAAAAGGAAGGTACTCTGTTATTCTTTGCTACCCAGCTCAAACAACTTATATAAAACACCAAATAGTGTTTCAAAATGAGGCAGATATAAGTAGTCTCATATTCCAGGTTCATACACTCTTGTTTCAATTGTCTAGAACTAAAAGCAAAAGGATACTCTATATCATTAAAAATAAACGGAGGGTATAATTGCTCAAAAGATTATAGCATAAAATTTGCATGAATGATGTGCTGCAAAATACAAGAGGGATTTACTATACAGAATTTAATGTTGCTTTGCTTGTAGATGCAGCTTGCATTCAGGCATATCAAGGAATAAGATCATTTAATGGTTTATTCATTCTAGTTAACAGAATATATCCATGGCCTATCATCCACATATTCACCTGCTGTCAGCTGCTATTGAGCTCTGTAATGAACAGCTGTGGAAAGGGCAAAAAATGTACAACAACCTCTGGCTATTTGCATTTAAGATATTTAGTTCTGTGTGAGAAGAATGACATGCAATCAGCTAGGCACATGGGTAAAAATAGCAGACTCGAATTCTGCCTACCATTTTTCTCCTCTCGTAGAGATGTTTACTAAATTCACGAATTATTTGCATTTTGACTTTCAGAACAACGTGCTATTTTTTCAGGGCAGGGGGGTAGATTCTGTCAGTCTGGTTTCTGAAGGGTAGCTGGAGAAGGAGAGCACCTCTCGGTGTGCACCATGGGAACAGCCTGATCCACACTGTCAGTAGATGAAGTCCCATTAACACGTCAGTAATAGAGTGGTGCCTGCACAGCAGGGGCAACACCTTGATAAAGAAGCAGATCTAAAATTGCTTAGTGCAGTACCCGCTGGAGATTTACCGCATTGGTAACAGGCTCTGTTGAAGGTGGTAGGACACCTATTAACATCTGCAGGAGGTGTTGTGCAATGGCTCTCCAAGCTTCTCCACTTAAAATGGGATCACAGCTCTACTTTGTACAGGCTGTTGAAGTAGTCCTTGAAAATTACAGACTCAGCCCTGTGAGGGCCCTGAGTGACCTCCGAGAGTGCTCCTGGTTCCCCTGGATTTCAGTGGGAGCTGGGAGCCAAACCAGACCCCTTGAGAAGGCAGGAAAACAGGAGACAGCGAGCAGCGGGATCCAGCCTGTGAGCCTTGCTTTTGGAAGCTGAACAATAAGAAAGTCTGTTCTCAGGAAAAAAAAATAAAAATTATTGTAGAAGTTGCCAGGCACCCAATGATTGGGAAAATATGAAAGCTCATTTGATATCAATAGCAGTGTTATCTGCTACTATCCGCTATGGGTTAGAAAATTGTATTTGAAAGGTTATTTACTAAAAAGAACAGGAACATTTAGCTCTCCAGTCATAGTGAATAAAATCTGGCCAAAGGAAATACATCGAAGCTTTTCCAAATAATAAACAAAGATTCTTTAACTGTGTGCCTTCAAAGTTTCCTCTCAGCTTGAGGGTATGTAAGAGATGGAAATAATAGGAAAGATACTGAGAAAGTGGTGTTCCATGAGCCAATTTGCAGGAGACCATGTGATGTCGATGGTTGGAAAAATAATAAGATTACAGTAGAAGCTTGTAAATATTGCGTGTAGATTCTAAAATCCCTTTTAAACCGCCAAAAAGATGGCTAAATCATTCCAAGAATCTGGAATAAAAATACCAGATATTAAAAAGTATTTATGTTTTTACTGCCTGAGAAGAACCAGTCTGATCTGAGCTAAAAGCACCATAAAAAAGGTGGAGTAACCACCTTTGTGCAGTCACTTAAATCAAAATGGCTTCATTTTTTAAATGAAATTATTAGCTAGATTTGCAGTATGCAGTGAAAATCAAGAACATTACCCATTTGGAAAACAGTTAAAATAATGCTCTGGTTAGCTATAAAACTAGGTTACTGTGAGTATTTCAGGCAGTGTAGGCTGTGCAGAACCTGTATTTACTGGAAAGGCCATTTTCAGAACAAATTGTCCCACTCTTACTGATCAATGACCTGCAAGTGAAAAAGCTGAAATGCTTTTTGACACAGAAGCACAATAGCAAGGCCTCTTTTTTTTTTTTTTTTTTTTCCTAGAGTGTGATGCTGACTGGAACTGTCATAGTGAGCATCACCCAGGAGCCATGGTGCTGAGGAAAAAGTGCTGGCAGGGAAGGGGACATGCTTGGTTCCTGCCTCCTCTTTCCATACACTGGGGTTGTATTCTGCTTTCTTCTGAAGCATGGTGCCAGCCTGAAGCCTTACTTCTGCCTGGTGGTCTCCTGAGCCAGACGCAGCTGTTGCCATGTCATGGGCAGAACTCATGTCCTTTGCCCCATGCCTAAAGGACACAGTCCCAAACTAGATTCTTCTATCTCAGCATCCTCTTCCTGTTACAGGAGCTGGCACTTCAGACTTATCCTTCACCACGTGAGAGGACAAAGCACTGTCTGGTATGCTAGAAAAAGATCTATTGAAGGTGTTCAACAGGGAACATAGTCAGAAGGAATAACTTAGGAATAATTGCTTGGTACTTGTGTAATTTATAGAATAGTTCAGCTCATCTGGGATTAGAAAAGAAAGGCACAGGCTAGACATTAGCTATTTTATATGCTGGAAACAGCCACAATGTAATCAGAAGATATTTTTTAGTGTGAGTAAGGTAACATGAAAGGATCTGGATATAGACGTGTCTTACTCAGAAGCCCTATCAGACCAAACAATTTAAATTTCAGATAGGCCATGAGATTAGCATCAAAATATTTCTGGCTACAAAGATGGAAAAGCAACAGAGAAATGACAAAAAGCTTCTATAAACAGTATGATATTCAAGTTAACAAGAAGTGTCTGGTACCTTTCTTCATAAACACAACTGAAACCAGTATCATAACTGGGATCTTGGGGGTTTTGCACTCTTCTCCCCTCCCCAGCATGGCCCAGGCCTGGATTCACAGTGCTGGGCTCAGAGGCAGGAGGTAGGGCCTAAGTAGTGTTCAGTCACTTGTGTCTCTTTGCCTTTGCAAACCGAGGCAGAAACAGCCTGGCTTCAGGTTTGTCAGGCTGAGAAACCCACAAACCAGCTCATATGGAAACTGGGACCATGTTCCAGCCCCAGTGGCTGTTTTGCAGGCTTTTCCTTGTATGAGCACAAAGGTCAGGAAATCAGCCTGGATCCCAGCTGCTGCTCAAACTGTCCATGCTCCTATGGTTTCAGCTCCAGCAATTAAAGCTGCCAAAATGTCCCTTTCTGAGGAGGGAACTGGTGTCTTGTGTGGGTTAGCAATCGGACGTGAGCTGTGTGCCTCAGCTCCGTCGAAGCCATTCTTCTCTCCATTGCCCTCATGCTCAATGCCTACAGAATTATCAATCAACTGCTAATGGAAAAATAGTCATGCAGACTGGCTCCCTCAAATGTACCGTACTCCCCTTGCATACCCTGTCAGACCCGCCTTTTGTTTAAACATTTGTAGACTGAAACATCCTGTCGAGCCCTGTTCTGTGGGAGAACATATTTGTGAGACAAAGCAATGCTGTGGTCTACCAGGAGGTCTATGACTCTCTCAGTGAATTATTCACTACTTTGCTGTGGTCTACATGCCAGGTCACCCGTGTTCACAGCAGAGACTGAAGCATTATTCATTATCAAACCTTTGGTTTTCTCTTCTAGGAGGTTCTTCCCCCCCATCCCCCTTGCCCTTTCAGGTTTTAACAAGACATTGCATTCTTTCAGACTTCCCCTGGGCAGCAGTTTTTTGCACTTGCAGAGGTACGACAATAATAGGTAGAAAGCCAGAGCAGTTGTAAATTGTAGCAGTTAATGTCAAATAGATGGGGCAGTGATCAAATGAAGTTCATAACCACAGAACGCAACCTGGGGGTGGAATGCTGTTTCAAAGATTTCTAATGACAGGGTTATAAAATCATAAAATAGAAGGTTTTTTCCACTGTGAAAGTTTGAAGGAATTTATTTGGCTGACCGAAGGTATTAGCAGTGTTAGGGTCAGACTTTATAAGACATTTAGTGCAATTACTAATCAATGAGGGGACTGACCAGTCCATTTTGGAAAGGCACTGAAGGAACAACACCTGCATTGTGTTACTACTTTCGGACACCCTGAGTGCACCTTTAATGATCTTCAGCTCCTCTGGTATGGTGCTGTTTAATTAGAAACTGCTGATACAAAGGCAGGAGAGCAATGTTCGACTCAGAAGAACATTTTCCAGGATTTCAGATCTGCCTTTTAACCACCAGCATTCAAGAAACCAAAGCAGCAGGCAGTGTCACAACATTAGCACTAAGGAAAACGTTTATAGTTCACCAGAGCTGGACAGTACACAGCTGCATCCCAGCTGGGCTTTCCAGCCACAATGGCTCAGAGAGGGGAAAAGAGGTTAGATCCATGAAAATAATGTAAGATAAATAGCCATGGAAAATATTTAAGACATTCCACTGCAATTTATATATAAAAGTAAGGAATGAACTTTGTGCAAATGAGGCCTACGTTTTTATAAATGGATCCTGCTGTATTTTCAGATTTTATTTATTTACCCATTTATGTGCCCTCTGCTTCAGTTATTGAGAATCAGCTGTGTGATGTGATTTATCTCCTTGCTCATTTGTGCTCATCTTAGTCAAGAACGAGCTAAGCCAGAAAAAATGCTTAGCTTGGAACTGAACTCCCATCCTTTTTTCCACTCATGCCAGAGCATGGGAAAGCAGAGAAATCCATTTGTAAAAGCTACAACACAGTTTTGTTTAGAGAAGGGTTAGCAACTTCAGATTGATGAAGGCAAAGCCTCTAAGCTACGCAGACCTCGGTTTCCCTACTGTACATGCCAGCCATGGTCGTTCAGATGTATTTATGCCCTCTTCACCCGAGTTCCTGTTAAGTGCACATCACACAGAAGCATGGCTAGTCCCTTTGCACAGTCACTGTGTTTGGAAAAGTCACAGGCTCAAAGAAATTTCTGGCATTGTTCATTACAGTCAGCTGTCCAATTTCTGACGTGACGGAAGAATCTGCCAAACAGAGTAATTCTTTGCTTCCATTCTTCCTGCTCCTGCTCTTTTTCCTACTCAGAGGCTTTTCACAATGGGCTTCTGAATCTAGGAAGACACTAGTAGCTTGTTAGGTGCTATTTCACCCTACTGGCCTCCAATTACTTCCTTCCCTGTCCCCAAATGCTTGCTGCCACCAGATTCCACCTTTTGCAGTTTATGGCTCTTTGACTTTGATGACAAGCATCTCATGAAATGCACATCTTCAGAGATGCACCTTCCAGTGTTGAGGTTTCCAGATTTTTAAAGGTATTCAAGCAACTTCAGATTCTACAGACATACCCTTGTGGGCTTTATACTGTCTAAACAGTACACAATAGCCCACCAACTCCACAAGGACCTTTTGTAAATTCTATCAGATGCTTATTGTTTTAAGTAGTATTAAGACCTTAACGTAGGCAGAAAATACAAACAAACAAAACAAACATAAAACCCTACAAACCCACACCATAAAATCTTTGGTCCATTTGTATGTAGTACTAGATATCTGGCTCCTGTGTTAAGACCATAATATGGATGCTCTGATATATATAGGTCAGCTTGACTTATTCACTGCTGCACAATACAATGCATGCATTTACATTGCATATTAAGAAAAAGATCATAATGAGTCAGCAAATAACCCAGAGCCAGCTAACACTAACTGTATAGGAGTGAAAAATATACCATCACGTGGAACAATGTAATCGGTGCTAAATTAGTTGTTGGTCAGCTGGCTAGTCTGGTATCATTCAGCTTTGTACTGCATATGTCACGAGAAAACAATCCTGGAAGAACCAGGAGGCTGAGAGACACAAAGATATGAAAGAGGATGTGATTCTTGGGAATAGAGGGCAGCTGAGTCCTTCAGTGTAAAAACTGAATATTCTCCTTCTGATCAGTAATCTATATTTTAGCAAAGAATGCTTGAAATCCACAGTGACAGCAGCAAGCTGCCTGTTGAATCTCTTCATAACATCTGCTGCTGTAGTCATCAGCTGGTGATGATTTTACAGAAATGACCTGTGAAATAGATTAAAATTTTGATGTATGAAGTAGCGTTATGCTCCTAATTAATATGCCATTGTTAATATCACATCAAGATGAATGATAGCAGGTTACATATAGCAAAGCTGTTGTTTCACATGATTTGCAACCTCAGAGAACTTATATCAGTTACCTCATATTTTCCTTTACTGTTAGGCCAGTGATTTTACTATGCTTAAAATGAAGGCTTAGAAGAGAAATATGTAGCTGATTTAGAAAGAAGAAATATTGTGTTGAAACATATGAAGGGATAGTGTGACATTGCAAATGACCCTGCGAGAAACCCTAAGAAACAAAGCAATTTCAAATGGAATATGCAGCCCCTGGTTTATTGCAAAGCAAGTTATTGGATATAGTATCTCCTCTTTTTGTATGCTTGTTTTCCAGACAATGTCTTTGAGTTAAAAAACTTGGAGCTGACTGTTATTTTGTAAATACCGGGTTTTGTGAGTAACTTGGTAAGAATTTTATCAAGTCATTCATCTCATTCTTTCTGAACGCAGAAATCTGGAGTCTTGCAATTTCTGTGTGAGAATTATTTTCTATTGAACATCCTACTTGTTCTTAGTTGCCTGAATAAATAGAAGGATTCCTCCAGGTGAGTTTTCAAGACTTCTTACTACGACAAACTGCCAGCTGATGGAAAGTGCTTGCTGATATCATAAGAGTTCCTTCCTCGCTTCTTTTCTTAAAAGACCATGTGCCTAATTCACACTAAGCAAAACCACACTGACCTTCCTTTTCCCTGCTTACCCACTTCAAGCCCTCTTTGCTTACTTGCTACAACTTGTCACATCTTATTTTGAGATCCTAAAATGTTCTGGGCAGTGTTTGAACATCAGGTAGAACCAGGAGCCCTGAGTCTGACGTCCCACTGCCAGAAGGGATGGTGTTCTTACTAAATCATAGAATCATTAAGGTTGGAAAAAATCTCCAAGATCATCTGGTCCAAGAGCTGCCCAGCTACCAATGTCACCCACTAAACTTTGTCCCTAAGCACCATGTCAAATCTTTCCTTGAACACCCCCAGGGACAGTGACTCCATCACCTCCCTGGGCAACCCGTCCCAGTGCTTGACTGCTCTTTCTGAGAAGAAATGTCTCCTCATTTCCAACCTGAACCTCCCCTGGCACAACTTGAGGCCACTGCCTCTAGTCCTATCACTGATTACCTGCAAGAAGAGGCTGACCCCCAGCTCCTTTCAGGTAGCTGTAGAGAGAAATAATGTCTGTCCTGAGCCTCCCCTTCTCCAGACTAAACAACTCCAGTTCCCTCAGCTGCTCCTCACAGGACTTGTGTTCCAGGCCCTTCACCAGCTTTGGAGCCCTTCTCTGGGTATGCTCCAGGGCCTTGATGTCCTTCTTGTAGTGAGGGGCCCAAAACTGAACACAGCACTCAAGGTGTGGCCTCACCAGAGCAGAGTGCAGGGGCATGATAACCTCCCTGGTCCTGCTGGCTACACTATTCCTGATACAAGCCAGGATGCTGTTGGCCTTCTTGGCCACCTGGGCACACTGCCGACTCATGTTCAGGTGAGTGTCAACCAACACCCCCAGATCCTTTTCCTCTGCACAGCTTTCCAGCCACTCTGCCCCAAGCCTCTAGCACTGCATGGGGTTGTTGTGGCCAAAGTGCAGGACCCGGCACTTAGACATGTTGAACTGCATCCCATTGGCCTCTGCCCATCATCCCATCCTGTCCAGGTCCTTCTGCAGAGTCTTCCTACCCACACTTGGTGTCATCTGCAGACTTACTGAGGGTGCACTCAATTCCCTCAACCAAGTCATCAATAAAGATATGAACAAGGATGGGCCCCAACACCAAACCCTGAGGAACACCACTCATGAGCAGTCACCAGCTTGATTTATCTCCATGGTGCCACCCTGCTGGGTATATTCTCCAAACCAAACATCTTGTCTAATTAGATGTAATGCTTGAACATTTTCTTTTTTTCTCTTACAAAAATAACAAATGATTAAAAATAATTAGGCAACTATTTCTGTAAAGGCTTGTGACTCAGCTGCATGAAATTGGGGTCAGGTTTTTGTCTCCATGTCTTTTAGCTGTGTTACATCAGGAATCACAGGGACTTTTTTTTTTTTTTTCCAGGGCTTAAAGGCTATGGGAGCAGTCATGGTGTTTAGAATGAGTAATGAAAGTAAAGCTACGTTAAAAAGTTCCCTCCTGTTATTACTTGGCAGTTCATTAAGATATACTTTGTTTACCTGCTGCAGCTTGCACACCAGATTTAGCTTTCTGCAAGAATCTGAAGGCATTTAACATGCAAAAGCTGTGAAATGCAGTGGAAAACAATACTTCTGCTTCATACTTTTATGAAAACCAAAGTAGTTAAGCAATGACTGAGAGCCTGCTCATCCCTTCTGGATTCTTCCCCATGGCAGATACAAGTATGGAACCACAAAAGTAGAAAAACAGATCTGATGATCTTGGGCTAAGAAACACTGCATTTCCTATTCAGCTCTTTGCCTTTAAGCGAGAAATTATAATCTTCTGTGGCTTGTTAGCCAATACTAATGCAGTCCAGAATTCATTTGCATTCTTGTGATGCTCAGTGACCCTTCAGCTATGTCAGGTAAGAACACTGACTTTTTAATTAAATTCTCAATTTTCAAGTACATTTCATAGTTAATATATGGTGAGAAATTCTGACCAGCTACACTATATTCCTAAGTAGTCTGGTTTCAGCTGTCTTCTTTATAACCTTTGAAGCAAAAAGTCACAGCCTCATTTAAAAAAAATGTAACTTCACAGAACAAGGAATATATGAACTATTGATCTGCCACACACACCAGGAGCTTCCCTTAGGGAGGAGACATCAAGTGAATGAAAAGGGGACGACGCCCTGTATTTAACGATTTTAAAAGGCCATGATCCTAGTGTTATATAGTATACAACAAATTGCTATGTAGTATACAAGAAATTGCTGTTTAATGTGTTTCCTTGTTATTAGTTTTAATTGTTCTGTATTTTTGGGTCTTTATGAGACTACCACAGTAGGCACCCATGAGACATTAGTGACTATCAGTAGTACAAGCTGCTCAAGGTCTAGGGAAACATTAGTCCCCCTGTTACACTGAGGGGCAGGAGGTGCCAGGGCCCAGATCCCCATCTGGTATAACCAGTCCACAGAAGTAGAGAGACATGCAAGAATTTGCATCTGCACATCCAGGGCGTAAACAACTCACCTAGAATGCACAGAAATCATGTGGCCCAGCTGGGAACTGAATTCACAACTCTGACTTCTGGGCTCAGGCTCAGCCTCCTCACATGTCTACAGTGCTTGTGAATGATATTAAATATTTATTTTGTCCATTCACGAGCCATTGCACTATCAGTAAGGATGGCTGGCTGCACATGTCAGCTCCAGCTGGCTGTTTGGGAGCAGGCAGAGTGAATAAGGATATTTCCTGTTCATTGACCATTCTTCCATTTTTTTGAATGTGTTGAGGTCGACTGCTTCCCCTGCCAAGTCTTTTCAATGTTTTCAATGAAAAAAAGGCAGTTCTGGACCACTTGCAACATTTAATTCACCTTGAATCATTCAGTTTCACTTTAGGACACTGTAAAAAGAACCTCAAGGGCCAGATTCACAAGAGGAATGAGGTAATCATGAGAAGCTGGTATTAAGGTTGTTCCTCCCTCCTGTGCCCTAAATCCCAGCACTGGACATTCATGTTGTATGTGGGAAACTTTGGGTTGGATTCCCTCTTTGTCTCATCCACAGCAGGAAGTTTAACCCTGGGCTGCCCCACTCAAAATATCCCCAGCATTAAGTAAGCTGCAGGGTATGCTGATGCATGGGTTTCATGGCATCTTCTTTTATGGCTGGACTGCTTAGGAAATAAAATTAAAATATTATTGGAAGAAGAATAAAATATATTTTTCTAAGGTGGTGATTAGGTCATTTGACAAAGGGAACTTCAGATTTTTAGCTGCTGCTTCAGTGAATGTTTGTTTGTGAACATGAGTGAACTACATCAGCAAAAGAAAATACATGTAAATGAGCAATGTTCACCTAGACACCAGCACCTAGGAGATGTTATTGGAAAGTGGTGCACTTAATTTTATTTCTGATTTGATGTTTGTCCTACATACTAAAAGGCAATACAGCCTTGGGGTGAGAGTGGTGAAAGGACTTTTGGCTCCTCCCTGAAATGCCTACTCTAGGAATTCCAAGCATGATTCACAAATGTAATTTTGGACACAACAAAATTAATTTTGGGGCAGACGAACTATTTAACAACAAAAATCATCAACATCTACTTCTATCATTGCTTTTAAAGTAGAAAATTTCCAGGAAACAGTATTATGCACCAGAATAATATCTTGGGCTCTCTCTGGCCCAGTGTTGATTTAAGCAAAAAAAGTTAAAAAAAAAAATAATAATAAAGAATCACCAAAACTTTCAAGACATGGCTGAAAAGGTAATTGTCAAATGCTGAAGGCTACTTTTTCCACTTCTTCCCCCTCACCTTCACTTCCCTGTCAGGGGGACTCAGAAAAATGAGGCTTCTAGATCATAATCTGCCAAGAATTCCTTATAAACCCCTTGGATAGGTTTCAGTTTTTAACATTGTACTGAACCAACTGTTATTCTTCTGAACAAAGAAGCAAAAAAATCAAAAGCTTTCAACTAGGTCATGCTAGTATTATCATGAGTGAGTGTGAGTGGTATCATTTCACACATACTGCATCTCTCAATTAAGGAAAATGCCAGACTTCTGTTAGCAAGACAGCTGGTGGTACTCAGTGACTAAATATAGTACTGTCATCACCTAGGAGCACAGCCAGGACATTTTAATGGTTGGGACAACTGATATTTTGGTTTAGCCAAAACAATTTTTAATCATATGCTATTATTTTAAATAACTAGTGTAAGGAATCAGTGGATGAATGTATTTTAAATGTATTTTACCAATTGTATTTATTAAGCTAATTTTCAGCTAATATGCAACTGATTTTAAAGAAATTACACATATTGTGTACATTTGGGATAAAAAAAAACAGCTAAGTAAATACAGCTGGCATTCAGCTGATTCTCTGATTGTACATTAGATAGACTAAACTCCTTGAGACAGTCTTTTTATTGTGTGTACAGCCCCTTGACCAGTGGGGCTTGGGTCCTCTGGGGAGTGATTATTAGGGATGACTCCATAGCTCAGGAGAGGCAAAGCTGCAAGTAAATATATGCAGCTGATCTTAACCAAAGGCTGAGCCAGTTCACCCTGTGTTTGATGAAAATGCTCTAATCTGCAATTACAGCTGGATTAGGTTTTAATCTACATTCCAGCAGTTCCCATGAATTTACCTTCCTGACCAAAATCCTTCCAGGCAGGAGGAAAAAGCTGTCTGGGTTCTCACTTCGTCAACAACGTCCCAGCCATTTTGCATGTTTGTGTTAATGCTCTTTGTACTTACCGTGGACCGAGACAAAAGAAGACTCACAATTAGATATTTCTGAGGGTGAATTGAAACATTTTTCTCTTGTAACACTGTTGTAACTTTAAGGTCTGTGAGCCTGCCAGGTCTACAAAAGTGCTGTGATCATGAGAAGCTGAGATGCAGAAATGAAGTGTCTGTTTCTTCCCCCTTTCCAAAAAATATTGGGTTTTGGTCTGGTTTAGCCATGACTGAGTAGGTATTGTAGGTAAATATTTATTAACAGTTTTATTGCTTTGTTTCTGCTGCCAGATCCAAACAATAGGGGTCTAGAACACCAGCTTTGCTTGCACTTATTTTAATCTGTGGTTGTCTGAGGTTGTATACGCAGAGGTACTCTCTGCAGCCAGCGGGTTGGAGGATGACCTGTTCATCCTCGTACATGTTTGGCATGAGCTGAAAAATGGTAATGCTGGAGAGATTTTGTAAAATGAACTTCCAGAGTGGAAACCTGATGGTTTTCCTCTATGATGTTACATCAGCAACAGTTTTTTTTTTTTTTGTTTGTTTTTTTTTTTTTTTTAATATCTGTCTTCTTTCATTCCTTTTCTTAGCTCGAGCAATGAAGAAAGAGCATTTTAACATTAAGAATGAGCTGTTTTTGTTTTCTTCCTTTGTGGTTACGGAAATGAGACAAAAGAGAACACACAAGAAAGAAAGCCTCTAACACTGCAGAGTTGTATGGGCAAACTTTCCATCCACATATCCTAGATGATGTGGGCAGCAGCAGTAGTGCATTTCCTCTCATGTCTCTTGGCCAATTTTCCCTCCACCCTCCTGCAGCCTTTGGACCAGCACCTGGGTGAGCACTGGCTCTGGCAGAGCCACCAACAGGCGTGCTGGGGCTGATCAGTTGTTTCAGTCACTCCTTGCTTCACGTGTGGTGGCTTCCAGCTCATGCATATCTAGCCTCAGACCACAGTAAACAAAGAGTTGTACGGACGCTTTGTGCTGTCGCTGCCATGCACCAGATTGTTTGCATATAGCCAAGAGGGCTCACTGAGCATGGAATAAGCTCCTATTTTCCTGAAGGCGACAAGTGCACTTTGTGCTGTGCTGCTGCTGGTAGCGATCAGCACGGCTTCACTTCCTTAGGCCCCAGGGGAAAACCAAAATTGTATCAAGCTTTGTGTGGGAAACAAAGTTGTTACCGTCATTGCTCTCTGCTAAGGGCTTTTTTCTGATCTGGCTCATTATTGGAAAAATAATGATCGGGAGGAAATTGTGTTTCCTACTGCCCCAGTGCTGCTGTGCTGGCTGGAGGGGAGCGCTGGGCTCCGCGTACGGCTCTGCACATCTGGGAGCTCCTGCAGACAGCTGAGGACACCAAACCTGCCACTGCTTTTCCTCTCTTGCCATCACAGCTGAAGAAGATCCTGGAAGATTTAATGCTAATAGCAAACAGCTTTTGCTTTTGGATTACTTTCTTGTTTGAATAGCTTTCAGTCGGGCATACGCTAAAGGACACTTAATGTATACTATAAATTATTCTATATAAAAACATTATTTTCCACTTATTCATTCTTTGTTCGCTGGAAAGTTTTTGAGTTAATATCGCTTCAGTAGCTCCACATTTCTCACAAAGACATAATACTGCTTGGGAATTGTGTAATAATTATAATCGTAACCAATAAAGTTATTCCTTGAGTGATGCTACTAGGCTTATTGCTTTGTTTATAACCTTAATGGAACTGATAATTTACAAGTATTTGTCAGTAAATTACGATCGCCTTTCTCTTTTAATAGATTTTTTTCATTACTTCCATGATAAATTTGTTATTTAAAATAACTTTTTTGAACACAACAGAAAGCTAGAACTGGAAAACATTAATTTGTGCTTGAAAGGTGTATTTAAAGTTTCTTCTTTGAAATGAACACACACCATGACCTACTTTTTATAAACAGGAAGAACAATAAATGTCAGATCTGAAAAAGTGGATTTAGCTTGACAGTATTCTAACTTTTAAATTATTTTTCAAATGTATGAGGTGATTCCACTTATTTACATATCACTAGAGGCTACAGGGGAAAAACTATTCATCCTGAGTTGAGTTCAGAGAGTCTGCTTTGCCAAAAATAAAGCCAAAGACATTAATACACAGACATTCTCAAACAGAATTAGGAACACATGAAAGCAGAGGGCAGGGGCTGGTTTGCCAGTCTGGCTAATGCCAGTGGAAGAGGCGATTGCCTGCTGGTGAACACGTACCCACATGGCCGGTCCCAGAGCAGCCCAGGGACTGACCAAGGTTTCTGCTCCAAGGGGCTGAGCCCAGCTCCTAGCCTGAGCCCTTGCTGGCTTTGCTAGGGGCATTCTGGAGAATGGAAGGCCTGGCAGTGCAGAGATGAAGTAGACTGAAGTAGATTTTTTTTTTTTTTCTCTACAAAATATTAAATGTGCTCAGCATAAAATTTTACAAGCATACCCTGGACCACCCATAAACTGTTGTGACTAATCCAGAGATCTCCCCTGTCCTTTACATGATTAATTTTAAATTTTCATTCATTCTGATATACTTTTATATTGTTAAATGTAGCCATATGTAGTGGGTTTGTAAAAGATGTGTAGTCTAAAATTCACATGTAATTTGAAGGCTTGCTTCTCTGGTTACACTAGAGCTCCAAACATAAACTCTTTTTTTTTTTTTTTTTTTTTCCTCCAAGAATTCAATGGTTAGATGAAGAAACTTCTCCAAAGTTGAAAACAAAGAATGATTAATTTAAAAACCTGAAACTAAAACACAGACTTGTTTTAATTAAGTGGACCAAGAAACACTTAGATTAGTGGGTACACAGAAAGGCATATCTTTACAGTTGTTTTTTGGGCAGATATTTGGTTAACACTTGTAGCAATGGCCTTTTTGCATACTGGAGAAAGCACCCCATCAAGTATATGGAATTTATTCTATGGGGAGGGCGAAAAGCTTTGAAACATTTTCCAAGAAAAATTCCAAGGCTTAAGTGAATATGTATGCCTAGCAGTTATACCGACATGACTTGATATATAAACCCTTATGTGTAAGGTATCTATGAGTAGTAAAAGTAGCAACTCGGAGCTATTAAGACGTCTAAGTGTGTCTTTACATAAAAGCCTTAAAGAGCTGCACAGGGAGTCATTATAGTGTATTATGTCAGGATCTGACTTACTCAAAATGTAGAAGGAGGCACTGACACCATCAGCTGTGATGTAAAGTGCTTGGAGGCTAGTTTCACAGGGCAGGCATTTAGAAAGAGTTCAGCGCCTACCAGTTCCCACGTAGGCAGCTAAATGAAGTGATGAAACGTTAAATGCTCTCAGCTTTCGTGGGAGCTGGTCGATGCCGCACAGACTTAAAAGTCTGGACCCGCTTGTAGGGGCTGAAGTCTTTTGAAAATCCAACCTACGCTGGAGTGGCCACGCTGTCTGCTTTGAGGTCCCCGAGGTGTGATGCAGGAGACCAGTTCTGGCACCAGTGGTCTGTGTTGCTGAGGTTGCTGAGGGGAGATGGCTAAAGCAGGCTGAAGGAGCATCCTGGCTGTATCCATAATGCCCATGCCCTTGCACAGGTCAAAGGAATTTAATTAAAAAATTAATGCTAAGGATTACCTTCTCTGAAGATGTCCCCTCTCAGGTCATAAGACCGTGTTATATTCACTGTGTGAACTCAGTCTCTTCCACAGCAGACTCTTATTCTGAATGCCTTCAAAAGTCATTTTCCAGTACACATGAAAGCCAAATAACTCATAGAAGGCCTTTTTACCCTGGTAATTTTATTTTTAAAAGATGCAAACAAAACAATGTGTTGGATTACATTCTGGAACTGTTGCTCAGATGTTTTATGCCATTGCCTCAGCAATAAAAGGAACATTAACCCCCTGAGGCCAGGCTGAGTCTAGCTATTTTCAGCACCTCTGGCAGGCTGGAGTGGAGCCTGGGCACCTGGCTGCTGGGAGCACCTCAGGAGGCTTGTCTGCTGCTGCTGGCCTGCCATCAGCCTGGGCCTGCAGGTCCCTGTGGGGGCACATGAGTGCCCATCAGCATCTCTCCTCTTGGTTTTGTTCAAGATGTCTCAAGACGGAGAGTCTGCAGATGGAAAAGCCATCAGGGGCTATCAGACACAAAGACATCAGAAATTACAGTGAGAGCTGGGACAAGTACTGTATGACTTTGCTTCTTCTCAGAATCCTCCTCAGGCCTCTGCTGGTGGCTCCTGCCCTGCTGCTGGAGGCCTTGCAGCAGGTCGGACAGACTGACTTGTCTGACCATGAGTGCAGTCTCTGCTTTCTTACACCATGATCCAGATGGAGGAGTGGAGACTTCCTTAAATACAACCTAACTCTCTGGAGGGACAAGTCTACCAGCCTGCCCAAAGCACCCGAGCCCTGCTGTATATCTTCCTTCTTGTCTTTTTGGTGGCACAGTGTTTCCATGCTTCCTCTGCAGTGGGCTTTCCCAAAGATGAGGGTGTGACTTTGTCCCTCCACACTCAGCTGACCCTCTCGGTGGTCAGCAGAGTCTCCTGGAATGTGACACTGTTCCAGTTCAAATGCTGTTTCAAAGTTAATTAAGAACATATTTCCTCCTGGTCAAGTGCTTCACCTATTCAGATCTTTTGCAAACATGACTTGTGGTGACATCTCCTCCTTTACTGCACTTACATGGGTACCTACTATCTGGAGTAAACTCAGAATTTTAGATCCCAAGTGGACAAAACTGTCTATGCACAATCTGGACTTCAGTCTTGACTTAATCATGTAAGCACCAGAAGAAATGTTGCTACATGTGGCATTTCTGTTGGCTGCATCTAGGTAGTTCTGTGCACAGTACAGGAACATTAAATTTGGTACGGATGTGTACAGTGAAGCCCCAGTAGCACTGCACTTAATACACCCTTAATTTTGGGACTTTCTAACATCTGTATGCTGTACTTTGCAATTTGCAACTCTTTCTATAATTTCAGGGACATATATAGTAGAACGATACTTTGTCTGACTGATATGAATAATAGATGTGTGATCTGATGCATCTTTCTCCTGTCTAATAGAAGATAAAATCAAGATAATTTTTCAGTATGGTAGATTAGGATTTATTTCATGACAGTCTATCACAGAGATTATTCTACATTCTTTGTAAAAAGCCATGGAAAAGTTTGACCCCCTGCAAATTAACTGTAAGTTACACTGAGAAAAAAATATTAAAAGTCTTCTGTAGGTAAAATAAAAAGAAACAGGACTAATGACTTGGAAGAAGGATAATTAAAGAAGATAGAGTATTTTATTCCTTCTCAGGCTCTTTCATCTTAACTGACATTCTAAGAAATGGGCAATCTGAGGTCTATGATTTATTACCTTAAAAGTTTTAGGACTTGCCTCTTTTTTTCTTAAGCTTTGTCAGATTTCAAACCTCCATGAGATTCTGCCTTAAGTCCTTTGAGAATTAATAAGGGAAAGGTTCCAGTTGCAGACAGAGACACATTTTTCATGCTTCCCTCCCTCCTGGTGACTTGTTTTCCATGTGCAGCCTCCTCAGAATGAAAGGAAGAAAACTGCAGCTAGCAATGTCAGTTCATATTATTATTGTAGATACAGAAATGCCTTAGCCAGCGTTTGTATGAGGTTTAGCAGAGTATAATAATAATAATAATAGTAACAACAACAACAACAAAAACATGAGTTTCTTATGACTTCCTTATTTTATTGTTATTTTTATTGTTATTTTCCCAAGTTCAGACAAAAGGGTGAGACATCTGACTTATGCTTAACTACACAAGACTTGAGTTTCTCAGGAAGCTGCTTGCCTCAGTTGTCCCCACAGTGCCATCTCCCCATAGAGAGAGCTAAACATTTCCAGATGGTGATTTGTTCCCTTCTGGGACTGCTGGGGTGAGTTGCACTGTGGAAGGGCCATCTCCATTCTGGGTGCAAAGCACCATCTGGCTGACCAGCCTAACTGCTGTCTAAATTTTAGATGGCTAAAATTTGATCTGATTCATTCTCCTCCAAGTTCCTTTAACCTGGATATGCAGAAAGCTCATGGGGGCAGAGTATCTCCCTGGTCACCGAAGCTTCCCACCTCTTACCAGATTTCCAGGGAGGTGGCCACCATGGTGTTTCCTGCCCTCCTGCTGCTGGTGGAGGACTTTATTTTCCTCTTTCACTGAGTCCTGAAGAGTGCTTTCAGTGGATGACAGCTTCACCTGGGGCCAGACCACCACAATGTAACTTAGACACTCCAGTCTTTTGGGGAGCTTAGGACCACAGAAAGCAGAAAAAGATAAACTGTTAAGTATAAGAATACTACCAGGAAGAAATGTATTGTTGTCCTATGTACATATGTATATATAATGTCTGTAAAAACACTTAATGAGTCTCATTTTAGAACTGGTCAAAAACAGAAAACAAATGAGAAATCTGGAACAAATGGTGATTGAACAGATTCACAAAAGAATTGAGCTGGTCACTGGTCTACGATTCACCAAGTCAGTCTCTACACAGACGAGTTGAATTTCTCTGTATGAATAAATCTTCAAAGTCTCATTAGTTTTAGTATGAATGATTTTGAATGCCTTAAAATTCAGATGGGAAGTGAATTAATCACTATGCCTTGTTTTCTTGTTGACAAATTCTTCTCTCCCATCCAATCAAGGTGAGGACTGCACAGTGGGTTACTCGCTGTGCTCAGGGAATGCTGAGCAGCACCCGTCAGCTGAAAGTTTGTCATACAAAATATTTGGTGGATCCTTGAGTGTGCAGAATGCATTAGAATGAAATCAGAATTTATTTGCAAGTAATTCACTGACTGCAGGAAGGTCTGAATTTGTAACGAGGAATTTAACAGTCTCCACACATATTCATCATTCATATGGGACACATCTGACATTTAACTAAAAAAGTAAATATGAATTAAGTATATAGATTTGATCAAATCATGTATAATTTAGTAAAGTATTAGTACAGGTGACAGCCCTTTGTACATTGTTCTAATATGTAACTCACCCGAGGATATAGACAAAATCTCACATTATTAGTACTTCTCATGTGACCTGATTCTGCAGTCCTCACAAAAACACAGCTTATATTAAAGCTCAACTAAAATTCACATATGTTTTTCCTTGTATGAGAAGGGATAAGAATAAACCCACTCAGATCTGTGAATATATATGCATATTTCTCTTCATTGTTTTATATAATATAACTTACTCCAGTATAGTATGTGTATTATGTCATGACAACATATTTTCCCTGATCCCACAGCATTTTTCTTTTCTGTTTGAGACTGCATTGAATGATACACATTTTCTTGAAGAGATATCTAGAGTCTGTGTAGGCTGAACGCATCCTGAGGAGATTTCATCCTACCTACATGATAATCTGAAATGAAACACAGACAAATGGATTTCCCAAATAAAAGGGAGTAGGAAAGAATACAAGAAATGACTTAATTCTCTTCCTCCTTTTCATAATATTTATACATCTGTAAGATGTAAAGAGTTGTGACTATGCATTTTTTTTTTTACATTATACCTTCAGTTCACTACTTTTCCTATACTATAATAATGCTATTGATACTGTTTAGATAATTTTGTGCAAATAAAATCTTGCTTTGATAATGCAGGAGTTTTCTGTCTGGAGATATAATCTCTGATGGCTGTCCCTTATCCTGGGCAGACTGTGCACATATGTACAAGTGCCAGCAAGTGCAAGCACCTTGGGTAGTCGGGGAAGGCATGATCAGCACCCTGAGTGCACTCGTGCTGCTGTGAGACATGCACTAGTCTTGTGGTTAGTCTGTCATTACATGGTTGGTTTGTGATCAAAATTACTGCTTACACTAAATAGTTCTGCACTTGGGACCATGTTCCTGCTGTTAACATATCATTCAGGTTCTTTATTTCTGGGTATTACTCAGCTGATGAAGCCACTTTGCTGGGTCGGATCATTCAAGGGGCACTCCATGTTCCCAGCATGGGCTTGTGTCATGTAATCGAACATCCTGGGAGGGTTACATGGATGGCCAAAATCCCTTTTGGCACATCTTCATGGAGTCATTAGTGCTGCACCAGCAGGGAAACTGACCCCAGCACTCGCTTAAGGACTTGGCAGTACTTGCCACAAGGACATTCCAGGGCTTTGAGGGACATGAATTTGGAACAAAGAAGTACTTCAGCAGGACGAGGTTGACAATTGTTTGTTTTTTAAAGAGTTACCACATAACATTAAAATAGTATTTTGTCTAAATGCTAAATCTTGATGCAGTGGTATCTTATGATCTATTAATCTGGGAAAAAATGTAAACCAAAAGATAATAAATGTAAACACTGTTCAAACCACAAGCATTCCTTGGAGTAAATGACAATATAATTAAATTTGAACTCCACAATGCAGATTCTTTCAGTGCATAATTGAAATTGTGTAAGATGCTTTGGCAATATGTTTAACATTAACTTAAAGCAAGTAATTTTAGGCACTAGCGTCTGATCTTTCTCTTATTGACATCGGTTGCTCGGCTCCCGCAGGCAGGGTCTGTGCTATGGCTTCTTTGTGGTGTGCCTCACGGACACTCTCCTGGAGAGTCCCTGTCTGTGTCCCGGCTCCTTGCTTGAAGGAGACCAGGCTCACATCTCCTCCCCAGAGCTGGGATCCCTCCAAGACAGCACAGCGAGCTGCGGAGTGACCTGCTGGGAAATTCAGCAAGAAGGAGCAGGAGGGGGATGGCCAAACACAACTTCCCACCACTGGCTTGTCCTCCTGGGTATATAGGACTGGACATATCATGCCCCACCTCCTTTTTTTTTTTTTTTTTTTTTTTTTTTGGATCACCTGCATTCATTTAATGCACAAATGCCCCTTTCTGCTGGTCAGAAAGGGAAACAGATTCTGATACATTTTGGGCCGCTCCAATCACTTGATGCAGACTCAGTCAACGATGCCAACAGCAGGAGATACAAGGTCTGCTGCTTCAATCCCTTTACAAGAAAACAGCCTTTGTCAGATTGAACCAGTTTATCATGTAAATGCACATGTGGTTGTGTCCCGTGCTTTGTACAGATAGCAGGAGAGCACCCCAGCACTAAGAATTTTGCTGTAACAAGAAACAGAGGAAACAGCTTTCCACTCAACTCCTGTACAGGAATGCAGAGGTAGAATGTGCCAGTGTTAAGGTCTTCAGCTAATGAACAGAAACTCCCAAACGTAAGGAGATTGCATGAGAGTTTAAATTTTCCTCCAGTTTGCTCTCTGCGGATAGCTTTCTAGACTCCTTGGCCAATGGAAACTCTTTTATAGTCCACACTTCATATGCTCATGCAACCAGCTAAAGACACAGCCTTGATGGAGCTGTGATCTCACACCACAGCCAACTTCCTCGCCGCAGCCCCAGATGATGTCCTGAGCCTCTGTGAAGAACATGGGACAGGATAAGGACAAGTGTGGGCATTCCTGGAAAATATGGACCTGCTGTCACCATGCTGCAGGTTGACCTGTGTTTGACTGTATCTTTGGGTAAAATAAGTTAGGATTGCTCATAGCTCCTTGCTGTGGAATGAGGTTTGTTGGGAAAGCAGTGAATCTGGGGTTTTGTGGGGGTTGAAGTGTTGCCAGGCTGTGGTCTGCGGAGTATTTGACAATAAACTGTGGGGAGCTGGCTGGTCACATGCTGATGGCTCCTCTTCGTTGTTCCCAGCCACTACATTACAGCCACAAGGACGAAGAGTTACATTAAGTGCATTCTCATCAGAGTGGTTCCTCTGACTTTTCCCATAGCGAAGAGAGAAAAAATCTACGAGGATTGTGAGTAGCATCCAGATCTCAGACCATGAAGCAAGCTGGGCATACAGTTGTGGGCCAAAGTATGAAAAATTCTGGAAACTTGCTTATTGCTGCTTGTGGCTCACAGGACTGACAGTCACTGCTTTAGGTGATAGTGACAGTCATTTCCCAGAGGTAGGACCTGGTGGTTTTGTTAAGTTGGTCCTCTCTAAAACCATCTACAAAAATAGTTTCCTGAGATGAACAAAGGATGTACAAACATTTTTATGGAGATTCACCTCTTTTCTGTGAAAACCTGATTTAAAATAATACTAGACTCACTATGCTGTATACACTAGAACAGTTTAAAATAAACAAGTGAGTAAAAGTAAATAAATGTACTTCCTCTGACTGTCTCTCCTCTCAAGGATGATTTTATGCCTGTTCAAATTCCCATAGTTAGAGTTCAAAATCCTGGGTTTGTCCACAAATGTTTTAAACCCTGTTACAGTTAATAATCAATGTGAGTCTGTGTAGGTCAGCATCCATAGCAAACAGCTGGCTTTGAGTACCAGCCAGCTGATCTCGTTTCACTTTCTTACTATTGTTACTGACCTGAAAATTACCTTAGTTTTAGAAATTATATTTAGAGAAGAAAATTGACAAAGCCAGTCAGACTCTGATAAGAACAAAGCAAATTTTGTTAGTGTTTTCCAAAATCGTAGTGAAAGTCAAGTAAATGTCTGCTTCATGATTATCTGATTTATTAAAAAGAAGGAGAAGGAGAAGGAGAAGGAGAAGGAGAAGGAGAAGGAGAAGGAGAAGGAGAAGGAGAAGGAGAAGGAGAAGGAGAAGGAGAAGGAGAAGGAGAAGGAGAATTCGTTTTTGTGGCACCAATTTAAGTCAATTTACCAGTGACATTGTTCACAGAGGTAAAGTTTTGGAGTTCTAGTTAAATCCCAAGATAATAACAGTAACATTAACAATAAATCTTGTAAAAACTCTTTAAGCTTTAATTTCCGTGACCCTGATTTTCACTTATAGCTATGTAGTGATACATATGCCTACAGAACGACATCACACAGTCCAGCATTCAGACAGGGTAAAATTAGGCTAGCAGAACTTAGAGAGGTTGGTGAATTCTCAGCAACTCTTTTTACTTTGGAAAATCCTAGTTTATCAGATGCTTTCCTCAGCTGTGGGCTGATGCCTGGTGCTGGAACATTCCTTGCTAACCCAGAGTCGCTGTGGCCCTGCAGTCAGCGCACACCAAGCATGGAGATGGTTGTTTAGCAGACTTTCTGCTGGCCTGCTTGGCTGTTTTCTGGCTGATGTATATACAAGACCTAACTCCTTTTAAGAAAAGGGGTCTCAAGGAAGTTTTAAGGAGAAATGTCCTCTCGAAGAGATGCTGCAGCAAGGGAGAGGCCGCCTGTGATACCGCGGGCGGGTGGGGAGCTGCAGCCCCTGCAGCAGCGCTGTGCCTCCGCACCGCCTGCCCGCTGCAAGGCAGCTTGCTCTATGTTTAGCTCGGAGAGGAGAAAACAGGGAATGTGACTGCTGCCTGTGAAATGCTGACCGCACCAGGCAAGGCAATCAGCACGCTTCCTGACGAGATGGCAAAAAGTTTAAGGCTGAGAGGAGGCCACACGTTTTCACACGAGAGGAGATGAATTTGTGGACACAGCTGCACCACACTGTTAGCCATTGATAGAAATGGGACACGAAGAATTTAGCGGTGAAGGTTTCTACAGAGATTTAAAGATTGGTGAGACAGAAAATGTTCCTGCACTTTTCTCCATCAGTTGTTTGCTATTTGCCCTTTTCAGAGACCAGAACCCTTGTTAGCAGGGTTGCCAGCCAGTTCCAGGGTGGCACATCTTATTTTCCCATGGTGATATCTGCTAAAATCTAGAGTAAGTTTTGTCCCTTAACCAAAACAAATGTGGAAAAAAGATGGGGAAAAAAAGTGCATCAGTTCTGTTGAATACTTACAAGTACTATGAGACTGAAAAAACACATACCAACCACATTGCTGTAGCTGCAATTTCAGCAGCTGACGGCTTTATCTTTCCATTTATAGGAAAGGTCAAGCAGAGTTTGAGTCACCTTTTCATACGCCTAGGAGACAGCTTTTCTTCTCATACTTCCCAGCCACAACACTTGTCTGGATGCTCTAGCAGAGGGGCTGCTGAAAGGAAGCTCTCCCTGTCAGCCCAACACGTCTGGGCTGCACTCTGCCCTGGAGCCCACATTTGTAGCCTGGGCACGCTGTGAAGCTGTTCCCCAGGGTCTAGGGGGGATGGAGTATGTTGGAGCATGGGATATTGTAATCCATATCTGGGGACAGACCAGTTTCCCTGCACAGGCACTGAGGACGGATGGAAGTGGGTTGTACACGTACATTTTTATTTTGGGGAGTTTGTAATGAACTTGGGATAGGCTCCCCTGTTAACTGCTTTCAAAATCATCTAAGTAAATAAAACACTATTTTTACCTTGCTACATCATAACAGAGTACTGCAAAGCAGCCACTGCTTCACATTCCTGCTGCACTGGTCTGGGCTTTGTAAGCACGTTTGCTGCATACAGTGCTGTGTCTCTCTGTCTCTCTTCTGCTTTATGAAAGAAGCACAAAGATGGGCAACACCCCACCCCAACCTAGTCTTCGTAACGGGGGAAGCTCTGACAGCATCTGCTCACAAGAAATGGACTAAACAGTTCTGCTGATCTCTTCCATTTGTACTAGTTTCAGGTATCAGTTGCTATGGCAGTAGAGGAAACTATTTCAAATTGTATCCTTTATTAAATTTGCAGAATACTTTCATATTTCAGCAACAACAGTCAGGTTTATAGTTAGTGCCAGGCATATATTGGACAAATTTTCTTTTGGTAGCTGGGCAGAGTGCAGCTGAAGCTTTGTTTTGGATTCACTGGTCATTTCACTGGATATTTCTTTTCTAAATTATTTCTACATTCTAAATGTTACTTTTTAAAAGGGCAAAATTTAGAAATATGTTTTTAAAATATGAAGTATTTTAACCACTTCAGTTTTTGCTCATTCAAAATATGCATGGAATAGGATCTGACTCTATAAAAGCTGCCAAAAATCTGAATTGTTTCAGTAGCTGGTTTAGCTGCTAAAAGAACTGAAGAAATGAATACAGCCATCTGCATTTTTAAACACAGCTTTCTTCTTCAGTCCTTCCTAAAATGCTGCTCCCACAAAGTTCATTCTGTTGTTGGAAAGATATTCTCACCTTTGGGGATTCGCAGGAATCAGTCCAACACGCATGTTTTTAATGAATCTTTTTTTATTAATATTTTATAATCATTCACCCTTTGCTGCCTCCTACTCCACATAATGGCTATTAGGTTCTTGCTGAGAAATGGTCTCTTGGAAACAATATGCAGAAAAGAAGGAAGGAGGGCCAACAACAGAACGCTTAAAGATAACAGTGATGAGGATGCTGAAAAAGAAGTCAGCACGATAGGAAACAAGGGGATTTGGAGGTCACCAGAGTGGGAGAGAGCAGGAAATAGAGGGAGGAACTGAGTGTCAGGAGCAGCTGATAGATTCATTGACTTTTATTTTCTTAAGGTAATTCTTCCTCCATTGGTATCAACAGCCGAGGCTCCATTGCATTGCATCTCAGCCTCCAATCCGTGCCCCTGACAAATGCTCTTTGATGACTCAACACTTACATTCCTTCAGCACTTCTTAAACAGGCAAAAATCCTGGTTACTCTACAGCAGGGATGTAAAAGCATACAGGGACTAAAGGCAGAGAAATGATTGCTTCACTGAGTGCCCTCTAGAAAATTCAAGTATTCTCTGGAATCACACCTATTTATATATAACAAGCACTGGCCATCTGAAGTTTAATTTTCCTTCCCTTGTAATGCCATTATTTCATAAAGATTATGAATCTTTATGACAAAAGACAAATGGTGAAGGTATATCCATGGGCTACTTCACTGCAAGCCTTAAAGGCTTTTAATATTTTGAGAAATTAGATTTATTATAAAGTTGGACTTGAAAGACTGCTTTTTATTAGAAAGCTAACAATGAACAGAGGATTGAATAAATAAAGCAAGGGAATGTTTTAGAACATATTAGGCCATTAATTTGCTGGAACTGGTCATCTGGTGGTGGGCAGAAAATGAAAAGTAAGTTTTCAATTGTGCAACATAAACACTAGACAGTGCATGAAATAGGTGCTAATATACATATATTTGGGAATGTAGCTGCTAAATTAATTTTTCAGAAACTGCTTGGACTGGATCTCATTAAATAGTCTTCCTCTCTGTTCACCATGGGATACACAAACCGTAGCGTGTTCTCACAGCTGGTCAGAAGCAGAGTTTATAGGTAGATGCAGTATTTGTTAACTATGTGCAAAGATCAGCCGTAAAACAATATGTATTGGACTAAATTAGTAAAAGAACATAACCCTGATTGAACTATATTGTCATATGGTCATCACCCAAAGCACATAAAAAAATCCATAAAAAAGAAGCAATAAAGAAACCTCAGAGCAACTGGTACCATGTTTGCAGGTACAGCCTACATACTATGTACACACACTCTTCGCAAAGCAGTGTTTAAGAGTGTGTCCAGCCTTGGCTACTCTAGGACTTGGACAGGGCTAGGTGGACCTTTTTCCTGCCTCATATTCTTTCATCAGCCTTTTAATTAAATAATTACTTCTAAATGGCTTCTACAGCAATGAAAACTCTACATCCTCATGAATCTGCATTTCTGAGGAGCCCCTGGCCCCTCTGTGTGCTGTGTCTGGTCCCTGCTCCTGGTGTCCTCCCTCAGTGCCATCACCTTCCATCAGGGGAGGTGTCAGACACCTCTCTGCCCTCTCTGCCTCCAGCTCTGATATTAATCAGTGTATGAATGTGTAAAGAATGACCCAAACCTGTAATCTTGTGAAAATGATACTAAGTTAGCTTGGCAACATGCATTTTGCATAAATGAATGTTGATTGGCATTTCTTTTATTGCTTTTTAAAAGTTGTTACTAATAGAAACCAACAGTAGCTCTTCCATTGCTTTTGATACCAGGCTGCTGTAAGCATGATTACTCAGGATATGTGCTTGCCCTTTTAATGTAATGTCACAAAGATAACATTCAGATAATCCTCTGGAATCATTAGGTGCTCCAAAATTTACAAGAAATGATGACATATATTGAGGAGATTCTTGTCTGGCTCTTTAAAATTAATACATGGGAATTATCTGATTTTGTTGATATGAAATCTTTATTCAAAATCTGCTGCTTAGCATACTCTTTAGGGATAGTTATAAATGGTATGCAAAATATTTTATCAAATATATAAATCTGTCTTTTCCCAACCACAAGGCCAGGAATAGTTATTAAGTACTTCTGCCCTCTTGCACTAAAGCCATTGTTAGGATCTCATTTATTTAAGTTATACTTAACTTTTATTTTGTCCTTATTTTTTTTTTTTTTTTTCTATAGATTTTATCTTGTGTCCTGTTTCCTGCCTTATTCACTTCCCACTGTACCATGATATTTGATGCAGTCAGCTTTCTTGGCTTTCCATTTGTTTGAATAATTTTGTGACTTTCGTTATTCTATTTTCCTTCTAAGTTATTTTTTTTTTCTTTTGAAAACAGAGCAGAACATTGTAGATGTCTCTCTCAGCTATGGATTTTTGGCACCCAAAAGAGTGTTCTTAAATTCCCAATTAGCATGAGTATTTTTTTTTATCTCCAGCAGTAAATGTGGGCTTGATGACAGAAGTACTTCTTTAAGTTAGCTAGCCATGTGATCAGAGTAGAGAATCAGAATGGTGTGCTCTGGCCTTGTAAGCAGCAGAAAAAATCAGGAGTACTAGACTTGGATCATGAATACAGAGATGCATATTTGTTTCCTGAGCTTGCACTGAAAACATTCCCGCATAGCTGTTCTGGTAAAGGAGGTTGAGCCTTGGCCAGAAACTTGCACCCCTGCACTGCTTTGAAGTGTAGCACACTGGTAAAGGCTTCCTGTAGGGCAGACACTTTGAGTGTTTCAGACATAAAAACTCTTCTGTAGGCCTGTGCAAAATAGACATGTGCATTTTGTCTTCTGTTGTATGCATATTTTGTTGTGTGTGTGTGTTTTTTTTTTCCTTTTTCTTATTTTTTTTTTTTCCTAATAACTTTTTATAATAACCTTGCACTGAAAACAGCATTTGTTTCCTTTTAAAAACGAAAACCTTTTATTTTGGGAGTCTGGATGATTAGTGAATGGCTTTTCTATGTGATGCCCCAATAATACACAGTGGATGAGAGCGTTATAAGGATGTCATTACATAAAAGAAAATTGGCAGTTGCCAGATCTGTATCACTTCTTCATATAACCCAAGGTAGGCTCATATTTATTCATGTCACAGAATGCTATAGATGACAACATGATAGACCTGGAATAAAAAAGGGTCATTAGATAGAACCATAGCTTCTCTGATTTGCACTGATGCTGAAATCTGGAGTCTGGGGTGTATTCTTTCTGCACGCCCCATGCTTTTATTCTTCCCCAGGCATCCGTTGCTGGGCTCTTTTGGAAACTCTTACTGAGGAAGATGGACTTTTTGTCTGACCAGCATGGCTGCCCTCTGCAATTAACCCTGTTAGGTTCAACGGAAATTGAAGAAAGAACAATTTGGTCTGGCAGCAAAGCTTGACCTGCATGGGTTTCTGTTGAAGTATTTATAATTCTGATAAAACAAGACTGAAATTAAAGAATGAAGGAAACATAATAACTCTTCCCCTAGTTCTTCTTATTGTGGTTTCATTCCTTTGTTTCTTGATGTGGATTCCAGAAAATTAATTGAGCATTGAGACCTAAAGAGCAATACTTTTGGGGCTGATTATTGCACGCCTCAGCTGCTGTAATAAGGTATGAGTTAATGACTTTAACCACCTGAAAAGTGTAACAATTTCCCTGTAAATTCAGTGCCTGGAGTTACTCATTGCCTGGTCACCTAGTTTGTAACTCAGGAACTGAAAAAACAGAAACATACTGTTATTGCTCTTAAGAAGTGTTAAATAAAAATAAGTTTAAAAATAAATCCAGGTTCTTGCACTTCCCGGACATTATTGTCCTGTGCATGACATACCTGGCAGTGAGTCAGCACACTGCACTCTTGTCTGACGTCTGGAAGCTGTTTCATAATCAAAGAGCAAACTGTGACCAGTCTGTAAAGGCAGCCAGAACTGAACCTGGCAGCACCAGATGCTGCAATATTGGTGTTAAATCAGGCTTGGCTGGTACAGGGGTTTCTATTGATTTTAATTTTGAGCACAGTCCTGCTCAGCTCCGTGTGTGCTTCTCATAGGTCGCGTGCAGTGCCGTCACTAGCTTTCCCTCTCAGCTCCACTTGCAGGAAATGAGCAAAACTCCTGTCTGCTTTGAATGCTTTTCAACCCAAGATGCACAAGGAAAAAGGGAAAGGTGAAATTTAGGGCCACTCACCCTCCTGGTAGCCTGCTGCACACGCGTGGGAGGGCTATGCAGATTCTCTCACACAGACAGCTGCATTTGTAAAATGCTGAGTGACCAGCCAGTGAAAATTTCAAGGTTGAACAGAGTCGTCCCAGCAGCACGAGGGACTGGAAGGCTTATTTTTGGATTTCAATCTCTTCAGGACAGAGGCACGCCTTCCATCTGCATTTTTGCAATGCCTGGAGCAAGGGTCTCTGCTCCTCATTGTATGTGCTGTAATAACACTGGTGTGTATTAATAGCAATAACAACAAAAGCCGGAAGTTAATGGAGACAAAGGATGGTGAGCTGCAGCGATTTATGTTCTTTTCCCAGCTTTGTCACACACTTGCTATGTGACCTTGAAGAATGTGTTTAATCCCTTTCTGTTTCAAAGTTCCTCTGGGGCTGTAGGATAACAGTGCCTCAGCAAGGGTGTCAGGGGCTTCATTCAGAAATGCCCATAAAGTCTGCTGGGCCCGGCTGTCGGGACACTTTTCTGGTGGCACACAGCCACGGAGAATGTGAGCAGGTCATCAAAACAAGATGTTTCACGTTAGAAAAAGGCAGACTGACTCCTTCTGACGCCCTTCTTGGTGTCACTCGGAGATAAGGCAAAATGAGGGAATTCCTGTCTGAAGCAGTATTGTGGCCATAGGCATTCTCTTTGAGCAAATGAAGGAAAAATAGCCACAAAAGAGCAAGCATGCGTTGACTGCACATGTGCTTAGGATTGTTCAGAGCCAGGATCTCCTCTCCCCTGCACCTGTGTGATCTCCCCGCCGCCAGCATGGCTCTCCCTGCCAAAGCTGGGAGCTTGGCCTACACCCAGGCCATGGCTGAGCCCAGCTCACCCCGTGAAGGTGGGCCAGGGCGGTGGCTGGCCGGGCCCTGCTATCTCGCAGGGCTTGCTGGTGAGGTGAGCTGCCCGCGGGTGTGATTTACAGCCTGCGCATTGAATCCCAGCCCTTGTTCTGCGAGGAACACCACCTCCTCCAGGAAGGAATGGCTCCTGACAGTGAGGGATTACACCACCAACAGACTTGGATGGGATACAACCCAAACCTCCTTCTTCCCGTAACAAATCTGCAGCCCTGAGGATCTTATTTAAAAGTACCTCTGGGAGATACCGCCCTTCCTGTCTCTTGGCTTATCCTTGCTCCAAAGCCCTGCCGCACTGTGCCATGGAGAGCTGGCCGGCACTTCCTGGCATGCAAGGCTTCATGCTTCTCAACAAACTCCTAAATCCTGCACCACTGCAAATTTTCTTTTATTCCTTAACTATTTTTTATTTAACTATTTAATTTCAGACTCCTCATCCTTTGAGTTGAAGTCTCATACTCAAAGACACTGCACTGCAGATCCTCAGAGAGTTATGGTTCCTGCTCTGAGGACCACAGGCTCTAAGGTCTAAATGTGGTTTATGGACAGGCCCTTCACATTACATGGTGGAAAGATCTGCCAGAAATGTAAACATGAACATTCACCCAGATAGGTGAAATGAGTACCACCTGATCAAGGGAGCAAATTTTGAGTGCACTTTACACCATTCGGGAGGTTCATTTACTGCCTCAAATTATTAGTATTAGCAAGAAGCTGTTTAGACAGATGTCATTGAACCCCTGTTTCAACTAAGTGATGAGTAAATGCAAGCTTTAACAGTTGGGATAATTTTGTAGTTTCATTACCTTCCTTGTCAAATTTTAGTTCTTCATGTTAATGTCTGGATTACACCTATTCAGAGACTCAGGGAAGCACAAATATACTTAACATATGAAATAAAGGGGGAAAGAAACAAAAGCAGCAACAATTAGCTACTTGCATACAGTAAAAAATGTTCTGTGTTTTGTTTAGCTTTTTCATATGTCCTGTGTCAAAAGCACTCCTGAATGGAAATGGATCTTCTTAATGTGACAAAACAGTTTCTGCATTTTATAACATTTGGTATGGCTTTCAGTGTAGTAAAATGCATGTCGCAGAAGGCCTTTTCAGCTGGGGCATGTCACTGCTGGATGCACTGGCATTTCATTTCACTGACATGCATGCTATGTGCTATTGAAATGCTACAAATTTCACTGGTGTGTTTTTGGAACCTAATCCCTTGGTGACAGTAAACACAGCACACGAGAGAACCCAGTGCAGAAGTTGTTTGTGCATTACTTTACATCACCCCAAACTGGCTGGATATGCTTTGCAAATTGAAAGAAGAGAAAAGCTCACTATTTTTAAAATCTACTTCTAATTGCCACATTTTTCAGTAATGACAAACGAGGATGAAATTTCAGTTTTGTGACTCTGGCCAATGAATGTATTTAATCACTATAGTTGCAGGAATAAATGCCAGACTAAGAATGTGATCAACCAGACAAGAGAATCAAGAGAAATGCACTGATTTATTATCTGGTGGAGTAATATTTCAGCTATTTGAGGAAAAGATGGTCTAAATGAAATGAACAAATAAAGCCTGCAACTTCTATACAGACAAGCTGGCTATTTCAAGAAACTCACACACTATCCTGAATCAGATCTATTATATTTTCTTGCTTTTGTGTTTGTCACATATCTCTCAAAATGTGTTTAATACAGTTGCGTTAAAGGGTTCTGGTTATTACTAGTAAAAAGTATATAAATATATATATATATATTTTTTTTTAAAGAAAGAACAAGACAGTTGTGTGTACACTTGAAGATTTCTAAGTGACTGGCTCACATAGCTAGAACTTTTTCCTGTAGGCCTTTTATCTGGCCTTAAAATGAATAAAGCAGAAAATTTCCAGTTTTGTTGAACCTTCTCAAGGTAGACTACTTAAACCATAACAGCTTTGTACTTGGGATATACAACCATCCTTACTGACTGGAAAATGAAGGGAGCATAAAAATGGGAGCTAAGAAGTTCACAGATTAAGTTCTTTAAAAATGAGAGAAAGAAAAACATTCCATATTCAGTATTACCTATACAAAACAGAATTTCAAAATCACTCTGTGATTTTTGAAAGGAGTGCCCTTTCCTTTTCCAAAAGCCCTGTTTAGGCTCCTCCTGCAATGGTGTTAAACAGATGTTTTCCCTGATCAGTGAGTAGATTTCCTCTCTCTGTGGAAAGAATGAAGCTCCTTTGCTTGGGGATTAGACATTTCCACCATGTTTCAAGGTTTGAAATGTCTTCAAACTCCTGACCGCTTTGTCAAATCTAACTACATTCTCATGGACCTTCTTTTGGCAAGTTTAATTGTTACGTGACTGAGTTCCAGGATTAAGTATGTGGGGTTATAGAAATCATTTGATACTTTTAACCTGGGGAATTACATTACCTGACTATCACTGTGGTAGAAAGCACTGCACAAGTTCTAAAACTTAATTTCATGCTCCATTTGTTTTTCTGTCACTGTCTGTTCCATGACATCCAGAGCTGCCAGTCTCTCCTCCCTTCCCCTTACATAAACATGTGGAAAAACAGCAACATTTGGATAGACATTTTAATCTGAACTTTCCAGCATCTGCTGAATAACTCAGAATCAATTGTGGTGTGTGGCTGCTTGTCCATCTCAATTATCAAGCAATGAGTAGGTAGCAGAGGAGGGTAGAGCGTTCTCCCAGGGAGTGAAGGATGTCCAAGCAAATAATAGGAAGGGTTTCCCACCCCTATCAATAGCACAGCAGAGTGAACAAATGTAGCCATGGCTATACTAATCAATATACACTTAATTATTTAACCTTCACGCCTGATGTAGGTCAATCAGATTATAGGACTTTCAGAAAAAAAGAAATCTTGTCAAAAGCTAGATGGATGTTACTCTCTGGATGGATGGATTGTCTCTAAAACAAGCAGTAATTCAGACAAAGGGATATACATCATTTTTAATTGACTAAAACTGGTCCCTGAACACGAGTAATCAAAGCTTAGTGCCAACTAATGAATCTGCAGTGCAATATCATTGTAGCACTTTGGCTTGAAGTTAGTTCTTCTAAACTACCACCTAATTGTTTCAGGTCATATCATTTGGATTTATGAATAAACATGTCTTTTCCTTGGGGCTTTTCTAACCTTTCCTTTCTGTGACAAACAAAGTAAAACTTTTTTTTTTTTTTTTCCTTTTTTCTTTTTTTCCCCCCAATTTTGTTACTTCAGCAGTGTTTTGATAGAGCACTGCTGGTTTTCTAATTCCTAATAAGAGCTTCTCAGGGTAACACCACTGTCACTACAAGGGGCCTGTCTACTGAAATCTGTGATTAAAAGTGCAAATAGAAAATATGAGTCAATGCATTGCTTTTTTTTTAAGCTCTTTGCTGTCTCTACAAGTTCATAATTTAAATCCTGTTAGCTTTCTTTTGAAAACACATCAATCCAGAAATGTAGTATATAGCACCATAAATATTTCCTTGCCAGTGAAATGTCTTTATCATGATTTTTAATTGACTTTATTTAACATTAACACTGTGAGGGGAAAATCAAATTATATAATGCTTGTCCATTTATACTTTTGCTACTTTTCTAGGACTTCTAGCCCACTTTACAATTTCAGTATTTGAAATATAAATCATAATTCCAAAATGTTAAGACTAATTTTAAAGACGTAAGCTGTCATGGGGTGAGTGTGTGAACATCCATATTTACCCTGTGTTGCAAAGTGACAGGAGAAGATACACCCTAACCAGCTAAATTTGCAAGTCTCAAATTGAATATTTCAGTTTTCTTCTTAGATTATGCAGATTTTCCTATAAAAAATAAATGAAACATTGATTTTGGAAATTTTGTTGTGTAGGCAAAAGCTAGTGATGATTTGGGTCATGTTTCTTCCAAGAACATCCAAAGCACTCACCAGTGCTTTAAAAACATCAAGAGAGCCATCTGCAACCTTTTCTCCACTTTGACAACTCAGGCATTATCTTCAGAAGCAGCAGGTAAGAAACTGAGTTTCAGTGAACTGAACTTCTAAGCTGATCACTAAACTTTACGAACAGAGTCTGGGGAGGGGAGAAAAAGGTGTGTAGACTCTTTTTGTACACATAGCACTGAACAGCCTTACATGATATTTGGCACATCTCTGCTTAGTTTGAAAGCTGAAACTTGGCTTGTGTACTAGAAAAGCATAAAAATATGGGTGAGTTCATCAATTCATTTTTCATGTGACAGATGTTGGAGATAACCTGTATGAATTAGTCATATTCCTTTACTGACATGGCATGGATTTGGGGGAAAATATTTGGCAATAAGGATAGCCATGTGAATCAAAACACTGCATCGTTTGAGGTATTTTTGAGCAAGATTGTGGATTTGATAATGGTGTTTTTTGCTGGGAGCACACAGTAAAAACTACAAGCACAGGAAAAGGTGGTTTTACATAGACTTGAAAACCATTTTGAGGGTCATTAAAGCAGATGTTTTGTCCCGACAGCATAGGATTTCCTAAAAGTAAAATGACTGGTTTCAATTACAAATACATACTGTGACTCAGTTAAAATTAGACCAAGAGAAGTCGCAGCTGCTTGAAGCAGAATAGCCAACTGTGCTCCAGCCCATCTACCAACCTCCACTGTTTTCTTTTGGGGCTAAAAAAATATACAGGAGATAAGAGAAGTTATTCAAGATAAGGAATGACACGGTTCCTTTCCTAATCAGTCATGGCTGACACCACTTCACCATGGCTGTTGTGGTGTGTAATGCATCCCTTTTTCCATCACATGCCCACGTCATAGGTGCGGGGCCTCTCTCGCTGGGAGATCTTCAGTTGGCCCCAGGTCTTGTGACCAGCACAGAGGAGACCCCATGCTGCTGTGCTGCCTCCCATTTGTCTTTTTCTGGGCTTCAGGGATGCTCCCTGGTCTACTTCACCTCCTGCTGCCTCCCAGGGTTCCCAAAGGACTGGGCTGTGAGCTGGGGCAATTCTGTATATCTGACAGCTGTTTCCACACAGCTTCTACTTTGTGTACACAGTTTTGTATGGGTAGAAAAGATCCTGGAAAATATAAATAAAAAACTCAATACTCCAGCATAGTATTCCTAGGGGTGGTAGGATGTAGTATGATGATATTAGTCCCTAGCAAATCATTATCCTAAAGTACTGCAAGGTATTTTTTTTATTCACTGTCCTGAATACTGCTGGTGAATCAGCTGCAGCTAGCATAGAATTGTGTTATCTAGTGTGGGTAAAAAAGGCTGTCATCTGGATGCTCACCCATCCTCAGAGCTTTTCCCTTAACAATTGTTTTTTGATCATTTATTCTTGATTTTGTATTTCAATATGTGGGAGAAAGCCTAGTCATTGCAGTTATAATAATTTTCTTCTCAAACGGTTTGTCATATAAAGACTCCTTATTCTTACTCTGAGGCATGGGTGACTATATATTTCAGGAATCACACTGAAAATAATGTTCTGCATATCCTAGGAAAACAGTTTTTGTGTTGCAGGGACATTGCTTGCATGAGAGAATTTAGTGTGTCTTGCTAAGGGTGTGCAAACACCACACTCACAGAGAACATACAGCCCACTCTGTTCAGAAGCTGCACTGAATCAGCTCTTCCCTCTCCTTCTTTAAAGAGACATTAGCTTTGGCACACAACTGCAGAAAGGGTCAACGCATACCAGGTTTTCGAGCTCAGAGTAAGAGGAAAGGCGGTTCTCTGTCTACTGCTTGGAATGGGCCCATCTCAGCCACCTTTGGAGTTTTTCATAATAATTATCAGGGAAGCTAAGAGAGGCCTCAGGCTTCCTAATGACCATGTTTAAATAAATAAATAAATAAATAAAATCAAAACTAAAACAACAACAGCACAACACAACACACACACACACACACAAATAAAATATCCATAACACAAAGTAGTCTGAAAGCGTTTGGGAAGAGAAGGATTTCTGTTTTAGCTGGATACCAGAGATGGGTGCTGAAAGGGAAATAGAAAACAGAAGCAATATCAACATGGGCAGAGCTCAAATTAAAAAGGATAAAAAAGACTGTGAGAACCATATACACACATAATTTAAAAGTGAGAAAGTGGAGGAGTCAGCAACATATGGAAAACTATGTTTTCCATAAATTAATGTTTTATTGATACTTATTCCAAGAATATTATTAAACTGTATGCTTTAAAGTACATTCTCATGTATACACAGGTATGACCATGGAGTGTACAAATGAACACAGGATAGTGTTGCTAGAAACGTCATTTGAACCTTTGGAGAAACTGTTCTGCACCTCTGTTCCCCAGTTAGTCTCATGCAAGAGTTGGAGGTGACCCTTCTCATTGTCTGGTATCCCTATAACTATATCAATGGTCATGCAGCAAGCTCTGCAGTGCCCATTGGGCATGCAGGAGTGCGAAGCTAGCAACCTTCCACAAAACCCCCCCCAAAGAAGACAGGGTGCTAACACTCACAGCTCATCAGCAAAAGGCCCCCGACCCCCAGAATGCCGGAGAACAAACCCTGAGCAGCTGTACAAACAAGGAGCTGACAACCAGTTTCTGTAATGGGTGCTGAACTTGGTCGACCTGACCACACAAGCAGGACTACTGAGTTCAGGGCTGACAGTCAGGGTAGGGGGAGCTATTGCTGTCATCCTGGCAAATCTGGCTGAAAATGCCAGCTAGTTAGATTTATAGATAAAATGCAAATGTGCTTTTTAGACTCCTTCTCAATCAAACCCAATTACAAAAGCAATGAAATCGGAGGAACATTTTCAGTTCCTCTTTAGAGTGTGATTTGACATAAAGGATCAAAAGCATGCCCAGTGTCTGAGAAAAGTGAAGGTGCTTTCAAACACGGCTTTGTTTGGGGTAGCAGGAGACTTCCAGTACATTAGAAACCAATATTAAAACAGCTGTTTATCAACAGCTTAGGGAGAAGCCAGCCACAAAGCTGGTGCCAGGCAGAAAGCTGTGCACAGCTGAGGCACCTCGGGACGTGGCCTCCAGTCTTGATTCAACAGGATACCTGATCAGCCGACGATAGCATTTACTGTAAACAGCTGTGGTTGTCTGCGGGAGCCACTGTCTGCAAAACTGTCTACAAGAGCTAATATATTCTGTATATGTTTTGTCTCCAGCTTGTGCAACACGTTTTGTGAAACTCATAAAAACCTCTGGACTACATGTATACCTGGCTTATCATGAGGGTAGCCAGCATGGGATGGGGAATGACAACCAGGCTGTGGGAGCAGGTTTGAGCACTCTGCATGCCTGCCAAGATTTCAAAGGGAAAACAAGAGGCAGGCTTCTCAAACTTCTGCCAGCTCCATCTCTATCAGGTCACTCTATTTATTTTTCCTTTAATATCTTCAGCAAGTTTAATAAAGCTCTTCTTATGACTAACCACTTGAAGGTATCAGGATATTAGAGGAAATACAAAAGGAAAGACAATGCTAGGTAGGCACATCCTTTGTTGCAGTGCTGTGTCTCAAATAAACATATGCAATATGTGATCTTTTAAACAATTACCTGGTGTTCCATTACCTGCTCCCTCTCTGAAAACCTGTTTTTGTGCTCCTGCAAACCCAGATTCCACCCAAATGCTGTTGTCCACATTCCAGTGTGTAACAATAGCTGAAATACTGAAAGAGATTGATGTTAAACATTGATTACTGTAAGGTGATATATTAAGAATTATTGATACTAATACAAATGAGAAGTAAGTGCAGAAGAAAGCCCTGAGCAAAGAAAAGGAGGGGAAGGTGACTTTGTGGCTGTATGCATCCACGTACAGTGGATGGTGTGGTACATTGTATCTACTCATTTCAAAGCACCTAAATCAGTATTAGTACTTGTTCTTCTCTGCTGTTTCAAACAAAGATGTCATAAAACAACACTAGAATAGCTTTTGGTGCTGTGTCTCCATGGATACTGATGTTACACAGGAGGTATAGATTTTTCTAGTTAAACTACTTTTTTTTTTTTTTTTTTCCCCCTAATTTTGATCATAAATGTGCAAACGTAAGAGATCCAGTTCCTCAAAGGTACCTTTGTGGTTATGGCATATACTGTTCCTCATAGCTCCTCTGCCCAGGGCTCCTGCTGTACTATGAAAGCACAGTTGTGAAAAACAAATATTCCTGTGTTGCAAATGCATGTGTTTGGAATGTGGATGGAAATTTAGGAATAGCCACAGATATCTGCAGAAATTGGACACAGTGAAATCTCTGTGAAGAATCCCATAATTGTTTACTCTAGGTCTTACCTTTAGCTTGGCACAATGTGCAGAGCAGTGCTACCGGGGGATAATTGGCAATAAATGACTTCTCTCTTCTGGCATACATGCTAACGTACTTTTCATCCTGGAGCTGTGTTTTCAGCATGAGCAAGGCACATCTCACTAGCTGATGACCCAAATTAACCCATCCTCCCACTGCTGACCACACACAGACCAATGTGCAGCACCGCATCGCATTGCTCAGCTTAGTTTGGAGATGAAAAATCAGCTACAGCCATATATAAGTTGGTCTGGAAATGTGATGTGTGACTGCCCCAGGGCACCCCAGGGCATTGTTTCCAGCCCATGCGCAGCGAGACAGAGGCCCTACACCGCCCACAGCCTGATTGCAATGGCAAAGCTGGGTTGATGTCCAACACAGGTGACCTGGAGTACAGAAAAGAAAGCTGGGGACTGTTTTTATGAGGGCCAAAAACAGAACTGCTCCCTGAAGTCTCCTCCACCCCACTGGCCAGGAGGTGAGTGGAAGACACAGCCTCAGAACAGGGCAGGGTGCTCCAACCAGCTAGTGGGAATTTGGGTGAGCAGCACCCATCTGAGGGTGGTGACTCACGAGGCAGGATTGGGACCAGCCTGGGCAGCCCATGCCAAAGCAGGATGCTGTGAGCCTGCCTGTGGGTGCCTGCATCGGGTGCTTGCGCTGTGCTGGAGCCGATTGCCCCTTCCTGCTGACACCAGGTCTCCTCTCTGCTTGCAAAAAAGCTGTCTCTGCCCAGTGCAGGGGATGTATTTTTAGTGTGTTAGAGTTTAGTCTCCTAGCTACAGCTTGAAGCATTCATCTGGGCAGGGGCTGGCAGTCCTCAGCTTGTACAAAAGCAAATACTAATGATGAATCCTGATGTTTGGGCCAAATCCTGCTGCCCCAGGCTTGTCACCATTTCCCCCCATCTGCCCCTTAGTTCGGCTTGCAGGGTTTGGTAGAAATGTTACCCAGGTATTCCTGTGGGCTCCTGGAGCACTGCTCATGACTGGGGTCATTTACATCCTCTGATGGGTTAGGAATGATCTCCTGTTCAAGCACAGAGATGTCGGCTCTATGCAGCAAGTATAAAAGACCAAATATTGTTTATGTTGTACGTAGTAATCTATCTCACATCTGGAAGAGTCTGGCTCTCTGTGAAGATGTAAAAGAGACCTCATTAATTCCTCTTTAAGGGCAAGGCCATTAAAAAGTTATTTTAATTTTGGGCACAAATTCAGAATTTCCACTGTTTCTTAAGTTGCTTGTCTTCCTTAAATTGCTATCTGTCTCAGAGCTGTTTATGGATAATAAAATCTCTTTAAAGATTCTCCTTTGTTTTGGAAAAATCTTAGAGTTAATTTGTCTGGCATCTCCTGGATGTTTCACAGACTCTGCATGCTCGTTGTTTGGCTGTTACTAGGATGACTGAAAGTCAGGCAGGGTTACCTAAGCCTCCAACTTTCTTTTAATACTGAAATAGGCAATGTAACTGCTGCAGAGTGCAGAGCATCCATGTAATTCAATAAAAGCTGAGCATTAGCAAAGACTGGGCTTTGTGTCTGATCAATTCTTGTTTGTAAGCAAGTCTAACTGTGCCTTGAATTAATCAAGTTAATTTCTTTTTTCCTCCATATCGCCTCCCTTTCACTCTTTGGAAAGCCTGCACTTGCTCTACAAGAGCTAAATGATTTTTCCCTATCCCTTCTTTAGATATGCACCACATAGGAACAATGAAACCTCTTGTTCTGCTTTCTGGAAAAATCCCCTCGGGCCTGGACTTCTTTTGCTGCTGCCATTGTTTCCATTTGCCATTTACAATTTCATCTTCTGTATGCACAGATCTCATCAACATTTATTAAAGACTGGGGCAAACTCCAAATTTGCATTATTGCAAAATATAGGACAAATGGAACATAATCTCAGACTGGGGGTGCTCTATGTATACCACACTTCCAAGTTTTATTTTATTTATTTATTTATTTTTAATGGTGCAGACACCAGAGTTGTAGTCCAAAGAGTTTATTGAAAATAATTTCCCTCTATGGTTTCACCAAGTCTTTCCACTACAATTGCAGGACTTCAGCATCTCCAAGATAAAAAGTGTATGTTTATAGATGCAATTTAGTCAATTCCTTCATTATTTAAAAATCAAATGAAACAAGAAAAAACAACCATTTTATATAATACAGAAGAATATAGAAAGGGTCCTTACATGTCTTTTATAAGTTTAGGAATTACTACAAAAAAAAAAAAAAAAGAAAAAAAAAAAGGAGAGAGAAAGAGAAAGAGGGAATGAGAAATAGAAATTAGGAATGAGAAAGAAATAGAAATAGGACAATGGAAAGGGAAAGGTAGAAAGAAATGCCTTTCAAAAAGCTTTCATACATGATTTTTCCTTGTGAGTTAAGTATGGTTACAGCCTGTTCTGGGAGCTACTTCTTTCCATTTTGATGTAGATTAACTGTTACTACTCTTAGATTCAAAAAATATATTTTTTCATATGCACTGGAGCAATTCACTGGGAACCAACCTAAAGAACACAGTAAGGTCATGGTGCTTTGGCCTATCTAATACCATATCTAATGATGTAATCTCATATTTCTCCTTTCCTTGAGTAAGTCTACCCTTAAGGTGTCTTCCATGGAGTCAGATGAAATAGAAAGTGATTTCCCTTGTGATTAATGAGAATTTGAGATCAAGCTTTCTGAGATAAGCAGAACTTTTCTATGACATTCAAATATCTCTACCTTCCTCTGGGCAGAAATGATGGACAGAGGTATGGTAGCTGCCATGAGCTAATTTTTAGCTAGACTGGCTCGTTCCAAATTACAGTATGTGCACTAGAGTGAAGTAGCACATTGCAGGAGTGTCCCATCCAGTTGGGACCTGCTGTCATCATCTGTTGTGGAATGTAACCAATGTACATTTAGGAACACTTGTAAGCAATGAATCATGGGCTGTCGTGCAGAATTATATGTCACTGAGTAACGTAATGTTGGTGTTGGAGTGCATGTGGGTTGTAAACCTTTGCTGGAATAGATGGTCTGTAACAACACAATATGGGCCAAGAGACTGGCTTCTTCCCCTCTTGAAGTTTTCAGACTAAGGCTGGAGGTACCCTTGGGAGCACTCTGGTTTTGCCAACACACAAGTCATTACTGAGTGGAACGAGAAGCATGATTTTTTATGGCCTGTGCTATGAGGGAAGTAAAACTGGAAGATCTAATAGTCCTTTCTGGGTTTCAAATCCATGAAAAAATATGTGGTGTCATAAGACCCTTATTGCTAACAGCAAAACTTTTCCCCTTTGTTTCAAATGGCAGAAATCAGTTGCTACTTTCTGGCTGTAATGCATTGTTTGCCTGTCTCTAGAGGTATGCAATTGATCAGTTATTTCCCTTCCCTTCCCTTCCCTTCCCTTCCCTTCCCTTCCCTTCCCTTCCCTTCCCTTCCCTTCCCTTCCCTTCCCTTCCCTTCCCTTCCCTTCCCTTCCCTTCCCTTCCCTTCCCTTCCCTTCCCTTCCCTTCCCTTCCCTTCCCTTCCCTTCCCTTCCCTTCCCTTCCCTTCCCTTCCCTTCCCTTCCCTTCCCTTCCCTTCCCTTCCCTTCCCTTCCCTTCCCTTCCCTTCCCTTCCCTTCCCTTCCCTTCCCTATATATATAGTTATATTTTTTTTCCCACTGAATTGTTTTTTTTTTTTTTTAATTTTTTTTATTTTTTTTATTTTTATAGCTTTACTAAGTGCTGCCTCTTCTGGGAAATAACTCTGTTTTAGGCTCACTCCTTCAAGGTGTTGAGAGCTCTGGGCCTTCTCCAAGAAAGCTCTTAAGAGAATGGTCAGCTTTAGGTGTACAAATAGTCTGGGCTAAGGAGCACCCTGTGTTTAGATAAAACTTCCAGAGCACAGTGGCCACTTTGCCTGAAATCAATTGATATAAACTCTGTAATGTCATTACTTTGACAGTCATCTATTGAAGGATCCTTAGAGCTTCCCTGAGTTATTAAGACAGCCATAGATTGTTTGTTACAAACACACTCAATTAGCTATGGAGTAGTTTAGGGGGAGAAAAAGAGAGAAAGGAAAAAATCCTTTAGATAATTCTGCATTCGGAGTTTTTCAGAAGGAAAAATTAAAAGTTCAGACATTGTGGATGTTTAGATATCCACAGAAATCCACATTCCAGCTAAGAGATAAAAAGATATAACAAGAACAAGAAGAGAGGAATAAAGAATGTTTGAAAAGAAACAGCAGAGCTTGGACTGATGTATTTGAGTAAGAGCTGATGTTAGGAATTTCCATGTAGAATAAGCAAAATAAAATGTCATCTCATGGTTTAAATACTGCCAGATGATTCAATATACTTTTCACAGCATTCTTTTACCATGTGATATTCTCTTATGTTTGTTGAAGTCAGGAAATGAGAAACTGTTTGAAAGGGAAAGGTTACGCCTTGTGTCATTGTATAATATATGCCCACAAGCCTATTATATTAACAGAGCTGCTTAAGATAATTCAGAATGGACGATGGAGTTCATTTCTACCACAGTATATTCTAACTGTGGTCTGCTGATAGAAATCAATGTATCATACACTTGTTAAAATAAGGCTAGTGGAACACAGCAGATGAGGAAATAATATTTTTTCCTTCAGAAAGCTGATATTTGAAAAAAGGTTTTATCTTAAATCAGGAAGAAAAATCAAACTCTTACCCATGTTAATTCCAACAGAATCACACAGAATCACAGAATTTCTAGGTTGGAAGAGACCTCAATCTATTAAGTAAGATAAAAAAAATGTTGGAGTAAATTAAACATTGCATGTCAATTTTTTGGACTTTTCATATAGATTGTGACTCTCATTTACATTTTTTACTAAAATTAATTTGATGTACTGAAAGTTTACTTGAACAAAACATGAATTTCTATATTAAAAATGTGGAAATCGGATTTTTGGAGTTTTTTGTATTATTGGCTTTGGAAATGAATATATATATTTTTAAAATAACTATTTCCCACAGACATTCTATTCAAAGTGCAGGCATGTCCTAGATGAAAAATATGTTGCCCCCAAAAATCTCAGTCGCCCATAATGATGAAGTAAGCAATGCACATTTTAATTACCTTGCTGTTTACTTTCTCTGTAGTTTCCCAGCCTTTAAGGAAACTGTTAAAACAAGGATAGAGAGGATTGTCTGTTCTGCTTGTGCTCATAAAACTCCAATATTGTGGTCTGGTCAGATGTCAGTCTAGTTCAGATGTTCTCCCGCCTGCTATGTCAGAGGCTCTGTTCATGACTAGAGACACACACAGGGCATTAACGTATTGGTATCATGTGTAGTCTGCACCATGCACCAGAGGGGCTCAGAGTGGGAAAGAGGATCATTCACTAGCAGCATTTCTTTAATTCGCATACTTGACTGTCACTGTAGATGGAAAAATGCAGTGAAATTTGGTCACTACTGGTTCTGGTTGGTAATAAAAATTTTATTCATAAATCTCGTAATGGCTTCCGTTATCCCTGATTTTAGCAAGGAATTCTGAAACCCACCTCTAAACGGAAAAGGTTTGAGAGGTGCCATCTCTTTCTCACTCATTGGGCTTTAACATACAGAATTCAGGCATTAAATGTTTAACACACAGTTTACAGGAAGATCTTCAGATGTACACGGCTGCTCTTTGCAGTGAGCCAGAGGTGGAACAGAGTGGTGAATCAGAAGTGAAGAGCTTAACAGGACTTTAAAATCAGCAGAGAATCTGGCTTGAGTCACAGATGCAAACATTTTGAGGTAATCCATTTTTTTAGCAAATACTGCCAACATATTCACCCTACTGATGTTTGTGCCTCAGTGCCACTATTGGTGCTGGGGCAGAGGCCCAGTACCTTGCCCACAGGCACTGCTGCCTACTGGGGCCCCCTGCACACCAGACCCTGCCCTAGCCCCTCAGCCTACCCTGGGTAGGGGGCTTGGGCCTTCCCCATGGCTCCCTGTGCAACCCCCACCCACCCACCCCGGGCAGGAGCTGGGCAAGGGAAGATGCACTAGGTTCAGCCCTTGGGCTCTCTATGGGCTGCTGGATGATTTGTTAGAACCTGCCAATGCAGTCTGATCAATAATGCCCAGAAAGGCCTATCCTTCAGCATGTGCTTTCCCTAACCATTGGTACTCTTCAGATAAGAAGACCAGGGTTGGCAATGGAGGTTTAACTGGTCTGGACTCATCCATATATATATATATATTTTGCATTTTCTTTGTTGCATTATTCACATCTATGCCAATGGTCTATTCAGTGTTATTGCCTTTATTGCATCTTTTCTGCGTTTTCACAAGGATGCAAGGTGTGCTTGCATTTTCCATATGCATATGGAAATCTCTTCCTGTATACTATTGGCACAAGCTAGCTCAGCTGTTTTCAATGTGAAGGCCCATCCTCAGCTCCAGAAGCCAAGAAGAGATATTTCTAAGAGCGTTTCAGCTCAGCACACTCGATTTCACATCTCAGAGGGACATGGAAATGTGCAGTTGCATTCCTGCAGCTCTTCTTTACAGAATCAGTTCTGGCAGTGGGGACAGGAAACAGGGCTTTCTTACAAGTATTTGGCTCATACAGGACTAGGGCTTCTTCACTTTTTAAACAGCATTCACATACTTTAATCTTTCAAAGGGGTGAAAGGAGAAGAGGGACCAATGAAGATTGTGGTCACTTTTGTAACCTTCATTCAAAATACTGGAGAAGATATCAAAAACTACAGTTTTTTTTAGATGTGGATTGTAAATAATTTACTAAAAATCTTGGAAATAATTGTAATCTATTGCACTTCCCAGAGATGACAGAAAAAGGAAGGGACTTTCAAAGGCATGAAGTATGAGTTCATTTCCATGATCTTTTGACCATAAAATAAGAATGCATATGTGGAACTGTTGTATCCAGTCTGTCCTCTGTTGGCTGCCCACTGATTTATGAAAGCACATAAATTACTCAGCATCAGAGGACTGTATATTGTATGGCCTCAAGTCAGCAAGACAAACAAGTACATGCCTAATTTTAAGCAGATGACTTGTTCCAAGAGAAAGGGCTTTCATGAAAAATTAAAATTAAGTATTTTCTACAAAGAACTGAAGCATATACATTGTTTCCAGATGAGCCTCCTTACAGAATCCAAACATCTTGCCTTCTGAATATGCTAATGTACCATACTCCATCCCAGCCAGGCCTAGTACGTTTGACTTTTCATCAGAAATAAGGAATATTTCAAGTATGGTGAAACTGTTCTCTGAGGACAGAAGAAAATGGTCTTGCCCACGTGTATGTCCACAAGCTTCTCAAGTTTCTGTTCTGGATGGCAGCAAAGCAGCTCTGGAAACACAATTTGTTCAGTTTTACAAAGCAGTTGATCTCTTCAGCTTGTGTTTCAAAAAACTCCTTTTGAGTATTCCTGTCAAAGTCCTGTATTAAAATTTTATTTCTCCTGTCAAAGGCAATAATTCATGTGTTAGGAAGCCACAAACATTGCCTTATAAATGACATTGTGAAAATATGTAGACAACATCCTACTTTCCTCAAATTGGGCACGCTAAGGACAACAGCTGCTGCCTTTCTAGCTTAGGGAGCAGGTGTTTGACCACCTACAAGCAGGATGTTTTCTCCTCATATGAAAAGCATGCAGGTTTACTCAGTGATGCCAAACCATCAAGGCAATACAGCAGTCAAAAAATTAAAATGTTGACAGTCTTCCTCTTACTGAATAACTCGGTCCAATGCCATGGAAAAATACATCAAATTAATAAAAATTGAACAGAGTTTTCTCCCTGAATGTGCTGTTAAGGCTTTATAAAGCCACCCTCTTCTGCTGTTTTTTATTAATTTTATGACACCCTGAAAAAGTTTATATGATGATGGACTTGGAGAATCTTGGTAGCATGGCCTCTCTGAACACTAGGATTGATAGGACAAGGGGGAATGATTTTAAACTAAAATAGATGAGATTTAGATTAGATGTTAGGAGGAAATTCTTCACTTAGGGGGTGGTGACACACTGAAACAGGCTGCCCAGAGCAGCTGTGGATGCCCCATCCCTGGAGGTGCCCAAGGCCAGGCTGGGTGGGGCTTTGGGCAACCTGTTCTGGTGGGAGGTGTCCCTGCCTATGGCAAGGGGTTGGAGCTGGGTGGGCTTTAAGGTCCCTTCCAACCCAAGCCATTCTGTGATTCTATGATGTTATGAAGAAACACAAATCATAGCATCATGGAATATTTTGGGTTGGAAGAGTTCCAAATACCTCTGATCTTCTTTGCAATTTAATGGATTCTAATGAAGTGATTTAGTTGGTCCATCGACTGACTGGTATTGGGTCAAACCCTTAACCTTGAGTAGCATAAATATATTATTAAAAAAAAAAGTGTTGTTGTTGTTGTTTTTTGTTTGTTTGTTTGTTTGTTTTGGTTTGTTTGTTTGTTTTTACAAAATTGGTTAAAAATTCATAATGAGAAAATGGCAAATTAAATATTCTGCCTTGGTGAAACAATACAAGGGGGAACTGAAACTTGTTCCTCTATGGCAAAGGCTCAGGTAGTGGCTGGGGGTCAGGAAGAGGACTGATGGAGCTGCTTTCACACATTTTCTGGCTGGGGTGGAAAGATATTCATGAAGAACTTGCAGATTTTTATTTTAGGAATTGAAAAAATATCAAAATAGAACATATGCTCAGTGCAGACAGTACTGGTATTTTAAGAAATGGTTGCAAACCTTTCAGAATTTTCTGAGGAAATTAGCTGGAAATGAAAATGACAACAACAACAAACAAACAAACAAACAAGAAACGCCACCTCCTCTAGTTCTATTTCTCCCTTTCATGGCATTGTATTATATTATCCAATTTTAGTACAAAGAAATCATGGCTTAAGTATTTAGCAAGGCAACTCTTGAAACATCAAGGAAAAAACTTTTCTCAAGAGCAGAAAACCTAAAAGAGCATTTAATACAGGTGCAGGTGCTCAGAGGAACTCCTTGTTTCACATAATTAAGTCTATAAAGATCTCAGCCACCTTGTGTTTAAAATAACTTTTAACATCTAACACAGAAAGCCAAAGTTGTGGTTCAATTTAAGGCTGAACCAATGTTCCTTAAAATCAAGGGGTTTCTCTTTATCTTTAACCTACCTTTTTGTCTGTATTAGTTTTAGTGCTTCGAAATTTGTGCTACAGTTCTAACAATCACACAACTGAAAAGAAGGGAGTGCTGAGATTTTGCATGCACTAAGCAAAGAAGTGGAGTTGCCTAAAATACTCTCCTCACCCCAGCTATGAAAGGGACCCAGTGAACTGGTCTAACATGTGGCATCTGTGACTCAACACTAGCTCTGGTTAAAATAAACAGAATTCTTCTAAAAGATGAGTCAGAGGAAAATGGCAGCTGGGAAGTCGTTTCTCAAGGATAAGACTTGCATCTGCTCAGTGTGAGGCTTTTCTCCTGACTGCTATTTTGAATGGCCATCTGGTGCGTGTCTGTTCCAGCCACATACACGTTCTGAGCAGTTTCTCTATATACCTCCAGTGCTTTGGAGGCAGAGGCTCCACGGGCCAGTGTAGATACGATCTGGGAAGCAAGCCTAACCATATTGTGCAGTTGGACATCACTGCATCTCCAAAGCAGCCAAGAGAACTGGCTGTAGAAGTGGTTTCCGAGACAGCAGATGCTGCTACAAACAAGTCATGCAGAGTTTGTTGTTTTACTTTAGAAGCCTTGTTTTCACCTGCTTGTGATGTGAAGGTACAGAGAGGACAGCCAACATCCCATATGAAAGGTGCACACACAGTTCTTTGCTATACAAAAACAGGATGCCTCTTGTTCATAACAGAGACGAAGCTCTCTCCACATTTTGATGTTTGTGTCACTGCCTATCCTGGAGTCAGTGCAGGAAAGAGGTGCCAAAAGTTGTTCGTTCTTGACATGTGACTTTCTAGCATGATGTTTTTAGCTTCAGAGCCGGGGATTCTCAGTTTCAGAACTGCTGCTATACCATTGATTTCTCTTAGTCTCCTAGCCTCTCCACTCCATTTTTAGTTCACCATTTCTTTCATCACTCTCTCTCCTGTCTCCACCCCACCACTGCCTGTTTGCTGTATTTCCTTTAAATAGAACTTCGGAGTGCTGCAATGCACGACACATTACACAACCGTGCTTTAGGATCCGTGAAGATGTGTAACAGGCTTGTGTACCTTCCCAGCTATTTTTTAAATCCATCCTCATCAAACTAGGGAGTAGCTGCTAGTGATGTAAGTAATCTGTTCTTCATCTTCTTCCTAACACTACACCCAAATTCTTTGGCAGCTCACAAACACTTAGTGCTTGTTTTGGAATGCCTTTGATCACCAAAGTGAGCTGGGGCTGGGACTCGACATTCATTGCTAAGCTGTACCTTCTGCATTTGCCTTTTCTGCATCCCCAGTGATGATTTCTCTCAGTCTTCTACTTAAGTTTGGGTTGGTTGTGTTACCCTGAAGCCATTGATCTGAGAGCCTCAGTTCTCTAATAGCCATTGGTCTCCATAGTTAGTAATCACCAGTGACAGGGGATCCATCCCAGTCCTCTTGTCCAGGCTGCAGAGAATAAGTGACATATTATTTCTGTCTAGCTGGTAAACTGGCTAAAAGCCACTAACTGTGATACACTAATGGCACAAACAAGACAAAGAGCCCAGCCAGTTTTCAAAGACTCCAAATATTTCTTGGTATTGCACAGCAGATAGCAATCCATGGCTTCAGAGCTGATAGGTGCAAAAACATCCAGGAGCAATAGCTTCAGCTGTGCACTCCAGCTTGGTCAGTTTATGTGGGATCAGAAACACAGAAGCTCAAGCTATAGGTGAAGTGGAAAATGGGTGGTTAAATACCTGTTTTGCCATTACTGATTCCTCCACAAGCCTCATTGAATGGGTCTAATTCCCTATTGCTCAAGAGAATTACACGTGCATAAAATGAATTTATGTGGCTTGGGAATCAATTCCCAGGTTTCTCAAAAATCTTCCTAATCAGATACACATTTATCACATAATTCTAAATTTCCTTAACCCCATTAAAATGAGGTTAAAGCTAAATTATTTCCAATTTTATTAACAACTCCCCCCCCAAAAATCTTTCAATTTTTACAACCAAGAACTGCTTCATACCAAATTAGATGAAATAATTAATTATGCAGAAGATTTTTTTTTAAAGCTTAGAGTTATACTTAATATTTCTTTAAATAGGTTTTACTCTCCATAAAGTTAATAAATAATTTCCCTGTGATTTTATGATAATCATTCTTATTTTCCTACTAAACTATGGGAAATTATATTTTTGTTTTGTGATATGCAGACTTTTTTCCTCCCCATGTGTACTATTTCCAGATAATTACAGCAGAGCAATCAGAAGATCTGTAGAAAATATGCAAAGGACTAAAACAAACAGATCAATGAACCCCAGGCCTGTTGGTCTATTTCCTGCCATGCAAGATATTTTTAGCGCTCATCAAGCTTTCAAAACTTAATTGGAAGTCCTAAGTATTTCCCTGACTTTGGATTTCATTCTCCCTATGCAATGAGAAACTAACGATGCTGAGAAATAGAAACTCTGTTTGGTCTAGCACAGTGGGTTGTAGAAATGGATGTATTGAAGTATGTGAACCATCAGTGTATTTTAAATCAGTTTTACTTTAATTGAAAACTAGAAATTAAACATATGCAAATGTGTGCAGTACAAAATGCAGCAATGCTGTAAGTTGAAGGCAATTGACTCCGTGTTTGGCTGTTGGTGGCACTCAGACCTGGAGTGGTGGTATTGTGTCTTGAAGCTATTAAAGGCAACTTGTAACAGAGGTATGGCTCTGTAAGGGCCATTGGAGGGGATACATCACAACCCCTTAGCCAGGTATGCAGTTCTGGAGGCTCCAGGGTCTTGAGCCTAGTTTGAAGTTTGAAGCACAGTGCCCATCTGCTCCTTTCCAAATCCCTTTCTCCAGTTCCCTTGCTTTCTCTGATGCTTCCTTTTTCCTTTCAGAAGTCCCCACAAGCCCTTCTGATATGAGCCAGCACCTTCCTTTTCTTTCAGTGAGTTGGAAGCCATCAGCAAAAGAAGTGGGAGAGAGTTCCTTTGCATGTGGTTTTTGTGTCTGGGTCACACATCCTCAAGTGCTTGCAGGAGTAATTGTGGGGGAACAGATGCCTGTTCCTTTCCACTCCATGATGGAGTACACTAAATAGACAAAGATTCATGAGGAAATTCAGGCATCAAACTCTAATGTGATTTATCTGAAGGAGCAAACTGAGAATTTTCATAATTCATAATTCATAATATATTTTAACCAAATTTGGGCAAACTTCCTGAGGAATGACAGAAGGCAAATTCTTAATGCCAGGGTCTTATGCACACAGACCTGATGTTATTTCAGATTCTAGACCCAAATCAGTAAGACACTGGAATCTCTCCAGTAAGTAACATTATTTTTAACATTGGTAAGATAATATTATCTCCACAATGTTGTTCTGAAAAATAGGTAAACTCTTTTCAAATTAAACTTTCAAATAAAATTCAGCCTGTGGGTAATGTTGTTAGGCTCAGTTCTTACTATTAATCCTGAGCAAAATGCTAAGGGTTTAACACCAGGCATCTTGACATTTTAAGAGTTGGACATTTTTAATTACAGGCATTTCTGCCTGAACTCCTTGTAGCTATATCTTTGCTCTTGATTTTTGAATAATAATCATCCTGCCAAAACTCCTTGGTGTAAATAGGAAACAAAGGGTGATCACCCAATAAACATAATAAATATTTATCCAATAAATTCTATGGTTGCTTATCTTACTCATCTTAGAGTGTTTTCACTTTTTTTCCAGCTGATCTTTCCTGGCAAGTTCATTCAGAGTACCTACTTAAAGTAGACTTCAATTATTGAGTTACAGATAATTCCTACATTTCTGCTTGATACTCTGTGGTTGTGGGTTAATCCATCCCAGCCAGACCCAGTGCATCTGTAAACAGGAAATGCTTGAAAAAGCTTAGAGAAGTTTAAATAATAGTTTGTTGAAATCGCCAAGAGTTTACAACTGAATAATCTTGCAGAAGTATATGACTATCCCCACTTCAATCTTGGAAGGCAACACAGGAAAAAGAGAAGTCGAATTAGCCAGCATATAAAGATTTAAAGGTATACTCATCTGAAATATTTGCCATGTAGCAAAAGGTGACCTCAGTATTGCAGCACAGTTGTTGGCTTACAAGACACCAGCAGGGTTAAAAACTGAAAGTAGGAACAACCTGCAAATAGCACATGAATTTACAAGAATGATACCCAGCATGAGTCTTTCCAAAGCAGATGGGTGAGAGGTTTATTTCTTTATCATAGAACACCAATGGAGAGTACAATACCAAAAGCATCTCAGATTTACTCTAAAAGCTTGCCAGAAATGCTTGAATCAGACTTAATTTGTACTAAAGTGTTTGTCAGGAATTTGTAGTTTCTCGTTACTAATGGTGCTTAGTCACATTTTTTGCACATTTTTACTTAACAGACTACAAGAACAGCACGGTGTTTTTTGTTTTGTTTAGTTTTGTTTTCTATGAATTCCTACATTGATCGTGTTTTTGCATTTTGTCTTTTTGAACAAGGAGTGCACAGCAGTTACCACTTACCTTAAATACATGTATTATCATCTGTCAGAGTCATTGACAAGAGCAACAGAGATTATATGACATACTGAAAATGTATAGATTACTGTGCAAAGCTATCTGGATTTTGAAGGATTTTTATGAAGAAGGAAAATGTGCCCTCATCTATCCTATTCCCTCTTCACTACCCTGATCTCTCCATTGCTATTGCTATTCTGGATTGGCCTTCTCACCCTGGAGAGTATAGGGATACAGTGATTTTGCTGAAGATAGCTACAGCCTGACTACAGCAAAGGGTGCTCAGAGAGAATCACCAAGAGCATCCAGATCTCACAACCTGCAAGCTAAAACTGAGAACTGTGGAAGCACATACTCTGCATGATCTGGGTATCACAGATAACCTCTCATTGTGAATTTCTTACAGACTCGTATTCTTCCTAAGTCTTGTGATTTCATCTGTAAGACAGTGAATTGAGCAAACAGTAAAAATGCTGATTTTCAGAAGATTCTGTGCTGCTCGACTCCAATATCACTGGCAGTACTATGTTCAATATCTTCAGTCCCAATGCACTATAGCATTTAGAGCTATAGGAGATAGGTGTATATACATCTGTCCAGTAGGTGATAGAAAAGATTTTGGCATGAACGTATGTTCCAGGTAAGAAGAATGAAACAACCAAAGCTTGAAATCCTGAAGGTGTATCTGCTGTTCCATGGAAAGCATGTAGGCAAAGGGGCTTACCTTGGTCAAATAGTATTTTGGTGACCCTGAAGCCTAAAGAGATCGGTTTACTAGGACATGATTTTACTGAAGTAGCAACTTAGTGGGTCAATAACTTCAACGAGCTCATCTAATGCTTTTGTTAGTGTGAGAGGTAGTTTACATTGGCCACCAAGATGAAAAAAGATGGCCATTACAACTTTGTGGGATTGAAATTAGGAAACTTTAATAAATTGTCATAATTTTTGGGTTGTGTTTTTATCAGGAGGTTAAAATAATATGGTTTTGTTGTGTCAGGGTCAAACATAGTAACTCAAAAATATGTGGATCCTGATACTTATTATGATAACAAATGTCATCAATACATAGTTCTTCATAATGTCATGAAGCTGAGCGTGTCTATCAGGGATTCAATAATATGGGAGTCACAGAAAAAAAATCTTTTTGCAAAAAGAACTGTTGGACAGTTTCCTAAATAAGGAGTAGCATTCTCTAAATATGCATGCATTTCTGCTGACTTCTAGCTTTTGGAGGAAGAGCGCCATAAATTTTTGTTTTATATGGTCACTTGCCAGAAATTTAATCTTCAAAGATGAGATTTAGAGTAGACCAACTATAGAGTGATATATAGCACAAATAGTCGATCTATTTTGAAAACAGAATTTTCTTTACATTTTGAGAATAAAGATTTTCCATGAGGTTATATTTCAAAGATCAAAAATACAAGCACTGTTTGTAAAATATAAAGAAACAGCAATAATGATGCATATTTATTCTATTTTTTTAGTTTATCTGTATCTTCTCCAGGATAATTGCTGACTGTATTGTCATGCCAAACTGTCAGAGTATACTCAATACCTCATGGCAACAAGTTTAACATGTTATGTCTTATTCTTCAGTTTTATATGTAAACAAACACAGTACTTTGATTTGGCATCAAGATTCCTCATCAACAGTTTCCTCTTTTTTATTTCCTAGTGGGGATTACATTTTCCATAAACTTCCATCTTGTTTGAAGATGAGAATGAGACCATTTGATGCATATGATATATTTTTTATAGTACACTGGGAGACTGACATATTGCAAGAACTACTGCTGATAGATAATTCTCATTGTACCATTTTATTAGTGAATATTAGCTTTTTAAACAGTAAATATGTGGTTAGGAAAATGTAAACCTTGTGCCAAGAAGAGAGATTTGAAATGTATTAACTACTGAGCCAAGAATTTAATAACCAGCATGAAGGTTTAAACTGACTTTTAAGGACTTTTAATACATATAATAAAAATTCAAATTCTTCAGATTTTTAGAACTTCAGGAAGTATACACAAATCTCACTATTTTATATAAGAAATATGGAACATCCTTATGGTATCTAAACATCTATATAGCAGGCTGAAGTAAGCAGCTCAAAAGCAAGTAGCAGAGAATGTGCTCTGTAATACAGCACGTAGATTATTGAACATGAGCGATACACACTTCATTGCAAGGGTAAAACATTCTTCTTCTGACCGCAAAGAAGGCAAAATAATACAATACATTCTTAACAAGAACAAGTGAATGAGATCAAAGTGCCTTTTGTTAACATTTCTGGCAGATTCAGTATTTGGCAGCCATTGTGTCAGCGTTCAAACAAATCTGTAAGAACAAGGAGGGATCACATTCATTTGGAGAGACCTCCCATCCTGCGAGCTGTTCGGGCTCCACCTCGCACTAACAGGACTCTGCTCTGGTGGGCCTGGCATAAGTCCAGTTTGCTGCATGAATCTCAGTCAGTTCAAACCAGGGCTGCCTGTAAAGTTAATACAGTTATTTACACTGAGTGAGCAAGTATAAGCAGCACCACGAAGAAAAGCGCTATCTTCCAAACATACTCTCAGAGTGGTGGAGAGCCGCAGCGGGACAGAAAGCAGGGGGACAGCTCGGGAGACCTCCACCCGCAGTCTGCTCCAGAGGGGAGGCCCAGGCAGATTTTCCTGCAGACAGCAGGTCACTCTCAGCTTCTGCAGAAAGTACTGCTGAGAGCAGAGTTCATCTTCCTATGGACAACAGGCAACTCCTCCCATAGCAGGATAAGAGTGTCTGCCCTCAGGTGTGTAAAATCAGGGTGCAGATGCCTGAGAGCTTTGCTGATTCCATGCCTGCTTTCTGCTGTTGTCACCGTGCCCTCTCTCCACCAACAGCATGGTGGGAGGTTTGGTTTTATGGCACTTAGTGGTGGATTTAAGCACATCCCTGCCATATAAACACACTTTCTGTCCAGCTATCTGCACAGTTCTCATACTGGGCCTGCCTTGGCCCTTCCCCAGGCCTTCCCACCAGACCCCTCAGAGCTCTCTTTCACCTCGCAGTGCCTCAGAAGTTCAGGGTCTCCATATTTTCACCTCTCCTCTGTAAGACGCCTCCAGCCCACACATTTTCTCTTCCACCTGGAGGGTCACAGGGCTCAGACCTTTTCCTGACGGGCCAAATCAGTCTGGCTTCAAATTGTACAGCTGAAAGGCAATAAGCCATGCTGGGCCAAGAGCTCTGAGGTGGCCCCACCAGCTGGCCAAAAGGCCTCCTGGTGGAGCTCCCATGTGTTGTTTATGCCTTGCTCTCAGCAATGGTTTGCCATTTTTTGCTGACTCTGGCTTTTCCAGAATCCAGGTCCACCTGGCTGAACTTCCTTTTGCTTGGGTAAGGAAACACTTTTGCTCCTCTGGTGGGCTGGAACAGGATCATATTGTCCTGCTCTGGGGACAGCATCAGGTGTGGAGATTGACTGGGGCAGTACACCTGTCAAAGCAAAACACAGGTGTGCTAAGGTGAGCTCAGGGAGGCCAGAAGCCTCCTGTGAAGGGCAAAAGATCTTAACTTTAAGCACTAATATGGACTGTGAAAGTGTTGCCCTCCATACATACTCCCAAATCCTGCACACGCAGCTCTCATAGCCAGGGGAACACAACATTCTCCTTCCTCATCATGTATCCTTATCTTGGATGCCAATTACTAAAAATTGTAAGTTTTCTTTCTTTCTTTCTAAAAATTAAACGTTTTCTTTTCCCTCCTGAGTCAGACAGAGCCCTACACCATGAGCAGAAAGGTGGAGTTGTGCAGTGTGACAATGTGAGTGAGTGGGAGGAGCAAGGCAGTGAAATGCAGCAGCTCTGTGCCCAGGCCAGGAGGGATGAGAGACAAGCATCCTGAGATTTGGTACAGGTAGCTGCAAGGAGCCAACAGATATTTGTGGCCTCTTTGTTGTATGGATATCTGTGTCCATTTTCCACATGCCAGCCAGGTACCCTCCAGCCAATATCCTGGTGATCCGATGGGAGGAAAATGAAGAACATTTTATGACCAAGCATTCATCTGCTGAGCCTGGGGACCTCGCAGTGATCCCAGCTACTTCCTTGGCTGAAATTTCTATAAATAGCTGTAAGTAGTTTTTCCCAGCAAATGGATGAATTCTTGGTTTCTGTACTCCCCAGCACCGCCTTTAAGGTTTCCTCCCTTCACCAGGTTAAGTTTCCATCAAGGTCTCTGAGGGAAGCACTGCATTGGCCCCTTCAAGCCCAGGATGTCTGAATGTGCCAGAAGAAAGGGCCCCTGGTGGGGGAATAAAGGAAATACTGGTCTTTGAGAAAAATTCTCTGGGACTGTGGACCTTGGCTGTCAGCAGTGAGGGCTGAACTGAGCACAGAGAGCAGAACTGGAACCAAGAGATGACACAGTGACAGTGTGTTCCTTTCATAAGCAGCAGCAATTTCACTGCACAGCAAGCCACAGGCAGAGATTTGGGACAGAATAAACTGCCAGCTACCCCTCATCATTTGCACCTTCCAGGTCACATTGGCCAGCAAATGAGTCACATAGGAAATGATGGCAGTTGTAGTTCATCCCTGTTCTTCCTCCATCTGCTGCCCCTTACTGTTGGAAGTGCTGTGAAGGACGAGATGACCTGGTGTGGAAGACAGTCCTTAGCCCATCAGTCCAGTTCCTCCCCAAGGGTGGCTGAGCACCTGCTCTTCTGCTACCCAGCAGCTGCTTGGGGGGTACCAGAGGAGCTCCTGGCCATGGCTGAGGTAGCTGCTGAGGGTTCCTCACCTGCCGAAGGCCTGAGGAATAAACAGCCCTAAATAGTAAGAGAAGAACAATGAGTTCATGGTGTCTACACAGTTTGCCTGCTGGACTATTTCCATGGCTGTTACCAGGCAAGAACTGTGGAAAGCAGAGGCAGACCAGCCGGAAATGTCAGCAGCAAAGCATTCATGGTGAACCACAGAGGACTGCAGCACACTAGAAATAGAAAAATATGCCTTCTAATTGATGAAAAGTTAACTGAGTTTAGAGAAATTTGTCCATAGATGACTGTAAAAGAAACTGCAAGGAAAACTACTCTGACCTCTTCTGTGTCTGTTATGAATGAAAATAACATGGGGCAAGGACCTTCCAAGTGCTAAATCTCAACTCTTTCTGCAGGTAATGACACTCTCATGTCAGCCTTGGCAACCAAGAAATATACAGCAGGAATATTGCCTTTCATTTCCTGCTGTTAGCTCTCATGGCTGTCACTCCCAGATCTAGAGCAAGGTCCTCTACACCTGTTTTGTTCTTTTTATAGTTGTAGCACTGAAAAGAAGCCAGCCCCTTTGCAGGAATAACTCAGTTATCACCAGGAAAAAAAAAAAAAAAAAAAAAAAAAAGGAAAAATGTGTACTTTCTGCCAAGCAGCATCTAAGTCTTCTAAGAACACCCCTGTGTGCATATAGTCTCAGATGGTCAACAGAGATATTGTCACCAGGGTTAGCTAAGTTACATATGAAGAGTATGAATAATTTGCTCTTAAAATGTCAGAGTCCCTGGTGATTAACAGATGTGATCTGTTGCAGTGCTCTGGTACCAGAGGAGTTTGGGACTGTTAGAGCTTAAATTTAGTGACGATTCAGAGGCATGTAAATGCGAAATGTCATGGAGATGATTCAGTGTTTTCAGCAATGTGCTGATCTTGGAGAAGGCATTCACTTTTTCTGCTCCTTAGAGAGAATGGCCTGTGATATAGAAGGATGGCTAGGGGGAAAATCTCTAAATCAGTCCTCTTAGCAAATGGATGATCTAAAGGCCTGCCTCTTCGATAGTGTGGGACCACTAACTAACAAGGTATAAAGAATGCAAAAACAAACAATCAAACAAACAAAAACAATACTTTAGGGCTATATCCACATAAAGTAGCTTTACCATGGAGGACAAAGTTACCAGGTACACAAAGATAAGATTTGCATCCTTTGCATTTGATTTCTAGGTGTGTGAACCCTCAATTGGAAAGAGTCCTAGTTGTCCTAAGCTGGTCTCCTACTAGGTTACGTAGGATCTGAATTAGGCCATCAGCTTGGTTTACTGCTCAGCTGGTCAGTTGTGACCACAGGGCCCTGCCTAGGGCCTTTCTGGGACCCTGGAGCATGGCTCATAATCAGGACTTATCAAACAGGGTAGCATTGGGGTTTCACTTCTTAGACAAATGCATTTAGCCCTTGAGCTGGTTGCCCATGGTAAAACATCAGCAAATAATCTTAGCTGCACAAAATCAGAAAAGCTCTGAATATACCCAGAATCAGAGGCTGGGCCAAAGCATCCTTGTGCCGAAGAGCATCCTTCAAGCATCATGCAACATGTTTTTGTGGTTCACTGTTCTTCTTCGTTTTGATATGTATGAAAGGGCTAAAATATCATGTGGAAGTCTTATACCCTTGACAAAGTTTTTTTTGGCCAGTATGGAAATGCTGAAATGCTTGGGTTTTGAAGGATCTGTTTTTCTAAGATTTTCCAGTTGATTTCAACTAGCCCTAAGGTTGTCACAATAAAGCTGAGGTTCAGGCAAGCCTACATGTTTGCAGCTGCTTTCCCAAATTGACTGCCAGAACCTCCATTCACATTCCCACCATTTCCTATCAAAAATGATCTTTTCACATATGTTCTTGTCATCCACCTCTGCTGTAGGACCCCATTATACCCTCACCTTACCTCAAGTATGCTGAGTTGACCTTTTTTCACCAAGAGAAACAGAGCTTCTGTCCTTTTCAGCAAAATTACCTGTTGCTGAAAATCATGAGTAGTTTCTCCTCATTTCCTCAGCTGGTATCAGAAATAATTGAACAACCAACTTATTGGACCAGATGATCTAGGAGGTCTTTTCCAGCCTTAATGATTCTATGATTCTGATATGGGAGATGCTTTGCCTTATTCAATTAATTGACATGTTCAGTGGTATTAGAAAAATAAGCCTCCATGAATAAGATTACAAGTATGTTTTGTCTGGTTAACATCAGTTTACTGTTTTTCATTGCTAATTGATGGATGAAAAGATGAGTCATGGAAATCTGCCACTGATGGGCAACAGGTCATTTCTCAGAGAAAGCTGGGGCAGTGGAAGCTGATGGTTTGCTGGTTGATGCAAATAGTCCTGCTGTGAAGTATGAGGTGAAAACTGGACTGGCTGAGTGATAAGCAACTTGAGAGGAGCAGAGAGAAGATAATTATGGTTGAGGAAGATTGAAATATGATAGGGGTAAAAGACTTTAAAATCCATTTTGTTACTTCATAACTCCAAGCATCTCATGTTTGGTGTAATAGATGAATGGATCTAAGCAGGCAGAAACAGTGTTCAGGAAAAAATAACAAAAGGGTCTGCCTTGTGAATTCAAGCAGAGATTATTTTATTTGTTCTCAATCAGAATTCAGAATCTTTCTGGAGAGGGCAGAATAAATTTGGCAAATCCCAAGCTGTGGTTTAACAGCAAGCCTTATTTGAAATGAAAGGATACTCTGGAACTTTTTAGCTGCTAATAATCAATATTAATTGCAGTGCAAACAAAAAATCATAGAAGTGAGAAGTCACATAAGTTGTGTCCACCTCATTTGCAGTTCTGTCTTAAAAAAAACTTCACTTACTACACTTCTGCTTTCTTAATGAGCTTTCTTATGAAGGTAATGGTGCCCAGTTTATCTGCATAAAATAGATTTATTTTTAGATGCATTAGATAAATGTTGTCAAGGAGAACTTTTGATGCTCAATATCTCTGAAAATCAAGAAATTGTCAGTTGTTATATACTTATGGATTGTCTATGTTAACGCTTTCAATGTGGGAAAGGCAATGTAGCCAGCCTCTGTGATTTTAAACATGGGTCTCATGATAGCTTTTTTGCTCTTCAAGCACCAGTTTCTGGTGCTTCTTTCAATCAGCAGAGTGTCTTAGTGTTTTTGTATTTTTTTTTTTTTTTTTTAGAGAAAGTTCCTGGTGTGGTTTGAAAGAAAAATCTCAAAAATGTGACCCCTAATGTTTCAGAAACCAACATACATATAAAAAGACTTAAATGATTATTATTATTGTTTTTTAAATCTTGTTATTTCAAGGTCAGTATCATGATATGGTGATCATGAAGCAATTTTTAAAAGTCTACAGTTGACACTAACTAAAACATTAACTATAGTTACATCATAAATTATAATCTAAACCAGGACAATAAATTATGTTGCTGAAATGTAACATAATTTTTCTTTCAAGAATATGTAACTCAGATTGGACTCTAAAATAAAAAAAATAAACAGTGAAGCCACAACAAATTCCATAATTTGCTTTCTTTTTTTTTAGTTATTGGTCTTTTGTTTTGTTTTGTTTTGGTATGTAAAAAGAGGAAATAGAGAGTAAGCAAGAAGTAGATAAATAGAAATAGATAATATAGAAAGAGAACATTTGTTAAGAAACCCTTGTATATTCAGACTTCATTGCTTGTTAACTATTTCAAAATATTTTTTTTATTGTAAAGTTCTCAGATCAATGAAGAAGGTAGGTGTGATCTTAAGTGAAATGAAAAAAAGTAGATAAAAGATAATATCAATTGATTTGAGAAAGTGCATCTGCAAAGGAGATTCTCTGTAGAGAAGGGAGACTTTGCTTGCTTTAAATATGAATTGACTGTATTCCAGAGATGGAAAACCTGCAGCTGGAAAAGATACAAAATGGATTTTCACTTTGAAGTATGGATGAATTAGCTCTAGAATTGTATCTTTATAAATAAGTATAGCTTAAGTGGTGGAAAGCAGAAAAAATGAGGAATTGCATATGTTATTTTAAACATGTTACTCCAAGTTAGGCTCAGTCTGGCAATTAGTGAAGGCAACTCTTCCTGAAAGGAACAACACTTTGAATGAATAAAATGAGAGCTTATTGAAAACAAAACCTTTTTCCATTTGACGCTGAATGAGTTTGGAACTCCTGAAGCTGTCTTGGATCTTTACCTACACATGGAACGAAAACATCAGACGTCTGAAATGGCATCTGCACCAGCACATTAAGCATGCCCAGGAGTGCTATCATGCTTGTAGTCCAGCTGGCGAGGAGTGGACGTGTTAATGCTATGAGACTCCTCAGCCACCAAACTGGGGCCACCATGTACACACCTCCTCCCAGGAACCAGCCCTGGAAAGTTTTGTTGGCAAAACACGCCTGGGAATCGCATGACAGAGTGAGACAGCCAAAAGTGTGCTGGCAGTACGGGCAGTCATGCTCCAGCTCCCAGGCACGGTTAAATTTGCTTGTACAGACATACACGGGTTGCCCAAAGGCTACGCTCAGAAGAACAGTCCAAGCACTCAGATGGCTTTAGGCATCTAAAAGAGAGCAATTGAAACGGCCTTTTCAAGAAGGCAGTATGACTTCTGGCTCTGTAAAAAATAAAATAAAGGATGGAAATGCATGCTACGCTGACTGCCCCATTTCAGGCTTCCTATGCCTCAGGAGCTAGAGCGCAGCCTCTTAGAACAGGCTGCCTAAATCTCTCATCACTCTCTTAATGGGAGGCATCATCACAGCGGGTACCTAACTCTATACATGGAAGGCAACCTGCAGTAACTGTGCTGCCCCTCAGCATCGATGTGGCAGGGAAGTCTGATTAGGTAGCAGCAACATGCTTCAGTCAGTAGTCCTCCACTAGCAGTTCTACTTTTTTTTTTTTGTTTGTTTCTTTCTGAAAAAGAGAGATTTTCTCCTCTCTCCTTCATGTTTTTCATGTGTTGAAATAAAAATGGAGTTGCATGAAACTATTCGTTAGTCACGTAATCACTTAAATATATATCCCATTCATTTCCAGCATACAAAAATGCAGACTGAAGGATGCTATGCTTAGCAGAATGTTATTTTTCTCCAACAACTACTGGCTACTCTGGAGGCAAGGGGTCAGGCACTTGATTAGATGAATTACAACTTTAAGTCCCCTAGTATAAACTATGTCATGCCCCAGGCTTCTCAAAACAAGGCACTCTATTTTAGATCATAATGGGTAACTGGATTCAGTAAATGGCCTAATCACAGCAACATAAATATTTATGGGAGAATTTTTCTAATTAAGGTATGAGCTTGTTTAGATGTTATCAGTTAGAAAGGGCTTTCCCAACAAGAAAATGGCTGTTAGGAGACATTAGGAAATGGTTAAACTCCAAGGGATTAAAAGGTCATTGAAGTGGCAACATGCAGAGTCTATTATGGTTGAAATTTAGCTTGCATTCATGTCTTATATGTATTCCACATTTGGAATCTAAAGAGCATCTTCTATGCTAAAAAACAAAATGGTAATTTTGTTCATTGTTTGAAAAATAAAGTAACATTACATTAGATTGCCCAAGCTATGTATTTATGGTCAATTTAGAAACAAAATATTCTCAAAAGAAACAATGTTTTTGCTTCTTGCTTAATGTTTTGCTCCATGAAAACCTATATTTACCTTCATAATGATGTTAGTGAAGTATATATCTAATAATGTCTACAGATCTCAGACTCATTCCCCTGTATCTCAGCTACACAGTGATTTTAGACTTAGAAAAATTATGTCTAACATAATTGTCTTTTAATGCTGTTGATCTTTGCTGATGCTGTGAATACTGATGGTGTAAACACGGATAATAAATTCATGGCAAGTGACATTTTGGTAACTGTGTTTTTCAGTTCTCCTACTGCAGGAATCAACTAACAATACATAGACCACATTCAGATTGTTGTTATGATAGTATAAAGCTTAAATAACATCACTGCTTTCAGGATAATTAGTCTAGGTTTACCTCAGTCTAAGTATCAGTACAATTCAGCCTTTAAAGTGAAATTTGTAAGTCATCTTACAGGGAAAGAGCTGTATAAAATTGGAAATGTGAAGTACAGGCAGAACTATTCCCTGGGGGAAAACGTATGTAATCTCTGTGGGACTTCATTATTCTGCTAAGAAGTGTGTGTGTGTCTGCCATATGGTATTTCACTCTGAAGGTATAACTCAAAAGGAAAACTCAGAAAAAGAGAAGAGAATGTTCTACAAACCTTCTGCCTTTGAGCAAAGTATTTTAAAATATTTCAAAGTATAACGTACAGAAATCTTCTAAATGTCGTCGACAAGGTTATTAATTTTCCCTGGCTACCTTTTTGAAGACAGAATCCACAAGAAGTTTCAAGACCAGGCACAAGGAATTAAACGTTACTGTTTTTCTGAAATAATGAAGTCTGTACTGTCTGGTAGTTGGTACCAGCTACAACAATGTTGGACATAAAACTATAGGCTTATGCAAAGTACCTTTGCTCATTTAGAATGTCATCCTGGCCAAACCCATGAAAAATACCTCCTAAATATCACATCTGTGACCTTGCTAAAGGCATCTACACAGTTGAGACTGAATGAGCTACTACCACAAACCATAGAAAAGAGTTTTTCTATGAACCATAGTTCAGAGGGTGATGGCATTCAAACATTGAATAAATCAGATTCTAAACTTTATCCCACCCCATTCATTAAACTTATTGATGAACTCTCCCCTCCTGTACACAAGTGCATTGACTTAAAGGACTGGGGCTTGGGGTAGAAGTTCAAATGTTCAAATGTATGGGATGGTGTTGAACTCTTGTTTGATTGAGATGGATCTGAATGTGGCAGAAAAATAAAATGTAAGGAAACCAAAAGTGGTCGGTTTGAGAGTCTGGGAGTTTGGGGAGGTTGCTGGATGCTGTCCAAGCCCCAGCAGCCTTGGTCACAGGAACCTGTGTGATGCTCATGCTCATGCTGCGGCTCCACAGCCATTAGTCGGAGGCCTATGTGCTGACTGATCTCCCAGGAGTACAAATATGATCTGGCTCAAGAACGGGCACATGATCACATTTCTGTCAAATTAGCCAGAACACACCATACGGAGCTTACATGGAGTTTATGTTGGCTTTATACCAGCTGGGGGAGGATGGACGACATTCAGTACAGCTTAAGTTAGAGTGGTGTAGACCAGTAATACCTGGTCTGAGCTGAGGTCTGTTTGACACAGATAATCCATTAGCATTTCTGAATGGATTTGAATGGGTGGTATTATGTCAGAGTAGTGCTTTTTGTCTTGTGGTGGAAGCATTTCTGATGCAGTAGTAGGACTTTTAAAAGGTAGATTTACTTCCCTGCTGAGCTGCAGTTTCAGTTTATAGCTGCTCTCCTACAGAGGAGAAATGATTTAGTCATGATTTGCTTTCCATTTTCTGAAGAATAGTCCTTCTATGGGTAGAGTAGTACACAACCACATATGCTGAAAAATGATACTGAGATAACAAAAATGAATCAGTCCTGGAGCTCCTATCTCCTTAGCATCTTCAGTAATCCCCAATTACTAATGACTGTGTTATTGGTTAGCTTTGCCAAGGGTGTTGTAGTTGTCTGTAGTTGTACTTATTGGGTGTCCCATGGGTATGTGTATAGGGTGAGCAGTATTTTTTTTTTTTTCATGTCAGAGAAAATAAAGATGTTTTGAGTGTTCAGAATGATTGTCCAGGCTAAAGACAGTGTGTTAGAATAATGGTACTTTATTATCTCAGTGCAACTTGAGACAGGACAAGAAGATATATTTTACCTGATGGACAACTATCACAACTTGCAAGTAAAATGTGACATGATACATATCTGCCTTGTTATACAGCTGTAAGGCCTATATGGACTGGGTCATATGCTTGGGGGCTCCCACCACTTGACTGGATGTGCAGTCATGGAGTCTTATCTTTCCTTGAGTCTGATTCCCACCCAGGCCAGCAGTTCCCTGACAGAATTTGTAGCAGTATTGCTGTGCCTCAGACAATTTTAAATAAAACCAAACTGACTATAGACCATGTCATTTTGTAAGCCCACTTCATTTCTAGACATATGGTTCCCATAATGTTTTAGTTTTATGCAGCGTTCCTGTGAGGGGATGTGACTGGGCACATGGATGGTGGGAGGAGGAGGAGGCTGGGAAGGGAGCCAGTCCAACAGGAGTGAGATAGCTTTTACAGCACTGTGCCCACCATACAGAGACAGCCCAACAGTAAAAAATGTGCCACTGGAAGATTATCATTGATAGCAGGCATCCCAAAGCCTCACACAACAGTTTCTCCAGGTACAGTGAGAGCTATCAGTCACCTTTAGGTTCCTCTACTGTTCTATGATAGTAGTTTTCTGGGAGTCAGCAATCAGACTCAATTACAACCATTTACTGCACCTCTAAAAACATCCACAAAAGCAGCCCCACCATGACACAAACATGCAGGGCTGTTCCTTTGGGATGAAAGGGTGCTCCTGTCTGCAGCCTCCGCACCAGGCAGTGTCCTGGAAGTTTTGCTTGCTTGGTGGGTGAAACCTGATGCCCGTGTTTATTCTGACATCTCCTTCAGACATTCTGATTCCTGCCTAAGTCTTTCCAGAAGAATATAAAATGCTAGACCTAGCTTTTCAAAAGAAATGTATGATTTTGAGTGTTTCAAGTTTAGCCCAACTTTTGCTCATTTTGAGACAATTATAAGGAGTCTGGCTTTCCAATCTGTATTATTTCCAAACAACTAGAGGAGCCTCACAGATAGAATTGCCCAGACTTCTCAGTCACATTTAAATATCTTGGACTCATCAAACAGCTGTTTTGTCTGAAATGTGACTTCAAAAGCATAAAAGATTATTATGAAGAGACAGCAGTGGAAACTGTTAAATGACAGTGGTCTAAGTTCTTCCCAGGAGGGAAGCATTCCTATTGGGTTGTTTTCAATATCTGTTTAATTTTCAGGAATGAATAGTTTATCTGACATTGATGTTACAAGTGAAGATTTAGATTGTGTCCCAAGTACAAAAGCTGGAAAACAACAGCTTTCTCTACTAAAATGCATGTTAGACAAAACCTGTAGGAGCAAGACAGTAACTATACACAAGGCATATTTGCCCACATTATTTAGCAGCAGAAAATGTGTGAAAACACACACACAAAAAAAGGACTGATCAAGGAACAGAATGTTTGTCAAATACTAAATTCAAAACAGATTTTCTATTGGGAGAGCAAAAAGAGAAATCAGGAGCGGTGACCTTCCCAAAAGTTGACTCAAGTACACAGGTATGGCCCCTTGAGAACAGTGCATTTGGGTATGAGAGTAGGGTTTACCTTCACAGAGACTGTACCAGGGCCAACCTTTTCCTCCGTCATGCAAGTGCGGAGGGAAAAGGTTGCACCTCCACTAGTGAAGTGGCCCTGTCTCTGTGTAACAGTGAAGGGTGGACTCCTCCAGTGCTTGGGCATTGGGATGGCTCAGAAAGCCCAGAAACGTGCTATGTCAATAGAAGAGGTTTGTGTGAATGATGCAGCAGACCCATGGTTATCAGATTAGCCAGGCAGGGTAGTAGCTACTGAAAGGAAGAGGTGCAGCCCTAATGCAGAGGTAGCCTGTGTCCCTGAATGCTCTATGCTTTACCAGATGAAAGACTGGTAAGCTGTGAGCTTTCAATATTTAAAATTAAATGAATTCTATTTTTTGAATCTCTTGTCAAAATGTCTCATTGTGGCTCAGTTATTTAAACTGCAGTGAGCAAATTCTGAATTTTAGCAATATGCTTTTTCCTGGTAACTCTTTCCAAGAGAGCTTTATAGGTGCTTAACCCAAGGCTAAGATGAGGGGCGACCGGTGGTAGCTCCTCTTAACAGTAACAGCATGAACTGCTCCCTGTAGTTCATTACATCATACTTAGGTGTGCAGAACTCACACCAACAACTTTCCCCCCCAGAACACAACGTGTGTCATGCTGATAAAAGCAGCTGAGGGACTTGCTCTGTGCTGCAATTTCCCAATGTCTTGCTAAACCGAAGATAAGTAGACAGGCACCTGGGGGTCCCCCTCCTACACTGTGAAGGCAAAAGCCCTTCACCAGTTCACACCCACAGAGACAGCTTCTTCACTCTCAGCAGTTTTTCCATTACTTTGTGGCAGTGCTGAGAGCTTTCAGTGGAGTATGAAGGAACTGGCTGCTCTAGAAATTAACTTTTACATGGCAAATAAACCAGATTGTTGTCTGCACCTGCCTGACCTGTGGGGAATGGTGCAGAGGCAAAGAGAGTTTAATTCTCCGATGTTTCCAAAGTGTTTTGAGATCTTTGTTTTGAAGGAGGTGCTACACAAATGGAAAAAAACAAGATCGCTTGTGTGATATTACGGGCACATGCAAAATAGGATTTTGTTTTGATGGTAACAGCAATGATGACACAATCCTCTGCCTTGTGTGCTAATTGATCCATCAACAGACTGCACCACACCTCTGCTTTTCCTCCATATGGCGTATTAGTAATTAGGCCATTTGAGTCTCTTTTACGGAGGTGGCCCCGTACCTCTAAGTGAATTAAACTGTTTCAATTATTCAAAGACTTCTTACAGATTCACTTTTCATGAGCCCCTTTAAAGAAAAATAGTAGCTATATGGAAAATAATTTTGAGGATGATAATGCAATTGTTTATGCTTGGATTAACCTGTCAGTTGGTAAAAAGCAAAAGTGCACAAGAGGATCAGAAGGAGAGTGTAAGTCTTATGGAGATACTTTTGTTAGAGAAATTCCCAATCTTCTTAACATGTCAGTCAACTCAAGAACTGGAATGAAAAGCTTGAGCCTCTTTTTTCCTTTCTACTTCTCTCCCTATATCTTGAAACTGACAAATCAAGGATTGAAACATTTCTGAGCCCTGGGGAAAAAGAAAAAAAGGGGAAAAAAAAAAGAAAAAGAGGGGATAAAAAAGATTAAAGATGGTTCTACAATTAATATGTAAATCTGGCTGATAAAGTCTGGCTAAGACAACCACAGCAGTACACAGACAAGCTACCGCAAGCGTGGCTGCTCTAAGTGGCATGCCGCTACCGCATCACCATGCCAGCCTTCAGCATCCTCCCATCAAAGCCGGAGGACGAAAGCCTCGGCAGGGCCGAGGGCACACGACTGTGCTTGTGTCTCGTGTGCCTAAAATGGCTTTGCCTTTGGATAAATGTCCCTTTGTGGGGCTGGCTGTGCTCCCTGGTGAACCCCGCTGGAGGGATTGCTGCCTGAGGCTGATAAGCTGCACCGAGCTAGGGACCCTGCTGCTGGGGGCTCACGGGCTTTTCCAGCCCCGCTGCAGGTGCCGGCTAATTAGCCTTGTTAAAGCAACTTCATTTGCCCCTCCAGCAGTTAATATCTCAATTTCAAACCTTCATTACTGGGGGTTAATAACTGCAGTGCAGAAATGCACCTGGGACTTGAGTTTGATATAAAATGGAGACTGTTTTTGCGTCCTGATCAGAGTAAATATTGCGAGGGAGAAATGCTATCTGACACACCCTGAAACCACCCAGATCCATTCTTGCCTTTCCTGGGTACTCACCTCCCTCACAGGTGCTGGGGAGATGCCTGAATATCACTTGGGTGTGGGTATGTATTTTCCTGTGACTTGAAAGACCACGTTGTCAGTCTCTGAGAAAGCACATTTCAACGAGAAAGCTCATTTCCCTTGGGGGTTACAGGCAATTAGCACTGCAGCATTCGGATCACATTTCTGACATTTAGAATAACGCGCAGAAGTCACAGAAACTTCATTCTTTGCACAACTCATTTGGGTTAGGAAAGTGCTTTAAAATAGCAAAATGCTCACTGAAGAACCTCCTCCTGCAGTGCCAGCCCTGGCAGGCGGGGTCCTGCTGGTCCCCACCGTCCCCTCCAGTTGTGAGCAGCAAGGACTAGTTTTCCCGGGATGGACCTCTAGCATCTGGTCTGCATCTCCCAGAAATGAGGACCCATGGGGCTTTCACAACGAGTTTCAAGCCCTTCACACCGAGGAGCAAACCACTATTGAAACTGCATTCATTAGCTGTTTTCCTTCCACTGGCTCCATTGCTGGAACCAACTCCAAAATGACAGAAATCAAAGATTTTTTTTATTTATTTTTTTTCTGGCACAGTTCTCACCACGGGTTTAGGCAGGGAACATGTTGTGGAAATTGTCTGCTCCCTGGATCCCACTTGCCTTTTGTTCACTCCCATTGAGCTGGCATGGCTCATCTTCCGCGGGCTGCCGGGGCAGCAGGAGAGCAGTGTGCTGCCGGCGCTCCCCACATCCCCTCTAGGAGCCTCTGGAGACATTTCTGGCCTTTTTAACCCTGGCCCGTCTCTGCGCATCCAGTCAAGTCAAGGGCAGCACTCTGATGGCAGAGTGTTCTTTCTGAGTAGATCTTCAGGAATGCTTATGGCTTGCAAGGAGCAATACTTTTCCAAAAAAATGGGGTGTGTGGCAGGTTATCCGTACCACTGCCCTTCTAAATAGGTTGGAAAATAGCAGCTAATAAATATCATGAATGCCTGCAGAAGGATTTCATTTAGGCTGTACTTCTGCAAATGAACTCCAAACTTTGGTTTGGTGTCTCTTCTTGTAATTGATATTTTGAACAAATCTCTTAGCAGTTTTGTGGCTTATTGCCCCCATGCGGATGAGGAATATTTGTGACATAGAACAACAAAATATGTCTCCAGCTGAGGTGTCAAGAACATCCAGATCTGGAGAGACTGCTTACAAGGCTCTGCTGATTTATTTGTCCTGTTTTCAGCCACAGGCACAAAAGGATCACAACTGACACCAAAATCTTTACAGTTCTTGAAAAGGAAAGAACGTCCTTTCTTCCTTTACCTCATCCTTGCTGTCCATCACCACCTAGCAGGTGACATTTCTATGCTGGGAAATAGTCCCTCTTCCTATCTCTCCCTAGCTCCAGAAAGCAAATGAACAAATGAACTACACCTCACTTCGCCACCATGTCCCAGGGGAAAACATTTTTTCTCTTCAGGAATCATTTCATGGCTGTATGGTTAATATCTAGCAGTATATCACAGTGCTTATCCGTACTGAAGAGCCTCTGCCAGCAGAAGGAAGCCCCATGGTGAAGGTACAGGCCTTGCCAGCATCCAGAAGGGAGATAGCTGCACCACCACATTTCTGATAATGGAAATAATCTGACAAAACCAGCCAGTTGTTATCAGACATGTTTGGAGCAGGGACTTGCTGATATGGAATTGTTGGATAGGATGCATAATGCTGAGGTATCTAGACTAGCTATGCTAATCACCACTTTGTACCATGAGAAGAGTGGTTTTCCTCCAGTTGCCAGCAGATTCCCCAGAGACGCAGTCTGGTCTGTTTCATGGCTATCCACAAAAGGAGAGGATGCAGAATAATTTTGAAAGGTCTGTATATAGTGCAAATGCACACAAGATATATAATGAATTTAGCATGTCTCTTCGAGCTCAGCAAATGGAGAGAGGTTGGAAGCCAAGGGTACTGAACAGATTTAATAACCTCTGGATGTAGGACCCATTCCCCTTGAAGGCAGTGGGAATTCATTTGGTGATATCAATGGGAGCAGACCCCTCATTATGTAGGTATTCAGGGGCCATTTCTCATGTTTCTGCATTAGTAAAGTGCTGCAAATCCTTTATCCTTGATGCCAAGGCCCTCTACATGGGAACTAGGCATTGGGAAGGGGGCAAGATGCCTCAGCTCTCCCCAACACCATGGCAATGAGACTAGAACCTTTTCTCCCTTTTGTGTTTTTATTTTTCCCCAGTCTGTTTTCATAGTGTGGGATATGAAGGGTTTTAGAGCAAGGTCTTGCTGCAACAGCTAACATGTCTGGTACAAGGCCAGGGGTGGGTTCCAATCCAACTGCATTTGATTGTAATGCAGCTGAATACATATTCTAAAAGCCAAAAGAGCCACCAGCATATCTGCTCTGTAAAGAATTAGAAAGGCATAGCAGATAAATATTCAAATAAAAAAAAACAAGTGTTTAAAAAAAAAAAAAAGAGCAAAGGTACAAAAATCCTTTTCTGCACACTACTTGTGATCATACCAAAGAGTATGCACATATATATACATATATATATACATGTATTTTCCAGAGAAAGTAATCAGCAGTTAATATAGGTAAGAACATATTGCACTGCCTGGTACACATACCATAAACTATTCCATCCTGTTGGAGAGGTAGATGATTTATGATTTTTTATCTTACTCACTTACTTTAAATCAGACCAATTAAAGTACAAATTCTTTTTTGAAATTCTCGCTCTCCTTTGTGCTTGGCAAAATGCTATCATGGTTCACTCTTTTTTTTTTTTTTTTTTTTTTTTTTTAACTGCTGCCTCTTCCATTTGTCTTTTAGGATGTATTTCTCAAATTTATAGGCATTTACATGGAGAGCCCACTATTTTTTTCCAACATCAAAAGCAAAATCTTCAGTGTTCCTCTGAATTTGCAGCCTTGCAAAGGACTTTTCAAACATGACAACAGGGAGATTGAAGTAGCTGATAACGCAATTAAAAACAGATTTTAATTCAGCATCTGTACAGATTTTACTTGATTGCTGGAACCAACTCAGCGGTATATTATATCAATGTTTCTAGCTGAAAACTTTTAATATAAAGTGCAATATGCAACATTTCCATCGTGGGATTCAGCTACTGAAAAGGTGTGTGGGTGTGTTCTCACTGGGCAGCAAAAAATGAGTGATGGATAGTTTCCATCAAGCATATCATTGCTTCCAGGTGTTGGCTCATTTTTATTAGCTACTCCTGGGCTTACCTACATTCTCAGAACATTTTTCTTCTCAAAATAATTCCTCAAAAAGGAGTTGCCATCCAAAGCGCAGCTAGATCTGCTAAGGTGTTTATGATACATTGCCAGATTCCACTTTCCAGGAAAAGTATGATCTACAACAAATTTTTGAGAAAAAGCAACAAAAAAAAAAATCAGACTTCTACCCATAGATCTCTTTGCAAAAGTGATAAATGTATTCCTTCTCTCCCACAAATTGCCTTTAATGTAGACATTAGAAAATATCTTGGCATTATTTTGTAAATATTTATTACGGCATGCCACTTCTGAGAAGCAGAATAACACTGAAGGCCATTGACCCTCAAAATTGATTTCCTGTCTGGAAAAAACTCTAGTGACTGTAGTTAAATGTAGTATCTAAAATTACCATAACTGCAAATGATAAAGATATTATCTTTTTTTTGTTTGTTTGTTTGTTTGTTTTTCAAAATTACTCACCATCTATGGATTCAATACAACTAGTGAACAATCGGTGTCCTGATTTTGTAGTTCAGTTTCTTCAGTGATGAATAGATATCAAGGAAACATAAATATCTTATGAGCATTTAAAATATGTTTGTCTTTAAAATATTTCTGAAAGATGCTATGTTACAAACTGGAGCTCAAAACAAAGTCATGATGAACAATTCAAAATTATTAGAAGGAAACTAGGAGTAGCTTTCTTTTAAGTGTTTCAAACATTTTGGCACCACCTAAGCCATTTTGGAAAACAATTAGAACATGTTCATCGTGTTGAATGAAAGCTGATGGAATTCATGTGCAGTATGTTCTTGGTCAAATTACTTTTCCCAGATACATAGAATTCAGCTTTTGGATCAGGGTCTTAAAGTCAAAAGATGAATATTTGGTTCTGCCATAGAAAGCTATAGAAAAATTCCCTTAACTAAAAACATGCAATTGAAAGAAGTTGCTGATAAGTGTTTTCAAATGCCCGGGAGAGTTTTAAAAACTCTCTGATTTCATATAGCTATATTTTGGCTGAGGTATTACATTTTAATAATAACACCATGCAAAAATACACTTTGTGTTTGGATAATAATGGCTGTGTACAGAGACAGTAGGACACTTACTTATACTCTGGCAAGTTTTCCTTAAGACTTCTGGGGTAGGTGGGCACCCACAGCACCTTGGCCAAGGACCAGTAGGGAGAAGGACCCTTTGGGTTTGCTCTCGGGACAACAATATCACGAGATTTTTTTTCCCTGTCTGTATAGTTATGATGACTGTTGTGGGTGTTGTAAATGCATGCTGTTACTCATTTTTATCTCCTTCTGGTTGGTGTCAGAGTAAAAGGACAGCTGCCTGGCCAACATCTCCATTTCTCTGGATGTCATGACCCTGAACACTGGGGTCTTGGGATACTCATGAGCCACCAGAGCTACAGGGACATTCCTCAGGGCAAGTCTTGCTGACTGGGTTAGCAATGCAGCAGACCTTGGAGGACAACAGTCCTGTGAAGGACACAGCTCCTAAGGACACAGCTCCTAGGGCCTGGCCAGCAAGCTGAGAGTCCTTGGCCTGTAGCAGAGGATGTCCCAGCCATGGGGAAGCTCCGTAGCTCCCATTGCTTTGTCTTTCAAGCCAGGCATGACCAGAGCTGAGAAAAGCAGTTTAATGTAGCTGGGAGAAGCTAGATATCTTTTATTGTCAGATAGTTAAAGCAACCAATTCTTCCTTCTCCTGTTCTCCTGGTGCCACGGACCCTGCATGTTTGCCATAACATCCAATCAGTCATTCAAGCCTATGGATTCCTGGACAAATGGTACCAGTGTGTGTACATGTTCCTCACTGCTGTACAACAGGATGGGCTCCTGCAGCAGCCCCAAGCATGTGGCCCACACTTGTATTTCCTCTCTTCCTTCTCAGTGAAACCCCCAAGAGCAGCAGCACGGCATGGGTAGGATCAGCAGAGGCAGCAGGACAGAGAGGTGCAGGGAAGTGGATTGTTTTCATCCCATGCTCAGGCGTAGGTGGGCCAGAGGTGGTCTGGATTTTTTTCCAGGTGTGAGTAAGAGGAATGATTTTGAGATGCTCAAGCTCACTGACAGCCCATTAAGCAAAGGTAGCCTTTGCCAGGTCCAGAGATTTTATTTAAAAGTCTACCAGAGCTCAAAGCAAATTCACAGACACTTTCTGGCACTATAAGACACGTTTCTTCAAGCTTGCTTTGAATGCACTAAAACGATGCCAGTTACAAAAGCTGCTGCTGGAGCTGATGCGAGGTCTTGGCTTTCACATTTTCAACATCCACTCGAGAACAGAGGGAAATTCTGGCTTTGGCTGTGGAGAAGAGCTTCGGCAAAGGAAGTGAGCCTGACCCAACAGGCGCCCTGCGAGTGTCTCAGCAGGCTGGGAGGCAGAGAGCTGCAGGGCTGGGGAAATTCAGGTGTGGTGCGCAGAAGGGCTGCTGCAAGATGGGGTCTTCCACCACAGTAATGGGCAGGGATCCCAAAAAGCTCCAAACTTAATCATCCACAGACTCTGATTATTTTAGTAACCAGACTTAATTAACAACAGCATCAGCGAAGAGTTAATGTCAGGAATACCAGTCTTAGTCCTTTTTTTTTTTTTTATGGTAAAAAAGTAATCTAAGAAAGAATATAAGGGTCTGGCTCACAATAAATGCATTTGTTCCCTTGTTAGAAGGACCCTTACAGTGCAAACTGTTTTAAGCTATTTACCCTCTCATGAATATCAAGAAGTTTTGCCCAAATAAGCGTTGTAAGACCAGACAAGTTATTTCAAAAATACAACATCTGGTTTATGTATTTCTTCCAGGGATGCCCTGTTATTTATACAGAAGCAATGCAAAATTTGTTTAATACAAAGATTCACCAGTTAAATATGCAAGCCCCAAACAAGGCTTAGCTGCTCAAATTTAACCATCTTTCTATCCCTGTGAACTGTCCAAATGAATCATAGCCCTAGGATACATTTCAGTTCATGCATATGTTTAGAATGAAAAAAAATTAACCCTTGGGCTACCATTGCTTTGGCAAGCAAAGGCATGTTATGTGTGAAGTGGGAGTGCAAATGTTTTATGGTTATTTATTATGGTAGTCAGAGAGTTAAAACAAAAACCACTAACTAAGAGCAGAACAATTACAGTGTTATTTTGTTTTGTAAAGAATGTGCTACATTAGACAGGAAGTTCAGCTTGCAGTGCATAAAATATAGAAAGCAAGAAAAGAAATCTATATGATCAGGATTAGATGGAAGCTTAATGGGCCTCTCAACCCACAATTAATAGAATTCCCCGATCTAGACTCTCTTCCCTTGCTTCTTGGTTATGTATTTATCTACGAACACATCAATCCAACCTGCTGTGCCCTCCTGCTTGTGCTGGCAGCCATCAGCTCAGTTCAGTATCACTTCTGCTTCCTGTGTCGAAACTCCCTGCCACTGCTGGCCCATAGATTGCAGGTCTACGTTCCTTATTCTGACCCAAGGTGAGGCACAGGACATAGATACTAATGGGAAATAATGCACAAGACCATCAAACACTGCACAGCAATTATTTTCTCTTAGTCTAAATTGTCCTTGATGGGAAGAATGCACATTGGACAGGTGCCAGCATATCAATGGTGAACTGAAATGTGTATCCCCAGACAGACATGTTACATTAGCTTAAATATTTTTCTTCATAGTCTGAAATTCTCTCTCTCTCTCTCTCTTTTTTTTTTTTTTTTTTCCTATGAACTGCTTCTTTACATTTCCAAGGTGTCTGAACATATATGAGCACCTTCCAGCTTCAGAATACTGTGTCTACACTGTTACGAGAGTGTAGATAGTACAAGCCAGAGCACAGAACACCCAACAAACTCCACATACCCAAATCTCATCAGATATGGATCCTTGCTGTGGAGAGGATTCCCAAGAGTTCACGCTACATGCCCAACCACAGCCATGTACTGTGAAAGTAGGTTTCTGGAGGACGAGGTGGTTCATGTGAGCCCTCTTCCACACATGAAGAGCCAAACAGAAATAGCCATGGTGGGGAGACATCAGGTAGTGCCATGAAGTCTCAGAAATACTGGGGATTTAGTCAACTTCTGCAAGGATCACGGTCATATCACCAATAGCAGCAGTATAAGGAAGGAGCCACACAGCTGGCTGAGGCTGTCTTCACCAGAACTGGCATAACCGATTACTTTAGGTTAAAGGAACTGAAACTAGTCTATCTCCAGAAGAAAGAGAAGAACCCATTTTTTTTGTGCCACTGTCATGAAGTGGGCATTGGAGGGAAGCCCATGGGCCTTCATGTAGTGCACCATTCAGAGTGAGGTCTCTCACACTGCTGTGCTCTGAGACCTGAGACTGTTTTGGCATCTGAGACAAGAACTGTTCAGTCCCTAAGCCAAACAAAACATCTACCTGCACGTTTTGCAGCAGCCCTGTCCATGCTTCCAGCTCAGAGCACCTCAACAAGGGCAGTTGGTTTCCTATGGGAGGGGGATGCATAGAGCAGGCACTCAGCGGCCTCTTGACTTCAGGCTCATCAGCAGGCTCCTACTGGCTCTTCACCTCCTGCTCACTTCCCAGATGAAACCTGGAATAAGAGGAAGAGTGACATTTTTTCTCCCTAAATCTGGAAGTGGAGTATCTCTGCTCCGCTCTGGACATTTGGTTCTGCTGTGCACAGACAAACCATTCCCACTCTTCCACAGGGGCTTAAGTATTGCACAGCCACCATGCCTCCCTTGGAAAATTGATGGTAATGTACAATCTAGGTAACTCTAGCCCACTTTTCTGCCTGAGGAGAAAAATCTGTTTATTGTAAGGTATTATCTGGAGGTATTTCTATATTCACAGATGAGTGGGTATGCAAATAAATGTGTGTATATGCACACACACATATATTAAATACATCTGTGAACTTTTATTCTCAAATGCAGACAAAATGCATGTGTCATGGTATGGATATATAGGCATGAAATATAGGTTTATATATAAAATATAGATATGAGTAATTTGCTTTCTTTTCCTTTTTCCCTAAAGAATAAAATTTGCTGATGTTGCATGAGTACTGGGAGTAATTGTAGAGAGTAAGCCTAATTCACTGAGAGCACCAGCAGCATACCTTAGACACACTAAAAGCTGCAGCACATTAAGAAAACAGTCTGATTTGCAAAGCTGTCAGGTTTTGAAAAAGTTGCTCACAGACATCTGCGGCACGTCTCTAATAGAGCCGGAAGCGCTCTTGTCTGACAATAGCTCTGTTTTCAATTTGGTAGCTCCTTCAGGGCTTATAACTCTGAGAAAAAAAAAATGCCCATTGTACTCAAAACAACAAGATTTTCACAATGGCTTGTGCTTTGTGCCTTGTCCCATCTTGTATTTGTAGGTGCCAAATTATAGATGTAGAAAGGGTATTCCTTTTGAGACCGTCACTTTGAACAATTAAACTGAGTTTTTCTCTCCAGAGTTTCAGATCTTTTTCTTTCATTTAATATTCTCTAAATATTGCAACAACATTTAGTTCTTCATCCTCAGCCATTAGCCCTTTAAAACATACTGTAAGATAGGAAGCAAGCAGAAACAAACAAACAACAACAACAACAAAACCAACAAACAGCAAACCAACTCAAAGTTCCTGTTTTTTTCCTCCAACTTCCATATATTCATTAAAAATAAAAATAAAAATAAAGCATTGTGGTAAAGTTCTGCTTAAACCCATGTAGTTGGCTTAGCTAGTGATCTAAATCTGAGATATATTAAATCCTGAGAACATAAAAGTTTTTTTTTTTTTCCTAGATGATATAAGGTAAAATCCAGCTCACATAAATTTATGTCCCACTTAGCAGAGCTAAATATTTTCAGTATCACCTTTCCTGGAGACCTCTGTCACATGGGTTCTACCAGAGCCAAAAGCCCTTTCCAAGGACTGCTTGCTGTCTGTGCCACACTCCTGTAGGCAGGAGCTCATCTAACTCGAATGTGGATGTCTAAAACTAGATTTCTAAATCATAATTAATGACTCTGCTCCTCTTATAGTCAGTGGAGAGAAAAAGGCATCATTGCAGACAAATGCATTTGACTTCAGTGCATATTTTGGAGTGAGATTAGTGACAGGATTTTTCTTGTGGCTATTTGTGTCCAGTGAGGGCTGCTGATTACGCATGTTCCTCTACTGCTGCCTAATAGGCCGGTGTAGATCCTCTGCCTTCCTTCTCTGCCTCCCCTTCAAAACTAAATCAGTACCTCAGTTACGATCCACGAAGTCTTCTGTGTAAGATGGAAACATGCTGGGGTGAATCTGATGCAGCATAATTATAATAACACTCTCTAAACTTAAGCAGACTTTTAAGAAACTTTTGAAATAATTTGTTTGTTCTTGTTTTGTGGTGTAGTTGTTAAATACAACCACTGCAAGGAAAACCATGGTATTATAATGCAAATTACAGATATGCAGCTATCCAGGGAACAGAAAAAGCTTAAATTTACATTATTGTTCTTTACCACTATATTTAAAATATGGCATTAGCATCTTGGTTTTGTTTTGTTTTGTCATTTTGTGCCATTATCTTAAAGATGTTTAAATGTGTTTGTGAAATATCCTGGGCGGATATGAACAGGCAGAGTTCCACTGGCTTCAGTATTGCATTGGCAGGCCAGCATTTGTCCATTTGTATTTACCTGACTTAGCAACAAACCCTGCACATTTTTAGAAAGAAAACAGAGCTGTACTGTAAGGATAGGTCAAAATGAAATGTTAACAGTCTGTTGCAAAGGCAAATGGGACCACTTTGCTTTTAACCACATTCCTCATTACAAAACATATCTCTGCAGACTTTGTGCTAGTAATTAAAAACGTCTGTTTTAGCATTTGATGTGTATTAGGCAAAGTTTCAAGTCATGCAGTCTGCAGCAGAAATGAATGTCCCCCACGATTAAAAACTCTTTGGATTCTGAGGGAGGAAAAGTGGAGAACATTTAATTAGACATGCTTTCATATTGTCTTGTAAATAAAATAAATAATAAAAAACCCTCATGCAGGAAGATATTGCTTTACATTTTGATATGATTGATGTTATTTGTATACATTTGTGCTAGACAGCTATGTAGAAACTACTAAGCACTGAGTGCCAGGAACAGGCCATGGGCACAGATTTGTCATAACAGTGCATGGATGTGCTTCTGAGACAAATGTGTTAATAATTTACAGCTCTCAACCGGTTGGAGTTTGGCTCCTGAGGTCTTTCCCGAGGAAGGAATCCCATCTCTGGGAGATGTTTGTGTTATCTCATGTTGCCTCTTCTCCCACTACTTATATGTTTTGATTTTTTTTTTTTCTATTCTTTTCTCTTTGATTTCCAAGTGGATCTGCTTCACAACAACAACCACTGACATTTCAATTTTTCAAAGCCTATTTTAGAAACATGGCTGGACCTGCCTCATCTCAGACCAAGGACAATGACGAGCTTTTAGCAAAGGGTAACTCTACTCAAGCTGGAAGCAAGGCAGGGCTTCCCAAGCTATGGCCATTAAATCACAGAAGGACAGAAGGAAAAGGATGCAATGCAGAAGATTGTAACTAGTGATCCTGAGAAACGGTATGATTTAAATTATCATTGTCTGAAGCAAAGCATGGTGAGGATAGAGGTCCAGATGATCAGGGAGAAATCTCAGAGCTGACAAAGTTCTATAGATCAAAGTAAAGAAAAAGAGAATTAACAATGAACTATTCATTTGGTGTGAATTTCTAATATCTTCCTCAAGACAATTTCTGTGCACTCTGTAGTATTTCTTATGTAAATTATATTATTTTAAGCATTTTTTTTTTTGCAGCAAACCATAGTTTATCTAAGTTTACTTGTATAAAATGAACACAACTGCAAAATCATTTAAAAGAAACACTGCCTACATGTATATTCAGCAATGCAGTTAGGATTTGTCAGCTTACATATGAATCACAGAATCATATGGGTTGGAAGGGATGTTAAACACCACCTAGTCCCAGCCCCCCTGCCATGAGCAAGGACACCACCCACTAGACCAGGTTGCCCAGAACCCCATCCATCCTGACCTTGAACACCTCCAGGGATGGAGCGTCCACAGCTTTCCATCTTTCTAATAAATCCACTTTAATTACCAAAAGGCTGCCATGGGATAATATGCATCTTTGAACTTTTATCTTGATTTGTGGGCTGGTTACCACCAGACTCTCTTCACATTAGAATTTCAAAGTTAGTTGAAACTACATTCCTCATGTTACCGTGTTTCCACAATAATGACACCTTTTTGTTTAAGCCACAGACAATTATAAAACTCTGCTCAAATAGGAAGTACATTTCTGCCTAACTGCACACTTTAAGCATGTTAATATTCCTTGCATGTTTGATCACATTTGGAGATAAATAAAAAGTTTAAACTGTATTTCACATGTCCTCTGGAAAAAGTCAAACAAGTTCAGTTTATATAAAAAAGTCTAAATTTAGGGGCATACATTAACATAGTTCGATTCAGCTGAAATGGAAATGATAACTGCCTAATTATGGTAGGTCTGGCTCATACCAGGGTCTGTTTTAATACTCAGTATTAGTGCATACTCAAGTTTTACATATCTCTATACAATATAGATCTCATCAGATTAGCCATTACTGCACTGGGTTATTTTTTTCCAGGGCATATTCCTTTCAGTCCTCACAGCCCAACTTGCACTTCCTATAAGAGACAAGCAGTAGTGAAGGGACACACTTTAATTTGGAGGTATCCATAAGCAGAAACACAGTGTCTGGGAAGTTCTTCTGAGAGTTCTGGTCTCTCTGAGAGGTCCTTTCCCCTTCAGAAGCTGTTTGAGTCAATTAACAATTCAAAAACAATTTTCAAGCCTTCTGGGGCATTTGCAGCTGCCGCTGAAACATGCTGCTTGGGTACTAAATGTAGCTCCAGCAGCTGGCTTGGGGCCAGCTGCAAACAGTGACATTGCAGCTTTCTGCTTGTTTCCTCAGGTGTGAAGCTGTACATGTGGACTCAGAGAGGCAGTGCCGGGAAACAATTCAGTCTGAAGCCCTTCCTTCCCCAGTCCCCTTCATTAAAAGTCCAAGATCACATCTAAATGTTTTCCTTCCTTCCTTCCTTCCTTCCTTCCTTCCTTCCTTCCTTCCTTCCTTCCTTCCTTCCTTCCTTCCTTCCTTCCTTCCTTCCTTCCTTCCTTCCTTCCTTCCTTCTTTCCTCCCTCCCTTCCTTCCTTCCTTCCTTCCTTCCTTCCTTCCTTCCTTCCTTCCTTCCTTCCTTCCTTCCTTCCTTCCTTCCTTCCTTCCTTCCTTCCTTCCTTCCTTCTTTCCTCCCTCCCTCCCTTCCTTCCTTCCTTCCTTCCTTCCTTCCTTCCTTCCTTCCTTCCTTCCTTCCTTCCTTCCTTCCTTCCTTCCTTCCTTCCTTCCTTCCTTCCTTCCTTCCTTCCTTCCTTCCTTCCTCCCTCCCTCCCTCCCTCCCTCCCTCCCTCCCTCCCTTCCTCCCTTGCTTCCCTCCCTCCCTCCCTTCCTCCCTTCCTCCCTTCCTCCCTTCCCTCCCTCCCTCCCTCCCTCCCTTCCTTCTTTCCTCCCTTCTTGCCTGCCTTTCTTTTTATTTTTTATTTCTTAATGGAAAGGATTGAACTTTGGACTAAGAATACAGAACGTCCTCTCTGAGAGTGAGGCATGATCCTGAGACAGAGGCCAATCTTTTTTTTTTTGCTTTGGATAAGCCACATTCTGGGGGGAATTCTTACCCAGCCCACAAACTATTGACAGACAAAACTTCTCCTGCCTCTTCACTTCTTCACCTCTTGTTCCCTGCTTGAGGTCCAAAGGACTATTAATCCTTCCAACATTTTTTGAACTGGACTCAAGTTTAGCATCCGCCTGTGCAGCTCAGTGAGGTGCAGACAATCCCATGGATGTTGTCTGTGGCTGCAAGCCAGCCTCAAATCCTTTAGCAGTTGCAGCGGTCCCCAGTGAAGTTGTTGCTTCATTGATGATTGCGCCCCATTGCCATGGTGAAGCAATGTTGGAATTTCCCCTGTTAGAACTACATCCACTAAAACATCTTCATTTGCCTCCTGAAGTAACGAGAGGAATATAAAAAATAGCATAATAAAAGAGTTTTGTAGTAGATAATGAGTATTTTAATAGAAACTGGAGGGAGAATGAAAGTGCCTAATTATAGTATGCGCAGGAAATGCATATTTTGAAGTGCTGTAGAAAGATGTGTGGGCAGGGAGCTATTTCAGCTGAGCCTTTGCATTGTGATGTTTCCCCAGCCAGAGGTCTCATGTTAGCTACTGAGCAGACGAAACCAAACACAGGAAATAATCAATCCAGGCAGAAAAAGGACAAGAAATTCAGGAGATTTTGAAAGCAGCAAATAATATCCTGGCTATATGTAATCCCAGACTACAGTTTGGTCTCTGAACTGATTTTACACACCTGGGACAAACATGGTTTGAACACAAACAAGTGTAGCTTAGGTTGCTTGGTTTTCATAGGTGAGGCTGGAGAAAGAAGGAAGTGACAGACTGAACATTTGGGGCTGATTTTTGTCTGTATGTGTCTCATCTTCATAGTCCCCAGTTATTTCAAAGAAAACTAGCACTCCTGTTTCAAAGAGAAGTCAACAAGCAAGCCAAGGCACTTCAGGAGCCATCCAGAAATATTTCATGGTTGCAAAGAGGTGATGGGAAGGGATAGGGGCAATAACTGATCAAACAGAATTATGTGCACAAATCTGGATTCCTGGAAAAATCGAGTGTCCGGGCACAGACAGCACTTGCTGAGGAGATCTGTATGGATGTCACTGCCCTCAGCAGCATTTCAGGGACCAGACTTCTACCATGGAAGTACTTTCGGCTGCTCTTTGGTGAGAACTCTATGAGGCCAATGCCACCCAACTAGTGCAGAGAGTTCAGTAAGGGAGGCAAAATATATGTATGGACATTAAAAAGTCTGAAAGTGGCTCCCCACCCAGAGTCTTGCTGAGCATGTCTCAGGGAAAGTAACTGGATTTGTCATGCTGGCAGGTGACAAAGTAAACCTCTCTGACACAGAAGCATCACATCAGATAGACAACTGACCCCTCTCTCATTTTAATATTCACATGGGGAAAAGATGAAATGCTGATGCTGTGAAAGTGTTTCTTTCTTTACAGTTATAAAATTTCACAATGTAACTAAATTCCCAAGGAGGTCATGATACAGAAATAAAATCTCCTTAAATTGAAATAGACAAGAACTAAGGCAAGACAGCCATTGAAACTGAATCTTGCTTCTTAAGTATTTGGCATTTAAGAAAAAAATTTGGAGCTGACTTTGATTTATGCTTTACTATTTTATGTATGTATGACTTCTTTGTTTACGTATTCTTTTTTTTTTTTTTTTTTTTTTTTTTTGGTAGAAAAACCAGCATCAAAGTCATGCCTAGAGGACATGTATAAAATTTTAAACCAAGGCAGACAAGAATAAACAATATCCATGTGTATCTGTGTCAGTCAGTTGCAGGATGCTCAGGAGATATTGTTGTCTGCAAATATTCTCTCAGCTGCAGAGTGGGATTTATCCCAAAAGTGACTGAAGAATACTGCCCTTTATAGAGCATTTAGCAAATGCTAAATGTTCCAGTCCTTCCTGACGTGGGGTTAGCCTTTCTTGGGAACCTTAGCCCTTACCTCTGAGGCGTTTCCCTGAAAATGCTCCTTAGGGAGAAGGAACAACAGCTACTTTGAGTCCATTTCTGGCTGGACCCCATGTTTTGATCCATTCTGGCACTGGCGGAGGCAGCGCAGCCTTTGGAAGCACTCAGTGCACTGGGGCCCTGCAGCTGGCAAGGAGGAGCCCAAGCCCTGGCCTTGCTCCAGGCTGGATTATTTAAAGTCAGTGCTGCTCCTTTTCTCCAGGTAGTGCTTCCACATGAGACAGGAGGGAGTGAGACAATTCCACGCCTGTGTCTTGGATCAAAATGTGGCCTTAATATAGATCTGCTCAAAACGGTTCCTTACCAAAATGCCAAGAGTGCAATAGTCCAATAAGATTATTTGTGCAGATAGAAGTCTCTGTAGACCACATGGATCGGACCCGTAGAATTTATTTTGGATGACTGCATGAAAAATCTACTGACAAAAAGTCTTTTGTATCTGTACATAATGACTTTCAACCTACATTTACTTTGCTTTTTAGTCTTGAAACATTTAACTGTCTTTAAGGGTAATTATTCTTCTATATGTAATAAATAATCTGCAACTCATTGACCAAGAAATAAGAGAGCCGTTCTGTAGGGAAATTCTTAAATTCTTAAAGACCCCTGCAGTTACAAAGAAGATGTTGTGCTACCCTAAAAGAGGGGAGGTGCACAAATGAACAGGTACAGCGAGAAAATTTGCCATGTGAAAGCATGCTCAGTCACTCTTCAAATACAGCTCAAAGAACTACTGTTTGACATTGTCAGGCTTAGTTCTGCATGTCACTAGGTCAGCCTTATGGCACTGCAAATGCACTGAATTAACAGCACTATGGTGATGGTACTTTAGCATGACACCAAAGTAAAGGAGTGGAGAACCACAGGGACTTAAGAGAAATTCTACCAGATTAGGCTGAAAGCCATCCTTGACAGTGTTCCCTCTGTGACAGTTTTCAGCAAAAGGTGCTTAGAGAAAAGACAGACAAACCCAGCAAGTCTGTAGTGATATTTCCACCTAGTACATCACCATTTTCTAACAATTGACTAGCTGGCATTTCCAAACAAGAAGTGGCAGTTTTATATAAACAGCCCTTAGTAGGGCTGCATCCACTTCAGCTAAGAAGTGGATGTATCTTATCACTTTTTTTTTTTTTTTTTTTTTTTTTTTTTTTTTACGTTTACCTGTATAAGCTTTAAGCATTGAAAATGTTCATATTGTCCACTTTGAAGTTTCATCATTGTTAGTGGAGAATGACCATTTCTGTCCTGGAGGAAAAACAAACAAACAAACAAACAAACAAAAAACATAGGAAAGTGACAATATATCACAAAACTTGCCATTGTATCTGATACAACAAATGAAATTATTTGCTAAAATAGCTTTCTTGAACTGAAGGTGCCTTCTGTCTTTTCTCACAGAAAAAGAATGTGTAAAAAGTGGAAGGCCTGAACACATCACCAGGGACGGTGCCAAACTAGGCACACAAGGCCCAAGAAATTACCATATACTCCAGAGTCCTCCACTCTCACTCTCACCATCCACATGGATGTGTCTCAGAGGCTGGTGGCTATCTCAGAGGACAATTGGAAATATTCAGCTGTTCAGCTTCAAATGCTGTCCCATGTCACCAGTTCCTCTGAAGCAGAAGTAGTGGTTGGATCCTTAGCCTAGAGATTATTCTCATGAACTGTGTTTCAGCTCTTTGTAGAATATCACAAGTTTTACACACACTTAGAATCTGTCTACTTTATGACTCCCAGTTGAAAGGCTCCTCTGGAGGGTATCATTTCTTCCCAGACAGCTTCCTGTTGATTACTTGATATCAGATAATAACTGAATAAGGTTGGACAGGATCCTTAGAAAAGACTGCACTTATTGTAAGTGCATTACTGTGATGGCAAGTGCAGAAAGAGGAACTAGCGAAAGAGTGTGAGGAGAGAAGACAATAAGAATGCAACGCAGATTTCCAGAGCAGATAGTAATAAATCATTCAGTTTAATCAGATGTCTACAAGAAGAAACACCTAGCTGACTTGGATATGAGAGTCTACAGAGCTGCTTCGTACAATGACTAATAGCAATGCATATCAAGTACTACCTCTGTTATACAAGTGCATGCTTGCTTTCTCTGGAAAGGTGACTAAAACCACCAAACATTTTTTCCCTGTTACCTAAGCTGGACAAGGGAACAGGTTTTTGGAGTTGGAAGAGTGATGCATCTTTGTGTGCTTTTTTCCTCCGCACCATGTAAATGGAAGACAAACATCACCAGATCAAGAAAGCCAACTGCATAGTAGAGTAGATGTGATATCAAGAGAACAAATCTTGCATCCCACACAAAGGAGAACAGAATCGGCTCTGAATTAGCATTAAGTCTAGTGCTAGGATAACTTTGGTTCATCAGTCACTGGACTCTGCTGAGAATAAGAACAGAGTTCATTGATTGAAGGGACATATGTCCCACATTCATCTGCAAGCCCGAGAAAGAAGTAACACCTGGCTGCAGATAAAGCAAGCTGCTGTGAAATGCCATAATGCAGAGGGAGAAGATTGTAGTGCTCTTCTCTGAGCTTGCCTGGAATATGCAGCTAAACAGACTTCGGGGTTTAATGTCTCACTTTGCACCACTATTGAAATAATGTTAGTAAGGGTAAATTATCAAAAGAACAAACCTGGAGAAAATTACTGCAAGAAAACCTTGCTAATGTGGGAAGGAGAAGCAAAGAGTCTGTGCAGATCTCTTCTGAAAGAACACACTAAGCAAAAGCAAATTCACACTTCCCTGGCCAAAAGAGGTTGGTGGAATAATCTGAAAGAAGTGTACCTAAGTCTCCTGAAAGTTGTCACATGAAGTCACAGACAGAGGACCCTGAGAGCTCTGTCAGATCATGCCTGAGAGAGGAGGAAAAGAATGTGAGCAACCGAGACTGGGATAGAGTTATTATACATGTTGTAACTAATACCATAGTGGCTTCTTCTAGGAAAAAAAAAATCTTTTTTCCCACAATTGTGAGAAACTAGAGGACAAAATATGTACAGCCAGCTGTATATTTACATAATGATGCCTCTTGCATAAAGCTATTGCTGGGTATAAATTAAAAAGCTTGAAAATATGATAATCCTATAGTTTGAATGATCAATGTGGTTGGACTGTTTAACTGCTTTGGCAAATATAATCTAACCTATCAAGTTTTTTAGTTCCCATTTTTCTTCCTAAAAGTCCAGATTCGGATTCTAAATTCCACGGTTTTGTGCTGGCTGGGTTTCAGCCTTCAAAGCTGCTTGGTTGGTAGGAAGGAGAACCTACGTGGGATGGTAGGCCATATGAATCTGGAGATCAGACTATTTTTAGTCCAAAAACTCAGTGAACATTCAGGAAGTTTCATCCTGATATAGCGTTAAAATATGAAAGTGATGCTTCTGGCCCTGCCCACCTTCATTTGATGGAATGTTTAGAAACTGAACTAATGAAAAAATGTTGGAATAAATATTATTGACACAATAGAGCACAATATTATTAGCACAGTTCAATGCTGGTTAAGCCATTTGAAACCCCCCACAGGTTCACCAAAGTCAGCTGCTGCACAGCATATTGGCTGCCTAAATTACAGCCCTTGACACAACAAGTACTTGTGGGAGGTATGGGAAGGATTTTTGGTATATTTAGTAACCTGTGGATTCAGGATACCCTTGTGTTTGAAGAGAGGGCGTGAGCACAGAGACCGTTTTTTTCCAAGCCTGGTGCTGGCTGGGGCACCACCAGAGCCTGGTGGAGGGGGGTTCCAGGCCCAAGCCCTCAGGGCTGAGCCCAGAGTTCCTGCCCAGCAAAAAGAGCGGCAGCATCCCTGGAAAGGCAGATAGCTCAGAGAAATGTCCACCTGCAAGTCAGAAGGAGGTCATAGGGTCCATGGTGCTTGTTTCCAGTGTGGATAGTACAAAACAGAGTGTTTGGACATAAATTTACTTTAACCTTGTTTTGGAGAGTCACCAGAGTCAGGATCCTGACTTTCCAGCATAGCCAGATAGAAGATGAGGGACTTCATGAGACAAGTCAGCTCCTGTAAGATCCCTGTTTCCTGCACTGAACCAAGGCCTTGGTTTCTACAATGAGACTTCAGGATGGGCCTTAGTACATTCGCAGAGCTGGGACTTCATAACCATACAGTACATCAGGGTCTTGTTTTATTTTTTTTTTCAGAAGTGTTTCATTGAAACATAATTAAATAGCATAAAAGGTAGGTATATGGCAGATATATCTCAGTAGCTATGTATGAGAACAGAATTTGTTCATAGTGTTTTTGGTAGAAAGTTCTGGATAGCAAGAAAAAGTATATATATTTTTATCTCTGTGCACTTAAGGAATGTACTGATTTTTCAATATGTATTTTTAAGTATGCACTGTATGAAGTTTTACCTGGTCTAAGTAAACACAGTCCCTCTGAATTCTTGGCTTATTATCTTCAACTGCATTTGGGATAATTTGTTATTTGAGTTGCAGCCACAGAAATATTTTCAGACAGAGACTAAGCACCAGTTGTTTTCTTCTGTCAACATGCAGTTCTGCATGAGCACTGGGGAGCATTTTATTTCTGGTCACCTTCTGAAGGAGATGCGTTGCTGTTAAACTCCACATCCTCTCCCAGCCCCATCAGGAAAAGACCACATTGTTTTCCCCGGCATTAACAAGCCCTGCCTCCCACTGCTAACACTGATTTCTCTGGAAGAGAAGAGAGGGCACTCCCTATGATAACCCAGTGTTAGGCCCTCTGTTCAACAGCTGTGCTAAATGAACCTGTACTTGATTATGTATTAAAACCCATCAATCTTGCACAGGGTTTCCAAACCCTCCACAACCTCCTCAGCAGGCATAATGGCAATCACCGCGTTTAAAGGTCATGGTTAGGAGCTTAATTTAAAGCTCTTATAATAATGCAATTTAATTCTGGAAAATGCCATAGTATTGCTCTCTGAGGACTCCCGTCAGACAGAAGACACTTAGTGCTTGCGCGCAGGTTTGATTTATTTATTCCTTTGAATAACGTTTATGTCATTATCTTTTTAACTTACTAATGTTTCCACTTATTAGGTGGTAGGAAGGCTTTCATAGCCACAGTAAATTTCAAAGGAAAAACATCCGTTACATTTCAAATTTCTACAATATTTTTTATAAAAGTGAATAATGTGTGTGCTGTGTAGCAAAAAAAAAAAAAAAAAAAAAAGTTAAATCAGTTTAAGTATTGCAAGGTTTTGTGTCCTGCTTTAAAAAAGACTTTCACATCTAATGAAGCCATAATAAATAGATTTGCAACATGTGTTTTCTTTTGATAGCAGCAGCTAAATAAAGCTGAAGAGGTGGCTTAGTGGTGCAAGCACCATGTTTGAGACACCTAGACTCTCTGGAACCAGGGGTTTAAATCTCAACAGGCTTGACTCAACCCTTCAGCTCCTTTAGGCAGACATTTAGTTTCATGTGCCTACCATGCAGTGAAGTGACACTTTGTGAACCAAGGCCCTGGCTCCTATGCACAAAACTTGCATCACTTGTTCTGTTCCTAGTGGCATTGGTCTTAATTGCTTTTCTCCTCATGGGTATGAAGCTTTCTTGGTGCTGGCAGCTGCCGGGCTTTGCTCTACAGGAGTCCACAGTCTGGCAGAGAGGTACACAACCAGCTTTAGTCATTCCAAGATACTTTCAAGACTAGAAATTCTGAACAAGAGAAAACCAAACTGATACTATACCCAAACCTACTCTTCATAAGACCAGCTTATTACCTGGGGCACAGCACTGTGTGACCTTGATGTTACAGCGAGTTGCTCCCAAAGTCAGGAGGGGAAGAAAGATGCTGCAGAGATGTCTTGGGTGCTTCCACACAGCTCTCCCCATGCTTCTTGCCTGTTCAGGGAAGGTGTGTGGGATGCTACTGGATATCTCCGGCTCATATTATCATTTATCTTAAACTTGAAGTTTTGGCTGTGAGTGATGGAAAGCTCACTGTTCAATATGCAGCCACAAAACTCATACAACATTTAGGGAAAACCAGAAGAGCTTGGTACATACCAACAACACATACCATTTTATCATGTGGAGGGCCTGAGTTTTTCTGCAAAGAATTTACCTTTCTTACCACTCTAATACATGACATAGAAAAGGGAAAGAAAACCGTCTATAAATACATTCACAGCTAATTACTCACAGTGAGAAACAGAGGGTATAAAAATGTTGAATTTCTAAAAGGATTGTTCTAGCTCTGAAGTGACATGCCATAAAATCTATTTTCATTACGTTAAGATACTCCGGAGCAAGAGCCAGGTGGCTTTTCATGGGCCTTAAGAAACCTGCCCATTGTAACAGGGCAGGCTGGCCAGTTATAGCACAGCATGGGGGAGAGCAAAATAAACAGCTCTGATGCAGACCGGCCAGACCACCACCACAACCCTAGCAGACAGAGTTATCTGAAACCTGATCATTGTGTAAAATTCAGAGTAACCGAATTGCTCTGGAGTGCCTGATTCAGCGCCCAACCATGGCTCTTTGCCATCAAATGGGCATTAGTGTTGTCCTGTTGGCTTAACACCAGCTAACTGCAAAGAGGCAGATCTCATCTCATGCTCATCAAAAAGTAAACACAGGGGTGTTTTAGCAAGATGCTAACGATATCCTTATTTTCTGTGATGGAATATATGTGGACAAAATAACTGTCTCCTTTTTTAATATATGTGATATTTAAAGCCTGACCCAAAGTCCAGAAAAATCTGCACATCTTCCCATTGACTCTGTGGACTTTGGATCACACCCCCAAAGCATAGAGAAGTGCATGAATAATAACAGAGAGCCAAGTACATCAAAAAATATCTTTTAAGTATGTATGTGTTCCTATTTAAATCCCTGAACTCAAATTACAGGGTTTTTAAAGAGCAGTTTTCTTACAAGCCAGGAACAAAGTATTTATATTAGCTATGCTGAAATGAAAAGGGAAACTAACAGAAGAGAGCTACACTATTCAACTGCTATTTAAAATCAAAATTACTGTTATTTTAAACCTAATATCTGCCATAATCTGACTTAAGTAAAAGTAAAAATACTACATCTTTCAGCATTAAAAATACATCTTTAAATCAAATATGTAAAATTCATAACACAAAAAAAATAAGAAGGAAATTGAGATCTCTAGCCATACTCAGCTGAGAAGGTGTGGTACAGAGAATAGGAAATCATCTGGTTCTCACTGATTATAGCTCTTTGTATCAAAATACTCGAGGCTGAAATTAGCGCGATCCACAAGAGCAGGTGTTTTGAATTTTAATCTAAGATATAATTAGAGTCTGGAAAAAAAATCCTATATGATGCAGTAATTGAAAGGGCTAATCATGGGATGTTTTATTTTTAAAAATATTTAAAAATAGAACTACAAGCCATAAAAAAATCATATTCCACAAATCTTTATTTTGACTACATATAAAGCTGCAATCCATTACTACTTTGATTTGAAAAATTTAAACAATTCACTTGTATCTTTAAAATTGGTATGTAATTATCAAGCTCTTTATCTTGCATTTCATGTTGTTTATATAAACATTGTTAAAATCTCTAATGCTTGCACAATCACTCTGTAGGAATAATTGTCAAGGCCAAATATTGGTTTAAATGCCACCTGGATTCAAAGATTATATTTAGATTGAACTAAAAGTTTTCCTTTAACTGTTGCCCATTGTTTCCAAATGATATGTCTTGGGATTTCAAGTATCCAATCTTCTATTGTAGTGTTTGGAGTGAGAGGATGTCAAATTCAGCAGCGCTTCTTGTTTGTGATGGACAGTATACAGTCCTACGGCTTTTCCAGCCACTGTTTTGTAGTCAAGGTTGATAATCACAGGAACTGATGCTGTTAAAAATTTGTATGATGGCTCCCATCTTCTTAGCTATTACCTCTGATTTTGAGCTAAAATGGCAATGCAATCAAGCAAGACAGGAATGAATCAATTAGATAGTGATCACAGTGAAAGGGATGAGTCCTTAACTTTCTAGTGCACAAACTAAGACAGCCTCAAGCAATTGGAACTGAATTGATCACTCCAGTCCTCAGTGGCTGCAGACTGCTGCACCACAGTTACAAATTAAGTCAGCTGAAATACAGCACCTGAAAGGACTAGCTGCTGAAAAATGATGGCTGATTTAACTGTGATGTTAAATCACAGTTAAATCAGCTCCATCCTTACACTAGAAGCCAGGGAAATTAATGTGGATCACACCTCTCTGTGGGTTCCAGCACTGCTGTGGACTATGTGCCATAATACCATATCGATGCACTTCATTCTACTGAAGAGGTGTAAATAAGAGTGAAGATCACTGTCTACTAATAATGAGCAAAATCCATATCAGATAATATATTTTTATTATTAAAATATTATTATTATCAAACCAGCATAGCTCAGAAAGCCTGTCTTTTCTGTAGTCATGCCTGTTAAAGGCAGATATTAGCAATGAAGTTTGTAATCCATTAAAGAGTTATCTTCCAGACAGTCTGAATACCAGAGAAATGTGCATTTTATTACTGCAATGAAATGTTTCACTTTACCTGCAGTTCAGGTGACAACTTGCCTTCAGGTCTTTGGTGCTGAGATAATGCCAGTGATCCTCAGATCTGCTGCCAGTATGTCTCGTGGTGGAGCAGGGTCGGAGGGCCCATGGGCCTGGTAATTACTGCAATGTCAATCCCACCGCGGGGTCGCTGCCAGCAGCCTTACAATGGGACCAGACAGCTCAATCTCTGCGAGAATTTCCCTCCACTGAAGCACGCTGGAAGTGTTTCTTCCCTGTTCAAAGAGAAAACCTCTCATTCTGAAGGTGTTTTGAACTCTTTCGAAAGTGCAGATGTTGTTTATATGCTCTGGTACAAGGGAAAATATTCCCTTTTTTCATGCTTTCTAAACTTATTATTGAGGGAAAAAAAAAATGGGCAAGGTTCAAGTTTGCTAAGTGCCAAATTCTTCAAACTTTGTAATTTAAATCATCATCCCACATATATATTGGAAAGCCAGATGCTTTGTATCCTTTTTATCTCCAGTTCTATCTGTCAGGCACAAAGATTTCTGCATGTCGGCAAAGCAAGTGTTGCTTCTCAGCATGGCATTGCAGAGAGAGAGACAGAGATGTTTTTATTAGGCTCCCATTCCCTTGTTCTCACTGCATTTTTGTTTTTCAGCTTCAAGCAAAACTCGTAATAGGAATTCTTTCTACATTTAGTCTCAAAGGCTTGTTTCTGGTATCACAGCTAGGAGTTACCCATGAGAAACGTGTTAAATGAAATCTCGGTTACTTCAATAGACTTCTTAATCTGATTAATTGCTGAGTGAAGTAGATTTCAGCGAGATGCATGTGTGCATATGTCCTCCATAATATTGTTTTCTGTTCTCATAGTATCTTGTCAATACTAGTCACTGGCTGTGACTCAGACTCAAGGCATCTGCTGTAATTGTAGGCTTTCAGACCTCCATGTTCATAACCGTAACGTGTAACTTTGACCAAACACTTGCAATACCAAAAAAGGGCTATCTCAACTTTGATGTAAAATTGTATGTGGTAGGAAAGAACAATCTGCCAAATCCATAGTTTCCAAAGGTAACTGGTGATAATTGCAAAATAAAAAGTTAAAGTTTGCTAAAGATTTTAATTATCCAAATACATATTACCTTCCCACAAGAAGCCATGCTTCAAGGGGAAAACACAGAACGGACGCTGCTTCATGAATGAGTTTTCAGTCTTTCTTTTAAACCTCATAGTTCCATGAAGATATCTGTCCCTTCACATTATCTAAACTTTGGTCTGGTTACTATTTTACTAATTTTGTCACTCTTTTCTAATGTTTATACAAATAATACTTGAGTGATTCATAAGCCATCTTTAACCCCTATCTGTGAGCTGTATTGGTATTATTTGCCCCATTTTACAAATAGTGCTTAAACATAATGTTTTTAAAATTTACAAATGATTTTGGGTGCTGAGGAGAAAATATATGATTTTTTGAAAGATATATCTGTTTGAGGCAGAGCTCTTACTGACTGCAGTGGCAGTTGCAGTCTGAGAATAATTCTGGATAGAAGGCACCATCTGATCCACCCCCCTGCTCAAAGCAGGGCCAATTTTACAAATTATATCCAAATTTGAAATCAGAGAAGGTCTTTCAGGGTCATATCTGGCCAAATCTGGAATATCTCCAAGTATGGACATTTCAAAACCATACTTCTGCAAATGAGGATCTGGAAATCCAAACAAAGAGTTACTGCCACACAGGGCACATAGATAATACTGTAAAGACAATTATGTATGTTTTTCTCCATGCTGAACATTTTGGTGGTCTTGTCCTGCTGGTAGGTGATGTGTGGTAAGTCCCCTTTTGGCTGGTTTCTTATGCTTAGCACCCCAACACTGCAGCAGCTCAGTTTCTCAGAAGCAGAAGACTGCAAATATCTGCACTTATTCTAGTGCCCTGATGGAAATGAGTCTCTGCCAACACTTAAAGGCTGTTAGCAAATCCCTGGTGTCTTTGAGCACTTGTAGGCTGTACAACCTTGTGCTTATCCCTGTAATGGAGAATATAAACTGTCTGCAGTCTGCGAAGAAGAACCAAGCTGTTGTTATCTAACAGTGGGCTGCAGCCTTGAGCTTGTGAGCCCTCCTTACTGCAGGAGCAATGCCTGCCACATCTGAGGGATGTTTCTGGAGAATATTGTAAGAGCTACCATGGCCTTGAAATAAATGACCTCATACACATTATTTCCCTAAATTTCTTAGCGTCTTCATGGGTTATGGCTGTCAGTGGGGAAGAGAAAGCTGGTGAAGAAGTGGGTGAGCAGCACAGACTGTGATAAGCTAATTGACAAGTGTCAGTGTGTTTTCAAAGCACACAATTGCAGAGTATGAATGAACAGGCAGAATTTTATATAATTTCCTATAGTCGACACATGGAAAAGAAACTATGCCAGCTGTAGCTGCATGGAGTGGAGCTTCAAGGCTGGTTTGCAAAAAGGAGGGTGCAGGACCACTTAATGTGTTGGCCTGCGCTGCAGCAGCCTTGAATGCCAGGACATTTCCAGGGCTTCATGTGGGCAGGTGCCAGCCAGGGCAAAACCATACAGGCAGCCATCACACAGATCACCACTTCTGTGCTACTGTGAGGTGAGATTTCTCCTCCTAAACTTGGTGAAAGCTTGGAGCACACAAGAAATGGAAGATATATTTGCCATCTTAAGGATAGTCTAAGGAAAGAATAACAAAGAATAAAAAAGTCAAGTTCCATGAACTTAGAAGAGTCAAGAGTGATGTGCATAAAATTGTTGTTGAGGAAAAAAAAAAAAAAAAAAAAAAAAAGCTTTGGTTTTTAACAAAATATTAAAAAAAAAAAAAAAAACAAAAACAAGCCTTGAGCTTTCCGTTGCAGAAAAGCAGACCTAATACGGAAGGGTGTGCTACAGGCAGCAGTCCAAGAGCACGCAAGAGATTTGTAAAAGTAATGCTTCAGGAAGCTTGGTCCAAAAGCGTGTTCCAGCAATGATTGTGCTGAAATTAATCACAAAGGAAAGCTACAGGAGCCAGCTAGTACTTTAACTCTAGCATAAACTGGCATTGCTTTTTTGGAATGAGTAGAGCTGTGCTGATTTATACCAGCTGATGATCTGGTCCACAAACGTTTTCTTATTCCAAATTTAATTATTTCCCAGAGTATAAGTGTGTCTATGTCTATCTCTGCTCATCTAATATTTCCAGATGCTAGTCTGGAAGTATGCTTACTGCAAGCATTAAATTGGTCAGTTTGAATGGAGTATGGGTTTCCTGACATCCTCACTGGATAATTTATTTCATCTTACAAATATGTTGGTTGATTATGAGAATCCTTCTTTTTTTTTTTTTTTTTTTTTTTTCTTTATCAGTATTTAAATTCTCTGTGAACATAAACAAAAATGGCCTATTCTCACAATCCACAAGGGTAAGGCATGTTAATGATAGTTACACGTGTATATTGAATATATTTGTACATGAGGGTGATTCCTTATATTTGCAGTCCTAAGGAAAAAGCATAGTTTCCTGTTTATGAGCTACCAAAACCTTTGATTTCAAACAATTTAAAGTGGCATTTCTCAAGTCTTGTCTTTGTCTTTATTCGTACACCCCCTGAGTCTCTTTAACAGCACCTGTACAAACAGCAGCAAAGAGAAAACATGTGAGTGTGAAAAGGGCCTTCAGCTTCTCCCACCTACTTAATGAAACTTCCTTGCTTTTTTTTTTTTTTTTTTTTTTTTTTTTTTTTTTTTTTTTTTTTTTTCAGGCAAATGAAAGACGATAAATTACATGGGATGCTTTTTCAATGGCAGCAGGCGTGATAGGAGTGTCCTCATTTGATGCTCTAGGGGATAAGGCTTATAAATGGTGCCATAAAAAGTCTTTCTGGGATGTGAAAGCTTGCAGAGAATGAGGCAGTTCAGCAAGCTCTGTAGCTTAAACCAGTGTGCTGTGCTTGTCATGTGTCTGATCCGGTTTGTCATGACAAAGAGTCTGCTTAAATTTGTGTAGTTCAACTGGTTTCAGCAGAGTATCACAGACTTACACCAACTCAGAAAGAAATCTGCATTACAGAATAGAAATCTCTGCATTACTAATAGAGTTAGAAATTTTACCAAGAAATGTGTTACTACTGGAGTTTTTTAACATTCAATATAGCTGACAGCCCTTTTCACTAAATAATCTTTGAATCAGATACAGATCACTCATTTAGACGCAGTTTGGATGACTCTTTTGGACACCAGAGAAGAACTGGTTGTACCAGAAACCTTGTATTAAAAGACCTTGACTTGATTAATTTTAAATTAAATGCAAATATAAATACAGGTAGTTCTACTTTAAATTGAACCTACTGTTTTCTGTTTCTAAAAATGTAGTTTGCTGAACTGGGAAGCTCATAGACTTGAATGTAAAACAGAGGTGGAATTTCTGGATGATGATGGTATAACATTTCATTCAGGCTTACATTGAAATCAAAGGGAGGGATCTAGACCTAACTGGATGATTACCCAGATCAAAAATAACTTATTAGGAACAAACAGACATCCTAAAAAGAATGGAAAAAGACTAATGTTCAGCTTACACAACCAAGTCTTAGAGGTCAGGAAGTGTATGGGTAAAATGAGAATTGCCAAATGACAAACTAGGTTGGATTTTTCAAACGCAGCTAAATCAAATAGAGATTATTTTAGCCAGACAAACAAAAAGATGATGATTTATAGCCACTATGCAGTGAACATGGTGCTGAAGTTAAGGATAATACAGATATGGCCCCAAGATGAATACTTTGGCTCAGTTTTCAACAGGGATGATGATGTCAAACAAGGCTGTGTTGCTAATGGGAATATGAGAATGGAAATGGAATTAACCACATCTAAGGTGGACACAAAACTCTAAAGAGATTAATGTGACTGAGTCAGCTTGCAGTAGAGCCACATCCTAGAGGAACTATGAAAGAACTGGTTTAAGAAACTGCAAGTCTGCTAACAAAGATTTTGAATGTGTCTATCAGAGGTGATAGCTCTTCCCTGAGAAAGCGAGCACTGGATCTAACTTAAGTAAAAAGGAGAAAATGTCTCAGTGACTACAAGACTGACTTCAGGAAGATGTGAACTTTCAAAATGCATATTGGAGGAAAAACAGGTACGGATATGAAGATGAAAAAGAAATAAAATGCCACTCACTGTAATAAAGGTAGATCATGTCAGAATAAGCTGGCAACCCCTTTTATTAGCAAGAGAATGAGATGCAACCCAGTTACCAGGAAAGCTTTTAACACAGGGCTGCATAGGAAATTGCTCGTTAAGCTGGAGAAAATTTGGATTAGTGGAAGAATTGTGAGGTGGAAAAAAATGAAAGATCACATTGAAAGGAGAAATACCAAACTGAAAGGAAGTTACTAGTGGAGTTCTTCCAAGATGTGTCTAGGGACTAATCCAATTTAACATTTTTAACAACTTTGGCAGAAATAGTAGAACTGTGCTCATGAAATTTTCTGATAATGCAATATGTAGTGTGAATGTGGAGGAGGACAGTATACAGGAAGAACTGGATAAGCCTTAGGACTAGAGTAATAGAAATGGGATGAATTTGAGTAATCCAAAAGGTAGGGTCAGGCACTTCAGGACTCATAATTTTCCCTAAGCAGGAATCTTTGAAAAAAGACCTGGGAATGGACTCTTGGATCACCAGATGACACTATGTGATGTGCCTGTGGAGAATACAAACCTCTTCAAATGTATCTGCTGGGGATCTCCACCAAAGGTAAGTATGACTGCCATTTTGTGACATAGAGTACTTCAATTTGAAATGAGATTTCTAACCAGAAGAGCAATACATCTGCAGCAGCCATTCACCAGCTTAAATATCCTATTACAACAGAACCTCATTAATTAATGGAAGGGAATCATCCAAAGATTAGCACGAGCTTGAATTCTACTTTTGATGAAAAACTAAGCCCATATTGCTAAGAAATATCGGTAGCTGTTAATCACTTGGCTAGCCCAATCCCCAAATACTTATTTGTCTCTTCTGTGGCAAATGATCCCCATTAATAATATATCCCATATCATCACCTGTTACAAGTCTTGTTAACTAGTGACTGTTTTGATTTTCAGGCAGCTTCAGCAGCACATCTGTCTGCAGTTACTAAATTTTATTATTAAATCATGTTTTTTTTTTTTTTTTCTTTTTATAGGTAATTTTCACCATGGATCCCCCTGCACATACTGCATAGGTTCTATGGAAACTTAATTCTTATCATTTTCAGATAGCATTATCAAAATATGAGACATATTTTCAGTAGGTGGGCTTTCCAACTGCTTGCCACCGTTTTTGCTCTGACCCAATGCAGACCAATGAAGGCCAGCAGGGTATGTCTGTATCCTGTCTTCTACCCCAGGGCATTGAGCCTTTTTTGTCAGAATTTTGATTTCTGCTAGAGTGATTTCTCTGCAGTTCATAATCAAGATAAAAGAGCCTTCATTTGATAAGTATTCTCTATTTAGCTGTGACAAAGTGCTCAGATGAAGGTTTTTGCTGTGCTGCACTTAGTGTATATAGGACAGCTCTGTGAACCTATTAACCTATTATTTAGACACTGGACGGGCACATTTCCAGTAGATGACTGGATGTTCACATTTTTTATTTGCTAAAGATTTCTTTGACCTTAGTGAAAACCAAAAGAGAGGAAATAGCATTCAAGGAGGCAGAACTTAAAATGAAAAACACATGAAACAGGAACTCCCCAAGGAACGGAGGAATGGAGCACTGGCCGAATTGGGGGTGTTTTCTGTTTGGCAGCCTTGCCAGGACATATGCAAAAAAAGTAATATTTGAACTTTCTATTCTCCATGTACAAATGTAGGGGAAAAAAAAAAGAAGCCAACTAAAGCATTTAACGATGGATATAGCATCCCCGAGATGCAAACCTTTATTTCTTTTAATATAAAAATAAAAAAAAAATGTGGACTATATGGTGAATTCACTACTAGCAACTGGGTCCACATGTCTTTCATTTTAAAACAGCAAATTAAATTGCAACTGATTTCTACGGTCACCTTGTTTTTTATGAGAGTGAGAGGCTGCTTAGTGAAAGGCATGTATTTATGACTAATTTAAAGTATAGAAGATTTGTTACAGTGGCCTACACCTGTCACAGCCATTGATTTATACATATACTGAATTGCCATGTTAGCCTATGGGTAGCTTAAAATTACAGGCCTGGTATACATATACTACACAACTACAATACCAAATAATATCATCAGAAAAAAAATAGAATTTTCTACATACCACCGTCCAAAGAACTTTGCAGCATGGGAGCTTTCAGCTCAAGCTTGCACTGAGCTTTTGTACAGGCATGTACATGAGATCATGACACCCACTTTCTCTGGAATACAAAGCTTATTTAATAAGAGAAAAAGAATATTGCTGAGTATGATAACAAATATGGTTGTGATTTGCTGCTAACATAGACTCATCCCTTTGAGGCTCAAACTAATTTCGGGTAGGAAAGAAAGCTGGTGGAAAAGTCTTTTTAAAATCTCTTGTGGAGCCCAAGTCACCACGTTACAGCAATGTATTGGTGACAAGGGACTGTGGATCGGCTGCCTGCCATTGAATTTTCCCCACAAAGAACTGTCTGCAGAAGGCAGTTTGGGATCTTGATCTTGACCATAAATACTATCTGCTTATGGTCTTGAAACAAAAATCTTTCTGTGAGTAATTTTAAAAGGAGGATCTTGCTCCAACTGAAGTAGTTAAGTTTTGTCTCCAGTGATTCTAGCAAGCTCCAAAAGTGTTCAGCCTTTGGTATTTTCTGTGACTGTATTACACAGTGGGGGAGGTGGAACTGTGGATCTCATACTGATGATATGGGTCAGAGCCAGGACTGGGGAGCAAATGTGGTGCGATGCCTGACACATCTGCTGACATCTACTCTAACATTCGGCCCTACAGGAGGGCTGTAGCACCATTAATGCTCATGATAAATATTTTTATGAAACAACACAAACTAATCCCACTTCAATTCTTTGAGGTAGATGACAGAACACAGAAGATCCATTCCGATCTCCTGCTCCAGCCTTCCTGCTCTGTCCAGACTGCAGATCCCACAGAGACCCTGGGGAAAATTGCCTGATTCAGGAGACTACAGGTTGCCTGCCTGAAGCCCCATCACCACCAAGCAAAGACAGAGAGTCATTGCTAACATCATTTCCCTGAACTGACATTTTAGGAAGGGTTTAATATTAAAATTGGTCATCCTGGAGAAGAAGGGTGTAAAATAAAGCATTTCTGCTAAGTGGTAATAAATAAATGGAATGGACACTTTTTTCCCCTAAAAATTGTAACTTCCTGTTGCAAAGGTTGCCTTATTTATTTATTTATTTATTTTTAAATGGGAAATGATATCAAATAAACTATCTTTTTGCCAAGCCTTATGGGACTAAACAGAATTATGGAACATTCCAGGTTGACTTGGGGTGTGAATCTGGCTTATGTAAGATGGTCTGTCCTTTCTGCTTTTCCCATTGCCCTCTCCTTTGCTTTCACTCCTGCTTCATGGACACACAAGGCTCTGGAGGCTGGGTTTTCCTCTCCCTTTTCTGCAGTAGCAAACTCTTTTTTTTTTTTTTTTTTTTTTTTTTTCAGATTATTCCATCATCTTCCTACACACAGGGTCACAGGGGAGGAATGCTCAAGGTCTGTGGTAGTTTATTTAGTTCACTCTTAATGGGAAAAATATCTGGGAAACATTTTTCCGGGTTCAGACAATTACCTGTACATCATTTGCAGTTTTCTTGTTGATGTGACATGTGTATAACATTTAGTTTTTTTAGACAGTTACATCATGTTACTTGATATATACATAACATCTGTAATGTAATTCATAAAACAAGCTGTGGCATCTCACATACCTCTATATTTACCGGATCTCAAAATACAAAGACTTCCCTTTAAAGCCTTGTGTAATTTTGTCTGCACAAGACTCAAAACCAAAAAAAAACAAAACAAAATAAAACAAACCCCACATGATTGTAAATATTACTATAAAGCTTATATGTAAGTAAATATAAAGAAACACCCCCAACGTCTGTATCCACAGTGTAATCTCAGAAGTAGGAAAAGCAGTGTTTTTTACTGTAACTAGAAGTTTCAAATTAAGGAATATTGGATATCTTGTTTGGCCGAGTGAGGCTGGAAGCCAGCTAGAACTTTCATTTGTATTTTTTCTTTTGTGTCTCTTTAAAATGTTCTTATTATTGAATATCGTATGTCTTGCTGTGTTTCTAAATTCATGCACATTTCCTGCTAAGAACATATGGAAAAGAGTAGATGGTTCAGAGTGAAATCTGGATGACATAATAAACCGTGAGAGAGAAACTTGAAGGATTAATACAGATCCAAAGACTGAAACTGTGTCTACTGTTAAGAGCATACCACCATTTTTTATAGTACAGACTTTTATTAGGCAGAAATAGGAAAATGCAAAAATAAGACTGTTACAGAAAGTTAAGATTTTGTATATGGGTATTCTGGAAGTAATGGCAATTTAGAAATGGTAATTCTTTAAGTATTTCTTTATTTTAATGAATTTTAAGGGCGTGCAGAACCTGTGTAAATTTCCAGTGTAATCTTGGTCCATTGCCTTTTCTTTTTTTAGAGTTTACTTTATTCTGAGCAAAGGGACAATTAGCAGTTCTCCTCTCCAGGGCAGGTGAATAATGCACAAATGCACTGCTGACAGCAGTCTCCATCAGCTTAGTGAACACTGCAGCCTTGAGCATGGGATACTGATAGAGCTCTACTTACCATGGGTTAATTAGTGAGGTGATGTTGCTTCTCATTACATTCATGCCTAGCAATATGTTCCTGGCCAGATCCTCAACCTGCAGAAAATTTTGCATGTACACATCAGATTTCTGTAGAGATAAATGCTAAAGGAAGGGGACAGAGCTCATTGCACTATATCCATGTGCCTTTAGGGCTCTGTAGGGGGTTGATGTGGGCTCACTGCTCAGCCTTTGGAGGCCAGTGGCAGTCAGTATGGATGCCACAATGCCACCTCATCATCTGGGGCTACTGCCAGGCCCACTTCCAGAAATGTGCAGCGTATGAGCACACCTGGGACAGCTGCAACTGCACATACCCTCAACCTTACACACTAGTCATTCTCATGTCTGCTTTCTGTGATGCAGAAAAATCACAGAGGATTTCCATAAAAAAAATAAAGATATTTCCAAGCTATTCTGCAAGATCTGAACCAGTCACCTTTGGTTCCTGAGATGGAGGAGAGAAGGAAATTTCTTTGACCTGTTTTAGATGCCTCTCTTCACGTGCAATGATGCACCACCAGAAGTTGCCTTTTTTCTCAATGAATATCAAGGGAGAATAGGGTTAGAAGTCTTTAACCTGCTGCAAGCCAGACGTCTCACTTTCCAACTCCTCAGTGTATATCAAACTGAATTAAAATATACACACACACACAAAAAAAGTATTTTTGGAATAGAACACTAACTTTTTCCTTACTGATATGGTGTCCATGGTTGTGAGGGCATCCTGTGACTGTGCTGTGCTGGCAGAGGATGATGGTAGCAATGGTACATACTAGGAGCCAGAGCACAGAGTAAGCAAGAGAAGAAACAGACTTGAGCTATACAAGGCAATTTCACTATCTGAGACCTCTTGTGTGAGGACTAGGCGAGTATGGCAGTCCCCCATCCCTTCCTTAGCCAAGCTAAAGGAAAGCCCAGGATGGTCTACCTAGCTTAGAGAGGGAGAAGAGCTATGGATATGTAAAAGAAGGTTTTTACTATCTGTCAGGAAGGCTAGACCGTGTCATGAGACCTTTGCTGGTGAAGTAGAGATGTAATACTTTGTGCAGGAAAAGAAGGCCATAGGTAAGTAGGAAAGATGAGACCTTATACTGAAACTGAGTTTAAGCCAACAGAAATATTTGTACTAGCAAATTCAAATCTGCTTTCAAATGACAATGAATGGACATCCACTCAGTTTTCTCTCTATCACGTGCCTTAATGCAAGTAATCATGTCCCTGGGGGGAAGTAAATTGATGTGAATATTTCATGCTATAGGTCATGGAGCAAGCAGTATTTAATAGTTCCTCACTGTGGTAATAGCAGTTCAATGTCTGCTGAAAACCTGAGAGACTGAGATATTTTAACATTTTAAAGTGATAACCAACCAGATATCTTCTTGTTAGAAACTCACCTTTTTTTCTGGACACATCCTGGGTAAAGGTCAGTCAGGCTCCCTCCAAGTGAAGGCACTAATGGGCAGGACTTGAACCTGGTAGGAATAATATGGTGGAAAATTTTTCCAGGCAGCTATTTTGACTTTGACTGTCAAAAAAATCTGTATTCAGCATGAAACTATCTGTAGTTGTAGCCTTAGTGATCTTTTAACAGGTTATTAAAATGACTTTCTAGTCACATCACAGTAAAGTTAGAAATAAAACCATTGGAAAGAAGGGAGAAAAATTGTTCTGATCTGGCTGCATTATTAGAACCCCTCATTCAAACTTTAACACAGCAGCAATAAAAATATTCTATTATTTCCTGCTGGTCAGCAAAAGGAAGCTGTCCTGAAGAATCTGTTTCCTGACTATCAGAAAACACTGGTGTAGAAACACATCTAAGTTTGTGCAAGAGAGGATTGATTAGTATTATTCATTTTGCAGCTCCCTAGTGTTGCCCACATCCTTTATAGAGGAGTAGGAGATGAAGTTGAAGTATAGAAAGAAAATATTAAACCTTTGGATGTCCTTAATTTCCCACCTATTTTTCTGAATACAGTAATCCATTATTTTGAAAGTTATTCCTTGCACCACAGCTATGTCAGCATGGACTCAGTCCTCCCTGTAGCAAAATCCATGTTTTTTTATGCAGTCATTCTGTCCAAGGAGGGCCTAAATGATTATTTCCTTTAAATTGTTTATCTGTGCTGATTACAGTGGGAAAACAAAGCAACAACAACAACCAAAAAAATCCATAAAATCAGAAGTTAATCTTAGCCAGGAAACAAGTAATACTGAGTCACTAAACCTGGCAAAGGTGGCTATTTAAGTGTAGGTATTCAGAGCCAATTCCTGTCTATATTTCATTGAAGCATAGCCATGGCATTTAATTTAGTTAGAAGTGCCAAATTAAACATTTAATTGACTTTTCTTTTACAAAAAGTTGTCTTAACTTTGGCTATACTTTGCTGTAGATGCTGCTACAGATATTATTAAACTGAGTGTGAAGCCCAGACAGTGCTAGTTTCTATGGGAAAGGAACACTATTTCAATGCTGTTCTTTGTTGTAATAAAATAATAATAATAAAAATAATAAACTCCCTTCCAAAGCTGTAGTCACAGCCTTACGGTAAATGTCCATTTTGAGAACTTACAGATTTTTCATTTCTTTTCTACATCCAAGGCTGGGAAGTCATACATTATTTGGTTAACTGACATTGTGGTAAAAAAGCTTTGGGGAACATAATTTTATATCAGGCAATAGACTTTTAAATCTGTTTTAACATTTTATTCTTGGATGTGTAAACAAATTCTAAGAAGCAGGCCTACTAAACCTTTCATTCTTCTGTCATCCTCCTAATGCATCACAGAGAAGTTATTCTCAGCTTTCACTGAAGCCATTGTATTTCTAATCCACTTCAGTCTGGGAAAATGGCACCCTGCTTTAATTAAAAGAGCAATGAATGTAAACTGACTTCAGTGAAGAGCTAAACTCTTTCTCTCCCCACTGAAAACCCATATGCTGAGTGATGTGCAGCACAAATCTCTCTACCTGTCCTGGATGATGGGTTAGCGCTGACTTGCTATGACATGATGAGACTCTGACGTTATCAGCACAACTCCTCTGAGGTTTGCTGGGAGTTACACCCGTGGCCCTGCAAGGACAATCTGGTCTCTCTTTTCTCCATTACTTCTCAGCTGTTATCAAGGAGAATACATGCTGCTAATCTCACATCTCAGTAGCACAAAAAGGGAGATTTTCTGAAAAGTGTGTCTACGGGGCTCACTCTGCTTCTTCCTTTTTATTTGCTTTCCTTGAAGATTTCACAGTACTACAAGTAAAACAATGTTCTTGCTATATCTTCAGGGATAGGAAAGGACATGCACATTTATTCATTCTCTGGATCCCAATTTACAATGAAGTAGCTGCACACTCTGTGAGGGAAAAAAAAAAAAAAAAAAAAAAAAAGAAAAGAAATAGGATACTTAGGACGGAAACTTTCGGCAGGGTTTAGACAAGCCAAATGCAATTAGAGTGTGGTTGGTCCCCTGAAGCTGCTATCTTCACTCTTAGAAAATAAACATGCAGAAGTGGTCAAGATAGATGATTTGTGTTTCTCCAGAAAGATGCTTCCAGCAGATCATGGTTTATTTCAGTCATGTAAATTTGGTAGAGAAGCATTATTAGCAGCCCTGGCTGTAGGTTGAGGATGGCACAGAGCACGGCAGGTCGCTTGTTAGGGATCAGAGTGTAACAAGAGACACTCTGTGAAAAGGGGAGTGGGCGTTCTTTGGCATATTTACAGATACCACTCTCAGGTGTGGCCCCTCTCATCAGAGATGGACACTGTCTGAGGAGGTAATTCAGGAAGGAAGCCTGGAAGCATGTGGGTGTGATTCCTGCCCCAGGGAAAAAGTGGAATTGTTTATTCCAGCAGCAGTAAAAGAGCTGGCTGTCCATTTGGGTTAGGCCATTTATTTCCAACAAATTGATTATTCACTAAAAAACACAATTTTAGTTGGCCTGAAAAAGTTCTTGAATTCAGTACACATCTGCAGAGTTGTTTAAGCTGTTTGGGTTTTTCTTTCCTCAGGGGTAGATGCGTAAAAATGTGTTTCCTCAGGGCTAGGTGTGAGTATGTGATAGCCTCCCCAGTCACCTAGCCATCTGAAAGTTCATCTACTCTGTACAAGACTCCACTTCAGCTACAGCTTCTGCCTGAGGAGATTTGAACACATATGTCCTGCCAGCATGGAAACTGACTCCACCACCATGCATTTGGCCAGGGATTTCTGCAGTGTGTACTGCCTGTAGCGCATGAGGTGCTTCAAAGTGACTAGCACAAAATCTAGTCCAAAAACATGTCCCAAGAGAAAGAGGTTTGGGGATATGTATACAAACAAAATCACCGGGAACAGTGAGGAAGGAGTTCACAGAAAATCTCTGCTCTTGCTACAGGCTCATTTCACAACTACTGGTCAAGAGAGGATGGCTCCAGAGCCTGTGACTTTTGTGTATTCACCGAAAGGGAAGGCACTTCGGAGTCCTGGTTTTGCTCTGTTGTGTTTTAAGTTGTTTCATGCAAAATGAAGTGGTGACATCAGGACCAGCACAAGCACTCTCATCCCTGAACATCCTGTAGTTTGGGAGCCAGGAGCCCTTCTGGTATGCCAAGTCTCATCTGCCTGCGTCAGGACAGCACCGCGAGTGGTGTGAGGCTGCAGTCTTACCTCCTTCTTCACAGCTCCCCTAGTCTTGCCCACCACTTTCCTCTTCATAAAGACTACAAAAACAAAGTGGAAATGCTTTGTAGTTGATGTGAAACAACTTCATACAATGAGGCCTTATGACATTTTTTTTTTTTAGTTGACAGAGTTCAAAATGAAAACCAAACAGTTTTGTTTTAGTTCTAAATTCTTTAATGGATAATTTGGGAGGCTGTGTTTTATTTTATTTTGCTTCACTGGCCAAAATGCAAAAAAAAAAAAACAACCAAGAACAACAACAACAACAACAAAAAAAAAAACAACAAAACCCCACAATCAACCAACCAACAAAACAAAACAAAACAAAACAAATAAAATAAAATAAATAATAATAATAATAAATAATAATAAAAAAAACCAAACAGGACTGTACCCCTACTCATTGTATGATTTTACTTTCCACTAAATGAGCCTTACTCAGCCTCCATCATTTTTGTGCATGGCTGTGCTGAGCCAGCAATCAACAGGCTGGGCTTCTGTAACAGTATTTTTCTGCAAGCATGTAAGATGTGTGTCCTGTGTTTTTTGGCCACTGTTTGACTTTTTGTCTGGATTTTCTCGTCTGGTGTCGTTGAGTTCTGCCTTATTTTTTCTTTCAGATTTTGCTGACATTACCAGTCTTAGTGCCACCAGAGGGATGTGAGTGCATCAGTTTAAAAGAGAGGAAAAGTTTCAAACACAATCTTTTGACCGTTAAAGCATATTACAAAGACTGTCTATTTCCTAAGGCTTTGGGGGAAGAATTGAGGGAATGAATGGGACAGGATACATTTTACTGCTTTGAATTACTAGCTAGCTAAGTTAATTTAATTTTGTTTTGCGTGAGCTCTGTTGTGTTGGCCTTGTATTTTAAATAATTGGTAATGTGCCGAAAGCTATGGATAGTCATTGTCCTTTGTATTTTAATTGTACTAAATAAAATGAGAACAATGGAAGCACAAAAACCTAGAGGTGAGTCATAAATAAGCATTATTTGGTTTCTAACGGACACATTTTAGTTTCCCATTTATAATGGGAGACATAAGTAAGGCATTTAAATATGTACTGAACAACTGAGAAGCAAATAGCCCTGGGTTCATTATGGTCTGAAATAAAGATTTCATTTTTTTTTTCTGAGCCACTAATAAAAATTAATCTTTACTGTTCAAGTTACATTTATTTTGCTAATAGAATAAACAAAAGAACTAATGACAAATTAGTAAGGTCTCCAATGGAAACTATTGCTATGTGACAGCTGGTCAGCTGAATAGAGTTATGCTTTGAGCCAGCTGAGAGAAGCAAAAAATATTATACTAAATTTGACACTAACAGGAAAGAAGAAAAAATCTCAGTGAATCTTCAAAGGAGACTTTGGTTTTGAAATTTTACATTGAACTAAAGAGCTTCAAGTGACTGGCGTAATGCAGTGATTATGGTAAAACAGCACCAATTATTTCCTTTAAGCTTTGTGTCTAAAACTGTTGTGGGTGGGTTTCTTAAGTGTTTTCTGAAGAAGAAAATAGTGACACTTCCACCTGTCAATACCATTCTGTGGGCAAATTTCATCTGCTCCTATCTGTCATACTCATACCTACCAGCAACCTAGATGAATTATGGGATGCTCTGTCTCCCTCAGATGTACCGTTATCCACAGACAGCTTTCTCTGACCTCTGCAAAAACTCTGTCAAGTTTGACAACACCCTGCAGCACTGGCATCTTCTCCTCTGACACACTATGTGTTTGTTTTACTTATTTTTCTCAGTACATTTTTGCCCAGACCATCTATTTCATTGAATCCTATCCAAGATGGCATGATTTCACAGAGTTCAGTTCTGCCGCATTGGCGTGGAGGGTCCTTACATACATTTATTGGTTGCTTGCTCGCCTGTGGAGGAAGGAGGCCCTCTAGAAATCTGTGTCTAGTACCTCTGATAGGCTGTTTTGCATTGCCCTAGTGATTTCTCTAGCAAACTCTCAAATTATTTGTGGCTTCAAATTATTTGTGAATTAAATATGAGGACAAACAACCCATTGTGCAGCAGGAAATACATAGTCTGCATAAATGCCCTCAAGTTTTCTGTTGGTTCTTTTCATTGAGAGCACCTGTATATTGCTAAACAGCATATAAATCTTAGGTTATTTGCATTTTACCCCCAAAGTCTTCTAATGAGTCTATGCTTTATTTTTATAAACATTTTATAAGCTGCCTGGAGGCTTGTATATGCTGGTGGACATATTTTTTGGTTAAAATCTCACATTTCATTAAAAATAAAAAAGAAGCTCCCCATTGATATTCTAAGAATGAATTTTTGTCTTTGTTACATGGCTCATCAAACGAATGGTTCCAATTCTTCAGACTTAATGTTAGACAGATGTCTTGTTAGACAGATATTACCACATTTTTTTGGAATTCTACATGTTAGAGGATATATTTTTGCAGGCTGTGCTGCACATCAGACAAAAACCTTGTCCAAAAAGATGTAAATTAACACTTGTGGAGCCTTAGTATTCCAAATCCAGAGATGCTATTGTACACTCTTGGCCAAAGTCAAATAAGGAAAGTAGCACTCTGGAGCAGTTGGGATTTCAGTTCCTCATTACGAGCTCAGGACTACAAGTTGATTAGCACTTTGGCCTCGATCCAGAAAAGCACTTAGACTGAGAAAGTATATGGCAGTTGGGTGTTTAATTCCTTTAAACCTTTTTTTTTTAAAAATCTTAGCCTTAAGCATTAACTGCTGTAGGTGTATTCAATTGTCTAAATTAAGCGGGGTTCTGGCAGGGAGCTTGAATGCTTATCACAGCGAGGCTTCAAATCCCATTCACCAGGCTCCTCACTGTATGAAGTGCAAGGCACGCCGGATGCCACCAGCATTTTCCTTGAAGGTAGAAGATCTCTTCAGTCTCAGCAAGGTGACAGGCACTGAGCACTGAGTGAAGAGGTACAGAGAAGCTAGAAAGCTGGGCAAGTGATGGGAGGGAAGAACTGTCCAGAGGCAGGAGTCACACTCAGACCTACACATAATCCTCTGTGTGCTCTGACAGGGTTCTGAGACACATCCTTTATCTTCTAAAGCTCCCCCTCACTCTCCAGGACAAATACAATATTTTTCTCTTTCTAACTCCTCTCTTTCCATCTTTACTCAGTCTTTGCTCCATCGCTGTGTCCTCACACGGCTGGAGCTCATCAGCTCTAATGCCTTCTGCACTACAGCATTTTGCCCCCACATGACACATGGTGACCAGTCCTCAAGGAAATGGGACTTTGGCAGCTCTCAAATTTCTCCACAGTGGTTTATGTGATAGGTCGAGATAAAGCCCGGATTAGTGATACATTAATGTAAGATTTTGAGTATGTCTGGTCATGGCCTATAGTTCTACACATGGAAGTGGTCTTTCTGCTACCTATGTGTGTGGATGCACCCTGAGGCCAAAGGCGAGCCCTCCTCTTTGGTGTGGTGTGATGCATGCAGTGCTGTGGGTCTTTTTAATAGTTTCCTACTTTTCAGCTGGAAGTATATCCCCTGAGGATATGTCTAATGAAGGTAGCTTGGGTATCACTATGTTACAGTGCGCTCCACTGAAGCTAATGTATTTCTTTTTCCCCAGGACTAATTAACTCAGATATGATTCTGAGCTAGTAGAGCTACGCAGCTTCCAGCACTCCAGCTAGCTCTTTCATGGGTAGCTCAGGTATCTCTATGTGGGGCTGAATTATGCCAGTGAGACATGTTATGAGCTCCTAAGCAATCCTTTTTAAAGAAATTCGAAGCAAGGAATTATCAGAATGCAAATGGATACAAAGTGTTGCATATGACTGTCGAATTTTGTCTAGATAATTTGATCCATACTCAGTTCAATTTTAATAAACTAACATCTATTTTTGAATTAATCTCTTTATGGCTTAAAAAAATCTGTTCTAAGCTGTAAGATCTGTCTCAATGAAACTGAAAATTAAATAAGAAATACCCACAGGAACTTGCAGGTTTTTGCTAACATCTTAATTAAATCCCACAGGTGGAGGAAAATTAATTGAAGACTTTTACCACTTTCCCCACTAACTTTTCCTACTCCAGGGATTCAAATAAATGGAGTTTACAAATTCACCCACTGTTTTGCTTTAAAACTTCATGAAACTTTGCTTTTTAGTAGGAAGTTAATTAGGTATAGTTCTTATTATACCTTTTATGTGGGTAAGACTCCTGAGGCATGGTAAACATTAATTAAGCTCCATAGTACCCTCTGAAGTAGATAGTTTTTACCCACAGCTATACTGAAAATAAGGCCTTCCCTCCTCTATTGAACCGGTGATATGCTCTATCCCCATATCAGCAAACCTACCTTAAACAATAAGAAGCAAATACACTGAAAGAAAGAGGGAAAAGAGCAGCACAGAATATTTTCCTATGCTTTCATTGCACCTGAGGACAATTTTTGAAGGCTATGGAGTTAAGCTATTTGGTGCAATGCTATTTGCAACATACTGTTATTTAGGTCTTTGTCATCCTAAAATTTGTTACCTGTTACATGACGTTCTACGTGCCTATATAAAATATAGGCATATTATACTAGTACCAAACTTCAAAAAAAATAGTTTTTTGATGGTCTAGACATTTTCCAGTCAATAGCTTACAAGCTGAATGTTTCTGGGAATTGAATGCATTCGGATCATTCAGGGATTCTTTGAAGACCTGAGTACAACTGTACCCACATGTCTCTTCCACTAATGTACTTCAGTAGAAATAGGGATGTAAGAACCTAATACATCTGCACCACATTAATATTGTACTGGAATACCGGTATGGTAATGCTGTCGTAACATGATACAATAGACAAATCGCAATGGCTGTAAGACTTTCATATGGTACTGGTGTATGAAATCCATTAGTGTCAGCTGCAGCTTGGAGGGCTGTTGCTTTTGAGCATCAGGGAACAGCAAATAGTAAATTTGGTGCCTCTGAGTGTTGTAAACTGGTGCATTTTCAACTTCAGTGCTGCATTCCCCTGATAAGGAAAAGAGATCCAGAAATAAGTAATCACTTTAAACTCCAAAATTTTCTATGCTAAATGTTGCTTCCCTTAAGCTTAATTGATTTTTTTGGTGTCTCATAGACAATAGCCCACAAATAATTTGCTAAAATGCCCAGTGTCACTATATCCTTCAGGCAAGTACCTTTGCTTCTCTCAGAATCAATAGATCTCCATTTTCCTTTAGGACTTGTGTAGCTCTGAATGCCAACTTATTTTATGCACAGCAGGCCTAAATCCGCAGGTCCAAAACCCAGCAACATTAAAGGAAAGACTCTTTTCTTCCTTCAGTGGGTTCTCAGTCTATCTTCTGTTTTGCAAACAGGAATTACATAGATTTACAGGCTGTGTCTAAACTGCAAATCAGACTGGCAGGGAGCAGTCTCTGGCCTTGAAGGTGACTGTCAGAGTATGGCTTCTGCCCTCATAGAAAAACTCTCTTACCTAAGTCTCTTTCCCTCCCAAAGGAATAGGAATCAAGCTGACAACATTCGACCTCAACCTCCCACCCCCTGGCTCTGCTCAACCAGTGATTTCACAGAGATGCTTCATATTATGATGCAGCAAGAAGAAAGCTAAACATGTGGGAAATATAATAAAATAAATTTAGTGTAGCCCAATGAAAAGTGGGATACAACTCGTATAGGTCAATTTCAGTTACTTTAACCATATTTTTATTATTATTATTAATAATAATAAATAAATAAAGCATGTCCTTTTCTTCAATCATGTATTTATTGCAGTAACTCACACTTGCTTATATGCATCACAACTTGTACACAAACATCATAGCTTTGGCCAAGATTCTCTGAAGATTACTGGACTACAAGAACCGTAAACTGAATCAAATCAAAGGTCCAGGAGCCTGCATCCAAGTGTATCAAATGAAAGATACTTAAGAAAAAACATAAAACCAGGACAAGCATGTAGTGAAACTACCTTGGAACAGGCTTGCAGCTTCAGTGATTTGTGGTGCAGGTGCTTCCTGAGCCAGCAGTAGTTTCTTTATATTTATCGGTGTGAGATGGATTTTTCACCCATGAATTCATCTGATTTCTTTGTGAACTTCTGCACGTTGCTAGCATCTGCAACAGCCTGTGGTTGTGAGTGAATGTGAACTATCACCTTTTGTCCAGTTTGAATTTACCGCCTAGTTTCACCTGGTCCTTTAGTTTTGGTTGACACCCTATAGCTCTTGCACTGGAACAGACAATGATTTTTTTTCCCTCTGTTAAAATCCTGCACCTTACCACTATTTTTTGGAGAGCTTTTGGAATGACATAATGTCCTGATAAGCTGTGGGGCATTGGCCTCCCCAGGGAGGGGCAGCCCACAGGTCAGGAGTGAGCTGGCATTGCCCACCCCACAGGACCATCTTCTCAACCCACCACCAGGCACATGGTGAGATGGGATAGGGATGCCCATCCTGGGGCCCTGCTTTGCAGCTAGCAGAAGCTGTGGCCAGTGGGACCTGTTTCTGGGTGTTACCACTGGTGATGGTGCCTCAGCTCAGGATCCCTAAGGCTCCCCAGCTCCCCCAATACCCAGTTCCCCAAACTACTATGCTTTCTTTCTAAAGGGGGAAGCTCTTTATCATCACCACTGGGCAAAATTGAGCATAGCTGCAATTTGTTAGCAGAGGCTTTCATGAAATGTGTTTTTTCCAGGAGCTCTGAGCGCAGTGGGTTTTCAGTGGTGAGGAATAAGCGGCACTTGGCACAGTGTCCTTGCAATGGCCGCTGATGTAGCTGCAGAAGTGTTTTGCTTTCTGACTAGGAAAGGTAACTGCTGTACTTTTTTCACCCACATCAGCATTCCTCCCCTTCCGAGCATGTACTGCTTAGCCACAGAAAATTGCAAAAAATCCATGGTGTGTGAGGATTTAGTGAAAGTAACAACACCAACAGTCTTTTATCTATGCTGACTGAAAGTTAATCCATATATGCAAGAATCTGACACTTCAGCTTACTGGGAGTGACAGATACATAATGGAATCTCTTGAGCGTTATCACTTCCCAATAACAGAGCTTTGTCATCTTTTGTCTGACTCCAGCCTATACAAGCTTTTTGGTGAGTTTAAAATTCCTAGCACAAACTACAGGAATCTACTGCAAAGTTGTCATAGAAAAATGGATTAGATACAGATAAAAAAAATATATATAAATGAGCTCTGAGGTCTCTGGAAGCCCTGCTCATTTATTATTTGAAGGTGATGCTATACACATATACACAGGCTGAAAATCAAAAATTTGGGTAAGGATGAAGTTCTGCACTAAATAATATAAGTTTATATATAATTGCTGATTGCTGACAATTTGCTTTCATTGTAAGCCCTATTTTCTTTTCTTTTCTTCTTTTTTTTTTTTTTTTTTACATGGTACTGGCCAGTAAACTCACAGTTCATCCCAAATTTCCAATTGATTCTTTTTGAATCTTTGATTTTACCAAATCCATATACAAACAGTGAAACTTGGTGAAATTTCAGGTAGCCTGTAGTTTCAGAAAGACACGATGCAAAATATCACGAGTCACTGAGGATATACTCTGTATGCAACAGGAGGATGACTTGCTGGGCTCAGGGGCAGACCAGTGAAACTGGGTCATCTCTTGCACCTTTGGAAGATGTACTGTGAAAAGGCATTGATGTGTGATCCGAAAACACAAAAGCATGCCTGCAGCCTTGTGGCAGCCATGCAGATCTCTGGAGTACACCCAATTACAGAGTAAATGAGGAGGACTTGAAGACCTGAAGGTGCGGTGCTGATGGGTTGGTATGACCTTTTCCATGACACATGACACTTACCAGAAAAATGTACGCACTAATTTCTGCACTGTGCTCAGAACTCCTGTTTGAAGCTCTGTCATTTAGGAAAATAGATGGTCTTTGTCTGCAGGAATTTACTCATCCTTACACACATTATTCTAGCAGTTAATCACTCTGGCAGCTAAAGTTCAGAGTCTTATTTCTAGTCTGAATTTTGTCAACATTCAGCTGGTAGGCATTGGATCTTATTATAGCTTTCTTTCTTGCTAGATTAAACACCCATCACCCATCAGATTCTGCTGGATACACTATTAACCATAAGCCTGCTCCAATATTTAGCTCATACTGAATTTCAGCCTTCATGCCCTTCACGAAGGCTTTACGAATCCTGCAGTACCAGCTTGTTTCCCATCCCGCTTGCTCCTTGCAGTCTCTCACCAGCATGGCCTACCTTTTATAGTGAGAACTACAGCTTTGAAGGATGTTTTTTTCATAATTTTTACATGAACTTAATTTTTCTGGATTTTTTTCTTCTTTCTGTAACTCAGATACTGCTGCTGTTCTTACCTCCTTGCTGTCCTACACAAATCTTTTGTCACTAATGGTTTGAGACTTTCTGATCTCAGTATAGCAGTTATATCATAAGATATAGGAGCTGCGTAAGTTGGATGAATCAAACAGTCCCTTGTATTTTATATTAGCTGAGACAAAACTATTTTTTTTTTCTTCTGCATATCTGCATTCTTACACTCCCATCAGCTGTGCCAACAGTGCTCTGTGGGAGGCAGTTTCTACAGAAACATGTATCAAGATTTCTTTAGTGCCACAGTGGCCGCAGCATTGTTTAATGACTATTGAACTATTTATCTCAGTGTCCAAAGAATAGTAAAATCTGGTATCCAAAGTGGATGCCAGGAAATAGCTGGAGAAAATTTGCTCCAAAAAGTAATAAGAGCCACCTCAAAGCAGAAACACAGAAGAGAGAGGTAACAAAGACACCAGGCGGCTATAAAACTTCTTCAGATACCACTCCTTAAGGCAAATACTCTCTGGGAACCAGACTTCTGTCTGGAATATCTGGCTGATGTCCAGCTCTATATGTACAGAAGATATGGTCATTGATTCCCAGTCATATATTATACATCATGCTTTATCTTTAAAAAGTGAAACAGAATTTAGTTAACTGGATGGGCGGGGGAAGTCTAATCATGTATTATAAAACCCTACAAAGGTTTTTGTAATAACACTTGTACGAGAAACACAAAAAAGAACAAATCTTAATGTTAAGCTTAGCAATACAGAACAGGATCACCCAGTTCACTGTTTTCCTGTGACTGCTGCTGTAGCACATCCTACCTAGGAGCAGGTAGAGTCACTGTCCTTACCTACTTCAGATCTTGGGTATATCAGATTCTTAGCCTCTCCCTCTTCTTTCAGCACTGATTGCTGATCCCACTTTCCTCCAGTGAGATGTATAGCAACAGTGCATTATAATGTCCCAGCCATGCAGGATCTTACATGGAGTTAATGGGAAGTAAAGGATCTTTTGAATCCCTAATATTTGTTGTAGGCCTGCCCTCTTCCTGTGTTCCCCCTTTAAAAAAGATACAGATCATCTTTTTCATATAATTTTTCTGTTCTTTCTTCTTAAATGTGAGTGATGGAGAAACAGTCTATTCTTATCGACATAAATAAAGCCCCACAACCTGTTCTTCAATTTCAGCTTGTGTGACTGTGTCATGAATTTGATCTTGGGCAGAGTTTGCAATGTTTCAAAATAAAGTAACTGATGATACATATTTTGATCTTGCATTTTAAAAAGGAATTGAAGCATCTGTCTTGAAAGGGTCTTTTGGCAAGTACAATTAATTTTTCAAATATTAACTATGAGTGCAGCTGGCACTTCTCCAACATGAATAAAATTTCTGAACAACCTTCATTGCCATTCATCTTGAACATTCTTCAGAAAAGACTTGGCCTTCCTCTCTAACCCTGCTCTTTAGATATATATCTTGAAGTGTTAAGTGAAGACACAGGACACATTTCTGTGGATGTAGGAGGGGATATTTATTTTCTGATGGTTTAGTGAAAGACATTGATAGGTTATTTCTTAGTTCAGTAGCTCCTATGCACAGTATACAGAACAAAACAGAAACAAGGATACTTGAGGCCACCTAGTATTTTCACTCTTATAGATTTGCTCTTTGCTGTGCTCAACTCTTGTATGGCATTTTTTATCTCATTGAAGTACTTAAAAATGTCACTGATTCAGTTAATAATGCAGTGGTCAACATTAACATGGATATAATTAGCATTTGCAAGTATTTAAAGTTGCCATGGTACCTTTGCATAGATAATACTATGGTAACACAAATCAGGAAGAGACAAGATTTTAAATACCTTAATGGTGACCACCATTATTTGGCATTTTTATAACACTTCTTATTTGTAGTAGTTTACAGACATGAACTGGTTAATCTGCACAACAGTTTTCTGAGATCAGTATCTGAGTCTCCCATAGACCTGTAGAATCATTCAGGTTTGAAAAGACCTCCAAGATCATCAAGTCCAACTATCAGCCTGACTTACTGAGTCCCATCACTAAACCATGATCCCTCGTGGCATGTCCACACATCTCTTAAATACCTCCTGGGATGGAGACTCCACAACTTCCCTGGGCAGCCCATTCCACTGTATGACCACCCTTCTTCCATGAAGAAATTCTTCCTGATATCCAATCTAAACAACCCCTGGCACAACTTGAGGCCATTCCCTCATGCTCTATGACTTGTCACCTGAGAAAAGAGACTGACACCCTCCTTACTGCAGCCTCTTCTCAGGTAGTTGCAAAAAGCAATGAGGTCTCCCTTGAGCCTCCTTTTCTCCAGACTAAATAACCACATTTCCTTCAGCTGCTCCTCATAAGTCTTGTTTTCTAGTCCCTTCACCAGCTTCATTGCTCTTCTCTGCACATGCTCAAGTAACTCAACATCCTTCTTGTAGTGAGGGGCCCAAATCTGAGGATAGTACTCAAGGTGCTGTCTCATCAGTGCAATGGCTCGGTCTAATATCATATGCAAGGGGGCCGGGTAACGGTTGGAAGAAAAATACCATAAAATTAAAGATTTTTACAAATGTGATTGACTAGTATGTTAATAAGGAGCACTGTGAGACCCAAGCTAAAAATCATCTGTATGGTTCAAAATTCCTGCAACCAACACAGGAATCATGATATTCCTGAAAACATTTGTGCATGTTTTATTTGCCTCTGAGCTCTTTAACCTTTAGGGTACACTTGGGTCTTGTTTCTCACTTTTCTCCTCTACCAAGAGAGCTAGAAAGGTAGCTTTACTCTACAAGTAGAAGCTGAAAGTCTCACCCACACATTGCCCAAGGAGCTGAAGCTACAAGAAAAACATCTAAGATCACTGGTCTCACATAAAGCCACGAGAGCTGGCAACAATGAGCCAAGGAGGCTCCATTTTGCATATTAGCTCCTTTTCCCAGAAGCAGAAAGACACAGTCATGTAAGCCAACAGTTCTGCACTCTTCCTTTCCCATGTCTGCCCACTCCTGGAGGTGGAGTATTGAAGATAGCAAGAAAACACTGTTGTTCCCTTGCTTTCCAGATTCTCTTTTCCCTTGGCTTTTAAGGTCTCATATTCTTTTTGGGTAGGAATGGCACTATTGTAGCATACCTATCTCTACAGAAGAAATTATTACAGCTAAGACAGAGGATAGGCAATATGCCTCCTGCTGTTTTCCCCATAGTTTATGCCAGACTAACAGACTAACATTCTCCTACAAAAGAAACTTTTGCTGATTCAGCCATAAATTTCTTACAGTGACAACTGAAAATGCAAGGACTAAATGAAGAGAAACAAAACATTTCAACTGACACAAACAATAGCTGTGATTCAAATAAAAATGCAGTGAAAACCATAAATTTAGGAGAGGCTGAAACTTATTCAGATGAGACTAATTTATAGAGTGGCTGAAGTGAAAAATACAGTAATATTTAACAAAGTTTCTGTAGTAAGAGAAAAATGAGAAAAATGAGAAAATAATCTAACTAGATGCTGTTGAAAATCTTTGTTCTTTATGGTTGCAACAATAAATATCATAACTAATTTTTGATAGTTGCAGCCCAAGAGAAGTCAAAATGTCTCTTTGTTGATTTTAACACTTCTTGGAGTGCAAACAATGCAGGAAAAAATATCAAGCTTTTCTTCCTGAATATGGACTTTAAAACAGGCTTCTTCAAAGAGGAATTTATTAATGTTGGGAGTGCTGTCAAGTGACACCACTGCAAAGAGAAAATTCCCTGCTCAGAGCCACAGCACAGCTGTTAATTAGTCTTTGCTCTCCCTCACTGTGCATTGATCCCCTGGTGTCACCAGGGTTGGTCTCTTATGGGGAAAGAGCAGAATATCAGAGGCAAGAGGGAGGTCACATTTTAGTTGCAGAAGTCACGACATCCATGAGGGTGTTAAGTGTTCTGAATCCAGCTCTGAGATGTTTTTATGTTTAACATGAAACTACCATTGCATAACCCCTACCCCAGTCAGTTTTGACATAGGTCTGCCTCTCCCACCCCAGCTTCTGAGCACATCCTTGGCCTGCCACATTGTTCCCCCAGGCTCAGACCCTCCCTATCTAGGAGTTGTAAGATTATAGTGGGGACAGTCATGGTTTAATCATGATGTTCTTCAGATCTTCCCAGCACTTCTTCTACTGGCCAGTGTGTATACATCAGAGAGGCCTGGTTCCAAACAGCCACCTCTTGGGCAGTGGTGGTGCCTGCAGGCCACCCCTGGGCAGCACAAGGCCTGGATGCTGCCTTGGGGCACCCTCTGCTCTGGTGTTGGGAACACTTGCCAGGAGTGTGGGCATGTGTGGCTCCTGTCCCTGTGCAGAGCCCAGGGCCCATTGGCTGGCTCTGGTAGCCACCCTGCAGCAAGGAATGTGCTGCAGTATCACTCTATTGCACATTTATAATATATTTTGAAAAAAAAATCATGAAGATTTGGTATTGGAAAGACCAGAAACACCCAGAAATTGCTGTGGGCTCTTCATACCATCAGGTGAAGATAAAATCTTGGGAAGATTGGCTCTCCCTTGAGGAGTTCACAAGCTCTTCTGAAGACAGGAGAGAAATGGAAGAAGGTGAATGTGGTGTGATATATTTTCTGAGGTGCTCTCCTTGCATAAAACAAATTTAGATGGAATGAATCAGCCCTTTCTTTGCCTCCAATAACCCTGACATGACATGCCTAAAGTATCGGTGAGGTAGGCTTGATTCCACCCTCTGCTTTACTCTGTAAACACTTTGACTTGGCTGGCTGAGACCTGTTACTCATTGCCACTGATCACACGAGAAAGAAAACCAGTCCGTAAGTGTTCGCAGGATGGAGTCATTAGACTGGGAGTGACCACACGATTTACATGAACTTATTTTCTTCCTGAAAAAAATGACATGAATAGCTTAAATGTTGTAGTTTACTGTAGATCTGCCATGTTAGTTTAATGATATTTACAGCATCCAAGTTATTACAGTATTGTTGATCTGGGTTATTTTTTTCTCCATTAAATCAAGGATTCAAGAGAAAAGTATTGGATTATATGATGATTTATCACAGGTTAGAATTTTGTAGTTTGAATGCATAGATAGATAGCATTAAAAAAAAGTTGTCTTCCATCTCAGTGCAGAATTTCAATCTAAAGTATTTTTTTTTTAGAGTATTTTTTTTTTCCACATCATTACTTCCACCTGTTCTTAGTTAAAAATTGAGTGTTTAATTTTTCTGATAATGCTGTTGTAATTGGAGTATGCCAATATTATATACATTTGGTTATAACATATCTCAGTTTATCCTTCATTAGCTAAAATATAGAAGGTACTTAGAACAACGTATTGCGGGAGTGTTTTCTGGACTTGGAAGGAATGTATATTAAATCATGTACCTAACTGAAAGAAACTGGAAAAGACAGCAAGATTCTTTGACATCCTCCTCTTTATTGAGGTGCTCTTGGTAGTGCTACGTTTTTAATTTCAAGGGAAACTTAGCTGCTGCATGACTTTTGATGATCCATGCTTTGATTTGGGTGAGTTTGTCCTTGGGAAGTGTAATTACATATCAGATATAGATCTGCTCAAACATGCTAATTCATAGACTACTTTAGATCCTGCAAAACTGCCAAATACAAAGATGTCTAAAATTACCCTTTCCTTTTCCTGATCAAGCACATAATAATGTGGAGGTTATTTTGTATACAGACCATTGTCTTCTTCCTTCTGAAAAAAACAAATGATGTATTATAAGAAAATCTTACTTGACAAGAACAGTGGTTTCTGCATCAGGTTTTGGAAAGCTGTGAAACTTTCTTCCTTAGCAGTGAAAACACTGACAATATTAATGCTCATGACAGTTTTGTTTTGGTACAATTAAATGTTAAAAGTACTCTAATGTTGCCTTTTAAAAAAATAAAATCTTTAATCTCTTTTGCTGATAAGAACTTTTCATTCTCATTTGAGTATTGGCCAGACTGGTTTCCTTATTCACACTGTAACAAATCTTTTGTTCAGTCAATGGGCCTGCCAGTATTTACAGCATTACTCATGGTGTAAAACTTTATTCAGCATATGGTTTTCTCAGTCCTGCCTGTGGTGTTCATCCAGTTTCACACCTTCAGGTCTTTCTTTTATCTGCTAATCTGTGTCTTCTCTCTTTTCTCTCTCCCTTTACTTTCAGTATATACACATCTATCTGGGGACATTTCAGCAGGTGGATAGCCTGAAACTTAGATGATTATAGTGGTTGTTGTCAGATTTCGTCTTTGATCCCTTAGTTGTTTTAAACTAGCAAATGCTCTCATATTCCTTTAAGGGGGGGGGGGGGGGGGGGAGGAGGGGGGGATCTTTTGAATTTCATCTTAAATGGATAAATTCTAGGTCCAATTACAGTATATATATGTATATCCAAAAAAAAAAAAAAAAAAGTTTTAATTTTAACTATTGTTTTATTCTGATAGGTGTGTCTACAGAAAAAAAAAAAATGAGTGCTCCATAGTTGGATTTATTGAAAAAGAAAATGTGCAGTTCTGAAGTCAGAGACTAAGCTGAGATTTCTGCATGCAAAGACCTTGCAGCACCTACCAGAGAGAAGTCTCTCTGTTGGGCTGCTCTCACCAGTCCCTACTCAACCTACAACTACAACATGACTTAACATCAGATAGTCAGAAAAGGCATCCTGACTACTGGAATTTTCATTTGCTGCACTACAAAACCTTGTGGAAATAGTCTCAGGTGGCTATTTCAGACCTCGTGTGCCAAAGACCCATGGTCCAAGGGCCATGAGCACCTCCTTTCTCCACTTCCAGGGCAAACTTCATTTTAACTCCCTGCTTTACTGCCCATGTTTTCCAGTAACAACCTCTCTGTGTGATGGCAGCAGTGCAGGATTCACATATATCTGCCAAGTGTGCTGCTGTATTTAGAAGAGTGCCACTGGGGCTAGTTTGACATCTAAGCCACATTTCGGTGGCCCATGTGTCCTACATCTCCTGGTTCCAGCAGCTGTATAAACATCATGCAGTTGTTCCCAGGAAAGGGAAGAGATTAAGAACTCAGAAGATAATGAGACAAGGTCTCCTCGCTCTCCATCAGGCTCAGCCAGCTCCCTGAAGGCCACACACTCACAGTTCTGTCTTTACTTTGGGGCAGACATAACAACTTGCCAATCAAGTGTTTAAATCCAACATGTTGAGGCATTTGTCTCTACTCCCATTGCACACAAACAAGCCACAACCAGCAAATAATGAATTTTATTCTTCCTTCAAACATTCCTATTGTTCTAAGAAGCATTTAGTTGATACAAATTTGCATCCCAGAGAAAACTATTAGTGTAAGATCTTTGGGGAGTATGATTTTTTTTGTTAAACTGGATGATCTGAAGGGCAAGCTGACCCTCAGAGATGGCACACAGCTGGTTCACAGAGCCACTGTGGTTTGCACCATGAGCCATGGTGCTGGTCTTCCTTGGCTGTGCATGTAAGCCTGGGTCTCTCTGAGGCCTTGGATATTTGCCCAACTCTTTTTTTCCACCTCTGTTTTTTTCTTCTCCATTGACTGACGAACAGGCAGAGGAGGGCAGTGAAAAGCCTGTACTCATGAAGAGGCCAGTGTTTGTGTTAGTGTCTGGTATATGCCTCTATTTCACGTTGACCATTGCCAATTTGGAGTTCAATGCAAGGCGCAAGAGGCAGAGCCCTGACTTACTCATTTATATGTTTTTAACTTATCTGCCTTTAAAGTCAGTAGTGGGAGGAAGAGAGACGCCTGAAAAAGACAGATGAAACTGACAAATTTGTCTTGGTGTGAAAATATTCAAAAAAAAAAAAAAAAAAGACTTGGGACACATACTTTAATGTGGCTAAGGCGGGCAACTGCATTCGAGGGGCAGAAATGGCAGAAATACCATCTTCCCTGTCTGGTTTCACCATGCACAAAAACCTGTCTTGTCTGTTTAGCAGAAATAAGGGAACACTTAGGGTATTACACACACTAGGGGCACTGCCATACTCAGATGGGGCATAGTGGGTCAGTCTGCTCTGTCTTACAACCAAGCCCCCGCAGGGTCAGTGACCATTTACTTGGCTCTACCAAGGCACTAGCAAGCCTACAGGGGGTATGGGGAACATACCTGCCACAGAGGCCTGAGCACACTGTGCCTGCAAGGGGAACCTGGAATTAGGCATGACTGGCCTCGACATAGCTCTTCCATCACCGTGGCAGCTGTATCTTCTAAATGTAGATAAATATTGACTTGGTCTCAGAAGTCAGTTTCACGTGATTTTTCAACACTGCATTAATAAAAAACTTGCAATCCAGTTAGACAAACTGTCAGTAGTGCCAGCCAAGTAGTTTACATGGCAACAACATGTAACAGATTCTAACACAACGGAATACTTTAACCAAAATCAGCAGTGTAATGTATACACAGACCTAACTGATTTATCAAAGCTTGTGAGGTGCATCTGACCATCCAGGATATCTTATGATTTTCTGATGCTACTGTTTGTTTTGTTTTGTTTTGCTTTTTAATGAAGGAAATACAAAGCTTTTTCTTCAGTTGACATTTTACTTCTTCCTTAATTAAAAAATAAAACAAAACAAAACAAAAATAATACAAAAACCCAGAAATCCTGCAAATCAACAAATAGTGGTAAAGCACTTTCAAATGAAGACACAGCAAAAAATCAGTTCCAGGGTGAAAAACATATTTACAAGACTATAGGAAAAGAGACTGTGTGGTGCTTGTAACACTTTTTTTCACTTGTGAATGTAATATTAATTGTTTGTCTGCAATGTGTGGAGGAATTATCTGTTCTAACTACATCTCCTTGGGTATCAATTGTCTCATCTGGTTATCTTGAGGACAATGTCTTAAAGCCTCTCTCTAGCAAGATTCCAACTGAATTTGAAAGTGTCCAGTAGAAATTTGTCTTGTGACATCTGGTTGTATGCTAATCAGAAGATATATACAAACCGCCTAACCAAGTTAAGTCCTGCATTTGCCTGAGCCCTAGTCAGTGAAGAGAGTGTTAGCTCTTACAGAGAAGAACATGGGCCTATTAGAACAAGTCCAGAGGAGGGCCATGAGGATGATCAAAGGGCTGGAGCACCTCTCCTATGAGGACAGGATGAGGGAGTTGGGGTTTTTCAGCCTGAAGAAGAGAATGGGGCCTGCAGGAAAGCTGGGGAGGGACTTTTTGTGAGGAAGTGGAGTGATAAGGCAAGGGGTAATGGCTTTAAGCTAAAAGAGGGTAGGTTTAGATTTAGATTAGACATACAAAGAAATTCTTCGTTCAGAGGGTGGTGAGGCACTGGCACAGGTTGCCCAGAGAAGCTGTGGATGCCCCATCCCTGGAGGTGCTCAAGGCCAGGTTGGATGGGGCTTTGAGCCCAGATCTAGTGGAAGATGTCCCCGCCCATGGCAGGGGAGTTGAATTATATGATCTTTATGGTCCTTTCCAACCCAAACTATTCTACAATTCTGAATGTGTTTCTAAGCAGAAACCTAACAGAAACTTTGAATCATGCCCAACTTGATCCTCCCTGTTGGTAAAAAGAAAAACCTAGGAGACAACTAAATCAGGTGCTTAAAATTCAGTAGAGTGAATAGCCTGGCAATGTGTTCACCCCTTGTAAAACACCTTTCACGGCCAAAGGCTGTGAAACATTTCCAGCAACGTGAAAGCTGCAGACTTTCAGCCCATGCTTCAGGGGCCATGCTCAGAGACTCAGGGTGGACTTCAGAGCCAGAAACAGCTCCTGGCTGTGCAGGGGAGGACAAGTCTGCCAAGGTGTGTCTATATTTCATGACCCAGAGTGTGCATGCTGCATGCAACAGCAGTAACAGGCCCACTGAGCCCCTCCAATAAAACCATATTTGTTTGAATTAGCACATTTTCAAATATATCTTTTTGCCTCCTGAAGTCAGCTTTGGAGAGTTCACAGTTCATGACTACAATGTGCTCTAGTCTCCAAGCAAGCATCTCTGTTTTGGTCTGCTGTGAATATGCTGAGATATGAATATGAAACTTTATATCCCACTAAGATTGACTGAAGAAGCATGATCAAGGTCATAGAAATCACCCCAGGAGGTCTGAGCGTAACATCTGCCAAAGTATTACAGAAAGTATGTTTTTTCCAGGAAACACAACAGAAGAATTCAGGTCAGATTACTGAACTGGAAATCAAAGCTCCCAGTGATTCCTCAGATTTGGAGGGTCTTGTTGTAACATGATAGAAACAAGAAAAACTTCATTAACCTTCAAATTAGGATACTCTATGGGTAAATGCAACAGTGATTAAATTTGAGAGGGGTTGCTGCATGGACATCTGAATGTGAACCATAGTGGCTAGTACTAATTGGAGGTAGCTTAAAAGCTCCTGAGGCCCACAGTAACTCATTCCTTGACACTCCCACATCTGCAGACAGAGGAAAAAATCACTAATACCACTGATGATGCTGTGTGGAGGGATATGGTTTTGGCTTGAACTCACCTGAACTCTGTGGGTTCCAGGAGAACAAATGCAAGCAAATTTCATGAAAGGCTCCATTATTGGTGTGTGGCTTTGAAATTTTCTGGAACCCTGAGACTCCTACTTGGAATGGTTAATTCACATCTTAGTTGCCAAAAATTTCAAAGCAGCATGCTGACTGGATCAGAAAACACCCACTAAAAGGACATTGGTGTCAAAAGAGGAACAGCTAACTTTGATAGAAAGCAGCAAAGTAATAGAAGATACCCTGGTGGCAGTAAAGAATAACATATCCCAAAATGTGGTAGAAGAAGCCTTGTTCATGAGAAAAGAGAGGACAGTGAAAAAGGCATTAGACAACTCAGAAGAAGAAAGATCCTTGAAGTCACCAAGAATGAAAAAGTTTCTTTTTTTCCCTTTCACTCAAAATTGTGGGCAGGAGCTGAGAACATGAAATCTGCCTGGGAATTCAAGTCAGGAAACTGGGAGACAGCCAAGAAATTCTAAAATGCCGTCTTTTAATAAAGCTGAAGAAGTTTAAGTCAGCAGAACTTTATTTTCACTCGTGGAAAATTTATAAACAGCAGAAGCTCAACTGTCACATTCATGGTAAATTGTTACTCAGCTCCAGCTTGGAATTGTAGAGCGAGCTGAAGCCATGGTAGAAAGAACAAAATAACTGATTTCCACGTGTGCTCTGCTTAGTGCTGGCTGTGCTATTTGAATCTGCCTGTGCTGCTAAGCAATAAGCGATGGAATAAATTTCCTACCGCTAGATGTGAGTGCAACCTCATCCACTTCAGGATATTTCTGTAAAGGATGTGTATAAAGAAAGGATATTTCTTCAATTGTCTTCTGGCCATGGATGCATATCACACAAAGATGCAGGTGGTGTCTAAAAGGAGATAAAATTGAAGTAGTGCTACCATACACAAGGAGGAGTTTTTGCTAGCATGGCCATGCTTATCAAGAAGGACTTAGGTGGTTGTATTTGGTAAACATGTGTGTATTGCTTATCTAAACTAGTAAAATCCTAATGGCAGACACTGTTGCTTTGGCAAATACACACCAAACAGCAGTGAGATAGCTTGGTTTGTTTATGAGGCTGATGAATGTAATACAGACATAAACAATTTACCCTGATAAGCTGCACCTGCACTAAGAGACATTCTAAGCAAGTGCTTTCCAACTAGTGTCTTGACCAAAAGGTGCTTTCCAGAATGAGTCACTTGTCAAATACTAGAGAAAATGGCTATAACACTGAGGACTTTTGCCCAGGAGCATGGGGACTCTCCTATCAAAGATTTGTTCCCTGGATGGATATCCTCTAATTGTTTAATATGCTTTCTACATATTTATCATATTTGTCACTTCTAGATATTTGCCTGTGAAGAGCACCACCCCCAGGTTTTTCTGTGCTGTCCCATGGCCTGGCAGCTCCAGCTCCAAAGAAAGTGATGCTGGGTGGACACCGGTGGCTCAGTGGCATTCTGCAGCAACCGGGTCCCCCGCTCCTGTTGCCCTTTTGTGCCCTCTCCCCCTGGACCACATTTCTCCTTCAGCATCTGGGTTCTCTGTTTGAAAGACTCTTCTCTGTTGGGAGTGGTACTGCACAGTGGTAAAAAAAATGTGTCATGAACAGTCTTGGTCGAATCTGGCAATAAGTGAGGTTCACCTCTGCTTAGCCTTAGATTTTTCCCTTAGTTTTAACTCTTCTGTTTTCTATTTTCATACTGAAATAATCTTTTTGGAGAACTGGATTATCCATGCAATTGAATTAAAAGGATTAAGATATGGCTTTCAGTTCATTGCTTATTCTTGAAGATATTTTACTGTCTGCTAGAATAAATTCTCTTTCAAATAGTACTTACTTTCAGACTCTCTTACTGAAAGACTGCCCATAGTTAATCTTCTTACAATTCATAAGATGCATTCCCCCTATCTTTTGTATTAATAGTAAGAACAAGATGCTCACTTTTACACAAAACCAGGTACAGTTACCTTAAGTGAAGTGGAGTTTTGGAACCTGCCTAAATTTTTTTAAGGATAGCTCATAGTATCTAAAATTACTCAGATTACTTAAATAAGAACCTCCAAATTTGTCAGGATCTGGAGACCTAGCTAAGCAATAATCACTGGATAGGGAAATAAAAGGCTTATATTTACTTTAGATCACAGATAAGAACATAATTTATAAGCTTGCACAAAAACGGCTTTGGTAAGGGAAGAAAGTGAGGGAAGTTGATTCTTGTGGGTTTTGATCCTGTAGCATGCAATCCTCTCTGATCGGGATCAGCCACTTAATGAGAAGGAGCATTCCAGGACAAAATGAGAATAATTGAAAAAATGCCTTGGGCAGAGCACATCCATGTTTGTTTATGTAAAGTTACTGAATCATTTTCTTGTTACTAGCTTTCTGATAAAAAAGTAATTTTAATAAACGTGAATGTTTTGTCTGGGTTTTGGATAGAAGTCATAAAAATATGAAATGTCATGAAACATTTTATTTTATTTTTTTAAAGAAGTTCACAGTGAAGATTTTCTTTTTCACTTGAGAATTTTCATGCAGCTCAACAATGTATGTTGTGGCAACACAGGGAGGAAAATTAGAATTGACAGTTATCATGAGTGAATGGTAGGACAATTGAAAATAAGATTTAACTTCTGTTTTGTTAAACTGCAGTTCATGGTTTCATCACTTCCTTCATGATTTTGTTTATTTCACTTATTGCTTTGGACCAGACTTTATTCATTAGTCAACAAGTAATTGTTAGCTACACAGAATTTTAATGGTGTTCTCTATATGTTCACCATATCGGAAGGGGAGTCAGCTTCAATCAACTGAAGCTTACAAAACACCACCATCAGCTTTAAAAACAGTGTGTTCTGTTAATGTTCTCACAGGGGTCCAGATAATTCTTGGGTATTTGAAGATGAACACTGAGGTGCTATATATTTAGTAAATACATTTTAGCATAAACTACTGTGACAATAAGTTTATTTGTTTGTTTGTTTTCATGTAGTTATTTGTGTCTTCTAAAAAAAAATCAGGTTCAAAAATTGCCACCTGAATGAAGTGAGGTTGAAAATCTGGCCCTAAACCAAAGGAATAAAATTTTGGACAGAACCCTGCCTGATTTGGCCTGCTCACTGGCCTCATACAAATCCACCAACAGATTTTCTGAAATATTTAATCTCCTTAAAAATCACATTTTGGGCATGCACTAGTGCAGTCTGCAGTGCATGCATTTGTCTTATCTATATAATATAAACTACCAGATATAAAGAAACAGAAACCACTATCCATTCACCCTGCAAACATTGCACCAAGAAATATACTGGCTTTGTGATGAATTCAGTGTGTACAAACAGAAACTAGTGGCTTCTTTTTGTTGTTTAGTTGTTTTTGTTTTTTTTTTTCCCAAGCTGGGGCTCCACCATACTTTTACCCTAGACCCAGCTCTGCAACAGGCATATAAAGGATAAGGAGGAAAGCAAATAAAATCCACATGCCTAATCAGCTCCTAATTTAAGGAGGAAGACAGAGAGCAGCAACTAAGAAATGTAAACTGGACCTACAGTAGCCACTGTCTTTTCTTTGTATACCCAGCATGTGCAGACCAAGGGCACTGGCTGATATAGTAGATGATTATGTTACACTGTTCAGGTTTTTTCCAGAATACTTTTGTGTGTTTGTGTTTCAGCAGCAAATTGCTAGAATTTCTCTGTCTCTCTTTATTTGCCTCTGTCAAAGGACAGCATTGTGGCATAAAGGCTGGTATTGTGTCTTCCTGCTTCTCGCAATTACCTGCTGGCTTTTGAAAAATCTGTTTATTTCAAATAACGTTCTTCACATTCTTGTGTGAGCCATAAGGGCTTTGGGAAGAGGAAGATACTTTTATTATTGTTTGTTTGTGGCTATGTTAAAATTAAAGGGTCTCGTCTGAAACGTTTGAAGAATTGCCGATATCTGAGGTTATTCAGTCAAGCATAAATTTAAGACTGAACTTCTGTGAATCTTCCCAGGCTGTACATGAATTTAATCCTGAATCTTGCACATGCTCAGAAGAATTCGCTGTATAAAAGTGTAAGATCAGAAAGGGAATTGTTTCCTTCTAACCCATGCCCTGGCCCATGCAACTATGTTCAAGTAAGCTTCATTCAAACACTTAGCAGATTTTCAGGAGTCCATTTTGGGAACAACCTTACACCTTTAATAAATAAATAATTTTGTGCTGTTGGCAGAAAATATTTGCATGCCTTTTTCACAATAACACTTGAAGCCCGCTTTGAGAAGTTATTGGAGCACTGCCCTGGTGTTCTCACCCATGCCCACTGACACAAGGGCTCACTGCTCTGTTTTACTCATGTGGAGCTTCCCTCGGAACTCTTTTGGGGGAACACCACTTTTTATAAAGAATTTTACAGCTCTTTTTAACAGCTTCTGAAAGGTTTATCTCCATCACCATTTGTAATACAACTCCACATGAGGAAGATTAATACATTTTATTGGAAAGTTTGCTCATGAAAGGATAGGTATACAGCAGAAGCACATAAAGATAGTATTCAAAATTCAGCACCCATTCACCTCAGCTTCATAATAAAACCCTTGAGTACTGAAGCAAAAGTTTAAGTTCAAGCTCAGGAAGGACTCTTCTGAAGCTAAGCACGTGCTGGACTGCCTTGCTGAATAGGAGCTTAACACATGCTGTAATTAATGGCTACATTATATAACTTTTTCAGATCATCAACTTTAATCTGAAATGGATTAAAAGTATAAACCTTGAAATGAGTTCTATTGTTGTTATCGGGCTGGTGATTTAATCACCTTAGCTTGTCATCGTGCCCTATAAGGATAAATGTACCCCTAACATACGGATAGATTTTAAAATCCAGCAGCATGGTAATGCACACAGGGCCTGATGGTGTCCCTTCTGCAAGAAGCAATTTCCATGTTAGCTGTGAGCAGCTGAGATGAAAGCAATGCATAGCTCAGCGAGGTAGCACCGCAGACAGGCTCAGGCTCACTACAAAGAGCACCTCAGCACGGCACAGCACCTGAGCTCCTCCTCGGTTCCTTTGGCTTCCTGTCTGCACTCAGGGTGTCTTTGTAAACTGGGGATAAAAATAGAGATAGACGGTACTCCTGGAGTGCACTGTAATCCTCAAGAAGCACTTTTACAATGCTGAGGGATGAGGGAGAATGAAAAAAAGTCTAATTTTTTTGAACAAAATTGCCTCTGGACAATTATCTCATGCAGTTTGCGGTGTGTATGTCACTTAAGCTATCTCTTCTCTTCCCCCTTCCAATGATCCCTTCTGTTGCAACAGAAATAGTGCAATTTATTTCAAGGACCTGGTACAAACTACAAATCCAAGTCATTACAGTTTGAATCTCATTCAAGATACTGTTACATGCTAAATTCGCTTAGCACAAGAAATCTGATGCCAGCTTTAGCGTAGTTTAGCAGTATTCCCATTCAATATAGCATATGCTAACCATACATCAAACTTTCTATGGGGCTTTGTGGTAAGTACAGCAATCACTTACAAATGTACAATTCTTCAGCTATGCGTATTTACTGCTACTATCTTAGCAAGAAATGAATTGAAATTTCTTTCAGAAAAAAGTAGTTTTTGACAAGTATCTGATAACGAAAGTTTCCAATGGCTCCTGCAAGACATTTCTCCGCTGTTGTTGTCACTGTTAATTTAGAGTGAAGCTGCGTGGGTTGAGCTCCAACTGCATATTCAGCCAGGTTTATTACACCACAGAGCAGTGAGTCATGACTAGGGCTGATAAAGGCAGATGCTGTACTTTCCTTTTTGTAACGAGATTAGTTTACATTTTAATTATATTTTGACAGTATAGGTGGCCTTTCATTAGCGTTACAGGGCTGTAACATCACCTGCAGGTGGAAACAGCACACAGTTTCCATCACATGTGGGTATCCTTTGATACTGCCGCAGCAGTGCAGGGAAGGAACCACATTCTGCATGCAGGTTGTGAAGGAGCAACCCCGTTGGGCCCCACAGGGCTCCACTTCTCACAAGCAACTGGTACTTCCTGCTTCCCATTAAGGCATAAAGGGATGAAAAAAACTGCAATCTAAGCGTCTGCGAGGGTTATTCATATGCAGACCGTGCTGTGGATGGATGCTGGTGTAGTCACCCGCCTCAGCTGCTGTTCAGTGTTGGGTCATCAAGTGCAAGAACTGGGAGAAACATGCTGATATATCACCACTAAAATAAGAAACGCAGCAGAGCTGCTGCGATGGGGAGAACTATTTGCTGTTGCAGATAAGTAACAGTTCTTCTTCCTCTCGACCCAGAGGGAAAGCAGGTGTAGAGCCCAAAAAACTTTCCTCTCCTTGACTGCTCCTCCTACAATGTACCTTCATGTCATTTTTCTTGGGGTTTGCTTTAACCTTAAACGATCAAAAAAGTACACCTCCAGCCAATCATCCCTGCAGCAAATAGCTCTGAAGGCAACTTAGGACTCTTTTCAGAGAGAGGAATGGTTGGCAGCTTATAGAGTCCAACTACACAAATCCCAACAAGCTTAGCTAATAAAGTCTGCTCAAAAATCTTGTTCTGTTTTCCATATGTTCAATGTGACTTTATACTTGTATAGGATTTTCCTGCTGAAAAGTACTATTTTTCATCTTTCAATAAACTTATTAAATACATAAAGCCTACATATTTTTGCTGAGGCTTAGAGTTACAGATCAGCATATAACATGAGGCACAAAATGATTTCTTTTATATTATACTGCAATTTAAACTACATTTGATGAGATTGGATCTAGATTCAAATGATGGGAGTTAAACCTCCATTATGCAATTTGTCAAAATTGCACTCAGTTCATCACTTATCCAGGTAAATTTGCTCATATGAAAAGATCTGCCACCTGTTGGATGTGTTATTAACAACATTTGAATAGGGGGATGATTTTTAACAATCAGTTGCAGGGAGTACAATCACAGTAGAGGTTCCCCAGCGTGACCTAAAATACAAGCTAGACAATGGAAATCTGCATCTAACATTTGTCAAGTTGGCCATGGGCCTGCTATTGTCTGCCTGTCTGCACAATGCTTGTGCTAGACATGATTCAAAATCTGTTTGTTACCAATCGGTGTATCTGTAAAACAGATACTTCTTAAAGTATGCCTCGAAAATAAAATAAGAAATGTGACTGGATTGGAAACAAGACTGTGTTTGCATGAAAGGTTTGTAACAATGCAGCTCACAGCCCTTTTCAAAGTGCGGTAGTTGCCAATTAAAATAAAAGTCCTGTATGTTCAGAAACACCAAATGGTTTTCATTCTGAGAATGAACTGATACGTTAAATGAGAGAGAAATTAAACAAACAATGTTTCTGGAACCCTGCAAACTCACTAACACAGAAGAGCTGCAATAGTCCGACAGGAGAAACACATCAGGTTTGTGCACTCAAGGCTGGACCTGCCATGGACTCCTGGCTTCTCCCATCCTGCTCTGTGTTTCTCGTGGAACATTAAAAGGTGGACTGGGAGGGCGCAATATGTTGGAATGAACAAATATTTTAACATCGTGATGATCTATATGTAAGAGAAAAATATTTGGAATACCTCTAAGGAAAATAGGGAATGCATGCTTTTTTTCACTTGTCAGAAAAGAAGTTGAACAGTAGCCCCCTAAAAACAAGGAAGGATGAATTACTGCAGAGGGAGTAAGGCTGAAGGGAGAAAGTATCTCCGGGAAAAATCTGTACAATCAAAGAAATAAAAGCCCACATAATTAACATGTGCCTTTTTGTGGACTTGACACTTGACACAACATCAAACTTAAAATTAACATGAGAAATCAAAGAAAATCTTGTTGTCTAATGAGAAAAAATATGCAAATGAATGACCAGCCAGGTATCAAGAAAAACAGGGAAGATTTTTATCTGTTATTTATGCATGAGTTGTGAGCCAAGGACAGATGAAAGCTTCAGTGATTTTTATTCTCTAAAAAAGCTTGTGAGCTCTATTCTAAACCCACTGTCCCTATGTGGAAAACACTGCCGACCCTACTGACAAAATGGGAAGAGAGCCCGCTTCAAAATAACCTGTTGACATATGGAGAATGATGGAAACAAATGCTGCCTAGAAGTAAGCAGAAGGAACATCTGAAATGAATCATTTGAAAGCTGAGCATACGTAGGTGGATCAGGCCAAATTAGACTTCGCTAAAGGGGGGAAAAAATCCTTTGGGAAAATAAAGGAGAAAGCAGAATGAGATAATTGTTAGGAACGATAGTACCGTAATACTTACGGGGAATGGGAATACTTCAGTTTACAAAGCAAAAGGCAGAATTTATGTAGGCAGAGTAAAATCTTGATCTGGGCAAAAGCTCCACTAACTCTTTTTCTTGATTTAATTGCAATTCTATTAGAAACTTTTTAAAGGATATCCCAGTTAAGCTTAGACAGCCTGTTTACAATATGTATAGATTTACGAAAGGATTTACAATTACACATCATTTGCCAAAAACGAAAATTCAAAACGTGTTATGTTCTGCACAGGAATCATTTAGTCACCTGTGCTATTAGCTTAACCAGATGAGGGCTCATGCAGCACCGTAGCAGTTTGTCTGTGTGCCACAAGTGACCATCAGAATGGTTGAAACCCCAAGTGCCTTCATCACTAGTACAGCAGTACTGTATTTGACTGCAGATAAAAAGATTTCCTTTCTGCAGTAACCTCTAACAAACTGCAAGAACAGCAACCTAATTTTAGATTCTAAAATTTCTCGAGTTATTCTGAGTAAAATTATTGGCTGAGTATATATAGACACGGATATATAGATACATAGGTTTATTTATTGTCTGTGTAAAATTTACTCATAAGGTATAAGTTACTTGAAGTTTATTAGAAAGCAAGGCATAGGATTTTGTTAGACTTTTGTTCAGTGCAACTGAACTGCATCACTTTTTCAAGTTTTATGCAGAGATTAGGCCACCTTCAAATAAACTATGCAGAGTAATTTACTGAGTGGTAACTCCAAACAACACAAATACAGGACCTCCTAAGAATTCAGTTTGAATCAATGAATCTGGTTTCCAAATAGTGTATTCTGAAAAGCAGTAAGTTTCTCTTTATATTATTATCTCTCCTAAACTGAAAAGTGTTTAGTAAGTTCCTTTCATATTGGGTCTAACCCTTTATGATGTCTGTAATGTGTCCAGGAAAGCCATGATCATATTCATCAATATAATTTCAAAGAGATTCTGCTTATACCAGGTATATGAAATCTTTCAAAAATTTGACTATCAAGATGAGTAAATGTACTATTTTATTTGTCTGCTTGAACATCAGTTGGAAAGTGGCTGCATTTTAACTTGTAAATGAAAGTCCTCTGAATACAAAAGAGATGCAATTTAAAGAAGTTAGCCAAAGTTGTAATTATTTCTTATTCTTACAGGTTGGGTTAGGCAGCATATGACAAAAATGAATAAATAAATAAACCTGAACTGAATGGAATTAACTTTCATTTTCAAGAAGTGAAGTATCTGATGCAGTCCTGATCTTTTCTGACACCTTGAAACATAGAATTGATATCTAGTGGACTGTTGAACTCTGCTACCTGCCAAGAAGAAATTTGGGCCTTCGAATTTTATTTCATTCTAGAATGAAATCTCTAGATGTTATCTAGCTAGAAGCATATTCTTATCCACCCCCTTGGAAATCTGGATAACAGATTTCAGGAAGGTGTCTGGTGCCAATTTTGTTATTACAATGTGAATTATAACCAGCTGAGCCATCTGCACCAGATATAAATCCTAAATATCAGATATTCTTTTTCTTTGAGATTTTTCTTCCACCTGCATCATCAAATGGGCTTACAGTGCTCCAGTTTTCCTGAGTTCTTCTGTGAAATGAAAAAATTATTCCACACATGCATTAACTCTCACTTCAAAATACCCAGGAATTGTCACATTGCCTAATTTTTTTTTTGGTAACGTGTGAATTGCACTTTTGCAGTGTGTGATAGTTGAAAGATTTCCCATTTGGACTAGATTTTCCAGGTCTTTTATAGTCTTTGCTCCAATAAAAAATATTGTTCCTCTTGGTGGTCTGCAGTGAGTTTTTCAGAGAACTCAGCCTTGTAGCAGAAGCCGGTTTCTACAAAACTGCAATTAGGTCGTGCTCAGCACTGCCTGAAATGATTGCTTCAGCATATTTCAAAGCCAGGTTGGATCCAGTAGGAATGGATATTCATGCTTCACAAAAATCTGTACAAATGCAGCTTTTTTCCACAGAGAATCATTCAGATGATCATAGCTCATTTTCTTGAATAGGTATTATGCTCATTAACTTGTTTCTTAACATCTGCATCGCAGCTTTGGTAGATCACAGGAGACAGTAACTAAGTAAGTTTGTTGGAGCATACTTTCAAATGGCTTATGTACTTATTTCCACCTGAAAAATCAGTCACGTCTCCAAAACTCCATGCAAAATCACTAGCATTGTACAGCTGTGTAGAGGCTTTTATGAAATGAGAGGAGTATTTTAGGGAATGAGTGAGCAGCAGACAGCAATCACACCAAAGTCAGCCCCACGATACAATATTCTGTGTTCAGAAACAGAGATGCCAAATAATCAAACTTTAAATATATGCCTAAGTCACTTAATGAAGTGTCCTATACTACCAAATTGTAGTTTCCAAAAAACAAAGGTTACTCTTTTAAAAAAAAAAAAAAAAGTGTTCTGTCTTATTTCCTGAACAGACAACATCACTTTTCTCTGTCCCAGATGGAGCATTAAGACATGCAATGTGCTCTTGGACTGCTTTGAAAAGTACTTTTAGAATTGAACAGTGCACCAAAAACTTTAAGCTCCCCTAAAAATGCATCAAGAATAGAAGTCATATCTGCATAAGGAAACCTTAGCTTACAAACCAGCTTTGCCTGCAAAAATTTGTGGGATGGTACCTAACATGCTTGCATTTTGGGTAGAGTTTAGACCAGGGCTGCTCTAAAACACATTGATGTGGTGAATTCTACATGACTGGATGACTGTTTTACCAGTTATATCTGTTACATGATTTCTGATGAAATTGGTTTTCCTGAAATATCTAATGCTCTTTTATTAATTTGCTAGGTGAGCATCTTATTTTACATTTTCAGGGTAAATCTTTACACCTAAGAAATAATTTTATCTTATCTCTCTCCAGACCTCTCCTACATACAATGAGCTTTCCTCATTCAGAATTGTTATTTCTCTTACATATTAATTTGTTTGTTTTGTTACTTCATTATAGTAATACATCTATGTAGAGTACCTGGCAGTACCATGCCTGGCAGTACCACCATACTACAGTGACTATAGTGACAATTCCTAGTCCAAATGTGTTATTTAGAAAAGACAAAGGCTTAGAATAGGAAAAGTTATTCCACATATACATTAAATAATAAAGTTAAGTTTCATGTATTTACACATTTGCGTGTGTGGATTGCCAGACTTTGTATGGGCTGTTGTTGTGGGAAGGAAAGAGATGAAGGACATTACACAAGTTAAAATATATGAAAGGGTAGAGAAGGGAATTAGGTGCTGAAGAATGGGAAACAGAGTGGACAGAGTGAACGAGACTGAGCTGCTGAAAGCCAGGGAGAAGAAACAGCCAACAAACAAGGTCAGTGGCACTAATGTTGAAAAAAATACTGAGGTTATTTATGCCCAGAGGCACTCAATTTTTAACCATGGAGTAGCAATGTTATGCTACATTTGCAATGCAAATAGAAGGATCTTTCAGGTAATAAGACATGACAAAATGTGCAGTGAGTGGCTGGTAAGCAGAAACTTGTCTGTATATTGCTTTTCCATATTGTAGCAGTCTCTGCATCGACGTCGTGCCTTAGCTCTCTTGGTGGAAGCAAAACCATGCAGTTGGTGCTCTCTGTCCTGCATTTTTTGTGGCTTGTCTGTACCTCAAGGTGCTCACCTAAACTTGTTGCATTCCTTGCAGCTCTGCTTTTGAGACATAGTGCTGTTAATGTTTCATCCAGGAAATTTTTATAAATCTTTCATGTACTTTCAGCAAATGCTGTGTACATTGGCCAGCTTCCTGGAATAGTTTAAAATATGTTCCTTCTGAAGGGCATCTCCTTACCACTTAAAATATGTCTTATAACAATGAAACTGCAATCACAACTCTCACCTTCCTGAAGTATCAACCATTTATCTCACTTTGTTGAGGGTCAAATCTGAAAATGGCAATCCCAGAAGACCCAACTAGCTCTAGAATTATATAAGAAGAGATTGTTAATGTATCACCAAGATCTGTCATCGTATTTTCCACTTAAGCTATGTGTTTCAAATTTGTTCTTCCTGGTTCAGCATAACTGAACTGCAGTTATGGCATGACAACAACCTGGAACCCTTCCAGCTTTCACTCATCCTTTGCGAGACTAATTATATTGTATTAAAAGACATATTTAAGTAATGTAAAATGTGCCCCTATAAAGTCTGTCATCATTATCAGAGTCTGTATTTCATATTGAGTGTTTAACTCCACTCCATTGTTTGTCAAAATCAAACACATGAACAAAATGGCCTGCTGTCATATGATTCATTCCCTCTTAAATGAACCCATTGATATGCTAGCATGCAGGTTAGTTCAGCAGATATCCCTTCTGGCGACAGCCAGCCTCCCCCTGATATCTCTGCTTTTACTCATCAGATGCTTTGTTCATTCACAGCTTTCTGGACGCGGTTATTTAAATCACAATGAGGGCACTGCCAGCCAGTTGGCAGCTCAGCCACCTCCTCGCAGAGGTCTGCCAGGCAGGCCCCAGGGCAGTCTAGGGCCCAGTCATTGTCAGAAGCCCCTGCCATGAACTGCTGGAGGCTTCTGGGGCAGAGGCGTGGAGCAAGAAAAATCTCCTGCAGGCAAATTGTAGGTTGTCCGTGAGGTGTCCCGTAGGTGGAAGGCAGCTGAATCATGGCCCACACTGTGATTATGACTGCTCTCGCAGCTGCCTATAAATAGGACTTCAGATATAACCCAAAGATCCCTAGCAGAGATCTCTGATGCAGACGCATGCAAGCAGAATAATATTGCTCCAGAATAACATTACACCTCGTGGCAGACAGGACTTTTGAGCTCTCTCAAAATGATCAGGCTTACTGCTATGCACTGTCCAGCTCACGCTCCCATTTCCTGTTTTACTGAGGAGCATCTGGGAAAAGGGCCAGGAATAATCTGCCTTCTCCAAAAGAGACATTCAAGAAGCTCACTTTTGGCTGCCAGCTTCCTCAAGGGCTCCAGAGAGGCAGGCAGGAAGAGGGATGAAGGTCGCATACCTTGTTGCAATGGTAGCAGCAGCCTTCTTCCACATCACACCTTTCCTGAAGGCTCCTCAGACCCCTCTCAGCATCTGTCCAAATGTCCACCCGTCGCGTGCCTTGTGATGAATTCAATGCTTCCAGGCAAGGTCTGTTGGAGTCTTAAAACTAAACTGTTCAGCAGAGGCCTTTTAAAATCCAAATCACATGAAAATAAAAGGGCTGAATCTCAGAAATTCCAAGTCCAAACAGCAAGCATGGAGCTGTTGAGGTTTCAGCCTCCTGTTCATGGCAGACCAACTCACAGGGCGGTGTTGTCTCAGCAGAATCCCCCACACACACACTACCAGTGCTCTTAGTTCATTTTCCCAGTGGTATTGAACATGTGTGTATGCACTGCCCAGCTGGAGGCAGCAGAAGCCTCCTGGACATGGGCTGTCGTGGCCACACCACCTGCAGAACCTTAGCTTGCAGAGGGACTCAGGGGAAATCTTGCAGTGAAGTCTGCAGCCACTAATCAATCCCCCATTTTAGGTGCTCTGTTTGTTCTTTGTAGGTGCCCATTTCAGTCTATTGCAGCTACTGGGAGGAAGCCTTCTCAGAAAAGCTTTGAAAGGTTACCCCTGAAAATGGTCTAACCCTAAGTGTCATAACTCTAGATGCATGTTAGAGAGGTAAAACACCACAATAAGAAATAATTCTTTCTGATGTTGAGTTCCTGTGCTTTGAGAGTTTGCCAGGTGCCTTGTCCTGGGAAAACACAGCTCCTGGCTAGAAAGGAGTCACTGGTGCATTTGAGCCCACCAGAAGCTTTGGAAACTATGTCCCAGGTCTCTTACTGGCAGCAGAACAGGGTGGGAGTCATGGCAGGGACTGCACCGGTGCTTGTTTATTCACAGAGTCTCCTGAAACAGAGACAAGCTAATACATTATGCTTGTGGTAGAAATCTAGGGTTACTTACAGCAAGGTCTCGTAATGCAGCCAGGGAAGGATGAACATGTGGATCTCACTAGCAGGAGGAGGTGAGTTTCCTGCAAGCCTAATCAAAGGAAGAGAAATCGCATGATGTGGTACTTATTACACTCGTGCTCTGCGTAACAAGAAAACAGACGCTTTGTGCACAGCTTGGAGAATGATGTGTGTGAGCAGAAACAACTGTGCTGCAGCTCCTCAGTGTCTGCTCACCAGGGCCCTGCTCAACACAAGATGATAACAAGCTAATAGGTATTTCCTGCTGAACAATTACATGAATAAAAAGCAGAGAAGCACATGCCAGACATCAGTAAAATGCGGCCAGCTCCCAGCCGGGGAAATACACCCTAGCAACAGATCATAAACCAAACAGGGGAGCAGCAATGCTGTTGACCAGAGAGAGACAAAAGTTGGTTTAAGAAACAGACATTCTGCACACGTGTAACTGTCAGCCTCCAAAATGGCAAGAACCTCCTCAGCAGCCATCAACCCGACTCATTGAAAACACACAGGTCTTTTTTCCAGGGATGAGGATTACTTTGAGATACCCCACATCCAAATTACTACAGATGGGACAAAACAGCTGTACCAAGAAAAACAAATAGTTTCCTCTCAGCCCCAAACCAACTAGCCCAGCACATGCTGTAACAGCATCCCAGTTCAACCATCATAACTCATTTTTTGTATTTTCACTAGATCAAAGAAGTGATTTAAGAGGTAACACTTGCTGGAGTGATTGCTGCCAGAAAACATACTGGGTCCTCTCCCTTGGCCTAACTGAAGCTAAAGCAATGTTTTTGAGAGATATTAGTCATCTTGCATATGGCTGTCCAGCGAAAATATTTAGTATGTTAAATGTCATTAACTTGCTACAGTTTAAATTCTGCAAAACTACAGAGGGGAGGTGATGTGTAGGAATGAAGAGAGAATAAATGCTTTGATGCTGCTCTTTAGGAAGAGGGGAGACCTCCATTCTCATTCAGTCAAAAGCTTCAGCTGAAAAAAATTGAGCACCCTATTTTAAGAGACTAAAAATAAATACTATGATGCTTCAATCTGAAATGGTGTGCTTTATTTTGAAATCAACCTTTCTTAAAGAAAAGAAACCCATGAAATACACATCAGTAGGAAACCCAAGCAGTATTACAAGATGTTTCACTTTGGGTCCTTTGAATCTACCTGGCTGAAATAACACTGCCTAGTAATTTTACCTGGGAAGAAAACAAAACTGTGTTACAGTTTTTCAGGTTAAGCTCAGCTGCAATGATTCTTTTAACCATTCCCATCCAATCTAGCTTGAAAGTCCAGTGATCCCCTGTTGTAAGGGAGACCTGAATGATCCTGATGGATCACCACTGTCTTTCCTCCCCCCTCAAGAGATAAAATCACAGCATAAAAAAGGACAGTGAAGAAGAAAAGAAGGAAAATAACAAAATAACCACATAAGAGCAACTGAAAATCAGCTGATGTTCTCTGATAAACCAGGAGGATCCCCAGCCACCAGTTTTTCCTGGGCTCTGCATTCGCTTGTCCGGCTCCCTTAGTGCTCCCCGATCAGGAACAGCTGGTGTGAGATCCCAGAGGGACAGTGAAAGGACAGTGCTTAAGTTACCCAAACAGGGCTTTGGAGGCCAGAATCAGCCATTGGCTCACTCATAAGATTACGAGTGGCTGTGGGCAATTTCCCAGGTCTCATTTCATTAAAGTCATTCCCCAGGAACTGAACTTAATTACTTCAGTGGGATTCATGTATGTTCTTAAGTATTTTCCTGAATCAGGACATTAATTGCTCTGTGCCTTTGCTCCCCATCTGCAAGATAGGTTTAACGTTTGCTCTTTTGCATGCTCTGACTGTTTAGATTTACGTTCCTCCAGCCTCGTGGTCCCTGTCTGCTCAGCACTTTGTCTGATAAGGCTGAGGTTTCACTTGAGCTCTTACTGGGCCTTGTCACATTTCACTTTTACACAAGCCATGTTCTGAAAACCGGTCACATTTCTACAGCTTTCATGTCTCTAGCACCAGCAAAATAAGTTGCTTATTGATTTGGGAGCAAAACAGCAAGCGGTATTTTTCACTTTAACTCCATCACAAATAGACTAATTACATGGCACTTTGAGACAATTTGCTAAAGATGCTCACACATTTCAAGAGGGTAAAATTACTTTATCCAAAGCAATTACAAAATAGCTAATTAGTGAAACTAACTGTGAGCTCCTACAAATGTGTTATGTGGAGATGTTTCTTGTAATGTCAGACGAGCCTCCAGCTTATGAGCCATTTCCAGGTAATGAAGAAACTATTCCAACACAATAAATATGTTGTTTTCAGCTGAGACTTTCCTAGCCAAGATCGGCCCAGATCCCCAAATTAATGTCAGCGTTCCTGTCACGTGCCTTCCCCACAGCCTCGTTGCAACATAACTTTGTCAGGTGAGTAGTGAGATAATTTCTGGAGCAGCTGGGCAGCAGCTCCACGTGAGGAAGAGCAGCCAGGACATCAGCACACTTGTCACACAGCAGGACCTCTGTGCCTCATGGATGTACGGGCTTGTGACTGCCTCCCTCCTAGAGGAACTTTTCTGTGTGCTCTGAGACCAGTGGCCACAGAAAAACAGCTTTGGAAGAGCTTTTTTAAAAAATATTTTGATGTAAGGATCAATTGCAAATTAGTCCTTTCTGTCATGTCCCCGCAAGCTGACATAAGACCTGTGGGGAAGTTGTTTTTGCTCATCTGGCTGTTAGGTGGTTTGCTGTGGGAGACAGTGGGATCTGCAGAAACAAAAGCAATTGCATTTCAGCCATTCCTGCTTTGATTCCTCTAGCTGATTAAAAAAAATAAATAAATAAATAAATAAATAAAAGGAACAGATTATCAACAGTATGTCTTTCACAAAAACACCTTAAAATTCTGTAGGGAGAACAGTCACGTGTGAAGAAAAATGAAATCTCTTGGTCATTGGAATTTTCCTTTTTGCTTTCAAACAAAAGATATCCATTATGTATGAAGTAATTGTTGCAGGCTGTGTAATTAGTCTTAAACATAAGTGGTGGACATAGACAAGAAATGACATCGTTTTACAGAGTTAATAAAATACAAACCGGAGATAAAGTGAGTCCCTGGGTCTTTTTGTTGGATAGCTGTTAAAGCAATTGCTGGCAGAACATTACACCTCAGAGTAAATCTAGGGACATTTTGCAATAAATAACTTTTATAAAAAAAAAATAAAAAAAGTCCAGACTGTGAGTTTATCATAGAATTTAAAACCATCTGTGCATTGTCACTCTAACACTGAGATCTCACTTATTTGTGCATCTTACCCATATGATCTGGTGTAAGCGGGAATAGAAAAGAAGCACTAAAGACTCATTAAAATCAGAGATTATACGGATAAGCATTTAATTATTTGTAGGTATAGAATTTCTTTAGTTTTAGAAACACATCCATATTTAAGCTCCTTTTCCTCTATGTTATAAAAGTTATAATTTATATTCATAAAGACTTGGATATTTTGTATGTTGAACTTCACAAAGTAGAAAAAAAAAAGGAAAATTCTTCTAATTTTTCTGTCCATACACACTCGGAAGGAACTATGTGATATATAGGTGTGTTCTTTATGTATAACCTATTTTTCACACGTTCACTTGTTTTTGAATTGATCTTTCCCGTATAAATTAATAAAACAGTAGCAATTCTGTTTCAAAAATAAAACAGCTTCATTTGATTGTCTCTTACTCTATGCAGATCTGCGATAGCACCATATTAATGTCATCAGTAAAATGCCAGAGCATTTTACAAATCTGTTATGTAGATAGATATCAAATTCCTATGTTCTTAATAATAGAGGACTCAGCAACCTGCACACTTCTGAGCATCCAAGTTACCAGCAGGTGACAGATATAAATTGAATTTAGTATATGAAAACAGAACAAGATGAACCAAACTCCAGCCATCACTCTAAGCACTATTATTATAATCATGTCGCCTCCATTATAAAATTTGGTTATCTCAGACATATTCTTGTCTTGCTTGCAGTTTTAGACCAGAAGAGAATTATTTTTGCAACCTGCCTGCTGTATATATAAAGAAGACCTTGCTCCTTATTTTTAAGTGCATCAAACAGCCATATTTTTAGTATTTGCATAATCCATGTATTTAAGATTCCTCAGTCATGAAACCTAAGTGGCTACGTGCTCCTGTATATGCTACTAACCTCTCTTTTAAAGTCTTCTACAAAAAGCTGACTTTCACACTTGCCATAGCTACAGCTGCATAAGTAGCATAGCTCATCCTTATTGAGAGCCATAGCATGATTGTCAAGCAAGTCAGATTGACTGGTGAGCATCAACAGCCGACTATGGTCTGGAGGATTTTCCTCCCTGTTCCCTTATTTGGCTTTTTTTTTTTTTTTTTAACTAGCTGTTGATAAGAAGTAATAAATCTACTCAAGTGCTGACAGTGATAATCCAGGCAATTGTTGCTCTCTAGCTGAGGTGGAACAGGTTTCTTTGGTTTGTTTATTTGTCAGACATAATCTAACACTTCTCCCCTTCTGCATGTGAGAAATTTACTGTGTGTTCCCCTCTGGCCAGATGTTTGAGACAATGTCATCCTAAAAGAAAGCTGTATATTTGGAGATGCAGCGAAGTCCAGACTTGGTAATCACCATTAATCTATGTGTCAGCCTGTGTTTTATGTGCCTGCTCTAGCATAATGGATACTCTCTCACCCAGATGGGAGGCCCAGGAGGCATTGTGTGTCTAGCAGTCCTCTTAACCCCGGAACATCACTAAATCATGGCGATACTATACCTGCTAGGTCTTCACTGTCATTCCTGGAAAAGATATAGCATGTGCTGGGATCACTAGTCTAGTGTCCCTGCTGCCCTCTCCACAGCTAAGGCCATCTCTTCCTAACCCTTTTTCACATGGTCCCATCAGGAGAAGGGTAGCTGACTGCCAGAAAAAAACGTGTCCATGTCTCTTAAGAGACATGCAGCGGGTGCACAATGTGAGTATCCCCTCCTCAAGCACCAGTACAAAAGCTGGGCCTGACAAAGCCCTCAAACAGAAAGGCTTAGGTTGTCCAACAGGTATGTCATTGCAATGGCATTAGGTCATGCAGGTAGAAGTGACTGCATATCATGAGCAAACTTCAAAATTACCTTTTTTTCACTTACACACTACCATTTACTTATATCAAAAGTAAGCAATGTACTTGTTCTCTGCCATTTCTAAAGGTGTACACCTATTCTTGTGCTATTACAGTCACCGTAGTATCTTTTTTTTTTTTGGAATTAACCCTATTGCATTATGTTCTTTTTTCAGTTCATTGCCAAACGTGACCATTTTTCAGCCACTCTGCTACTCCATCCTATTCCTACTTCTCACTCACCAAAATAGGCTACCATGGCATGCAAACAGCTGAAAATATTTAAGCAATAGTCCCCATATTGCAAATGCCTCTGACAAGATAATGAACTACAATGACAGCTGCATGCTGAGGAAAGGCACAAAAATAAAGATGGCAATCTTTGACTTGTACAGGAAATAAGACATGAAACAGTTGCTGCTTTCATTTTGAAGGATTAGAAAACATTTTCAAATGTTTTGGAAAGAAAGGTTGTTATTTCTTGGAGGGTGATATTGTCTCCTCATTCCAGGAAATTACCCGTTCTGGGAAAAATGTCGTGGAAAGAGAGACGGCCTGATATTCAGATGCCAGTCAAGTGGTAACACCCAACTGCCAGATATTTAGGCACATTTCAATCTAAAAATGGGGTTTCCCCAAGAGCCCTGTTGGCTGCTTTTCTTTGATGCCATCACATTGTGTAAATGTCTGAGTTTTAACAGCAAAGCCAAGAGAGTCTGAATTTCCTGTTGAGGCACACAAAGAAATTGCCTAAAGGTGTGACAAAGTGGAGAAACCAGCTGGGTGTCCACCTCGGCCTGAGGCCTGCTTGAGGTATACCACCACGCACATCCCCCTGCACCAGGTTGCTGAGCTCCCTCTGGTCAGCTCCCCCAAAAGGGAGGGCAGTCCCCACTGTGTTTGAGTGACCACAGCATTCACCTGAAGCACAGAAGACACAAAGATTTACCTCCCTTCCCTGAAAAGAGATGTCCTCTTCAAATTCAAATCTTCACATTTTTAATCTCCAGATTCAAATCTTCTCTGAACCAAGGTAGTTATAATGAACATGTAATTAATCCATGCAAATTTACCTATGAAAATGGGCCTACAACCCAGGCCACTACAGCCTAGTAGGTGGGAGAGAAGGGCAGTGGGGAAGATTTAAGGAAAAGGGAGATTTGAATTTGATTTGTGTTAAGGGAAGGATGCAAACCTAAATTTTTGGAAAGGGAGATGGTAGGAGAGAAGACCTTTTCTGGCTTGCTTTACAGGAAGGGTTTGGCAAGAGTTCCAAACTCTAGGAGTTTCAAACTGCACGTTTGAAAGCTGCACTCTGGTGAAAAGATGTTCTTCCCTGCAGTCTCTGCTCCAAGATGTGATCCTCCCAAGCCATGCTGTCCTCCAAAACACTTCCAGCCTGACGTGACTGACAAAGACAACTCTTCCCTGCTCAGCTGGCAAGGATGCATTCTGCTTTCAGTGCTAAGCCCTCCATTACACTGTAAGGAGCCTATGGGTCTAACTTAATCTGTAGGTTCCGCTTTTTCAGGAGTGAGCCCAGAACATAATTTTGCACATTTTTTCCAATAGGAATGTCTGGTTTTCTAATATTCAAGACTGTTAGCTGCAACTATCTAAAGAATGGCTTAATGTGTTCTTTGAACTAGGGACACTGTTTAATTTTAATTTATTAATTGATTTTCTCAATTAGCTTAATGTGATATCTACAGCATGAATTCTTCCCTTTCTCTGCACCATCCAAGGTAACATTGATGCAGCACTACAAAGTCAAACACTTAGCAGTGAGGTTTAAACCATACACAAAGTAGAAAAATGTGCATACTAGCATAATATTTGATGTTAAAAACATCATTTCCTAAACCAACTCTTCTTCTCTGTTTTCTTCTTGTTTGAGTTGTGATAAAGAAATCAGGAGAGTTAGAACAACTGCTCTCCATAAGCTTCTTTCCTTCCTAGTTTAAAACAAAAACAACTTTATTGTAATTTTCTTTTTAGCTCAGAATAGTAGCCTCAGGCACCACTACTTTGTCAGGTTGCTCTACAGTGGTCAGCATATCTACTAAAATACACAATTATTTTTAATGATTTTAGAGCTTGAACTTTATTTTAATAAACAGTATGGTTTGGCTCCTGTTTTTCACATAAATCAACTGTTATAAATTCCAGGTTTAGTTTAATTGGGGTTTTTTTTTTTTTTTCCTTTTTTTTTTTTTTTTTTCACCCAAATACCACAGTAAAAGCAGCTCAGATATCAGAAACTGCATTCTGTTTCATCACCTTACAAATGCCAAAAGCACATATGGATGTTCCATAAGTTGCTACCATCAAGGCATGCACATGTAATGGGTTGCCTTGTAAACACAAGTTGTGTATATTTTTCTTTCTGAAGTCAGGTGAAATTCTTTCATCTCAATTCAGATGTGATTTACTGTAAATAACCCTGATGTTGCTAAGAGACAAATTTCAAAACAAGTCTCAACCACAACAGTGTTAATATTAAAATCTTAAATAAAGATGTTCATAATATGCTGAATACACTCTAACATCCTCCGATAAAGCCAAGCTTGCTATTTGAGAGAAAGTGACTTGCTGGCACCAGCAGTTCAGAGGGCAGGAGGTCTGACACGTCCCATCGTGTACATATCGCCACCATAACTGAGTGATCCTTGCATTTACAGGAGCTGTTTCTCTGTATGTCTAGCACCACAGGCTGCTGAAATCCAGAAAACTGGTGCACCTGAGAGGTCTACAGAAGACTGGGAGGTATATCTTCTTTATACATAAAAAATCATGTGGATGGGTTAATTGTCTTTGACGGCAAGGTTTATCTCACAGCCAATAAAGGGGATGATTTGCTGAAGTAAGGTTGCTCAACGTGAAGTATGGGAATTAGAAACTGAAAATACAGTGTAACAGTATGTCTGGAGAAGGAGAAAAAACCACCTCTAAACTTTCAGGCTGGGCCATTAAATGTTGTTTCTTAGTAAAAAAATAAAAACCTAATAGCTTCATTACACCCTTTTCTCCTTTTCCAACAGTTACACAACATTGCCTGACCACAGAGGACAAGAAACAGAAGGATCCACCTTTGCCTGAGTTAGGGTAACAATCCAAATGCTACCTAGGGAGATTCAAACATACTTTCTATTGAAGTTAAACTGTTGAATAAGGTGCATAGTAAGTTAGAGACATACTCTGATGGGAAAGAGAAGAAAGAGATGTGTAAGCTTTCTAGGTGTCTGTGTGAGAGAGCCTCCGATTGATATGTGCTATATCTAACACCATGATAATACATATTCACTCTTTTTTTCGTGTATCCGTCTAAATATAATGGAACAAGGTGCCTGAATAGGCATGGGTGTGGTTTCATACAGCATTAATTTTAATTAATCCAAAGGTACTAATTGGTTCTCAAGTCAATGAGAAGCTAACAAATGTCTGGGGATTTGGGAGGGGATCGAGGAAACAAAACACTGAGAACTGAGGGAGGTTTCCTCAGGTTAGGTTGTGGGCACTTTGAAACTTAATAATCCTGATATACCTCAATTCTCTTTGGAAGCTGTTGTTCATGCTTGACCTACATTGCTGATACAACCCTCTTCGCCTTGTCAGTTTCTCCACAGAGAACAGAGTTTGCACTTCTAAAAGAAAACAGACATTTTAGCATTAGCATCAGTGGTAGTGAGAGGGCCAGCAGCTAAGGTGGAATCTAGCCAAGGGAGGACACAGCAGCAGCCAGGAGAACTGGGGAGAGTCAGTACCCTTGTGGTGAGAACAAACACCTGGAAAGGGGTAAATGGAAGATGAAGGGAGCAAAGTGATGAGAAGGAAGAAAATGACAAGAAAGATATAAAGAGATAAAATAGGAGGATTAGAACATGTCATTATTTGTCATTATTGTGATTACACTGACTATGATAATAGGAAAATTAATTGACAGTACATGCAGGTCATAGCATTTGGATTGGCATGTCCTTAAAGGCAATGAAGTAGCTGAATAAAAAAGTACATGTAGTTTTAGAGTGCTTGGATCAAACTATATAAAGTGTATGGAAATACATGAGAGGCAGGAAAATTGCACCAGCTTTTGCTGCAGCAACAAATGTCATTTATGCTGTGCAAGTCTGTTGTGAAAAGATGAGAAGCAAGTGAATCCAAGTTACTACTGGACAGATCTGCTATGGAAGACCTTTCTGAGCTTTGTCTAGCTTTGACAAGCATGTGCTTCTTGCAGCCTATTGCCCACCGTTGTAGGATGCTGAGATTTTGGCAATGATAAAAAAGCTCCAGGTTTCCTTTAGCAAGTGCTCTTCCATCATATGAAATGTTCAGGGTGTTTTTGAATGAAGAAGATTTCACGACAGTAGCAATAGGAATAAAACTAATTACATCTGTTTGATGGTAGGACCTACTTTAAAATAATTTGCAACAGGCTCCCTAGGGAAGTTTTCCCCTTTGAAGTACTTCTCACTCCAGGGTTTCCTTTTGAAGTAACTCCCCCTCTGGATTGCTTTTGAAGTGCTACTTTTCCTTTTCTTCAGTATTCTTTGGTTTCTGTTTTGTTGCACCTTTCCCATTGGAGGTTCACAAATGAAGATTAGTGAGTAAAAGGGAGACTTTTGATTTAGATTTGTTTCTCTCTCATATCACCGAGAGGAAGGCCTGACTGCATCTCCCCAAAAGGAGCCATACGGGGAGGATTGAAAAAGCTACTGCAGTTCATTCATCTCTTTGCTGGCACCAGCTTCTTGTCTAACCTGGTCACCATCCATACTGAGATGCAGAAATGTCTCCAGCTGTCTAAAATGCCTGTTTTGCATGAGTGCAAAACAAAACTTTTCTTTTCTCTTTTCTTTTCTTTTCTTTTCTTTTCTTTTCTTTTCTTTTCTTTTCTTTTCTTTTCTTTTCTTTTCTTTTCTTTTCTTTTCTTTTCTTTTCTTTTCTTTTCTTTTCTTTTCTTCCTATTTTCTTTCTCTTTTCACGTGAGTTTAGGTATCTGGCCCTCTCCTCACATTCTTTGCATGATTTAAGTCTCCACCTGTCATACAGAACACCCTTAATTCTAAGGGAATACATAGTGTCATAGCTTTTCTTGGCAGTTTGGAAACAATACTCCCGCAGTAGGACATATCCACCACTTTAAAAGTGTCAGCTTTTAAAGCACACCTTCATCCTCACCTGAGGGTGTAAGCAGAGATACAGGAATTGGGACTTTGGGAGGGTATTTTCATCAGCTAAAGCTGACGTAAGGTTAGGGTCAGGAGACGCACACTAAGTAGGGTTTAGTAGAAACACAAGAAGTCTACCACCAACCTGAGAGGAGCTTTTCAATCCCCCCAGAGTGCTCAAACAATGCTTTGCCACTCTCTCTGACAGGGGTCCACAATATTTATATTACATTGTGTCACATAGCCCACCAACTCTCCCTCAAGCTTTTTCTCCTCGGTGGTTTTCCACAATTCTGAAACCACCTTTTTGTCTCCAGGCAAGACACCCACAGTACACAGCTCAAAAGCCCGTATCTACACGCACCATCAAACCTGCCAGAGTAGCAACCAGCTGTACAAACCTGGTAGCCTGCTTATTCCCTCCATGACCAGACACTGCTCGTGGCTATCACAGAAGATGACCTGGGGCTGGAAGCACTTGATACTACTGTAACCCTGGGGCCAGGGGCAATGGGGCATTCCTGATGTGGCCAGAGATATTAATGAGTAAGGATTCCTCGTGGCAGTTCCTCTTGGCTGTGCTCCCTCCTTGCGTCACTGAGTGGTTGAGCTTGGAAGGTGCTTCTGGAGGTCATCTGGTCCAACCTCTGGGACCTCTGGAAGTCATCCTGTAATGTCTGTAAAGCAAGGGCAGGAAAAAAGGTATAGAAACTATGGGAGGATCAATAGTTTGCAGCTCATTATTTTCCATCCTCTTCTTCCATCCATGTAGAGAATCTCTCCTGAGCTGGGCCTCTCTTCCTAATTTGAGCATCAGAGCGTGGTACTGACCATCTAACAGCAGCACGGGCCTTGCACCAACCACCATGCTCTGTAGTGAGCCATGGGTGTCTTCTGGTGCCAGTCCGGAAGGGCGAGGTTAGCCACAGAAGCTGGCCAGCACTGATGAGAGCAGGAACTGTATAGGCTGCCCAGGAAGCCAGTCTGAAATGGAAACACATTTGTTAAAGTCAAGGGTATGACTGGTCTTTGAACAAGGAGGTGCACTGGCTGGCAACATGGCAAGTGATTTGGGAAGTCACTAGCAGCACTTACAGCAATTAATCAGGCTCAGCACTCCAGATTATCAGTGCAATAACATGAAAAGTGCATGGCTAGCTAATGTTAATTTAAGAATGCTATGCTGTTCAAAGCAGATTTTTTAAACATTGAAAATGTTTGCATTTTAACGGGGTCATAATTGAAATAAAAACAAACGTGCCCCATGAGCAAATCCGTCCAAAAGAAATGAGAGTGGGAAATTTTTTTGGCTCTGCAGAAAATCGTGTTAAATTAAATCAAAATAGCAGAAAATACTGAAACAAATGGCGGAGAGACAGTTTGAGCATTATTTAAAATTGTATGAGATAAGTGGAAATCCCTCAGATATTCCACTATCCTCATTACCACACCAGTAAAATACTATTTATGGAAATACTGGGGCCTTTCAAATACAGAGAAATGCTACCAACACTATATCGTGCTTCAGTGTAGGCAGCCTTCTCTTTCTTGCTGTGCTGGTATCTTCCACAAATCGGAATTTAGTACCTTACAGTTCATCCTGCTAGCACTTGTGATAAAAACCAATGCAAAATTACTGATAATCTATACCTTACAACCACCATAGTTCTTGCTTAGTAGGTACTGCTGTGGTTATATGGCATAGAAAGTTTAGTCACTCCAACTAAGGTTTTAGTTTCATGTTACATTTTTTCCCAATATTAGTCCTAGTCCCCCCGTCACTGCTCCTGTCCCTGTCCCTGTCTCCATGCACCCTCAGTAGGCTGAGTGAAATATTTGCAGGTCCAAAACAAGGTCAGTGAAGTGATCTTGAAGTGGCTTGGGGTTGGGGAGAGCCTGAAAAATGGATAATTTTTCTGTCACAACTGTCACACTGTCACAAAAGAAAACTTTGCATGAATCCATAACCTCAGAGACTGTTCAACACGTACCATCAGCATTTGTCAGGCAGGGATACATGCGTGTCTTATGAATGAATTATCTATTGACAGTGAAATGATAACGCTTTCTGGGCCACCCAGGGTGAGGTAGAGTTTCAAAAGCATTTTTGCATATCAAAAGCTAACATTGTATCAACCAACTTTCATTAGAAAGATCATAAATTGATATCCCAATTAAATTAATTATCCAGTCTTTGGGCTACAGGAAATCCCCCGTGTGGCATATACACTTTATCGAATTCCCAGGAAGAGGATGGGTTCACAAGGCTTTGCCCTGAGTACAGGAGCTTGATGTTGGAGGGATGGGACTGCCTGGGAGTGCAGTTGCATGCGTCTTTGAGCTGGCAAAGAGCTTGCTGCAGATAGAGAAGGCAGGCTCCATCCTGCATCCACCACTCCACTCCTCCCCACTCCCTTTCCCAGCCGCAGCACCCACAGGACATCCTTCTGAGCCACATGGCTTCAGTGAAACCTGAGGTAGCCTTTCTCCTTGCTTTCTCTTCCCTTTCTCCTTGCCTTCTTTCTGCTGATTCATCAGCTCATGGAAAGCTTCATCAGGGTATACAAAGACAAGTAACCAGGACCTGGCAAGGGGATGGGGTGTATGAGGTCAGAACAGGATCTGCCTTTTGATTCTTTTCACCTGCTTTCCAAATCTAGCAGACTTTAAACATTTAAAAATAAAAGTTTTTAGAATAACAGAACAAAACCTGTTTTATTTCTTGCCCCAGCAGGATAACCTGTGAAAAACTGAGATGTCTCCCAGCACTAGGAGTGATGTGCAGAGAGGGATCCCTTTGGGACAGCTTCATAGCCCACACAAGCCTTGGGTGCTCGGGGATTTTCCTGCCACTGAGCTGTGAGGACCTCCTCAGACGTCCCTGATGCTGACAGCCAAGTTTTTGAAAGTCTTGCCGTGAAGGCTTGGACAAAGTCAGTGGCACAAAATGACATGATGGGGATTAGTAGTGACTCTGAGCATAAGAATCCCCTACACACCTGCTCAGATTAACTGACGAACATGCCAAAATGTTGCTGCTGGCTCTCACATGTTGTCCTCAGCGTTAACTATAAGAGTGGTGCTGGAGCAGCAACAGCATGAGAAAGAGACCAAAAATCTTTCTGACTAGCCTGGTAGGAGTCACCTCCCCAAACCTGTGACAATCTGGAGTGAAGCACTTGGTCTGTGTCCATGGTCTGCACTTGGTCTGGGTGCTGAAGGGCCATGGGCTTTTCCCCCACACCCCGCAGATACTTAGGAGAGCATAGGCTCTTCCACCAACTACAGGAGAGCAGAGCAGCCGAGATATCTGCCAGAGGTGACAGAGACAGCTTCCAGCTGATTCTCACATGCATTCCCATTCTGCCTCTTTAAAATATCTGTACTGCAACACAAGCAAGGATAGGGCAGAATAAATTGTGTTCTCTACCTTTTCTCATCACTGACACAGAAGCTGAATGAAGTGGCAGTCATCACTTGGATATGGGCAGCTATGCACAAGAATTGAGAGTTTCTAAGGAAAAAATAAAATAAAAATAAAAAAATAACCTGGATCTTTGCCTGATGATGAAATTATTTGAATTTCTGAATTCCAGTTATTTCCCCCAAATGGTCCAAAATGTATTTGCTAGCTGTCTCAAAGTATTATGAATCAGCTGGGAGCTGACACAGACCCCAGGACATATCACTCACCCTGGCCAGAAAAAGCTACAGAACAAAGAACAGAGCTCATAAACCATATCCATTGGGCTCTGGCCAAGCAGTGACTGCGATAAGGGAGGTGACTGAGTGGGAAAATTAGTTTGATTAACTTTATCAGCAGGAAGGTGAGGAGTGGAAAATCCCTAAGCAGGAGAACAAAGGGGCAGAGGTGATAGAGCAGTGGTTTGAAGACTGAGAAGGCTTTGGGCAAAAAGGAGGAACTAAGGGGCATGCTTTCCTGGAGAGGACTTCTCTCCTCTGCACCATCATCCAATGAAAGAGAAACCTAGAAGGAGAGGAGTGGACTCTGGGAGAGGGCAGGAGATTGTGTGCCTCAGGGTAAAATCATACAAAATCTGTGAAGAAGGAGTGGGTAAGGAAGACGACTGTTTCTGGAACTAATGCTGGTCTTGAACCAGAAGAGCTTACTGTTGGTCTTCAACCAAAACATCTCTGGATTTTCCCAGACATGTCTTTTTTTCTTCTCTACCCAGAATCTTTATCAGGAGAAAGGAAGTTTTTTGTCCTTTTGTCTGGCAGTGCAAAGAGAAGGAGAAACAATGCTAATGGAATTGCCAGATTTCCAGAAGTCACAAACAAAACACCATTGCACATGCCAAACAGACTACGCAGCACTTAAATTGTGAGGCAGGGGTATTCCAGAAACACTGGGCTTCTTGAATATGCCTTTTATGAACATGCACTCATGAAAAGCACTGCTCATGCTCCAGAGAGTGGAGACATACCATGCATTGTCCTAGCAGATGTTTGGAGGAGCTTCCAAAGATCCAGCAAGGTGCAGAGTCTCAGGTGTTCCTTTGCTAAGACCTCTGTTTCTCCTGTGCTGTCTGCTCTCAGGTAGGATGGTGCCAGAGTCCTTTGGAGAGCCTGGGTGCCATTGCTTACTTCACATTGCTTCAAATATCATGTTGTTTCAAATATCAAGCCTCTATTAGGAGCTAAATGATAAATTAAAACTCTGATGCTAAATTTTTGGCAAAGGGTGTGTTTGCCTGCCAAGGAAATTATGGTGGGACTTAGGATGGCCATAGTCCATAGGCCATAGTCCATGTCATAGTCCATTTTCTTGAGGAGTAAGAGACACAAAGATTGTGCCCTTGAAATATATGAGAGAGGCTAAGAAAAAAAAAAAAAAAAAAAAAAAAGAAAAAAAAAAGTGCTTTGGGACATCTGCAAGCATGAGAGCACACAGATCTAGCATTCTCTCAGCAGAGAGCAGTCTGACAGATAACTAGGAAGGGAAATTGTATTAGAGCTTAGCTAATCACTTTTCTTCCAGAAACATTAAATAGCTCTTCCTGCATATGAGGGGACTGAAGCAAGCAATGGGGAAGATATTCCTCCAAGGTGACCCACTAAGCCAAGTGACAGAGCTAAGAATAGACTGTCTCCCAAATCCTCAGTCGGACCTGCAAATACCCACCTCTTGTGCGATCATCACAGCAAGACTAAGGATATGCCAAGGTCACTGCGGGGAAGTAGAGGTAACTTGAAAGATTGTACTGTGACTACTGGGTCACAAGGCTCTGGGATTTTTCAGGGAATGCCATGAAAAAGGGGGTCCCAGGATGACCATGTGTTTAAATGAGTCAACTGTCCACATTAGCACACAAAATATATAAAATAATATGGAATAAATACTGTCAGGTTGTGCTGGAGAGTGTGAACCTCTGTCATGATGACTTAACCTGCTACTGGAGAATGTGAGGGGTCATTCGCGGTGAATCACTGCTGAGATATGCTGTGTCTTGAAAGCACCTTTCCCAGGCACATTCCCTATCAGGAGAGGCTGCTGATACATGGTCAGTAATGCTGTTGCTTTCTTTCAGCCAGTTACTAGGAAAAATAACCATGTCTTTCACCCTGTACAAATGACCACATCATTGCAACAACCTCTCCTCAGTACTTTTGAAAAGACATTTCACGCCTGAGTGGTTCTTAACTGGCCATGTACCTACCTCACATCCGTCTCAGCTTGCATGTTATTTTCTACAGACAGAGCCTTTTTGAGATAGCTCTGGCTACACAGAAAGGGAAACTTTGTGTTCTGTCACTGCTGAGGATGAATCCTGGCTTTGGGGACAGTGAGCACCAGATAATTGGAGCAAAGTGTGACAGAGTGAATGGTAAAAGAAAGAATATGTTCAGGAGCAAGAGAAAAACTAGCAATAAATGGCCAGCAGCAAGCCATAAAGATAAAGACAGACACAGTGCTGTCTGCAGTTCACACCTCAGAGGCTCCTGCGGTTGTCTGATGACATCTAAAGAGCATGTAGTTGCTTCTCATTTTTCAAAATGGATTTCAGATCTAATTACCAAAGTAACATCAAAACCCAGAGATAAATTCACAAACTCAGAACATTGCTCTGAGGGCTGTATCTCTGCAAGAGACCACAATATGTGTGTGAGGGGAGAAGCCAACTGTAACCTACTGTGATAAAAACTTCCCAGCATTTACTCCTATTTAGAAACAAATCCAACAACTCCAGGAGTGTCCTTTTGCCAGAGGGTGAATGCAGTGACTGAAGACATTACCCTGCCATGGCAGTGATCTTCCCACCCCTCTGGTGCCTGCAGCTACAGGCTCCATACTGAGAACATCCCGGAAAGACCGGTCCTCTCTTATCCCCAGCCCTCTGACCACGGTGTCTGCAGGTGGCTCCATGTGCATCATGAGGGTGCAGCACAGCCCACGCACTGTGTCACAGACTTACAGTGATATTTCAAAACACCCCCTGTCACTTGATAGTTTTTCCAGTCCACTGCATCTTTCTGAGCACAAATGGATAGCAGGAGGGTCAAAGAAGTGCCCGAGGACAGCACTGCATGTGCCTACAGACTGCAGGTGGAGTGTCGTGCAGGGACACACAGTGGTCCTGGCAATGACAAAGGAGGTACGTGCTGCTGTACAGAGGTGGCTGGAAAATATTGCATACTACATGGGAATTTCCCTTTAAAGAACAGATATTTCCCAAGTCATGGGACTTACAGGAATGCAAATGCACTTGAGCAGAAGGGAAATCCCCAGGTATATTGAAGGCTGGACCTGGACAGCAGAATGAGAGACCATGAGCTCCTCAGGACAATGCAGAAAGGTGAAAGTCCAAGTCAGGGACTCCATCCCTCACACAAGAAGGAGACAGGGTGTGGAGTCTCTGTGCTGCTGATCAGACGCGATGTGCATTGACCTGCATCCCAGCTCTCTTTCAGCAAACAGATTGTGCAGAAAGACTGTGACCACTTACTGCAGCGAGGGAGTGAGATCATTTATTCCAGCAATGTCATTGCTTGCCACCGCAAGGAGAGCGTTCCTGCAGCACAGTCTCTTGGCAATATCATTCTGTTATCAAGCATCATAAATCTTTTTGATGAAGAGCAAGCTATTAAATGTGCAGAGCTTAGCTAGTAATGCACTAAAAGTGTATGGGAGGTGCTCACTGCTTCCTGAGCACTTTCCTGGGATGTCTGTGTAACCTTTCCCGGTGTCAGCTTTCTTTCAATCTCTCAGTATCTTAGCAGCAATAAAATATTGAAGAGTGACTTCATTTGTTGCCTTTTACCTCTGGGAGCCTATGGTGAATTTGTCTCAAGTTTTTAAAGAGTGTGTTCTCTGTGGATGGATGGAGAACAGGTGTACCAAACTGACCCTGTTTTCCTTTATGTGCTTTATCCTACAGCTGAAAGTGTTCAGCTTGGAGCTGTATGTCAACATCTCAAACCTTGAAAATCTGACAGGTTGGGAATCACACACGCTCACAGAATAATCAGTTAGCCATAGTGATTATGTGTGTGCTGCAGCTGAGACTTACAGGGACAGGCTTTGGAAAGCGCAGATGGTCTTCTAGGAATCACTCAAGTGCACAATGTTTCACTGCAGCTAGCAGAGCTAGTGCTGAAGAAGGAAGTCATTTTAATGAAGGCTTTGGCTTCCAAGAATATGATCAAAAAGTTTCTCTGTCCCAAGCCTGAGGCCAAAGCCTTGGCCCAACACATCACACGATGTACTCTGATTTTGTCCAAGTGAGTACACAGAAGACAAAGGAGTGTCACTAAGAAAGAGAGCAAATAATAACTTTTCAATAACTTTTCAATAACTGTTCTCAGCTATCCTTCATTCTTGTGCAAAAACAAATGGATTAGTTAAAGCCTGGGCACTAACCATTTTAACTTCTTTGGTTTTGCACTGGAATGAAATAGATACACCTGAAAATGGGTCCAGAGGTAACTTAGTTTTTATCTGCTGAAGTATAGCAGGGCTTACTGTCCACAGTGTGCACAGGAAAATCTCCTGGACAGGCTGTCCCCCTGCTAATGCTCGGCTCCTGCTTGCTTAGTGGGCACCACAGAAGCGTTCAGCAGCATCGGTGTTCAGAGGTTTAGCAGCTAGTTTGGCTCCAAATCAGCAGCTAAGCGTGGTTTTAACCAACAGTGTGGCCAGTCCTTCAGCTTCCAGAGAGCTATGGATGTGTGTCACTAACAGGAATTTGTGCGAGGGAAAGCCGAGCTCTTGCAAATGGAAAGGGAAATAAACAACTCTAAGTAAATCTTGGCCAAATGCAAAATGAGCCAACAGCGCTCAGAAAACCTTGCTCAGTTTGCAATGCTTAGGGACTGTTAGTTTCCTCCCCTCAGAAATTAAGGGTGATGCTATGGTTTCAAAATGCAATATTTCCTTTAGAAAATGTCTCCTAAATATAGCTTTAAAATTACTTCACCCGAATTAAAAGATTAAAAGGGGTCCCTGCAGTGGGTCAGCCCTTGCCTGGCTGCCTGGCTGCTTGTGAGCCTGCAAAGATGATCACCAGGGCATAGAAGTCATATATATTGTTCATAGTCATATATAGTCATATATATTGTTCATCTTGAAATTGAGTGAGCTGGTCGTGGGAACGCACTGTATTTGAAGCCATCCCCTTTGTGGTATTTAGAGCCTGAAGTTCAGTAAATCACCTGTTCAAGTTTGCTAATGTCACATCCGTTTGCCTGATGCCTCTCTGACCATCAGTTCGGTCATTATATTTTTGAAGAGCAAAAATAACTAAAAATTTGAATGAGAGCACTCATAGAGCAAAACAAAATAAAAACTAGCAATCCTATCTTCGTGTTATCTTAATGAAGTGCCTTTATAAGTCACTGAGCACAGCTATTGCCCACCTTGCTATTGTGGTCTTGTTCCTGCAAGGTCATGAGGCAGTATATAGGCTTGAGGAGGCACCTGCAGGGAGCCCTGAACAATGTGAGCTGTCTTGTTTCTCCACCTCCACGTGATTTATAGTCCTTCTCTCCACTTCCAGCTTGTGTTTTATGCTTAATGCAGCTGAGCACAGGGGCTGTACATTTTTAAAGGAAGCACATTCCAAAATAATTTGTCTCACTTTTTAAAATCTGAACAAACTCTATCAATAGTTTTTAGATCCACACCCTTTCATTTATTGCTTTGTGAATGTTAATTTTCAAGTATGCTGAACTAATATGACAGCATTGCAGCTGTGCAGAAGGAAGATGGTTAAAAATAGCTGTAGCTCTACATCCGCAAATAACAACCTTTCGCTCATCACCTCCACGTCCAAGCATGACAATGCCAGGCCAACCACATCAGTTCAATGCCAGATGCCTTGTGCAAGTGCACACTTGTGCTGAATGAGGAATAGAGTACTAGAGGAAAGGGAATCCCACAAATGAGGGGAGGAATTGCACTGCAGGAAGATGAGAGGAGTGATTTGTGCAGGGAAGGTGCCAGTGGGAAAGCGGGGAGCTGTGCTTGGCAGGAGAGAGCCAAACAACAAACAGATGTGGGAAAGGTGATGTTCACCTACCAAAAGCAAGTTCTGACCTGGAAAAGGATGGTGAGGTGCAGGCATTGTAATATCTATTCCCAATATAGATTCTCCATGTCTTAGACAACTTTGAGATGTAAGGCTCCCCACAGGGGTGGCTCAGTGTCTCACAAGTATGTGACAGAGGAGGGACATGAAGTTGTTCCTCCTTAGGCAGAGTCCAGTGTCAATAATCACCAGACTGCCCTTCCTCTCTGTGTAGGCAGCTAGAGCTGACAGTCATTTCTTGCTTCACAGCGCTGTTAAGTCATTGAATTTTTTTAACAGATGTTCACATGCTACCATCAAGAATGTTCACGTACATGTAGAAACATATACAGATAATAAAATCATGTTCATTACATTGCTTAGAGATTACACCCTTTTGATGGGCAAATTATTTGGCTTGAGTTTTGTTTTCATGTTTCCTGACCTTATTGCTCACTGTTCAGGGCTTGCCAAAGACACCTCACTGTTTAAAATACTAAAACTTTGAGAGCTGCCTGCCTTATATCTAATGATCTAACTAATGATCTAACAAATAGATCATTAAAAAATCCTACCATACAAATTCATGTTAAAGAGACAAAAACTGTAAGCATAATAATTTGCATTTTTTTTTTTATTGTCTTAATTGAAAGCACTTCCCCTCCTTCCTCCTCCTCTTTAAACACCAGAGGGGGAAAAACAAAAACAAAAACATATTATTGTCCAGATATCAGAGAGAAAGGGAAGCTAGCTTCTGGTCAAAACCTGCTTAAAAGATTTATGTCATCAAATACATAAAGACGGGGCTTGGGGCAAGAAAATGATGGGTTGTAGGAAAGGGCTGGTTGTAAGAAAGTGTTAACACATTTATTATAGCTCTAGGGAAAGGTGTATTTTACATTCTTATCAGACCAGCTGTTAAACTATAAAGGCACTAAATTTTGCATCTGGTTTTGAAAACCCAGACAGAGTCACATGATTGACGCAATACTGGGTTGATCAGATCTATTTTTTAGCTATAAAATGCCTTTTTACATTAGACATAAAACCGAAGAGTCTGGTCATTATGGCCTACACACAGCAATGGTATTTCGACTTGTATTAATTTTGTTGTCAAAGATACAGCTGTTGTAGGAAATATTTAGAATTTTTAGTACCATCTGGTGTGCTGAAAGAAGAAGAAGTGCTTTAAACGTTGGCATAAATCCATTTTCTAAGTGGTTAATATTGGTGCTTTGAGAAAGGGGCTGTCAGAGCAAAAGATGAGAGGAGTTGTTAATCTGGGCTGTTTTCATCCTTCTATTGCACTACAAACCCTACCCTGCCTTGATAAAACAAACATGTTTATGACTCTTAGAGTCCTCAGAATGGCTCATCATTACTAAATACATTTGTATTATCAAACCTTTTTTTCGGGATTTGACATTCAGCTATGCTGGGAAATGATAGGCTCATGGATTGCACAAGCCAGGAAGCAGAGGGAGACGAGACTTGGTGCAGAGGTTGTTGTAACACCTCCTTGTGGGGGTGAGTACTGCCTGATGGCCCCTCCGCAGTGATTGTACCTCCCTTTCCCTCTCCTCAGCCAGAGCAAGCAGAAATCTTACCGCTTTAGCTTGCTTTTTCTGTGCAGATAACTGAATATGGGATCAACCTTTATTGTACAGTTAGTTGAGAAAGAAAAAATTGAGCTTCTGTGGCAACGTTAGACAAGTGTGTTACAGTTTACATCTAATGTTTTCTACTGAGGAGTCATTTCCTATTGTGGTGACTCAGGTTAGAGAAGTAGCAGCAGCTCAGAAGTAATAGAGCATTTCTATAGGGGAGCCCTGGAATCTTCATTCACTGAGTCTCCTTTGTAACCACAGCATTAAGACAATCTTAAAAACATGTAAACTGAAGAAGACAAAAATTAAGCATTTTGTTCCAGAGAAAACAATGAGTTGAAAACTCCCCCACAAAAATATTTTCTTCCAGTCACCAAAAGCCCATTTGGAAGCAAAATGCAGACTTCAGCATCCAGATGCTTAAATCTGTAGAGTCAATGCTGCAACTGTCCCCTTAATAAAGGAGATTTTGAAGCTGAAGACTGTTGGCATTGCCCAAATCCTACAAAGTTTGGGGGAAAAAAGCTACTGCATATCTGTGGAGACTAGGAACTCTGTGTTCCGGTGCTGCAGCTACATGTGCATCCTTCCTGGAAGACTCTTAGAAGTGGGCTGTAAGTTAACTTTATTGACTCTATGATACTGAAGACTCTCAACAATTAATAGTGAGCATGTATTTTATTTTTGCCTCATATTCCCCTCCTTTACAAAGTCATGCTTTGGTTATACATACTTCTTCTTACACAGCTGTCTACAGTGGGGGCAGAGTAGATGTTTTGAATACCATTTTTGATAAACATTAGAATTAGATGTTCTTAATCACAAGCTTGATAAAATTTAAAGTCTTTCTAAAGGGTAGCTGCATCGCCACACCGTAGAGTGGAAATCAAGTCCAGGAACTGAAAACAAGACTGAGACTCATCATAATTATCTCCCATTGGAAAAGTACTTGGTTTTGCACTGGCATTTTGTAGCAGCAGGAGACCATCCTGTGATGATATTCTCTTCCACTGACATTATCACTTAATTCCCTTCTTTTTGAAGGTTTTTATAGGGATTGGGTGCAGCTGTTTCTCATCAGCCCCTTCTTATTAGAGTTTCTAAGAATCCTGATTAATTTAGAGCCCATTTCAGCTGCTGCTTAAGGAGGCTGAACATCTTGCCCTCACCCTTCTGAGTCTGCTTTCCCAATGGCTTTTAAAACATTGTGTGCAGTATTAGAAATTTCCTTCTGCTGTTAATGAGCAAATGTATGCATAAATTTCTCTGTATTAGAGGCATTTGTCTTTTTCTCAGGAGCTTAATTGTTTCCTCCCCCCTCCCCCACCCTTTTAATTTCTTGAAATGTGTCTAATTTGTAGGGTAGTATAAAATAGGCGTGGGAGTACATTTAAGCTCTAAGGAGGCTCTTACAGAGCCTGGTGCTGGAAGGGGTTGAGTAATGCTAAGCTCTGCCTGAAAACGGGTCACTCACAGTACCTTGCAGGAATGGGTCTCTGTGGTTCTTTCACCAAGTGGGTTGTGTGTGTGTTTTCAGAACCTTAGCATACAAACCTTCCTAGATAAAAGAGGCATCTCCTTTCTCAGCTCCCGAGGGAGGCTGTCTTTTGGTGGCTGGTGAACACTATGCTGTGTTTGTGCTTCTGGTAGCTTTTCAAGCATATACTGATAGATTCTGGGCAAACCAGATCTTGGGGACACTGAGAACGTAGTTAAAGTGTTAGAGAATTAGAAAAACAGAGAATGGTGCCTTGAAGCCACTAAAAGAACAGTGGCTGAAGAAAAATGCATTTTGGAGATGAGAAAAGAAAATCTCTTGAAGTGTTGAAGAGAGAACTTTAGAAAAACAATTACTTGAGAACAGACACGTAAAATTCTAGGTGAGTCCTCTGCATAGGCTACAAGTGCTTCTAACCACTTTTTGTTTCAAATGGCAACCAAATGTCCTTAAAACTACTAGATGTAGTTATTTTGTTGATTTCCTACAAGTACCATTACAGACATAACAAAACTCATTTCAGTCTAAAGTTTTACGAAGTAAAATTTCTGGTTTGGTCCTTCTTAACTACATACCTTAGACACATTTCAGTAAATGTCATTTCTCTTCACCAGAAAAAGCCTCTTGATTCTTTAATATGGTGTGGCCTTGGTTTTGGTCTCTTTCAAAGATGAGATAGAAGTCATCCCATCAAGGCTTTTCAAGAGCTCTTCCCAGACTTTAAGATGGTTTGGAAACCATTTGGCTCCTGAATTGAGCAAATTTTTTCTGAATCCAGAAGCAAGTGCACTGCTAAAGCATCTGAAGAATTTTCACCAATAAATTTCAAATACCGTTTCCCTGTAGCGAAGGAAACAATGGTTCTGCAGTTGTTTACTCTGTGCTTCCAGGGCATTGGGAGCTTACAATGAAAACAAAGATAGCACAGAACTGTTAAAAGGTGAAGAAATCACCTAATTATTAATTATGTTGTGTGACAGAGCCTACAGGACTCAAACCAATTGTACTCTACTGTATAAATGATGCATATTGCTTAACATTTTTTACCAGATTATTGCGGATAGAGAGTTGAATTGAGGAAAAACAACAGATTTCCTCTTAAATTGCTCAAAAAAACTACGTAGAACCATCATAAGATTCTCATTTTATATATTGGTTGTTGTTTCTTTAAATGATTTAGAAATATCTTAGTTTTATGCAGGGTATCTAATCAGCCTTACCCAGATAATGTCATATACAGAGAGTAAACATTGCCTTTAACTGGGGATAGGATCATGCAGCTTGAGGTTCTGCAACCTCTTAAGCCACATTTGGAGTCTGTAACTTTTAAGTATCTAATTTCAGATTTCAGCCTGCCTTTTCTTCCCAAGCATGAAGTTTATCTTTTTTTTTCTTTTTTTTTTTTCCTCCTAAGTTAATGCCATAGACATACTAGTGTTACTTCCATGCTTTCATTTTCTCATTGGATTACTCCTCCCATTTTCACATTCCTGTGGAATCTCAATTAAGAATAGTGGAAATGGAGAAATAATCAATTTAGAGTTAAATTTCCAAACCTGTCTTGTTAAAATAGGTCAGAAATTTTCTAAAGCAATCCTGATATTTTCCTCTTTCCAAAAGGAAAATGTAACCCTTGAGGAAGGTAACACATTTGCAGCTAGGATGTTCTACAGAAAAAGTCTGTGGTGGACCTTATTTTCAACAATACAGTAGTTCAATGAAAAATCCCTTCACAAACAGACATTAATTTCAAAAATTCAGGCCTGTCACACCATCACATCTAAGCTGTACAATCTTTCCCTGCTTCATTTAATTTCATCCTCAGGTAGTGATTTACCTACAAGTCACTAAGTGAGCAGTGAAGCTCACTTGCTTACAGAATCCCAACCTTGGTTTTAATAAACACCTCTATAAAGTTGTGGTGGGAGACTGCTGATCTGCAGAAGTTGTTTACAGTTTAGGTTTCCCTGCGAAGAAGGAGTGCTTCACAAACACATATTGACCTCAGCCCATTACCTTATTTTTGCTTTGCTTCATTTAGTTGTAGCATAAGAAATTTTTCATTCATACAGCAGAGTAAATGTCATGAAGAGCCTGGGGTGAGGAAGAGAGTAACAAGAGAAGCCTACACCAGACAAAAAAAAAAAAAAAAAAAAAAAAAAAGCTTGACTTACTACAGCAGTGCAAAAAGAAAAAGTTGAGCAGAGCCTGATGAAAAGCTAAGGACAGAGATGGGAGCCTTACCAAGCGAGGCAGAGATTTTGATCGACTGATATTTCATTTAACTGAGCAAGTGAATGTAGTGTTTAATAAAAGAATTACGGAGTTATTTTTTCTGGTAATATTACTCTTCAGTAATGTAGTTAAATTCTGTTAGTTAGGAGTTACATGATAGTTAACTGACTGCTGTATGCATGAGCCATATGCCAGACAGGCTCACAGAGAAAGCTGGGCAGCGCAGGGACTCATGGTGGCACAGCCAACTCTGTGAGGTTTGTACCTGGGTGCACTATCAGAGTTTCTGCTACTCTCAGCCTTTTGCTACTAAGATTATAGAGAGCACACTAAACTTTATTTTCCCATCTAAGAAGCTTTGGGTTTTCTGCTGCTAAAAACAAAGACGGGCCATGGATGTAGAACTAATTTACTAACTGGATGTTTGTTCTCCCTCCATCTTGTTTTACTTCGCTATCAAAACATATTTTGTTTCTGTTAATCTAGAAATTTAAACTGTAGTAATCTAGGGCTATTTACCCTGAATGAGACTATTCACACAGAGTTTTAATATGCTATAGCTTATATAAATTGACTTCACACCTTTAGCTGATTGATTTATTTAGCTTTCCTGAGTGACCCTTTGTAGGCAGTCCAAACTGTTTCATTAGTAAAATGAGGACTACCCTTCAGGCTGTATCTCTTTCAGCTGTTCTCAGACCCTATTCAGCCCTTTTTCATTATCCTGAAAATTTAAAAGCTTGCAAGGGGCCTGAGGCCAAGTTTAGCTTACTGCTGTGGAGTATTCTTATGATCCAGCCTTTCTTTTGCCCCCATGTGAGTTTGTTTCTACCTCCGTTCCTACAACACTTTTTCTTTCCTCATAAGCAGATTTGCAGAATCAAACCTCCCAGCCTGGTGCCAGCCTGGATGCCTTCTTGCCTCCATTTTTCTATTTTCCCTATATGACATTTTTTCTGCTTCTTAATGTCATTGTATTAATTCGGTATTTTTCCTGCAACCTTTTTCAACAACTCGGATGTCTGTGTCAGATACATTTCCTACCAACCAACTAGCCTAAGTCAAAAGCTGTAATGTGGAAATGCATGAGTGCCCCCTCTTGTCTGCTCTCAAGTAAAACAGCTCAGCCACCTTTGCCGTGGAAGGAAAGCAGAATAAAGTCATTTTACTTAATCCATCAATTTGCATTTATTTACAGATTGAAATGGAATAAAATAGAGATGTTTACAGCCTGATAAAAGGAGATCTGTGCACATGCTTGCAGGCTGAAAGGCTGTGCTGTTCTTTTTTTGGTGGGAGGGGATTCAGAAGTACAGACATATGTACCATAGCACAGGCATTAGGTTTTCTGCCTACTCCACATTCTTCATTGTTTTATCTGCAGACAGAGAAATGCTTTTGGTATTGCTTTGATCAGAGAGATCATAGCTAATAAAACATTCTCTTTTTTCTCAGCCCTGCTTGAACCTTGGGATTCGCTTTTCCTTGAAACAGGATCTTCAAAATGGTTATTCTGTGATATGAAGTCTGATTTCCCAGATAGTCAGACCCATAAATATTAAGAATCTCAGAGCCCCTCTAGAATAATTTAGAAAAAAATATATGTCAATCCTTTTGAAATTTCCTAGATGATAAGCATTAAAATGGCAAACGAAGCCCACAAGAAAAGAATTAGCTGCTTTTTTTTTTTTTTTTTTCTTTCTTTCTTTAGAAGGATGAATTCATCTGCTGTTACTGTAGCTTTACTGTCATTTTAAGGAATTCTGCAAAACCAGCAGGGCTGCTGTCAGGGTAAGATGAACAACCTCACAAAGAAGGCTGTACGACAGGATTTATGGGGAATTGGGTCCATGCTATGGTCTGTATGTCCATGTTTTGTTCTGTGAGTGTTGATGGGGGGCTTTATTTACTTATTTATCTCTTCACCAATTTGTTTTAGCAAGGTCTTCACTAAATTAGGAAGAATAACCAGCCCACAGCTCAGCAAAGCCATGTCTAAGCATTGTGTGACTGAAGACCCAGGGACAGGCAGTCCTAAGCATGCAGGGAAACCTCCAGCTCCTTGCAGTTAGATGAATATGGAGGGCTCTTTGAACACAAAACTGTGGGTTTATTCATTTCCTCATAAAGAGCCCTGAAAAGTTTTCATCTTCAATTGAAATTCTGCAATGCAACCTGATTTTTTGTCTCTCTGTCTTGTCTCCATTTTCCTGCATTGCTTTTGGTTTGCTCGCTGTGAAGTGACCCCTTGAGACAAAGCTAATCTTATTTCAGGAACTGTGCCTGCAAAACAGGGAGATGACTGTGGAGTTCTGGGTAGTATTAAAGAAAAACAAAACACAATGCAGCATTAAAACCCGTGTGAAGCCAGTGCTTGTAAGCAGTGCCAAGCTGACAGTTACAGGGAAGAAAGGCTCTGATTTAACGGGGTAACGTGCAAGCCAAGGGCCATACTATCCTGCTAACATGTCTAGGTATTAGGGCTGTGTCTATATTGTCTAATCAATATGGCACAGTGCCTGGCCTAATTAGCTCCATTTCTTTAATTAGGCCAGGCAGGGTGCTATGCTGATGTGGTCATGCTGCTTTGGGACCTTAGCGAGCACCTCTGCAGGGCACAGCTCTGCGCCACAGAGACCTGCCAGCTTGCTGCTGTTTGAGATCCCACTCTGTGCCATACTGGACATGGTAGATGTAGTCTTTGTTCATTGTCAAGACTTTGCTGAACCCTAGGATTTAGTCAAATGACCAAGGAATGATTGTGTGTTTTGTTTGTGTTCTTTACTGGGAAGTGAATGATCCTACAGCTCTTTGTGGGCCCAAATGGCAACCATGGTGCATACATCTACCTCATAAAAAAGGTATTCATACATGCCAGTCTCTCCTCTCTAGTAGTAGCAAGTTCATGTCTGGTCTTTGACTTGCAGCGGAGATGTTATGGATAAGGTGGGTCAAGTTGCCCTAGAGTAGCGGACATCCCCTCTGGTGGCACATTAAACAGGAAGCCCACAAAGCACATTAATTCACCTGTAGAAACCTATAGCTAGTAAACAAAATAGGTGAAAATTCATGAATTTTGTTTAAAACCGTAGGTTGTTCCATTTAAATTTCAACCTTAAATTTTACGAGCTTTAGTGTGTTTCCCCAGCAGCAAGGTTTCTGAGATCATGCCTTCTGTGCATCTGTCATGGAGGGTCTCCTTGCACTTGTTGCCTTGTCTCACGTAAGCTGATGGAGCTTTTAAAGATACTCAGTTTCTACGGGGTTTGTAGGAATGGGTGCCTGGGTGGAGGTCAGCTGCTACTTGTGGAGTTAGACCTTAAGGTGGGAGAGTGCCCATAGAGGGTTCTGCAGAAAGCACATTTAAGGACTCTGCCTTATTAGCCTCCAAATAATTGACTCCTCAGTCACAGTTTCTGTCTCTGAGGTAGATTCCACAGAGGAGATCTGCATACCTCACTCTTATTAAAACTGAGTTGAAAAGTCAGTCAGCCACGAACAACAAGTCCACCAGAAACCAGGTTTGATGAGTCCCAGAGCCTGGAGCAAGGATGGCTCTCCCAGCCCTGCCTGTGCACAGGGTGGGCTGATATCAACCTTCTTGTTAATGTGGCCTAAGTCACTGGGTGATGAGATTCACCTGCCTCTGATTTAGTCTGTTTTTTCATTCAAGAACTCAAATGATAACTTATTATTTTTACTTTCTGTACAGCTTTGGGGTATTTTCACTTTCCTAGGATACTGTTCCCAGATGAGACTTGAGTGTATTGCCTCTGATCTGTGCCAGAAAGAATTACAGGTGTTTCAAAGGAAATGTGCAGAAACCATGCAGCTGAAACAGAATAAATTATGCTTAAAATCAAGGAAATGTCCTAATAAGTGAGAAATGCACCAATTTCTCCTTGATCTTTTTCACTGCCACTACCACCTGTGTTTGTTTGTTTGTTTGTTTGTTTATTTTGCTTTACAGTATGGTACAGCAGCTGGTTCTTTCACAGGAAGAAGTCTGTAGTAAGGCTGAAGTATTAAAGGATTTTTTAGAATTTCTTAATTTTCTCACTTCAGGTTACTTTATCAAAACAGGCAGGTGTATGTCTTTCTCTGTAGGACAAACTAAAAAAAAAAAAAAAAAAAGTGAGGCTTTGAGTTGTGCACCCTCCCTGACAAACTGCAGGACAAACATTTGACCCAGGCACCAAGCATAGCCACAGGTGTCTGCAAAAGTGCTCCCACAGCAACAAAATGAGCCCCTGCACTCGTCTGGGTGACATGTCTCTTTTCTGTTTGCAATGGGCTGAATTTGGAGAGGAATTTCTTATTTTTTGTCTCCCTATAGCTGTATCCCAGGTGAAGCTGCAAACATCAGTGGCAGGCAATGAGTGGCATGCCTTGGCTATTTGCTTTACGATGAGCTTTTGGTTTACTTAGCAATGCATATTGCCTGGACATACATGTGCTCCAGCAACATAAAATACTTCTGGTCTCCTAATTTTAGGCTATTCTTTTTACCAGTTTCCTCTTGGACACAATGAAATAAAAACCTTACCCAAAAAGCCTGGCCCAAAATCTCAGAAAACCTGGTTCAACAGAAGTTACCAGTTTTTTACACTTTTCTTGCCATACCAGAGTCGTGAATCAAATACTTAATGAGATCTTTTCAAAACTTGCTTGTTCTTTTCAAGTCCTTCTGAAGGAAAAGCATTTCCACTAATTTTGGGAATGAAAATACATCTTAGATTTTTTCTGAAAGGTGGAAGGTATATTTCTACAAAGTTTATTTATTTATTTATTTATTTATTTATGGATTTTCTGCTTTTGTGTTTTATTTCTTTAATTTACAGGATACTTATTATCTGACTATACCTGAACATCACTGTATCTTCTGAGATTCCTTGAAGAACTTTGGTATTCATAGTAATAACATGCACGAGATGAGATCATCTGGCCTGTTACGGCAGAAATATGTAATTCCACAAGAATTTTATTGTAATTTAGCATGCACTTATGTCTGCTTATTTGAAAGTTTATCTGGATAATGAATTGTATCCCTTAGGCATTTTGTAATAGTTCTTATTTTAGTAATAGTATATCTTCGGTGCATTTCTAATACCAAAGAGTCCGTGTCAAACATAATGATCAAAACTGAGCATAGTTTCCTCAATGTAATTTAGCACAAATTTGAACTATGTATTTTATAGCTATGTATTTGCATTATGCAAACTAGTGACTCAAAATAATTTTCAAAGTGCTAATGGAAAGCACACCAGATTTTCCCAATTTGAAAAATGCAAATCTCTTAAGCCTTTGCTCAGCTCCCAGACTTAGTGTATTTTGATGCATCTTTGTTCTTAAAGCTCTACAGTACCGCGTCCGTAGGAGCACCTCTCACAGTACCAGGATCTTGCTGTCCTGAGTTTGGTTTATAAATATGTAATTTATTTTTTGTAGTTCACAAGTAACCTACAGCTACCACATCGTCTGTTTTTGTAACGTGTGATCCCTGGTTGTCTGGTCTGTGTGTAGAAAGAGCTTGTGCATTTTCTCATGGAAGACAAATGAGCCACAATGAATCACAAGGTTGTCTTTAATATTCCCCTTCCACAGTGTAACGCTAACCAGTATGCCCAGTTAGGGCTAATATGCCGCCTAGATCTGCACATGACAAATGTGATCCTGTGCCACTTCATACACTGCAACCTATTGTCTCCCCATGTGTCTTCCCCAGAGCAGCCAGTCACGCATTCCCTGGGTATGTTGTCATGGCCACAAGGATTGTTTTCCTTTGGAGTCTAATAATAAGTCAATTAGAGCAGGATTAGCCTCTGGGAAATGAAACCAGTTACTCCCTCTCTCCCAGGATGAGGACCTTAAATGATCTGCCTGAACATTTTCCTCTCCTTCCTTTGTTTTTCCTGCAATCCAGCAAATCACTTCTCCTCTAATTAGCTTGCCAGTAGGCATCTATCAAATGTTTCTCTTGTTAACTTACAGCACCAGCCAGAAGGGTGCTTTGTAGCGCCTTGTCGGGGTTCTGCCAAGTTTAGTGTCTGGCAGAGCTGGAAAACAAACAGTCCCCCATATATATCTCCCCATCTCTTCCTCCACCTTCCCCTCGTCATCCCCCCCACCCCCCCCCAAAAAAAAAAAAAAAAAAAAAAAAGAAAAAAGAAAAAAAAGAAAAAAAGCTCTGCCTGACTCTGTGCTGCATTTTCACCCAGGAACAAGCTCATTTTTCTCCCTGGCTGTAGCTCTCATTTCACTCTGCAGGCACTTGGGAAGAGTCATGGTGGAGCCCTTTCTTCTAAACACCAGCATGCCAGTGTTTAGACAAGGGGAATACACTTCTGGTCACGGTTTTCATTTCCTGGATTAAGACAGGCAGAAAAAAAAATGTAGTTGTGAGTATAAATCACTTTTGGCCTTGTTCTGTGTTAAAAGATAAGCAAATTCAAAATATCAGCCAGCCTGCCAAGCCTACAATTTAAAGGATCAACACTGTCTCCTTCCGATCCCATCCGACTCTACCCCAACTCCAGGAAAACTTGATCCCACTGGCCAGGCTGGTCCTGAAAGCCACTGTCCCAGTGGAGCATCATTTGCACTGGAAGGCCCTTGGCATTATGAAATCCCACAGGTCTCTGTACCACCAGGAGAGGCAGCTGAGGCTGTGGAGCAGCAGTCACAGGAAACTCATGGAAAGAGCAGGGCACAGAGACATGTTCCTGCTGTCACCACAGCTGTGTGAGGTTTCCCCACATTCCCTGCTACTGCCCCAAGCTACATAGATGCTCCTCCGTAGTGTGTAGGACTTGTGGGCTTGCATTATGTATGAGATGCAGGATGCATGTCTGACTGTGCCCAATCACTTCAGGGCCACAACCATCAATAAGCAAGAAGTGGGGGCAGAACATGACAACAAAATCTGCTGACAAATGAGTTTGTGAGGAGCTGTAAGACAAAACCCTGGAAATACCCTGGGGCCTGAGGACCCCTTCTAGGTCATTCCTCTGAGTCCTAGAAAATGCATGTCTTATGCTTCTTAATGACCCACAGTAAATGTAGTGCTACAAACACCCAGCTGTAATGTGGCACAATTTATGCAAAGAGCATAGTAGAAGAGTTTCAGATTAAGAGAATCACAGCATGTATTTTTGCAAGCAAGGCTGAGAAAAACTATTGGTTCTCAAATCTGGAAAAGCAGCTTCTGCTTTTAGCTTTCCTACCTGCTGTCTGCTCCCTGCAAGGAGCCTGCAGATACAGCTGAATGCTCTGGGTGCTCTGCGTGGTGCTGTGATCTGAATTGCACGCTCATGAATCTTCATCTTCGGGACTGCTGAACATGTCCTATATTTTAAAGTTAATAAAGCAAATATCAGTTGACAGGATATGAGAGGTTCATGTCAGACAGAGCCAGTAAGAGAGACAAATGTGGACATGTGCATGCAGAAAATGTTCAGGCATTCATCAAGCACAGCTTAATCGACTCCGATGATGGGGTCGTGCACGGTGTTCAGCAGCACCAGCACCCAGCCGTCCAAGCTGGACTCGCTGTGGGGCGGACAGGCTGCCGGGCTCTTCTCAGCATCCTCCTCCTGGCACCAGAGCTGTGATTAACAGCCTGGCCAGGCTGGGCCAGGGGCCTCCTGATAAATTCAGTGCTTTAGAACAAAGCCGTCATTCTCTTGAGCAGTTTAATGTGCCGTAATGAACTGAAATAAGGCAGAATGTAAAGGCAGGGAGATACAGGCGCTCTGCTGGAAAGCAGAGTCATTAAAAATAATGAGCAGTCTTTCACTTCCTTCTTTTTATTAACTTTCTGCAGAGGACAACCTGGCACTTTATTTTTAACACAGTCTCCACTTCACTAATATCCGTTAGACAGATGGCTAAATTTTTCCCACAACATGCTCCACAATATTTAGGAAAACAGAAAAAATTAATAATAATAATAATAATAATAATAATAATAATAATAATAATAATAGCCTTCCTCTCCAGTTCTTCTTCTCCGCACACCTCAGCTGATTATTTTTTCCATAGCCTGTCTGAATTGTACTACTCCTGCCCCACTCTGTGGTGATCACACAAAAAGAGGCACACCGAGGTGCCGTGTCAAGGAGAGTACATATTACCCCTAACTAACCATTAGCTTAGATTTGGATTTGCAGTTTTGCAAGCTTTTCCTTAGCAAGGCCTGCGTGGTCACAGCAGAGCAGGGTGACAGGGGTAACAGCACTCCCAGGAGCATGGCACAGCCTGTGTTCAAGATAGCTGCTGAAGCCTGTGTCTCCAGCCCCCAGAAATACCTGCCCAGCACTGAGCAGGCTGTTAATGGTCCCAGCCACTCCTCCCTACAACTGCTGAAACCTCCGGCCCCTGCCCAGAAAGGGAAGGCCTGATCCTGCCCTTGATCCCCACACGCAGAGACTGCTGCTTACAGGCTCTGAGGTGCTGCTTGCGGTGAAGGTTGTGCTCGGTTACAAACAACATTAACACATGCCATTACTGTAATCAGACGTGGCTCAAATTATTGCCCCAGATCTGGAGAGCTGGAGAGTAGGATTTAGGCTTTTAATTTAAACTTGAAACTTGTTTAGGCTGAGCTTTTTATTTATTACTGCACTTCTACTGTCCATGTTGGGGCGTCCTGAGCTCCTAAAACCCAAAGCAGCTCCATGGCCCCCCCTAAGTGAGAGGGTGCCTGCTGCACCCCAAGCCAGGCTCCCAAATTTGTCTGTTCTTCACCCACTCCTGGCACTTTGGCAGTTGGATCACAGAAATCTGCCATGAGGCCAGAACTCAAAATTTCAGAAGGGCATGAGATGCATTGAGTGTAACATCAAAAATAAATAAGTAACAGGTTCACATCAGACTCTCAGCTTGTTTTTAATCCCCTTCTAACATTAAACTGAATGCATGTATTCCTGCTGTTTATCCTAATGTTTTCTATATCCAGAACAAGTCAATACAGCATTTTCCTACATGACTGGAGCACAGATCCCCATCATACATATTAGCCATATTAGTCTGGATCTATGTGGCTGTCATAGTGACCCAGCAATGGTTACCTGATCACAGAACAAATATTTAATTTTGTTTTGATTGCAAATATTTACACTCAAGCTGTATTCCCCAGTTGTAATTGATAAAACACATGCTGCTGATTCTGCCAAGGAAGGCCTGGTGACTTTTTCAGGTTACTTTCCTGTGTGACACTTCTATGATTTTTCTAACCATACTCTGGCTAGTTTTACAGACACTACCAGCAGCTGCAAAATGTACAAGCCAATACACCATCAGCAGGTCTGTCTCTCACACTGTAATTTGGATTTTCCAAGTTAAGCCTTTGTAGAATTTCCTGCTTTGTATCTGCATTAATACATCCAGCTATATCTAAAGATTTTGTCTGTCCCATTTGGGACTAAGTCAGATTTCTGAAAATTTTGAACTTTTCATGAGCAGCATGAAACAGCAAAGCCTTTGTTTCAGTCAGTTCACTACAGAAGGCCAGAGGAAATTCAATTAAGGGAAAAATATTCATTGTGCTTGTGTATCATCATATATTAGTCTTCTTTCTCCTGTTCTACAAATTGCTGCGGGCCATGCGGGTGTACAAGGTATATACACCAGCTGAGGATTTGTTTTTGTAAATCCCTTTTGGTTCATACTCCAGCAGAGCCTGTGCCAGTAACTATCTCTGACGGTCCAGAAGAGAGAGAGCTGTAATTGATGGTGCCCCTGGGAGCTTTTCGTCCTGTCTGTGTATGTGTGTGCGCACAAGAGAGAGTGTCTTTTATCTTGTGCCAAAAGTGGCTTTAATCCAGCATTGAGCTTTTCTTCTTCTTACGTGTTCCCAAGTGCTGCAACACTTCAGGTTTTTGGGACAGGATTGGCAGAAGGCATCTTCCAGAGAAGTGGAAGAAGTGATGGCAGAGCTCAGCTTTGAAGACATGGAGGGAATGGTACCACTGCTTCACACTGGGCTTTCTGCTTGTGCCAAAGGGCTCCTGCAGAGAAGCTCTGATGGGTCCTGATAAGGCAGTTGGAGAGGCCACAGCTTCCCTGCTTCCACTCTGGCCTCCCCTTCCTCCACCAGCTGGCCCAGTTCTGGTACAGGACATAGTGGGGTGGCCTACGTTTCACACCCAGCCTCTCAGTCAGTGAGGAGGAGGATGGTTTCTTTAGCAGGATGCTCAGCACAGAAGAGGAAGATGAACTGCTCCTTCTTGCCATGCAGCCTGGAGAAATGTGTTGCTCCTCAGCCCATCCTGCTGCACTGGGTTTTGGGGGCTGCAGTTGCATGTTTGCTTGAAAAATTGCTAAATTGCTTCATAACCTCCCCACAGACTGTTGTTGTCCCCTACTTCCTCTCTTATTAGCAGTTTACAGCTGAAATATACCTCTGGTGATGGAGGTTTGTTGTATTAGGAGTGACATCCATTGGAAATAAATGGACTACATATCACACTACCAAGAGGGGAAGGGTATAATGCCCCCAAAATATATGGTCATATTTACAGATAAAGCAGTGACAGAGGACATTCATGTCTTTTCCTAACTCTGGCCCAACTTTCCCATGTAATTGTCTTAAAATCCCATAAATTGGGATTTTACTAATCATAACCTCTTTAGTACCTGTAAAGTAGGACCGGATTCTTTTCGGTGTAGAGAAATATTCAGAATTTAATTTTATTCTGAGGCTAAAGAGGTCATTTTTGCCTCAATCCCATGAAGCTTATGGAGTGGGCATTGGAATGGGCTGCCCAGAGAGGTGGTGGAGCACTCATCCCTGGGGGTGTTTAAGGAAAGGTTGGACCTGACACTTTGGGACAGGGTTTAGTGGGTGATATTGGTGGTAGGGGGACAGTTGAACTAGGTGATCTTGGAGGTATTTTCCAACCTTAATTATTCTATGATTCTATGTGAGGAGATAAGCAATGTGATCTAGTTGGATGGCCAACTAGGGGCAGGGGAGGCATATATTTTCTGCAGCATATTTGATTCACAGCTTAATGGTTTTTCCCCTTAATTGCTGTAAAAAGCCAAGAACCTGTAATGGGATCTGACTAGAAAGACAGTCATCTGAGGATGCTTTCTCTTCTACAGTTAGATTTTTGGTTCTTCCACTAATGAAAAAAAACACACAATAAATCATGTTAAATGCCCTGCAGAAGTATAAATGAATTTTATCAGTTTAAAACCTTTATCAACCAACCTCATTTTGTTAAAACACCCATGTTAAAACAGTGTGAAAAATGATATTAGGTGAATCCGACAAGAGCTTTTTTTTTTTTCCATAAAACTCTGCTGACTGTCTTTGCTGATAGTATTTTCCTGCAAAAAGTACTCTTTATCAGTAGCTCTGATGTTTTGCCCGGGATTGATGGTAAAGCCCAAAGGCCCTGCTTTTGAGTCACTGTATTTATGCCTTTAAAGTATTGGCACACAAATGAGCTTTCTTGAGGGCCCCTGGAAATATAAACCAAAACTTTCCCAGTTGGGTGCCAAAGACTGCACATTTAATTTATGTCTGCAAAGGCCATGGGAATGGCAGATGCTTAAAATTGGGTCATGTTTATTTATATATTGAATATAGGTTTAGGCATTCAGCTTATTATTTGAAAATTATACAGCAAGCATGAATAGCCCACTTCCAGACAAGCATGGTTGTGCTTGTTATTATTCACTGTGCTTATATGTAAAAACCTGCTAAAAGTGGGTGTAGACAGCATGAAGTTGCTCAATGTGGCTGTGCCGGCAGAGGAAGGCAGGGTTTCTTCTGCTGTCAGGTGTCAAATGAAGCATCAGACAATAGCAGAGGTGTGAGGCTGAACCCATGTGGGAAGTCATCACTGAGAAGGTCCAGGATGGACATTACAAAAAAAAAAAAAAAAAAAAAAAAAAAAAGCAGGGAGAGTGAAAAACCCTTAAAATTAAAATTAAGGTTGGAAAAAAAGTCCTCCTAAGTCCTAGTAAACTACCGGTGCTGAGAACATGGCTGTCCCTGAGTCCAAACCATTCCTCTGTTGCTGCTCATGCTGCCATCAGATTGCTTTTCCAGCTGGCTACATCCAGTCTCACAGGGTAGAAGCTAAATGATGCTACACTAAATCCAATTGAATCTCATGTGTAGTGTTAAAAATTACAAGTGCATCACAGTCATCCTGTATTGGTTCTGGTCAAAATCCTTAGGAAAGAAATTTACAGCAAATACCTTTGAAGGCAGGAGCTGAGATTTTGAAGATGATCTGAGTACATGCCTCAGCAGGAATGATTTTCCTGGGCAGGCTGCCGTGCTCACATGGCCACACCACTTCCAATAGCCAAACAAGCTTGTTCAGAACGAGTTGGGCATCTCTGCACATTATCACACAAGCTTTGCATTTAACACTGGCTCCTGAACGCTTAAGTAATTTTAAAATGATATTTCCAGACAGAAATTGAACATATTCAGACACCAAAATCAGATTTAAATCACTGTGAATTAGATGTCTTAACACCTCTGAAAATCTGGTCCCATGGCTTTCAAGTCACCAAAATGCGTTTGTAAGTTGTAGCCAAAGGACTAGTCTGATCTTGCCATCTATTGATAGAAACCCACAGCTACAGCTGGGAATGTGTTTTCTTTACAGTCTTCTTCAGGCAACTGAAGGGCCAGAGCCACTCAGTCTATGAAAATCAGCTTCTGTCTTCACCAAAACAAAGGGCTAATATTTACAGTATATTTACAGATTGTTTTTATTGTCCTTTGACAGGCTATAAAAGAAAAAAAAAAAAAAAAAAAAAAAAAAAAAAAAGGAGCTTTGGAGCTTTGTCACCTTTATTGTTTCTAAAACAATAGGACCCAGGGAAGCAACTGTTTCTAATATAGGACAATGCAGTTACCCCCAAATGACAAGCTGTTGGTGATGTGGATGCCTGCTCCATCTCCACTCCAGTGCCCAGTTTGAGGGCATGATTTTCCAGAGATTAATTCTGCAGTTTGGGGCCCTTTCAGGCTTCTCAACTTGCTTGCCCCAAAAAGGAAACAGCCAAAACTGGCAATAAAAAAGTCTAATAAATGATCTATCGGGGTGAGTAAGGGTAAGGGAGAGAAGTTCCAGCCATCCCATTTCAGGAGCCTCAGTTTTTCCCAGCCGTGTTTGTTCCCAGACTTGCCTCTGGAGAACATGTACCTGCTCTGCAGTGATCCCTTTCCTTATGCCTCACTTACTGCAGTTTTTTTCATGTTTAATTCAGAAAGGAAAGAGTTTATGAAACATGAGATCTCACACACACAAAACACAGAGGGAGGAGAAGGGAAGCAGTCTGGCAAAGGGATAGATCTGAAGCAATAAAACTGCTTTTCCTTCTCCAGCGTGTAGGGAACTTGTGACTCCTAATGTGGGAGGACTGAAAGTCTCTATCTAGTCCTGAAGTTAATTTAAAATACAATCAAAAAAGTACTTGAAAGAACGAACCTCTTACAAATGAGTAAGACATTAAAATATGCTCAAAGTGTGTTATATCAGCAGAGTCTAATGCAACTGCATGGTAAGAAAATAGTCGGAGTCACCAAGTCTGCATGTACCACAAATCAAAGTGTTATGTAATTAGAATTATTTTGTCACCATCTTGTGGGACATTAGGGTAACATCTGGCAAGCTTCTGATTTCAACTTGTGCACCCAATATGTGCTCCAGAAACGGTGAGGAAGTGATTGCTCTAAGTGCTGCAGTGGTATCGCTGCGCATGATACTGTAAAATGAGCATTTTGGAGTTCCTGCAGTTTTACTGTGCTGCTCAGCAAACTTTCCAATTTGCAGGCGGAATATTTCTCCCAAAGGTTAAGTGTAGATTCTTATGAAAGTTGGCACAACAGAGATGTAAGAGAAACCAGATTTGTAACATAAACAGATATGTCTTCTCAGAGAATGGGTCTGTTTCAGCCATTGGGTATTAAATGTTTTCCTTAAGCCTTAATTTATTGCTTCAAGTTCAGAAACTCTGCCTAGTCTGAAGGTGCTTGAGAAATACACTCCCTCTCTCCATCGGTCCAAGCCATTGGTGTCTGATGGAAATTTTTCTGGATAAATGCGAACCAGATGTTCCCAAAATCTGACTTGTGACCTGTCCTGTGTTTCCAACCCGAGACGGTGCACGCTGGTTGCAGAGCTGCGAAGTGGCAAGGGGCTGTCTCTGTAAGAGACACCCCTTCACCCTCAGACCCCTCTTCACCCAGACCCAATGCAGCATCTGCTGGAAAGAGCACCCTGACCCCAAAATGCAGAGTGGACTTATTCCAGGGTCACTGCACACGGCCTAGCATGGTAAAAGGGATTCATAACAAGCAAACACACCACTCTGTGGGCTGCTGACTGAGGTGCCAAGCCCTCATGGGCTCATGACTGCAATCCCTCTGTGTCACCTGCAGGTACCCTGCAGAAAGCCCCCGTGCTGCTGTTGCGTTAGGCAGGACACCCTATCGGAAAGGTCCGAGATAGGGAAATCTGGAGTCAGATTGTATTTCCCAACCGTTAATAAAATTTCCCCTGGAATAAATGTAGAGGAGTTGGCGCCACGTTATGTTATTCAAAACCACAAATTTCCTCTCCCTCCCAATCTGCCAGAGTTACAGACTCTTTTGCAACTTCTTAAAAATTCAAGATGTTTTCCCCAAATGAGCATCCTCCTCCTTCAAAATGCACCCAGGGAAAATTAGCAATGCAATTTAGCTGTGCTTGTAATGAGAAGAGGGGAGGGTGGTAGTGAAACAGCGTGACAGCTCCATGCATGGGAACACATTAGCAAGTGTTTCATCCCTGCCTGGGGTGTTAGAGGTTTCTGCAGCAAAGGGAAAGGTTGATACGAAGGCTGCTGCTGCATCCAAGGTGACGAGCATAAGCTGCATGACAGAGGGGCAAGAAAGGACTCAGCTCTCACCTCAGGCTTTCCACACCTAAACTGGACCCTAGGGGAGCTTCTGTGGGCTTTCCCAACACTGTCTCGCTGCTTGTGCCATGATTCTTGGCACTGCTGTGGCCTGTGCCACCCCACAGATGAGCTGTGGACATGTTTCAGAGCTGCTCCTGCCAGGGGCTCCCAGCAGTAAGCAGGGCCCCCTGCCTTGGTGGGGGCTCTCGTACCTACACACCCACAGAGGTGATCTGTGTTATGCCACTGCTTAGTAGGATGGCTATAACCTCAAAGGCAAGACTTTATTTGATGTCAGGCTAGGGCTGTTTAATGTTTCTTTTCTGGATTGACGGTCACATGTCCCTGCTAAAAAGCACCTTTGACACTAATGCAGGTATACAGTGACCAGGATAGGAAATCGTGAAACAGATTATTTCCCAATTTTCAACAGCGTATGTCACCTTACTTCTTTCATTGTTATTGTCCTTCAGCCCCAAGGCAGCTGGCTGTACAGGACTTTATAAAATAGACCACTGAGAGCTACTGGGCCCTCTTACTGTTTCTGTAATGGACCTGTGAAATTTACTACAGACAATAAATGCTAAGAACAGTCAAAAGCCCTAAGACAAATTTGAAGAGCACACCTTTCACCTTCTATATGTCTTGCTCTTTCCAACAGGCTGAAAGACAGGTGACTCCTGAACTTCAGAGGGATGAAAGGAGATCCGTCCTGAGAGGAACACCACAGGGACCCCAGTGCTGAGCCCTGAGGTGCTCTGCCAGGCTGTGTGAGCCACAGCTGCATGCGGGATGTTCCTTGACAGTACCTGGGGGAAAATTAGGGCCATGAGATTGACAGAAGGCCAGCACAGCTGGAGCACAAGCTACCCATGTTGCCTCTAGGAAATGCTAAGTTGTGAGCTCTAAGCTGACCACTGAAGTCCACACAGGAGACTCCCTCCTCCTGTGGTTCACAGACAAGTCCTTTCCTAGTGATAAAGAATCAGTGCAGCATCACCAGAGCAAGGACTGGGTCAACCCAGTGCAAAAAAACTAAATCACTTTCCAGTCTAACAAGCTTTATACATGTATTTACATATACAAATAAATATATGCAAGAGAGATTCTTTGTTATGCTCTGAAATTCAGCAATAAGGAGCATATCCTTTTTAGGAAGATCAAGGTTTAAGACTCTTCTGATAGTTGTAGCTATGTAGGAATGGCAGCCTGGTCTCCTGTGTGCTAGAAAAACATTTTAATAACCTCATATCTAATATGCTAATATTTTTAGCTCATATTTGGGATGGCATTGATCACATCATTTAGCTTTGGCTCAGATTGTTAAGTCAGTGTAAATTAGCAGCACAGCGTACAACTAGATATATCTTTAAAGCAAAATATGCCCTCAGATTTGTATGAAATTCCACTTTTCAGAGTGAGTTACTCTTGAGTAGCTCTAGGGAATTTAATTGGCAAAATTCCTAGTAAGATTAGAAATTAAAATTTTAAATAGCAACTCATGATTAAAAATAAATATATAGAAGAAATGAAAAGCAAACAAAAAGAGTTAATGTATTACTTAATTTTTCCCCTTTTCCTATTAGTAATAATATATTTTGAAAAATATATATGAAAAATAACCACATGCTTTGTCCTGGACAAAACACTAGAGGAAGACACATAACCAGGAACAAACTTCATTGCAAAAGTAGCTACTAGGATGTGTGTGTGTACATATATTTATAATATATAGTGTATATATTAGTGTATATACACTAATGTTTATACAGATATATATGTGTATATACATTTACATACAGACACACAGATATGTATAGAAGAAAAAAAACAACTCCCACAGCCTATGGTCTGAAGTGCATGGAACTGGATCCCCCCACTAGATCTGTGCACCAGCACAAAATTACGTGCTGCGTATTATTGGGGTTCCATAAAGGGCTAGCAATACATGGTATGGTGACTAGTGGGATCAGAAGTCTTTTATTGTACTGAACCACGAGCACACATAAAATCTTGTACCATGTTTAAAACAAAACAAAACAAAACAAAACAAAAAAAGCACCTCTTTGCCAAGTTTCTTTTCATGCTTGTGCCAAATTCTTTCTTTCTTCTGACACAGAAAGCACCATTGCAATGGCTTGATAAGGAGTGTACGTGTGTGGGGTGGTTGTTTCAATATCTGCTCCCTGGGCAATAATATTAGAATATGCTATCTTACATTTTCCAGAAGTGAAGCAGAAGCATTTTGAAGAACTAGTTCCTCCAAAGAACATTGTTTTGGCTTGAAATGTCAGGTTCATCCAAAGGATATGAAACAGTGTTTGTGGTACATGGAACAAAACACACAGAAAGAAAAAGACACTGCACAGCAGAGAATTGCCTGTAGACGTATTTTTATTAAAATTTCATGATTCTTACTGTTTATATATAATTTATTAGGGCAGTAACAGCAGACCACACAGAGCACTGGTAACAATAGTGGGGGGTTTGTTTGATTATGGGATAGGTAAGCTTTTCAGATAGCCAGAAGCTTGTTTCCATTTTAGAGAAAAAGTCCTCTGTGTGCCTCTGCTTAAACAGGGGCATAAGTTGCTGCTCAGAGCAGTGCTCCAGAGTTCACTTCCTCTGCTTCATCGAAAATATTCTGAATGTTGAATTTCTTATGAGGCAATGCTGTCGACAGCTGGCCAGGCAAACACACTGCAGAAGAGTGCACTTCAAACCCAAAGACAATCTCCCTCTTTTAAGCCTGCCTATCTGCATTCTCCCCCATAGATCCATCTTAGAATAATCCCTCCGAGTAAATATTTGGCTGAAGAGTACCAAAAATACACCCAACCATGTAAGAAGGAATTGCAATGAATCTTTAATCCTGGAAGATGTGGCTCTAGAAGTAAAAAAAAAATTTTTTTTTTTTTTTCTGGTACTCTTTACTGTTTTTATGTTAGCTGAAAAAAGAAAACAAACAAACAAACAAAAACCCACAACTTGTGTGTTTTCCCTTTGAGGTAACAACTACGAATTGATTCCTCTTTTTCCTTTTGCTCAGAATTTGCTAGCAGGGATTTGTTTGAGGAGCTGAAGATGATGTTTCTTTTCAGGCAAGAGTAGTAATAAACTCGAGACAGAAAGCAATAATGGAAGGGCAAAAGAATTCTTAGCTAAATACCTTGTAAACCCTGATGAAAGGGGCTACTGGTGGCTGCTGTCTTGGCCTTGTTTGAGCTGCAAACCTTCAAGGAACGCAAATAGTAGCAGAGCTGCTGTTTTCTTTACAGAGGTGTTAAATAAATATTTTTACAATAAGCCTTTTCTGCAGGACATTTTAAATACAAAGCATTAAAAAAAAATAAAAATGCTGCCCCCTGTATTTACTAGCACAAATGTAAATATGGTCCGTGCAACCACAGTTTTAATTATTCCAGCTTCCAGAGGAACATCAAAAAACTCACAGAGAGTGATGAACTGACCAGGAACATCATTATCATGATCAATGAACAACCACCAGAGACAACCAAAGTGCAAAAAAAGATTAAATCCCATCAGGCACGAATATCTGTTGCTGCTATGAATCACCCCAGCCTTTTGCATATGGAAAATTCATGAGCTCTCCCTGAATGTTCCTTGCTTCTGTAAATCAGACTGTAAAATAAGACCATACAGGGATTTCAAAAAGAGTCTTTCAGTATTCATAAATGCAGGATTTTGCTTTCCAAAACAAAATAGTAATGGTGTGCAAGACAGAAATAGTGTATTTTATTTCAGCTGCTCTGAGAGAGAGTAGAGAGCGACCATTTGCCAAGTGGGCTCTCTGTGTTGCATGCTTTGTTTAATTATACAAATAAGATTTGAAAAACATATGCAGACAAGAAAATTTTGTTGCAGGAACGGAGAAAAAAAACACACACACAGATTAAAGAAGGAAACATTTGTTTATTAAAAAGGAAAAGGTTCTGGATGGCAGCACAGAGTCAGACATGAGACAGATGAATGTATGCACAGCTGTTCATGTTTAAAGACAGAATATAGACATAAATACAGTTAGATCTTTGCTCTGCTCTGCTGCTACAGTATTTTTATACAGCCAATTCAAAGGAATATCTGTCATAACTGAACACAAGAAGAAATTTATCAGAAACAGAGCACAGATTACTTCTCTAAGGCCAGGATAAACATAGCCCAGAAAAGCCTCTCAAGCTGTGGTATTGCAAAATAAACTTAATTGTGCAAAAGAAACCCACCTTCTGTGGATGACGGTAAACGTCGGATTCAGCTCCAAGTCAGATATCTTGTTCTTCTGTTTGAATATAATGCAGAAGATAATTTTCCTTTGCTCTTATCCTAGTTACTGCTCTAAGCCAGTAGTGTGAAGCAGGAATGAACTTTAAAAGCAATACTGTTCTTCTACGAGTTATTCAGCATATTTCCAAAGCACACCAGAGAGAGACAGGGGGCTCATGAGACCCCCCTCAAAGTTTTTGTTAATGCATAACCACAACAAGGCCATCCTGAAAAGATGTAAAGGCTCAGGAGATGATGACCAGAAGAACAGAGCAGGCCTTACAAGAACAAGACGAGGAGCTGGTCCATAGGATGCAAATTCTTCCCCAGGGCTGCCACTCTCTAGCTTTGAGGATGTTATCTCCTACCAGTTCTGCCAGGCTGCTCTTACCTGTGTTAAGTGAGCAAAATACTGCAGAATTGTTCAACACCTGAGCAAATATAAAGGCATTTAAGGCTAGCCTGTGACATTTCATGGTTCAAGTACCACATCTACAAATGAAACAGGGAAGTATATGGTATGAAAGTTAATTTTTGGAAAAGGTTCTGGTGGGGTTCTTTAGAGTACAACTCGGAATTGTTTTAATTTATAAATAAATACATAGGTTCAGCATGGATTTATGTGAGCATGGAATCTCAACTGTAATGTATATATATACTCCTCATTTTAATATTTATTTCCTATTAAAATTCAATTATCATGCTTTAAGACTGTTTTTGTGTGTTATTTTTCTGTTCTCTAATTTTTAATGTGAGGTTAAAGTATTATAACGTATCTCTTTTTCACTTCTCATTCACATGCGGTTTTGACAGCCACAGAACAACAAGTCATCAAGTTTCAGGAATCTACTTGTAGTATTTTATTCAGATTCGGAATTTCTCAAGGATCTCATGTGTTACCACAATAAAACTGTTAAGACATAAAACCCCTCCTAGTTATGCATAATTTTTATTTCAGATAGTAAACAAATCTGAGAAGTTATGCTATCCACATTCAAGGCTACAGGAGTTGTTTTCTTTACGTATAGTCCCTCTTCAACATTCAGACAAGTACTCGATGTGTGTGTGTGTGCATACACAAACAAGTTGTGTCACCTAGTAGCTGATGGGATTGAACGTGGTCTAGAAGACATCCAGGGGAAAATTATCATTACAGTCCTCTTTAACTATTATCTTTCCTCAATTAGTTTATTTTTTTTTCTGTATGGATGAGTGATGGGACAGTTCAATGTTTCCTTTCCCAGACATCAGCCAAGGCTGGAGAACCACTTGCCTGTGACCAGTGGTGCCAGCTCGGCAGGCACAGACCCACCTGGTAGAGCCTTCAGCCTCTCACCAAGCACCCGGCTGTGCTGGCACCCAGCTGGGCTGTGATGCAGGTTTCTGGGCACGTCAGTTAAAAGAAACAGAAGCCCAGTAAGTACAGCACATGATTCTCCTTTTATTAAACCTTTTAACTTGTCAGCATCACCAAGTTTCCAAATTCATCAGGCTCATGTTTTCCTCAAATTGCCCACAAGATTAAATTTATCGGAAGTTTAAATGGATTGATTAAGCCCTGTTTTTCAATAAAATCAGAATCATAACATGAAAATAATATAGTGCCAGAACACACAAGTATTGTCTCCCTAGAGTAGGGCTGAAATCCCAAAACAAAAAAAAAGGAAAGAAAGGATGAAAAAAATAATATGATGCAATGCTGTTTCATGCAAAAATTTAACGTGGTCACAGGGTATACTTTAATTATAGAAACATTTTTATTCAAAAATCACTACTATTACCTAAGAATATGCTACATTGAGTATCAGATTAAAGTCACTTGATCTGGTAGTGGATTTGCAGACTGATTCTGCAGCAGAAGAGCTGAGCATTTCCCAGCCTGTGACCAGTGTGTTTCAGGGCTGAAAAGAGAATGATCCTCCTGTAGATGGAGGCAGATTTCAGTTCACCTTCTGCCAAAGCAGCTGTTGAGGGACCATGCTATTAAATAATTAGAAGAACTGACCAGTGGATTCATTTCAGTGAATGATCTATGGGGCAACCCCACAAGAAATGTATAGGTGAACACAAGGGTAGGGGCTGGAAAGAGCCTGCAGATGTGGTTTGTACCTCCAAAGTTGTATTTGCTTCCATGGAAAATGTTTGTATGACTACAACTTGCCTATATGACAGTTATTCCAGTATAAGTCTTTATCTATAATGGTGAGGCAGTATTAATATCATAGTTATTCTGTGCATAAACAAGTTGACACATTTTTGCAATGTTCTGTGTTATTTGATTAAAAAAAAAAAAAGCAAAAGGACTCAAGTACCATTCACACAAGCATATTTATTATATAAATACTTTATAAATTATAAGATTTTAATTATAAATGTAAACATTTCTAGGAAAATAATGTTTTATATTCTTATTAATGTTTACAACTAATATAAGGCACATAGTGCAAAAATACATTTCTGATGCAGAGATCACAAAATAATTACCTACATGTGTTATCTAAAAGTAGCTGCTTAGACTTATGTGGTACAGTCTTGGTTTTAATTAATACATATTGCTAATTCATGGCTAACTCCTTGTGGGTAGAAATATGATATAGCTGCCATTTGATCTAACAATTTTACTGGCATGCAAAACAGATATTTGGTTTACAGAATGCACATTGTCAGAAAGAAAAATAAATGTCTAGTTATCCAGTACATCATACATGTTATTATGCAGGTAGTAAATTTTATTCAGAATACCTGAGTGTTGGCCCTGAAACGCATTATCTTTATAAGCATATACTTCTATGGTTCTGGACTGTAATGCAATCCAAAACAACAAATCAACCATCTAGATAATTTTTAAAACTGTATAACTCTTTCATATACTTACTTTTTTGGAAGACATAATTTTAACTAGCAGATGTTAGAGCTTTACTTATAGCCTTTCAAAAATATCAAACGGAGTCAAAGGTGGACACCAGCCACGCTGCCTCTGCCCCAGAGTTTTCCTAAGGTTACTGAAAACTGTATTGAGTTGGAATATAAAAGGGAGGCATGCTACAGCCATTACAAATATGCTAATGGAATAAGGGGTATATGGAAAGGGTTTAAGTAAATGCATATTCATACAATCACATACAAGTGGTATGTAAACAAAACATGCTCCTTTTACAGTATTCTTTGCTGAGAGGCAGGGTTTAAAATCAGATTTCCAAGCAATTTTTCTCCTTATTTATCTCTTTCTGTAACCACAAAAAACTAAGCCTAGATGTTTAACGTGCTATAGAGACTATAGAGGTTAAACCACACTTTCAGCATTGCTGCTAGTATTTGAGCACCACAATAGATATAATGACAGGTATGGGGAAAAATGCTTTTACTGACAGAGAAACACAGATCTATTGATCTCAGGGGAAAATACACTGGTTATATAGTTTTCTGCTGTAAATTAAAAAATTGACAGAAATTCCTAACAGGTTTCACAAAGTTGAAAGATCTGAAACTATTACCTCTTTTCTCTATATAGGAATGACTTTTATTTCTTTTCTACATTTTAGTGTAGCTGATCAAGAAAATCAGTACCGTATGTATTTTACTGAATATTGCATACAGAATTGCACCAATAAGTTGTAGGTAATGTATTGCAATTATGGCACAGTTCAAGGTGTTACCCATGTTAGCAATCTCAGTGCAATTTACTAGTTGATATACCTACTATACATTGAATGAATGCCTCTCCATGAAAACCTGAAGGTTTATGATTGTGATTTACATACTTCTTAGCTCACAGACAGGTAGCACCTCCCCAAATAAACACTGAAGAAAACAGAACGGAATTCTTAGCAGTGAGCATTACAGTAATGAGTATTACAGAGATGAAAATTAAAAAAATACATATATACACAGCACCTACAATTTGCACCTAAATGACAGATGTTGCACTTTGATGTTCTTACCACACCAGAGTTCTCACTGTATTTGAAGCTCAAGACCAGTAATTGTGTTAGGAATACATTTCCCACAAAATCCTCCACATCTTCCATATATTTTAGTACCATCCTGGAAATGAGACAGAGAAAGCAATCAATCAAGAGAAGTAACTGAAATCATAGTTGTACAAAAAAATCCTTGAGGTTTGCACACAATAGACCTTTTGACAAATCAAACCTACAAACACTAAATCAAGTGAGCATCAAATTAATGGAACAGGCACAGAGATCCTTTATCGTTAGTGTTGTATACCTTCTTTCCCAGCTTACTATCCAATGTTTTCCTAAATTATGCATCTTTACTCTTCTTTTTCAACAGATCTTTTGGTTTCCCATATGAATCAAGTTGGAGGTAAGCAATCTGTAAGAATCTTCTGTAGTAGGTATCTTCAATAAAATGGTATTTTTTATGAGGCAATAGTAGGTATCTCCAATTTTTTTAATGAACTTAATTAATATGGAAATAGGCCCTTAAAACCAGTAAGAGAAGGCTAGGTAGGCAGTGTTGATTTGAATTAGATTCTGGGAGGTGTTATTAAACATTCCATGAGATTGTTAAAATGAAATTATCAGGCTTAGGTCTCATACTGCACTTGAAATAAAATTTAGACAGATCAGAGACCTTGAGCACTATAGTTGATTCATAACTAGCATTGCACTAGAATGTCATCAGCAGCGCCTCCTGAGACATATTCCAAGCCATAATTGTAGGTAAAGGAAAACAACATTGACTTACGTGAGATTTGTGTATGTCAGCAGTTGCATAGTTGCCCTGAGCAGTCCACCTAACTGTACTGGATAATCTCAGTCCTGTACCAGACAAATTAATGCTGAACTGTCCCTAACAGAACAAAAACAAAAGGTAAAACACAGAGCTTTTGAACAGACTTCAAAACACTAAAACACTTTACTTTGGCATAGCTACACACATAACTTAGGGTATATTTAGTTATACCTAAAGTACTCAAAGAGGCATGCTTAACCTGGCTTTGTTACATCACATATTTCCTAATTTTTGACTCTCGGGACACAGAGATGCATGAACAAGTTACTCTGCAGTAAGTAGCACCTGTGAAACAGCTGATCTGCAGTATCTGTTTGAAGAGCCTGAACACAGAACTAACAGAACTAAGCTTGGTAAACAAACTGGGGTACAGAAAATGATTAAATTGCATTCACACAGAAGTGCAGTATGCTTAAAATATATGTTAGCTCCACAAAGAGCCTAACTGTTGTTTTAGGCAACACTGTAATCTGAAACCCCCATCCAGTTCACTGAAGGCCTGTATTTCTGTATTCAGACCTAGTTAAAATTGCTTAAAACACAAGACCAAAGTTTAAGGAAAGATAAAATCTCCATTACATTTTGTAGCTTCTGTATTTTATTGTTTCTGTAGATTTCTATTAACGAATAAAGCAGCTGGGGGATATTCATTCAAATAGTGTGAAATGCTTTCCACAATTAACAGGCCCAAAGTGACTACTTTTACAGGGGTATCATTTTGTAAAAATAAATTAAAAGTGCTATGTGCAGTTACAATGACAGCATAACAGCTGTCTGTCATGCAGTAAACTCAAGACCAGGAACAGATTTCAAGGACAGAGTGAAGTAACTGAGGCTTTTTATCTACATACAGACTCAGAGCAGTAGTTTCAATGCCCATCTCACAGATGAAAACGCAGCAGTGAAAAACACATGAGCAAAGTGTCTTCCAACAAAAATTACAGGTTGCAGATAGACATGTATTGCATTAAGCCTGAAGAGTTTGCAGGTTGAAGGCATCCAACATTGTAATGAATTCCAACTGTTTCCATGTTAGGGACTTAGTTTGTCTAATTTAGGTACTTTTAAAATTAGGTACTTTTTAAATTAGGTACTCTAATTTGTACCTAAACTGTAGGTCCTACCAGCCCTTGAATGCATCCATGCATATAGCCTGTCAATTTTAGGCACCCAGATTAGACAGAAAACAGGGATTCACATCCATGCAAGTCTGAGCTAGTGAGTCGTAACTCTCTTTATAATCAGAGTAAAGAAATATGTGCTTCCAGAGGATGGTCAACCATAAAATGTCTAATAGGGTAAGGTTAGAGGTACTGTGTTCTAGGGGATCCCATTTCTGCTAGTGGACTCCAGGGGCAGCCTAGGTTGACTAGGTCAGACTAGGGCTATGTCTGTGTTATCAATTACACTGAAGTATGAGCAAATCTGTAAAGTGAAAAAGTTGGGTCAGAGAACCTAATGTACAGTATGCAATACACAAATCAGGGTTTTACACTGGGCTAACTCTCATCGAGTCCCACAGACTGAATACACATTAGCAGTTGGCATTCACTAGGGTCAGTCTGGAGCTTTGATTTATTTTCATCTGGAGGTTCATGTGTCCCAAGACTGCTCCATGTTGCAAAACTACAAACAGTAAACTGGGACAAGAGAGATTTGCTTAAGAAACACCAGCCAATACAAACTAAAACAATAACGTAGACACACCAATAGATGTATAACTTGAATTCATGTACTAAACAGGATCAATTTCTCTGGCAGCCTTCAAAGCTATGCAGAGTCAGGAAAGAAACAGATTAGAAAAGAAAAAAATCACAGGGTTAAATAAAAGGAGAAGGAAGACTGAGAAGGGAAAACAAAGGATACCTCACATCCAGGTATTCAAGAGGGAGGGAGAGCAATACATGAAAGCAGTACAAAAATTGATACAGCTACAGGGAGCCTAAAGGCAAATCATGGAGTAAACAATTTGCGGTAGAAACAGAAAAAAAAAAAAAGAGATGGTGAAACAGGAGAGAAAGCAGTAAGACAAAAAAAAACAACAAACACTTATAAAGTCGTACAAAGACCAGACAGAACAGATTTTAGGTGTTTTAGAGTTACAGCTCTAAACCAGTCACACAGACTTTTTTTTTCTCCTCTGTGCACATTTCAAGGGGAGAAGGAATCATAAATACCTGAGGACATCTGGCAGCACTGTAGCAATCTCCAGCTGTAGCAAACGGAACTGCTCTCCCAAGTATAGTCTGAGCAAAAAGAAAATCTGTGGCTAGAAAACAGAAAATTACTCAACACTAGAAGTGCTGCATTAGAAGACCAGGTGAAAACTGTGTGAAACAACAATCTTTTTTTTCTCTTTTTTGACATTCTGGTTTATGCCACATCAACCCAATCTACAAGCCCAGTTTGCTTTCTGAGACAGGATGGGGATAGGAGGAAGACTGACATAGGTCCACGTGAGCTGGCTGTGGCTCAGCTTGCCACCTTCAGATGGGCTTCAAAGTGCTGCAAGATCCCCCATCCTTTGGGCCTTTCTACCATGGTCTGAGAGGGATTAATGATGGCATGGCAAGACTTTCCCAAGAAGAATGTGCCAGTGGCTAAAAGGAAATGGAATAATGGGAACAAAATATTTACAAAATCACTTAAATATGAAACTGTAAAATTCATGCCACTTGACCATGTGGGACAAACTAACAAATTTTCTTCACCCAAAAATTGCATCATTAGATCCATGAGTGTGTTCAAATGAAAGTTTGGTAATCGCGACCATGCACAGTATCAACAAAGGCTCACATCAGCTAAAACTACTAAAATGCTTACTTCTAATTTGCATGGAGTCTACATCAAATCTTATTTTGCTAAAAATTGTGAAGCCAGCTGCAAGGTAATCATTTCGACAGGCACAGTCTTGCCTTCTGCTTCCATTGAAAGGACATTCATATGGATTCTGTAACCTAGAGAACAGCAAGGATTTAGTTTTCCTTTTGACGTTTTTCCATAACAGAACATCAGAGTGAAAAATAATTGCATTGAACTATGCCACATATAGAAAATTAACCGACAGTTACTGAACAAGAAGCTCAGCCATTAGCCTTGGCTCAGCTGAAATACTAATGTGGATTCAATCATTTTCTACTAAAATCAAGACAGAAAAAAAAAATTATAATCATTTAGTGCAATTATCTCAAGCCCAGCTTGGAAGTATCCACATTTCTGCACGTATTTATATGCCTAGATACCCAAAACAGAAAATAAAGTAAAAAAATATATATATTAATCTGTTCTTATCAGATAAATATTATTAACTCTTATCAGGTAACTATTATTTTATTGTTTCATTTTGGGAGATATAAATGCACTTCATAAAATTAAAAAAAAACACATTTGTACCTGAATCCATATACTTCAGAAAAATTGTCTGCTTCACCTTTTACCAACGTCAAATATTCTCTGGGATTCTCTAAATGCATGCCTGAACAATAAATCTGCCAGAGAAAATACAACCCTTTAGCAAAATCTTTATTAAAAAAGTATTATTTAATAAAAATATGTGCTCATAAATATTAAGAGTACCTTTATCATCCGTCCTTTAATGTTGAGTAGGTATTCACCGTCTTTTCTAATCCCTTTTTTAACCTGGATATCTTTGCAGGTAGAAAGTATTTCACCTTCAAAGTGAAGGATTGAATCATATTAATATTTCCTGATCAGAGTTTAGTTCTAGGACTTTTCCATAATTATTCTCCAAATATAATCATTGCTTTTAAATAAATAAACTGGGAAAACGTTAAGTTCACCCTAAAATTACAGCTTCCACTTACATTCTTCTGCATGGCAGATCTTTCTGGTATCTGGTTTTAAATGTGGCAGGCACAAGTCACTGGATAAGCCATTTTCAGTCATACATGCTACTGTTCTTTCCTTTACTCCCACTCCACAAGTAACTGAGCACTAGACATGGATAGCAATCAAAAGTTAGTTTAGAAGGTAGCAAATAATTAACATAAGTTTGTCAGCCAAATATCTTGGCATGCATTTGTGTTTGAGGCAGCTATCAAAAATCAGTTTGCACATGTGTACTCACCTTGGTCCACTTCCCCACTCTCCAGGTAGCTCCTTGTGAACATCCTTTGATATTACATGTATAAATGTATGGGGAGGGTGTTACTGGGCATTCTCGATATGCCACAGTTCGAAGGCCGTAGGCGTGCTTGTTTTGAACAGAATGGATTCCAACACAGAATGTGATCCTCTGCCGGTAATCCACCCCACAGCTGGCTGAACACTAAAATCAAATCCCCAAGCACAAGCATTATTTCTGCAGAGGTGAACCTTCCCACAGCATTGCAGCTACAGGTAAGTCATCCCTCATTTGGGCAAAAGCCTCTAATCCTATGTGTGACATCTCAGTTAATCAGTGTGCAGAAGTGAAGGTCTACAGTAATTACACACCCAAGGAGATCTTCTCAGAGCTCATGGAGGCTCCAGAGCAGTTCCCTCTCAGCTGCAGTACGTGCACATACATGTAGGTAGTGCAAGGGAAACAAGAGACTGATCCCACATTTCACTGAAATCAAGGAAGGAATTTCTCTTTGCTTCAGTGAGATCAGTTTGTAAGGACATTTCCTTTCAAGCTAGCAGAGGAGTCTGGTGGTAAGGGCAGCTGTCCTCCAGCAGGTGTTCATATCTCCCAGGCAGGCTACCAGACGACAGTCAGTGTCAAATGGCAAAGGTAACACTCTCTCTTTCACCGCTGTATTATTTTATTTATGGTGACTCTCCCTTAATCATAACACTTAGCAAACAGTCCCTAGCACTGCCTTTTCCTGTTCATGTTCCCACCACTACTCATTTTAGCATTATTTAGCATCCCTCATTAGAGCAAAAGCTTCTCTAAAACCAAGCACTATTTCTTTCTAATAACTTGTTATCCCATAGCCCTTACTAATCAGAGTTTGGTAGTAGACAGAGTTACTACAATAAACAATGGTTGATTGTAAGGTTAACTGTAGAGAAAGTTGGGGCACCCTCGTTCAGATGAAAATATGCTTTTTTTCCCTCTGCACTCATAAAGTACATTTTACAGCAGTAAAATACTCTTCAGTGTAACATTACATGAAAATATGTGAGCAATATCGTTAGTTTACCTGTGACAGGTCTCCTGTAAGCACAATATACTTAGTGGGAGCTATCCTACAGTTTTTGGTTGATGGAGGCTTTGTGGCAGGATCACAGAAGCTTTCATCCACTTGGATCTGGTTTTCATCCACACACTTAACCTTTCGGTGTATTTCCTCTCTTCTATATGATGTCGAGCACTGAGTGTGAGAAAAACAATCACGGTATGTGGAACAAAACTGGTCATTTACAGAATAAAGCTATTTGTCAATTGTCACATATCACTAAAATTCAGATAGCCAAAACTTTTCTGACGTGTTATCAGAATTGGACTGAATTACTCACTGAATCAAAATCCTTTATTTTCATTGCTCAGATACCTCCAATCAGCTGCAAAAACAACAGTACATAATGGCATGACACTGCAATTGTTGGGTGAGATGGAGCAGAAAATAAAAATGTCAGGCTAAGATGATAGGTTGAGTGAAAAAGCTCTTCTGCATGAAAAGGAAACAGTCAAGATAGGATTTAAATGAAATATGGAAAGAATAACTTGGTCTTGAAAACAAAACATAAATTATCCCTGGAGGGACAACATGATATTACACTGACAAAACAAAAGAAAACAGAACTGTCTATTAGTAAAACCAGGGGCAGTTCTGGGCAGCAGTCTCTACTGAGACTGTGCCTTTGCCCCAAATGTCCTTAGACGTCCTTCCATGGCAGGTTTGTGAGACTGAGCATCAGCAGCAGCTCTGCCAGCATGGACTGTGAACCTTGCTGCCACCTAAATCCAGAAAAGAGGTACAGGCTACATAATACAGAGGTACGGGCTATGTAATAATACAGGTCAACAGCACGTCCCCAGCTCCAGATGCTTCAACTAACCTGTTTGAATTGGCTGTGATAAAGGAAGGCTCAAATACATAAACTCCAGTCTCAGTGGATGCATTAATCAATACCACTGTCTACTTGGCACTTTTGACTCTGAGCATAACTTTATATGGATTTGGACCCAACCACAGTCAATTAGGAGACTCATCAAGGTCTGATGTATAGGCCAAATGTATCATTCAAATTTTATTGTTATTTACTCCAAGTGCCAACCTGAAGTACAGAAAACAGATGTAAGGTAGAACAGCTCTGTGAGAGGAAACCTCTAATTTTATCAAGTTTCCTTGAAGACTTTTAAGAGACTGCACAACTTCCCTGGGCAGTCCATTCTACTGCCCAAATCGTCTTCATGGGGGAAAAGTTTTTCCTAATAGCCAGCTCGAACCTCTAGCTTCCCTTTATTCCTGTTGTGCCGTCCCACCATGCAACACTGTGTGGAGAGCCTGACTCCATCTTCTTGGCAACTTCTTTGTATATACTGGAAGGCCACTGATAGGTCTCCCCAAAGCCGCCTCTTCTCTAGGCTGACCAAGCCCAGTTCCCTCAGGTTCTCCTCATGGGCAGGTTGCTCGGCCCCCATCCAACCTCCCATTTGTCAATGTCTTTCTTGCACCGGGGAACCAAAACTAAATGTAGAAGCTATGCATGGTCTAACAAGTGCTGAGAACAAGGTATCAGTTCACTTGATGTACTGTCAGGTCTCTGTTTGTATGGTTCAGGCCATCACTGCTGCCAGGCACATGGCTGGCCCAGGCTCAGCTGCCACCAGGCCTCAGGGCTGCTCCTCCCAGCCTGGGCTGCTGCAGGGTTGCTTCGTTCCCAGGGCAGTACTTTGCTTTTGTCTTGTTGAAATGCAGAAAGTTGCCATCGGCCCATTCCTCTGTGTTGGGTCTGTCTGAGCTGGAGTCACCTTTTCCCTGCAGCAGCCCACACAGTGCTGTACTCTGCACTCGTAGCTGGAACAGCACTGATACCACTCCAGTGTTGTGTCTATTGCTGCATAGTGCTGGCACAGCATCAGGACTCCTTCCAAGCCCCCAAGAGCCAGCAGGCTGGGGGTGGGCAAGTGATGGGGAGGGGACATTGCTGGGGCAGCTGACCTAAACCAACCAAAGGGATATTCCATAACACCTGATGTCACACTCAGCAATAAAAGGGGGGGCTCTCGTGGGGGAGGGGGCTGTTCCTCCTGAACAACCGCTACGCGTTTGAGGCCCTGCTTCCCAGGACGTGGCCGAACACCGCTCGCTGATGGGAAGTAGAGAATAATTTTTCCTCTCTCTGTGCTTCTGCACGGACTGATTGCTTCTTTTGTCTCTGTTTTTTTCCTCCCATTCCCTTTCCCTTTAATTAAACCTTTCTTATCTCAAACCTCAAGTTCTCTGTGTTGTATTTTCTCCCCCTTCCTCTTTGAGGAGAGGGGGAGTGAGAGAGCGGTTGTGGTGGAGCTCGGCTGCCCACCTGAGTAAAACCACCACATCCTCCAGTGTGTCTGGACCCCCTGGATGGCAGCCCTGCCCTCCAGCATATTAACCCATCTCCACAAGTTGGTGTCACCTGCAAACTTCATGAGCAAGCACTGAGCCCCAAGCAACTGCTTTAGAAATTTCACTGACATAAATACACTGTTGAAAGAAGCTGCAAAATATACACCTGGGCTTACAAACCACTCTTGACCAGAAAGCTCTAAACAAGCTGAGACCCAGGTAAACAATCATTCAGATGAAAAGCTTTAGCCTTCTATTCTCTTCATGTGAGCAAGAAATTAATAGGCAAAACAATCAGTGATATCATGTTACTGATGTGGAAAAACAACAGCCTTATTCCATCTGAGATCAGCTTCTCATCACTCTTTGTAGCGGGCTTTTTTGGAGGGAAAAAAAAAAAAAAAAAAGACAAAAATTCACTTGCATTAGGTAGGAGTAAGGTTTTAACACCTGAAGGAGAAATTCAAGTATTGACTCATGATTAGGGAATTAAGTGCTTATAATGTCCTAGTCTTGCCATCTGAGTGCTTGCCAACTTTCTTGAAAAGGTGAGGCCACAAGCAGGATGGTGGGAAATCAGAGAGAATAATGGGTGTAAACCAGAGAGAGAGCTTACCTGCCTGTTCAGAAGATCTACAAGAGAATGGGGCTCAGCAGTGGAAGCCATATGTGCATTAAGCCTTTAAGAAATCCCATCACTCAGAGAGTGAAGATGTGTGGACTTGTATCAGGGGTGCAGTATGGATACAGTTGGCTGTTGTAGCTTACAGAGACATCTCACCTTTTAATGGCGTGAAGTAGGTCAGAATATTAGGCACATGAGGAATAACCCAATCATTAGGTAATGAGGACAGGCAAAAGACTACTTTTCAGTATGCCTTATATATTGTTCCAGTAGAGATTCTTCTTTTTAGTATGAAAATGCATATGCGGTATGAAAAAGCTGGCTGCTTCTAATAGCCAGCATCCCAGCTGTAAGCTGTACAAATGCTAGATCTGGAAATTTTTCTCATATGCTGTGACTGGTGAGGCAAGAAAATGACACACGAGCACTCAGAGCACAGACAGCTGGGGAAAATATTCTGAGTTTGAGTACATACTGCACCAGGAGGGGGATACAGATAAATACCTGAAGAGTTACTGTCAGTGCTCAGGGTTATGTATGAATCTTGGGGGGGAAAAGAATTGAACATGGGAATTTCAAGCAAACAGCAGTAAAAATGTGGAAAAATTTAGGAAGTAGACAGATGATGTTGTGAAACACAATGCATTTGTAGTGAAGAGCTCTTAATACCCAGCTAGAATATACAAGTGTTTGAAAGGAAAGGAAAACTCACCCTCACTTTCTGAAAATGTACATTTCTGATAAAAGAACGTTCTGAGCCATTTCTGCTCTAATTCCTGATTTTAACAAGTTCACATTAGAAGCGAACACTTGGAAGAAACCTATATTGTCACCTTTCTCAGTGTGGCTTAACAGATGATTATATGCCAGAATTGCATGAATATTATCCAGGTTTTTGCAAAACACCAACAAATAATTTATATACCAGCAGTAGCCTGTTCTACATCATTAGGTCTCTGACACTTTTGAGTCTTCATATTCAAAGTTTCAGAAGGGTTGCCCTAAAAAATGTAACATGGCAGAATAAAGATGCTGCAACTGTACAAATTGAGTTTTTATTTAATGTTACAGTAAGAGACGGGCTCTCCTGTACACCATTTCAGGTATTATCCAGGATTTTGTTTTCTCTCTCCCTCGACCTATATGTGCATGTGTGTGCATACATGGATACAACGCATATTTTTGCATGTAGAAAATAGTAATCATGTTAAAAAAAAAAAAAAAAAAAAGTTCTTTCCTGAAAGTACCGTTAGATTTTCTTGAGTGTATGTTTGCTTTTGTTGCTTCTTTTCTGGTTAGTCTGCCATTTAGAAGTTCTTGAAAAAACAAACAAAAAAAATCCCAAAGATTTTACTGCTGAGGTTTTTACTTCCAGCTGATGTTTCATCTATATTTCTCTTCCTAAAAAGTGTTTTTTGTATATTTCATCATTAAGTTTTATTAAAACTTTTTTGCAATATATAAAGACCTTTGTAATAAAATGACTCAATCGTATCATTGGGGACCTACCACAGCAGTTTTGCAAATTTGACCTTCAAAATATCCAGCATGTTCACTTGTTATTCTGCAACATAAAGGCTACTAGAAACATATCCAAAGCTGAAAAAAGTAGAAAAACTCATTACATCACTCATAGTTACTTCATACAAGTTGAAAGCCTTACTTACATCTTCCCATTCATCTGCCAACCAGCGGTACTGCATACAGGCAGGCAGCCAACAGCGCCTCTGGCTAGTGGGTCGTGCAGCGTGATTACACACAGCTTCATTCACTTGACCCAAGCCCTTCAGCTGACAGTAGATGTCCCTTTGCTGAATCCCCACTCCGCAAGACACAGAACACTGAAATGAATCAAAATTAGTTATGTCAGTGTGAAATGAGACAGTCAACAGAAAGTGTCACAGTTTCCATTAGCGAGTGTTATTAGAATATTATTTAAAATACAATCTGCAGACCCCACCATATTATCTGAATAAATTTACGATGAAAATGTACGTTACAATTAAAATCAAAGCCTCTAAGATATACAGAAAAAAATGCATCCAATATGCCTAGATTGATCTGTCTGCTTATCTTAATTCACAGTAGGAACAATCAGCATATGCATATGCAAAACAGAAGTTTAAGGGTTTGCAGGATCAAACAGTTCAAAGTACTGAGTTCACCTTATTTCATTATTCAATTGAAGAATGTCAGTCTTGCCTGTTATTGTAAAATGCAAATATTAAACTGAAAGAAAAAGAACCTCAGTATTTCATTCTAGAAAAATCTTGCAAATGATGCAGCATTTTGAGGCTATTGTCTCTCTTTTGCAGGTAGTACTAAGGATTTTAAATTATGATGAACTTAAAATAGTTCAAAACCTGTCTACCATATGTCTCTTCTCCTTATCTCTGGCCAAAAGGAGTTAACTGCAATGGTAGTTTACTAAGCAATACTTAATACAAAGACTTTGCTGCAATAGACATTCTCTTTTACCCCAGTCAGAAGCACAATTAGATCCCAAAACATACCTAAAGACTCAACCTAATCATAAAGCAGATATTGCTCTATCAGATGTGGCAAAATTGTGGAGACTGGTAATAAATGGCAGCCTGCATTTTATCACCACCATTTTGGAACGGAACTTGCATCACCCCCTTCTGTAATATCCAAAGTTTCCATGTTTCCCTCTAAAAGGTTGAATCTGGGTCTTTTAATGAAATCACAGAATTACCAAATGGTTAAAGATAGATAACACTAGAGAGCATCTGTTTCTGTACCTTTGTGTATCCTTCAACACTCCTTATCACTCAGGTATGGTCTTTAATGCTTGGGGTAGTAACTCACATCCTCTTTACAAAGTAAGTTGTTTTTTAATCTTGTTCTTCAATCTGAGTGTAATAGCCTACCAGTTTTTCTGATGTGTGAACTTACATGCATCGGTCTTATCGGGACATGTGAATTGACATTCCTGACTCTTGTACAATCTCTACCTCTAGCCCCTGTTTTAGGCAGCAGCCAGGCCCTTACTGCACCCATTTCTTTTGACAGATAAACTCTCCCTCTCTAGGGTGTCCTGGGCCTGCTAGTAGCAATCATCTGAGACTGATCATTTTTTTCCATAATAGGAATTTCTATTGTGATTCAGAAATGTTACACTGATGGATTAATACAGGAGGGTAAAACAAAAGTCTACAAATGAATGACAAAACCAAAACCTGTTTGGAACATTTTCTTCTTCTTTCATACTGTTTGAGTTAAACCAACATAGTACCCATTGACCTCAGGTGAAAAGGAAAATAAAATGGAAGAGAGCTATTTCACTCTCCATGCAATTCTTCATAGATCTGTGTAGCAAGAGAATGAGCATGTAGGTTAATGGTTATGCCATTTGCTTGAAAATAAGATCTGGTTTCTATTTCTCAAATAAAAGAAGTATTTTTGCATTTAACAGAAAACAAGGCATCAGCTGCAATCAGCTTTAGAGCAGACTTCTAAATGGAAATGAGTGTTTTCCTATATGAGAAGGTATGGAAATATCGAGTGAAATGCAAAATACTGCAATGTGCTGAGCTGAACACAATTTTGCAACAGCTGCCTGGTGGAAAAGAACCTGGGGTGCTGGTCAGTAGCCGGCTGAATATGAACCAGCAGCGTGCTCAGGTGGCCAAAGGCCAATGGCATCCTGGCTTGTGTCAGAAATAACGTGGCCAGAAGGAGCTGGGAGGTGATTTTCCCCCTGTACTCAGCTCTGGTGAGGCCACACCTCGAGTACTGTGTTCAGTTTTGGGTCCCTCACTACAAGAAGGACATCAAGGCCCTGGAGTGTGTCCAGAGAAGGGCTATGAAGCTGGTGGAGGGCTTGGAGCACAAGTCCTGTGAGGAGCGGCTGATGGCACTGAAGTTGTTTAGTCTGGAGAAGAGGAGGCTCAGGAGAAGCCTTAGTGCTCTCTACAACTACCTCAAAGGAAGTTTGTAGCAGGAGAGGGGTTGGTCTCTTCTTCATAACAAAATGTGATAGGACAAGAGGAAATGACAGCAAGTTGCACCAAGAGAGGTTTATATTAGGAAAAATTTCTTCACTGAAAGGGTTGTGCAGCATTGGAACAGGCTGCCCAGGGAAGTGGTTAAGTAACCATCACTGGAGGCATTCAGAAGATATCCTTAGGAACATGGTTTAGTGATAGTATTGGCAGTGCTAGGTTAACTAGGTTGGACTTTATGATCTTAGAGGCCTTTCTAACCTAAATGATTTTATGATTCTAACAAGGTGAGAGATATTTTACAACCTCAATGTGGGGTGGAGAGACCATGTATTTGTGTCCACAAGCCATTTTTCTTCTCCTTCCCCCACAGACCTGGCTTTACTTCAATATTCAGACTATGACAGCAACAGCAGAAGTACTACTGAATTTGTCAGTGTAGGTGAGAAGTAAACTTCTAAATTTTACTGATATTTTGAATTTTCAAGTCATGGAAAGTTGCAAGTAACTATTCTGTACAAGGTTCAGATTACCAAATACTTTAAATTTTCAGAAATATTTCTTGTAAAATATTAAAAAAAAAAAAAAAAAAAAGCAATGAACTTCTTGCAGATATTCAAATTTAATTGTGATTTGCATGTAAAAATTTGCAGACACTTATTTTTATTGAAGGACTGTGTTATGAATATGATATTGCCTTGTACTTTTATAGAAGAGAAGAACATAATTATAGCAGACTTCACATACCTCTTTCCATCTGCTCGCTTTCCAAGCAGGACATCTTCCAGCTCTACAGATTTTGTATGTCCGTGGTTTTTTTAAATGTCTGCAGTTTCCTTCCTCTATTTTAGCTTGGAAGCTGTTAAAGCAATGCACATCACGATACTTCAAACCTTTTCCACAGGAAACAGAACACTGTAAAGAGAAGTATGTTTCATTACTTCACTAAAAATCTCAGAGTAATAAGAAAATCCGAAGAATCTGTGGAGGAGCCCCAGATGGACTCTACAACTATATGAATAAGCCTCTATATTCTGACATATCTACTGTATGTATCTGAAATTTCTATGCCATTTCTATTGTACCTAGCATTATTGATCAGATCCCCATCACACATTGTTCTTTCATTCAAATAGTCACTGATGAATATCTGAGCTCAGTCTCCCATGCCAGCCAGTCTCACAATCAGCCTTCTGTTCCTACTAAGGATATTGCTATTTTCATGTACGCATTATGCTTACCATGCTTAATATAAGCTTTAAAGAAAGAAAAATGCAAAATATGGATATGATGTTTCCAACCATTAGGCTATGCAGTCAAGCTTGCTCTGACACCTTTCCAGGAGCTTTGGGTATCTCACTGTATGTGGCACAGAGGCCAGAGAAGATGTATTAAGCAAACTTTCCAGTTTACAGAGCAGGCCTTGGAGATTCAGCCCTGCCCCTGATATTCCCTGGCTCTTCTGTTTCTTCCAGAAAATTGCTATGATATGCCAGGCTAGCTCTAGGACATCTCCCACTCTGACATAAAACCACTGGAGCTGCAGACATATTTTATGAAGCCTATCCCAACAGTATGCGTTTGACATGAGTAGGGCTTATCTGACAGATTATTCTGTTTTGGAGAATGAGCCATTACTCCGCTAACCTCCTGGGCTGCAGTGAGGTTGGTCTTGAACTCTTCAGACCAGGGCTATCCCTGTCACCTGCAAAGCAGAGCTGCAGGTCCCAGGGAACTTTCAGTCAAACAAAGAGTATCTGAAGCATTTTACAAATGAGGTGGCAACTCAGCTGGATTATTTTGGATCATGAACTTTCTAAAAGCAAGCACTTAAGTCTTTTTCTTTTCTTATTTTTCTTTTTCTTTTTTCTTTTTGTTAACCTGTCTATTTTATGTTATACTAACAAAACGTTTTGATAAATGGAGACATTTCATTTTGTGTCTGGAAAGAGAACACATTTACTTTGTTCTACAATTTACCCTGTACTTTTACACTTGGACAAACATTGCCTTTACAATCAGCTACAGAATTGATACTCAAATAAAAATTTAATTTCTACATGGATGTCAGAAAAAAAGATATAAATATTGACTTCCTTTCCAAGCACCTAAAATACTTCTCTGCCTTTTATTTGTTTTCCGTGTCACTAGCATTACACACTAAATTACTACATTCAAGCACTTTAAAATACAAAAAAATAAAAAAATAAAAATCTATTTTCAGGAAATGAAGCTCAGAACATACATCTTTCAGTACAAAGCCAGGCAAAACCTGGCTGGAGATAAGTTTTTAAAATACAGAACAAGCAACTATGTCAAATTAACCTGCTAATACTGAAACATTTTTCACAAGAGTAACTTCATTACATTAAATCGAATCTCAGCTGAATTTCTTGCCCTTGATATACAGGGATTTTTATATATTTGTAGACATTTATATGTGTAATCTTAAAGGTTTAAACCACAAATGTGTTTAATACTAAGTCATTGCAGAATAAAGCAATACATTTCATTTATCACACAATGCAATGGATAGAGTGTTTCTCTTGAAACTATAATTATATTTGCAAAATGCTAAGGGTGCTGATTTGGTGACAACTTGCCTTTTACTTGTGTGCTAGACAATTCCACTAAATGTTTCTAAATTAAATATTTTTGCTCTCAAAAAAACCCCTTTCAATTCATCAGGAGGTTGAGGGAGGTGATTCTCCCCCTCTAATCCTCTCTTGTGAGACCCCACCTGGAGTGCTCTGTTCAGCCCTGTGGTCCCCAGCACAAGAAGGACCTGGGCCTGTTAGAACGAGGCCAGATGAGGGCCACAATAATGATCAAGGGGCTGGAGCATCTCCCCTACAAAGCCAGGCTGAGGGAATCGGGGTTGTTCAGCCTGGAGAAGAGAATGCTCCAGGAAGACCATATACCTAAAGAGCATATACTGGGTAACTTCCAGTACCTACAGGGGGTCTGCAGGAAAGCTGGGGAGGGACTCTTGGTCAGGGAGTGTAGTGATAGGACAAAGGGGAATGGCTTTAAACTAAAAGAGGGCAGATTTAGATTAGATATAAGGAAGGAATTCTTTACTGTGAGGGTGGTGAGGCCCTGGCACAGGCTGCCCAGAGCAGCTGTGGATGCCCCATCCCTGGAAATGTTCAAGGCCAGGCTGGATGGGGCTTTGGGCAACCTGGTCTAGTGGGAGGTGTTCCTGTCCATGGCAGGGAGTTGGAGCTCGGTGGTCCTAGAGGTCCCTTCAATCCCAACCCATTCTGTGATTCTATGATCATTTTAGCTTTCCAGTTAATGCAATTGATAAATCATCTGAAATTTTATTTTTTGTTGCTTTGAGAGACAGTAAGTTATAGAATTTTGCCAACTCATAGGAAAAAATTATCCACTTTTGAATAATACTTTTTCCAGGGAGATTTTTCACTTCATGTTAATGTAATGTTATATGGAATAAATTAAAAAGGTACATTCAACAGGTCAGGATTATGGGGGAAAAAAATAATCTGAAAAGTGCAGTAAATCCTTATGGGCAAAGTGTAAGCTTTCCAGAAATACAGGAACAGCATTTCAGTATACAGATTTGGCATCATTTTCTTTCACATATTCATCAAATTACAGATCTGTATTTCCATGTATCCAAATCTCCTATTTAACAGATCTTACAGTAAAACAGAAACTTCACCATGCAAGAGGTAATTCACTAGTGTTCTGATACTAGGGGTTTCAACTTATGAGCTTTTTGAAGTTTTGTTCTTTATTATTATTATTTTTTTTAACTGAAGAAGACATGAAGTAATGCTGAAGTTTAAGTTATTTAGGTTAATGCATGGTTGTTGTTTCACTGAAGGAATGAAAATATCTTATTAGTAAAAAAACACAAATAAAAAGACAGCAGACAGTAAGTAGCTGTAAACTTCTGCTTAAATATGATTGTGCAAATTTAAAAACAAGTAAACCACAAAACTAAGTAACTGCAAGCAGCTTTGCTTGAGTCAGGCACTTGGGGTACTGTGTCTCCTGGTACTTCATGGAGAAGCTGCTGGCACCTCCAGCACAAGACAGACTCTTATATGTGCTGCAGCAAGCATCTCCCACCAACACCAGTGAGAGGAAGAGAAACCTAAGTATCAGATCAGACCCTTTGTAACTCCAGTGGGGCCTGGATAAAATTTAGACAACTATTTTCAAAACTGTTATCCTTAGTCTTGCATCCACATCAGCTGCAGAATCACTTAGGCAGTCCTGAGCCCCAGTCTAAGACATTAAGAAATTTCTGTTATAGTAATTCTATAACCATTTACAATCCTCTAATAGACTGACCAGCTTACATCCCCATAAGGATGATCAATATCCTAAAAACAGTTTTTTATCCCTTTCCACACTGTCAGGCTAAAAAAGCAATTCCTCTTAAGAGTACACTGGTAGCACAGCAAGCACCTTACAAAACACACTGATAGACAATATTTAATGCAAAGAAAGAAAGAGAAAAGCTCCCATTTTTTTTTTCTTTTATATGTGCAAATGCACTCACTCTGGATATAGATGATCCAAGGATCATCAATGGAAAACTCAAGAGGGCATATTACTCTGTAGGTACAGTATTCTCTTGAAAGAGGACACATTCTGGATTCATTCCATAGATAATACATTAAAAATATTTTTTAGAAGGATTGTTTCCTCTACAAAATGCCTGGGCATCGGATGCAGGCAGGCTCAGGTGTGCTCCTTACTGGACAGTGGCCCACCCTCAGCAAGGCAAATGAAGACTGCTCCCGTCCAACACAGCTTCTCACTGGTAGCTCCTGGCCAGGTGGGGGTTGCCTGTCCTCCAGCACAGAGAGTAAATACCAAAGAAAGGAAACCAGGTATTTCAAATGATGAATCAAAAGCTTTAATCAATATAAAGTGGGGATGCATCTTCTAGCTTTATGTAAAGATGGATCACAGCTGATGCTCAGTTCTTTGCATGAGAAACATAGGTTCTATGCAAGATCCCAGACTGGGAATCCCAAGTGTCTAGAAGTATCTACATACAGCTTACAGTGAGGTATCCTGTGTTTAGCTCCATTGCCATCATTTATGTTTTCCTTAGAGTTGCATATTGCACACACTGACCTAGCGCACCAGTACAAAGCATCAGATTTTCACCTGCACTGGACAAAGGCCTCATTCTGTGCTCTGGAATCCACTCATGTCCTTTTACTGAATCTAGACTACAGTACATTTCTTAGGAGGGTGAGTTTTGCCCTGTATGCATATATTTGAAGCTCCTAATACATTACTACAGGCCATTTGTGGAATGTGGTTCTCTTGCTGCTGGGTGCCCAGTCTGTTCTGAGAGATGCTCTGGTAATGATCTTCCCAAGGCTTAACTCTCCTGACTGGGAGAAGTATAATGGCACTTAACTCTCCTGCTGCTTGACTTCCTTCTACTCAGTAAATTTGCATGTGGCCAAGAACAACTTGGTCCTTACAATTCAAGACATCTGTAAAGTGGCTTCATTTGTACCACATTCCACATGATTGAAGGCTCATGGAGAGGACATTTTTTCCATACATTTTATGTGGATTGCATGTGTAGAATAAAAATCCATAAGAACTTTAAATCTCAAAATAAATACAAACTTTTTTTTTTTTTTTTTTTTTTTTTTAAATACTAGTTGAAAAAACATCCTGTAATCATTTTATACAGAAATTCTAGCACTTGTCTTAACATTGGCTAAAGTAATATTTCCCATATGTCAGGTTCTTTTAAAAACATAAAACTGCAGCAAAAAGCTGGACTTGATTACTATTGTTCAAAGTCATTCCATAACACTGGTAACTAGGATTCATCTGTTTGTTTTTTTCATAGCAGTAAAATTCTACAAGGATCAGCCTGACAGGACTCCTGGTGCCTTCCACAGCACAGACTGATGCTCAGGCAGGCATGCCATCATAAGGTCCTACCAAATTAAGACTCTCTCTGCAGCTGACAGCTGTAGTTTCAAAAAAGTCTTACTAAAAAAGAATAAAAAATAAAAAAATTTGATGCTTTTACTATCGGTATTATTTCATTTCAAGGTTGAAGACTTGGGATTATTTGGTGGATTTCATTCTAAATTTTCTTAACTTTTCTTTCAAGGGAGCATTTTGCATAGCTTAGCTGGAGCTTACCGGGCTTTGAGAGACTGAAAAACAAACCAGTAAATGAGAAGCATATATGAATGTGATCAAACAGAGTGCTTTGCCACTAAAAATGATAACAAATATTACAGAAATGTAATGCTTTTTTTTGTTTCTTTTTCCTTTTTTCTTTTTTTTTTTCCTTTTTGTCTGGCACTTCTGTGACTGGACAGGAAGAATTTAAAACATGACAAAGATAATATATCAGAAAAATTCCAGTCCTATAGGGTTAAACACAGTAGTTGCTTGAGTTGTCTGACAAACCACATTTTGATCATCTCTGTTTGGTCCAAGAGTCTGTTTGGGCTCTTTTAAAATTATATTAGAGGTAGACTGGGACCACTATTGCACTAGACACTCATAAAACATGCCTTTGAGCACTACTCAGTTGCAAGTTGTTTCAACACTTCCTTTGCTGTATTAGAATTAGTTCTTCCTGTGCCTGCCTCCTCTCTACTAGCTGTATCTCCCCAGGGGTCCGTGTGATGCTTGAGCATGAAACAGGTACAAATGAAAGCCTTCAGAGGAAAGCTTTCACAAAGCTGTCCTTCCCTTTACATTTGTAGACTACTGTCAAGAAGTAACACAGACTCTGAGAAGGGGTCCTACTGAATTCTTGGATTCAGAGATTTTTTCACTAAAATGAGCACATATAGCCTGTGCCATTAGCTCAAGCAATCAGAAAGGACCATGCCTACATAAGAACAAATAATCCTTCACTCTCACCAAGTGGATTGAATTCCAAGAGGCATGTGTATTATTTATTTTTACATGTAGCGTCAGACATATGCTAACTACAGAAGCTGCACTAAAGACATTGTCACCTCATTAAGCACAGCTTCATTTGAAAAGTTTAGTGTTATATCAGATTTCTCATGTTGGGAAAATGTTTTGTTTTGATGAAACTAAGTCCTCCTTGCAGCTGAGGTGTGTAGATCTGCCTTACCGCAGTTCTAAAAAGATAGTTGCCTTTGCGGCTAGAGAAATGAAAGGGAGGAAAACTGGGTTCAGAAGGACTGGCTGCATTACAGTGTGGGAATCAGACACGCAGCAGCTTCCTACCATCCATACTTTGGTTTCCATGGTATGTGTCAGGGACATGAACACCAGTGGACTCCAAACCAAATCCAATGTGGGAGTACAGGACTCTGGAGGGTATGTCCACAGAATGGACTAACAGGTAAGTCTGAATGGGATGGCTGAGAACAGTGAAAGACAGCAGCAGTTTGTTTGAGGTCATCTAACCTGTCCACAGTCCATAGCCACATCCTTTCTGACAGGATTAAGTGCTCTGTGCTCCACAGAAAGGCAGCCTTTGTCTGTCTCTTTTTAAGATGATAAATTTGTTTCAACTTTAATCTGAAGGATAACGGAAAAATGCAGTTTCTGAATAATTGCTTCTCAGGCATGTTGAATCATATCACAGAACCCCAGCATGGCTGAAGCTGGCAGGCCCTCAGGAGCTCACCTGTCCCAAGCAGGGACATGCAGAGCAGGCTGCCCAGGGACACATCCAGGTGGCTTTGGAAGATCTCCAAGGAAGGAGACTCCACAGCCTCTCTGGGCAGCCTGTGCTAATGCTCTGTCCCCCTCACAGTAAAAAAAGTGCTGCCTGGGTTCAGCAAAAAAGTTCAGAAGTTCAGCCTCCTGTGCTCCATTTCGTGTCCACTGCCTCTTGTCCTGGCATGGGGACACCACTGAAAAAAGCCTGGCTCCATGTTCTTTGCACTCTCCCTTCAGGTATTTATGGACATTGGTGAGATCCCCCCTGAGCCTCCTCTCCTCCAGATTAAGCAGCCCCAGCTCTCTCAGACTTCCTCACAGGAGAGGTGCTCCACGCCCCCAAAGATCTTCATGGCCTACGTTGGACTCTCCCCACCATGCCCGTGTCTCTTGTCTCTCTTGTACTGGGGGGAGGGAGGACTGAACTGGACACAGCTGCAGCTTCACCAACACTAAGTAGAATAAATATGTATTTAGGAGGTAGATATAAATGATAAACTAAGTAAATACACCTATATACATGGAAAAATAAGAGATGAAGAAGGAATAAAGAAGAACATTCTAGGGTTGATGTAGAGAGTGGGAAGCTAAAACTGCTATGAGAGAATCTGTAAGGCATCTACTAGGACTGTGTGTGTTAAAAGACATCCCAATTAAATAACAAAACAAAACAACTAGAGAAACACAAACCAAACCTTTTTCAGTATATTAAAGCCAGTCCATTCAGGACAGATGCTGAAAGAAAGTTGATTTATTGTCTGCACAAGTCCAATTCTACCGATGGTATTACTGAGGCATTTTAGACAGTATTTAGAATTACCTCCATGTGGTCTGAATTTCTTTGTCTTGTGCAACTGGCTGTAGTGTTAATGAGGGATACCTCTCACCAAAACAGTAATCTGCCTAGATGGCAGATGAACAACCATACTCTGTGCAGCTGCTGGAAAAATCAAAACCAGAACTCTTGAAATTCCACTTAATGATCGACCACAGAATTTCATTTATTTATTCTAGTTAGATTTGTGAGTAAGTCTTTTAACTTGGCCTATGTCTCTGGCATCTCATCAAAGCACTGCCCATTACCTCAAGCTCAGCACAACCAAATCAGAAAACAAGGTCCTTCTACAAAGGCCCAGCCAAGTCTTTCCTGCTCAGGACGAACACCACCATTTTGTCCATCACTGCCTAAAGCCTGGCATCATTTTTGAGGCTAACTACAGAGCATTTGAAAAATAAACTCAGTTCCCCACCTACCAGGTGCTATTCAGCAGGGTTTCACTGTGCCTTTTATTACCAATTTGTCTACATACATCTCATAATGAGATTGTAAGCTTTTCCAGTCAGCAACCTTGTCTTTGTTTTACCTAGATACCAGATATAATTAAACCCTCCAATAGGATCTTAGTACAATAACACAAGAAGAACAGAACAGACAAAACAGCTGCCACTTTGTCTGAGGAACTACGGGATTTGGCTTTTATTCCACCTATACCTTTAGATCCTGTTGGGTAGTCACTTATACCCAAGTCTTTTTTAAGGGAATACTCAGATAATAATTCAATGCTCAAAGTACTACATTCCACAGGTGCTACTCCAGGTTCCTTCATTAAAGAAAAAGAAATCAGAAACTTTTTTTTCTGTAAAGGACTGATCACACTTTACATAACTACTCATCCTGAATTTTCAAATTACATTTTGTCTCTAAAAATGTAAAATATATTAAAAAATAATTAGCTTAGAATTTATAGAGGACAATTCTACTGTAGAGATTTAGTAGTTGATGTAAGCACACTTAGATTGCCTCTTAAAGAGCAGTTCCTTAGCTCCCCAGGGAGTTAGCCAATGTTCACAAAGCTCTTCATACTAAGCTACCAAAAAGACCTGTCACATCTGAACAGGAGGTGACAGAATACTCCTTGCTTTCCTGTTTGTTCTGGAGACTGCTTTTTTAAAAATAAAAAATTAAATGTATAGCTACAGTAAGAGTATCAGTATGTGAGAATGTGCAGTGGAATCATACACATTCAGATATGAACTGTCATCATCTGAATCTTTTTGGTGACTTCATTGTTCTGAACAGATGTTTCTCCCCACGAAAGGAGTACAAGATTTTGCTTCTAAACAAAGTCTGACCCATTTTCTTTCAAAAGAAAGATATGTCTGATCTGGAGGTGACTCCAGTACTAGGCTGCTACAAGGAATACGAAGATTCCTGATGCCACGTAAAAATCTTGAGCCTGAGGAGAACTAATGAAACAGCAGCCTTTCATAGAAGTTCAATGTAGAGCCTACAAAATCCTAATCATATAATTTGAAAAGGAAAATCTGGGCACAGGTAATACACAACTCTGAGTTTCATAGCAAGGAACAAAGTTGACTCCAATTTTTGATAAGTCAACATGGCTTATAGTGAGGAGGCTACCATCTTCCTATTTTCCATAAGAGTATAATCCAAGGCACTAAGAACAACTGTATTGTACTCCATGTTGTGGAAAAGCCAGTTCAAAGAGATTATAGATATTTTAGTGTGCTGATAGAAGGTTGTGTGGCATGGTGGAAGAGGATGAGTGGAAAGCAAGATGAACAGTGGCAAAAATATGAGATGTGTTATAAGAGGGAAATGCCTCACAAAAAATAAGATCGCTGTCATACTTTAGAGAACTCAGACATGAATAGTTGAATTGAAGTCCCAAATTGTTTTCAGCTGCCGTGACTTGTCATCCAGATATTATTTTCTTCCAGGTTTCAGCTCACCATTACACACAACAGTAACCTACAGGACACCCAGTGGCAGACATGCTAGCACCGCTATATGGCAACACCAGTGAGATGCAAAAACAAGCTTTGTGCTGACGATATTTTCTGTTGCTATTAACATGTGTTTGATATTTTTGAAAATTTAAAAATAACAGTCACTATTTCACAAGGGGATGATTAATGCGATCGCCTTCAACAGTAATGACATGTCACATTTGGTATCTCATTTAACACTTCCTTTATAGGTTCTATTTCATCTCTCTATTACAGTAAAAATTTGGTTGTATAGTTACACTTCCTGCCTTACTTGCTCTTGATTTGAGTTCATTGCATCTGGTTGCCACCTGAGAATCAGAAAAACAATGGGTATTTCTGTCTCCTTTCAGCAGCCATTTGGCAGGCTCTGCTACCTCATGTGCAGGTCTGAAGATAGGCCTTACGTGTCACTGAAGGATCTGCATATACCTCTGCTAAGAACTTCACCATCAGCCCTTATTCAAGCAACTTTATCACTGTAATTAATCAGAACATATATTAAAACAATGAGAAGTGTGATCAGCTCATTTATTTGCTGGGGGGGGAGAGGACTGATAAACAGCATTGCTCAGTAAGCATTCCTGCAACAGCATATCTGGTACATGTACCTAACTTTTATCACCTTTCAGTTGATGATATATACAATGGAGACAGATGGCTGAGGCTAACCAACAAGTAAAAATACAAGAACAATGGGAAATTAAAAAACAGAACCAGACAATTCTGCTTTACCTCTCCTTCTGAAATCAATGGCAAACAGGAACAGAGACAGAACCTCACTAGGTCTTTCTGAAAAATCTTAATCTATTGGTATAAATTTGTGGCAAATTTACAAGGCTGAACAGCAGTTCTGATCTTTGCCTTCTTTGGGACATCTCCTAGAAAATATTTAGTGCAGGAAAGTTTAACATTGCACCATTGCAGATGGAAAAATTCTGGCGTGGCTAGACTTCAGCAAGTCTTATTCTTTCTTTTCTCCACAAGAATATAACAAGAGTTACTCCTTAAAGCAATTAGATGAAGGCAGCAGCATTGGAGATAAATTGTAAGTAAAGCAAAAGTATCATGAAAGAAGGGAGGCAGAAATGGAAATAGGAGATATGGTGACAGCAAAAGAGTTGTTTTGTTTGTTTGTTTGTTTCCAATCAAGGGATAAATTCCCAGACATATTTTCCAAAGGGAGAACAACAGATGTACCTGTGTCTGTGTAGCAGTTGTACTCACAAACCTCCACAAAACAATAAAAATAATAAATAATAATAATAATAATTAAAAACAACAACAACAAACAAAACACACAAAAAAGTAAAACCCAAACTGACCCATTGTTACTTCCAACAACTGAACAATTTAACAGTGCATCACAGGGAGTCTGGATATAGCCTCCTGCCTCTTCCAAAGCTTGGGAAGACTGAACAAAGGCATGGGAATGACATGATCTGCATTCCCACTGAAAAGTGTTTGCCCCTTGAGAGTGACATTTTATATAGAGATTTTCACAATAAAAGATGGACTATATTTTTAATATGATGGAGGATCTCTGGTGTGGGAGCCACATTTTCACAGAGTGATTGCACAGATAAAATGATTTGTTTCTATACTTTTCAAAATTTAAAACTTCATTTTAAGGATTCTTCTTTTTTATATTAAGAAACGGGGTCTTTTCAACCAACAAAGTACAGAAATAATGACATAATGGAGTCTTACTATAGCAGACGAATTACTTTAAGCTGAGTTTGCAAAAAGGTAATCATGATCAGAAGGGAACATTGGATCCCAGTAACAGCAGTCTCTGGTTTATCATTTTCAATCATGTTAGCTGCAGCAAAACAGTAGATCAGAAATTAAAGCAATACCAAATAGATATGAACTTTTTCTGTCTGTCTGTTCTACAAAATCTACCACTTCACTTTTTTTGTTGTTGTTTGATTTTTTTTTAGTTTAAACTTTGAAAAAAATGGAAACAGAACACTATGGGAATGATACAATATCGTCACATTTTTTTAAACTTTCTAGAAGCGTGCAAAAATATAACTCTTTCTAAAAAATTTAATTAAATATCAGCTAAAGAATTAAGAAAAAAAACACATTATTTTAAATATTAATTGGGTAAGAATAGATATTAATATTTTAGAAAATAAGAAATACAACATTTTACCCACCTTTGCATGTTGTCTTCCAGTTTATTTTCAACCTAAGCCATTCTTCTGTGTATTTTCAATTACTTACAGACCAATCTTTTCAACATTACTCAGTTATGTGCATAAATGTGAGCGTATACCCAAGCTTCTGAATGACTGCATGAGCAGGAAATCTAAGTGCCTGATCCTGTCCTGCTCTCACTGAAGTGCAAGGGCCATAAATATATTCATGCTAGTTCATATACTGATCAATATAGCTTTAGTGGAGGAGACTATCTCCGACAATAATTTCACAGAAAGGACTAAGAAATGTCATAATAGAGAACTATGGAACATCTTCTTCATTTCCTAACACATTCCAGGTGACCAAAATGTGTAGTAACCTCCACAAATTTTAGACAATGCTAACACTTCAATCTACATTTAGTAACTTTTAAATTTGGATTTCAAAATCATTTTGGGGCAATATTTATGAGCATTGTCTGGGACTTTCAGAACTGCCACACATAGCTGCCACAGGCAGCTCACAATGTTTTTCTTATGGATCTGGCCACCCAGAACCCATTGGTTTCTCTGAGATTTCATACACTACAGAAATAAATACATGAGTAGCTTTACATTCATTTCAGTGAATGGCTATATATATTTAGGAATGGTGTTAAAGATCACCAAGATCACACATTTTTCCCCTTCCATGATACTCTTTTTTATTTTTAACTTTCTTTACTTTTACTTTGACTGTGTTCCTTTCTTAGTTGTCCTCTTCATAAATGAAAGGTATGAAAGTTACATGTATGTAAAAGTGTTTTAGGAATGTGAAAAAATGTTCTCTTTTTGAGATTATATTAGTTGAGCATTGTGTTACGATCCTCAGTTTTCCAGCATTTTGTCACTGACTACATGGGAGCAGGACTGGGCTGTAAAATAACAGCTCCAGCAAAAGGCGTTACATGACATGTATCTTTATCACAGGGGATCAGAAGTCATCAACCTATTTCAGTCTAATTGACCAATGGCATCAGAAGCAAGTTTATGTTTTTTTCTTGTTGTTCAAGTACAAGATCCTTTACAAATTCTACAGAACAGCAACCTTTAATCTTTTACAGAAGGAAATTTTAAAGGTAGTTACTCCATGAAAACAATGTCATTAAAATATCTATGAAGTTCAGTGCAACCCAAAGATTACTTAGTGCACAAAAACACACTTTTAGTAAAGTAGTTAGTTCTTTTCTTTTTTCTTTCCTTTTTTTTTTTTTTTTTTCCCTAAGGACTTTAAACATTAGTATTGCTTAATAAAAGACACATTAAATATAAACACAAAGCCACACAACATGCATCAAAAAGAAGGGTTAAAATGCAACTGTATTTCACAGACACAAGTCACAGTCATTATATTAAATTATCAGACATACATTATAACTTATTTATTATTTCAAGCTATACAGGAAACATAGCACCAAAATGGAGAAATTTGCTCTGAAGTTGATGAACAGTACACATAAATATTTGTGTTTGAATTTTGAAAACAAGTATTTTCTTTCATTTTTATCAGCTTTACCCTAAATGAAATCCACTGTCCCAAGCCTGTTTCATGACATTATTTGGGTAGTGACATATGTTATCAGTTATCTCTGAAAAGGCACTCCCCATTTCCAGAATTTTTAAAAATGAATAGCATATGCTAACATTAAGATTTCAGCCAGTGGGATATTAAATAAACGTGCTGTACTCGTAATGAGGTATTCTGAAGTTCGACATTAGGCAGCAGCAGAAGTAGAGGTATAAGACTGAAGCTGGTTTTGAAAACCAAGTTCACGGATCCTGAATTCCCTTTTAATATAAAAGATTATCTTTAAAGATATAAATACTTTTTACACATTAGAAAAAAATGAATGAAGGCACTTATCATACACAGCAAGATTTTTTTTTTTTTTTTTTTGCATTAAAATGAAAACAAATAAATATTTACTTATGCATGTTTAGGCTGTTTCTGCTCCTGCAGAGATCAATAGGATGCCTGGCAATAACATCACTGGAAGGACACTGGGATATCAATTTAAAAATAATAATTTATACTTTAAAAAGAAATAATAGATTTCTTCCACTAGTGCAAAGACAGAATTAAACAGAAATTCTTCTGAAGCAAATTATTCAAGAGAAAACTGAAAAACTAGAAAAACAGCTACTCTGAAGACTATTACAGTATGTATCTGAAGGGCAATACATAAGAATTTCTGACACTTAAAAGATGAGCTGATCCACTTTTTTTATGACTAAATTTATGTGAAATCAGAAATAATACAAAATTACAAAATGATGTAAAAACTTTAAGAGTAAGGAAAAAATTCCTTATTTTATCAACAGCTCAAACAAACAAACAAAATATAGTCATTTTCTGTAAGGGTCAAACATCGCCTGTAACACTGACCATAAAGGCACACAGCACAAACAGATTTATATTGTTCTGAAAGACCTCTGAAAACAACAACCTAATATTCCTAAACTGTTTATTTCCATTTTTAAATGTAATTTGAACTGTTAGTGAAACACTTGTCTGTGACACTCAATTTCTTGGCTTATACCAAAGTATAATTGAGGTGACTAGCTTGTTGTCGGTGTTTTGTTATGTTAATAGCTTGAACAGGTGTAAAAGCACTCTGCAGAAGCAAGAGTTGGAGTCCTAGGAAAGTTTTGTTTATCCACTTTTAATTTGAGGTCCCTTTAATTACAGGAAATATTTTTTTTTAAACTTTAAAGTAAACAAGAAAATAATCCTACAATTACTATCTGACTGCACAACTGGTATATGGCTATGTTTCAGGACAAATTGTTCAAACAAGTCATCAGTTGTTGAACAGCAGAAGGAAGAAGAGTAAAACAAAAAGTATTTCACATTATACATTTTTCTTGGGTACCAGGCCAGGGCTTTGGCATCAGAAATCTCTTAACTTACTACTGCATCAAATTATTTCCCAGCCAAGTACTGCACTTCACCTGGCAGGTGAACAGCTTATATTTTACAGACAGTTTACAGCTGGGGATTCCTTAAACCTGCTGTATACAGGTACCCTCTGCAGCAGAGTGGGTCAATCTATCAGCTACCAGTCAGCACTAGCTATGTCCTTAGACCCGGAAAACTCCTACAGTGTGATAAATATGTCAATTACTGGATTCATAAGTAAAATTACATTTCATATTATTGTGTACTATATGCTAAAAATAGTATTTTATTCTGTAGTATACCTACTTTACATTACTGGTATCCACAAGAGCTTTAAAAGAGCACGTGCACTGTAGGTTTGGTGTATCTAAGCATAACCACTGAACTGATTAACTGTTGATTTGGTTATATTCCCACATAACTTTTTGTCAGGTAAGAGACAATAGTTTGGCTAAGAATACTAAAGCATTTAGATAGAGGAGATGCCGTTCAATAAAATATCAGTATTATTGAACTAAGTAAAGACACATTATCCTAAAGCACTTCTAGGAGAAATTTGTTAAATCTAGTTACTATAGTTCAGTTTTAAAATCTTATGGTATCTTGGCAAATTTGTTATACCCTCCCTTTTTGTGCTCAGGGTAAAAAGTAACTTATTGTCATTAAGGTCAGAAAACCTTAACCGCTATGATGAAAATTAATGCAAAAACCCTCAAGTCTTACCGCATGGACTAAAACCAAAAACCCAACAATGCACTGTGGAAAGTAGAAAGGAACACAGTAAAAATCTGTATTAGAACAAAGTACTCTCAGCCAGCTGTCAGAATGCTATGGAATTTTTCTTGACATTATATAATGTGACATATGGTTTCCATACTTTGTAGCTTGTAATTTATTCATTCTTTCGTGTAGTTTTGGATCATTGCCTCAATCCCTTCACCAATGAAACCAGAGTAGCCTAAAAGAAAAATATCCAGGACACATGGGCCAAATTTACTGGTGGTGCAACTCCATTAAAGTAAGCAAAGAATGTATTTACCTGAAGTAAGTAATAGCTTACAAACACATTATAAATATGTACACATCAAAATATATATGCATCATAATTTACATGTATCAAAAATGAGGTAGTGTACTTAGATGCAAGCCAATCAGGCTAAAACATTATCTTAAAACATTTGAATTCAGGACTGTTCACATAATATTTTGTCAACCTCATTTACATTAGGAGTTGACACCAATATTTTTTACAAACAAGGCAATCATCTAAAATCCCTCAGGATGCAGGGACAGTGTAAACCCACTCCAATTTTCTCTGGAATTTGATAAAGAGGCTGAACAAAAGAAGAGCAGAATTCAGTCTCTGCTAAAAAATAACAGGGAAGAAAAAGTAAACTAAAGATAAAAAGATCACTGGCAGAGTCTCTCCATGACCTCCAGGTCAAATGAATTCAACTTACAAGCAAAAGGCTGTGTTTCCTAGCCATCTATAAAACTGCAGGGTGCTTCTCTGGCTCAGATAGCATGAATATGAAAATTCTGGACTGAATAAAGTTTTGAGAATTCAAACAATCAAAGTTTCTGAATCTGATTAAAATTAATTAGATAATGACATTCATTAATTTAGACTTCAGACATAAATAATTTACTTCTTCCCTCATGCTGTACAGTTAATGCTAGTTCACAACTCTAAAAATATCTATACAAAGTATCAGCCTAGAATATCAAGACGAAGAACCAAAACCATTTTTACTGCTGATTTTTGGAACAGACCTGAACTAACTGAACTAACATTCTTTTCCACATGAGAAGAATGTTTTCTTGCATCTGAGTTAGAGCTATCCCTAAGTATAAGCAAGCTTATTATCCTAAAATAGAAGTACCCAGCCTGCACTGAAGATGGAAAGATACTGTACATTACCATGCTGCAAACCTCACCTTGCCATTCTGTATATGCTCTCACAAGCAGCCTTTGTAAGTTTATTACATCAATAGTTACGGAATTACACTTAATCAATAATTAGCTAATTATCTGAAGTGGTCAGAAGCTGCTTCTTTTAAAATACAAAGTAGTCACACTAGTTTATGCATCTGGGACCATTATTTCTATTGCACAATTTTAATTCTCAATATTTCCTGTTAAAAAAGTCCTACAAGAAATGGTTTGTAAGCGTGCACTGGACACAGCAAAAGCCTTTCCACCCAGAGCAGACACTAGAAACACTCTTGCCTGCCTCCCCTATCTTCACATGATATGAATAAACTCAGATAAGGAAATGGGTACTGAAGTCTTTTATTTATTGCTTCAGAAGACAGATTAAACATTATTTTGAAGAATTTATTCTGAGTCATTTTAATCAGTTTCCTTTTCTTTGCAGAACTGAACAAGCTCAAGCAGCCAAGCATTACAAATCACTAGATGCCAGCTCATCGTGGTCTGAAGCAATTCGAAGACTAAAACAGGTCAAATACCTGGTACTTCCACATGTAATTGATTAGATTTCAAGAGAGAACATTGGACAGCTACTGTAGTGTACATGGCCAACTTTCAGTGATTTGAACCTTAAACTTCTTCAAAAGTCTAAGCAAAATTCATCACTAAAATGATCAGTGCAACTTTAATTAATTTAATGTTCTAAACAGAGGGCAAGCACCATCAGAGGTTCACATTTCCACAAAAAAGACACTGACAACTACTTAACTAGAACAGTCTTTCAATGTTGTGGCTCAGGTTCTTGACTCTAAAGATTCTGGATTAGTCTTTGCTAATATCGAGCTTTTTCTGAATCCATTTCTGCTTGAACATAAAATTCAAAAGGAGACTATCAGCCATTGTAAAAGCTGAAATAATCAGTAAGCTAAAGATTTTAGTTCAGTCATGGTTTAGACAAAGCTACATCTAAATGTACAGCATTTATGTTAATGTACCATTAACAGCACCCTACATGAGAGCATACTGTACTTCAGGAAGGCATGGGACAGGCAGAGCCATCATCTAAGGCCAGACTGTCATATAACTAGTCAGCCAACCATAGGTGAAGACTAAACAGAGCTGGTTGTGCTAAAGTACAACAGTATTTATGTGACTAAAGCTTCTACTACTTTATAGTAGTTTCTGCTCAACAGTTGGTTTCTGCTCAACGACACGTTGCAGATGAAATTTCTCATGAAATTAATATTATTACTGATTACCTGCAGAACTTGCAATCACATATAAAACAGAAGCTACAATCTCTTCCCTCGCTAACTAGATTCCATTCTAAACTTAGTTTTTGAAGGATTACATTGGCTTTAACTGAAATATAAAACAACCAAGAAAACTAAGCCATATATGCCACTTACAATACCTTGCAATAACTTACAGGTAAGCTATTAATGCAAAGGCAATGATGTGCCGAATGCCCTGCTTGCATCCTCAGCACCTGAAGAACATGCATTAGTAAAGTATTAGCAAGTCACCACTAATTATTTGAATAACGGCTAGAAAAGGAACTCTGGTGTCTGTTAAACACAAAACCAAAACTCTGTTTGCCCAGTGGAAGAAAGATAACTGTGGTAAATCATTAATTCAAGCTTTCATTTTAAAACGTATTTGCAATAAATTAGAGTAGATTACATAAACTAATCGATTTTTAAAGCTGAAATTGGATAATATTTTTTTTAATGTTTCCACGATTATTCAAAGAACCAAATTATATATTTTTTTAAATAAAGAACTGTTATCCAGTCCATCTCCCAGTGATGTTAATGACAGGTATTGAACTGATTTCTAATGGAACCAAAATTGGATCCAACATCCTTTGATTGCCATTAATCTCTTTAAAATTGAGCACAATAACTAATAAATATTGTCAAATTCATAGCTTGGGAAATATAATGTACTCTCTATTGTAGAGTATACTATGATTATTTCTCCATGTTAATTATCTGCTAGTGGCAATTTTAAAGATTAATGGTAATTGCTGTGGTCATTTTTATACATTAATAGACAGTGACATAGACAACAACGTATTATAGTTACATACATAATTATACACAGACAACTTTAATTAGTCACTGTTTTAAAACCACAAATATAAACCTTTATACACAAATTTACACATAATATGGAGTAATATGTTGTTTGATGACAAAGTGTAATATACATGTGTGAGATAGCTTGTATTTAAATATTCTATTAGTGAAAAGTTATGCACTAGAAAGCCTTTTTTGATTTTTTTACAAATATAAATATGTAGATAATACTACAGTATAAATTACAGCATATATTTTTAAATTAAAACACAGATCAAATCATAATCCTTCAAAATAGAACAACCTAATAGGTATCACTATTAGCTATAATGATTTCTGGTAAATTTCAGAATATTCTCTATGATGTTTTACAGAGCACAATACTGTTCCCACTGAAGTAAATGGCTATTTCCCATTTAATTCAATGGCTTAATAAAAATACAGCGACTATATTTCCACATGCACTATTATTCCACTGTTATCAAATAAAATAATTGTATAATTTTTAAAAGGCAAGGAGAAATAGAATGACAGAAAGAACAAAGAGTGAAAAATATTAGTGAATGCTATCGTACCGATTTCCATGGTCCCCGATGCCATGAAACATCACCAGGGCAAGAATGCACATTACATTGTGCCATATTAGGTGGCTTGTCTAGAATTTCACAGTTTTGATCACCCAACATTTGGCCCGTAGGAAGCTGACAAATCACCAGTCTTGTCTTTATTCCATCTCCACACGTTTGAGTACACTAAAATACAAAATTTTATAGACAGATTTTTTGTTAAGGGTCATCAAATACAACTGGTGTAAAGTGATATAGCAATAATCAACACATGTTATTGTTTACTATGTCTACTTTCATGTTTCCTGGATGCCCAACTCAAGAATAATAACTTTCACTTTAATTTCATATAATAAGAAAATTATTCTCACCAAAACATTTACAAAGCAACATTTTTATAATTTACCAAACTATGGAAAATATAAAAAGTTTCAGTTATAGAAAACCTATTCTTTCAAGGAAAAATAGCTATTTGTGAGACTAAACATGAAAAAATGTGACACTGAGACTGGACGTGAAAACAAAACAGCTAGATCTGGCCAAAATAGAAAATAAATAAATAACTATAAATTCACTCAATTTTTCTTTGAAAAGAAGAAAAAAATCAAATCTAGATATTGATTTATCAAGAGAAAGAGAAGAGGGTAGGAACTGTAAAAGGTTATAGCAGAATGAATGCCAGACAAAACATTTTTAACATCTTCTGTAGTGTTTAATCAAGAATGCATGGTCAAAAATGACAATAGAATGGAGAAACTGTTCTTTGCCCAACAATGTATAACATTACATTAAAACATTCTAACCCTGGCACACTTTTTAGATGCATGATCTTATCTTCATACTTTGAATCTCTAACTACAATCAAGGGATTAGTTACAAGAGGGAGTTCTTTTATGTTGATGGTGGTTGGTTGGTTGTTTTTTGGGAGGGGGTTGAGGGGGTGTTTTTTTGTTGTTGTTGTTTTCATTTTTCATACACATAAAAAGTATGTCTGCTTGCAGGTTTTTTTTTGTTTGTTTGTTTGTTTTTTGTTTTTGTTTTTGTTTCTAGCTAGCTATTACATTGAGGTTTTTCCTCATACAATTCATCTTTTTGTAAAGGAAAATAATTGGCTGTTTCAAGATTCAATATACTACTACAACATTCAATTATAAGCTTTTACAGCAAGTACTCAGTGGATTGAGAAATACCAGCCACGTGTTAATAAAACTAGAATTCCTGAAGTTATCACTATAGTATTTTTTAAAAATACAATAATATATTTCCTATTATTTTGTACACCTTTAGCATCACAGAATACTTATATCTTTTAGATGTATACTTACACTACCCATAGTTACACTAGAGTTCTGAATTTCATCAAAGAACAAATTTTAGATAAACAGTTTGAAACTTGTTATTTTTAAATAAGTAAAAAAAATGTTTCCATTCACATTTAAATTATTATATCTAAGCTTATGTAAATAATGTTTCCACTTGAAAGTGAAATGATCTTACTTCTCCCCAATTCCCATAGTTCCATCGTGGGCAGGGTCCAGAATCACAGTGTCTTGACTCTGGAGGTTTTGTTGCCTCATCACAGTAACTAGCGCTTCGTCCTTCCTCATCTTGACATACTACAACCCGACGGTGAAATCCACCTGCACAAGTACTAGAGCACTACCAAAACATGTAAAGATATATATCACCATTACATAATCAGAAAAACATATAACGTGTTGGTTACAACAACTTAGAAAAAAAAAAAGAGTTATCATTTAAAACCAGAAATTTGCAAATAAAAATTTTTATAAATATAAATATAAAATAAAAATATATAAATATTTTTATAAATACTGTTGAAGTATTTTAAAGTTGAAATTGCACAAAAATTGTATTTTAAATTGAATGTATTTTTCATGTTTTTTTTTTTTTTAAGTGTACTTTTCTTTTGACCAAATCCATACTGCAATAACATTTCTAGAAATGTTTACACACAAGTGAGATAACAAATTAATATATATGTAAAAAAAATAAATTCTTACTGCTCCCCAGGGTCCAGTTCTCCATTGATATCCTCCTACAGAAGGATGGTTCCACTGGTTTGTATTGTCTTGCGGATGGTGTATTGGAAGATAACCTATTTCTGGAAAATTACTTGGACGGTCATGTATTCTTGGAGTATGATGATAAACTGGTGGACATGGTGGCATGTTACATTCTCGTTCTTTAGAGGGACGGCCTTCAGGATCACAGTAATTCTCGTTGATTTGTTGATGATAGTTGACACAGATAACTTGTCTTGTTACTGTTCCACTATCACACGTAACTGTACACTGACCAAAAATTAACCCAATATTTGTGATCGAACATTGATAACTAATAACCAAAGACATTTATATTAACTTTTGGCAATAAGAAACATATACTTCACTGTACCAAAGGATGAAAATTCAATAATACATGTATAGATATGAAGTCCCAATTTCTAACTAAAAACAAACAAAAAAAAACAGTTCAAGCAATACTTACAGGGGACCAGTTTCCAACTTGCCACTCTCCACATGGGCTAAAGCAACTTGAAACTTCAGCTGGTCGTGGTAAATGAGCACAGAAAGATTCATCTGCTATTCCTCCATGAGCATCTCTACAACTCACATAGCGAGCACGATCACCTTTCCCACAGGATGCCGAGCACTGTCAGAGAACAATCCATGTTCACCACACTTTATGAGGCCAAAAAAAGACCATGCAAGCATCAAAAATGCTAACACTGCTTAGTATTAGCTTAACTTTAGAATTAAACACTGAGAAACAGATTTTATCTCAGACCAATATTCAAGTATAGAGCCACGCACTCAAGAAGGAAAGCAAAATATTGCTGGATGGTTTTGGCCTTAAGAATTCCTGTTGGCTTGGAACTAACATGCATAGCCTTCACTCTTGGAAAGTAATCCAACATATCTAACAGGTAGCATTTCAACTATAATATGGAATCATTATACAGTTGCAAAGGGAATTTATTAATTTCTTAACAATAGACACATTAGAGAGCAACTTCCAGAACATTTTAGTTATTTCACAGTGATGCAATATTTACATCAACTGATATTAATAAAAAATGATATTCACAATTCATTTGCCATTCTAGTTCATATCAGCATATTAAATTGAGCCCCTTCTGATGCTATTATAGATAAAATGTTCCAGGGGGATTTAGTAAATGGCTTCTGAGTAGCCCCAGTCTATTCACTCTTTACTGCTATTTTGTTAAAACAGTTTGTGCAAAGATGTAAGTGCTATATGCTTAATTGAGAACCTCAAGGGATTAACAAATACCTACATTTTTATAGATTATTCCAAATTTTCATATCTCTGTCAAACAAAACTAATTTTCATTAGGATGAAAATCAAAAATCAAACACTCTTTGATAAGAGTTTGTGTATAAATCAGTTTGTTGTGTAACACTTGTAAGTTACATGAAATTGAATCTTTAAAGACCCAAACTATTTAATATTGTTATTCACATACAAGATTTAAATCATATTTTAAAATGAAAGATGTTCTGCATGCTCAGACAATGATAAAAATTGTTTTGAAACACACTTCCTCGAACACTCTCAGTCCTATCAAAGCTGTTCTACTCAGATCTCCTATCCCCCAAATCCTTTTTTTTTTCCTTTATTTTCCCTAGCTAGATTTGAAACACACAGAATTTGCTGGGAGTGTCTATCTCCTTCTAAAGAAACAGGTTCTTGAAGAAAATTAGAATTTCTTAAAGATCATCTCAAAGAGATTTCAGTCTGAAAGATATACTAATGAAACCTTTATGGAAAAAGGGGTGACAGAATGGAGGATTTCTCTGCCAGCTGTGATCACCATTACATTACATACTGGAGTCCATGATCCATATCGCCATTGGGTTGCCTTCCCCACATGAATTAGAGGAAGCGATGTAGTCCATAATTTTGTAGTTTCTGGACAAGCGGGCAATTCACATTCCTGTGGGGCAATTAATAAATAAATAAATAAATAAAGCTTTCAAAGTCTAAGATTTGGAAAAAAAAAAAAAACATAAAGCAGATGGCTCCCACAATCAGACAGATGTTACTATCACAATAAGTCAGCATTAATTAAACAGTAAATACCATCTTTTACTTTTCTCTGTCATTATTAAAAGCTTTTTATTAAATTATTTTATTTCAAATTGTTCAAATTGTGAGGCTAAGACAATTTATTTAACGTTAACACTGTATGAGTAATAATTAGTAATATCTGCACTTTAAGAAATAACTGTATCAGATAACCTGCTGGATACAAGAGGCATGAACATGACTCTGTTCTGTTTCCTGCGCTACAGAACTGAGTGAAGAAAGTGGCTGCACCACTTTATACCTTCAGTTACCAAAAAACAAGAAATTCTTCAATTTCAGTCAACAGATAGATACCACAATTAAAAATAAGAAGCATACTCTAATTTAGAGTGGAGTGGAAATTAATCTGTACTTGATCTGTTTGGCTTTTATAATTTGAAAACTTATTCAAGAAGCCCTCACAGGGCTGGTGACTTGTGACCAGGTTATTTTGGACCACAATACCCTACGGTTTTTATTCTCAAAAAATAGATCAGTATAGAGCCTGCCCTCAGAGAGGTAAGTGGTTACCAGCCTAACTGGATATAAATGTGAAGAATCAATCTGGTAGCCAGATCAATATACATAGCATGTTAGATACTAATCGTTTTCAGTTAAAGATAAACCCTTTGACTGTATTAAAGACATTTTTTCTGAAAAACAATAGATTTAAATTAAAAGAAGTGAAAAAGCAAGCAAACAGAGATGGGGAGGAAATGTAGAGAACCACATTAATACCATACTGAACTATATAAAATTAATGTATATACTGTTTCAAATTAGCATTATTGCCACCATCAAAGATTTCCTCAAGTAACCATGACTTTCTTTTAAGAACAAACAGAATTCTAGAGTAGAGTATCAAGCCGGCTAGGTGTGATTACTAAGCATCATGACAAGCAGTCAACCTTACATTATTCTATGTTGGAGTCTTTAAAAATTTTTATTTACAAGTAATGAAAGGTCTTTGACCCCGTCATTATATACCAAATTTTCAAATCTCCGATCTCCTTATTACTTTTCCTTTATTTAATTGCCCAGGCCAAATTTGAAGCAGAGAAAAATAGCAGACAGCTTCATTTTTTTTTTCTCATTCTAGAAATTGTTTCTTGCAAGTTTCCCCAAAAAGTCAGTAGACCACATTCATTTTAAAATCTTTTAACTAAAATACACAACCAACTGAGAAGTGTTTTTAACTTACTTGGTTATCTCTAGGACGAGTAGCAGCATTACATTCTCTGTCATCATCCAGAATAACTCTGTAAGTGCCAGTAACACATTTGACTGCACGCATCTGGTATCCACGTCCACATGTCACAGTACACTGTTAATAATTTCACACACTTGAAATAGCACTATGTTTAATCCAAATTATTTTTTTAATTACAATTTTTATATTTTAAAGCTCTCTATAGCATGAACAGGAATGCGTACTGGGTCTGGCTGGGATGCAGTTAACTTTCTTCACAGCAGACCACATGGTGCTAAAAACAGTGTAACAAACCAATTTTTGGTTATTGCCCAACAGTGCTTGGACAGTGTCACTTTCTTCCCCCACTTTGCTGTAGTATGTTGGAGGTGGGCAATAGACTGGGAAAGGATGCAGCTAGGACAGATGACCCAAATTCTCCAAAGGGATTATCCATAGCATAAAATATCATGTTCAGTAATAAAAACCTGGGGTAAGGGAAGAAGTTGGGGGTGGGGTGGAGTGGGTTAATTTTTAAGAAATTAAAGAAATTTAATTCCTTCTTTGCATTTAACTTGTAGGGAGCCAGGATGCCAGCATCTTATAACCAGAAGATTACCCAAAAGGAATTCAACATTATGAAGAAAGGCTGAAAGAGCTGGGGATGTTCAGCCTGAAGAAGAGAAGTCTCTGGGGTGACCTTACTGCAGCTTTTCAATACTTAAAGGGGGCTTATGGAGATGCATCAAGATGGAGAGCAACTTTATGCTCAGTCAGATAAGGACAGGACAAAGGGGAATGGTTTTAAACTGAAAGAGGGTAGATTTAGATCAGATATAAGGAGGAAATTCTTCACTATGAGAGTGGTGAAACACTGGGATAGGTTTCCCAGAGAAGCTGTGCATGCCCCATCCATGGAGGTGTTCAAGACCAGGTTGGACAAGGCCCTGGGCAACCTGATCTAGTGGGTGGCTGGTGTCTCTGCCCATGGCAGGGAGGTTGGACGTGGATGATCTTTAAGGTCCTTTCCAACCTACGATTCTTTGGTTCTATGATTCTGTGTTAGACAACAGTGTGGTTATCTCTAACATGAACAAATATGACATGAGAAAACATCTATACAAAAGAAATGTGTAAGTTAAATACATACTTCATTTTCAAAGGATTCATTTATTATGTATTTTACTGATAGGTTATATGTAAAAAATAAGTATTACCTGATGTTCAGTTATGAGTTCTCACTAACAAGAAACATCAAATAATCCAATATTTCTATTGGCATGTGCAACTTGATTATAAGAAAGCTCCACAGCATTGAGTACTTTATTATTTTTTAATTAATGCTCATCTATTTGGTGACAAAAGCTTCCTTCAAAAATTAATTCAGCTTTTTCTGGAATTTTGAAGCCCCTCTGCTATACATAAGCATCATTAGACAAAGGAACAGCACTCTCACATTAAGATATAGAAACTCTTTCATCACTGAAGATAAAAACAAAAGAAACAAATACTAAATCTTTTCGTCTGCTATTATTAGCATGTATAATTCAATGGTCTTAATTTAATTGAAGCTATCACTTAAATATGCTGACACACCTATAAATATTTGGTCTTTTACCTGTCTCATTCATTTGAATGCTTTGCTATCTACATTTTCATTATTCTGGAAATTAAATACATTCATGTGAAATAGCATTGGCGATTTTTGATATTAAGGCTCAGAGTCAGTGTCTGTTTTAGGCATCTAACTTACATAAGGGTGTTTCTAAATTACAGGTTAGATAGTCAATAGGAACAAACAAATGTGCGAACCAATTCACCTCCAAGTAGCTGCTTAAGGTCTAATTAAAATATTTAAATGGTGTTGTTTTGTGATCACTCATAGTCTGAAATACAAGCCAAAAGCCAGGAATCCTGATGTACTCACTGATCCCCAAGGCCCTACTTGCCAAGATGCGCATTCATGAAGTTCACATGGTGTTACTGATCCTGGTCTATCGTTTGGATTACAGAAATCGTCTCTCAATTGTTCATCATTAAGTTGGCACCATACTTGCCGATGTTTCATTCCTTTGCCACATGTGACAGGGCACTGTAAAATAATATTAGTCATCAGTTTGTAAAGACATGAATTTCTGTTAATTGCTTCACTTTCTTATAGTAATCTGTTGGATTTTAAAGGTCACATAAATGACAAAAATATTTCATGTGTTCATCATGCAACAAAACTAGTTATTTTGTGAACTCTGTATTTCTTGTAAATATCTATGCAAACACATAACACTAAGTTTCTAAAGCTATAAGATACAAAACAATGTACAGCTCACTTACTTCCATTAGAACAAAAAATACTTAGTTAAGATGCGAGTGCACATATCACAGAGAACATGTCTAAACTATCATTCATCGTATTATATATACATAAACTGTAATAAAATGGATATAATTCTGTTTTTCAGTTGGTGGGATAATTCTCTTTGTTTCAGAAAAAATGAATTTATATGTATGACTAGAGCGATTAAGCAATTTTGTTATCTAATATTAATGTAACAACATTTCAGAGAAGAAATTAGTTACGGGTGTGCTTTTCAGAAGTTCTCATGCCATTGTACATCTGAGATGCATATCAGCACAGTCCTGGGATTAAAGAGCTTTTACTTTGGAAAATAACCAAAACAAAAAACAAACGCTCAGTGCAGCTTATTTTAATAGCAATGACCAGGCTTCATTACCTCACTCCACTCACTAACAGACCAGCTTGGACATAAGAATTCATTGCAACTCTGTGTCACAACTCGTGGAAGTTCTTGGCATTCTCTGTCAGGAAGATGACGACCCAAGTTGTTCAAACAGAAAGCTTCTCTGGTTCTGACACCTCTTTCACAGCTCCTGGAACACTACAGTGTTTAGAAGATTTTATGAAACAGGAAACACAGCATGATAAATACAGGTCAAAATGCACCGTCAGACTTAAACATGAGACATTAAAGATTATGTTAGACAGATGTATCGTATCCTACATCTAAGCTATAGACTGTTACTATGTCAACTTGAGATAAATTTGGCACCTTGTCTGGCAGTTCCAAGATAAAACTCATTAACGAAGATGAAAGCTGAACTCTTTTACTCCAATCCATACAGAACTAAATTATTAAGACTTCAAATAAAACACATACTTTTAACCCCCAGATCTTCTCTGTTGACGTCCAAATTCAAGCTGGAAATTATTATAGACAGCTACAGTTTCTTATAAAAATACGAGGAATTACATCCAGCAGGTACCAAAATATAGAGATTGATATTAGCTCCTCCAAAAACAATGGATTTGTCAATCATTATTTTCTTTTAGCTATTTAAACTGAAAAAAAAATATATATATATAGAAATGAAGATTTGTTATGAACACTAACCAGAACTATAATGCAACAATTACAAGGTCTTCAACTTTTACCTCTGACCATTCTGTGTAGTGCCAACTTGTCAACATACAGTCACCATGACAAGGCTCTCTGGTTGGTGGCTTCTGCTGATCGGCACAGTACCTATCATCCACTGGAGCAGTGAGTCCTTTTGAAACAGAGTACTTCATGCAGCGGATTTCTATAGACCGATACCCTGGGCCACACTTTGATGTGCAGTCGCTTTTGCCAATACTGTGCCACCTACAAAGACAAACTGTTATAGAAAGCTAACTATGTTTTAAAAAGTAAAACCATGGTTAATTAAGCACTCAAAGAATGTACCTAAAATTGTAATACAAATTTTAGGCAACAGCTAAAACTATAAAATCTGTATCACGACTGGAATTTTCATGACAATATAAAAGAATTTGACTCATCTTTTGAAATTTAAAGGTCCTTTTTTCCCCCAGGAGTCTCCCAGGAGACTTTGAAAAATGCAAGTTATAATTCTAACCCTTCATCTTCTGAACACTTCAGTGTGGGCTTATTTGGAGTGCAAAAACACATGTCTGTGTTTCAAATTAGTTCCAGTTGAGGGTACAATTCTGCTGAAAAATATATTGTACCCAGTAATACAATTTTTGTGTGACAGAATATAGAGGACAGATTCGCAATCCTAGCAAAAGACTTTGTACTTCATGAATAAGAATTAGAAAAATACATTAATTATACTTAATTTCAAAGGTGTAAGCCAAATGTATAAACCAATTATATTGATAGATTTGAGGGAAGAAGGGAAAGATATGAGAAGGGAGGAATGAGGGAAGGAGAAAAGGTGGTGGGAGGGACGATAAACCAGTCAATTGCTTTGTTTCAGTCTCTACCAACAAAAATAGGAAAGACCACAGTCGTTTCATCAGTTAGGAACCTCTTTTTACCTTAATTCACATTCTGTATTACACTCTTCTGAGACATCCGGTACAGGAGGTATAAATTCACATCTTTGATCAGATACTACCACATGATCACTTTTACGTATGCATGTCATTCTCCTTCTTCGAATACCTTGAAAATAAGAAAAGTGAAAAAAGGTCTGAAATAAGAGAGCCTTTCTACGGTAATAGAATCTATTAATCGCTTAGGAATTTAACTGAGATACCCCATTAGCACTACTCTTTTTATACATGCACAAACATTAGCCTTGTCCCAGCTATGTCCACCACCACTGCCATCTCCTAGCTACACTGCAGTGGTCTCATGAGGATATCAAACTCCAAAAAACTACAATTGATATAAGGTGCAACAGCAAATCTACTCATTTGCTAAGTATTCCATTTGCATGACATCTCTTCTTTCCTAATTACCAAATTACTGAACACCACTGTATTACCTAAAAGGTCACAATTCTTTCTTTCAGGAAGCAGAAAGTTTGAGCAGCATACCTTAAAGAACTGGAGTGCTTGGAGAAGTAGTGCAGTTGACAGGTGCACTGCTTCCCCAGCATATGAATATGTCTACAGCCTGACTCAAAATCCAAAGAAACTCACCATTCTCTGTCTCAAGTACAAGCATTTCTATCTCCTGTATAAGAGAATTTATCAAAAATCTGAGTATGTACACTTTATAGACATACTGCATACATATTGTGGCTCCATTTTTGCACTGTAATGGCCTATAGCATGACAGTTTAAAATAATATTCCCAAATAGCTTCACTCCAAATAGCAGATAACCGTAACAAGCTGAAGAAATAGATATGGAAGATACTAGACAAACCACTCAGTCACCATCTGGAAATACAATAACAGAAGCTTAATACACCTTAGTAGATAGACAATTCCACTTACTAAGGATACATTATACTCGATTCAACTATTTTCTGTAAAGCAGTCCTATAGCTAAAAAAGAAAGGAGCACAAATGTAATTTTGGATATAGAATTGTACTGCATGAATACTGAAAACAAGAAAACAAAATCAGAAGCTATTCAGCCCTTAAATGCAATTTGTGCCTAAAATTACTGAGAATGCTGAGTTTCTTCCTTAGTAGAGGTGATAAAATCTGAGTGCTTAAGACTGGTCTCTTTCTAAATGCCATCAGGTCTTTGGATCTGCTGACAAAAGAATTCACAGTACCTCGGCACATCCTGCTGCAGTCCTGCCATGGTCCATAAGGATCCCACGTAAACAGCTCACTTCTGTCTTCTATTGGAATATTGAATGAATAACGCACATCAGGGTTGTATAAATTCCCTACACACAAAACCTTAATTGAGATAAAACGATAACTGTTTTTCAGTGAAATTGAGCATGACATAAGGTAATGAATACAATGACCATGTAGAAAATGTTTAAGCTTATGAAAAAAAAAGTAAACATTCACCTGTAAGGTTAACTCTTCTTCAATTCTATCAGTGCTGTTAATTCGTTCTATTGTATTATTTGAACCATTGTACTCAAAAATGGCTCCTTGTATATTGATTTCTCTTTTTGACATGCTTACAACAAAATTTCCATTCAAGATGAAATTTCCATGAATATCAGATAATGCTGTAAGTAAAATAAAATATTGGAAGTAAAACAACTATTATTTTGACTAAAAGGTTCCATCAATCAAAACTCCTAAAATATGTCTTTGCATCAACACTTTTAGTCCACATGTAAGGTTTTACAGTTCTAATGAACAGTTTCTAATATGCATGAATTCAATCCCAACCATCAGTCACTTTCACCTGGGCAGTTGTCATGGATTTTCTCTGCAATAACACTTAACTATAATAATATTTGTTCTGCTGAAAGCTGACTATAGTCATCACTCTTAAATTTGGTTAGGTTCTGCTGGAGAAGAGAACAAGTATTATTCATATTTGTGTCCAATTCTACAGTTCACATTCTTGTACTTGCTAGAGGCATTTTTAGTTAAGTGGCTAACTAAATAGCTACTTACTAAAAGTAAATTTAAAAGTAAAAATAAAGTAAATTATTAGGCATTTACAATTAAAAAAATAATAAACAGTTTATTATAACAATGAAGATGAATAACAAAGTAAAAATAACTAAAATATTTAGTCAAGACATGCTATGTATCAGGGAGTAAGGGTTGTTTCTGTATCCTGTGAGATGCACAAACAGCAGCAAGGCATCAGGCAGTAAGAAAAAAACTTGAATGCTCTGAAGTCTGTCGAGTAAGATGGTAATGGAAAAAGAAAGAAGGAAATTAAGCATCAATATACTTTCAGGCACTTAAGAGGTAACATAAATATTGCAAAATAAGACAACCAAGGTTTTTGGTACAATTCACTTCGTATGGTTCACTTGTTCTTTGTTTCTTTTGTATTTGAAAATTTATCAAGAAATTTATCAAAATGTGATCTTTATACCTAGACATGACAGAAAAAGCAGAAATGTGAAATGACTGATGTTTGATGACTGCTTCATTTGTAAATAAACCACGTGCTTCCAAAGTTTGAAAACACAAATGCCTGCATTATTCTTTAGTTGACTCATCACAGAATCACAGAATCACAGAATTTCTAGGTTGGAAGAGACCTCAAGATCATCGAGTCCAACCTCTGACCTAACGCTAGCAGTCCCCACTAAACCATATCCCTAAGCTCTCCGTCTAAACGTCTTTTAAAGACTTCCAGGGATGGTGACTCCACCACTTCCCTGGGCAGCCTGTTCCAGTGTCCAACAACCCTTTCAGTAAAGAAGTTCTTCCTAACATCTAACCTAAAACTCCCCTGGCGCAACTTTAGCCCATTCCCCCTCGTCCTGTCACCAGGCAGGTAGGAGAACAGGCCAACCCCCACCTCGCTACAGCCTCCTTTAAGGTATCTGTAGAGAGCAATAAGGTCGCCCCTGAGCCTCCTTTTCTCCAGGCTGAACAAACCCAGCTCCCTCAGCCGCTCCTCGTAGGACTTGTTCTCCAGAAACATTAACATGGCCACCACAAAGTCAAAAATTGACAAGACCATACAATCTGTTTTAATTCTTCTCTGATACACACATTTAGGAATTAGAATCCTATCGTCATCTTATTTTTCATAAAACTAATATCTACAGAGAGAATCAGGCAAATAATGATAATGATTACATATTTACTCTAAAGCCTTTATCAGACTTCTGACTGCGTTTAGAGCAGACCCCTGGCAAAAGCACAAAAACTATCTATCAGTATTATACACAGGAGGCTTTTACCAAGGTAGTTGTCATCTTCTGGTTTCCCTGAGTAGCTGTGCTGCCGAATATCGATGTTTGTTGCTCCTTTGGGAATCTTTACTACAACATTGTAACCTGCAATGCAATTATTCACAAATTAATTGCAGACAAAAATACTTCAGTATTAGCAGATAAGAGCATAAGTTTAACTAGTTTTATTCACAAAAACCTAGAGTGCACCAGCAACTACTGCTGTTGAATACCCTAATTTGTTTAGGAAGGAAATGTGAGTATTTTATGTATATTAAATTTCCTTTCCTTTTTTTTTTTTTTTTTTTAATCAGTTGAAATGAAACTTATTTTCATAACTCAAAGGACAGTTAAAAAATCATTCCTATGTTCAGCAAAGTGAATTCTGTTCTTCGACAATAACATGAGTTAAACCTATTCAGAAAAATCTCTTGAGAGCTAGCAGTACTCTAAAGAGCAGTCAAGTATATCACGTGGGACTCAGGAAACATGTTGTCTGCTCACAGTTTAACCACAAAATTTTTTGAATGATATTTGAATAAATCACTTAAACTCAATTGGGTTAGTTTTTCTCTACCTTACACAAGAGATGACAACACTCCAAGGAACAAGTCATAAATACTCGAATACTGCAGTGCTGGAATTGATGTAGGTGTATTGGATAAACAAGCCATGCCAGATCCACGTTCTCCTACACAAATTGTTACCCTAGTGTGTGCTCTCTAAAATATAAATGCTTCACTAATGAATGATTGTATGCTATAATGTCTTCAATGAGAATGATGGTCTTGAGGTATCAAAATAGATGCACGAAGACCTATGTTTTAGAACTGTCGATCTGTACATCCACATAAATTAAAAAAAAAAAAAAAAAGTTGTTTCTCACAGATACTGATTATAAATTCAAAAGGATCCCAATGTCTAAGAACAACTGAATATGGCAAACATAGGAAACAATAAACACAAACATGCAATTTGAAGCATTAATATAATCTTTGCTAACTCTGCCACTTGTTTTGCTGTGTTTTAAAGACTTGGCTGAATTTAACTTTAGTTAGTTGACTCATATATGTAGGATGCAAATTAAATGGCAATATCCTCTTTCAATTTCAGAATTCACTAACTTCCCAGTGTTTTTAATCTAATACAACTATGTCATGCGTTTAAAATGAACATTTAATCTAATCACAGGTCCATCACGGTTACCAGCTGGGGGCAGCACTGCAATTGCAAATTGGCATGCCGCTTGCTCTGGATAAATGGTAAATCTTCCAAAATTAATGGGAAGAAAACCAAAACGTGATAAAAATCTCGTCACCACACACACTGAAAACCTTGTGGCAATAGGAAGACAGAAGACAAAATATGGGAGGAAACTATAAATAAAACTGCCTATTATATAGGACAGGACACCAGATCATGTACTAAGGCAGTAAGAAAGACAATTTTCCAGGAAATCATCACATACTCTAGTCTGATGCAGTAACAGACAACATAACAATTATGTGCACATAATGAGATGACCATTTCCTAAACTGGGAGCTAAGCAAATTAGCGTTTCATTTTAATGAGTGTCTTATGATTGTTTCACTGCTGTTTAAACACTTAATGACAACATCACAATCATCATAACTGTATGAATACAAGCCTGTACCACTGACTGCTCTTGTCTAATTCCAAATTCTGCCTCAGTAAAATGGCTTGTGACAGTATGGAACAGGACCAGTTACAGTTAAAAGAAAAAGACCAGGTTCACAGACTGGCATTATTATCAAGCGACACCTAACTCAGGACTCTTCCTCAGACAGCGATTTCAGTCATTAGCCTAGGGATGTCATAGGCCTCCCATGAACAGAGTTTTTAGTGGTCGGCTAGCTACAACCTCTTGTTTGCAGTGCTGCACTCCTGCCTGAGCACAGCTGTGCATAATCCTGTATGTTAAAGCTTTCTACCCAGTAGTATAACTCAGTATCATCTTTTATGTAACTCCAAGATAAAAAAAGAATGTAAATAATAAAACTATGTATACAAACCCCACCAAAACATTAAAATAAAGTTTTCATGATACCCCAAAACAAGAAAGAATAATTAAACTTTTTTGATCTTTTTTGTCTTTTTCATACTGAATCTTTTTCTGATGTCCTGTGCAAGACCAGCTAAGCCACAGAAATATCCAAATGAGTCTTTTTAGCAAAAAAAAAAAAAAAAAAAGCCAAGATGGTAATATTCATAAATACAGAATCTTAGAGAACAAAACACAAAGCATATTGAATTACAAGAGCCCACAATAACTGAAGGACACCCAGCAGTGGTTCCAGCCAGCAGTTGTTCAAGGAATGTATGGAAAGAACTCAGGACCCTCCATCCTTTCTATGCTAACAAGCTGGGAAATGTGCTTTATCATACTCTTCACAGAGAATACAGTCATCTAGCTTCCCAGCATAAGTATGAACTCCTGAGTTTTTTCCCTCAGAATACATAGTCCTACATTATATCAGTTAAAGTATATGGGAAAACAAATGCAACAGTAGCTTTCAAATCAGACTACCTTATGTCTTGGACTGTAAAAAGAAAAAAAAAAAAAAAAGAGCTTCCATTTTTCATAATTCACTATTTAATATAGAATGATAGGGATTTTTTTAGATGAATCATTTTGTTAATACAGTAAATTAAAATTTTATTACTTTGTGGAATTAATTTCATTTAGAATCAAATAAATCTGAGATGACAAGAAGCTGATTAACAGAGTGATAATGTCAATCATATTTGAATGAATGGCAGTTTCACTGTGCTGCTTATTTGCATCAAACATATTTGTGACATAATTAATGTGATACCTGTAAATGAAAATATCTTTCATAGTGAAAAAAAAAACACACAAACTGATAGTCCTTTACTCAGAGTTATCAAAAGTAATGCATTATTTTCCTTCAGTATTTGACCACACATTCAAAAATCTAGTCTCAATAAAAATATTTGTGTCTTATTCCAGCATCTCAGGACAGACAAGAAAAGTGACATGTATTTGTACAGGAGGGGTACTTATAGCCCACCCTTAAGCTTGGTACTTTTTGCTTGGTACAAGCCCTCTGCCAGGAAAAAAAAATAAAAATCCACCAGGATACTGGGCATACTTTCCTCTTTGACCAGCAATTCCTTTGTCCTTTGAAGGTCCTATTTGGCAGCTCTCCAGGTATCATTTTCACTTTGCCTGTGGTCTCTTTCATCCAATGAAGCCGCATGAAGAGGCCTTTTGGAATACAATATTAATCCAGAGACTTCTGTCCTTATGTTCTACACTCTAACTGTTGACCTGCATACATATGACAGTCTCTCCGTACTTCCCAGAGTGGACTACATGAACGAGAACTATTGGTAGCTCTATTAGAGAAATTAAATCAAAGAAATATAAAGTACCAGAGTTTTCCAGAAGACTTTCTCATTCCTTACATGCCAATTAAGAGAAAAGAACATAAATGTTGCTGCCCATATTCTCTGGAAAGAAAAGGGTCAGATTTCACAGGCTTTCACTATAGGGAAAAAGAAATCTCACCAGCTGCTCACGCCACAGCCCTCTTGATATCTCCTTACACAACCAAAAGGAGATACTTCCAGATAACAGAGATCACAATGTGCACAGCAGGAAGCATTCTTCCTTTTAAAGTACTTCTGCCCTCATCATATCTTTTTTAATGGCTTTTATTTTGACCTTAAAGCAGATTGGTTTGTGCCACTTGAATGGGTCAGTGTGTCACAGCGCTTGCCTGTGCATCCTTGAGAGGGCACGTGTGACTGACAATCAGAGATATTATTTGTTGGCAGAGGCCCTAAAGAACATACACTGAAATTCCACTTCCTCAACCAAATAATACAATCACTAAGCCACACTAAAATGTACATTAAAATTTAAAAAAAAGCAAAACATACCATAACGAGCACTGTTGAAAGTACCTGCAAGAGTCTTACACGAAGAATTGTCACCACCACAGATTCCACATTTGTCTCTCCTCGCCTTGGAATTCAAAACATGATCACAGCCTGCTTGCTACAAAAAAATACAATCCCGTGTCATTCAGCTCAATGTAAAACAATGAAAACATACAATGTAAATTTCCCACTCCCCAAAAACATTTTTATTCACTGTATATATCTAGTCTTCCTTGGCAATTAATGAAAAACCTTTTATGTTTTTGGGTGCTGTAATGTACAGGCAAAACACAGTAGTTGTGTTGTACAAAGAATGTATAATCCATATACACTTAATATGCCAAGAACTGTACAAGAATGCATAACAGCATGCAAAGATTTTGTATAAAAATATCAACATAGTGTATAAACTTTAAGGTATATTTGCATTAAAAAAGTCTTTGAATCCTAAAATCAGTATGTATTTGTATACAGACATCAGTTCTATTAAAGTCTGTCACTACTACAAAACAAGAAAAGGAAAATAAGTAGACTAGCATAAGATCACTTCATTTATGTATCTTTACTTAATCTTCTCTTTTTTACATGATCATAAACAGGACTTCCTCTTTCCTCTTGATATATACTCTGAAAAAGGTTAAATTTTCTCCTCATCCTGAATTTAGCCAGTTTCACTGCAATCAGCAAAACTACCGTCCCTAGGGGTGTTCAAGGAAAGGTTGGACCTGCTGCTTAAGGACATGGTTTAGTGGGTGACACTGCTAGTTAGACCAGATGACCTTGAAGGTCTTTTCCAACCTTAATGATTCTATGATTCTACCTGGGATGGACAAAAAATGTCTTGATTTTTTATAATATGCATGTTCTAGCAAAGTCTTGTGGTACTTCTATTAACTGCTATTAAGCAAACGATGCTGAACTGATCTTTTTCAGGGGTCCATTCCACCTGATTTTGCAATGAAACCATAAATGCTTGATCTATCTACCCTCAGATTTTTCAGTTTTTCACTTCTTTGCTAGCAGAAATATGATGGCAATAATCAGACAGCATGCTTCTTTACTCCCTTTAATGTCAATTTTGGACCAGCTTTTCTCAGTTCATGTGGACAATATTAACCCTCTCACACATTAGGCTTAATGAGGAAAGACTATGGGTGTTCAGGTTTAACTCTATGTTCTTCACTTAATTGCCTCCATTTCCAGATCTTAATTTGGTAGGGATTAAAATTAACTGAAGTAAATTCAAAACATCTTGCTTTACATACTTTCAGTAATGGTTATTTGGATGTATATTTATTTAGTAACTATTTAACCATCTGTTAAAATTGATTTTAATAATTAGTAAGTTTAGATTTAAATACCCTGCATAAGCCTTGAACACAAAGGTCATTGGTTTCTGCTCCACAGGGAGTACCATCAGCAACTCTGTCCTTCAGCTGATAGTAGGAAGTTGTTCCAGAAACTCGGCAAAAAAGTTTACAGCGATCTTTCATAGAAACTGGAAAGAAAATCCAACAGGTTTCTTGACTGTTTTAGGACTTTAGTTAAAATAACATTCTTATTCTGTTAATTGAAAAAATATATAATCACTTACTACCACTGTATTTTGGAAGCCAGCGAACAGCAGACGTAAGACCATTGATGTTAAAGTGTTTGCCATCAAATTCAGAGCACTGTTGCTCCCGGAAATCTTTTTTGCCCTTTGGACATGAATCAGTATTACATGATCGAAATTTCATCCTGCGGCCAACACAGTACTTTCCTCCATTCCTTGGTCTAATAAAAACAGTTAAATGTAAAACATTCTCTCTCTGTTTCTAAAATTCCTTTTTTTCCATGAAAAGAGGTCTACTGATGTAAAAGGGAAAATCTCATGCAGCATTCTGTCAGTCCTGTACTGTCTTTCCCCCCCAAAACCTCTCATCTTCTATTGCACTGGGTGTACATTTGTACCCATATGAAGAAAATAAAAAAGTCTACATAAAAGATTACTGCTGGGGGAGGTGGTAAACAAGTTATTGATGATAAAGTCTAATATCTTAAATGTCTATTATATTAAATGTTTTTATTTCTCTTATACTCATCAATGTTTTGCCTGGTAAAAGGCGTTATTAACTTCAATGCTTCCATTAACTTAGCCATGATTACAGTCCTATTTTCACAGAAGCAGCACCTCCCTCAATAATTTTAAATTATTATGTTAAAGAGTGACAAAGAAAGAAGATAAAATTAAGAGCTGCTACACTATTCTCTTTAGTCTTAATGTCAGTTTCAGGTTGTAGATCAAAAAATCCAAAATGGGAGAATTGTGGACAACAGCCCATTTACTCTTAAGTCTAACATACATTTCCTAACTTAAAACACTATACTTCGGTATTAGCAGATTCTTTGGAGGATTGAGGAGGAAAAGAAAACAAATAAAGCAATGGCATATTGATATTACCAGATACTAAGACAGACACAGCCATATTTTATAGGAATCTAGTCTACTTAGCAGAAAAAAAAATAAAATAACCTGGGGTGATTTGATTGAGGTTCATTTATCCTTCCAATAATATCAAGATGACATCACTTCGTAAAAATAAAACCATAACCATAGCTGCAGCTCTTGTTCTGTAGAAGTTAAGGGTAAAGTTCTCACTGACCTTTGTTACAGAGAATGAAACCCACATGGAATTATTCAGTCAGTGGAAGTTTCTTATTAAAAAGGGAAGTTGTAAATGACCCTGCTGTAACCAGTGTTCCTTGTGAACATTACTGGTGGTGACGCTGTCAAACAGCCTCAAAGCTAAACAAATCAAGTGCTTCACTAAAAAGATTACCTGGCAATACATGTATTTTCATTTTGCGCCTTTCGGTCCATAAAAAGTATCAGAAAGTTTAAATAAACCCTCAACATGTAGAAAAAAAAAAAAAAAGACTTTACCAAAATAAGTCTTCAGATCTATCTATAAATGTGAATGATGAGGCAAAAGAAATCTAAACGCTCCCTGCATTTAGGAGTCTCTAGACTTATCCCTCTTCTCAAACATTGATGAAACAAGCAATTGCTTATTGGAGTTTTGAAAAAATTTATGCAACCATAATACCTTCATTTTGTTTTGAACGAATCCATTATGTTATAATACCTTCAGTATGATCTAATGTAAAGAACAGCAAAAAACATACTCCGGTCTATTACACAGCCTGGTGGTGCTCTTGATTCCACCTCCACAAGTTCTTGAACATGAACTGTAAGGTCCCCATGGTCCCCATTCTCCATCTACAGGACGTGTCTCCATGTCTCTGCTCACACAAATTCCATGGCGGCAGTGCTGCACAGTTGACAGACAAAGCAAAATTTCTAAGTCAAGCAACAGGTTACTATACATGAAAGAAAATTTAACCCTATTCTTAACCTGGGTCTGGCCATTTAGTCTCCAGCTAGACTTTGTGCCACTGACTACCACTCTCTGGGCTTGGCCATTCAGCTAGTTATTTACCTCACTGTCTGCCCACCCAGCCCATACATCTGCAGATTGTTCACAAGGATCTTACGGAGGACAGTGTCAAAGGCCACCTTGACACTGAAAGTGTCAAAGTCCTGCTGTGAAATCCAGCTGGACAATATCCAGTGCTCTCCCCTCGTCTACCAGTCCAGTTCCACTTGAACTCTGTCTTTCCTAACTTTATCCCTGGATGCTTAGACAACCTCTCTGTATTCCTCCCAGGTTGCCTGTCCTTGCTCCTACCCTCTGTACACTTCCTTTTCATGTTTGAGTTTGTCCAGGATCTCCTTGTTCATCCATGCAAGCCCCCTGGCATTTCTGCATGGCTTCCTATTCTTTAAGATGGACCCCTCTTCAGCTAGAAGGTGAGCCTTGAATATTAACCAGCTTTCTTGGGTTCCTTTTCCTTCTAGAGCCTTATCCCATGGTACTCCACCAAGCAAATCCTTGAAGAAGCCAAAGTCTGTTCTCCTGAAGTCTGTGGTTGTAAACTTGCTATTCAGCCTCCTCCCTGCCATGAGGATCCTGAACTCCATCTCAAGGTCACTGCAGCCACAGCTACTTTTGACCTTCCCATTCCCAACAAACCCTTCACAGTTGATGAGTATGAGGTCCAACAGCACACCTCTCCTTACTGGCTTCTCTATCACTTGGAGAAGGAAGTTATCATCAATGCATGCCAGAAACCTCCTGGATTCCATGCTGTGCTGTGTTGGCCCTCCAGCCATATCAGTTGAATACCAGTGAAGAACCCCATGAGGACCAGGGCCTTGCTCTCCAAATAGGAATTTGTTATAGAATCAGATTCTCCATTCTGAATAATGCCTGAACTCTTAATCAAATTTGGCAATAAAATTGGATTAAATTGCCAAATATTGCAAATAAATTGCCAAATTGCCTGCACAGTTCTTGGTCGCATTGACTCTTGAACTTTGGCCGTGTCTTTTAAGCCCCAAGTATGTCTCTAATGAAGAATGTTACCACTCAAGATGACTTCCAGCACAAAGCAAACATGGAACAAAAACTAGATTTATCTTGCTATACTACTATTTAAATGATTCGGCAAACTGTCCACGTTGCTCACTTAATGCTCAGACTAATGTTGTGACTTAACACACAAAAGTCAACATGCTTTCCATGGGCATCTACATATCACTGCAGTGGTTACTGATACTTTTCATTACTTTTTTCTAGATGCCTCTAGAGTACCTCTGTACTTCAACCTTCTAGTACCTTTAGGAGGTACTAGGTATGGCTACACTATGTGAAAGTGCAAGGTAAACATGAAGAAACATTAAGATCTTGCCTTTCCAATAATTTTCATTAACACCTTATGAAATAATATTTCATATATAGGCTGAGGATTCCTATAGGCCGAGGATTCTACGCCCCACTTCACAAAAGAAATACCCCATCCAAATATGTGACCAGGACCTAGAGTTTACTTTCTTCCCCTATCCACAAAAACATTTACAATAACTTGAAGGGAGAGTTCAGAAAAAGACAGAGTTGTAAAATGAAATTTTATACCCACAACAGCATTATTTTGATCCATAAAAATGCAAAGCACATGTTCGCATCTGGGATTTTAATAGCTTATTCAAAAACTTGTCTCAGCTATTATTTCGCTACATTCCTACAGAAGCAACATGATGAAGTCACAGTAGAAAATTCAGGCACTAGACGCATTCCAGATGTTCCTCTTTGCTTCCTTGAATCACTGCTTCACTGAGAACACTATGATACATTGAACTCTCATAAACTTAAATCTAATCACTAACATTTTTTCCTACATTTGTTATGGCAAATATAATGCATGCATCATATGAAATGGCTATCACTTGTAGTTCCAAATATACTGATTGCAGCAAGTGGCAACTCTGCTTTAGCTAGGGTCAAGAGTAGCTTTTCTGTCAAAAAGGTAGTAATTCTGACCCAAATCCACATGCAATATGTGCAGACAGCAGAGGGAGGGTTAATGGTTCAAGTTTGGGATCAATGAACCTACAGGTACCTGTATTCATATTTCTTCATTGCCTGCTTACAGTAAGTAGCTTGACTCATACTTATGGATTAAACTATGACAGGATAAACCTGTCATAAACAGGATAAAAAGCCTAGCAAGTAAGAACAATTCATTTTTAAAGATAACTCTAGGATGAACAAAGTACAGTTTGATCAAATCAAATTAGTTTTACTAGACATCAAATTGTAGTAAATGGTTTCTATTTTTGTAATATGAATTCTCAATAATTAATAATATTAAAACTATGGAATTAATACAGGAATATCTCAAATAACCAAGAAAATATTTTCTTTATTCTCTACTAAGACCCTGAAGTAAGTTAGGCTGAGTTTTCCTTTTAGTTGTACAAGAAAATCTTACCTGTACCTATTACCAATACTACATAAATTAGGAAGTCACTGAGCTCTACAGGTGAGTGCACGTCCTAAAAAAATCTCTTTCAAAAAGCTTGCATGCTGACAGGTTGCATATGGCAAGAAGGTATTCCACTGAGCTCAGAAAGAGCAGTTTGCTCATTCTCTTGAGAGTCTCTGATACCTTCTTATATTTTGGGAAAGTACAGACATAAAGTATGGACTGTTATAGAGCACTCCATAAAGCAAGATCCACTAATCAGACACAAATTGAAGAAAAACAAAAAATTACTGTGAAAGTGAACTCATGTGTCAAATCTAAGCTTAAAATGCAAATAAAATAAACTGCAAATAAAATAAACTGCAAATGCCTTAAATAGATCTTTTTGTATTTGTCACAGCAAAAATGCTACAAGCACCAAATATAAATGTATTAAGCGTGCTCACAAATGCTAGTTACAGTTACTAGTCACCATGTCACCAGTCACTAGTCACAATCTCACTAAAATCAAAAGAAACTCACCCACTGAGCTTGAAAGGAACTGTCCCTTAGATAGAAACAGATGACAATTTGTCAGATTAATTGCTGCTCTTTCTCACATCTTTCAGAGGTAATGACTGTAATTAGCTCTTCACTTAGAGAAAACTGAGAAGCTGAAGAAAATTAGCTCTTCACCTAGAGAAAACTGTTTGGTTTCACTGCAGTAATTGCATAAAATAGCATAAAATATATTTTTGTATTCTTATATTAAAAGAAGTGCTCTGATGTTGGCAAATTAGAGTCAATTGAATTAAATGTTACATATGAAGTTTATATAAATTATGAACTTCCTTTCTGATCAATCACTGACTGAAAAATGGATTTAATGTTATATACCATGTTATATCATCAGCTGTAAACAAGCAAAGCTTCCATAGCAACCTTCAAATAACTTTTCCTAATTTTGCAAGAGAGAAGAAATTTCTGAGACACAGTTTACCCATTAAATTATTAACCTTTAGGACAGTATTTTCAAACTTCTCACTTCTTATGTCTTATCAAATACTGAAGAAACAAACAAATAAATAAGCAATCTTTAAAGATTAAAAGTTATTGGGGGAAATTTAATAATAACTGAATAAAATATACTTTATTACACATAGAAATTAGACCAGAATTTTTAAAAACATCTTTGAATGTATAAAACTATTAAAAGATAAAAATTAACATTGCTTCCACAGCCCCTGAAGCTGGCAAAGCACACTACTGTTACAAACAGTTCAGCATAATAAACCTGCCAGACTTAAGATAAACACTGTCATTTCCGAGCATGTCAAAATCTCTGAAATATTTAAATATTTATTTTCACAGTCCCTTGATGGGTGAGAAAATATTTTTGTTTGCTGGTAGTGAACTGAGACAGGGAGAAGCCAAAGACTAGATCAGCAAAGAAATCGAGCATCTTATTTCTATTCACATCCCAAGCTACATGCAAATCCAAAACTAAGACCCTCAAATCCTCATTGTTAACACTGGATTCAACTACCATCCACCAGTACTTCTGTTTCTATTATGGTATTTTAAGTGCCGTGACTGTATCTAGTAACTAGCTATTCATGACCCCCCTGCCAAGACCAAGGCAGGCTATGTTCTCAGAGGATACAGATCAAGATCTACGTTCAAAAAAAAAACAATAATCTGCCATATGACAAAGTAGTGAGCTGCTCTCTCATCCTCTAAACACGCTTTATGAAATAAACCTACAAGCAGAGTATAGGAAGTCCAGCTTCTATTTCTTCCTTCTTATTTCTTCATTTAATGCAATCTGTCTCTCATACAGCCAGGTCAAATAAAACACTTTATGGTGTAAACGGATGAGAAGTTCTGGTTTTTAGCCCTGAACAGATCCAAGTATCTTGAATTTAGCATCAAGTATCTACAGTAGGCAAAGCAGAATATGAGTTATGTGTGGTTAAGGTACTTACTGGAATAGATGAAAAGGTACTGATATGTGCTTTCACATTTTGTCTGAAACAAACGTAATACACAAATATCTACTAAAGCCACGAGTCTAATACAAACTCTTTTTTTCGAAAAAAGTGTACTCCTATACCTAAATCACTCATACTTAATTAGTTCTGGCTCAGTGAAACAGCCTCAACTAGAGAAATTGGGGGAATATGCTTTTGGGATGTTTGGTTTCCATCAATGACTTTGCCGTATGCAAGCTCTGAAAAACAAAGGCTTACCATTCCCACACCACACACCGTTCCATCAGCCAACGGCATGTGCTGAGTACGACATCCCTTGTGAACTCCTTCTGTGCTTGTGCACCATAAGCGTTTGCATTGTTTCTTAAACAAAACAACAACAAAAAAAACAAGATTACCTTTGTTGTACCTGTAACACCACCTCAGATATCAGCTGGGATATCTGCATTGTTTTTCTCATAATATATTGGTTTAATTTTTACTACCAGTACTATTAGTTTTTACACATAACTCCTCCCTCACCCTCCAAAAATGGATTTTATGTAACACTAGGCAGTAATGTGGAAAATTTGAAACAGACCTAATCAGAAATAATAGATGACTTTATTTTCTAATTCAGTAGATGATTTAATTTAAAAAAAGCATATACAAGATTATGGTTGATACTGTGCAGCACAGTTTGAGAATAATATTCAGATAAAGACACTAATTGGAATTATTTTTTAAAAATCGCTGGCCAGAATATTAAGAAGAAAACCTTCTTTACAGATTGCTAAAAAGACTCTTAAAGGATAAATACCATTTACGTTTTACTGAATTTACAAAGCAGTCTTCAGTAACCATCCCTAGGTCTTTGAATTCCTCTTTATTTTTCTATAATAATCCCATAAAGACTGACTCTTCCTAAACAACACTACTTCAACAACAGGTCCACTTAATTCAGTCTGAATCTGATCTTAAATTGTCTCCTCTAAACAGCTCCAACAAGCAATGCAATACAAGTACAGGTATTGAACAAGTTGGTCCATAATCTAACACTGTGTGACATCTTGACAGAATCAAATGAAGTCATAACACTATATTTGTCATTATGCATTGTACTGGCAAACGGGCCACATTAAGTTTTCAAAATGCAACTGAAGTTTCAGTCTTTATCTACTCAATTCTTTACATTATTATTTTCTTTCCAGATCCCAATTTTGCTTCAAAGAATTTTTGGTTAAGTACATAAACTGTACACTCTAACATGTACGGAAATACTTGACAAAGTAGAGGGAATCTGCATTTTGGACCAAACATTTGGAGCAAATATTTCAATTAAAATATAAATTTTAAAGTTATAAATTTATAAAAGTACTTAAATCAGGTAAGAAATCTGTTAATGTAATATAGTGTTTACAATGTGAAAACGCTTTCCACTGAACAATTTCCCTTCAGCAGAACAGAATTTGCACTTTGACACATTTCAGAATAAAATTATTCCAAAAATTGAATGACTGAGATTTCATTTTTAAGCCTACCTCTCCGCAGTTTTTAGTACCTATTAAGCATGAGTCTGTGCATTGTTCACTCACCAGATAGGGGCAGACTTGTGACCCAAGACCAAACATAAGCTCACACTGCTTATTGACATCATACATCGATCCAGGCAGCTGAGAGGAAAGATCATATATTCTTCCACTAGGTTTGTCTAGAAGACATTCACCATAACCAGTACTGTTGTACAAACAGGAACAAAATGTGATTTAATCATTCCTAATTAATTGGAAGCATATTAATACACTGCTTACATACATGTATGCATATCTTAATGCAATTATGGGTTTGCACACACACTTGATTATATAAAGAACTAAATTAATTGTAATTAATAAAATAAACTAGGTCACTTGATTTTTCCTTACTGGATTATATGTTATATCCACCAAACATAGCTTAGGGTCTTTGTTTTCTGACTGTCATTTCTTATTTTTACAATCTGACAAGAAAAAATGTTACTGACTAAAATTATATCCATCACTTAATATTTTTGAAATATAAACTTCTAAAATAAAGCGTGCCTGACTATTAGAATCATACTAAAGAGTTTTTCAATAATCAAGGCCATGATATTAAAAAAATTAAATTAAAATGTGCTCTTAGCTTTACATTTCGAGTGTAACTTTACTGAAACCATGGAACTAATCATCATCCAAACAGTTAAATGCTTGTCATTTCTGGAGGATTGAGGCCCTACAAGTCAGTTGTTAAAGCCAACAACAACACAAAAGTGGTACTTCAGCAATACTTTTAAAATGCTTTTCAGATTGACACAAAATAGAAAACAAAAGTGCACAGCATTTATACTGGTACTTACTCAAGAAATTCTGTGATGTATTTTTGACTGCATTTTGACCAGGTCCATGGACTTGTATGGTAATTTAAAGTTGGAGCCATCACATGGTATTGATGTTTAATTCCAGCTTCTTTACATTTAAAACTGTCATCATGTGGCACATTGAATCTAAAAAGCAAAACAAACAAACTCCAAAACAAATTCAGCAATAATTACCTGATACACTTCTCTTACAGTAACAAAAGCTCCAGTTTTGAGTTTGAAAACGCCTCAGCACGGTAATGGGTCTCATTTATTATGGCTATCTGACATTATGGCTATAATGCTGAATCCAGTAAGAATTTTACAATTGCATAATTCTTCAGTTCACCAGAAAAATCCCAGTGTTTTGGGAGTATGGCATTTTAAATACACATCTACTGAACTGAATATACAGGTCACATCCAGATTGACCATAACAGATTACTCCAACATTCACATCGTAACTCTTACTGTTCAATAACAAACTGCAGAGCACATCAACATCATATTTATGTAACTAATACTTTACCATACTTTATAACTCAGTTTAAATTATATGATAAATGGCATGTCTATAAGTGAACTTCCAGGATTATGAAAATCAACTAGCTAGCTACTGAGCTCTGTAACGCCCTTGTTACCTCCACCACATGGAGCTAGAGTATAGCATCCTTCTGCCATCACTGATGAGGTACACTTCATAAAATAAAATGCTGTCATCTCCTCTTATTTTTCTATGTAAAGCATTTCTCTGTGTTACTCTATTTTATTCAGAAAGGATCACAGAGAAGGAAGAATATTTCTGCGTTATATTAACAGATATCTTACCTGAAATTCCTTTCAGGGCTAGAATGCAAGTGGAGTTAACAGGGCTATGTTTCACACTTATGATACCTGTCCCATTGTCCCAACCAGCTGATATAGCAAAAGGACAGAAGATGGCTGTATGGCCAGTATCTCCAATCATCCACATTTAGCAAGTGGCCAGGTTATAAACCTCGTGGATTCTCTACCTCTAGGTGGCTAGCAGACCTGACTTTGCAAAGGGCAAAGACAATGACTGTTCTAAAAGGATGTAGCAGACTGCTCACTCTTAGAAAAATAGAGCCCATCACAGGAAACTGGTAGTATTCAAAAGGAAACAAAAAAATTTACCCGCTGGGAAATAAGTACTTACACATGTCCAAGTTCATGTGCTATAGTAAAAGCAGCACTTAATCCATTTTCTTCACTTATTGAACAGCTGCGTAGTGGGTCACACATTGTACCTAGCTCTGCCAAACCTGCAAAATTGAATTGTTATAAAAGCTTAATAGAACAAGTTTTCACTAAGGAATGATTCTATAAATGAACACTAAAGCGCAAGACTTGAAAGTCATGCATGACTATGCAACCAAATTTACATTAAACCAGCTTCCACCTGAGATCACAGTATTGAAAAGATTACTTTTTTTTGTCTCTCAATTAAATTTTACATAATTTTTTGTTTGTTTTTTGTTGTTGTTGTTTGTTTGTTTGTTTTTTCCTGTTTACATGCATCTCCTACAGTAAAATTCTCTTACAGATTTTCTCTTGTAAGATCATACTGATTAAAAAAGAATAACTCACCTAGAGTATCGCACTTCTCTCTAGCTCTGCAGATATCTTCCCTTGAAAGAAAAAATGTATTTGAAATTACTGGAGCAAATAAAAAGTACTTCAATGTAAAGTATTTCACTATTGCTACATTAGTTACAGCAGTTGCAAATCTCAATTTTCAATTTTCAGTCTTGCAGTCCATTCAAACAATTTGTATTCTTGTTATTACTTCCTGAAAGAAGTAATTTATATTCATGACACAACACTCACAGTATTACTTGCTACCTAGCTTGCAAAGAATAAAGACTGATATACTACGCTATTTCTCCACTATGTTCACACATATAAAATGCTGCTGAAAATGTGCAGATTCCAGTCTACTTGAAAATACCTTACGCAGTGGAGCAGATGCTAAAATAACAACATATTTCAGGACATATATCAAAGAGTTTTAAGTGCTGGAGTGAGTCCAATTTGAACACCAGCTAAAAAATTAATGAAAAGGAAAAAAAAAAAGAATATACTTCAGTGAATGAATGTCAGAACCTCCACTGGGGAAATCAGTGTACAACACTAATATTTTAACATTTTCCATTTGTAAGCTTTTGGCAGTTCTAATTATGCCTGGGCTATAAAGAGTTGCATCACTGCATCCTTTAGCTGATTCCATTGTATGCAACTTGCGTGTTCAATGGTTGAAGAACTCGCTTCCTTGTAACAATTTCAGGTCTAAATAATTTACATTATCTTTAACATAAGTTTGGTCAAATGCTTAATTACCAACACAGCACTGTAAGACTAATTGCTCACGTATTGATCATTTGTGGTTAGGTGAATGCAAGACATTCTTTACTGATTCCAATTAACTATTAACAGTGTCCGTGTGACAGTTAAAAATGATGATGTAAGAAAGAAATGGAAGCATTTGTCTCACCTAGCTGAGTAATTCTGGCTATTTCAGATACCATACCTAGTGATAAGAACAGCAGTATCATGATGAGAAGGGTGAGCATCATCCAAAGTGTTTTGTGCTTGCTGCCATAAGCAAAAATTACGAAGTGTAGTAGCTGCATTAAAAGTGATAGCTGGTCCTTCCTAAGCAAGAAATGTCCAAGAAACAAAAAAAAAGGTTGTAATATTCACATACTTGCACTTATTATTTTGACCATTGTACCTGTAATCTTCAAAACAATGACTGTGAGTGGAAAGGAACTCAGAAGGACTCCACATAGGACCTCACACACACAGATTTTTTTGCAGAATCAGCATCTTAACTTAGCTAAAAGTCACCACTCATGAGAACCCTTTTCTTAATTATGTGATAGATTCAGAAAAATAGGGTAGCAGACATTAATGATAAATATGAAAACATATGTATTTCTTAATTTCTGAAAAATATGTATTTCTTAAAATTTAAAATATTACAGCTGTTATTGCTGAAAACTTGCAGTCAAAACCCTCTATAAAAGTTGCCCTTTCCCACTCATATTTGCATGAGTAGTTATGTCAAAAGCTTTCACAAAGTATCTGATTTAAGCCCATTTAGGTCAACAGGAGGTGCTTATAGACAGATGGTGAAATAAACACATTAAATAAAGGCTTTGCAGTTAACCTCTGTATATACTCATTAAATATGCACTGTGCTACCAGCACATTTACCAGCATATTTAATATTCACTCCCTTTTCTAGAATAAAATGATAGAGTTAAATTAAAAAAAAAAAAAAAAAAAAGTATTTAAAATACTTTCAAGTTTGGAATTAAAATGCTTTTTTTTTAATTCTACTATAAATATTTTAGCTTTCCTACCTGTTCATTGTGGATTACAATTAACTTTACAATAACAATATTTATAAGATTTCCAATACTCGAATCTTTATAGATTGCTGCAACCTAAAGAGGAAGAAGTGAGAAGATCAGAATATTAAACTCATTTGACAAATGATGTCATTTTGACATGCAAACAAGTTATCAAAAAAATATCTAGTTTCTATACAATAGATGTCTCAGGCATCCTTCTGTACCTTTCTACCCAAGGGTTTGGTAATGAACCTGAAGTAGCTGCCCAGCTTTAACCTAAAATGCTCCCTCGGAACAACTCACATTTACTACACACATGAAGGTCAGAATACACATGCATGATGTTTTCCAGTACTATTCTCCACTTAGAAGGCAATTATCCTACAAACGTTTTCCTAAATGTTAAAAATGCATTTTTAAAATATCCAAAGAGTTATAATTTCATACTCATTTCCAAACACTTAGATAGTACGTTGGCAAGCTTAGCATAGCAAGTACACCTATTATACACTTGAAGACCTGGAATTTATTGATAAAACAACAAAGACAGAAAAAGAGTAATGCCACTGGGACCACAATAGATATAAGCTGGTTTACACAGATGATTTGTAGAATTAATACCTAAAATATTAGAAGGCTTCAGAGAGCGACATTGAGCCAATACATTTTTGCCTCTACTTTTCATAGAGGCAGCACTGAGTTGTAAGCCTGCACTGAAAACATCCATGACACACTGCACAAAGGTTTCTTTATTCATTCATTTATTCATACTTACATAACTAACAATTATTTTTCTGTATAATATTGTCCCAGAGAGTAAAAACTGTAAGCTATTCCCATACACCAAACTAAACCATTTGGTAAGTTATTCTTCATAAAGGCAGTAAAAATCTTTATTCACTCTCAACAACTGTTTCCATATGAACCCATCCATATGGTTTCCACCATTTGGCTGAAAGCAGTTGTTGAATAACAGCTTTATCTAAATGAAAGCTGCCACCAAACACAGAAGCCCTGACCTTCCACCCCTCTGGCTTGTGCCAAGGCTGCAAGGCCACAAAAGGAGCAGGATCAAGGAACTGATGTAGCTGAAAACAGTATTTTGTTTCTTTCCTTTTTCTTCTATCACATTATATTGATCACCATGATCTCATTCCTGGTGCAGCCTCTCCAAGACAAGTGCAGATGGAGGGAACAGTACAGAAGAATAGGCTTCTTTCAAAGGTAGCCTTCATTTGAACTGGCTCAAACAGCTTGCAAAACCACAGCCTTGCTTTCGGTGAATCCTGCATACCTGAGACGAAGTAATTCTGCTAAAAGTTGGCACTGACAGAGCCCTGGCTCCCCATGACTCACACCATCCCTTTCTGTACACTGGATTGAGTACAATGTGCAGCACTGTCCTTCATGCCTTTGTTGGCACACAAGGCGGATATAGAGGACTCTATAATATCAGGGGAGGAAGCTGAGTCTTGTAATCCATGTGGAAAACATATTTCAGAGAAGCCCAGCTATCTGCCTGTTTCCTTCCATATGGACTGCATCCTTGGTTGCTAACCAGCAAGTGTCCAATTACTTTGTGGAGCATCTCTCGAGTACATGCTGAACAGTTCAATTAGGAACAGAAACATTCAGAAGACCTTTATGAAAGAACAGGTGCCTGTACAGGTAGAGCTCAGGCACTATAGATTTAAAAATAAGCATTTATACAGAGGATGTTACCTGAGTTTGAATGGAATAAACTACCATTTAACTACTACCAAAACTACCTTTGAACTACCACAAGTTATCAGCCTCAAATGTTTTTTATTCTTTTTTTTTTTTTTTTTATAGTTTGAGATCCACTTCAATAAACCTAGTGAGGATATTTCTCCGTATTTAACCTTCTTGTGAACGATCACAAACAGCCTAGCTACGTTCCCAAATGAATTGTCTCTTAAAATAACCTAACACCATTATCACATTCATCTCCTGTAACAAACATTAAGCTATCTGCCTAACCTCGCTGGACAGTTAATGGAGAAGAAGAACAGATGAACTGTCATCTAGACATGACTATCTGAAGAGGCATATTTAGATTTATGTATTTTCAAACAAAACAGTACAATAAATTATTTCATTTCTTCATCCACTTAACAATGGAGGGAGACTAGATGTCTAACTAACAGATGTATGAGATTAATTCCAGTCCAACTCTTTCAAGTTTTACTTCTCTTCAGCAAAGAAGAAACAGAAAACTGATTGATACAGCATTCCAAAATATTGTCAGAGAGGAGTCTGAGATGAGACCTGCAAGACTCTTTGGCTTATGCACTCTAGAAAGAGAAAATTGTCCTGAGGACTGACTCTCCTATCACTTAAACTGATGTAAGAGCTACTTACACCATAATCAGAGAATTTGTTACAGCACAAACCTATACAAGAACACAAAAGTGACACTGGATACACCAAAAAATACTGATACAAGATTTGTCCAGTTCTACAAGAATATATTTCAGGTAATATAGTCAAAGTGATTGAGGTCTGGATGGGGTTTAACTAGGTTCAGCTGATGAGAAACAAGATCACAAGAGCCTAAACTGGGACTATCATAATTTTCAGTGCAGCATTACCCTTTGGTTTCATAAAGGCCTCCAGTACTATGGTATGCGAGAGGAAGGCTCATTTTTAGTCCTACGTGAGAAGAAGGATTTGCGCAAGGAGTCCAAACTGGAGCTTTCTTGGAATTAAAACTTGGCATTTCTTGTTCTTGTTTCTTATTGTAGTCCATGGATCCTTCCTCAGATACAGTAACAGGTTTCTGAAAAATCTGCTCCTGTTGTATAACTCATGTTTGTTGAGGTTATCTGCTAGCAAAATCTGAAAACAACAGATGCAAAGAAACCAGCACAAAACCCAACCAGGTGCCTTCCTGTCTGCCTGTTGACACAACATCCATGTAAAACATCTGAGTAAAAGCACTTTTCAAAAGCCAATGTAAATTGTTCATACCTCAGAGAAGATGTATGAGCAGACAAGTATGAGAGAAAAGAATATCTCATTGTACACCTGAAAGGCATACATCTGCAAGGACCTTAACAACATCTGAGTTATCTACTGGCTGCCTCTGTTTAGAGCACAGGTGAGGTCTGAAATCCTGTCATTCAGATATCTGAGGCCAGCAGTTCTTGCCAGAATCTGAGGTGTACTTACACTTGTAAGGAGACACATAAGCACCTGCTAAACTTGTAATCTATCACCGCTCTCATTAACCCTATGCTAAAGCATAAGTACGGATCCTCTGTCTCATGGGTGCTTTCATGACCTCCAACCATTTAGTTGTTACTGTCACTGCTTTAGAAAGATCAAGGAGCAAGACTCTGTGCTGGTAATGAGATGCTCCTACCAGCAATGTATGGTATTTCCTGCAAGCTGGTTGAAAGCATGGTAAAAGAAAAATCCTGAGAGTTAAAAACAAACCAATCTCGAAAGATTTACCTATGGAACTATACAGGCTAAAATTATCAGCTGAGACTTGAAATGATAGATCAATGCAGAAATACCAAAGTCCTGGAATATGATATTATTTCTTGTTTTACTGTAAGAAGTACAGGGATAAGCACTCCTAGCCCCCGTATTACAGAATCACACAGAATCACAGAATCACAGAATTTTCTAGGTTGGAAGAGACCTCAAGGTCATCGAGTCCAACCTCCAACCTAACGCTAACAGCCCTCCACTAAACCATATCCCTAAGCTCTACATCTAAACGTCTTTTGAAGACTTCCAGGGATGGTGACTCCACCACTTCCCTGGGCAGCCTGTTCCAGTGCCTCACAACCCTTTCAGTAAAGAAGTTCTTCCTAACATCTAGCCTAAAACTCCCCTGGCTCAACTTTAGCCCATTCCCCCTCGTCCTGTCACCAGGCACGTGGGAGAACAGACCAACCCCCACCTCGCTACAGCCTCCCTTGAGGTACCTATAGAGAGCGATAAGGTCGCCCCTGAGCCTCCTCTTCTCCAGGCTGAACAAGCCCAGCTCCCTCAGCCGCTCCTCGTAGGACTTGCTCTCCAGGCCCCTCACCAGCTTCGTCGCCCTTCTCTGCACCCGCTCAAGCACCTCGATGTCCTTCTTGTAGCGAGGGGCCCAAAACTGAACACAGTACTCGAGGTGCGGCCTCACCAGAGCCGAGTACAGGGGGACGATCACCTCCCTAGCCCTGCTGGTCACGCTGTTCCTAATACAAGCCAGGATGCCATTGGCCTTCTTGGCCACCTGAGCACACTGCTGGCTCATATTCAGCCGACTGTCCACCATCACTCCCAGGTCCTTCTCTGCCTGACAGCTTTCCAACCATTCCTCTCCCAGCCTGTAGCTCTGCTTGGGGTTATTGCGCCCCAGGTGCAGGACCCGGCACTTGGCCTTGTTGAACTTCATGCAGTTGACCTCAGCCCATCGGTGCAGCCTATCCAGATCCTCCTGCAGAGCTTTCCTACCCTCAAGCAGATCGACACACGCACCTAACTTGGTGTCATCTGCGAACTTACTGAGGGTGCACTCGATGCCCTCGTCCAGATCATCGATGAAGATATTAAAGAGGACCGGCCCCAGCACCGAGCCCTGGGGGACGCCACTAGTGACTGGCCTCCAACTGGACTTGGCTCCATTCACCACGACTCTTTGGGCCCGGCTATCCAGCCAGTATTCTAGGGACACGTCTTTCAATGCTTTCTTATTGGAAGCATTCATAAAAAAGGATGATGAAATGGGATAGGAATTTGACAGAACACACCATTTCTTTACAATTTCCAGATCCACTTGCATTATAGCGATCTAAATCCAGGCTTCACAAAAGAGGGAGATAACAGTCAAGATAAAGGGAATTAACTTTCAAGAGATTTTTCAGACTCTTGCTATGGGCACCTACATCACTGTACAACAGCTCAGACCACACAATAAAGAAAGGAAAAAACAAAAAACAAAACAACAAAAACAAACAAACAAAAAAACACAAACAAACAAACAAAAAAACACCACAAGAATGAAGGTAGTTATCCTTCAGCGGAAGGATACAGTTTTCATTTTCAAGAAATTCCCACCAAAGACTAAAGTCAGATCATGTCATCACCTCAGCTGTGGCTGGCAGGTGACTAGAAGTGACATTGTCACAGCAGAGTTTAGTTTCTCTTGCTGTCCCTGTTGTAGCTGTCCATAACACTGGAACTGTGAATTGTTGCAAACTGTCAAGTTCAGAAAAGGGGCTAGAATATGAGCAAGTACATCTAGAGGCTGGAAAAGAAGTCATATATCTAAATAGAATTGAATTTCTTCAGATCTTTTTCCCCTGAATACTGCATCACAAGACCTCTTTTTCTCTTCTTGTCTGCTACATGCAACCATGATCGCAGGAGAACACAAACATTCATAACACTTGAAAGAAACATGATATCAGCTCTTAGCTCACATGTCTTCTGCAGGCTCCAACAATCTCTTATTTATCATTGTGGTGCTGAAAGGATGTGAGATATCCAGGACCTGGGAGATTTCTCCTTCACCTCTTCCATTGTCATATCCTGATTCTGCCATATATTTCGTAAGACCCCAGAATTGTCTGAAGTCATGAGATAAAGAAGTCATCACAGCATTTATTGCTTCACTGAGAGAGAATAAGAAAAAGCTGTGTTATTTCTGCCAGTGTTACTCCTATTCTGTTCCCTCCACCTTTCCTATCCAAAGTTGTTTTCTTTGGAGGAACCTAATACTGGTAGCAATAACTCATGCAAACTTGCACAGATATACCTACACAGCTCAGGGAAACCATTTTTTCCTGCCATTTCCTACCGTTCTCGCCAATCTACCATCCCCTGAGTTATTCAAGCAGAGGTTCCAGCAGACTCCCTGTTGTGCTCTGATGAAAACAAACAGAAAGAACACAGCCCTTTTAAAGGGTGAGTCACCCTGTCAGGAATGCCTGGGCTCTTTCCTATCTGTAACTTGGGGACTAAGACAGTTGCAAAGATATCCCCTTAATACTGCAAAAACTTGACAAATGGTAACTAAGTCATCACCAGCTGCAGTCTTTGAATGAAAACACACATCAAGGCTATAATCAGATCACATCAAACAGCACCACGTATGGCTCAGATGTCAAAGCATCCTTCCCTGTGAAATTACCTTTTCAGGTAGTTTCTTTCAGTTTACTAAAGGAATAATTACTAAACATCTAATTAACAATAACAACACTAGCTCACAATAGTAGTAAAGAGCACTAAGAGCAGTGAATCATAAAGACGGGCTTGCTTAAGTGCTGCAGAATTTCCATCTCTCTGTTACCTGATGGATCTCAAAATACAGTATTACACGATGAGGCACTACAGCATTTGGTAAAAGGCACCCTGGAGCTGGAACAGCTGTAAGGGTTGTCAGTTAAGAAAACAAAAAGTGTTTTTATAGAGAGAGATATCTGTATGTCAAGATATAGTTTGTACGGGAATGAGCTTAAGCAAGAACAAATGGCTCTGTGCTGGCTTTCTAGATTTCACTTATCTTAAGATAAAAAGCACTGAATGTTACTGCAACATTAATAGCAATACACTGGTCTGAGCGAAAAGGAAGAGTAAAATAAGTGTAGAAGCCTTTCAGCAGTAGAGAAACACACTCATCACAAGATTTTGAACTCAGAAATGTATTTTGTCATTCAGATGCCAACTCATACAAAAGTAATATGATTAACCTACAATTTATTTCAGTCCACTGCCTATTTTAAAAATAATGACTGTATGCTAGATTCAATAACATTAGCTGTTCCTAAACGCTAGCCTGCATCTGGTTATTTTCCCATGCTGTTATGGAAAGCTGAAATGTTAGCAGTTGCATGGCATGGACTGCTATGAAAGTCTAAAAACATTCTTCAAACGCATGCCGTATATATTAGGACAAAATCATTCAGCTGGTTTTTAATGAAAGGGGGCAGTATGCTGAGGCATGGATTCTTTCCACGCAGAAAATGTTTTGGGGTGTATGCTGCTGATGATATGCTGCCACTATGCTGTCAGAAGGGAGAAAAATGGTATAAACAAGGCTAAACTAGAAGCTTTTTTTTTTTTTTTTTTGCTGTTAAGAGCTCTTACTCAGTGCCTCACATTTTACATCTCAGTAAATTATAGTAGACATAAAATGTTATTAAAATGACAGTAGTATATCAATGGCAGTTTGTTTAATCTTTCAGATTTATTCAGATCAAAGAAAACAACAATAAAGAGTAAAAGCCTCCCTGCACAAAGAGATGTGCAGTCTACATTAGGAATTTGATGAAAACAGAAATACCAGGATTTAATACCATTTAATAATGGTCCTGTTTTACCATTGAATAATATGATTTTATGATTCCACAAAACCCCTGCAAGTTAAATGAGCTAAACTGATGCTGTCTCAATCCTCTCCATGAATGCGTGGCCGCCCTCCTGCCATACTGCAGCCCTGGCACTCACGGGCAGACAAGCAGCCAAGTCCACGATGGGAGCTGGCCAACAGAGCCGTACCCCAGGTGGTTTTTACATGTCACATTTTCTTTTCAGAAAGGCGAGATTACACAGGTCTTGCTGCAAGCAGACTAATAATAGACTAAGAAGTCTCCAAAATAACTATTTAAACTGTAAATTTTTTTAAAAGGGTCAGTACTAAGGTGCATGATCGAGAAAGGGATGGTGCCACAAAAGGTATTATGGAACCAGATGTGACAAGTCTCTGGTGTTTTTATAGTAAACTCCAGTGTTTTAATGAATTTTAATCAATTATCTCAATTGTTTTCTAAGATCTCACTTTACTGTTAGGAACTCTGAACTGCTGCAACCTAACTGCCTAAGACAGAGTCTTCCAGCCACAGAATCTATTAAGACAGAACCTGCTATGTTGATGCAACATTCAGAAGAACAAGAAGGAACATGGAGAGTTAAGTGAATGCAGATTTTTTTATTAATCATTTCACATTAAATAATGCCACTGTTTATTGTATTTCAATATAAAAAGTTTTGATAAAGTCCTAAGCCTTTCCATGGCAAAGCTATTCTTTGTACTTTTCAAATCCATCCTTCAACCAGTAGTAAAAAGCATTTCCAAGACAGAGTAAATACTATGAATACTCATTCCAGTTTAAATGCATTCCAGTTTCAGTTCAATGGGATTACTCACATGCTGAGAGTTAAGCCTTTTCAGGTTGAATTGGATGAGTGACAAGACACTTAAAACCCTAAAAATATTTAGCAGTATATTTTGGTTCTTATTTTCCACCCATAAAAAGAAAGAGTATTCTATAGCAGTGAGTTTACTCTTCTGGTTTTGTTGATGTTTAAAATAAGAAAAAAAAAAAAAAAAAAAAAAAAAGGAAGAAAAATGGGCCAGCATCTCAAAGGTTCTTCTGGGAGCTAGATATCTAAGTTTCATTAAAATTTAATGGGATTTATACACTTAAACTTTAGGTTTCTTTAAAATCCAAGCCAAAACTGGATATCCTTAGAAGTTTCAGAATGATAAGAGCAAAATATAATGCTTGATTCATTTGAAATGCCAGCAACCTGCCAATTTCCTGTAACAGTAGACATTGCTTGACCAGACACAAGTACCAGTTAAGTTTAATAATCAAAGCTATCTGTATAATAGTAGAAAGGATAAAGTTTAATAGTTTCATTTCTTCCCTTTGTGGGTAATGAAATAAGACTAATAAGGGTTCTATTTCAAACAGGAATAGGCAGTTCATCAAGAAAATACCCACTTGCATACTGATGAATTCTGATATAGATTACATAGCAACGAGTGGTAGTTACTTGTTTTCCTATTCTCCACATTTATTACTAGCTTATTGAAGCATAAGTATGCTGGGGCATGAGAAGGAAGAAATGATAGTGAAGACACTATCTTCATATGCATATATTGGATTTGTTTGACAAAGCAACATGTATGTGTGTAGAGGGTTAGGCCAGATGACCTTCCAGAGGTTCCTTACAACTTATATTACTCAATAATTCTACGACTGTTTGAAATGCTTAAAGAAGTAGAGGACATTAAGCTGGGATATGTACTCTTGGGGGAAAAATTAACTAGACAGTGAAGAAAGATTTTCAGAACTAGGGTCCAATTATGTATTTCCAAGAATTATTGCATTTATACATTACAATACTTATACTAAGTATTTCTACACAAAGATTTAAACAAGCTTCTGTTTCAAGATTGCCTTCAGAACTAGCAGATGTGCATGTGGACTAATAGCTGCCAAAAGATGCTAGTTATACATCTTACTGAAAACCGTAATAGATAAAGATATTAAATTCACATTAAAGGTGCCTTTTTGTTGTGTGCCATTACCTCAAAGACAGCAATAAGTTACCTAAGCCCTAGTTTTACGGTATTGACAGATGCATGCAAGAATGAAGTCACAAGATTTATAGCAAAGAACTGGTGTTGCTTCATTCATCACGTATATGTTAAATGTTACTCTTAAAAACAGTGTATATAGGCTCTCTAGAAGCAGTTATACTGTGAATACCCCATTTAGTTAGTAGAAGTCCAATTATGTGAGTGAAAAGACAGGAAACAAACATAAGGCACAGTGGTTGAATGAATGATCTCTACAGATGCAGGAACTGTGTTTGTTCTAAACAAAAATTATATCTATCATTTTATCGAACTGTAGGTTTTGTAGAAAAAACAGATTCTATTTTAAAATAATGTTTTGACTACTTCATTTTGATTTGAAGTATAACTCTGTATTAAAAAGTTTTTCTAATAATGACATCTTTGGGACTGACTGTTTCCAAATGATTTTCAAACAAATTTGTACTGTAAGCTAAAGAGGAGAAACATCTTCCAAAGGTGATTTTTTTTTTTTTGGTCAGACATGACCTTTCAGACCTTCACAGCATTACTTGTCTAAAAAAATCAAAGACTATATCAAATTATTAAAAACCTGAAATGAGATTCAGCATACATTTAATTTTCATAATTCTTATAAAACGGTCAGAGAAAATTCCATCTAACTCTTGTGTAATTATAGCAGAGTTCTGAAATTACATAAGAAGCTCTACAAAAAAAAATAAAATAATATTTAAGCATGATACAGATGTTAGCCAAACTTCAAAAACGCAGTTTTCTTTGTAAGACACAGAGACAAACTGTGCAACCACACAGGATGAAGGCAGCATTTAACAAGAGATTATAGTGCTGCTGTAGTTTCATTGTGAGGTGCACAACTGGGAGAAAACACAAATTTTACAGTCTGAAAATCCCCTTTTCCCACCCTCATAATTCTTTAAAATTATATACAGTTTTTCTGTGTAAAAATCAATGTGGCACATTAAGGCTTCTAAACTTTGATGCCTACATCGGTGTAAGAGGTGACAGCACCTCTGTCAGCTGGTCATGACGGTGAGAAGAACTTGGTTCATTTGCCTACCTACCTGTATCTAGTGTCATTTCAGATGCTTTAAGATATTTTACACCTGCAAAGAACTAGCAGGCATAACACAGGCTACACGAGACCTGCACGCCTTTGTGAAGCAGCAGCTGGGGCCAAGGTGGATATCCTATGGCATCTTAATTTGTTTTGCAGAAGTATCCAGTGCCAATTAGTTAAGCTCAGTGGAAACTACTGAGCTATTCTGTTCATCCAAAGTAGATGTCTATAACTGGTCAAGTGAAGAGCTCACTTATTTAAACCAGATACCTCCACAGAAACCTAAGTGTAGGTATCTTCATTTACAAGCTTCATTTGCAACAAAAACATGCAGCTTTCATCTACTGAAGAAGTTTAATTTATGTAAGGATACAAATCTAGAGATTTGGACACAAATTACAGAGAATATTTTAGCACAGGTTTTAATGAAAAACAGTTCAATGGATGTCATAATAAACATTTCGATTTTACAGATCATGTTGTATTGAGTTCTGAACCAATATAAGAGGTGACTTTTAGTTGAGCTCTTTCTGTGTTGAATTCTTCCTTGAACCAAATGTCAACTCAAAATCTGACCCATATTAATTTGAAGTTACTTGAAAAAGTAGGATTACTATAATCAAGCATTTTTTCACAATGCCTTTTAACCTCTGTGTCTGCTGTAATTAATCTGTATGTTTAACTCACTGAAGCTTAGCAATTCTTTTAATGTAACAGCAAATCAGGAAATGGGTCAGAGTATTTCACCTACACATTTCACTTACTGCATTAAGCTGGAAACATGCAGAATCTGAAATTTGGGCCCAATATTTTTTTACTTACGTAGTCTTTCTTTCAATATCGAATTCAGTCAAATCAGAAGAGTGGGGAGTTGCAAAAGAGAAAACACCAGAACAGAAATAACAAATTGCTGATAATTATGAACTTCAGTTTTACTTACTATTGACATCAGTGTTAATATATAGTGCTGTAAATTCTGCCCATGGTGACGAACCATTTTGGTGTCAGCTGTAACCATCACTTCTACGTATCGTGGGTAAGAAAGAAAACGTTTTTTCCGGGAATGTGGATTATTGCCACCATCCTTTAAAGATAAATTTTTAAAAGCATACTCTATACTTGGGGACTTCTGTAAAACATTTTTCTCTTCATTTAAATTGTTGAAGTCTGGATGTAGTAAAGTGCTTTCTTTCAGCTTGTTTTCTGTAAAGCAAAAAAAAGATTTAATGTAGAATGCAGTTTTTAAATTTAAAAATATGTAGATAAAACTCTGCCTAAAATAGACAAAGAAAAATTGGAATTATGAGCTTACTTCCAATGAAACCAGTGCAAGAATAAAAAAATAAATTAAACATGGAATGCTGTAATAGGAACATCAAAATAGCTATCTTGAACATTAGCATTTACTCTCTCCATATACAAATTAATTGTTGAAAGTTGGTTAAGAATTAGACAGTGGTATTATTGTTCCTGGAACACAGTGTAATCCAAACAGGCGGGCTGGAAGGAGATAAGTACTACAATCTAAGCAGTGCAAGAAAGGAAACAAATTAAAATATCAATTTTTACACACAAACCTTTAACACCAATAAAACCAACCATAGCAAGCCATAACAATGACTAGACCTGAGTCCTGAATTCAAGTCCCTGTTGACTTTTTCATTTATGTATCATTAAATTTGTATAGAGTGATTTCATTGACAGCTTTATTAATATTCATCATATTGAATCAGGGTTTAAAAGATATAGTTTGGAGGCATTTTAGTATTGCAACACTTCCCAATTATAGCATGCACTCCAGCCATCAGGGACTTCTGATGCCTGGTAAAACCCATGCATTGATCACAGTCACCTCAGCAGCAGCCCATGAAAATACTTAGCTGAGAAGCACATCTGAATTCTCACTGCTCTCAGGAACTTGAGCACCTAATGAGATACTTCAAGCCACTCAGCAGCAGTCCTCACTGTTTTTCTGGAGGCTAGATGTCCTTTTAATGAGCAGCTACTAAAGAATATGGCTCACAATATAGCCATAGGGTATAGAATATATAGAATATAGTCCCAGTAAATAACTACATCCTTCCAATGACTAAGAAGGACTACAGTACTGACTACAAAGATCCTGACTCAGTGTCATTCTCAGTTGGAGAGGATTTAAATCTATGCATTCCATATTTCAGTGGAAGAGCCCTCATCAGTAAATTTTAAGCTACTTTTGACAGGTAAACTGTCTGTCCCCATTGAAGTCAGGCACAATACAGCCAGAAAATTATAGAATCAGTAAGGCTGGAAAAGACCTCCAAGATCATCTGGTCCAACCATCGCCCTATCACCAGTGCCACCCACTAAACCATGTCCGTGAGCACCATATCCAACCTTTCCTTGAACACCCCCAGGGACAGTGACACCACCACCTCCCTGGGCAAACCATTCCGATGCCTGACTGCTCTTTCTGAGAAGAAATGTCTCCTCATTTCCAACCTGAATCTCCCCTGGCACAACTTCAGGCCATTCCCTCTTGTCCAAAATGACGCTAAAGGGACAACAGTGAGCACCTTTAAGTTTGCTGAGTAGTCACCTGAGAGTCAGTCACAAAATACAATTGCAGTAATTGCAAAAACTATTGGCACTAACAATAGAGAGGGAATTTGAAAGAAATGTGGGGGCTGGCATAGAAAAGGAACATGTCAATGAGTATCCACACATATCAGGTATTTTCAGACTGACTGAGCCTGATGCAATTAAAAAGAACTATCTGAAGTAGTCTCACATCCACATGATTTTTAGTAAAGTACAAAAGGTGTCTGAGACTCTAGAGTACTGGAGAAAGTGCAAAATATCACCCATATTTCCAATGAGAGTTTAAGACAAATTTGTGGACCAGCCAAGACAACTTCAGTACTCGAACAAATAAAAATAATTGTGTTTATAAATAACCAAAAGGATTAGCAGTAGCTATTGTATTTATCAAAAACGTTATGATAAATTCTTCTAGTTTCCCTGTACTGAGGAAACAGAATTTATGAATAAAGGAAATGCAACAGATGTCTTATCCTGACTTGCATAGGGCTTATAGCGCAGTTTCCAATTAACTTTTCATCAGCAAGTTAAAAAGAAACTAGAAACAAGTGTGAAAAAGATTAGCTAGACATCTTTAGAAGTAATTACCATGGTCTGATTCCAAACTAAAAAGACGTATTGAATGAGACATGTCACCTTTGAAATCTATCTGCTATTCAAAATATTTTATTCACAAAGAAAAAAATAGATGTGCAGATGTCAGAGGTTGGGAAGAGTACTACACATGTTGGAGAACAGCATCAGATCTCAGAGTGATCTAGAAAAATGAAGGCAATGGCTTAGAAAAAGGAAAGCTGCAATTCATGGGAAACAAATGCAAAGTTCTACGTTTGGCCAGAGATGCATGGGATGAAAAGTGACAAGTTAAAAAGCATATTTTTTTTTTATTAAGCAAAGGATCTCGAAGATTATAGTCAATGACAAGTTGAAACAATAGATTCATTTTTTTGGGGGGGAGGGGAGGAGGCAAGAGACAGGACAGACATGGACAACAGCAACAACATAAGTTAAATTGGAATGTATTAACTGCTGCGTTATCCATATGCATCTAAGGTATTCCTTCCACACTGTTCAGCCTAGGCTATGCTTCTGCTAAAACCTTGTGTTTGGGGAATTTTCTTATTTTTTAAAAAAATTAAACTAATGTAAACAGCTTAAGAATTTATTAAATTAATTAATTTTGCCTTTTTTTTTTTCCAAAAACAAAACAAAACCTCGAAAAAATCCAAGTGTATGAAGAAACCTGAACACCTGATCCATACAGAATGGTTTAGAAAAAGGGGTATTTTTACTCCAAAGAGAAGTATGTTACCAGCAGACCTTCTTCAGATCTGCAAGGAAAAGAATACACCATCAACTCCGAAAAACAGTTGAATACCTCTTGGGCTTCAATTGTTACAAGGTAACTGTAGGTAAGGTTATAAGGAAAACCTTATTTCACAAGCAGTTATGTGCAGGGATAGAAGGTCTAGGAAAGTCTGTAGTTTCCATAGAGATCTGACAAATGAATATTAGAAATGGAGGAGGAGTTGATCTTGACTTGCTACAGTAGCATAAGCAATCTTATTTCCTTTCAGTCCTTCTTTCAGTGTTTCTTGTAATTTATTTTAAGAAAACAAATAATATATGCACAGATTAGGAAATACTGTAAAGGTAAAACAGAATATGGCAAGTCAAGATTTAACATTTTGATACAGTATTGATGAACAAGTAAGAAACAGTTTAAAACAAAAGAAAATGGATGAGGGATTCAAAGAAAATTTAGATATATCCAATACTAATTTTCTTTAGACACAGATAATGGAATTCATGTGAGTATATTAAACATCTATGTCTTATCATCCAGCTTCTCCTTACCATCAGTGGAACGAAATTCACATTTCTTGGTAACAAATCATCTTACCCAAAAGAAGATGTCCAAAATAAGCATATGAATGATAGTAAATAAAAGTGACTCTTTCTCTTCTTTAAAGATATTCATCTTAAAGGGGCTAAGGATGACTAATGCAGATGTACAATGTCTAGAGTTGGATGAGACGGGTCACTATTGTCATTATTGTTATAAATCACAACCTGATCAAACATCCACTGCTTAACTTACTTCCCAATAGAATGCCTCGCCATATCCCCTCATCAAAATCCATTAACTAAAGAACAACAAACTCTCATAATCACAAGTATTGCTATATATACTCTATTTCTCCTTGAACAACAACAACAAAAAAAAAACGAATAACCAGGCAAGACTAGCATTAAAGGAGACAAATCTCTTAGGAAAATAGAAATATAACCACACAAGTTTTTTCTCCATAAATATTTGTGCAATGTCCACCACCCCTCAAAATAAGTTACAGTAATCCCTGGCTCAGAGTATTTTGTAGCTGATACAATACATGAAAAGGGGAAAATGACCGCATTCCTAATGCTGGGAAAGCCTTTTCTTACACTAAATTGCTTATATTAAGCATATTCTATCATACGCAGCACAGGAAAAAGAACACAACCTGAAAGATCTCTTCTTTGGTTCGGTACATACCATTCATCATTTGAAAATATATTTTTTAATCAATAGTTTCCTGGATTTTTCTATTGATAGTTGCCTGGCTTTCAAAGTACTAACACCATTTTCTGCAATGGCAACCACAAATAAATAGATAGCAACAGCTTCCAGAAAAACAGACTCAGGAAAATAAATACAGTTCAGTAGAATTTGTTCAATGGAAGATTATCATAATTAAGGCCAGAAAAAAAACACCATCTAAAGAAAAGCAGAATTCAACATATTTTTCTGAGTACAAAATGCAATCTAAGAATTTTCCAAAATTCCATCACTAGCCACACAAGCTACTCCACTATTTTTGCAACTGATGTTTGAAAACAGCTGGTCAGATATTCCTTAAAAGAAAGTAATAGTTGAGACTGTGATTTTTTTTCTCCAGATGTACTCGGCATTGCATAAACATTCCTGAAATGCAAGTAGATTCAAAGTGCAAGAAATGCAGATTTCAGTCTCATGTAAAGTGGAGAATTTTAATTAGACAGGATGTTTCTAAATGCCAAGCTGAACCAAATTGAAGCTGCTTTCTCCTATTTTGGGTCTCCACCCAGTTGTGTTTTCTTTGATGCCCACTAAATGAAGCCCATATGCATCTATTAAAAGAAGGAAGGCATTCTCTCAATAGACTTAAAAAATGAGAAATCCTTCAGATACAGTACAAATGTTTTTAAAATGGCACTTCTAGCAAAGCTTCAGAAGTACATTTCTCAGACAGGGTCTTCAAAGGCTTCTACATCGTAACACCCCAAAGCAGATGACATTTCAGTATTTAGAATGTGACACATTCACTTGTGACACATCCTAACAGTATGCTTGTATGTTATACCCCCTTGCTTCTACTTAATTTAAATAATGCTAAACATTGATTTGTAGTATGACTACATTATTAAAATATCCATGCAGAAAAACACCTGTATCAATGGGTAAAATTATATTTACTTCAATTTTTAAGGAGGACAGATGTTCTGTATTATCCATTAGATTTGCAATAAATTCATGATCTTTTGTGAATATAAACAACATTAACTCCTGTGGATCTGCTCCTTAAATGTTTACATATGACACACAGGTGTAAAAATAAATCCACAGAGAAGTCCTTAAAACATCAGGATACACTTCAATATACCCATTTTCTCCCACATCTAAATTAGCCACTGGCAAGAAAAAAAGCAATTGTTGCCATGCCTACGTGAAAGAAAAGCATAGGTTCTAGTGGAACAATCTTTTTTTTTTTTTTTTTTTTTTTGATATCAGAACACAAACACTTGAAAAAGTCAAACTGAAATTTAAAGTAGGACTATACCTGAAACTTCACATGGTTTATGGGATTTCTGATACTTTTTATTAAATTCTTCATGCCTGTATATAAGATGTGGTTTGTTATGCTCATCTTCATGTTCACCTCCATCCATTTTCATGAGAGGTTCTAAAAAATATTCACCATCATGTGTTTTAAAGGTGCCCATCTGAAAGTAAGAGAAGTAATTGATTTAATTTGCACTAAAATACCAATATAAAAGCAATTCTATTGGAAGTAAACAATTTAAAATAGTATTTTGAGAATAATAGAAATAAATTTGCACGAGACAGAGGAAACTTCAGAAAAGCTGTAGAGGTGGAAGCTGGAAGTAAGGCAAAGTTTCTCTTTCAGAATCTGGTCCCACCAGTGTAAACCATAACAAAGACTACCTCAGGTATTACATATTACATAAACATATGTAAACGTTATACAGAGTTAATGCAACAAAGATCAGAGAAGTCAAAACAATCTAGGCATACCCAAGCAAGATCACCTGGGAAACTGTGCAGAAGGGAGTGGAAGCCATCAAGAAATTCAGGATTTGCGTTGTCTGAGTTCTAGATGAGGCCTTCCTGTCCTTTATATCATTGACATTTTTATTCTAAACTTGCATTTTGTCCACATATTAGCAACAGTGTTAACTGGCTATTCTTTTCAGTATTTTTAAAAGACTGAAACTAGTTTCAGGAATTCAGAGTTGACAGTTTCATAAATATGTTTCTTCTCTCGCTTTTTTTTTTTTTTTTTCCTCCTAGGGGACACACATGGTTAACTATGTACTGGGAACCAAAGAAACTTGATTACCAACCAAAGCACTGGCATACATACAAAGGAAAAGAACAGAAATTAAGCTCCTTTTCCCACCACCCCATAATCCATTAAATTACAAAACCCTAACATGGAATCTCGTCCTTCTCTCTGCACTTCTAACAAAAAATCATGGTTTCCTATGGCTTTAGTGCCATATTTCAGAAGATTATGAAAAGATGTGAAACAAAAGATGTGTAACTAGCAGAGGCAAGGACAGGAGTAAGCCTTGCTTAGAAACTACACAGCAACAAATGAGGACATAGTTTTATAAAACACAATTGAGGCTAGTGCAGTTACTAGAAGGAGGAAAAAACGTGAGAATTTCAGTTTTTTTTTTCTCAGAAAGAGTGGGTGCACTTCATCCTGCTGACTGTTTTGTCGTACTAGTGAGGCATTTTATCCATTAAGAGAACAGCAAACATTTACATTTTATGGATTAAGAGATTAGGTATTCAAGTCAACCTTGCAAATGAAGAGTGAGTGGCAGTGCAAGGTATGTAAGAATAGATGTGAGAACTGTTTTGTTTTGTTTTCCAGCAGCCTACAGAAGTCTTTTAAAATCTGCTGCAGGCTACTTTTGTAACCAGGGCATTACACCTGAATTATATTATCCCCTTGAATTCAGGGCCCATCTAGCAGTGGCCAGTTTTCTGTTTTTAAAAGACTGTTACATTTCAGGTACATGTCAGACTATCTGTAATCCTACCTGTTAAGTATCATCCAAAATTGTAAACACACCATGGTTGGAGCCTCTGCATCATCTTTGTCGTAGCATGGAAAAGAGTCCCAACCTCACTAAATATTACCCCTCAAGACTTGTAAAAATCTCATTTCAGTAGAAACCCTTTCCCCCCTCCCTCAGTTTCAAACATTTAAATTGTTTTCATGCTGGATCCTGAATGTGTTCAGAACAGTCTCTTCACACATGTGTTTTCAGGACATGTTGTTAACAGAGGACTGCAGACTGAGTGCACAGGGAATGCTATCTACCGTCATGAGAAGGGTCTCCAAAACCTAGGGTCTCTTGAAAACAGCTATGCTACAGCTTGTCAGTTAGACCAAAGTAGGTGAAACTTTCTGGGCAAAATGACAGGGACAGATCCTATCCATAAAGGGCAAAGCAGTAAGAAGGGATGCTAAGACTCACATTGATGCTTTTATTTGAATTGTCCAAGTCCAAACCACCCAAGCAGCATAAGTTCAGGTGCATAAGATTTGTGAACAAACATGCTAATTAATTCTTTTCTCCTGGCATATCCTAAGCCCTATTTTTAGGTAACAGAGTCTTTTTTATTATGATGATTATTTTTAAGATTTAATAAGAGCAAAACCTTTACTGCTGCTACTTTATTCCCCCACGTACATTTTATTTTCTTCCTACTCCTAACAGCTAGAGCAGGTTCTTTATTGGCTTCTTCCATGGCTTTTCCAATTAACAGGCTTTCAGATCTTACAAAGAAATGGTTTCAGCTATGACAAACATACCAAGTATGAGAATAATAGCACAGAACTAACAAGGAAAGAGTTTGTGCTGCATTTTCAGGCTCATCAAAAAAAAAAAAAAAAAAAAAAAAGAGAGAGAGAAATTCAAGAACAAGGGTTTATATCTCTACTATTTCACACTCAAAAAAATAATAAAAAAAAATTACTAAGATGTTTTTGAGTGAGATCAATAACTTTGAAAACTCCACTCAGCTTCCTGACCCTGTACTCAGTCAAATGCTACAAGTGGCACACTACCTAGGAATTCAGAATTACATTTTTGAATGCATTGACCTACCCAGTTCATAGAGAGAGTCAGCACGAGGCATCATGGCAAACCCAAGTCAGTCTAACATTGCTGATTTCCCCTCTTCTCTTTGGGCACTCCCACACTGCACTTCATCACCAGCAATGCAAAGTGCACCGACGCCTTTCTGGGTAAAATCTATGCCTCCTATCAAGGAAAATTATTTTTCAAGCAAAATAGCAAGGGTTACCTGGGAACAGAGAATGATTTCTCCTGAAAATAAATACATAAATAAATAAAAAGCTTTGTATCAGCAAAAGCTAACTGCAAAACCAGACTCTCAGGCACCTCAGAAGGCGCTCTGATGCCTGCCTATCCCATGGGGCCTAACTATAAATACACAATATCAAATGCCTGGCAACATCTGGGCATAACTTTCATCACCTTATAGTTTAAATATTTCAGTCAGAACTCATACAAGTATCTTCTTAACTGAAATCCAGAATCCTGTCCTAACAGTCAACACATTGAAGACATCTAAGGAAAATAGGCAGGTAATTTTCCCTCTTACAAGCTACTCAGAAGTAGCAGTAACTGTGCTTACCTCTAGGTTACGTTAAATAGAGAAAATGCCTAGAAAGCAAAGGAACAAATTCTCTTTTGTTAAAAACAGCAAAGAAAAAAAGAATACATCATAAGCTTACAACCCAAGAAGTTTGGACAGACAGCTGGAAGGGAGGAATCCTCCATTACATTTCATGCCTTCAGAATTGTTCTTAGTTTTTTCTCTCCTCAACAGGATATGGATACACAAGCAGTAACTACTGCCATTGACTGGTTAGGAACACCTCCCAGCAGCAGCCCATGATAACTGTTTTGTTGCACATCCCCTGTGCAAGTTCAAGTGAACTCTTAGTATTGCAAGTGAAAACACAAAGGGTAAGAGACAAAAAAGTGCTCTGAATTAAGAACAGAGTATTATATCTGTAATTTAAAACCCAAGCAAACATCACAACTTATTTAACAAACACCAGTGAAATAAATTTGGAGTGGAATACTGAACTAACAAAAATCCAAGCTTTGGGAGACAGCAATACCCATATGTGATTGCAGTCAGATTAATGAGTGGAAACCAGCATCTCAGAACGCAACTCTGTCAAAAGAAAAAGTTAAGAGAAGCTAAGCTTAAAACCACCAATATCAATTCTTAAACTAAAGCTGGATTTTGATTAGCTACACATGGTTTTCTCCTTGTTTGCCGAGCACAGAGGTCTACAAACTACGCTGTTCTGCCTGGTGTGCAGTCCTTCATTCACAAAAGCAATGCTTCTTCTGGTGACAGATCCTGCAGATACAAATGGAACCGTTACTGTGAGTTAGACTCACAAGGAAGAGGGCTGTGGGATCCAAATGAAAAATACTTTGGTAAAAACAAATAAACCAAACAAAGTCACTTAGATGTACAGAGGCAGGTTGTTGAAACAGGAGCCCAAGCATTTGCAGGAAATGAAATCAGAAATGAACTGGATTTACTTATCAGCCACAGATGCCTCTCAAATCATGTAACAAGAAATCTGCCCTAAACATTCTATTTCTGTTCTCAGATAAAGAGGGAAAAGTACATTTAAAAGATCTCTTCAGTGGAAGTGGAATACAAAATTGAAAACAGTCTCTTGCACATCATAAATAAGTGGTCCAAAGAAAGTAGGAAAGAGTGAGCACTACCCAGAGCTGTGTGCGTATGCACAGATTTGAGGAAATTTATGAGAAAGCCCACATGAGAAAGAGAATTTATTTCTTGGATTTAAAATCTTCTGGATGAGCTAGACACATTATATTGAATCAAGGTTCAATGGATCGATGCAGCTACTCACTCTCTATGGTATGTCTCCATGGTTTAAAGTGGCTTAAAAGTCCATAGTCTTAATCAATGCGTTTGCTCTATTCCAAGAGTAGTAGAAATAAGTATTGCAGAATTTATGGTTGAAGTACGGACCATACCCATATACAAATTACATCCTTGTGCATAATGGCAACTTGGAAGAACACATGGAAGACATAAGGGATATACAGCAGGTTTCAGAAACATGGAATTAATCTTAATATGTCCAACAGCAAAATTGGAAAGATTTCAGAAAAATGCTAACCAAATGACTGAAGTTCTGGAAAACATGACTCCAAACTGGCAGACTCCCTCCCAGGTGAGCTCTGCTCCTACACTTAAGTATTTTCCATGCCCTCATAGCAGAGCTTCTCAACTCCAGCTCAAAATCTGCAAGTAGTTTACAGCACAGGTACTTTCTCAGTCAAAGTAAGCTAAAAAATACCTTTCTTATGTATTATTCTCTCTCTCTCGTTCAGTGTTGTGTTAATTCAAAACTCTTCTGAATAATGTGAGAAGCCCTTCACCCTTCTCTGCCTGTTCCACTGTTACGTTTTCTAATGAAAGACTTGAGAAGAATAGCCTAATTAGTTCACTGAAGGAAAAAAAGCATTAGAGGTTATCTGATCATGGTACAGTGCCAACATCTGGAAGAGAGATTTCTACCAGAAAATAAAGTAGAAGCACAATAAGATGTAGTGGTTGCCAGCTCATTTATGAAAACTACAGATAATAAAGGAAATAGTAATAAAATAGTAAAAAATATACCATCTAAACAACATTAAAAAATCTGCCTAGCAGTGAAAAAAATGTTATCTGGTGGAACACCTTTTTAGGAGTGATTAGAAGCACCATTACATTTCAAGCTCTTAAAGACTGATAGAATAATATTTAATCATCATTTGAATTGTATGATCTGACTTTATATTTCCTCATAAATTTCTGTGACACTAATGTTTTCTGTGACACTAGGATTTCATTAGTAGATAGAAATCATACCTTTGGTGTACTAAATCACACGTGTAAACAGAATTAGTAAAGCCATCCATCCTTGCTCAGAAGTATCCTCATCTGGGAAGACAGGTCCCTTGTCACTGGCTGAATACAAATTCCAATTTGGAATTACATAATTAAGATCCACGTAAAATCCTGAAGGGCTCTTACCTACTAGTGTGGTTAGATCATGCCTGATCTAACCATACTGAAAACTGTAGTCTTGGACCCAGTGCCCTAGCAGCCCCCCAACAGGTTACTTCCACTCAGGAACACACAAATAAGACCAAATTTCTGTTCTGCATAACAGCCTAGGGGAAAGCCTGTACATGTGGGAAGTGGAAAACCCAGTGGTAGGTACCCTGAGCATCTCTTGGTAAGACTATTCCAGACAACAACAAGCCTGGCTGAAGCCAAGTAAAATGGCATTTCTGAAGTTTCTAAATACAGTCTGGAGTAACAGACTAACTAAATAGCGGAGAACTTAGAGTGTTAGAGTTACTATAAAGTGTTATAGTAACAATCTCAAGGACAGCTGGAAAAAGCAGGAAGAAAAGCCTGCAGGGATCGCAGCAACTAACAAGATTCATTGGAGTGGAAGGAAATGAGAGGGCCAGTTTATTTATTGTTACCTTTATATAAAATTTACAGTGAACTAGTCAGACAAATTGATTTTTTAAGAATGTAACAGCTTTTGCCACTGAAACATTACAGATTTCATTATAGAAAAGTAGTTACTCTGTAACATCCAGTGAAACTGGAAAGTGAAGTGCACATATACACAGATTTAGTTATTTTAAACACACGTGAATAAGCTATCATAAGCTATCATCAAGCTAAGTATTCCCCTAGAACACAGACCTAAGGGATCCTCCACACGAGAGTCTGGAAGGAAACTCTACCATGTAACCTTGCCTGTCTCAGTGAATGAGAAGCAATATTGCATTTGAGATTTATCCCTGTTTAGGAAGACGGTCCTAGCTTCGATGTTTTAAGAACACGCAGAACTACCTTTCACCCTCCTGGGGAGGTGAATAGCTCCAAATGGACCTTTCAACCTCAACCTCACATACATCACCAGGCAGTTATCACTCAAGCACACATGGCTAAGGCTAGATTTTCACCTTGTTTTAGTCGATTATGCAGTAGTTACCTGGAGAACCTTTGTCAATGTATGTACACCCAGAAGGTATGGTCTCTTTTCATGGTCTAACTTTGCTACCATAACCTTGCCATTTTCTACATGAAAGTAGATCATTAAAGTAGAACTGAAGCTACTGCAGATCTGATATCTCACATGGAAAGCCCATCAACATCCCCCAAGCACGCACAATCCTGGGATCCATGACAGGTAACTGTTGACTGCCCCAGGGGGTGGAAGCATTAGTTGCAGTGGTTTAGTTCTTCTGGTGACAGAGGGCCACATGATGTGTCCTTCCTCCTCCCCTAACTCAACCAACTGCTTATGTTCATGCACAACACCCTCTGTATGCTTCCCAGAAGTTTAATTAAGCAAATCCAATCTTCTGTGACTGCACTAAGCCTTCCAGCAAGTCCACCTGTGTCACAAACCCAAACCAATTAAAAATTGTGATCTGTAAAAAGTAGCAGTGCGACGAGGCCACAGCCATCAGAAAAATTTATCTGACAAATAGAATGTGCTCAAGAAGCTGTCAGGAAAGAAGGCTGCCAGACACAGGATGTGGGCAAAAGGCAGAACAGAGATTGCTGAACATCTTATGTCAAGGATGCTAAGCCACCTGGGACACACCTAGAGGAAGGAAAGTTCTTGTAGAACGGCTGGTCAAAAGAGTAGACACACACATACTCAGAGCCTACTGTTTCTGATAAACATTTTCTGTGACAGACCTTCAGCTGTACAATTCCCACCCCCATATGTTTTCTTAGTTTAAAGTTTCATTAATTCTGCCTGTATTTGCTGGTCTGTGCTGGTCCCTGTGTAGAAAACAAACCAAAGTAAGAAAGACAAAAATTGCAATGAAATGAAGTCCACAGCAAAAGACAATGCAAAAGCCAAAGCAAAAGAAGAAATAATCAGAGAGAAAAGAAGAGAATAAAAAAATAAAGAAAGGTTAAAATGAAGAGATTTTTGTACTCTATTGCTACACAGATCCTTCCACTGTAGAGAAGGTGGAGTTCAACCTACTTCCTAATATGTTTTCATTCTGTTTAGCTAAAAAATGTTACTTGAACAATCAAAAAAAATATCTTTTACAGAAGGTCCTTATACCTGAACTCATTTCATGCTTGTGAGGGATAAAGTAAGCTCAAGGGGCTATAGTGGTGATTTTTTTTTGTTGTTACATTGCAGGGCTTCAGGGCTAGAGGACTCACCTTGTACACCTATATGACAAGTGAAACCAGAACTATTAAGTAGAAGTCGTCGGGTCAGTCTGTCAGCACTAATAAGACTTGGTTTGTCCAAACAAGAAGTGATTCTCTTGACATTTTAACATGACTTATTCCTTGTTTATGATGCAATCTCTACATTAAGATAAAATCTACAGACACTAGTATGTGGCGAAGATTTATAAACGTGACCTGAATGCTGGAAACTAATTTGCCTTTCAGATTTAGAAGGCAACTTTTTTGAAGTGGCAGCTGCTAAGTTGCATTAAGGTAAGCATATCTTTCAGTTACAAGTGTTAAATGTTCTCTTTGGAAATAAATCACTGTAGTTTAACTCACTGAAGCTACCAGTACCACACAGCACAAAACAATGGAGGCCAGAACGATAATGGGAAGGAGGAGTACGTTACCTACATTACAACTGCAAAAGAAGCTATATGCTGACTATACTAGTAATAGTTTATAGCTCCTGCACAATTGATTTTTTAAACCAAAAAAATAGAATTTCATTAAAATAAATTCCAGAGCTGCCTACTTTCCCTAAAAAAAGGACCATTGTAGTTATATGCAGCAGACAGAATTGTTTTCAAGAACTCCCAAAAAGGTGATCCGATAATCCCCAATAATAAAAAATAAGCACAGCCTTTTGTACTGAGCATATTTTAAAGATCCACTTCAGTTCACTTCTACATGGAGAATGGCAAGAATATGAGCTTGATGTGCAATAAAGGGGCTTCCTTGAACTCCTGAGGGAGGAAGAAGTTTGTCATGCAGACGTCACTACTCTGCAGAAGCTACATTAGAACAAAGCAGCCCTGCCTTCCTGGACTGCAGGAAGCTGATCTGCAAATCCACGCAAGAAGAAAATGCACATGTACTCCTAATTTTTGCCAGTCACTTAGCATGTGATGTTTCTCTATACCCCAGAGACTGGGGGGTCCCTAGACCCCAGAGACACCCAAAGAAATGTTGGTTTCTTCTTTACTTAACTTCCCTTCTCACAGTAGAATCACATCAAATACCTTTGGCATTTAGGCATTCTCCCAGTTCACAAAAACAAATTTTAGCTGTCCCCAGAGTCTGGCAACACATCCCTGACCTCCAAGGAAGAATACCAGGCTTCTCAAGGGACTAAACAATTTCTTCTATAGCATTCAGGATAAAAAGCAAAATAACTTCAAAAAGCTCTTTTTTTCTTTTTTTTTCTTTTTTTTTTCTTTTTTTTTTTTTTATTTATTTCCTGAGCGTGTTGTTAACCCAAGGCTTGTTCCAGTTAAAACTCATTATATCTGCCTCACATCTTGATACTTTACTCATTGATATTTGTCAATCAATTTGTAGCCTATGTTATTGAAAGTTAAATTAAGCGTTTTTACCTCTGATTTTGCTGTCTGGATAATGTTTGAGAGGTCACTTTAGTCCACATGAATCCAGTGACATCCTCAGCAGATCTTGTTTCCCATGTCTGTAGGAAGTTAAAGCTGACCAATGCAGTAAAAGCAAAAAAAGATATAGAACTTAGGAAAATAAAGTGAAATAGAGTTTGAAATTTCAAAAATTACTCTCAAGATATAAGAAATATGCCTGTATGTGATCAGATGTTCAGCTAGGCACTCAGGCCATCACTCCAAATGACCTTCTGCCTTTGACAGCCTCCCGAACTTCCCTAATTACAGACTCCCTCCTACCAATTACTACAGGCTCCCCGCTGACCTTTTAACCTCCCTTTGCCATTTGCATCCCTGAACCCAGGGCACACTCTGAAATGTAACACAACAAAACTGCATACAGGGTGTCAGGAGCCATTAAGCAAAACTCCACGGGTACTCTGGGCCGTACATGCTCTTGGCACACTCAGAAAAAGGCTTAACTGAGGGTGAAAAGGGAAAGCAGAGCTTGAGGGGGAGAACACAACCTGAGAATGCAAACAAGAGGAGAAGGAACTTGGGAACCAGCAGCTGCCAATGCAGGCAGTGCAGAGGTTGGGGACAGGTGCCTACAGCATACAATGAGCGAGTGCAAGTACCTAGTTTAACTTCAGATCACTCTCAGGCAGATCTTCAGAGCAAATTTTTAAGATTCCATTGTTAATTTTCCTGTATATTTTCCCCAAGTCCACAATCCTTTTTTCATCCCTAGCTTTTACAGCATTGGTCTACAGCAACTGCCTCACAGATGCAAGTTTGGAAGATACAATTATACCTAGTAATTCTAAGCAACCCCTCCTATTTTAATTTCTATACACCAAGCTGAAGCTTAGCAAGGGAGAAAATGGATCTTAAGAAGAGACTGGATTTTACTTCAGATAAATATAATACAGGGTTGCTGAGTCACTATAGTCCAGTTTCTACCAACTCACAATAAATACCTCATCTTACCTCAACTGTAGTCCTTAAACCACATAAATCTTTGCATTTGTTCACAAAACAGGGTGCAGTTCAATAAAAGATAAATAACTGACCAGGTAATTTTTGAAGGTATGTTTGTTGAATGCACAAAACAAACACATTTCAAAAATCCTGAGAGAAAAAAAAAAAAAAAAAAAAAAAGAGAGATATCTTTTCACTAGATTTTCTAGCCATGACAACGGTCCTTAAACATGAGGACAGCTGTGCCCAGGAGTGCAGAATGTGTTCAGCGGGGACAAGATTTCACAGAAAAAAAGAAATAAAAAATCCTCTGCCCCCCTCCTTTTATGTCCAGTCTTCCTTTTCAAAGAAATTCCCTCCCCTGGTAGTCATAGAATCAAAAAATTGTTAGGGTTGGAAAAGACCTCCCAGATCATCTGGTGCAAACCATCCCCCTACCGCCAATGTCACCCACTGAACCATGTCCCTTTAGCACCACGTCCAGCCTTTCTTTGAACACCCCCGAGGACAAGGACTCCACCACCTCTCTGGGCAACCCGTTCCAGTGCCTGACTTTGGATGAAGAAGAACAGTAGACTGAAAGCTCTGAGTCAGGTTAGGAGCATACTCTGTGCACGTGTCAGCAACACCTCCTCGTCCTCATACAATCCCTCTTTGGGAGCTACAGTCATGTACCACAAGAAGTGCACCAGCCACCATGTGAAGTTCTGCTTCATCTTCTCAAAACCTTACCAGGTTCATTAGCAAAGGGAAGGCAGCACAATGCTGGGTTGTCACAGGCTGTGCTCCCCAAGGAGTTGTCTGCCTGGGCAAAAGGTGAAACAAGCAGTGAGAGAAAGTCCTGGGAGCTCTGGGACAACAAGGACTTTGGTGGTGGTTCGGAGAAGGAACTCCTAATGACAGACAGACAATAATGAAGGACATGAGGGCCAGCTGGAAGCTGCAGTGAAAGCTTACAAGGCTCATCTAGAAGAGGAAAAGGCTCAGTTAACTAGCATTCAAGGATTTCTGAGTGGAAGAATGCATGGTACAGACCACAGTATAAGTGAAGTGGAGAAAGTGACAAGAGAAGTGGGACGTTTGAACTACCACAGCTAAGAAGGTCTTGTGCTGAAGATTTGAGAACTGCTAAGTAATAGGCAGTTGGGACAGCTTTGAAGTGTGGTAGGTACGTGTTTCTCAGAGAAATGATTTTCAGCACATGCGGCTCCTTAAAGCAATAAGAAGAGATTATTTGCAGGGAGAGGATTAAAACAGGCAATAAAAGTCATGAAAGGAGAAGATTTTAAGCTTCTCATGTTTATTACAGAGTATGATGCTATCCCCAGTCCCATGGTATATGAATGAACAACAACATGAAAACCTATTTGCAGTTATTTGTGATTCCTTCTCTTTTCTACTTCCCTTTGAGCTAGGCGTACAACATACTGAGGGCTTTGGTATAGGTTCTAGTTGGGTTTTGTATAAAGCAGGTGAAACAATGAGATCTGTTTGTAAAGAAAGGTACTTAGGCAAAACTGTGATTAATTCAGAATTACTGGTTTAGAATGCTTGCTTCTTCAGTAATTTCCACAGAATAGCCCAAGTCTAAAGGCTTCAAACTCAAAGACAAGATGGCCTTTATCCACATATCCAAGAATAAGCACTAGACAGTAGAGGTGTCTCTTGGAAGTACCATTTATTTCTGATCCTCTTTTCCACCACATGCATTGCCTTCTTTTAATATGCATCTCTCTCGCCCACACCCATCCAGCCAACTCCATTCTATCTTCTATATGCTACCAAAAAGAAACTAGATTATGATACCACTAGATTTTTTCACTTCTCAGAAATAAGTCTTGCACCTTTACATTCCTCATTGGCTGCAATAGAAACCTTGTCACAACCTCAAGTGTCATTCACAGGAAAGTTTACAACATTGTATAGTTAAGGTGTGCAACTATTTTAAAGCACTGCAAAGGAATGGCTGGTCTGGCAACAATTGTAGCTGTCACTCATCTGTCCTCAGCATTTCAATAAACAGTAATACAGTAAAGCACCAGATATCATGTCTTCACAGAATCACCTAGGTTGGAAGAGACCTCCAAGATCACCGAGTTCAACCTCTGACCTAGCACTAACCAGTCCTCCACTGAACCATATCACTAAACTCTACATCTAAGCCTCTTTTAAAGACCTCCAGGGATGGTGACTCCACCACTTCCCTGGGCAGCCTGTTCCAATGCCTAACAACCCTTTCTATACAGAAGTTCTTCCTAATATACAACCTAAACCTCCCCTGGCGCAACTTTAGCCCATTCCCCCTTGTCCTGTCACCAGGCACATGGAAGTCTTGTCTCTAGATACAAAACTATGAAATGCACCAACACAGTACAACGGCTTTGACAGACAGCTGTGTGGTACTACTGCTTCATTATACCTTTAGGAAAAAATACACAGGATACTATCAAAGTACAGTAAAGAACGTATTTCAATGGAGTTTTGATTCCTTTGCTCAATTCAATTAAGTAAAGAAGCATTTTACAGTCACACTCCCAGTGAAGTCAATAGGGATCTTCCCATTCACTTCAACAGAAAGATGATTAAAGAGCACTGCTGTGCGTCTACTGGAACATGACACATGGCTACAGGGTGACTGAAAGCACAGGAAGAAAAATATCAATACTAGTTCTTCTCTCATCATCTCAATCACCATTGTTTCGCACTCATAACCACATCACATCCATCTAGCTGCAGACACATAGCTGATGCCAACTCACAGCAGCATTTTGCTAAAACAATAGCTTACTGAGCTTCTGATGCATGGTTTTTTCCCTCCGTTATAATGCCGTGAGTGTCAAGAGTTACATCAACCAACTCTACGGCTGGCCAGCAACCGATCCTTTGAAAGCAGCGTTTGTACATCCCGCCAGAAGCGGTTCATCATGACCACACGCTGCCAACGCCAAGACATTTCGCGACCGACTACTTGGAGCGATGCCCAAGAACTTACAGCTCAGCTCCGTGGCGAAGGCATCCCCCTACACTTCTTTTGGGGAGGGAAAAGAGCGTGAACAGAGACAGAAGGGAGCAACCCGGGCGCTTACCAAGCCACCGCAGATGCTGAAGACAGCCATGTGCGCCTCCTGCGCGTTGACGTGCCCGCGGTAGAAGCAGTGGCGCAGATCTGGGGTCACCTGCTCCCGCGGGGCCCCGACGTGCACCGTGGTGTACTGAGCGGCGATGAAGGCGGCATCAGCGCTCAGGTTGAGCTGGAAGACCTGCCCGTAGGCAGCCAGCTGGTAGTGCGTGCGGAAAGCCAAGGGCTGCGGCGGGTCCTCCGAGCTCCTCTTCCTCCTGCTGAAGTGATGCGTGCGAGGGAAAGCTTCGCCGAACTCATTCACCCGCACGGGCGTGACGATCTCGTAGGAGGACAGCCGCTTCACCAAGGTCTCTGCAGCGGACAGACGGACAGACGGACACTCAGCCTCCCCGGGGCAGCTCGGCAGCCACCTCCGCCCGCTCCCTGCCGCTGACAGTACCGAGCCGCACGGCTCTCCAGAAGCTCCCCCCCCTCCAGCTCCGCGGCCCCTTCCGCAGCCCCCCGGCACCCCCCGGCCGCCTCCTCCTTTGTTGCCGCTCCTTTACCTTGCCCGGGGTGGAAGCGGAGCCCCCGCGACCCGGCTCCCAGCAGGGCGAGGGGGCAGAGCACGGCCGCCAGCCACCCCGCCGCCCGCATGGCTCGCTCCGCCCGCGGCGCGCCCGGGGGCCGCTGCCTCAGCCGCTGCCACCGCTCGGCTCCCTCATGCCGCCCCCAGCTCCCCTCCTCTCCTCCTCCTCCTCCTCTCCTCCTCCTCCTCCTCTTCTCCTCCTCCTCCTCCTCCTCGGTGGGCGAGGGCGGCCCGGCCTTTCCCTTTTTCCCTCCCTCCCTCTCTCCCTCCGCCTTCCTCCTCTCCCTCGCCCCTGCCGCAGCCGCCGCAGGCGAGGCTGCCCGGCCGCCTTCAGGCGGGGGCCATCCCCGGAGCCGAGCTTCAAAGCGGGGCCGCCCCCGGGGCAGGACGGCCCCAATGGCGGAGCGCAGCCGCCCGCCGCGCAGCGCCTCCTCCGCACGCGCCCCGCCGGCATGCTGAGGGGGGACGGGGCCCGGCCGGCCGGCGGGGGAAAGGTGTCACTGGAAGGGGAAAATGGGGCTTTGGGAGCAAACGCTGGTTGTGGTTATTTATTTTTTTGAAGGAGAATCGGGGAGGTTGGCAGTCCCGGGTTCACCCCGGGAAGGGCAAAGGGAGCTCCGTGAGGTTAGGGGGTGGCCCATCAGCTCCTGTGGTTGTCCACATGCAGCCCGCTGACCACCTTTAAGGTACCTGAGTTTTTACACATGGGTAGGGTGAGGACCTCTTCACGCACAGCTTTGAAGGAAGGGGATCTTGGCACAGAGCGCAGCATGACACCGTGGTGTCAACAGACTCGACTTGTTCTTTAACGCCGAATCCCCTGCTTATTCTGTCTGGGCAAAGTCTTCATAAAACTGCTTAAAGCAGCATTCAGGAAGGCCCTGCATCTATTATGTGGAGATTACAGACTATCAACCTTGCTGAAAATGGTCTGTTTGGAGGCTTACAGTCACTATCAGCCAGTCTGCCCCAGCGAGCAGGAGAGTCCCCAGCCCACCCCATGCTCACGTGTGGGTTGTTATTGTGTCTCTTCTACAGCAGCACTTTGAGGTTGTCCCAGCAGCTCCTAGAGGCAGTGGGATGCCTGGAGTAAATCAGGGTCCCCACACAGGACTTTGAGGAGCCCAATGAGTCTGTTCAGTAAGGGCAACTTCAGGATCGATGGCCCAGGATACCTCTCGACCTTCCGCATACAAAGCCTGTGCCAACCTAGTGCCAGCCGCAATCCTTTAAAGGGGTGCAACCCCATCTGTGTTAATTATACAGTATTTATATTGTATATTATATGCTGTATACATAACGTCAGTATTTATTAACAGCTTAATAAGTAATATTCTATACATTCATTATGTTGAGCAGCTTAATTAAAGATTTTTTCAAAGTCTTCCTTCTTAAACTAGATTTGATCTTATGTATTCCAGAAAGTTTGCTGATTGCATTGCTGCTGCAACAGGGATTTAGCCACAGAAGTTCTCAGTTCTTCTTGTCAAAGCTGCTGCCCTATTCTCAGAATAAATATTCCAGAAAAGGATGACAGGGAGATGGTATTTTCACAGCCTCAAGAACAAAAAAAGTTTGCCACGAAATACAGACAAGTTAAATATTGGATGCTGCAGCGTTCAGCATTGCTGTCTAAGTTCTGTGGATGTAGCCCACATACATGCAAATACATAAATCTTTTGCAGAAAATAGCATTGCATATTTTAAGGCCATAAGGACACACTGGGCCGACCTTGTACATAACTCAAACTACAAAAATCCCTCCAATCAACTCTAGTCTTTATAGTTGTAATTAAACCTATATCTTTGGGTTAAAAAAACTTGAACTAAAAAATCTCCAGGCTGGAGAATTCATTTATCTGATGACCAATTACAGTTAAAAATGTACATGGAATGGAAGAATCATTTTCAGCTTCTGAAATCTACATGAAAACATCTACAAAGCATATAACTATCGTGACCAAGGTTTGTAAACTGGAAGCGGGTCTAGTCAATGCAGTCTGAGATCCATGTGTTTAGCCACCAATGCTCTCCAGAAAATGTGCACTGTACATACAAATTTTCTTTTTTTTTTTTTTTTTTTTTTTCCCCAAAAATATTCCTTTTGTCTTCTCTTTATAAAGTGCTTGGTCTCAAACTTTTCTTGTCTGCTTCAACAAATAGTAAGTCAGGTATATAAAGCTGTTTATAACCTTGGTAAGTGCTGTGTTCAATGAGCTTGTTTATCAGTGTGCTGGTGGCCAAGATAATGTGAACAACTTTTGAGGCTGTACCTCCTCATAGATGAGCTCTATAAAACGCTTCTGCTAAATTTTAAATCAGGCCGTGTGAATAAATCTTCATCAGATCATATGAAACAGCATTAAAAAAGTGAAGAAAAAGAGGTCCATGTATTGCTGTAAGATGTAGTGACTTGGCTGGTACTTAAGCCAGTGTCTTTGTGAGTACCAAGGTTCCAGAAAAAGGTGAAGACACAATGCTCTTTATTGTTGATACAATTACTAATTGGAAGCCATACCAGTTGCTAATTTGTCCACCATTACACATGCTGGCACTACTGGGAAGAGTATGGCCGCGTGTGTCAGAGCTTGAAGTACCTCTTCTGTCTTCATGCTGTTTTGCAGTCTAGTTCACTTGTTACTGTTGGAATCTTGTAAGGTGGAAATGGAGTCAGAGGACATGCTTTCTTCTCCTGAAGAATGAACGAGATGATCAGGCTCTGAATGAAGGTGAGTAGTAGAGAAAGAACCTTCACTGCTCAAGTCAGTTTCCCCTGTTGGAGCCCAGGATTGTAGAAGAGGTATCTGGATTGTTCCAAAGCATATTACTATTTTTGTCTGGCACAATCCTGAGAATATTGAGTGTTGTTGGAAATTAAGAGTAGTATGTATTTCCAGTATTTTAGAAAAGGCAGTATTTACTTCAAAAAGCGAGTGTCTCAGAAATGATAACAATTTCTCTTAGATGCTGTTTTAACATGCTTAACTTTTCCTGTATTCCCCATTAGAATGGAACACTTCTATAGTAAATATGGAAGGTCCATTTCTGTCTAAAGATAGACTTAGAGCAATTTAGAATTCACAACATTTATTTAGATTGCAAATGTTGTTCAGTAGTTCCTGGTAGTGCCATGGGACTATTGCTAAAAGAAAATCCGGTGCCAGTTGGGCCGATTTTTTCAATTATGTTTTCAAATACTCATCTTAAAGAAAAAATAAATTTCAAAAAATGTCCAGATTCTACAGTCACATTTTCCAGACATCTGGTGATTTAGATCATGTCAAGCATTCAAATCTAAACCTTCTTTGTATGTAGAAACCACTACTTTCTCAGAAAACCAGTGTATTTAACAAAAAGAGAAGCCCTACAGATACAATGCACAAGGCTGATTTTCAATCACAAGATGGGTTAGCTGTGCAGGAGTAAAGGAGAAATATAGGATTTTTTTAGGCAGTTGTAGTAGTATTCAAGTTACCTGAATGGCTTTGGGCAATAAGCTGCGGTCATTCAACCTGACCTCTGCCCATATGGCATCAGTTTGAGTCTTGTGACAAGTAAATATAACCCTGTATATCAAAGGAAGGGGTATATTTTTATTAAGAGGAAACATAAGTGCATCAGAAAATTCACAAGGCATAGGCATAGTGTGTTTGCTATGACATTAAGAGGTATAATGGTGAGGCATGAGGATGAAACAAAGCTGGAGAATTACAGAGGCTTTTTTAAGGAGCAACTGCAGAAATACATAATGAAAGAGTGAGTTGAAAAATAGCATTGGTTTTAGAATAATTGGTGACAGCCCTACAGGATCTGCTGTCTGCAAAAGAACTGATGAGGGGCCGGGTAGGCAATGGCAGCCTATGCTACAGCGACCCTGGCTGCAGATGGAAGCTTTTGGATACTGGGGAGAGCCTGGAAAATGTAGACTTCAGGAGAAAAACCTTCATTTTGTTTGGAAAACAGGCAGGTGGGATCTAGGCCCTCCCTCGCAAAGGAGTCCAGAAAAGCTGTTCAATGGACAAGAACAACTTCTCAAAGCACAAGAACTGTTCATCCCCATCTATCAAGAAAACAGGCAGGCTTAGCAGGCTGCCAGCATGGCTGACGGGGACATCCTGACTGAACTCAAAAGCAAACAAATAAATAAATGAAAACCTACAGAAAGTCACAATGAACTACCCCTAATGAATATGGAAGCATTGCCCAGGCACATACAATTAAGAAGGCCCAAGCCTGGCTGGAGCTGAAACAAGCAGAGGAATGAGGTTTGCTTTGCCTAGAATGAAGAAGGCTAAGGAGTTGTGTCAAGTACCTGATGGAGAGGTATAAGGAAGACAGAGCCAGGTGCTTCTCACAGGTGCACACTTAAACAACTAAAATGCAGTGGTCAGAAGTTGCAGCAAGGGAAACTCCAACTGGATATATGGGGAAAAAAAAAAAAAAAAAAAGCTATAAATGTGGGGTTGAGTGCTGGAACAAGGACCCAGAGAGGCTGTGCAATCTCCATCCTTGTAGATACTTGAAATTCAGCAGGACAAGAAGGCACTGAGCAACTTGATCTGACTTTTGAAATTAGCTTTGAGTAGGATCTTTGGCTAGATGACCACCAGTGGCTCCTTCCTGCCCAGATTAATCTTTGATTCTATTAAATAAATTTGAAAGTATCCTGGAGAAATCCATGGAGACCAAAGTGTTTTCACTTAGGAAAAAGAGAATCATTAGCCCTACTAAAAGAACAGAGATATGAGGGGAAAAAAAAAAAAAAAAAAGCAGGAGAAAAGCTACAAAGAAATGGAACAGATAGAAAGGAGAAGAAACTGAAAATATTTGGCAAGTTATCAAGGTTGGAAGTTTCAGATGGGTAAGGCTCCAGCTAAGGCCATGGGACTGTGCTGGTTTACAACTGCAAACACAGTCCTCAGAGATGTAATGTATTCCGACTTAATTAAATCTGCACTGACATTAAAGCTTGCTATTGAACAGTTGCCTTTAAAATGCCTCTTACATTAGTGAAATAAATCCATCTATTTACACTGTTTATTCTTTTCACTTATCTCTTTCAGTGGAAATGTTTGGAATGAAGCGTGTTGTGCCAATTACTTTACAAATGAATGAAATAGAAGAATATTCTGTGCTTGCTGAAACCACTTGCCTTCCTCAGGGTTTCAGTGGGACTGCGTGGACCAACTGAATCGCAATTATGTCATGATTATTCAAATATTTGCCGTGTACACTTAATGCACTGCAGGAGATAAGGCTTTCCAGATAAAAGAGTGGGATTTGTAAAAATGCACATTTAGTGGTTAATGAATTTCCTCCTTAGCTCCAGCACATTCTAGCCCAGATTAGCTATTAAATCATTCTGGCTGTCCTTGCCTCCGTTTTTTTAAAGTGGTCTTTTGTAAGTGGTTTGATTGAAAATCACAAAGTGGGAGATAGTAGCAGGATAAAAGCCAGTTGTTTAGAAAAGGCAAAGGCTGCATTTAAGTGAGATTGTTATTAAAAACAAGATTGATGAACAAATTTTATTTAGAGAAGAGGACTAGATAAAGTATGTATTCTACATCCTCATTACTATACCTTGTCATTTTTCTGTCTCGTGAAGTACAATTTAAATCAATCTTCCAGGCTTTTTATTTACTGTTCTTGTCAAGAGACAAAGCCCATTGCACAAATGTACTCAGTCACTTCTTGTGTTCATCACCTTGATTGATGGATATCCTGAGAAGTCTCAGAGGTTATATTTGTACTGTGATAGGACATACACCATGGAGTCCCCCCATCCCTGGCACCAGCTCAGGAGTGGCTTCATTCCCTGTTGCTCGAGGCCACTGAGGCCCCTGTCACCAGGAGTGGGCTGGCCTTGCCCAGGTGCTCAGCCCTGAAGGGAGCACAGCTCAGTGCCATGGCTCTGCTGTGCCCAGTTGGAGGGAGACATCTGTCTGGATGGACTCATGCAGGTGACCTGTATATGGTGACAGCTGGGCTGTTCTGTGTGCCCAGCTGCTGCCGCTGCAGGCAGCTTTGGCTTGTGAAGTACGGTGGGACTCAGGGCTGGCAATGTCATCCATAAGAACACCATCAGAGCCGTTTAGCAAGGTCTCTGGGCATGCTCCAAATAACTTTAAGCCCATGTTAGTCTGATTCTCCACCCTGCTTTCCCTTCCTTAGGCACATGCCATGCCATGCTGCCCAGCCCTCAGCTTCTCTTCCAGAGGGCTGCCCACCCGCCAGCCCAGCTGCAGCTCCAGGTCTGCACGTGGGCATCTATCTATGAGACCCCACAGTACAGGAGGATATCATAGAGGTCACGATGAAATATTGCCACCCACACAAGCAAAATAGAGGCTAAATTGCCTTAGAGTCTTAATAAAAGTCCTAAGTTTATTTAAAATGTGCCCTGGATAGCAGAGCTCTAGGGTCTTTTCTAGTCTTGAGAGCAGGGTGCCAAGGTCTGTGAGATTTGAGCAGTGTATAAATATGGGCAAGGGTGTGAGGACAGCAGGGGTGCTGCTGGAGAAGCTCTTAGATAAGTCAGGGGGCTTACCCTGGTATGGTCTGATCCTCCCTCCCCGGAGGGACTGTCCCTTCCACCAGCCTGGCAGCCCAGGAGTGCATTACTCTGTGTGCGGTGTGGGTGCTGAGGACACCAGCACACTGAGGAGCAATTCAGTGTGAGCATGTAGATGAGCCGACGAATCCAGAGAATTTAACAGGAGTGAAACTAGAGCCCTGGTAGCATGCCGTGATCGTATAGTGGTTAGTACTCTGCGTTGTGGCCGCAGCAACCTCGGTTCGAATCCGAGTCACGGCATCACCACGGCACACAGGCTCCAACAGTTTTTGCCCAGGGAAGTGATTGAGTCACCTTCCCTGAAGGTCTTTAAAAGACATTTAGATATAGAGCTCAATGATATGGTCTGGTGGTGGACTTGTTAGTGTTAGGTCAGAGGTTGGACTTAGGTGATCTTGGAGGTCTCTTCCAACCTAGATGATTTGGTGATTCTGTGAAATCAATGAAATTTTATAGAGTCCAGTAGAAATCTGCAGGGGTTTTGAACAATATTACCAATTATTTCAACAGTTTGATGCAATAATCTGTTTCATTCTTAGGACGATTCAAAAGATTTTCAGATGGTGGGGTTTGCCCTATGGCATGTATGCATTTCTGTTATTATCCACTTTAAAAGTGTAATATTTGTGCAACAGTGATCACTTATTCTGCATAATGTCTGCACATTTACTCTTCCCTTAATCAAAGGTAAATGGAAGTTCATTACTCTTACATTATTTAACATGCAGCCTTTTGCCAAGTTTCATCTTGTGAAATACAGGCTTACGTAGTGACTGCCATGGTGATAAGACATACCATACTGTGTAATTGGAACTGGTTTCCCATAGCTTTTATTGGGATCTTGCATTACTTTTGATGGGAATAATTTTGCAGTATTGTCTTTACAGCAATTTCAGAAAATGAAACGCTATCTTACTGGTAAAATTGTTTGCAAATAATTAAATATATGCCACACAGTCATAGCTACTAATTTAAGGATTGATTCAAATAGGTTCGTTGTGTTATAGGTGAAGACAGGCACTTTGATATCATTACAAATCAGCTGGGAAGATAAGTGAAGAAGCATGTGCCAGCTACAAGGTATCACACCCTGGGTTGTACAATCCCCATGAAGTACAGGGGCTCAGTGTCCCGGGACAGGAGCTGGCAGACTGCTCTGTGCTTTCTGCTAACCCCGGGGCAGGAATCTTGCTCTGAACTTCACCCCGTCTTGGAGCTCCGTCAGCACAGTGCACCTGTCACTATCAGCCAGAGGAATTTCAGCTTTCCAGGGCAGACAAGCGTAGGTCACTGTGTACTCATGGAGGTGAGTCTGTAAGAAAAAAAACTTCCAACCTGAGGTTCACGAGTGACCCCACACAAATCATTCAGAAAAATAAGAATTTCTGTAGTGTGAAGACAAAAGCATGTGCACTCACTCTGCCAAAAATGCAAGTTTTATTTTTTTTCAGTCACAAGCACACTGCAGCTGTTACTTTGGCTCGAGAGAAAGTATTCCTACACTAAGGAGACATAGCGCCCAATTCATCTCTCGTATCAACCCTGTTAGTTATGCAAGGGATAATTTGGCTCACATAGCACTCTCCTAGCTACCAAGCCTTTTTCAGAGTCTCACTCTGGGTAGCACCCTAAAATTACTCCACAAGAGAATGCAGCTTTAATATTGCAAGACACTACCAATGGTCATATCATGTGAGTATCAAATTGCTAATAGCAAGTGAAAAAGCTCCTCATTGTGCTAATTCAAACCAGTGCTTGAATGTGTTATCCTGCAGTGTTATCCCACACCCTCCAGAAATGCTGTCTTTAGCAGGAATTAGACTACTCAAAGTCAAAAATTTTTGTTAAAGTCCATATGAGAAAGCTGCACAAAGGATCCCGAAGCATCTCAAGTGAATTCATTGTGCTAATATGGCTGTACAGAGAGATAAAAAAGATTAGTAAGAGCATATCACTAGGGCTACAACAGCATCATGAGACAGCCTCATATCACGGTGTTGCGATTTGGAGAGGGTTTGAGCTTTTGCACTAACTTCACTGTTCTAACATTATATTACAGCAACATCTCAGATTCATGGACCTTAGTTGTATCTTGCTGGGCAAGATGTTATCATTCAATATTGGAATACCATTCATATATTAGAATATATAATTCTGAGTATGCAATTGCTGGATACAAAGGGTGAATGAAATTTTCTATAGCATTAACAGACCATTCATGGAAACAGTGTGTGCTTCATGTCTTGCAAGAAACTTCTAGGAACAGAGTTGTCAGCTCTCTGCCAGGTGACAGTCACTGAATTGGCCCACCACCAGCTACCATCTTCATTCTGTTCATTCACATACATGATTTTTTAACCTCTCCTCATGCACTATTTTTTCCCAGTTGGAGAGTCACAAGAAAAACTGACTGCCAGGACAAAGAATGGATGAGGGCTCCAGTAGCAAAACAACAAAAAACTATGTGGGGAACTGTGTTTATGGTACCCGTTCTGTATACACTCAACATTCAAAGCTGAGTTATGGGTAGAGGAACCCTCCTTTTTATAAAATAAGTGTTTTTCCTTGATAGAAACATAATATATACTTTTAATAATTTGTTGTGTTTGTGGTGGTGGTGTTCTTTTTTTTCTCCGATATGTACACTAAGACGCTTACCAAAATTAATTAATTTCAGTTACTTCAGTCACCCTGGTTTGGAATCCATAATTTTGTCAGGCTTGGCAATGTTGTATTTCAGATTTCATTAAATCTGATTTTATTATTTATTCTATATTTATTATTTACTATTTATTCAGATTTTATTAAATCTGAAGTGTTATCTCCCAATAGTCAGGTTGTATGTGCTGTCTCTGCAGAAAGCAGCAATGCCCCAACCGGACAAACTGAATACAAATTCAAGGGGAATACACTGAGATTTTTATTTTGATAAACAAATTTTCATTCACCAGATTATTTTGACTGAATTTAATTTTAGATTTACAAAACTAATGAAGGATGAGAGCTAGCCATCAGTTGCAGAATTGATCTAAGGGAAAACCCAGGTTTAATCCTATTTCATCCAAAGGAGATTTGATCTGATGTTTCCATTAGCTATGCAGTAGAGTAAGCTGGGCATGCTTGTAACCCATTTTCTTGATGATGTTCCACTATATATTTTCCACATACTTTCCATTTCGCTAGCGGAAAATCTGTTACAGTATAGCAGTTAGATCAGCTTTCTGTTGCATGGTTTCATATCTCGTTATGGCAGCAACAGAAAATAAACTCCAGGATCCTGCATCATTCTTGTTGAGGTCTGTAAGCCTGGGGTTATGGAGTAGAACTTCTTTCCTTATAGCTGGAGTTCTCTGCTTTACTTCTGAAAGCTTGAAAGAAATCAAAGTAGAAGCTTTTCCAGATTTACCTTTTACATTCTTTTGTCAAGAATGTCAGGAAAAATATTTAGATCAGGTCTGAACAAAGGAATTAAAATAAAAATATGTTTCAGGCCCTGAACAAAAAGTTAATAGTTTTGTATACTGCCACACAGGACGTGAAATATTTTCCTTTCATGTTTACATTTGTGCACAGATTTGAGGATGGACAGGTCAGAAAGTGTAAATTATGTGTAAAAAATAATGTGTCAAAATGTGTAAATTATGGGATGTTGGTACAGAAGTACAAGGATAGTTCCCTCAGTGCTTCAAAAACTGATTTATTAAGAGGTTACATTATTTTTCTGAGATGCCACTGTTCAACTTGATGTAAGACTTATAAAGTCACTTCCAACAAGTGAGAGGTACAAAACCAACACATTTCACTAAAACCAGCATTCAGAGAGAGTGTTTGTGCTTCTGTAACTAGGACACAAACTTTAACATTAGAGACAAGCAAAATCCAAATACCTATTACTGACAATCCTAACTTTCCTGCCAAAGGGTTTTGTGTTGTAGATCCTGTTTGCTAAGCCCTGAGGCAGAATCACCAGTACATTTGTTTTAAGAACTTGTAGAGTCACAATATGGACAATACTTGGGTCAGTTGTAAACCACTTTGAATTTGAGCCATCTAGCAACAAGACACTTTCACTCCCTCTTTTTTCTCCTTCCTAAGACCAGTTCCCTCTTCTTTTAAACATTTTAATTTCTAAAACCAAAGATATATTAAGTTTTTGTACTCAATAATGTGTTTGTTACTAAAGAATGAGAAAGCCCAAGTAGTTCCACTGTGATTTTAGCATTACTCTCCCACACATGCATAATGATAAGCTCTTTCATGACACTTTTAAACAATTATGAGCAGTCTTATTCAATAGACAGTAAAAGTCTGAAACCCTTTCTCATTGTGGATTTGCCTGCCTACAGAAATAAAACTGTTACATTGCACCTTTGCCAAAAAAGAGCAACTATACCTTTGGCTAATTGCCTATTCTTGAAACTTATGAAATCTATTAGATACTTTTGAAACTTTGTTTAGTGCTAGTTATTCTTGAAAACACATCCTAGCATAGAAATATCAGTCAAGATCTTTACTACTACCCCATCCTCTGATCATCTCGAACTACAGAAGATTATGCACCATTTATGTGCACAGAAAACATGAATTAAATGTTCATAGACAAACTGCACATTTTCCACTTCTGGTTTATCCTAATGAGAAAGGGCTTTTAAATATTATTAAAATAAGGTTTTCTTAAAGGTTGCAATAGAGATATGCTGACATACAGATCTGTGCATTGTATAATACTGCAACTCACAGAATTATCCAACCACAACCACATTTACAGGGAAAATTGCTTTGCTGAGATGCACACTTCCTTCTGGACACAAAACTACCTCTATGTTTAAATAGTGAGTTACCTGTAAATCAGTCATTTTCTTAGGCTGGCCACAACAAATCAATGTGCATATGGAGAAATGTCACATTTGCGTTCTTGTAAACTATTCAAAAAGAGTGGTTATGGTAATTTCTAAATGGCTACCCTACTTTTGTTTCTGGAATACCTGGACAGTCTACATCCTAGTTTATAAATAATGAGATTTTACTACTACAGATACTGCACCATCCCCTGTGGCTTGACATCTTGTAGTCAAGATATCCAATGCAAAGCAAGTACCAAAAAAAAAAAAAAATTAAAAAATAAAATAAATCTGAATTAAATTGAATATTTGGATTTGGTAGGAAACCAAAATAAATTAAGAGATAGGAAAGCATAATTCTTAAAACCTGGATCATCAGATACTGATTTTTTTAATTAATTGCAGCCTTTTGAACTATCTAAAATTATCAGAAGACTCCTGGGGAAACACCTAGATTAAAATACCAGTTACAGAAAGAGTTATAATCTTGTCATCAGTATTCAAAAACATCAGCCGAATTCCAGCTGTATCCCATCCAGCAGGTGGTAGGAGGAAATAGTGCCTTGTCTGATACAGTGATCCCAAGTCAGCAGGTGGTGGCATCACTCAGATTTTTAATAAAAAACAAATGAGCCTCATCAGGAAGATTAAAAACAAATAGAGAAAAACAGCATACCTCCTTAATACGTGTTACTGATTCACTTCAGAAGTATTTCAACCAGTTGCATTAACTCAAAAGCATGTAAGTACGGGAGCTGTCTTAATACAATGAAGTCAGTATACATTACATATATATTGTCTGTTTATTGTTTCGGTTTTAGTTTTCATACTGAACCTACTATTTGCTCTTTAAAAGGAGTACAAAGATACTCTGAAGTCTCCGTTACCCCATGATCCTTCTGTTGTTTTATTCAGTGGATCTGTCTGCACACAGTCTGCAAAGTGCCTGCAAACTTCTTTGCTCCCAGAGGGTCACCAGTGACGTCCTGGTTACGCTCCTCTTCCTACATTCATTGCACTCCAGGCCATCAATAAGAAAATGTTACTTTAAAATATGCAATCATATTTCTTTGGTGAGGTAATGTCATGTGCTCTGTTATTCCCCTTTTCTAAACAATATTTTCATTTATACAGTTTATGATTTTTTTTCTCCTAACTTCCTTTCAGTTCATTTACTATTCAGTACATATCCTCACAGAGAAATAGATTTTAAAAATTCAGCAGATATACCTGTAACAGTTCTTTATGTTCTTTTATGTTATTATGTATGCATTTTCTAAGAAATATAGCTTTGTTTTCAATAGTCAAGTTCCCTTAAACTTCTGTTTCTAGAGGATTTTGCTGCTAAATATGCTCTTTTTTTAACAAGTATATTCATGCACACACACTGTTCTCACAGCTGACTCTAGGCTGTACACTATGTTTAGTGATAAATAGTTTTTTATACTCATAACTTGTGGCCATTAAATACAGTCGTTCTGGTTTTGAAACACTTTACCTCCAATTTTCTCAAAAGCATACTAGGGAGAATTAAGCTCTCGATTTGCTACGAGATAACTACTGATAATACATGGAAACTTCTACAGCTTTCAGCAGCCTTCTTTGACACACGCCACTTGCATGAGTGAATGCCCCAACAATATGCTCTTGTGTGCACGCAGTAACGCGTTATATAATACTGCAGGCACAGTAAAAGGCTTGCTCAGAAATATGGCCAGCACATTATGTATCTGGAAGTAGAAACTAACCCGTGTTGCTTACACAATACTACTATTATTACTGTATCTCATGCCTTGTTGGAAAATAATTATTTGCTTCCACATTTAGTAAATACCAAACTTTCCCGTGCATTGCAATATGCCTATTGAATTCGTCCAGGTTTTTCTGATACCAGCTTGTTGCAGTTTACAGACAGACATGTAATACCTTGCAGAGGGACACTAAAATATAATTACCTGTGTCTTTCCTACTGTTTTTTGTTGTTGTTGTTGTTGTTGTTGTTTGTTTGTTTTTAAAGATGAAAAAAATTAGCAGCAATGACCGACTGTGGCGAACTGTTAGACAACCAGAATCTACCTGACCCAGTTCATTCCTTTTAAGTAGGTGATAAAACATCTAAAACTTGATCTGCATAACCACAGAAAAAAAATCCTACAGGGAAACAGATATACTCCTTGCCTGACATAATAAATCTGAATATATTAGGTAGACTTCCCATGGTCTTTTTGAAAAACCTTTATGAAAAAAATAAATGGTGTTAGATTTCTTTTTTAAGCTATAATTTCTGCAGGTAGTATTAATGTGTTAAATACTCCATGTGCTTTAGTTATATACTTTTGACTTTTTCTGATATTAGTGGATATAATATGAATGGAGAGAGCAGCAGAAGGCTTCAAATTTAAATGAAAGGCCCTAAAGCTGGAGAATTAGAAAACAGCATCCTTTTACAAGAAGGGTTTACAAGTGGAAGTGGACTGAATGTCACACATCCAACCGGGGTCCTGGCCAAGGAAACAGCCCAGCAGGAGATGAGAGGGGAGATCTCCTCCTGCAGCATTTGGCCCAGTGACCGGAGAGAAAGCCAAGTGAGGTGGGGTGACACCAGGGTGGAGGTGACAAGAGGCAAAAAGCCACTAGCCGTTCAAGTCAAGGGCTGGAGGGCAGGAGTCCAAGCACGGCCACTGGACACTTGCCTTGCACTTACTGGCAGGCCGAGCTGGCTAAGCACAGCAAGCATCTCTTTCCTAATTCTCAGGGACTTGAAACTTATACCTGTGCTGTGCTAGTATTTGGAGCTTGCTGGGTTTGTTGCTGGCAAATATTGAGAAAGGCAAGCTTCTGGAGATGAAAGCATTTGCGTGGAGCTGAGGAGCTATGGACACTCATGTAAATGAATACTCAGAAGTATTTTTGCCGTGAAAATCTCCTGGCATTTTGAAAGCTTGCTGTGCTTAGTGAGCAACACAGAGAAGGGATGTATAACAGTGTGCTCCAGGAGCAGCTGATTCCCTGCCACATGAAGCATTCCTTGTTCTCTTGTAACTCTCCTGTGTGCCCAGAGGCAGAGAGGGAAAACCCTCACACAGGGGGACCAAAGAGCAGCAACCAGAGCAAGTACTGTGAGGCACACACCTCTCAGAAAGACTTTGATGCATGGACATGAAGCTGCAGGGCCAAATAAAGGGCATGAGGGTGAGCAGCAGCTCTGAGACCCAGCCAGGAGGGGCTGTGCTGGGTTAGGGGGCACGTAGCAGCCAGGACTCATGGCACGATTCAAGAAGGCCTCGCGTTTCCCTCAGGCTCTCTGCAACACATCCAGCAACAACAGGCTATTCTCAGCACCCTCTGGTAGAAACACTGACCAGATGATCTCCACGCAATGCAAATAGATATATTTTCCCACATCACTGCTCTTGTAGTTTTGTTTTTGTTTAAGTTTTAAAACCTTAATCCCTAAAGAGAGCTACATCGTATAAAATAGAAATGCAGAGCAAACACCTTGTTATTTCTGAATGTTGATATTAAATATCTGCTTTATTAATATCTCCTTTTATCTAGCCATTTTTAGTGCAGGGAGGGAGATTACCTTGATTGCTCTAGCTTCAGCTGCATCCAAGTGCTCCTGCTGGGGTAAAAGTGCCAAAAGGCTCCTGAATAAGAGCAGCTGAACGATGAATGTAAGGAATTAAACTTTTTAGGAAAACCTGCCACGCACTAAGCAAACCAAAAGCAAGGAAAACTAAATGTGAAACTGCACGTGACTCCTACGAGAGTGGCAAAGGACAGCATTTTGGTCAGAGACCCAGGCCACACTACATCCCTCTTCTAAAGCCCAGCAGTGCTCACTCGCCTGAGAGCTCCAAATCACCTATCTGGGCAAGCATATCCCATTTCACTCCCTGCTCATGCTTCCTGGAGCAAGCAGGAATTATAAATAGGTGTTACTGTAAACCTCACCCCTTGCTCTGGATTTTGGATAGTAGGCCAGATCCAGCTGCACAAGAAGAAATTTTATGGGGTCAGTGCAGCTCCTGGCAACATCAGCGGGACTTCTGCAACTAACGTCGAGGACAAGGGATTGACTGAGGTGTGAAATAATCCTAACAGCACCTGTATTTTTCAGAATAATAATGTATTTTTGCTTGAACAGAGAGAGTATCAAATGTACCAGTTACGGAAGCAGCAAATTTTGATAATTGCTTAAAAGTTAATTCCATCCTTCCTAACTATCCAACATTTACTTCTACTACAAATTAAAAACATGGAGGTGTTTCAGGCTCTTACAAAGATGTTAAATTGTTTATTAGGAAATAACCATAATTCTTAAAGAAATGCACATCAAGAGCTATTTAAAGACATTCCACTGACTTAAATACAGAGAACAAGTTTAATTATTTCAAGATTTTTTGAATGAATGGAAATTGATACCAATTTCAAAAATGGAAACACTTTAACTAATTTTAAGTTATTTTGAAGTATTTATAGCCTTCCTTAAATGCCATTAGACTGATTACAAAATTAAGAATATTATTGATCAATATGATTAGTTTTAGTTGTATTTAGTCATCTGTTGAATGAAATGTAAGTTTATTTGTGCACTTGACAATATATAAACATTATACTTTAACTGTGATGATGCATATGATGCTGTTAGTCACAGAGTTTTGTTTTTATAAAATAAAATAACTGCTAAAGAGGAGTATTTGTGATACAATGCATGTTGGAGTAGTGGAGGATGTATATTTGGGAACATAGGCCTACACAGTTATATTTTATATTTTCTTGATCCCTAATATCATTGAAGGATCAGCTACTTTTATGAGCATCTTCACTGAAAATTCCTAGGCCTATCGAAGTGCACATGGGATTGCAGAGTTCCCAGATATTTATTCCATGTATGCTGACTGAAGTTCAACAAGTCACTGACTGTGTCTTCAGAGATGCTGAATACCTTGAAACCCACCAGTTTCAGTGGGATTTGGTAAGTGATATTTTTCCATGAAAACCATAACACTTTTCAGTACCAGGTTCAAAGTGTGAATATCCATGTCAAAGCCAGGTAAGAGCTTAACCCACTTTTCAAATCTAATTAAAATTTTTTTTGGATTGAGAGCAAGTCACCACTATACCTAATCATTAAAACAGCGCACAGATGTTGCACAGGGCTTGTACAAACCTGTGCCTATGAACAAATTAAAAGCTTTTAAGATCAGAGAGCAGTTTTTGAAGTTAAAAAGTAACCATGATTACATACACAATAACCTGTCACTTCTTTTACACTTCTGTAAAATAAAACGTTGTCAGGAAGAAACAGGGTCCTGAAGAAATGCCAGAATATAACTTTACACGTGCTTAAAATGGGCTTCCAAAGCTGCTACAAGAGATGCCACCATGTAGCTGATTATTAAAGTACATCTCTTCTTTAAAAAGAGCTTTTTGTAGTCATTTTGATTGACAGTAAAAGGTTATATAATACACAAAATTACTTTCAGCAGTGTAGGAAAGATGACATTATACAACCTGTTTTTTTTTTTTTTTTTTTTTTTTACTTATGACCACTAATATATTAAAGCTAATTTTCATGAACTTGTAGTAGTGTTAAAATATGTCAAGATAAAAGTACAACAGAATTCATTACAAGTATCCTGCTCTTTTAAGTGTGACTAAGTATTTAATTAGTGAAATGTGCTTTATTCTTTCTTCATTTTCCTGATTCTCCTGCAGTGAAGTCAAAGACAGCTCAAAGCTTCTCAGCATGGGAAGCAAAATTAAATTTTGCTGCATGAAAAAATGAAGTCAGGAGAAAGTTCATTTCTGTCTCAGGAGAGGAAAAGGAGGAAAGGGGAAGAAGGAGGAATTTCACTGGAGAGCCAGAGAAAGAGCTCCAGGGAGCCAGGATTTCTGCATCAGGTGTTGCCAGCAGGGGACAGAGAATCACACTACCATTAGGGGACTGCTCGTCTGCCTCTTCATAGCCCTTCTCCTCTGCCCCAGTGCCTGTTTTCAGGTCCTCTAACATAAGCGGGATGTCTCTGGCTGGTTTTATCATCCCTAGCAGTGCATGGGCATAGGCAACTTTGTCTGTATCATGAACTGAGCCTGTAGGAGGTCTCAGCTGGCAAAAAAGGTCCCCACAGCAAAGACAGAATTCCTTGCAGACATCTCAGCTTATGCTGGTGGCTCCTGGCAGATCTGTTTTTGTTGTTGCTGTTGTTGATTTTTTTTTTCCCAGTTAAAAGTTAGCTTTTTGCAGCTTATTGCTTTGCACAGTAATAATCCCAGTGCCAGAATGTCTTATGTGGTGTTCCACAGCTTGCTCGCTTATAGGAAGCTGAGGATGCTATATATGCAGTCCGATCAGTGCAGGGGCTGCAAGGGAACAAAGCAAATTCCGTGTGGACAGAACCTATAACCTATTGAGATCTTTAACTGTGCAAATCTCTACTGCAATCTGAATTTTCAGGGCTTTATAATTTGCCAATTCTGTGAGAATGCAATGGCCAATAAACTATTATATACAGCATATCTCTCCTCCAAGAAACTTTGAAGTAATCAGTATTTTTTTCAGCGAGTACAAAACAACTTACTTTTTCTGTAATCTAGTAATCAGAGATGGCCACAATGTCTTATCTGAATTTTTGCAAACATAATCAATCCAAAGTCTGGTAAAGTAATGAGCAATGAAAACAGGATCCAGTAAAGTTTGCCTTCTGCAGTCTTAATTCTAAGCGGCCATACAAGTCCCATCTACCATAGCTAGTTATGTTAGCAGAAAGTAGGTAAATAAATATTTTATACTTTGGATCTTTATACTAACAGGGGCTTTAGGAAAAACAGACATGGCTTTCTGCATGGTTTTGTTAAACATGTGCTAGCTGGCTCTTCCCTGCTTCTTACAAAAGGACATAAAAGCCAGACCTGTCTCTTTTTTATCTCCACAGACCAAGAGACTGACATGATCTGTCAAGACTGAGACACAGAAAAGCTGCGCACATCAGTGTCAGTGCTCTGTCTGGCTGCTGAGACTGATCTTCATCTGCTAATGCCTGGGTTCTTCAAAACAACCTGCCAAGGCAGCAGAGTACAGGTAGGATGTATGAACAAAAGACTGTGCTAGTGAGAAATTCATGTTGTTATAGCCTGAGACGTGGAAACCACTTGCAAATACAAGCAAAAAAAACACACGTGTATGTACGTGTACATGTATATATAAATGTAAATATTCATGGTAAAAATATCCTTATTTGAAAATATGCAGCCTTTAAAACAAGCAAGCTAAAGGTGCACATTTATCCTTGTCTATACAGCTGGGAGTCAGACTTCTGCCCAAATTCAGCTTTAGAGCATGTGGCCTGAATCCCACCTGTCGGTATGTAAATCTCATCTGCTTTACAGCAGTCACATTCAGCAATACTTGGGCAGTAAGCATACTACATTTCTCTGTAGTAACTGGTTAAAACAAAAATTGGAGTCTTGAATCCCATTCTGATTTCATTTACACTAAATTAGTCTGAATGTCTTTGATTAACAAAAAGAAATTAGATATGATCAGTCACAGGGGTGGAGAATATTTTTCAACTCATTGGCTCAGGCTCCATCTGGATTAGATGGCATAATCTTATCAACTTCGATGGAGAAAAACTATGGGTCAGCTGTGTCAATGGCATAGAGATACAACTCCCCTTAATTTAGGACTGACTGACTGCATCCACAGAGAGTATTATCCTCACTGTATTTCTAGACAACAGTTTATGGAAACAAGACCCTGTGGTGCAGCTAAGCAGCTCAGGAGGAAAGGCAAGGGGATGAGAGCCAAAATAATGACATGCTGCTCTCTGAGCTGCACAATGCTGGGGAGGAGTGGGGCAACGCTTGGTCCTTGGCACAACTGACACCAGACTCAGAAGTCTTGTGCTTTAGGCAAAGTTGTCGGTGCCTAAAAAACACACCATAATTTAAGGATGAACAGCCCTGCTCTAACCTCTTCCCTTCCACTTTCAGAAAGCTGGAGCGCAATTATCGTAATGCCAGGAGAGATACTCGCCCCATAAAAAAATCCCAAGGGAAGCGCACTCCATGGATAGGCTGGTGCAAAGCAGGCAGAGGACGAAGATTTAGGGCTGCTGGCTCTCACAACAGCTGTAGTTTGGAATTCACGGTATAAAAGATTTAGCTTGTCTTACTTGTACTTTATTTATTTCAGTTACCCTTACGTTTTTCATATATTCCCCTAGGAGCTGCCAATGTGTTTTTAGTTATTCAAATACGTGTGCCTGTGTGTTATATTTTCCATCCCCTTAGTTAAAAAGAATATGCTTTACGAAGTAGATAACTGAATTTGGATCTCAAACTATTTTTAACAAAGCAGCAGTTCATTGTGGCGATTACCACACATGCATATTAGAAGCCAAGTGCCAAATACTCCTGCTCAATTTCTTTAACAGCTGAAAGAAATCATTTTTTAAAATATTCTGCTAACAGCTGAATGGCTTTCCTTCAGGCTTCTGGGATAAGGTGGATATATAAGTTTGCAGCCTAAAATAACCAAAAAATAGTCACAGCAAACACAGACTTTAGACATAATGTGATATCTATATTATAACTATAGCAACCTCTGAGAGTAAATTACCCAGTTACAATGGTAATACTGTATATTGGTATAGCAACTTCCATCCAGAGCCTTCAAAATGCTTAGATGGAATATTAGTCATCATGGCATTCCTGATGAACTTGTCATTGTCCTCTTTTCAGAGATCAAAACACTACAACACATCATGATTTAAATGTCTTGCTAGCTTCACTCAAGAAATCTGTAGCAGAGCCATGAAACATGTCCAGATATGAGGACCTCACATTTTAAACTCTCATTCTAAAGTCTTACACTTCAATGCAACATGTCTTTGTATTTGATCTTTGTCCAGAACTTCAAACTTAATTTAAACTCTCAGTTTAAAGTCTTACCATTCGTATACTGTGACCCACAATAAAACTCTGTTAATGTAGTTGGAGACTTTGTCTGAACACAGGATGAACACAACTTTCCCACAAATGTCTTTAACTAAATCATCAACACCTTGTTATTATATCACTTAGCATAGTATGCAAGGATCTCAGAAATGGTGTTAAAGTGAAGAGAGAGTTAAGTATGTGGCTTTACATTCTTTAGAGTGCTATATTAGTTTGTACTTCCAGTCTGAGAGAGGCCACTTCCACGCTTCTCCTTGGAGGCACTAAAGGTTATGTGAGGCATGCACTGTCAGGAGAAATGTGCTTCACCGAGATCCAAAACACTGATTTCAACGGCTGTATTTCTGTTCTCCAGTATGACAATACTTCCCCTCCCTTCCCAATACTTCCCCTCCCTTCCAAATGTGGAAAATTAAAAATTTTAGCAAGACATCTCTTTTAATCCTGAAGTGTTTTTCTGACAGCTGAAAATACCCAAGATTAGCTTAATTGTCATGCTTGGTAAACACGTCTAGGAATCAGAGTGTGCTACTTTTTTCTCTCCTGAATATCAGTGCACTTCTGTTTGCTTAGAGACAGACATAAGTAATAAAAGCATTGTCTTATCAGACCCTGAGATGCTGGGTTCTACTCAGAGGCTTTCAGAACAAGTTTGAGTTTCCAGTCCCAGAAGTCTGCATGGTAAAACTGTTTGAATTCAGTTCTCAGAGAAATAGGTTCTGTAAACGAAGGAAAAACCTGAGGAGGCTCTGAACGCTAAGGACTGAAATGCAAGAGACTAAAAGTTTATGAAAAATGGACAAACCAGTGGAACTCTGGTAGAACTTTCACCATTTTAGCACAGCAATGATAAAAACAAGCCCATACAAATGTAAGATTTCTTGTCATACCTTTCCAGTACCATTATTTTAAATAATTGACAAGAAGACACTGGTATGTGCTTGTTTTTCCTATTCCTACAGTGAGGCATCAATATAAAAGACATCTTGCTGCCCACATTGTGGCAGCAGAAAAAAATAAAATGAAATAAGCAAAGTATGTTATATTGAATGTATCATAGAACCATAGAATACCCCGAGTTGGAAGGGAACCACAGGGATCATTGAGCTCCTGGCTCCACACAAAAATCAGATGCTATGTCTGAGAGTGTTGTCAAAATGCTTCTTGAACTCCAGCAGGTGCCATGACCACTACCATGGGGAGCCTATTTCCATGCCCAACCACCTTCTTGGTGAAGAACATTTTCCTAATATCCTAAAACCCTAATAACATAATATCCTAATGTAAGTTAACAATCCCACTCCAACAGTACATGAAAGACATGTTGTCCTGTCCAAGTTTGCAGCAAGAAAGAAACTCAGAAAGCTGAACAGCTCTCTGATACATTGGCACGCATTTGATTCACTGTGTGGTGTTATATACAGGGACTAAAAAAACCATCATGATTTAAAATGGTATCTCTGGGTAGTCCAACAACCATCTTCTTTCAGCTTTGGTATAAAAGGCATTTTACTTTTATTTGTGTCAAAAGCTGCTATTGACAGATTTGCAGGTCATCACATAGACAAAAACATTTCCCCAATTTTTCCTACCTGCTGACACTGACAACCAGTTAGCAAATTTTCAGAGGTGACTATAAAGAACATACTTACTATACAGAATTTAAAAAATAATAATAATAAAATAAATCACAAGTAGAAAAAAACAGTAATTTTAGGGAGAAGGGATATCTAGTTCTGTCTGCATTGACACCAGATATAAAGCTTCTCTTGGATGTGTTCTTTATGTGAGTTCAAGCTCACTGGGCAGGTTACAAACAGTCCTGGATAGAAATGACTTCAACACTTGAACCCAAGCTGCCTTTGGGGTCACCACCCTGTGCAGAGACAGGGATGGGCAATGCCATCAGGCAAGTACTCACCAGCAGTTCCTGATGGATTACCCATTCAGAAACAAATTGGCTTTAGGGATTTATAACACAGAAATACAAAATGCTTGCCTGCTGCTGTGGCCTCTTCAGCACACCACAAACTTCAGGGGATGCTGGAGAGGAAAGGACTTGTGGCACTGCTTCTGGAGGGCATTTTAAGGATGCTGCACACATCTGCTAACAGGCTGATCCCCCTGCCAGCCCCTTGGGGGTTTCTTTCAGTTGTGCTGGTAACATTTGACATCCACTGAATTCCTTTCTGCCCTCTGAATGTGAGGAAGGGGAAAGCCCAACATCCTGGAAGAAAATAGCAAACTAATTCCGGTACACTCATGAGCATCAAAAGGTCCCTTGTCTGCCTGGTTCACAGCTCTTTTTATCACCCTCCATGGGATGAAACTATGGGCCCTCTGTGAACCCTACTATTTCGAGTGAAATTTGCCTACAAGTGCATAACGCTTTTTCTGTTGTGTACAGAAAACATACCCGTGGCCACACAGAACAGCAAACTGTAACACTGCGTGCCCTTTCTGGCTGGCAGTTGTTGGCAGAACAAAACTATTTGCAATCTTTTCCACAGCTGCAAAGTAGCTTTTGTGTATTCATTTCTCCAGGATGTAACGCTGTTCAAAATACAGAAGGCGCTTTTAATTTAAATTATGGCATCTTTTGGACCATTTATCCAACAGTTGAAGTGTTCCATCAATTGCCTAAGAAATAAGATGGTGTAGGTTTATGCACCTTTGCAGGAGCTAATTTTCAGACTGTTTCAATTTATTCTGTGTGCGTACTGCTGGAGAAAACATGCACGACATTTACATGATTTCAAAAGGCATTAAGTTATGTGGCCATAACCTGCAGGATTGTGCACAAGCTAGAAAGGTTGGGATTTACTGAGAGAAAATTGAGGTCACAAACATTTCTTGAAGCCTGGAATGCTTCAGTTTGGGTCTAAGATTCACTGCCTTCCTATTATCCCAGAACTGTAACATTTGGGAACTCAAAGTGCCTGACATAGTGTACAGCACAATGCAGCACACAAATACCCCGTGTGAAAAAAAAAATAATAAAAAAAAATCTCTCCAACATCAGTCTCTTTACTGCCATCCAGAGGCAATATAGAACCAATATTAATAATAATTACTTGTACGCACCACACCAGAAGCAGAAAAAGTTGGAAGAATAAAATCAGCAAAGGACTTTCAGCCACCAGTAAAGCAAACAGAAATGATGGAAGGTGTTGCATGTACTGAGTTTGCATCCCAGCCACCAATAACTAAAATGGCAATAATAAATTCTGAAATAAGATTTAAAAGGTCGTGTGATGTTAAGATTTCACCAGCATAAATTTGGGATTTATACTAGTCTACATGACTGAGGCAAATAAATAATAAATAAAAAATCTACTAATAAGAAAAATATTAAATGTATTTCAAACAAGTACCAATAAGAGTTACAGGTCACTCCACATGGATCATTTTATTTCTTTATGTATTCTCATTTGTAATATCGGCATTCTACCCTGATATATAATCTATTTTTTTTTCAGTGTCCCCTCCAAAAGCTTAGCTTGGAGAAAAAACTCGGCTGAGCTGAATTTCTGCCAAACCAGAAGAAAGTTTTACAAAGCAGTAAGAAAGTAAAAATAGAGTTTTGCCTTGGAAACACCCTGGACTGCCCACACATTTGTAAGGGCACTGCCACCACTGCTTCATAGATGCCCATGTCAGCTGCACAACAGTAATGCTCTGTGTGCAAGCTCTTGGACTATGGCAGGTGGGAAAAGGTGATATTATCAGCTCGTTCACATCATACTTTTAACCATCTATTTTGAAATCCAGTGAATTTTCAAACATTTACTTAGTTCTCCACATTTATTGTCTCTTTCTACCTACATTGGAAATTTATTACATTCATGCTTGCCAAGCATCAATCTGCTACAAAGCTTCCCAAAAGGACAGCAATAGTTTATAAAAGTTTTATGCTTCTGCTTGTGACAGTAAGCTCACTATTTGCTATCGAGTAACCTATGTGCAGAAACTGCTTCTGCAGGAGGACTGCAGCACATCCCCACAGAGTGCCCAGCCCCAGCCCTGCCTCTGCTCTTGTGTCCAGCCAGCTGCTGCACTTGCTTTTTAATTCTTTTCACTCCAAAAGACCGACCAGAAATGTCTCTGTTCTTGCAAAAGCAGCCTCCACATTGACATAAGAGAGGCTGAAAAGATGAAGATAGTCTTATGCAGGCTTTTTGTACTGAGTCAGTTCAGCAACAATCAATTTCGCTGATCTTTCCACAAAATTTCATAAACTTTGCTCCTCCTTCCTAACCTACTATGTAATATGGCATTAAAGAAGCTTTCTCCGAAGAAGCAGTTTCAAAGCACTAGGCTGACAATAAAATTAACCTATGATATCATCAGTACTGCTTGGGAATTAAATTAAGCATTACACAGATGTTCAAGTAAAAAATTGTTCAAGTAAATAGTTAAAAAAGTGTTCATTGTTAGCAAGAAGGTCAGCATATTTTATTATATGTTTTGAAGCCATAGGTTAATAATTTGGACACAAAGCTTACAAGGACAGAGAAGTTGCAGAGCCCTAGGCTGATTTTAGTTATTGAGACAATTTTCCGCAGAAGTTGAACTGCTAGCAGCACCTGGGCCCACAGGTTTAAAACTATCCCATTCTATCCCTCCCTGCTGTGAGTGCTGAGCAGACATCTCTTATGCTTGTAAGACTGTTTAAATTGCTGAAGTTAAATGCACACTTATATGCTCGTGGGATTGTAATCCATGGCAGTATTTTGCTTTCAGGTATGTGAGTGTAAAGCATAGGAGTCAGTTATAATTTACAAATACACTTACAAACATTTGTATTTACAAAACACATACATAGGAACCTGTTCTTCAAAACTTGTATGAACATTACTTAGTTGTTCTGAGAGGTTAAAGATATTACAGACACATTGGAAGTTCATAATTTAAATGGTTGACATGATGGCCAATACTTATATTAGCACTTTAAGCTACTGATCCTAAAAGCATGTAGGGAAAGTATTTTTGTTCTACCTACTTCTCTTTTCCACATTCCTTGTAAAATAATATAGAGCTGTAGGAAATGCATACAGCTATGATACTGATGTAGTGTAAACCTGAGGAAACATAGAAACTAGTATTACTGAATATCTCTTTCAGCACACTTTGTTGAGCCTTGAGAGTGCTAAACAGGGGCAATCCTTCTTGTCTGATTACTACAATGCTTTGTTTCATGGAGATGAGTTAAGGAGGCTTTTGTAGTGTTAGTCTTTGTAATGTCTACCTCTCTGGGGTTGAGTAACACCTTTCAGATTTTCTGAAGACAGTTTTGATGCCTTAATTGCTATATTTTTTTTTTCCTTGGGCTAATTAACATCAGTTCGCAAAAATCTCCTGCAAGACGTTGTAAAACATCACTTGTTAAAGAGATTGTGGAACTTGCTCTTGACAAATGTGAAGTGACATTCTGCCAGTGTCTTTTGTAAGATCATATAAAGGAGCTGGTTCATCTACCAAAAAAAAAGAAAAAGATCCCACCAGGAACCAGTGAAAAAGACAATACTCATCATACAGAGTCGCATAGCTAAGTAAATGGTTCACACGTCTTGCTCACATGAGATGAAAGGGAATGAATCTGAATTCATTTTGCATTTGATCACAGACAAGGAATGCTCTAGATCAAAGTGTGCCATAATAATGGAGACTAACTAAAGGCAACTAGATCCAAAAACATCTGTCAGGGGTTTGATGTCTAAAAATGGAAATCCTTTATATTAATGTATTATTACATAACCACATGAGAACCGAAAGGCTCTTGAAGTCTTATTTTGTTTTCATGCATTGTGGCTGAGAAAATGCAATGAACATAACCCCCCCAAATAAATCTAACACATTGGGAGAAAAGAGAGTGAAAGATAACAATGAGTCTTCAACCTCTGTTCTCTTTGTGTATGATCAGGCAACATTTTAAAAAAGGCTAACTGGAGAAGTACTGGTGACCTGAATAAAGCGTATCAGCAGCATAGGAAATGATGTTGATGGTTGTAATCCAATTTTCAGTGGACAAGGGAGCACATCACAAAAACCGCCCCTACAATTAGCACTAATTGGCAACTTTTTTGGCAGTCTCTTTACGGAGGGCAGAAATTGAATGGACATGGAGATTAAACTGTTGTTTCACTCTCTTTGAGCAACAGCTGAGATGTATTGGGAGGGCAATGTGGAAATAAATGCAGTGGTTTTGCCTGTGTTGTACCTGTTCCAGGGATGAGCAGACTTCATTCTTCAGGGTTGTCAAGGCAACATCAATACAGGAATTAAGTTGCATTAGAAGAGTGAAAACAGTCTTTTAACTCTTTAGCTGAAAAAGCTTAAATGGTAATAAATATTTGAAAGCATGGTGAAAAAAAAAATGTAAATAATTGAAAGCATAAGTGCAGTAACTGAAGCTCTGCAGAAATGAACAAAAAGGAGTTTGTCATTTTTGATGGGAGAGACACATATGTGCAGAAGACATCATTGCTTCCTTCCTTTTTCTTCTGGGATCATTCATTCACTGATGCAATGCTTTAGCAAAAGAGTGATGCATCTTTTTGAGAGGTCTAGATGTACAGAAAGACTGATGGCTGTTCCAATCTGTATTTGGGTTTCTGAATTTCAGACTGAGCTCAATCACATAGCTGGACCCATGTTGTTGACAGAGGAGGAGACATGTTTTGCTGCAGCTACCCTTGCTGCTGAAAAGCTTTTGGAAGCTCTCAGGCTTTAGAGCAGCTCTTGGCTCTGCAGTAGCTGGGTTTGTACCAGCACAGAAGTGACCCTCACGTTTCTGGGTGAGTGAAGCTACAGCATGGCACAGACCTTGATCCAACACACCATGTGGCCATGTGGCTTGCAAAGAAAATCAGGGGGTAGAGCAGAGTCCCATTTCTGATGGGTTAAAAAATCTATTTGCTCTTGGCTGTAGCTCTCTATATGCTTGCTATTTACAATAATTTGTCATTCTTTTTCCCAGGCCTTACAGATCTCTGCATTTTCAAGAAATGCTCATACTCTGCTTCTGTTGACATTGGTTTCTGTTCTGTTGACATTAATTTGATTTATTCTAGGCTCTGATCTCTTGTTTATAACAGACCTAAAGGAACCTAAATTGTGGTTCTCTTGGCCTAGTCTAGCACCACTAATTTCTGGAAAGAGAACTTACTGCTTCCTGAGAGCTGTTTTATTTTCATGGGCATTTCTGAACTTCACAGCTTTAGTGTCATTCAGTTTTGCAAGCTCAACAGTTCACCTCTGATACAATTCTCTTCTGTTGTCTGCTGTTATTAACTGGTAACAGTACACTCAGAGAAGGCCCCAAATTCCCTAAGTGCTTCTCCTGCAATGTAAACTAATCATGTTAATAAATTAATTAATAATTAATGTAAATTAGTGTAAATTAATAATGTTAGTGCTACATTGCATTTTAGTGGAAGAAACCCTTCTGGAATGGGTTTAAAAGAAAAGGAGGCGATGGCTTGGCAGAACCGTTCAGTTATCCCCTGCAAGTGGGAAGTACAACAGCTCTTCCTGAGGTGCTCACTCTTTGCAGTGTTTTGGTGTTCTCTTACATACCACGAAGAAATGTATGTAAGCATCACAATAGGCTACAATCAGCAAGACAACAAGACAGCAAGTTCTATTAGTGTTAACTTTTGCCAAACAGTGTCCCAAGATTTTGGTTATAAACCAAAGTCTGTGTGAGGGTTAGAGTAACAGAGGGCTGTAACTTTAAAGACAGCAGCTTTCACTGAACAGACCTTGTACGTAAAGTAAGGCACAACAGGGTTTGATCTACCCTGACAAAACCTCCCTTTTGACTTTTTTACACTCTCAGGTTTCTTTCATTTATTTATTTATTTATTTATTTATTCATGGATGAGTTTTTTTAATGGGAAGCAGACAAGAAAGGATTTTTCCCATATTCTAAATTTATGATTTTACCAAATTTTCAATGAAAAGTGAAAAACGGTACACAGCTGCCTAGAATGAAATGGCAAAATATGCTGCCTGCAGTAATTAAAGTTTCCATTCTTTCCACCACAGTCTGCTTTCAAATACTGATCTGATTCTGCTGATGTGGTTCACATTCAGCACTCCCTTGCTTCATGTATTCTGTAGCTGGCTGAAATAATTGGGAATCAGCTCTTCACCCTGAGCAGATCTACTGAAATAAAGCAGATCAGAACTACTCTCAGAGGCCAGCATTGCAGATAAGATGTGTGGAACAGCTTCCAAATTTTGAGCTCCGTGTATAACTCAAATGCCAGCTTCTGGAAGCGCATATTTGTATTTCCTTGAATGAGCTTTTTATTTATTTATTTATTTATTTACACATTGTTTCAATTTAGCAAAAGCAGTTAATTAAATTCTTTATTGTTCCATGGATGAGTATTCTATATACTAGTACTCCAGGCAAGTATAAAAAAAGTACTTTAATGAACACAGCTCTTTATGCTAACAACGGTTTCCAGACCTCTGGAATTTTGGGTCATTCTATTTGACAGTGCTTAAAGTGTATTTTTAGTGTCTTCTGACAGTAAGTTACTCCATTTGTTATTAAGAAATAGGATGAGCTATTATGTAGAACAGATTATTTTCTTAAATCAAAATGATCTGTTTTATTAAATTGCCAGACCTGTTAAAAAACATGATCAAAATAAATAAGTAAATAAATAAATAAGGAAGATTTCCTATTCCTTTTATTTATTCAATTTAACTTGTTTCACACTCAGACCTGCTCTGACCTCTGTGGCAGTAAGTTAATTCTCCTTTTATAACACTCCTGTAAGAGAACACAAGGATGAAAAATTCTGGCTCTATAAATTCATCAGGGATTTTATCATTTCAGCAAGGCCAGAATTTGACCTAAAATGTCTACTGGTGCAGAGATTATCTTGTTCTGTTAGAGAGGCTAAACTGAGGAATGGTGTGGATTTGCATTCATTGAGCTCTCCGCATTTGGTCATCAAACTCCACAAGTCCTCCCTCCTGGAAGGGTTACCAGGGCTAACTGCATGGGGAAGGGTGATACAGAGCTGAGGAAGCAGCTCTTACAACATGCTAAAACAAAAACATCTACTTTTGCATAAAGTATCTTTTGGTGATCTTTAGGAGGGGATCTAGGGGAACTCTGATGATGAAGAAGGGCTGACTGAAGAATGAGTCTCCCAATCATTTCTGACTATCCTGAGCCTTAGCATCTTCCTGCTCTCTTTGTTCTGAGAAATTTCTTCTCCACTCCTTCTTTCTCCCCTCCACCTCCTCCATTTTATCCTCAGCTGCTCTTTCTGTCTCCTGCAGGATATTCCCAAAGTCCCATACTCCAGCACATGAGATTTTAGACTGTTTCTTCTGCTCTTCAGGTTCAAAAATATCTCTGATTCCAACCAATTCTCTGTTGATATTTCCACAAATAGGCAACTGTTAGGGCTTTTGTCTCCACATTGCTGTAATTCAGCAGATAATGTTTTAAAAGCAGGAGCCTGGTGAGCCAGATGCCAGAAGAAGCAATGTTGCTATTACCAGAGAGCATCCGTAGAAGCTTTCAGCAATTACTGCCAGCAAAACACAACGTTAGTTCAATACCTGTAAGTTTTGCAAAGGCATAAATAACAAATAATTCAAATACTGAAACAACATCACATAGGGAAGAAATCAGGATGTTTTATTAGTGCCACATCCTTTCCTAATGTACAATCTACATTTTCGGCATTAGCAAGCAAGCAGTTTAGCGTTCAAAGCAGCACTATTAACAGTAACAATACAGTTCAAATAAATCAAAGAAATTATGTATGATGTACTGAACTTGGTTTTAATTCAGGGCTCCAAGTTGCCAAGATAGCTCCAATGCTTGTTAAATCCATGCAGGTTTGTCCCTCAATATGGTTCACATTACTCTCTGAGCATAGCTGAGCTGACTTGCTCTGAAAGTAAAAAATGAGAACTAATTCATAGTGAAGTCAAAGAGATACCGAACAATATAAACATAAGAATCTACTCTTTTTTTTGGCTGGGCTTCTGTAGCATCTGATGGCAAGTCAGATCATTATACAAGGGGATTTCAATTTCCGGAAACTGTTTAGGCTTGCTCTTTATTCTGGGTGCTTTGAAGGGCTTTAATAAACATGCAGAAAGGCTGTATACATCGCCTATTTATCTGTTACTGCACACTTCATGGAGCAAGACACTACACAGTTTTGTTGTCTTTTGCCTTACTTTTATAATAAATTTCTCTATGTTTAACTCTTCATCAAGTTTGTCAACCAAATTTTTATAAGATAAATTCTTTAATTGTATTGGAAATGTTTACAACACAAACTTTGCATGACTCCTTCAGTTGAGATATTTAATTTATTGAACTCAACAGATCTACTGTGCTATCTGGAAATCCTCATTCTGTGAATCTTTTTACTGTTGTGCATTGACAGAATAACTTTCTTTCTGAAAGCTTTTTTTTTTTTTTTTTTTTTTTTTCATGGTGGCTCATCCTGCTAGTGAACTAAAATAGCAAGTGAATCTGAGTTAGTGAAAATCCCAAAGTCACTTTATTAAACATTTCATTAGTATTTCAACAGTGTGCTGTATTATGTTTAGCAATGGTTATTATAAAGCCAACAGTATAAAACATATCTTTTTCCTATAAAATACTACATTCCATGTAATTAATCCATAAAATTATGGATTACTCCTCCCACTAGTACAGTCATGGCTTCTCTTCTAAGGACAAAGTTGCATATAAAGTCACACTGCACTGTAAAACTTGCTCAAGAAGCAACTTCTGATAAGCAAAGAAACCAGACTCCGAAGTAACAATATTTGGGTTTGGCTGATTTAAAAAAAAAAAAAGCCCGATCTCAGCATTTTTAACTTTGTTCTAACTTAAAACTTTTTTTCTCTCATTCTTGAAAGCTAAAGACTTTCAACTTTCATGTAATTAATTTGGAAAATCATTGGTTTTATTTCTCTTTTAAACAGTTCTGGTTTGTGTCTTCAAAAATATCTATAATGTACTCTACAAAGCATGGAAAGCAATGTGTGATTATATTGATTCCTTTGACAGTGATGGGTTTCACTTTTAATGGGCCTCCAACCTTCTTCTGAAGATGCAATCAACTGAGCTCAAACTCTGCCATTAAAATTGCCTCTGAATCTGTGATGCTGAGACCCTTCAGCTGCCTTCCACCTGTCCAACAGGCAGTCATTGCTGCTTTGAGGACAGCTGTCTTTCTCTTAGTAGATTCTTCTTTTGTAATTTCAATGTCCTTGGATCTGTCCTCAGATCCATCTTATATAATATTTAGGAAGAACAGTCAAACTCTTTAATGTTATTTAGCCTCAGTATTTACCAGTTTCCTAAAATTAACTCAATAGCCTTTGTAATATCTACTGGACCAAGGGGTGAATCTACATCTTATCCTGTATCATTACTCTTAGCTGTTCTGATCACTCTGAAATGCAGTATTTATGGCAATATTTGATTTCACTGTTCATCTTAAATATGGAAAGGTTTCATTTATTCCACTAACACATGTATCAGGACAGGGAACTTCACTTTATCTGCTGTAATTTCACCAGTTTTATGTGGTTTTCTCCAGAGTAATGGGAAGAATATCTGGCCATGGATATTTTTTTATCTGAAAATATAAATTGTGTCATTCTGCTGGTACCTCATGCCAAGGAAAGGAGCTCTTTTGGTCATACACTCATAGTTCTTACTGGTCTTCTTAAGACTTCATGACATTATCACCAAGCCACATATTTGTTTCCAGCATGATACATAATCATAAAGAACACCATAACTGTTCTGGCTACCTGACCTGCTTGGTTCTCCCTACCTGGTGTTTTGGTTAACCACAAGATTGGAAGCAGGAGAAGAATAAAAGATGGTTACTTCCCTTTGGAAGTGCCTCCACATCTCCTAATATTTTATTAAGGCATTCTGTTGGTTCAGCATTCTGCAGGTGGTACCCTGATGTTCTTAATCTCTTTTGTAAGCAGCAATCTGCATATTTCTGTCATCGGCTTGGAAGTAGAGCTAGCCTCCAGATCTCTTTAGGGAGAGGGAGAAAAAATCCACTGCCGTAATTATATTTAAACCACAAAAAAAGGCAAAGATATGTGTGAGGAGAAGGGTCACAAAATCCTTTAAATGTCTGTCTGGTACATAAGAATGCAGGTCCCTAAGTTTTTCCTCTTGGGTGGGATCCTCTCCTATCGGGAAAATAGTTCTTTCATGTCCAGCTTCTTCACACCATCTTCAGTCAGAGTAGAACCCCATCTCTTCCTATCTCACCTCATATTACAGGAGGGGCAGAAAGTTCTTTGTATCCCCAGCATTAACAGGATTCAGAAAATAAATAAATAAATAAATAAATAATAATAATAATTTAAAAAAAAAAAAAAAAGTGGATTCACCTACCCAGGTCTTTTCTTTATGGAACATTTGTAGGTGTCCAATTAAATTCTGTTACACGAGCATGTTAAAAGCGCTCTGACATCTCCATTGCAGGGATATTTGCAATGTCAAGCAAATTCAATCACTGGGAGAGCTCAGAAGCAATTTGAATTTTGTATCATAATTTTTATTATTGTATTATAACATTTATTCTAGCCTTATATGTTAATTTGAGCTTTATTCTTTAAAATTTGGCTTTTTACACCTTCCACCTGTATTCAAGTTTGTAGATTCTGTATGGCAGAAAACATGAAACTGAAGAGAAAGACTGAATGCAATTGCCAGATTGCTTTACAACTTCCTCATCAACAGCCTCCTCATGTCTGCAGCAAACTGAATTTGCACAGGTACAAGGACAATGAGAGTGAAAAAATGTCCATGTGAAGGACTAGTAACTCTTTCATTTAATTGAAATCACTTTTCAAAAAATTCTCCTCCAATATAACAAGGCTGCAAACAGATTTATTTTAATCTTGAGAAAAAATGAATTCCTAGTAGCAATTAAGAGGAAACTAGAGGATATGAAATATATAAAATTACTTCTCACATAAAATATCTTGTTCTCCAGATGATAACAGAACAAATGAGGGACTCTACCCTCACAGCTGGATTTGTCTACCAAAGTACAGATGCATTCATTGTCTTTCAGAAAAGGATTTAAATATTCTTTTCTGCTCTTGTAAGCCAAACATTAAACTTTTAAATTACTTTTGTTACTAAATTCAATAATTGCTTTTTACCAGTTCTTTAAGGTTTTTACTTTTTATTTTTAATAGATAAAGTATAAGATGAATGATCCCTCATTTGAAGATTTTAGTGCTAAAGGATGTGATGTGGCACTGTGTTGGAAGTAGTGCAATCTTCCATGCCAGGTCTAGAGAACAGCTGATTCTATCTTTTCTTATAAAAATGGGATCTGATGTATTGTGAACAAAAGTTTTAATAGTTACTTTGTTGGTATTAAAGGTGCCTGCAGTTGGCAAACTATTGCAACCCGCTATTAACTGAAATCTGCAGGCCCGCTTGGGAATTCCACTTCTGCTGAATGGAAGAAAAAAGCCTGCTGTGCTTGGTGTCTTTTTTTCTTCCTTTCTGTTTAAAACTTGGCCTTGTTGCCCAATAAAGTGGCTCTGAGGCCTGGCCCTCAAGCCTATAGTGTTCTTTACAGCTCCAGCTGCAGTTTCGTGGCAATGTTTCAGTATTGTACAGGATAAAAAGAGCACTCTGATTCAAGCATGTGGAAAGGAGATACACAGTGTAAACCCACAACATATCTACTGAGCACCAAAGGGGGTTGCCACATGATAGCAGCAGTCTGCCAAGTCCTCTGAACTTTTGGCATCTAATAATAGGGATGGTGCAATAAAAGAAAATCAAGGAAGGAAATTATTAGGGAGCTGGGAAAAAAAGTAAGACTTATGTCACTTTTTGCAGGGCAAACTCTTTATCCTGCTTCATTAATGCAACGATGATTGGACTGATAAAGGCTTAGCTTGGAGTACATCTGTTGGACAATAGCTGCTCTTTATTTATCTCCATTCGATGTATCAAAAAGCATAAAGAGAAGTTTCCACTCTTCCTACACTCCAACCTCTCACCCCAGTCCCAGAGCCTGGAATTTTCTTTCCCACTGTTTTGCTTCAATTAGAAAGGATAGGCTCAAGTGTCGCCTTTGTTCCAACTTCAGAGGGATGGTCCCTGGGACCTGCCGTAACCTCCAGCAAGGAAGACAAATTGAGCACAGTAACCCATGGGGCACAATTGATCCTGAAAGGAAAACATGGGAAAAGCACACATGAAAATCTTTATGACTAGTATTTTTTATAAAAGTGAAGAAAATATTAGTTCATATCTTAAAATAAATGTGGAGATAATTAGCTGGGTAATAAATGGTTTTTAGACATGTACTTACCAAGTATTATATTGATTTATTAAGATAATTGATAAAAATATCTGACGAACTTATTTTTGGAGATTTTCATGAGTGTGTCCAAGAAAATACACCTCTTAGGATCATCATCAAATTAACATCACAAAGAAAAGTTTGGATACTTACTCTGAACAAACCTTATGTCTTTATGAGACTAATCCCAAAATAACAGCAGAGAAAATGATCACTGCTGGCACTGACTTAACTCTGCTAAATTCTGCTTTCAGGTGACATGGCTGCATATCCAATGAATTCCAGGGGTGTCATCTGACTTTTCTGATGTTTTTTAATTTGAAAACTGTTACATGGAAAGCCAATTATGTCAATGGAATCAGCTCGGACTTATTTAAGGGATGTAGAGTGTACTGTTATAAATAAAGGCTTTCATCATGCTGCATGAAGCTATGATCTCTCTAACTATCTCTGAACACGTGGCTTAATCTCCTTTATTCATTTGTATTTTTACTTTCCATGTTTTCCCCCGAGAAGTCTTCCAGATACTCGCACAGTAATTTTTTACTTTAGTACATTCTCATATTTCATTTCCTCTCTTCTATGCCTCTCTATTCCTCAACATCAATGTTAATTTTTTCCCACTCTTTCTCCTACTTCAATTTGATGTCTTTGTTTTCTGTTTGTTGTTGTTGTTGTTTGTTTGTTTGTTTGTTTGTTTTTGATGATGGGTTGTTTTGTTTTGTTTTGTTTTATCTTTTTCACCTTACCAAGTGACCTGATTTTTCCCAGAGCTCTTCTGTCAAAATGACTGTTTCTGCATCACTTGCAACCTCAGGGCGCAAGCAGTTCCTCCTGGACCAGAACTATCATTTCACAGCATTTTATTTTGATAGGGTGAATTTTGATGAGAGAAAGAACAACATCTGCTAGTTAAGAGGAAGACATATTATTATCTATCGAACCACAGTATCCAGCTAGACAGCCTGTCCTCAGGCACTAGCTCCATCTGGATCATTCTGCACCACTCAAACCCAGCTCTCTAATGGAGGCAAACAGCAAATATGTATGAACTTCAGTAACTTCACTCTCTTCATTGTTTAGAAATCCTTTGAGTTAGCCAGTTATTGCAGTAAGATGAGAGAAAGTCAGATGGAATTAATTTATTTGATTTATCTGTTTGTGAATAATGTCAAAGAAAACTCATTAACTGCAGTATTCCAGTGGGTCTCTGGAAGGGAAGATCTAGATGGCAACAGGCACATCACCAGGCAGTTGTGAACTGTTTAGAAAACACTAGAGAGGAAAGAACATCAAAAAATATTTTGACAAGAGCTTCTGAAACATTTAATTCAAGCCAATATGGATGCTGGTGATTGGAAACAAGACTTCCATAGTTTGATGGGAAGGATTATTAAGCAACAACTGTGCAAAACCACCGGGGGGGGGTTCAGTATATACATCATCTTATGACTTTTGAGCAATGCAAAGTAATTATTTGTAAATATTTTGCCATGAATAAAGCTCTGCCAAAAGGAACATAACTACAGAATGGCTTTGCTAGAGGTGGTAGTGCATTTTAGGAAGCTAGACATGGATTATCTGTGGCAAGAGGTAAGTTTGTTGCAGTCAGTTAACTCATTCCCACCTTTTCACCAGCTGGGCAGTGAAAATTAAGAATCTGATTTCAGCAATGAAGAGCCCTGCCTGAAACTGAGACTCCCCTCCACCAACCATCCAAAGTAGGCTCCATAAACTCACATGATACAACATTGATTTTTCCCCAGAAATTTCTTATTTAAAGAGGAAAACAAAGAACAGAAAGATGATATTATAATTGAAATTTTATGGATAGATAGTATGTGTGGAGAGACTTTAAGCAGGGGTCTTCTTCTTATTTTCAGAAGTCTAATGCTAAGTAGGAACATGTCACCTCAGAGTCCCTCCATGGTTAAAGAAAATAAATAGGCACCATCACTGGGCCTATTCCCAATGTCTAAGTTAGGAGAAAATGGAATCTGTATCTATAAAGAGAGCCCAGCTAAGCCAAGCAGGCTGTCAGTGACTCATTCAACTTAAAAGTCTCCCTCTCGGATGCCTGTTAGGGCTGATCACTCCTGTCCCGGTCACTCGACAGGCTGCACAATGAGTCTAAAGCGGAGCCACAAACTGCAAACACATTTCTGCTGTGTCAAGCCAGGGCCTCAGCTGTAAGGGCACCCTGCCTTCCAGCAAATGCTGGGAATATAAGTTGTGCAATCTCTGAATGGCAAACACTTCATAAAAATAAATCACATTACTTGCGCTAGAGAAAGAAAAAGTGAATATGCAGCTAGGCGAAGATGAGGAATTGCTGCCTAATTTATATCTTTGCATTTCAGAATGCAGTTTTCCTTTTGTCAGGCTGGCATGAGTGTTGCTTCTTTTGTGACAAACAAGAATTTTCAGAGGGTTCAGAGCATAAATGAAAGGTCACACGAGTATAGTTTTCTTGCACTAAATCTTCAAAGCAAAGAGGCTGCTAATCACCAACGATGAAGCCTAGCACAGCAGAAAAGCTTGAAACAGCTTCTTCAGAGAATGTTTTAACAATCAGCCCCTTTTCTTGGGGGGGAAGGGGGCACACAATCACAGCCTTATCTAATGATCACCACCAGGGCCCTCAGCCCTCCCAGGGCAGCACAAGGGGAGCAGCAGACCAGGGCTTGCTCAGCCACAGCCACCAGCCTGGGGCTTCTTAGGCAGGTACATTCTTCCTAAAAGAGGGCAGGAGAGGTAGTCTTCCCTTAAAAAAAAAATAAAATAAAATAAAAATAAAGAGAAGGAGGTGTTAGTGGCCTTCTTTTGCAGAAAAATCTGATGATATTTAAAATTATGGGCTACAGTCTGCAGAAGGGCATTGGAAAATTTAAAAGGGTTTGCTGAACTACAGGGAAAAATCTGGGGAATTTTATTTTTTCTAATTTCTTACTGTTTTACTGTATTAATGTAAGTTTTTATTTTAATGTTGATTACAAACATTATCACAATAATCTAAAACATATAACTTAAAATAAATTAAAAGTAAATTTCAGTGTTTTATTGCTGGCAACAGCTCACTTCCTCTGGAAGAGATGACTGAGAAGTAGTTGTAAATACCGACTGGAAATTTCTTCATACTGGTTACAAAGCAACTAATTATTTTTTATAACAACAGCAGCAGCTGAATGGCTTTGTGGAAAGGCAGGAACAGGGAGCTGAACTCCTTTCTACTTAGATATTTAGATAGGCAGCAAATAATAACAGCTAATTTTCATTTTCCTGATGAAAGACAGCAATCAAGGACAATTAGCTCTGGTCAGACTAGGCAGAAATGAAAAAGGGTCAAGGAAGCATGACAAGGATCTTCAAAGATATTGAACCACTTTCCTATGGGAAACAAGTAAGCAGACAAAAACCTTCAGACTGGACATGACCGAGGACAGAGATGGAAGCAGACTACAAAACCTTGAGTGGCCTGGGTAAGGTGAATGGGGAATTACTGATTACTGCTTAGGGCAGTAGGGAACCATGGGGCCTCAAATGAGGGAGACAGGGATGGAAATGGTTCTTTGAAATAAGAACAGAGTCCAGGTCTCCTTTACTGCCCTATGAATGTCCTAAAGGCTAAATGTGGAGCCTTGGCCACTAGTCTCAAATGAATACTGATTATGGCCAGAGATGAATATCTGTCTGTAAGCATCTAGTTCCACTTATTGAAATGAAATCAGATTTTAAAATATCTTGCTCATGGCAGATCTTTGAGTGTCTTGCTAAACAGAGCTTAAGATTAATGCAGCTCAATATCGTTTCTGAATTGGAAAGGACTTCCAGAGACAGTGAATTAATGCTGTAGGCTACTACAAAGGCACTCTAAGAACTGATTTGATAGAACAAGTCCCCATGTGATGGAAAGTGTTTTTGTAAGAGCTGTATTACATATGAAAGTGTAGTTCCCGTAAGACCATTTAGTGTAGTTGCCCCATGAGTACTAACTGCTGCTTCAGCAACTAGCATAATCAGTCTTACTGGGGAAAACATAGACATGGTAGTTTTGTTTATTATCAAAATGACTGAAAACATTCTTCCACTGATTTTAGCATCATTTTGACTATGTTGATCATTTAAGAAGCTAAATTATTTTTCATAATGGTTTTGATACATCTTTTCTTTATATATTTATAGATAGATGGATAGATAATGTGCTTTTTATATCAAGAAATCTATTATGGTGAGGAAGGCACTTTTTATCTACTGTGAAAGGTGCTTTCACAGTAGATAAAAAGGTAATTTCTGAAGGCATAAAACTGTTTCAGCATTCTTAATCCAATGGCAGTTACAGAGCAAGGAAAAAGAAATAAAAAATAGGATGAAAATAGTGCAAGGTTGTAAAGTGTAAAGTAAAGGGATACAGAAGAAGGACCATTATATCTAATCAACTCTGAAGTTTGTGACAAGAAAGTCGCACAAAAGGAGAATTTTGGAGAGGAAAAAAATGGTGTAAGTCTACAATGACATAAAGATTACTATCATTAAAGCACAAACCAGACGAAGTAAGAACAATGCTCTCGTTTACAGATAAAGGACAAGCAGGATGTTCTGCCATGGCGCAAACATCTTGGTTTAAAAACCAAGACACTGTGGCCTAACAAAATGGAGTGCCAACTTATTCCCTCCTTGCAGGTCAGGTTGGGCTCCACCTAAACCGAAGGGATATGTTGAATGAAAGGGAGCAGCGCCTTGCTCTGCTCCAGCACCAGAATACAGCACAGGCAGTGCAGGAGGCTGAACTGGGAATTAGAGACAAGGTCCAAAGTAGATGGTGGAGCTGTAATGGTGGAGTCCACATAGCGTCAGAGCTACTGAAATGGGTAGTTTCCATGAGGTCTTAAGGAAACAAAAAATATATTAATCTCTGGTGTCATGAGTGTCATACACTGACTGAAACTCTCCCCAGCTCTCTGCAGAAGTTGAACGCATTTTCCAGTTTCTAATTTAGGAATTTCTTTCCTTCGCAGCTGCCTACAATATTTGCTCACCACCTCTGCCATCCGATAGTTTTAATCTTTCCAAGATTTCCATGGTTCTCTCTATAAAAGAGCTTTATCTTTATTCTATTTTCCTTTCTATTTCTGCTGGAACAGCTTTTGTTTGCACATCTTTCAGCAGTTTTTTATAGGCTGTTCTTTTGCATCCATAATTGAATCCAAAACTTTTACAAGAAAACGTTCCACAAGCAGGTCACTTTCCACATGTGCATCATCACGTTGTGGGTGGCTGTTTGAAGTGCATAGTTGCTTTATCTTCCAATCTAGTAATCTCATTCCATGTCCTCAGCAGCACTGTAACATCCTTACATCCCGTTATCATTTTAGAAATATCTGTCCTTTTCTATATACTCCTGCAGTGCATTTTTTCCTGCAATTTCTTGTTTCAGACTCTTATCAAGGAACCTCCATACTGCAAATTTCACAAGCTCAGATGCAAACGTAGCCTTTTGGAGCCAGATCACAGGATTCCAGTTCAGGCATAAGAGGACATGCTCAACTTTGTGGTGCCCAGGTTCTCAGACTGCTGGGTCCATCCTCTTCCTCAGTGCTGCTAGGACTTCTCTAGCTAGGACTTGCCGTGAGAAATGCTGCAGCAGCCTGAAACCAAAGACTAAGCCTGAACGAGCAACAAAGCATTCCTTTTATCAGCTACCTCCTGCAACACTGTTAGGAGGACAGTGTCAGAGGAGCTTCTACTGAAGCACGTCTTGATTTGGGGCTAGGCCAGGCTCACAGCGTGCTGGGGCTTTGGCAGAGTGCCCCAGCAGCTTGGTTTAGCTGCCTGCCAGGCACTGGAAGCCCGCTGCTTTACTTAGGAATAACAATTCCACCAGTAATGGAGCACCGTTATCATTGTCATAAAAATAAGGAGGTTTTTGTGATAGTAAAAATTCCTAATACGCTGTTTCCATTCTCTCATTTTAAGTTTACATGGGAATATAGCTTACTAGCCTTTAACCTACGCCTACTCCCTCCACATAATAATGGGTTCACATTAAGTAAATGCCAAAGAAAACTGACTTCTAACATCTTTCTGACTAGATGATGATTTATTTTTTATTCCTAAATTTACTTCCTAAGTTTTCTTTTACATTACTTTCTGTCTCTTTTTAATCTTCTCTGATGATAAAATAGTCTGTTCCCATCATTGCGGCTAACCAAGCCTTCAAACTAGTGACCTGTCCTTATTCTTTCTAGTTCCCATCCCCTTGTTTTTTTTCCCACACTAACCATAATAGGATAATAAATTTTGTTTGTAATTAAATAATCTCTGAGTGAAATCCATAAACAGTCTTTGCAGCAGGTATCCTTTCTGCCAGGGGAATCTCTCACCACTAAATGAGGGAATTGTGCTCTCTCACTGTCATCTATCACTACAATAAATCACAAATCCTTATTAGCAGAGTGGCACTGCTTCACAAAGATACGTAGAGGATAAATGCACCTTAGGATAACTAGGAAATGGAAGACCTGTGGTTGAATGTTCTCATGTTGCAGATAAGAAATACACCAGGTCATATCTTTGTCTTCTGCAGCAGCATTTTTAAAGAAAGGAATGGCCAACCCATGAATTTTGAAGAAACCATGTAGGCAACTGACAGCAGAAGTTACACAGAGTACAGACTGCAAATTCCAGCCTGTCACATGTCACTTTACAGCCCCAAATCAGGTAGCAAAATACCAAAGGACACGCAACTCTAGCTTCCGCCTTTCATGCACCTCATTTCGAGACGCCCATTTCTCCTCAGGTGTTGCGTGATGTTGTCCAAGGGCTTGCTCAGAAGCATGCTGAGAGCCACATAGATATTCCTAGGTGAAAGTCACATTGACCATGTTTGGTTGTGAAGCCAGGGCTTCATTTTTTAGATTCATTCTAGTTTAATCAAACAGGTATTTCTTTCACTGAGATACATTCAAATGTAACGTCATGTTGCACAATGGCATGTTGTACAATCCTGCACTGCTCACTCTCTGTATTACTTTTCATAATTCAAAAAAAATAAAAAGGAAAATAAAATCAATTTATTATCAAATTAATTCAAGACTATCCATCACATTAAAAACAAAAACAATCAAACAAAAAAAACACTTGCCATTGAAAAACATAATTTGACAAGCACCAGTCAGGCCTGTTCCTTTTCTTCTGAACCATGTACAGTAAGATAGGCAGCTTACTGTATCATCCACTTTGGAATCAGCGGCTTGCTCAGCAGCCCACTGTTTTATTCTTCTTCAAGAAGCTGCAGAGTGCTGTCTGTAGACATAACTGCCTACGAACCACAGAACTGGCTAAAATGATCACTGTCAGGCTTGCATTCAGCATTTTGTCTGTCTTTCCTTTCCTTGTTCTTTCTTTTCACTTAGCAACCATTGATATTTTGATTCTAAACTTTGCTGTTCAAAATCACCACCTTATGGAAACCAGAGAGTTTGTGGTTTGAGTTCTTCCTAATGCTAAATGGACTGAGGTTTGGGTGTTGATTCTATATCCCACCCTTTCCTCAGTGGGAAGAAACCAGACTTTCCATTACCTCCAAAATACAAGAAGGAAACACAGGTGCTGAATGATTAAATGCTGGGCTCTTTGGGGTGTTTAGGAGAGCAGCCAAAGGTCACGGTGGTAATATTTGGGAACTTGCATCTGCTAAGTCCCAGTCCAAAGCCCTCACTGCAGTTCGTCCTTTCTGTTTCTCCCAGGAGAAGGAGGCAGGTTTCAAAGAAGACAACAGCAGGGCAACCTGATATCCTGCTCCAGGCTGCATTATCACCTGCTGTCAGCCTTGCAGTGGTTCAACCACCTGAAATGATTCCTTTCTGGGTATTTCAGAAAATCCTTTTGAATGAAAGGTGTTATAGCCCCCAGAAATAAGATCCCAGTGCTATTGCTGATTTAAATGAAAATCATTGTGCTGTCGGTATGTATAGTTACCTGGTTTATTACTTGGAGTTTTGGCCTTCCCTTTTCATTTGTATGAATATCTTTGATCTCAGTTAATACCTTCATTCGGAGATTTAGACAGCTGTAGTGTAAATACAAGGGAAAGCATTGTTTTCATAATGACGGGGGTTTTCTCACCTGCTATTTCATTTTATCTCATAATTCAGTTAAATCAGGTGTTCTTATTTTCATGAATCAGCTTCTGCTTGACAAAGCCCCAGTTTGGATCAAAAGAGCAGGGGCAGAGTATTTTCACTTACAGAATACTGCATTTAGCTCCAATTGCTCCTGTCAGTCACTTTCATTCAATTACCTCTCGTAATTAAATGTTCATCTAAACAGGTACTGCAGGTGGCTACAAAATTAGTGAGTAATGGAAAAACATAGAAATTTGAGATTGGTAGCTTGAATTTGTGCCCAAACTGGCAGCAAATTAAAGTTGCCATCTTAGGACTGCTTTCTTTTCTTTTCTTTTCTTTTCTTTTCTTTTCTTTTCTTTTCTTTTCTTTTCTTTTCTTTTCTTTTCTTTTCTTTTCTTTTCTTTTCTTTTCTTTTCTTTTCTTTTCTTTTCTTTTCTTTTCTTTTCTTTTCTTTTCTTTTCTTTTTTTTAAATTTGGGATAATGACTATATGCATTAAGACAAATTAGATGGTAAATGGAGGGCCACATCACAATAGGCAGCTCTATCGGCTTTTGTGAACAAAACGTGATACTTTTCCCTTTTCCTGATGTTGGCGATGATTAGATCAGGTTCTCAGGCTACCTCTGAATAACAGTTGGTCCCTTGATGCTTGTTCAATCAAAATAAATTACTCCTTTGGGGCTACTTATGAAAACAGCTCATATATGCAGAAGAGTTGTAGTATCCAGTTGCCTCAGGATCTGTTTTTGTTTGTTTGTTAAAGCAGTGTGAATATCAATGCCATCATGTAGCAATCTTGGGCAGAAGAAGCCACATCAGAAATGTGAAGGTTTCACAGTCAAATGGGTTGCACAGAGTTAAAAAATGCCATTAAATGTCAATGTGACTCTGTGTTAGGAAATAACCTTCATAATATTGCTACATCCTCTGTTTCCACAGGTCTGCAGTCTCATTCAGGGGATAGAGGAGCCATAAGCACCAGGCAGATAGTTACAAAAAATGTTCTTTGACATGCAGAATTCAGTGCCCTGCTTTGGGCTCCATGTGAGAAGAGATTTTCTGACTGCATGGACATTTCATTATATTGTGGCACCACCCATGCCTCAACAAGCTGCAAGCAATGTTTCACAAAAAACTCAGAAACTGAAAGAATCATTTGTTTCCAGATAGGGGAGCAGAAACTAAAGGAAAAAAAAAAAATCTCCATCGGCTTTAGGTGCCCAATCTGATGCTTACAGTCAAATTTTGATTATAAGGAAAGTCAAGGTGTCATTGCTTTCAACTGCAGCTCACCACTCAGCACTTTGCAGATGGTCCCTAAAAGGCTTCCCTTAAGAGGGAGGATACATTTGTAAAAAGTCTGTGGGTAAAAACCTTGAAAAATATTACATAGGAATTCTGTGCTGGAGGCAAGGACAGAATCTAGTCCCACAACACTCACTCCACTGCTGCAATTCCACATTTTTCAATTCTGAATTCAACTGCCTGAAACAAAAGGCCATTTTTCCTTTCTGTATAGACCCCTCCACCGTAAGCAGAGATCACAAGACAAAGCCTCTTTCACTGCACAATTCTTAGTCTTCCTCAGAACTTGATCCATCCTTCCCATTTTCCTGTGGGAAAAATAATTAATAAAGGACTGTATAATAACAGAGATTGAATTAAGATTGTGCAGGGAATCTGAGTTTCAGTATTATTCTTCTTGCAACCATAATATTCTTTTAATGTGCTTTCTAGGCAGTAATTTCCTAAGCTTTTAAGAAAAGCCACACAAAATCCAAAAAATTCTTTAATGTGGAATTGCAAATTATGTCTACACATAATCTTCCTACGTACACAGCAAGGTTAAGAGCGGGCTCAAGGCTGGGAAAGCCACGCCTGGTCTGCCCACATCATTGGCTGCAGACTCCGTTGTAGCTCAGCTGAGAACATTAAAACTGGTAAGAAAAAGTCACCCTCAGGGTATATGCGAGTGGATGAGACTGAAAGTGTGCTTGGCTCAGAGCATTTCTGATCCATTCAGACTGGGTGAAAGAGATCAGCTCTGCTCTGAAACATCTAGAACATCCAAACCTTCTCCTTTGGGACGTCTCTGCAAACAGCTTTGTGTCAGGCCTCTGGGCAGAAGCAGCTCTGAAATACTAACAATAACTCGTCTTCTAAAGGAAAACTTTCACTATTTTATCTTGAATTTCTTTGTATTCCTCTCTGGTTGTTGCCCTGAAAACCCGTCCTTTATCCTGTAAATTATATCACATCTAAGTCCCTAAAAACAGTTTGGCACATTTCCTGCCAATGTCAATACTAAATGTATCACAATAATTTAGTAAACTCTATATAAGCTACTGTGGAAGAAAATTGAACAGAGGTAACATCTACAGAATGAAGCTGTATGATGTGCTAATTGTGAACACTGCAAGGCAGCATATTTATTTCAGAGTTCATTAATAAGTTTTGGTGGTTTTTTGTTTGTTTGTTTGTTTGTTTTTAGTTGGTGTAACTCTGTTTTTAAATAGTAATTAGCCCATGAACATGGAAAAAAAATGCAGTAAATTGTGCCCACATTCAGACTCCTGTTAGGCACTGTCATGCAAATTATCCTACTGCAGGAGAAGAATGATCTGTATGTAGTTGAGATAAGCAGCTCCATGTGAATGTGAGGATCCAGCACAGAGATCTTGCTGTGAAGGAGCCTACAAAGAGCCCCAAAAAAGCCTTTTTGCCTCAGACGTTTCAGGGAACCAGAAACAGGGCAGAGCTTTTCTGAAGCATACATATGTGTGTACATCTGTATGTGCAATCTCTACTGGAATCTGATTCATATGAAATGTATCAATTTGATGTTCTAGAAATAAGGAATGCATATCAAATTATTTTATAGCAAGCATGTGTCAATGCACTTTTAAAAACAGAGAATTCAAGCAATGTGACACCATTATTTTCATAGCTTCTCCTCCATGCTCCTCTCTGGACAGCAGCAATTCTTTTGACTGAACACCTTGTTTCAGAGCACTTTATGCCTATGTGGGTCTCTTGTGTAACCCCTGTGATTAGGCTCCAATGCACGTAAAACCAAATGCCCTTTCCACACACATACTTTTGGTAAATTTGTCTGTCTGGCTCTGATTTTAACTCAGCATTCCTATACAGCCACATGATGGTCTTTCGTCAAGAACCTCAGCACAATATGCTGTTTTATTCTTTACTCATTAAAAATATGACAGTCTGGAAATCTACTCTTTAATGCCTAAAAGCAATTTAAATCCTAGAATCAAATTTCTTGTGATGTTTTTACCTTGGATGGACAATTATGCTGATAATAAACTGAGTTATGAATTGTTGTTTCACCTGCACAATTTGTCTGTCTGAAAACAAGAATGTCAGAAGACACAGCAAATTGCTCATATATTACAATGGAGAACTTAAAAGGGGCCAGTAAATACCAGTGGTTCAGAAGGCAGCTGAAGTTCTGACAGTAGAAATGCTAATCTGTTCTTTTCATGTATCCTTTTTCAGTATTATAACATTGGAAGAAAATTATGTTAAAAAGTAAAGATTGTATGTCACAAAAGAAAGATCTTTGATATATTTTTTATATTCTTTCCTGATGTTAGCTTAAGAGGCCACAGCATAAAACATAGTTATCCCACACAGTAAGGGATTTACCTTCCACATCTGCAGTGCTTTAATATATAGAGCAGGAGGAAGAAGCTTTCAAGGATGAAAAGTTTTCACATTCACCTGATTCTCATTTTTCAATTCATTAGAATATTTTATATTCTGAACAAAGTGCCACTTTTTACTTCATTTCAGGAATAGCACTTCATCTTTTTGCTTAACTAAGCCTTAAAAGCACTCAAGACAAACCTGTCCTTTGAAGATGACAAATCACTTCACAGTTCCTGAACACAATCACCATCAAAAAGGTCCTAAGAGAAAAAGCAAGTATCACCTGTAGGCCAGCTGCTTTGCCAAAGCCACCACACCAGCCTTCTGCAGTCTTAGTTTTCTTGTTTGTTAAGGTCTTTGTTGTATAAATTCAAGCAGGACAAGCTCTGGGAGCTGCTGGGTCTGCCCTTTCTCTGTCTGACATGCTTGAGCCAGGACTGGAAAGCTCTCAAGGGTTGAAGAGCTGAGCTCAGTAAGAAAATGAGGCAATAACTTTCTGAACCTGTGTCCTTGTTGCAAAACTGATTCTCAGTCCTGCAGTTTTACTCCACATAGCTCTTTCCATACCAGAGATGGTAACGGGATGAAGATGAATAGCAGTCCACAGGCAGGGGTAGGCATGGATGGATGCTAAAGAAGTGTGGCAGGTTCTTTGACTGGAATAGTTAGTATTAAAAGGTCACATTTTAGCCTAGAAGAGCACAAGGTATTTGCTGCCTCCTACAATGAAGACACTGAGCATGTAAGAGAGAGGAAAGGTGGAAGGTGCTGTTTCACAACTGCTGTTTCAGAAGATGGTTTCCTTCTTTCAAGCAAAGACAACAGTGTGTCTGTAACAGCCAGACTCTGACCGATGTATGTGTGCAAATAAATATTGAGTTAAATGGGGCTATGCCAATTTACCCAAGCAGATCTAATTCTCTTACTTTCTTACTGATTTTCTCTCCCCGTATTCTTCATTTCTCAACACCACTCATTTACAAGAGCTACTTCCTTCCTAGGCCATTTCTCTCCCACAATTCCTGCCTTTCCCAACATGATTCTGCAGTGTATCAATCTTATCAATAGCCCCTTCTGATAGAGCAGTCATCCCAGCCTCCAAAATCATCTTTATCATTACCCTTAGATCAGCCATACAAAGCATCCACCCCAAAATCCATTTAGGTGACAGAGGACCTGAGCCTGTACTGCTTAACCCACCCTGAGGCACATTCACCCCACCTGGCTTGGGAGGCAACCTGAGTAAAAGAGAGGTGGGGAACTCTTTGTCTTCTAGAGAGCTTTTAATTTCATTAATTATATTTTCTTTGTTGTCTTTGTTTGTTTGTTTGTTTTGTTTTTCTTCTTGGGGAAAGCCAATAGACTAGAGCTCATTTACAGTAACATAAAATATATCACAAGCTATTCTGGGAGGATAAGCAACTGATGGGCTGCTTGAGGCATTGCTAAAATGCCTGAGTGTGTGCTTATGTGAAAAATGTTGTGAAACAGAAATCTACTCTTTGCCTTGGACGCACTAGTAGGTGATAAGCACTATCTGTATCAGGAGTCTAGCCAGGGCTTACAGCTGGTGTGAGGTGGTGAACTCTGCCCTGTAGTTTTCCAGGATTTTTCTGAGTAATTCAGTTTAATGATTTGGCAGCCATTTCGCTAACAGGCATTATTTGCAAGGTGTAAAGAAAGTGGCTGGATGAAGGAAGCTGGCGGAAATTCTGTTTGCAGCATGGGCCTGCCGGTGGGCTCGGCTGAGCCAGGGAGCCAGGGCCAGGCCCTGCTGCAGCCTTGTTGGGGCAGGGGCTGATGGGCCTGGGCCTGGGCAGGGGGGGAAGGCACCAGAGGAGGGGGTCAGGTTCCTCATTTTCTCACCCCAAACTTAAGATGCACTGAAGCAAGATTCACATTAGAGACAGTCTTTCCAGTATCTCACTGCTAGGACCTGACTTACTGAGCATGGGCATACGGCTGTGTCAGTCGCTTGTTGCACAATAACCTGGTGACTACAGCACATGGATTCAAAGTCTTTCCCACCTGAACCAGAGCGTGACGTTTTGCCTCCCAAATTCAAATTTCAAAAAAAAAAATCTTTCTCTTACTTTTTGTTGAAAATGCCGTATTGGTCATTTCCTCAATTAACAGTAACTTGTACAGGCTGCAGCAGTGGTTAATGGGCTGTGATGAAATATAGATTCAAATTTCCACCTTGAACTGGGCAGAGTACAGATGCAAACCAAGGTCAGCCAAATCCCAGCAGCACTTTAAAATACTTTCTCATACCTTCAACACAACTTCAGAATAGAGGTAACTACAATATGTATGTTATGCAGTCATTTAATGATATAGTAGATATCTAAGCCATCAAATTATATAACTGTTAGTTATATATTGTGTGAAAGAGATGAAAAAAATAATAAAAATGAGAGGAACTACAAGCCTATAAACCAGAGACCTGCAACAGGCAAATCTATCACAGGACAGACGTAGTGGATACTTGAATAATTATGATCTACTTGGGAAGGACTGACATGGCCTCTGTAAAGTGTTGCCTTACAGCCCCCTTGGAGTTCTGTGGCAGGGTTAAGAGCTGTGGGGAAATGCTTGCTGCAGCTATGATGGTGCACTTGAGCTCCCGAAAGGTGCTTGACAGAGCCGTCACCACACACCTTTGAGCGGTCTCTGCATAAGACCGAAGGCCCTGGAATGCAGCACAGTGGCTGCATTAAGGATTGGAGCACGGAGGTGACTGAGACAAATGAAGATGCTGAGTGACTCAGGGTTACAAAGATAAAGGTAGAGTGTGAAGAACTGCAGATTTTTTTATGAGGCTAGTGACGGGAAATACAACAGCAGATGAAATCTGAAGTGTAGACACATATAAAGTGACAAACACAGGCAAAACCAATGCCAACTTCACACACAAAATAATGGGCTTTCACCTGACTGGGGGAAAATGTCAGGATTGTGATAGCTACTTTCAAGAACACGTTGCTTCAGTGCATAGGGAAGAAGGGTGTGTCGAAAAGCCAATCACATACTGGGAGTAGTAGAATAGTAAAATGGTTTTGGTTGGAAGGGACCTAAGATCATCTGATTCCACTCCCTGCCAAGGGCAGGGACACCTCCCACCAGACCAGGTTTCCCAAAGCTCCCATCCAACCTGGCCTTGAACACCTCCAGGAATGGGGCATCCACAGCTGCTCTGGGCAGGATACACACAGGACAAAACAAGCATCACTAAGTCAGTGTAGAAATCCATGCCATTGAATATAAAACTGTGTGCAATTCCAGATCCTTCATCTCCAAAATGGTATATTAAAAAAATGGAAACAGTTCACGGAAGTACATCAAGTGTATGGATTAGCCTCCACAGGAGCAGTCTCACAGGGGTTCAGTTGTGGTAAGTAATTCATTTGGGAGATACAGAGGGGCATACAAACTGCAGGTACCAGGATAATGGATAGGGATGGACTCTTCATTATCCAGTGTACTGAAATACAAAAGCCGGGGACCATCAGTCAGAAGGGGGCAGTTTTTTTGTTTGTTTGTTTGTTTGTTTGTTTTGTTTTGTTTAAAAAAAAAAAAAAAGGAAAGAAAAGAAAAGAAAAAGGTAATTCTGGTGATTCTTCATATAACAGATATCAAACATGGAACTCTGGGAAAAATTTGAATATATTCAAGGGAAGACTGGACAAACCATTCAGGTGCAGGAAATTGTCTGAAGTGAAAATGGTTGTAGGATAAACACCATAAATGTTTCCCTTGCTTTATTCTTTCCTACCTGTCTACTTACAGAAACAGTTGTAGACAGGGTAAGGTGCAAGACTGAACACTGATTCAAACCATTGCAGCAGAATGGCTCTAAAACCAAATTCAGTTTAATTCTACGTATTTATTCTATATAGCATCAGTGTGAAATCACTAAATGATTCCTGTTGTGCTTTCACAAGTGAGTAGTTTTGCCATGTATTATTACAGTTCCTCTTATGCAGAGTTCTGAAATTTGGCTTATATTAATTCAAGATGAAGTGCCTTTTGTGAGGGTGGGGAATAAAGTGTTAATAGTTTCTCAACTTGGTTCCTTAAGCTTTTATTCCGGGCAGAATTTCTTCAAGGGAAAGGAGAGGAGCTTTGTGCTCATCAGCTGGGTGTGATAGGTCAAATCACCAGCTCACGGGCACCGATGCTAAGAGAGGAGCTAATGGAGTTGCACGAGTGAGCTGGGCCAATAGTCACATATCGACCTGGCTTCTGAACTGCCTTTATGATGGGAACGTAACCTTAATCCATCACATTCTGCAAGGTCTGAAAATTTGTACATTCTTATTGAGGATAATACTAGTTGTCAAATTTTTAATGCATTAAAAGTAACAGGATTTCACAGCTTTAAGAACATTTGCATTTTTCCTATTCAAATGCCCAATTAATTATCTATAATCTACACTGAAAAAAATCAACTGGCTATTGAACTTAAAACCCCCTTTGTTAGAAACAGAATCAGAGACCTCTTTTCATGCTTTAAGGCTTATCAGAAAAGGATGTTAGCAATAAAAGTACTTAGTAAAATGAGAGATGACTAAGACCTTTTTTTTTTTTAAACTTAGATCAGTGCACAGTGATTATCTTCTTTTCTAAATGCAGGGGCACAGCTGTTTTGCTTATGTAGGTTAGACTTAAATAGCTGAGTATTGCACTCATATGAAACTCCTTGAATCCAACAGTTCATGTACATAATCCTGCAAAATAGCTGCTAAGATTAAAAGAATGAATTAAAAATAAATGCCCAGTGAAATAAGCAGGATGTTTACCATACAAACACTCTAATAGCTAACCTGACTTTTCCCTAGTAGAACATTTATATTATAGGAATTTAACCCATGGACACACATAATTAGCTCTTTCACCTTCAAGTTGCTGAAAGAACGATTTGCTTAAGAAGATTAGCCCTTTGAGTGTTCAATAGAAGTACTGACAAATGAGCCTAAAATGATTATAGAGGAGCTCTGTTAACACCATCTTCTGATCTTTTATTTTTAAATAGCATGCCTTTCAGTCAAAAATGTTTTAATCTGACCTCTTGCATCTTTCCAAATCAAGGATCAACTTTTAATGCTATGTGTTCAAATCTCATTGTGAGGAGTTGGTTTTCAAGGCTCTTTTGAGATGCAGGCGAGACAATCACAGTAGCCCAAATGGAACTTCAGTGCTAATTCATTTCTTCTGTTTGTTGTAACTGCATGCAGCATCTTGTCTGCATCGTAGCACTTTTCCAAGTCAGTGGTGGCAAGACAACTCTTTCTGAGCTGTGCTGTACTAGCATGATTTGGGTAATAAACAGTTTTTCAGAAGACGGGTATTTTTAAAGGCAGGTGGAATACAGAAGAGGTGATACTGAAAAGACAGGAACAAAGCTGCCTCAGATGGGTCGTGGCAGGGAAATGGATTTTTCAGTTATTTTGGCTGCATACCATAAACCTGAGGTGTAAAGTAAGCACTGTAACAGAGCAAGCATTGTAAGTTGCCTTCAGTGGCTCTGTAGCTATTGTTTGCATGACAGTCTATTTTCCCATACGAAAGCTAAAGGTCAATTTTTGAATTACTTACACAGACTTTCAGAGTAATCCTCTTACTTAAGGCTGTGAAATATCTGGATCCGTCACAATTTTATACAAGCACTGAAATCATGGGAATTGTATTTCCATAAGAGTGGCATAAATAAATAGTTTATCAACCTTGGGAGCTTTATCTTGCTCAGCTATTACCAACAACTGAAAGACTGATGCCATATACAGAATTCAGTTCATGTTATTAATTCTCTCAGTAAAACTGGGTAGACTTTTCCCTTTTACTTTTAAGTCATACTGCCATCTACAGCTTGAATAAACACAATACTCTGGGGTTAGGATAACGGTAATTCAGGCTGGAGGAGATCTTTGGGCTATATTCCAGCCACCTCCACAAAGTGGGGTCACCTGTCAGACCACCTTGCTTAGAGCTTTATTCAGTTGGGTCTTAGAAATCTGTCTGGGCAGCCTGTTCCACTGTCTCACCATCCTCATGGGGAACAAAGTTTTTTCCTTTACAACCAGTCCAAACCTCTCATTTCAGTTCATGCCCATTGTCTCCTGTTCTGCTGCCACGCACCACTGTGAAGCCTGGCTCCATCTTCTTGCTCTCTGACTCTCATAAGGTTCCTGTCGGGACATTCCAGTTGCACGTCTAGGTCTCCCTGAATGACAGCTGGATCCTCCAGCATATCCATTTGTTCCTTTAATTTGGTGTGAGCTACACCAAACCTGCACCAGCAAACTTGTTGAGGGTGACAACGATGTTAAACAGCAGAGGGCCCAGAAGAATCCCCCATGGTATTCACTCCCGTTAACCATTACTCTCCTAGCCTCCTCCAGCCACTTTTTTTTTTTTTATCTGCTTGTTTGCCCACCCATTATGTTAGAAGATAATGCCCTAACTTGCTCACAAGAATATTGTGGAACACCATGGCAAAAGCCTTACTAAAGTCAAGGTAAAAGACATTCTTCCGTTGTCCACAAATGCACTCATTTTATCACAGTTGACTTTTTTAATTAAGAATATAAAAGTTATTTTTTTTTTTTCTTCCCAAGGGATGGTTCCATTAAAAATTCTTTGTCACCATAAGGCTTTACAGAAAGAGATCCTGCATTCTGTAAACAATAAAACAGGGTTTGTTTTTTATTATAAATACTTTTGCAATTATATTAATTAAACACCTCATCAAGTAATTGAATAAGCACTAACTAAAAAGCAATGTGCTACTTAATCCTGGAATCATTAGCATGAACTTAAGTAGTTGTATTCATCAACTGTCTGACAATGTGCCAGATGACTTGTTACTGTCGATTAAGGACTTGCACCTTTTTAAGACTTGGTGCCTGAATGCAACAAAAACACAAATATTTAGTGAACCTCAGTACAGCAGCTTTTTAGTTAGGTACCTGTAGGCTGCAAACTTGTGACATAATGGCTACTCAATGTTTTTCAACATTTAGTGTAAACCAGCTTTTAAAAAAATATAATGAAATAAAATATACTTCTGTTTGTATTTGTTCCCAGAATGTAACTTTGCAAGTAGGACATCAACAAAAATACGAAATTCGTGCTTGCAGCTCACAGCTTAAGTTCTGTTAAACCTGTCTGACATGACACGCAGCTTTGCATTGTTTATTCCAGTGCATACAAGGATTTGCATGTTTTTGGAACCAGGATTTTGGAGTTGTTTTTTCCCCATTCAGTATGAATCTCAATCTATTAATTTTTCATGTTTCTGGCTTGAAAGTGGGATTCTCCCTCACTTTCTTGGCATTATACATAAAATATCTCCATTGCTACAATATTCCTGCCATTTTTCATTAATTGGTATCTTAAAAGTCACATTTCATTATTTCTCTTAGACAGACTGTTGCATAACACGAAGGATCAAGGTCAAACGATATATGAAGAGAGAGTTTTGACTCATTCAGATGGTTGTCTTCATTTTTGATTCCTTCTTCACTGCCTTCTATAAAATATGACAGATTCTGAACATTTTTCAAAATGTGTCTGTAACATCCAGGTATATTCAGTTGTAGCGGAGGCACTCTGAATTTGCACATCTGCAGTCCATCCTTGGAAAGTCTTTCATGGTACCATTGCCCAACTTTATTACTGGGATACTTGATACTATGTCCCACCATTGGAAGAACAACCTTCAAGGAAAAAATAAAAACAATTTAAAAAAAATGAAATACAATTCACCAATTTCTCTTTAAGGAAATGCGATTACAATCATAAATGTGTTTAAACCTTCTATTCTGGGTCCTGAAATAGCAAAACAGCTCCTTCTTTTGCTAAATACAGCCGTGCAACTACTTGAACAGAATTTAAATGAAAAGTAGCAAAAATAATAAATATATCATGATTTCTAAAACAAATTAGAAATACACTAACATGAATTTCCTTACTTGTTGGGAAAGATACAGAAATAAAGATATTAAGTTACATATGTAAGACTTCACAGGACTCTGAGCCTTCAACAATTACATGAACCATTCAAGTGTTTTTCCCAGACATAGATTGAATAAATTTTCAAAGCATTTATATCCAACTTCAAAAAAATATTACCATACTGCAAATGACACTGTACTAATTTCCATTACAAAGTAAGTATTTTTTCCTTCCGTTTGTTAAGAGGGTGGAGATTAGTTCACATGTGTTTTCTTTAATGTGCGTTCTGGCAAGAAATAAGACTGCACCAGTTAATATATTCCTACTATCTTTAAAACAAAACATTTTAATCAAATAAAGAGATCATCAGCTCAGGATGTTTCAGACAGACTTACTTGGTGTATAGAATATTTGTTAGCTGACTCTTCTGGAGCAGTGACAACATGAACCTGGCAAGACAGATAAGATGTTAAGAAAAATAAAACAACTTTTTAAAGTGAAGTTATTTTAAAGTTAAAAATAAAATAAAACAAAGTTTTAAAGCTTAAAAACCTCTGCGTTCTAGGATTATTTGACTACTAAAAGGCCAAATAATCTACTCCAGCTACAAAAAATATTAGATATGATTACTATAATCTGCAATTTTGTGTTACGTTGCCAAAAGCAAAAACACTAATTAAAATGTGTTCTATTGAATAGGAATATATAGTAAACTCAGTAACTTAATGCTAAATGTGGTAGCTCCGCTCTTCATTTGATTTGATCTACTTGGTTTATTAAACTTCATTCTCAAAAGGAAAAATCACAATGGAAACAGAAGCTACTCTTTACAGAGACTAGAAATTATTCACTAACCTTTCAAGTGCTTTTGCTTGCAAATTTATACGAATTTCCACCCAAGACGTGAGATACATTCTGCCCATGCACACCCCTGTTTATTTTCCAGTAAAACATTGTAAAAATTCTACGCTCTATCTGATGATTGGGAGAAGGATAACTGCCTCCTTATCCAGTTAAGAAAAAGATATGTTAACCCTGAAAGAAGAGATTGGTTGTTTCAGAAATGGACTTCAGCATGCCCAAGCCTGTGGCTAGCATACATTTCAGTGCTGGCTTTAAGATATTTGCTCACCTGTGGCTCCATGCAGAGCACCAAGGCTGTGCTATGGGCAACCAGATACACTCCCTTGCCCTTTACTATTTTCCCAAGAAGAGGAGTGCATTTTTGAACAGCTGCCAACAGTTTAGACTCATCATCAATTTGTTTTAATTGCCTGAGTAAGAGAAATTTTGCTAAACATGCTTTGACTGTGTAGCTACAGCATGATTAGCAGTACAGTCTGAGGCCAACTTGCACCGTGGCCTTACATTCAGTAATGTACGTAATGGCAAGGTCTGACGTTGAAAGCAAGACTCAGATCTACACTGACTGATAATATCAGTCCACCCAAAGCCTAATCTGAAGGTTTTCCTCAGCCAGATTGTAAGAAGAGCATCAGATGCCACGCAGAATAATTTCTTACATACATCAATTCTGCCATTCTGTCCCTTCTCATCCCTTCACTAAAATGAATAGCCAAAACAGATAAAAACTGTTAAAACACATCTAGCATATATGCCTCTTCGTGATAAAGGGGAAAGAAGTGATGTATCTCTTTTTGATTTACCACAAACAGTAACTAATTTAATAAACATACCAAAATAAAAGCATAGGATTATTGTCTGACATATGAATGTACTCAAGTGCATTACGGTTATTTTTCACCAGAACTATTTTGTAAAAACTCACCTTGTCATTCAGGGAAAGGCTTTCATCATTTTCCTCAGTGAAGACTAGATCACCTTCAACAACTTTTGAACCATAGATCTCCAGTCTATACGATGCTGCCTCATTCCATATTTTACTGCAATAAGCATGGACATAGAATATACGCATGGAGTGAGGAATGCTGAGCCATCCTCTGGTACAGCCTTCGTGATTTACACCATAGCGATTTAAAGCACGTAACAACATCTTCTCTCTCACTTTACATTCCGGCAGCATCGTGAGTGTGCCCTTTGCATCCTCTGATATAAACAAAAATAACCATATAAGTAATCATCGATTTTCCAAATACTACCTACAGGAAAAAACACACTTAAAAGGATGAAATAATCAGGTATGAATAAATTGTGTCAGTCTAACCCCTTTATGCTGACTTTTAAGTTATTATTCCCTTTCTTTCAATGTGTCATGTCAGACAAATTCCATCTTATACACCTATCAACATAGTCCCATGAACTCTGTTCTCTGTACTTCACACAGGATAAAATCAACTAGCTGTCATTCGGTTATTCAATCCAGTTGCAGTTTCTTAGAAATGTATTTCATCGCTCCAAAGTTTTTTTTTAGATCAGGTAACTGAAAGTAGAAAACAACCTAGGGAAGATCATTAAATTTTGATTTTAAGTCATTTGAAAACGTATTTCATAGGGGGTAAAAAAAATATGTCTTTATTTTTAAATTTAAAAATCACAAGGGCCACTAGGAAGTCTAGGCCTCAACCAAGATGAAATTATATTTAATCAGATTTGTACTACATTATATAAATGTTTCATATTTAAAATCTTACATTTTACATATTTTTCCTTCCTAATTTTTCTTATGAAGAGCGATTATCTGAAGGAGCCACTGCATGGCCTTTTCTTTTAGGAAAAGGCAAGCAGCTGTTACAGAATCCACATCAATGTCTTTCCATGCATCACACAGCAATGTATAACACAGAACGATTCATCTTATCTCATCTGTGAAATGAAAGGTCTCTGTGTCCCTTGACGCCACATATTGTAGCTGTCGTGTCAACGTACAGTGATAAGCAGGCTAACAGATGTGGAAGATTTGAAGAGATCAAACATTTGCGGTCAAGAGCAACTTAACATTTTTAGTTTTGGAGGGAAAGTTGGCTGGCTGAATGACAGCAATAAACATGACACACAGAGTGTTTTACTCAGCACACTGTTTCTGGCATATTTTGTTGAACAGTTCAAGGAAGAAAGAAGGCAGATTAGAGCAATGTGTGGAGGAAGATACATAATTAAAAAGACATAAAACCAGAGCCCAAAGGTGCAAGAACCCAGGAGCTAAGATTATTATAGAAATTTCATAAAATTAGATGCCCAAATGTGGTAAATGCTGAGTGTCAGTTGGGTGCCTCATTCTGCATTCTTCCTTCTAAATTAGAGAGGAAAAAGCTGTATTCCAAAAGCTAACAGACTGAAGGAGGCCAAAACTGCTTTGAGAATAATACTGTAGTCTTTTCCAGCATTATGCTATATACCATTTATTTCTGCACTGCCTCGCACCTGAAATACATTAGTTTTCCACTATTTTGCACAGTTAGGGCCTGATCTTCATCTCATTATTAAAAGTAATATGTGCTGTTCCAGGAGTTCCATGGAATATGCCATAAGTGACATAAAGCAACAGCAAAATAAACAGTCTCTCTCTGTGCAGCAACACTTTATTCCCTCCCAATACCTATGCTGAACTGATGAACAGACAATTTAACTGGACTTACCAGTCTGAAGAAAGTGCCTTTTTGCCTTGTTTACAGGGTCATCCGTATCTTCAGGCGTGAAGAATAATTTCACAGCTTCCACCTTTAAAGAACAATATTAATAATTCATATTTTCTGCACGTAAAAATATTTATTTGTCAACTAAACAGACAATCGTACATCCAAATCTCTGCTGACAGATTTGCAACCTCTCAAAATCATTTCAGTTCTTTAAGGTCTACATGAAAGACACAGAAGACATCACGAACAGCATAGCCACCAGTGTGGCTATGTTACTCTCAGATTAAGGAAAGGTTCTGGTCACAAAGAAGGCACAAGATTGCTTTCAAAGCTCTATGAGAAATATCTTCTTGAACATCCAGTTAGGATTCCTCTGCATTGCAACACCATCATTCTATCCTGAGCAGGAAAGTTCCTTCCTCTTCTTTCCCTCCAGCACGTTTCATGTAACACTTAAGCTGAGCACTTTCGGTAGTCTCACACAGAGGGACAACAATCCTTTCTTTTAATACTGAACTGATGCTATGCCAGGGAAAACACTACTTGTAACACCAGTGGAGCCACACAGTTCACTACCACCTACATCAGCCTGTGACCCTCCCTGTTCATCTCTTTTATTAAAAGTTGCCTTCCTCTGTATTGGGACTGTGTAAACATATACTGTCACATTTTTAACACAAATGCATGTTTCAAAGTAAAAAGTAACTGAGTTAAGACTAGAGATTTGTATCATTACTCTGCAGGGACTGACACTTTGTGTCAACTGTTAACATACCAGAATTCAAAATGCCAGATACATCAACAGCTACTTTTATGGTCTGCCCTCAAATTCTCTCGGAATCAAAACAGTATTGGAGGAAAAGGATACTCAAGTATTCATTTGACTTTGTAGAGCTTGATTCTGTCTTAAGCCTGTGCCAAATACTACACTAGATACACTGAAAAGTATATGACTCTTATCTTAAGGGTTATTACTTAAGAAATAAGTTCTCCTTAGCTTACAGGGAAACATTTGCTCAGAACTAAGATTTGGGCAAGTAGCCAAGGAATAATGGAAAGCAGCAATCTCTTCTATACAGCAAATTACTGTGGCATTGAAAAAGCAAATCCTTTTGTACAATCCTATGTAGTATCTTGTGACATTTGCAAAAGGAATATAGACCCCCAGGAGGATAAAGAGGCTACAGGTTAGGCATTGTATAAAGATTGCTTCATTTCAGAGTTCAAATGTTGTACGGAATGCAGCCACTTCCCTGAGAAGTGGCATAATGATGATCGCATTCCCATCACAGACAGGAGAATCACTTCCTCAGCTACACGCAGCTGCACCTACTGCTTACAGATTTTCTTGATTCAGCATGAAAATCTTCATGCTTGTGTTGTTGTCAGAACTAATCTGGCAATTACTTCCAGCACACAGAGGGGTTTATCTCAGAAATGAAACTGCTCCCTGGGAAGGTCAGCCCCAGCACCAGACGTTGCAACAGTAATGTAAAATGAACTTGACAGTAACTACTTATATTACAAAATGAAAATACCATTTTTCCATTCAGTAGAGCCAATCCTATTTGATCTGTCTGAACATTTTGTCCCTGGCCAAATCGCTGCGGTCCGTAGTAATTTACAAAACCTTTTGTCTGGAATTAGAAAGAATAAATATGTTAAGAACATCAAAACAGTGAGACTAAGCGTACAACACATATCTGTATTTATCCAAAATACACACACTTTTTTAATCCTGAAATAACATAAAACAAAAATATGATTTAGCAACTGATTTAGAAAGGTCTAAAAAGACAAACAAGTTCTATTCTCTTTGTTTTCAAAAAAAACCACTTAGGTAAATGAAATAAAATCACTTATACGTAATTATTGGAAATACTAATTCAGTTCAAATCAAAGAGAGTTCTTTCTATGTGCCAAATTATGAAATCTCTATCGAAGAAAATGCAGCAGAGCAAAAGTAATGAATGGTACGAACTGTTGGACATTTTTTCTTTAAAATGCTCTTTTTTCACATGAGATTGTTTGTATGATTATTACAGTAGTAAAGGCCAAGAGTAAAAAGGCCAGATGTAGAAGAGAGAAAGGCATTAAAGCACCAGTTGATTTTTTTTTTTCCAGTAATCAAATACATTTCCAAAATTTTTACACGTCATGTATTTGGCTTTTACACACTGGACAGTTTTCATTCAAGTCTTTATTCCTGGAGTAATCTTCTTAAAGTAATTTGTGTTATAGCCATTACTTAGAAAGCAAGGGAAGTTACTGCTGTACAAAACATCTAAACGTTTTCCTTTCCATGATTGTCTTCTACTTTTCTCAGAGACTTAAGATAGGACCTGAAAAAAACCCTCATCATCACACAAAGGATAAGAGCAATCAAAATCCACTAGATTTCAGGGGATCTTTGTCCGCTACAGACATTTCACACATATTTATTGCATCAAAGTATACATTTTTTCACCCAAGCCAAACATGCATTTTCTTCAAATGACCAAAAAAGGCAAGCAGTTGACACGTGTAACTATATTCTTTTATCCTATCAACTGCCACTGTGAAACACATTACTTTGGTTGACAGCTCACCTATCAATACTCATTTGCTACCAATTTGCTTTCCCTTCTGTCTTGCTGCACCACATTGGGTTCTGAAGCCTGCAACACAGAATGAATTCACTTATGGGCCTCCTTCAGATCGCAGCTTTGTTCCAAGGATAATGAAGGAAGGCCATAAAACAGCGAAAACATCAAAGAAGGGAAATATCACCATTGTTCTGCCATTACAAATATTTTTTTAAAGCAATTTGTGTTACAGCACAGAACTACAACCCCTTATTGGCAGCCATGCAGCTTTTTTACCTTAATATTTTCCATTGCTTCAGATATTCTCTCTTTCAAATCTGCAGAGGAGTCATGACTGTGGAGTTTAAGATCTCTCACAATTATATCAAAGTGATTGCCCTTCAGCTGACCAAGCCTAAGGTGCTGGGATGCTGAATGTATGTTCTGTATTTTCATGCCTTTTTTTTTCCATTTTGCTTCCAATTTCTTTCAACCTGCATAAACAATTGGGAGAAATTATGAGCCGTCCGCTATAAAAGCTATAGAACTATAGCAATAAATACCTTCTTTACCTTATACTAGAACTAAAAAGGCTGAAGAATTCAAAAGAGATTTAAAACAGATTACTATGAGAAAAATCAAAGCAAATGCAGAGATAGTCTTAAAATTCAGTTGTTATCCATAAACACTTCTAAAACGTTTGCTTCAGTTGCATTTATGTTTTGTAGCGTGATGGGTGTTGGAATGAAACAATTCATTGCTCAAGGCAACCAAACTGAATTTTGTATTTTTAATTGAATAACTCATATATTGAATATATATTGAATAATTCATTCTTCAGTCATAAAAATCTTTTTTTTTTTTTTTTTTTTAAAAAAAAAGTAATGTCTGCCACTCTATTGGTCTCCAGAACACAATTTGCTCTTTCTTGGTCAGCCTTAACAAAAGCAAACTCAGAACACTGATTCTCTGGGTATGCTTGCACAAGCCTGTAATTGGAAACGCAGCTGACAGTTCAACTATCTGCCCTTTAAAGTATCCGCTCAATCTCTTTGTTCTTACGTATATTGAACAGTCATTCAAATGAAGGGAAATTTCAGCTTACTTGCTAAGAAATATTTTAACAATTTCATAAATTATTTCCTGATATACAAGAGGCTTGGAAGCATTTAACTATTTTGCTTAATCGTTTATACATTAAGACAAAGTTTTGCCTATTCTCTTGAACAAAGGGCCTTATAGTCCGGTTTGCAGTGGAACTTTACTATCATTATTTATTTGTTAGTTTCAAACCCTAAAAACTTTTTTTACTGCAGTTACTACTGCAGAACTTAATATATATATTTTTTTTACCCACTGAGTTTTGTCTAGAGTAACAAAAATGAAGAACCGAATGGCATGACTTGTATTATTGTCATGTTATTCAGAACCTTTACACTTGGTGGCATCTTTACTTAGTCTCAGGTTTCTATACTGGGCAATGTAAGAGAAGCTGATATTCAGGACTCTAAAAGAGCGTCTGTCCAAAGTATAATTATAGTGATCTAGTTTATTTTTTTTAATCTGTATATGGCTCTTAAGTTGTCTGTGGACCACTAGATAAAAATTTGATAGTATGTGGAAAACTGTTGGGTCACATAGTATAGGTTCCCTCTCTGTTCCTGACAGTAGACGGTATTCAGGAAACTGTGAAGGGGATCACATGAGCATGAGTTAGAAGAATAACGTCCCAGACGATATAGTATACTCATATTATTAAAACAAACGAACGAGGGAAGACTTCTCTTTAAACTCCCATACCGGTGGACTTGAATCTTATGCTGTATACATCGTAAAGCCACAAAATATTACAACCACTGCCACTGTGCTCTGATACAGGAGGGGAAGACAGTGGTAGAATGACAGAATGGTTTGGGTTTGAAGGGACCTTAATGGCTCTCCAATTCCAACCCCCCTGTCACAGGCAGGGATGCCAACAGTAGACCAGGTTGCTTAATGAACATTTAACTATCAACATGGTGCAATCTGCTGATTAACATATTAAAATATGTCTCAAACTTCATATACCCAGATTTCTAGTACCTCTCAGGAGTAACCTTCTTCACAACCATAGGTTGGTAAGTAATAGCCTTCTTGTCTTTGATGCCAGTGTAACTGAAGTCTGAAGGTAGAACTCCAAGTTCAGCAGCCAAGATGCCGATTGCTTCCAGTGTTTCTAGGTTTTCTTTCTGAAGGGTGAAAGCTGAAACAATCATCTCAGAATTATTAGGAATTTGATGCAAATCACACAGGTGCTCTTCCAGAGCAGATGTCCTGTTCTTCCCTTCAAACTATGACAGCATGGAAACTGCAAAGAAACAGTGCTCCCACTGTTTCCTCTCCCACCCCACAAAATTAAAGGAAATGGGACTTTTTCCAGTATTGAATGGGAAGAATAAAGATGCATTAAACAAAACTCAGAACAATCAATCCGCTGCTGACTTTAAGAGCAGTACCTGACAAAATGCAACACACTTCAAATAACATGACTTATTCTTAGAAACACTTGGTTTATCAGAAAACAACTGCTTTAAGAAATGAGATCATAAATCAAATCTGACCTTTCTAAACTGTACAACATGAAAACACATCTTTTCAAATCCCTCAACTTCTTTCAAGGGAGAACTAACGCATGGGGAATAACAGAGAATTAGAGATACAGGCAAAAGAACTGTAACCATTAACACTGAACAGTTTACGTAAATCATTGCAGTAACTTGATTCATCCATCTCAGGTCTGTTTTTCAGTGATGGAACTATATTACACTGGGAATGATTTATTTCAGGATAAGCAACGGGTGCATCAGGCCTATGTATCATACTAAAGTGATTCTGAGGGTCAGTGTTAGTGAAGAACACTGTAATACAGAATCACAGAATTTCTAGGTTGGAAGAGACCTCAAGATCATCGAGTCCAACCTCTGACCTAACGCTAGCAGTCCCCACTAAACCATTTCCCTAAGCTCTACATCTAAACGTCTTTTGAAGACCTCCAGGGATGGTGACTCCACCACTTCCCTGGGCAGCCTGTTCCAGTGCCTCACAACCCTTTCGGTAAAGAAGTTCTTCCTAACATCCAACCTAAACCTCCCCTGGCGCAACTTCAGCCCATTCCCCCTCGCCCTGTCACCAGGCCCGTGGGCGAGCAGCCCTAACACTTCCTAAAACCACCACAATATTTACCTGTGTAAACTTCTTGCCCGTCAGGGGAGCCCTCAGCAGGCCGTTTTCGGGACCGCCTGCCCCGGAACCGCACGGTTATCGCCATGTCCCCGCGGGGCAGGGCGAAGCTCTTGGTTTCCAGCAGCTTCCCGAACCTCCTGCCCAGCAGGTGGTGCACCGCCCGCCGGTGCTCCTTGTCGCCGTCGGGCTCGAAGCAGAAGGTGGAGCCCTCCACCTTGGCGTCCAGGAACCTGAAGAAGCCGCTGGCCTCGGGCTCGCTGACCAGCTGCCGCAGCTCCCGGTAGCCCTCGTCGCCTCTCACCACCACCTCGCGGCCCCTGGTGGCCGTGGCGAGGAAGGGGAAGCGCTGCCGCACGGCGCTGTGCACCCCCGCCCGCTCCGCCTTGCCCCCCGGGCTGCCCAGGCTCAGCTCGCCGCCGCCCCACGCCTCCCTCAGCGCCCGGGCGAAGCGGGCCAGCCGCTCGCTCGCCTCCTCGCCCAGGCAGCTCGCCAGCGGGTCGCCGGGCGGCTCGGGGAGCCCCGCTGCGGGCTGCTGCCCGCCGGGGGACGGGGCTCTGAGGGGAGCCGGCTCCGCCCGCGGCCGCTCGGGGCCGCGCGGGGGCAGCGGCAGCTCCCGCACCACGAAGTCGCCGGGGCAGCCCTTGAGGGTGCCGCGGAAGCCGCTGTGCGCGGCGGCGTAGCCGAAGGAAGGCAGCATGGCCCCCCGCGAGGCGAGAAATTAAAACTCGAAATCGAGTTAGAATTAAAAATCGAGATAAAATTAAAAATACGCGGTTGAAAATTAAATAAAAATGGAAATAAAGGCGGCCCCGCGCACAGGGATACGGATCCAAGATGGCGCCAGGGGGCGCCGCGGGGAGGGGCGCGGGGGAGCCGTGAGGGAGCCATGAGGGCGCTACCAACTCCCTCCAGCGGAGGGGGGAGAAAGCGCTCCCCCTCTATTCCCCCCTCCCAGTGGAGCGCCCCGAGAAGGCGGAGCGGAGCGCGCTTCCGCCAGGCCCTGCCCTCTTAAAGGGGAATTACGCGGTGGGCTCGCTCCGGGCGGGATGAACCGGGCGGTGGGCCCCACCACCCCGCTGCGCCGCCTGCCCTACGGGCTGCTGCAGCGCCTGGCCGCGTACATCGACCCGCAGGACGGCTGGAGGCGGCTGGCCGCGGACATCGCCGGCCCCTCGGGGGAGAGCAGATACACGCAGCTGCACATCAGGTCCCCGGGTTAACGGGAAGTTCCCCGGTCCCGCAGCGCGGCCCCGTTTTTGGGGTTTTTAGCAGCAAAGCGGGGGTCGCGCTGTGCTGCCCCGGGGGGTGCCTGCGGGGGCTGCCCCGTGGGGCTGGTCCCAGCCCGGTTCCTCTGCCTTCCGCCCCGCTTGGCTCTCCAGGCAGGCGATACGCGGCGAAATCGGCCAAAATCAGAATAAAGCAGAGCCACGGACACGTAAAGCGCACTGTGTGCCCCAACACAGCGTTGAAGCTGCGTGTGTTATACCCAAATGTGCATTTCCGTGCTGTTTTTCATGCCTCTAAGTAGTTCACGCAATCCGTTACACCCTCATTTTTAATGCCCTTGCGTTCGCCGTTAATCTCTGCCCCTGCTTCCTCACGCTGCTCTTCTCAAAGCCGCCTCCAATTTGTGGTTTCAGGAGGTTCGAGGCCTTCGAGCGCATGGGGAAGAGCCCCACCTGCGAGCTGCTCTACGACTGGGGCACCACCAACTGCACGGTCGCTGACCTGGTGGAGCTGCTGCTCAGGAATCAGTTCCTGGCACCCGCGAGCCTTCTGCTGCCAGGTAACCCACCCCTCTGGGCTCTGTCAGCAGCTCTCTGGGGGGCTAAAAAGCCTCACAGCAACCTGAAGGTCGGAAAGGATTACCTCAAAATAACCTACAGTGGCTGTCTTTATCATTATTTACGATACAAGCTTTATAGAATTGGTTTAGAGTGCTTCAAGTTTGAATAAAAGCCCTGTAGTATTCACATAAGAAGAATATAATCTTTTCATGGAGTTTACATTTTGCATAATCTGAGTTAATAATGCCATACTGTTACTTGTTTGTTTGTTTTCTTATTCCTAACACAGTTAACCCTTTCTCTAAATTCCATTTTCAGAAGCTGTAAAGGAGGCACAAGAAGTTACGTTACCACTTTCTTCGCAGGAAACTTTGCCCATAGATGAGAAGCGGCTGCCTATACAGGAAAAAGAAGTGGCAGCTGTAAAACCTAGTCCCTCTCAGAATACAGAGGAGCAACCTTCAACTGCTTCCTACTTAAGTCAGGAAAACAGCTCACAGTCTAGTAACACGGGTAGGTGCTTAGTTTGCAAAACTTTAGGTACAATCTTTTTTGTTGATCCGTCCTTCACCTCTGTGAAATAAATCCTAGGAGCACGTTGGAGTAATGACTACATTCCTATCTCCTTGCTTTTGTTTTTTTTTTTTTTTTTCTTCTGTGTGACCGTGAATGAAGCTTGTGGTAATAATAAGTCATCAGAATATGAGATGCACCCTGCAATTAGTGTGGCTAATGTAATGGAAAACTTAATTATTAATTGAGTTGCAATTTGTTTAGTGCTACACATAAACCTGTTGCCCTCTTTCAATACTGATTTTGTAGACTGTTTACCACCTTGTCCTTTAGATCTGGATCTTAAGTATCAGAAATACCTGAGAAGGTTGGAGAAAAGATGATTAAGGAAAGATATTTTTTAAAAAGAAAGATTATTTTTTTACATTTATTTCCTTGCATCAGAAAGTAGGGCTCTGTTATGTCAGGATTTGTGTTGTAGCAGATAGACAGAATCAATTCAATGTGCTTGTCCCATAAGCAAAAATGCATTTCTGTGTTAAATGGCATATATCTCTCTTAGATTTCCACAATTTTTGGTTTCGTGACTTGGAAAGTGTTACAAATAATTTCGATGCACGACCAGAATCAGATGGAGGTAATAAGCTGGGAGAAGGTGGCTTTGGCGTGGTGTTCAAAGGCTACATCAATGGCAGAAACGTAGCTGTGAAGAAACTTGCTGCTGTGAGTTATCCTCAACATCTTTTCTGAAAAATGACCATATAGTATAGTCTTGTTTATCTGTGGAAGGTGTTGAATGATAGGTTTCAAAAAGCATCCCTACATTAAACATCAGTTGAGTTGAGAACCGTATCCTGTAGTCCTGTGTGTGGTGCATGCTGTCACTGTCAGCAGAGATGATGTCTTGCCTTTCAGTGGTTCTTATGGTGGCTTGGATAGTTGTTGGGGTGAGCAAGGTGCTTCTTCACTTCCCCTCCTCCCCCTGCACACAAGAAGGGGCAGAAGGGAAGGGGAGCAGGTGAGGTTTCCCTTCTAGTTCCTATGGCACAGTCAGGCAGGAGACTCACAAGCTAAACAAACTAAATAGGTATTGCTGTATAATTTCAGTCTTTGTAATAAATATTTTGTGTGAATAACTAATTTTGTAACTAGTAAGTGCTTTTAGTAGGAAGATGCAGTGAAATAAAATGTACAAGTAGGAGAATCAAGTGAGGTAAAACTCATAAATGCACGCTGGGTGGAGAATGAATTGAGAGCAGCCCTGAGAAGGACTTGGGAATGCTGTTTGGTGGAAAAACTCAGTGTGACCTGGCAATGTGTGCACGCAGCCCAGAAAGCCAACCGTGTCCTGGCCTGAGTCAAAAGAATGTGGCCGGCAGGGCAAGGGAGGGGATTTTCCCCCTCTGCTCTGATCTGGTGAAACCTGGAGCACTGCATTCAGCTCTGGGGCCTAAAAGAGGGCAGTTTTACATTAGATATTGGGAAGAAATTCTTTACTGTGAGGGTGGTGAGGCCCTGGCGCAGGCTGCCCAGAGCAGCTGTGGGTGCCCCATCCCTGGAGGTGCTCAAGGCCAGGCTGGATGGGGCTTTGGGCAACCTGGTCTGGTGGGAGGTGTCCCTGCCATGGCAGGGGGCTGGAGCTGGGTGGGCTTTGAGGTCCCTTCCAGCCCAAACCATTCTATGCTAAGCTGGTGACTGATGAAGCTGGATTAATTACTCCAGTAACATCATGTTACATGATATTAAAGACCATGTTCTGATACTTTGTTTGTTTGTTTTTGAATTCAGTAAGCAGTATTTAAGTAGGTGTTATGTGTAAATAATTAAAATAAAGACCAACAACTTGGTTTGTGAACAATGACCGATTTTTGAATATGTACAACAATATTAATGTCAAATACTTTCTTTGTAGATGGTTAATATTAGTGCTCAGGATTTGAAACAGCAATTTGATCAAGAAATAGAAATGATGGCAAAGTAAGTAGCAGATCATAAATATCACTATAACCTTTTCTGAGAATCTGAGTTGCTAGATAACACTTCAGCTAGCATGGTCCCTTATTTATGTCTTAACCTGAAAATTTACCTTATGCTGCTAAACTTCATATAGATCATGAGTGTATTTGGGTCACATCAAAGCACTGCTGCTGACAAATGGCTGGTTTCTTGTGCAGTAGGGCTGAAATGTGGCATGGGGGAGCAAGTTGCCTCTGCCTTGCTTTCTCACAAACGTTAGGAGCTTGGCAGAACGTATCTGAATAGAATTTTGTTGCCACAGGTGTCAGCATGAGAATCTAGTGGAATTGCTTGGTTTCTCGAGTGATGGTGCCCAGCCCTGTCTGGTGTATGAGTACATGCCCAATGGTTCATTGCTTGATAGACTTGCTTGTCTGGTAAGTAAAATCTTTCCTAGCTTCCAGCTGCCTTACTTTTTTAAAGTGGTGCTATTTCTGAAATCCCTTTGGAACAGTAGCAAACTGTAGTGGCCAAACAATATTTTACTACTTGGTCTTGTGTTCTAGAAGAAAGACATGTGATGAGAAGTACTCTTCCAGTAATGTTATATACAGATGTTTTAGACTCAGTGTTAATTAGTCAAAGTGGATAACAATATGATGTGATGCACCAGTACCCCGAAGTCCAGGGAAGCTTGGACTTGCTGTGCTTTTGTGGAGTGGAGCAGAGGGTGCTGCAGCTCCTGCTTCTGACATTGGCTTGTTCTCTGCTAGCCCCTGAGATTTTGTGTTGTAAAACTGCCCTTGTGATAGCAGCTGTAACATGATGTTCCTAGTCTGTGTATCGCTTTCTGAAGAACCTAAACAAATGGGGTATGCTTCTTTTTAATTATTATTTTGTGTAATGCTTTCGTCTGATTTAATCAAATGATGTATCTTCTAGCCTTGGCCTTTAATAACACAGAAGTTAGTTCTTTTTTGATAAAGGCAATTTTGTGTATGAGGGAGAAACCAGCCCTTGTTGGAGGGATAAAAATGGTAAACCAGATTTAACCCGCTAGGTGTGTCCACAGTAATCACAGTAATTTAACAGTATAAAACCTGCTTTATATTAAGCAGGTGCAACTTCTGAGGTTGTCATCTGTTCAACATTTTAAATTGGTGTTTGTTCAACAACCCATGCCCCCACAACCCAAAAATGTAGCTTTGCTTTTTCTGCACTGATCTTCCTGCTGTGCTGGCTCAAGCGTTTAGTAGCTGGATGGAGAGCTGGGTTGGGATACTGATCAGGATGAACTCTGAGCAAAATCTTTACATTTCAACTGGAGACATTTTCTCTGCAAGTTTCCAGCTTTGCCCCAACAGGAAGGAATTGTGTTAGGATGAGAATAAGTAGCACTGAATGGGGAAAGGCCTGGATGTGTTTGGTAGCACTGCTGGCTCAGGCTGGTTTGTTTGATTTGCTCAGATACCTACATGCATGCAGGTTTTTTGTTTTTGCTTTCCAGCTGAGTCAATATAGAAGAGAGGTTAAGTTTTGCTTAAGACAGTGCAAGTTTATTTGTAGAAATGACTGTCCTTGACAGAGATGAATGTTTTCATATACATGTAACTTTGGCCATTATCAACAAGTGAGCTGAGAAGAATAGTGGTAATTGAAAGCTAAAATTGGAAATGCATTTTTTTTTAAACTAATTTTTTTTACAAGGAAAAGACAAATTTACAATATAAATTCAGAAAGAGTCCTCGTCAGATAAAGTCAAATAGGTGAGGAATGCATATACTGAATGTGTGTGTATGCTGATAAAGCAGGATTCATTGTGAATTCACTGTCTTTGTTTGGGGCATAAACTCTTATGTCATCTGCTTCTTGTTTCGGCTTTGAGGAGCAGGCAAGGGAGGTGGTAGAGTGATAAAATACTCTAATCCTCCTCCCTTGGCTACTGACAAGATTAAAAAGTGCTTTTGAAATGCACTTTGAAAGGTGTCTTCGCTTCCAAGGTCTAGTTATTAGTGTGGATTGAGCTAAACTCTTGGAGAAGTGTTAAGTCCAGAAATGTTGGAAGATTAACTTCTTATTAATAGTACAAAAATGTTGATTGCTTGGAGTGATGGGCTTTGACTTAAAAGGCACTGGTATTGGTGCTGATACAAAGAGCAAGGTGCAGTAGATGCTGATAGTTCTTTGCAATGTAGCTTGTCATACAGGCTCAGCATCAAATATTATTGAGAACACCTGCAAAAAAAAGTAAATTAACCTTATCCAGAGTGTGGGGAAGAGAACTGTATGTGACTGTCAAAGTAAATTAAGAAATCTATGCCATTAATCTTTTAAATGATTTACTTGAAAATCACAACATATGGCACGCAATTGTTGTTTTGGATTGTGTTTTTTGTTGTTGTTGTTTTGTATTATGTGTATTGTGTAGACATTTTGTATCTATGCGTATAGTAAATTTTCATGTTTTCACTTCCCTTTTTCCCTTCTTATTCAAGAATGACACTCCACCAATTTCTTGGAATACGAGATGTAAAATTGCTCAAGGTACAGCAAATGGCATCAACTTTTTGCATGACAATAATCATATTCACAGAGACATTAAAAGGTAAAAGCTGCTGACTATCACTGGCTGCTTTTGCTTTGTTGTACCCTGTTAAAGTTTGTTAGAGGGAACAGACTGAAAGAATCATTGCTTCACTCAAGGGCACAATCTTTTCTGCAAGTGCCATCCATCACCGTAATCTTGTCTGTGCCGCAAGGACATGGCCAGAACAGACTTCTAAAGATAATTGGGGCTGTTGTAATCTGTCACTATCAAACAGTTATTTGAGTGCTGCAAAGACACACAGAAGTTCTGTTGTTTTGCAATTGCTGCTAACAAAAAAGCTGCTGTTGGAGAACATTATGAGTTCTTAAATTGGGAGTTTTTCAGATGAAAACCCAGCCTTTTTTTTTTTCTTCCTAGAACACTTCTTCTGAGTGTCCCCTTTGGTTTCTTTCTATTTATTATGAAGACTTTAAAAATGACTTAAGTCAGGTTTATGAAATTCAGGGCTCTTCAAGGTTGATGTGGTGTTCACTTGGTTGTTATACCACCAGATTTTTTTTTTCTAGGGATATCAGAGATCAGAAAAAGCTTTTGCATTCTGTGATTTTTATTTCTCCCTTTCTTGCTAGTAGTTTGGTTCTCTTTTTGAAATACCAACACAGTACAAATGTTTGAAGAAAAGCCCTAAATGCCTTACTCCTTTTGTGAGTTAACGAGGAGAAACGGACTGGTTGAATGTCACGGATGAATGTTTCAGTCGCTTTCTGGCTTCTAACAACTCTGCTACATCTAGAATGTATACATTTTGTGAATTCAGCCTATGCTGAAAGAGTTTGTTGCTTCAGCTCCCTCATAAAATGTACTGCTGCTTTGACAATTCATGTTTCTTCTTCTTTCTTCCCTGCTTAAGATTCTGGACAAGTGTAATGCCTGGGAGGGACTCATTTTCATTACCTTGTGCTGCTCTACCCTTCTAACTGCTGTGAGTTGATCATATTACAGGACTGAGTTTTGTTTTGTTATTCTTGAATTCCATTTTGTAACCTCTTGCACTGTCACCGTGACTAGTTCAATCAATTTGGTTGGTGTTGTTAATATTGCTGCCGCTCCCAGGTAAAACTTAGCAAAATGAAAAATGAAGTAAAACTTAGCTGTCTTTTCATCTGTTATGTGGGAATGTGTCATAACTACCCAGGCACTGGAACAGCTTCTCTGTAGGCTAGTGAGGGCATGTCTGAATAGGTGTTCTCAGAATTGACCATAGTTTTTTGGTTGGTTATACCCAGGAAATAGTGCCTGTATCTTTTGGAGCTTGACAGTTGCAATAAAACTTGATTCTGTTGTGGTGTATCACAATATGACCTGTCGTAACTTGACTCTTCAGAGATCAGAGCTGCTTATCAACTTGAAGTTGTGATCCTGTTCCTACTTAACAAGCTTTAACTATGAAACCGGTTGGCTGATGTTTGGCTTCTTGCAATGATTGTATATTATAACGCTTTTCACAACTGTTCTAGTGCCAAGTGACATTTTGTAGCTTGCAGCTGTGTTACTTTTGTTGACAAGGTTTAGTGAACAAGAATGGCAAGTTAGGAGTAAGTTTCTAGTGTTACATGTTGCACCTGGCTATGTAGTTTGCTAATAAGTTCCAGTAAGGGGGTCAGAAAATAAGGAGAAATATTATAAATATTAAATAAGTGATTTTGAAATGGTTCCAAATTCTACAAGCATAAGAAATAGTAGAAGGATTTATGCCGCAATTCATTCAACTGAATATTTTTCAAAAATGTAAGATCTTTTACATAGGCCTCCTACTCCGGGTTTTCTGTAAGGCCAGTAAAAGCTGGAGATCAAATAGAAACACAGCACGTTTCAAGAGAAGAATATAAGTATTGTTATTCGTTTTACATGGGAATTTGTAATGGTTGACATTGTATTAGATAATAGTTATAAAACCTGCTTTTATTGGTTCAGAGATTTAACAACTAAGAATTCTAATGTGATCCAATACCCAATTTTGCTCTTTCTTGTTTTTTTTTTTTTTTTTTTTTTTGTGTCTTTTTTTTTTTATTGTTTATTTATTTGTTTGTTTCTTCTTTGCATGCATGCACAAGAAAAACTGCATGGATTTGTCTTCCTGTCAGACAGATCTTAATTTACTTAGAGCAATTCATTTTGAAATTGAGCAATTTCAAAAAAAGTTATGTATATATATAAAGAAATATGAATAAAGACCTTATATTTCAAGAAACATTCAGAACACCAGTTTGCATTTAGTTACTAAAAAGTTATTAGTCTTTAATAAAACCAAGTCACTGGTTTGGAAAATTAATTTTTCTTTTTTCTCCACTTTCTACCAGTGCAAATATCTTATTAACTGATACATATGTGCCCAAAATTTCTGACTTTGGACTTGCAAGAGCGTCTGTAACGTTTACACAAACCATCATGACTGATAGAGTTGTTGGAACAGCAGCCTATATGGCACCTGAAGCTTTGCGAGGAGAAATAACACCTAAATCTGATATCTTCAGTTTTGGAGTAGTAAGTAGAATGTTCAAAGCTATATATGAATTCTGTTTTGTGACTGGTAAAAGTGTACAGAATCAAGAATACAGGGAACCAAGAATGAGAAAACTATCTCTGATCTATTATTTCTCCTTACCCTGCCCCTGGTGCATGTGCTCGTAAGAAAGTATTTCTGAACTTTGATTTGTTTAAAAGCATTTAACTATGTGGATCAAAACTTTGACTTTGCTAATGCACTTTCAAATGGATATCTTTAGAATGTGAATTTATGTATGAAAGGCCAGAGTAAAACAACATTCTAAGTTCCAACTAAATATAGGTTGAAGTAATGTAAAACTGTTTTACTTCTTGCATAGTAATGCACAGAAATGTGACTCTGTTTGAAGATTTTTAAGAAAATGATTCAAATTTAAATTTTCTTTTACTATATTTCAGCACCAAATGTGTGCTACCATGTGGGATTTGCCTTAAAGCTGAATACAGTGCTTATCTAATCCAAATAAGATAACTGCTTATTATTTGGGAGAAAAATGAATCAATTCTGAATAGATTCAAGAGCCATTGACACCCTCCTTCACGGCATTTAGTTTCATGGGCAGATAGGCCAGATAGTGTAATTGAGTATCTTGGGAGTCCTTCCATTTTGCTTTGAAGCAATGCAATATAGGATGAGGAAAAACTTCCCAAACCACACTGCTAATAAGTGATAATGGAAGTAAAGGAAGGAACACCAAACAATTGCATAGAGGGCTGTCTTTGGACAAATATGGATTCTATGAACATTTGTTTGAAAGACTGAGGATTATGCTCCTCTTCTCAAATGGTATATATGCTAAGGGTTGTTGTATGTTTCTTCTCTTCTGATTTTTATTTTTTTTTCTCTTAGGTCTTATTAGAAATAATAACGGGCCTTCCACCAGTAGATGAAAACCGGGAGCCACAGTTACTGGTATTTTTCTTTTTGCTTTCTCCCTCTCTCCCTCCAGGATCACATCATGTGAAATCGTAGTCAGTTAACAGGTCATTAGACAATCAAATTAGTCAGCAGGAGATGCAGTTATGATAAGAGCTATTGTATCAATGTGTGTTTTAGAAGTGAGGCAGAAAGTTTTCTCTCTTGGCTGGTAGATAACTGCCCCGTCCCCAAGGTCATCTCCTTCCAATCTGATGCTTTATTTCTTTGTTTTGATATTGTTTCTTATTGATATATACACACATACATACATATACGTGTGTGTATGTGTGTATATATATATATATCTATATACACATATACACACACACCATTCTGCTTTATGAACATACATGTAATCCAGTTTTACCCAGATAACCTGGTAGTTCATCTTTCACTAGAGCATCTTAAAGCATTCATCTCCATTGGTTCTTTGTTTCTTACCATTCCTGTATCATTTTTCATCCTCTTCAACTTCACTAAGAATTTGCAAATACCTTGTTTTTAACCCTAGGGAAGTTGGGAATTGAAGAGCTATTCTGGGGTGTTTTGATTTTTAATGTTTAAGTAGAAATTGTCTGCTAATTTGGGAACTATGTCTCCAAACTTATTCTTTTTTGAATTAAAAATCTTATTAATTTGCTCTTTTTCATTTTGGTTTATTTATTTATTTATTTATTTCAAACTACTTAATCCAAGATTTTCCTGGTATAGTTCTAATGGAAAACTTAATTATTTACTTAGTATGAAATAGAAATGACTTTTGGTTTGGTTTTGTTCCATACTATTCAATATCAGATCACTTCTAACACAGCTTTAGGAATACCTGTGTACTATTAATAGAATATTTTCTCTAATCTGTATCTTCTGGAGTAGAGTAATACTTATCCTGTTGAACTCTGTGATGACCTTGGAGAACTCAACGCTGTGTCAAATGCAATCCTAAGCCTTATTTATTTATTTAAAGTGGGATTTTTCACAAGATAAATCATACTTTTTATTCCATTTTAGATTATGGTTGGAACGTTTTTATCATTGTAACATATTTTAGGGAGCATAAAGAGAATGGTCAGTGTAAGACAACGTGACATCCCTAGCTTTGAAAATTTTAGGGTGGTTGAATGTCAGCAGTTTCAGACTCACCCATAGGGGACAGCAGAAGGCCTGCCTCTGTTCACTGACTTGTCTGTGGTATTCCTCAGACAGTATTTGTGATTGCCGATAACGTAGTTCAAGTGCGTTGGGGCTGGAAAGTTTGGGACTAAAACCATCAGATTTGAAAATTGATTTCAGACTAGAATCATAGAATGGCTTGGGTTGGAAGGGACCTTAAAGACCATCCAGTTCCAGACTCCCTGCCCTGGGCAGGGACACCTTCCCCTAGAGCAAGTTGCCCAGGGCCTTGTTCTACCTGGCCTTGAACACCTACATGGGGCTTCCACAGCTTCTCCAGGCAACCTTTGCCAGTGCCTCACCACCCACTGAGTGAAGAATTTCCTCCTAATATCTAAATTCTAAATCTCCCTTCTTTTAGTTTAAAACCCTTCCCCTTGTCCCATCATTGTCTGCCTGAGCAAAAAGTTGCTCTCCATCTTCTTATAAGCACCCTTGAAGTATTTAAAAGCTGCACTGAGGTCACCCCAGAGCCTTTTCTTTGGACTGAACATCCCCAACTCCCTGTCTTTGTAGGAGAGGTGCTCCAGCCCTCTGGTCAACTCTGTGGCCAGCCCTGTGGTGCCATTCTAAGAGGTGCACATCCTTTGTGGGCTGAGGGCCCCAGGCCTGGATGCAGGACTGCAAGTGGGGCCTCACAAGGGCAGAGCAGAGGAGGACAATCATCTGCCTTGGTTGATGCAGCCCAGGATGCAGTTGGCCTTCTGGGCTGCAAGGGTGCACTGCTGGCTCATGTCAAGCTTTTAGTCCACCAGAACCGCCAAGTCCTTCTCTGCAGGACTGCTCTCAATGAGTTCTTTTCCCAGTCTGTGCTCCTTTCTGTCTGGGATTGCCCTGATCCAGGTGTAGCACCTTGCACTTGGCTGTGTTGAACCTCATCAGGTTAACATGGGCCCACTTCACAAGTTTATCCAACTCCTCCTGGATGGCATTCCTTCCTTCTGGTGTATTGACTACACCATGCAGCTTGGTGTCATCTGCAAACCTGCTGAGGGTGCACTCAATCCCACTGTCCATGTCATTGATAAAGATATTAAACTGTACCAGTCCCAGGACAGACCCCTGAGGGACACCACTTGTCACTGGCCTCCATCTGGATGTAGAGCCACTGACCACCACTCTCTGAGTGTGGCCTTCGAGACAACTCCTTGTCCACTGAATGGTCCATCCTTCAAATCCATATTTTTCTAATTTGGAGATCTGGGTGTCACTTGGGACCATGTCAAAGGCCTTACACAAGTCCAGGTAGATGACATCGTCTGGTTTTTCCTTGTCAACTGATGTAGAAGTTTCCTTAGAGTAGACATAGCAGCCAGTGACCGACTGGTGGAGGAAGGCATTAATCTCAAGAATGAGGCCTTACAAACTTGACAAAAAAGAAAAGTTATTTGTGCTTATGCTTGCCTACTTGTGGGTTAGTAAGTAAACGGGTACTTTGTTACTTTTTCAAGAGAAGCAGCCTGATAAGAAACTGTACTAAGCCTTGAATATTAAAGTTGTATGACGCAGCTAAAAGGAACTTGCTATGCAATTGTGTTAACTCAGAGATAAATGTACTGTACGCTTCTATCACACACTATAGTCTCATAAGTTGTTTCTGAAAATATTGATGGATAATTATGCAGCCAAACCACTGCCATTATTCTTTGTCTAGAAACGTGGTTGCAAAAATAAGTGCAGAGCCCAAAGCAAGTTTTCAAATTGCTACTGTGGAATTATGATCTTCAGATGCTTACATGTTATCTGTTCATTGCTTCAAACTCTCTTGCAGTTAGGTATCAAAGATGAAATTGAGGACGAGGAAGCAACTATTGAGGATTATATTGATGCAAAGATGCATGACTGGGATGCAACTTCAGTTCATAAAATGTATTCAATTGCTGATCAGTGTCTGAATGAGAAGAAAAACAGGAGGCCAAACAGTAAGACGGTATGTAGCTTTTCAGATTGAAGGCTTATTTTTAGCCTTTTTTGTAGTTACAGTGTCAGTTATTTGTACTTCTCTCTGTTCTTTTGCAGGTCCAGCAGCATCTACAAGAGATAAAAGCTTGACGTATGTTTCTTCTGATACACACGTTTTCTAAACAGAGTAGAAACCAGCAACAAACGCAGACTTCTATCAGCACATAGTGCGACATTATCAGCTTTTCTGCTTTCCAGAACTTTCTGGCCTGCGTATAAGGTGTGCTGTTGGCTTGTCACCATTGTGCTGTTTTTTTAACTGAGCAGCATTTCCACATATCCTTAGTCACTGGACCTTCAACAGATTTTTATTTTTTTATTTTTTGTATTAAGTTTTATTGCTGGTACATCATCTACACAGCTTTTTAAACAAATAGATTATGAAATGGAAATGTCTTTTGATTTTCAAGTATGTCTTTGGCAAACACGTGGGACAGTTGCAGGTTAGGATGTCTTTCTGCAAATCGCTTTCTTGAGTGATCTACTAGACTTTTTTCTACTGAAGAGAAAAACATTTCATAGTTACAGTTGGTACTTAACACTGTCTTCTTGGAAAGACACAATAGTAGTACCCATTTAAAACCAACTTCTTGCTTAGCATTTTAGCTTGAGAGTTCATTTTAATCTGAGAATAGACTGGTAATGTTTGTGAATGTGACTTTGAAAAAGTCTTCTCAGGATTTTTTTTATTCAAATAAATGTTGCTATCTTCTAGGTTTCAAGGTTTTATAAGTAAAACAATTACACTAATACAAATGCAAAACAATGTATAGCTTTCTTTTGGTGAACTCAGTGTGATGACAAACGGTTTAATCTTTGTTCATAGGAAGACTCACAATTAATATTTTATGTTTTAGAATAAGATTCTATATGAGACATTGCAAATGCAGATGGTTTATTCTGTTAAAAGAGACCAATATAATGTTGTTAGGACCAATTCTGCCCTTTCCTTAGCTAAATAATTAAGCTCTTACTTATATTTATGTATATAAGTAAATATTAAAAATATACATTTAAAGGCATTGAAAGCTTTCAAAAGCAGAAAGATCGACAGACCAAAGAAGACTTCATTCTACTTTTATTGAGATTCTAGATACTTTGGACTACCTTTGTAAGTGAAAAAGGTTAGTTTCATATAAACCTTTTATTGTACTTCAAAATTTTCTTGACAGCTTAGGGATAGGAAAACAGTTTGGCATACAGCTAAACTAAGATCTATGATTATGGAAAAAAAATACACAGAAAAGAATCTAACTGCATTTAGGGGCACATATCATTGTAGAAGGCATATGATTTCTAGCACTTGTTTTTATAACATTAGAACTCAGGTTAAGTTATTCTTTATTTCCCTTTCAAAATGATAGATTAACCTAGAAAAGAATCCACTTAAACCGTTTCTAGTTTTATTGAGTATAAACATTAAAAGCTGTTTAACATAAATAAAAACTGCATTATGACTGTAGATGCTTATTCCAGCTCTTAAAACCTTTAGTCTTGGAAACAACGTGCATTCTATGTTGCTTCTGTTTCTGATAATAGCATTATAGTAACCTCACTGCATGGAATAAAGCTGTACAGCTTTGGACCAGGTATAGTGGAGGGGGGAAAAAAACACCCTGCTATAAACTGAAATGAGAATAAAATGCATTTAAGTCATTCTTAAAGCAACTATTCCAGCTGTTACTTGAAGGCTTTCTTCTAGATAATTTCTGCATTTTACTGTTCCCTGGAGCTCAAATACATCTGTATTGTTGCTCTGAAGTTGGTTTGTCATCTCCCTGATGAGTGCTATTCGCTGCTGGTGTTGTAGAACAATTTTGTTCATGTAACAGATGTGATGTTCTAGGTACAAGGAGCATTGTTATCACAGGTGTGTGAGTTAGCGTTCTTACATCATAGTGGACCTGTGAGCTGCCTCTTTGGGCTGCCTGCCTGTTAGCACCTAAGTTTTGCTGGTAGTTCTCCTCACTCAATGAAAATGAAGCACGTTTGCTACCACTTCAGTTAAAAAGTAAATTATAAAAATTAAACTCTTTTCATAGTGAGGAATATCCCAGTGAGGAATAAAGGTATGTGTTAAGTGAATGTAGCTAGCTTATCTGTTTTTCTGTTATTCACAAGTTGCCAGGAGAGGGGACCTTCCCTACCCCCGAAGTTTTGTTTGTTTGTTTTTTAAGATCTGCAGATACTAAACCCAGCACCTATAGCCAATGATGGGCCAATAGTAGCTGACTTCTGCTTCATTTGTTCCCTGCAAAAAGCATTAAACTATCCTAGGCTGCATCCTTTACATTAATTACTATACTAAAGCTTTCTGTGACAGAAGTCAGTAAATTGGTCGTTCATGTTCTTGGTGAATAAAGGAATGATGGAGTTGGAGGTGAGAAAAAACTTGGTATAGCTGCTAATAGCTGGATATTATTTTTTTTTGTCAGCTGTAATATTTCATATTCTTGCTGAAATGTTAAGAATTACTGCACCTTTGTATTCAAGATGGCTAGTGGAGAGTTGTATTAAACACCCACTGAACATAAGGCAAATAAAGTGGCTTTTGTTCAAGTTGTCTGTGATATTCATGCTCACATGCAGCATACCTCCTTCCTCTCTTACCCGTGCCTCTTCTAGGAACCGTCTTTTTATACAGCATTTTGCATTAAAATTACTCTTAAACTCTAGTTCAAAACATCCACAAATTTCCTTCTTCCACCTGCCAAACTGCCCTATCATCCCTTTTCCCTGTGGCAATGTGTTGGCAGGACATTTAAAAGACAAGCCAAACCACTAAGTGTTCTTTAGGAAGACTACAAGCAGACTAGTTCTTGGCAGTTTAGAGAAATATTTATGAAACATCACCATTTGATCATTTAATTTTAATACCTCATGCTGAGCAAATAACAGCGGCTAGAACTATTAGATTACTAATCAACTACTTCAGCATTTTAAAAGAAAGTTTTCTGAAGCAGTTTGTTGTTGAAAGCATAAAAACCCTCAGGCGTTAAACACACTTGGAGCCTGCTATGAAGGCTTCCATAAAACAATAAGAAAGTAGCTGTGTAACAGAGCATATAAGGATTCTTCTTCAATAGCAAGAATCAGAAACTTGGTTCCTGCCCACCTCTGTTCTTATCCTCCAGTCACTTCCTTTTTTCGCCTGTTGTACACCATGATAATAAAATATGTATCTTTGTTAAAGGGAGACTATGAAATGATTCAGACAACACTGAACTAAAGCATCAATCTTTATTTATAAAGTAGATTACAAAATAGATAAAGTTACTTTTAGCATCTGAAGGTGGTTTTCATTGAATACATAGGCAGCATAAATCAAAAGTTTCCTTTATCGATGCATTTATTCAACTAACAGACCAATTATTACCTTGGCTAGTTTCACAACCCCCTTACGGGAGGTTTGTAAGACCAAATTGTCCCTACTTTGCAACATAGACACTTCAAAAATAATTATATGTCATGTTAATTTACAGCAATTAAATAGCTTGTGATTTAAATGCAAGCAGCTGCATTGCTTTTGGGCTTTATGAAGGCCAACAATAGTTTTAAATGGACACTTTCAATTATTAAGTTACCGGAGACAGTTTAAGAAATAACTTTTTTTTAATGCCCTTGTAGTGTGCTGGCTCTGAACATGTCTTAACAGTAGTAGTGTTATGGGAGGCAACTACACAGATGTAAACATGATAGATCTTACAAAAAGATCAGAAAAGCTTCTTATTGCTGTGTCAGGAGAATAGCTACAAGAGGCCTGAAGAGGCAGCTGGCAGTGCAAGACTTTGTGTAATTTAAAGAGAAGTGTCTGTTAGAGCAGGCACTCTCTTTTAGGGAAAAAGTGAGAGGGAACCAGGACATTACTCTGCTGGCTGGTCGAGGGTTTATACAGCCACATGAAATATTTTAAAGTAAAATAACTTAAATGTCTAGTTTGGGCTGAACTCCACAGCAGCTCATTGTAAACTCCCTCACATAATCACTTAACCAGCTCTGGCCATCCTCCAGATTAAGCTTTCTACTTTCTATCCTCATCTACCTAGGGCAGGATTAGGAGGAAAAAAAAAAAAAAAGGAAAACAACAAAAGCAAAAACAACAGCAACAACAAAAACAAAACATGCATATAACCACAACTGGTCAAACTGTTCATTATTTAAAACAGTTCATATTAAAAAGCTGAACTTCTTTACTGGCTCAAATGAATGTAAAAAAAAATATATGTATGTGCACTCATGGCATGGTTGACACATGGGCAGAAATATTAAATTCAAACAAAAAGCCCTCTTGCAGTAATTTTCAACTGCTACAAGTCAAATGTTTACCTTTAAAAAAAAAAAAAAAAGATGCTGAAATGATTCAGACTTCAAATTAAAAAAAAAAAAGCTAGTTATTATGTATGTGCTGCATACACACTAACCATGTTTAAAAGCCATGACACTTGTCTCACCAGTAGTACACACCAGAAACGTCCCGAGGACCAGCTCATTGCCCTAGCAGGTAAAGGCAAGAGGCAGAAGAAAGAACACAGCAGCTAAGGGCAAGCAGATTATCTGAGGATCGGGAGCTATTGAATTGGATTGATGTAGTGTATAAGATTAAATGAAAAAAGCTGAGGTGTCAGATTCCTACTGCATATAAACAACACAGTAAAACCAGCAACTATTGCAACCTTCACATTACATAGTGCAATCTCAGTAACAAGCTAGTATCTCCAAATGACATAATACATAAGATAAAACAAATTTTATCAGGAACTAGTAGTGTCAGCCTTATTTCCCTACAGAACTATGTTAAATTGAGCTATCCTCCACCAGGTAAACACATGATTCAGCTATACAATGTATACAACCAGCACCTAAGATAATATGCGGTGAACCAAGACTCGCAGCTCCCATGTAGCTCTAAAAATAATAATAACAATAATAATAAAAAAAAAAGCTCAAAGCTCACATAAAAGATACTAAAAAGCAAGTCCCCACTGGGGAATATAATCTATCCTTTAGAATTTGTCTCATTACACAATTTTAAATATTTAAGTTCATCCAATACTTGATTTCCAAATCTATTTATTCTTTAATCTCCTTGTTAAAATCTATCTTTCCTCTTCCTACTAAATAGATAATTCATGGTTCAATCAAGTTTAAGACTCTTCTGGCTAATTTTAGAATTTAAAAGGGAAGCAGAAAACAAACAAACCCCACAAAATCCTACTCAGGTGCTGCCAGCAGTTTTTCAAGACCCAGTTGGATTTTGTTTAAGATTTAACTTACTATTAAAGTTCAAACATTTAGGAAAAGTACTTTTTAGAATACCTTTAAAGTTGCAGTGGATAATGGAAGAGCACTAGGCTCTCAAGAATAAATCATCATTATGAAACAAAGCAAATCTATTTCCATTTGATGAACTTGCACAGTTTTAGATCCAAGTGCACAGATAGATTATCAATCACTTATTAGAAACTTTAAGCATATCACTTTGAAAGCAGCTCCATAATCTACTGAGTATACTGACTGATGCACTTTTAATCACATTTAACTTGGTCATTCAGTACTTAATATATAAGTCTTATGAGTGGTATAGAAGTCTGGAAAAGCTGTAGTGGTTTTATGTTAGATTACCTTAAGAGACAATTCCACTAAGTTGGTCATAAGTTTGAAATGACCACGCTTTTGTGCAGGAAAAAAAAATAAATCTGCTACTCCTGAGCAAGTACTTACCATTAATTGACAGATAACAGATTTTAATTAATCTTTTCTACTTAAAAAAAAAAAAAAAAAAAAAAAGAAAGAAAAAAAAAAGAAAACACCAACAATCCATCACATCAAAAACATAAGAAAATCTTCTGCTGTGTTATTGTCCATGAGAGCTACCAGAAAGAATGATTTATCTGGGACAGTGGTAGATAGTGGTTCAGCTCTTCACACAGGTGAAGTCTTATGGGTTTCAAGAGGCAACTAATATGGATACAGGTTCGTTATCTAGGCATACAGCTGCTACTTACCCACAGAAAATATGGGCTTAATAGTCTTGTCTGTGAATGATCACATGTATTGCTATTAAATAATGAATTCTAATTTAAAATAAAAGGATACTAGCTTATTTTTCTTCCTCTACCTTTAAAATAATCAACTCTTCCACATGTCATAAAATATGGTCAACAAATATAATCATGTAATAACATGGGAAGCATCGAGGTCAGAAGAGGGCAGAGTAAAAAGTTTTTTTTTCCCCCCTAGCATCTATGGATGGAATGATTTCAGTTCATTAGCAAAAGTCAGATGTTTTTTTTTTTAAACTGTAATACCCTATAATTAATGCAAATGACAGTTTCTAATCACTAGATGTTTCAGTCTCTGCTGGACCTCTGATCAGTCTTCGTATTCCCCTCTTCCCTGCAGGACCTTTTGGTTTAGCAAAACTTTGTTTGTGTGCGTGTTGTTTTGGATGAACCTCTTCATAAAGAAAGTCAGCAGTTAACTCATCACCATTATCAATTTCAATCTGAAAGAAATAAAAAGCAGCTTATAATATCACTTATAATCACCTTAGACATTTAATAACATTTAGAAATTTTGCTGAAGCTCCAAATACTGTATTAAAACCAATATGTACAATAACATTCAGAGTCTTACATGAAGTGTTCTCAACTTGTGCCTAGTCACCTCAGAAATCCTCGATAGTCTTTCTGAGAATCAACCACACTCTTAGCAGTACTGATGTAAGTGCATTTTGATTTAATCACTTCTTCCTTAAATATAAGCACAACTACATATCCCAAGAAACTCCTACTGCCCCAAGCTTTAGCACTGTGTACGCAGCAATAACTAGGAGTACACACTCCATGTGGAAACAAGTGTTTATTAGTCCTCCGTAAGAAACTTCCTTAATAAAGCAGCATGTGATCTTTCAGAAAATTTCCTTTGTTTATCCTCCCCTCAAAAGTAGAAACTTTTCATTGTTCCAGTGTAATCTTCACATTTTAAGAATTAAAGTTTTTTCACTAGACAGTGTCTGAAGAATTAAACATGTAAAAGCAATGCATATATATATTGCTGTCTCCTTAGAGTGAAGGAGAAGTTGTATAAACAGCTTATACAACTCGTGGATTACTGCAACTCAGCAAGTATTCATGCCAGGGAAAAGCCAAAATAAATTTAATTAACAGAGTTTGTTTTGTTTTGTTTTAAATGTAGGAATATAAACCTGAAAGAAAACACTGTTCTGAAGCCAAACCCCAGTTTTTAATTGCATGAATTTGGAGTTCAGACAAATGCTTTGGCCCTGTCCTGCTGAGCATTGAACACTTCATGGCCTGCCAACCGTAGCACTTGATGGACTTGTCAGCCACTGTATTGCTGTTACAAGTACATGCTTCACAAAGAAGTCTTCAGGACTTTCAAGAGTCCATGGTACGTCTCATCTAAAGACATTTCTGAGAAATAGCAATGTATAAGTACATGTGCTGATAATCTACTTAAGTTATATCAACACAATAAAAATGGCTAGTGACAAGTCTACTAGTTTTTTTTTCAGGCAGACAAAAACCCCACTGAAACCAAGCCTCAAAATCCTTCTAAATTTACAGCACAAGCATTAAGAATGTAACCATCAGTCATATTTCACAACAAATGGACCACTACCATGGCCTCTGCTCTGGAAGTGAGAAACCCTTGTTGTAAAGACAACAAGACAACAAATGACAAAGTGGAAAGATCAGCTTACTCACACGTCCTTGTTTGCCCCATCAAGGACTCCTAAAATGCAGTTTAAGTTCCAGAACTGCTGCTTGATTTTTTATTTTGAAAATTATTACATAACCTTGGCCTTAAAGGAATTTAATGTTCAACAACAATGTGCTGCGGTCCAAAGAATAACAGGCCTTTGAGTAAGAAATCATGTTACTTGTAAATAGTCCTTCAAAGTACTCTCAGACACTGTTGATGCAGAAGAATATGTTTACTAAATCTATGAAAGTGTAAAAATTATGAACCAGACAAAAGCCCTGAAGCTAAATCAACACGTATTTCTTGTTCAGGGCAAGCTCTTATGCAGATCTTTAATAACTATGCAGAACTTTTCATTGTTTACAGAAAGTAGTGGCAGAGATAATTATGGTTAAGAATATTAAGAAGGGAACTGAGGGATGGAAAAAAATATCAGTATACCCAGCGTACTTACCTTTCTAATTATTGGCATCCACAATTGTCTTTCTACAATTTCTAAAAGTGGACTTTTACAACTAGAGTATAGCATTCGTTCTCGTATACTACAGGTGTATCCTGGCATGGAGTAGATGAAAACTGCAGGAAAAAAATATCAGAACAAAAATAAACCGTATCAAAACCTGTATCATAGAATCATGTACAGCAGAAAGACATTGCAGAGTAATTGTGTAGTCTGAAAGGGAAAATGTCCAGAACAGTTTAGGATGTTTTTCCATTAAGTATTTAATTTCAAAAGAGGGGACATCTTTTTTTTTTTTTCACATGGCAACTGATTTATGCATGTTGATAATCAGAAGGGATAATTCTCTAGTTTCTAAACATAGGGACTCTTCAGAAGTCAGTTTCACAACCAAATGACCCTGAATTTTATGATTACACTGAGCAGTCAGATTCCTGCATCTTTCTTTCTGCCTAACTATTTGAAACAAACCAATGAAAGTTAACACTGGAAAATTTTCTCATACCTATGGATTCCAAATAGTCTCCTTCATGGGCGTGCTTATACAGGAAAAAGTGGTAACGTGCAGCATCCTTTGGAATTCTTTTTGGCAAGTCCTTCAGTTCAGTGTGAAGCGTGTTAGCCAAAACAATAGTTTCATTTTTCATATCAATTTGCTGTTAACAAAGAAAAATGCATATAGTTAATACACAGAAAGGAAACCAGAGAATATGATAGGATGGAAAAAAAATTATTACAGAATGGTAATATATCAGTATCAACATATGTTGTTCAATACACAGGCAATCTATTTAGTACTCACTATTTAAAATATTTAAAGTATTTTATACTTGCCAGTTGCACATAATTGAGTTGCTTATTTTTCAATTTCTCCAAAGCGTGAATAGCTTCTTTAGCAATGGGGAATGCTACTCCTTGCAGTGTTTGATGCTTGGTATCTACACCAACATCCGTTTGTACCTGGAACACAAGTCAACTGAAATGTAAACAGAAACTTCTGCAAGCATTTTGTTTCATGCAGTAACTGATGATGCATCGCATACGGCAACACACAGAGTTAGCAGTAGCTATTCTGAGAATAAGCCACACTGAACCATCATCCGCTTCTGGAAAAGAATTGCATATTTTCATTTTATGATTACATTTTGCTTACTTACCTTAAAAAAAAAAATCACATTAGCTTTGTAAAACCCACAGAATCACAAGAGAAAAAAAACTGACCAAATTTCAAGGAAGCTCCAAGTTACATTCTGGTACACAGATACAGTAAGCCAGGAGCTTGATTTTCATATGCTGTGCTTTTGAACTGACAATGTTGTTTATAAACTTTGCTGTATCTTGAACATTTTTAGATCAAAACATAGAAATGTAATTTTTCAACATTCTGGCAGGAAGAGAGAAAAGTTATGTCTTATTAGAGAAACCAATCTTCTTGAAGGAAAAAACAAAGCATCTTCCCTCCCTTCCTGTTTAGCATCCTTCCCTCAAAATCCTACACCAAAAAGAAAGCAAACAAAAAACAAGCAAATGAAGTCTCAATCCTTGACTTCTAGGTGTAACACAAAATATAAAATTTGATGGTAACTGCAAGCTAGATAATCACTCGTGATCTGGCTATGTTAGTCACAAACTATCTGAGATAAAAGGACAGTTGCTTTAAAGCCGCTTCTCAAGAATTTATGTGGTGTATTTTAATGTTCATGCACAGTTTCTCAGAAAATGAGCTCTGGCTTACAGTCTTTCCAAGTCTAAACTTGTCCAAGTATTAGCTTTTGAATGTCCCGACTTTCCTTTGTAATTTTACAAATGCAGTTAACGTTGCTAAAGAGGCAGCAAAAAGCCAGACAGAAAAGCACACAAAATTGAAAAGTGTGGGTTTTAGATCTAACGTCTTCCAGCTGCTCAGCTTTAATTAAAAATAGATAATGAAATATGCAACAAGAATGAAAACAATTAAAAACAAAGACACTTGAGACAATACTAAATTATGCTTCGTATTTTAAAGGACTGTTTATCATTAACAAAGAAGGAAGAAACAAAAAGAAATGGAGGAGCTTACTTCTGTATAAAACTAATAAAGTTATTAACAAGATTATATGACAAATATTTGCAAAATATATCTGCATAAAAGCCCAACTAATAAACCTTATAAAATTGGCATTACAGAACAAAATGTAATAAAGCGTATTAAAAAAACATAAAAGACATCAAAGACATTGAAGTCTGGGGACAGTAATATGAAGAGAGTAGCCCAGTATCCCGATCTATGGAAAGGATTTAAATCTACTTGTCTACACTGCAATATATTTCAGCCCACTAAAACAAAACAAAACACCCAAGCCACTTAAAAAGTAATTAAATCACACTGCAAGATTTGTTCATGATGACTGCTGAGAGGGTGATAAAATGGCAGATGAAATTTGATGAGAATAAATGTAAAACAACGTATGTGAAAGGAAAAATGACCTCTCTTCTACTCGTACAGCAATGGGGTTGAGCTAGCTACTACCCTTCAGGAGCAATACCATGCAGGTCACACAAAATATTTCTCTGAAAATGTCAGCTCAGTGACCAGCTTTGGCAAAAAAAAAAAAAAAACCATCAACAGTAACAAAATAATAATAGTAAAAACCCACCACTAACCACCCATCCACAAATGAAATGTTATGAATTGTTAGTAATAGTAGGGAACAGGACAGAACAACTCATTATGCACTGTAGATACCAGTAACATGCCCGCATCTTGAATACCACATGCAGTTCTGCCTTCCCCATCCCTCCTTTTCATAAATTTTATAGAAGAACTGGAAAAACTGCAGAGAAAAGCAAAAGGATCAGAAGTATGGAGTGTCTTCTTTAGGAAGAACAAGGGCATGGATTAGGACTCCTCTGCCCAGAAGAGATAACTGATTAGAAATACGGAGGTCTTGTGGATATACTGGGGAGTGGGGGAAGAAAAGAATGAGAAATAACTTTTCTTTGCCTTCTATATGCAATCTGTAGGGGTATGAGAATCAGCTGGTAGATAGCACGCTGCAGTTCTTCACATAATACTTTGTCAGGCTGTGGGATACATTGCCACAGGATCTGTGGTGACCAAAACTTTACATGGATTTAGAAAAATGACAAGACTAGATGATGGATGAAAAAAAAAATAAAAACAGTTACATAGTAAAACATTACGTCCTGCTCAGAAAGATCCCTACCTGCAATGGCTGAGGCAACTGGTGAGAGGAATTATTATAGCCTCTTACCCTGCTCTTACACCCTCCTCAGATTCCTGCTCTTGCTCACTTAGGGTCTTGACAGTAGGCTAGGTAAGTAACCTCTGACCTGATTCAGTGAAATACTTCTTGGGGTAATGACAAAAGAATATAAACGTGCAAATCTCGATTTTTTATTTTTAATATCGGAAAGTTTTTAGTTTGCTGAAGATAAAGAAGGAAAGTTAATGAAATGCTCCTTCAGTGGCAGATACAACAAAAATCCAAATGACACGTTAACCTACTGCAGGATGCTTCAAATAAAGCCAAAGTGGCAGCAAATTGCAGTTTATTCATCTCTGAGAAGTACAGCTATTGCTGCTGAAGTTTCACTAGAGCACATAAAGTATTAGTCTGCATGAATCAGCTGGTAAACATGATGCATACAGGGCGTAAAAGACAATACTAATACCAAGAGTAAGTGATCATTGACACCACAGAATTTACAGTCTCTGCTTTTTTTTTTTTTGTTGTTTGTTTTAAAGCTCATGAGGTAAAATACAGTGTTTAGTGATGATGAGAGCATTTCTGCACTGAATTAATCAAAAATAAAGATAGAAAATGACAAAAGACAACAGTCACAAAAATAATTGTTAATAAACAACAGTTGCAGAAAAAGCATGCTAGAGAGTGCAAATGCTAGAGAAGATAAAGAGCTACATTTAACATGATGGTTTGCTGGCATCCAGCTGCAAAGCGAAACAGATTTCCCGGTGGCTGTAAAATATATGCCTAAAGAACTAATAAGATCAGCACAAGGCTTATTAATACATGTCTGAACACAAACAAGAGATTGAGTCATGGAAAAATGTGAGAAAAAAATCCTTTGAAACGCATCAGTCACCAGCTAACCAACAATCATCAAATTATTTGGTTAAAGGCATTTGCTGGAAATCTTTCTATAAGGCTTTTGTAGGAAAAACAGATCAGTCTTTTAAAAGGCCTAGCTACTTGCTTTGGATTTCTGGTTTTGGTGGTTTTTGAACTTTCAGACTGAGAAGAAGTAAGTCAAAATAAAGACAAGTAAACTGGTTCTGGCAGCTCAGGAGGGGAAGCTTCATCCAGAGATAAAGGTGGCTCAAACATTCTTTGGGATTACTCACTGCAACAGTTGCTATTTTGCATCTTCTCTACCATTTCTGCCACCACATGAAATGCACCTGGGCAATCACAGAATGGTTGAGGCTGGGTCTCTGAAAGTCCCTTTCTCCAACACCCACCACCCAAGCAGGGACACCCAGACCAGCCAGTGCTCAGGCCCCCTCACAATAAAACACATCCACTGATGTTTAAAGCACCCTAGGGAACAAAGCTGTAACCACTAAGCTCTTCAGCTAGGAGGCCTCTGACCCAGACACTAGACCTTGCCAACTCAGCAAGATCACACTGCTCTGTCTCCAGCTGTCATCGTCCTGCAACCTCAACTCAGAGAGAGAAATTTGGATTCTCATCTGGAACTTACCTGTTCTGCCCTTCTTACCCCAGGAAGACTTATTCCTAACAATCTGGTCCTAACGATATGTTAGGAACTCTGAACCCAACACCCCAAATGTGCCCAAAGACACTGTAGGTACCTCGTTAATCTTAATTTGTCGAAGCTCCTCTTCTGCTGCAGTCAGAGGCGCAGGGGCAGCCTGTGATATCAAGTACTTTTTATATCCATTCAGCGAAACATCATCCTGAAAGCACAATATCAGTATTCTTCATTTTTTGATAATAAAGGCTTTCTTCAAGACAGCCTATGCAGCATAAATAAGCAGTTATTTCCCATACAGTTATGTTCATTTTATTTGAACAGACTGCAAGTGTACATGCATTTGCAAATTGAACTTGGCTTCCTGAACAGCAGGATCCGCTGGGCTGCTCTGTACCCGGTTGTACTGTGTGCAGAATTTCCACAATTACCCCCTAATTACCTTGCTAATTCAAAAATTAGTCTTAATGAAGACTGGGGTATGTATGAATTTATTCAGCCTTCTTGGACTGAACATCACAGAACTGCCACAATTCTTACAAAAAAAAAAAAAGTACATATTTTCTTACAAAACCTGCATGCTCAGACCGGTGGCTGATTGATAATTTTCTACCTGAAAAAAAAAAAAAAATGGAGACAGGAATACTACCTCAGGACATAACGCTGCCAACTGTTTAGGATGCAAATTCACAGAACTGATAAATTCTGATGACCACTTTGGGTAAGTTATTAATTCTCTGTGTCAGTTCTGTCCCCCTCCAAAGATGCTGATACCAGAGACAAATATTGTTGTGCTTAAACAATTAAGGTTACCACTCAGAAGAGGGCAGGATATGACTTTATAATCAAGTTCTTGGCCCAACAGAATGTAACTGCTGAGCTCACTGTCTTTGCTGAAGGAGGAAAAAGGAAGCAATAACTGATCTCTAGCTAATGATCAGTTTTCATGAAAGCTATAGAAACTCTGTGTCTCTGAAAACTTGTTTGTTTACAACTGGCAATGGATCAAGAAGTCAACACTTAACATTGGCAAACTGGCAGACATCACAATCAGCTTAGACTTGTGTCCTAAGGAAACCACGGTAATGCAATAGCCTCAGATTCCCTTACATGCACAACACTTGCAGGCTTTTCAACATTCCTTGGAAGTTTGTCAGACTTCATACATGTACCTTCCAATTATCTTACCATAACTGAACGCCCAACTATTAGTATTTTCACTGAACAAATCATTAGCTACTAAAACTCTTTCCATAAATGGCAGACATGGACTCAAGTAACATTTCACAGTCAAATTTTAATGAACTGACAGCTTCATATCCTTGGTTTAAGGCATAAACATTTGTTTTCAGACGTTTAAGTCGTACAGATAGCTGTTCTAGCCCACCTCTGATTCAGACCCATACATACAGAATGGTTTTGCAAACAATTGGCCTGAAAGTTTTGGGTGTTATGGCGTTTTGAGGATCCACATTTATGCACTGAAATTAAAGGATTCTCCTGTTAGTCCTAGTTTATTTAGTTTTAACATGCGTTCGAAGCAAGGACATCTTAGCCTGAAGTTGTTAAATAAAATTAATTACTTTTTCAAACGAGAGCAATTACATTTTATCACTGGAGTAATACACATAGCTTTTAACCTTCTTTCTCCTTCATCAGGAAAGAACAGAACCACCACAAATTTTTACCAGTAAAACCAGCAGTTGTTCCAACTATTCCTTAGAATAATGTATTGATTTTAAAGGGAAGAACATACCTCCACTGTTCCAAATACTTCGTCCTTAATATGACCACCTCCAAATTCTTTCTTGAGTGTTGCCCGGGTTGCTGCATACAACATTTTTTGACGAACCTAGTATATCAGAAAACAGTGTGTTTTGTTTTTTTAAAATATTTTTTTCCTCTTTAGTGTACACTGAGAATCTAGCATTTTGCGGTACCAAATCCATTAACAAACACCCTTCCTGAACAACTATTTTAAGAGTTGAAAATTAAGTTTGAAGTTGTACTTCTTAATATCAAACAGAATCACAGAATGAGCTCTGGAGCATGATATTAACATATGCTATTAAATTCTCAAGTGCAGAATGAGACATTTTAATATGCATTATTATTAAAGTAATTCCAAAACTAAATTGCAGCTTTAGAATATTACCTTTAAAAAATAAAATAAAATTTAAAATAACAACGATAACAAAAACATAAAACAAGAAACGGAGCACAATCCTTACTAATTTTAAATGGGGAAACAAACACACAATGATTTAGATCATTTATTGCTGGTCTGTGTACTAAAGGACACAGTAGATACAGAAAGAGCTAACTGCAAATAACCCACCAGCTCTACCATCTTTTGGTAGCTCTACCCTCTTTTGATTTGGTAGTGGCTTAGTTCAACTACAGAATGCAAAAATGAAATTTTCTGGAGGCAGATGATCTAATGGTGCTCCCTATCAATTTGTGTCCAACATACTCATATATTCTCCCAACAGTCCCATCTTCCCCACCATATTTCAACATCATGCCATCACATCACCCTTACCTCTTCTGCCCAATCTCTTCCATGCAGTTTACCCTTTGGTCTCCAACTCCTTTCTAACTGCTATTGGAAATAGTGCAGGAATCTAGTAGTACCTTTACTTTGTCCTCCATTGTCTCACATTCCCTGAACCTGTACATAACACCCTAGTTTCTCTGAGAAACTCCGACTTCAGTTTCCTCCCATGCTCTCTAACTGCTCACCAAATAAAGAGTACATTCTGTGGTGGGCCACAGATCCACAAGTGCCAGCCAGTCGGCCAGCAAGCCAGGTAGAACAAAGAGCTAGAGCTCGAACTATAGTCTTTCTCCCTGTGATGACACCAATTGAGATTTCTGTCTTATATTCTTCCTTGAATTTTCATGAAACACTGACGGAAAGATAAGACAAACAAACAGTACAAAAACACGTGTTTTGTTTCCTCCAATTAAGCTAGAAATAAATTGGATCTGCTGTACTCCATCTGGACCCACAATCGGGTTCATGAAAAATGTTTCCACGGCTCTCTTCTCAGAAAGTGAGGGGAAAGCTAGGGAATGCTTTACTCTCAAAATCCTTCTCATCTAGGATTTGGATCAAAAGACACTGTAGAAAAGCCATTAACAATGCGAAGCCTCCGATGACTGCTACTTACAGGAGAGTGATCAGGTGACCATGCAATGAAGATCCATTCATATCCTTGAGCATTCTGAGAATCTAATCTGTATAATATATAACAGGGTTGCTTGTCTTCAAGAAGGGGAAGAACAAAGGAGTCATAATCCTTTTCCCATGATCCAACTGGCCGCCTAGAGGATCCCAGAACAAGCTGCTCTATAACCAATAACCAAAACTACATGTTAGCAACAATATAGTTAATATTGTTTGTTTCAAATTTAGCTATTATAATAAACAGTTAATCAAATGCTTCTTTTATAATCATGTTCACAACAATGGAAATCAAGAACACGCGATGTGAAAGCAGGTGAATTCCTGCACAAGCTGTGAATGCATACCACGTGTCATAAGACTGATGTTGTTTTTAGCATAATGTGCACTGAAAAGAAATAAAAACTGTCTTTTGCTAGTTATCTTATTTTTAAATTGAAATAAATAGAAATAAGATGAGAATAAGTTTTTAATTTTTAAAATTAGCATTATTAATGCTCTTACTTGCCGTACCATACTAGTGGTTGTACTTATTGTAAAAAGACAGTTAGCTGTATAGTGAAGAGTTGGGAATGAACATGATTGCACTAGTCACTAACTTGACAGTAAGCAGATGAGCCCCTTTCTACTATAGCTTCATAACTACAGTCTTTAAATGACTGAAGTTGTTTATTATGTATAATTGGCTTAAGTCTGCACAGAATACTTCAGATGAGATTTAATTATGTGAACAGCTATAGCAACAAGATTTCTCTTATTTATAAATCATGTCTCAGTTTTTCCAAATGAAAAATATTACTATGGTATCTTTCAAAACATTTATTAGCTTCCCAACAAATAGTAGCCCCCGCAGCTAAAAGAGAAGCACCTAACTTGAATGGTTCCCACAATGGTTTGAGGACTATTATATTAGCTGGTATGCAAAGTATCTTTTGAGAGTCCAGGACTGAACCTCTGATAGCTCAGACGAAAGTACAGCAGTATTCAAATGCCTCTAATGCACAACTTTCCAAACAAGCCACTCTCCCACAGTAATTTTCCAAGGCACAGAGCATTAAGAGCTCAGAGCAAGAGAGTATTTGGCACTTCTCTGAACTAGATGCAAAGCAGATGAAGTCATATACCTAGACAACCAGAACATCCAGAATGTATTTGCCAATTCATAGCTCTAGGTGGCTTTATAGTCATTTGAATTTAAGATAGGAAAAAATAATAATAAAAACCCCACAGCAATTATGTTGTATAGCAGCAAGCCTGTTCTCTTGTTCACTCAAATTAGCAGAACTCAATTTGAGTATTATCTATTCGCTAAGGACAGTTGCTGAAAGATCCTGCAGACAGGTGATGCAACTGTCCCTCCTCTGGGAGCATTAGAAGTTTCTTTTTAAACTGTGGAAAATAGCATTAGAGACTGGATTCTGGTTCCACATACAGACAAAAATGTACATATGTAACACATATATAAATATATATAACATATATACACATGCATATATTTTCACACAAACATACACGCAGGAACATACGAATAAAGAAAAACATTAAGACAAGAAAAGGAAGATACTTTTTAATACAAAACGAAGGCCATAAATAGGGAGTACCATCTACACAACAGCACATTGTTTTACCTTGCCTAATAATAAAACCAAATTCAACAGTATGCTGGTGTTTGCTAACCTGTGTGGGTGAAACTTTTTACGACAGTGACCTGCCTATAATATTATTGCTGCTTCCTTGAGAGAAGCGGTGTTACATGGTGGAAAACCTCCTAAGAAAAGCAAACACAAAGAAGATAACAGCAGGTTACTTACCTAGCAATAAAAGTGTGTACGTGTATTTATGTACACATGTACCTTTCTCCAACCAACAGGTTTTTCAGTGTACTATAAATGAATGAACTTTGGAACAACCAAAAACACCTCAAGGTATTGAGGTGGGTATTTGATATACTTCCATCCAAAATATGCAACAGTTCTTGGTAAAACGTGAAATGACAATTTGAAGAAAAGCTCTAGTGCAAAAATACAGTAGCATCATACTGAAAACTTCAGCATTGCCAAAACTTAAATCCTACCCTCAGGATAGGAAAGACCTTGGTAACCTTAAGTTTTGCAGAGTTCTGTTTTTTTTTTAACAATTCTATACATAGGTCACTAAAACAACTAGGAAAATATCTTAAAAGTCAAAGAAAAATATTAAAATTTGACTAACCATTGTCAATGACTATTTTTAAAAGCCTGTATTTTCCGTTTCTGGCTCCAACAAAGACATCTTTGACATTTCCACTAGCTGAAAAAGAGAAAATAAAAGTAACCAAATTAACACATTTTACCTTTCTCGAATAAAGAATACTCATGAAGGTAAAAACAACTTTGGAAAAGCATATACCTGGCCCTTCACTACAAAGTTGGACTGGAAAAGGAAAACAAGAGTGATGTTCCCCCCTACGCTCCATGTCAAATCAAGTTCCAGCCACGGCATGCCACAAAAGGGTGACAGACATTATAAATATCTGCAGAACAGCCCTGCTTACTCACACACTGTATCATTCTCAACATTGTGAAAATTAAAAGTGACATCACATCACTGCTCTCAGGTTTCACAGGTCACACAGCAACACAATCAAAACACAATGCAACTCAAATTACTATAGCTTCATGAAGTCTGCAGGCTTAGTACAAATGTTCAGACATAACTTTATGCCTGCCAGGAAAAACTTAGAGCTTGTCTGTAAAAAACACCTGCCTTCCTGAGGACACCTCTGTACTGGGTTTGGCAGCAGAGGGCTACAGGGATGGCCCCTCTGAGAAGAGTCCGGAAGCTGCTCCGTGTTAGATAAGGGCCAGTTTCAGCCAGTTCCAAAGGGACCCACTGCTGGCCAGAGCCAAGCCAGTGAGCGATGTTGGTTGGGCCTCTGGGACAGCAGATTTCGGAAAGGGAAAAAAATCCTGCTGTGCAACAGCAGCTGGGACAGTGAGGAGTGAGAAACAGCCCTGCAGCCCCCCAGGGCAGTGCAGCAGGAGGTGCTCCAGGCACACAGCAGCAGTTCCCCTGCAGCATGTGGAGAGGCCCCTGGTGGAGCAGGCTGTCCCCCTGCAGCCCATGGGTCCCACATGGAGCAGATCTCCACGCTGCAGCCCCCCCATGGGTGGAGGAGCCCCCGGTGGAGCAGGTGGATGTGGCCTGGAGGAGGCTGCAGCCCATGGAGAGCCCCCACAGGAGCAGGCCCCGGGCTGGAGCTGCAGCCCATGGAGAGGAGCCCACGCAGGAGCAGGAGGTCTGGGGGGAGCTGCCGCCCATGGGGGACCCGTGCTGGAGCAGTTTGCTCCTGGGGGATGGACCCCATGGTACGGAGCTGTGTGGGAGCAGTGCTTGAAGAGCTGCTGCCTGTGGGCAGCCCCCACAGGCTCAGTTCGGGAAGGACCCCACGGGGAGCAGGGGCAGAGAGGGACCGTGACAGAGAGGTGGAGACAAAGCGTAGGGACTGACCACAGCCCCCATTCCCTGTTCCCCTGTGCTGCTCAGGGGGAGTACATAGAAGAGGGTGGATGGTGGGGGAAGGTGTTTTTAGTTCTCACTACTCTAGTCTTTAGTAATTGATAATAAATTACATTGATCTTCCTATGCTGAGTCTGTTTTGCCCATTATGATAACTGCTGAGTGATCTCCCTGTCCTTATCTCAACCCTTGAGCCCTTTCCATCATATTTTCCCTTTGAGGAGGGGGGGAGTGGTGGAGCTCTGCTGCCCAGCTGGGTAAAACCACCACAACCCCCCTGAAAAGTACTGGGGAAGGCTGCCGCTCTTTGCTCATCTTTCATATCAACTTGTATCAATGTTGATAGCACTTTTTCAAATTCTGACCTGTCACAGTAGGATAGGTTTACAATTAATTTACAAAGAAGTAGCTAAAAATAAATTTCTGTAATTCACATTGACACAACACAAACATGACAGAGTTGCTTCTGTAAGCACATGGAAGAGCTGTGCCCAAGCTGTTAAAATCACAGTAATCTCAACCGCTCTGCTTAATAATCTGAGTGCAAATCAATTCAATTATACCCCAGACAGGGGGCTGTACAGCATTTATTGAAGAACATTCACTGCAAGCTGGTCCTTTAAGTAATCCCAAAGCAGAGGATAGCACCAGCAAGACAAACAACAAACCAGGAAGCATAAAAAGGATTATTCAGTGACGTTGAGGCCGAAGGAACAGATGGCATCTGGCTATGTTACTGCCCATATTCAAAATATTTAAAATTCATGTCCATCTATGCAATGCCTGGGTCCGTTCTGCAATTCCTAAACAGGCTGGGGGAAGGACAGGGAGCCTTAGCACTTAAGCAGACTGAACTGCAATGGGCAGTCCAGCCCCAGCTTCATCTCAGTATTTCCCCACTCATTGGTGCAGACCCTCACTGTGATCTGCTTTTCTGATCATCTCTGCCTTTCCTAACACTTCCACTCAGCACACAAACATTACACCACTTTCTAGACCTCCCAGTTCCACTGGGATTTTTTTGTCCTCTTCTCATCTATGATCTTTTGTTCTCTGTCCTCTTACATCAAGCCTACACAACCAAACAAGATAGACTAGTCCCTCGCACTTATACCATAACTAACAGCTCCTGAAGTAATTTTTTGAGATGAGACACCAGCTATCAGGGAACAATCTCACTATCAGTGAGATATACCCTCCCCCTGCCACACACGCAAGGCTTTAAAATTCACAACAGAATGATAGCATTTTTGCTTAAATCTCTGCATAGCAGAGACCCCATTTACAATTTGGTCTTGGTATCTCATTGACCAGCTTACAGTTTAATTTGACTTTATTTTCTGAAAAGCATTCATAATGATAAACACATCCATTTTCTCCATATGCACTACTGCTTCTGTTAATGAAGTTATATTTCAGTAGCAAAAATGCTTTACTATGTATTTGGGAAGAAACTCTGGATATATACAAGTTCTACATACCCTGTCCTATCATCCAGCAATGGAAATTATCTGCTGTCTAGGCACTGTCCTGGACAAGATTTTTATAAAGATGCAACATACAAAACTAAGATAGACAAGCTGGCATATATTTCTTTCTTCAATGAGCAAATTCATATTAAATAAGCTATTCAATATTTGAATAGTCCATTACAAAAACCAGTTAAAGGCTTCAAAGGATGGTATAAAACAGCCTGTAAACATACGCACGTCAACTCCTTGCATTTGCTCTGCTGCACTTTCAACGTGACTTACCTGCAGCATGAAATATTAAAATTCAATTAGGTTTATTTCATGAAAATTATTTTTAAAATAACTTAGAAGACTTGAACATATTCTGGCAAGTTTCCCTACAGCTCAATGCACCCTGACTTCTACACTCCTTATTTACCACCCTGTTTGAAAGCCCAGTCCTTTCAGCATTTGCCTGGTACGTCTCACTGTCCCCATTACTTCACTCCTGCTTCTAGCAAAGTGCACTCCGTGCTGCCAAGCCTTGCAGCTGTTTAGGAGCAGCACTAGGCTGGTTGCTGCTACCCAGCAGTGGCACCACAAACGCTGTTCCCCTGCTGGCTGCAGAAGCCTTGCCACAGAAAGGAGCCCTGCCTAGCGGGCTGCCCTGCATCCCGGCCTGCCGAGGCAGGATCGGTGCAGGAATGGAGCCGAGCTCCCTGCAGATCCCCTCGGAGGACAAAAGGCTGCCCAAGAAATGAAGGTGAGCTGCAGAAGAGGATTAGCAGTCCCTGCGGTAAGCAACAGGGTATTCTGCTGCTCCTCCAGCAAGATGACAGCAAGAGGAAAAAAGCAAGGGAATGAAGAGCCACTGTAACAGCTTCTCCAGCCTGGAAAAAAAAAAAAAATAAATAAAATAAGCTGTTTCTAATGCACCTCGAGCCTGAGAAGGTGACAAACTTAAGAAGAGCAAACAACGGCGTAGAGGGGAAGGGGCTGAGGAGAGGTTAAAGGCTGCTGAACGAACATAGCCAAGAGGCAACAAAGGGCTTAGAGGCGCAGCTCGGAGCCGCTGCGGCCGGGACAAAAGTCACCTTCAGCAATAAATGCGGGAGCGCAGACAAAGTGCAGCGCGGTGCTCACCGAGCAAACAGACCGCCAGCAAATCTCAACAACACGGCCCCCGCAACGCGCCGCGGTGCCCCCTTCAGCAACCCTGCGCCGGGGTGCGGGGGTAACACCGAGACACGATTGCTCCTCACAGCCCCCGAGGCCTGGAAACAGAGGGGAAAAAAGGCTTTCCTGTGCATTTCCAGCTTTTTCTTGGCCTCCCGTAGCAGGGGCTCACTGGGCTGCCCTGCCGCTGGGCTGCCGGCTCCCTGCAGCTGCTCACGGCTTCTCCCCACCACCGGCCGGCAGGGACCGGCGGCGCTGGCAGTGCTGCACACACCGGCTGCCCGAAAAGCTCCGGCAGCCCCGGGGCTGCGGCGAGACGGAGCTGCCTGAAGCCGGCAGCGGGGATCCCCCTGCCCGCAGCGGACAAAGGCGGCGCCGGGCAGCGCGCCCCGAGGGAAGGAGGGGGGGCAGTACCTTGGATGCCGGTCTGGTGGGACATGTCGCACCGCTGCGCCCGGGGCTGCCCTGTCCCGGCACGGCACGGCTCGGCACAGCCCTGTCCTGCCCAGCCCTGCCCAGCCCGGCTCGGCTCAGCCCGGCCCGGCCGCCCACACGTGATGGCGCCGCCGCCACTCAGCGGTCGGAGGGAGCGCGGCGCCTGCCGGGCCCGGCCGACCCCGAGGCGCTGCTGCCCCCTACAGCGGGGCCCCGGCGGGCAGCGGCCGCCCCGCCGCCATCCCGCGGCCGGTCCGAGCCGGGTGCCGCCGGGTGGGGGCGCGGGGCTGCCACGCACGGCACTGCCCTCCCGGCCCTGTCCTGTCAGCCCCGCTCTGTGCCGGCCCCCCGAGAGGGATGAGGGCCCCGCAGACCGAGATGGTTGGGAAAGCCCTCCAAGATCATCTGGTCCAACCACCCCCCTACCACCAATGTCACCCACTGAACCATGTCCCTAAGCACCACGTCCAACCCTCCCTTGAAACACCCCAGGGACGGTGACTCCACCACCTCCCTGGGCAACCCATCCCAATGCCTGACTGCTCTTTCTGAGAAGAAATGTCTCCTCATTTCCAACCTAAACCTCCCCTGGTGCAATCTGAGGCCACTGCCTATCATTGTCCTATCATTGCTTACCTGTGAGAAGAGGCCAACCCTCAGCATCCCAAACCTTCCTTTCAGGTAGTTGTAGAGAGCAATGAGGTTTCCCCTTAGCCTCCTCCAGACTAAACAACCCCACTTCCCTCAGCTGCTCCTCATATTTGCTAGTTGGTGACACAGCTTCAAAAGAAATAATTATTTCCTCTATTTCAGCATGGATCTGGTAGCTGAAATGCTTGCCTGCGTTGCCAAGGTGTGAATCCAGGCAGAGAAAGGCTGCACCTGTGCATGGCTGATCCGCACAGGCAAAGGCTTTTACACTTTTTCAGCTTGTTGAAAGCTTCACAAAGCTCCCAGCAAAGGAGAGTCCTAAGTAGTGACTTTAAACCAGCTGTAAAGGTAGGTTTGCTTCTGCTAGTTGTCTTTCACAGGCACTTCTGTCCACCGGCTGAAAAGCATCACCCTCTGACAATAAAAGATGCATCCTAACTCTTCTCTAAACATTTGCTTGTGTTGTGTACCATCGTTTGCATTTTTTAATCCGTGCTGTGGTCTGGCTTAGACTTCCCAGGTGAAACATATAGGCATTTATAGAAGTAACAGGACTGTGGGCACTTAATAAATGTCCCAATGCTGATCATTCTTTCAGGTTCTAGGGAGTTGGCAGGGTGTTTATAGTCGCTAACCACACAACGTAAGAAATGCTGTAACAGGGCACATCAACTACCTTGCCCTGCGTATCTCCACAGTGGCACAGGGAATGAAAAAGGAAGAGTAAGGGAAGCATGTGGTAATACTTGTCTGGTTTGCCTTCCCAGCCTCTAGAGGAATTTCTGAAGTCAGCTGATTTCTTTGTGTTGATAGACGTGGGTGCCTGCACTTTGTCATATCCCTGGTGTAAAGACACCATGTGAGGGATTCAGTGTCCTATTTGGGAAATGCGAAATAGCACTGTAACTGTAGTATGTGAGCAGCACCGTGTAGTGCTAGTCCAGCAAATAAGGAGTCACTATGGAGATGTGTCACCAGCTAGCGAGCTGGGGTTAACTGAGGACCGCGGCAGCTGGGGAAACAGAGAAGCTGCAGCTTATTTTCTAAGCAGAAAATAAGGGAAAAGACTTCATGTGAAAATCAAGAAACGATAGGGGGTACCTCCCAGAGAACAGTGAGGCCAGCTCTAATTGCTCTATTATACACCTCCAGGAACATAGAGGTTGTAAAATGGTAAAGCAACTATTGGAGGAGAGCTTTTCCAAGAACAATTAGAGTACTAGAGTTCAGAGTGGTACCAAAGATGTGGTACTACTATAATTTAAATCATTTAACTCAAGTCTGCCACTGATCCTTTCTGTCTAACAATGTAAGAGTTTATAAAGAACTGATTTGTCTCCAGATGTACCAAAGTAAAGGATCATGAACAACACGATCCAGCTGGTCATGTGTCCCCAGAAGTGCTGGTATTGGCAGTGTGGCAATGAGGATGCACAGCCAAAACTGTGGAGTCACGCTGTGACTGTGCTTTCAATGGCAGCCCACACTTAAGAGTAGAGATACTGGAATGGTACGAGACTGTAGTGTCTGTCACCACATCAAGATCACCTTGGCTGTCTGAGGTGACATCACATCAACTCCCACCAATCTGTCAGAGGGCTCTAAAGTACAGCCGAGGGATCTTACCATCTGCTTCATATGAAACGAGCCTTGTACACATTGGCATTTCATATGAGATTTCTGGGGAAAAGGCAAACTGAAAGTCTAAGGTAGTTTCTAAAATTCTCAGTGTTTGATGTTTGACAAAACAAACAAACAAACAAACAAAACCATGTTGCACAGAAACAAGCAAAAACAAGTAAAGGTTTTATATCTGTTGAATATGCTCAAACACATGAATTTTAGTTTACTTTGGAGCCTTCCTAAAATGTTTTGGATGATTAAATTGCTATCCAAGTCATACAACTGTTGGGAAGAATAGAGAGGTTTATTTATTAGCATATACGTAAGCATTAAGTTATAGTTACATTTTCTTCCCTGTACTTAAATTATTTTTTTCCAGTGTACATTAGTTTTTGTATCTAATTACAGCTGTGCTTGTTTTGATACAGACTGCATATTGCAGAATTTCCCAAATTTTAATAGCATTCTTTTAACTTAAATAATAAATGATGTTTTGTTTTGTTTTGTTTTTAAGAAGAAATTATTTTTAGTAGACTTTGATACAGCAGTTTCTGTATGACTTCTGGGTCTTGTTTTCATTTTCGCTGTCTTTATTTTCTTTCCCTATACATTTATCTCTTCATTGGTTTAACAATGCACTATTCACTTCTGCTAGCTGATTTAATGCTGTGGTTATAATCTCTATGGAGTCCTCAGTTAATTGTGTTCATAATGGTGTGCAAACATTTTCTCCTGTTGTGATGTTGCCAGGAAGGCTCGTTCCAAGTTTGACTATGATTGTCCACCTGAGGACAAATTAACATTTTTTTTTTACATACGGTTTTTATTACTGCAGTCCATACCTATCTGGAGGTGATATTTCAAGCACTAAACATTTCCACCAGGTGAAGAATGATAACCTTTTTACTGAACAATAGTAAAACTTAATTTTCTTGCAGTAGAGCTCCAATGCCTGAAGGTCTCTGTCCTGACACCCTTTAAAGCTTAAGCTTAGATTATTTTTTTCCCCAATCAGTATGCTCTTCAAAAATAACCGTATTTTCAAGAGTACTTACAGTATTAGAGAACTATTCCATCAGCAAGATAAACTTCCATCCATATAGAATAAGAATGAATATAAACTATTTCCTCTGGAGATATGTGAAAACTTAATTTCTTCTATTCTGTTTGCTTCCTGTAATCTCCATTCCCATACACCCTTAGGTAGCTAAACAAAGAAATCACACCACTCCTACAGCCAGATTTGTTTATAATTTCAAGGATATAGGTGTGAAAGGTGTTTATACCAAAATGGACTGTGATTTATGAGCATGACATTGTAGCCTTTGTGTAAGTCTCAGAATATATGATCAACCAGCACACTATGTGCAAATCAAATAAGAAGGTATTCCTTTACAATTGCTAGACCTTGTGTATAGTCTGCTATTAAAAAATCTTGCTATAGGAACTCCACACTCTTTTGGCATTATAGCAAGTGTGTCTTTATTACAGTATGAAGGACATCTCTCATTTTATGTACTTCAGTAAGTCTTCATAGCACTGTGAATATATCTCTTCATTTGTTTATGCTCATAGGTACACGCTAGGTAAACAACTATTTTAGAACTAAATTATGACATAGATGATAGCCAAGTCTGAGGCAGTAGGGGGTTCCCAGCCACTGATGCTATCCTAAAAGATGCAGATGCTATCCTAAAAGTTGCAGACAAATAATTCTTGTTGTGTTTTGGTATGCTTTGACAGTAAGAAGCAAATGTCTGGTGAAATAAACTAAACAAAGCACAATTGGTGGGAATTCCCATATTTCTTCCTGTTCTGTTAAGCGCAGAGATAAATTATTAGAGAGTTGATTCTGAATATGGTTTGCTGGTATCTTTGTCCATTTCTAGCTTATATTCGCATCTGGTAAATCTGTAGACAGACACTAGACATGGCATCTACATGTACCTTTACAGTATAAGGGGCAATATGATGGTCAAATTGTTTTATGGTCTCAGTGATTTTGAAATTACGAAATTCTTCACATGGTTCATCTTTTAATATATTTACCCTAATAATAGCAACTAACTAACATGTAAATACCACTGCAAAATCATTGTGCAAAATGATTTGTGATCCAGTCACCTTTCTTGCCACCTTGTGTTCTGCCTCCATGGTGTGTTTGAATGCATCCCAGAAGTGCATTAAACAGTACGACTGGTATCTCTGTGGTTCTTGTTTTTTTTTTTTTTTTTTTTTTTTCCTTTTCTCTCTAAAGGGAAATACTATTTTAATTATTTAAAACTTATGTTTTCTTTATTGATTATTGATGACAAGGTCAAAGAAATTTGTCTTGCGCATAGAGTGCACAAGAAAGAGATTTTTAACAATCATCTTAGATGAGGCTCAAAGTGATTCCTAGGTCAAAGAAAACAAGAAAAACTTTGTAAAGAGCTGGGCAGCTCCATTAGGCCTTTGGAATAGTTTTATAAATAACAATCTCCATTTTAAATGTATCAAGGGACAGCTTCTGTCTGGGTGCCTTCTCCCCAGACCATTATAAGCTTGGCCATAAACATTAAGATTCTTAAATCTGAGTGGATTCTGGGGGAAAACGGTACAGAAAAGGGAGGCAGGGCATGATCCACTCCAGTAGGGAGAGTGGCTAGAGATGTACTAATTATTTATAGCAAGGCACATTACATTGCTCTAGCCCAGATTGAAGGTAACAAAGCAATAACTGAAACCATTTTGTCTTCATTCAATAGGAATGAAGCCTTCTTACCACCAAGAAGCTCCGCTTCTCACTTAAATAGCATGTACATTAAAACATCTTTGTGGAAATAAACATCTTTTTATAATGGAAAACAACAACAACACAACTCCAAGACAAACATCAACAGCTCTTTCTGTTCATGTAAAACCTTCCTCCATGTCTCAAACCAGAAAAATTGTTCCAATATCCATTTATTGTTGAAGAGGCTGGGTACATGCAATGCCTTTCAGTAGCCTCTCCTTCTTTCATGTTTTCATGTTGATTAGGGCTGCTCTACCTTCCACTCCATTGGATTTGGTAACTTTTTCCTGATGAGAAAGAAAATGTTCCTGGGACTGTTTTGGTCCCATGTGGCTACTCATACTGATAACCCAGCACTTTTTGACTGGAAAAGGATCCCTTTCAGAAAGCTAGTGAGTGTTAGCAAAGGGCCACCAAACACAATGCTATCCAGATTTAGAATAGGCTTTATCTGCCGAGACCGGTAAAACAAACAAGGCAGATACAGTGATTAGGTGAAAACGCATAACACAAAAATTAGAGATTTTTCTTTTATTTTTCCTATTATTATATGGATGATATCATGACCCTACTGAAATCAACAAGAATTCTCTCACTGACTCTGCTACAGTCAGGACTTTACTAGTAGAGAGCACGTGAGCTGTTTATAATGGCAGGTCTCTTGGAAGCATATGATCAAGGATGATATATGATGCTATACTAGCATGGATCCATTCATTTTCCTGGTAAACTCCGAAAGGAGATGCTGGGCAACATTCTTTTCATACCTATTTCCACTTTCTTCTAGTATTTGCCTGAGGTGAGTGCACTGAGATGTTGTGAAATACAGTCATTTGAAACACCAGCACTATGCTGATCACGTGCAATCACTTATCTTGTTTTCCATCACTACAGAGATGCCGGTTCCTCTCCTGATGAGGTACAGTTAGTACAAACTAATGCTAGATGAAGTAAAAGCAGCTCTGGCCAAGGCATTGTTTGCACTCTGTGTTGAAGTCCTTAAGTCACTTCCTCCCTTAATTAGGAAGAGTCCCAAAGTCTTTGTGTCCTGCTAAGACTGTTTACATTGTAGCCTGGGGGCATTAATATTTGAAATTTTCAGTCTTTTGTTGTATATTTTCTCTGACATTTTACCTATCCTTTCTGAGATACTATATTGCTATCTGATTCTCCATGGCTTAAATGGCTGTGGACATATCAGAACTAATTTTTCATTCACTTGACTGGCTCCTATTATACCTCTCATTCCTATTTTAAGGTCTTACACGAATTTCCAAAGAAATAACAAAATAGTTCAAAATGCTGCTAGATAAATCTGCTTTCTGATGTAGGCATCATGAGGACAGCAAAGGCCCTCTGAGATATGTCAAAACTGAGGTGGAAGAATGGGGGTACCTGGGACAGAGGATTCTTCTTACTTTTGGGGAGTAAGAAGACCTTACTCCCACTCCCACTTACTCCACCTGTGAGAGAGGAATTCAGTCAGACAGGCCTTTCTCCCAGATTCCTCACAAGTGAGTTTCTATCTCTAAGCTACTAATAAAAAATAGTAAGAAAATGACCTTTGTGTGGAGGTTCTCAAAAGGGATCCATGAAGCCAATTCAGGTTTTTATTGCTACTTATTTGTAGAAATTTTATTGCTCCTTATTTGTGAGATGTGACAATAAAACTGTACTGTTGATTCTTACTCTGTGGTACATACTGTTTCAATAGACAGAAACACAGAGAAAGGGTAGGAAAAATGCCTGCAATGAAACCTGTAGTAGCAGCATCGTTCACATCTAGCGTTTAAGCCTGCTCTGTTAGTGCAGAAGCAGAATAAAACCCTCACGTACACACACAAACCAGGTGTATGCTATGGTTCAGCATACGCTGACAGTCTCCAGAAGTTCATTTTAGCTCCAAACGATTCTACAGTGAACACACTGCTGCTCTTATAAATGAAAAGAAATTCACTAAACAAACAAAGGACAGTTTGACTGCACTGTACATTCTTGCTTGTTCTCTTGGGCACTTACTCAAAGTGTCTGTCCATTTTCAATGGATTCTCAGCTGTTAAATAAATTATTACATTTATCATTGTAATTTTTTTTTTTTGGCATAACTGTGTTTTTTTTTTCACAGTGCATTAGTGCGAGCCCAAAATAGCAGCCATTTGTCACAGGATATTCTTTGGCCCTTGAAAGAAGGTCTATTTGCATAATAGATACTGCATATTCCTGTATATGATGAGGAGTTTTAAGGACAGGTCACAAAGCTTGGTCTTCTCATTGCTTGTCCAGAGCTAAATATCTGATAGCTATGAAACCTCTCCTTAGGCGTAGCAATGTATATATGATTATTTTCTTACCTTCAGACTATAATTAGCTCTCTTACATTTAATGTTGGCTTATTTGATTATTTTCAGTGAAATTATAGTTAGGATTCACTACGTGCTACCATTTGGACGATCACTAAAGTCATTAGCATATGTAATTCAGTTGTATAGCTGAGGTTTGATGCATTGCTTGGACAAGTCATGCTTTGCACAAGACACCTGTATCTGTCTGCTTCATCAGGGACAGATTTGCTCCTGAGTTATACTGGTGCAGCGTCAGGTTGCTATAACCTCCGTTGGAACACCCAGACCCAACAGCCAGTGCTTCATTAGTGCTCTCTGCCCTGCTCTGTTTCTGTTTCCTCGCTCCAGTCAGGTGTACATGACAGCATGTTTTAACAGAAATGGGATCAAGACATGGGGAATTTATATGAAGGCACAGGAAAGCCTTCAAACTTTTTTTTTTTTTTTTTTTTTTTTTAACAGACACAATGAATTGTTATACTGTTTGTATATGAAATGCAGTTGCTAATTGCACGTTGAAAGTATATCATGAGATGCAGTAGTTGATGTCTTCATAAAATGCTATCAGGTTGGTTAAGCATGACTTCCCCTTGGTTAAGCCACGTTGATTGACCCTAATCACCCTCTTATCCTTGATATGCCTAGAGACAACGCCAAGGATAAATTGTTCCATCACCTTTCCAGGGATGGAGGTGAAGCTGACTGGTCTATAGTTACCCAGGTCCTTCTTGCCCTTTCTGAAGACTGGAGAGGCATTTGCTTTCCTCAAGTCCTCAGGCACTTTTCCCTTTCCCCACGACTTCCCAAAGATGATGGAGAGTGGCCTATCAATGACTTCCACCATGTCCCTCAGCACCCACAGGTGTATCCCATCAGGACCCATGGATTTATGGATGTCCAGATTGCTTAATTGGTCCTTAACCCAGTCTTCATCAACCAAGGCAAACTTCACCTTTATCCTGATATCCTCTGGGGCCGCAGGAGTATAGGGCTCCTCAGGACAGCTTCCGGCAGTACAGACAGAGACAAAGAAGGCATTCAGTAGCTCCACCTTCTCATTATCTTCTGTTACCAGGGCACCCACCTCATTCATTAGTGGGCCTACATTGCCGCTAGTGTTAGTTTTATCTGCAATGTATTTGAAGAAGCCCTTTCTGTTGTCCCTGACCTCTCTTGCAAGGTTTAATACTAAGGAGGCCTTAGCTTTCCTAGTGTCCTCCTTCCATCCTCTGACAACAGCCTTTTATTCCTCCCAAGTGGCCAGCCCCTCCTTCCATGAGCTGTAGACTCTCCTCTTCCACTTGAGTTTGTGCAGCAGTTCCCTGTTTAACCATGCAGGTCTCCTGGCCCCCTTTCTCGACTTCCTACCTGTTGGGATGCTCTGATCTTGAGCTTGGAAGAAGCAGTCCTTGAATGCTAACCAACTATCCTGGGCCTCTTTTCCTTCAAGTACCCTGTCCCATGGGATTTCCCCTAGCAATTGCTTTAAAAAGGCCAAAGTTGGCACTACTGAAGTCCAGGGTTGCGATTCTGCTTGGTATTCTGTTCCTGCCACATGAGATCCTGAACTCCACAATCTCATGGTCGCTGCAACCAAGGCTGCTCTCAACCTTCACTGCTTCAAGCAGCTCTTCCTTGTTAGTGAGGACAAGATGAGGACAAGATCCAGCAGCACTCCTCTCCTAGTTGGCACATCCACCATTTGCACCAGGAAGTTATCACCAGTGCACTGGAGGAACCTCTTGGGCTGTGGATGTCTGGCTGAGCAGGCCTTCCAGCAAATGTCAGGGAAGTTGAAATCCACCACAATAACCAGGGCCTGTGTTTGTGAGGCTGCTATCAGCTGCCTGTAGAAGGCCTCATCATCTTCCTCATCCTGATCTGGTGGCCTGTAATAGACACCCACAACAGTATCCCCCATGCCAGCTTGTCCCTTAATTCTCACCCACAGACTCTCAACTCACTCCTCATCCACCCCTAGACGGTACTCAACACGCTGTAAAGAGCAATGCCACCACCTCGCCTTGCTGGCTTGTCTTTTCTGAGGACATACCCATCCATGACCACATTCCAGAAACGTGAGCTGTCCCACCATGTCTCTGTAATTGATGAGGGTCAACTCTGCATATTGGGCCCTCTGTTCCTCTCAGAAGGGAATCTCCTACTACATTTACCCTTCTTTCTTTCTTATCGGAGGCAGTCTTGGGGCGTGGTGTTGACTGCCTCGTCCTGTGTGACCTCATAGGTGGGTCTTCCACCACACCCTTGCCTACCTCTCCTTCAAGACCCAGGGCCTCAAACTTACGGAGGGGCACCTGGAGAAGCAAAGTAGGTAGGCAGGGAGTTGCCCATGATGCCAAACTGGGACTTTCTTTGTCTTTTTGGTCCCCCCCCTCTGCCCCACAGCACCAGGGCAGGGGATCCACCACCCTCAGGGGGGCATCCCCCGGTGCCCTTCCCTCTGGCATGCCAGGCAATCTCCTGCTCACATGCCCTGATGCTCCTTAGCCTGTCCACCTCCTCCTTGAGCTCAGCCACCATGGAAAGCAGCCCTTCCACCTGAGAACAGGCGGTCTCCCCACTGACCTCCCCTGGCAGCATCAGGCTCAGGCTCTCAGCCAGAGGCCTGAACAGCCACATCTCTCCATCTATGTCACCACAGTCATTTTGGCATGAGCTCTCTGCCGAGTGGACTCCATGGTAGGTTTCTTGTCTTGCAGACTCAGGTGAGCTGATCTCCTGAGTGAGTCGGTGCAGAGCTCCCGGTCCCTGCCACACAATCACATAAACACTTTGAGGAGTCTTGGTGCACCTGTAGGTGCTACTGACCTAACCAAACAAATGGGATGTCTCCTGAATTGACATCACAACAGCTTTTCAAAGAGTGTGTTCTGCCAGCTCTTTTTCTTGGTGGCTGTTCTTGCAGAAGAAGAGGTGCTAGTTAGGCCAAACTTGCTAAATCTGGTGAATATTCTGACTCACGCGGTGGGGGCGGGGGAACAGCCGGCACCACTGTCAAGCCTTTGGTTATTCCAGTTCTTCTCCCTTCCAGTCCTTTCTCTAATTAAGTCCTGAACTTGCCTTTCTCATATTTTTGCCCATGCTTGGCTGTCAGCCTGATGAGTCTGTAATTAAGTAGGTCATCCTATTTACCGTTTAAATATTGTTACATTAGCTTTCTTCTATTTCTTTGAAAACTCCTTAGCATTTCAGAAGTTGCTAGGAATCAATTTTAATGATTAACATTGCTGCCTATCACTACTTTCATTTATTTTTCTAATAACCCTTTGACTGTAATAACTCTGTCATTAAGAAAAAAAGGTTTAATTTAAATTGCTGCTCTTTTATATCCTTTTATATTATTGATTTAGTAGAAAGTATTTCAATGTTATATAATATGGAAACACAGCTTATGATTACCAAATATGCAATAGAAATATTTATTGAATAATTCTATTTTTCTACAATCTTTTAGGCAATTCTTTTTCTTTTTCTGTTCTTTTTTTTATATCTAGTAATAAAGCACTAATAGTATTTGAAGTGTCACTGTCTCTAACTTAACATTCTTTCAACGGGATGTATATTTTTGTCTTTTATTCTGAGTTCTTAAACCATTTAACTCCTTAGTTGTAAATTAACTGTTGTTTTGTATTTTAACTTCTATTTTAATCTCATCTCCTCTCCTCCCCTCCCCTCCAGTAAGCAGAAGCTGGGGATGCAGATAATGCACAGTGGTATAGCTGAGACTGGTTGCCATAACCACATCTGTGAAATTTCAAAGGGCGAAATCTTTTATTCCAAGCATGTTTTTCTGCAGGTGCACTGGGTCTGGCTGGGATGGAGTTAACTCTCCATCCCAGTGGAGTGTTTTGGTTTTGTGACTAAAACAGTGTTGATAACACACTGGTGTTTTGGCTGCTGCTGAGCAGTGTTCACAGGGTGTCAAGGCTATGTCTCTTTCCCACTCTGCCCCCACTCCTACCCCAGCAAGGAGTTTCGGGGTGGGCAAGATGATGGGAGGGGACACAGGCAGGACAGCTGACCCAAACAGACCAAAGGGATGCCCCATACCCTATAACATCATGCTCAGCAATAAAGCCTGCGCTGGGAGGACAGGGGTTCTCTTCTAAGGGGGCTGTTGTGGAGGGGCTGCCTGGGCATCAGTCTATTTGTGGGATGTGGTGAGTGATTGCTTTTGCATCTCCATTTATTTTCCCCTTTGCTTACCAAATTTATCTTGATCCATGAATTTTCTTGCTTTTGCTCTTCCTATTCTCTCCTCTATCCCTTGAGGGAGGAGGTGGGGTGAGCGAGCCAGCAGCTGTGTGGGTGCTGAGCTGCTGGCAGGGGCCAACCCACAACAGCAGGATGGAAGAAAAATACATTAGGAGCACAGTCCCTGACTAATGGGGTTTTGAGATTTGAGGGAATGAAGCACTTTTTCCAAGCAGCAAGTGCGGGAGGAGGCATTTGTGCAGCCACAGATGAAAGGAGTGGGAAGACAGGCTGAGAGAGCTTGGGCTGATTAACCTTGAGAAGGGGAGGCTAAATTGGGGGGCCGGGACACCTTAGTGAAGGGTCTAAAAACCTGGTAGGAGGAGTAAAAAGATGAAGCCAGACTCCTCTCAGTGCTCTGCAAAGGCAGTGGACTCAAACAGAAACACGGGATGTTTCATTTAACGTATGAAAACAACTTTTTCCCATGAGGGTGGTCAAACATTGGGGCAATTTGCCCAGAGAGGTGGTGGAGGCTCCAACCTGGTTAATGCTCAAAACCCCACAGGACACAACCCGTGAAAACTTAGTTTGACCCTGCTCTGAACAGAGGGCTGGACTAGTGGATGGATCTCTGGACGTACCTTCCAACCTCAGCTCTGCTGTGATCCTATGAAATTTTGTGGGTGGTCAGCAACACCAGTTTTGCTGGTCTGGTAACTAAGCACATTTTCTTTATAGATGACATGGGATACCAGAGAGCTTTCTCAGAAGAAACTGTAATATTTTTCCATCTGCTGAGTTACCCTATAATCCTGGATACACAAGGAGAAACTATAGACTGTTTCATAACAAATTTAATATTTTTATTTTTATTTTATTTTTTTCTCTATCAGAATGATTACACCAATCTTTTTAGTTTGGTTGTGCAGCCTTTTCACTGACAAAGCTATCACTTTTGTTTTTGTGTAAAAAAAAAAGCAAAGAAACCTGTCTGTTATTACAGTGACGTTATTTTGGAACGTAGAGCAGCTCAGTGCCCGTTCCTGTGCCAGACGGGGCTGTCTGAGGCAGCAGTCTGGGGAAAGAACTTTGCAGTTGCAGGTTTATGTGCTGTAGGCTGATTCCTCTTATTGGAGGGTAAAAATGACTTTACAAAAATTGAGACTGCAGTAAAATATTTGTATGGTTGTTCAGTGGTTGCAGCTCTCTGCTGGAAATGGTGTAAATAGATAGCCTTTGAACAGGGGCTGTTTTATAGTAGGAGAGCTCGTAATGTAGTGTCATTCACAAATATAGAAACCAGCATTTCAGGATGCCTCGTTGTCCTCATTCAACCTGCTTTTTAGGTTCAGCTACCTGCTTTTACTGCTGGCCTCCCAGTTACTGACACTTTCTTGGACAGAGCTGGTTTACATTCTTCATCTGTTGACAGTTCCTGGCTGTTAGTCACCGGGCCTGATTAGTCTTGTCTTCTTAGATCATGTTAATTGCTGCTATTTCTGTGACGAGGTGGCCGAGTGGTTAAGGCGATGGACTGCTAATCCATTGTGCTCTGCACGCGTGGGTTCGAATCCCACCCTCGTCGAGAAATGACTTTAGTGTTCAAGGCCAGGCTGGAGGGGGCCTTGGCCAGCCTGATGTAATGGGTGGCATCTCTGCCTATGGCAGGGGGTTGGAGTTAGGTGATCCTTAAGGTCCCTTCCAACCTGAGCCATTCACATTTCTGTGATTGAGAAACATCTTTCATCAGGTTAATTTTGATGGCATGATTAAGAAAAATGAAGTAGAAATGGTCCACCTCTTTTTTTTTTTTCTTTTATTTTTTTTCTCTCTTTTTTTTTTATATATATATATAAGTGAAATATTACACTTAAAAAAATAGAAATTAGCATTCCCTAGGGAAGCAATTGCAACAAGAAGTTTGGGGGAGCTATATGGTGCACTTATGTTTTTGGTTACTTTAGTAGAAAAGGACATGGCTTTCATGGGATTGACTTTTATAATGGCTTCCAAAACTTGCTCACTGATTTACTATCTTCAAAAATATGGATGAATGCTCTATAGTTGTAGCGTGTTTAGCGTTACCATCTGAGCAGCATTTCTTTTTTTTTTTTTTTTTTTAGTGTGTAGGTGCATGAAGAGTGTGATCTCTTTTGTGGTGGGTGCTGCCTCCTTCTCTGTGGATTCCCATTTGTGGAACAGAAGGAGGCTGGTTTCTCCAAGCGTGGCAGCACACGCAGAGCTGCTGCATGAAGAGGCAGTGCTGTGTGCTGTATTTTGGTACTCTCTAGTTGCACATGATGATTTTTTTTTTTTTTGCTTCTGAATATTTTAAATTTCTGTTTACTGTAAAGATAGCATGTTGCTGGTGGGGGTGGTGCTAAATATATTGTAAGTTCCATATTTCTACCTAAAACTGGGGGTGTCACAGGATATTCCACTGAGGCAGATCACAGAATCATAGGGTGGTTTGGGTTGGAAGGGACCTTGAAGATCACCCAGTTCCAACCCCCTGACATGGGCAGGGATGCCACTCACTAGATCACGTTGCTTGGGGACACATCCAACCTGGTCTTGAAAACCTCCAGATCTTCAAGATGATGTGATTGTGTCAGATACCTTCAATATGGTTATGTTTATTCAGAAAAATGTGAAGCTATAGAGCTGTAAGTATGGAAGGGGCTCACAAGACTTCAGCAGGTGCTTGTTCTGGCTGTGCTGGCCTTTCCCAACACAACCCACCTCAAGGCCCAGCCACATTCCTCAGTGGACCTCATCCGCATTCCTCCGTACCTTGGCCTGAAGCAACCACATGTATATATATGTGTTAAGTTCAATGTTGTGCTGCTGTTACCTGCCGCAAGGGATTTACATGACTTCCCCCAACCTTAGGGCAATGCCGAGGCAGCACCCAGCAGCTTGGAGCTGGGTTTACCCCTCAGCAGACTGAGCAGGGACCACACCAAGCCCAGCGCCAAGAGCACCCTGTGCCATGCTGAGGGCATCCCGCAGCCCTTTCCCCGGGATGTCAGCAACGCCAGCCGGGGACCGAATCCCTCACGGACATCCACCAGCCCGAAGCCCCAGGCCAGCAGCTCCCCGGGGCCGCTTCGGGGCACGCGTTTGACCCCGGTGCGGTCTCCCCCAGCCTCATCCCTCCTCCCCGGAGCGGGCAGCCCCGGGCGGGGAGCCCCCGGCGGTCCCCGAGCACCGCCCCGCCGCCTCCTCTCCCCTCCTCCGGCCCTTCCCACCCCCGGGCCGGCGTTTTGCGGCGGGGCCGCGGCGGTGGCTGCTGGGCCCCGGCGGGGCTCCCCGAGGCCGCATCCCCCTATCCCCATCCCCATCCCCTTGCCGCAGCGGCGCTGCCCACCGAGGCTGCGGCACGGCCGGCCCCGCCGCCCGGCAGAGGAGGGGCAGAGCCGCAGCCGTGCCTCCCTCCCTGCCTCCTTCCCTGCCTCCTTCCCTCCGAGCCTCCTCCTCCTCAGCCTTCCCCCGAGCCTCCCGCGGGCACCCAGCCGCGCCGAGCCGCAGCGCGGTGAGTATCGCATCATTGCCTCCCGGCCTGCCCGGGGGAGCGGGGAGAGCAGAGAGCCCTGCGGCAGCCCCGGCACCGAGCAGCGCAGCCGGAGCCCCCGAAACGGAGCCCCCGAAGCCGTTCCCTGAGCCCCGAAGCGCTCCCGAGGCAGCCGGGGGGCCGCCGGAGGTGCCAGGGCACCCCGCGGGCGGTGGCAGGGCACACGCCGCTATTTATCCCCAGCCCCTCGCAGGTTTGTCAAGGTAAAGCGTTTGGGGCCGCCCGCGGGTTCCCCGAGGTGGGCTCTCCCCCCCTTTACAGTGGGGTTTTGCTGAGGTGTGGGCCGGCGCCCCTGGCTTCGGGCAGAAAGTTTGCACGGAGCTGGCGCTTCCCTGCGCAGACTTCTTCAACTCTCTGCTGGGGTTTTGGCGTTTTCGAAGGTAATTCGCGCGTGACGTGACATTATTAATGTTGTGCCTTTACCGAATGCCCTGTCTGAACCTGCTGAGAGCTCTCCTTCCTTTGCTTTTAATGGACACAAGATTCCTCAAGGTTTAGAAAAAATAACTCTGATTATAGAGTTCAGGCGTTTGGAAGGGACTACCTACGGAGAGACGTCGTAATTCAAGCTGTTTGTGAGTTTGCAAAGTAATACTCAGTCCATAGTCCAAGAAGGGATGGGTAATGGATTGTTTTATTTAGGTCTTTTACTGGCATTCGGGTTTGATTTTTTTCTTTCCGCAGGGCAGATGACATTTGCAAAAATCTGTACTGTTCAGTTGAGTACACTGTATCCTTCAAGGATCGTGCTGTGATAAACAAGCAATATTATTAGATACTCTTTTTTTCTTTCTTTTCCTTCCTACACTCCGAGTCCCTTGAATAATTGTGGTGTTCCACAACACAAAGGCCTTATATCCTTATGAAAACAGCATGGTTCAGCAGGATGAAACAACTGATTTGTTGTGAATAAAAGAAAAACCAAATGACAAGCAACGGAAACATTAACCATACTCCGTTGCGTTTTTCTATAGCTGTTCCACGTAAGTAGACAAGTTTCATTATATGGTTTTCATATTTGTACAAAACTGTGCTCAAGGCACTCTTATTTTCTGGTTTTGAAAATATGCTTAATTATCAGAGCACTCCCTGAAGTCAATGAAGAGATGTCTACAGACCTGCCTGAGCTGTAAGGATTAATTCTAGGAACTTTTCCATCATGTTATTCCTTCATATAAACACAAGTTTCCGATGTGGTTGAGGGACATGTTTCTAAGTGTCCTGGAGATGAGGCAGCAGAAGACTTCACTGCACTCATGGGCTTGTTCCATCTCCCTCCTATAAAGAGAAAGACACAATCTAGGTATAGCATCAAGGTTTTGAAATCTGTGTTGTATTTCTTGAAGAGTGGGTGGAGGGGTACTTGGAGTTTCCTGTAGCCTGTCGTGTCCTTTCATGCTGTATTTTCATTCTCTACAACAGAGCTGTGCCTTTGAAGAGGTGATATAGAAATGCTGAGACTAAAGATATTGTGCCTTACTATACATGTGCTTGTTTGTCTTTTTTCATTTTATTTATGTATTTATTACATTGGAATAGGTAGAAATTTCAGATTTTCTTCACCTGAATCTAACAGTACCTTCTGATGGAAACTTTCATTGCAATTCAATCCCAAGTACTAGAAATGACCGATAACAAGGCTACGGCAATTTGTTTGTTTTAATGTGCAGGCATCTCCTAAGCTGCCAAAATTCTGTGTAAATGTAACAATGCACATTTGTATCTCTACATACAGGCAAAGAACACCTCTGAACTATCTGAGGATGGATAAAGACTTCCGCTACTACTTCCAGCACCCGTGGTCTCGCTTAGTTGTGGCTTACTTAGTGATCTTCTTTAACTTCTTAATATTCGCTGAGGATCCGGTGTCTCACAGCCAGACAGAAGCCAATGTTATTGTTGTCGGTAACTGCTTCTCCTTTGTAACAAATAAGTACCCCGAAGGAGGAGGCTGGAGATGTCTGAAGGTGCTTCTGTGGTTGCTTGCCATTCTCACAGGACTGATTGCTGGGAAATTCCTCTTCCATCAGCGTCTGTTTGGTAAGTTACAAGATGCACCTGTGGACTTTCTGATAACGGCTTTATGACTTTGCCTTTAAACTTCCTACTTATATACTATTTTGTGAGCTTTGCTATTAATCACCTCAAATTTTTAAAACTGTATAGAACTCAATACATCAAAGCTTACATCATTGTGGAAATTAGTGCCATGTCTGCTTGTGTGAGCATAATTCACAACAAATTCAGTCAAAAAAGGCTAAAAGCAGTAAGAGCTGACGTGTTTGAAAGAACTGAGAGGTCAGTGATTTCCAATATTAAAAATGTACTTTTTTTTTCAAAGCAAATTTTAAATCTCATGTAATTTTCTCAGCAATCTGCAGAAAAAGTGTTGTTCCATTAGGCAGTGACACTAAATGTCTTGTCAAAAGTCACGTAAGTGGGAGGCAGGACTGTTGCTTGTATTAGTAGACATGCAATAAACAAGTCCCACACGAAAACGGGAGCTCTGTAGAAGCAAGATATACCTGTCTCAGTTCAAGAACAAGTCAATGAAAGGGAAAGGTAGGAAATGGAAAAAGTGTGACAGCAAGTGCTGAGTCAAAGGAATGGAATGACCCTGGACTGAAATCTGAGACTGAGAACTTAGGTGTAGACTTATAGAGATATGACGAGAGATATCTATCATTGTCTTAACTGAGTCATATAGAAGATGTTATATCTGAGGGCTCAAGGCTGTGTCATGTTTTAGAGAGAAGTAACAGTCATAAAAAAGATTACTTCTTCCTTGCCACCTGCAAAGTTTCGAAACCTGTGATTCTAGGTATGGAATCTGGACCCGATGGACCAGTGCTACCCTTTTGTGCTGGTAGGACTGCAGGGTGGATGGATTGTTGCTGGAACACCTCAAAGCACAAGAGTGATTGGCCTTTTCCTTAGGCTGCCTCATTTAAGATAAAAAGAGAGCCAGTATTATTTCAATAAATTGAAAGGAAAGCTGTTATGTCAAGGAACAAATAAGAAAAGCCACTCTAAGAGACTTCTCTTAAAACACTAATTCAGAAAAATAGCTGAGCATTTTGATGCCTGTTGAGTGGACATTTTAACATAAGGTAGTGGTAAATGGAAAATGTCCCCGTAGAGAGGATGTTTTACCTTAGTTCTTGGGTTCTGGAATGAGCAGTGTTGCAATTATGTTTTCAGTTCTGACTTTCACAACTGAGCAAAGACTTTGTTAATTTGGAGAAAGTTAGGAAAAAGTAATTAAACAAATGACAAAAGTGGGAAATACACCCTATAATGAGAGGATTTAAGGGATAAAGGAAAGGTTAGAGGGTGACTAGCTCAAATTTGACTTGAAGGACAGAACCTTCAGTCCAGCAAATACACTGCAAGGTCCAATGCTTGTAAGTGGCAAATTGCCAAAAGTGCACTTTTTTTTTTTTTTTTTTTTTTTCCCTGAAAAAGCTAGATAATCAGTGGAACAAGTGATAGGGTGAAGCACCATCAAGTCCTCAGGACAAGTGAATTTTCTTTTTGGGATTATGTTCTGTTCTGGCTAGGTAAGTTATTATGATAATTCCTCCTGGATTTGTAAGTGTGTATCATAGAGAGGACATAGCTGAATGTGAATTTTAAAGCGGCTTGAATCAGCATTGCTGCCAAAAGAAGGTCTGCCCTACCTTCAATGTCTGCTGCTCGTTCGTGCTCTTGTGCAGCTGCTCAGTTAGGGAACTTAAGCGCGTTTGCAGTATCCACCTGTTATTTCAGTGAGGATCATATCTGATCATACAGATATTTGTGGCAGCAAAACGAAGGGATAAATCTTGGGAGAAAACAAACAGGCAAGACATGTCCTATCTCTGCTCCAGTCCTGGCTTAGGGATATTTCCAGTTCTGGTCTGAGGGAGCAGAATGTAGATAACAATCTGATCCGAGGCTAGTTGCTGCAAGCTCAGTTTCCTGGCAGTTCAAGCCAACATGAATCTATCACAGTCCCACCCATCCGTGTGGTTTTGGTTCCTCCCGGATGAGATGTGCCTGAGCTCAGGCAGCCGATCCCATGGAAAACCAGTTGCTTCTGCTGTCGTGCTCCTTGGACCGATGCGATCCCTTAGGTGCCAGCGCTGATGCGGTGGCCAAGGCCGGTGCAGCCAAGCTCGCCGGGGGCTGTGGCAGCCCTACCTCGTGTTATTGGCTCGAGGGCTGTGGGACTGTGCACACGCAGCATGTTGGTGGCAATGTGCTGAGAGTGGGTGGCAGTCCGGGTGACTGGCGATCTGCCGTCCTGCTGGCTGGTGTAGCCACACGAGCTGTAAACTAGCCAGGGTGGAGGGCAATAGCAGTGATGCCATGATGATGAGGGCTTCAGAGGAGGCTTGCAGCCTGAGTGTACCTCTGGGTCTCCAGAAGATTTGTACAGCCCTTACTGAAATCTTTCCTGCTGGTTGTTTCTCAATACTTCAAAAGCTTTACTGCCAAGAAATATGTATTTTATTGAGCTCCTCATTGAGCATGCCCTCTGGATCTTCTAGCATCAAGCACTTCATGAATTCAGCCTGTTATTGTTTTTAATTTCCATATTTCAAAAGAGATATAGATAGTTATTTCAAAGTACCGCATTTTAAAAAGTTGTGTTTTTTTTCCTTTTTTTTTTTTTTTTCATTTTCTTTTCTTTTTTTCCCAATCTAATCCTTTTTTTTTTTTTTTTTTTTTTTTTTTTTTTTTTTTTTCATGTAGAATTGTTTGGAAGCATTTCAGTTTTTCAGTCCTTCTGGTCCTTCTGTATTTGCTTATATTTCTCTGTTATATTCTGTTTGTAGAGGAAATGTGACTGGTCATTCCTTGTAGCCTGTGCATAATTTCCTGCTGTCAGGAAACCAAATAGCACCAGTCAATCTCCCTGTGTCAGATCTTGGCTCACAGCGTATGCTGCAAATTGAAATTGAGAAGGATTAGTCTGCACATCTCACTTTAGATGAAGAGGAGTGAAAAGGATTTTCTTTCCCTATGCCCTTCCTGCTCTTTTGTCCCTTGTCTTCTGTATTTCATGCTGCTGAGTGTGCATATGAACTGGAAAAATAGTGCCTCTAGACCTGCATTGTAATGTAGTTTACCATCTGTGATGGACACCATCCGATATCCATGACTGTTGTGAACTATAAACGTGATAGAAATAAGTTCAGGCAAGTTATGTTCCTAAAAATAGAAGGAGAGGGGTGCTAGAAACATAATTTAGGCTTCATCTCTCTGAGACTACAGAGAGATAAGAGAGTAGGTAAATGATATTGTTGAGAAGTACAAATCTTGACTAGAGGGCATGGTGAATGTTTCCAGTTGATAATACTCATTGCAGCCTCTGATCAGTAACCTCTTCAGGCACCTTCCTCAAGACACTGCTCGTGACTTACAACAAGGTGAGAAAAAAAGCCCTACAATTCTTGCTATTCAGGCAAGAAATAACTTACTTCATTTGATACACATCTCTGGTGATAAAGATTTCCGAGGAAAACAGTCTTTATCTAGTAGATTCCTTATATTTTTATGGCATATGGTAAGAACAAATGGAATTTTAGAAGTGCCTTTTGGCTGTTATCCACTACATTCTTTTGATTCATCACCAAGCATATCTTGCATTTGGTTAGCTTTTGTGTTCTGCCGTGCTTTGTATTTTGCACTGGAAAATGAAAGGCCATAGATGAAGATTGGAAGTTTGGGGAAATAAAGATTTATACCCCAGTGAATTTTTATTCTGTATGAGAGAGTTACTTGAGGAGGGGAAACGTGGTATCTTCTTTGCTCTCACTTTGAGATTTCTTGGTTTATTTTCTGCTTTATTAAAAACAGAAAGAGTTTATAAACTGACCCCATTAGATGACAGTGTGCATTCAGAAAATGCATTCAAATCTTACAAACTGACTTAAAAGAAATTCATGAATAAGCTCTTGCAAATTTTTTTATGTATCACTCTGGGGCACTGTCTGGAAAATAACACAATCTTTAGTGTGTAGAAAGTGTATGTTTTAATCGGCACCTTCTCAGCAAATGTACAATTGCAGCTCTGTACTCAAGCCTCAGGCCCAAATTATGCGTTCAGTGGGGATTTTTTGGCCCTAAGTTCAGGCTGTGCACTTTGCATCAAAGTATATAAATGTATTCTATCACATAAATTTAAAATTATTTTTGATTCATATAGATTTTTAGCATTAGAGATAAATGGGCAGTATACTTGGAAAAAAGTCTTATTTTTTTCAGTGCAACATCTTTGCTTTGATGTGTAATAAACCTTAGCTTATGCTGCATATTAAATGCATCAGTTTTTCAAAGCATACTTACTACATGATGTGCAAGTATCTACCTGCTCATTTCTCATTCTAAGTGATAATAAAGATCAAAACTGATTAAAAGCCTGCTATTACGGAGGCTGGATTTTATTCAGTTGCTAAAGAGTATGTCCAAATTTATGCTTGTAAGTTCATTTCTAGATGCTGTGAATGGAAAGTAAATACTTAATGTGCTGTAACAAATTCTGCAAAACAAGATAAACAAAACAAAAGCTGCATTTCTTAAAACAGGTGGACCATCGTACTACTGCAAGCAAATCAGAGCAGTTGAATAAATGTTGAATTCAGTGGGTTGCTCCATTACAAATGTTCACAGTATGCAGTTTGTCTAGAATTAAATAATAATCTGAGCTTTGTAGACAGAGGAGTGAATAAATAAAGCAGTCATTACGAGAATTGCATTGGGCTGCAGGCACACACTAACGCTGCAAATTTTTTAATGGACAGTAGTGCCATGCTGGGAGCAATTTCATGACAGGCAGTTTCAAACAAAACACCCACCGAGGACCTGTTGTCTGAAAACATTACTCTTTTTGTCAAACGTTTTATCTGAAAGGCTCTAAAAGATATTGCAAACCTATTATGAACAGACTTTTCACGTCTGCTTATATGCTGAGAGGTAGAAGTATGTAACAAGTGAAGCAGTGAGTGTATGCAGATGGCAAGAGGAAATTAGGCGGAATGGGATTTAGTCAGGATGATAATACCCTGCACATGAGAAACGTGAATCCGTTCAGCAGCTAACGGACATCAGATAAATTTGCACAATAGCACATATATGATTATTAAGTATCCTGAAATACCAGGGGTCATGTTGGGGTAAAATCTGGGCTGTGGTGTTGCTGCTAGTGTTGCTCTGGCATATCGCTTAGTGGGGCTTATACCTGGCTAATGGACCCCAGGAAAAAAGAAGAGATGCGCTGGGATTTTGGCATGGTTGTTCTTCAGCTCGGTTGTTTCCCATTCTGGTCGGATAGCAGTTATATGAACAGTTGTGCCACTGTCTGTAGGAGCAAACAATGGGTGTATGGCAATACTTGCCTCAAATGGTAACCTGATGGATAGAGCATATTCTTTTCTTTTGTCAGCTCTGTATCTTGCATTACAATAAGAGCTGTCACTTAATACCCAGCAGCTTTGTTCCTGCTCTTTCTTTTCCATTGATGACTTCAGCCTAATAGAATGCTACTGATGTAATACCTGGTTTAAGAAAAAATACTGTCTTCAGGAGCCTGTTCAATATGAATTTTAATAACAATGATGAAGTTTATGCTGTTGAAGACATTCAAAGTCTACTTGATTGCTTCGAAGTCAATTCACCTCTTTTGTATCCAGTAAGTGTTGAGGCAATACAATCAGATTATTTTGGTCCTACAAAATGTGTGCCAAAGGGCCAATCTAACAGTTAGCTAATAATAACACACAAATGGCTGTGAGCAAGCATTTTTGAGAGCCAGAATCCTCAACAACAACAGCAAAAAAGCCCAGCATAAAAAGCAAGAAACTCAGAGCCAGCCACTGAATGAGTGCGGGCTCATCAGATTCCAGCTCTGCAACGCTGCCAGTAATTAAGATGTCAGTTTAAAATAAATTTTACATCATTCACCAGGGAGACCACAAGTGACCTTTGAAATATAAATAAAAGGCATGCGAGTGACCTCCTAATTTCTTCTTTTACTCTTGTATTTTTAGAAGAGCTGTAACATCTTACTGCTTCCTCTCCTAGGGTTCAATGAGGATGCCGCTGTCTGCTCTTAGCATTAGTTATGGAATCTGTCTGACACCATGTTATCTATGGGTTGCAAACTACGGAGTTTAATTGGAGATATAGCAACAGTAGCTACTAAAAAGATTATTTTTGCAGTGAAGGCTTTGATTCTCCTTCAGGCACATGTTCCTTTCCCCAAGCAGCAGCCTGAGACTGCGGGAAGAGCTACATGTCAGATTATCCGTAATGGGAGGGCTCTAGAGAATATTTAGCATCCAGTGCCTGAAAACTAAAAATATTCTCATTGCTACTTAATATTGATGTGTCAACTCTGTGTTTTCATCTCTTTGATGTGACTTTCAGATTTTTTTTTCCATTCAAGACAGGGAGTGAGTTTGGAATGATGCCTGCCACTTGCAGGAATAATGTCTCAATTCCCTGATTTCTAGAAATAGAAGTGAGCTTATTCCTGGCAGAAGCAGCATGATGGGCATAGTGCAGGTGCAGCTTAGTGCAGGGGCATAGTTCTGCTCTCCTTATTCCATACAGCAAAGAGATGGAGGGGGGGCTAGTGTGGAACATCACCTTGCTGTGTGCCTGATGGGGAGCCCCAAGGAGAACATGATCTCAGTGGTCATGCTGTGCCTTTTTGAAGGCCCCCTTAGGCTGTCAGAGTGGCATGAAGGTCCTTCACGTACCAGACAGCATTTCTCTTTCTGTGATCCTGCTGGGACTCCAAATCAGCTAGCATGACTGACATATAAAGTTATACGTTTTATATATTTTTTTTAAATTTCCAAAATAATAATAACAGTAAAAACAATATTCCAGGCTTTTAAAAAAAACAACACTCGAATACATCCTCAGGATTTCAGAACTATTAAGCAAATTGTAAATGTGATTTATACATTTTTTTAATACATTTTCATGCATTTCTCTTCTGAGGAGGAGGGACTGGCATTTGTGTTATGTGAGACAGGTAGGGAAGTAACCCACACACATACCTTTTAGGAATGCTTTGACATTTAATCCACAAATAGCCTTCATTTATTACTGCCCAGGCATCAGGAGGTTGTGGTTCCTTGGTGCCATTCTGAAGGCCTCATTAGAGCTGACTTTATGTGGTTATGGGGCAGCCCAATCTCTGCAGCACAACATAGGAGCAGATCACTGTGTAAGCATTTGAGAGCAGGACCCTTCTTTTGAAATTTTCATGTGAAAAGGAAGGTGGTTTAACAATAGTTATGGTAGTTATTACCATACATAACAGCAAAGTTATGTATAGTTACATACTTTTATAATGACAACAGTCACAGAATAGAAGTCAAATAGAAGACCAGTGAAAGTTTTTCTGCTTCATATAAATTATAGACTCATAGAGTGGTTTGAGTTGGAAGGGACCTTAAAGACAACCCAGTTCCAGCCCCCTGCCATGGGCAGGGCCACCTCCCACCAGACCAGGTTGCCCAAGGCCCCATCCAGCTTGGCCTTGAGCACCTCCAGGGATGGGGCATCCACAGTTTTTCTGGGCCCAAAATATCCAAATAAATATCCCAAAATGTTTAAAAGGTAGAAAGTGGTGTCTTCTCTTAAGCTCAGCAAAGTGGAAACTGAAGATTTCTGAGATTATATATCCAAACAAAAGGCAGAAAAGTCATTTATTAAGACCTAAATTGAAAATTACAAGCCACAAACATCTTTTCAGCTTTTGCACATTTTCTTGCCTGTTCTACTTCTACTATAGTAAATTCTGCTTTTTCCTTTGTCTCATGTGTCTGTTAATTATTTACCTGGAATGATTAAAAATATATAAGTATCTTTGCCATAACTTATTCTATGGCCAATTTGAACATGCAAAAGCAGATGATTTGGATGTGATTATCAGTTATTTCTTGTTATGAGTTATAAGACTTCAGAACATTACAAATTTATGGGTTAAACCAGTCACGCTGTCTGACAGTGGCCCACCATGGATGCCGAGGAAAGATGGTCCTGGTAACTCCCAGAATAGTTTCCCAGCCTCCAAGAGTTTGTTCAGGATTCAGAAAAGATGTGTCTATTTTTAGGTGCCTTTGACAGTAATTCTGAAGACAAATAATAAAGCTATAGTCAGCAGTAGTCTTTATTCCTGCCTACCTGTTGCTAAGAAGCAAGTTCTTCACAAATTTTCACATAAACCCCCAGATTTATCAAGTTCTTCTTCCTCCTACTTGCGGTAGAATATTGTGAAACTTGTTGGTTTTGGCCATTTGCCTGAAGGCCAGAAAAACTGAAGTTTTTAAAAACAAACTGCCAGTTGGAAAGAGACAGATTCTTCTGCCGAGGTCGTCTTGTCTTAAGTTACCTTGAATTCATCTTTAATCTGCAACCCTGGGATGTGATCTTTCAAAGAGGACAACTGCTTAAGGCTAGCTTATGCCCATGCTAAATAATGTTTTCTGGTTCTGGAACACTGATGCCATAGTACTGAGAAACACACTTTTCTTTAATACGAAAGCAAAGAAGAAACTAAATCCTTGGAAGATTCAGTCAAAGTCAGGCATGTTAAACGAATAGTGAAAGTGATATGTTATGGCAGAGGGGACATTAGAGGATCAGGTGGGATCAAGGAAAATGTTCCTAGAGAGTCACAGCAGCAATATTAAATTATAGTTTATGCAGGGGAAGGAGAGCAAGGCTTAAAATTTGATTAATCCTGGCTTTAATTAGCAATAAAACACAAACATCCTAACTGTCTTGCTAATCAATCGTCGTAGATGCAAGTGACAGAAAACATGGATCTCAATTGGCACTTGGCGGTGTCATGTGTTGGAGTTTCGTGAGGTGTAGAAAGTGAAGAAGAAACCAGCAAGGAATATTTTATGTGGAATTTCTGTGGAGTTCCTGCCCCAGGGAATTCAGAGCTTAGCACAGCATTCAATTTTGTATCACTTTCATATAAAAATTGAAAATGTAAAGGCTTTTCAATAATTTTCTCCATGCCTTCCACTTCGATGGATGTTCTTTCTGATACATACCAGGGTAGATCACTTCAAAGTGGTTTGGGCTGTGCTTACACCCCAAGCACCTCCTCTCTATGGCAGCTGAAGGTGGAGCAGATTTATTTAGATTAGGGGTCACTTCTATATGACCTATCTAAATTCAAAGAGTGAATCAGAAGTATTTCTCTCCTGGGGATATCTACAGATTTTGTTTTCTGAGGCTGCAGATGGAGAAGGCAAAAACTTCTAGAGACTGATTGCTGTGCTACTCACAAGTACCAAAACAAATGCAGGCATGAGTAGTCTTTTCAGAATCAATGGGATCACACTGCAACTGTGCTGTCTGCACAGGGTGGGCCCACAACTTACCGGAAAGAGTCTTACCTTCAGCACCCATGAACACTGGAGCTCTGAGATCCTTTCTGTGTCAGTGTTAAAATCTCATCTGATATTGTGTTCTGTGGGGATATTTCAAACATTCTTAGTTCTCCTGCTTCCAGTAATGCTGTACAAGTTCCCCCTCATAGCTCAGCTTCTCCAGAGGAGACTTTCCCCTGGAAAAGTTTTTCCATTTGCTGTTGAGCACAGATTCTTCATTCACTCTGTATTGTAGGTAGTGCACTGGAAGTCAGATTGATGCCTTGAATTCCTTTAGCAGAACAAAACTCAGTCCAGAACTTCTCATGCTACCTACCCTAAGTTATATTTAATCTCTGTTTTTCATTTTTACAGTTACAAACCTTGTCCTTCCAGAGATACGCCATAAAGCCATCTTGCATGATTTGGCTCATTGAGGGAAGCAAGTTAAGTGTCTTCTAGTTATTTACTGGCTGTAATTTATAATGGAAAGGTGAAGTCCTTCAAAGACTGTTTCTTCCAAGAAGAATGTGTGTATTCCGCAGCACATCACTGTGAAATGGGTGTTTCTGGCAGTATGAACGGCACTATTTATTTTGGCTGAATAATTCATGTTCTATTTAATCCCTTTATAAACAGACCTCTTAAGGAGTCTCAGTGAATATTTTGTGACCATTGTACATGTCTCAAGACAAAATTTGTGGTTGTTTTTCCTCACTACCGTACAAGATGTATTGAACGTAGTCTAAAAAGATATTCCTAAAATAAATACTACTTCAAAATGAGTGAAGGCATTTGATTCTATCAGAGGTTTACATTCCTTAGTCTGTAAGGAAAAAGATCTTCGTCTGAAAGGAAATGGAAACATTTAGCAGCAGGACTGAGAAGGTACTCTGTAACCTCAAGAAAACAAGTGCCATTTACCATTTCTGTCTATTTCTTATTAAGACACTGGCATTGCAAGATGGAGAGCTCTTTTTTAGCTATTCGAAGGCAAAGATGCTGTGCAGTATCATGCTGCACATAAAGCATACTGGATCTGAAAGCTGTATCATTTACATGTTTTATTATTTCTTTTACATTTAAACTCTCAGATCTCGAACTGTATAAATTAATTTCCATGTGAAAATAGGACGGATGCACCTTTAGGGGTGGAGTAATTTTCTGTAATAGTATCACATTTCCCAGGGAATAGGGTTGTGTTCCCTGGGAATGTTTGCCATATTAACATATAGAGGTGGAGGGAACAGGCTTTCTTCCTGAACAGCTTACCAGCACCTTTCTCCTCTAATTATTTCAGTTTTGATCACTCAGACCTGTCTGGTGAACCAAACCCTATTTGTGTAGCTTCTAAGCTTAGTTTGCCTCTTGCAACAGCCTCTGCAAAGTGCTCCAGTTGAGGAGCACCGTGTTTGCTTCCCTTGTGATACCGAAGCTTATGAAAGCCCAAGTACATGTGTCCTCACCGGCAGCAACCTTCTCCCTGGGGCAGACCTTAAAGATGGCTTAAAGATTCACTCCTTGAATTCTATGGACACTTTTTTCCTTTGCCATCTTTCAGTGAAAACGGGCTTTCTAGTGGATATTGTCCAAGGTAAAAAAGCTGATGAAAGACAGGCTCTCAAAGTACACCAAAATATTTGAATTCCATAATGGTCACTTGAAGACTTTTTCCAAATTTCACACCTGAAAGAGCCAGAATCTTGCCTTAGCCAGTCGGTCCTTCCTTATTTCCCTTTTCTTTCCCTTTTCTCACCAAAGTCTTACCCAACAGCACATAACAGAAAATTTAACTCTTCAAATAGAATGAAGGCTGAAGCTTTTTATTAGAAGAACGGCAATTATTTCAGTTCTTTATTGTATTTGTGAGGAGCTTGCAGAGACAGTCTGTATGCACTCGGGGTAGTCAGAATGCCTTTCTGGTTATCAGATCCCTAGCAAACTTAATCTTAACTCAGCTGAGGCTCACAGAGTGCTGCCTATGAAACATGACTTATTTCCAGGTACAGTATGGTGTCTTGAAGCTGTTGATGTGGAAGTGGTGCAGATTATATGCTTCTGTTTGTATGGTTGCCCTCTTTTAAAATGTTGGACCCTCTTGCCTTCAGCCACGTGTCTCTCCAGGAACGAATGCGTTCTGTTCTAAGGTACTCCAGGAATGAGTTTTTCCTAACCTCAGAGAAACTGCGGCTCTTCGCAAGGTGCCAGATCCACCACAATTTCCCCACCTTACCTTCCAGCAAAACTCCCTGGAGTCCTGCTCAGCCGGGATACTCAAGGGGGAAGCAAATGGGTGACAGCATATCTGCTGTTCCCATGCTGCGTTAATGGCTATGACACACGAGGTCCTGCTGTTGCAGAACAGGGGTGGTTGTTGCAATTACAGCCTGTGTAAACACCTGGCCAGAACCGCAGCTATCAGAGGAAAATTGGCTGTGAGAAGCGATTCAGACAGAAGTAATTATCTTTCAACAGAGGAGCACCTTCTAGTGGTATTGGGTGAATATGACAGTCAGGTAAACAGTTTCTTGAAATTAGGAAACTTAAATATGGTAGAAGAATAATGAGTGTTTCTGTATAATATATTAACGATTAAATTGGAAATCTATTTTAAAACAAACCTGAATAGGGAAAGCATATATTTGGAAAAAAACATCACATTTTTCAATAACCACTTCTCTCTGGCCCAAACTGCTGGCGTACCAGCTTTCTATGCGCATGACATAAAATTGTATTTCCATGTGCTCTGCTGTGGAACCTACCCACTCTTTAGCTTTCTTTTGGTAATGAAAATTTGGGTTCATTAGCTCTGATTGAGCTCCAGATGAAATTTGCTACAAAGTTGTTATTTTGTTCAGAATTTCACTGATTGGTAACAGTTTCTCCATTCAATTTATTTCCAGGAAAGATATGTTTACTCAATAAATTTGTCAATACACTATTTGCCATGGTTGCTTAGTTTTGCAAATAACATAGTATCAAATTATTTAAAATTCAATTTTTCCAAAGATGCTGCTAGTTGAAATGTATCTGGTGGTTTCGCTGATATTGCAGATTTCTACTCTTTCCGTTTCTATGCTGTTAATATTCCTTTTTGGACAGTATCACAGAGTGTTCCCACATAATACACACAAATGATGTGCTATATCTAGATCGGCAAACTGGAATTAATGAGCAATGCTTACAGTGATGTAATTGCAGAAGTTTTGTTGGGTGCATTAATGGAAGCTATCTGCATGGAGCACTTAGTCTCTGATATTCATTGGATTGCTTTGTCAAAAACAGGAAGTCCAATTTGCAGGTAGTTAAAAGAAGGTATAATTACAGTTCCTCTTTTTACTTCTCCAAACATAATCCTGTTTTATTAAAGTAGAGAACTTGACCTTTTTCTGAAAAAAATAAATAAATCAATATCTGGAAACTTCATCCCACAGTTGAAATAGGTCTTACAAATGCTTTAACCAGTGAAAACATACCCAATTCACTGGTTTTGTGCTTGCAGCACACACTAATATTGAGCTAGGACTTGACTAACTGGCGAAGTCCCTTTTGGTGTTCAGATGTGTCTCTCTGGACACATATGCAGATGCTAGTTGAGAAATGTATAGCTTATGAAATAATAGTTTTCTCTGAATCTGAAAATGCTCAAATCTAAGTGAATTCCTCAGTCTTTCATAGTAAGCTAGACAGCCTTCTTGATTGTCACTGGAATATACAACCTCTCAGTCCTACAACATCAATTCTCTGCTTGCCTTGTGCATCTGAAATGCAAACACACTGTGTAACCTCTGGGGTGCCTGCTTGTGAACTGTGATATTTATTCCCAGTGTCCAAAACAGACAGCATAATTGCAAATATTTATTGAAGACGAGAAACAAAGCAAAACACATGCTTAATCTGAACATATAGAGATTATATCAGAAAGCTGTCTCTGATCACGGTTTCTTTTTTTTCTCTTCTGCATACTTTATGCCTCAGAGAGAAAGAACTTTGAGCAGGGAGCTCATCTTTCATGAGTCTGCTGTGGGGGTCTGGCCAAAAAATAATGTACTTTGTTCTCTCCTTGTTGTTGGCCAGGAGAGAGTCTAGCTTCTTTTCTTGTTGTTGTTGTTTTCTTTTTAATTAAAATGAGCATTGTTTCTCAACCTTCAAGACACAATTTCTTTTTATTAGAACATGTGCCATCTCCTGTGTCTGACCGAACTTTTTGACTCAAGAAAATGTAAATCTTTTTTCTCTCTTGATCTCTGCCAGTCCTTGACAGCTCAGTATGCATGTTCATTCTGGACCTTACATTCCTGCCAGTGAGTCCCAGAGACAGCATGGCTTGCCTTAGTCCTGTAGAAAACTAGTGGCAAAGCTCATTGTCAAACCTCTCTTGAGTTTCAGTTCAGAGTTAGTTGTGTGGTGGTTGCCTTCTGTCAACCTCAACTTGGTGTGTTTGAAAGAAAGGGATGTTCCTTATTCAAATCAGGCTAAATATTTATTGTGCATACTTACTATTATGTAAACATATTAAGCTATTTACATATAAACATATTAAATTGCATGTAACAGCACAGTCAGGTTTGTAATTTGCTTTGACACAATACTGCAATTTGGACAATTTACCACAATGACTCTTTGTAAACCTATGGCTGCTCCTTGATGGGCAAGGACAAAATCTGCTTTGTTTTCTGACTAAAATGCTTTACAAATGTTTCTTTTTGAAAGGACTGCATGGTAGATAGGTTGTAAGCAAATCTATTTTTTGTTGTTTTTGTTAAAAATAAGCTTGTGAATCACTTTCAGTGCAGTGTCAGGAGAAAAGAACAAACAGTTTTTTAAAAAATGAACTATTTATTTTGACAAGTCATTGCAGACTGTCACTAAAGTGGTATTGAGAAACAGAGATTACAGTCCTGCCCTTCAGAGTTCAGCATCAGCATTATATGGGATATAAATACTGTAATGCTTCTGTTACTTATAGTGAAATTTGAGTTCCAGTAAATTCAGAGAAGAGAACTGTAGTTTCTAGTAGGTACTACAAAAAGGTGATGAAATGTATTGGAACTCTATAATGAGAAAAAGGAGGAAGATCATGGAATTACTTTTATGTAATTTAAAGTTAAAAAAGCAGCTGCTTAAAAATGCTAAAAAATCATAAAGAATAAGGAGTGTAATAACATAATTCATCCTTATATACCCTCTAACCAACTTTTTGTTATGCATTACAAATATGCAGTATTTAGGACATCTAAATAGAGATTTTTTTTCATGATCATTTTATAACTTGGGATACAGTCAAGTAAAGTTAAAAAATCTACACCTCACAAATAAACATGTTAGCATTTTGTTTTGCCATGGCAGGATTTTCAGCTGCTCTCCTACTGAAAATTGTTCTAAAACATGATAGGAAATCAATATCTATTTTTTTAGTTTTTCTTTTAACTGCATCAGCACAATTGTTTAAGGCTGATGTAATGATGACAGGAAGAGTTAAGTCTCTAATTAAAATTACATTTAAAATCTGTGTAATGGAAATTGACAGATGCAGAAAAATGCAGAATTAAGCCTGCCTGCACACTCATCTAGTCCAACCCCCCTGCCAAGCAGGATCACCCAGAGCACATTGCGCAGGATGGCATCCAGGTGGGATATTTCCAGAGAAGGAGATATGGCATGGGATGGCATCCCATGGGATGGCATCCAGGTGGGATATCTCCAGAGGAGGAGACTCCACAACCTCTCTGGGCAACCTGTTCCAGTGCTCTGTCACCCTCACAGTACAGAAGTGTCCCCCCATATTCAGATGGAACTTCCTGGGCTTCAGTTTGTGCCTGTTGCCTCTTGTCCTGTCGCTGGGCACAACTGAAAAGAGACTGGCTCTGTCCTCTTGACACCCTCCCCTCAGATATTTACAGACATTGATGAGGTCTCCCCACAGTTTTTCTCTTTTTCAGGCTAAGCAGGCCCAGTTCTCTCAGCCTGTCCTCGTATGACAGGTGCTCCAGTCCTCTCATCATCTTTGTAGCCCTCCTCTGGACTCAGTCCAGTAGCCCCATGTCCCTCTTGTACTGGGGAGCCCAGAACTGGACACAATGCTCCAGGTGTGGCCTCACCAGGGCTGAGCAGAGGGGGAGGATCACCTCCCTTGACCTGCTGGCAACATTCCTCTGAATGCAGTCCAGGGTACTGTTGGCCTTCTTGGCCACAAGGGCACACTGCTGGCTCATGGTCAGCCTGTTGTCTACCAGGACTCCCAGGTCCCTATGCAGAGCTGCTGTCCAGCAGGTCAGCCCCCAGCCTGTACTGGTGCTTGGGGTTATTCCTCCCTAGGTACAGGACCCTGCACTTACCAAATTGAACTTGATGAGGTTCCTCTCGGCCCAACCCTCCAGCCTGTGGAGGTCCCTCTGAGTGGCAGCACAGCCCTCTTGGGTATCAGCCACCCCTCCCAGCTTTGTGTCATCAGCAAACTTGCTGACGATGTGTTCTGTTTCATCATCCAGGTTGTGATGAATAAGTTGAACAACACTGGACCCAGTACAGAGCCCTGCAGGACACCGCTAGGTACAGGCCTCCAAACAGACTGTACCACTGAGCACAGACCTCTGAGCCCTGCCATCCAGCCAGTTATCAGTCCACCTCACTGTCCGCTCATCTAGGCGACACCTCCTGAAAATGCATTTCACCAGCATTTGCTTCACCTGCAGTTTCTAGTTCACACCAGGTCCCTGTGACCACCAAAATTTAAGACAGGCTCCGCCAGAAACCTGACGGAGATGTCTTGGCTGTGTGAAGTGCTGTGTGAAGGCATCGCTCTGCTGGCCAGGTCAGTAGCTGAGACCTTGACTGTGTATGTTTTGTGGCATCAGGCTGCTTTTACTTTAGAGTGTGAAAGCTGAGAACTGCAGTCCTCCCTGACTAAGGCTCACCTTCCTCAGTTGGAGAAAGCCCCGTCCACACTGAACCATGTGAAAAAGAAGGGAGAGAGCATATCCGAGCAGTAATTCTCTACAGGCTGTTGGCACATGCCCTCACAGCTGGGCTTTGACTGCCTGTGTCAGGTGTAGGGGTGGCTGTGGAGGAGGTGGCGTGACTCATGCAGAGGTGCGGGGCACAGGCCCAGCCACAGGTGGGGGGGAAGCACGAGCCCAGTGTGTGGTTTGTGGACAGCATTGGGAGACTTGGGAGGCTGGGACATTTTCCTAGGACAGTGGAACCACCCCATTTCCCTCTGAGGTGGTTGGATGGACTTGGTTGCACTACCTGCCTCTGCCTTGGTTTCTTCAGCAGTAGAATCGGTGTGGTGATATTTTTTTTTCTTTTGTCTAAAGAACATTGACTTCCATGTGTGAAAGCAGTGAACAAAGGTGAAGTATGTTATCGGCCTTGTTGTAGTGTTTGTCATGGCCCTTTTCCAAGTGCAATGCTTCTGAGGCGTGGAAAAGAAAAACTTTGGTATCAGAGTACATTGGTTTATGTATCCTGAAGTGAAACCCAAAAGCTTAGGAGCATTTTAACACTGTTATTTTAAAAAGGAAAGCTTGTATCTTAATATGTGAAAATTTCAGGTGGTTTGTGTGTGAGATGCAAGTATCGAATGGGCAAGTGCAGTATGGTGAATGCATAAAGATGGCTTACCTTAAAGCACCTTTGGGACATCTGTAGGTCTATTTACATCTTCAGCTTAGAGCTCTCTGTTTTGACATTGTTTGCTTGCAAAACAATGGTGAGTTTTACAGTAATATATAAGGAAGTTGTTTCTCTGACCTCAGTTGATCACATACATAAGTACTCAAACCTTTTGGGCCGTGGGCCATTTTGTATTCATCTAGTACCTTCTAAAGTTGTCCCTCACTGTAGTATCTCAGAATCTAGAAGTGGTACGTGAAAGCTACCCATACCTGGCAGTCAGTTTTGTAGGCTAATAAATTATTACCATGTTAACTGGTGTGTTCAAACTCATTAGAACAGCTGGGCATTTAATTAGATACCATGGCATGAGATTTAATCCAAACAGTGGTCTGTGAGGAACCAGTACTGCAACATATTTGTCATCATAGAAGATGTTGACTTTGGCAGTTTATTGTTCACTTATTGTAGGAAAATGGAATAATCTTATTTGATTTTATATGTGTATGTCAAACTATCTGCAGAATATTATAATAAAACATTTTAGGAGCTTTTATTTCCAAACAAAAATAAGACCAAGTAAATATGAACAGATGCTTTGTGCCTTTTAATTCTTACTTTGTAGAAAACCTTTGATTTCAGTAAGGAGAACATTAACATTAGTTCAGCCTGGTTGAACAAAAACACTTTTTAAAAGTGTGTTTAATTGATTATAGCATCTCTTATGAGCAGGCAAACAATGTCTAGAAGCCTTGTCAGCTACCAGGGAGTATTCACAGCTAATTATCATAAGGAACTGCTATCTGAACAGCAGAGGGAAAAGAGTGAATGATTTTTTTGTAAGGATTTTGTGTCCTAAAGATGATCTTTAAATACTAGATTGTGCCTACAGACTCAACCCAGTACAAGGCATGTTGTAGAAGATGCTTGAGATGGGAGAACAGGCAACAGAGGCACTGTGACACAGATAGCTTATTTATTTATTTATTTATTTATTTATTTGGATGTCTTCATTTTTTTCCTCTCCTGTTCTTCATTATTTGGGGTTGTCTGGGAATAATTTTTTCGGGGTATAAGGTGGTTTGTTTGCTTTTCCTTCCCCACGTTCTCTTGTGTCTGTGAGCACCTTGTTATTGATGGCTTTCTTGATAGAAAACTGGTGAGCTTTTATAGGTTTGTGGGCCATTCCATCCAGCTACAGAAACAGACATGGAGAGGAGGATTTATTTTTTTAATACAATTTATCCCATAATCTTCTGTCTGTGGAATACAAAAAGGAGAAAAGCAGAAAGTGTTTTTTCAAAGCATTTCAGTATCCAAACAGTGTGTCCCTTGTTCTGCAGATGAACCCAGAACTGTGGGCTGAGGACCTGGGCCACCTGCCTTATACAGTAAACAAGAGGAGTCTCCAGTTTTCTACTGCTTTTACCCAGCGAAGCATATAGAGCAGGGCTACCATCCATGCTGCCTGTATCTCTTGCTGAAATCCTTGGAAGTCAGGGAGGATCAAAAGATATGCAGCAGAAATCTGTATCATCTTGATAGATGCTATTTCATGGCAATTTTTATATTTTGAGTTGGCTGAGATCAGGATTCTTGCCTGGAAAAAGAGCTCCCTGCCTCTTTGCTTCCCCTGTCCTTTACTGGTCATTGGGCACAGCACTTACAGCGCTCCTTAATATTCCCTCAGGACCATGATGGCCATTTCTGGCATCGCTCCATCACGTGTGCCCTGGACCATGCAGCTCTTTGGTAGGGTGATGCTGACAGACAGCAGAAAGCAGCTCATTTTGCCTCCTTTTGCATCTTTTTATCTGTATTCTGCATAGTTCTGTCACACAGAGACTATAAAGGTCATTCTCCTTCAGTTAAATGTATCTTATGTTCTGATTACCTGACCAGAATGAAATTTCTCCTTATCTCACAGAAAACATTTTGAGTCAGACTGTCACATAGACTTTAAAGCATTTCCTAAAACAAGTTTTTCATTTTTATACACTGAAACGCAGGCAGTGAAAAACATGACTTTGCTTGAGAATCTGAGTGAACCATGTTAATGCTGCTTGCAAAAGGCATTGCATGTGAGTTGTGGAAGGGTCATCTGCGATGCTTTTCTATTGTTGAGCTTGCTGCAGGTTTTCAATCCAGTCTTTGATTGAAATTTTTGATTTTATTCTTGCCAACTTTGGGGACTTGTGACCACAGGTTGCAATCAAAGGTGTTATAAAGGCTGCAATTCTAAGAGGAAATATATATCTATATCTATATTTCCAAAATCAAGAAATTACTTTGATCACGTTTTTCACAATTTCTTCTGAGTTGAATGCTTATTTCTTCTTTAACAACAGAAGACCTTTCTAATGGTAGTAGCTTAATAATGTAATAGTAACATTACCATCTACATAGTAAGCAATGAGAACTGCATTAAGCTTTTATGTTTGACTTTGTGTGCAGAAAAACATATTTTGATTTCACATTGAATTTTACAGGCAAATTAACTTGATGAAAAGCGATACTGAAGTGAGAAAGAGACAGTGTATCTGTAGCTTTAAAGATAGCTTAGAAGATAAAAATAGCAAGTGTTTGGTTTTGGAAATAGCTCACTGTTTACAAACTTGGTGGTGCAATCCAGTGGGAGCAATAAACTCATTTATTGCAGAGCTTCACACTTATCTCTCCTGTCCTATCCCTTCTCATGCTGAGAGCACCGCTGCCACTAAATGACAGTGACATTGTTTCTGTATCAATTTGCGATGTGAGCATACACTAGAGCAGATAACTGCCGATGTGTGCCCATTCAGAGCTTAACAAACTCTCTTAAGGAAGTTAGTGCACTGCTAATAACCCTGCCATGTTTACAAAAGACAACTCATGCATAAAACAAAGTATTCTTCCTTTAAAATATGAGAAAACTAAGGATTAAGAAGACATCAAATGAATAAAAGCAGAATTTACAATGAGGTGAGCGTGTAACTCCACTGAACAGAATATAGACAGGCAATTTTGCTATGAGATCCTCATTTATATACATCCAAATCTATCTGAAGCGTTGCAGATTATCAGGACCTGATATCACAGATATTTCAATCACAGTTGAAAAAAATTAGAAAAAAACAATGTTCTAAGTATTTTATATACATATACATGTATACATGAATATATACTCAACACAATCGAAACATTCAACAAGTGAGATTTAATGCCAATGGAGAGTAGAATTATTTTTACATAGCAATGTGAGAACAAAATCATATTAAAACTCGGGGAATAAAAAAAAATAGTATACTGGAAAAAGTATATTAAAAAGTACTGTGTCATTAATTTCTGAAAGTATAGTTAATGAGCTTAGTAATATATAGGCTTTTATAATTAAGGTATTTCTTGGCAAGAAAGCAGGTGGTTGAATACGAAGCATGACTTTGCCCATGTATGTTGGGAGAGCACATATTTAATGACTGCTGAAGACAGATGGATGTTCTTCAATGGCTATAAAAAAAAGTCTGCTCTAGACTGATTACCTTAGGCTGCCCTGAAACTGATGCTAAGAGCCTAAGTGAACAAGACAAAAAACACTCTCTATAAGAGGGCAGTGTCTCTTATTCTTCTTGCAGCTCAGCCCCCTTTGTATTTCAGAACTTCTCCTTGGCATGCTTCTCCCTTTTGATGAGTTCAGAGTTTCCTGCCAAACAACCTGGTGTTTGTTTGCTTTAGGTCAGACTCACTATGGCTCTGACTATCCTTAGGGATGTTACCTTATTATTTTGTTTGTTTGTTTTTGGAAATCTGCTGAATTTATCCAGGTTAATGAGGTTCCACTGGCAGTGCCAGAGGAACTCTAGTGCACTCTATAAGGACTTATAGAATTAAAATTAGATACTTACAGAAAGCCTTTCTACAAATGCTCAAGAAGTTCAGCTGTTAGCATCATGATTCTTATTAATTGCACAGTCCAACCACAACAGCACTTCTGAACATATGAAAAATAATTAATAGAAGCTATAAGAAAATTCCCCAACACAATGTGCTTGACATTTTTCTGGCCAAGAACTAAGGTAGCTACTTAGAGCTTTTATTCATTGTTCATTCCATATCACATGTATGTACAGGGAAGAAGTGCTATGTCACAATAAATTAAGGTGTATTTATGACAATGATATTTAAAATGCCAGTTCTGGAAAGCCAGGAGTTGCTAATGTTTCTTTTCTAGTTGATTTGCATGTCAGGTTTTACCCTGCATTGCTGTCTATTCTTGCTTACTCAGGAGATCGCTGTGCTATACAGGAGATGAAATTTTAAACTGTTCTAATGGTACAAAGCCAAATGGGTAGGAAGAGATGCGTGTCTTTGTAGATTGACATTTAAGTCACCGTTCTTGGGGACAGAATGATGTCCCTTACCTTTTGTGTCAGACAACAGCAGCACTGGCGTTTGGGATGACAGTTTATATCTTTCATTCTTTGATAGAATGTCTTATTTGCTAATGTAAAAATGATTGGGTCGAGGCAGCTACTGATGCTGCAGATGATCTCTGTGATCTGATAAACAGCAAACAACATATTTGTGCTTCCACAGGGTGCTTGACAAGTTATTTTGTAAATTAGTGTCACCATCATCATGACATGATAAGGTGTGAAACAAACAGCAAATAAAATCATAGCAGCTGAAATCAATAAAAAAGGCCTAATGATTCTGTTCCTTCTCTGCTGGCGTTTACTGAGTTGTAGCAATGCTTTGAGAGTCAACATATAGCATGTAAAGATGACTGTGACTGGAATTAGGAATCTCAAGACAATCTTGGAGAGTACAAATGGCATGGCAAATTGTAAAGGTCCTCCAGTGCTATCCTCGTTACTTGGGATGTCATGTCTTCCCATTTCAATTGTGTAAAAGATCTCTGGCACCGATGCAGTGACTATGAAGATCCATACAGCAATAGTACAAGACGTGGCCTTTCCTTTGTCCCACCACGTTAATGAACTGATAGGATGGACAGCACCTACGTATCTGTCAAAACTGATGAATGTCAGGAAGCAGACACTTCCGTAGATATTAATACTAAAAAATAGTCTTATGATGTGATAAAACGTTTGACTGGAATAGTCATCTGGCCTCTGGAGACTATAGTATACTGAAAAAGGTGCCATGAGAATCCAAGTGAAGTCACACAGTGCCAAATTAAACAGAAATATGCTGTTAGTAGTCCACGTCTTCCTGCAGCACACATAATGTCGCAGGGCAAGTATGTTGCCTAGAAATCCCACCAACAGAATGAAAAAGCAAACCAGAATCAGCAAATAACAGTACCACTCCAGCTTAGAATTGATGTTGCAAATGAAAATGCATGTGCTGTTCATCGTCTTTCCATAGAGTGTGCCTGAAGGGGAAAAAGAGACCAACAGATTTTAAACAAAAATGTGCCAAGAACCTCGCTCCAAACAATGAAAGAGATGTTAATCTGTAAGGTTTGCCCAAGCTGGAGCTTGTTTGACAGTCATAAAACAGTCATTTATAGCTCAGAATCCACAACAACGTTTGATAGGAAGACAGGTATTCCTTAACACAAAATGACTTCCACAGGTGTGTTCACAGGCATAGGTCAGAATATAACAAGAGCTGCAGTGATGACCTGCTAAATAGAGATTGCATTATTGAGCTTTGCACATTTACCCAATGAACTTACAAAAAGTTAGTTCACACTGTACTGAATAAAGTGAAGATGAAAAGTGATTTCTCTAGAAGCTCAGCAATGAAAGCAGTCAAATGACTTTGCAGAAAGATAGAAAGCCATATGTTCACCTCCCAGTGTATTTTACAGGTGGGAAATGTTTGCTCTCTAAATGTATTTTGTTAATTATTGAAACACTGTACTTTAATCTGGGATGCCTGGACTGTTTCCCTACATGATTTTCCACAGCGTTTGTGAATATCAAACTTTGTATACATTTTTTTCTTCAACTAAAATTTATGAGATGACTTTGTAAATTGTTTAAAATATAGTCACTGTAATAGGTACAATATAGTTAGGTAACATTTGCTTTACAATGTATTCCGTTAAAAGGAATTTTAATATGTATAGGGAAATTGTTTTTTCCTAAAATCATCCTGGCTAGACACCATGTGTGCTTTGAATTACATTGTGTTTCCCATCTCTCCGCGCCTTCCTTTTGGATAGCTATGAGTGAAGGCAGTAACAGTCCATTCCATTTGTGTTGTCAGTATAAATAAGCTCTGAACTGGCTACAAACAACAAGGACATAGCTGCATGAGGCAGTTGTAATGCCAGGGATTCCTGATCCCATCAGGTTCCTGGACAAGGACTGTAGGTAGGTCTGAATGGAAGGAGGCAGCCAGTTCTGCCACCTGCTCCACTTTGCTCTAAGTAGTCTGGATGAAGCCTGGATGTGTAGCCCTGTGACTGCTCTAAGGCAGTTACAGACTGGAACTAATAAATCCCCTGTCCCCTTTGTTACCTTCAGTTTACTAGACTTCACTCTGGGATGGGTTATATGGAGTTAGTTATGTATCTGGAGGTGCTGGAACTGCACAGCTTGGTAAGATGCATTTGGAGCTCAGAGTCACATTAGAAAACGTGTTTGCATTTGCCTATGTTGGTTTCCCATATTCTTTGGATTTCCTGTGAAGCTCTGTAGGCGTTTTCCGTGAATCCAATGAATCTTGGGGTTTATATTTGGATTTTCTAAAAGGTTCTCACTGTCTCTTACTTATTCATTGTATTATAGCAGAGCTGAGAAGCCATAACTGATACTGGATTTTTGAACACCGTGCATTGCAATTGGTGTGAATGCCTTACAACCTATCAAACAGGTTGGATACCATCAAAGAGGTTCAGAAAGAAATCAAACCTTTTTCTGAGGCAACATAAATAGCAGGAGAAGAACAGGACAAGAACTAGTGGTTGTCCATCAGAATTTGAAGGCTTCTCTACAATCAAGACCCAGTTTCAGTGCACCTGAGTAGACATAATCAGCATACCCTGCCATGTCCTGAGAATACTGGAGCTACACTGATGTCCAGTAGATGAGCATATGTACTGTAATGATTTCAGCAGTGACTTTTTTTTTTTTTATCAGACTTTGATGAAAGTAGGATTGGGCTTTCAAAGCTAAAAATGCACATTTTTGTGGTTAAGTTTCCAGCTAAACCATTTCAGCTGTTGGTGGAGATAGCCAGGAACACTCAATGGGCAGAAAGATCAATCGCATGATGGGTCATCCAAAATTAAAGGAGTATCTTTGATTTGATGAAGGGCTCGATATTAAAATATTAGTCATATGCCCAAGAAAGAGTTGAAGTTTGTGAGCTCCAGCACCCATAATTAAGACAAGGAAGTGTACTAAAGTCATGGGTAGGAATTGTATGTCGCTCCTGTAAGAAGCAATGTAATGAATCCAACTGTCTTATGGGCTATGGATATAAGGTTGCTAGAAAAGTTTTAATTTTAGAACAGTGACCTATAGACTCAGTTTTTCTATCTGTCTATAGGGTTATCTCATTTCCTGGACCTGAAAGTGATATGTCTTAGATCTGTGACTCTCTAACAATAACTATCTACAAGCTCCTCTGTCATTTTCCCCTAGCAGCATCTGCAAGCTGTAACAGAAAGTCCAGAGAGTTTCTCTTTCTAGAAGAAGTCATATTTCTTAATGCTTTTGATTATAGAAGATGTAAGACCTGATCTGAATATAAGTTGACTTACTGTGGCTCACTATGCTGTCCGTGACTGATGAGCTGATTTCCTTCCTGGTTTGTTGCCGTGTCCTAAATCATGAAGTCTCTACTTCCCTCTGTTCTCCTTGTACCTGTGATACGGCCTCCAAAGTCTTGAAGTAGATAGATGAACATGTTTGATTAAAAAATAACATTTTGATGAAACTCCTTTTGGAGCTAAGAAGCACTGTATCACTGAAGAGAATCTGATCTATGTATACAGCTAATTGCAGCTCACAGTTTACCACTATTAATCATTTATATGGCGTTTAACTTGTACTTCCAAAGTTCCATTATGTTTAATGAGTTTGTTTATTTTTAAAGTATTTACTTCGATATGAATAAGTATATCCTAGGAACCATTCTTCCACATCATGTCTGTTTATTTTTATTTTTTTTTACATTTGTAACAAGGTCGTAATGAGAGATTAATTTGTCCTGATGTAAAGATTAAGCTGAATTAACAGCTTATTTTATGTAATTTCGTTCCTTATCCACTTTCTCTTTGTCCCTTGCTCCTTTTTGCTTGCTAGTCTTTACAGTAAATGTCCTTATTTTACAGCAGCTGTTTTGTTTGGATTATTCTAAGAATTTTATATGGTTACCCTGTGTAGGTTTTCCACACTTCTGCCTATTCACATATCAATCTACTTCTGTTATGTATTTCTCAAAGTGTACCCTTTTAGCTCATTACATAAAAAGAATACACTGGGGACAATAAGTAATACAGGGCTGTATTTGTATGCAGTGGGATCAGTACATTGTACTGATAGCCAGTTCCTTTCTTCCTAATGACTCAATCTGTATTGCGATTAAGCTACTATTTCTTTCATTAAAAATGATGTTCATGTACTTACTTGGGGGTTAATGAAATCCCATATGGCAAACATTAACTACAGTAGAGTGTTAGATAATGTTTAAGAATTTTCCTATCAGAGGCAATATTTATGAAAAGATACTTTAAATAATATGAAATTTATGCGTGTACATACTAATCAGTGTGCAGTAGCTAAGTAAAATAAATAAATATATATTTCTGTAGAGAATACAAGTGGGATGAATATGTAATAAATCTTTCTCTTACCTGTTTTAGGGCTGCTGTAATTATCTCTTTTACAGAAGTCTAGATTCCAGGCTCTGGTGTTTCTCTCCATTAATCAGGATCTTCTAAAATCACCACTCTGTTTTACAAGTGCTGTTTTTAATCCAAGGTTTCAGTAGTATTCCATATGCAATGGCAGCTCTTCATGGAGCAAGTGTCAAACTGTAAGAGAGAGATCATTTCATCATTATGCCCCTCCTCTCAATCAGTCAAGACAAATTGCTATTACCATAGCAGCCTCCACTTGCTTTTCAGGGAAAGGGACTTACTGCAAATCCAGTCTGGCTTGGTTTGGGACTTTCATTGTTGCTAACATGACAGAGAAGAGTGGAGGGGCCTGGGTCACATATGTGTGTATTTGCACCTTCCTTTTTTTGCCCCTCCTTCACTGCCAGAACTGCTGCCCTTCTGAACTGGGCAGTGCACCTGTGCTGCTCTTGCCTGCTGCAGAGCTTGGTTAGATACCTTTATTTTATTTTAGGAAAGGGATGGATGAGACTGAGAGAGGTTTAGAAGAGGAAAGGAGCAGTAAGATCAGATGTAAAGATCTGGAAACTGTGTAAAATGAAATTGTTTGGACAGGTGAAAAGGCTAATGGGTGACAGGACAAAGAGGTGAGAAACTGATGTATTTAGGACAGTAAAGGACAGAGAGAAAAAAAGTAAGAGCACAAGATAGAAAAGGAAAACTAGCCTAGGCAAAATACGTTCCTGAAGAAAACGTGACAAAAGTTTCTCCTATTACCTGCGATGCGAGTAAGCAGAGCTTTTTTTCCAAGTGACAAGACATACAAGTATGCTTTGAAAAATGCATTCTCTGCAGAATGAAGAGAGAGGTATATCACATCACATGATTAAAGCACCTACATCTAACTATTTAAAACAGTACCAGATTCTAGACAGGCTTCGACTTTGCTGTCTTAATGAAGTCAGGGAAGCACATAACATATGTCAGGGGACATGCTTTTACTTCAAATATTTCACAGAAGAAAGGCTTTTTTAAGCTGATGAAGAGAAAGATGATGTATAAGTCAGTAACATTTTTAACATTGGAATTGAATTGTAATGGTCTGTAATCTTTCTCAGCTTCTCTTAAATGCTGTTATGAGTAAACTGATGTTGCATTCTCTCTTTTTTCCTTTAGATTTCATATTCAGTGTGTAATTGCAAATAGATCACAGAATTTCTAGGTTGAAAGAGACCTCTAGATCATCGAGTCCAACCTCTGACCTAACACTAACAAGTCCTCCACTAAACCATATCCCTAAGCTCTACATCTAAACGTCTTTTAAAGACCTCCAGGGATGGTGACTCCACCACTTCCCTGGGCAGCCTGTTCCAATGTCTAACAACCCTTTTGGTAAAGAAGTTCTTCCTAACATCCAACCTAAACCTCCCCTGGCTCAACTTCAGCCCATTCCCCCTTGTCCTGTCACCGGGCACATGGGAGAACAGACCAACCCCCACCACGCTACAGCCTCCTTTAAGGTACCTGTCGAGAGAGCCTCCTTTTCTCCAGGCTGAACAAGCCCAGCTCCCTCAGCCGTTCCTCATAAGACTTGTTCTCCAGGCCCCTCACCAGCTTGGTTGCCCTTCTCTGGACTCACTCGAGCACCTCGATGTCCTTCTTGTAGCGAGGGGCCCAAAACTGAACACAGTACTCGAGGTGCGGCCTCACCAGAGCCGAGTACAGGGGGACAATCACTTCCCTAGCCCTGCTGGCCACACTGCTTCTTATGCAAGCCAGGATGCTGTTGGCCTTCTTGGCCACCTGAGCACACTGCTGGCTCATATTCAGCCGACTATCAACCATCACTCCCAGGTTCTTCTCTGCCAGGCACAAATAGGATACAAAAAAAATGTGCATAAGGAACTGAGATTTTTCTCTGTGTGTGAGCGGTGGAAAAATGAGGACTCTAGGGTCTTATTTTGCAATATTGAAGTGAGGCATTATAACTGAGCACTTGGTAAATTTTAGTTTAAAAAAACTGCTTGGTAGTTGATTGGCCTTTCTTATATTGCCTTATCAGTAAAAATAATAGCAACTATATTGCTGCTAAACATGTTAAATAATATCTGTTGGTACAAAGCCGTTTTGAAATCCCTGCTAGGATGTTAGGTGTTGATCTTGCTGGGAGTCAAGCACTGAAAAAATTGTTCTAGACCTTTCCACCACTACTCCCTGACTTCTGTTTAGGTCATTAATTACTGAAAATACATAGCCCTTGCTCAGTAGGAACCGTTAAAACCAAGTGTAAACTACAAAGACTGAGGAGAGTGTTGTACTGCATTACGACTTCTGTGGTAGGACAAGAAAAACAGTCTTGTTCTGACAAATGTGCAACATTGCATTTGTGAAACGATGAAACATTACCATAAGAAACAATCAGCTCAGATACTCTAGGGAACATTTAATTCTCTGTGATGCAGTGACAACATTTGGTGAACATTTCTGGCTAGGAAATGAATAATAATTACATCGTAAGTATAGCTATAAGCTCTATTCTGATTTGCGACACTTTTTTGTTTGCTTGGTGGTTTAGCTGTTTATTTATTTATTTATGTTACCACTTATGGACTTAATCATTTTGGGGACTTGTGGTATAATGTAGCAAAAGTCAACACCATAAAAAAAGAATATTATTATCTTCCATTTTGTGGATCAAGGACCTGAGTGCAGAGGGTAAATGATTTGTATGTAACATAACAAGATGTCTCTGGTAGAATTCAAATCTGACTCTAAATCTGATGGCATTTGCCTGGTGTATATCACTTGGGAGGTGACCCCAGCTGAACACTTCAGTAGAACTGGCGTCTATGCCCCCTGATGTACTTCAAGAAGCTCAGACTTTTTCAGGGTTTCAGATGCTGCCATTAAATGGGTGGCAGATAAGAACACATGGCAGCTTTATAACCTCAGAAAAGCAGGGAGCAATGAGATTGCACAGTATTATCTCAGTTTTGTTGTGAGGAAGGGTGATTATTTACATACTTACTAACCATCTATTCACGTGTACTTTGGGCTTAAGCAAGAATCATCTTTGGTCCTGCAGTCACCTGCTCAGAGAAGCACATCTCTTTTTCTCATTAGCTCAAATGTCCTGAATCCTCCACTTCTGTTCTATGTTCATGTTTTTCACAATGTAGACCAGCACATAAGAGGAGATCTCTATCACCTCATATGATAGTTGATCTGACTCTGTCTATAGTCAGTGGAAAGAGACAGGCAACCATAAAGAGCTAATGACTGTTTTTACTGCTCAAGAGTCTGGCAGCAAATAATGGATTTGTACAGCCTGAGGTACTTCTGAATTTATACACTTGTTTCTCTGAACACTGCAAATGCCACTAAATGTGGCTCTTGCCTCCAGGTCTTATTCTGTGAGATTTTCCCTGCTGTGGTATTTGGTTTAGAATTTTTGGATGTAGCAGTTTCTAGAAAATGGGGTGGCTTATTCCCTCCCCGTCCTTCAGGTCCATCACTCCCTCCCAATTCTACACAGATGTTCAGCACTACTGTTCACTGAGTCTCAAAGTCAGCAGGTTGGTGGACCTAATAAATAGGAGGAAAAATTGTAATTATTCTTTTTCTAGATGGGTTAGTTCACCACTCTTGTTCACTTGTGCATAGCTGCTCAGCTTGCTGTGCCAGCATTAGAGCACAGTGGGTACAGATGTTAATAGCTGGAGCAGAGAAACAATAAAGGCTGCTTGATCAACGTGCAGAATTACATGTGGTGTATGTGAAACCACAGCCACATTTTGCACACGTACCACAGGACCTGACGTGAACTCCTTCAGAGGATCAGTTTAATGATTTTGATTGCAGAATCAGAACCTCAATCAGTTTGTCACCAGTTTGTGGGAAGCAACCTTGTAATTTTGTACGGACAATCTCTGTCCATGCTGAACTGCAAAAGACTGGTTTGGTTGCTTGATACCACATCTGTCCTCCCCACACAAAGTGAAATAATTGGATGTACCAAGACATACAGTTTAGGACTTTATTTTGTTTTTGTTATCATGTAAATATATATGCTTACTGACTGACTAAAATATGGTTTCTTGTAATATTCATACGACAGGTCAGTTGCTTCGTCTGAAGATGTTTCGAGAGGACCACGGGTCTTGGATGACAATGTTCTTCAGTACTATCCTCTTCCTCTTCATTTTTTCTCACATTTATAACCTATTCCTCATTATGGAAGGGAATATGAGGTAGGTTGCAGAGTTTTATTCTGTCTCTTTTTTGCTCTAGGATATATTCCATTGGAAACTTGTCATATTATGCTACTTTAGAATGATCAAGAGATTACCAAAATGTAAATATAGTAGTATTCCCCATCTTTTTTATTATTTCTGTTTTCTGAATTTAGGTAGAATAATAATTCAGTTGGTTAATGAACCGAAACTTTAATCCTCTTGGCTACAAAAAGAGGGATCCTAGCCAAATGATAGCAACTATTACTTCAGGGTACTAACAAACATTATATCAAATTGTTTTGATTTGAAGTTACAGCTCAGCAAATCTGATTTGAAGTGAAGACTGAGTAGTTTAAAAGTATAAACACTACTATTGTCCATACTAAGGAAATTCAGAGGTAAAGCTAAAAGAAATTGAAACATCCACACCTGAGGAATCAGACACTCAAAACACAAACATTACATGTGCAGTACAGTGCTATTTTGGTTATGCAAAATAATACTTGCTGATCCAGTTTGTTAAAAAGATTCTTAAAAATGTGTATTTATTTAGTTTTCTTCCCATGAAATGCTCCAACAGGGTGAAGTTACTGTTGGTTGAGGGATGAACAGCTATCTTCTTATTATGTCTGGACTTATTTTAAACTGAACTTTTAATCTGAAATTTATGGTTTAAGAAAACTTGCTTTCTCTTATTGTGCACAAAACCATTTTCAGATGCTGATTTTTGTGAGAAAACCTACATTATTACTCATCTAATACAGGCAAAATGAGATCATTGGACAAAAAATACAGTTGATTTTTTTTTTTTTTAAATGAAAAGCAAGGTAGCATCTGAAGAGTTTTTAGCAAGAAATAAGAAACTCGATGTATATTTCAGTTGAATAACCATATCAAATAATAGAACGACTTGTTTTTAGCAAAATATCAAAGGCATATCAACAGAACCTGATGAAGTGTTATTAAATGGACCTTGGCGTGGCATGTTACAAATCTTTGGCTGTCAACAAAAATACGCAGCGTATAAAGTCATCTTAACAATGTGACATAAACCAAACCCTGAGTAGAGAATAGATTGAGTGTCACTGAATGAAACCAAGTGCAGAGCAGCTGAGCTAATCATATGTCATGAAGACTAAATTGATTCAGGCAAGGTGGGTAAAACAGCAGAATCACCCAATATTTTAGAAGAAATGACCGGGAAATGATCATGGTAATGATGTGGTAAATATGAATAGGTGCCTAATAATAGGCAGAATAATCCTCCCTGCAGTAGGGAGCGTGGGAGCATTACAGCTTTCTGGCTTCCCTATTTACATAGTCATATGATTTATTGGTATTATGTTAAGATTTATATTTGGTATTTCTAAAGCTTCAGAAGCTATAACTGGCTATTAGGCAAACATTAACTGCTTTGAAAGCTGGCTCATGACTGGCAACCAGAGTTCATTTGTCCTTGTCAACATTCCTGTTGCCCCTATCTGTTACACACTTCCATTAGCAGCACTGAGGAGATTGCGTGGCAATCAGTGTCCACGTTCATGGAAATAGATAGGCACAGCATATTTCTAAAATAGCTGGTGTTAGTCAACCTATCCTCTCACTTACTAGTCAGGTCCCTCCGTGCCTGGAACTGATGCTAGCCCTAGGTTTGTTACCATCATTTTGGGAAACTGATCATGGCGTGCTCCAGGAATCACCCTGACTTTCTGAAGTGTGTGGAGGCTTGGTAAGGCTGTTTGTGTGTGCATTGCAGCAAAAAGGCAGCAAGCAGATAATGAATAAAAAGTGTCAGTTTCAAACTGCACAACCTAAAACATCAACCTAACAAACAGAGCTATTGGATCAGCCATTTCAAAGCCAAGATAGAACAATGTGTAATACTTACAAAAAGAGGATTTCTACAACAATAGGCAAACATCATTAAAGCCAACTACTTCACATTGTCTTAATACAATGTTTTAAGGAGTAGATTACTTTCTCTTGAGTAAATATAATCTTTGTGAAAGCCATTTGTTTCATGTTTTGTACTTGTGTACAAAACAACACCTCTGTACACGTATTTTGCTACAGAACCTTACTGAAATGACTGGCATCAGAAGAACTGGCTTCCAGGAGAAAGGTCAGAGTCCACCTGTATGATAGTTACAGTCTTTGTAGAGATAAGTAGACCTCATTCCCATGGGATCTTATGAAACACAGGCACTCAGAATACATATCTTTCCAATACAAAGCTTGTGGAAGACTTACAGATACTGTCTACTAAGACTGAGCAGAAAAAAGTTAGTTATTTTTACATATGTTTGCTCCTTGTTCTGTCTTTGGTTCACCTTGCCCTGTGTGCTGCCAAGAGTGATTCTGAAAAGTTCCCGTATGTCACATATTTGATGTCATCAATGAAAATTCCTCTGTGGCTCACCAATAGGAGAATCATATGTCTTGCATGTGCATGCCAGCCTGGGCGACTGCAGCAGAAGCAATATCCTGTTGAGAGGCTGATAAACTGATGCCAGGAGTGCTTTAAAGTCCTATCATGTTTCTATCTCTAAGAAGGTACATTTTGCCATTGCCAAGATTTTTATCTTTTTTTTTTATGAGTATTTTTGAAGACACTTCACATGTGTCTCAATTTGGCAAAGTTGAGGTCTGAATGTATCCCTTAAAGGATAATGGCACAGACTGTAAGTTGCTGGGAAAAAGTAAAAACAGAACGAGTTGCTGGTATTTGAATATACATTATACAGCTGTTTTCTAGGTGAAAGTGTAACTATTTGAACTGAAATTTTTGTGAGGGATTATAATGCATCATTTTTAATTTAAGCCTCTTCTTTTTTTCAGCAACATTTCTTTTTCACCATTTATTGCATTGACCCACTGTACTTTGTTACTGCTCTTTTAGTCAGAGCTCGACATCTGGTTGAGGAAACATATTTGAAAAGCTGTCCGACAATGATCTGCAGCTATTATTTCTTATTCCTTCTCATCCCTGAAAATAGTAAGCAGAAGCCTAGACAGGCACAGAACCCAAGAAAAACAAGGTCTTTAACAGAGAATTTCTCTGTCAGGATTGTGTTAAGCCTACTGTGATGCTTTGGAAGACCAGACTGTGGAGACAGAAAGGAGGAAATGATGCCTGCTTTATGCACGATAATTTAACCCAGGGCTGAAGGAAGGGTTAAGATAAAAGGATTTGCAGTCAGGCCTCATTTTACAAGGTCTGTGTCTCTTAGGTGCTATTTCAGGATAGGTAATTGTAGTTAAGGGATTTTTTCGTTAAGTGTGTTTTTAATTACTTACCAAACCATTCCTAAATAGTCAAGAGGCATGAAATGCCAACAGCAAGACAAAATTACTGGCAAGTTTGTGTAACCATCTTGAAGGGGTTGAGGCACAGCAGGGTTGAGGCACAGGAACAAGGTGTTTGGTATTTGGTCTAACTGGTCCTTCTGAGCAAGAAAGATATGGAAGAGAGAGGCTAAATATGAAAACAATCTGGAGGTAGGAAGGTTCAGCCATTATTCAAATGATTTAGAGATCTGGGGAACATACCAACACAATTCCCACAGAATAGAGTAGCAGGCCTTGTCAAAGCTGCTATGAGACTAAGGCAGAAAAAGTTGTTCTGTGTAAACCAAAGTAACCTTAAGGAGTGCTTTATGCTCAGATAAGGAGAAAAGATTTATTCTGGAATACTTTTAATACTAGAGGCACAGTAAAACCAATTGCAGAGGATCAGAAGAAATATTATCTTACATGATGCCAGAGGCTGCGCTGTGCAGTGGGAATGAGGCCATTTCATTTCCTCTGTAAATTGGGATTTTAAGGCTTTGAAGTAGTGAGAAGGGCATTACCGATTACATCTTCTCAATGGGTGTATGTCTATATTACCCAGCGATATAGTGCACTGAGAGAGGGATGCTGGTATGCCATGACGTGACGCATGTTGGCCTGAGGATCTGCTCTTCACATTGTAAGTCTTGCAAAGGTTTTGTGCAGATGAACAGAAGTGCAAGGTCGGAATGCTGTGGTTCATCTGCACAACAGTCCTCTGCACAACATGTCCAGAAGGCATAGCAAGCAGGCTATCGGATGTCTAAAGTTGATGTCAATTTGTTTGCTCAGCACTTGTTTTTGCCCTCACATGGCTGAAAAAAATCCCTCCTTACTTACTCCATACTTTATCCATCTTACAACATCTGTGGGAGCCTGCTTTGAAACCTCAGTTCATACTCTGAATGTTATTTCCATTGACACAGGCCTGCATATACTGAACAGAAGTTGTTGTTGTTGTTTTCTTTTTTCTTCTTTTTTTTTTCTTTTTCCTTTTTTTTTTTTTTCTTTTTCTTTTTTCTTTTTTCTTTTTTTCTTTTTTCTTTTTTCTTTTTCCCTTAGTTACAGAAAATAAGGAGATAGGGACTGCTCTCTTATGGAACCCAGCATCTGCTTTGCAGTTCTTCCATCCCAAAAAGTATCTAGCAGCTCCTGTCACTTAACCATAATGTTTTCTTTACACACTACTCTGAAAATGGGGGGCAGGGGTGAGTTCCAGTTTGCTTGGAAGCTGAACTGGAGCACTGCCAATGCTGCTGGGCAAGGCTGAAGAGTATGATGTGGTGGTAGCACACCATGACCAGGTGAAGTGCCAATGAGGAGTGGCTATACAACTTTAATGTGGCATCACCATGGCTGCAGCATCAGAGGAAAAAAAAAATTCTTAGGATCCAATACCCATTATGAAGAGGGCAGTCACAGCACCTGATCTGTATGGGCTGCTGGCTGAACACCTCGGTCTGCCATGGGGAGACCTCCTCTGTTGTGGAGGTGGCTGTTGTGTGAGCACCATCCATGCTCGATTTCTTAGAATTGTCCTAATGATTTATTAAGGCCCATCAGGTGCCTGGCACAGAGCTCGTAGACTGTTGCCATGTGAGTAGGAGTGGCCATGCTGTGAGGAAGCGGCAGTGGAGGAGCCATTGCTAACAATCAGCCCCTTGGGGTCCCACCCGGCCCTTCTGTCCCCAGTCCCCATGTAGGGCAGGAACTGGGCATTTCCTCTATATAACCAGTGCCTCCTGGCCCGCCAGGGATAGTTTAGTGTCACTTTGTTGTGACAGGGTGAGTCGTTGTGACAGAGTTTATCCGACCTTCAGCAGGCCTTGGCACCCAGCCACTCACCTGGGGCAATGAATGCACCCAAGGTGGAGGCTCTGCGGGGCACTGAACTTGCAGTTGCATGGAAGCTGGATGTCTGTCTGTCAGGAGTGGTCACTGCACAGTCCCTCTGGGAACATGGTGTGCCAGGAGGCACATCTGGAGTCCCCCCACCCAGCCCTGAACAGGGTGACCCTGTCCATGCAGCCCTCAGCAGGAGATTGATCTCCTAAGTACCTTCATGACCTTCTGGGAGGTGATTTAGATCCTTAAAATGCTTATAATATCTTGCGCTGATGTTATTAATAACACCCAGCCAACGTTTCTGTTAGAAATAGTAAAACTGGAAAAGCAGGAATGCTGCTGAACATTTGCAGCAAAACCAAAACTATTATGTGTAAAAGCAAAGAGCCCATTGTGCTAAAGTAAGACCCTTAGAGGATTAAACAATAAAAACATTTCACAGAGTGACATTCCAGAAAGTTCAGGTCGGCATGACCTAGCTTGAAGACTTTTTAAAAACTTTTTAAGTACATACGTTCACATAATAAATGGTAACAAAGACAATGTGAGAATAACAAGTACTTTAAAAAATGTTTTACTGTATCACATACTTTAAAAAAGGAGAAAAAAAAAAAAGAAAAAAAAAAACGCACACAAAACCCCACCAACTGATCAGAGTCCAGCTCTGCCTGTTACATGGGGAAACTGGAGCTGTGTTGGGCTATGGATTTCTTAATGCTTTCCCAGTGATTCCCAGCTCACAGCATGCAGATCCAGTCAGCTGGCAAGCTCCAGGGTGTCCTCCCCCAGTTGCCTGTTAACGGGAGACTGTGCTACTTTGCCAGAGATCTGATTTCTGCACCTTGACTTTGGACTCAGTCAAAAAGCTAAAAGCAGTTGAAAGGCGGTAGCTCTCTCCTTGACCTTTTATTATCCCTTGTGTTGTACAGTGGCCAACCCTTTAGATGTTTACAGAATCCTCTTCTTGCCCACAGCCACTGCAAGAGGACTGATCCCATCACTGTGGTCTGTTCCATGTTTCAGTACCCTAAGTCCCCAGTACCAGAGGCATATGGTGTGCTACAAGGCATGCTGTTATGCACTTCCAGCTTGGTTTCACAGGAAGGGAGGCTTTTATCTGTAGAGTGAAGGTTAATAGAAATGTGCTTGGTATAAATGTACTGTGTGGTGCGTCAGGTGTGGATTCAAGTTGTCACAAGTGCCTATGTTGGGTGGCAGACCTCTAAATCCAGGGCCTGGAGTTGTGGCTCTTCTCAACACTTTTCAGTTCAACATCTTGTATTTAATTTTCAATGCCCATGTAATCTGCACAGCAAACTGAAGCCATCTTATATCAGAGCCCTATCTATTTTAATCATAAGAATTAGCCATTTACATGTGTTTCAGGCTGTAGGTATTCTAATTAGTTCTGTTATAACAGCTACCAAGTAACTTTGGCCACTGCTAGTCCCATCTAGGCCCTAACCCTGTGCAGTGAACTCATGGAACGATGATTAACTTAGTAGTGTCTGAACAGGTAGGATTAATCTCCTTGAAGTGCAGATGGGAAGGTGTGATATCTCTTTTATCAAAGTATCACTGAACGCTTTTTTGAAACATGAGGGTCTTGTGCATTTATTTATCTGTTAACCAGACTTGTAGTCTTCTGCAGTGATTTTAAGCAGCAAAACATCTAACAGATGAAAGACAGATTATTTATTTAGCTCTGTATCTGAAACTATTTTTTTTTAATCAAATGGGAAGGACGACTTGTTAGTGGAGGGAAGGAAAAAAAGAATATTGCTAGTGTTCTGTAAAACTGCATTTTCAGTTTCTGAGTGTATCCCGAAAAGACCCACGCGGTGGCAGCAAAGGGCATAGTTTAATGTTGGAAAAGTTAAATCCAGTGCAAGTATAAGGGGATTCTTTTTGTCAAAATTTTTTTCCAATACTTTTGTGTGCCACAAACAAATTCATGGTCCCTAATTTATAGTTTTCTTCTTTGAAGGAATTCTGGGTCTTGAACTGTGTAGGAACTGTCCCATATTTTTGTCTTTTATATGACTTTTGTATGCTAAACGTACTAAAATAATTTAAATTGGTACCAAAATGTATTGATTTTTTTTTTTTTTCCAGTTGTATTGCTTTAAATGGAGAAAATATTGCCTAAAGGAAATCTATTCATGGTCTGAACTTTTGGGTAGACCTGTGCGGTGTCAAGAGTTGGACTTGATGATCCTTAAGGGTCCCTTCCAACTCAGGATATTCTATGATTCTATGATTCTATTCTATGTGAGCCTGTGTCAGTAAATAATGCCCCGAGGTTTAGAATTATAACCCAGTGACGTATTTTTCATGTAACATCCAAAAGTCAGAGTTGCAAGTGCTTCTCTCACAAATGTCAGTTGTCTTAGATGAATCAATTTTCAGTTGATCAGCAGATGTTGAAATGTATCATTATTCAACATTGTAAAGTGTCATTAAAATTTTAGACACATGACATTTTCTCTTCTGTTGCTAATTGTGACATTACTATGGCTATAATACAGGTTGTCAGGGTTGTCTTCTTTGAGTGTGGAATGTGTCAGGAGGTGGTTTGGAATGAATTTATTATATGTGTTGTTAGTGTGTTTCAGTTATTCTTATAAAGCAGTAGGAGAAAGTACATTTTTTGGTGTACTTGCATTTTACGGATTATTTCTTTTACAGAAAAAGTGTGAAATTGCAAAAATATTAATAGCAGAAATTACTTAGGAATGAAAATTATTCCTTTAATTAATTTTAACAAAGGCTTATTTTGAAGAGGACTCTGTTTAAGTGATTAAGTGAATTGTGACCCCATTCCAAACATTCTGCAGTTGACGATTGCGTATAAAGAGGGTTTGTGTTTCGTTTAACAACCTGAAATAATTAAGCAGCTATATACATTAAAACAAATAAACAAACAAACACACACACACACACAATAAGAGCTTTCTATTAAATACTTTATCTTTGTCTGGAATAGATACACAGTTCCATTTTTTTCCCCTTGTTGCAATTACATAAAAATAATTGTGTCCCTGGAAATGTGTATTTACTGAAGTTTTTACACCAGATCTTATACAGGATTCTGTCTTTTAGTTTGCTTACTTGCTTTTCAGCAGTTGTAGGTCTAGTCATCATTAGCCTAATTTTTTGGCAAGCATTAGGAACAAACAGGAATGTGTTTTACTGTTATGGTTTTGTAGAACTGCAAGGTCCACAATGGATCTGTATTAGCATTCCGGACTGCCTTCATAGATGTATCTACTCAACCGTGTTTCATGATCTTTATGTTGATGTATCCTTTGTATATATCTGTTTTATAAGGCAAAGTGTAAATTGTTTTTTTTTTTTTTTTTTTTTTTTGTTGGTTTTGTTATGCTCTCTTGTTAAAGCACTCGGCTAGAAAAAAGGTCTTAATATCTGTCCCTGCTCGGTTGGCAAGGATCGGAAATTCAGAAATTTCAAGTTCTTGTGAACTGCCAGAAGGAAGGATTTCAAATCCATAAGTCTTCTATGCCATTCCCAGAGACTAATCCTTTGTGGACATTATGAGTCTTTCCTAAAGAGTATGCAGAAAATGGGGATTCCTTCAAAAGACATATGGGCTAACATAGGCTATGACAGATGTACACTGTGCAAATATACAGAGAGAACAGGAAGTTTAGTACAGTTTTAAGAATTGCAGATGTAAAATACTGCTCCAAGAAAGCAGAAGACAGTAGTCTTGAAGTGGTCTTCGAGTGAGGCTTTTTATTTCAGGTTGTCAACCTAGCTGGGATCCTAAGCCATGGGTATCTAGGGAGATCACATCAGAAAAGAAACCATGTTTTATAAGTAACTGTGATTGAAGAACCTCATATACCTCATATCTTGAGCCAACATTAGTACTTGAAAATCAAAGTTTAAAAAAAAAATAAAATTAAAATTTTTAATTTAAAAGATGGTGGTTGTGAAATCCCAAACCCTTAAAAAAATAGAAAAACAATTCTCCAAACCATGCTCTCTGTGCAGACGGAGGACAAAGTAAGTCTTGCAGATCACAGAACAACCACGACAGAATAATCATAGAACCCAGGGTGGATGGATGTAAACAAGCTCCCAAAGAGCTCCCTAATACATCTTGAGATCCTGCTGGTGGTCAGCATGATCACAGCCTGCCAAAAAACAAAAGGCACTGTTGGAGCTGTGCTGTCATGAAGTACCCATAAGTCAGGTTGATCAGTTTGAGAGCTATGCTAACCATTTTGATGGAATGACTGAAATTAGAAGGAGTTTGTAAAGAAAATCATAGTGGGAGGAAAAAAAAAATCATCCAAGCTAAACCAGTTGAAGGTTATCCCTGATCAGAGATTCCAGAGGGAAGAACTACAAGTGCTGAACATAGCCAGGCCTGTGAGCTAAGAACAGCAACTACAAAGGATGCTGGCAGCTGCCATGGGAAAAGCATGTGAGAGCCAGCAGCACGTCCAGCACCCGAGGAGTCGCAGTCAAGCCCTGGGTTGGACAGAGGAGCAAGGAGCCTGTGGCAGTGACAGAGCTGTCCTGTGGTGTTGCTATGGTGACACTGATGTGACTTTGTTAATGTCTTAGGGCTGTGTCGACTGATTCCCCTTTCCTCCTTTGCAATAAACACCCTTTCCTGCGCTGGGTATGATCGACTAAATAAATTGACCATGTCACTATGTAGTTATACCTTATGCAAAAGTTTATTGTTTACATATTTTATATTTTATGTATTTTTTTTACATATTTTATACCACTGTTATGTATTTTATTTTTTTTTATTTTATTTATTTTTAAAGTCTTATGTTTAATGTAAAAAAATCCACAACTTAAAATATTCAAAACATCAGTCAATGTGTTTGTATTAATGTGAAGAGTATATGAACCAAACTTCATGTAAGCTTGTTCATTTCTTGATGATATAGTAAATTTGACCATTTTTGAAGTGTTCTTGTTCACAACACAAATACAATGACAGATTTTTCCTTTGGCCATCCTGTGGGCATTCAGTGACTTTTTTTTTTTTGTATGTATTTCTTTTTTCCAGTGTATGGGCCAGGGCTATAACATTGCTGTTTTATTTCATACCACTCTGAATTGAACTGACATGTAGTGCTTTTCCTTAATCACACACTGTGACTGTGGCATTGTCTGTTAAGATTTGGGGAAATACTCTGCTCTGTCAGATCTCTTGCCCATTGAGGAGTTGCCCAGTGTTGCGTTTGCCCATGTGTCATTTTCTTTGCCAGTGGCACACAAGCATCAAGTCTCCTGAAGACTGAAATGTTTGGCTCTAACCCAAATTGTTGAGTTCCAAATGAAAAAAATAACCTTGTTTAATGTTAGTGTGTTACATAGCAACTCATGATGTGGAGCCATATGTCTATGGGTAATCGTAATGTAGGAGGCTGAAGGGCCTAAGACACCTTCTGAGGCCTGTTAGGATATAGGCCTTTCAAGATGATCTGCGTGCCTTCTTGTATAGGAAAGCAAATCCTCAGGTGATCTCTTCTCACCATAAACTAGGAAGTTTGTAAAGCTGTAATCTGTACTATTAGGAGGTTTTTCCTTTGTCTGGAAAGAAAAACTAGAACTGGGCCATAACTTCTGTGTGGAACTTCTGCCAGTTCTTGCTAACTGAGGAGCTGGTCCATTAATGTCACTCTTTCCCATTTACTTTAATTCATACAAGATAAAAACAAATACAGTTTTAATAAATAGTAACTTATTAATGAGCACTTCCACTAAAAGCATATTTTTTAAGAAGGAAAATGCTGCTTGGCACTTTTCATCCCTCTTCACTTTGGTTGAACCTCCCCTAAGGCAAGAAGTACCTGGAATGGAAAAACACGTGGCACAACTGCCACCCTAGCGAGCCATTTGCATGCTCTAGGTACTGCTGCTGTGTTCTCTTTTTTATTGTCCTGACAGAACTGGGGAATGGAGAACAAACTGGTCCCCGTCATCTCTGCCAGTGACTAAGTAGGTGGTAGCAGCAGGTGGGTTGGCAGCCTTGTGAGGCTGCTGGAGTGGAGGGCACAGTTGTGGTTCAGCCTGCTGAACATGAAAGCCAGGACAGGGGAGAGAAAGAAATGGAAAATTCAGGAAGAAAATTTATAGGCGCTTGCTTTCCCCTGGCAGCAGCAGTAGCAGCAGCTGATGTGACTCACACATTTGGCCCATGTCCTGCTTCCAGCTCCTACAGGGGAAGGCCTGGGACAACTGCCTCTGCTAGCAGCCTTCCCATGTCCTGTATGCATTTAGTAGCTCACACTGGAATGCGACTACTTGTGTGAAAGAAACTGAGCACTTAAGGTAGTCCTTGCCAGGTTATAGCTCTAGTGTTATGGTTAAACTGCTTTTGCTAGAGAGGGCAATCCATCTGTTGTCTGCATCTTTCAGTAATGTGAGAGAGAATGGAAGAAAATAAAAGACCAGATTTATTCTCAGAGAAAATACTATTTGAGTTTATTCAAGCATTCGCGATTGCAGTACCCCCAAAAGTACATGCATTTGTAAAACACATTTTGTTGTCATCTTGAAAAGTCAGAGCACAGAATTTTTTACAGAAACACCCGAGTTTACCTAGTGATAGTACATGTCTCCCTGTGACTTTGTCTGCTGTTATAACCATCCATCAACCTAAAACTACAACCGTAACAGCAATAATATGTCCTTTAAAAAAGTTATTTACCTGCATTTTCAGCAATTCCATATGTTCTGGGCCTGTTCAAAGAGAATCTATAACTGTGATGTAAATACAGCTGTGCTGTGATAAATCTGGTAAATCTGTAGGATTGCTGCAGTTATCTTAGAGTTTTAAAAGAGGGCACCCAACTCACAGGTAACACTTGTTCATTAATATATTAATACCTCTACAAATCAACAGATTAAGAGATGTACTCGTATATACATGAATTTCTAAATATTTCCTTTAATTTAACAGGAATTGCTTACTTTCATCTAAACTAGACATTTTATATTTTTGTTCAAAAATTTCTGATTGTCACCCAAGCTAGAAAGTTTTCACATTTTGGCCATCAACCAGAAGCTGTGAAAATTTTTAGAAAAATGAAATATATTCCAGTAAAAGAAAAATGGTTGAAAATCTACTTTTTTTTTTTTTTTTTTTTCTTCATGTATTTTTTTTTCCAGTTCTGATTTTGGCTTACTCTGTGAGTCTTCGTGCCAAATCTTGAGTTCTTTAGTCAGAATACCCATAAGATGATCCAGGATTTTTGCTTGGTAATAACTGCAAAACTCTGCTTGCTTTTACTGGTAAGCAACAAATAGCGTCTTAGAATCTCTTCAGCCTTCTTTACAGACATTTTAAGCCTTCTTCCCAGTGCACTTGTCTACAGATTTTGAAGTGAATGTTTTTATTTTCTGTGCCACACTAGTTTGCAAAGTTTAAAGACAGGACTTGCTACCCTTTTTTATTTTTTGGTAGTTGTGCTCAAAATGTATATTGTGGAGTTTCAGCACCCAAAGCATCTTCACACTTGAGTAAGTTCCTGGAAGTTTTGTTACATAGTCTTATGGTGGTGGTCCTGTGTTTGCTTATGAGCTTTACTGATGTTTCCACCTGCCTGCTGATAAGAATGTAAATTCTTCTGTAATTCACAAAATTAGTTTTAGATCAGAACAGTGCTGTGCAATTAAAACTTTAAATTAAACTTTAGTGATTAACACATTCTTACAGCTAGGTAGCCAAACATTGGTTTCTGCAAATTGAGACAGTTATTATTTTGGATAAAACATTGACCACATGCTGTAAAAGTTAATAATCAGTCCAAAATTCTTCAGGAATTCAAAGACCGTATTGAGTAATGGGCAAACAACTACTTATGGCTATACCAGATGGCAGAAAAAATTGCTAAATTAATGAACTTTTTATAATGTATGTTCCCACAGCTTTCTCTGTGTTAACATTGTTCAATTACATTTAGTGTTAAAGCATTATAATTAACATGACATTTTCAGCATTATTCAGACAAAATGCAGTTGCATTCACTGAGATTTTTATCTCGTCCATTCTGTTGGGATATTCTGTGAGAGGAAGAATGGACAGTGTATTTAAGAATGTCATGTTTGTGTGTGTTTAGGAATGGGTGCTCATACATATTAATGATATATGGAATATTAATGATATATGTATATTTCTAAAAAAAAAAAATGATTTTTTTTTTTTATAATGTAAAGATGCATGCTTTTGTCTTAAGGCATTACTGAGAGTCTCTTATTTCAAGATTTTTTCTCCCTCCCCTTTTAAAATAAATATTTTTTTTTACATGCAATTCACCTATCTAGGAATGAATGAATATAAAAACAGCTGAACACCAAATTCCGGAATTCCATGATTAAGTGGTATTTATATATGCATGCAGTAAGCCTATATTTTCTAATGCAATTTTTTTTTCCATGAAATTATTTCTTACAGAAAATTCTTGAGTGCCATGCAGATAGATTAGAAATATTTTGCCTCTTACCTGTTCTCCCCTAGCAAAGTGTAGGTTAGGAATTTATTTTTAGAGACATTTTTACTGTAAAAGAATCAGCATGACTGTGATGGAGAACTCTGCTGGTTGTAAAAGTTATAATGAAATGTTGAAAATCACACGGTTAGAGCCTATCTAAATGGAAGCAACCTGTAAAAAGATTTGTGATAAAATGATTTTCAGTGACACAGGCTCTGAAAAGAAGGGTAAGGACACACAATAGGGTCTGCTGCTTTCATATGACCCATTGTAATATTTCCATTGTATCTAACACATAATGGTAACCGAGAACATAAGTTTATACTAGTTAACAGCAGTGTTTGACACCTACAATTAGTTCTACATTGATTAATAAATGATAATGGTATCAAAAGAACCTTTTCCTAGCCTTAAAATACCTGTAAAGCTGAGAGAGGGGATATTCCTTTAGCACTCAGCCATCTGAAATATCAGGAGAATCACACCCTGCACTGTGTAAGGCACAATGGGAGAATTTGCACAGGGTTTTTATTCTTATCTTAGAACAGTGGAGGGCAAGACCTCGCAGACTCCCTGATGCCTCCTCACGCAGCAGCTTCGCTCCTTAGCAATGTGTCAGCAGTGACAGAAACTCACAGTTTTGGTTCTGTGACACCAGCTATTAGTGACCTGTGGGTACTGTGCTTCTTGGGCTTGTACCAAGGCTTGCAAGATTGGCTCAGGGACTGAAAAAAATAAACCTCCCATTGTAAACTTCAGAAATATGCCACAAAAAAATGGAAATTTTGAGGGCTAAAGTATACCTTTTCTGTGTGCCTCTGGTCATAAGTAGCAACATGCAGCATGTGGATCCACAAAATAATTGTTTAGTCTTTTTTTCAGAGTTACGTTGCTGATAATTAAAAATTGCTTTCTTGCAAAACTTATCCACTAGAAGCATTCTGTGCTGAAATGGAATTCATATCTACATGCAAGAAGACAAACATAAGTTAGGATATAAAATAGTGCATGCAGCAAAAAAATTCCTACCAGTAAGCTGAAACCAATAAGCTGGAGTGTAACACTACAACCATCCATCTGTGATCAGTGCTTGTGACTCAAAAACATCCACTTTTTAGTTATCTTCTGTTGTTTTCTTTTCCAAATAAACATTGCCTACCTCCTCCAGGAAATGGGGAGTAAATGTTAAATCTCATACTGGTGGAGTTAAGGAGGAAAATCTTGGTTTTGTCTCCTTTTGCTGAGAGGTTCCTGTGTGACCTAGCGTCTTTCCACACGGTGGATATTCAGAGTCAGGTTCTCCCTGTTGTGTTCTGTGTTAAGTTGCGGTTGCATAGATGAAGTTAATCATAAGCAGGATATAGGAAGAGTTCATGCGGTGTTAGAGTTATGGCTTGAATTTTGCAGTGATGAACATTGCATTGTGTATGATTGCATGCAACCATCTGGTTCCAGCTGCTTTTTCACTTGAGAATGAGAAGAGAGTAAAAATGGCTACAAATAAACATTTTTTTTTTGTCTTGTTTTGTTTACCACAAACTTATGCTTAGGTTTTGCACAATATAAACCACAGTGAGCTGGGTTAGGAAATTCAAAATGGTTCTAGGGCCTTTGTGATTCTTTCCCTAGGTTTTCCTTGCTGACTCAGTATGACCTTTCCTTTCCATAAATGTATCACCAGAGGGCTGGAGCACCTCTTCTATGAGGACAGGCTGAAGGAGTTGGGGTTGTTAAGTCTGGAGAAGAGAATGCTCCAGGGACACCCCACAGCCTCCCAGTACCTAAAAGGGGCCTGCAGGAAAGCTGGGGAGGGACTCCCCAGGGAACCTGTAGAAGGGGACTCTGTAGGTCAGAGTGTAGTGACAGGACAAGGGTTAACGGCTTTAAACTAAAAAAGGGTAGGTTTAGATTAGATGAAGGAAGAAATTCTTCACTCTGAGGGTGGTGAGGCACTGGAAGAGGTTGCCCAGAGAAGCTGGATGTGTTAAATGGGGCTTAGGGCAACCTGGTCTAGTGGGAGGTGTCCTTGCCACAGGAAGGCCTGTGCTGTGAAGAGAGGCTGAAGACACTTGAGTTGTCTTGTCTGGAGAAGAGGCTCAGAGGTGACCTCGTTGCTCTACAACTTCCTGAGGAGGGGAAGCAAAGAGGGAGGTGCCAGTCTCTGCTCCCACGTATCTGATAATGGGATGCACAGGAACAGCACAAAGCTACACCTGGGGAGGTTCAGACAAGATATTAGGCAAATTTTCTTTACCATGGTGGTGGTCAAACTCTGGAACTCTGGCTTCCTAATGAAGTGGTTGATGCCTCATGTCTGTTCAAGAGACATCTGGGTAATGACTTCAGTAATATGCTTTAACTTCTGGTTAGCCACGATGTGCTTAAGCAGTTGGACTCAATGATCTTTGAAGGTCCCGTCCGACTGGACTATTCTATTATATTCTGTTTGGTCCATTGGATTGGACAAATGTTATTTTGGGGGAAAACATTGGGTCACGAAGATAAAGGAAAAACAGGTAGATAGATCACCAGTAGTGATGGCTGTAGTCTCCTCGGTGGAGATGCAAATTCATTTTGTGTTGGCATAAAGCTGGTAGTTCAAGCATTTTTTTTCTTTTCTATGTGGAAAACTATATTAAAATTATGAAATTAAAATTAAGGCAGCTAGAGGGCACTGTAGCTAAACATTTGTAATGTGCTTTTTAACTAAACCTGATTTACTTGCCAGACATAAGTTATAATTGAGAACTAACAATAGCTTTAAAGCTGCCTCTCATGTTTTTTGTCATTCCTAGAATATATCAAAATAATCTAAAAAAGCATCTGAAAGATACACTCTTTCCATCTTTGATGAGCTTTTGAGTGAAGAGACAAAAATATACAGAACAAGGTATTATTGAATTCCCACAAAATACTATATTCACTATAAACCATATACATATTTACAGTGCCATCTGTACATTTCAGATGTTGAAGTCTTCTACCAATAATCACAGTTGTCTAACTTATACATAATTGATAAGGCTACCCTTATCAATGTTTTCCTTATGTTTTACCAGGATCTTCATGTATGTAAATAGGTGACAAATGAGGTATTCCTACATATGTCAAAAATTGCTTTTTTGATCAGAGGTTCAGCGCAGTGTATAAAATATTACTGCATGAGTTTGCTTGGTCTTTACTCTGAATGTTTAGGAAACCGAATAAAACTGAAAATATTTTCTGTAGGCTGATCCCTCCCTTCATATATACCTAGCAGTATTACATCTGTGAAATGAATGTCATGGAAATCTTACCAAAGAAAGATTCCAGATTTTGTTTTACTGAGAATAGCAGCTTCTGAACGTGTAAGATTGGATTTAAGGTCAGGTTTTGTTACACAGATTTCCTCAAGGAACACGTTAGCACTTGTATGACCTCATTTGCACCAGCAGAACAACCCATTGTGAGTTGGTGTACATGTCAGTAAGGTACACTGAATCTGTCCATAAGTAAACTGCTATGAGTTAGTATGGCAGGTGCCAGATACTCTCTCTAAATCACGAGGTAATCTTTGCTGGATATGTGAAATGTATGTAGATAAAGGAAAAACAGGCTGTACAAAATCTGTCTGTAAATGAATACAGGAAAGTGTATTGATATTCTTAAGGGCTCTGGTGCAATTTAAAATAAGTGATTCAGAGTGCGAGTGTTTTGTTTCCTGCATAAAAATGGTGAGAATCGGATGAAGTGTTACATTATTTTTCATGATTCCAGAGTCCTTGATATTTCATCAGGACACAACAGGGCTATACATATGGTTCTTTAATGTGAGGTTTACATCTGACAGGTCTGAGTGCTTTTATCTACATAAATCACGTACCAATTAACTACTGTTACCTAATTAAACCATCCATTTGGTGGAATCATGTGTTTATCCCACCTAATTTGGTGTGTGCTGGTTAGCGGTCACAGTTGTGCGGTTCAGCTGGGATTAGCTTCATGCTGCGTGTTGCAGCTGTACCACGACTCAACCGCTCTCTCTTTTGTCTCCCTCTGATTCAGGAAGGTGACAAGATAGGTAACAGCTGAGGCAGTTATCACTCTTGGGTTTATTGGTGGATTGAGTGCATGCTCAAGGCAAAGATGAAATGATTCCAGTCCTCAGGAGGTGGGAATTTTCCTTTTCAGGCTGCTGATGATTGAGCCTATTGTTCCTGATTGTTGGCCTTGTTATTTTCCTGTGTCATTGAAAAATATGCCTGCACCTTTGCAGCAGCTCTAAGTATATCCTGGAGAACATCTGAGTTTGCAGTAGCCTCGCCAACAGTAAATACAGATATTGAATTTTTGTCACCCTCCCAATAGCTCTTCTGTTTCTGTGAATATTGCACAAAGTATACTTTTAAAAATGTTAATTAGAGCCAACTGTGTTGATTTAATGAATAGTTGCACTAAGTGTATTAAATTCATGATTTACAAGATTTGTTACCAGATTAACCTTCAGTATTTTTAATTAAAGGCAACCGATTTTGTCAGTTCAGATGTTCTTTATGTTCGCCAAGGAAAAAAAACACTATGATAAACCACCAAATAGAGATGAAAGTTTATTGGGGTAGGTATGAGAAGAATCACATTGAACTAACAGAATCCTTAGATAAGAGAGAAGCAGGACAATTGATTCCTCTCATTGAGACTCAAAGTCTCGCTGTGAAAGTAAACTCTTTACATTAATGCTTTGCCAATTCTGAGGTACGTTTGAGACAACCAAACATACAGCGTACTGTTTTTATCTCTTTTCCCTTCCTCTCTCCAGCAGGAGACTTGTCTGAGTCCCTTCTGTCTGGTGGAACAGAGATCAAAGCTATAGGGAATCAGGGATTCAGCAGAGTGCAAGTTTAAAATAGAAGTCCTCCCAGCAGTTAATTCTGCAAAACAACTGTTTATAAATGTAATTTTCGGTAATCCCAGAAGTCCACAGAGGATAGGTTTTCCTTCATTATTCAGGTAAATTAATGTAAACCAGTAGAAGCGTTGCTCTGCAGCATTATTTTGTGACTACTTAAACTGCGATTTCATGTGCATGTAATGAAACATGAACACCGCTTTTGTTTTGATCGTTTGATAATCCTTTAAGCCCCATGAGCACTTTTGGTCCCCATAATAATTCTTTGCAGTTGTTGACAATGTATTTTACATTTAGGCATTAAAGGACCAAGCATAGAGAAATATCTTCTCTTGCACCTGTTCTTTGTTTATGCATCAGAGTCAAATAGATGGTTAGAAAGGCAGGATGGATACAAGTCCAGTTTACACTGATAAAAGTATTTCCCAGATAAATGAAGACAGACACAGGCTGATTAAGTGTCAGGCAGCATTTTTACTAATAAATGCTGGAAGAGAATAGTGCACATCCAGTTCCCTGCTTCTTGTGTACCTGGCACTTGAATGACTACAAGTGTGCAGTCACAGCCTTCTCACTATATTACAGCCTGTGATTCAGGTGAAACCCCTCCTTTAGCCTGCTCTTAGGAAAGAAATTACTTCTCAGTCCTCTCAGTTTCCCAGGCTTTGGCTGGGAAGATGTTATTTACCCCTTATCTATTCTGACTGCCTATGTATTGGGGGCCACTAAATCTGGTTTTGAATGAACATTAATGAGTTTGACAGTGGTCAGATACCCTATCCCAGAGGCTCCTGTCCTCTGTTGGTAAATGCACCAAGATATATACAGTCTGCACCCTGCCATCTCATGGAGAAAAAACTATAGATGTAAAATCTTTTTGATCTATGTCACTGGGCAGGGAAGCTGCTGCTGTTCTGAGAACTGTTGTGCTGCTTTTCTTCTATGAGTTTTCAGCTTCTGACTCCTGCTTGTTTTATACCTTTCTGTAATAGATTAAAGAATTTTTCTGTATCCAGTGTTTTGTGTTTTTTTTTTTTTTTTTTTTTCTGTAAAGATACATTTAGTCTGTGACCAGGTCACCTCTCAGTGCTATTTATAATCTGCTCTGCTAAACAGGCAAGTTTCAGAATTCACTGTACATTTTTTCTCCAGCCTTTTTTTTGACATGTTCTTCTTCTTTTTTTTTTTCAACATGCTTTGAACTCCAGAACTGTATGCAGCATTTTGGGATTAGTCTTACCAATGCTGTTTGCAAAAGTAAAATGATTCCTGTTCTGCATACTGTTTCTTCTATTGATGCAAGTTAACTTGACATTTCCCCAAATCTTTTGGCCTGCATCCCCCTCTAGTGAAGTCTGTCATTCACATCCACTCCTCAGTTGACTGACATCGCTGCTGGTAGAAACAGTATATTAAGCCATTCTATTATAGGCTTAGATCTTCCTCTTGCTACCTGTGAGTATTTGGAAAAGCACTGAAAACGGCCCTGGTAAATACTGCTTTATACTGAGTTTTTGAATGAAAAGACCATTTGTTAGTCCTGGTCATATTCCACTGTTGCATCTCTACACTGCTCACCCTACAGAGGCAATTGACCCTATGGCGTCTAGCACCCGTTGCTGTTTATTCCTTTAGTCATTTGTGAGTACAGAACTGACCTTGGGAATACACACTAGAATCTGTCTGTTAGGGCATACACATTTCTATGTCTAGAGGGGCTTCTAGTTTAAACATACTCAGGCCTGTATAACAGAGGTGCTTGTGTTTTGAAGGGGAATGGCTGAGTACATCTGTGTGCTGCTACAGTACATGGTATGCTGTGACCTACTGCTGGAGCTTCAGGAACAAAGTGGGGGGGAGTAGGGAGAAGGAAGAACCTAGCAGGGTGTGTAGGTGAGTGCCACGTAGGCATGATAGAGAAAATACTAAAATTAGTTCATTGCAAGTCAAACGCCCTTGGTGCCCAGCAGCTGACTGTCTTGCTGGAACACCGTGCAGCATGGGCAGGAGATAGCAATGAGATTTGTGGAGGAGGAAAATCTGAAGAAGACTGCAGCCAGTAGCACAAAGCCCCAGAAGGATGTTTGAATCATGTATCCTGGCACTGCCCATGCCAGTAAGCAACTGTAGAGGCAGCAGTCCCTTTTGGACTATTAAGTAATCCTGAGAGGATGATCTGTTTTACTTACAGTTCTGCTTCCTTCATTCCTTGAATTTCTGTCCATCACGATGTTTACTTCAGGCCTTTTGAAGCTGTTTATGGTTATGGAAAATTACCTTGTTCCTTGCTGAGAGCATTTGTTGTTCAATTAAGTTGTTTTTATTTTTCTTTCTTTTTTTTTTTTTTTTCATGGCTTATTTTGAACAGTATTTTTTTTTCTTGTTTGCTGCATTACTAAATAGAAGTGGCTATTAGTAAACTCACTGAAAATTCTTTATCTATCGGATTCCAGAGAGTCCTAAACATGTTTATGATCATTGGTTTTAACACCAAGTATTTAATGACATTCCTTCAAGTATCTTCAGAAGATGTGAGGTTGTCTTACTTTCTGGCCTGGAATCTTATAGGACAGTCTTGCCACTGTGAAACAAGGCAGCCAGTTCAGAAAGGTGGTATTCAGGCACGAGTTGGTTTGCCAATATTAAGACTCTGTTGGTGAGGTACTGACAAATAGATAATGGCTTTAAAAAGGTGTATCATTCATTTCTAGATGGTGTAGTAGAAACAGTACAAAAGATACACCTTCAAAAGAATCATAGATAATTTTATCTCTAACATCATGCTAGACAGACAGGCAAATTCACAGGTGGAGCACGCTTTGAAAGAACAGTAAATAGCATTAAAATACAGAGTAACGCTTTTCAAAACTTCCAAAAGGGTTCTGGGAAATTGAGGCATATAGATCCTGGATTTTTTATGTGTTTTACAAGCATGCTTTGGAGAATACATAACTAACAGTTTCAATATAAGCACACTTTTGGCTGCTTTTGCAGTTACTCCTTAAAATGCACTTGGGGACAGCTGGAAAATCCCAGCTGCAGAAGTCTGGTATCCCTACTGGGCAAAGCGATGGGATCAATGAACTGTAAACAAATAGGCACTGTTAAAGAAGGCTCTAGAAGTATCCTTCTGCAGGGGGATGTCATGTCTTACAAAAATGTTTTAGAGTCCTTAAGACATCACTGAATACGTGGACTAATAAATCCAGTTGGTATAACTTACTTGAATTTCAAAGTCTTTCAACAAGTTTCTGATCTAAGGCTTTCAAGGTTCTCAGTCAGGATTGGAATGAAGATACATTGAAATTAACAATTTATTAAAAGATGGGAAAAAAAGGGTAGAAATATATGGTCAATTTTAAGAAAGAAGGGAATGTGTTAGTAATGTGTCTAAGGATCTGTGCTTGTATCTGTACTGCTCAGTATTTGCAGAAGTGTACTGGTGAAGGGTAAGGAATGGAAGAGCAAGGTTTTGATGGTACTACATTGTTCAGTGTTGCAAAAATGAAAGCTCACTGTGAAGAATTACAGAAGAATTTCAAAACACTACATTACTAGATGACAGTGTTGCAGACAACAAGGTATTGCTTCTCAGCCAACAGAGCCTAGAGTTAATATTGGTGCCAGTATAAAAATGTCAGTTCAGTGGTGAGCAGAGGGCAAAGGAGAGAATGTAAAGAAATATTAAGAAAAGAGCAGAGAAAAAAGAGCTGAGTTTAGAACAAGGAACAAATCCGTGTGCTGCTGTTCATACCTGAAGCACTCCTGCGTCTTTAATAACATACATGAGTCTGTTTCCTCTTCAGAAAATAATATAAAGAACTTGAAAATACACAAGGAAGGGCAACAAAGATGATCAAAAGAACACCTTCAATATCAGAAAATATTAAGTAGACTAGGGCCTATAGAAAGGTCTATAGAATGTTGGGGACACACAAAATGAACTAAGAACACTTTTTTACTGTTTCTCATATAAAATTTAGGGATTATCAAATAATATCAAATGGTAGGATGAAAACAAATGGAGTTTTAAACATGATGATATCGTGTCTAATTGAGAAATCCCTTGGGCCTCAGGTGGCTAGGATCTGGGAGTCTATAATGGGGAAGTATCACCTATAGGGTTTCCCTATTCTAATCCTTTCTATGGGCATCTGTCAGAGGTAGAGTATTGGGACAGACTGATGTTTGGTCTGGCAAAGCACAACCATAATTATATTCTTATTGTTCTGATTGTGTACGTTTCTTAAATGTTAGATCATAATAAAGGAGATATTTTAAACACTGTTATATTTGTATTAAGCCATATGAAATGCATACTACAGGTTACACTACAGGTGCACTACAGGTTACATCCCCAACATGCCCATTCTACTATTCTTTGAACAGAAAATGTATGGTTTTTGAAATTTCCTCTAAGAAATCTCATAACAGATAAAAATTATCTGCCAGACAGATGAACTGATTATAATGTAATGAGTGATTACCTTAGAAATCTGGAGATGCTTTGGTGCTGAAAGGAAATTTAGCAAGAAAGTGGGGAAAAAAGAAAAAAGTGGGGAAAAAAAAGTGAAGTTTCTTCTTAGGTGACTAATGTATATAGACTTTCAAAGGGGAAAATTGGTTGAAAGTACTGGCCTGTGTTTATTTATCCATCAGAAATTCTCCCATGTCTAATTCATAGTTTGCAAATCTTTCCAACATGGGACTCAAAAGAATAATGTTTACTCCGATATACATTATTAAAGAGTTGCAGTAGGTACAGAGCCTTCGTATCAAACTTGTTAACTAAATATTCATTGGTGAATGAGTATTTTCTTATTCTTACTATGTTGCTAAACCCATAGGAAAGAATATAATGCAAAATCTAACAATGTTACTCAAAAAGGAAGCAAGATTATGAGTTAGTAAAGTGTTATGTGAGAAATAGAGAGATGAAAGTTTGCAGAATGCTGCATAAACATACTGGAGTTCTACCAGAAAGTTTATGAGTGTATTTCTGTCTGACTATTTACTAGCCTTTTATTGTAGTCTTGCCCTTCCCTTTAAAAGAGACAGCAAGTGAAAAAACATGAGAAACATGGACATGAGAAAATGAAAATGGAAAGGTATTTTGAAAGCACTTTGTAGTGTCACAGAGATAACACAGTAAGTTCCTTGGGGTACACTGCGTGTGGTAGTTCTGTCCAAATTCTTCCATTTGTTAACAAATGTATACTAAAGAAAAACTGCCTCTTTCATTCATCCAGTCACCAGTTCATTCATTCACTTCACACAGCTCCTATCAGGCACTGGACTGAATGTAGTGCATCAAATGTTTGTTCCACAGTCCTAAAATATTAGCTAAATAAGCCATCGGTAACCTGACCCCAAGAATGACATCTTGTTATAAATATCCAAAGAAGGAAATGTTTGAAAGCTTGACAGGATAAATCAGCTCCCCTCCATCTCTCTGACACCCCCACATACACACGCGCATGTGTTATACAACATATTAAACATTCAAAACCTTGAATTAGTTTGGTATCTGTCCTCGCATTTGCAATTTACATACTGTTTATCACCACAAGTGTACACATATTATGGCTTCCTTTTTATAAATCTTGTCGATAACACGTTTTTGCTGCATGTCACAGTATATAAAGTATCGTTTTGTTTTTGTCAGCAGGCTGCTAAATGACAGGGAAGCGTCTGCAGTGTGCATAAAGCAGCATCTTGTGCTACACCGTAGGTCCCATGTGAGAGCTTACAAGGAGTCCATTTAAAGTTACAGCAGCAGTAGAGCTGGAAAAATTGCCAGCAATCATTTGATTGTGATGTGTATTTGTATTTCTTTCTGATGTGCCTGTGTACATGTCAGTGTCAATATTGCATGAAGATCGCTGACAATACCATGCACTCCAGTTAGTGGCCCAGCCTGTAACTTAACTAACCAGTACTGATTCACAGAGAGGATGTTAATAGTTCTGCTTGTTCTGTAAAACATGTAGGAAACCTGATGCTCTTGAAAGGCAGTTTTCCAGTATCACTAGCAATGTGTACCTCTGTATTCAGAAACACATTTCTGAGTTTCAAGGATTTTCTGCACAGGACTAGGCTACAGGACAATAGATTAAGTTTTAGCTATATGCATATAATACAAACACAGAGGATTAACTAAAATATTACAGCAATAGAAATGAAATGAGCATGTTGCTGATTTTTGTTTGCTTATACCAAAAAGTCAGGAAGCTCTTTGCATAATACTTTTTTTTTCATTATTATTAAATAAAAGTATAATTTAGAATAGAGACGTATGGTAAACATCTCTCTTTACTGTCGTAAATTCTACTGGTTTACACTGTGTATAATTCATAGACTTTTAAAGTCAGGGCATTTCAAAGGTCAATTATTTTAATAGTTAGACATATGTACTTTGTTTCTACTTTGTGTTATTTAACTTAATCTTTCCACCATTTAATGTTGTTACTTGCTTTTTGGCTAGATTAAAGAGCTCTCTGCTATCAACAGCCTCCCATGTAGGTACTTGCCTGGTGTAATCAAGTCCCCTTTTAATCTTTACTTTGATCAGATGGACAGAGACTCCTAAGTCTCTCATTATGAGGCAGGATCTACTGTCCTCTGATTATGTAGTGGTTCCCGTGTTTGTCCTTCTTTCTGGTGTTTTTCATTGGAGCATTCAGAAAATACATGTAATATCCAAAAATGCTTCCATACCTAGGAGTAACTGTCCTCACAGTCTGGATAGGTATTCCTCTGTATATTCACGGGGATGTTGTACTGTTAGTACTGCTTTGGGACCTTGGATTTTCTTGGCTATAATGCTTGCATTATGCTTTCTTACATGGTATCCCTCTTCTGGTTTCACAGATGAGCACTATTTTACTGAATATTAAAATGTTACTTAAATGAAAACACTATAAGAAATGGTCCAGATTACATAATTGTGCCTGGGATTTGCTGTATAGCCTTGTGTCAGCTGCAGCTGTATTAGCAGTCAACTTCTGGTGGTTTCAGATCAGTGAGGGACAACTGGTTTTGTAATCCCAAGACAAATGTTCACATGAATACATTTTATAATCTGGAAGAACTCACTGGGTATTGGTTTAGATCTCAGCTTCAAAGAGTTTGTTTTAGCAAATCAGTGGAGCTGTGTAAAATTTTAGTAGTTGAGGATCTGGCCTACTTTATGTAACAAATTTTGAATTCACTGGGTTGACAATCAGATGTTTTGAAGTCAACCTTTTAAGTCAGAAAAAAAAAGAAGTTGCTCTGGAAATACGTGTCTGTGCTTTATCCTTCTTCCTCCCACTGCCTCCAAAAATACCCTGTTTGCTCTCCGAGAGCAGATGAAGTTTCACAGAACATTTAAAGCAAACAGAGCCATCCTCTCCTAGACACCACACTGATGGAGATACTAATTTTCAGATTCTGGCAGTACGATCCCATTCTCTAACCCCTCCTCTCACAGTCTGTTTTTTCAAGCTCAGATACCCTTACTTCAAGGAATATTTTCTGCCCCAAAGAACTGCTAAACTTGTTTTCACACACATATTTTTACATCTTGGAGGTAGGCACCTGGCAGCCCAGGGATCAAGCTCTGCATGATGTTGGGTGACGATTACGTGGTGTTACTGTTACTGTGGCCCAGGAAAAACCGTGGTGAGGATTTTGCCTTTATTTCAGTGGAATGCCAGTGGCTGCTGAAGACTGCAGGCATAAAATACTTGTCTTATAGCAGTGTTTTCTTCTCGCTACCATCTGTGAAAATGTGAAGCTTTAAACATTTGTCTCATGCATTTATGCGTGGGAGGTGTGATACATTCAGTTTAATAAATGAGTTTTAGCTTGTTTACAGTATATCAGAATTGACTATAATTTGGACACGATGCATCTGTTCTGGAAAATGTCTAGTGTACTTACTTTATAATGGAGTGTGATTATGTTTATACTTGATTTCTCCTGCACAATGAACCATAATTAAAATTTAATTTGTAATCCTTTGGTAATACAGTACGAAGCTGCTGTCAATTAATTGGAAGCAATTAATTCATTAGATAGGAACGAAAGTACCTCAGGAACAATGAGCATAGAGAGCAGGACAGTGAAAACATCTGTGGGAGACAGACAAGTGCAGTTCAAGTCTCAGGCCATGGATCGTCTTCTCTAGGACTAGTAATACTTTTGCTACAAAAAGATGTATTTGTAGCTGTGTTTTAAACCTGCTTTTTGCTTTGTGAGCCCCTCCTTGGAATCTAACTCCATTTGTGTATGAGTTGCATTTTGGCTTTAGAAATTTCTGTTTTACAGATTTTGTTTTTAGGCAAAAAATCATTGCCCTACCCTGCAGGGAGGTGGATAATTGAGGAAAGATTCAGAGAAGTAGCACAGACAGGCAAGCCACTGGGTGTTTCTTCATAACTTGCTAACTTCAGGAAACATTTTTCTCATTCCTGGCTAGAGGTGAATTTTCCAGCCTGGAAAATGGAAAAAGAGATTCAGAGAGGGAAAGGAACAGAGTCTGACTTCCACCAGCACCTCCTTGCAGGTAGGCAGGGAAGCTGAGTGGAAGACTGCAGAGCTGCCTGTCTTAGGGCCAGGCAAGGCACAAAGTCTTCAAATAGATCAATTTACAATTACTCACTTGCAGATCACTCACAATTTGCTTACTGCCTCAAGAGGGGAGGGGATTTAAGCTCTTTCTTATGTACTTCAGTAGTACGGGACTTCATATGAGTCACTTCACATGCATTAACTCTAGCTAATTTCTTAAATACAGAAATGATGAGCTTTCTTTTCATGGTCTGAGTTCTTTTCTGGGGCCTCCTCTGGGCCACCAGTTAGATGCTCATCTCCTTGCTGTCAATGTTGCAGCAAAAAAAGAATTCACATCAGTTACCATCTATACAACTTCCACACGAATGTCCTAATAAATCGATGTGGTAAGCTTGGTGTGACCCATGTAGGCTTCAGGGTGCGGCTTTAGTTGACACAGCCAAGTACCCTAGTTGGTGTTGTTCCTTATGGGAGTACTTATTTCTTAGCCTTAGCCTCTCTTTCTCTCTCTTTCTCTTTCCCCCATTTCTATTTGCATCACCCAGAAGACTGGCTGCTAGGCTGATTCCCTGTTTTTCTGTGCTTATCATTTGCATCCTTTGCTCAAAGTAGCCTGGGTGAGCCCTGCTGCTCCTGAAGATGCTGCTCCTGCAGTGACATCCACTATAACAATTTACCTTTACGATTTGATATATATTTTGCATGCTTGGATATCTATTTTTTTTCTATTGAGAGCCTGCAGCTAGTCTAATACAGCTTTGCCCAGTGTATTTTCTGGGTCAAAATTTGCCCTTGCACAAAAAAAAAAAAAAAAGAAAAAAAAAAAAGAAGAGGGAAAAGGCATGGAGTGTAATCCCCTTCACAGTTAAATGCAATATAAGAGACAAGAATAGGCTCTATGCTATGCTAAAAGTAACTGCTAGCCTTCTCAAAAGGGTAAGATAAATGCAGACTGATCTTTCTTTCAGCTAAGCAAGATGAACCCGTGTGGCCTACATCTATATTACCAAGTTATGTGGCAGAGCGGAAGTAGGTCTCCAAAGCCACACAGCTGGTGCCGAGGGCCAAGTGCCCTCCCTATATACATGTATATTTTGGGGTGTGTGAGGGATTTGTTCAGCTTGGCTCGGGTCTGGTCCTCATGTGGACACCAGTGCCACTGCAGGAGAGCGTGAGGTGGGAGCTGAGTGGGAAGCTGGCACCCCAGTAGTGTGCAGCCTTCCTCCAGGGTAAATCCATCTGTGTGTTGCTTTCTGTACTCTGCACCACTGGGAGGCAGCTTATGTCCAGGATCCTCAGCAACTCTGTTTTGTAAAGCAGCCCAGAAAATGTTTTGTGCTTTGGACAAACAGATGCTTTGCAGAAGGACAGAGAGCAGCATTTGATCAAGTGAAATGAAAGCTCCAGTTTTGTTCTGTCTCAGCAAACAGAGAGAAACACATCGCTTCCAGGCCACTCAGTTCATTGTAATTTCCTTTCATATGATTTCTCTGAAGTTCTGGTCACCAATGAAATAGACGTCAGGAAAACAGGGACTCTGTGGGTGACAAGCAGTAGAGCAGAAGTGTGGGCTAAACAGAGATAACTGACTTTTAATTCCCATATGCTTATTGTGTGGATTTTTTATCAAAATACCTTTGTTCACTAGATGCCCCAAATTATGATTTCCTAATGGATAATGTATACCAAAAGCCACTACAGTATGAGAGGGACTGTTTTATACTGCTGAAATTTTGTGGGGAAAAAAAAAAGTCCTTTAGAAGGGAGAGTAGATGGTGAAATTTGCTGTTAAAATACACACAGTGGTACCATGAAGCATTAAATTTTCTTTGGAGCTGCCCACAGACAAACAGTGGTTAGCTGCTCCATGAGGTTTTCCAAAGCCCCCAGGACTAATTCATGTCACACCAGGAGAAAGGGAATGAATAAATTAGTTTTCAGTTTTCAGGGTTGTTGCCAGAATATAGATGTCTAAGAAAGGCCTGAATGTGGCAGGTTCTAACTCACAGAGGTATCCAGGTGTCCGGTGTCTGAGAAGGGAGCACAGGAGCATAGCAGGATGCTGTGGTGCTTCCACCAGAGCAGTGCTTAGGAGTTTTCTGAGCTAGCTGATGTATCTATACAGTAGTAGCACAGTGAATGTGCTTTTTTCAATGAATTTGTACTATCACTTTTTCACATTGCCTTAACTTTTAGCTGCTGCAGTGCTCAGGCCTACATTGTACAGTCTGTGGAAAGTACTTGCTTCATTAAAACTGTGCTCATTTCATTGGCTGTTAACTAGGTTTAGCGTTAGGGGACAGAATGATGATACTCTATTTTCATGTTGTTTCTCCTTCTATATTTGGGTCTTGTGTGTATCTTCTACCACTGTTTACTCTTTTTTCTTCCTCTGAAGTGCCCCATTTAGGCTTCCAAAAAAAAAAAAAAAAAAAGGCTCTATCTGTGGTGGAAGCCAACAGAGAGCAGTGGAGACTTCTTTGTGGAAAAAAAGAAAAAGACATAAGGGGAGGCAAAGACCATCTTGAATTGATGACATTGTTCATTTGGGGTCATCACTAGGTGAAATTTCAGTTTACAGTGAAGGAAGAGGGGCATGAGAACATGCAAATGAAATGGAATTTCTTTTCTGAGATGTACAAAAAAAAAATCCTTAAAGGAAAATTCATACAGTTAAGATAGACGAGTTCCCTAAAATATCACAGAAATCTCCTTTTGCCTGCCCTCTGTTATGTCTGCATGCAGGTGACTCCATTAGGATTTCTCATTGCTCCTTCAGTATCAGTGCAGCAGCATAGCTGGTGCCAGATACCTTGCAGAAGAAAGGTAACTTTGTGCTTGCTGCCACCGAAAAGTTTTGTTTTTTTTTTTTTTTTTTTTTTTTTTTTTTTTAATAACACCCAGAGAACAGTGAATTGGAGCAAAGAAAATGAATCTTTTTGTATTCAGCCACTGTTTCACCATAACTAAACTGGAATTATTCTATCTGCTGGACAGCGGTGCTGTTCTGGCTCAGGAAGGAATGTGCCTATTGAAAACAGTGCTTCAAAGAATATTTTGTCTGCTTTTTATTTACTGTAGTGCCAATTATAACTCATTATACAAAGCCAACCTTTACTTCAGATTGTTTCTTTATTTTTAAGCACTTTAAAAACCTTTTGTCTAACTGTGTTTGTCAATGGAAAGGATATTACTAAGGCTCTGAAACCAAAATTTGGCCCATTTTTAATGGTTTGCATGGTGGAGATACCTACACTAAAAGCTTTTTCTCCCCTTGCTCGAATCATCCCAGAGCATTCATTTTAAATAGTTTTATCTTGCTGTCCTCATGTAAAATGTTACAAGGAAACAAGGAAGAACCCTTGATGAATAAATGACTTGAGCCACAGTACAGTACAGTGAAATACAGGGTTAGCTCTGTGCTGCTGTTACTGTTTTGAAACTGAAGTAAACTGAAACATTTCTGAGTGTGATGGAGTGAGTAAAAATACACAAATTATGTTAGGTTGGTGATGAGTTCTGCTGATAGCAGTTGGTGTCTGAGAGCACATCAGATGACCGGGTTTCATAACAAAGCATAAATTTCGCATGGCGTGCCCTCTCCTCAGGAATTTTGCAGTGTGACTTGAACAGCCTTATTCTGCCAGCTCCGCGGTAATGAAGACTTTGAAAGGGAGAGCCTGATGGAAAATGCTGCCATTCTGAGGGTGCCTTCCTGCCTGTGGACCACTGAGAAAGAAAAGAAGCAGAGCAGTGAAGTTGTGGTAGGAGACAGTATCTGTCTCTGGGCCTATAAATCCAGCAGAGAGCAGAAGAAGGGAAGGTGCATTTATTTTGATTTGTGAACGTTGTTGAGACTAGTACTAGTGCTTTATTTACACACAATTTTGGCATCAGCAGTTGAAAATCTCAAGTATACAGAGTGTCTTGAGAAGCCAATGCAGATACTGGGAAGTAAGGGAGCAATAGATTAGGAAGGCTGGGAGCAAAGAAAGATGAAATAGAAGTATCACATATAAATATTTCAAAATGGTGTTTCATGCCATAGAACTTCCTCATGCTCCCATCTATATACACGTGGAAATCCATGTTAAAAATTCCTCGTTTAATTACCCTTTAATTTCTTTCATTTCGATCGCACCATTGCAACAGAAATAGTGAGGTTACTTCTGCTAATGGCTTCTTACCAACACTTTAATAATGAGGCTTCGCAGTGTCTTAAAATACTTCTAACCCCTCAATAAATAAACTGCCTTTGTTATAATAACAGTAATGCTCTTTAGCACTTATGTAATTTCTTTAATCTACAAGGAGATTTACATTCATTATGTAGTTATATCTTCTGTCAGCCACTGAAGCTGGTAGAGAAAAAGGCAGTGAATTCAAATGACAAGTCTGTGTTTACAGAAGTTGGTATTTTCATGGCTGGCTTGAAACTCTTGAACTACTAGTTTTCAGCACTCCTGCAGTATTTCATTAAAAATGCTTCCACACTGCCATTCTTTCCTCAGATTTGACCTGCATGTTTCTGATTGCCCTCCAGCATATTTTCCTTGACATCTGCTGTCAAGCTAACTGTAGGTAGAAGAAGCTCTGGCTCTTTGGTTCTTCCAGTGGGCTGCTTGACCAAAGACTGGCACTACAGGGAGACCCAGCAGAGGAAAAACAAATAAAGGGCCCTCATAAATTTTTATTGCAACTGGATAAAACTTTTAAGTTTTTTTTTTTATTATTTTTTTTTTAGATCTTTCTTTCTTTCTTTCTTTCTTTCTTTCTTTCTTTCTTTCTTTCTTTCTTTCTTTCTTTCTTTCTTTCTTTCTTTCTTTCTTTCTCTCTCTCTCTCTCTCTCTCTCTTTCTTCTCTTTCTTCTCTTTCTTTCTTTCAACAAGAAACTATTTACTGCACTTCATTTATTTATTTGTTCACTTTTAAGGAAAGGTGGTATAAAAGGTCAACTTTTAAAACATTTTTTCATTACTCTTTGCATGTATCTAAATCATTGTGTTGATATATGGAATTGCAGGAAGCATGGTCTGGGTAACTCACGTCTTCATGTTGCCAGTATTCAACAGCCAGCCTGTACCTCTTAAGATGTACTGTGCCTTCTCTGGTAGATGGACAGTCCACAGTGCAGCACAGGTGTTGTATCTGCCAAAAAATACATTTTGGAATTGCAGTTTTCAGAATTCATCTTCCTTCAGAAAGTTTTGCTGTATCAGCTTTCAGCCTCAATTTCAGAGAAAAATGAGTATCTGAAGATTGAAAGTCCTTTTTTTTTTTTTTTTTTTTTTGTCAGTTAAATGCACATAAAATTAATTATTTTCCACTAATTTAGTATCTTTTCAGCCACCTATTTGTTCTTAAAAGACAAAAAAATATGTCACTGGGAACCTTGAAACAAAGTACAGAGTATTTTACACATTTGGCCTGTATAATGTGGACTGGGAATAGTACAGTAATGGGATATAGCAATTGTCTTTAACAATTTTGTTACAAAATGGATGCTTTGTGTGTTAAAAGTTGTAATGCAGTAAGTTTGCCATGCACTTATACGGAGTTGAATAATTATAAGGAATAATTATACATGAATGAAAAATCTTTAACTCCTTACAGAAAGTATTTCAAATTAATTAAGTATATGTATTCATAAATACAGTAAGATGCTGTGATTGATACTGAGTCTTTTTTAAGTTTTCTTTTAGGTATTTTGGGTTTAACAGTTATAAACATTGGTGGATCTGCCATTAGGAATTCAGATTGTGTGAAATAATATTGAGGGTCCATACCCTTACATTAAGTATTCATTTTGTAAGTACGAGAAATATGATTGTAACAGTCAGACCTTTGAAATACTGAGTAAAAGCCTTTTGTAGGTGCAAATAACATCTGTTGTGGGAAGATCCAGCAAAGCATACTCGTTAAAAGTAGACACAAGCAGGAAAATGAGGTCAGGTTCAGCCCCTTAAGCAATTCAGCGGGAGGACTAGTCTTCATTAAGCTGTAGACCAATTATAAAGTCAGGCTTTTAAAGTGCTGTCAGATCTGCCATGGAGGTGACATATATAATCTATCAGTGATCTCAAGCAGATACTTCTTACCTACTAACCATTAACTACAGTGTAGATGTCCCTACCATGAGACATGTTACAAGTACCTAGGGAGATAACAAATAGAAACTATCTGCTGTACTCAGCAGGAGCAAAGGCTTAATATTCTTAACCAGCTGCAAGCAATGCAAACAGTTCATTAACACAGTTGCTTATATAAGGCTTGTTCGTATTTTGTTTTTTTATTAAGCTTTTTACTGTCAGCAGCTCTAAAGCCAGACATTTATGCAAGTGAAAGCGTGGGAAAGCTCTCTGAAGTGTTTCCCCAAATGCCCAGTTACGTCCGAGTTTTGGTTTAGTTTTGCTCTTTCTCTTTGGATGGAGAAATCCTGAGTGGTCATTTATGGGAACTTTAGAAATGCATTATGTATCTATGTAAGTAGAAATAATTTATTTTCCATCATCACAGTGAGTTTAGAATTGATAGAAATGTAAGCAACAACCTGAATTGTGCTGAGATAAAAAGAGAATTTGTCACATTCTGATGTAGAAGTTGATTAGAAGTTCACCTGTGTGCTAATCTGCAGGGACCCAACTTCTTTCTTTTTTTTTTTATTTTTTTATTTTTATTTTTTTTTTCTGTAGCCTTAGGATTCATTTGAAATGCCATCTGTTAAATTGCTAAACTCTGCTCAGTGCTTTTGTGAGAGGAAATGTCTGTCTACCAGGAGTTAAAGTAAATTATTTCTATTTATGTTTGTAACCTTGAGAGGTAAGTGGGAATGTCAGCCCTTCTGATTCTGGCATTCTCTTGAGCAAGGCAAGTGATTCTGGCAGCATAATTTTATTTGTCTCTTGTCAGCTCCAGGTGGTTTCCTTAGTCTATATCCGGGATATTTATTCTTACCAGAATTATTTCCTCCTCAGCCGGGCAGATCTGCAGTGTCAGCGTCTCCTAGTTCACACTCTACTACTGTAATCGACAATCTGAGCAGACAAGATGAATGTAGGCATAAGGAGAAATAATAGAATACCAAAAAACTGAGTTGACAGGACTCAGCAAGTAAGTTAAAAAATGTAGGAAAAGATTCATGAATGGAATTGTGAGTAAGGCAGTCAGATAGTTTCCCCTCCACTTAAGTATTAATAGCGTCCAGAAATTTATACACCATGCCAGTTACTGTAAAATGCTGTAAAAATGTGGGAAATAAAAATGCAGTAATGCGTCTGCTCTTTTGAGTCTGAGTCAAATAATCTCAGAAATATATATGCCTAATGCTGAATTGTGAGGAATGACTGTAAATTATACAAGCCCTTCAATAATTTGCTGTTGCTGTTTCAGGGGAGCAAATTCAAACAAGCAATAGGCATAAATTTGTAGGTAATTCAATTTTCATTTTCCAGCAGTTTTCTTAAATTTTGTTTGAGCTTTCTGTTATATGCTAATGCTAGTATTTGGTGAAATCAATCTCTATACAATTTAACAGCAAGGTAATATACACTGTTAATGACCATCATCTATCTCATCTCAAGATTCTTATTCTATTTCCTTTCAAGATAATCACTATCATTAATGTACCTTAATGAAATGAGATAAATGTGAAGGGTAGGGTCAGCTCATCTGTGGATGTAAATCAGTGCAATCCAATTGATTTCTATCAGCTTGCACCTATTTACAGCTCTTCATAACCTTGTGCAGAGCTTCAGAATTACAGTTAAATGCTTAATGTACTTTTTGCTCTTAATTTTGACTCATACAGCTAATATGTAGTCATAGTTCAATTAATAAATGGAAAGTACATTTCTGCATCAATGAATAATGTGAAGTTTTATTTTGAAACAGGTAATTTCAAATGGAACTACATCCATACCTAACGATTCATTTAATATTTTATTTGACATCTACGTTTTAGTAATGAATCAATCAGGAACCAGGAACTGGTTCATACTGTTCACTTGCATTTACTTACTGGTCTACTTCATGATAACCTGCCACTGATATTCTGAATTTTGCAATTTTATATTTTACTTGTTGCTGAGATTAATATCTGATGGATGTGGTGGAAACTTTTAGAATTGCATTTGTGAATTTAGACGCCCATGTTCAGACTTAGTCTTTTTTTTTTTTTTTGTTTGAATTGGTTTTGCTGGTTAATTTGAGGCTACATGACCCTGAAAATATAAAAAATCTACTTGAGGGAGGGCCAGCTGAAGTGAGACCATGATTTGTGTTAAACTGTGAATGAAAAGAATTATGCTGCATTTGGTTGCTGAATATCTGATCCAATGTTTGTAACTTTTAGTTAAATTTGTCTTTTCAAACAAGTCTCTACATGGAAATCCTAGCATGAATATGTGATGCTATATTCTGCTTTGTTATAATTAATTGTATCTAATAATAGATTACTTAATCTAATAGTAGATTATTTCAGTTACACTGTTTAGTTATGTGTGTAAGGAGTTACTATCCAATTTCCTGATTGTATTTGCTTTGATAGATGAATAAACATACTATTTTCTTTAGTCACTTCCTATTCATTCTATAGAAAGTGCTGCATACATGACACAAAATAGTGGAGAACTAGGCCTACAATGCCTATAGTTTTATAACTTCCATTCTATCTTAAAATCTTTCCGATTGTCTCTATATTCCATTTTGATTTTATTCAGTTTTACTCTGTGAGTGCTGAAAACAGCCTGCAGACTGTACCACCTAAACCAATTTAGAAACAACTGCTGTGTAATAACCGATAAAAGATCACTCTTTCCTCCGAATTGTTATGTAGTTTCCCAATAACTCGATTTTTCCAGGATATCCTGCTTCGGCAAATTTAGCAACATGCTTAATTTAAGCGCACACTGTCTGGCATCAGTAGCATCAATGTGCATGAAGCTAAGTGTCCTGCTGTATGCAGGTTTCTGAAACATAAAGGTTAGAACACAACTAAAAAGATGGTTAGTTGAGAATTTCAAAATGTTATAAAACAGCTGAAATTTGGAGCTCCCTCTCTACAAACTTTAGATATTCTGCTAAACAATCTGTGATTGTGGGAGACAGTGACACTTAATTCTTAAACTTGCATTTTGCTGGGGAGGGAAATGAATCTTAAATATTACTGAATCCTGTAACCCGATAGTTCTAAAAAAGCATCTTAAACTTTGAACTTACATGTTTGGTTACATTGATTTGAAGCTGTTAAATTGAGCATCTGGAATTATTGACTATTACCACTTTGAAAGTAAATGATTCCCAATGGGACCTACTTCAGGGCTGGCATGAATCCAAGATATCAGCCTTCTGACTGCGTGTACCCATGAATCCCTAATCTCATCAAGCAGGTTATTTTAGGTAAGCCTTGTAGATTAGTAACATGATGCCTTGCAATTTCATTAATGAAATCCTGTCAGAATAAATTAATGAATAGCCTATTGATATTTCAGGCTTATTTTATGGCACTGTAATACAGTTGTTTAATAACTCATTGTGCTCACCATTTTCAGTGTTGTTGATGTTAAGTAATAACCAGTGCAGTTACTATGTTATTCAATCTTTCATTTTAACAGTAGTATTGATTTGGTGAAAAGCAGACTTAATACAAAACTCTTTCCTGGCAAACTTGGCTGTTGCAGCCCTGAGAGCACAGAAACATTGCAAGTCCTGCACAAGATTAAAACAAACATGTACTTAAATTTGAGGTTTTGAGAAATGTTCATTTTGTTTTATAATAGCCTTTCTGTGAAGAGTATTATGGCAAAATCATGTCTGGGTTATATTAACCAGGAATACATTTAACTGTCTTTGTGCAAAAGTGCATCATTTTCTACCTATATATATATATATTTAATAATGTAATTTAATGGTTAGAATTGTAAAATGTTGACTATATTGCACTTGTATTCATCATTAAAGAAGACTGTTAAAATAAGTCAGGAAGGGAGTGGGGGTAAAGGGGACCAATAGTATTAAACATGAGTGATTTACTCTTATTTTCAGAGAGAGTTGAAATAAAATTAGTCTCAGAGTATCTCACACACTCTGAAGTTTGAACGTAGGTGTGAGCAATATTCTGTAAAGATTTAAAAGTATGCTTGTCCAGTTTTTGGCTTAACTTTACAAATCCAGCTTTAATGGGGACTTTCTTTAGGTTTCCGTGAGAGTCTTCTTTATATAACTAATGACTCTGAGAAAGTTAACTAAGAGAAAGAGTTAAGACCTTAGGAGATGAGATAATGAACAACAGATCTTAGGTATGTCTGTTTCTAGAACCTGCATACAAAGTTAAAAAAAAAAAAAAAAAAATACAAAAAAAAACATGCTCTGAAAACTAGTGATATCTTCTACTAGTATTTGCATTTGCTGTTTGCACTCTGGTGATTTATGTTACTTTAAATATTCTTTTCAACTCATTTCTTTACTATCATGTGTGAGTGTCTTGTCCAGCCTAAAGAACTGGGTTCTAGGAAGTTCCTCTCCAATCAAAGGTTGAATTCTCGTCTGCATTAAGAAGAAGCAGCTGTGCCAAACAAGGGCAAGTTAACTTACACTACATGCATTCTCAGCAGCATCTTCACTTTGCTACTTCACATGTTTGCTTTTAGGATCTTGGTTTTTCAAATATTCTGAGACGGGCTGGAACTGTGGCAGATTGGTGATCTACTGGGGGAAAACCATATTTTTATATGGAGAGCCATATTCTTTCTCTTGACTGAAATGGCAGTTTGATTTGAAAAATCAGTAATCTGTAATGCAAACCTGGTTTGGTTTTAGTCTTTTATCCCAGCACCTTCAAGGAGTTCTGTCACCTTGTTCCCCACTATTACTATTTTCCAAGTTCTCCCCCTGCTCCTAAAAGGGAGCATTTAATGTGCTCCCTGACTGTAGTTGGCAGTTTTTTTTCCTGGTAAATCAGAATTGGGCTGAGTGAGGATATGTGGAGTTTCTAGCGGCAGAAAGGAAAGGAACATCTACATTGTGTTTCTCTTTAAAATGCCTCTAAAATAAAATAAAGCAAAAAGAGGATAAAATCTGTGATAACACTTTTTTTATGCATGTGCATGTATTGAACTGGTAAATGTGTTAGGAAAAAAGTTGCCAGATCATCCTGTGACTTTGATCTGGCCTTGCTCCTCGTTTCCTTTGTAAGGCTTGATTTTGCTCAGGGACTAAGTTTGCAAAGACTATATTTATTTATTTCCGTAAAGCTTTTCACACCTTAGAAACAATTTTGATGGGATCAAGGCCAGCTTACATAATCTATTTTTCTTTTTTGACTTTGAAGAAGGGAGTAGACAAAATAGAAACAGGAAAGTACTTCACTTTCTACAGCTTTATAAAAGGTATACATAAAGTGTAAGAAGATGCAGTAGCTGAAAGCAGAGTCTGGACAAATTCAGAGTAGAAATAAAGTTCACCTATGTCATGGTGAGATTAAGCAACTCTTGCAAAACCTTGATGTGTCCATTCTCCATATGTAGGCTAAGAGCATTAAAAATGAGACTTTGTAAAGGACTTGCTTAATCTCATCTGGAAAGAGTCTATTTCCATTAAGAATTACTCTGTAGAATTTTATGACCTGGATTATACAGATCAGAGTGGATTATCATGTTTTACACTTCACAACCTTTAAATCTTGTGAATTTACAAGTAATTACTATGCTAACTATCACCTACAGTATTCACTTGAAAATGAAATACTCTAGTAAAAACATTGTAAACAAATAGCTGAAAAGTTGAAATGTGAAAGAAATTTGCTTCAGATGGACAGCGTGTAGAGATGGGCAAAACAGTGTAAGTAGCATCTGCAGGGAGATAGGCAGTCAGAGCCACAAGATCCTACTGCAAACCCCAAGGGAAACAGCTGTTGCTTTTGCTCTGGTTACAACCTTACCTACTGTGGGTAGTTTCACTTCATTGAGGAAAGACCGATGAGTGAGACCAGAGGTCACGCAAAGTCTGAAATTGCAATTATACAAGAATTGCTCTATTTCAGTATCACTTCTCTTGTTGGCACTTGCCACATAAGTGTTTCATGGCTCTTGTTCCAGCAAGCAGCAGTTGCTTCCTCACTCAGCCTGCCTTAAAAATAAATTTCTTCCTGCAGTCATGGGCATCAGCTTGTAGATGAAATACCTACTAACAACAAAGGCCACTGTTGTGGCTAAAACCTTTTTTCTCTTAAAAGCTTACTGTAGTGCCTGCATTGCCCAGGCAAAGATAGGTGGATGACAAAGCTTTTCATTACCTTTTGTTTCTTATTGCTGATGTCTTCTGTATTAGAGCAGATTCTTTTGCTTTACTGCAGCTCTGGTCAGAAGAACTTCAAGATAAAGTACATTGAATATGGTCCTTACTTTTACTTTATACTTTGTATATATTTTATTCAAGCTGACTATAGTACTTTCAAATTATTTGAAAATATCTCAGGAAAAAAAAAAGTATTAATTCTTAATAAATGAATGAGTTTTGATCTTGCAGCAAGAAGAATGCAAAGCGTCAGCATTTCAAATCTGGCCTATCAAACATGTATCCTCATACATTATTCTTTTTGTCATCTTTTGGAAATGTATCCCCAGACTATCTCTGGGAACAAGTACTCCTATTAACATAAGAGTAGTTCCATTTTTTGGTCTCTCTGTGTCCTGGAAGTCATCTAAGAATGTCAAAAGCTAATATTTGTCCCAAACTGGCACTGTTGGTGGCATCAAGAAAATGCTACCCTTGGTTACTTTTTCTCTTGAAGGACTTAAAACACTGTGAAGGGTTTAGAGAAAAAGGATCTACTTCATCTCATACCAATCTTTTCTGCCTTCATTGTTTTGAAGTTAATTGTTTGCTTTTGTTTAATGAGGAGACACTTTCACCACATTTTTTATTTTTTTAATTTTTTTTTTCCTAAGGGAAGCATGGATTTTTAATGAAAATAAATGTCTGATAAGAGAGTTCATCTAATGTGTATCTGTTTTCTACCTTGCCTGTCTGGCTAAACCACTTTGGGTTTCTTTACTTCCACTTTGTCTCATAGAACAATCATCCATGTTGTGACAAGATGAAATCTTGCTCCTTACTCACCTAATTATATGCCATCCCTGTTAACAGTAATTACTGAACCACTGATTTCAGTGGAAAAAGTTTTCCTTCTCATATTAAGCTGATAAAGAAGACCCAAAAGTGTCAGCAATTAAAAAGTAATGGGGGGGAAAAAAACCAATGGTATAGCTGTATAGTTTAATGAACATCTATTTTGCAGGGAAAAAAAGCTCATTTTCTATAAATAAATTTTCATTTGGGCTTTCAGGTTTATCTAATGGTAGTCACATTTTGAGACAGGTGGAGGTGCTGATAACCAAATCTTACCTGAGAGACATTGAGAAGCATGTAACAAGCCGACTGTTAGGACTGCAGTAAAAAACTCTCTATTTCAGTAGTCCAGTTGAAGTCCAAGGAGAGTGCAGTGAAGATAGCTTCTTATCTATCCAAATGTATAGCCCTTTCTTAGTCATTCTGTTACTAATTTCTTATTTAACAAGAAATCTTTGTGAGCTTTTTAGTCTGAAGCCAAATAATACGTTTGTTTTTGCTTTGAGCTGTGTTTTTCTTTATGTAACAACATGATTGCTGTAAAGATGGCTGAAGCTCATCTGAAATTTTTAAAATTTGAGTGCACAACTCAGAATGCTTATCACAAATAAACTTTAAACAAGCAAAATGGGAGATTTCCGGGAAAAAAAAAAAAGCCAATATATTTTAAATCATCCAATACAGAAGTCTGTTTCAGACTCATTTTGTGGTTTAGCTTGAATCATATTCCTGGAGTTAATCCTGCTGGAAGGAACTCTATATTCAGCTTTCTTCAGTTACCTGAAACTCAAGAGAAGTTTCAAAGCAGCCATTTTAGTCAGTCATCATGTGAATGTGCATGAGCACTCATTGGCCTTGATTTAATCCATGTGAAGGTAATACAAAATCTTTTAAATGACTTCAAAGCATTTGGATCAGGCATAGCAGAAAGCTGCATGTTGAATTTCAACAAATCCAATGAAAACATTTCAAGATTTTGGCAGAGCTATTCTAAGTTCCATATTTATACGTATAAAGGCTATTTAAAATGTTCGTTCCACCCCAAAATGGAATTTTACGTCACATCACATTTTTTGATTCATAATCTTTGTACATGTATATTTCTAGTATTTTATTTTATATATTTTTTAGATCAGATAGTAGGGCAAGAAGATATGGCATAGATACTGAAAGCTTCTGCAAAAAGCATAGATACCTATGAATGCACTGGAGACAGCTTTTTAGCGGAGGTTCTAGTTGGACTGTAGTACTCTGCTGAACCCTCTGTTCATGAATAAAGCAGAAGGGGTCAGGGGCAGCTAATGGCAGTGTTGGCTTGACCATGAATTTAAGAGCTTAAACTTCTGAGAGAAGAGAAAAAGATGCTCCAGTTCCTCAATTCTCTTTGTGGCCATTCACTGGACTTACTCCAGTATGTCTTCTCAATTCTGGGGAGGCCAGCACTGGACGTGGCCCTCTTCGCACAAGCGCAGAGGGAAACAGCCTGTTGATATCCTGTGAAGGGCAGCATAATTCCATCAGGTATATCAGCCTCCTCCTCATTTTGTATAGCCTGCAAACTTTCCGAGTCTCAACCTTCTTTGCATTGATGTTTAGCTGTGAAATGTGCTTCCAGGTCTCTGTACCTAGCAGAGTTCAAGGATAAAGAGGTACAACCTTCCCCAGAGAAGGTTCAAGTCAGGGTCTATGTAAGCAACATCAAACAAGTAGTTACCAGTGATGTAACAATGTCCTAAGTACTGAGTGCATGGGACTACATGTGAGGGTACCAAGACTGCTGATGGATATCATCGTGAGGCTGCTCTCTGTCATCCTGGAAAGGTCAGGGAAAGTGGGGAGATCACTGATAACTTGTGAAAGGCAAACATTATGTCCATCTGCCAAAGGAGGAAGGAGGGCCCAGGAAGCTCCAGGCTGAACAGTCTGTGGGAAGTCTGTGGAGCATGTCCTCCTGGAAGGTTGGGGCTCCTCATGCAAGAGAGATGCTGACTGACTGCAGTGCCACTGTGAGGAGAAGGGAGCAGGAGCATGGGAGATACAAGGAGAGGCTGAGGAAGTTCTGTTTTCTCTGAAGAGAAGGCTATAAAGTATCTGACTGTTTTTTAAAGTTACCTAAATGGAAGAGTATAGAGAAGATGGGGCCAGACTCCTCTCAGAGGTAACAGTGACAGGATAGGAAGGAAACAGTTTTTGTTGAAGCAAGGAAAATTCAAACTAGATTTTGGAGGGGGAAAAAAAAAAAGAGGAAGTACTGGGTGCTTAGGCACTGAAACAGACAACCAGGAGAAGTTGTGCAATCTCCATGTTTGGAGGCTTTTGAAACTCAGCTGACCCTGAGCAACCTGATCACATTGAAGTTAGCCCTGCCTTGAGCAGGAGTTTAGATTAAGTCATCTCCAGAGGTTCCTTACAACCTAAATTATTGTACACTTTCAGGAGAAGTACAAAAATAAGAAAATAGTTAAAATTCATTCTTTCATATTATTGCTTGTGCTTTTTATTTAGAATAAAGATTCACTTGTAGAACAGCTGAATTCCAGTCAGTATAACAAGAAATTTGAAAACTGGTTTTGAAAAAGAGGAACTGGATTTCTGTGAGGGGCAGATCTCCTACCTGCTCTGAAATGTAACCTTTGGGGAAATTAAAGAGATGACTCAATGTAATGCACAGTGTGCCTGTACAACCAGTAAATCAAAAGGGACAGGGTCACAGTGCATTCTTTTGTCTCTTATCTGGCAGAGGATTTCGTTTTCAGTTGCAGTACAGAACAAGGAATGGAATTTCAGTTCACAAATGTGGCAGACTACTGACTGAACAGCCTTCGAAAGAAGACAGAAAAAATCTTTAAACGTTACAGGAGATAAACACAAACATGTGGGTGTTTCTGTTTGTTTTTTGTTGGTTTGTTTGCTTTGTTGTTTTTTTTTTTTTTGGTGTTTTTTTTGTTTGTTTGTTTGTTTTTTTAGCAGATCACCTGCATTGTCGTGTTGAGATAATGTTGAGATTTCTCATTAGGTTGCTACATGTGTTATAAATATATGATTTTGTGAACGTTTCTGATTCATAGGTTTTGAAATGAAGACCTAAATGTAGATGTCCCAGATAGCAACCAATAGTGAATGACATAAGGTTGATCTGTACATAGGAAAGCAGTACTTATATCTAGATTACAACGAGTTGAACAAAATGTGAAAATTCAGTTTTACAAATCTGTCGGTATTGATTTTGTAAACAAGTGATGTTAACAGAAGGAGATCGCTTATATTTTTGAAATCTCTAGGCATATTTATTTTAACAATATATCAGTGAAAGCCAAACATAAATGAAGGTAACCTTCAAAAAGATGAATATAGGTGCTGGGTGTCTCTGAAAATCCCCCCGGTTTTGCTTTATGATTCATATAAAATATTATTTTAGTAATATTTAAAGCATTATTGAAATGAAATCAGAGTATGCTTTATCAGTTGTGAACTCTTTTTGCTACATTAGGTAGGCACTAGAAAGTCAGTATGATATTAATATATTGGGTTGGCCCACCAGGCACCCACCTAGTCACTCTCTCACTCCCCCTTCTCAACAGGGTGGGGGAGGAAAATAAGATGGACAAACTCATAGGTTGAGATAAAGGCGGTGTCATAAAAAAAGCAAAAGCCATGCATGGAAGCAAAGCAAAAGGAGGAAATTTATTCCCTGCCTCTTGCTCACTTCCAGCCTACTGGCCTTTTGAGAAGGATTTGGAGACACAGCCTTGATGCTGTGAGAGCAATACTCAGCAAAAGCCAGAATAATGGTATGTTATCAACACAGTAATAGCTACAAATGCGAAGCACAGTCCTGTATGGCTGCTATGAGCAAAGTTACCTCCATTCCAACCAGAACCAGTGCATATACCAAAAGGAGGTGTTCGGTATTATGTCTGATTTAATGATCAGCTTCAGATATATTTTTCTGTTTGTATATGAGCATTTGGAAAAGATGTTTTAGAAAACACAAAGGGACATTTTATATTTGACATACAGCTAGTGAAATACTCATTTAGAAAAAATAATCATTTTATTTATTTATTTTTTAATTTATGTATTTAAATTTTGATTACAAATGGGATTTACAAGTCCTGAAATATGATAATGTATTCATACTCCACTTCTAGCCAGCAGTTTCTATTGATTAGTTCTCATAGCATTTTACTGCTTTCCACTTTCACAGTGGCATACTCCTCACTGCAAGAAGGGAGCTGTTTATTATCATCTTTTTTAAACAAACAAAACAAAAAACAAACACAAAATATTCTTATACAAGGCTTAAAAGATACATTTTTAGCAGAAGAATTACATTCAGCCTCATCTTTTTCAGAGCAGGCACTTCCAACCATTCTCACATCCTAAAAAACTGGTTTCAGACTGCAAAGAGAATTTTTGTGGTGGTTGTTTCTGAGCAGAGAGGTTTTTAATTACTCTGCAGAGCCTCCCAGCAGCCTTCTATTTCCTCAATTCATCATTGTAGAATATCAGTTTAATTAAAAAATCTCCCACATAATCAATAAGGAAATACTTGAAAAATAAATGTAAACATTACATTCCTGAATCCTTACAGACATCTAATGTTAGGATCGCAAGGTATTTGTATTAATGACACTATTTGCTTCAGCCAGTAATATGTGGGTGATAACTTTCTCACACTATAAAATTATTTCTGGATGAGATTATCATTGAACAGTAGTTCTTTGATATGTTTTCCATCATAAGCATCAGACAAAGATAGAACATCTACTCTGTAGTTTATTTGATTCTGTGTATATCTGCCCTGATAGCCATCTGTTCAACTTTAGATTTAACTTATTTTTTTAATGAAATCTTAATTGCAGTTTACTAATTCCTATAAAAATTTCTTACTGACAACGATTTATCATGTAACCTTTTACTTTATTCAGATATTCAGATATACATATTTTTCAACCTTACATCCTAAACAAAATATATTTTTTTCAGTTAGAATTATATAATAATCTCTATATTTTCCATAGTCTCACTGGTTTTAGTTGCAGTTTGGGAAGTATATAGACTTGCAAGGACAATTTATGGGCATTAGACTGGTTTAGTAATAATATATAATTCTAATAACTGAACTCAGACCTCCAGAAGATGATTTGTCTCATCCTGAGATGATGTTGTGAGTTAACTCTGGAAGGCAGCATTAGTGTGTTATCGGCACTGTTTTGGACACATCATCTAAAAGACAGCACCATATGGGCTGCTATGAGGAAAATTAACTCCATCCCAGCCAACCTGGTACAGATGTCTAAGATAAGTCAGATAAATTGCATCTCTTGCATCTCTAAAGTGCTTATTTCTCCTCCATTGATGATGGAAAGAAATTAACTGTTATAGGGGATTCTAGAATTACCATCTGAAATTGAGACTTCTTAAAGTCTAAAGTTACATGATATGAATCCCAGCATTTGTAACTAACTGCCCCTAAAGATATAGCTAAAAACTAAATGTCTGGGTATCAAATATGCACACATATATACCTAGCTCTCTCCATTGTTTGATAGCATGGGAAAAAATAGAAGAATATTCTTTATGAGGATGAAGTTCACACCAAAATTTCTGTCTTTTCTCCGTTTATGTGTCATAAAGTTGTATTACAAATGATAGTGCTTGAACATATGTTTGCAGTGTGTGGTTCTGCCATATGCCTATCTTCTGATAATTCATTTTGAAGTCATTAAAAGAAGGCTGTATTATAAAGTGGACAGGGGCGACCTTATTGCACTCTACAGGTACCTTAAAGGAGGCTGTAGCAAGGTGGGGATTGGTCTATTCTCCCATGTGCCTGGCAACAGGATGAGGCTAAAGTTGCACTAGGGGAGGTTTAGGTTGGATGTTAGGAAGAACTTCTTTACTGAAAGGGTTGTGAGGCATTGGAATGGGCTGCCCAGGGAAGTGGTTGAGTCACTATCCCTGGAGGTCTTTAAAAGATGTTTAGATGTAGAGCTCAGTGATATGGTTTAGTGGAGGACTGGTTAGTGTTAGGTCAGAGGTTGGACTTGGTGATCTTGGAGATCTCTTCCAAGCTAGATGATCCTGTGATTCTGTGATAATATGCAATATGTTGAGCTATGTTGATTTTAGCATCAAATCCTTAAACAATTTCTGACAATTTGTCCCCTTTGTTTCAATGATAATTTTATGTACATGCTGAGTAGGGTAAGGACAAGAGAATATAGTAGTAAGCACAATGCAGAGCAAATCTGTAGCAGATCCAGTGTTGAACTCTTTGGGGCTGTATGTTCTGTATGGTACAGATGATGGTCAAGTAGTTGTAATCAAGGTGTTTGCTTTGGCAGACGAGTGAAAGAACAGACTGTCTTCTTCCCTGCATTTTCCATCTGAAATCCTCTGCCATGATTATATGCCAGCTCTTGTCAACTGACTGGCCCTAGACCCAGTTCTTTATATACCAATTTCAAGTAATATAGTAAAGAAGCAATCTCCTCAATTTGTATATTGCTTGAAGTCTAGTTCTTTTCCATCTGTTCTGCAATCTGCTGCTGTTTTTATATTATGAGACAAGTCAACCAAGTCCTTAGACTGGCTTCTGAGTTTTCATGACACTATTTGCTCCATTTTTTCCGCAAAAGTACCTGTAAGCATGGTATATTTTTTATTCTGAACAATTCCAACAGTTTCTATATCTCAAGTCTGGTATTATGGACTACAGCAGTGCTGATATGCACTAGTCATCTTCCATAGATATGAAACCAATCATACATAACAGAAAAAATATTTCCTGTTCTGTTGCACCTGTAAATGACTTTAAAGAATAACTTTTTCTTATCTGAGAGTTTCCTAATTCATTTTGATTTAGGCCAAGAGTATCGTCTATGTGTATACAGACTGTAGAACTTGGACAATATTTTGGAAAAAAACATTTACAGGTAAAATGTTTTAGAAGGTCATTATTTAGAGTTCCTTCTTTGGCTGTATCAAATTGAAATATCCATCTTCCATGTGAATAAAGTCTCACTCTCTCTCTTTCTTTTAGGCTGAATTATTGTTTCTGCAGATACAGTTCTTTCAAAAGCATAGTAAGGGTGACATGTTAATACCATTTTTGTTTTTCATAAGACCCCGCATATTCATCTCTACCATTGCATAATGATGTTCCAAACTGTCATATTCCTTCAAGTCTCTATTAAAATATTCTTCCAATTCCTTGAACAAACTGTAGTTTCAGCCTCCTTTTATCTACACATGCAGCAAAGCATCTGTAAGCAGCTAGACACACTAAAATAACATTATAGAAAGCATATATTCCTTTGTCTGAAATGAAGGTTTTAGTTGAATGCTTTTCAAGGAAGGATACATCTCTCTTTTTCATTTTGTAGTGAAACTTATTCTGAAATGCTGAGATTCTGGACAATTGAATCTTTACAAGAGGAGTAGCAAAATACATCTGAATCTAAACACTTTTCTAAAACCAATAGAGGATTGTGACAATAGCAATTCCATTTTTGGCTCTCACCTTTCTTCCTATTCAAATATTTTGTACTTGAAATCTATTTATGAGTTTACATATGCTCATCTTGTCATCTCCCTCCTATCAAATTAAGTCAGTCCAGTTTCCTCTTTTCTCTTCCTTCTTTTAAATATATATTTTTTGATATTATTCTTCTCCTATTGCATTTCACTTTCACTGGTTTTGGCTGATTGATTATCACTCCATGGTCCTTGTCAAATTCAGTTTGTAACATCTTTGCATGTCAAGTGATCCCAACACCCACTGGAGGAATCCATGGCACAGATGTAAGAGCCATTAGGGTTCATGAAGGTATCACCTGAGCATCAGACACAAGCATCTAGTTTGTGTCTAGAAAGTTACTAGTCGAGAAAGTTACTAGTTACTGTGTCTAGAAAGTTACTAGTAAGTTTCTCCAAGGGCCTCTGCTCCACTTTTTAGGCTTTGCCCATATACAACATGATCCTATAACAACAAGATCCTATAGGAGACTGATTAAGTTTTCAGTTAACTTTACTGTTATCATTTTGACTTGTTCTATCTCTCAATGTCAAAAAATAAATCAAAAAAACTCATATGCTGCATTAATAATATATGCCTATGTGCATGGTTAACTTTTGTATTATTTATATTATTTTTAAACACTTACATTTGTCTTATTTTGTGGAGGATATTTAACAAATACTTAACTCTGTAGTGATGTGAAGAAAAAAAAAATGAAGTGCTCTCTTCCTTCTTCAGACTGTTTAGGACTGTGTTATATGGATGAGGTTTTCCCAGAACAGAAAGAGACCTTCTGAACTAGAAGACCAGAGCAGTGAGCTGTAAAGTGAACTCAGTTTCTAGCACCCTTTTAAATTTTGTTTAGATATTTAAGTTGGGTAAGCTTTGTTTGTGAGATAAATATATAGTTTTAAATAAATGTTTTAATTTTATTTTAAATAAAATTAAATCTTTACAATTTATGCAAGGAAAGCCTTGAGCAATCTGATCTAATGTCAATTAGCCCTGTTGAGGGGGTGGACAAGATCATCTCTTGAATTTCATTCCAACCCTTTTTTTTTTTTTTTCTGTGATTTTACCTACTCTGTTTAATTACTACTAATTGCTTATTTGGTGGATCTTTCAATATTCTAACAGATACTTAAGAAATCTTCACCTTACCCTGAAACTTTCATATATTCCAATCTCCATTCTACAAATACAGCCAACACCCCACAAGCTCCGCTTCAGGTATTACTTACTCAGTGTTCCTTTTATAGAGCACTTCTGCAATTCAAAGTAGATGGATTCTGCCCATGCTATCCATCCATTCAGTTTCAGATGTTATCACCTACTGTCTTATTCCTGACTCATTCATTTATAATATTAGTTATCTTTACAGAGGAAAACAAACAAACAAACAAACAAAAAAAAAAACACAAAGAACTACTTCTAAAATATTGGCACAGAATCACCTGTTCTACAACCTTGACACTATTGAACTATTATTCACAATTTTAATGATCATGATACAAAATCCCAGATTGGTCCAGATAATTAAAAACAGTCATTAAAAGTCCTATACAATCTATGTTACACTCTCTCTGAGAACTTTGCTTACATGATCTGAGTTTGGTTCATAAGTTAACATGAGAAGTTTCTTGTGAAACAATAATTAAAAGGAAAATAGAAAACTGGTAAATTGATTTTGATACTTTACAGATATAATTAAGCCTCAAGTTCCCTTGACTTTTACCATAGGATGAATGTTTTCCTATCTGTAGTTAAGCTTTTAATCTTCTAAAGGCATACCTGACCTTATTTTGTGTTGTAGTTTGAAGTAGAAATACATTTTTCTGAAAGAAAAATGTTGCAAAACAAATTCTATTCCAAAGTGATTTGGACAAGTTTTTTCAGTCTCACAAGAATTTTGGCAAATTAAAAGAATTTTCTGTCCTGAACCAGCAAAAGATATTAAAATCTTGAAAATGCTTATGATATAAAAGTTTAGAATGAAAGATGGAATAATTATAGAAACAGATTAAAAAAAAAAAAATCTAGCTAAATATTTCTAAAAATAAATAACGTAAATTTCAAACCCAACCCTGAGGTAATTTTCAATTTTGAGAAATGGAAGGCTTTATGTTTTGAAAATATGCTGCAAATATGCTTATATTTTCATTTTTTTTTTTCCCCAGTCCATTAAAAGCAATATTTTCCTTTAAGTGATTCCATACTATGTATGACCTGCCATTTGATAATAATAAATTTCTCTTGATCGTCTTTTTCTCATAACTTTGACTACTATTTTGACTACACAGACTATGTCTGTGCAGCTTCAGATACTCTGATGTCTCTGCAGCAAAATTCTGGAAACAAAAATGTCAAAACAAAAACTTACCACACTGTACTGATGTATTGGAGGAAAAAAAAAAAAGTACCCTATTTAGCAGCAGTTACACTCCTCCACCTCAAGTTAACATAAGTTTGATGCAAAGTGTAAGGTGAGTCATATGTCATATCTCCCTCGCTTTACAAATTGGCATCCATATGCAGATTGCATTCATCTGGATTTACAATTCTCAAAACCACATCCAGCGGGTTGCTTTTCAAAGCTAATGCTGATCCAGCCTCAAGTGTAGTGAAGCACCTTGTCTCATTCCAGTCACAAAAGTCACAAGAAGTTCTTGCAGTGTCTTCCAGTGTTCAGTGAAACACTAGGAGTCCCCTAGTCCATGCAGAAAGGACAGTCCTTTGGTTACTTGTCATTCAGCTGCATGGTATTAGTACAGCTTCCTGAAAATAAAGTGTTCATAGAATTGTAGAATCATAAAATCATATTTTGAGTTGGAAGGGACCTACAAGGATCATCACTGGTCCAGCTCCTGGTTCCTAGGATCAACCAAAAAATCAGACCATGTGTCTAAGAGCATTGTCCAAATGCTTCTTGAACTCTGCCAGGCGCTGTGATGACTTTCTTGGGCAGCCTGTCCCAGTGCCCGACCACCCTCTGGGTGCAGAACCTTTACCTAACCCCCAGCCTGACCCTCCCCTGTCCCAGCTCCATGCCGTTCCCTCGGGTCCTGTCGCTGTCCCCAGAGAGCAGAGCTCAGCGCCTGCCCCTCCGCTCCCCTCGTGAGGGAGCTGCAGGCTGCCATGAGGCCTCCCCTCAGCCTGCTCTGCTCTGGGCTGAGCAAACCAAGGGACCTCAGCTGCTCCTCATAGGTCTTCCCCCCTTGAGCCAGCACCATCTTTGAGGCCCTCCTTTTGAAACGCTCTGATAGTTTTATGTCATTCTTATATTGTGGTGCCCCAATACTGCACACAGTACTCGAGGTGAGGCTGTACCAGCATAGAGTGGAACAATCACCTTCCTCAACCATCTAAACTAACTTAAACTTCCCAAATGCCTGTTATATACCTTAGTTTCTGTTATTTTCAATTTCTAGTAACTATTTTTTTTAAATATTGCTTGCCAAAAAATTATCTGAATTCAGATGAAGCAAACCTATAACATTCAAAAAAAGTTAGACATTAAAAAAATCCACATATTTACATTTTTCTAAATTTTAGAAACTCAGTATACATTTTTCATCAATGTTTATGTGTGTAATCTAGCTTGCTGTTTAACAGCTTGTTGAAAATAGGCAATTGTCCTTCTCCATATGCATATAGGAAGGGCTAAGACTGCAAACTTGTATGTCTGTGGTGTGGTATAGAGTGGTGAGCCACGATCGGATTTAAACCCTCAAAAAAAAAACTCAAGGCCAGTTGTCCTGTTTGTGCTCCTGGGCATTTGGGATCTTTTTACTGAAAAACTATTTTGATATCATAATATAGAGGCAAATAGAGTGAATCAAATAAGACATATCCGGTACCAGCTCATACACAGACCCGTCGATTACTTACAGAAATTTTCTAGCCTATTCAAAGAGATACTAAAAAATGAAACAATTCTTTTAACTTGTTTGATTAGCCACTAAAACAATTCTCACTAAACAAATCATTTAGCTGAATGTAAATCTCTTTATCCTCTCCCATAGTGTTAAACAGGCCTGTAAAAAAGGCAAGAGACAACCCTTCATGTCATTGATGTCATTTATGTCATTCAGGAAAATAATTTACACAGTTGTTATAGAGTTTAAGTGGAAGTATAAGTGGCTACAAATAAACTGCTGCAGTGATTGTGCCTGTGTGAGTGTGAGGGAAGTTCATAGGACTGTGATGTAAGTTAATGTGAGCCTTCATCTGTTAGCACGGTAGCTGTAGAAGTGTTTCAGGCAACCTGCCCTTGGCTGAGTAGTGTAACCATTACTTGCTGCTGATATGCTAAATGCTCTCTTCAACTTTTTTGTTTTGTTTTGTCTGGCTAAACAGAATATACCTGTAGTGATATACAATGCACAAGAACAGCAAAGAGCTTGGAAAATATGAACAAAAATCCCATGGGTATAATACATTTGAGTAATCAAACAATTTGTCAAACTCTGTTGTCTGTCATCTTTTGTGTTTTTTTCTCAGACTATCTCATCTGTAGGAAGGGCTTTGTAGTGGAACCTCTAGGAGTAGTACAGCATTCTGCACTGAAGCACTTAGCACAGTGATGGGGAACATTGCTCATCTATGAGATGAGAAATCTGGGTTCAGTTCCCAGTTCAGCCACTAATGCTCTCTGATTTTGTGTCATTTAAAGTTTGGCTTAAAAAAAGCGATGTAGGTGTATCAGATTCTGACATCTCAACTTTCTGGGAGTATGTCAACACTCATGAAGATTACCTTCAGCCGAAGGAACTATATTAAGGACAATAATATGTTTTAAAGCCTGTGTTAACTGGTCTCAGGATGCTGACTTACTTAAGTAACTTACTCAAAGTAAAATAACTTACTTTAAGCATCTTAATTACCCTATACTTTTGATCTAATCCAGACTCCTGTCCTGAGTCTCTCCCTGTAGCCTATACAGAGGCTCATATGATGGCTAGAAAAGACTGTTTTGGTTTAACCCAGCAGGCAGCTGAGCACCACACAGCCATTCACTCCCTCCCTCCTGTCTCTATGTGATGGGGGAAAGAATCAGAAAAAGGTAAAACTCACGTGTTGAGATAAAGGTGAATGAACAGAAAAGGAAGTGATAATAAGAATAAACAATAATAATAATAGAATATACACAACAAATGATGCACAGTGCAATTGCTTACCACCTGCCACCTGATGCCCAGCAAGTTGGCAAATAGTGGCAGCCCTCCTGGCTAACTCCCCCCAGTTTTATTGTTCAGCATGACTCATAGAATACCCCTTTGGCCAGTTTGAGTCAGCTGTCCTGCTTCTGTTCCTGAACAGCTTCTTGTGCTCCCCCAGCCTCCTCACTGGTAGAGCTGTGTGAGAAGCTGAAAAGTCCTTGGCTTAGTGTGAGCACTGCTCTACAACAGCTAACGCATCAATGTGTTACCAGCATTATTATCATCTTAAATCCAAAACACAGCACCATACCAGCTTCTATGAAAAAAAAAAAAAAAAAAAAAAAAATTAACTGCTCTAAAACTGGAAGAAAGCAAGTTCCTTTTTCATATGTGGAAGTCGTGAAGAGGTACCCCACTCAAATCCAGCAAAAGTAGTATGAGACATATATCTTCAGTTATCCTTCACCAGAATAGGCTGAAACATGTATTTCTCATCCTCTTTTCTTATGGGTTCTGATAGTGAGATGCAGTTCTCTAACCTGGAAAGAGATTGAACCAGTATTCCTTGGATGAGTGATTGTATCTCATGCGTTTCCTACCATTTAAGTTAGGTACATACACCTCTCTACATTAACAGACAGAAATATGGTTGCTGTGTTTTTCAGTGTTTGCTGCATTTTCCAATGGGCCTTGTCTACTAGGCAGGCTTGCAAAACACTTAGCAGATGGAGCTCTGCAGGCAAACCAAGTGGAGGAATAACTGCTTCACTGATATCAATCAATACAGATGTAAGCCAGAAGCCAAAATGCTTATTCCTGTGGCTAGTGAGACGCTCCTGTACATGCCTAGCAGCAGAACTTTAAATGGCTTGGGAGGGCTTGGGAGCTTGAAAGACTAAGTCCCCAGAGTATGTTAGGCAGCCCTTGGGCCTGTAGGCTGATGAGCAGAAGTTTTCAGAATTACAGGTCTGGTGCCTGATTTCCGAAAACATGTATAAATAAGTTACTAACAAACAGTGTTCAGCTGCAGCCTCAGTTCATTAGTCTCAGGTGTTCTGCACTGTGCCGTGGATCTGTCTCAGGAAAGAGCCTGCTAAGGTCTAGCCGTTACTGAATCCTGGTTTTATTGTGCCTTGTAGATTAGCCTGCTGAGCCTCTAGTAGCAGTTACCTCATTGATGCCTTGTCAAGCCAAATATGTGGTTCAGTGCCTCTTAATGTTCTCCGTTCTGGTGTCATTGAAAAAGTGTCATCTGAACCTCCAAAGTATTCACTGGGAATGGTTGGTTACTGTGTGACTAGGTGTTGTGCTGTCTGTACTGTTGGCAGGTAGCTATGTGTTAACACCACTTTCGTTATGGTGTGCCAGTTTATAGGTCAGCAGATCCTGTCTTTGCATCTTCCGGTTCCAGATGACTCCAGTTTCTGGCAGCAGAGGGGTAGTTTTTCAGCTGAGCAAAGTGCTACCATGTTTCTCATTTGCCATTCTGTCATTTTAGAGTGCAAAATATGGATCAGGAACTGTATCTACGGTCTTTTTTGTATGTTTTCAGTTATTCTGACACTCTTTGCCTCTGCTAAATCAAGAAGCTTGTGATGACATGTCAAAACACACATCTTTTCAGACTGTGTGAACCCCCATGCTGTCACTTGTTGGCCATTGTCAACACGTTCCACTTTGTCAGGTGCACTGAAGAAGATGAATTCAGTGAATTGACTATTTAGGGGGAATGCCAGATAATAAAACTGCCTCATAAGAGCATGTATCAGACTGCAGAACATGTACAGACTTTTAATCACTTTTCATAAGATAGAAGACAGCTAGGCCTGCACTCCTTTTGGAAGAGCCTCAAGCTACTACTTCATGGGTGCATGGGTGCTGTTCCTGTAGACTATGTACAGAACATGCTGTGTGCTGTGCCTTAGATACTCTGGAGTATGCAAAAAGCCATCTGAAAAATTGTTAAAATGCACCAACACCCTGTAGCCATTAAATGTCTACAATGAGGCAACTACAACTTCCCATAAATGTCAACATTCTCTTTGCAGTCCATTTAGATCTAGGTTCAGTTCAGATGTGTCTGGATTGTCAGATGTGTCATGGGATTTACTGGAGTTCCAGATCCATCTGGATTATCAGCTGGAGACCAGGATATGTCACAGCACCTGGAATGATGTAGTCACCTAGGTTTAACAGTGGCTTTTGGTATATGAACGTAGTGTTTTGACACAGTAGTCATCCTGCAGTAACAAAAGGTATACAACTCTTTCACCTAGCACATCTACAGTAGAGTAAGGACAAATTGTGCTCTAATCTTCACTTGCTATCTTGTTGAAGGCTCCATTGAGAGTTTGGATCCCTGACTTATGCTTAAATGTAAGTGCCTAAATTCATGGGATGGTCAGGAAGACACCACCTCAGCCTTGAGTTTTGGCTGTGGCTTTTCTTTCAGTGCCTGTAACATTGTTGATAGCATCACAGTGGTTCATACATCTGTATCCATCTTAAAAGTGCTCTGTGTGCTTTCAGACTGTTAATCATTTTGGAGGCTGCTGAAGTGTCATCCTTCTTTAAAAAAAAAAATAAATAAAAATTGAAATCTCTTTTTCTGTGAAAAATTGCTCTGGGGGAAGTGCTATTGTTTCCCTCTTTGTCTGATCTGGGCACACTCTGGTATGAACTCCAAAAAGTGATGAAATACATGGTGCTTCTACATCATTTTCTGATTGCCTGTTATTAACTTACCTTTTGCAACAACATGGATGTAGACATCACAAGATGATGATGTTTTTGGGACTATTTTAGAACTATGTCTTTCTACTTCGTCTCTTCATCTCTCTCCCCCCCCCCCCCCCCCCCAATTTTATTTTTGTATTTTATTTTGTCTTTTGGTTCCTTTGCTTTATCTTGTTGTATGAAAAAGGCGGTCTGCCTTCCACAGGCTTTGGCCTGGAAAGAGCAGTTTCCATTGCTTAGCAGCTTCCAGTTTTATTATCAAAGATTAATAGTAGGTTTGTCCCAAATCCCAGTTACAAGCTTGTCCTTTATCTATAGCTTTCACAAGCATGGGCTCCTCAGCCTTTAATTATTTAGTTATCCTCTCTGTTTCTGAAGAGCTTTTTGCTCAGTTATGAGCTTTAACTGCTGTGTTTTTCCAGTCAGTGTTTTCTTAGGTTGTGCTGCTCATGCAATATGAATGTACCTTGCTACAGAATTTGAGTATGGCAAAACAAACAGAATCCTTCTGACAAACTATATAAAACCCAGGTGGATCATGAAAGCTATATGGAACCCAACAGCCATTAACCCTCCTGGCAGACCTGGGTCTTAGCCATGAAACAGAGTAACCAGTTAAAAAAACCTCTGATCACTAGCTAAAAAAGAGAAAACTGTGGATTTTTTCAAAATAGAACTAATTTTACTTTGTAAAATATATATATTTTTACTGGTAAAATATATACCCATGTTGCATCATGAGGCAAGCATGGCTTTTTAAAAAATGTCAGCTACTCTCATTTGCATGAAATTAAAACGTGAAAATAAAAAGTGATTTTGTTTTTTTTTTTTTTTCATTTTTAGCAGCCCCAAATCCATATTTAAAAAAAACAAATAATCTTTTCTTTGTGTTTTTAAATGAAAATAATACTGCAGAGACTGGGATGTAATGCTAATCATAGAATCATAGAATGGCTCAGGTTGGAAGGGACCTTACAGATCATCTGGTTCCAACCCCTCAGCCATAAGTAGGGATGCCACCCACTAGATAAAGGTAGGCCAAGGCCCTATCCAACCTGGCCTTGAACACCTCTAGGGATGGGGCATCTACAACCTCTTTGGGCAACCTGTGCCAGTGCCTCACCACCCTCTGAGTCTAACATTTAAATTCTAAATCTCCCCTCTTTTAGTTTAAAACCATTTCCCCTTGTCCTGTCATTAATCCGATTGAGCAAAAAGTCACCTCCATCTTTTTTAGTCCCCTTTAAGTACTGTAAAGCCACAATAAGGTCATTCTGTAGGCTTCTTTTCTGTAGGCTGAACAGCCCCAGCTCTCTCAGCCTTTCAGCGTAGGAGAGGTGCTACAGCAGCCCTCTGATCATCTTAGTGGCACTCCTCTGGACCCGCTCTAACAGCCCCGCATCCTTCTTGTGCTGGGGGACCCAGACCTGGATGCAGTGCTCCAGGTGGGGCCTCACAAGGGCAGGGACACAATCCACCCCCTCGCCATGCTGCCCACCCCTCTGTTGATGCAGCCCAGGCTGCAGTTGGCCTTCTGGGCTACAGGTGCACACTGCTGGCTCCTGTCGAGCTTCTTGTCCACCAGAACCCCAAGTCCCTCTCTGCAGGGCTGCTCTCAGTGAGTTCTTCTCCCAGTCTGTGCTCGTGTCTGGGATTGCCCTGACCCAGGTGCAGAACATTGCACTTGGACATGTTGAACCTCATGAGGTTCACACGGGCCCACTTTTCCAGCTTGCCCAGGTCCTTTGGATGGCATCCCTTCCTTCTGGTGTATCAATTGCACCACGCAGCTTGGAGTCATCTGCAAACCTGCTGAGGGTGTACTCGATCCCACTGGTTATGTTATTCTTAAAGATAGTGTCTGTCCTGACACTACCCGTCTCAGGACAGACCCCTGAGGGATACCGCTCATCACCGGTCTCCACTTGTTCATAGAGCCATTGACCACCACTCTTGGGGTGTGGCCTTCAAGCCAGCTCCTTATCCACTGAATGGTCTACCCATCAAATCCCTATCTCTCCAATCATGAGACTAGTATGTCATATGGGACCATGTCAAAGGCCTTACAGAAATACAGGAACATGACATCGATCATTCTTCCCCTGTCAGCTGATGCAGTCACTCCATTGTAGAAGGCCACCAGATTGGTCAGGCAGGATTTGCCTCTGGTGAAGCCATGCTGGCTGTCTCGGATCACTTTGTCTTGTATGTGCCTTGACGTTGCTTCCAGAAGGACTTTTTCCATGATCTTCCCCGGCACAGAGGTGAGGCTCACCACTCTATAGTTCCCCTAGTCCTCCTTTCTACCCCTTTTAAAAATGGGAATGGTGTTTCCCTAATAGTTAATAGAAGTGTATTTCATTACTATTCCTAGCAAGGCAGGGATAGTCCTGAAAATATTTCTCACAGTCCATAAAAGTTGTAATTTTATTTTAATCAGTAAATGCACTTAAAATATACATAGATGACATTCTTATGAGTTTCTTCATAATAATGTCATTTTAACTCTAACTGAAGCTCTGTCAATTTGCATATTTAATTGTGGCATTCATTATAGATTACAATGCACAATTTATACTAGGCTTCTTGGATGCTTTCATATTTCAAATGTTCATATTTCAAATTTCAGAAAGGACTGCTAGGATGATCTGATGCTTTCAAGGTCTTTCTATGTATTTGAGTATTGTATCCACCTTGTCTGACCTTACTGTAAGCCTTGAGATACTTTTAACATAAATGAAAACAAGTGACTACATGGAGAATTTCAATTGCAATTAAAAAAAATGGTTTACTTCTAGTTTGATATCTCTTCTACATGCTAATACCTATATACAGTGAGAAGTTGCCTCTCAGCCTTTTTGTATAACCTGTCGTGTATACATCATCCTGCCATGGGTGGCTGTGGTCAGCTCACTATATGCAGTGGGCTATAGGAGTTACCTTAGTGGCCTGGTTTTCATCAGTACTGTGCAAGTGTTCAGCCAGTTTCTGTACACCTGTAATCATGTATAATGCATATGAGAATGTATAATGCATATGAGAAATGGGAATAAAAAAGGTGAAAACTATGTTTTTCTGCATGTGTTTCACACTGACAAAAATTATAAAGATACCCAGGTTGCTTTTGGGGGTCACTTCTTACAGCTGATGTTCACATTGTGCCTTTTTTATTAATGAGACACTTCCTTAAGGAATGCAGACCTGATTATTTTTCAGCTTAACAAGTTGTTACAAGATTAACTCAACCAAGGTGCAGGAAAAAAAAAAGAATTCCAATTGTTTCCCAGTTACAGAGAGACTGGGAGAATGCATCTAGAAAGTGTGTGCTTGTTTGCTCTTACAGTCTTCCCTAGGTATCTGCTGTTGTCCTCTCTTGGAGACAGGAAGTTGGAACAGAGAGACTTTAGACTGACCCAGTATAGCTGCTTTTCTGTTCTTAGATCTTTATTAGAAACATGATAAATTTAGAATATCAATGATCTTATTAGCAACATAGAACATAATTAAAAATAGCTCGGAAAACCTTTTTTTTTTTTTTTTTTTTTTCCCATTTTATTAGTATTTTAATTCCAGCAGAAATTCTAAGCCAACTGATTAGATGTTCAACTGATTAAAAAAATGCATGGTATTTTTTTTAGTAACATATTAGCTAAAAGGTCACCAAATGTGTATAATCAAAAGAACCATTAGAGTGTACCATTTTACACATCTGTCATGAAACCATTCACTGACATTAACATTTATACTCTACAACTTACTAACTTATATCTAAGTCGTGATTCAGTGCTGTCCATGTATTTGTGTGAGCAAGACCTTGTATCCTGATCAAAAGTTTTGATTTTAATAAGACTGCTCTAGACAGAGCGGTCATCTTGCGCTGATCCAGTTGCATAGATATCGTCCCCTAGCTCCTAGAAATTACAACATTGAGTATATAATAATGGTAAGGTTTGAATAATGCAATGTTCAAAGAAGTTGTTACATGCAACTGGGTTGGTTGTGCATATCCTTAAATAGGCACAGCATTATATAAGCAGTGTTTCCAGATATCTTGAAAACACAGATATCACTTGGGAAGTTAAAATACAATGGCTATAATTAATCAATGCGTTAGCTCCTGAGGGGAGTCGTGTCTTCCTAAATACTATAAAAGCCTTTTAGCCAAGGATATGACTACATTAAAAGCTGTGCTTTCTCCTAAAGAATTTTTAATCCAGCACAATTAATTTTACCTCCTTAACTGTCCTTTTATCTTCCTGATGAATTTAAGAGTAGAGGTCAAATTACCATGTAAGGTTTTAAATCCTATCTATTGCACTATTTAAACAGAATGAAAGCACTTCTTTAGGATTTAAGTAAAATTTATGTACGGAAATACATTATTATATATATCAAGAAACAATGGCCTCTCACTGAAATTCTCTATTCCTTGCAATCTTGTGTTTAGAAACATGTTTTTGTGTACCTGGTAGAGTTAAAAGTCAAGTGACTCAATTAGTTTTTGAAGAGAAGTTAAAGATTTTCATTTTTCTTCATGAAGATTTTGCAAAGTCAACAATACTGCAAATGTTGCAGTTCCATTTGTACAGAGAAAGAGGTAAAAAGTGTAAAATAGTTTTTATTTCTGGAAGCTATTCATAACCCTAAAGCCTTTGCCTATAGTTATTTCAGCACCTTCAAAAGAGACGTGGGCTGTAAAATCAGATTCACATTTCCATTTCTAATTGGAATTGACCCATCCTAGTTCAGTACTATGTCAAGACTCAGATCTAGCAGAAAAAGTGATTATGCAGGAAATGGGAAATCTTTCACAGTTAATCATAAATTTTGTCACTAAAACAAATTCTTTATAACTGCATTAAGCCAACGTGTTTAGCTTACAGACTGTGTTCTTGTTTCCACAGTGCATACATTATAACAGACTTCATGGGCATCAGGAATGAAAATTTTATGAAGGTAGCTGCAGTTGGGACTTGGATGGGAGATTTTGTCACAGCATGGATGGTAAGAAATACAATACTATGTTTTAAAAGAAAAAGAAGGAGTAAATTTTTGTGTTTTGAGGAAAAGAGGAGAGGAGAAGAGAGAAATTCCATTTCTTGAAGTATTCGAGTATTTCAACTCAGAAATAGAAAAAAAAAATACAAATGGCAAAGTGGCAGAATGGCAGGGTATTTAATTAGCTGGGAATCCTAAAGAGTTTCAGTTGAAATGAATTGGAGCATCACTTTGTTCCTTCTGTTACGAGTAGGAACTTTGCTGTTGACTTATGTAAAGACAGCACAGTCAGTATCCCTTCTTTGCTCTGAAGTGACATCATGACTGGCAATCTGGTGAAACTGAGAGTAATAATTCAAGAAAAACAAATCTAATGAAAAAGATTTAAAAGAATTACAAGTAATTGAATGATGTGATTAAGAGAAATGGAGGTAAGGGAAAGAAAGTAAAACTGTTACTTCTCAGAATTTGAAGGTAGCCTGTTTGAATTGAACCTATCAGATCAAATTTGTCTTTAATTTACTGCTTTAGAGGAATAAACTTTTACAAAAGATTAGATGTGTTTATGAGGCTGCTTTTCACTTGGATTATAGTTGTTAAAAAAGTTATTTCCTGAAATGTTGGCTGTCCAATTACCTACTTAGCGAAAGAGAACCAGAAAATGACAGTTAGCTGGTAACAAGATGAAGCATATGCAAATGTGTTTTTATTGTTTGGGAAAAGCATTTCTTAAAGACAAAGTAATAAAAAGTGAATTCTTTTTTTTTAAACTAACATTAGATTTTATGATTAGTGTAGGTAAGAAATAACAACTGTGACTGTTACATTAGTAACTGAAGTCTGCATGACATTCATTTAAACTGGGGAAAGGAGTTCATTTTTAAGCTTTCAGGTTTGTTTTTAATTCATCTAAATCATTTTTTTCCCCTAGTGATTCATTGATACCTCAGTTTGTTTATTCAAAATGATCAACATAATTCTAAGGGGGTTCATTAAAACAGGGAACATTGCCTGATGATGAATGCATATCACTTATCATATGAACATGAAGGGAAAAAAAATCTGAGCACTGGGTGTAGCCAGTAACTGTAATAACATATGATGTTAACAAAGGAACAAGCCAAGGTATATGAATTTTAGGGCTCTGGTACGTATTAGGAGAAAACGCTATAGGAATAATTTCAAATATGAATAATTGTGAGACTCTAAGACTATAGTCTATAAAACTATAAGAATAGTCTTAGAAGAGGAGTCTGAGTTTACAGCAATTTATCTTCTATCCTCCATATATTTGGAACATACTGTACAACAGACAGATAAAAAAAGGAAAAGAGAAAAACAGCATCAAGGATTTTTTTCAGTATATTGTTTAGTATGTATCAGTGGTTTATCCAAGACAAATTATGCTCTGTGAAATGGTGGCCATGAAAATCAAGTGCTGAGCAAACTGTCTGCACATGCAAGCTTACAATAGGGACATTGCAGAGTTGGTGAGTTAACTGATATTGACCATCAATGCGGGTTTTTACTGAATCAGTAATAAAATTCAGGGCTACTTCTGAACGCTTTTAACTTGACCCTTTATTTTATGGGCTTCAACAGCGTTATACAACTGTCTAAGGAAAGTTGATGCATAAGCTAAGCTGAATTGAGAGGGTATGTTCATCAGACATACATGACAGCATGTTCTGTTTAGACAGAGTTCTGACAGCAGAGTCTGTTTAAGTCACACTACATTAGGTAATATTGGTAATATTACACTTATTAAGTCCCCCTTTTTTCATTTCCTTCAAGGAAAAACAAAAACAAAAACAAAAACAAAAACACCACCAATCCAACAAATAAAAAACCCTGTTACATGAAGCACTTTATAAAGCATAGAAATGCCTTGATTCAAGAGTCACAAGACTTCTGACCTTCTCTTTCCTGTGTACTGAAAACCCTTTCAAGTCTTTTCAGCAGTGGAGGATAATTTGGATTGTGCCAAATCAGATTCCAGTTGTCACTAAAGAATGACGGAGAGACTAGAAGAGACTGGAGGGGCAGTTTTTGCAAATCTCTAGACAAAGTGTGTGAATCAATCTATGGAAATGACAATGTTTAAGGGCAGCTAAGGAACATCAAAAATATACAATGTCAGGTATTAGGAACAGTGGACAGCATGTGCATTGGTGAAAATCTGTCACACAGCCTAACTTTAGCAATTTTGTTCTATATGAGCAGAAATAGTCATGTAGTTTATACTTTATACGGTTTGAATTTGCTTGACTTTCTGCATGTCAAGCAATGGGAACAATATCAAAGTAACATGAGTCTTCTGTGGGATTGCTACATATTATAAAATTGTAGAATCATTTAGGTTGGAAAAGACCTTCAAGATCATCAAGTCCAACATGACCTACCAAGTCCTGTCACTAAATCTTTTCCTCTAGTGCCACATCCACAAGTCTCTTAAATACCTCCAGGGATGGGGACTCCACCACTTGCTTGGGCCATCTAGTGCTTGACCATCCCCATTATGAAGAAATTCTTCCTGATATCCAGTCTAAACTTCCCCTGATGCAACTTGAGGCCATTGCCTTGCATCCTGTCACTTATCACTTGAGAAAAAAGACTGACACCCTCCTCACTGCAGCCTCCTTTCAGGTAGTTGGAGAGAGCAATAAGGTCTCCCCTGAGCCTCTTCTCCAAACTAAACATCCCTAATTCCCTCAGTAGCTCCTCATAGGATGTGTGTTCCAGGCCCTTCACTAGCTTCATTGCTCTTCTCTGCACACCCTCAAGCAACACTTCTTGTAGTGAGGGGCCCAAAACTGAACACAATATTTGAGGTGTGGTCTCATCAATGCTGCATACAAGGGGGCAGTCACTTCCCTAGTCCTGCTGGCCATGCTATTTCTGATGCAGGCCAGGATGCCCTTGGCCTTCTTGGCCACTTGGCTCACATTCAGCTGGCTGTTGATCAGCAGCCACAGGCCCTCTTTGTTGTGCAGTTATGGAGTCTTCCAATTCTGTTTGGAAACAGAAAAAAGAAAGGCTGTTATGGAACCATCACGCATTTTCACATCCGCAGCAGTGGCTCTGTTTCCTAATGTTTAAGAAGATTCTGCAAGGAAGCCACCCACCCTTTTGACTGCAAAACTGAAGATGAAAAAGCAGATGTTGCCTTCACTCCAGTGCCTTGGAATCATACTGGAATTAAGATCTTATTCCTTGCTTAATAGGAAAGGTTGTAAATAAAGCAAAACAGATGGTATTACATTTTCAAAATGAGGAATCAATAAACAATAATGCTGTCCTAGTACAACTAGGGCAGGCTAGTTAAATCAGGAAAGTGATTGAAATGGGAAGATATGTTTTGGATTGCTGTTTGTTTTGGATTTAAAAGGCAGAAGTAAGCCTTTCACCTCAACACTTCCTTGTTCACTGGCTAGCTTTGTGACAGAGTCTGACTCAATTTGTAATAAAATCAGAAACGTTTTTTCCATTGTGTAATGGGAATGGGGCCATGCTCCAGGTGCACAAGACCTTCTCCTTTGCACCTCTAGACAAGAACTTGTAATACTAATAAATCATCTTTGCTGAAGTCTGTAGGAAGTGTTAGATGTCCTAAATAGGTCTGCGAAGAGACGAATGGATTCAATACACTAACTGCCTCTCTTTTTTTCCTCTTTGAAGCCAGGGAAGTGCCTTCTTTGACAGTCTCCTGCTCTCATAGAATGCATACTGTTCTCCTGGGGAGTGCTTTTGAGGCAGAAGCCACAGGATTTGGCATGGTAGGATAGCTTTAAAAAAAAAAAGAAAAAGAAGAAAAAAAATAAAAAGGTTAGATTTCACCCAGACAAGCCTATAAACTAACAGTTAGGGCTTTCAAGTGGGAGAGTGTGAGCAGGCTGGGGAAGGAACTCAGGCCAGGGCAGAACCTCTGATGATTAGAGTTGGGTGGCCTCCTGACCTTCTCTGTAAAAATGAGCAACTTGCTACAAAAACTTGTGGTTTTGTGAGGACCCAGTCCTGAGCATGTGTGGTAAAACATGCTGCAAATTTACCAAAAGGAGTGGATGGCACTGAATATTGACAGAGAGGGGCACTGAATATTGACAGAGAGGGCAGAGTACACTCAGAGCTTCCTCTGTTCCTTGCAATTTCCTAGTGGGGTGGAGGGAACACTGCTTCCCCGCTTCTTTCCAGGCAGTGTTGGCTTTTTGACTGTCAATACTTTGTCCTCCACTCTGGGTGATGGCTCTTTCGGCTCTCCAACGATCACATATCAGCATTGCATTATGAATGACGCTCATACAACATTGAGAGATTTGCTTACCACCTGTCATTGCTGCTTAGCTTAATGACATAGCTCTGCCTACAAGCCCTACATATGTGTGAAGGAGTACAAACAAGGTCCTGATACCTTGACTGCTAGTATTATCAAAAGCTGAAGCTGGAGCAGTCAACTTCAGCCAGAGACTGACATTAAACTTCATCAGGGTCTGATCCTGTTGACAGGGCATGCTATTCCCATTTACTTTCCTGCTGCAAAGTAATTTAATTGAAATTCTCTTTTTCCTCATTAACTGCTAGATGATACTCGAGAAGGTTTGAGAGATCACTGAGCCACAGAGACTCCTCTGACTCACATCATCAGGAGCAATGATAGATTCAAGGGATGGTTTAATTTATAATTTATCAAACTAGTATTTAATAAATCTGTACCACTGTGCTTTTATTTGTTTGTTTTTGAAAAAATGGAGAAACTAAGACTTCTCTCAACACTGCTTTAGTGCAGTACTTGTCATGGTGTCCCAGAGTGTAAGCTGAATCACTGTCACAACTCCTGACTGTTCTTTCTGATGAATTCACTTAATTTCAATTGGACTCTTCCCTCACTTGGGACCATGAATACTCCTAGCGCCATTTCTGTCTCTGACCATCTTAGCAGAAGAACTAGTAGAAAATAATACTTCCAGTGGTCTGGATGGAAGAATGATAGGTTACCACTTGTTCCGATGGCCCATTATCCAGGACTGACAGAGACACTCTTCCTATTCACTTGGATATGGAGGTAGAAACCTGCCTAAGACTTATTGTGAGGACATAGTATTGGGATTTCAAAAGGTTGCTACTGAGTGGTGAATCCACACCTACCTTTCGTTATTAGTGGAACAGGATATTGACCCCAAACACACAATTTCCCTGGGTGTATGAAGTTTCTCAGGCCTCAGAGACACATCTTTATGTTCCCCTGAAGGATCATGGCTATATATCATGACATGTAACTTGTGGTGGAATGCTGCTTGCCTTTGAAAAAGCTTATCTGTTCTTCTGTGAGTAAGATTTTCTGTTCCCTGAGATTTTCAGTGCTAAATGAAAAAGCTCCAGGAGATGTACTTTGCTGTTTTTTTTGGACATACCAGGTTTTCTGTGTTTGTTATTCTAGAGGACAAATCTCACCCTGTTACATGTTCTGGCTCTGTTAGTGCTGAAAGAAAGGTATTTTTTCTGTTCTTTTCATTTTTCTTTATTGGACATTTTTTATCTTCACTCCATGATGAAGGGGGCTTTTGTATTTTTCCATCTTATGAGATTAACATGTCCTACATGGCTGGTGATGGTGTAGCTAGTTAAGCCTGTAGCTGATTGTGATATTCCCTGATTGTCTATTTCTTTCCTATTAGCTCCTAATAGTGTGGGGAAGGATGGGGGAGGAGGATGCTATGGGACAGTATGGGACACTAAGATAATATTTTCATGGCACTATCTATCATAACTTGAAGATCTTGCTCCTGGGCTATAATGGTCAGCTGAGGGCCTTTGTTTCATATGGGAAACTAGAATTGTTTTGCCCTTTGTGCATCACTTTGCATTCATCTACAAAGAATTTAATCTGCCGTTTTATTGCCTAGGGACTTACTTCCATAAGGACCTTTCTCAGTTCTTCACAGTCAGCAAGTCATCATCCTTATTACTGTGAATAACTTAATATCATTATAAAGCTTTCTCACCTCACTGCTCACCCATTTCACAAGGTTACTTAGGAATATGATGAACAACTGCATCCCCTGCACAAATCCCTGTGGAACTCCACTAATGACCTCCCTCCATTGCAAGAGCTGTCTGGCTAACCTACTTACCTCCTGTTTCCTGTCTTTTAACCAGTTATTTATCAACATAAAGACCTTCCCTAAAGCTCTGACTGTTGGGTTTCTATAGAAGCCTTTGATAAGGGATTTTTCAAAAGCCGTTTAAAAAATTCAGGTTAGGCTATTTCAACCACATCTCCTTTATCCACGTGCTTTGTTGACCTCATTCAGTAATCCTGTTCTGAAATATCCCCATTCCTGATATTTACAGAGCCAGCCACTTAGCACTCCTTTCACAGCCTCAGTGTTCCCTGCTGCCATTAAAGAAATACTCAGACAATGTTAAGTGGCCCTGAACGTGCTGTTTGTATGAAAGACACGGTCCCAGCTCAGGAACTATGAATGTGGAGAACAGTTTGGAGCCACCTTTGTGTGGTTTCTCGGTGAAAGACAGAGAGCTTATTTCCTAGCAGTTAAAAATTATATATACATTTTCCTTCATTTTCGTTCATTTCATCTTTCCTTGTCTTTCAAAAGTCTTTAATATTATTGCCTGCACATGGTTTTGTAGGTGAACAAAAATTAATGTGAAAATACTTTGTATGAAACAAAGACAATACTCAAACAAATATTCTGGCATATAACAGAAGGGGCAGCAGAGCCTGAACACGGCCGTTAATGTTACTCTGAAGACAGAAATGTCGCTGTCTGTGGTAAAACCTATATTCTGAATATGTGTGTGGGTTACATATTCAGCGAACATCAACCATTGATAAATTACTTCTCTTTCCTGTGTGATGTACAGCCTTTTGGATCCCTTAGGGCTAGACAAGGAGGATCTTGCCAAGGTTTGGTTATTTCCATTGCTGGGTGGCTATTTTTTGAATGATCATTTTGGACACAGGAACCTGTGGATGTTTAAGTCTTTTAACTTGGGCCCCTCTTGGCCTTGTTGCTGATATATACCTTTTCTCTGCTTCCCTGCAATACAGGCAGTGGCTACAATATAACTGCCTTAGTTTAGGATAGAAGTATTTAACAGCAACAAATACATACCTGCTTAACTCTTCATTTTGACCTTGTAAATGCTAGTGTGTCTTTCATAAACTTGCAGCATAATGCTTTACTGTAATATACAGTGCAGGGTGAAGTAATGTAGCCCACACATTATACTTTAGTAAACCTGTAATTTGATTTTATTTTCTGTTAGATATCCAGTACCTGTAGATTATGCACTCTCTGCTGTATTCTGTATTCATTTTTATAATAAGAATAAGTGTTTACTTATTGCCATTAAATCATTCTTTGCAAAACTATTAGCATGAATTTTAACAGTGTTTGGAGATATTTACTTTTGACTGTTGCCTTTGCAATCCTCTAAAATATTTGTAGAATAGAAGAACAAGCTATTAAATGATTTCAAAGTGCTTCCCTTGTGTCCATTAAAACAGAAGATAATTCTTGTCCTCATTTGCTCTGAGATGTGACTACCTATTTTGACATCCTGGAGGAACAAGGGATTCATCACTGCTATGCAGAAATTAGGTTGATTTGCCTCTTTGTTTTTATCTCATCTCATAATGTGTATGAGGTAACAGGGCATGCTCAAACAAAGTGAGCAACCTTGATGGTGCAAATACTATCATGTTGAAGAAAAGAACAGAAACACTGAACTATTACAGTGCCAATAGATATAAAATAAAATACTAGTGTGACTAAGAAATGAAACTTCCTTTAAAGTAGGCCAGGACACCACTTTAAAAAATGCTGAAAGAAATTGTAACACGATCATTAAAAATAATGAAGTTTCTGAGATTCTGTACATATCTCCCTTATAAAAGCATAGCCACAAGTGTTAGTTCTTAAATTAAGTGAGTCTTAAAGAGTGATCTTTCTCTCCAGAAAATACTGTTCTGCAAAGCATAGTATTTTATCTTATTTTTTTATTTACAAGGAGAGAAAACTCCACCATCTTGGCACTTGTTCCGTGATAGTTTGGAGAGTCAAGAGTCTTGAATGACTGACACCTTTTCTAACTTATGCCTCTGTCAAGGATTGGGCATGACAATTCAGATTATGATCAGTGTCAATCTTCTTGATTGTTTCTATTCCACTGACATATCAAATGACAAAATAAAACTGTAATTGAATTTGCAGTGGCATCTGAAATACTGTATAGCTAACAATTCCATTGTACTTCAGTAGTGGAAATTATATTTAACTATGAAGCATGAAATGAAAGGACCAAGGTGGGTGACACGTTCCTAAAATCACTTGCCAGGGCTGCATGGGAATGTGACTAACAGCATTTGTGGCAACGTGCTACTTTTCATTCAAAGAAGCAGGCACAATGACATTTTCTCTTCTTGTTCTTTTGCATTTCTGTTTTTGCTTTTTTCATCCTTCTTGTGGGCCAGTTGTAGAGCCATTCTGTAGCTCGTTGTTCTATCTCCAGTAGAAAAACATACACGTAAAGTCATCAGCACAACTGATATTCATACACTCAGTCATACAAGGCCACTAATTTTGTATTTTCAATTCTGTAGGGCACAAATGTGCCACATCCTGCTTTTCTTCATGGCTGGGATCTAGTTATATAAGGTGAAGTGTGCCTGGTGTCATCTGAGTTCATCCAATCATCCCATCAAGTCAGATTGCACTATTATTTATTCATTGATTGATGGTGTAGCCATCTGTTCGTGTACTCTAGATTATAATTATCTGCCTTTTCAAGCTTGATCTTTTTTTGTATTCCCCTGTTACCTTGTCGTTTGAATTCTGACCAGGCATTGCCAGAGGTGTTACTTCATCCCTGTCACTTTCCCAGCAAGTGACTTCTTTCAGCTCATCCTCACAGCAGGTGTCATTGTTGCATGAAGATAACCATTTTCTGGGCTTTAAAACATGTGCTTGGTATATCTATCAATAAAAGCCTCAGCATCTTCTACTGAAGAAGACTACCTCACCTCAGAATTCAAGAAGGCAGAGCATCCTCCCTTTTGATTGCCATGAGGAGCCTGACTCCAAGTGTGCTCCTAGTACACCATGCACCAAGCAGAGATCTGCACCTTGAGTGTGTGTATGTGATTTTGTGGGATGCTCTTTCTCCAGTGTATAAATCAGCAGATTTTAGGGAATGATGGGCACACATAAAGCAGGAGCATCCTAGTATGTGTGTGTCATGTGTGTTGATTCGAGCTGATTTGTTGATTTGGGGAATAGTCATAGAAGGGTCTCAAAAATGTTTGTTAAGATTTGGTGTCAGGCATTGTGACTTATCAGGTATAGTGTTGGCACTGATCCCAAATATATAGCTCACTGAGTGCTGATTAATTATGTATCATTAATAAGTCAATGGAATTCTTTGATTTATATTTTATTTAAACCACGTGAATTGAGCAGTTTTTCCCTGTAGCACTTGAGGATTTTCAGTAATCTGAAAACTATCAGTCATTTTTGTCGACATATGAATACAATCAAAAGATCCTGTGAGAAGGCTGCAGCTGATGTTCTAGGCACTCTGATGTTGACCCAGAACTGGAAAACATAGAGGGGTGGCCCGAGAATGGATTTTGCAAAATTAGGCTTAATTTACAGTAGTTCTCTTTGCCTTAGAAATCAGAAAGTAATGTCATATCTTCTGCTTCCAGACCAAGCAGTGCAGTTGATGAATGGTCTCACCACAAGAATACAGCTGTTTCAAGCTGGCTAAAGAGATTCTGTTAATTATCAGAAAAGCAGTCCAGATTCTCAGCTCAGTCCTATGTCAGGTTCTTCACTCCCTTTTCAGACTTGAATCCTGATTATTTTTCTATTGGGACCAAAAGTCTGCTGATGGTCAGTCAAGATTCACCTGGCAGCAATCAACCCAATAGTCCTCAGTGAGTGAGCACAGAGTTTCTGGTACCCTATTGTACTCAGTGGACCATATCTAGGCATTCTTCCTGGATGTAATACCTCTACAATACAATCTTAAATTCTTTGTGCTTTCAAGTTTCCAATTTCTGTCACAGTCAGAAAAATTAACATACTTGTTATTCCCCCCTTCTCTCCATATCTGTGGGCTGAGGTGTCAAGATGGATGTCTCTTTTTTAAATTGACAACAGCAGAAATTCCCACAATGTTTATGAAGAATTGACAAATGCAAAAAGTTAGACCCTGTTTGCTGAGACTGACCATGGTGACAGCAAGCTGCCTCTTACAAGATTGCTGTGGAGTTTCTTCCCATCACTGGCGCACTTTCCAATTGCAGTTCATGCTACATTCCTTCTGGAAAGTGTCTCTGCTTCTAGCATTGCCAAAATGCACAAAGACTTCTTTCTGCTCTCCATAAAGCTGTATGCCACATACGGGTGTCCTAGTCGATGTGGTAGGTAGTTGGGTGGGTCTCACTGTTTGTGTACGTCCTAGTTTACCACTCACCCTCAGTCACAGTCGAAGCAAATAAATGCCTGAGGGTAAAAAGAGATTTGCTGATAACTGGAGCTCTCTGAGATGTGTGGGCCTTGTGTGCACTCATTTTCTACCCTTGTTCTTACTTTCTCCAGAACTGTTTCCTCTAACAATCACAGATTATGTAGATGATGTTAAACAATACCTGTTATTGCTATCCTGTAGGTGAAAAGAGAATAAATCAAGACATACTGAACAGCAGTGTGACCTTTCAGAAGTAGCTGCTCTTTTGTGCTTTCATGCTTTAGTTGTAATAATGTGAGTTCGTGTGTGAACTGTATGTTTTGAATAGTCCTCTTGTTGATTATTAATGTGCTTTTACTCTTTAGAAGCTGCAGGTGTTTATATGAAAACAAGACTTAATCCACTTGCTCTAAAGAGGACTTAATACAAGGCCAGAAATGATAGTAGATAGAGGTGATTGTAGTTACCCAGCCACATGGATAAGAATGTAGTTTTCCTGGGTTTTGGTACAAAGGAAGATATAGGTTTTTAGCATTATTTCTCTATTTAGCCTAGATCAAAGACGACATATACCTGCAATCAATATGCACACTGTTGTTATATAGTTCTGGTGGTAGGAGGCTCAGGAGGTGCAGCAAAGTGGAAAAGACGTTTACAGTTTAGAAGTTACAGGTTTTTTATTGAATGCCTTGCCACACACTGCATTCCTCTGAAAATATGGAACTTCATCAGATATAAAAAGTGAAGCCACATTTCTTTTTTGATTACATCTATTGTATGATTTTCTGATGTTATAATATTGAAACCAGTGCTTTTGTAAGGGCTGCTGGGATAACTCTTAGTGTAAGATAAAATTCTGTGTATATAAATGCATTGTAATTAATCTCACTGTTAAAGCACAGAAAGCCTATACCTGACTTAATTGTCTTAGTGCTCCCTTATACCTTCCAAAACCCCTTAAAGACTAACTCGTGCAACATGTGTATCCATCAGGCAAATGGAAATTCTGCAAAACTAGTCAAAAAGTCCATGACACGTTGCCCAGGGCTGCATGGGCATGTTTACTTCACTGGCTTCAGTGGTCATTGGAAGTTCAGTGACTGCTTTTTCCATGTTACATGTTCATCTGTAGGGGGTGAGGAACTCCAAGAGGAAAGCGAGGTAGTGAGCCAAGACTTGACAATCTAGGCATTGTGTAGTGGTGTGCTTAGAAGTTAAGGTGATTGTCTTCTGACTGCAGTGAATGTGAAACTGAGGCCTAACGCTTGCTTCCTTTTAACCTCACTTATCTCAGTGCTTTTTTTTTTTTTTTTTTTTTTTTTTTTTTTTTTCTTTTTCTCATCATAAAGTTTCTTTTAATTCCAGAACAGGAATGATCTGTGTTCTGAAATCTTGAGTATTCTGAGATGCTTAAAAAATGAATGAAGGATCATGTCAAATATTAATGGGAGCTATTCTGTTCTCCAAATGTTGGAGGTGAAAGATATGGCTAAGTCTTTTTCAAAATACAAGGTGTAAGGGAGACGATACATTTTCCCACAACTCAAATACTGTTCAATTGGTTTGTTTTTTAGCTTCAGGTAGCCATACAGCTATAAATCAGTGTGTCGTACATTCATTTTTCTTCTTCATTAAACTCTCCTTTGCTCTTTTTCATGTAGAACTGTACTCGCTTCTTTGCTGGCATTTATGCAGCAGATCTTGACATATCCAGATTACATGTATTTAGAAGCTGAAGTCAGAGTACCATATAAATTAAAGTAACTACACAACAATTTTGCATTCTGACATATGATGTACTCCTTAGAAAGGGTGTGAAAGAGTGGGTGTCAGAAGTACTGCAGAAGTGGGGCTCTAGAAATAACATGTTCTTACTGAAGATCGTTGAGTACATATGGCAAATGCGTAAACTGTCGGAGTCTCTAAGATGGACACTTCCTTTCTGGAACAGTTGTCTGGTTGTGTTTGAGTCTGCAAGCACAAACCTTTTTCACTGATTGGCAGAAAAAAAAAAAAAAAAAAAAAAGATATTCGAAGCCATTACCTCAATAAATCTGAGAATATGTTTAATGAGAAGCTCTACAGTAGAATAGAAAGGGGTTGCTTGATAAGTATTATAAAAATAATATTGAATTGACTGTGCAAATTCAGCTGAAGATCTTTAATGGACTAAATATATGGTGAAATAAGGCCTTCTGTATCCACAGGGAGAGATTAGCAGCAGATGGCAGTGGTACACAGCAAAGCATTTTTTTAATTCTGAATTCCTTCAGGGTCTGTATGATGAACTTGGTAACTGTAAAGGGGAAAGTGGAAAGAAATCTGTTTTATTATGAAAAAACATCACAGTACTCTTGCCTAACAAAATGATGTATAAAATCTGTGCTTCTTTACAAAGGAAAGCACAGCTGAAATTGATAAAGAAAGAAGAGACGATTTCTAGTCTTAAATGACACTATTCTGAGGGACAGATATTCAGCTGAGAAACTTTATTATGAAGCTGGAAGAAGCTGCAGTTGCTTCTGGTGTCCAGTTTCCTTCTGTGTAGACTTGCCTTCTCGTTTTACGCTTCACATTTCACATTCCCTAGAGTGTAATCATCATAATTGAAATCCGTAACAAATTCCTATTGTGTGGATTTCATGCCTGGTGCTGTTTTATTGAAAAAATATGCTTAGAGTATGGTCAGAAAGAAAGTTTAAATGCCCAGGTTACCAGGGTATCATTCATTTTGTATTGAGGCATGCCTAGAAGAAAAGGAAGGTTATTCTCACAACAGCTACAGTACCTGGAAAATGGCATCTTGTGTTGCAGTAGGTCAATTCAACTCACACATTCTGAAGATCAATACATCAGGAGAGCAATTAAGAAAAAGCCTGTGTAACCACAGCACAGAATTAATTTTCCTGTGTGGTATCGCATAATATATGAATTTGTACTATAGTGTGAGAAGTCTTCTCTTCATTCAACCTGCTAAGAAATAATAGAATCCTGCTTCACACCAAGTGAGGATTGTTAACCTGTGGGTGAAATCACTGGCTGCACCCTATATGTAAGGATGTTGACAGTAAAGCTAAGCCTGAAATGGAGAAATCTTAGGACCTGTCAAAGTCAGAATTATGGTACTGTAGCCAGAAGGTCAGATTTTTGAAATCTATACTTGTGGTTGTGCTCAGGAAACACTACAATTTTGACATGCTCAAACACAGTTTCTGCAGAAAAACAAACAAACAAACAAAAACAGATAGATTGGCTTCTAAAAACTCTTTGTTGCCAAAACCCAAGTTTAACTTTGGTGCAGTCCTGCTGACTGCAACAGACTTAAAATATACAAATGCTTCTTAATAACTGAGATATTAAAATAAAAATATTCAATAGATTTGAATTAAAATTCATTATAAAACTTCCTTTAATAAAAGGCTCTCAGTAAGATGGTTCTACTTTTTCCTTCGTTTCTTTTTATTGTTATTTTACATTACTTGAAATGGGATCTTCAAGTACTCTTTTAAATGGTTAGAAAGATTGTCGAGTTTCACTTAAACTTTTGTAAGTACCTTTAAAGCCTCCATTAAACAGCTATTTTTGTAATTTCGTACAGTACTACACTTCTCCAAATCACAAAAGAAATCACTGCCTCCTACACTGGCAGTAATAAAAAAGGCTTTGCATTTTGCAGACATTAGGGACTGATCTTTATAGCAACTCGTGGAGATGGGTATGCAAATATCCCCCCTTTTTTATAACAGAGAACTGAAGCAAAGAAAAAGCTCACAGATAAAGCTTTTTTCAGGCCAAATTAATCAGGTGTTACCCACACCTACCAATAAAGTTACACTGACCTTTATATTAGTGTAAATGATGACAAAAGGATTTATATTGGGCAGCAGCTCATCAGTCCTTGTATCTTGCAGTTGAAAATGCTTTGTTGCTTGTCTGGCTCATCTGGGGAATTGGTGATGGAGATGAGATGAGAACCCTGCTTTCAGCTCCGTATTTGTCCCATCACTGTTTTCCTCAAGTCTAAGTAAAATTATTTTCTGTTTCCACTGATGGCAGCATTCCAGTGTATCTAAATGGTATCTTTCTCGGCAGAAACACTGAATAACTTCTTCTACAGAAAACTAAAATCAAACGTAAGTGCCCAGGGGAATCATAAACAGGAGGAGCTGCTCTAGGTTTTTATCTTAGCCAGCCATAAATGCGTATTATAAGGTTTCTCCTCACCTATAAGCAGGCGAGAAACAACTTAAGTAGAGTAATTTAACAACTTGATCTACTACAAAATTGATGGAGCACTGTCAGAAGGATTATCAGGGAGGACAGATCATGTAGGTGTGATTTCATCAGCATGTTGTTGGCGAAGGCCCAGCACTAGGGTGAGGCACAGCTCAAATTATGACATCTAAGTGTTGTCATAGACAGGCCCATACTTTTCACACTGGTTTCTTGGGACTTCTTTTTGTCACTCATGGGCCTCACACATGTCCACAGCAGATTATGTTCAAGTCTTTATACCTGTATGGCTTTCCACCACCCAGCAGTACCGTACAAAGTTAGCCATTTGCCATTGGTCTTCACTACAGGAGAAGTGGGAGGTGAGATATCTGCATCACACTTGGGTTAGAACTTGGCACAGAGGTTGAGCATAGGATTTGTGTGACCAAATGGTGGTTTGGTAATATAAAGGGTGTGGTTTATATTCCACTTTTTAATATGAGCTGAATGTTCTGGACTACGTTAATAACCGGTGGAGAGAAAAAAGCATGTTGAGTGCATGGAGTGTAGTGGACATCTGAAATAATGCAAATGAACCACATTGTAAAACTGTTTATTTCTCTCCAATAAATAGTGGAGAGAAATAATAGTATATAAATAATAGGTAATAAAGGTGCAGGGTAACAGATAAATAATAATTTGTAGGTTGACAGATTTGGATGTTTTTATTTGTGGTATTAAAGTTATGTTCTGGATGCAGGGATAGAGAAATGCCAGAAATTGTACCACACAAAAAGCGGAGCTAAAGCATAGTGATGTTTACTGTCAAACATCCCTTTGGAAGTAAGAAAGGTAAAGGAAGACTTGCAGAATGGCAAGGCTTTCCTGGCAAGACGTTAAAAGAACTTCACATAAAATCTGAAGCTCATGTAGCAGTGAATAAATTAAACCATAATGCAAATAAAACATAAAGAATTCACATACAACAGCAGCATGAAATCGAGGACTGTATGAACAGTAATGGGAACAAGCATGACTGCATCCTCCAGAATCTGAAATTTTACCTTAAAGTTAGCAAACTCTTAGGAAAAAAAGTTATTTAAGCAATTGAAATTTCAAGACTGATTGCAGAGAAGATTTGTGGGCATGTATAGATTAAAACCTGTGTGTGTGCACTGATTCAGTTCTGAGAGATGCCCTGTTTGTATTATTTCTCTACTAATGGAAAACAGACTTCATCTATATGAGGCAACTGGATATTATTAATCCTACAGTACCCTAATCTGTATAAGGCAAACAAATATAGTTCATTTGTTGCAAATCTGGCATGTGACCACAAAAAGCCTCATTTCATTGATTTCTTCTGAATCTCTCATCCGGCAGTGATTTCCTGGCATCTTGTTCTCATTGGCATGACCAAAGACAGGCTGGGCGTATACCATCTGCAATGCTTATTCATGCTTTGCTAACCTACAATTTATATCGATTCAACCTATTTCCAAGGTTATCTTATGCCATTTAGTAGACCAACAGCTTTTAAATGAATTGAAGTAGCATGATAGGCCTGAATCAGCCACATGATGCTCCTAGCCAGATATTTGGGTATGACCTCAGAACAGATGCCAACACTGCCTGATTATTTCTCTGTCAGGGTGTACTTCTGGTGTCTTGTCAGGTCAGCTTTGCATCTTATTTTGCCTTTGGAAAGGCGTAGAGATTTGGGAGCTGATGATCTGATGCAGCGAAAGCTGCATGCCACTCTAATGTTGAAGGTTAAGTGCTGCTGCTCTGCTGGGTTATTGAAGGCTTGTTTAGTGCTCAGTGGAATGGAGCTTTTGTATTCTGTAACGAAAACCTGAATTACTAACAAGTGTTATAAAATTCCAGTTATTTGACAAGAAGGTATAACCAGAATGGTACTGAGAAGTTGGCTGTAATGTGGACTTTATATTAAAGGCTCTAAAATCTCGCTGGTGAATTTTGCTATCATAATCTGTTACCTCAGAAATTTGTTTTTTTTTTTTTTCCTCTTACTTTGCTTTTTTTGTATCTCATCCCCTGTCATTCATGTCAAAGTGTTGCTGCACAAAAAATGACATTCTCTACTCTTACGTCTGTGTGTTATATGCAGGGATACTCTTATTGTTTCTGAAATACCTCTTATTTCAAGTTCTACCCGTTTCCCCTCCTGCCATCCTCCTTTCTGTATACCACACACTGGCTGATATCTTAAACTCTTCAGATTTCCTTCTGCTCTTGTAATTTGTTCATTCCAAGTCTTTTGTCCACTACTGTTAGACGGAACAGCCTCACAGTACACATTGAACTTCAGTTCTTTCACGTGGAATTAAAAATCTGCCAATTTAACTTAAGATGACTTTGTCTATTGTACTTCTATTTTATGTGGTTTGTGTTCACTATGCTGTAAAAATTTAAGGCACTGACTGTTTCTTTCACTGACTTTATTTTTATTTATTTATATATATATATTTTTTTTGCAAGTTGTACAATGCTGTTAGTATGAAGTAATAATAATTATAAACATTAGTTCAATTGCTTCACTCTCCTTTTCTGTCTTTGGCAGCTGAGTAAATTTTGCACCCATGTGCATGGTGTTGTCTCCGTTGCAATGGTGCAGTTTGTTCTGATGTTCAGAGGGGATGGTGTACACACTTGCAGCTCTTGCTGGTGCTAAGGACTATACTTGCTGTGCCGTCCTGATGCATATTCTCTGTTTTCTGTGCATTCCTGTTCAGCCCAGGAGAGACCTCTCTGTCAAAGACATCAATAAAATATAAACGGTTGAATGCCTTTTATTGAGGTTTTAATCAAAGCAGTCCACTAGACTGTTTCCAAGTAAGTGAAATTGGGAGATTGACAAGAGTGCAGCAGGGGCATGACCACAGCAATGCACTAATAGCTATAATTTCAAAACACTATTAAAGGAAATTACAGAAGACACAGTGGGCTAAATTAACCCTAGCTGCAACTGTTGTCTTTAACAGAGTTGCATGAGGTAGAATTTGGTGAATATAATCCTTTCTCTGCAATTAAACTACTTCTTTACATCTGCTATTCATAATGACACACAGAAGCTGGCTGAAATAAACTGATTATAATACTCCAGTGTAGGGCAGACTTGTTAGAGAAAATTCAGATTGGCATTAGATATTTTGATTCATGAAAAACAAATTAATTGCTAAAGATAAAATGCATTTCAGAATAAAGTATGCAATTGCTACAAATGATTAAATAATTTTGGAAGCAGAGCAGACTGAATCAGTTATATTCAAATAAAAGCAAACAAAAACAAAAACAAAAGCTTGTGAAGCATAGTAGTAGCACAGAAAAAATATACTCACTTCCCTGCATTTGCTTGTGTTCACAAATGACATTACCAGGCAGAGAAACAACGTGGTTCCCTTACAGAAGCACTTCCTGTGCTGTCCATGTGGCTATAGCTTATAAAAATCTATACAAACTGTCTTGGCTATGAGCTATTAGTATTGATAAATTTGTTTGTTTGTTTGTTTGTTTGTTTTTTAAAAACGACTTTTATTGTAGCTGCAGGTTATATGTATTAATGAAGTTAGAGCCAAGATACTTTTAAAAGGAAAGAGTAAAAAGCTGAATCAACATATTGATGTACCTGCACCCTTATCAAAGTTTGACTGACTATGCTAGAATGATCAACCTCTAACTGATATGGTAGCTTCGGTATAAAAGACAGTGTATGGATCAAGCCTACACACCAGGGAGTGAGGAGCCTCCTACAAGTTTAAAGACAGACCCCACACCTTCAAGGCTGTAGCTCTGCTAGGTGCTGCTCCTGTTTCAGTTCACTTATAAACACTGAATCCAGCCCCCAGCATCATTTCACTGAGGTCACTTGAGGGAAAATTTGAATTATTCAGTATGTTTTTAAAAGTTTTTGAACTTCAAATGTTGAAGAGTTCAGTCTGTTCTATATAAAATACTGCATGACTTCAGAGAGCAATGTGGATTTTGCTCCTGGTCTCTGCCTCTGCCCATAAAGCATTCAGGCAAAGTTCTTGTAGTTGATGATGTCAGAAGTGTAATCCCTTGAGTGAATTATATATGTTTGTATTCATGCCAGGTCATCTTATTACCTGAGGGTTTACAGGCAGTCAGATTGCTTCCACCAGCTGACAAGTTTTTGAAGCCTGAGCAGTAGTTTGCCTCAGTAGCACCCATATCTCAGGTAAGGGTAAACGAGTGGCATCATACTGGCATGAGAAGAGTACAGAAAGTTCGGGTCTGTTCCATCTGATCTTAACAAATGTTTGTGGCAATCTGTGCCCTTTTTCTTTCAGATGCTAACCAATGCTAACCCTTGTTAAAGCAGGTATAATTTTTCTGAGACAGAATCTTCCTGTCTGTTTTCAAAAATACTTAAGGAAATATTTCTCAAGCACTCTACTATGTAAATACAGCACTTTAGGCAGACTACTTGGAATTTCCTACCACTGTTGAGCTGTTCCCAGTGTAAAAGGAAAAAGCACTTCATGGGATAAGGGGAAAGAAGTATGTTTGTTTGTGGTAAGGACCATTGTCTTTCTAGGGAAAGAACATAAATTGCAATTACCAATAATGCTAATTCAACATATACAGGAAAATGGGAGGAATGTCTTGAATTTCACTTTTCCATGACTTTCATTAATTTCAACATAAAATAACTTTGTAATAGAGTAAATAGATAGTCTTCCAGACTTGTTTTCTAGTCTAGTAGTAGTACAATTGGAGAAATTATGAAAGGATATTGCTCATCTGACTATTTATGTCTATTTTGTATTTACATCTGGCAATTAGCATACATTGGGGTGGCTGGCATCCCATCCGTTCAAGGCACGCAACATTTCAGGTTAAATATGTACACTTTCTGCTAAACTGGAATATCTTTATCTCATATGGTTCTTCCTAAGTCAGTAAGAAAAAAGCTTACTAAATATATAGGTTTTTTTATTTTGTTCTCATTTATGCTGTGGTTTTGCATGGCTTGGTTGAGTGAGGATGACACAGTTATTGGGGGAGACAGGCCAAAGGTCTGAGATTTGCAGTTGGTCAGATGTAGTCATTTCCCTGTCTTCTGAGTGGTAGTGCTCTCATGGAGATTTAACTTCTATAAAGTTAGGTCCTATGCATTGCTGAGCCTCTTCCCTTGGCTGACAGTTTCATTGTTCCAGAGGAACATAGCTGTCAGAGAAGGTCGTTGCTGCAAAGGGGTTGGCAGTCTCTCCAGTACCTAAGGCCATTCCCACAGAGAGTTTTGAAGACTGTGGCGATGACCTTCACCTGGACTCTGAAATCATGGGGGAGTTTGTGCAGAGCCCAGCATGCCAGGGCGATGTGTTCATAGGGGCTGGTGTTGCTAAGCAGACTGGCAGCTGCTTTTAGGAGCAGTGGGAGTTTTCTGAAATATATGTTTTTCATTCTTGGATACAATGAAATGCAGTAATCAAGCCTGGAGGTCATGCATGTGTTGATCATTGCTGCCAAATCTGTACTTGTAGATTCAATATGTTGTTCAGTACTTTGTGCAACAAAATGTTGATGTTTATCAGGGTGGCAGATTTTCCTCATTTCTCCTTTGTCTTTGTTGTGAGTGAAGAGGAAGCAGTAGTGGTTTGACAGGGTCAAGGAGTAGTTCCTACACGCTGTGCATCCTCTACATCCCTGGGATACACAGTCTGCATGGGGACTGAGCTTTGTGTGCTCCCCACTTTGCTCATATGGTGGCAGTTGCTGACCAGATGATTAAGAACGTCCTGTTAAGAACACCAATTCCAATCTAGCTCTTTTCATAGCTGTGTAACTAAGGAACAGCAATCCTTCTGTAGTCTGATTCCTTTCCCTGCTTTATACAGTGTTTTCTTTGGCCTTTAATTTGCTTGAAAATAGCAACAAACAAGTATTTCCATTGAACTAATTGGTGCTTTGAACAAAAATGTGCCTATCCCTTTTCTAAATATAAAAAGAAGAGACTTGATGCTCACAAGCGTGTCTGACAGACTGACTATTCTGTACAAGCAGGTTTTGTGTCACACTCTTGAAATATTTTTACATAGAGCAGCTAACAAGACCTTGAAGGATTATTTAAAATCATGTTTCTGTTGAGCATGTGTTGCTGCACACAGGCAGTGACAAAAAGGAACAAGGCCCAGTATTACCTCCACTAGTGTTACTGTAGCATTTTGAGGATGTTGCTGTACTGGCTTATGTTGGGGGCAATAAGCAAATCAGTTATTATTTATTGTTTGTGCACCTTAATGACATTTATAGGCAACCTGATAACCCTTCCTTCATCATACGTGTTAAAAATCAGACGAAATAAGTTTTGGGTAAGATCTCTGGTCAGAAAAAGCTTGGAACGTAGAAGCAGGGAATCTGTTTCCTGCTGCCATACTCAGCAAACCACCTTGCTACTTTAAGCACTTAACCACAGCACTTACGTGCAAAGTGTCACAACCTTTGGGACTCTCTCTAGGCAATGGAGAGAGACTGCTACTAGTCTCTGTTCGGAGGGCAGTTTAGTCTTTCAAGGAGTTGAATCTCCTCTGAAAGTGTCTGCCTTTCCTCAGAAAAAAAGGAGTCAAACAACAGTTAAGCTTATAAAGTTATGTGAGAGAAATCCGGGCTCCCACATATTGGTAAGAAAACATTCAAGACATGCCAAAGTCTGTCATTTTCTTTCTGAAAGAAGAGAATGCTAAGCATGCCCGAGAGAATAGGCATGCACATAAGCATGCACATACCCTCACACTGTATGCCAGAGGTGCTGTGTATTGCAGGACAGGTCCAAATATGAAACAGAGGTAGATGGTTTGTACCTCTTTCCAATATTAGCTTCAATGAATTTATTCTGCAATTCATCCATCAGAAGCAAAGCAATTAGAATGCGTAAGTATGGCAGAAAAATTTTATTCTTTTTTCATCAGATTTTTCTTGTGCTTATACCAGTTGCTATTAAATTATTCGATTTGAAGATCATGAATCCTCCTTGTGCTGTACAGAGCTTACAGTTTATAAGGACATCTTCATGCATCAGTAGAAGAATTAAGGAATGCTCAGTTTTGTGTGTTGATTTTCTACACTAGCCAGTCCCGACTTAAAAAATGCAATCTATCATCATTGGTTCAAATAGTTCCTTCATCTTTTCTAGTAAGTGTAAACAATGTTGTCATCCCCTCCAGAATAAAAATCTTTTTTTGGTATACGAGGGCAATTTTGGTTTAGTAATTTGCTTGAAGGAAAGCCATGATTGAATGAGAGTAGATACATGTCTATTACAGCAGTAGGAGCCTACTTTACTCACTCTTTCTCTCCCTTTTTCCAGAGATAATAAAAGGAATTGCATTGGCTACATTTCTCCTCACCTGTAGCAAGGTAGCTCTAAGCAAGTCAGAGTCCCATAACGGCCCCATATTCTGCTGAGGACTGGAATGGGCAGCCTACAAATGGAGGTAAAGGGAATTGCCCTGGTTCCATAGGGGCTGGTCGGACTGGCAGACTGCACCCATGATCAATCTTTTCCAAAAGGTGAAGGAAAGTCCATTATCCTGATGGGGCAGTACAGTTGTCCAGAACAAGTCTTCCAACAGTGAAAGTAACTTCTCTTAGTTCTCTGGTGCTACAGAGCCATATTGGCCATTTTTATTTCCCATTTCTCTGTATTTGGTTATACGTTTGTTTTTTTGTTTGTTTGTTTGTTTGTTTGTTTTTTGTTTTGTTTTGTTTTTATTTTAACATAAATGGAAACTCAGGAAGGAGTACAAGATTCAGCTTGTGTAGATAGGATGAACGTAACTGCTATACATATAATTTTACCGAATTTACAGATCTGTCAGATCCTCTTCTCACGAGACAGTATTTCTAAGTGAGGTCTAGCAGAGGTTGTCTATGGTGATGTTAAAACAGACAAATGCACGGTATTTTGCTTGTAAACTAGTTAGTCTGACGGGGAAGCTTCTAGGGCTCCTCCCCGGTTTAATTCAATACAAGAATGTGTTTGTGAAAACAAACTATTATAAAACATAGATTAAAAAGTTTATATTTAATCTGCTAGAATTTCTTAATACTATATATATATATAAACTAATGAAATGTATTGTTTATCAGTATAGAAGAAATTGAACTGGAATAGGCAGCTGGTAGAGTCTTCTTCATTGTTAAATATCAATGCATTAAAGAGAAATGAAGTCTGAGATACGAATCAAAACATAATTTTAATACTAATTATTGCCTGTATTACTAATTAAAAGGTGTTAAAAGTGTTGCAGGCAACATTTTTTCCTTCGATCTGGTAATACACCATGAATATATTTTGGAAAACAGGACCATGGAACTAATAAATTCGAGCCAGAACACAGCTGTGTGTTATAGCAGTTATCAAAGTCACCTCATCACATTTGCTACCATATTATATTTCTACTGCACTCTCTTGGCTTCTCTTTACTTAGAAAAGTAAAGCTTGGAGACAATTAACTACAGCTACTGAGGAGTTCAACAGGAAACCCAGAAGAGTAATAAAACTGTTTTTAAGCCAATAGCTTAAAGGAAACAGCTGTGCAAGAACAATGACTTTTGAAACGCAGTGTATCTTGACAGAAGCTCCGATCCCGTATATTTCAGCCTTGTTCATTTGTCAACATAAAGGCAAGATAAAGTCTTGTGGGATTAAGTAAACTCCATAGCTAAAAATACAGTTTGACACTTCTTGTAGACATATGACAAGTCTACACAAAGAATATATTGGTATTCTTTTCAGCTGTAAAAGAGTATGTTTCTAAGAGAGGGTGAATACTGTTATTGAATTTAGATTGAAGCAGTGTACCATTATTACCTTCAAATATTTTTAACCAGATGTTGTTAAATTTTTCTTCTTCTGGAGCTTTACAAATACAGATGGTAAGGAAGTCATGCATGAAATATTTTTAAATAGAGCCTTTAATTAATATTTAGAAACTATTTTGCTGTTGATATAATTTCTAAAACTGTTTATTTAATTTCTTAAACTGTGTACCATAATTAGAATTGAGTAATTTTCCTAATTTTGTTCAGTGTTGGGTGAATAATGGACTGGTATCTTTTTAAGAATTCTGTATTTCATGTGTACTTTGCAGCAACGTTGTAGCATAGCTGCTCCTAAATTGACCATACCTTCCATGCTGATGCTAACTGTGCTATACGCATAACATATTGTTCACAAGGAACAGGTGACAGACACCAGGAGTATAGGATCTGTAATTTACTTCAAACAGCTCTGGTGAGAGTGTAATAAACTGTGACAGGAAAGTCTGACTGTCTTGTGATGCACAAGAATTTAAAAAGAACAGCAAAGTCTTTGGGATGAATTTTGTTCTTTTTTAGGTGGGTATAAAACAATGATCCTCCTTGCCATACATTCACATTGATGCGCTTGCCCATAAGTGACCAGCTGTGTAATGGAGAGCAGAAGTTAGCCTTTTCATCCTTTTTCACAGTGACTTTCCACTGATTCTGGCAAGACAAAACTCCTGAGTCAGAGCTGCTGTTATCCTTCAGAAGCGTGCAGAAGATATTTGGGGATCCCTTGTGAATCATAAAATCATAAAGGTGAACCACACCTTTGGTTTGGCGAACACATTTCTATTGCCATGTATGAAACAGTTATTTCTTCCATGTCAAACATCACAAGGTTAACTTTGCAAAGGGCAGTTCAATAGAAATATATTCAACTTTTCATGTATGGGATTTCTGTGGGAAGTGTTCTCATACAAGCTCAACATCCAGTAGGTACCTTGATGGTTTCAGGCCATACTTCTGTTATGTGCCATATTTGTAGCATCTTGTCATTAGCATCCCAACCAATGGAATAAAAGAACTGTCTTTGGCAAGGCATAACTGCGCTTTACCAATCCAGATGTGTAAGCCCCACTGCTTCTAGAGGAATTAAGTATCTACAGTGAGAAGTAGATATTTATAGCTGGAGCTGCAGTTGTTGCAGGTCACACCCTTTGCCTGGCTGATCCATGGCAAATTGATATAATGAAGATGGCTTGAGGAGAAGGGGAAACAATATAATTTTTATATTAAATATATACGTTATATATTATATATTTTATTTATTAATATATATATATTATTTGTATTCTGAATCAGAACCTGAAAAGTTTTAGGACGAGAAAGACAAACATGGTTTAAAGCTCTTACTATCTGCTTTTGACCAAGTTTCAGCCCAGGGATCTGGGCCAAGATGTACTGTTACCTTAGAAACTTATTTAAAATGCAAGCCACATTCAATTGTTTTTCACACGGAAAAGACACATCATCTGTCTGCAAAGACAACTCCAGAAAAAATAAAGCTTTTCCAAAATTTGCCCATAACTTGACATTTACTGTGACAAAAATATGCTGAAATCTCCAGTATAGCAAACAGGCACAGCTGTCTGAGCAAGTTTGTTTGAACTTAGCTGGAGTTAAATGGGTTTTGTTCATTTGCTTTCCTTACCATTTCTGTGTGGTTGATCCCGTTTATCTAGTTATTTTTTGAATCCTTCAGCAGCTACAAAGCAGCATGTACTTATTGCCATTCCAAACAAAAGTGTGGAAATGAGCATGGCCATGGCTATGCAGAACTTTCTGAAGTGGCCTCTTCTTGCCTTTTTCTACCATCCTTCAGCTGGAGATTGCCAGGGTCATCAGAATGGCTCACATGAATCCTCTCCATCCATTTTAGTGCAAAGTTGTCTGGCTTAAAATACTGCCAAAGGCTTCACTATTTTGATCTGTCAAAGCTAACTACAGATTTTAAATTCCCTGCCTTTATTCATAAATGAAAAAGGTCACAAAACAATATAAGCCCTAGGAATCTGCTGCTATTCGTGTTCCAATTGACAGCTTAATCTATTCCTAATCATTGTGCCATAATATTTATTGGTGGATTTCTAATTTATAGTGCAATTAATGAGAATGGAGTGTAGTCAGAAGCCACAGGACTTATTTAGAAGCAGGAATTTTGTCATTATCATGCTACTAACGAGAAAGGAAAAATGTTTTGCAAATGACTTATCTATAAAACTTCTATAAAATTGCTAAAATAATTATCAGTAATGGATTTTCTCTGAAGTGAAACACATTTGTACAATACATACTAGAAAAAAAATACTGCAAAAATTAGACAGAAACTTCTTTGATATAAAAAAAAGAAAAAAAAAAAGTGAAAGAAGATAGAGGACCAAAAGAGGTGATGTGGAATTTCATTCATTTCTGTTCAGGATCTCTCACTCAAAATTTAGATTTAAAAAACTCACACTCAAATAGTTAAGCAACAGTTACAAACCTGAAAATGAGCACAGGCAAAATGTATTTTAACAGTGTATCAATATTTTCCCACCACAATAGGAGCACTTTTAAAGTATTTGGTAAGAGAAACTATATATATGCTGTCTGTGCTTCTTGTGCGTTCGGCTGTAAAATAGTATGGATGTGTACCTACCGTATATTTAGGATGTCATATAAGAATTTGGGCACATAAATGCCTTTCATAAATAGCACCTTTCATAATATCATTTTCAGTGCTCAAATGATAACTCTTGTGGTGTTATAACTTTAAAACACGTATGTAAATATGCCGTACTTGTTTCTCTTTGATATGCACTGAAACCTGATGTTAATTCTTCCCTTTGAAATAGTTCAATCTTTGCTTTTGTAACACTTCTGTAGCTGCATAGTGTCTTCTGCCTCTGTTTCATTTTCCTTTCTAGAAGTGCTTTCTCACATCTTTATGTTTCCTCACGTTAATTATTTTGTTAGTAATAATTACATTGGAGCTGTGACAATGTGGAGGCAGTGCAGATTACCAGAATGTTGGCATATTTTGTGTGTTCATGCTGACTCCCAAAGAACAATCTTCTGGACCACTTTGTTCTACCAGAATGGTTAAAATGGATAAAATCCCTCTGGAGTGGTGGAGGACAAAATTAATCCCTGAGTTTATGAAAAGAAAAAAAAAAATGTGGCCCTTGGGATCATTTATTGTTTATTAGATAATGTTATTTCACAATAGGAATGGGAAAGTAACGAACAAGACCAGCATGAAGAAGGCATGCTGTTGGGAGGCAGATGGCAAGCAGGGAGTGAAGGGTCATTGAGTAAGAGAGCAGTAGATAGACCAGTATAAGAGACTTCCCGACCTTACAGACTGGGCCAAGAGCTTGAGGTAGCACTGTTGACTCTGCATTTGACTTTGCAGGCTGCTGCTAGTACAACAGACTTTGTGGAACTGGGAACTGAGTTCATTTTTCGGGCTAGTGGTCTCTGCCAGTCTGATCTTAAGAGTGCTCTGTTCAGGGCAGAAAGGCATATGCATATGGAGTATTTAGTCCTATGTTTATGCATAAGATGCATGCATAGACAAAAATGCATGCAAAAATGGAAAACAAAAAATGCAAATGTGCACTTCATTTAGGTATAAACTTATTTTCTTGTAGTAGCAAAAGAATAGTGAATATCACTTTTTAGTGCACTGTTAAAATTTCTCTATTAAAAATAAACTGCTGTTTAACATGATTTTACAAATTCTAATCCCTCATTTGTTTCTTGAAAAGCCTGCATCCCCCTTTTCTGCTTGCAAGAGGGCTTAATTAAAGTATCTTCATGATACAGGAAATCAAACAGTCATTTGCTGTTTGTGTGCTACATTGGTTTTTATACTGAAACACCTAGGAAATTATCATTTTACTGATCATTTTTATCAATTCTATGCATCGCATCAAAAGTAACAGCTCCAAATATGTCTTGTTTATCATTTGTAGTTGCCAGGATGTTTTTGTTTATTATGTCATCAAAACTGGAAAAATAATTTTGCTATAAATGGCAGAAATATTATTTTCAAATATAGACTGTGGATGTTGTGTTGTGATTAAAGAGCTGAGACTGAAAAATGTGATTCTGCAATCAGTCCTCCCCTTGCCTGATCACTGACTTGCTAGCAAATTCTGTGCAGCTGAGCTCCACCACAACCGCTCTTCAACTCCCCCTCCTCAAAGGGAAAGGGGGAGAAAACATGATGAAAAGGGCTCAACAGTTGAGGTAAGGACAGGGAGATCGCTCAACAATCACTGTCATGGGCAAAACAGACAGCATAGGGAGATTAATAAAATGTTACTTACTAAAATATTACTAACAAGCTAGAGAAGTGAGAAACAAACAAAGAGAGTAAAATAAAACTCATTCCACCCTCTTCTATCTTCTTCCCCTGAGTGGCACAGGGGTACGAGGAGTGGTGGCTGCGGTCAGCCATAATGCTTTATCTCTGTTGCTCCTTCACAGTCCCTCTCTGCCCCTGCTCCCTGTGGGGTCCCTCCCACGGGATGCCGTCCTTCCCGAACTGAGCCTGTGGGGGCTGCCCAAAGACAATATGGATCCTTCAATATGGCTCTGTACCACAGGGCCCATCCCCCAGGAGCAAACTGCTCCAGCACGGGTCCCCCACGGGTGGGCAGCAGCTCCCCCCAGACCCCCTGCTCCTGCGTGGGCTCCTCTCCACGGGCTGCAGCTCTGGCCTGGGGCCTGCTCCTGCGGGGGCTCTCCATGGGCCGCAGCCTCCTCCAGGCCACATCCACCTGCTCCACTGGGGGATCCTCCACGGGCTGCAGCGTGGAGATCTGCTCCGTGTGGGACCCATGGGCTGCAGGGGGACAGCCTGCTCCACCAGGGGTCTCTCCACAGGCTGCAGGGGAACTGCTGCTGTGTGCCTGGAGCACCTCCTGCCCCCTTCTGCATTGACCTTGGGGGCTTCAGGGCTGCTTCTCTCACATTTTCTCACTCATGTTGCACAGCAGTTTTATTCCCTTGTCATCTGAAGCTGGCCCTTATCTACCATGGGGCAGCTGCTGGGCTCTGCTCCCAGAGGCCACTCCTGCAGCCCCCCACTACCAAACCCCTGCCATGTAAACCCAATATACGTGATTCAACTGTTGTTCAAATTTACATTCCACATTACTGGAACCCAGAAGTTTCATGGTTACTGTAAAGACACTATGTGGGAGGTATTTGGCTCAATGAACCTGTGGTCGCCAGTGTTAATCACCTTCTCATTCATAGTCCTAATACAGAAGAAACCCCAGTGAGTCAACATTTGATAGATCATTAATCAGAGCAAAGCCAGAAAACTCGAGGTTCTTCTCATGTTAAGCTAAATTTAATTGCTATCTGCTGAATACAGGATTACAACAAAAATTAACTTTGTAGCCTATTATTGTACTGAAAAACTCATGAAAATTCACATCGTGAATCAGTTTAAATTTATTGAATTTCATTTGTAAATGAAGATAGTCAGGGTACAGCCTAAATCTAAACCCATATGTGATAAAACCATCATAAGAATCACTAGGATGTGTGATGGATAGATGTCAGGCCTGTGTCTTAAGAACAAAAACTGTGCCTTGTGGTACTACATCAAAATTAACATGCCTGCCTTTCAGGAAGCCAGGACATTTTAGATTAGCTGCCTGTGAATCAAAGCTATGTACATGCAGATAGCACCATGGTGCACTAAGAGGAAGACATGGTGGCTTGTATTGATGCCAGCTTGGAGATTGCTTTGCTGCATTCCTTTGTGTGGGATAAAGATGCTCAAAGATTCTCATAAAGTCTCTCTGTATATTTATCAAATGAGACTGTAAAGCTTATGAATTACTGAGCAATTATTCCATTGTTTCTCCAGCAGACATAGAAGAGGTTTACCTGACAGCTCTGGATTCTGTGTATTTTTAAGATATCTTCACTTATCCAGAAAGTGAGAAGTCCAGAGATTACTCTAATAAAGAGTGCTTGTATAATTAAGAACCTTAGATAGTACCTATTTTCTGGTGACTTCTCAAGCTCATGATAAAACTAGGGTCTTAGACTTGAACTTTCTGCTCCCAGAAGCTCTGTCTTCAGTCTGTCTTGACTTGATTCTTGTTTTGTGCATTAATCTCATGTATTATGTGAAGAGATGTTCAGATTGTCTTTTGAACGTTTCAGGAACTGATGGTGGGCCTGAGATGTCCTAGGTAGTATTCCAATATATCTTTTAAAGCAGTAGCTTCCTGTGATCTAGGGTTAATCTACCTGTCAGCTTCAACCTTCATTTCTATTGAAGGAAATGTAAGCACATACTTTTAAACTCTGAACCAGTTCTCCATTCTTTTGCAACTATATGTAAGTGTGCCTTTTCAGAGAGCTTATTTCAACCTTGTGCAATCATTTTTATAGTATTATATCATTTCCACATTTCTCCGACTTCCATCGAGGTCATTCTTTTTTTTAGAACTTATTGTTTCAGTGAAGTCTGAGTGGCTATTTTCTTGGTGCATTTTCCCATCAAAATCATCATATTTTTTCAAAGCTGATAAAGGTCTCTATTAAACCATGGTTTTCTTTGAATAGGATTCAGGAGGTACAATTACAAATTAAAAATTCACATATATGCTCTGTTTTTTCATGAGAAATTCTTCATGCTACACCTAAGGTCATACCAATTGTGGCTAATTTATAACTGTAATCATACCATTCTTCTTCTGTTATAAAATATTTTTTCTGATATTCACAGAGGAGTTGCATTTTTAATAGAAAAATAGTATAGATATTACTATTTTACAAGCATACATAGATTTATGTTTATATGTTTATATAAATGAACCTAAAAAACTCTTCCAATTTTTCAGCCAACCAAAATGGACATTTTCTTGAGGTTCCTATTTATGTGTCAAGATAAATCAGGGAATACATATTCCAGCTATATGCATTATATGCAGGCAGAGCACTAACAGTTATATTTGTCATTTGCCCTTGAAGATTTACCACATTAACTGCTAGATAGTAGTCAAGTCAGCAGTATGCCACCTAGGTTAATATGTACATAGGTTAAAGTGCAAGTACATCAGTACTTGCTTAGTTTTTCCATGAACTATCTTTCAAGCTGGAGGTGGAATGGAGTTGTCAAGTACAATGTCACAGTGCACTCATATAATCAGGATACTCAGTCCTGGGCTGAGTAATTTTATTATTTTTTATTATTATTATTTATTTTTTTCTGAGCAAGGACTTATGATCAACAATAGGAACTCCAAGGTGTTGAAACTGAAGTTTCTGAGGAACTGGTTTAAAGATGACCCATCTTTGGCAAGGCAGATACTTTACTTTAGTAAAGTATAAGGTCTATATTTGGAGTAGAGATAATATAACTTAAATATGTAAATGATGTGTAAACATGTATTTACTTTACCTAGTATTACAGTAGTGGATATTCCATAAATATAGAATCTTTATCTATTCCCAGATAAAGTGAGTTTGTTGTCTTATTCCCCTTGAAAAAATACAATTGTTTGAGAACCCTAATAATTTAAATAATTTTCTGCTTTCTATTTGCAATTATAGGACACAGATTTTTATAAGTTCTTTTCTTTCTGCTTAGTCAGTGTAGATATTTTTATTTCCTTAATAAAGAGAAAAAATCTAGAATGTACTAAGACACTATGATTTGGGCTCCAGAGGGAAGTCTTAAATTTTCCTAAATTATAGTGCTTCACTCCGTGTGCTAAGAGAGCAGGGCAAAGAGCTGGAGTCCAGCCAAATGGTCTCTTCGGAAAAGCCAAAATGACAGTGCTACAGGGTTATGTTAATATCATAAGGGAAACATATATAAATATAGGTAGGATAAATGAAATAAAGGTGATTTTAAATTATACTTTACAGCTAATTCAAGCATGCAAATATAATCTACATTCAATTTCCTGAGAACTCCGAGGGAAAAAGTGGAATCACTTCATCCAGAAGAAATGACCACCTGATCTGGCTGAAGAAAAGGAGTGACTTAATGAAACAGTGAGAAGAGAAGGAATAAATATAATACTTACAACTAACATTTAATATTAGTTAGAAGCAAAAGGTCAAAGCTTATGGAAAGAGAAAGCAGTTCTGTTATTCTCCAAGGCATTAAGCTAAATGTAAAAGAGCTTACCAGCATCATTGGAAGCTGCTTACCAACATTGCTAGTACAGAATTTTGAAATGATTGGAAAACATTCATTATTATTTTGCAAAGAAAGAAGGAATTTGAGATACTTATTATAAACCTTTCAGAAGTTATGGAATGAGAAATGGACAAAGCCAAGAAAGATGTTGAGAAGTCAACTGCTTTTCAATTAAATACCAGCTAGGCAATTTCCAACAGAAGGTGCACAATCTTATGCAAAACACTGATTAAAATGCTTAATCAAGTAAGCTAAGATGACAAACAAGACCAGCTGTAGAGCAAAGATTGTACTATATCAGCTGTGCACACAGTATGGTTCAGGTTTGAGAACTATCCACATAAAAGTAATAATTGACCAAAAAAATTGTTGTTCAAAAGGAAATCTGATAAAAAAAATATGCTTTACACCATGTTGATAAAGTAGCATTTTTTAATTTGTAACATCTGAACTAAAAAAGCAACTTTCCCTTTCATGTAAAGTTGATATCCTTGAGATTTTTCTCCTTTGTTCTTTTTTAAAGAATATGTTGGTTTGCTCTACAGTGTGCGTTATGAATATAAATAAGGAAAAAGTACATTTTAATGAGTGACCATTAGTTGAATTCATATGGGTTTGTGTGCAGAGAGGGGGTAAAGAATAAGCATGTCAAACAAATGGCAAGTAACTGTGCAACCATGATCTAATATTATTTGCTTTCTTCTAAATGATATCAATCCTGCTTCCCCATGGGATGAACATTTGCAGATGGATAGCTATGCCTTTGATGTCAAGAAAAAAAAGTCTTGATTCTTTTTTATATAAGAGAAATTCATTTTCAAATGAAAGTATAGCATGGACACAGACTTTATGATATAGAAGGCTGAGTAACAACCATATGTTGAGGGTTGTGCTCTCAAATATGCTGAAGCAGTGGAACAAACTTCCTTCCCTTCTCTTTGAATATTCTGTTTGGTGAGAGGTTCTGACACTCTTTCACTCATTATTGAACTAAAACAACAGAAATACAAAGGTCTGCCTATGCTCAGGTAACAGCATTTTGGTTAAAAACTACTATTTTCTATAGCCAAGGGGAAGCAAGAAAACAATATTACTAACAATCATTTCTAGCCATCCTTGACTTCCCAGCCTGCAAAATCAGTTCTCTACTTACTGTCAAACTGGCTATGAAACATCTTTCAGTGCCAGTCCAGAAGGAAGTGTAAAATCCTGTTTCTAGGTTTGCCTGAAATTTCTCCCAGCTCTTATCTTGCTGTGCCTCCTTTTCCAAAATAAACTCTAGCAACCCAACTAATATTTAAGAATTATTCATAAACCATTTTCTCGTGTGTCTTCAGTTTTCTTTCCCCTCACCAAAAAATAGGTATCTGAAACATTTTTGGTTCATGTTTGCCCACCATCTTTTCCCCTTTGCTGTTTTTTGTTTATTGTACAAAAAGATGTCAAGATTCACTATTGCCAAAAATTGTAATATTTTGTCTTGAATCCTCAATAGCAGGATTTGTATCTAAAAGCCTGAGCTTGAAATTTTGTGTAACTATTTTCTACTTAATTTCAATGTATCATATTGTTCTGGCAGAGAGAGGGTAATTTTCTTTGTAGTTTCCAGGTATGGTGCCATGTTTTGGACTTGGGATGAAAATAATGCTGAGTACACCCTGATGGTTTAGTTGTAGCAGAGCAGTGCTCACACTAAGCCAAGGACTTTTCTACTTATACTACCCTGCCAGCAAGGAGACTGGGGGGCACAGATAAAGGACAGCTGACCCAAACTGGCCAAAGGGACATCCCATCCCATGTGGCGTCATGCTGAACAATAAAATGAGGGGAAGTCTTTGAAAACATGTCTGAATGCAAATAAAAGAAACTTAAATACATTATTTTTCTTAGTTTGGCATTTCTGAACTGTGTGTCAGTTTATGCCCGTTGCTTCTCATCCTGTTGTTGGGCACCACGTTAAAGTGTCTGGCTCCATTGTCTTGACACCCTCCCCTAATTTTTTGTTTCTCTTTCAGCAGAACAATCCTGACAAACCTTAAACAATCTTGGTACAGTTTAAGAGTAATTGGTATTTCTCAGATTTCTGAAAATATACTACTCTTCTTTTGTGCCATTTTTACAATTATTTTTGGATTTTACTTATGATTTGAGCTTTCAAAAAATGACTTCTGAAATGTTCCTAAAGAACAAATTCTGACACAAAAGAGTTGGTTCACAAATCAGATTAAAGTAATTTTTTTTTAAGGGATTAGCCAAAACTATGACCATATTGGCACCTGAAGTACAGAATTGCCCAGAAGATGTGAGACACCATTGCTTTATAGACACGCTAAATGGTTGATGGATTATTTTCTCAGTATGGTTGTAGCTCCAATATACAAGGGTAATTAAAAACAATAATGATGTTGCACAGAAATCTGGCAAAGAACCAGGATTTGAGCAGAAAATTCTTTTAGTTGTATAATAAACTATTGTAGTATATAGAAAATATTCTAAAGAACCATGGGAAGATTTTTCAGAAGTGCTTCACATTTTTTTTGCAGTTTGTTTCCTGTTAAATCTGTAATTTTTGAGTTACTGTTTCTAGAAACTGAGCAGCCTGTTTTGTGTAGAAGGTTTTTCAATCTCTGTTTAGAGTGAAAATGCAGAAAAATGCCAGTTATGTTTGATCAACGAGTGCAGAACAAGAAAGACCATGAAAAGGAAATCTCATGTTCTCATTTACTTATTCTAAAGCTCCCACTTCTCTATGCCTGCCTCTGTACAGAAATGAAATGGATTGAAACCACTCTGAGCTGTCAGTACATCACAGCTCTGAAGCAACTGGAAAAGCAGCACGATGTCAGCAGTGTGGAGATGGATTTTCATTTAATTGGGCTCTCTGTTCTGGCAAGAGTAAGCAGGCAGATGTCTTAGTAAGGTGGCATTGTGCCTCCTGCATGTCACTGGGGACCTCCCTACATGCAGACCATTCTCCTGTGGCTTTTGTGCCTGGGTGTGAGAGAATGGTGAAAGACAGAGGGTGAACATCAGAGCTTGAAATCAGATCTTGTGTTTTTCTTTGAACTGATTAATTCATGTATACCCGATTCTGCACGATGTAGGTATCAATGAAGATCTTTGAAAAATGTGCTTATGCTGATTATTTTTGCTCTACTTAACACATACAATTGATCTGGAACACACTGCCTGATGTAAATATAATTCCCAAGAATTGAGTGGTAAAAGACTTGTTACATCTTACATTCACTCAGCCCTCTCCACAAGAAAATACTTCCTTAGTAGTCACTATGTAGGAATTAAACAGAGAGGAAAACAACACTGCCCCCCAACTTGCCCATAAGTAATTTTCTATTACCATAAATGTTTCTTCTTTTACTCCTTCACCTAATATAGACTCACCCTAATGCTATGTCCTGACTGTAAGTCCTGCCTATGAATTAGTTTGGCTCTTACCATTTAACTCATAAAATATAATTAAAAATTATAGTAGGAAAGGGAAAGGCAGGTGAAAAGACAAGGGGCATATTTGTTGTCATTTATATCCACTTTTATCTGCAGAGCAAGAACTTCAAAACTACAATTTGCACTCAGAGAGTTGTGGTCAGTGGCTCAATGTCCAAGTGGGGATCAGTAATGAGTGGTGTTACTCAGGGGTCAGTATCAGGACCGGTGCTGTTTAATTTCTTTGTCAGTGACAAGGACAGTGGGAATAAGTGCACCCTCAGCAGATTTGCCGATGCCACCAAGCTGTGTGGTGTGGTCGACACTCTGAAGGGAATGGATGCCATCCAGGGGGACCTGGGCAGGCCTGAGAGGTTGGCATGTGCAAACCTCATAAGGTTCAACAAGAGTTGGAACTGGGTGGTCTTTAAGGTCCCTTCCAACTCAAACTGTTCTACGATTCTATGATTCTGTGATTGCATTTAACAATTTCTCAGAAGAGTAGATGATAACTTCTGGCACATCGAAACACACACTATACAGGAAAAGTTGCACTGACAGTTTACAAGTCCAACAGTGAGCCTCTGTCTCTGAAGATTTCATGATAAGAATCCAAACGATGCCACTGCCCAAGAGTAGTAGTTAATGGCTCATCTGTTACAGCACATGAAGGCATGCAAGTCTTACCAAGAAAGCTGTCAGATGGAGATGTTGAAAGAAGGTAAACCTGAAGTAAATTCAAACAGTAAAACCCTTTCTGTTTTGAATATGTCTTGCAAAGGACTCCTTCATGTCTTGGGAACTGGGTGGTTTATTGTTTAAATACATGCCTAGACAGGGAGCATGCTCCACAGCTGGTCCTCTGGTAAGCATTCTGTTGGTAAAGTCTGGGAGAACTGACTTTGGAGACACGAGTACTCCTTGTGGCTATAGCCTGAATGGTTGGCAATGTAACCAGAACAGCTCAGCATCTATGCCATACCTAAGATAAGTCAAATCAGACTTTTTTCAATTTTACATTGCTGCCGACAGTGAGCTTTCTAAGCTCTGTGTCCTTTATGAGACGGGTCAATTAAACTTCTTGTCTATGACTTACAGGTATATTCAGACATTAAAATTTTGCTATGGTTAAAACCTAGTCCCAGAGACTGGATCACACCTTAACTGTGCCATCATTTCATGTATAGATTCACATATGCTAAAACACTCCAGTGTTTGGGTGATGTGACTATACAGTTGGGAGCCCCAGACATGTACATTACTGTAGTTTGGAAGTAAATAGGGTTATGTTTGCAATCCTGTTATATTCCAAAATATCATGGGTCCCATCCTAACTTAAAAAATACTACTTGTGTTTTTCATGAAAAGGCCCTTGCAGCATGAACACATTTTGAGCCCTTTGTTGGTGTTTTGCTTGTTGATTGCTTACACCTCCCACCAGACCAGGTTGCCCAAAGCCCCATCCAGCCTGGCCTTGAACACTTCCAGGGACAGGGCATTCAAAGCTTCTCTAAGATAACCATTTTGTGCATCATCCTTCTGTGATATGACTTGTCCATTCTCCGGAATCCTTCAGCTGTGCTTATTTATGTCCAAGACCTGTCCAAGGAACTGAATCAGCCCACTGAGGGCAGAAGTCCACTTTTTAGGCATGAGATATGTGAATATGACCTTTCCATGTGACAAAACCTCATCCCTTAGGAGCCATCACCTAATGAACTAATGACACTTCAATGAGAAAAACTAAGAAATGTAGAAAACTTGTTTTTGATTCATGTTACAAGACTTCCAATGTCATCAGTGTGAATATCTGTGTTTGAGCTGATCCTTTTTTAGAGTGAAGAGAAATAAAACATAGTCTATTTTGAAATGAATTGCACTCCAGAAATGCCTTTTCCTTTTCTATGACTATAAAAAGAATCTACATTGGTCTAGATGTGTATGACATACATGTGCCAGACCTGTCATGACGTCTGCCTCTTGCCTTTAGCAAAGCTACCAAGCTCCCTAAATAAACCAAGTTTTCCTGCCATGTCAGCCTAAGATGGAAAGGAATTGAATGCCATAAATAAAAATCATGGTGTGGTTTCTGTATCACACTTGATCTGTAATACGTGGTATTACCCAGACCTCTGCTTATGCACTTGTAACCTGATAAGGAAGTAGTAAAGCAAGAAAAAATATCTCCTGAAAGATGGTGTCAATGTCTATTTAAATAGCAAGCACTTGCCACATGGCAATTAGCATACTGTTTTGCAAATACTCAGTGATTTTTGTGTACAGTAGGGACTTGAAATGTGGTAGGAGATGGGCTAGTGTAGCTGAGATGTTTTTTGAAGAAGCCCTGCTTTATTTGTACAATTGGTCCTAAACAACAGTTATTTATATTTATGAAGTATCAAAAAAGTTCCAGTTAAAGGAAATTGCTTTTTTTTTTCTGTGTTTTAGATTTTTTGTTTGTTTCTTTCTTTTTTTTGTAATAACATTTAGTCAGGAATTATTTCTGTGGGTATTGAAATGCAGAGCATAATTTCCAGAATAATTTGAATATACATAAAACAATTGCAGGCCAGATTCCTCCCTGACTCACCTCTTGGTATCTAAGGGAAGCTTTTTGGTATAGTTTTGTTCTGTTTTGTTTTTAAAGTTGTTCTTGTCTTGCTGTTGATATCTCTGCATGAATTGCTACTATGCCAGAAGCTGCTGTGGTAATATTCAAAAAACCAAATCAAAGATCTGCTGGCTAAAAAAGAGATTTTCTGCTTCCTCAATGGGAGAAGAAATAAATTTACATGGATCAGTAAAGACAGCAGTAATTAACATTCTCAATGTCTGTAGAAAAGAAGTATTTTAACTGTGTTTGGTAGAAATGCAGGTTTAAGGCAGTGCATGTGTGCAAAAGCTGTGGATCAAGAGAATAATTCTGATGTAGCATAGCTTGCAAGGGCAACACTGAAAACACTGATAGAAAATGGGCAGAAAATAATATTGGGGGCTGTTGTGGAAGCAACAAAAGTGAAACAAAGTAGTATTTATCTCATAGTGATCACTGAATTGTAATGGCAAATTTATGTTGGTTTTAGGGTTTACCTATTGTTGAAACAATGTGTTGCTAAGGCAAGAACAATGTGCTAGCTCTGATTAAACTGAGAAAACAATTAAAGAGTAGATTGAAGGGGCCATATTTTGTCTCTGTGATTGCTCTTGCTTTGCAAATGCAAATATAAAAAGAATTTCTTACAATTAAAATGAAGGAGAAAAAATTTAATGAGTGTGGTTGTTTTCAGGGTAGCAATGAAGCTGCATTAGGAATGTTTAAAAATAGACAAGCAGACAAAACTACTTTAAAATCTAGCAATGCATTTGCATCTGACTTAATATTTAGCTTGAAAAAACTCCTCTCTCGTATAGATCAGAAAACTGAGGATAAATATTTGTTGCATATTTTTCAAACAGTTCCACATTCTGTGTTTTCCAAATGCAGCAGAATGGATTAAAATAAATTAGCAGTTATTTCTGAGGTATGTGTATCAAAGTTTTTGACACTTCTGCTCATCTGCTAAAAGAATTTCATAATTAACGAAGACATTTCACATTATTGCTGTGTAAGCCATGGAAGTGATGAGCTATGATCTGCAGCAGACAAGTTTTTTTTCCTCAGTGTCCAGCTGATAGAAGCATAAAAGCATCTTCCATATAGGTTACTCTTGTACTTCAAGTGAACAACTCTGCAATTTTTATCTCAAAGAGAATGAAGACAAAAATGATGGATGGAAGCTTTTAATGACTAAGTACTAAATGTATCCCTGGTTTTGTGTACACTTGCCATGATGTAGTATAGTACTTGAAGACCATGATGTGATAAAGAATTGATGTGTAGTTAGTGGACCACTTATGTATAGTTTTTACCTAAAAGCACATAGCTACAGAGTGAAGGAAGTGGAATGGGAGTGCAGTACATACTTCGTGGTACATATTGGCTCTCGTTGACTTCATACTTTGGCTTCTATAAATGTTAATACTTTAACCTGATTTAGCCACACCATCTATGGAAAAACAAACAAACAAACCCTCTTGCTGTTATGTAAGCATTGATGAGTACTTACAGAAAGCACCAACAGGCTATTTTGATGAGAAACATTGTGCTGTATGAAACCAAGTGATGTGCACACACCTACCCTGGGAAATTGCTCGTGTCCCCTGGTTCCCACCAGTGCTCTGCTGTGACTGCTACATGGAACACTTCTGCCACTAGTGCTTTATGTCTTGTTCCTATCAGTTATGTTTCTCAATTGGAAGACTGAAAATAATCAATTTCCTTTTTAAATAGTTTGGGGAGAGTGGAAAAGCTCTAATCCTGAACTGTTTCAAGGCTGAGTTTCAAATTAAATTGATTTAGTGCTAGTTATGAGGAGGATTATGATTTAAATCAAGAGATTTTGAAATTTTGAAGCTGCTAAAAATATAAATAAATTAACACTTACAACATCTGTGTCATATATTTGATAGTGGTAGAAATATATGGTAAAGAGAAGGATAGGTAATTCACCAAAAATAAAACTTGCTCTTCTGAAACATTGCTTGGAACACAAAATTTGTCCCATCCAAGCAGGATGGTCATTCTGCCTGTTTTTTTACTCATTTTTTATTGATTTTACCAAATGCAGTTACTCAAGCTACTCCACTTTCCAGCAATAGCACCAAGAAATTTTGCCCTCTAATCTGAGTAGTTGCAGTAGTTGCGCTTCTTTACTGATACAAGATGTTGCAGTCCTGCTGGTTGTTATACCTTGTACTGCTCATTACTGAATCTAAATAAATAAATAAATAAATAATCAGAGTTCACCATATGGTTTGTATTTTCAGGCTTTTCTTGCGGATCTTGGCTTCTTCCACATTTTGTTAAATTGGGTTAAATTCTGGAGGGTTGCTCTTATGCTGTTTTGATGATTTATCAAAGTGTGAATAAAGCAATGAAAATCCTCCACTGAAGGTGGTATCTACTTAATTAACGTTGTGCCATGGAACACATCACATCCTCGAGAGCTTGTCCAGCTTCCATTTCTCTTCCAAGATGCAGTTTCTACAGTAGCTTTTATAGACAAGTGCTACTATGAAACTATTTGATGTATTTTTATATTTTTAAGTTTCTGAAATGCAATTCAGCAGATGAAAACAGCTTGGCCAGAAGCCCATGCCACATCAGTTTTCCAGGAATTATCAGTTAGTGCTCTGAAGATCACAGTGTAGCTCCTACAAATGAGTAATTTGGAAGATGTTTTGAAAACATGGCCATAGTATGAGGTCATTTTCTTCTTTTTTTTAAGAAAGCATCACTTGCAATTAACTTATTAATAGAAAATAGTTAGGCTTTCATGAAACTCCCACTGCAGACATTGCTGTGAAGGATTCTGTGGCTTCCACCACAGTGTTTTTGGACATGGTTGTCTAGGGAGCAGAGATGCAAGGTATGTGCGGAGCATCCCAAGCAATATGCTCAAAGACCAGTGGCATGGAAAGAATATATATATGATCCTTAAGCTACCTTGCTGTTCCACCTAGTGAGGTACCTTAGATATCCTACAGTGTCCTACTGTTGTTTTTTGTTTGTTTCTGTCTTTGTTTCTCTTTTTTTTTGGTTGGTTGGTTGTTTTTGTTGCTTTAAATTTTTGCTTTCTGCTCTGGTTGTCTGTGTAAGTTACTTTTTCTTAACATGACTTTGAAACTCACTTTCTTTTATATGACATGATACAATATGATATGACGATATCAAAAATAACAATGTAATTTTCTGTAGTAAAAACAGTGAATCGTATAATTTTGCTACTAATTTAATGATAGTAATATTCCTTTAAAAACATTGTTATTTTTATGGTTAATGTGAAATGAACTGTATAAGTAGTTAATAAAGTATTATTTTTATTTGGCAAAGTGAAATTTAAGATCACATAATATATTGCAAAGCATACTTACATATTTTAATGAAAATATTTTGCTCTGGCATTTGTAACGGAAAAAGTCAGTGCATTACGAAGCTTTGTGTACTCCCATTCAGTCTATCCATTTCTCTCATTAGACACTAAATAAAATGAAAGAGTATACAGTCATAATAATAAGGGCCATTTCTTTTTGAATTGAGTCAGTGTAATTAATTGTTTAAAGTATGATATCACATCTCTTAGCTGTTCAAGAAAAAAAAATGCATTACTTAATTACTTTGTAAGTTGCTTTCTCTGGTTTATCTTGATTATGTAAGATGCAGGGATACATAGAATTACTGAAGCGATCAATTATTTTCTATTCCTGAATATCAGCAGTGTTTTCAAATACAGCAGAGTAAAAAAAAAAAAAAAAAAAAAAAAAAAGATAGATGTTTACTAGTCAGTAATTGCATAGTGAAATACAAAAAGAGAAAAAATATAAAACCCCCAAACCACGCACATCTCATATTATTAAGTTGTGCAAATTAAATGAAAGTTTATGTTTTTGTTTCTTTTTCCAAAAGCATTCTACCAACAGCAATGATTTTTGGTGTTTCTGTCCAAAAAGTTATTTGCACTATGACAGTGTTGGGTACTTTTCTCCCGTAAGCCGTCCTTGACTAAACCAGAAAATGAATTTGATTTCTCTAATGCAAAAGGTAATTGGATTTCTCTTTATGGAATGCATCCCTTTAATGACTGTCTCTGCTTCAGCCAATTTAGCTGCAAGTGACCTGACATTGATCTGGTGATATGACTTTAAATAAATGCCACAGCTGGGAGATGAGGGACCAACTGTCTGATATCAGAAAGAACATTTCCTGCCTCCTCTTGCCATTTTCCTCAAAAAATATCTCCTTCTTGAATGTCATTCTCATGAAACATGCCACTAATAATTGGTCATAGAGCAGCAGATTGCATCCTTCTAGCAAATAATAAGTATTTCCCAGAAAGCGACTGGAGCAACTATTTTAAAAATTGAATAAAACCTCTCAGAATAACTGTTCTTCTTCACAAGTATTTATTACTGTGTAGATTTTTCCTAAGAGATTAAGTGTAACTAAAGTAGTAAATTAAATCTTTACAGAGGTCTTGTTCAACATTAAATATTCATTGAAATATTTGTTTAGCTAATGGGGGTCTTGTAAAAAAGTATCGTAGCATGTTTATCCAAGAAAAGAATTACCTACAGAAAACAATTAATAAAGGTGGTATTGCACAATATAATCTGCTTTTTCTTCAGGCTAGGTTTAATGGAGTCATAAAATCCTAGAATGTGTATTTCCACTTATTTAACATATTCATTATCCTTCAGACCTAGTCCTTCAGGCTAATTTACTAAGCAATTTTAACCCTCAGTGGACTAGGAGCCAAAATTTAGAAGCTGAGTTTATTGTCGTTTTGATGTAATCATGGGCTATGTGTTCTCTTAACATTGTTAATGTCTTTGAAACTAGTAGCTCACACACTACATGGAAATGAGATCTTAAAAACTCTGTACCAAAATGAATGCAGTGGAAAATAAAACCAAGAAATCTTGACTTCAAGTTGAACACGTTTCCTATTGAAATTTCATTTCATACTAATCACAACAATTAGTAATTTTCCACAGTGTACTGATACCAATGACAGACAGTAAGAATTTGTTTCACTTGTATTTAGTAGCAGGTTCTCTCCCCTATTTCCTTTATCTGTTCTTTATCAATTCTTTCTTAACCCTTATGTATGGATAGCTTTTCCACTCTTCTGGATCTTTTGCACAACAGAGGTGTTGAGTTTACTGTATGTAACTTTCACTAACTTGTAGTACAGTTATCTTGAAATAAATGAATATGAAAACATGAGCTTCCCAAAGGTGCAAGGGCCTGAGGGGTATTCACCTCCCTCATTTAGCTGAACGTCATTTTTAATTCTTTTGTGTACTACCCAGAAGTAGTGCATGCATATGAGTCTCTGGACAGAGAAACAGATGGTCTTTTCAGATAGGAATTATGAAAATGAGAATAAATATTTCATATTTTTAATTTTCATGCAAGTTTTAAGGGGTTTTCATGTCTCTAGTCCCAAGTGTGCTTTTGTTAGTGATACCAGAAAGCAAGAAGAGATTATAAATGGCATATAGTGCTTAATTCACAGGCTTACGCTCCCTGATACAACTCTGTCTTCAAGAGTGAAAATGCTACCGATGCTGTTCTCATGGAAATGGATCCCCATCCCAGGTTGGGCTGAAAAGCCACAAGTATGCAAGCTCTGTAGCCATAGGCGAAACCAACTTACACTCTATAGTTTGCCCTAACTTTTAGGTTAGTTCTTCTTCTCTTCTTATTCTCAGATCTCCACAGGTTTCCTTCTTTTTCAAGGAATTGCTTGCACTTCTAGAGGCAGAATGTGTAGGACAATATACTTTTAGTTGATTAAAAATGATGTTGGAAATATTATTTTTCTACTGTCTATAATTAAAATCATCAGAACTGAAGCAGATTTGTCATACATAAAGTGTTAAGTCCTTCTTAGTGCTTTCTCTTCTGGCAGCAGTTTAACTATATGTTACCTCTGTTTTCTCTGTAGGTCACTGACATGATGCTTCAGGACAAACCCTACCCAGACTGGGGAAAGTCTGCCAGAGCTTTCTGGAAGAAAGGAAATGTTAGGATCATTTTATTCTGGTATGAATGTAATAAAATCAAATTCTGGTAAATTAAGATTTATAGATCATCCAAAAGTCTATCTTCTAATTCTCTGTGGCAGGAAGAGATATAATGGAAATACAAGGTAAGAAAAGAAAAATGGGAAAAATGACACTCAATCTAACAAAAAAAAAAAAAAAAGCATTATAAGCTGTATTTAAGTGAACACTTCCTAAAAAATTGTTTATTTAAAAATATAATTTTAAAATCGATTTATACTGTTTCTTTTATTGTAACCTTGACGCCATTTAAAATGGAGTTTGCTCCAAAATCTTTACTGCATCAGAAAATACTTAGATGACCAATTGTGAGTCCTTTTAATTAAGGTAAGTAGATAAGTAGATGTCCTTTTGTGACCTTGAAATTAATAGGAGTAATTATTTGAATTTGCACTTGAATGGGATTGCAAATAGCAAGTCATCTTCAGATTATTAAGAAAAATTTATAAAAATCAATACAAAAAATTGTGAGTGTTAAGCATTTCTTTGACCTTAACTGTAGCCTCTTCCAGGTAAATTCAGACCAAGTGGAACTGTTGAAATAGAACACATATTATGTCAGGAAAAAAATGGAAGATGGAAAATGTATAGTCTAAGAGGCAGACAGAGAACCTTGTGGCTAAAGATGAAAGAAATTACAAAGATTTTTTTCAACTACCTCAGAAGCAGAAAATCTGATGAAAATATTGACATACCTGTGTTTTGTTTTGTTTTGTGTTTTTTTTTTTTTTTTTTTGTTTGTTTGTTTGTTTTAAAGAGCAAAGGGAAGAATTTAGAGAGAATTGTTACAGATATGCAATAGTACCTATACTTCTTAAGCATCAAGGATGGGACTCTATATTAAATTGGGGCAATTAAAAGAAATGCTAAGAGAAATGTGAAAACTAAAAAGAGAGCAGAATCAGGTGGCTGATTGTCTGCAGCCAAGGCTTGTAAGGAACTGAAGGGGCTGAACTGATGCAAATTTTATTAGCACTTAATTGCCTATTGAAAAACTGAAGGTTAAAAACTGGCTTTTGTTTTGGTTCTGATGCTTTTTTTTTTCAACAAACAAGAATTATCCTACTGGCCTGTAAGTCTTAGCTCAGTATTAGTTAAATGGATTGGATACATCATTAATAATAGAATTATGAACAGAACTCGAGATTAAATTCTGCTAAAAAAAAACAGGGTAGCTTTGCTGAAAAAAAACCTTCTCTGATCTGTTAGAAGTCTTTGAACATGTCATCAAAATAATGGATGAGGAAGAAATGCTTGATGTAATTTATTTGGACTTCCAAAAGGCTTTTGACAAAATTCTTCACTGAAGGCAATTAAGAAAAATAGTAAGCCCCATGGAGTTTGCTGAAGTCATCTAGGAATCAGCTAAGAGCTGTGCAATGAAAGGTATAAATAAAGTAATATTTTTCTGCTATGCTCATTAGGGTGGGGACACCTGTTCCTTAATGTTACAAATAGTCTTCACAATTTGTATACATCATATACATTAGAAAGCTAGGTGAAAAGATAACGTGATTGAAAAGACTGAATTCTGTAGAGGAGCTCAAACAACTTCTTGCTGTGCAAGGCATGAAGAGGAAGATTCTGTCTCAGTATACTGGGGTGGTCAGAAATGTAAAGCAGATGAATCAAAAAATGCTTGGATATGTTACATGTGGGCTAGCAATTATACGAGTATCATATCATTAAGTCAGTAAAAAGCTAATCAAGTTTTGTTTACCTTTATCTAAAGAATTGCCTTGTCTAAAAGACTAGAAGGGAGATTAATTAAGAGTCAAGTTAAAAAAAAAAAAGTAATTTCACAGACTGGAGGAATAAAGAAAGGGTTAAAAGCAAGGTGTCACTATAGGGATTTTTCTTTTCAAATTTATACATCAGATAGGGAGAATAATAATGCGCTATTAAAACTACATTTATATTGTTACAAAAGATGTTATAACTTCTTGCAGGCATAAATCTTGCAGTTAAAAATCTGTATTTTCTTTCAAATAATATTCACATTAACAAATTTTACCAAAAGTTTAAAATGGAGATAAAGTAAAAATGCTTTTTTTTTTTTTTTTTTTGTGAGTGATTTTCATGCTGAAGAGTATGCTTAATTGGGGGCTTAGAAAACTAAAAGTTGGCATAAATAGTCTTATTTTTAGCTTTAAGCGTTGAACTAAAATCACCCTGTACAGAAGCGTACATTCTGTAGAGATGTTATTTAGATATTGCATATTAGATAACAGTATATATTAGACCCTTTTTATCTAGTAAGTAGGAAAAATGGAGGAGGGAAGTTTAAATACTGATAGGGTTATGCAAATAATGAGAAGTCTTGGTATTTCATTTGTTATTGTTGAAGTCGGGTGATGTGAGCAGCTTTATTTCTGAAATGTTCCAAATGAAGCATCCTTGATAGTATGTGGTATACACAAGCAATGTAAATATTGGATACACACTGGACTTGTTTTTTTCTGGTAACTTCATTTTTGCTTTCAGGTTTTTCTTTGTAAAATTAGAAAATGTCTATAAACATACCAAAGACAGACGGATTGTCATGGGGATGAAGACACCATCCACTTGTTTGTAACAGCTGATCATGTGATGGCTTTGTGTTTCTCATCTGGAAACATTCTCAGCTCTCCAGTGCAACTAATTAGTAAAGGTTTTAATCTAGCTTATGCTCTCCTGTTTTAAATCATTCCTTGGAAGCATTGTCAACAACTGGTGCTTGGTTGCTCCTGAGGATTCTGGCTGCCTTTTGTATGTCTTCAGAATATAATTCTTCCACAAACAGCTCAGCTAGCTCAAAAATGTCCATTTGCTATTTGCCTTTGCCTAGTCTCTCACTAAAGAGTTGATTGAAGTACATTCTACTTTTTAAAGCTTTTTTGTTGTTGTTTTATTGATAAAAAGATCTCCGTTGTGGTCTTCTCCAGCTCTGCTCATGGCTAATTCCACCATGCAGAGACACATTTGTATAATGCTGTTATGGTCTGTGTTACAAATCCCCTGTATAGGGATTTGGTGATATAGCTTTCAGAGAATGCAATGAAGTATCTGGAACACTGGTGGAATTGCTAGGATAGGATGGGAATGTTTGTAGACTAAGGAAGGAAAATACCAGTGGGGTATTCAATATCCCTACACCATCTGTCAAATTATATATGATATGCGAAGACTGGCATTTGAAAGAAGCAACAATTAAAAAAAGGATTGTTAATTAAGCCAGACAAAGATCTTGGACAAGACTGACTACAAGCCAGCAACAAGCCAGTAGCTACTGCTAGGTTAAATAAATAGCTTAAAACAGTAGTTATTTTTAATGTTTGGATATTAGCGAAAGCAGAAATACAATGGGCGAAGACTGATTCTCTTGTGAATAGTTTTTTTATTCCTCTGGAATATTGAATAAGTCCGACCTATGCTAAAGGACTCTTTTTTAAGAAAAGCACTTCTCAAGATAGAAAAAAAAGATGACTAAACACATTAAAAAGTGAACTGCAAAAGGAAGAAAATATTGTTAATATGAAAAATTACCTATAACTAATTATGAAAAAATACCTATAATTAATTTAGTAAGGAGTTACGGAACCTTTGTTTTATATGAAGCAGGTGCTGATTCTTTTGAGATCTCAGCAAGAAAGACATGGACACTCAAGGCAGCTAAACTGGTTTATTGCGTAAAGGCTGGAAATTATAGAAAACGTAATAGCCAATCTTATGTCCCTTCTGATGCTAGGAACCTCAGCTATTGTGGGATCAAGTGAGGCCACCTAGGCTGATGATGGCATACTGTGCAGAGGTCCCATCCATAAAGGATGTTCATCAGCTTCACTGCTCTTCATATCTTCAGAGTATTTTTCTAAGTGAACAAACTTGTACAATACTGAATTTTCTAGATGGTACACTGAGGTTTGCTGAAAGTGTTGCACTCTTATATATCTGTTTTGGAGTGAGCTCTTACAAGCAGTACATGTGGGTAGTGCTGTTGAAGGCAGAGCATGCTAATGCCATGGCATTTGCTCAGGTTACAATACTGTCACTGCTGTCAACAAGGCCCATGGCTAAACTCTGCCTACTATGTGCCTGAAATCACAATCACAATGCAATGTCTTCCCTTGCCCCCCCTTCAGAACCTGTGAAACATCACCCATGGTAGTTACAGTAATATCACCAGGACATCTCTGGGCTGTGCACACAGTTTGGGTAATAGAGGAAAGACCCTTATACTCTTTCTATCTTGACAAACTGTCCCAATATTAATTATCCTCAAAACTTTCCTGACAAAAGACAAGGGGATTATAATGAGGGAAATGTAAAGAGTTCTGCACGTGAACTTTTAGCTGAACAGAAAAAAAGAACATGAACAAAAAGAAATGAGATTACTGGAAGAGAGTAGAAGTGCTGCTGAGGACTGTGTAACCAGGGAAGAGAAAAATGATATGCAAAGATAGATTATCAAAATGGTGGAGTGTCGTGATAACAGAGGACTGTGCAGCTGAATACTGATTGCGGACAGGGTGACAGAACAATATACACCAGCTCAATGTTTAAATATGCAAGTAGCAGACTGGAATCCATTTCTGTGGTGTTCCTGGCTAGACATTCATTGTATGTGTACACAATGATCAGTCTTCATCGGTGCAAATACGTGCCTGACAGAGGACTCTTGTCTGAAATAATAAAAAAGAACATACCAACATGGAGAAGAAATAAAATAATATGGGGAACGGTAAATTTCCAATTCTCTGTATTTGACTTTGGAAACAATAATATTCTCTATTACTGTGTGCTTCCATAAACTCTGTCTAGCTTTCTTTAGTGAAGAGCAGGACTGAACATGCTCAGAAATGGGTTAGTAATCATAGTACTTTGATGCAACAAGTTAGTGATATAGTTTTAAAAACTTTTATTCAAATTAATTGCTCAGAATTGCTACAGACTACTACATCATGTACACATGTTATATTTTTAGAAGATGATGTTAAACATGGGTTTATGTAGGTTTTTTAATTGGACAATATTTTGTGTCCTGCAAGTAGAGTAAGCTTCCTTACAGGATAGATAGCCATGTCTCCTACACAGAAATGAAATATAGCTTCTTTCAGTGATTTTCTGTTATGCACCTAATTGAGTGTTTGTTTTGATAACTTATATTTCTGTATTCTGTGCATTCACAGTCAAGATGATAAATGTGTACTGGACTATTACATTCTTTTCACTTATATGAATGTAGTTCATATATTTGTTTCAAAAGACAGCTTCTTGAAATATCCATTCTTTTCATTATAAGCTGCACTGAGAAAAGCTAATTAGACATAGCTTTACCAACCAAAATTACATACTAATCTAAACAAAACAAACCTTTCATTATGTTTGTGTAAAGGTTTCTTTTGTGATGCAGTCATACAAATACAACTGTACAAAACCACAAAATAATTATGTATATATACATACAGAGTAAAATATTCATACATATGCACACATACATTATTCACTCTGTATTTTGGAAATTTTTAAGCTCACCCATTAATTCTTTCATACTTAAATAATTTATCTTGTAATATGATACTCACTACTGGACTGAAACCTGGAATTACACAGCAGGGAAGGCAGGTTTCCCAGTAAACAGTGTAAATAGAAAAAGCATAACAATATTTTTCAGTGTTAGTGCTCCCAGTGAATCTTTTATGCTCATGCTATAACCAAAGTAAGTAACTTCAGTTTGGCCTCAGTTTGGATAAGCAAGTCAACAAACAAGTTCCTCAGCATTTACTCTCTTTTTCAATACAAAATCTACTTTCACAGAGAATTTGTATTGAGCATTCTGACTACTAATCTGGGCAGACATTGTTAAATGGATTGTGAGAGGATAAAACTGTCCATGAATTGGTACATTTAGTCAGGCAATCAAGAATTAACACATGATCACCATTTGTAAAGAGATTACTAAAATGTTTTTGATAACATTCATTTAATTTCTGTTCTGTGTATTATTAGTAAACTCTGCTGTAAGATTAATATAATTAACATATGTTGAAAATAAATCCTAATAATCCAGACCAACCAACTTTCTTTCATACAAGTGATAATTGTTCAAGTATATATATGTTCTTAATTTTCTTCACTTAACCATACTACCTGAAAATGTATTACTAGAAATATTCAAGCAGCTTTTTGTTCTAACCTAAGTTTGATCCAGTTCAGACTCTCAGGGTCAAGTCTTGAGCAATATTTTCTCATTTTGATAGCAAAGTACTTTTATGCTGTCTCATGTGGAAAAGTAAGAGTGGTTAGACCTCACTAGAACGTCTCAAGCGTGACAACCCCATGCACCAGACCCTGTTTGGGGACCTCATTCTCTCTCATACTCTCCCCCCACTCTTTGGTCAATGAAGTGTCAGTAATTCAGCATTTTCCCATCGATCTGCTCTACCCAAAGAGTTATTCAGTCCTCTTTAAACACTTCTGTCTCCCCACTGACTTCCAGTATAAGCAATAGCTCCAGGCTCAGAAGCAGGAAGAGAAAAGGACAAAAAAAATGGGGCTCTAAGCCACCTGTGGGGTGGTTGGCTTCTGAGATAGTGTTTGCTGCTTTGACATCATGACCTTTCCCTGGCTTTTGTCAGGAAAATCAAGGAGATAGGCACATCCTAGTCCACAGTCCACCTGTGTGTCCAGGTGGGGCATGTTACTCATGGGCTAGTAATGTGTGAGTGAAAGGAAAGGTAGGTAGCTCTGCATGGCATTGCATACGCATGAGCAGAGAGACTGGATCCATATGTGAGGGAGTGTACGTGAGTCTCCCATCTGCCTGACCTGTCAAGAAAGAAGTTTGTACCTTGCCTGTGCCTATACCAGGCTCTATTTGGAAGGGCTGTACCCTGCGTTTTGCCCCACTCTGTTTGCCATAGGAACAGTGAGATAAGTCATTCCTCACAGCAGTTTTCTCCGCAGAAGGAAAAGCATTTAAGACAAAAACAAGCTTAGGGAGCTCTGAGATCTCAAATTCAAAAAATACTATCAGGTGAGATCACTTTAGCATGAGGATAAGTTTGTTAAATTCATCTTGTTAAAGTAAATAAAATAAAGTGGTCACATTTTTTTTCTTTTTTCTTTTTCTGATGGAGACTCCTACAAACCAAACAAAATGTATGTTCTTTCTTACTTGTATTTATATGAATATAAGAAGTGTTGGCAGAGATGGAGAGTGGCTGTAGCATGGCAATTTATTCTCATACGATGTAGGACACACACATGCATATTAACATCCACAGATACAGCCACAATCTAAACGGCAATAGAGGTGAGCAAAGGAACTCTTAACACCCACTGTACAAACACTATTACCCTGATAAGCTCCAGTGTTGAAATATTTTGTGTACTGGCAAGGTAAAAACGATTCATGGACCAATCTGACTGAAAGGTAGTTGTACTGAACAGAGAAAAAGTGCATCCATTAGCTACAGCGGGTTTAGGATTGGGACCATAAACTTCAGTTTCACCTTTGATTTGGCTTGAATTCTTTTGAACTGTGGTACCATGTTTGTATCTTATAGTGTATCTTTTCAGTTGCTCAGCCTGTTTAAAAGTTTTTGAGTTATATTTGGTATGTACTTGCTGTCTTCAATAGCTGATAGCCTGTTAGAAAACGAGACTGTTTTTATTCCTACATGATTGCTAGATCTCTAAGTATAGCCCTCATAATTGGATGGATATGGCAACCCATCTTCACCTCTTAAAAAGTACATTTTATTCTATCCCTGTTAGTGAGCAAGAGGTATATCACGAACAGTTACTAAAAATATTTTATCCAATGTGTAGCTTTAATAAAACTTCTTAAAGTGCAGTGTCGACAATGCTTCAGTAATAATGGCACTTCTAAATGAAAATGCTTTCACAAAATCACATTCTATGCCAAAAAAGAAAAAAGAAAAATCTGTAATGCTTAGATGATTTTTTTTCTTAGCAGGTTTCAAAAGTTTTTTCTTTGAGATAGTCAAATGCAATCCTCAGTTCAGGCACAGGGCCATTTTAGAAGGGATGTTGCAGCTAGTCCTCTTTTAGCATCATCTCTTCACTTCCCACAGAATTTTTGCTGAGCTGGAGACACATCTGCCTCCTCTTAGGGCCCAAGGAAAATCTTCCAGGAGAAAAGCAGAATCACTGATGTGGTGGGTTGTTCTGTCAGTGTCCTCCTCCTGGTTGTTTTCCCTTCTTTCATCTTCTGCAATGTAAATTCATTTGTTATTAGAAAAAATATCTTCTTCAATATAGCTCTTACAACTAGCCTCCCTCTATATCCACTGAAGAGTAGGGTGAGTGTCAGAAAATATGCATTATGTGATCATGCATGCAGAAGAAAATTCTGAAATTTAGATTATAACAATATATGATTGATTAATTGTGAAAGTTACCCCAGCACAGAAGTTCCAAGTACTGCAATTAGATCAGCATGCACACTGTGGGCAATTATTGATACAGCAAAAAAATATGCATCGAGTTAACAAGGTAGAAATTTATTGTCTTTCATCCTTACTTAGCTGTGCTAAGGCTTGGTAAAATCTTGGCCCAAACATGATCTGATTGACTGAAACTCAAGCCTCTTTGGAGAAGCTTTAAAAAATCCATGCTGCATGGAGAATGTTCAGCCTCAGCCAGTGCTTTTGTGCAAGATGTACATCCTGAAAGGCCACAAAATTCAATGGAGATCAGAAAATGAGTGCTTCAGCTGCTGGTGCTCACAGCCGTAGTTCACAGACTTTGTCGTGGCTGGATTCCAAAAATCAATTCAGTTTTGTAGAATAAATGTGGTGATTACAGCAATTAAATTATTTCCATTCCTGGAATCCAGGAGTAATTTTTTAATATAACATTTCTCTGTAATGCATATCATGCCTTAGAATTTGCTGATATATTTAGCTCAACTCCTGACTCATCATCTTTCTCGTATCCTCTTATTTCCCATAAATACTGAATATTCAGACAATCTGGATTAGAAAGCACATGGGAGCCATTTCAATAAAAGCGTATGCTTGGTTAAAACTAGTATTTCAGGTTGTTCTTAACCATGAAGGTGAATGTACATACTATTAATTAGTGCTTGTATAAAACCCCCATTTAAAATGTAAGGAGCATTTCTTTTGTTTCTTACTTGCTTTTCTAATTTAGAAAAAATATCAGTAGAGCTTTAAATTTAAAAGAATTTGCTGACAGCTATTTAAATCAAGACGTGCAATTTTAATTTTTTATTTATTTTTTTTTTTCTTAGCCTGGATGAGAATATTGTGGCCATATTTTTATTTCAAATAATTGCATGTTGTCTGTCTGTAAGTGTGACAGTAGAAAAAAACAATAGCTAAAACAAAGAATAGATGAATTTGTCAATAAAATCACAACAAAGGGTTGTTAACAAAAGGTGCCTGCAGGGCTCCTTGTTTCATAATGTATGTTTTGATGATTTAACTTTTTATAATATTTTTTTTTTGACAACACTTAAAAAGTCTTGGTAGCTGTTAAATGCTAATTAAATTTCAAACCTGTATCTTAGGGGTACTTTGTCCAGCATGAAGTTATCCTGATGAACATAATGAATTTGTCATAATGACTACTCATGGCTTCAGTAAATGTTATGGAAACAAAAATAGCATTAAAACACTACTAGACGTTTTCTGTCTTTTCAGGCTATTTACATACTGAAATGAACTATATTTTCCTTGAGGAAAAAAAAAAAATAGACTGCAATTTACTTTTTTTTTTTTCTACTACTGATTGTGTCATTGGTGAGCATAGCACTGATCCTCATACAAGGAGTAAATCTTTCTGGATTTCAATGGGATGTTTCTTGTCCATTATGGCTGAAGGGGTAAGGCAAAGCCAAAGGACAACCATCTGAAAAAATATATTCAGCCTTGAGAGATGTTCATATTTTTGGAAGCTTTGTTTCTTGTACTGCTTCCCTTCCTGTCACTGCTTCCCTGTTTGTTTTTTACACACCCTACTAGAATCCACTTGTTTTGTCACAAAGTAACTTGAATCTAATTTTGCTAAGAAAAGGATATCTTAAACTTGGGAAGGTAGAAGACAAAAGCCAAAAAATTATCAAAAGATTATATTAAAAAAAACAGAGGAATTAATGTTAATTTCATGACTTGCTATCACAACTTTAGTTTATTCAGATATTCTGGAAAAAAAAAAACAAAAACAAAAAAAAAAAAAAACATTTATTATTTTACAGATGCTATATACAGGTTTGTCCAGGTGCTGAATAAGTGTTCTCTTTGAGAGCTCAGGACTGTGTTAGCTCCGGTGCAAGGTGTTGGACCCTTCTGCTTTTTCATACATCGGAGTATTGCATGGTGTGTAAAATGTGTGTAAAAAGTTTCTTTTTCTTTTCTTTCTCTTTCTGCCTGTTTAATAACTTTCTATTCAGATGAATTCATTTTTATCTGAATTTATACATAACTGTTGGAACTGTAAATAATGCAGTGCCCTAAGGTGTCACTGTTATGAACTGAAACTAATAATAATAATAATAATAATAATAATAATAATAATAATAATAATCTGGACGAGGGCATTGAGTGCACCCTCAGTAAGTTTGCAGATGACACTAAGCTATGCGCGTGTGTCGATCTGCTTGAGGGTAGGAAAGCTCTGCAGGAGGATCTGGATAGGCTGCACCGATGGGCTGAGGTCAACTGCATGAAGTTCAACAAGGCCAAGTGCCGGGTCCTGCACCTGGGGCGCAATAACCCCAAGCAGAGCTATAGGCTGGGAGAGGAATGGTTGGAGAGCTGCCAGGCAGAGAAGGACCTGGGAGTCATGGTGGATAGTCGGCTGAATATGAGCCAGCAGTGTGCTCAGGTGGCCAAGAAGGCCAACGGCATCCTGGCTTGTATCAGGAACGGTGTGACCAGCAGGGCTAGGGAGGTGATCGTCCCCCTGTACTCAGCTCTGGTGAGGCCGCACCTCGAGTACTGTGTTCAGTTTTGGGCCCCTCGCTACAAGAAGGACATCAAGGTGCTTGAGCGGGTGCAGAGAAGGGCGACGAAGCTGGTGAGGGGCCTGGAGAACAAGTCCTACAAGGAGCGGCTGAGGGAGCTGGGCTTGTTCAGCCTGGAGAAGAGGAGGCTCAGGGGCGACCTTATCGCTCTCTATAGGTACCTCAAGGGAGGCTGCAGTGAGGTGGGGGTTGGTTTGTTCTCCCATGTGCCTGGTGATAGGACGAGGGGGAATGGGCTTAAGTTGAGCCAGGGGAGTTTTAGGTTAGATGTTAGGAAGAACTTCTTTACTGTAAGGATTGTGAGGCATTGGAACAGGCTGCCCAGGGAAGTGGTGGAGTCACCATCCCTGGAAGTCTTCAAAAGACGTTTAGATGTAGAGCTTAGGGATATGGTTTAGTGGGGACTGCTAGCGTTAGGTCAGAGGTTGGACTCGATGATCTTGAGGTCTCTCCCAACCTAGAAATTCTGTGTGATTCTGTGATAAATTTTAAACCTTCAGTAAATTAATTTCCTATAAGCATCCTCCCATAACCATTGTTTCAAAACAACAATTAAAAACACATTTATTTAAGCTCTCCATTGTGCTGGCATTGTGCAGTCCAAGAACAAGTGACCTCTTCACCCTGGGGAGGTTACAGTCTGGAATTCAGATTTTAAAAAGAAAAACAATGCAGAGATGCATTAAACCCTTCATCTACAAATACAATTTGCTGTTCACAAAAGCAGTGCGTCGGTAAAAGATGACCCTTGACACATGCTCAGCCTCTAATCATTTGCGTGTTTTGACCTGACATCATTGATTGAAATATTCCAGGCCCATTGGCATAGTGCAGCAAACATAGGTCTTGGCCAAGGAAATAAAGCAAAGCATGTTTTCAACGACAGTAAACAATCTGGAAAGATCTTACTTGACTTTTAAATAATATATTGAATTGTAAGATCTGTAATTCAGGTGGGAAACAATCATCCCTGAGTAAATTTAATATGGTCAATCTGAAGTAAGACTGCACATGCAATGGCGATGTCATTCTTAGTGCACTGATATTCAGGATGAGACTTCTCTCAAAGGCAGGCCCAAGTTCCTTGTCTAAGCTTCTCTGCAATATTCTGTCACATGAAGTCTAACATATGCTACTAAACTTTAAAGGTTAATATGAATTCAAATGTTTTCCAGTGTTTCCTCCAGTGTATGACACAAGCTTGACCAAGCTGCATGAACATCTATCTATTATAAGGAAGTATATTATGAATGTAGCATTTTTCATGTAGACAGTGGTACTACTGGTTTTAATTTAAATGTCTAAATATAGAGGATTTAAGGCTGCCCAAAATTTTCAGGCTAACCAGGAAGCCATGCAGTGCTTAGGAAGATCTTCAGGATTGTTTCCTCGGGGTGGTATACTTAAGATATGAACACAATTTAATCATACTTGTCTTTAATAACTTGAACAGGAAAAGTTTGGGTTTATAGTAGACTAATTTACACTTCACAACATTATGTCTGTTTGAACAAGACCTTTAAAACATTTAGCCTTTCCCCTTGTGTGCAGCTGAATTGATAAAATTATCTCAGCTTCTTTAGTTTTATTTTTATGCAATGTAAAAAATTTATACTTTCTCCCAAAGCAAATTAATTTACACAACCCAAGCACAGATGAAAGCATCTGGTATGTAATAATAGTATTTCAAAGAAAGATTATGTTATGTTTCAGAAAGGTGGGGGTTTGTCTTTAGAATTAAACTTTGTTTTAAAGTTTTGGTTAGCAGAGTTTTTCAGCCCACTGTGTAATTTCCATCTGTTACTACCTGAAAGGTTTCCTTGAAGGGTTATTTTGGTGTCTTCAGCCAGAAGTGCCACTTGCTTTTTGTGCCACAAGATATTTCAGCAACTACAATCTGTTTTGGCTGGTCTCAAGAAGCGCACACTCTCTTCTAATCTATACACAACCTCAATTAGTGTTCAGGTCAGCAAGTGGGAAGACATTTATGGAATCAATCATTTTGGGTTAAGGAGTACACATCCTGCAAGTATACTAATGGAATAGAAATAATGCCTGGAACATCTCCAGAAGAGTCACAGTCTCAATGGAGCAATTAAATATGTATGAAGAATGTTTGCAGTGAAGTTCGAACACATCAGCCCGAGGCTTATATTTTTGGTTTAATTTATTCACAGCCTTTCTGTGTACTGCTGCTTGATGGTCCAAAAACACTTCTGCACGCATCTTCCTGCATTGTCTATGTACCCACAGACTGACAGATATAGTGGCAGTTGCTATTTTTAATCACCATCTCAGGAGCAAGGAGGAAGCTCTGCTGTAGAACAGTGCTGTGTTATTATTCAGGTTAGCAGTTTTTATTCATTAATATATTTGACATCATTCACAGTATGGAAAGCAGTCTTCAGAATTAATTCAGACTGTGTTCAGGTAGTTAACAAAACTTCTTAGCCTGAACGTGCTGGCATTAGTAGGTCTTCAAAGTAGAGTGAGTATTGCGTGATATGGCCTGTATTGCATATCTTCATATCACTGCTTTTATCCTTCATGGAAGAGATGCTTATACTATAGCTAGAGGCTGTTTGTTTGTTTATTTATTTATTTATTTATTTGTATTGTCAGTGAATAAGGGAGCTCTTTAAAAAGTTAGTGGTAATATTTCTCGGTAATTACGGTTCTTTGCAAAATGTATGAAAGAGCAAATGCTGTTTTCAGTAAACCATGAAAACAAAGTATTTGGAAATTTTAAAAGAGATTTTGCTTCTTTTGATAGCTCCTAGCTCCATGTTTTGTCACTGATCGGAGAACACCAGCATATATATTGCTTGGTTCATCTGTTATCAATTCAGACGCTATGAATAAATGGGATTGTCATATAACTAAGCTTAGAGCTATTGGCAAAGCAACTGAGCAAAGACAGCCTCTTAAAAGGATTACTGGTAATGTAATTACTTGTGGAAGATGTATGTTTATCTCCCACATGAAAACAACACCATCTTAATATGTTATTTAAGCAATAACATTAGTAGAATGAGAGCTTGTGTTCCAATAATGGCATGCACTACTGAGGGATAATGGCATGGTGAAGCAAAGGCATTTGTGTAAAGTAAACACTGAGCTAAAGCCAGAAATGTGCTTTTGTTTCTTAGCTAGTTTCAAGGCTGTTACTGAAACAAAACTTACTATCTAGTGACAGTATAATTATTTTAATAAATGCAATGGAGTTCTAAGGCCTCAAAGCTCCTGATTATACATAGGTGATAGCTTATACCCATTGATAACAACTATAAAACAGCTAATAATGATATTACTAACACTTACAAAAAATGTGTTGCTAATATGACCCGTTACTGAAAATGCCAGGGATTTGTCATGGGAGTGCCTCCAATCAAACTAGTTTGTAGTGGTGCAGAATCAATTTAGGACATTCAATTCATTAACAGGACGAATAATCTTGGTGATGTAAAGTTACAGAAACCGCTGTGCTTGTAAGAAGTTCTGGTCAGTGTCTTTTCATATCCATTTTAGCAACCAAGATGATTGACTTTACCTAGTGAGAAAGAACATCCCCATTAGTATATTAAAATCAGCACCTGACCTTCATATTTTTGAAATCAATAGTGAAAACCCAGTAGTCTTCAATGAAGCTGTAATATTCCTTCAGATATTGACAGCAATTTTTTTCAGTTAGTTCTAGGGGAGATTTCCCCTTGCAGTATTTAATAAGCTCCAAGGCATCCATACAACTAGATTTTTGAAACATACACTGACAGGTATGCTGTTTGGCTAGTTTAGTCTTAATCACTTCCTTTCCTCAACTTTGACAGTATTTCTATTTCACAGCTTCAATATTTCTTTCTTCACTGTGTTCATTCATATTTCCCCCTTATTCAATAAGCAAAATTTTGATGTTTAGTATATGTTTCTCTCTTTGTTGTTGTTTTGTTTGTTTGTTTGTTTGTTTTCAACTTCATCAGTTTCCTTCTTCCATGCTTTTATTGAGTTTTGCTGTTGGCTTGTTTTTTGTTTGTCTTCCCTTAAATGGTAATTATCTGATTTTGAGTAATAATAATATTTCTAAGATTTATATTCTTGTGATTTTTATATCTGAAACCTGGCTGAGTTATTTCTTCTAATATATGGGTAAATAATCTGGTTTTCTGAGTGTAAGAAGTTGCATGCCCCCTGGTAGCATGGCATTCTGAACTGTAACGTGACAGCAGGTTATGCCTCACAATAACAAGATCAGATTAATAAGAAGACAGACAGTGAGATCTAGATATGTGTACTCAGAAAGTGATGCGTATGAAAAATGTTTTGCCCTTCCAGGAAAATGAGTAATAGCCAAAATACTTGACTATCTACATTTACATTTATATTTTAAGCATGTAAATATATTTAAAATGTCTTTTGAACTTGATCTACATGGTATTGTGGGGCTTGCAGTACTTCAGAAGATCAGGCCATCTGCATTTAATTGCATGGCTTTAGATTTAGAATCCTAACTTTAGACACAAGATCAAGTAGTAGTTTATTAAAAACACCTTATAAGATCTTTCACTGGACCATGTGAAAATTTCACATATTTTAACTATCTGCCCATCCTGTTAAACCCTCTTGGCATGTTCATTGGTGTGTTTTTCTTATCGGTTTGGAAGTAGACAAGTTAAAAATGTGAGGAGACACGAACCATTACTTTGTAACACCTTTATTCAATTTACCTCCTTAGTTTTCTCATTTTAACATCATTCTTGATATTTGGATATCTTCAAGGAGGTGATTCCTAGCACAAGAGCAAAACCAGATCTCTTTGAATTCAGAGAGGCGGGATCCAAATTTAGTGTCTCTCACTAAATGACTAGAAAGACAAAGATATTATTATCCCATTTGCCAAGTCTGATTGCATGGACGTTGTGTAGATAATGCCATAGAAGGTCAGAGATTTGGATTATTTCAGGAACCTTATATCTTGGTGTCATACCTGTGCTCACTAGGACATTCACTGCCCATTAGGACTCAGTTTTATCATTCTCTTTGCAACATGAGCAAACTGGGTGAGCATTAATAATACTTTACTTTGGCAGCAGGTGTTCCTATATTATAAAACAACACAAAAATTAAAGAAGAATTTTAATTTGCTATGTTTTATTAAATTTTTCAGTGATATATGAACTAAAACTAAAAAATCAGGCCATGGGTTACAAAAAGAACAGACTTAACAAATCATGACTCTGTAATGCAAACTGCAATAATATAAGTAAAAAGTTCTTGAAAATGTTTTTGAACATTTCAGTTTTGAAGTGCTCCTAGGATAGAGCTATTTTGTATGAAATTGATGGCACAGTCCACAGTGGAAGAATCTGCCAACACAGCAGGCTTACATTGCCATCATGGTTATGTTAAGTAGGAGCTGATTTTTCAAACAGCTTTCACCTTTGATAAGTCAATAGTTCACTCAAGTCTTCTAGACATCATAAGCTGTTCTATTATCATCTTTATAAAAGGGAGTTGAGGATATTTGTCCACTTGGTAGGTCCAGCAAGCAAATAGTTGTGATGCTTCAAAATGAATAATGAAACGTTGTTGTTGTTGTTGTTAAGAAACAGGTAATCTATACACAGTCTTTGAATTCTGCCTTGTCACCAAAACCATTTATGTGCTCAAATCTTCCCATGTGTGTAAATCAACAAAGCCTTTGTTCATGCTATTCATTACAAAGCCACGTATCCTGTCTCTTAAACAAATTTGATGCTAATGTAATTCCAGAACTAAACATGTTTTGTCCCAAAATTAGATTTATGCAAATTCAGGGAAGCTATCATTTAATTGATGGAAGAAGTGGTGACAGCATTAGTCAGTGGAAGATTTGGGTAGATTTATTCTGTGATGCAGCATTTTCTCAGGAACTTATTGGCCATAGAAGATCCCACACTGAATGCAGCTATGGACTTTTTGCTTGGAGAGGTGCTTGCTATGGAGGACATGCTATGGAATTTTGCAGTTATGGTTCATGGCGCAGCTGGTGGTTACCCTGTTTCTGTGTAATCCATCTCTGAAATGTTAAATGACATACACGTATATAAGCAGTCATCTCTCATAGAGTTTGTGAACAGTATTCAACACAAATAGTAGCTGATATGGTAAAATATTTCATAATATTTGAAGGTCTTTAAGGGTAAACTCCATTCCTTCCTAAATCCAGCACTTTAACTTAGTGAAGGTAACCACTGTCTCAGACGAAATGTATCTCTCTCTCTTTCTCTCCCTTCTCTTTCTTGGCATTGTTGGGGTTATCAGCCCAGAAAACTCTGTGATAGATTGACAGCAATGTCTGGAAAGACCCAGGAATGACTGTAAATCACATTCATCTTTCAAGGCGCTCTAGCTAGAGATGACAGCTATCTTTAATGTTTCCAGGAAGAACATAAAGGCAAAAAATGGAGTGGAGAACTGGCCAAATTCTTTTAATATCATCTCTGTACCATGAATAAATGATCTAGGAAAAAAGTGAAGAAGACACTAACAAAGTTAATCAAAAAGACTAAAAAAAAACTTTCTGAGAGACTATATCCAGTCCTCAAAGTTGCCCGTTATTTTATAGCCTTTTTGAAATGGTTGTAGTTATTTGCACTGCAGAGGGCTAAAAATTTGACTGATCCTAGTCTATCCAGTTACTGCTGATCAAAGAAGCCATGTCTGTCCATCTGTTCCAAATGCTGATTTATTTCAGTCTCATCTCTCCCTGTTTTCAGTGAAAGGCACTGCAAAATATAGCCCTTCCAGGAGTTTTCCTCCATCTGCTCCCTGTAGGTGCTTGCTGGAAACTGAGCAATCATATAAGTGATGGGGAGGCAGTATGTAGGCTTTTATGCTTGTTAAATATATGTTGAAGTATTTTGCAGGAAGAAAAGAATTGTATAGCTGTAAAACTCAAGGGTACTCAATCATCTTTGAGTAAAGTATTTAACAGAATATTCTGTAAAACGCAGAATGCATATTTAGCAAAATTTAGGTCAGAAAAATATCTATTAAACTCAGGGTTTCTTTAGCACTGCCTGCTCTATTTTGAGCTTGATAAGATCGTGGAGGCAAAGCAAAAGTTGGTGTGGTGTGTGGGCCTCTGGAAGGTAAGCTGGATGGATCCTGCTGGGTGGATCCTGGCTGGATCGGGTGGATCCTGATCCCAGGCTGACTGGGATCAGAACCTGAATGTGGTCCCTTGTTCTGGCAGCTCATCTGTTTCTTGGGCAAGGGAAAAGGGCTGTCCCCAGTTTGTAGCCTGACTCCAGTCAAAGAACTAGTTTGTTAGACTGGTGTGACAGGTGGGATATTGATTGTCTATTCCTTTCTTAATGCTTTAGTTGTTATAAACCTAAAGGAGATACACACAAGCGGAAGTCTGTGGGAGAAGCAACAAATGCTGCAGATTATAGCCCAGAAGAATTAAAATTGATGCCTTTTTCCATTTGTGAAATGCCTGAACTCTGCAGTGTCATCTGGCATTGGACCATGCCTCTGCTTTAGGTCCTACTAAGGCATCTGTTGCCATTTGCATGCATCTTAGATGACCAAGGTTCAAGGAGGACATCTAAACAGATTACAGACCACATTGAAATTCATGCAGGGTATCAGCTAATAGAAGATGGTAGGAGAGCTGCGGTAGCGGTGGTGGTACGTTGTTGTTTTTTAATCAGCAATTACGTGGAACGAAGCTGGCAAATTCTGATTGTCAAATGCTTAAAAGACTGAGGCTGAAAAGCAAAGGGAGACAAATTACTTCAGGAAGAGAGGGACCTTTGCTTACACTGTGTTGGGAACCCTGTAACAAAAAAAAAAAAAAATTGAGAAAACTGAAACATTCAGAAGTGCATCATCTTTTATTAAAATTTTGTTGAGAAAATTTTCTCATCTGTGGGAGGGAACAAACCTAGTGAGAGATCCAGTCTCTTTACAATAACCAATAGCACTGTAGTCAAATCCACAGGGATAAATGTTCACCTGAGCCCCTTCACTTTTCAGTGGCAGGGATACAGTGGGATGAGTAGCAGTTCTCAAGGCCCCACCTGGAGTGCCGCATCCAGGTTTGGGGTTCACAGCACAAGAAGGATGTGGATCTAAAGTAGGTCCAGAGGAGGGCCACAAGGATGATCAGAGGGCTGGAGCACCTCTCCTATGAAGAAAGGCTGAGAGAACTGGGGCTGTTCAGCCCGAAGAAGAGAAGGCTCAGGGGAGCTTTTCAGGTCTCCCCTGAGCCTCCTCTTCTCCAGACTAAACAATCCCAGTTCCCTCAGCCACTCCTCACAAAACTTGTGCTCCAGGCCCTTCATCAGCTTTGTAGCCCTTCTCTGGATGCATTCCAGGGCCTCGATTTCCTTCTTGTAGTGACGGGCCCAAAGCTGTAGGTGTGGCCTCACCAGAACAGAATACAGGGGGATGATCACCTACCTGGTCCTGCTGGCTACACTGTTCCTGATACATGACAGGATGCCGTTGGCCTTCTTGGCCACCTAGGCACACTGCTGGCTCATGTACATCAGTCAGCACCTCCAGGTCCTTTTATTCTGCAGAGCTTTCCAGCCACTCTGGCCCAAGCCTGTAGCATTGCATGGGTTCCTCATGTGGAAAAGGGGAACATTCATATTGTACAGAACTGGGCATATAATCATCAGAGTAGCACTGACCTTCAGCATGTGTGCTGATGAGTCTCATTAGCTTCTTTTTGCTCATGCTTCTTTCTAACCCTGTTTTGTTCTTAGAAAGGTTGGCTCTCCAGATCAAAATTACAGTAATCTGGATGTGATTTTTCTTTGTTTTCTAAGAAGACACATGTCAGCCATACACTGGAATTGGCTCAAATAGTGGAAAAACACGCGGATCAATGTTTATTTCCTTGAGTTACTTTTGAGTTGGTATCAATTCTTGAATCATCTGGAAAAAGATTTATTACAATTACTGTAAATGTCAAGTGAAGTTTTGAGCTATTTGTAAAGTCTAAGTTGGAAGAACAGTGCTAGCAAACAAAAATTATATTACTTCTGTCTTGTTGCATAATTTTTTTTCAGGAGAAATTGTAACACTTTTTTGGTTTAAGGCTAGTGTCGTTGCTGTTCATTCTTTTCCCATAGGCAAATAGGATTATTTGTTGGATGGTAGGTAGATCATGTTTCCTTCATAAATGTAAATGATGTATAACTTAAATGCTTGGCTACTAAGATTCTTTTATTGGAGGAAAAATATCATAAAATAATAGGATAATTCAAGCTGGAATCCAGGATCTCAGGATGTCTCTAGTCTCCTTTTCAGAACATAGTTAACTCTGAGATGAAACCAGATGACTCAGAGCTTTATCTTTTTGGGTCTCAAAAAACTCCAGGGCTAGAGATTGCACAGCCTCTCCGGTCAGCCTCTTCCACTGCCTGATGGTCCTCAGAAACAATTTCTCCTATATCCAGTCTTAATCTCTCATTTTAATATGTGCCCATTGTCTCCTGTCCTGTCATTTGCTGCTGTGAAGAACTTGGCTCTATCTTCTTGCTAACCTCCCTATAGGTACTGCAGCATCACCGTTAGGTACCTCCAAAACCACCCTTTCTCCAGGGTCCAGGTCCCTCAGCCTCCCCTCACAGGACAAGTGCCCCAGTTCCCAGCCAGCCTGGAGCTCTCTGCTTCAGTTACACAGAATCACAGAATGGCTGAGGTTTAAAGGGCCCTCTAGAGCCCATCTGGTCTAATCCCCTGCTCAAGCAAGGCCACCCAGAGCAGGTTGCCCAGGATCATGTGCAGGTGGCTTTTGAAGATCTTCATAGAAGGAAGACTCCATAGTGTCTCTGAGTAACTTGTGCCACTGCTCAGTCACCTGCAAGGTAAAGAAGTGCTTCCTGATGTTCAGATGGAACCTCCCGTGTTCCAGTTTGTGCCCATTGCCTCTTCCTGGCACTTGGTACCATTGAAAAGAGCCTGGCTCCATCTTCTTTGCACCCTCCCTTCAGGTATTTATATACATTAAAGAGATCCTCCCTGAGTCTTCTATTCTCCAAGCTGAACAGCCCCATCTCTCACAAACTCTCTGCACAGGAGAGGTGATTCAGTCCTTTGATCACCTTGGTGGTCCTACATTGGACCCTCTCCAGTAAGTCCATGTCTCTCTTGTGCTGGGACAGCCAGAACTAGCTAGAGGACTCCAGTTGCAGCATCACCAATGCTGAGTAGAGTAGAAGGATCACCTCTCTTGACTTGCTGGCGATACTTTGCCTAATGCAGTGAAGGATATCATTAGCCTTGTTGATAGCAAAGGCATATTGCTGTCCAACTTGGTGTTCACCAGGAATCCTAGTTTTTTGTTTGTTTGGTTGGTTGTTTTGTTTTGTTTTGTTTTCTGTTTATTGATGCCTTTCTTCTACTGAATGCAATATTCTCAAGGTGGTCTGACAAGTGCTGAGTAAAGGGACACAGCTATTTCCTTTGAACTACTGGCCATACTCCTGTTCATAAAGCCTTAGATGCTGCTGGGACCTCTGCTGCTGGTGCACATGGCCAGCTCTTGCTCAGCTTGCTGTCTACTAAGACTGTTTTCCTACTGAATAAGGTGTATACTCTTTGGAAGATTTTTTACTTAAAAATACATTGCTCTGGAGGCAAGATTAAAGCATTTTGTTGTTTTTTGTTTAGTTGTTTTGGAAATAAGTTTAATCATAATGTAATCAACTCATTAGATGAAAGAGCTTGCATTTATTCAAAATGCTTTGAGAAAAAAACATTAAAGAAGGGTTTAAAACAATTGTAATTATATTTTACTTTGATAAGTTTTGCACAAATGTAATTGTAAAAGACAAAACATCTTCATGAATAAGAAGTTACACCTCATAGATATATTATGGCATATGAAACCTAAAATAATGAGAGATTTCTTATTTTGTCAAACTACTGTATAGGTAAAATATACAGCAAATCTAATCCAGAACATAGAAAGCTATTAAACCATTATAATTGGCTTATTCTAAATTTGAACTGTTTGTTTGTTTGTTTTAATTTTGGGTGTGGATATAACATGTTGCATGAAAAGTAGTGAGAATATGATTTTATATTATAAGCTCTCCCAGCAACAGTTTCATTTAAGAGCAGCAACATAACACCAGGAGAAAGACAACATGTTCCTTATGTTCTGCATAGATAAAATCTGACTCAATTTTTATCCTTAATGTTTTGCAACTCAAGATCTCAAATAAAGTGGGAATTTTTGTGAGGATTTTTGTTTGTTTGTTTAAAAAAACCTGCAGGGATAATTTTAAGACTCTGCAGCATCAAAATGTTTTGCTAAGTCATTTCAGTTTTCTAAAATGTGCTTTTAAAAAGCCAGAAAGCCCTCAAAAATACCTTTTACTGGTATTTTTCATTTGACAGTTTCTAAATAGAATTATTTTCTTCAAAGATACATTTTGACAATTCTTAAAATTCTATTTGTTTTTCAGTTCAAGCAAATTTTTCACTATTTTGTTGAAAGTAATTAAAACATTGAAAACTGACTTCAGTTTTGAGATTTGGGGTTGACCATCTTGATAATGGCTGTCAGCATGTCAACTTCCACTACAGCCTATGGAGCTCTGACCAGTGCAGGTGAGGGGCATTCAGCTCTCCCCAAGTAAAAACTCGCTTTTAGTCACCTGAATCATTTTCTTGGCTCCAATGACTGAATAATGGTGGGATTCAGGTACACAAACATAGGCATGGGCTATAATTTGAAATGCTTTAGGGTTTTTAAAAAGGTGCAGAGGCCTGGCAGACATGGCACAGGACTCAGAGAAGACCTTGTACTGCAAGGTCAAACAAGGTACTCTACAGTACCCCAAATCACACTAAACATGTATGTGTAGGCAACCAAATCTCACAGCACATTTCTGTCAACTATAATGACAGATCAGATATGTTAGCTCATGTGTAGATTTCTACAAACACTGCAAATTGGTAAGTTTCTGTGTCTGAATTACTTATAAAATGTCTTATTGTACCAAACTAAACTGTATGTGGAAATATGTTTTAAAAAAACAATAATCATTTGCTCACGTAGCACTAGCTGAATTGTAACAGACTTCACTGGAGAGTTGGGGAAAAAACTGAGGGATTTAAATGCAGGAAGGTAATATGAGTTTATAATATCCCAGATTATATGTAGAAGACAGTCAGATTCAGAGTGTTTTCTATGTAGTAAAACTCATAAAGGCTAAATTTTTGTTAATTATCTAATAAATTACATACAAAACAATTCTCTAAATTCAGTAATTACAAAGTAATCATAGAATGGTTTGGGTTGGCAGGGACCTTTAAAGATCATCTACTTCAATCCCGCCTGCCATGAGCAGGAACATCTTTCTCTAGACCAGGTTGCTCAAACCCCCTTCTACTCAACTTTGATTGCTTTTAGGGATGGGGCATCCACAGCTTCTCTGGCAATCTGTTCCAGTGCCTCACCACCCTCATGAAAATTTTCTTTCTTATATCTAATCTAAATCTGCCCTCTTTCAGTTTAAAACCATTAAACCTTTTCCTGTCATTAGGGACTCTGGTAAAAAGTCTTCCTCCATCTTTCCTAAGGACCCACTCTATGTATTGAAAGACCACAATAAGGTCTCCCTGGAACCTTGTCTTCTCCAGGCTGAACAATCCTAACTTTCTCAGCCTTTCTTCCCAGGAAAGGTCTTCCAGCTCTCACATCACTTTTGTGGCCCTCCTCTAGAGCCTCTTGAACAGGCCTATATCTTTTTTATACTAAGGACCCCAGAATTGGATGAATAATAAATTTAATGGATAAACTTATTTATACATTAAATAATGTGTCTACTAATTCATTGATTTTTATCACTTTTCTTACTTGCATGGTGTCAGTTAGGTCTTTAGCACCATTTGAAAGTCAATCAGGTTTTCATAAATCACCTATCTGGAAGTCCAAATACTCCAGTGCACTGATGGGATTAAAAATGTGGTTTTAAATCCAAACTTATGCTTGTGCTTGTTTATAAAACTCAAATTGAGTAACGTTTGAACACTGGAAAGCCATGGAGTTGTTGGGGTGTACCTCTACCTCCTGTTATAGATCAGAAGAACCTAATTTTAGGCTTTTAGATTAGCATTTGACTTACCATCTTCATTCATCGGAAATAGAAGTTGTTTTCTAACTGTAAAAAACAAAACAAAACAAAACAAAACTGTTGTGTTTTGGTGTTTTTTTTTTTTTTTTGTTTGTTTGTTTGTCTTGTTTTATTTTGTTTTCAAAAGCTTTTTGCCATTTTACATTGCAATGAAATGAAGACTTTACTAAGCATTTCATGATAACTGAGAAAAGGTCACCAAGAATGTTATTACTCATAATCTATGACATTTGCTGAGAATTCTGGAAACAGCCAAAATTCCTGTTCCACGTGTTTTGGAACATGATCCTATGTCTTCCCCCCAAGGTGAACATTAAATCTTTACTTCACTCATATAAGGAGCTGAAAATAACGTAAAGGAAAGCTGTAATAATACATCCCTAAGACACTAAATTAGACTGGAGGAAATTGTGTCCAGACAGTTGTACTGTTTAGTTGCTTATACGAAGTTAAGAAGCTCCGGCTGGAGAGACTGGACAAATAATACCATGTAGCATCCAAAAGCCCAGTTAGTATGGAATTCAGCTAGCTTTTTAATACTGACATTCAAATGCTTGGTTTGAATCCCACAGAACAGGTATTTGCCTCTGGCCAGCTTGCCTCACCTCTTGGAACTGAGATGGTGCCTTCCTCCTGCCTCCTTGAGTGCAGTCCTGTGCAGGAGTCATGCTCCTTTCTGACAGACCTTTCCTCATGTTACAGAAGTCAGCTCTTTCACAGGAAAATTTTCTTTATTGATGAACTGCCCTTGCCTGAGAAAATGTTCCAGATGACTCTTTCCTACGGCACATTTGATACTCTGAGAATATTTGACTCATTGAAAAAAAATTCTGTTGTTCCTTGAGCGAGTTTTCCAAAAAATGGCTTCCTCTTACCTTATGTAGAATAGTTTTGTGGTTTTGTTTATTTGTTTGTTTGCCTGTTTTCAAAATGCGTCCTACTGGAATTAGGCAATTAACTTCTAACTTGGGAAGTTGAGCATGGCACAGAGTTCCCTGGAAAAAACTCCCATGAATCCCATACTACCTTGCATACGATAGGTGTTGATTGAAAATGTTTTTTAGAAGCAAGACCATGAACCTTCTTAAACTGTTTTTCCTTTTTTTTGTGTCACAGATAGGAAATGGCATTTGAAACCTAAAGCTTATGGCTGATGAGTTTAATTTAAATGAGCCGGTGTTTGAAATAGATAACACTTTCATTTTAGTAAATTAATGGTGTGGCAAAAGGAAACTCAAAGATGATTCTACCTATAATAAAAAATGATGCTGTCTAGAATTCTAATATTTCATCATGTGATTACATTACCTAATCTTATTCACTTTATTACATGAAACATAGCAAAATGCTTCCTCTGTGCATTAACATAAATGTAATTTCAGACTTTATACAAATCTTTGTACAAACATCCCAAATAGCTCTGGAATCGCATTGATACACTGTAATAAATTTGCAACTGTCACAGTCTAAGGATAGAAGCAGAGCAAGGTGTTCAGGAGAGGAATATCCTTACTCTGACAAACAGATATAATTGGAAAAAATGAACTAGCACTGCTTGTGTTCACCAAAATCTTTTTCATTTTTCTAAGTATAATGAATGTATAAAAATGCAGAATAAACAATTCCAGTATGTATATTTGGCATAGACAAAGTGTCCCATATACTCTGTGCTTTCCAGTTTCTTCGGCTCACCAGGCAGAACAACTGCAAACATAGACTAGCAGACTTTATTGGAAATGTAAGGCTCTCAAAATACAGTGTCCACTATTAATAAGCATTTATGAGCTAGTCCTAACATAGACTTCCCTTTGTTATTCCCTATCCAAAATGAAAAGTACTTCAGCATTGACAACCTCAGAACTGATCATTTAGAACTGCCAGTTACTGGCAAATGCTTGTACTCGTCCATTAAACCCTGCTGTAGGATGGAAGTTAGCACTTCCAGGCACTACTACGGATTTTTTAAGAAAAGATAATGCAATTCAGAATTTGAATTAACCACTGTTTTATTCTAATTGATATTTAACTTTAGGTAATTAGATCTTTTTGATAATCAACTTTAATACACTTCGTCCCTCTTATGCCTGTGAATCACACCATGAAGTATGGGGAGCTCTGAACTCTGGCAGCATTATCTTTCCATGTCTCTACCACATGTTTGTCCCCTGGAGTGGGAATTGCTCTCTGAGACCTCACCCAGTGGGCTGCAGCAGTGGCTAGGTGGGTGCTCAGTTCAGCTCACAAGACACGTGCACTGTGAGTATCAGACCCTCAGCACCACCTGTTTCACTCCGAGCACTGCATCGCTGCACTGCAAGAATTGCTGGTCCAGGCAGAGCTCTCAAGTCCCTGCTCTCCTTTCCGACCATTGTTGTGTCCAGAGCAGGAGAGCAGTAGCCAGCTGGAGTCTCAAATCCATGCTGCTCCAGAGAACCCAGACGCTTTTCACCAGCAGAGCATCTGTCCCTTCTACTTGTTTATTTGTAGAAGTGGTGCTGACACCAAGTAACAGGCAGACTAAATATTTTATTTTAAATGGGTTTAGAGTTGCTATTTTTGACAGATTTAATAACAGAACCCTTCCTAATTAAAACAAGTGAAATAAAAAGTGTTGGCATTTGCATATGAACATCTGCAGTAACATTGTTCTTTATAGTTATTGTACACTGTGGGACAGTATGTTTGGCCAGCGCTGATTCTCAGATTAAAAATTATGGAAAGTATTTAGCTTGATGGATGTTTTTTCTTTCCTGAGGACTGGAAAGCACTTTTAAATATCAAGAGCAGTAAAATTTGTTCTTCCCTTCATATATCCATTTTCAGAGGGTGTTTTAAACTATTTTGGCAGATTCATGAAAAAATTGACATTATAAACCACCACAACTGAAAACGTAAATAGCAATTTATAAAACATTGATTAGAATTGCTTTTCTGTTTCCTACACACCAGCTGAAGCTGAAAGTTTTGATAAATGCTGACTAAATGCTAGGTGGTTTTATTTAGTGTTTTAAATATACCCAGGATATATGCTGGCTAATTTCCTTTATTCAGTAAGTTCACATATATATTATATATTTTATTAATTATGTATTCTCATTTCCTTAATGAAAAATAATAGAAATACAGATTTTAAGATCTATTTTTTTGTTGTTGTTATTTATGTATCTTTCTGTTCCAAATATGCATAGTACTAAGCAATATCTGGAATTCCTATTAACAAAGTTTAGCAACTTCTAAATAACCCAGCTTAGTGGAAATCATGGGACAAAATATCATGAAAACTTTTCACAGTACCATATTGTATAAATCTAAGAGCTACTTTTGACTCAGTACACAATTCTTTTGTTTTGTGTGTGTTTTTTTTTTTTGTTGTTGTTTTTTTTTTTTTTTTTTTTTTTTTTTTTTCTGGAAAAGGTATGGTCAAAGGGCAAGATACTGCTTTTTGCCTCTTGGAAAAGACAAAATAAAGATGAGGGAAATAGTCAAAGTTTTCTTTTCATCTCTTCAGTCGATCTTAGCAGAACTCTTGCTATCTGATCATCAAAGCTGCAGCTTCTTAAAAGATTTGGCAGAGGGTCATGCAAGACAGAAGAAAATTCTAAATAGCTCTGACAAAGAGCAGCTCAAAGTTGCTGGTAAATTGAAGGTAGCATTATCTTTCCCTTATGTATGGTTGGGCAAAGAATTGTATTTGATACCTGAGCACTGAAAAGCTTTGCTTTCACTATGTGACAGTTTGAGAAATGAGGTCCCATCATAGACCAGAATTTGTTTTCAGTGGTACCTTTTGTCCTGCTGATTTTGACGTGAAGAATCTGGAGGCTCAGATTGGAAGCAGTTCTTGTTTCCAGCATTCTTTGTTTTATGAGCTTATATATATCTCTTAGCTTGTCTTCATTTTCCCATGCACAAATTCTGTTTTGTTCAGTATTCAGCTCAGTACAGACAAATAATGGAGACAAAAAGCTTGCTGTGTTTCCTGAAGATGTGGCTGCATAGAGTCAGTGGCACTTCTGACATAGCTCTGGAGGGGATGTGCTGTGAGCAGAGAGTTCCTGGTGTAGTGGGTAGGATATACAAAACAATGGAAGAGTGTCCCCAGGCAGCCAGGCCTAAGATCACCACGGCATTTTGTGTCCTCCCTCAGCCAAGACTTCTGAGAACATCAGCATCTTCATGTTTTGCATACGGAGCTAATGAAGCATCACAGGCAAGCCAGTCTTCCAGTCTGAATTGCATTTGTCATGGCCCATAGTGTTACTGAATAAATAGAAAATGTGCACTTGCATGGGCAGTTTACAGATATTGTCAGGGAGGCCTTTTACCAGTAATGCTGGTGGCAGCACCGCTATTTTGGAATAAAAATAAAACTAAGTGATGTGCCCCTTCCTCCCCCTGAAATAAAGCCAGAAAGTCTTAGGTTTACATCAGCACTGAACATCAGCTATAGTACATTGCCAAGCATGTGTGTTCCTTTCCTCCCCCATTCTGGCTGTCTCCCACAGCTCTTCCTCTAGAGCCCACCTTTGTGTTTCTGAGTCCATCTGCTGCTCTGGCATGTGGTGCTCTTTCAAGGACTGCTAAGTAATGGGGTGGCTCCAGTGGCATTTCAGGGGGCAGCAGGGAGCAGCAGGCAGCAGGCAGCAGGCTCTTTGGGTGGCCAGACTGCAACCCCCAGTATGACAGACATTCAGCACCTCAAACCGCATGGTCTAAGTTATGATGTTTCCCAACACTTTCTTTTAAGTGGAGTTCCCAAATTTCTTGATTCTGATAGGAGAATGTCTTCATTTCTTGCTAGTTTAGGATTTAGAGAATCACTGATGTATCTGAATGCAGTAATGAATTTGGAGACCAATGACTGCATTGCAGATCCCAGGAATAGAAGACTATTTGTTTTCCCCACAAACAAATCTGAGCTCATCCCATTCACAAAGAACTTGCAGTTCATAAGCTCAGGACAGTGTTGGTGGAAGGCAAAGGGAGAAGAGCTATGGACCGGTCTACCACAGCAAGGACAATATCTGCAGAGAGCTGAGTACAAAACGACATTGTAAGGAAGTCTGCAGAGTCCTGAGTATCTTCAGTGCCAGGCTGAGCTTACAAAAACTCCTTCGGGAGGTAACTTGTTAACACAGTTACACCCAGTGTGCAACGTGATGGCTCCTGCTCCTGATATCCCACAAAGCTACATATCACAGCATATCACAGGTTGTCCCCACCACTTGTTTCCCAAGTGGAAACAAGCCAAGCCTGCCTGGAGGCAACAGGAAAAGCCATTTGTTTTGTCACTCTTGGGTGATGCCACCCATGAAGTAGCCCAAAGAGTAGGAATGGAAATATCTACTGCGGAAAGATTCTGTCAGCGGATCCCACAAGAGAATTTAGGTCCTACTGCACTGTGGATGGATTACTCACTACACTGGGGTTTGAGTGTTTTGCTTTCCTTAACTGAACATTTTGTATTTATCTTGGACTCCTAGAAGAGATGTTTAGGAAGTCTTACACTATCCTCAATATTTTGGAGCATGGATGAAGGTAGCCCTGGTGTTTTAACTTTAGGTTATTATCTGCACAGCTCTGCTCACCTACATACGCACACCTCTGATTTTATTTTCTAGGGAAAGCATGCTGGCCTCAACTCACCTTATTTTGGACAATGTAGGTGTGGATGGATGTACACAGTGAAGCAAAGCACTCTGCTTCCTGTGATTATCCTGTCAGCAGTTCCTTCTTTAGCAGCAGCTGTGCAGTGCACTGCACACCAGCTTAATGTACACAGGGTCTGGGAAGCTTTTATTTAGGTGAACACGTGAAGTCTATCATCTCATAGCAAAGAAGCCCAGTGAATGCTCCGTGAGCATGCTGTGAAATTCACGGGCATATCAGAAAAAATTCTGGACTGACATGTCCCAGAGAGAGCAGAGAATATGTAGGACTGCCTTCAGTGCAGGTCAGGACATGCCTGTTGGACTGTCCAAAGTCAAAGATGCCCCATTTTCTACTGCAGAGGAAAATGCAGCGTCATAGCCCTTCTCAACCAGAAACAGCATTCTTGCACGACAGAGTTGGAGGTTGACCTGTGTGCTGTGAGGGACTGTCTGCAGCCAGTGACAAAAACCTGCTCAAGCTTCTGTCTTCAGGTTTTCCTTCAGTAAAGTCCAGAGCCAGGGACTTTAGGTCATCACTAGTGGTGGTAACCATAGTACTGACTTTTCTGGATCTACCTAATAATTTTTACTTCTTGGTATGCAATTGGCATGGACAGTATTTTTTTGCAGACATTGTTTATATTTATTCTTCAGAGTAAGCTTGCATCCTGAAGAGTATGGTCTAGGCTGCAAAATAGGTGTTAATATAACTGAATAGGTGCCCAGGGCAAACAGTCGTTCAGTGCATCAAACTAGACTTAGAAGTGAAATATGAGGGCATTTCCTCTGAAAAGTGGAGAAAGAAGTTGCATTTCTTAATGTCTGGCAGTGAGAAGAGTCAGTCCTTTCTTGGCTTTCTCCTCACAGCCCTTTAGTAAGCAGGAGGCAGAGATGTCCTGCCAACAGTGCCATGAGTGATGTGATGATGCAGCTCTCAGCGACGTGCACTGCAAAGTAAAGGACAAACTGCACTGGCCTAAATATTGCAAAGTACTTCACATTGGTGTCATCTGATACAAGTCAAGTTAAACTAAATCCTCAGCTTCTTCTCTGAATCCCCAAGACAGTGGCGAAGTGCTAGAAATGGAGTGAACTCTAACCCAGAGGAACTCGGTTTATAACTCCAAAAACATTTATTGAATATTTTGCTCTGTTCCAGTAACATGGGTCAAAAATACATCTGAGTGCTAATTATGCTGCTTAATGCAACCATTTCAAATATCTATTTCTGTCCGTTTTTATTGGTCTCACATTTTCTTATTCTATTAGCAGCCCATTTTCTGCTCCTTTCCCTCCTATTTGACATTTCAGAACGAATAACGAAGCAGTTTTTCAAGTGCATATGCATTTCCTCAAGGAAATCAGGGCTTGAGCACACACGCTGATCTTTGCATGCATGCTGATGAAGCATGCATAAAAATCTGCCTGCTTTTGCTTGCATACATGCCAAAGCCTGACCTTATACGCTTTGAACTCTGGCTCCAAAACGTAGATGCATAATTCAAGAGGACTGAAGCAGAATAGTGTTGAGCATAACTTCTGGGTATATGGTTCCCATGGCAAACTATGCAGCCTTCAATTACATTTCTAAACTACCTGTGCACTGGGAGACTTGAGCTCTGCAGAATGAGGACAAGGAAAATCATTGCACCCAGCAGCCAGAGCAGCATCTGCCGGTCAGCAGGGAAGCACTGAGGGCTGTGCTCTTTCTGGAAAACAGTCCCTTCTTCTCGTTTCACATGAGAGCATTAGCCTCCACATGTGTCAAAGAAAAACCTGCATAAAAGTCTGTCAGCTTCAGGTACTGACAGGTGAGGTGGTAGCAAGGCATATATTTTGGGAATAAGCAGGCTTAAATATTGCTTAGGTCTAATTAAGTCTAATACGCCTCATTCATTTTTGTTTCTGGCTTGGGTGCTGCTAATGCACTCAAGCGATACTGTTATGGTGCCAACCACAGTGTTGAATATAACTGAACTGATTTATTAAGAATAAAAACAAATGTGTAAAGGTAAAGGTGGCAACACTCAGGTCCTTTTGTGTCTCATATTGTAAAGAAAGACAGCCCATCACACCACAGAAGAAAAATATTTACAAGTCCAAATGTGTACCTTACTGCTTACGTGCTTATTAGTTTTTGTTTGTGTGTTTTGTGTTTTTTGTTTTGTTTTGTTTTGCTTTTTCTTTCTACACAGACAGAACCAAGACTGAATGCCTGCAATCAGGTAGTCTGTGACTACTGGTGTGCAGATTTTTCTTTTACTCTGCTGAGTATTTGTCCTGTTTAGAAGTGTCATAGGAAATATTCTTCACATTGGTTTACAGCCTTCAGTAGCTGAAGAAAATGAGACTTTATTGCTGTAGAACAAACTCTACACTGCCACAATTACTTAGCTCTGTGTATGCACCCAGATGTTGATATGCCTCTATTATAGCATGGATCTGCTGGCAGCTCCGGCTACTGGGAGAAGCCTTGCTCCCCTTCAAATTATCAGCTAAATATGACTGCTTTCATGGAGCCAGGAATTCAATCAGTTATCACTGCTGGCTGAAAGATACCACCAAAGTGCTGCTGGAAATGGTGCAGAACTATTTTGGGAGGATAGCTCAGAAAGATTTTTATGTAAATACCCTATCACAGAATTGCATGAAGTAGTCAAATGTGTCTTTTGGAATTCTCGTATCATTCATATGCAGGCATTATTGCTTTTGTAATTCACTCTTCACTGACTCCTCAGAAATGCTGTACGATGTGTCGAAAACTTGTGCAAAGGACATCCTAAGAGATACAAAGTGCAATCTGTCTACAACCTACAGAACATACTAAAGATTAATTCGGTGCAATGAAAATTTCTTTCATGCAGATGTGTCCTACAGTTCCTACTGCTGAGAAAAAAAAAAAAAAAATCATAGGTGCTAACAACCTTAGTGCCTCAGGAAATGTTCCCTCAAATTGTTCATTTGGATTTGGTATAGATTATATGGTCTTTGGTACATTATTATAGCTTAATTGTATTTTATTTTACTTACTTGGTTTGCATCATAAATGAAAAGTGTGGAACAAAGAACAAGAGTGATATATTCCACCCTAATTTTGCAACATGTTTAGTGCTAGCTACTAAATTTCTTTTTACTAAGGGAAGAGCTGACTGCTTTCCTATTTTGAATTACATGATTTGTTTGTACACTTAGCTTTCTTCAATCTCTTTTCATAGGTGCAAAAGTACTGATAAAGCACTAGCTGACCGCTAGAAGATAGATAAAATAGAATGATGTATCTTCATTACTATCCTATTCTCTCTGAACTATTTTTTTTTTCCCTTGCAGGACGGTTCTATTTACCCTGACCTCTGTAGTTGTGCTTGTCATCACTACTGACTGGATCAGCTGGGACAAGCTGAATCGTGGATTTCTGCCAAGTGATGAGGTCTCAAGAGCATTCTTGGCTTCTTTCATCTTGGTGTTTGACCTTCTTATTGTCATGCAGGTACACTCTTCTAATGTTCCATTCAAGCTGCTGAGGCTGCCTACTCCTCTATTTCCACTAGAGCAAAAGGTGTCTTGCTAATACTACAGGAAGGTAAATAAATGTTTTGTTTGCAATCACTGTTAGTGGAGGCATTTTACAGCATCATTCTTAGTGACTTTCAAAAAACCCGATGGCCTTTTATTATGAAAATACTGTTGATTTTCTTTTCTTTACCAAAATAGAACTTTCCAAATTAGAAGATGTTTTCTGAAAAAAAAAAAAAAAAAAAAAAAAAAAAAAAAAAAGACATCAGAAGAAGAAACTGAAGTTAATTGTGTAAAAAAAAGCTTTTTTGCTTTTTTTTTTTTTTTTTTTTTTTTTTTTTTTTTTTTTTTAGGAAGAGATAATAAAAGAGATACTTCCATATTTCAAGTATTTACACTATTGGGTATACATGCATTATAGCGTCTTCATGGATAAAAATTAATATTGGTTCTTAAGATTCTACTTTCCACTTTCACTTTCACATGAGCGTTACTTTCTTTGATGGCAGGTACTTGTACTGTAGTGTCTTCTGACAGAGCAGGTAGCGAGGGCAAAAATTCCCTGTAGTCTGCACAATGTCTACTCCTTTGAATCTAAATCAATCTGGGTCACAATTCTGTGGCCGAAAACTTCCTTCATACGATGCTGTATCCTACCCCTTGCATTTTCCTGTGGTCTGAACCTTTTGTGAGTAACTCACCCAATGCCTTGTGAGGAATTGGGTCATTTGGGCTGCAGCAAGGAAAAGGAATGTCAAGGGCCTGAGTGAGTTTTGCTATTAGACCTGGGCATGTTAGACTGTTAAACTGAAGTTTAGCAAAGAATCTGAGAACTGATGGGTCCTTTCTCTCCAGTGTATTATTACTTAACCCTGCCAGGAAAGACCGTTTCTGAGACGCTTAGTTCTCTTTAATGAGATATCTATTGCTTGAGTAATTATCATAGAGGTGACACTGTGGTGGCAGTCAGAATTTATCACCACTGTGCTAGGACATTACAGCTATAGAAAGTCCTACAGTTCAGTTTTATTTCCCAGTGTCCACCATCATTCTGTGCTTGCTGCTGTTCATGGTTAGGGCAGGAAGGGTGGGAAATGGAATTAAGTTTTAGTTTCTATCTTTCTGCTGCTTTCTTTGCTCTTCCTCTGTATTTTACATTTTGTTTGCTCTTTCAAAAAGATTCAAGGGAATGTATAATAAATGATTTTACTTCATAGTGCTGTAATGAAAGCGTGAATGAAAATGCATGATGTATCAAGCCGTAGTGAATTTGATATTGTATGCCATGTAGAGAAACAGACTTGTCTTGATACCAAATAATTATTAAGTCATCCTTCCGACTTTGAAAAATGAAGTTCCACTACTTCGACCTTGGAGTTGCTGAATATAGGGAATTTTATTTAATACAGCCTGTCCTGAGTACTATTTCATATTTTTACAACAACAAAGCGAGAGGTTCTTTTTAATTGCATTTTTTGACTGATGATTGTGGGATGGACTTATTTCTTTATTTAAAGTTATTTATTTGGAACACGCAACCAAGTTGGCATGTTTATTTATAGCGTAGTTCTGCAATAAAGTCAGGTTGAGACAGCAGAGTATTAAATCACAAGTGAAAATGATCAGGATCATGATCCTTTGACAGAAGCATGCTTTAGAATTAAACATTTCCAGAAATTCTTTTTTATAGTGTTGTCTGTTTCCAGATTTTTTTCAGACTTACCAAGCTTTAACAGCAAACCGGTAAAATTAGCTCCTCTTCCTGCACACCCCCCAAAAATATATTCTTGGCATTAAGTGGTACAATTTCTGTTTGAGGCTATGTTAACTAAAATCACAAATGAATTTTCATCTAGTTTTTGAGTACAAACATTTTCTGTCAATTTGAATGGTAGCATTCATACTGTAAATGTGACAGTTTAGCAGCAAGAGAAAACCAATGGAATTTGGAAATCCATTCTCAATGCTGTGAAAAATAATCACATAACTCCAGAGGGGACAGCTTTGCCTGCTTAGTATCGTTAGCATTTAATATTTTTCTAAGCCACCTGTACAGCATAAACAAACAATCAAACAAAAATAAAAATAAAGGACCAGGTTGTCCCTGCCCTGAAGGGCTACCTTTTTTTTTTTTTTCAATTAGACATAAGCTGGGCAGACAAGTGAAGAGAACACAGACAGATGAACCTTGTACAGACAGTTATACATGAGTGATGCTTAAGGGTAAGTGCACTTTTTACCTTTGGTTTCCATCCTGCAACAAACTCTGGCTGCTTCCCAGCCTCACTCTCCTTTTAATGTGGAAAGACTCCTTCAGTCTGAGTGATAAATGGGATGTTCAGGGGACAAGTCAGGGAGACGAGCACAGATGAGATACAGGGAAGGCAGAGACTTGTGACTGAAATGTAAATGTGAAAGTTATGACCATAAAAATATTAAAGCAACCTTAGAAAATGAATCATAGAGAAGGCTGCAGGACTACAGCAGGACCTCATGGACAACGTGGCTAGCTTTTGACTCAGGCTGTGTTCCCATTTCTTCTGCCAGTCTCGCTGTGACACATCACTTCATAACCACCCTCCTTGGAATAAAGAAAAGGGACCTGGAGTATCTGTTTTAGCTGTCTGCTGTGTGTACATCACTTTATTTTAATCAGTGTGTCCTTACAATCAATGGATAGATTGAAGTATAGCTGAAGTGCTTGTAAACATCTACAGTAGCCTGAGATGCCACAGGCCCTAGAAGTGCGAGCTTCCCTCCACCAAAGATGAGCAGACCCAATGTAACAAGCTCAGAGGAACCATCCCTTAAGCCAGACGCAGAAGAAATGTGAGGGTGGCATGGCTTGAGTCCAGAGCTGCAGGTCTGCAAGGCTCCTCCTTCTCAGCTATTTTCACAGCTGGTCAGAGGGAACCTTTTTACCTTTTTTTTTTTTTTTTTTTTTTTACTAGTGTTTTATCCAGGAGACCTTCAGACTGTCCTGACTCACACAGGTAGGGTGTTCACCACTTCTCCCACTGCTGGCTGGCTGCAGTGTGAAAGTTTCACAGGGTCTAGGACTGCGTATCAGAGATAATACACATTCTAGGGTGTTTGAGAAGCAGTGCTGTGGTCTCCATTCCAGTCCTGATCACCAGGATATTTTATCCAATGAAAAGACAAAGACTGCTTTTTTTTTAAATAGATTGCATATTTTCCCTCAGAGAAACAACAGATCTAATTCAGTCCAGTGCCTGAGAGCATCGGTTTTAAGGGATGTGTTTGCTTGTAGGAAGACAGAAATAGCCTTACAAGTTGTTGTTGTGTGTTGTTTGTTTTTTTTTTATTATTATTATTTTTTTCCCACAATATAAAAGTGATAAAGGTAGTCATATTCACATGCTGAATTGTGCCTGCCCTGATCAGTGAGATGCTGAGACACCAATGTCTGTATATTTCTGGCATGTATAGCATTCATTGCTGTACAGGGGCATCATTATATTTTCAGTCTTAGTTTCAGACCAAATGCAAGACCATGCATATTAAAGCTGGATATGTAATAATGCTATTATCTTGTATTGGAACTTTTACTATTTTAAGGGGAAAAAAAATCTCATTTTTTGCATCCATATGTAATGGAAAAGCTGTTAACTAACAGAGTGAGTATGAAAAATGAATCTATAATCCTACATTCCACATCTGAGCAAGTAGACAGCAGATCCTGCAAGAGCCTATGTACTATCTTGTGGTGGTGGTTGTTGTTGCTTTGTTTTGTTTTCTAGGGCCATTTTTCTTAGTGAGTTTGCTAATGGGTAGGAGCCTGTGCTGGCTGGATTATTAAATCTCGTGGGTCTGGGGGTGATGGATTGTTTTATCCCCATACTGTCTTTTGTGAGCATTTACATTTTTTTTTCAGACTTCTGAACAATCATAGAGTTTTTCAGCATCTCTGTGGAGCTGCACATTGTAGCTGTATCACTTTGAAATCCTGTAGTGTAAATTCTTGCCAATCTTATTTACAGCAACTTTTTATCTGACAGTACAGTCAAATGCAATGTCTAAGTGATCTAAAATCTACCCAAGAATAAGCGAGGCACTGCTTATGGCTATGATTCTTTGAGAAATCTCTTACTTCTGTATCCAAAACCAAACTAGCAACATAATCCCATTAATACTGAATGGGAATAAAGTTGTGAATAGGGAGAATAGATTTTTGTCCTTCTGGACAACTTTAAAGAATGTAAGATCAAAGACAGTTAGATAATTAACATTTCTTATCATTGGTGCTGGATCGCTCCTTATGTGGTGTTAGCATATCAGCAGATGGAAAAAAATAATAATAACCAATTTCCAAATTCATTTTTCATAATATTTTTGTATGTAAATTACTGTAACATGTAGCTGTAGACCACTGCTAGCTACTGCACTTGAAAAGCAACATATTTCATGGGTAGCCAGTCAGTTTTGTTGTGTTTTGTTTTCCTGCAGAACATCTGGTCTTCTATCTTTGGTAGAGTATTAATAAGAGAATTAGAAGGTTAACAGAAGAAAAGCAGTCCTTAAACTCTTCTTTGTTTTTGTTGTTGTTGTTGTTTTCTTTTCTCCTCTTTCTTTATTTCCATAAAAAAGAAGTAGTTAATTTATCTACTTTGTAATGTTAATTATGTATTGTATATGTTTGTTTAACACAGAAACTTTACCAGCAAAATGGAACAGACTCTGTTCTTGTTAACAGATGTATAAAGCAGGGACAGATCCATTTATTTCAAGTTATCCTATTTTTACACTGGTGGACAAGATGTTTTGATTAAAATCTAGTGCAATGTGAACACATTAAAAAACACAAACAACATCAAGTGCATACAAAGAGTATGCACTTCCTCAGATAAAGCAGAAATAGTCTTGTCTACACAAACTGGGTAAAACTTGACTTTTTAGAGGGTTTTTTGTTGTTGTTTTGTTTTTGTTTTTAGAAAATCTATTTAACTTTACAAACCTAATTTGTTTGTAACTTTTAACTGGCTTTACACTCAGAAATTTGACAGAATTAATTAACATTTTTGCAAATGAGAGTAGAATACTGATTTACACTTTAAACAGAATACACAGGTATAGTAGGTTTTCTTTGAAGCAGCTAAGCAATATATGATTTTGTGTTCATAGACAAAGCAAGATGCACAAAATAATTTGTCATTCCTGTCAGAATAGATTCTCCCAGCTGTACATTTGATTCAAGAGTGCTATATATATTTCCTTGTTTCCTAACAAGCAACAACTACCAACCATTAGTTTGTTCACACAGAAGTTGACAAACTTTGAATGAACAGCTCAGAAAAATAAATAAAAAATAAAAAATTAACCCTTTTGTCAGCCTGCCTTCAGTATGTTTCTTTCTCAATTTACATGCTGTTTGGTTGGAGCTTGTTTCTGCAGGAGTCTTCTAAAAGCCTCCCATTCATTATGAAAATTTTTGAAGTGAATACTTGGATATCTGAGTAGTTTCCTTCATACATGTGCTGCCATTTGTAACATTCGCAAACACAGAAATAAAATAAAAATCAAAACCCTTCAGAAAACTTCCATGTTAGTGAAGTTACCAAACAATTTGTACATCGCATGCTTTCTATTATTTCCTACTTGCCCTTTCAAGATAGCAGTCAAGACAGAAGGGCAGGTGACCAGTGGCGGGTGTTTCAAAGGAGCCAGGATAAATGGAAATTTGTATTTGATAAAACTGACAGTAGATCCAGTTCCTGCTATCTCTAGGCATTGCCAGGTAGCAGAATTTCACAGTGAAGAGCCATATAGCCATATTCCTTGAACTATTTTTTTCCGATATTACGTGGAGTGTTTCATTCCGTTCAGTGTACACTGCTTTTCACTAGCCAATTTTAGACACGCCTGTCAAACAGCATTAGAAAAATGGGTGAGTATTTTGAACGGTTTACATTGAGCTAATTGGGCAATCTTTGCTGAAGACCCCTGTGGTGAGGGCTGGGTCTACAGTGCTCTACCTCTCATGGCCTTTGGGGTCTCTGATAGAAAAGGGGACTAGTTGATGTGAGGTAATTGTGAGAGCATCCTTTCTGCAGAAAGTCATAGAGTTTCCTTCCCGCAAAGTCTCCTGCATAGGAAAGACTTGCCCCTTTCTTATGTCCTTTCTACATCCTCATCATTCTTTGGATTGTGCAAGTGTTCCTTATTAGCAGTGATGTAAAATATTCAAAAATAGCCATGAAAAAATAAAAGTGAATTAGGACTAGAAGGGAACAACTCTTGATATACAGATTTACTTTGTTTACACTTAATACAAGTTCAAGTAACAGATCTGAGTACATTCCTAAATACTATTCAACAGAAATTATAACATTTCTCATAGCGTTATTGGCACCATGATATTTCTTTCTGCTGGTTCAGACAAAGGCCTTTCCTATCCTAGAAATAATGCTGTTCTTGAATATGCCTCCACAGTTGCTAGTCTTACATTTATATCTGCATTGAATTTCTTGGCCCCAAAGTGCTTTGTTTTATTTCGCTGAGAGTTAGGAGTTTTTGGGGTGGTCACGTATTGCTTCTCTTTGTTTTGGACACAGAACTGTAGCTCTCCTGAGCTTCTCTTTCTCCCCATCAGACTTCTGTTTCCTCTTAGCTTTCCTGTATCTTCTGTCTGTAGCTGGTATCAAGGGAGTGGGTTATCCTGGCTATCCTGTACTGACAGGGACAAGTTCCTCTGGCCCCAGAAATGTTCTCTTTGAACAAGCAAGTAAAAATGGAGTTCCAGAGAGTGAATCTGCCCCTTTCTTGGCAGGCACGTGCATACGTACCAGTGCAGTCTCAGAGTTACCTCTCCATGAAACCTCCATACTTTCTTCCCAGCTTCTTCTTGATGTTATCATTTTCTGTGGACAAAGCAAAAATGGAAATGTACTGCATTTGTAGACTGAAGAATAATAGATTGCCTTTTAAATACACTACTTTTATTTTAAAGAGGAAACACCTTTGAGTTTGATGTAAGAGTATGCAGTGCTTATGTAAAAGGATGATGAGGAGATGGGGAAAGTGCTGCACTGTTTTATATAATTATAACCCAGAATTTTCCAATGAAATATTTTCAAGAACCTGGCGGGTGTGTAAATTCTCTTTGAACATCCCTGAAACATTCCTTTGACCCCTTCCCAGACCTCATTATAAAGTCCAATCTATTTCTTCAGATCTTTCAGTTACTCTGGGACTAAGAAAATGATAAGTAAAATCATTCCCCTCTGAGAAAAGGTGGGCGTCTATTTGTCCATTATTGCACAGTACATACCCTGCCTTTTTAATGAGCTGTCTGGTTTATGCCGCAGTGTTTTCATTCTGTGCTTGTCTAGTTTGATAACCAGCACCATCATTTTATGCTGTGGATTTTGTCAAGCAAGACATGCAAAGTACAATATTTTTAAGTACATTTCCTCCTTTGGGCTGCTTGAGGATGGTTAAATCTTACTTGGACATATTATATTTGTCTCAGAAATTACAGATGCAATTAGAGAGTTTGCTTCAACTGCTGTAACTTGTATTTGTGCTGCCCTGAATCTGATCGTGCCAATCTACAGCAGCTGAGGGCTGGGCCCTTTTTTTAGCTCTGTGATTCAGTTCCTCATTTGCTGGAAAGGAACAACTGTAGTTCTTTTCTTTCACTAGTTGACTGATTGTCTGCTTAGCCCCTAAGGTGCTCAGAGAAAGATGCTGTCTGCCTTGGTACAGCTTCTAGCATAATCAGGCACCAGTCCCAGCTGGAGCCTCTTGGCTCTGAGATGACTACACAGAAAATGAATTAGCTCAAAAAGCTTCTCATTTGTCACAGTCGCTCCCTTTTACCCTGACAATGGGTATGTGCCATACATGTGACACTGAGGCCTTTCTTTCACAGTTCAGGTATTTGCCTGACATAATGAAGCAGTTCTCCAAAAGCAGACATAGCATCTTCACACACTGCCCCCTGAAAATGCCATATCCAGCCCAAATGTACCAAAAAGAAAAAAAGAAAAAAAGAAAAAAAAAAAAAGAAAAAAAAAAAAGATGAATTCTAGGAACAAGAAAAGCTGGAGATTGTTTGCAGTTCCTTCACAGCAGTATTCCCACCTTTGGTTGTGAAGACTCTTGTCTCAGATTCTACTGTAATGAGTGTGTGATAGGCTTTGTTGTTGTAGCAGGGTGTATGTCCCATGTGTGTTGCATTGCTTAATATTATGTTGCAGTGGTATATGTTGATATAACAGTAATGATGACATTCAGATAAATTTAAATGCTCCACAGCAATGCTCACGAATGGCCAGAAGTCTGCTTTGTACTGAGCCTTGTTACAAAAGTTTTTATCTCAGAGTGAAAAATCTGAGATGAGATTGAACTGGTTCAGCTGTTCTTTAAGTAATAGAACTGCATGCAATTTGTAAATGCAACCATGTGAGTCAAAGAAAAAAAAAAAAGACAAATCTCAGAAAGTCATCACTAGAGAATTACCTTAAGCCAAGTTTTATGCCTATCAATAATACACATTTAGTGACATGGTGTACTGAATTCACAGGACTCAGTGACAGGTGGTAGCTGGGCATGCAGGTCCACTTAGCAACAGCACTGAGTTCAAGTGAAGAAGGAAAAATCAGCTTGGTTGCTCTTAACCAAACCTTAGAGGGGAGCAGCGACAAGAATATGCCTGATCTTGGCTTAAATGCATTATTTCTGCAGAGTTGATCAAATACCATTTGTTTATACTTCCTTAGAAAGTCTGAAGGCTGTTATATGAAACATTAACAAAAGGATATGCTTATTTTTATTGCCTTTGAGTTCTTCTAATGCACAATACAGCTGCTGCTTTTTTTTTCTATAACAAAAGGGACATATATAGTTAATCACCGAGTGTCTTGAGATAATGAGTACATTAGATATTTTTGCATCTGTTCAAATCAGACTTTATTGTACTCATCAATAGGTAATTTCACTCTCACATATATAGAGGAGAGGAAGTTTTCCCTAGTCCCTTCTAATGATTTGAAGTTATAGTTGCCGTGGTTTCTGACTTTGAACTAACATTTAATTACTCAGCTGTATTGTGTTTGGACCCATGTCCCTGTGGGTCATAGGTATTGTACAAGTGTGGCCTTAATTTAATAAAGTTTCTAGTCCCCTTCAGGCCAGAAACTAAAAAGTTGTTATTTTCTGGAATATGACAATGTTTGGCTGGCTGTCCTGTGCTGCTCGTTAGGGAGGGGAGATTCCCCAACATGACACTGTGTGCTGTAGGTTTCTTAACACATTGCCACTATTGTTGAAGTGGTACAAACACAGATTAAAAAAAAAAAAAAAAAAAAAAAAAAAAAAGATGTTAAACAAACTGGGAAAGAGCTATATTTTTCACTTCTCTTCCCCAACACTTGTTCAACTGCTGCAATAGCAGATAATGCTGACCTTGTCTTGATAGTAGGCACTATCCATCCTTAACCAACACAGTGTGGTTGTCAGAGCATTGGCACTCACTTACACTAAGGACTGAATCCATTTGTCCCTGGTCAAAGAGTCACTCTCAGGAAGGTAATCCATGTCTTAAGGCAGCAGGTTGCCAGTTTGAAGTGCCCATCAGGTCTGGAGGAGTTCATCAGTCAGCTGCAGCTCCGTGCCCAGCCAACTCCAGCCTGAGCCAGCAGTTTGCAAACAGTTCCCTGTCCTGAGGAAAGACAGTGGTGATAGCTCTGCTTGATCCTTTGAAATGTTCTCATTATCCTGAGGTTAATGCATCATGCCATTCCCGCATGTCCTATTGCTGGTCACCAGAAAGAAGAGATCAGTGCTTGCCTCTCAGTACCCCCTCTTCAGCTGCTTCTCATACATCTTGACCTCTAGGCCCTTCACCGTCTTTGTAACCCTCCTTTGGACACTCTCTGATAGTTTTATGTCAATATAAGACAGACCTGAGGGAATGGTATGGAGCTGGGACAGGGAAGAGTCAGGCTGAGTGTTAGGGAAAGATTCTGCACCCAGAGGTGGCTGGGCACTGGGACAGGCTCCCCAGGGCAGTGGTCATGGCACTGAGCCTGCTGGAGTTCAAGAAGTATTGGGACAACACTCACATAGGGTCTGATTTTGAGGTGGGCCTGTTTGGAGCCAGGAGTTGGACTCAGTGATCCTTGTGGGTCCCTTCGAACTCAGGACACTCTGTGATTCTGTGATTCTATGAAAATTGCCTAATAGCAGGTAAAAAGCAGCTCTGCCGGGTTTGGGACACCAAAACCAAGTAAGCACCTCAGCCGAGGAATGGGCTCCACCAGTAGTATCTGTGCCACTCAGTGCTGTCAGCTGGAGGGAGCAATTGTGGCTGGCATCTTCAAGAAGGTGCCTTCTTGAATCCTTTGAACTCTTTGAATCCTTCCGGAATCCAGTGAACTCTTGAATCCTGCCCTGGCCAATTATGTTTCCATCTTTCCCTCAACAACCTTAGAAGCTTATGGAGCATTGTGCTTGTCAGTACATTTATGGCCTGCACACCTCCCAGCATTGGTTACATGATACAGTACCCCAGAACACAGCACTGTAGATGTTCTGCCTGGTACCGGTCATTTTGGAAAGTGGTTTTATTTCATCTTTTAGGAGAAACCTTCCAGCTCTTCCTTTCATACAAAATCATCTTCGATTTCACTCTCCGTCAGCTCTCAGTGAGTGCTGCTATCATGTGGTTTCCCACATCAGTAATACACGAGGAATTAAATGAGGGAAATGTGTGGCTAGGTAATCCATTTTATCGCCTGCAGATGAAAATAAGAAAATGGTGTACATCTCTTTCTAATGCATCATGGTGTGGATTTAAGAATATAATCTTATAATCCTTCCTGGATGGCTCTTTGCTTTTAGTTTCTCTCAGGTGGTCTTTGAGTTTACCTATATACAATACACAGCAGACATTAGGGATATGATTAAATTTCATTCCACTTCAGAACTGTATGCCCAAAGCAGAGAAACAAACAATCCCCCACAACATCAGTTCTACCATGTACAACATCATTCACTTAGGGGTGGGTGGTGGAAGTGACCTGCTTTATCAGGCAGGCGATGTCAGAGGAAGCAAAAGGGACTGCTTTTGGTTCTGTCTGAAGCCCAAAAGAGAACTTTTTGATGACTTTGCTTCATCCTGTTTTATGTGGACTGTTGGGAAAGGCTGCTCTGGCCATCCAGACTGTCCCACAGCATTTCTGATGGCCAGCGGCTTTGTGCTGCACCAGTCACCGGTGGCTGCTGCCTCCGATCATGTTCTCTTGGCTGCAGGCTGGTACTTTTGTCCTGACCTTAAGCTGTGAAGCAACAGCTACATCTTCTGAATGAATGTTAAATACCCTTGAGGATGTTCCTGGCATCTGGGCCAAACAATTACTGCACTAATCTAAATTATACAAACTTCTACTATTCCTCAAGGTCAGGCTGCGAAGATTTGCATATCTAGACAAAGTGTTCCGTATACAGGGCATGAGACAAAGGAAAGCATCACACAAACAAGCCTAACATCAGAACTAAGCAGATGATAATTTAAGCAAACACAAATACAGTTGTACCTAAAAAATGACGTTAAAAATGAGACAGCACTACTGAGGCTGCCGAGTCATGCATTGAGAAGTTATGAGATGCCAGGATTAAGGTCGCTGGCATAAACTTCTCACCTCCATTGTACCTGTTCTCTATGATACAATCTTTAATTATCTGTTTGCACCCATTTCTCCGCAGGACCTCTGTCTCACAGGCTGCACTGGATGAATAGTGTTCACTTAACAAGAAGCTATTCAGTGTTTTGTTTTATCCTTTTTGTTCAGTGTGTGGCCCCAGGCCTTACTTGCTGCACACTATTGAAACCTTCATAAGAAGATGGAATCATTCATTTCCTCATGGGCTTTTTTTGTGGCACTCATCACTGCAGTTCCTAAGGGCTTTTCAAGCATTAACGTATTTATCTTCACAATAGCCTTCACAACAGGAGCATTATTGTCCGTTATTGTCCACATTTCATACTAAGGCACAAAGACATTAAAGTCAAAGGGTCCTTAATTTGAGATGTCTGAGGACATTATTATGAAAATTTATATTATTACCCATCTTTTAGCTGAACAGTTAGCTAATTGGGGAGAAGAGTCTAGTATATTATTTCATTAGGAGTAGACAGAGCCACATATTTATTTGGTGTAATCTTATTTATTATTATACTGACAGCCCTATTTCCCTCATAGAAATCAAATGGTTGTAGAAGCAGTTTCTTTTCTTGTTCTGAGTGATGGCTATGACTCTGTCATATATTTTGTCTCCATAAAAAAAAAAAAAAAAGGTTATTTTTTTACACTGAAAGAAGTACAGGCAGCCCTGTACTAGGCACTACAGGACTCTTACTATCCCTACAGGTATTTTGTCGACCCTTCCTCATCTCCCCAGTGGCAATATATTCAAGTCCAGCTCTGACTTATGTCAATAACAGCCATGGCACTTGTCACTTAAAGAAATCTAAGCTCTGGGTGGGTTCTTGAGCCTATCACACTGGGAAAAAAATAATAATAACTGCCTGGGAATAGTTTGGTTTTAGAAATTCACTTAGTATTTCACAGAAAAATTCAGTTCTTTCCAGCAGTGGTGACTCCCATAATAACTGGTGAAGGTTTTGCATCTACTGTTGTCTCTGGTATTTGCCCTCTGCCTTCCCAGCTTCTGTAACAGATGCAGAGTGCAGAACTACTGGGGCCTATTCCACAATATCTATTTCTACCTTGTAATCACAACAGTTAGATCCTCTTTAGTGAAAAAGGGTTATGTCCCCTGGAGCAAACAGTGTGACCATGTACCTAAGTAAGGATCATGTCGTGCACACACACGGTACAGATAACCTCAGCTTGACATTTCTTAGTTCATGAGTCTTTACCATTGAAATGTCCAGACAGCTCCTATAATGCAGGCCTTTCTGTGCACATAATTCCTTCAGGTTTCACAAAAAGATAGGATCCTCAAAGTGAAAAGTCTGCCATACAAATGCAACATGTCTTATCTTTGTACTGGAATGGCTAGCTCCTCTGCACAGATATTTGATGTGTGAGCTACCTGCTAATGGCAGCATGTCTTTTTTTCCTTTCTATAAGCCTCCTTCAAAGAAAGAAGAGACACGTTGTCTCTGGGCTTCACATCAGTTTGTTGGAAGCAAAGGCTGGTGTTAACTGTGGTGACCATACCAGGGCCAAAGAAGCAAGGACTCTTTCTGCCCATTTCCCCAAACGTGGCTTTTTCCTTCCTGGCAATTCCAAGCCTTCTCGCCCAGTGTCCCTGTCAACCCCCAACCTGGATCTTCCCCATCCCTGGTTCTGTGACTTCTCCCACTACCTTTATCCATTTCCAGTTTTCAGTCTGTGAACCTCTCATTTCTAGTCTTCCTATTCAATAAATCCTAGTTATTCACCCTGAGGTGGTTGTCTGAATCAAAACCTCTCCTGTTCTCCCTCTGCTCTCTCCCCGGGTCATCCAGTCTCTACATCCTGCTCCCCTCCTCACAATACTTTCTTCATGCCACCCTCTGCCCTGATTCAAGCCATTCCCCTCCTCATGGTCTCTTTGTGCAGCAAATTCCAATTTTCCTACCAAATCTCTCTCTTTGCTCTCACTTCCCTTCACAGAATGTCCCTGGGGAGCATAGCCCTCTGTCACACAGAGGTACCAGGCCTGGTGCTTGGTCTCTTGGAGTGCTGGTGGGGAGGGAAGGGCTTGGGGTCACTGCGGCCCTGCTTGGCTCAGACCCAGCCTTCAGAGCCCTCCTGTCCCCATCCTCCCTTGTGCACGCAGCTCCAGTTCCCTGGCTCCATCTACGTTCAGCATGTTTGGGATTGATAATTACAAGAAAGCTGGCTCCCAGCTTTCAGCTGATATAGTGGGGGTGGCTCAGTGCCTCTTTGAGAGCAGCTCCATGTCCTGCCACAGGCAGCAGTGGTGGGGTGGGAGGCAAAGGGGAGATGTAGGATGCTCTGTCTCTCTTATAAGATTGGCAGTTCCATAGCTTGATAAGCTCTGGGAGCTGAGAGGCACTTAGCCACATGTGCTGTTTGAACAGATACTTGTTTTTGAACCTTTCCGTAAACTCTCACAAGTGTGAAAGTTTAGACTTTGAAGAGGCACCTCAAACTCTTCCAATTTGGGGCACATATTCATAGGGAAGCGGAAGGTACATCTCTGACACAAAATTACTCCCCTGCTAAACTCTACACCTCTGCTTCAAAGTATAAGGCTTTTCTACAGTTAGGCAAAGAAGTTTATTTTCTCTTGGTCTGGCTCTCAGGAATGTTTAAATGATGTTAGTTGAAAATGTCAAAACCCTAAAACAGAAACACAGACAAAAACAGAGAGAAGAAAAAAAAACAGCCTGAGGCAGACACCTGGCATGGAGTATGTTCAACCCAAGCAGTTAAATTTAGAAAAGATATAAGAAAATGAAATTGGTATTTTGTACGCAGACATCCTTGAACATAAGAAGCAGAGTTGTGATTTCTGTCTGTTCTGTATGGCACCTGTCCCATGGTACAGCACGTGGTAACTGGGTGCTGTTATATAAATTGTATGAATTCCTTTACTGCCACGTCAATAGTAAAATATAAACCCAAAAGGCTCTCTTGTTGTACTGCACTTTGTTGTGTTTCTTCTTTTTGCACTTATAAATTGTCCCTAAGGGTGGGGAAGGGAGAAAGTGGTCAGGGTATGCCAAAACAAAGCTTTCTTGCTCTTTCTCCCTGTGCTTGGAGGGACTGGGAGGAAAAGCAGCCTGCATGTGTGGAGCACTCTCCACCCTTGTCACCTGCTGAATTTCAGGAGATCAGCATAGGCAAGGCTTTTCCCATCTTTCCAGAGCTGCACTCCAGCACCTTGGCACTGTTTTTAGCCTTTGTGCTCAGGCTGTGGCTCCAACTTGACAGAGCTATATTAGTTTGGAAGCAAGATGCCTGGTTCATCCTGGTGACCCTCAGAGTTACAGCTGAGGTGTTAGGTAGCCTCTGCTACATCATAATTTCTCCACCCCATTTTCATTTTTATAGCAATAATTCAGTTCTTTACCTAGGCATAGCACTTTTAAGTATAAGTGACTTTGAACACTGAAATTATCTGAAAAAAAAAAATATATGTTTTCATTCCGATTTTGCACAGTGTCCCATTATGCATAGACACAATTTTGATCTTTGTTCCATAAGGAACACCTCATGAGTATTGCTAAAACAGCTACCTACCAGTACAATATTATCTATAAAATGTAATTATTTGCTCTATCAGTTACTAGTATTCTTAGTTTATAAGACACAAATTGCCATTGGAAATGCAGAACAGTAGTGAGAGTCTTAAATGATAACAGTTACACAACCAATTCCCTTGAGGAATGGATAACCATGTATGTATATTCATGCTGAACCACACCAGCATACAGGTTACATTCGCCTCCAAATTCTATGTCAAAAACAAATAAAATTATTAATGCATTTTAAAGGGAAATTATTATTTGTATAACATTCAACTCAGGATGAGAACATGAACTCAGTTTTCCTTAGTTATCTATTTCAAAAGGTAAAAATAGAGATTCAGACATCAGATGTGTGACTGGTAATTGAGTTTACATCACAGAAATCAATTTTGTGTTATTTTCAGGTGCCTATAATTTTGTCATTATTGCCAATTTAGTAGTGAACCCTTGAAAAACTTTTCTTTCAAGAAAAAAAAAAAAAAAAGTATCTTTGATTAGTTTTACTAACTAAAAGAAGAAAAAAATAGATTTCCATATATCTAGTAAGGATTCATAAAAAACATTTAGTTATTTAGAATTAGACATAAGATTGTATGTACTGTATATACTTAGCTAACAATAAATAATGCAGCTGGTTTCTTAAATGGTTCCTACAAAATATACCAGAGTGGCACAAGTGCTATTATCTTTGTATTTTGACTCTGCAGTTAAAGCAAAAAGTTTGGCAGCCAACTGCAGGTGAACTCAGAGGGGAGACTGGGAAATGCAGATAAAACGAGTAGGGAAAAGTCATTAACAGTTTAGGAAGGAACAGTTAATTCCTACCCGTTTCATGGAATTTGTCATTTTGAATTTGATGAGGCGTGATCATTCAAAGTTGAGAAGTAGTTTATACTTTGTTCAACATTTATATTGATAAAGATTACAAAAAGCTAGGAAAATGTTACAGTGAGCTTTGTGTCTTCAAGCCTCTCAGATCCCCCACACTTTGTTACCATAGGAGCTTCTAATCTTCCACAGCTCTCGTGTGAACCATGATTAAAAAAATCTGTTCTGGTCAGTGTTTTTTGTAGCCCACATCAGGGGATTCTGTCTTTTGTGGATATCTCTGGTTTGCAATGGAAAGATTATCAGATGGAGCTCTCAGATCCTCTCAGCATCTGCAAGGACTGTTAGCAAGGTCTTTGCCAAAGCACATCAGCATATGTTATTTTAATACCTTAGCTTTTGAATTTTTGCTTGTAGAAGCCAATAAAATTGCTTTTAGGCCAGGCCAGAACGCTTGGCCAACCTCTGCTGTCAGGCATGCTGCTGCAGACCAAGAGCCCAGTAGTCTTCAATTCCTAAATAGCACATTGCTGTAATAATAACCTGCAATGTGGTTCTAAATTGCTTTCCTGCATTATACCTCTCCAGCTCTGATTATAGATTCGTTGAAGTTGCACTAATACTTGTCATACTCAGGTTTGCTCATATTTCTCATATTTCTTTCCTATTTGCATACTTTGTAGCCATACTTCATACAAGCAAACTGGATAAACCTCAGTAAAAGTATTATGAGCCTGAGGAAACATTAAATAAAAAAAAAATAGAGTTTTCTTTTAAAAACATGACAGCAAGAATATTGCTTTTTGGACTCTTAAGTGTGTTTACATATCTAACAACATAGAAGTTCCTGGCCAATAGTCACCAAATGGTAGTAAGCAATGCTGTAGCCGAATACCCCTAACTCCCCAAATATATTTTGTAATGCATTTCTCATACCTAAGCTGCTACATTTAAGTGTGCATTTTTAATCTATTCATTATTTTGGCAAATGTAGATTGCCCAGGACCCTCCAATGTATAATTATATGTTTGAATGAGCACAGCAACTTCAGTAGCAGACATTTGTTCTGTAGACGTGTTAGGAGAATTATAATTGATGCCTTTTTTATCACCAAATGAAAAAAAAGATAGGAGTACTGCTATAAACTGTAAGTTGAAATAAATTATGTAAAATACATAATTCGCATAATGATTGTCCCTTTATAAATGTTCATATAAAGTAACCATATCATTTGGGATAATTCCTCCTTGAGGAATGCTGTGAAAGAACAGCTCATTCATTATCTTGACTTGGTGAATTGCTCTAAAACAGCTACTCTGATGAGAAAATTGATTTAGCATTTCCTTAAACAATTGAAAGTAATGCTTGAATTTTATATTTGCCTGTCCACAAAGCCTCAGTAACTACCTATATTGTACGGCTTTGATTAGTTAAACTGGCACTCCCCAAAATACACAGCCATCCACCTCTCCTCTCCATATGTACACATGCGCAGAAACTTGCTTTAAAACCCCATCTGGTCTATTAATCACACCAAGAGAGTAATCACTCATCTGCTGTTCTGTAGCTCCCATGATTCCTTGGTGCCAGTAATTAAAAGTTTTGTAGTCATGCTTGGAAGTTGGAAGCCATGCATGTATATATATATACGTAGTGTACTGCAGCTGGTTCTGCCCTAGCAACAGCATCTCTAAGAGCAGACAACGTGTAGTTTTCAAAACTTTTGTCAAGAAACTTCTCAAAATTAAAAATGACAAGTACTGAATTAAATCTACCACTTGTAGATGTTAAGGAGAAACTTATGGAAGAAAATACATTAAAGGGAAAAGCACATAAGTACAATTGTTAATGACAAAGATTACAGAGATGTAAGGTCGTGTGGTAGGTGCAAGATAGAGGCAAATTTCTGAAACAACAGATAATGGAAGAGACCACCTTCCCCTCCAAAAAGAGTGCTCATGGGACACTTACTCATGGGACCCCAGAGAAATTTTACTGTGAAGGAAAATAGGCAAGTTTTCCTTCCAAAAAAGGAAATAGGCAAGTTTTCTTCCAAAATTAGCATAGGCAGTGAGATGGAAAAGAGATTTCCTGCAGACCAGAAGTAGATTGACTAGGAGTGTCACAGGAGGGCATCCTTCAGAAAGGTCTGTTGGTTTGGATAAGCTTCTGCCAAGTACTGTAAATATGTTTTCTTATCTACACTGAAGTTCCAAATCTTTTGAGGTTGTCCACCCTGTCTCATCTTTTTTTTTTTTTTTTTTTCTTAATTATAATTCAGCCTTTCCTCATGATCAACAAACTTACTATATTGAAATCTCACTAAGAGAACACTTTAATTCATTCAAAGCACACAACCAACCAGCCTCTGTTTTTGTCTTCAAGGTTCAAAAAGAGACCTTTAAGTATTCTCTCTGCTCCCAAGGATTTTGATGGGAATAGTTTTGAAATTCAAACCAAACTGTTGTGTTTGTCAAGACTAGGGTGAGTTTGTGCAATTAGAACTTGGTTCACTGTGTTTTTGACAAGTTCTCCCAGGAGATTTCTAAACATTGAAAACCTTTTAGGATGAAGTTCATGTTTTCTGCATGCAGTCGGCAGAGGTAGATATATTGCTTTGGTCTAAAAAGCTGAAATTGCATTTTTCCTCTCTCACACTCAGAAGTGAGCTTTTGCATTGAGGTCAGAGAGGAGACTATAGAGAAGAGTTATCTTCCCTAATTTTTATTCACATTTGAGGCTATAGTTTTGGGTTTATGATTTTGTTCATTCTTTAAGGCATCTAATTTATGTATGCATAGCATACAAAGTAGTAGAAGCATTTCCCCAAGGGATAAGAAAATGAATGGATTCTTTTTTGGAGAGGGAAGGGTAGATTGAAAGGGGAGAGCTTAAGTAAATAATTTTTGCAAGTATTAACTCACATACACTGTCTGTAATAAGAGAATATTTCATGTCACTGAACTGCAGTGAATGACTAATGTAATACTGTGGTCTGTATGGGAGATACAGTATAATAATCCAAGCAGCACACTAGTTTTATGTAGCCTCTTATTATTATTGAAAATAATAGAGCTAGTAGCCTGTACTTATTTAGGATGACTATTGTTGTCTAACTTTTTTCTCAAAGGCTCTTTATTCAATGATGTACAATGAAATGAAATAAGGGCATTTTGCAACAATGATCTTAGAAAATGTATTTTCTAATGGTGGTTCTTAGAAAATGCATTTTCCTTGAATTTTTCTTCTGCATACTGATTAAGAGTATAATTTGTGTCTGATTCAGTAAATTGTTTTGAAATTAATGAATGTATCTCATAAAATAGGAAACTAATATAATAGAATAACAGAATTTATAAAAACACATTGCACATCAGTTTGAGGTCCTGATCCAATGCTGAGCTCTATATTCATGAGAAGTTGTCTGAGATGGGATCACTACGAGCCTGAGAACCTCCTATTTTATCTTTCACATTCTCTAGTGTTAGACTGGAAACACTTTAGTGTTGGACATCTCTTTCTCCTTACCTAGGGGACTGATTAGTAAGACCCAGCTATTGTTTAGCATCTCAGTCTCTGAGAGGACACCATGGGGTAGGAAACCCTCTCACACCCTAAACTGCTGAGCACTCTGAGCTGGCTCTCAGTTCATCAGACTCACACATGGATAGAGTCCAATCTGAATTTAGTTTAATTCTGTAATTAGCCTCCTGGCAAAACATTCTGGGAAAACAGTATACATCCCTTTTGTATTACATTGCCCTTCTATTTATGTGGTTCCTCAAGCTGAATTTCACCAATGGGATACATTGACATTTCTTCAAAACACCAGGAAGAAGATAGATAGGCAGTCACCATTGCTCAGGTCTAAGAGCAATGGGGCCAGGACATGTCCACAGGGCAATACCTCTTTGCTTCACCCATTCCTCCCCAAGTAATATCATTAAAAATGTCTGTTATTGGCAGGGAATCTGCATGGCTGCACTGCTCATGCAGGAGCAATGGGTGAGGGAAACAGGAGGATGCACAGGGGACAGTTTTAGTTCTGTGGTCAGACATAGTTTGCTAAGACTGTTAAAGAATTTGGCATTCTGCATTTCACATCAGCACTGTTAAGAAAGCTCTTTCCTTTGGTTTTCATGGATTTATACTTTCCATTAAATTTTCCAGTCCATTTGTATCAGAAGGCTGGGCCATTACATTTACATCCTGCTGAAATTGTGTCTTGTACTGAGTTTTATTTTCAGGTGGCTAAGACATGTTCCCATTCGATGAGGGTGCATGTCACCAGAGCAGCTCCATGAGCATTCTGATGTTTGTCTTTACAATTTGGTGAGGGAGACAGGAGAAGCTGTCTCATATTTTATTAAAGTCATTTTATTAAAGTCATTATGATGCATGGAAAAAAGTGGCTATATAACTACAAACTCAGAAAAGGTATCCAGAGGTCATTAGACCAGCTATCATTGACAATTAGGGCTTCTGTATTCTGAAAAGAAACTTCAGTGTGAGAAAGGACGTCTGCTTTGCTGCGTGTATGGACAAGCCCAGAGTGACCCATCAGTCTTCTGGAGTGGGTCTCAGCAGAAATACCCAAAAGGTGATCCAGCTGGAAGATCAGGACTGCTAAATTCAGGTGACTATGAGAGCTAGCTGTCTGCTGGTTCCCATCATAGTGAATGGAAATCTAACTCATGCAGTCAGTAGAAGTTAGAGACAGATCTGGCTGCACATATAATGCAAATAAGAATGGACAAAATAAACATCCATATAACATATATTCATTTTCACTTGTATTGTAGATTGTTGATGATAGTTTGAAGACATGTTCCAGAAATACTGATATGCGAATCATGCTGATTTTATTTTTATATGCATGCCTGCTAAGGTTTTATGTGTTTCTTCATATCCTCTTTTGCTACCCAGATGTGTTTACATAATGTCTATGCAAACATAATGTATTCATTTTGTACTGCCACCCCAACTGATATTGAGCAAGTAATAACTTCTAAAACAGATGTGCTTAATGGCCACACCACAGCTTTGGAAGATAAAATGGAAGGGTGTGGGGGAGAAGTTCAGGAATGCCAAGTGTTGTCTTCAGCAAATGAAGGCAGCACATTAGCAAGTGCAGTACACTGCTGCTAATCATACTAGCAGGCTATAACAGGACACAGAAAATTATTTCAGCTTTAAGTAAAAAAAAAAAAAAAAAAAAAAAAAAAAAAAAAAAAAGAGAGAGGAGAAGAAGCTGAGAAAACCAAATTTATTCCATATTACTGTTGTTCCTGAAACAAAAACTTCAGTGCAGATAACCAGGTTTTGCAAAGTAAGCCCTTCTTTCAATACCTGTGCACTTTTCTTTTTCTTTCTCTACCCATTAAAACTGTTATTTTTAATTATCAAAAATTATGAGAAAAAAAAAATAATTTTGGAAGAGACTTGTTTGTTTGTTTGTTTAAAGGAAAGGGAATTTGCACTTACTCTTTTGTAAAACCCACTTGTAAATACATTTCTCTGTGCATTCTGTATTCATCTGGTCTTCTTACTTTGCCATATTTTAGGCTCTATTAATTTTCTCAGTATCAGCCAAATGCAGCAAATAATCCTGTTTCTTTTCTTCAACGGAAAATAAACATTGCTGTTTCAGTACCTTAATCACTGCAAATTGAACTCTGTACAAGCACACGTGTTATTTACAGTTACAGATGCAACAAAGCAAGTTGAGTGATGGTTTTCAAACTGAGACCATCGGTATAAACATGCCACTTCAGACTTGATCCTAGATTGTGCTTAATACCATAACGGCAAGTTTATAGTGTTGTTTGTAAGCAGCCCCAAATTTTCTCAGAACACATGATGGTAAAACTCTTCAGAGTATGTATTGTCTGAAGGAATTTTGTCCAGGACAAAACAGCTGCTCAGTTATCTATCCCTACTGTTGAGACAGCTTATTTACTTTCCATCTACAGTGAGCAACATACAGTAATCCCCTTGCTCCAGTTTTCTATAACACCATTCTTATTATGTTGCAAAGCTTATAGTGAGGAAAATATCTGCTCAGATATGTTACTGCAAATCTATCTTCCTGGGTTTAGGCAATATTAAAAAACACCATTAAGATTTGGATATTAGACAACAAGGAAATTCATGTATGTGGGTATTTGGAAAGAAACAGGGTTGATATATATTTTTAATGCAGCTGAAATTAACTGGAGACAGTAGCCTTAATGCAAAATTACTTTAGAGCCCTAAATAGAGCTTGCTGTTCTCAGATAGGTACAAATGACATTAGCAGTCTTTGCAAATCCTGAAATGCTCCAGATTTCATATCAGTGTTCAGCTGAGATGTGGGTATATATTCCACAATGCAAGGGTATGTGTATGAGTGCATATGTACTCATATTGATGAAGATGATTACACAGCAATATATTTAAAAATTATCTTTATTCTCCAAACCATAATTATTCTTCTAGGGTACCAGAAATATTAACTGCTTTGTCATAAGTGATTGCCCTTGACACCATGCTGTAGACTCAGGAAATCTGTAAGTATATACCAGTGAATGTTCATTTCTCCTATTCACACAGAAATGGCTTTCATAAAGTGTGTCGCTGAGGTAGTTAGAAACCATTATGGCTAACATGCTGGTGGTTTAGGAAAGTTTCATGTAGGGAACAAAACACAGGTGCTTTGCAGGAACTGATTTCTTTTTTTCTTACCTGCACTCAATATTGTAACATTACTATTTTATTTAGCAGCTTATCCAACTCAAAAATTAACTGGAAAACCTCACACTGGTGTCTCTCATCCAAATGATTACCTGAAAGCTATTATTAACCAAGGTCAGACATGAGTGAGACAGTAAAGCAAGAGTAAAGGCTTAAAAAAATTGGAGAAACTCAGAGACAAAATAGAAGAACATTTATTTTTGAGCAACTTTTTTAAATCAGCATTTTCAGCACTTGCAAATAGATAATCAACAGGTGAGAGTGAATTAAAAAGGAGAACCTCACTGTCACTGAGATATACGAGACTTCACATTTGCTTAATGGAAAAGTTGGTGGACATCTTCCTAGGACATCCTGGGTGTGCACAAAGGTTGTGCGTAGTGATGTCTGCTGCACTCTAGCAAGGATAAAATTGCTTCACCTTGCTCTTCTTTGACTCATGAGTAGCTAAAATTTGAAGGGAAGCTGTAAGAACAGTCTTTGCCTTCAGAAGGAAACAGTGATTACTCTTATCCCTCGTCAATACAGGGAATGTATTAATATGTGAGACCTTCTGGTATCCATCCTTCCTTGTGCACTGGCTTGTTATCAATCATGATTTGTTCCTAATATAGTAGAAATGATTGATAGACATTAATACTCCACACTACCAGCACTATTTGTCCTATCAAGGAGCTAGGAATGATCATTAAGGACTGGGGCAGTATTGTGCTAGATGATGTTTGAAGACAACCAAACACAAGTGCCCTGATTCTAGGGCACTAGATCGTCAAAGAAAAGTCAAGAGTTAGACAGAGTCTACCTGTCTGGTTAGACAGGCAGGTGCAAGCAATACTGATGTCATTGGTGAGGGTGACAGGTAATCCAGGTTACTTAATGCATGACATCCTCACATTTTCTCTTAGCAAAGAAAAGTTGTAGAGGCGAAATCTCTGCATCTAATCAAGAACTGCACAGGGGAAAATGTCTTTAAATAACTAAAAGAATCATAGCCTGAATTTATAGGCAGATAGAAGGAACAGCTGCCATACAGAGAGTCTGTACCTAGGGTGGTAAAAGATCTGAAAGGATTTGAATATGAAAAGAAGTGCCCTATATTTTATTTGATCAAAGAAAAGAGTGACATGGTCAGAGAAACAGACTAGAATGGTCTTTGCAGCAGCATTTCTCTGTTGGTGGAGAACTGCGCTCATGAAGACCAGAGGGAAAGATGCTGATGTAACTGAACAGCAAATGATGAGAGCCTCGATAAGGATTTTAGCTGTGGGGTTTGATAGGAATTGTCATATCTGTGATATGCTATGCAGAAAAAATCTGCAGTATCAAGGCATTACCAGGTTGTGAGGAATGAATAGAAGATGATACCCAAGTTAAAGTCACAGGAGAAAGAGAGAGGGAATGCTGTCTCTCACAAAACAGGCATCTGCCAGTGCATATACGCATTGATATGGGTCTTTCAGCAAAGTGCACGTTTCTTATTTTGGGCAGTGTACTGGGTTTATGTGGCAAGGATTAGGCAGCAGGGAGCTGCAGAGGTGGCCTCTGTGAGCAGAGCCCAGCAGCTGCCCCATGTCAGATCAGAGCCAGCTCCAAAGGGACCCACTGCTGGCCATGGCCGAGTCACTAGATGATGTTGTTTTCACCTTGGTGAGAGCAGATTTAAGAAAGAAAAAAAAAAAAAAAAGAAAAAAAAACCTGCTGCACAACACCAGCTGGGAGAGAGAAGAGTGAGAACAATCCCTGCAGTCTCCAAGGTCAGTGTAGCAGGAGGGCAGGAGGTACTCCAGGCACACAGCAGCAGTTCCCTTGCAGCCTGTGGAGAGGCTCCTGGTGGAGCAGGCTGTCCCCCTGCAGCCCATGGGTCCCACACGGAGCAGATCTCCATGCTGCAGCCCCCCCATGGGTGGAGGAGCCCCCGGTGGAGCAGGTGGATGTGGCCTGGAGGAGGCTGCGGCCCATGGAGAGCCCCCGCAGGAGCAGGCCCCAGGCCGAAGCTGCAGCCCGTGGCGAGGAGCCCACGCAGGAGCAAGGGGTCTGGGGGGAGCTGCTCCCCAACCGTGGGGGACCTGTGCTGGAGCAGTTTGCTCCTGCGGGATGGGCCCTGTGGTACAGAGCCATATTGAAGGATCCATATTGTCTTTGGCAGCCCCTGCAGGCTCAGTTCAGGAAGGACAGCATCCCATGGGAGGGACACCACAGGGAGCAGGGGCAGAGAGTGACCATGAAGGAACGGTGGAAAGAGCAGCGGAGACGAAGCTTCAGGGACAGATCGCAGCCCCCATTCCCTGTTTCTGTGCACTCCTCAGGGGAGGAGGTGGAAGAAGGTGAATGGGGGGAAGGTGGTTTTAGTTTGCTTTTAGTTTCTCACTTCTCTAGATTGTTAGTAATAGGTAATAAAACGCATTAATCTCCCCATGGTCAGTCTATTTTGCCCATGATAATAATTGTTGAGTGATCTCCCTGTCCTTATCTCAACCCAATAGTATTTTCTCCCCCTTACCCTTTGAGGAGGGGGAGTGAGTGAGTGGCTGAGGTGGAGCTCAGCTGCTCAGCTGGGTACAACCACCACAGGCAGTCTGAAATTTTGAGATTGCTTTGAGCTTGCTGTGGAGAAGTGAAACACCAATTCTGACATTTTAATAACAAAGGTCACTGTTTTGAGAACATGTGCATACATGGCTTTGTCTGGGCACAAAATGCATTAACGTGCAAATTCAAAGTGCAGAGACCCAGAATTTGTTTGGGATCTGTGTGGCGTGGAAATTGTTTCCTTTAAATTAGTGGAAATGGATGGTAGACTAAAGGACTCTAATGATCTTTTAATGGAAAAGATTATTCGGGGCCAAGCAAAAATAAATAAATAAGCAAATAAATAAATAAATAAATAAAGAGAGGCTGTGTTGCTACTTTGATTGGTAAGGAGAGAGTTGTTGCTATCTCACCATTTTCTCAAATAAATGAGAAATAAGCAAGGCTTGCAGTGGTGGTTCTAGAGAAAGGCCAGGAGCTTGGAGAAGCTGGGCAAAGCCTGAGGAGGACAGAAGCATAAAGATGATGGTGAGCAACAGCAAGGTTGCAGATAAATCCATGCCTTACATTGCAGTACAGTGCAGAAATAGCCTTTGTATTGGCGCCTGGTCCTGGAAGCTGTCTTCAGTCTCCTGTCTCAGCAGCTTGAAGCTCAGCAGCTCAGTAGTGACTGGTGCACAGGCCAGTGCTGACACACCTGTGGTGTTCCTGGTGTCTTGTGTAGCTTGGCTACCAGGGGCTGGCTTTGCTCATTTCTACCCTGTTTTACAGCGTGGTCTGAACAGGAGGAAAGCAAAAACTGACTAGTTTTGATACGCAGACCACCCAGGAAAGCATTCTCATTGTAGCAGCATAACGGAATGCATTGGTTGAGAGCAGAAATTCAGGGCAGGAGTAAAAAGTACTTCTCCAATACATTTTCTGCATATTTCAACACTGAAGCAGTCATCCAAGCATTACAGTGGATTTTCCGTATTTTGAATTCTTCAGGACTAAGCGATAAAAGCTGTAGCTCTGTCTGCAATTAGGGGCTTTGTGCCACAGTTCCTGATGAGTTTTTATGATTGTTATTGCTAATAACAGCCCAAATAGGTGAAGTTGTGGGTTGTTACTGTATACTTGGGTTGTTACCATTTATTACCATAAACAGGTAATCAGATCAAATAACACCTTCTGGCCTTGACAAATATGACTAGAGTAGCATTGGTAGTACCAATATGAAGTAGGAGGTCTTGTGAAGACTCATTTGTCATCTTTCACTCTGGGAGATGAGTAGCCTCACTGAAGCCATGCAGATATACAGGTGAGCTAGGTTAAGATATTAGTGGTACAGATGGGTATTTCTGGTTTAGTGAGGGTATAAAAACCGTAATGTCTTTCAAACTTTCTTCCTAGTAAAATGAAGCGTTAAAAAAGAGCAGAAGGACAGAAACTGAGCTGTAGATTTGATGCCACAGTCATAACAGTGAGTTCTGGTCATGGCTGATGACTTCCCTTGTTATGTATATTTGAATATGCAAAATTAAAATTCTGTTTGTGTGCTAGCAGCTCACAGTTGCAGGGATCTTGGCCACAGAGATCATTGCAAGTTGCAGTACTGCAATGAAGTTAGAGATAAACACAAAGGATTCGTGTCTTTGTCTCGGAATTCCGGCTGCTCATTTCTTATTTCAAATGCTTGCAAAAATGTATAGGCATTGATTCTCATTAGATTTCCTTTGCCTGTCTGCCGTGCTCTGAAAGCTGAATCGACACTATCTAAGAGATGCAAAGACACCTGAAAATATAAAGCCTTCTACCTGATAAGTTAAAAGGATTTTTATAAATTAAATAAAAAATGCTATTGTCAGTTTCTGGAACAAACACACATATGTACATTCATATATGCATTTGTAGAGTTCTTTCCCTCTATTTTTCATTTATTTATTCAGTTGGGTTTAAAGTGCAAGTGTGTTCCTAGTATTAAATACAGCACATATCATCAATACTTAAAGCAGAAATATTCAGTGTGCATTTTTCCTCTTTCATGGTTGTATCTGAACAGTGTTTATATTATTTTTAGTGTTATTTCATATTCACTGTGTACAAAACATCCTATGAGCTACCCAGAGGCAGGAGGAGATCTGAAAGTGTGGCACATTTGGTTGCCATTAATCATTACCAGCTTTTAATCCCAGCCCCACCTTCTCTGTGGCATTTTTCCCTGGGTGGAGAGGGGCTGGTGGCTGAGGGATGTGGGGTCATGTGTATATGAAGCGTGGGATGCTAGGGCCAGATGGAGCTTCCCCAGGCAATGCTGTTTCCTTTTCCCAGATGATGGTAGAGAAGGGCCAGATCATATAAGGAAGTGTGGCTTTGATGCTCATTTACCGTTACTAAAATAACTTTACTTAAAGAGATACTAAATAAGTGCCTCCAGCTGCACTCTAGGGTACTAAACCAGTACCTCACTATCTGATGTTGTGGCAGAGAGTGTGTTCGTTTGTTTGACAAAAGGAAGAAAATCAAAATATCATGATAATTTTTTTATTATTTTTTTAACTGTGCTTTCTGGTCTAATGAGGTAGCTGGTGAAAATCAGAGGTGCTCTCTTTGCCCCCACTGAAACGCTAGGACAAACCCCTCAGTGATCTAAAATTTATCCCCTGGCTGCCCTTTCTTCATGACTGCAGAGTGAAATGAGGTAATAACCTCATTTGATTTGCACATCCCACACAACTTGCCAGTGAGGTTGGAGACCTCTGTGCAGCTTATTTAAGTCTCCTGGTGCTGGGTTGGTTTCTCCTCCACAGACTGCATAGAGGTATTCTGCAGAGCCCCAGGTTAGAAAATGCAGAAGTAGATGAACATGAGACATTTGATGCTGATTAATTTAAAGAAGAAACATGTAGGTCATGCAGTATAAGAGGCAAATATTTGTTTACAGTATGACAGCATGAATTTATTTTTCAGATGGTGCAAGTGCAGATGTGTTCTAAATACTGTATTTGGGACACAATTTCTAATAAGATCCTAGAAATGGCAGGGTACAAGCACCTCATTAGTGAGGACTAAAGCTGATCAAGTGACTCCACATAATTATGAGCTGAGAACTGAAAGAACATGGCACGTTTCATTCATGTCCCAGAGGTGAGCACAGTCTGGTATCAGAGACCATGGATACAAAATACCTTGTGAATTTTAATAAAACAAAACATTTTTTTTTGTAAAATAAAAATATGAGCTCTGCAGGACGCAGAGCTGAGATATGTTTCAAAGAGGGAAGCACTTAGATTTATGGTTTGCACATTCAAGCTATTTGTGTACATATTAACAAATGATGCGGTGATGTGGATTAGTTCCTACTAAGCACCTTGAAATCCTTAGATTTTTTTAATTTTTTTTTTGTTTGTGGGGTGGGGGGAGGGTATTATAGACATTAAGTTTTCTGTTGTTGTTCAGTGAAGAAAAAAAATTTAATAGAGTCAAAAGATGTTGGACATTTCTTAGACTCTAAATCGCAGCCACTCTGCTAGGTTTGGATTTGACAGCCTGATATTGGCATTAGCTTGGAAAGTAAATAGCCATCTGCTTTTCTCCTTGACAATAATAACAAAGCTATATGTTTGCAGGTAATGTATATGCATTCACACTTATCAATGCTGTGAGCCAAGTGAAGCTCCAAAGGCAATTTGATTAAATAAATTGAAGCTTCATTTTCCTAAGTGCTGTGGCTATAGCGACTTTTGTGGAAGTCAGTAGGCTTAACTCATTCTTTTATTCCCCTGTTTTATTTTTGTTTTGACATTTGTTTGTTTTAATATTGTTTTCAAATACATCTTTCATTTTATTTTAGTTATTTTATTTTTAAATTTTATTTTTCTATTTCCAATGGGTCTACTCTTAGCAGATATTATGATCAGACTGTTAGAGGTATTACAATCAAAACATTATTTATGACCAAAGAAGAAACACACCTTATAGATAAAGCCAAGATTTTGTTAGTAATGTCATTTAAATTTTAACAATATAATCCAAGAATCATTATTAGTTGACTTGTAATTCTTACAGAAAATATTTCTACGCAGAAAATGTTTCAGCAGTTGTAATAATGTTAAAATTGTTGTACACACATTTCTTAGTTCCTGCCACTGGTGTTCTGTTCACTCTCCACTGCTCTGCGAGCCCTGAGATCTGTGGTTTCAGTCTGGTGGGGCCCGAGGGGTCATTATGGCATGTCCTTGGCATCTGGAGTCCTTCACTGGGAGGGATATGAGTTCATGCTGATGGTTTCTTTATAAGTAATCTTTATGCTTGCTAACACCCTTTTAGACCTTGCTTTTTCTTCACTGATCTGAAGCTCCACATTACAGCTGAATTTACTATACACTGTTGCCTTTCACATATGTTAGATGGTATTTCTGTGTTCTCCTTCTTACATCTAAAAGCAGTTTTGCCCAGCTGCAGGTCTGCATTTCTTTAGCAGACCAAGGGTGAGCTGTTTATGGCCGCGGAGTGTCCAGTGCCAGCCTGTGCATATCTTTATCACCCCACACCTGTATTGCTCTGCACTGCAGCCTGTCTCCACTTCTCAACACCTCTGCTATCCTACCAACCTATATTCCTCTACACTACATAATAATAAAATATTAAAATTATAAAACCACAATGATACCATACAAAGGACAACAAAATATAACAAATTTGCCATAGCCACCTCATCAGTTAGAAAAATTGCTGTTATAGCTGACCTGGGTAAAATGAGCTGCAGGCACGTCAACAGGTTCAGGCAGGGCAAGCCTCAGTCCTGAGGCCTTGTAAGTTCACTACAAAGCCTGTGGGCTGTCACTACCAATGGAAATAACATGTTATAGGACTACAGGGTAACAGATGTTACAATACAGTTCAGACATGCTTCATACAGTATGGAGTATGTATGTAGAAAATGTGAAATAATGTACTGTGTGAAAGGAAGCTGTACCTGGGAATATCAAATATGGAATTTTCTAATGGGCTCTCCACTCGTCTGCCTTCTATAATGCAAGCATTAACATGCTGCTGGGGTTGGCTCTCTGTTTTGTTTTGTTTTATGAACTATTTTTCAGTCTTAGTAATTATTTGCTGAGACAAATAATACAGTAAATTCTACGTTTAGCAGGGTTGCCATTTGAGTTACTCCTTATTAATCTGATCAGAAAAATGCTGAACTTTTTTATAAAATGTGGATGCAAAAATACAGTCCAATACAAAATTCTGCCCGGTGGAACTTTGTCTGTAAATCAGCAAAAAGCAGTTAAAATAGTAGGAGCACTGGGACAAGGCAAGAGCAGGATGCTATATTTATGATCCCATCTTTGCTTATTTCTAGTGTGAGTATGCAGAGACCGCAACTCCCTGTTCGCTTTTTTTTTTTTTTTTTTTTTTTTTCAGGAATATGTAATGTTTTTCTTCCTATTTATTCCCATTTCTTCCTGGGTGAGAGTCTGTCTGAGTTATCTTGAGACACAAGTCCAGAGATGTATATTAGCTGCAGTGAACTGAGAGTGCACACTCATAAAATATTTATCTTTGGGCACTCTTTGAACGTCTACCAAAGCTAAGGGGATGTTTGCAGATGCAGTGTAAGGGATTGTGCAGCTGGGCAGTTATTACCATACCTCATGACCAGGAGAGCATGTGTTGTGTTGGTGATAAGGGAAAAGGAGAGCATCCTTATTCCTCTTATCTTCTGCATCTCTAAATCGGCACTTTCTGTATCTCTGTGGACACTAAAAACCAGGTGCAGAGGGTCAGGACTTCTCCTTACTTATACTCCCGTTAATCCATTTAACTCAGTATCAGAATGTGTTAGCACAAATCAGTTGCTGTTAGTGTTTGTGCCATGCTAAATTCCCTGCTGTTAAAACTCGGTCTTCCATTTCCCTTCCATTGTAGAGAGTGCTGGAGCTGCTTAGCAATTCCTGCATGTTAAGTCATATGCAAAGAAAGCCTAAGTTATTTACAGAGGTCCTCACATTTCGGATTCCTTTTTCTTATTTTCAGTAAATTCAAGTGCCTGGCTCGTGGGATACAAGCCCAGGTATATGCATGGGGACAGGGACAGTATGTTTTTAACTGTCTGTAGCACACTAGGTAACCGCTCTGGCAGTAATTACACCAATTCCAGCAATGTTGCTGGACTTTAAGTTTTGGTTGTAATGAGCTGTGCCCTGATCAGTGGTAGGTGCAGATAACTAAACGAAGAATTCCTCTAAATGCAGCTCCTTCTCAGCTGAGTTACCCCATTCTACCAAAATATGCATGACAATAGGTAGGAGCTTCCACATTTCCAGCATTACTTTGTCAGCTGAAATACATCAGTGGAGAAAACTGTGCTCAGATTGATTCAGGCAGATTATGTTGAAGGGCCTTCACTTGCAGGGAATGTTTATTTAGATGTATTACGAGCAAATGCTGAAAACACCCTCTAAGTGGAACAAGGTGAATACAAATTTGTGAAAGACTTTAAGTGTCAGGCCTTCTTTGCCAATTTCTTACCTGTAAATTGTTTGCCAAATTAGTCACAGAAGTTGTAACTTGTATTGCAAGGTTGCTCTAATTAGTTACATCATGAACCAATGCTCATTTTTACACAATGCAACACATAGGTATTCATATACAATTTTGTAATATCAGCTGGTACACTGGGTTCATTTTTGTCATTCTGAAGTGAACTTTTAAATGCATAATTATATGGAGCTGAAGTAAAAATCATACAGTGATAGCTAATATAAACAAGATATTCTATTTCAAACGGTTCAGTAAAACTTAAAGTGGGAAAATCCAATCATGGGAGGCTTAAAAATAGAACTTTGCCCTTTTGATAATTTAAGCATTTTAAAGGGCAAAATATACCATGAAAGCTTATATTTAGGCTATTACTTTTTTTTTATTTTTATTTTTTAACAGGACTGGGAGTTTCCACATTTTATGGGTGATGTTGAAGTGAATCTTCCAGGCTTGCCATCTGCACACATGCAATTAAAAGTACCATATTTCCAAAAGATCTTCAAAGAGGAGTATCATATACATATAACAGGTATGTAACCTTGCAGATTGTGATACTGGCACACACTGAGCCCTGTCGGTGTAGGAAATGTGTGCTCACATGCGCTTAATCACTTATTTTCTTTGTTCTCCCCCAAGATGATTTCTGTTTTGCTATCTGTTTAACTGTCCTTATCATCAATATATAAACCTCTCTCAGAAATAGGGAATCTGTGTTATGAATCAGAGACCTGCTGTTTGTCATGGATTTCAGCAGCTTCTTGTGACACTAAGTAATATCCAGTGTAGCTTCAGAGATCTTTTATCTAAAATTACTCTCCAGGGGAATTAGCAGCTTATTTCATTTTAAAATCTCTTATGCTTTCCGATGCCTTTGCTGTGATTTATGCTAATATCTTTTCATAACTTCAGTCATTCTCATCTGGCAAAGGCCACTCATAACCATACTTCCATCAGTCATCTAACCAGAAACAGACAGTTAAATAACTTCAAATAAAATAGAATTGTGGTTATTTGAATGGATGGCACATATAGATAAAAGTACCCAATCCTTCTATACTATGAGACAGTATTTGAATAACAACAGAGAATGAAAAAGAGAGGAAGGTTAAATAGCGATAAATATTTTTATTTTACCTTCAAGCTATGTTGAAGAATCCATTGGCAAGAGAGAGATGAATAGTATTGGATAGCAAAAGAATGCAAATGCAAATTGGCAGGGGTCTTTAACTTATAATATAAACAATCAGAGCACACAACAGTGTATAAGAATAAGATACATGGGAGCATCCAATGACTCACCCATACAAAATTTCTGTAGAGCAGGGACAAAAGGAGCATTCAGAGATCATACAAAGATACAACCAAGAGCTAGCAGGTGAGCCCGAAGCTTAACGGGCATCAAAAGCCAAAGGAAGAAAACATGCAGAAGAAGAAAGAATGAGGAATCAGGACTCATTTGAGATGGGCTGAATGAAGCCTCAGAAAAGTCATTTTCAGCAGAGAAGATGGAAATCTGAGTGATCAGATTGGAAAACAGAAAAGAAGAGAAAATGAATGCAAAAGTTACCTGTTTGCTATTGAGTGATAGGAGGCAGATGGGCCAGTAGGAAGTACAGATGGAGAGATGGAAGGTTTTTCCAAGTTGGATGTAGGTGCCCTGTTGGAGTCCTGATAAGAAAGACAACCCGCAACAAGAAAGAAGAGGTGGGGATACATCTGAGTGAGACAGTTTGAGCTCAGGAACCAGGTTGAAGTGAAATAGGTAAATGATGTCAGTGACAGAAAGTGTAGGGTAAGAGAATGGGTTTGTGTACAAAGAGATGGGTTGTGTACATGATGAACACATTTTTCTCTCTGAAAGGAAAAAAAGTCTCGGGTAAAAAGGGAGAGGAAAAAAAGAGTATAAGCATCAAATATCTGACATGAACTCTGGGAATGGAATTCAAGGATAGTGGAAAAGATCTTTTTTTTTCTTCTTCTGAAGACTAGAGCATGAATTTGGAGGGGCTCAATCCCACAAGGCTCCCAAATGCCATTCATTTATTCCATTGTATAAAGAGCAGTAGTGGAATGGGTGCACACAGTAGCACAAACAAGGACTGAAGCATGATGGGGTGGGCTGTGCTATCAGATATAGGAAATTGGGATATAATTAAAGAAAATAAAAAACAATGGATGGTAGAAGAGGAACTGAGGAGCACAGAACAGTTTTGCATTGCAGAGGAACCAGGGATTTTGATGATAATCAGAGAAGAACTAGGAATAAGCAACAGCAGAGAACATTATTTAGGTATCAGAAATACAACTGCTAGTGGTGCTGCTGTTTGAAAACAGATCAACTGAGAGAAACCAATATTTATGCATTGTAGAGTCTTCTGCAGAGAGGACTAGAGGTCTTCCTGCTTTTCTGGCAAGAAGACATTCTTTTAATGAGGATGAGCTAATGAATAGGGGCTGAGGAATATTTTTCCCTGCTCAGCATTAACAAGATCCATTTATTAGATTCACTAGACAAATCAATCCATTTGATTGCACATCACGTACTCTGACTACTGAGTGCCTGTTTTATCTCAGTGCTACACCACCCTTTAGGAGATCTAATAAACAGCCATAACACATGGCACAAGAACCTCCCTTTGGGTAAGTTTTGCTTGAACCATCTGTTCTTGCCGTCAGTTCTTGTCTTAGGTTAGGGTATCATCTTGGATCACTTTCAAAGCCTAGTTATTGTGTGGATGTGTAGATTCTTATAATTTTCTACTCAAATCAAGGAACTAATAAAAGAAAGAAGGAACTGGTTATACATATATATATATATGCATATATATATAAATAAAGATTCATGTAAACCAATCTAAAATGAGGGTAGAGAGTAATGCACACAAATGGAACTGCAGCAGATGATGTGGGGGTAAGATACTGATAAAGGCAGAAAGGTAAAGCTTGATTAAAACCTTCTGTATTTAAGCCATGTTTAATACAAGGCATACAGAATATTAAAAAATGATTTTATTTTTTTTTTTTTGGTAATAAGCAGGAAAAAAATACAAAAGCACGAGTATTATTTATTTCTATTGGAATAAGTTGTCAAGCATTCTGTGAAAATATGATCTATGCCCCAATGTCCAGAAACAGGAAACCCTTTTCTCCCAAATAGTTAGGAGAAAGAAAGCATGACTTAAATACAATTTACTATATTGTTCCTTGCAAATTTTATTCTTTATAAATTTTATTCTTTCACAGTCTGTCTTAGTCACTGTTGATTGATATAAATAAGAGGAGCCCCAGGACTCCCGTGAACAGTCCTATTCAGCGCTGGGTTGCTCTAATGAGCAATGGTCCCACAAAGAATCTGCTCTAACTGTAGGCACATGCCTACAGAGTAAAGGACTTTAAATCACCTTTCCATTGGTGTGTGCTTAATGGCTTCATAAATGTTCTGTACAGATGAAGGATTTCACAGTTACTTGATCTGTGTTGCCAGCTCCCCTGATTTCATCACGTCTTAAGACCGTCACTTTTTTTTTTTTTTTTTTTTGGTCTTAAAGTCTTATCGCCTGGATTCAGATACTATGTGAGAATGTCTGCTTTCATATTTTATGAAAAGTATCTCATGATTGCAGAGGAAAAAAAACGTTACTTCTGCATAGCTCCATGTCTAAAAAAGCAGATAAGTTAAGCACTACTAAATGTATTATTTTTAACCCATCTTGCTACTTTGAACTAAAAAGCATGCTTTCTTAGGCTTGACTTATGATTTCTGAATGTTGTAAGTTAGCAATAATGTTGAATTAACATCTGCAGCCAGTAGTTTATATGCTTCAGTGTAATTTTGAATTTACTATCAAAACCCATCTTATTTTTGCTGGCAACTGAGCACCTCAGTTTGCTTAAATTTCTTTGCATCTAGGAACTCCTAGCAAGCATCTACTCAGTATTAAATATTTTTGTCATGTTTTGATAGCTGCTTTTATCTATAAACATCAAAAATATCTTGAATTCCGGCATCTGCCTAACTCATCTGGATTTCCCTTGACAGATGGTTCACTACAATGAGTATGTATGGGTTTTCGTTCTTGGGCTGCTGTTTACAAAAATATGTAGTCTACTTTAGTTTCTATAATACCCAGGGAAATTTGTAATACTTAAAAGTATTTTTTTTACTTCAAATTCTTTCATTTTTAAAAGGCACTCAGAGGCCTGGCTGGTACCATCTAATAGCAGCACTGGAGATCCAAGAGCATCTGCTATCGAGTTTCCGATAAGTTCCAAACGGGAAATGTTAAGGTTTAGGTATCAAAACAGATGGGAGATTTTTCTCGCCATTTATAGACGTGTTTCTGAGTTCTGATCTATCCAGAGTGCCCTTCTGTCCAAAGGAGAAATTGTCACCTTCGTGTCTGGCAAGTGCCTGGTGTGGCTGGCTTGTACACTTAAGCCAAAAGAGTGCCAAGAAATCCAGGCCAAGCATCACCTACACAGAGATGCCTGGGGGAGCCCATGGGCAAAAATAGAAAGGTTAGAGGTAAAAACAAAGCTGTCTATGCACACAGACATAAAAAGATCTCAGAGGATTTGCTGCTTAGTTCAGCTGTGAGTGGTCTGCATGGATGTATCTAGCTAATAACACTAACGTGACAGAAGAGATGAGGAATTTTTCAGATACTTGAATGTTTTACAGAGGTGCCTGAATGTTTTAGACACAAATTGCAATTGAGATAAGAGTCTAAAGACAACGTGTCCTACACTAGCCTCTGGCTGTGGTTGCACAGCATGAGGCCACTTGAGTCTATCCTTAATAAGTGGGATTTTCACAGGATTTTCACATGTCCCCTTGGCCTCCAGAGAGTTGCTGAGGACTGGTTTCTACACAAGTGTTGTTTTTTTTTTGTTTGTTTGTTTGTTTGTTTTTGTTTTGTTTTGTTTTGTTTTTAGGACATTAGTACTCTGTTACAGAGAGGACATACAAAAATAAAAATACTTCAGAATCAGAAGCCATTTGGGAATATTTAGACCTGCAGGATCTGCTTCCATTGCCCAGTAAATCAGTTGCATGTGGGGTTGTGTACTGGTTGCATTACCCTTTGTAGAGTTTTTCAGCCCCTTTAAAAATGAGCACTGCCCAAATATCTTCAGCTGGTAGAAATAGGTGACTCTACAAATGTCATGTGTAACACATAAGGACTTCAACACTGTGAATGGCAGTTACAAACCAGGTGTATTTTAGGTCATACATGGCTGAATGACATAGCCTGTTTTACCACCTGACTTTCTTCATTGTAACTCCATCAAGGAGCCTGGGTGTATTTCTTCTCAGTTTGCTGAAATGCTTGACTGGCCTTCCAGTCCTGGGAGCTGCTTCCTTTCCTCTCAGATTGTCTATGGAAAATCTACATGTTTCAAGAAAAGCTAAATAGTGCCATTTGTATGCAAATATTCTTGACCTCCCTAGAGCAATAGTGGTACTGATCCTACACAAATTGGTCAGGAGACAAATAGAATGGCTTCATAGTGTGAGACTACTTTTTTGCTTCCCATTTTTCATCTGTAATGAAATCTGAAGCACTGTAAATTAAATTATATCTTTTTTTGTCCCTTTGTTTTGTTTTTTTGTTTGTTTGTTTAGAAGATGAATACCTATACCTTTATAATATATTTATCCTGACTCTTTGCAAAACTATAGGCTTGTGCTCATATTTGCACAAGATGAAAGACTGAGTGACTCCTACCTTACAAAGTTCATTTCCTGTATGAGCATGATATATGACTTTAAATTTGTTATAAAAAAAAAAAAGACACAATGCTAAAATTTAAGTTGCAGTAGACAACCATTTTATACACATACATATATATGTATATGTATTATATGTAATATATATATATTATAAGTGTGTATATATATGTATTATATATGTTCATTAGTATAATAAGTTTCAAACATGAATTATCATCAGATAGATGTTTGTAAGTGGAGACCATTAGACCTCTTGGGTCAGATCACTTCAATACATGTATCACCAATCCAGAAGGATTGCTGGGTAAACTGAGCTTATTTGGCTATTGTGCTGCTAATACAACAGAGCAAGTGTGCGCCTTGGAAGAGGGATAAACAGCAGAGGACACTGTGTTCTAGAAAGAGGCAAATACTTTCTGTAAGCAACCAAGACAGTGCAAACTCCCAGCATCTTGTGTCTCTAGAGATTAACACAGGCCTTGGCTACAGGGAATACTGAGTAGGAGTAGGAAGATGTCATGGTGTTCATATATAGTTATAATGATAACCATATAAGTTATCATATATGTTGCTCATATTTAGTGTTTAGTTCTTTTCACAACAATTTTCAAAAGGAAAAAGTCATAGAGCTTATAGAGCACACCAGTGATGCAGAAAATGTAAAAATTGTCTAGAAATGGGAAATATAAGGAGTTTTAAGCACATCCAACAGAAAATCGGCAGCTGTCAGGCAACTAGCTGACACTTAGATGTACAGGACATGACTCATCTTAGTTAACTGGAGCATCTGCATCTAAGCTGTTTGTCCAAGCACCATTTATAGTCCACGCCAACACAACTGATAGAATCAGGAGAGCTTCAGGCTGTGTTCCTGTCTGCGTAAACCTATCTGGAAGCTAAGTGAGGAAGTTTCAAGTTCATGCTTTTAATGTAACAGGAGGAATTGAAATGTACATCTCTTTTATATCATGTGAATATTCTAATTTATTATACAAAGGGGCCTGAGCCTTTTTTAAACAGTTCTAGCATCGAAGAGATTCACGATTATGAAACCAGAATATAGGACAGATACTACATGAAGCCCAAGATCACACACCTAACTACGTCTGTTCAGTATTTTCAGTATTTTCTGCTAGCTTCTTAGCTAGCAGAACACAACTCCTTCACCATCAGCAGGCTGGCATCTCAAGACTTACTGCTCAGGTGGCTTGTCTATATGTTGCACATAGGACACCGATGATTACTGTGAAATTCAGCTGGGTGCCATCATGCCAAAAGACAAGGTGGATCATAGCTCAGCATTAGAATAGCCAAGTTCCCATTGTCAGTCATACCTGAAGCCAGCAATCAAGATTATATCAGTGTCTTTATAAAGGCCATCTTGATAATTTCCCTATTTAATTTTACTTTGAATTTTGATCTTTCAGTCATCTGTGTTTTCCTACACCTACATTATTCTTGCCATAACTATTTGAAGGGAAAGAGTAATACTGGTCCTACATGAGTCTCCTGCCACCCCCAGGGTCTAGCAGTCTCACTGGAAAGGCACCTGTCATAGCTTTGCAGAAACACAGAGTACCAAATACAAGGTTGTTTTTTTTGATGGAGCTGGTAACAAAGTGGAATTTTCTTCAGACAGTCTTATGATGCATTTTCCTGGGAAAAGAACATGGCTTAAGGAATTAACTCCGGGTCAGTGCAGCAGGGATTGTTGCTTTCTGGTTGAATCACAGAGCAATATTTGATGACAAATTACTGTTCCAAAAAATGTCCAGGTGAACAACTATAACAGGGGAAGGAAGCTTTGAATACGATAAATTAAATTTTCTTTCAAACTGTAGGTAAACAGATAACAGTTCTAATGTTTGTGTTTCATTGCCATTTGTGTTCAGCCTATTTTCCTAAGGAAATGAGAATTATGTGATCATGTTCTCTGTGTGAATTGGTCTCACTGTCTCTATCCAACAGCATCAAATAACTTTTCAACCCACAGCCAGTTTCAAGAACATTTTTGGAGGGTGGGAATCTAAACAATACTTACATTCCCATTACGTCCTGAGAAACAGGGATTTAGGTAGGGGAGAATCATCCAAGTCAGTGCCCAACTGAGGAAAAAGCAAGTAGAAGTCATCTATTATGTATTCTGTTTGTCAGCAGCCAATTTATCAGTGAATGTGTTCCCAGTCAGCCCATCAACACACACTATGGAAGATATAGTCTGGCTCTGTTTTCTGAAACATCGTACTTGATGAGGAAGCTAGGGTTATTCTGATGGAGAGAAAAATACAGGGCACAAATCCAAAGGAAACGTCATCAAGCTAAATCAAAGAATCATGGAATCATCCAGGTTGGAAAAGACCTCTAAGATCATCTAGTGCAACCTTTAACCTAGTATTGACAAGTCCACCACTAAACCGTGCTACTAAGTTCTACATATACATCTATGTTCAAATCATATTGTTTCTTACTATATTTCATATTTTAGCACCATTTTTAGTATCTCAGTGTTCACCTAAGGGATTTAAGTATTAAAAAATGTGGTGACAATCTTCTAAAACTATGATTTTTCTAAACCCACCTCTTTAACAAGTTGATTACAATATTGATGAAAACCCAGAAAAAAAGCTAAAGGAGTTATTCAGGAATTATGTGAACAGGATTCACTGCGAGGTCTTTTCAGTGCAGTTTGATTTCTGAATAGTGACAATAACACAATAGAAAGAGCATTCTCATCCATTTCCAGTCCAAGTATAATGTAGGTTGATTGAAGAGGACCATTACACACAATTGCTAAAATACAAGGAGTTACCCTACTGGAGCATTTTGGTCCATGGTACAATTTGAAAATACAGACCTTGAGGAACTGGAATCCACTTATTCTTCACCAAACCAAAGACATAAGTCATTTGGTAGATTCTCTGTTATATTTATTTTCTTTTTTTCCTTGAGGCCTACTTAAATATGGTTCTAGCATAGACCAATATCATTCATCACCAGCAGGAACATTCCTCAGTGAATGTCCTTTCACATCATGCTGTGGCGTTGGTCACAAATTCTCCATCCTGATGCAATTTTGATGACATGTAGATTTGCTGGGTTCTTGATTGGTGCCAGTAATTACCTCACAGGTAAGATTTTGACACATGTTCAGCTAACATATAAGGGATTCTTTAAGTATGAAAACAGCGTAATTTTGTTTTGTGTCTGTGTATATTCATTGATTAATTTAGCTTGGAAGGAATACCTGGAGGTCATCTGTTCTGATACCTTGCTCAAAGCAGGGCCAACTTTGCAATTGCATAATGTTACCTTTTATATATTTTGGATGCCTGGAGGAGACATGCAAAGAGCAATTTTAAATAATAAAAGGAGAAAAGGTTCCTCCTCCACTATTGCAGGATCTTAATGTTAGACTATGAGTCACTCCTTGGAGGAGTTTCTCACCACACAGAGTATAGGAAAGCTAAATTAACTAGTCTCCCAAGACTAAAATCAGCCTTTGCTATTTCTTAAGGGCATAATACCTCTAAATCAGTTTATCCAATTGCCCCTCCTGCATATATCTGGGCACCATGGTTAATGTACTAAACAATATATGTATGTACTTTTAAAATGTACATACTTACAAAACCCCAAAAGAGCCTCACTTCATTCATTACTGGCATATAAATAATTCTATTAAATATGGTCTTTTCAAGGAGAATTTCCATGTGAGTGTTTCTGGAGCTCCGAAATTAATGCTTTTTAGGTTTATTGATCTGTACCACATCACCTAATGGTCTAATCAACAGGTCACCTACAAACTGCAATGTGAATTCAATTGATATACTGCTGTGCTTACATTACAAAATTATTTATTATGTGCCCAGACCTAACTGCAAAATACTAAGGGATATTCAGCATAAATCTGACTGTAGGAGAAATCTTATTACAACTTTGCTTTACAGATTAATAAAAAAAAGGATTTTTTCTCTCAGTAGTTTTTACATATGAACATATTTATACTGCTTCTGATATATCCATTTTAGATGACTGAACTGTTTTTTTTTTTTTTTTTCTTTTCCTTTCTTTTCTTTTTCTCATTTTCCTTTTTTGCTCTCTCTCTCTTTCCAAACAGGCAAATGGTTTAACTATGGAATTATCTTTCTTGTTTTAATCTTGGATCTAAATATGTGGAAGAACCAAATATTTTACAAGCCTCATGAATACGGCCAATATATTGGTCCTGGACAGAAGATCTACACAGTGAAGGACTCAGAAAGCTTGAAAGACCTTAACAGAACTAAGTTATCTTGGGAGTGGAGATCCAATAACACTAACCCTCTGACCAACCGGACCTATGCTGAAGGAGACATGTTCTTACACAGCAGATACATAGGCTCTAGCCTTGATGTCAAATGCCTAGCTTTTATTCCAAGTTTGTTGGCTTTTGCTCTGTTTGGTTTCTTCATCTGGTTCTTTGGGCGATTTCAGAAAACTGACCAAGGCATGGAGAATTTAGACAAATCATACACAAGAATGAAACGAAAGTCACCATCAGATATGGGAATGACACGAGAAAATACACAGGTGTTAGTAGAAGAACCATTAAGTTTTCAAGAACCTCATCTTGTATCCATAAAATCAGACTTAAGTGAAATAGTTTTCAATTCTTCTCTCCTCACTTCTGAAAACTTGAACGCACAATTGAATGAACAAGAAAGCCCTTTACAGCCAGTACCAGAGTCCTCTGTCCCTCAGAGTAATCCTCCAGCATAGAGGCAAATACCCAGGAAAAATAAATAAGCAGTTGCTGTAAGAGTTCAGTTTTACCTTTTGTAAGTTAAGATTTACATAGTGTTTAGACTAAGAAATCCAACCTATACCCAAAGGTGCTCAGCATGCTTTTTCTAGGATTTTTTTTTATTTGTATTATAGTACGTGCCTACTGTATATCTAACATTCCTTTATAGATTGCTTCCCAAAATTGCACAAGCTGTTTATTAATACATTACCTTAACTGTACAATAGTGTATTAGATGATTACTTGCAGGTATAAAATTCTACCGTGGTGGTGCCTTGAGACATTAAACTGTTTTTTAACTCAACACCAGATGTATAGCACAGTTCTTCTAATCTATTTTGCAAAGCTTTTTGTATATGGTTACTTTCAAGTATTGTTTGATGTCTTAACAGAGGAGATAAATGCAGTTATTCCTTAAGAAGAGTTTCTGTTAGGACATCACAACTTGACTTTGTTATTTACTCATCTGTGGAGCCAGTGACTTTGATGACCGGACTGCAGAGAAGCATGTTGATTACCTTTTAATTTTTGCTGGCTAGCTGCCAAACACAAATACAGATTCATTATGCAGTAAACACTAGAGCGATAATACAGCATGGGTCACTACTTACAAAAATGTGACTTTCTCCATCAGTAATAGCAATTATGTGATAATGCCTAATTATAGTTTTCATAATTAAAGATAAACTGCTCCTTGATTAAAAATTCTGCCCTTCACCTTTTAGAAACAGAGGTGAAAATACACCCTTAAAGCAACTTTTTCCATCATCCCACCAAACCTATGTAACATCAAAGAGCCAGTGGTTTGCTTACAGTAAAGGACGCGGAGCCTGTTAAATCCAGTATTTATTGGTATGCTTTGGTGCAGATGTTGTCTGGGTATACACGAAACATGCATATGAAACACACCACGTATGGACAGTCTAAACATGCTGAAGAAATGTTTTGGGGTATTAATTAAAATGGATTTATACTTGAAATGTCTTGTAACCTTTTCTTTCTTCATTCATTATCCACAAGTAAAAGTAACCTGGAAGCAGAAACGTGGCAAAAGTGTTTATTTTGCTTTTCTGAAGGGGACTTTGGAATGTGAATTCTTTTGCTGTGTGATCAAACTATATGCACTAGAGGAACTGCATATCTAAAACATCAGAAAGACTCTGATATGCCTCTAATTTAGTTCTATAAATTGTTGTTACAAGTTACTAAATAATAAGTCATTTTTAAGCCTGAATTATTTCCCTGTCATTTACTGGTGTTGCTGTATTTTGTCTTTGTGACTTTTTTATCTCCACTGTTTTGATCTATCTGCTTTTAAGTTTTTGGAATGCTGAATTTAGCATGCATAATAGAACTATGCATTTATTAACTGTCAGTTGAGAGTCAATTTTAATAAACATCATTCGACAATTGTTTATTATGAGGCAGGAACATATTCTATTAGTTTTGAAGTTTGTTTAAAAGAAATAGACATGCATTGTCCTATATAAAATCACAAATATTTCTGGCGCTAGAAAAGATAGACAGTATCACAGTAAAGTCAAAATCAAATATTTTGTTTATGGACCATTTAGTATTTCATCAGGCAAAAGTTAACTTTATAATCAGACTAAATATTTATCCATTAAAAACATGGCTAAAAATAAACCTATTAGCTTTTGCCTATTGCAACCTATAAATTTGTTTAGTTGACAATATATAACTAAAGACAAACCATTAATTACTAATGGTAAAACACTGTGAGATCCCACCTGTATTGTGTAAAAGGTGATTATACTGATGCCTGACTTTCAAGCAGAATTTGATTTAAAAGTGAGAGTATTTATTAAGTCGTTACAGAAATAGCTGGTTGATTTTACAGATACATGCTTCTCTGTATGTTTTGGGCACCATAAACCCAAGTACTGAAACTCTCCCATGAGCCTATTTCTCTTTTTATGCATGGGAGTTGTTAAATCCATTAATACGTAGGCAGAAAATGAAAGACTTACTTGAGCCTTACAGCATGCACGATGACATGACTCTGAGAAAACTGCTATTAAGCAACTGATCCACAGCTAAAATAATTCTGTGACCTCACATTGAGTTAATGCTTTTAAGCCTACATGAAAGTGAGAAAAACATAAAATAATCTAGATTTTGCAGGAGTATTTAAATTAATGGTCAAGCAGAGAGACTACTTACAACATGAATTCTTAAGAAGTGAAAAGACTCAATGTAGCCACTCACCACAGTCAACTCATCAATTTAATTAGAGGAGGAAGGAATTCTCCATTGTGTGGGATCCTCGTTTGTAAACATAGACACAGATGAGAGAGGAGTGTTTCTATTCTCTGCTTTCAGTATCTAGTCTGAGAAGCCTGAGATAGGTAACTAGACTTACCCTGAGACTCTTTACTTCAGTTTAGCTCGTCTGCTCTTGTAAACTGACTGCCAGTAGTGGCTGGAGTATGTTTTAACCAAATCTCATTCATGTGTAGAGACCTCACAATTTGAAGCAAGGGAGAGTACATGGTTGCAATCTAAACTGCACTCCTGTGCTGAGCTACTAATGCAGATTCATTCTTTATATTCTCCTGAAGCAATTTGTCTTCTGCTCTTTTGCCATGGACTGTAGAAGGGTCCATGAGAGATTGGGTGGGTAAGAGGCCTAAAATTGGTTACCTGAAATGGAAATATTCTTCCCACAATTATATTCATTGTTTTCAGCTGTTGTTCATTATTAATAGTTTGAAATGTTTCTTTAACTCAAAAAACTCTGAAATTTTCTCCTATCTTTTGCTCACAACTATTACTTTGATATGATTTGTTGACCTTTTCATGAAAGTTTAACAAAAAAGTTTTTAGTTTTTTTTTCTTTACCTGAAGAAGTTGAGCAACCTATGAAAGGAAAGAAACTTGAGGAGATGTCAAGTTTTTACACATTGCACGAATCTCCATTCTGCCCTCTATAAGAAGCCATCCAGCAGTCAGCAGTTACCATCAATGTAAGGCTGTGTATGCTTTGTCAGAGACAGAATTTGGCACAATAACCTTTTTTTTTTTTTTTCTCCCCTCTTTTGTTTTTCCTTTTTTTTTTTTTTTTTCTTTGTTTGTTTTCCCCACAGATACTCTGTACAGTGATGCATATGTAGAAGAGACATCTCTGGGCTAAGCACATAAGATTTGTGAGCACATAAGTGCCTATAAATTACTTCAGCATCCTCAACAATTACCTTTGATGAGATGGAAATGACATGGGGCAAATAGAGTATTTGTAGAATATACCTTAAATACAATCTTCACGTATATGAGAAAATTTATGTTTAAAAATCTAATTTTATAGGGTGTGTATATTTGGAATCTAGGGATTAATTGATTATCTTGGTGAAACTGCTGAAAACAGACTATTCAGTACTGCCCTCTTTATTCTGCATTGCTCCTTGAGTGTTACTTACTACAGGTTGTTTCATCTCCTCTGCCTCCTCTTGTATTGCCTAGAAAATACAAAACCAAACAAGAACATTTAATTGCACTAGCTGCTTCCCCAAATTACAGTTTTGTTGAATCTATGCGAAAAGTAAATTTATTCTGTTTTAAAGATTTCTGTCCTCTCCAGCTAGTACCATCTTAGGCTGGGCTACTACACAGTATTACAGTATGTGTCAAGTAATTGCTTTTCCTGCAGTTAATAGCTTCCATCATGACAAGCACCTGAAAACAAAGAACAGACACCTCTCAAAGACTGGAAAGACAGCAGTTCAGATACCTACTAGACTGGCAAGCTCATTTTCCCACAAATGCACAGGTTATGACTCACTAATAAAAGATGTAGCAGATTTTTAATACACTGCCCTTAATTTTAATGACCTACTAGGAGGGGCTCAGTGGGAGAGAACTTTTTATCTTAGACCATAAAGTTGAAGTGGTTATGGTCCTGCAAGCAGAGTGTTTCAGCTTTTTAGGCTGCATTTAAAAGTAACCAGCTTAAGCTTTGAGCAGATTGCCAGACCCATAAAAATTAGACATACCAAACTGTGAATAAGACCATAAAGCTGCTTCACTTGTAGTGGCCTACTACAGGATATAGACACAGCGCATGTTTATGAGATGTTAGAGTGACCCTGTGCTCAAGACTATGGATAGTGACATGCAGAGCTTCGAACTGCATTTATTAACAAACACTTCCAGTTGCTTTATTGACCAAGTTCCTGCTGCACGCACCAAACATGCCAGCTCTTCTACCATACAGCCCATCTGTTCTAAGCCTCGGGTGACAAAGGGGTTGTTCGTCCTCATTCCTCATTTGCATTCAAAATTGCCCTGACCACGATGTGGCAAGTCATCGTGATACCAGTTATACAACCAAGGACAACCAAAAGGCAGAAGTTTAGTCTGTGAGCTCTGCAGCCTTGAGGTGAGGAAGAATGCATTATGTGACCATTTCAGAAGTAGATTAATATATGTAAAATCCCTGTTTCATAGGAAAACTGGGGAACAAATGGAGAGACAATAACTACCCATCCAGAACAGAAGAGCAAGTCCTTCTTCCCTAATACTCACAGTTCTCAGCTTCCAGATGACTTCTGGGTGAGCAGCTCTTCTGGGTGACTAGGTTTTAACACCATCTTATCGCCCTTCTATCAATTCCTCTGCACGGAGAATGCCAGCAGCTTTTCAGTGTTTGGGGGAAAGGGTGGCTTTCTGAAAGAGAAGCAGGAACAAAACTTATGAAGGAGAAACTTCATGAAGCTTGCAGTTTCCACAGCAAACTCCTTGCTGGATAGAGGAAAAATATGAACCCAGCTGCTTTGCTAAGAGCAATCTAGTAGCATCAAATCCTTTCAGAAATGTATGTTACAGCCGCAGCACAGTCACAAGGATACCTCTAATCTCTTCTTTTCCTTTGATGTCTGGCAATTGGGGTCTGCAGAAGGGCAGCTTATCTGATTCCTGCAGGCAGGTTATAGACCCAGGTCTCATGCTGCTTTGTGACATCTGGAGCACTTCCCTGCATATTGAATTCCTTCAATTCCTTCCCCTCTTCATTTTGTTTCTTTCACTGAAGCCCCATTCTTCTGCTTTTATTTCAAGCAATTTTTATTGTTGGTGACCTAAACTGCAAATAACCCACCAAAGGCCCATAATTGCTGTTATTGATACAGTACCATCTGCACACATGCTCTGCCCAGCCAAGGAAAATCTGCCAAAGAAGCTACAGGTACCTGTTCCAGCCTAGGGACAGAACAAGCAGGAAAATGCTTCACTGCAATACTGCACGCTACATACAGAAAGGTATTTGGTCCATCTAACCAGGTCCCTCTATGGATCATTACCAAGGAATGCTTACAGACTTAAAGCTTTACAACTGGATGTATTCATTTAGGAAGACACAACCATGTAACTTTTAAACAAGCAGGGCCCCCTCTCTTCTGTTGCAAGTTGCTGTGCTCTCAGCTACATTTGAAGGAGATGGGCCACATGAATATACAGGTGTTGTCCTCAGGTTTGCCTTCATTATAGCTCTTCAGTTCCCAGGGAAAAAGGGCTCCCAGCCTGCTCATTAACAAAGCCCCCTTGTGTTCCCTGCCTGACATAACTTCAGTGATGGGCATTCTAAGGAAGCGGGGGCTCCTTTCTTCTTTTCAGACAGACAAGTACTGTTGCTGTGGCTGGCTGCTGTGGCTCCTACCTATTATCAGGGAAATGAAAAAGGCAAGCAGAAAGGAGTCATAATAGCCAAAATGCATTTTTTTTTCCAAAAAGTCATTATTAGCTGCTTCTTTGCACTCTCTTTTTTGCCACCTTTCAAAGAAAGTTTGAAAAGGATCTGAATATTCTTATTTCTTCAGTTGTTAACTTATTTTTTTCATTGTTTATTTTTCCCTTAAGATCCTTTCCCTGCATTTTCCACTATTTAAATGTCTTTGATTCTCAGTATCCTAAAAATTACCTGCAGTTTCCATTCAGTGTCCTCCTTTCCTCTCTACTTACCTTCCCTTCACTTTTGTAGGTTCACAAGATAATTCAGGTCAGTAGGTATCTCCAGGCAAGCTCTTGCACAAAGCAGGGTCAGCTCTGAGCTCAAGCAAGGCTGTTCAAGGCTTTTATCTTTGCAAGTCTTGAAACTATCCAAGGATGGAGACTGCATGACCTCCCTGGGCAGCCACTACCAAACCCTTTCCAGTATTTCTGCCTAAATGTTGCCACTGGTATAAAGAAGGGATTCCCAGTAATAGCAAGCAAGAATGAGCAAACTATGTATAAAGCATGACAAGAGACATTGTGCAAAGCCTATCAAATCTATTAAGATTTGAGCAAGTTTACGGTCAGGTACCTTCTGCTCTGTGGGAGTGAGTCCACACCAGCTCTCCCTAGGGACTACACAGGAATAACTGAGAGTAGAAAATGTCATGCAGGCACTGAAAAAAAAAAAAAAAAAAAAAAAAAGCCACTTTCCTTGTGATGCTGAAGTTAATTGTAATTGTATTTCATACAATTCATAACTGGTATTTGTTTATTGCTTGGTACTGTATTTGCATACTGAAAATGTCAATCATCTCTTCAGTTTACAACCCTTGGCTATAAATTACCCCAGTGGAATGTTTAAAATTGCTCATGAAAGAGTCACACTTTATTGTACTTTGTCTACAAAACCCAAGATCACCTATTAACGGAAAGGGCTATTACATTTTTGGAAAACCAGTTTGGAGTGGTCAGTAGGAAACAACTGAATTGGACAGCTGAATATTTGCATTGCCTAGGTCATGAATCTATACAGCCAGACTATAATCAGTATTAACTGAAGAATCATTTGGATTAACTGAAGAAAAAGACTCCTTTCTTTTCTGACCTCCACTAATATTGACTTTCCATTACTAGCCTTGTGTATGTCTGCACACACAAGAGTTTTAGACATGGTCTCTAAAAGGAAAAACAGATTAGAAACCAATACTTACATGTGAGGTGGGTGAAGCCTAGGCAGGTCAGAGGGTTGGTTTGTTTTAATTAAGATCTGTCTAGTGAGACTAAGGAGCCCTTCGCTCTCAGGAAGTCTGGCAGAGGCAATCAGAAGAAAGCTGTCCCCATTCGAGTTCTTGTCTGGGAAGGTGGCAGGTTACTTACAGGAATCTGAAAGGGAGACAGACAACTTGGTATCTCCGTCCTCTCCTTTACTGCTTAAAACTTCTGCTATTCTACAAAGATCAAACAAATCAGTACAATTTAATCTACATTCGTGTCTTGCAGCAGTAGCTTAAAGCAGGCAAGAGACAGTGTGATTTTAAATGATAGAAAGTCAAAGGCAAAGGAGCTGGGTAATGAGAGACTCTTATACAAAAAGAGGTTTTAAAAAGATATTGATGTGCTCTTCTTCCCTTTAGAGATAAATGTTGATGGTGACTGTTTCTGAGACACTGCATTTCTCGCTGGCCTTTCTTTGGGAGGATGTGAGGACATGAAAGGAGTCAACAGGCTGGTGGCCACTAAGTCTTTTGGACAACAAAATCTTTTGGTCAATGTAACACGTACTCAAACATGGTTACAGTTTCACTATTTAATTACCCATAAAATCATTTGCTGAAAACAGGAATAGCAAATAGCAGCTAGAGTTAATATATTCCATAACAGCCGGGGCTCCAGCTGCTCCAGCTGCCTGAAGACTTTTATGAGGTTCATTCCCTCTTGGCTATGGCAGCCTTGCCAGGTAACACTGCTGAGGACATGGATGTGGCTTGATTTTTGCATCATCCAGCAATAACACAAACCTGCTACTGCAAGGACAGAGAAAGTGTAACAATTTCCAGTACCATTGTTTCTGTGTTTCTATGGTTACTGGAAAGATAAATTTTTCTGGTTTTGCTTCATGAAACTATACAAAAATGTAGCATTCTCCAAAATCTGCGCAAGGTTAAAATTAAAATACAAACAGATAAAATAGACATTCAGGTACCTCGTTTTTTAATTCTCTTTCCATCACTTCTGACCTGCACAAATCCTGCCAACTTCACAGCAAGGCTAATCCTCAGATATAAACCCAAAGGGTGCAGAGATCAAACTCTTCCCTATGGAGTTCTGGAGAGACTCCTGGCATATTTCTTTCAAAAAGCAAAAGAAAAAATAGTATTGATTCAAAAGACTAAAGAGCTCACTATTTATATAAATGCAGCTAGAGCATATGAGGTAGAAGTCAACAGTAACCTCCCGGTCCATTTTCATGGTAAGTCTTATGAAGACCAATGTTTGCTGAACCTACCAACTACAGGTAGTCTTAGTGTGTAGTGTTTATTGAAATCTCCATTGAAATGTGTGGTTTTGCACCTAAAAAAGTGTGTTTTTTTTTTTTTTTTTTTTTTTTTTTTTCGTTTTTTTTTGTTTTTTTTGAGTTTTCAAGCCCAAGTAAAGCCTTTGTCATATAAGAGAGGATGATGATGGGTCTTTTACTAAAGTAAGCTGTCTGTGCTAACAGGTTCTCAAAATTCTTGCAGGGTCACCATAAGGTATGATGTTCCCGTGAGATATAGAGCTATTTTTGGTCACTGCACCTGAGCTGTTACCCCTGCTGTTCTAAAGAGTCTTAGCAAAGACTCAGCATGGTGCTGGTCTGACTAGACCTCAAAGGCATTTAGTTTATTTGGGTGTATTTTAGTGCCTTGCAAAAGGCACATGAAAGAATAAACACAGATAGCCCAAATGTGACTGCTGGTGCTTTTAGGCAACATTGCTACACAAATATCACTGTCAACTCTTTGCAGAAGTGAACTAGGCATTTGAAGAGACCTTTCCTAGAGACCTCTCTACTCCATCTTCTGCAGTGTGCTGGAAAAATGTACTTTACTGAAACTACCCACTCATTGCATTGCTCTTGTTACTATTTATAACGGAGTAGCACGAAAGTGCCTTAGAGAAATGAAACTATAAAGACAGGAAGGGAACTGCTTGAAGAATTTGCAATACAGAAGACGTGTAAAAGGTAGCAAAGAAAACTAAAATGAGGAGTTGTGAAGTCACTTGCTAATTTCCAGAAATCAAGTATCCCACATGTATGCTTCTCTGCAATATCATGCCTGTATTTTTAAGACTTTGGCCTCTCTGGGTTGTTAATGCTAACCATTTCATTTGCCTCATGAGTTTCACGTGCACACACACACACACATAAACTGCACAAAACATCTCAGGAACAGGACTAAACATATTTCACCCAGGTATATACTTCATCTGCAGAAATTCAGTATTTGAAACCAGAAGACAGTTTTGCTAGCATCAGATGCCTATTGCCTCCTGCCATCAGAATGCCTGCAGGGTGGCTGTAATGAGGAGTGAAAATACCTCACTTCTTCCTCAACTGCCTTCTTGAGCTTGCTGATCTCAGTCTGTCTTCAGACATTGTGAGCCAGGGAAGTAGACTTCCACGGAGCTTCAAATCTCTGCAAGTAGCATGCAAAGAAGTTACAAAGCTGTTCTTTTATCCTCCCAAATGTTGACATTCTAATGTTTCTTTGTGACTGATATTTTGCAAAAAGGAAGTAGTTAAATTCTTTTTCATTGTACATGCAAGGACTGACAGTGTTTATTTGATGGCATCTTCAGGTTGTGGTTTTTCCTCAGCTGTATCAAGTGTCACTGAGAAGGAATGCTGGAAGTTCAAAAGACAAATAGTAAAAATCATTCTTCTAACATATTGTTGTATGTTGTGAGTGCATTAATTTTTGCTTGAACAATGAAATAGAGAGACCTGCAAAACAACAATATATCAGTAATGGGATTCTGCACATAGCATCCTGGTGTATGGTCTTGTCTGAGACATGGAAGGGCCCTGCCAGTGTCATTGTGATAAACACTATTTTTAGGGACAAGATGAGGGGAAACATTAGCCTGACGTTAACCCTCACTGCAGGACAGAGGTTGTGTCAAGGGTCAAATGAGCCCTGGAGCCCAGCTTGTGCCCCCCAGGGAGCCTGGGGTTGTGCTAGAAACCCACAGGGGGCACGGGCAGCACAGCCCTCCCAGAATGGCACCCACTGGGGCAAGGCACAGCAGCAGTCTGTCCCAGGGAAGCACCACTCATCTTACATTGTTGAACATACATCAGGATTGGAATGATTTCTTCAATTAACAGCACCTAATTAACCAGCAATCAGTGAATTATATATTCAGGCTCAATATCAGCAATATAGTAGATAAACCACAGTACTAGACACTAGAAACAAATGCTAACAAACACCAGCAAATGCCTAAGCACGCTCCCAAACCCCAAACCCACTCCTTACCCACACAGACACATACATGTGCATGTGGTTGCAGCATGGGCTACATACACATCATGTCCCTGGAAAAGCACGTTCCTCCAGCCTGTCCAGGTCCACCTCCAAGGCAGTGTGATCACTGGTCCCTGGTGTCACCTACATGTACAGCTGATGGAGGGGCAGAGTGGCAGGTGATCTTTGGTTCTCAATGCTGGGTAAGTTGTTGAAATAGTTGCAGTCATAATGCCAACTGCCTTGACTTTCCTCTCTCTCTCCAGCACCCTTCTATCAGCATCCATGCCCAGGGCCACACACTGAATGGTCACAGGGTGGGTGTGTGCTGGTCTGGCCGGGGTAGGTGATGGGTCCCAGAGCAGACCAAGGCAGAAGTAGCAGTACATCACGCAGATATTTGCCAGGTCTGGTCCTTCCCAATATGCCTGTTAGCTTCCTTCACCATTCACTACATGGAGGAAGCCCTGAGGCAATGACCTTCAGAGAGCTACATCCTTCCTGTAATGATTCTCTAGTCATACATGTACATCAAGAGCTTCAGCACAGTTCTTCCTTCCTGACCAGCTCGATTGCCTCACAAAATCTTGGAAGTGGCTCCCTAACAGTGCGTGCTGCCCTCAGCAGCCTCAGGTCTTGCATGTCCCTTGCTGCCTGGCTGCCCCCACACCCCAAGGGTCTTGCAGCCCCCTCAGCTGCCTACCCTCCCATGCAGCAGCTGAGAGCAGCTCCCACTCCTTCATGGAGCCCCCAGGCGGGGCCTTGAGAACTTCTACTCTGCCCCATCCTAACACAAGGTCAGCCAACCTGCCACTCCTGGAAATATGTTTAGGATCACCACTTATCAAAATAGACTGCCATGGACTTTTAACTGCAAATGAGCACTAAGAGGATTTTAGGGAGTTAAATAGTGTCACAACTCATTTTTCTTTTATCGTTGCCTACAATAACTGTGCATGATCTGAAATGATCTGAACCCTTTGTTTCACCTGTGCTAAAGACCCCATTAACAATAAAAGTAATATTTGGCACCTTTCCTGCACAGCTGTGAAACAGGAAAAATCCATTCATTCCAATGTCTTTGTTTCTGTGCCTCTTAATCATTCAGCTTTGTGTGGGTGGTGGCCCACTGACTGTAGAGAAGACTGTCCCACATAGGCAAGTATCAGTTTGGCTTCTCTTGGTCAGATAAGAGTAGCTCTTGACTGTTTTCATTATCCAAGACTTATTTTTAAAAAACACATGTATCTGCTGGCAATTTTATTGTCTGGACTTACACTTTTGTTCCTCCTAACAGCTTGTGCCAAAACTTCTCTTTGAACAATAGTGTCAGGGGATGTAAGACTACTAGAATTTTGTCCTGCTGACTACCTCCTTTTGCAGATAAATTCAACAATGCCTCAAGTTTTAATAACCTCAACTGGATTTTCTTGCTGGCAGAAGAGCCTGGATATTGTTTCCTCACAGCATGGAGGTCCTACCAGATGGCATAACAGCATTTTCAATCAATCAGAGTTATAACTCCAAAGAAAAAAATGCCTAAAACAATCTGAAATGGAGAAAACAAAAATTCATCAGTCTGTTAGATAACTGAAATATAAGAAAGTCTTGTTCTCTATTCTGACAGTTTGTAGAAACCTGATATTCCCAGGGCCTTATCTCACTTATACCATGTTCTCTCGAAGTTATTTTAGCTATGTTCTTTTTTGGTAGAAGGAGGGACTTTGGAGTGGGAGCAAACCTGCAATTTAACCTTGAAAGAAATCCGTGTTCCCCTCCTGGAATGATCTGCAGTCAGGCCCTGTTGTGAGTAGTCTGCTCTGCAGCGCATGGATTGACTGAAGGAGTTCACATTTCTCAGTTCCTGCTGCAGGTATGGACTGAGAGCCTGGCCTTGTGTGCAGGGCTGAACTCTCTGCACAGACCCTCAGACTCAAAAGAATGGTGGCCTTAAGCAATGTCCATGAATTCATCTTGGAAGTGAAGATGAACTCACCTGCCCTAGCTCCCCATGTCTGGTAGACATGAACCCCATTGCAAAGGAGCACCTGCCATCTCTGTGTACTCTAAAAAAGACTCCTGAAATCTTGTGACAATTAATTCCACTGTAGAAACTTTCCTGGCAGCTGCAAAGGTGAGATGCGTCTTGGTGTTCAGCAAAACCTGAGGTCACACTGGGAAGTGCACGGCAATTCCAGCTAATTTATCATGTTACCTAATTCAAAAAGAGCTCCATCTTGTGTTCACTGGCCAGAAGGATGGTGGCTGTGGCTGTGGGGAAAGCGTGAACATGCTACTCCTAGGAGTGACTTGGGGGGGGGTGACCTTTCTGTGAAAGGGGGGAGAAATTTCCTGGGGTAAGGCTGACCATGCACAGCACTATTTAAAGAGCTTTAAAACATCTGTAGCATTGCTAAGCTCCAGCTTTTGTTTGCTCTGACTGGGGGGTTCTGTTGGTGGTAAGGGTGGTTATCCCCAGCAGCACTGAAACATCTTTTTCTTTTTTAGATCTAATTATCCTAGAACTGCTACGGCTCATATTCAACAATTGCCAGGAGTCAGCTCCTTAAGCAGTCTATAGCTGACATGGACACAATACTGAGTTACTGGAGCAGCGGCAGGGTTTACCAGGGTTAAAAAGAAATATGTCAGCAGGCACCTGGAGCCATGTACATACGCTTCGTACACAGACATCAGCTGCAACCCAAGTTGGGTATGTGGTAAGATCAAATACCAGGTGGTAACATGCTATCAAGAGCATATTAGCAGCTGAGAGTCAAAAGCTGACAGAGGCAGCAATCTGTTCAAACATGCATTCCTCATATGCCAACATCAGCAGGGGGCACGGAGTACTCAGGGTAAGAAGGGTCAGGTCTGTATCTTCTTTCATGTTTTAAAAATGCTTTTCTTGGACTTGTTAGAGCACTTCTGTAGAGATGCAATCGATGCTGGGAAAAGGAGCAAAAAGGCTGAGCTACAGTGGTAAAAAATCTGCTATTAAACTGTATTGCCTTGGCAAGTCTTGATGATCATGGGTGCTCAGCTCTTTTGAAAACAGGAACACACTTAACAGGTGTCACAATATGGATTCAAGAGTATATTTAAGCAACACCAAATTGAACTTTAGCTGAGAAGATCCAAAACTGAGATTCTTTGTAGGTACTTGTTCTTATAACAGCAAAAATGATTTTTCCAACACTTAGCCTTTCTCCTTCCTGCCAGGGTTGTAACATCTGGTAGCCCATAGGAGGAGTCAGCATGCTGCAGTAGGTCAAGGCTGAGTCAAATGAATGTGTAAGGGCAAAATGACCTTTAGGTCTGAGAGGAAACGAAGCCTGACTGCTGCAGGCCATAGTTCAAATGCACAGTTTCAGTGTATTGGCACAGTCTAACTTCAGTACTAAGCTATCCTAAGGATGGGAAATTCAGCCAAAGATCTTCTCTGCCAGGCAGAGAAGGACCTGGGAGTGATGGTGGATAGTCGGCTGAATATGAGCCAGCAGTGTGCTCAGGTGGCCAAGAAGGCCAACAGCATCCTGGCTTGTATCAGGAACAGTGTGACCAGCAGGGCTAGGGAGGTGATCGTCCCCCTGTACTCAGCTCTGGTGAGGCCGCACCTCGAGTACTGTGTTCAGTTTTGGGCCCCTCGCTACAAGAAGGACATGGAGGTGCTTGAGCGGGTGCAGAGAAGGGCGACGAAGCTGGTGAGGGGCCTGGAGAACAAGTCCTACAAGGAGCGGCTGAGGGAGCTGGGCTTGTTCAGCCTGGAGAAGAGGAGGCTCAGGGGCGACCTTATCGCTCTCTATAGGTACCTCAAGGGAGGCTGCAGTGAGGTGGGGGTTGGCCTGTTCTCCCATGTGCCTGGTGACAGGACGAGGGGGAATGGGCTTAAGTTGAGCCAGGGGAGTTTTAGGTTAGATGTTAGGAAGAACTTCTTCACTGAAAGGGTTGTGAGGCATTGGAACAGGCTGCCCAGGGAAGTGGTGGAGTCACCATCCCTGGAAGTCTTCAAAAGACGTTTAGATGTAGAGCTTAGGGATATGGTTTAGTGGGGACTGCTAGCGTTAGGTCAGAGGTTGGACTTGATGATCTTGAGGTCTCTTCCAACCTAGAAATTCTGTGATTCTGTGATTCTGTGATCTGCAGACCAAATCTTCAGGATTCCCAACAGACCCAAAGGAAGGGGGGCTGGGAATGGGGAGCGCACCTCCTAGGAGGCTTTCATGTCCTTTATGTGCTCCCTGGAATAGTTCATTGGTCTGTCAGGAGAAATGGTTTTGGTGGCCATTACATCCTGCTGATTTTACTTATTTTAAATAAACAAGTTTAATAATTAGCTCTGAATTTATGTATGTGTGTGTTGGGGTCTATGATATGTGATGTGAAGATGCAAAAAAAGGTGGAGCCAGGCTCTTTTCAGTGGTGTCCAGTGCCAGTACAAGAGGTAGTAGGCACAAACTGAGACACATGAGGTTCGTTCTAAACACCAGGAAACATTTTATTGTGCGTGTGATGGAGCACTGGAACAGGTTGCCAAGTGAGGTTATGGAGTCTCCACTCCTGAAGACCTTCAAAAGTTTAGGTCCTAGGCAACCTGCTCTTACTGCTCCAGGTGTCTAGGTGTCCTTGCTTGAGCAGGAGGGTTGGACAAGAGGACCTCCAGAAGCTACTTTCAGCCTCAGCTATTTTGCAATTCAGTGAAATAATCACACTTTTGCAGGTGTTTTCAGTTGTGTTTTTTGTTTGTTTGTTTATTTGTTTGTTTCTTCCTCTCAGCAAAGATAGAGTAGTAACTAAAAAAAACCTTCACTGTAGCTGAAAATATAACGGAGTTCTATACCCAGTAGGTACTTTCTGGCACAGAAGTCAACAAGAACACTGAAAGTAAGCATTCTAGATGAGCAAAGAGTGCTTCATTGATGTGCTTGTGACTAGAGATTTCCTACCTGCTGCTAGGCAGGGTGTGATGGTTCTCTGGGCAACAAATGTTCACTTCACAAATACAGCCATCAACAGAGGGGGGGGAGACTTCTGTTACTCTGACACTCTCAAATGCTATTTCCAACACCAGTATGCTCCTGTTCATTGTGCAGCCCCAGCTGCCATATGACATAGTGATAGTGAAAAGCAATCCGTCTTCCCTAGCACAATGCTAGGTTGCTGTTAAGCGACAACTTATTCCAGCATCTTACCCGCTATGTGGAAATGCTTTGTTTAGGAGATGTACAAAGTGGCAAAGGCTGTGCTCTTGTCATAGCCACTTCTGGATTCTCATGCCAGCTCAGTCACCCTCCCCACAAGCTTCACCCTCACAACAGGCCCACAGGAGTACTGCTGAGGTTCAGGACCAGTTGGCCACTTCTGCCACAGCCAGCCACAAACACCTCAGTCTTGGGCAGCACCTGGCTAATTGTTTTCACTGGTGACAAAAAGGAAGAGAAGGAATTGGGTGCTGCCAGGGCCTCAAGGTGGGAGCAGGAGGTTGTTTTACCCAAATTCCCTTCTAATGTTATTTGTTTTTTTTGAGGTCCTGGGAACAGGTACTCTGTTCGTTGCAGCAGAGGGTTCATCTCCCTGGGCTGTGCCAGCTTGAATGGGGTTGGAGGCACTTACCCATTTATTAGCAACATCTCACCAACTGGCAGGCAGTCACCTACACATTTTGGATCATTATTGGCAATATGGCAGATAAACTCTAATTCAAGACTCTTTGCCAGCATTGATAAATGCCCACAAATTTCTAAGTGGTCGTCCATGACAAATCCCCAAAGCTTCTACTCACACACACATAGCCACTTGAATGGTTATGTGCAACCCTCCCCCTCCCCTGGAAGTGCTGGTTCCCCAACTCACACGTCCCTCCACCCACCACGAGTGAGGGCTTGTCCCATGAGCCCACTACCACATCAGCTGCTGTTATCCAGGCATGCTACCAAGAGGAAGCCATGCAAACTCCTCCACGGCAAAATGCTAGTGGTGAGTAATAGAAGTGGCTGATATTGCCAACATAAGTGATGGCCAGAGGACTACAGAAATTGGCAGTGATAAGCCGCCATGGTGTCATTTTGCCAGTTAGTGAGGTCCTCCAGGTATAGCTGAGGCCAGCAAGCTCTTATCACATTAGAGACACTCGAGACAGCTGAAACTTGCAAAAACAAAACAAAACAAAACTACTGCCAAAAACAGCAACAACAAAAAATATGACCACCAACAGCAACAAGAGCAACAACAAAATGGTAAGGCTCACTTGAGACAGCCCTCAGATGTTGATGGATACTTGGAACAAATGGGTGCACCATGCTCTGGCCAGCATTGATGTGTGGGAAAGGAAGAAGAAGGATGAAACACAAGAGATCAGAGAGAGCTCTTCAGCCAGAGGAGTAGGGAATAAGACAGTCACAGCCAGGGCTGCAGTGGGGATCACATCCACTGCTGATGCCAGCAGATATCTGTGAGCCACCAACAAACTATGAGCCCAGAGTGAAAGCACCGTCACCTGCTCTGCAGAACCTGATTCCAGAGGCAATGTTCTCAGCTGTAGGTTGAGGATATGGGCACACACTCAGAAATGCTGAAAATTAGCTGATGAAGACAGCCAACAGATTAGGAAAGAAGCCACAGCAGCACTTTGAACTTTAAGCTTTTCCTCCTACATACCAATTAGTCACTTGCTCCAACACTGTCAGGATTCTCCCTCACCAGCTCTAAACCTTATCCTTTCTTCCAGTATTTTCTTTGTTGTTGTTGCTGTTGTTATTTTTTTTTCTTTTTATTTTTAAAGGAAAAAAAAACAAAAAACAAAAAACACAACATTGAATTTACGTGCTGACTGCAGACCGTCAGTCTCAATTCTTGGCTGCTGCATCTCATTCTGTGAGCTTCTGCTCATCTTGCCTAGCTAAAAAAATAAACTCCTTGGGAGAGGAACTGTTCGATGCCCTGGGTTGTAGTGAGATGGAACAGTTTCTCAATGGGGCATAGAACTACCAATAACAAAAATATTCTTTTTATTATTTACACTTGGCTGTTTTCAGCAGTCATCACCTTGTGCATAAGTTGCATGGTTACGGGTAGAAAAAATAGCTTAGAGCTACTTACATGAGTGATGATATATTGTCAAGTAAAAAATTATAATCAGTGATAATATATGAATTGAATGCTAAACTTCCATGGTTTGGTGCTCAGGCACTGATTTATGCTTTACAAATATAGCTTATAGCTATGATCTCCATGCTACCATCACACCAAAACAATATTTCATCTCAGTCTGTGCATCCCTTGAGAATTTTAAGTGCAATCTGAGCCTGCAATCAGTCAGAAAAGGAGGAAGCATTGCTTTTAGGTCATGGTTTGTTCTCCTTCCTTAACTTCAATTTCTGTTTTGAGGTAAGATTGGCTAAAAGTGAGTTGTGCAAATGTTGTTTCTTCACACCTTGTGACCTCTCTGACAAAATGATTTTTAAATTAATTTTCCAGAAGAAGGGCATAGTAGACTTTCAACAGAAGCAAACTTCAAAAGGTACAATAGGGAACGTTATATTCTGTCTTTGCCTATGTTGATGTGTGTTGCCATTGATTTTGAGCTTTCAATTGATATCAGCCAAAATAGAATGTTTTGTCTGAATCTGCTGCACTTCAAAAGTCACAAATGAAAGGAAAAAGGATCCATGCCTTGATACATTTAATTTTGCAAACTGAAACCAGGCTTCCATAGCTTCCTGTCATTGAATTTGGAAGCCTTATAAAGTTCCATCACATTTCTTAGGTTTGTACAGGCTTCAGGGAGGATTGTGTCATTGTTTGCTCCTGGTTTTGGTTCTCATTTGGTAGACATTGCCTAAGGTTTGAACTTCCCTCCTGGTTCTGAAGGACCAAGCCCTGGAGTACTGTGATAAAACATGTTACTGTAGGATTGTAGCAACAAGGCCCCAGGGTAACTGTACTCAGTCCAGGGTGGCCTGTTGTAACCCTGGGTCCCCAGAGACCTCAAAATCTGAAGTAGATGGATTTAACAAAGAAGAAGGAAGACCCAGGTTGAGCTTTGTGGTTCATCATAGAATTTGAACTGCTTTGCACTTTAAGAGGATTTAATACAAAAGTGTCACGCAGATCTTGTTAGTATTCTGCTGCTTTCTACCTGCATATGAAGGGGCTTGCATTTGCACACAAATTCCCTTTGTGAGTTGAGCTGCCTCTGTAGCTCTCCCAATGGTGACATGTGGAAAATGGAGCACCTGCATTTGAATTTTAAATTTCTTGTATTACTGGGAAATTAGGCCCTACTGATAGCCAAATGCATTGGATGCACTAAATGTTAGCACTAGAATTCTTGAAGCCAACTTCACAAACAGTGAAGGCAGTGACATTGCTATGAAGACATATCTTCATATGTTCAGCCCCTGCTAATACAGAGGTTGTACTAGAAAGCATGATTCAGACAAATTAATTCAGCTTCTTTTTGCCAAGCAGCCTCTCTGTGGGAAAAATAATGTGTAATAAACACTGTGAGTGGGCTGGCCAACCAGAGATAAATGGATAATTCTTATTTGGCATTCCTATACAATGAGTGACTTGCTTGGCAATCACAAGGTTTAATTATCTTTTAATACTTTTTTTTTTGGATGTGATTATGATATATTGTGCATATAAACACACAATTGATGCTTTCATTAGTAATATTTTTTTAAATAGTAAAATTTTTGTTTAAAATTTTTTCAGCTCTCTTGTAACTTTGAAGATATTTTATCTATACTGATATTAGTTTTCTCTCCAGTCCTTGCATTAAAAGATATGTGTTATTTTAATGTGTTCCATAACATCCACAGAGCTGAAAAACGTACCATTTCTATTGCCAGTTGATTTTCCACCATCTTGTTGTGCAACAGATACACGGAGCTGTGCCATATAGCCATATAGGAAAACTAATTTCATGAAAAGTTATGAAAGTGTAGTTGCCAGATTTCTGTAAACTAAATTCTCATAACTTTTTTTTTTCTTTTTTATTTTTTTTTTCTCTTGGTGAAGATCACCATAAGTCAGACTGACTGTAAATTCAGAGCATCTCCTTTATTCCTTGGCTATTTTCAATATTTAGTGAGCACAACCTAAAGTGAGAACTGCTTTAAGAATTTATAACTGTACTTGGCAAGTTGGGGTATGTGGGGGAGTGGAATACAGCAGAGCCAGCAAGAGTTTAAAGCTCTACTGTGATAGATCTTACCTGGAGAAAGTACTGCAAAGCTGTCAATAGCTGCTTGTAAACAGTAGAGCTTGAAATAGGGAAAACATGTTTTTTCCCTGTCAGAATGGCACAAAGCCTTGGCTGAAGTCCTTGCCTGGCCTATCCATCTGGCTGATGTGAGAAATGAGATATCGATTTTTGTTATAGCATACGATCAGAAACTTAGAGGAGCCACAAAGCTAGCAAGCAACACAGTTTATTATACTCTAAGTGAGATGTTGGAAAACTTCTGCTATCATACATTTTCCTATTTACCAAATACAACTTAATTCTGTTATTAACCAAAGAAATATAGAACACTTACTGCTAGATTTGCTTCTGGTGAGAACAAATACAGCTAGGAAATAGATTACATGCTGAATCTTTCCATGTTACAGATGATTTGTTCACTAAAGAGAAATAATTCCTGTTTTTAAAATAAGCTGTAAGTCTGCTAATTTTAAGGATCACTCAATTAAACTGGAAACATGGTTGCTATTCTTTTCAAGGAAATGCATGCATCTAAATCCATCCAATATTCTTGAAATTATCAATCTAAGCACCCGGAATGATCCCTTATATAGAAAATTGTACACAAGAGAATATCTTGGTGGAAAATTTGTAGTTGTGATTGAGAAAGTACAAGGTAAAGTCAAGTGTATGGGTAAGTACATGTGAGAAATGAAGATCACAGAATACAATACAAGATCTTTAATTCTTTCAGCTCAAAGTCACATATCTACAAGAGTTAAACAAAAGAAGTCTGAAGATTCAGGAACATCAATAGGAATGAGAAAGTCAGGCTGCTGGCTACAATATTTGGCACCGGTAGCAAGTTTGCATTATTTTATCCCTGCTAGAGAGAAACAGTTAGTTCAAAACTTTCTTAGTAAGTCAAAGAGCCCCAGAGGGCAGCAGTATCCCATAGGAGGTCTTTTAATGATGGACCAGCATTCACACTGCAAACATCTGTTCTGCTGACGGACACTACTTCAAAAGCCTCTCAGCCCATCTGCATTTAAATAACCCAGTGGATAAATAGGTCTGTTTCGATTTTGGATGGTGCTACTGGTGAGATGTCCAAAAAACAGTGGAATGGCCTCAGGGAAGGGTGCAAGCACAGGTGGAGCTGCCCACCACAGCCCTGCAGACCCTGTTTATCGCAAGTGCTGCAGGCTGTGAACAGCTTTGTTAGGAACAGAGGAAAATGTGGTGGTGTTACTGACAAGCGGCTCCCTGGGTCTTGTTTCAAAGCAAGCCTGTTCAGACATGGGAACAGCCCCTTTGGCACCCTCATAGATCAATCTTGTCCTCAGACAAGCTGATGTCCATGTGTTGAGGTGTCTTTCACAGGAAGGGTCTCTGTCTCAACCTTCGGGACAACTGCAAGCATTAATGGTAGTTAATAAGACTGAAGGCTTGGCAGACCGATTCTCAAGTTGAAGGCCATATTGGTCAATATTCCCCCCAAAAGTGAACAGAAACATAGGGAAACTGACTCCTTCTCCTGTGGGGCAGGACAGGAACACCACAGCTAGGAGAAACCTAAAATCTGTGTGGTCATGCCAATGCCTGATGAGTACTGCCTGCCTCAGCTTCCCACTGAACTCCATTTCTTGCAGTGTCTCTGGGTACAGGGCACTCGGGGCTGTGTGACAGGGTTGGGGCTGAATGAGGGGGATGAGGGTGTGCTGTCAGTGTGTGACACTGGCCTGCACTGAGCCAGACCAGTCGGAGAGTGGGACAGGTGCCTGGTGGTCGCCATGGTGGGTGTTCCTGGGACTGGGGCACATGGAGGCCTGGTCTAAGGGCAATGAGGTACAGCAAGCCACCCCCTTGTGGTCTGCCAGATTCAGCAGCTCCCTAACAGGGAGGACTGACTCCAGTCCTTGCTCTTGAGAGCTGGGCAAAGACATTTTCTGAGACCACAAATCAAGTCAGACATGGCTGACAAGATGTTTGTTTTTGCACCCATCAAAGCTTGAGTAGGAGCTACGTGCTGAGCTGTCTAGCATGTGTAATCTCAAACAAGTCATATCTGTTATTCTGGAATGTGTGCACACATCTGTGTGTGTCTCAGCTGTATGTCCAAGCAGCATATTAAAAAACATATCAGGACTGTGCAGTTTCAAATGAACACTTCAAACTGTGCAAAGAAAGCCTAATGCCTTGCAGCCCCCATGACTTGTGGCCCAATAAAGGCATGCCAGGAAGATTTCTCACTATTCAGGGACCCTGTATTCCCCAGTCTGGTGTTGCTCATTTCTACTGATTTGTGATGCTGACTATTTCTCTTCTTTTAGCTTTTAGATTCTGGCCTAGAATGATATTTGTTCAACTAGGTTTGGGGTCATAAATAATTGAAATGCACTAAGAAGTGGTAGTTTTGGTTGGCTGATTTATGTAGTGAGGAGAGTAAAGTGGTTGTGACCTTCTGGCTCTATCTCTGAGAAGCATATAATTGGGAGACAAGAAAGATGCTCAAAAGCATGCCACTACATGTAAAACAAGCCGATTTTGCTTATGAAGACATGATGTTGTTCTAAATTGCTTCTCATTCATGCAATGCATAATCTATATATTCATCTTTTAATAACCATATTGGCTTTTCCACATATGCTAGATATTGCTCAGTGTCTTGTTTGATTTGGTTTGGTTTTAGTGGTCAGAAAATATGAAAGCAATGCAAGCCTAATGAGTGAAATCATTGTGCATATGGTGCCAGGAACCTCAGTAGATAAATCCCAGGAATACAGAAAAGTAGGAGCAAGGAAAGGAAAAGAGAAAAATAAAATGCCCAGGCTGAACTTTTGGTTCATTTTCTGTCCCATTAGTGACCCTCAAAGAAAGGAGAGGTGTCCTTTGCACTGTTTGATCAGCACTGTTGAAGAGGAATGAGTAAGTTCCTTTGATTTAGATGTGGTGCAGAAACAGCTCCCTTCTCATTCACTTGGGCTGCCTATGTGAATTCATGCCCTCTGTAGGGTTTTCTGGCTTTAATTCTTCCACACAGGTTCTTATCAGTTGCAGTCAGAGAGTCAGGTTCCTTAACTATCTGCTGTCACCTAAGCCTGGGAAGAAATCTGCTGTGCTATAGTGCAAGCCACTGGTTCTGCTCATCTGCACAGATCTAATACTTTCAAATGCTTTATTATTTATGGAGACAATTTTAGCTCTGGTTCTATTCGTTCTATTTGAAAATTCAGACATAACATATTAAACATGAATTGTATGGAATTTTGTATATTTTTACATCTTGATGCATACTAGGAAATGCACTTTGTATCAGTCCTTACAGCCCTTACAGTCGATTTTTTATTAATACTTCCCTTGTAATTCTATATTTGCTTGTATTATAGATGGGGAATGAAATGGGAGCTCTCCGGTGACTAATTTGACATTTTTGAGTTCTTATGGATGTTAACAAAAGACTGTGTAGTCCAGTGAATAAAAGCTGTTTAGTTAAAAATGACACTGAGTTTGCATCCCATGTGGATCCTGTCGTTTTATTATTATTATTATTAAAATCATTCATTAAATGCTAGTCATTTTCTGCAAAACAATATTTTCAGAAAGATTAAGCAGTCCATAAATGAAATGGATAAGTTCATGATCAACTGTCACTCTACAGCTCGATTAACTCTAAATCTTTGTGGGTTGAGTGTGCTGACAGCCTTTTATCATGGGGCCCTTCATCTGTACCTCTCAGCTTTCTGTCTAGTAAGAGGCCCTGACCAAGGGACATATGAAATTCCAAACAGTGGGACTAGAAGGGCACTTCCTTCCACACATCCCATGCCTTGATGCAACTGGATGTCCAGGAAAGCATACATAGACACTTCTGAATGTGCACAGCAATTGCTATCGCTGCTGTTGCAGTGGGATGGAGATGACAGCTATGGTACTGTAGTGAGGAGAAAGCACCGGTCCTGAACCCTGGGGAAGCAGAGAAGGGATTTGCACTCCAGGCTCACCTAGAAGGACACTAAAAGGTGCCGCTGTGATGCAGGTCAGCTGACTATGGCTTTTATTTAGGTAAGTAATTCTAGCTTGTCCCAAGGAGCCCTTGAATTAAAGCATCCACCTGATACATTCCTGCTCTCTGGAAATTTACAGTGCTGAATCAAATATTTCAGAAAAAAAAATAAATCTCAACTTCTGTTCATTTTTTCAGGCTAAATATTTTAAGATATCTACACTGTGGATTCAGAACATGATAAATGACATTATTTAAGGACAGTCTTTGGTTTGACTTATTATGTCATCATCCCACAAGAAAAGACATTGCCAGTTCTAACAATACACATTATCTGTTGATCTTGTATGTGTATTTTTACTAAGCCCATTGAAAAAAATGTTTGTTGGTTTAATGGGGTTCATATATGAAGCTATCACATAGGCCAATTATGAAAGAAATACAGATCTGAGGAACTGCTACTGTGCAAAAATAAAGGTAAAAGTGATTACAGGAAAAAAAAAAAAAAAACTATATATTCAGAGTTAAAAGGTAGTTTTGTCCCAAAATAAATATAAATGAGCTTTCCACTACTTCAGGGTTGAATTTATTTTTATTTTTTTTCCCCTGGGTTTTAAGCTATTATTGTGACCAGAAAGAAGGGAGGGAAATTATACACAATCATACAAATAAGATCAAAATTTGTTCCATTTGAACTTTAGCCTCTGAACTAAATAGGATGCGGATTAGCTCAGGCTGCATATCTGAGCAGAGTTAAGAAATGTCAGCTATGTTAATAAGCAAGCAGACATTTATTGGGGATCTGCTGTGAAAGTAATCTTCTTGCTAAGCCATTGAAGATAGGTTACTAGACTGCACGTGTAATTGGGGGCACCACACGCACAATAAGATATAGCAGACCCCTCTTTTTGCAGACGTGATGTTTCAGTCACACATCTGCAAGTCATTCTGTTTCTTTGTGTGTGCAATTTTTTGCATCGCTGCCCCTAATCATGCAGTCTTCGAGAAGCTGCCCTGTATCAAATGGATCCTTTCATTTGCAACACCTAAAGGGACACAGCCAGGGCCTTCTTGACATTACCAACACCACACTCCTTTGCAGAAGCCAAAATAGCTTCAAAACAGATTTGACTTTTTTCTTTGTGCCTTGTACTAACAAAATAGACCAACTTTATTACTTTATCCCTCGTCAGTGTCGTTTTCAGTTTATATATATTTATAGCTTCTTTGAACATCATCCCTGAGGAGAAAGGGCTGGGAGAAAGAACACATCTGAACCATGCCAGACATGATGTGTATGATGTGTAAGTGCTCAAAGGTCCTACAAAAGAAAAAATAAGGGGAAGGAAGGAAGGAAGGAAGGAAGGAAGGAAGGAAGGAAGGAAGGAAGGAAGGAAGGAAGGAAGGAAGGAAGGAAGGAAGGAAGGAAGGAAGGAAGGAAGGAAGGAAGGAAGGAAGGAAGGAAGGAAGGAAAAGACAAAAAAAAAAGGGGGTGTGACGGGGGACACAACTAAGGTTTATAACAATATTTCATTTAGCATGTGCAGAAATATTTCAGGACCTGGGTCCTAAGAGGAGGGAAAAGCTCTGCTGACTTTCCTGGGATTTATTTTCATCACAGTTGAGAGTGTGACAGCATCCCTCAACTGCTCCTCTGTCACCAGCTGGCCCTGTGTTCAGGTGTGCTTCAGCAGTCATGCAATGTGTTTAAAGCTCAGCAGCAGAAGTTTCTCAGTCCAGAACTTCCCGAAGCTTTTCCCTAACAGATGATCCATGTCTGCTCTATTCAGCTGGTGCCTTCTCAGTATTTTCTGGGTTAGAGCGGTCCAGTACTCAGCAAATATACTTTAAATTCACATCTAAGTTTGCCTGTGATTTTGCTCTCGCTACACCTGGAGAAAAAAAAAATTATTACCTAATTCACTTGAAGCTATTCTGTATATTTCTTTTTGTACATGAAAAGCATTTTGGTTACAGTGAAATCTATGCCTCTCTACATTACAATAAATGTCCCTGTGTCTAAGTTTTGATTCACACCCTGCAGGAAATGGCTGTAGTTGACCTTGTATTGATTGATTGCTCAGAAAACCAAGTTTATACTTGTAAACTGGATTAATGTAAAAATGCAGGAACACAAGAACACAATAAAACACAGAAATTATTTCGAATACTAAATCAAACAGAAGTTCAGCTTCACCTTTATGTGCACTGAGCCAAATTCAGCTCTCTGTAGGAAGAAAGGTCAGCTTCTGCTGGCCAGGTGCACATGAGGATGTATTTCATGTATGAACCATAAATTCTAACAGCTCAAAAAAGCCAAATGCAACAGCTGAGAAGCTTTATGTTCAAGTGGATATTACCCATAGGAAGCAATTCAAATACATAAAGCATACAAAAAAAATCATTTGAAAGATGCATGAATGATGTAAACTTGCTATATAAGAAATAAAAAGATCACTCAAATGGGCTGTATAAAAGTCTGAATATCTATAGCTTTGCTGGGAATTGATGAAGCATTTCACATTTTGGTGTAAGGTGATTGAGGGATTTAGACCTGAAAGGATGAAATTGGCCTTCTGGGCTGCAGATTTTAGAAGTTGCTTCCATTAGAAAAGTAAAAAAGAAAGAAACTTGATTTTCTATAATCCTCATTCAGGAGGAAAAAATGAAAAAAAAAAAAAAAAAAAAAGATAATTGGGATTTCAGCAACAACTTTCTCGGTCTGGCTCAAGTCCCAAAGCAATAGGAAATACGGATAAGTCTGAATTGTCAAAAGTGGGGCTAAAGTAAGAATTTGACTCCAAATATGTCCCAATTCAGTGACATTAATCACACAGCTCCATACAAACACATAAAAATGCACAGTGGGAATATATAGTTTTAATTTTGTAAAGGAATGGCTAATACTGTCTGAAACCTCTAAAGTAATGTGAGTGATCTCCAGCACAAGAATTGATGAATTCAATGCAAGAAAGCTTTAAAACATGACAAAATAAAATGATTGGTCCTGGGAGCCATCAGTGCTGTGTTGAGACAGGCCAGCAATGAAAATGATCTACCAGGTACCCATCTTTGTGCCCACAAAGAAGAGGAAGAAGCTGTATATAATTTTCTGAGTAAAACACAAAGCAATGTAGTTACAGAACCCAGTGTGTTGCCCTTTCTCCACCCTGTTTTCAGCCAGAGGAAGCAAACTCCATAGCTCCATAGCAAAGAGTTAACTTGCAGTGACAAGCTGTGCTGGGCTGGAGGGCAGGAGCTGCTGAGAGCACTAGGGATGAGTCCAGGTTCGACCTGTGGTTCTGCTGAGTTGTGCTGGTTTGGGTGGGATCACAGGCTCTGTGGATAACAGCTCTCCTTCCTTTGAAGGTAGCATCAGATGAGCAGCCTCTCAAGTTTACCAGGGGAAGAAACTGAATTATTTCTTCCTCTCCTGCTGAGTTTTTCACAGGAGCATCGGGGACCATCAAAAATAATTGTTACCCAGAGGAAACTTAAAATGGCAAAACAGGCTAATTAAAAAAGGATCTTTTAAGCAGTAACTACATTACCCACTCACATTGCCACTGGCAATGTCTGCAAGGCCAAATTTTCACACTGCCTCCATTAGCTGGGCTTTGATATCCACTCGTCACCAGCCCAGCCACGCTAAGCAGAGGGAGAGGGGATGCTTGGTCCAAGACCATGAAGTTGTATCCATAAGTGTAGCCCCAAAAAAATCCTGTAGAGAAAAAGCTTTGCTCTCAGGTGTCCAAGGTAATTTCTACCTACCTGTATAGCCACAAAACACCAATGCTGGGGAATGACTACACTTTGAGGTGTGTTTGTGAGCACACATGTGAGCCCATAGTGGGGATGAGGCAAGCAAAGGATTTTTGTCTTGGAAATCAAATAAAGAGCTTGGTATCTTGATTCTTCCTTGGGGAAAGATAAATATTTTTTAAAAAAAAAAGGGCAAAAAAACAGGCAATAACAACTATTGTGTGAAGAAGGCAGACCTCAACTTTCCTGTTCCTTGGGCTGCATGTGCTGGGGTGATAAGGGCACTCCTGGAGGGGTCCCAATCCTGATCCTGCACTACTTTTGGTTGGAGTGCTGCTCCCCCAGCTGCTCCTCTGCCCTGGGGGCCAGTGCCTGCAGCCACCCTGGGGACAGGAGGCACCCACTGCAGTGCAACTCCAGGGCCAGTCCCAACCCTGGGAAAAAATTAAAAATAACTAACTAAATAAAAAACTGTGGGTGTTGTGATGGTCCTAAAAAATTTATTTTTTTGAATTTTTACTAATGTTTCTAAAAAAATAAACAGGAAAGGGCTGTGGCACACTGAGCCAGATGAAATATTCAAAAGCAACATCATCTGCAGAGCTTCTCATAAGAAATAAGGTAGCCATGCAAAAAGCTGTATCCTATCCTCCTTCTTGCTCAAATTGGTGGTCATTAAAAGCAGGGAGAGGACCGAGTTAGCATTGGTGGGATTGCTGGTTGTTTTTCTGTTTTGTTCCTCACTCCCCCAAATGAAATTGCACTCCCTCCCTACCATGAAATTGCACTTGAGTCAGTATTTCATTTCTGCTGGTTTTTAGATGGATGTTCTAGCTGTGCTGATGTAGTTCTAGTTATTTTGGTTTTCAAATATGACTCAGTCCTTAAACAATTTTATTTTACAGTTCCAAGTGATGCTGCTGATACATAAATGACATCCTGGGAGTTACATTTGAAGTCTAAAATAGCAAAATGAGATTACTGATGAAAACAGATTTTACAGATGAAGCATAGTAATTGAGTTTGGCTCTTTTATGGATGAAACATTATGTGATCAATAGATTATTATGGTTTGTAGTAGTTAAAGTTTCATGTTATAGAAGTATTCCATGAACAGAATGGTAGAATAAAGGGTGCAAACCTCCTGTTACATTAAACAATGTCTGTTTGGCATCTTACAGACTGTGTAAGCTCTGGCAATAAGAAAATACTGGTTAATGCAGACCTAGAAGTGTAATTGCTTTTAAAATTTGATTTATATATATATATATATACACATACATATCTGTACATACTGTTTTGTTTTCCACCAGTGGGAAAAAAAAAAAAAAAAAGTGAAATAGAGCCATGCTAGTGGTCTTTCACAGGGCTGATGACCAGGACAGGAATTAAGCAACATGGTCTTTTTCCTTTCAGGCCCTCCTTTTAACTCTTCTTCTAAGTCAGAAATCCAGCTGTGCTCTTTTTCTTTCCTCCCAGGGCAGAGACTTGGCCATAGTGCCAAAACAACAAGAAGTTTTAAATTTTTAATTAGAAATTAAAATAGCAACTGAAGAGCTAGCAGGGCCCGTGAGCACACAGAACATGGTGCTGGCTGCTGCTCTGGCTTGGGCAGAAGCAGCAGCTGTTGCAGGACCTCTCCAGTGCTCCAGAGCCTCTTCACCACAGGTTGTGCACTCAGGAGATGCCAGAGCTGCTCTGGTCTTCCTATTCGTATTCCTCTGAAACATTTTCTTAAACAGTAGGCAAAAGTTATCCAATGATTTTTAACTTAAATTATTAACTGGTTTGGGGACAAGTTAAACTGCATTTGCCTGTAAGTTAGTTTCAGCATTAAAAAATAACTAGCTGAGCCTTACTTTAAAGCTACTGCTATTTTTGGCTGAGAAACTGGGGGAGGATGCATGAGCCGTGATGCACAGAGACTTGTGCGCTTTATGGGAAGCCTGTGAGTGCTGTCTGGACAGCACATCCTGCCCTGTGGCTGAGCACATCACCAGAGCGTTGGCAGAAGTGACCCATTCAAGGTGAGAAGCACCATGCCCACGGAGAGGGCTGGGGCAGGAGCTGTCCCATATGTATCTGCAGCATTTGAAGAGCCCAGCATTTGAAACCAGCTGCTATTGCTGCTCTATCACAGTGGGAGCTGACGTCTGGGCTCTGCAGCTCACAACCTTGTACTTATCTGAGGTGCCCAGGGTGAATCTGCTACACCCAATGTGCTCTGTGGAAAGCCGATGCTGGCACTGAATGAGGGCAGCTTTACAGCACTCTCTGTGTAAATACCCACTTTTAGATGTCCTTGTAAAGAGTGCAGCAAATGTGCAGCACCACAGCCAGCTTTCTTTTCAGCGGTTTACAGCATCGCTGCTTTTTGTCAACTTGTTTTGCCACAGCATTAAATTCAGTATTGGAACTGAAGACATTTCAGCGTTTATATCTGTAGGTCTATTAACTTAGGGCAATTACTCTGCAGAGAGGTGACAATTCCTTTATGGAAGTTATTGAATTCTAGTAGTGCAAACAGTGCATCCATAATGAAAGGCCACTAAGAGAGCACAATGTACCTGCTTTGCTCAAAAACACAGAAATATAATAATTATTATTTTTTATGGACTATATTGTCTGACAGACAATTTAGGCCTGGAAATTAGACATCAATTTTTAATAATACTTAAATTTACTTTTCAAGAAAAATTAAAAACATGTACCACTAATTAGTGGCTTGACTGAACAGGGGGGAGATGGGGAAGGGGGGTTGAATGTGAATGAAAACGAAGGTCACTGAGATGTCTCATTGGACTTAGTTGACCTTTAGAAGAACTCCCAACTGATGAGTAACCTTGAATATTGATAAATTAGATAATATTCACTCAGCCCATTCCCATTTTTTTTATTTAGAAGAGAATTCCAGCTTTGTTCAGCAGTATAACTTCAGCTCTTCACATACATGTGGCACTGACTGTCTCTCCAAGGATTTGATTCAAGGTTTAGCTATTATGTTATGTCTCAATTCTTGGCTTTTTAGCCTGTTTCTTTTTGTATTGTACCATGCTTCATGAACCTGCAATAGCAGAAAGATCCTACAACACTCAAGGCATAGTAGGCAACAAAAGGAAAGAGATTCTTGTTTTCCATCTACACACCTTTTTGTTTTGAATAAAAGCTAGGATTACTGTGCCTTCCAAGGAGTGAGAAAAAATTTTGAGAGATTTTTTCTTCTAGTTCTCATAGCTGCTACAGGTCTAAATTTGATTTCTGGGGACGCACTAAAGCAGAACAAGGGCAGGAGCACTCACCTCACATACAACTTACCTATTCACTGGTCCAAAATGGGGATTCTTACAGCTGTGCTGTGGATATCTGCCCTGCATATCTACAGCCTCTGACAGAGCCTCAGGATTTTGTGCTTGAAAAATATTCACTCGTTTTTGTATATTAAAAGAAAAAAAAAAAAAAAGGAAAAAAAAAAAAAAACTTGTTTTTATGTATTTCCCATACCTATCTTATACCTTTTCTTTAATGAAAGTGAAGTGCAATTTCTAAACAGTTATACCCTCTGTTATACCTCCTCTCAGAAATAGGCATGCAGCTGCCACTGAAATCAACTGGAGATGTGCCTCTGTGGCTGAGGGCAAAACATGACCTCTTAACAATTACTAGCAGGCAAGAAAACACTGTAGAGAAAGCAGCCTCTTTTTCAAGGAGCTAACATTGTGCTCAAAAAGCATTGATTATAGCTTGCCAGGAATAGGACAAAACAGTAAATCCCTTGAGTACCCGTTATTTATGGACAGTGTGAAGAAAAAGGTTTATTTGGTCTGAAAAATCTTCATAGCTTTAATGGTCCAATGTAGACTATCAATCAAATTTTGCATTTTTTTCAAGTTTTTAGTTTCTTGTTTTTCTTTGTATTATTTGCACTCAGTGGCCTGGCATCTCTTGTATTCCCTGCTCCAGAAACATGAATTATTTGATACACACCAGGACAGATGGGAATACCTACAAGATATTTGCATTCCTTATATATTCAGCCTTTTCAACCCTTAATTTGTAAACACTGCTTTTTTCTTTATTTCTCTCCCAGAGTAACACAGCTTTGGTCATGCAGCCTCTTTTATTTATCGTCCCAACAGTACAGTAATGAAAATAGGGCTTGCGTATTGGAGTGATCCCTGTGAATTATGGTAGTTTACACAAACAACTGAAACAGCTGTGCAGCTTATGGAGAGACAAACCAGCTCAGAGCAGAGTGGGAATCTAGAGAACAGCCCCTTAAATGTGAACAGATGCAGGTCAGACAAATGGTCTGTACCCACTCTGGGTGGCAGCATCCCACTGGCACATGGGGCAGGAGGGCACATGAATTACTCTGTTCAATCCATTGCAATGACTCGCATGTGTGAAGTTACAAACAAAGATAAGTTATAAGGTTGTGCTGGGCAGAGACTCCCACACACAGAGGAACTAGAGAGGAGCTCCTCTCTATATGCATTGCCCAGCTGCCCAGGCATGCCGACAAAGGAGGAGGAATAACAACGCACATGAAAAAATGACACCCCTGAAAAGGAAAAATGACACAAACAGAAACTTAAGGTAAGAGAAATATTTATTTAAATTTGCACAATAACGAGCTTATACTGAACAAACTCAATCAAGAAATAATAGTAAGTGCAGTAAAACAAGAAAATATTGATGACTTTTCCCATCAGAAAACATTAAGAAGCCATGCCTGTGCATCACGATTTTTGTTTTTAGGGTTTTTTGTGTTTTTTTTTTTTGTATGCTTTTTTTTTTGTTTGTTTTGTTTTTACAATAGCTTGTATTTTTTTTTTTTTTTTCAGCGCATATACTGTACATATCACATCTTAGCTGCTATGTTCTTTATTCCTGAAGGCTTCATCCTTTTACATCTGCTATATTCTGCAGTGAGCAATCAAACACATTTGTGCAGAACCTATAACGATTAAGTAAAAATCTCTGCATCTGGTCAAGTGCTGGACTCTCAAAGCTTTGGAAGACCCTGTAAGAGCTCCTAGCTGTGTTAGGATCTTGACATCGTTATGTACAGCATTACAATGTGTCACTTTACACTAACCTAATATTCTGCATAATGATGTCAGACAGACAAATAGCCGGAACATTTGGGCCTGACCTCATACAAAGGTTTACACATCTGAGCTTGTCTTGAGTCTCATAAATTTCACTCTGATTCAGGTAACTGAATCACATTTCTGCACTTCAGATGGACAAAAACAATCCAATTTTAGTTTAAATTTTATACAATTTTTGGTCTAAAGATCTTTTTTTTTTTTTGTGAAGGAAAATTCTTTAACCAGAAACTGCTTTGTGAGAGATGGTTGTTGGTGTCACAGTTCCTGAAGGCACTGTGGATCCACTGAGCAACAGACATGGCCGTTCTAAAGGAAGGAAGAACAAAGAGAATTGAAACAATTAGCATTTTTTTATAAGCTTGGTCAATTTAACAAGCTCAACCATTTAAAAACTCACATCAGATTTTAAGACATAGATCTGTAAAATACATGTGTACAAATTTTGATAGCATTCATGAAATTGTCATTGTGTCCTGTTGCCTAAGGGTATCGGCTATGATGATTCTTCTAATTGCTTGTTTTTCTGTGGTCTATATCCCATAGCTACAACAGTCAGACTGAAAGGAGCTAGGATCACTGGAATACTCCTGTCATAAAGGTATGGGGCATTTGTCCAAATACACAAAGCTGTTGAACAAGACAGGGCACTTGGGAGTTTTATTTAGATTACACAGAAGAGACTCTGGGTTTTATTTAGCATTGAATGCTTCAAGTTAATTAATCCTAGGTGCAGCACCAGCAAATGTTAATGCAAAAAGTTTTTCCTGATAGTTGAGACATTTTTCTGAAAATATTAGCAATTAAAGGAGCAGATTACTTTTGGACATGATTAAATTATGAAGAAAATATTTTCTACATTTTGGCTACTTCTTTTCTTCAGACTGATTCTTATAAGGCAAATAAAATTTATATTATTTTTAGATTACTCCAAATACATTTAGTTGACTAAACTGCCAGCACTAATTAAAGACCAAGGTCTGAATCATTCAAACATTTTCCTTCACTCGTTCTGTTACAGAAGGTTAGACAATCTTACTGTTCACCTTCTTTACTTGTGATTTGACATGGTTTTGTGGCTAAGTCAGCTTCAGCTGATGCCTGCTTTCTGAATTCTTAGAGGATTTATGTAAACCTATTTTGCTATAGCTTGGTTAGAGAGGCTTAGCCTCGAGCTTTGACCTTCCATGTCGTGCTTTGCAAGGAAAGAGTGGGGTGACACAGGGTGAATGCGAGAACTATACAAATTGGGCATAGCATTAACCTGATCTGCAGGAGCGGGCTGCTTGCACGCAGAACTACAATACAAAAATGCTGCCAATATGAACAGATAGTTTATTTCAAAAAGAAAACTGCTCTGGAAAGTGAATTGAATAAGATTTTGCTTGCTGAAGGTCAAAGTGCTACATCTTCATTGTCAAGCAGATTCTCACCTGAGCTGCTTTAAATCTATGGGTTTGGCAGAGTATCTGTTTAAGTCTTCTATACATTCATACTGCAGCAATAGATTTTATATATCTGCTTACACTGAGTAGAAATTAGTTTGTGCTTAAGATTTGGTCTTTGTTGAGCCTCAAGAGAAAAGGGCAGATGGAAGCAGCACACTGCTGGCCATCAGCAGAATTGATTGCTTCCGCATTGCCATTGATTAGTGTTACAACAATGAGAAAGCATTTCCCATCACTGAATCTCAGCTGTGGTTTAGAGAAGAATCGCACAAAACAATTTGTTTTACAGATAGGAAAAATGAGGCACAGAAACCTCAGCAAACCGCCCAAGCCCAAATTAGCTGGACACAGGAATGTGATTCCTCATGGCTTCTCTTACTCCTTTTTTTATTATTATTATTTTTATTTTCTCCAAAAGTATCTCCTAGCATTGCAGTTGGTGTATACTGCCAGCTGTGGACCCCACTAAAAATGGTTTGTGCACATGAGCCCGTTGTAACATCTTTTGAGCAGCGTCTGGCTTTCAAACCATTAGCCACTCTGTCGGATCAGTGTTTCCTCCTAACCACTGACCTGTTCTTACATTAAGACAAGTGCTTGTGGTTACTTGGCACGTAACTCTTCCATAGTAAAAGAACTATGCCTTGACAACAGCAACTGTTGTTGCGCACAGTATTATGTCAGAAAAGTGGTGGAAGAAGGTGTCGGTTGTCAGCTTGTGCTCAACAATCAGTTACTCCCCAACTTTCCCAGGAAGAGATGTTGAAGTTAGTTTATTTTTATGTGCACTTTTCCAAGTAGTTAATGGCACCAAGTTCTAGAGTTTGGGAAGTCTCTTCCTTGGGAAAGACACGGGATAAAGACCAAAATCAACTGTGAATTTCAGTAAAAATTAAAGATATATGGATGAGTCCTCCTGTCTCTTTCTGCTTGACTACTGTGGGAGCACTCTGTCATTCTTCAGTATAGGTACAATTCACCTCACAGGGCTTATTTTGAATGGAAAAACCTATTTTAACCTCCTTTTCTCTCACATCTTTAAAAAGAGATATAAGAATTCACATAAGCCTATAGCCATAATGTTTTTATCCTCAGACAATGTTTTTCTTTGACTACAAAAACTATAAAATGTTCTCTATGTCATGTTGATTCCACATTTAATTTTAAAGCAAAAAAAAGCCACACAATGAGGTAACTAGTCCTATTATTCTCAAAGCAATTATTACTCTCAAAGAACAAATCAATCAGTTATAACTCTATAGTATCACACACAACACATTTCTCGGGTGAAGTCTAGCCTTACATACCTATTTGTTACTGTACATGTATGTATTTCCAAGATACCATGGATCTATACCATAAGAACTGCAATCAAACTTGAACCGAGGTTTTATGATGGAAAGCCAAGCCCCTTAACTTGTTCACAGAACACTGCAGCACAGGCTGTTGTCCTACATCTGACCTGCTAGCCTGTCAAACCATCATTCCAGCACATGCAAGAGTGAAGATACCAAAACTGAACACTTATACTGTAATCTCCACTGCTTTAAAACAAGTGTTGACATCACCTAGCCACTGACCAGGCTCAATGCATTAATATTTATTTGTCACGAAACAAGCTGAGTAAGAGACAGCTTAATCTTTAAGCACTTTACCTTGCACTGGCAGAGTGTGCACTCTGTGCCATGCTTAATCCAAGAAGACCCAGTGAAGCGAATGACATTGGTTTCATCCAGGCAGGTTTTAGTGATGTCATTGCGAATGGTGTCTGCCTGGCAGGGGTCAGCAACACAGCGTGGGCAGCACTCATTCTCGGGGAGGACACTGAATTCACAGTCCACTTCTGGGCATGGCAAGGGCCAACAGTCAACTTCACCTTGCTGTTCAAAAACATTACAGTAAGAGAAGATTGTTAGCTATTAGTTCTGTTTCATAGCCCATTTCTCTGACTCAGCATTATGTCTCTTAGAAGGCTAATTGTTTCCATCTGTCCCTACTCAGAAGTCAGCACAGAGAACACTGGCATTCGTTGCCAGTGGGAGAAGTAGCAAGTTGGTTGCTTTCTTCTGCTTGCTACTGAGAAAGTGCATTACATTTAATGTCTTTCAATATACTCTGCATCAAGCTGCTGCTGAAACTTCTCCATGAACTTTGTGAAATACAGAATATGGATCTGTTCTTGTGAAGTCCTACTTCTGTGAATGGCAGAAGCCATAACAGGTCTACACTACAAAACTGCTTTGAAATCTCTGTTTCTCTAGTTCTTACTTCTATTCACATTGCTGGTTTGCTGTATAATCTCTCAACTGTTCAGCTCTGGGTGAACTAGAGTTTATCTTTTCCACAGTTACAAATGCATTAGCTTAGTTAAGGGTGTCAAGCAACCCAACTTAGCAAGAACATCACAGCATTTTCATTGAAAGGACCTCTAAACACTTACCATCTCTTTTGGATGTTATGATCAGATTACCTGGTTTCCAAACTTAACCACTCTTTCTGCATGTCACATGATGGGTTTGGTACAGTCACGGTATGAAAAGATCATAAGATAGACTATTGTTGGGCCAGAATGGTGGTAGGAGAAGTTACTGCACTCCTCAACACAAATCTAAAGATGCCTCATTATTCACTTCATTTCCTAGAAGTTGGGGCTAACTTCTATTCAGCTCAGGTCAAAGGCCAAAGTTGCAGATCTATCAGTCAAAGGGAACAGTTCACTGAAGTCACTAATGCACATTTGCTTTGGAACTGGTCTACCTCTGCTCCAGAGGGCATGTATTTGTGTGTGTGTGAAGATAATGGCATGTGGCCCAAGGAATGAAGTGTAGTCACAAAAACTGTTTCTAATGCTTTGAGAATTATGAGTTCAACACCAGAGCTGAAAAAAAATCCCCAGCATTTTGCCATAGCTCCAATTTTACACCTCTTGTTGCAGAAATTATTGTGAAGTTACACTTTTACAAAATTCTTATCTGGGTCAATTTTCCTCTCTTTTTGAATCGCATGATGGTAACAATGAAAGCAATCTTTAAACCAGTTACTGATCTTGATATTTCAATTAGTTTTTTGTAGCAATGGACAGTACAAGGAGTAGACAATATGTAGTCACCTAAAAAATCACCGTGACAACAGAAAGAAAGCAGGCTTCAGTTATGGGAGTAGCATCTTGAATAAAGAATAGACACCCATTGAGATTCTAAACTGTAGTTTGTTTTGCTTTGTTTTGTTTTTAAGACTTTTAATGAAACACCTGGGAATCTGTTTCATTGGATTTTAGCAGTAGCAACACGGAAAGCAGTGTCTACAGAAATTGCTTTCTGGCTGTAATTCATGACACCCTGACAAAGGAAAGCTGCTAGATGGACTACACTTTACATTTGGAGATAACCTGTGATAAAAGCTAGTTGCTTTTATCTTGGGATTGCTTCTGTCATAGAAACTTCCTGAGCACCATTATGCAGCACAGGTTTCCTAAGACTCTGAAATACCCACGCAGGAAAAAGATAACAAGCTTTAAAAGATTTTTGTTCAAACCTCATTTCACTATTTCGAAGAATGCATCAAGTCTTATTAAATTTTCTGTTACTGGAAATGTCTGAGTGAATAAACACATTTCAGTCTATCAACATATTTGAAATTATCAACTGTGATAATGAATACATATTTACATAAATACATATCCTTATGCAGCCTCATCGGTCCCTGAATGAGTGATCACATGAGTGTTACTATGTAGGTGTCACATCCAAATGACCTCCACTCTTTGCTAAAACAATTTTCGTGATTAAATAATTTCTATTATGTCTATTGTGTCCAAATGCATTTTTGACTGGGACTTGATAATACTGACAAATATCCGTGAAAACCAGATTTTGATTATACACATACTCCAGAGGGAACTAAATGGATGCTAATACATGAAAATGAACTATTCACAGATCAGAACATCTCATATCCTTTTTTTCCTCCTGTCTATTCTGCTGTAATCAGGAGCCTTACCAAACAGCGACACTGCTGACAGTTCTGTATCCAGGAGTCACCGCTGTTGTAGGAAAGCTCCCCACTCTGATGTAAACATTGGCTGCTGAGCCTTGGGTCACATTCAGGACAGCAAAATAGGTCTACAGTGGGATTTTCACAGTCACAGACCATTCGTCGGCACATCACATATCCATTCTGTTGTTGGAAGACAGACAAAGAGTAATGGCAGAAATCTGCATGACTCCTACAGTTCTTGTACCAAAATTTGATTTGTTGGCATGATGCTAAGCCACTGCCAGCTTGTGATTTTTTCCATGATACCATAACTTTGTCAAAATACAATTCAAAGAGGCAGAAACTACAATACACACTTAGTAACCACCATAAATTGTTGTCTTTTATAAAACCTTCAGATTTGCAGCAACTTTCAGACAGCTTTTACCTAAGTTGATGAAACTCAATGGTGTCGTTACTAAGGGTCAAGTTTTAGTGGATCGCACTAAGTTTTATCATTCTCATATGGATGCTACTTGAGTCCTCTGCTAAACTTCCAGCTCTTTTTTGCAACTATTCGCATAAAGATGATGATAGCTGGTATGAAATTAAACTCATGCCAATGCAACTTAAGCTTCTGAAACACTCAGGACTTTGACAATAGTGTATTAGTTCTTTACTCATCATCAGCATTTAGCTTGGGATCAGGCTTCCCACAACAAACATTTGAGAAAGCTAAGCTGAATTACTCTGCAGAGACAGAATCTACCTCTGTTTATAGCCACCTGCTAGAGATACTGGCGTTAGTTACCAACACCAGTATCGGCCTAGGCAGTTTCTTTGTGTGAAAATGCCATTACTCCCACCCAGAAAACATACGTGGCATCTCTGCTAACCAAGTGGTACTCTTCCCTATCTGCCAGGAGTATATAATAAACCTCATGTGGAAATTCTGCTTGTACAGGTTGGAAAGAGAAGCTCACCCCAAAACCCTACAAAATGCCATTTTTGTGTAGCACCACATACACAGATGAAAAGGCAGCCAAAAGAGGAATTTTACTTGAATCACAATGTTCTTCCCTTCATCCCTACCAAAATCTTTGCTGTAGCAGATAGTTTTATTTCTACTGACCTGGCATGAGCAGACAGAGCATCTGTCATTCTCCAGCACCCAAATCTGACCATTGTGTTTGATTTTGTCTTCATGGATACAGTCTCCTGTGCAGTTTTTGCCACGCGGACATCGACAGTCATACCCACCATCCAAGTTAAAGCAAATAGTGTCATTGGCACAGCTATGCCTTCCAGTTCCACATTCATCAATGTCTGAAAAAAACATGCCATGTAATACTTTTAGACCACATTCAATTAACAAAAATGTTCTTGTGGCAGCCAGTATAAATGATTCGTGGCCATTAAAGCCTTCAGCTGAAAATTAATTTGCTCTTCACCAGAACAGGGAAAAATAACTTACAAGTTCACAAAAATATTTTTCAAGTCACATCAGCTTTAGAAACATCATATTTGGAGTTTTCTTATACATCTTCCTGAAATAATACTACTGAGAAAGGTAGAATAAGGCGATCACAGGAAACATAAGAATAAAAATAATACGTGACTCCCTGAAGAGAAATAGTTTGTAGGAACCATTCAGAAGACATTTTCAATTAAACAAGTAAAGCTGCAGAAAGTTGTTTTCAAAACCTTTTGTTGGCTCTGTCTAGCACATTTGAGTTCACTTGCCAAAAAGTTAACGTGAAAGGTGTTGTCTGACCTGTAAGGTCATTTAAATAAGCATTGCATCATTTATTAGAGTGTACAAACTAGAATATTTAATTATTCAAGTTGCAGCAACATCTACAGCCTTTGTACCCAGCACAGAAAATAAAGAAAAAATTAATGCCTTCAGTGAATAAAGGTAAATTAGTTAAAAATAATTATGTTACAAAGAATTCGAGTACTTTTAGAGGCCTACTTCATCATTATACATATACACAATTATTTTGCAAAGGCAAACTGGCAGCACAAAGTGCTTTATACTTGAATATTCTTTATTTAGCTTTTTCAGCTGCTCATCTGGAGAAAAGTTATCTGAAAAAAAAAAGTTGGCTTTGAAAAGGAAAGAAGTAAGCAGCTAGATGTGATAAAATGTAGAAAAAAATACAAGATCAAAGACTAGATTTATGGCAATTGTAAATATCAATACAGTGGGTTCATGTCTATATACAAGTCTGGCCCAAGCTCTTAATTAGAGTTCATTAAAAAGTAGTATTGTGACATTTAACTGTCCAACAGATCAGTACAAAATAAAATAAGCAATATGATCATATTCAGCACATATCTCTCAACATCAGCATAAAATCTTAATAAAACACTCAGCTTTGGATTCAAGAATGGAAATGAAACCTTCAATTCACCTTAAGCACATTCAGTTTAAAGCAAAATAACTCAATTATTTCAATTCCATGTGCAGCTCCAGTCAAACAAAAGTAAACAAGTTGCTAACATGAATATGAATTGGTATGAAAAACAGCAGGGAAATTATTAGAATTCCATTGTATAAATAAGCAGTGTTGTGGGTTTCCTTCAAGTATACTGTGTAATGGTGGGTCCATCTGAAAAAAATATATTACAAAATTACTAGGGCTTCTGAGAAAGATGAGGAAAATCTCATTTGAGAAGAACTAAAAAGTAATGGATTGTTCTTCTCTGAAAGAATATCAGCAAGAAAAACATAACCAAAAAATAATAAATACTCCAGAGAAGACTTATTGAGAGTTTTTGTTGACCAGACTTGCCTAATAGACAAGAAATGGGACAGTAGATGAAACAGGAAAACAACAAATTCATGTCTCAGGAAATACTTTTTCCATGCAATATATAAACAAACTATGACACTCGCTGCCACAGAATGTTGTTAAGAGGGAAAAAAGGTGCATCAGATAATCCAGCATGGGCAAAGCATCTCAGTTCTCCACATCTCCTGCCTCACTGTCTGAAGCATCTGGAGCTGGTCATTGTTGCAACAGGGCAGAAGGCAACTGAGATCATGAACCTAGCCTGAGTGTGGCTGTTTGCATGGACATGAACAGTTGAAACATCACAGGCACCTCAGACAGGGAAACCCATCCCAACAGTAAGGATACATAATCACTGGGACAGGCAGCTGTGCAGAGAGTGTGCAGGCTCCAGTCTTGAAGGTTTTTAGACAAGTAGCTAACAGGAATTGTCTGAGTAATACTGATCTGGGCAGAGCAGAGGGATGGAAGAACTGTACTCTCCTCCCTCTCTTTTCACTTAAATCCATACTGACAGTAATATGATCTGGGAATTGAAAATTAAGAACTCCACACACACAACCTAATTGGTTTTAAGTTATTCAATGAAGAGAACAAACACAAATCCTATCTAAATATAATGATTAGCAGCAGGATTCTCTTTACCATTTAAGCCATTTTTAATAAACAACTTCCAGACACTTGTGTTCATTTGTTTAAAACACTCTTCTGTACAAAGCTTTGTCACAGCAAGTGTCATAAATGAATAATATCACTTTCCAACAACCTGGTCACTTAACTGAAAGCAGACATATTTAATGAGATACTTGGGCAAAGTTCAGCTGTTATGTAAATAAAAACCGTTTACTTTAAACGACAAACAGTAACCCTATAAACACTAAGTCTGCATTTGGCACTATAAGTGCAAATGCCTTTCACAAACTGCCTATGAGGAAAGAGCTTCTGGGGTTTGTTTTTCAACATGGTAATGGTTAGTGCACTGTTACTGAAAATAATTGAGCTTTCGTCATTGACTCTGATATTAAGCAGAGCTTATCCAACATTGAGCACTTGCAAAAAATCCCAACCTTGTTTTTCGGTTGTTTGATTAATGAAAATAAATGTTCTGGATAAGGCAGTTTAAATATCCCAGGTCAAAGCAGAAGCTGTTTAGGTTTTGATTCTAACCTAATCATAAACATCAATGTGTTTACAACATGTCAAGAGAAACATAAACTTGCATGCATGAAATTCTCATCTGGATTATTTATCCACATCAAACTTCAGTCATTATCTGCAAAAGACTTGCATACAAAGCATCCACACTAAGCAAAACTTTGTTCAGCTTTTTTTCCAAATTCCACAGCCATGTGGACAGGGTACATTGACCCCTGCATCTTGTGTGTCTGAAAAGGGGTAAGGGTTATTTATTATACTGGCAAATAAACACCCTGTGTTTATTTGCCAGTATATCCAGCTACAGATTATGCTGTTATCTTTCCCATGTTATGTTTTCCTTTAAAAACAACAACAACAACAAAGCATATCAATTCACTTCAGGCTATTTACAACACACTACTTAGGAATCCAGCAGCTTGTTTGCTACAACATTAAAACATTAAATCTCGAAAGACTTGGAGGTTTGCCTCAGAAAAGAAAGCAAACTCAAATTATAACTAGCTATCTTGTACTCAGTTGAGGACCAGTTCTTATTTATCTAATTTGCAGCAGCTTTGATCTGGCACACTTTTAAGGATTTTCCTTTTCTCATTTTCCCTGAGTACAACTTAATATTGCAACGACAAAAGAGTACCATGGATGAAGCAGTAGTGACAAACATTAGAGAGCTGGGAGTTAATTGTATCACAAGTAATTTCATGCCTAAACAGGAGAAATACTGGACTAAAGCTAGACATAATGGTGGCAGTACCTGGAATGCCTAAACTACATTCATAGTATTTGAGAGACTGCAAAGGCATAAAACTATATAAAAACAGGAATCTCAATTGCCCACCAGGTTGTGAGCCAAGATTGTATTTAACAGATTTTCTGACTGTTGCTTGGAACAGACAAAGACTCCCGCAGAGAGAAAGCAACATTTGACTTGGCCATGAGCAGTGTGCAGCCTCTGATTCAAGATGTCACTGCTGAACAATTACTCCGTATTGATGACACATGGTGACTACAATGTATGCAAGTTCAACATGCATAAAGTAATTTAAAAGGCTGCAAAAATTCTCTGTGGTAGTACTTAGTTTCAAAGGGGGTGTGTTATATTCAAATGATGATGAATTAAAGATGAATTAAATCTTTATAAAACGTTTTCAGATAGAAAGAAGATTGTTTTAAGACACTATATTATAGATTCAGAATAAACATTTACCATACTAATTAAGAGACTTCAAAGTGGGATACAGTTGATATAATGCACTACTTTCATTTGAAAACTTTTGGTGAGCTCTTTTGCATAACACATGCTATTAAAGGAACTATCTGCCTTGGAATAAAAGGGGTCATCCACTCACAGATTTATAGTGGGTTAATTAGTAAGTAATAAAAAGCAACAATAAATGGTCAAGTTGTCATAATGGATTGATATACCAGTAAAGTTCCCTAGGAATGTGTGACAGAACATGTGCTGCCCATGTTGTACTTAAAAGTCATCTGGAGCACTAGATAAAGTATAAGATGAAAAAGGTTGTTGTTAAGCAAGTATTAAAAACAAAAATTTTCAGTGAAATATAGAAGTATTTAATGATACTGACTGAGTAAGCAATAATATGGCAGATGAAATTCAGTTGTAAGGCACATGGAAAAGTACACATTCAAAAGTCAAACCCATTTTTTAGATCTATTATGGAAAGTGATCTTGGAGTTACTATGTCAGGGTCTAAAAGTGACAGCCCAGTACTCTTTTGAACAAAAACAACGAAAACGTTATTGATAACAACAGGTGAGAAGATTTGCAGTACACTCACAAGGAACATGAATTTGTGAAGGCACTATTAGAAGAAAAAAAAAAAAGTGTGTATATCCTTGCTAGGTAGTGACAAATAGCTAAGAGACGTGCTCTGATGCAACTGATGGAAAGCTGTAACTTTCCCTCCTCTGATGAGTTATCTAGATTTATATGCATGACATTCACATAAAGCCAAAAAAGGTCTCCCCCAGGCATGGCTTCCTAACAGAATCACTTGAATCAGTTAGTGTTGTTCATGTAAAGAAAAGATGAACACCTCATTTATTGATAAATATGTTGTTGAAAGATGGTTTGAGATGCTGGATAGTTTCTTTGCTCTGAAAAAACTGAAGATTCTCAATTACCTTAGCTTTGACAACCTTCTCAGCAGGGTAGCTGTACAAGGATACCTGGATACTTTTTGCTTAAGGCGAAACAGGAAGGAGTATATTTGATTTGGAGCCCAAGCTCTTCTGAGCAGAAAGTCTGGTTTCTGCTGTTGTCTATCCCAAATAAATCTATTAACTGATGTAACCATTCTTCAAAGAGCAAGTGAATTATGAATAATTTATTTGTGACTTCATGCAAGCCAGCTGTCAGAGTGCTTAGCAGATGTGGAAGATGAAGAGCTGAGACTTCAGATGTCAGTAAACCCAGCTTCATAGAAATGTTGCTACCTGATACAGTAAACATGTTCAAGTCACTGTCTCATAAAATGTACAGTCTGTGCTTCTTTTTTATTAGCCCTCTAATAAAGCATCAGAAACTCTGCCAATTTTGTACTCTGCCCACACTTCAGAATATTTAAATACTAATGTGTCTCCAAATCTGCTTTCTCTCCAGTGTTGTTTATGTTCCATTCCTAAATTCAAAAATGAAGCCTTAATGCCTATAGCTCTGTTTAAGACGGAAGGATAAAAAGTTAATTCATAGTTTTAATTGTTGACCTTCTGTGACCGTAAATAAAGATGAAAGGATTTCCATGGAGCTTTGTGAGTGCTAGTAAGATTATCTGCTGAAGATTAATGATTCTTTATTTCCTGCCTCCTTAAATGCTATCAGTAACAAAGCTTCTGTTAAACATGACAAGCTCTGTAGAAATACCTGAGTGTGGACTCTAAACTGACAGTGGTTTTTCAACTATGAGAAAACTCATGTATTAATTAATACACTGGATGGACCGTGAGATGAATTCAGACATCCTGACAGTCAGCAATTCCTCTGCCTTCCAGATTCAGAGATTTAGGTACAGAATTGACCAGTTTGGACTTTGTTCACTGGTTAAGAACAGAGAGCATCCTTGTAGCCTCATTATTCTCGGTAGTGAGAAAAAAATCACAGGGAGTCCTAGCCCTCTGTGTTGTCAGGCAGCCTGTGCTATCACATGGGGAAGGAAGTGATTCTACTTCTTGAAGCAGGACAGCAGTGGTACTAAAGAATGTTACAAGACATTTCAAAATTGTAAACTGTAAGTTCACATACAGGTAAACTCTTGCAACAAAAGAGATGCTTTTTGAATTGGCTGGGGCATTCTGGATTGATGCTTTCCAACCTGTTCATTTGCACCTGTCTCATTTAAAGAATCTGATACCTGTGGAGAGCAAAGATATTTTTCTCTTATATTCTGTATCAACAGCTGGTACCTGCCAGATACTCTTGGCAAGTCCAGTGGGAGTTCATTAATTAGGTGAGCTACTCTTCTGACATGGGAGTATGCAAAATGTCCAAGAGCCAATGAGATATAACCTCCACTACTTCTCATACAAACCAATATAGCCTCTCTCTTTAACTGATCTTGAAAGCTTTCAGACATTGCATTGTAAATGTTAACTGGGCCTGAATGTTCTTATTTTAGGATTATGCCTTCAGTGGTTTCAGTTTTTGAATGCAGTGAAGCTTGAGGCTGTGGTATCTACTATCTCAGCCAAGTTCTCTTTTATGAAATGGTTCTTGAGAGACAACTGCCAGAGCACCAATATGGCTGAGTAAAGAAACTATAAAGAAAAGCCGTTAGAGGATGAAGAGGAAGGTACAAAGTAATATACTATGCTGAATTCTCTGTTTACATATATATATAAAATTCAAGACTTCACAAACCCATGCAATTCTCAAAGACTAAACAGCTGATCTTTCACCACTTTTCTGGAAATAAGATGGTGAACAACATAATTCTATTTCCAAGGGAAAAGCAGCAAGTGCTACTAAGAGGTTGAAGCCCTCCAGCTGCATTTCCCATCACTTCAGTGTTGTTACAGTGAGCACCTGAAAGGCCATCCACCAACAGCTCAGTCTAATCACCTCTAACACAGAGGATACTGAAGAAGTGACATAAGAAATGGCCAGACTGCCTTTAAACCCAGTAGGGGTAACTCTCACAGTGGAAAGATCTGACAAGGGAGAAACCAATTGCTTTTGCACTGCTGTACTCTACTGCTGAAAGTTCAACTTTCCAAACTGTTTTTCTGTTTGAGAGATAATGTCACAGTCTTCAATACTATAAAAAGTGATGCAGTGAGACTAATAAAATATCCAGTGTTCCTACCTATCTCCAAATATTCCAAAATTTGGAGCTGCAATTGATCAAACGGAAAGCGTTCCCACTGATTGTGACCAAAGTTATCAGCAATGAAGATATTTTCCTGGCATCTGTGAATTAATTCTAATTATGCTATACTCTGCATATGTTTAATATGTGCTGCTGAAACTTTGTAGAAAATGCCAAAGCATGCTAATAACTGATACTTTTGCATACATGTGGCAGTCTCCATATTTCTTTTTCCTTGGTTTTTCCTTTTGCATACATGTGGTGGTCTCCATATTTCTTTTTCCTTAGTTTTTCCTTTCCTTACAAATTGTTGCTTAATCATTCCTTGTTTGCATACATCTTAACAACAGAGGTACTGTTAAAAGCATCATACCTTTAGTTTAATTTTACATCTCAGATTTCTTGACACAGCACATGCCAAACCTGAAGGTTCAGCCCACAAGACAAATACTGTATTGATGCTGAAGATAAAACCTGGGGTATTGAGAACATTTCCATAAATGCTTGGACAGGGTACCTGTGCCATGAGTGACAAAAGAGTGACGTTGCAGTCAGAAGCATCACAACTTTTTATTGCCATTGTCACAACTTCTTCAGAAGTCTTTGCACCTTCCTGTCCTAACACCTGGCCAGCTAACACTGACATTTAGTTAGTTCTTGACAAAGAAAGCTGAACTTATGAAAGCAGTGGCTGATTCAAATCACTGGATTCTCCTGGGAACACAGGCTTTCAGCTGTGGTGAAAATGTGTTGAAATAAAGTATTGATGATGGGGATACCGAAAAGGTCATTCTCACTCCTGGAGAACTGTCTGTGTGTCTGCCTTAGTGAAATTAATTCAATTCTTTCCCTTTGGGGCTAATGCAGCCCACCAATGTGAGTTTAAACAGTAAGATGGGAAAGCTTACACTGTGTGAGCACTGAATATTTAAGCACTTAGAGACAGCAGGGAGAAAAACTCCTAATTTTGCCCTAAGTAGTCTATGGCAAAAGAGGTAGGTTTGTTCTCTTATTTAAGATCAGCTGCTCTTAGAAGAGGAAGAACATTTTGTACTAAGAGAGATGCGTTTGAAAATAACTGTGTACTCACTAACCTGCTGTTCTCTCTAGCATCATTCATAAACAAAAAAACCTTTCCCATCTACTTGTCACCCTCTCATTTCCTGCACCCTGTGTTTTGCCCCATCCCCAAGTCCACTGAACTTCACAGTTTGTGAGGTTGTCCTTCAAATAACAACTTCCTAAAAGTAGTTGTTGGTCTGTGCACAGAGAAGGATCCCAGTATTAACCTGAATGTGGGTAAGAGTGTTAGGGCTGCAAAATCATTCTTTGCAACAGTAAATATTTTCATCACAGGTTATTTCAGTGTAAGAGGAATGAAGTGGAAAAACTGGGGTCTGGATTCAGGCTCATTTATACACATAAAGAACCTGACATATAAACAGATTACTGTGGAGTGACAGATTACAGTGCTTACTATCAGCCTGTGGGAAATCACTAATGCACAGAAGCAGATGTCAGGCCAGTGAGACTCTTTTAAGCACAGTGCCTGACTGCATATTATCTTAGCAAGTCATAGAAATAGCCATTAATGCTCCACATAGAAATTAGAACTATTCATACTTTATTTTCTTTTGCCTTTTGCTTACGATGCTTATTTAGACAATGATTTCTTCGGTCAAGGTTTAACTTTCATTGATAACAGTGCCCAAGACAATACTTGTCCACAACGGCTTGAGATACTAGACACCACTGTAATGCAAGCTATAACACTACCCCACCTTTCTTAGATACTGACCTTCACAGGATTCCCCACTTGGTGAAAACATCCCATTGTCGTGGTAGCCATCTCTGCACTCACAGTGGTACCACCCAGGCAGGTTAATGCAGTTAGCTCGGCTGTCGCACTGAACAAAGCCATCTGAGCATTCGTCAATGTCTGGTTCAAAAGAACAAAAAAGGAAAGAAAATTCACACAGAAGAAATTAACACATCCATCTGATGGAAAAACAAAATCTCTTTTATTTCTGGGTTTCACAGAAGTATTCTGATTATTGCCACTTGAATTTTTACTTACTTATTGTAAAATTTTAAATCATTTCCATAACAGTTTTTGGTTAACACTTTTGGCCTTGCTAACTGGAGTTCTGCTGATTTCAGTTTACTGTTTACGTATTAGCAACTCAATTCTTCACAGTACATGCTAGGTAGTCTGTCTTCTGTGTAAGTTGCCCACAGTATGAAGGAAGGAATTGGATCCCACTTCAAATAAGATGTTAACCTTTTGGGTATAAGCTGCTTGATAAAACTTTTTTTTTCTCTTTTTTCTTTTTTCCTCTTTTTTCTCTTTTTTTTTTTTTTTTTTTTTAATTTTTATTTTCTGGTGCCATATCAAACATTAAATGTTTGCTGTGGTCCTTGGTAACACTGATATTAGGTCAGTAGGACTTCCCTGTCTCATGGAGTTCCTGCTGACTTACATCATCATGCTGCTGACTCTCAGCATAACTGACTGTAGTTCACTTCTCTCACTATCAAAAAGAGCAGCTGGGATTCCAAACCAAAGCTTAGATCCTGAAGATGAAATACAACGCTTTCTCCTTCTCCTGATAATTTCTTTGGGATGCCCATTTCTTTAAAGAAGCACTTCTACTAACTAAACATTACAGTAATGACCCACAGTAGAATGAATTTCTGGACACACTCACTAGATCCCGTATCCTCAAAGGCGTGTCTTGCAGATACCTGAACTCACGGATTTAGTAAAGTAGAGAACTTTGCCACAGGTTCATTTCTAGTGCCTTCAGTTAAGCAGTAAGCCATATTAATGAGTAGGTTCCAGAACATGAGTTCTGTTAACAGGTAGGGAATTTCAGGGAGCATGTAGACAGACAGGGATAAAAATGGGTCCTTTATTATCAGATTTATCACATTATCACTGTTTCATATGAAGGGTAGCATACCTAATGGAACAGCAGGTTGACTGAGATGTGCCCATGGAACAGGCACAGAGGGAGACAAAATACGCACACAAACTTCCTTCCAAAACAAAAAGCTTTAAAATAACCCCATGCTTTTGAATATTGAATAAACCCTCAATGTACTCGCCGTGCTGGCCGATGTACGAATTTAGCCAGGAATCTGAGAACTGATAAAAACAATTTGAATTAAGACTCAAACTCTCAGAAGTACCTCAACAGTTGATCTAGTATCCTCTGGGATGTGACTACAGAGGAGAGATGTGATATGACCACTGAGCTATATGTAATGTATGTCAAAATACTGCTCACAGTCCTTCTCAGCTTTGTGTACCACAAATTAAGTCCTAAGTCTCAATTGGTTTAAAACACAGAATTTTCAACTCCATGGTGACGGGCAGTATAATCATGTAAGTGCTCCTGCTGCAGGACTGGGAAATGCCAAACCTTTGCAACCTTCAGCTGCTAAGTGTGTCTCTCTCTAAATCAGTATAAACTCTGGCCTTTTTCTTGTGAGCAGCCAGGAGCCAGTGGGACTTCAGAAGTGCTTGAGAGATCAGAGGAAGATCGATGGAAATTATGTTGCTGTAGTGAGAAAAGGTTGGTTTGCAGTCTGTGCCTTCTCTACAGGTATTCACTCACGTACCCACAGATTGCTTAAGAAAAGTGAAAGGAAAAGAAAGGAGGACTGCAATCTAGAAGATCCCTTACCATTGGGGTGCATTCAGTCTGGGAGATAGCTTACCTGCCTGGACATAACCTATGTTATCATCCTATAGGTTTGGGATCATCTGCTCAGTACAAGATAACTTGCTGGGGGTGGTCAGAGCCACAGGCCCAAGAGAATCAATGAAGCATGTGATTGCTTCTTAATGTTACTTAATATCACACATTAAGAAACCAGATAGCATATGTCTTCTTTTGGAAAATGGAATTTATTTCATTATGATGAGGTGGAGGAAAGAGTGTCTTAGAGTTCATAGGAAAAATATTAATTAAAGAAAGCCTGAGTTCCTCTCTTCGGGACAATTTATTTGTGAATCTGTAACTTTTATAATTATGTGCACAGTATTGCAGGCACAGGCTGAATGCATTCTACTGAATTCACTTACTGATTATTCAGGAAAAACAAGTCTTGAATGTCACATCAGTATTGGTAAACTGACAACAAAAGTGCGTTTTTGTATTTATTTGCAAACTAGCTGACAAACCCATATCACAAGAAATAGTGCTTGAAATGAAAAGCTTTTACAGATGCCAATAAACAAAGAAATACACCCTTCTGGTTTGTTATGGCAGCATGCAAAGTTGAGTGGAATTATGAAGGAGTGGCTACCATAAAAAGCATAGATGGAAGCACACTGTTGGTCTTTAAGAAATGTCATATTCTTGACAGTTTGTTTGCCTGAAATCATTCCATTGGAACTATTGCTGCATGGACAGTGAAAATTTCATTATTCCTTACATGATTTTGCAGCAAAGAGAGTAAATAATAAATAAATAAATTCTCACACCGACTTTGTAGGCAAATGATATTATACAGCATGTGTTGGTGGGTTTCAGAACATAAATGTTCCTTATGCACAACATTTTTCATTAAATCTCTCAACCAATGTTCATTATTAATTCTATCAGACTTTCTCTGTAATAGGACAAAACTCTGTTAGAGTCACAATTCTGTTAAGAAATCACAGCAGAGACACGTTTTGCAGAGCCAAAGCAATGATTTCATGGAAAATTTTCTTGACATTTGGATGAAAGGATTTCTATTTTCAAATGGGCATAGCATGGCTCAGGAAGTGCTGCAAAAGTCTCTACAACTGAAATGATCTTATTAGTATGGAAAAAGCAGCTAGAAATAATTTTTCTCTGTCCTATGGTGAAACGTTCTCCGATGAATCATCTTGCAGCTGCTCAGTCAGAGGTGTGAGCTGACAACAGGAAAAAAAACTGATTGAAGTTTTGCTTGGCCAGTGGCTATGGTATATCAGTGGGCTATACGGAACATTAACAGCACTAATGAAGTTCAGTTTGATGCTGTACTAGAAAGGCATAGAAAATGAAATACTGTTCTATAGAAAGAAGTTACTGAAAGGACTTTATATTTTCACTTCTGAAAAAAAAAAAAAAAAGTACAAGGAGAGGAAGGATGTCATTTTTTCACTGCATCTGTAAGCAGACAGACAAAATAGACACCTTATTTTGAGTTTGCAAGTTCCCTTCTTCAACTAACTGTAAAACAGAGTGTCATTTGTGTTATGATCTAGAGCAAATGGTCTAATCCAAGCCCTGAATTTATGGAAGAGCTCCCACTGACTATCACAGAGGCAGCATTTTCTCTATTTTTCTCTTTTCCTTTTCAAACAGGTTGCACAATTGCACATACCAAATCTGTCACCCCACTCACGTGAGGAATCAGATTTGGAACAGGCAGTAACACTAAGACTGGTTGTTTCCACCAGAAACCTTCACCCTAGTCCAGAGAGCAGCTACATGGCAGCACCCCGTTCTGGCCATGTTCCCACCTCAGGGCACTTGCAAGGCAGCAGATTTGTGGGTTCACCTCTTGAACTGTCTGGAGAACACACATGTATGAGACTGACTGAGCCCAGAAAACATCAGAAACACAGGGAATCTCTACCTGATGTAGTTCATGAATGTACTCACAGCAATACTGTACGTACCATACTGCCATAAAACAGGGTAACTGATTATTACACACTTATGTTGCACATGATTTGGTTTTCAAATATTCAGTATCCTGTACGTTTTTCTGAAACTGAAATCAGTCAGCCTGGTTTTGTCAATATTTTGTCACCCAACTTTCAACAGGGGAAAAAAAAAACAGCTTTTTTTTTTTTTTTTCCTCCAAACTGAAGCCCCACTTTGAAAAACAGTGTCTGGCATTTTGAAAGTAAGTACTGTGTACAGCTAGCTCTCCTTGACATGAAAAAAAATGCTCTTCCAAATCACCTTCTTTATACCTCATAATCACTCATTTCCTGAACTGTAGCAACAGTTTCAGCTATTACATCCTTTCTCTTGGGGAGACTAAGAAAACCCAGCTCCCTGAAGAGTAAAATAAGATCATTAGCAAATTATCCACTGGTACAGTAAGGAAAAAAAGAAAAAAAAAAGAAAAGCTAGCAGTCTGATGAATATTATTAGAGAATTTCTGTATAATAAGAGCTTTGAAGATAGCAAGTGGTATAAAATTGCCAATTTGAAAGATAGTAGTACTCTTTCATCCAGCAATAGGACCAAGCTCTCTAATGTGGTCAAGCTGCACTCAACAAAGAGCCATGTGTGATGAGAGGAGGGGTATGGCTATACCATTTTGTATTACTTGCTTCAGGACTGAAATATTAATCACCAAATCCTCCTCTCAGAATAGTCATCATGCCACCATCAAACACAGAGTTAGAGACATAGAGCACAGTTTAGTCCAAAAATTCTTTATTTCATAAACTTCTTTATACAGGTCAATGCAAACCAAAGCCTCAGCAGTCTCTTCATGTCATGAAGGAAACACCACAGACTGGAAGCTGTGAATATGTATAAATTAATTATTTCCATCTTGGAAGTTTTTCTGGGACAGTATAGAACATGACACTCGACTAAGACTGCCAATTAATAGACTCCCAATTACAGTAATCTGCCCCAGTGCTAATTTTGTTATTTTAACTGGATATATTTATAAAGATTAATGAGCAGCCAGCAACTTTTGTAATATTCAGTCACTACTGGCTTAGGCTACCCTGAGATCTCATTTCAAATGCAACAGCCTTTCGAGCCTAATGCTAACCTCCAGAGCCACCCACATCCTATCCCCACAAAAAGTATAAATAAAATGCATACACTGAAAGAAAAATCATGTCAGAAACAGATCACCAAATAAGTTGTTTAGGGTACTATTAAGCTGTTTAAAAAAAGAAGTATTCAATGTTTTTTTGGTTGTTATTATGTGTTGTTTTTTGTTTGTTTGTTTGTTTTGTTTTGTTTTTCCTGAGTACATTTGGAACAGTCAGACTTTGATATGTCTTTGCATTTTTCAATGCATTTTCAAGGGTTTTCTGTCTGACTCGAGTATAAAAGACCATGTCCCAGCTATTCAGACTTATGCTCAGACAACAGTATGCCTGGTAACATTAGGATATCTGGGATATCTGATTTTAGTAAATATGTATGCAGTGAGGAAAAGGCCTTACTGAGTAAGACAAAATAAAAGTTCACTGTACTGCATAATGTATCTGCTGTCAAAACTCAGTAGCTGTGAAAGGATTCATCACCTCTACGGCAAGTTTCAGAGTCCCATGTTTAAGACGAGAAGTGCTTGTGTTGGTTTTCATTTTATAGCAAGTTTCTAATATGATAATACTTGAGAAGACCCTGTTGTTCAATCAGACCTTTGATTTGAAATCTTATGCAAAAACAAAAACAAAAACAAAAAACAAACAAACAACAACAACAACAACAACAACAACAACAAAAAAGCAGGTCCCAGTGGAGAAATATAAGAGCTTTAAACTAGTTCAATATACTGGAGCTATCTTGTTAAAATATCAGCTTTCGGGATTTCCATCCTGCTACATTCCCATACACTGCATGCAGTGCATGTATCTGTATATCAGACAGAAGATATTTTTTTTTAAGTGAGAATGAAGCCTAGACTACTATAATAAGTAGTTGAAGAAGGTACAAGTTATGTCAGAAAAGCAGTTATTTTAGAATGCCTGTTAAATACGTTCTGTAAAGTCTGATCAGATCCTTTCTTCAAATATTACTGCTGGTTCCCAAAAGGAACTCTTTCCTTCATTAATTCTAGAGCCTGATTTTGCTTACAAGCTCACTCTGATTTTTTCAACTTCCAGCAACTCTTTAAAGATATGATATTATAGTATGAATACTAGGACACACTTTCCATTTTATGGGCTCTCACATCAAAGCTTCCAGTAAACTATAGAATATTCTTGAGTTTAACCATATTAGCATCCCAGCATTGTATTCAGTTATAGGTTTAAATCACGAAGAGCCAGACTACTGTTGGCCTTACTGCTGGGGCATAGCAAAGAGTAGAGTCACCCACAATTTTATCTTAGAATAGCATAATTCCATGAGTAAAAGGTCTTGATATAGTATTAGAAACATCAGTTATCTCGGATAAAGCTTTCAAAGAACAGTGAAGACTACGGTCTTTCCTCTTCCTGCTCCTCTGTATAATGATTTAGGCCAATGCAGGAAGAAATGCATTTTAAATGCCTTTGAAGTTGCTACTCTTCTTTATGTCTCTACTTCACCCAGACTCTTGCAGAAATTCTGTCTGAGTGACCTTAACACCATAATCTGCCTCAAAGGGCTGAAAGCTAGAGTTGGAGTTATAATCGTCACATTAAAAATTGCTTCAACAGGTTGAGTCAATGCTGCATACATGTTCTTCCCTCTAAATTTCCAACTGTCATGTTGCATGAAAAAATAACTGTCGTTGAAACAGGTTTTTTAATATATTTTTTTAAATCCCATCAAGAGCATGATTGCATTTTTTAAAGTACCCTGTCCATGGAAAACTAATTTAGTTCCATTAATGAAAAGGAAGCAAAATGTGATTGAGGATGTAATACGGAATTATAGTTCATTAATTCTTCAAGTATGTAATTTTCCAGACTCCTGATCCCCCATTGATTTCTGCACACCCCCATAGGTCTTGCTAAATGCCAGCAAAAAAGAAATTCAATTGTGTTGTTATTTCATGTGTGTCAGTGGCGGTGCTCCAAAATTAGATAGAAACATTATGAAAGGGAATTTTCCACTGACTGCTTCACCATGCAGCCCTGTTAACAATTCTTTGTTGTCAAGAATTGATCAATCACAGACCCCACAGATAACTGAAACTATGACAGTTCTTCATTATGTACCCAATATCATCTAAAGATGTGACATTGTAACAATTGAAGATGATAATTCAGAACACCTAATTAGCCATGATGAACTAGGTGCATGCATGAATAGCAAAAAATATATATAAAAAAAAAAAAAGAAAGAAAAAAAAAAAAAGAGGAATATATTTTTCAATGAGATTCTGTGAAACTGCTTGAGCCAATCCCCCGTAGAAATTTAAACTAATTGAGAGGTACTGGTTTTCTTTTAGACACTGACAAAGGTGTGGTTTTGCTTTCACTTTGTCCATAATTCTCAGGACAGCACCTCATCTTTACCCTAATACACACTTCCATTTCCCTGTTAGCCCTATATTAAAAAAGTAATTATTTTCTTCAAGATAGAAAAAGCACTTCTGTACCTTGAAATACACTGACAAAACCACTTTAGATGCATACTGGTGTTTGGAAGTGATGTAACTCCATTTGCCCATGTTAGGAACAGGACTAACACAGTAGTAATACTCCCTATCTCCCTAAGCATGTCAGTTACTGGATAACAGCAGTGGAGTCTTAAACAAAAATGCTAGCTCATTTCATCTGAAAAATAAAATTAAAAAAAAAAAAAATAGAAGAAGAAGAAAAAGGAAAGAAGAAAGAAAAGGAAGAAGAAGATTTAGATTGTCCAGATGTTATCTCTTTTTCTAATGAGTGGGAAGGAAGGCTTTGCTTGCAGAATGCACTGATTGAAGATCTTGAGTTTTCTCAAGTGAGGAATAAACTCAGTCATAACTGCCAGTTGTAAGAAAAACTTCTACATGTTTGAACCACGGATTCTACCAGCATATTCTCAGCTATGTTTGGGTTCAACTTTGCAAAAAGCTGTTTCATTTCAGTTCTGGTGCAAATTACAATAAATTTCCAATGATTCAGTTCAGAGGTTATTTCAGGAGAACAAACAAAAAAACTCACAAAATAACTCAGTTTTGGCTAGGGTCTGATCTGACACCCTGATCTGAGCTTAGTCTTCTATTTTAAGTCTTCTATCCTTTAAAAAAGTGCATAATTTAAAAACATTCTTACCTACATCTTCTTACCAGGAACTTGTCACCATGACTCCTGTATATATACATGTATATATCATCCATATAGCCCTGACCTGGAAGTATTGAAGGACAAGTTGGATGGGGATTTGAGCAACCTGGTCTAGTGGGAGGTGGACCTGTCCACAACAAGGTTAGAACTGGGTGGTACCTTCCAACCCAAACCATTCTGTGATTCTATGACTACAGATTTACAGTGCTGCTCTTAAAGTGTCAAATGATGTAGCAACTGCACACAACTGCTGAATCACAGAAGGAAAAAAAAAAAAAAAAAAAGGAGAAAAATAATTAAAAAAAAGCTATATTCTTATATTCTTTGCTTGGGCTATAAACATATCATTGGCATATATCTGCAGAGATTGCACACTCCCTCATGATGACAGTAAGAAGAAGGGCTCCACAGGGATATGGTGCAATGATTGGCAGTGTTATAGATTTTAATTCCACTAATAGTTGAATGTCTCATAATTCATAAAAGAGAGACCCTACAGTGAGTTATGAAGGTCATCCTTATTTCTCTTGTATAACAGAAGGAAATTCTATTATAGTGCTGCCCAGCTGCACTATTCACATTCTATTTATAGTACACTGTCTTTTAAGAACCTAACTGAAATTTTAGTTTTCATGTTTTGTATAGGAGATTCTTTCCCGTAGCAAGTAATAGCTAAGTAGTGGATGCATTTCAATGTTTTTAATAAAGAACAAAATTTCCCATCTCCTCCAATCTCTTTTGTAACACCCTCCTTTCCTGGTTTCTCTCTGTCTCTCTCTCTTTATTTATTTATTTTTTTTTTTTTTTTAAGATTCTACATATAGGATTGTAGTGTTTCAACAAGCTAAAGAAAATATAAAGATAAGTACTAGCTGACTCTTCAGCAGAGAAGATGAAGATGTCTTTTGCTATTCAAAACTGACAAGGACTCTGAGGGAAGAAAGAAATAATACACACCCAAGAAAGCGTGTCAGGCAAGGAAAATGAAGGAAGAAAGAGACAGAAGGAAAGAGCACTAAAGCACATTAAACTACAAAACAGAAAGGGTGAGGTAAGAAGGTTTCATGCCTAAATCCAGAATACTCACCAAACTCAATATTGGGTATTTTTGTTTAATTTCTGCCAAAGATGTACTCTGTGAATAAATCTAAGCAAAAATGTGAAGCAAAGCAAAACTTTCCAAGCTTCTACAGTCACCAGCCATTGTCTCACTGCTCATTTTTGAGCTGATTTTTCATATGTGAGAAAAATTCAGGTGATAACTGGGATTAGGGTGACCTCCCTTCCAGACACTGCAGCAAAGCAAAAAGCATTTCATTTGCAGAACCCTGGCTTTCCTGTTGGCTTGCTGCAGATCTCATTTGTTTATTCTCACAGACAACTTTTAAACCTTCTTCTGCAATTTAATGAGCTAGCAGTTTTAGAATATGTCCTCTTTGAAAGTCAAAAGAAAAGTATTTTCTCAGGTTTTATGAATTCGCTTCACTTCCCCTTCTGAAAAATACAATATAAAAACCACCATTTCTTCCATCAGATACTGACATATCTGAGCAGAGGAGCAGAAATAAAATCATCTATGTCTTCTCTGGATTTTTGCCGCTGCCTTCTTTTACAAACCTTGTCACCTACTCAGTTTTTCCCACATCTTAATTTCCACGTCTGTAAAATGAGGAGAAGGTGCCTATACCAGCACTCTAATTTTTTTTTATTGTACATAAAGGACTCTGGGTGAAAAGTTTTAAGTAACAGTGCTGATTCTGTTATAATTCTTGCATGGTTTGGGGAACAGGAGCTACCAAAGAGGCCAACTTGTCCTGGGGGGAGGCAAGAGGAGGAGCACTGAGCTGTAGAGACAAAAGCTGCATCCCCTGCCCTTACTCCCTCACCTACTTTACTGAGTACCACAGACATATCATAGAAGTCACAAGAGCACTCACTGATGGTTATTTGTCTTGCAATTTTTTAAAACAGAGCTCACCGTGTAGACCACAAGTGTTCTTGTTTGTGTGTGTGTGTGGTGTGTGTGTGTGTGTGGGGGGGGGGAGGGTTGTTTGTTTGTTTGCTTGGTTTTGTTTTTGTTTGTTTTGTTTTGTAATAATGTAATATTCCCACGTACAGTTCTGCTGAACTCTAAGGATCTTTAATTTTTCTGCAAATTTGAAAGAGTGATTGAACACAGTGCTGGTGCCATAGCGGTTAGACTTCATATTACTATATATGTTCAGAAGAGATATTTAGAGAGGGAAGAGCAGGAAGCTATTTTTTACACCAGCACATTGAATTTCAGAATTTCTTAAATACAGCTCATCAGTACCATATATCCCTTGTTTGTAACCCATCTGCTAGCTGCATATGTCTGTTTTTCTGTAGCCTGAATTAGCACTTGGAGCATTGTTAAAATAGAGCATTCCTTGCAGGAAGGCTTGTTCTCCAGGGGTTAGCTGAACACCTCTCTACTACAGTTTCTGAGACTGCCAATCATGTTTCCTTTCTTTTTTTTTTTGTTTAGAACTTCCTTGTAACAATAAATTCAAAGACTTGGCATTTATTGGCACAAGGTTAGATGAATTTTGATGGAATTATTAATTATAATAATAATTCAACTGACGCTCATTAATCCTTTAACAGATTTTTATTGGTATTATGAAATATGCAGTATGATTTCTCTTCCTAGGGACAGTCCTTTCTGAATCTATAGTTACTCTTAGGCTGTAAACATTACATGCCCAAGATTTATTAAGCTTTTTAAGAATAAAATCCTGCAAATCCATTAATTTTTTTCCCTGAGGGAGAAAAAAAAAAAAAAAAAAAGCATGCTAAGTCTCTTCAAGCAGAGTCGCAGCAGAAACTCTGTTCAAGCATTTCTTGTTCTCTCTGAAAAGGGATCTTTTTGAATTCTTTTGTGTCAGGGGCAAAAAAAGAGAAACTTTAGCTGGTTTACATTCTTTATATGCCTCATTAGAGAAATCTCTGACAAGTAAAAGGGGTCAGAGACTTGATGGTAACCCAGACAACCCATATTTATAACCTATTATCTACCAGATTGTTACTCATACTTTGCATAGTTTACAGTTTATTGACTTGCCAACTGACAAAGATTCCCCACAAATTTGGGGTCCTCCTCTTACAGGATGTAAGTGTCTGTGAACTTTCATCTTGTGCCTGGATGAATTTTACCCCCTTCCTTCAGCCTTCACCTCTTCATTTCAGTACTTTTGTTTTAGATGGAGTGAGGGACATGCCCTTTGCCACCTACAAGCCCTGTGAGCAAAGCTGCTGCTGCATCATGCATTCCACAGGATGCTCTCTCTCCTGCTTCCACTGGACTCCAGTAAAAAGAAGGAGATGCCAAATAGAAGAGAGGTAGAGTTATGAAAGAGTTAATGTCTTTGCCTCTACTTAGTTCTGCCAGTGTTTGCTCTCCTCAGTCTGCTTATGTTTAGAAGAGCAACTGATGCCCAATTAAAAAAGCAGAGATTTCAGTATTTGCCTCTTTAGTGCTCAGTGTTCCTTAAGATGTAATATATCAAATGCTTTGCATGACTTTAAGTTAGGCAAAGTCAAAATATTTTTCATGAACACATCTAACTAGATTAGAAAACTGCATCGCACTTGAGATCCTTATGTGGGTATTACCTTTTTTTGAAATTATCCCTATCTCAAATTTTATTAAACCATAGTGCATCCGCTGCCTCATAAAAGTACAAGCATCAGTAGGAACTTGTTTTATTTTTATGCATGTCGGACTGGGCACCTATTCACCTAAAATACTAATTAGTTGTGGGGAGGCAGATGATTTATGAATAATGCTATGAACATATTGCATGTTATAGTTCCTTCACATAGACTCTAACTTAATGGGATTCTTGCTAACCCAAGGCCTGACTTCAGAAATCTATTAAAGCATAAGCAATTCAACAACATGTTTCACAGCCCTTTTTTTCTTAGTCTTGATCAGAACTACCATGGTTGAATGGTCTTGACCATCAATGGCACAGAATCAGGTTTGGATAAGCCCAAATGGACATTTCAGAACAACTCAACACAACCTGCTATTGTTGTTATTTCATAGAAATAAACAAGAGAAACTGGCTCACATGCAAAGATGAAAGAGCAGACATGCAGTTCATTCAAAGCACATAACAGTGTATGTCAAGAGAACTACATCAGTTCGTATCAGTTGAATACCAGGCCTAGTTTTTATGAGATGAAAGTGTGAGAAAGGAGATCAGTTAGGAAAACAGTTATTTTTATCAGGTTAACCTAGAAACTAAAAGAGATGAGGAGCAGGGCAAAAAAAATAAGACAAAATAGTCATTCATTTTGAATTTCTGGAAGATGGTTTAAAAATATAACTTTCTACACTTTTAATAAAATACCTTCAGATGATTACAGAAAGCTACAACTAAGGAAAACAAACCATTTCATCAGAAGAACTCTATGGGACTTTCAGTACCAGCTTTTCAGTAATACCCATACACTTTCAATCTGTCAGTACAGAACCACGTCCACCTCCTGCCCGGTCAACTATCAAGGCAATAATTTGCTTTCTTTCTTTGTTTCACTAGAGACATCATATCAACAAAGCTCATGACCAGAAGAGATGCTCTAAATATGATAGGTCCTACCCTCGTGATGTTATGTTATCATGATGATATCACAGAGTGTAGGGAAAAAATATAGGAGCCAAAAGTTTCTTTGCATTCTCTGTTCCAGAACAGCCAAAGGAGATTTTTCAAAGACTTTCTAGGAATTTCAGATTTGACAGAGAACACATTAGGCCTGTCTGTCTGGAACAGTTACCCTGTATTAGTGAGGATATTTCTCCCTGTTAATCACCAGACACAAGTAGGTCACTACTTTATGCTCTAACCAATACATCAGAAAACTGTACTAACAAAACAATGCAAAAGGTTGGCAAGAAAGCAACGTGGAGGTTCAAATTCATAGAATTACTGTTCTCACAAACCGAAAGCAAGACATTTGAAACTGAAGCAAGACAAAAGAAAAAAGACAATGAATCAATGTACTTTCCAAGTACTGGAAAGACAGGATCACCACCAACGTTCTGGGTTAGATGGTTCACAGGGGCACAGCTCAGTATTTGAATCATTGCCCGTAGGCACTATTTGCCTACAGAAGTTCAGGAGGTGAAGTTTAATAGCTTTCACCCTGAGCAACAGAAAAATTACCTTAAGCTCATGCAACTTACTGTGGCGATTTTAGCCTACTCCCTGCTAGTGCTTGTTCAAATCTCAAAAGTCATCTCATATTTTGAAAATATTAAAAAAAAAAAAAAAGCAACTACAAGAAAAGGAGATATGAGATGACTGAAATACCAGTATGCCTTTTTAAGAAAATAACTCATAGTCATTTCTTGCTAACTTATCTTTGTGTTACCAAAAGATTATAAATGAAGATTCTTTTTATTCACAATGCATAATTGTAGTTCAGTGAAGGACTGCAAAATATGAAGGATATATCTCCAAATTCAGTATTAGGCTTCTGTATCAAGGTATTGGAAATTATCATGGTAACTTTTTTTTTTTTTTTTTTTTTTTTTAATTATTAGCTGTTATATTGAATTAGCTGTTATATTGAAAAAAAAGATACAGAAATTGATGATATAGGATGCTTCCCATATCTGCTTCTCCTACAGTAAGTGAGCATTTAAAATGGAATAATACAGTGTAAGATTTAGCACCACTGAACACACTAGTTATACACATTACCTTGATAAACCAAGGATAGCTCAGAGAACATTATTCTTGCTTCTGTAATCAGTAACTCATATGCAAATAAACCATCTTTGAGAAGACCAAGACCGTGAGGCAGACCACTCATTACCCAGCCTGTGCAAGCTGGGTAATGACCTTATGTAACAAAGATGCAAGTTATAAAGGAAGATATTTCAGCATCCTCAGCAAAATCATTTCATTATTTTTAGCAGCTGGGTCCTGTCTCTTTCTGCTGAAATGGAGACTACAGAAAATATTAATTAAATGCAGGTGCATGCAGTAATTCAGAAGAGTTTTTACTTCAAAGTCAGCTCCTGCAAATAGAGAGTACAGTTAGATATTTGCTGTTGCAAGCCTAAGTTAAACCAATTAAAGAGGATACTGAGAATCCCATGTCTAAAGCTACATTTGAGCTATAGCTAGAAAGACCAAATTTCCCAACTCAATATGCCACATGCCCAAATTTCCATAGGGCAGGATGCCAGCAGATGTACCAAGAAAATGGGGAGTACAACAGATAACACAAGGATGAGAAATAGCAGTGACTGCCCAGGGCTAGGGAATGCACACTGCTAAGTCCAGCGATGTGGGGGACACATCAGCTACAGCATCCCTCCTCACTCACCTCCTCCTACAGCAAGGGAAGGGTCTGGGCTATGTGGGGACCTGCCACTACCTCCTCAGCACAGCTGTGGTGCCAGTAGCAGCATGCAGCCCAGCATGCAAGCTGGATCTCAGCTGCTTGCAAGCCACAATTTGGATTCTTTGCATTTTGTCCTGGGTATTTTTTTTTGTTTGTTTGTTTGGTTGGTTTTTTTTTGTTTTGGTTTGGTTTGCATCAAAGGAACAATTTTAAATAGCTTATGAACTTTGAAAATGACTTAACTTGAAATGCTAGACTTGATTGACTCTAAAAGTCCTGACTTTCAGAAGATGATGAATTCCCCATTCACTGCCCAGTGGGATCTGTTAAAATGTTTTACATCACAAATCAGGCTTAAGTGCTATTTGCTTTAAAAAAGTTTTATCCAGGTTCAGTAGATTAACTCAACATTTTCCTATTTCTGTGAGTCAAAGTCAGCACTTTAATGTTACTAAAGCACTGCCCACTGAAAGTATCCTCTAAGATATGGTCTTAAACCTGGCAGCCTTCCCAAAAAATGGAAGCCTGAATTCTCTGGCAAGCAAGCCAGGCAGGATGTGAAAACCAATGAACTGAGGAAGGCATCACCTCTTGCTATAGCTCTCACTCCGGACAGTCTACTTCTGCACTATCTTCATATTCACTCACCACTTTTATCTTGCTCCCCTCTTTTGCAAACCATCTGCTTTCTCTAGCTAGACTACAAACTGTTTAAAGGTACTATTATTACTTTAGGTTTATGCAGAATCTTGCACACTTGCACTGTAAATTTGAGCCTTTTAACATTCTTGTTGTAAACTCCAATCCTATGCTCAGTAATTTCAATTCTCATTTTAAAAATAAAACTGGGTGAAAAGCAGATTCCTTAGTTGTGAAAGTTTTGAGTACGATACTTCAGAGGTTACAGACAGTTTCTGTTAGACTGGGGCCAAGAATTTTTAAGTGTTGTGCCAAAAGTAATTCCAGTTCTTTTAGAATTGGTTCAATGCTCTGTGGGCTTCAAATGCCATTTGTTTCACAGTTTTAGCTTCAGAGCCTACCTGGCCACAAGCTTATTGTAGTTGATTTAGCTGAACACCAATAATGAAGGGCTTAAATGGACACAATTATCTTAGGATGATGAAAGTACTAAAAAAAAATTATATATATATACATATATATATATATATATATATTCAAAATCAGTAACGTTAACAAGTTTTCTGGTTACTTTGACAATGTATTCTATTCCAATACCAGTAAAACTATTTTCCCAACAACAAGGGTACCAGAATTATAAGAGTTTCTCAAGCATTCGTTGAAACAGGAATAATAATAGTATTCAATAATCTGAAGCCTGCTATTATTATGGCCAGTGCACATGAACAAATTCATTTGGATTTGTTGAAAAGAGCAACAGTCACACATGCTAATTATTTAGCTTATACAGAAAGTGGCACAAAACTCTAGAGAGATCTGATCTGTAACAACTGTTTTGCCAAATCACTTGTCTGAGTCGTATTTTAGTATTTTGAACTACAAGCATTAAGGGTAAAGTCATGAATACTTTTGCTACATCAGTCTTTTTGTTTCTCCATGAAATATTAACAACACTTTTTGTATTTTTGTTTGAGCTTTCCATACAGGAAAAAAATACATAGAAGAGCCAAATAATATATTTTTCCTTATATCTAGCTACTTCTGGTAAGAGATCTGATAAAAGACAGTGAGCTCATATATCTCACGCTGACCTTTTTTTTTTCATAAATCCACTTATATATTTAACTACACTGTCAGTAAAAATACCAGGTTAGTATCTGTAATAATATAGGGTTGAATAAATGTAGAGTCTGTAAGTTAAACTTTTTCTCAACAGATCCTTTCAAACACAACAGCTTTGTATGCCAGATTATTTTCAGCAGTTTGCCATGGCATAATAGCAGGGGGATATCATAGAATCATTTAGGTTGGAAAAGACCTCTAAGATATGATTCCTTTGATAACCAAAGAAAGTTTCTTATCAGGAAATGAAAGTTAGAGCCAATCATCCATAAAGAAGCCATATACTTCCAAACAACTTGTTACAAAAACTACATCAAAACACTACTATAGTAGTGAAATTCTGCTATTTGATCTCCTCCATAAATAAAAGTGGTCCAAGGGAATACTCAAAGTACAAAATGAATGTGGGAACTCAAAAGAGAAGCTGACAAACAGCAAGAATGCAGTAATCTTAGACACATGGACTAGCATATATGCATATATAGTAGGAGAACAAACTCACTTTTAAAGTTCTATCATCAAATTAAAGGGGAGTTACCATAACATCAAGGCAACCTAACAAAGTTATCCTATAACTTTCTGAAATAAAGCAGTTTTCAAACACAGTTTAAGACAGCATTTAAAAATGTCTACTGAAGAATTCATAATTTTGCAATCAAACAAGACAGCGTTGTCAGGTATTTTGAAGTTTAACTGGCACAAATATTTTCAGATTCCCTTGGTGGTCTCAGCTGCAGAAGATAGTGCTCTACCAGGTTAACTACTGCTGTGTCTTGTAGAACTTGAAAATCTTTTAACACATATACAAGCCAACAAATGCACTCCCAGCATTAGTTATGCCTCAAATTACTTCCTTTGGGAAGAGAAATGGGATTTTTTTCCCAGATCTCATTTTTATGTTCTATTACCAATTTAAAAAAAAAAAAAAAAAGCGTTGGAGGTCAGTGTATCTGCACACAATTCTTACATCTGCTTCCTTGTCTTTCTGATTCATTTCAATAGGGCATAGGCCACGATTAATCTAAAATGCTTGCAGGAAAAATTCTAAAGCCTTGCAACAGCTCTGTTAACTGTAAGGCACTTCACAGTGAATACCTCATCTCACACAAATAATATCTAACAGTACTAGCTGATCCTCATTCTTATGTTACTGAGGGAGCAGTGGTTCCTACTGACACCTTAGAAGCACCCACTCAGAAGCAAAAAATTCTCTGAAATGCAATGTCCATTACAGCACCTAGTTACAGAAAGCTTTGCTTCTCTTTGCCAAAGCTGCATTGTGTTTAGGAATCTGACATACCCTTTCCATGGCAGGTGACAAGTGAAAAGAATTACAGCTATGCCTCTAAAGACAAACAGGCTTCTGGTTACTAATCTACAGAAACTGGGAAGGCTGCTTGGTGTCCTGGGTGAATGGGCTTGCCCTAAGACCACATTTCAATTTCAGGATAATTTTGTCGGAAGATTTCTGACCTCTCCCATCAGAAGCAGGCTGTCTGCTTCCTAGTCACTGGTGCCCAGTCACTGCCCCTGCTTCTCTCCACTCTTTTGGAAGGCTCAGAGGAGCTGTGAGTCTCATTCCTCCAGGCCTGACTGAATTTCCATCTTGTACCTTTTAGCTTCCATGCCTACAGCTATAGCCAGTTCATCAGCTATTCACCCTAGCTGGTTCAAAAGGGTCTGATCTCTTATTGCAAGCCATTCCCAACTGCAGCTTTGACAGACGAATGGTGAAATAGTGTAACTCCCCAGCCAACAGCAAGGGCACCAAGGGAGCAGGCCAGGTCTTTGATAAATGGTAGAGAGCCTCATTAAAGACTTAGGGGAATGCTCTAGATACCAGCAATCCCAGCCATTTCAGCTGTGGTTTCTGCCTGTTCTGGGTCAATGGCGTGTCCTACAACACACAAGTCTGGCCCCATAGGCAAGAACTGAGCAGGGGCAACATCTTTCAGGCTTACAGTGACAATATATATGCAGAGCTGGTGTTTGGAATGGACTTGGAAAAGGGTGAGGCACTCAACCAAGATGAACAAGAGGCAGCAATGTGCCCTTGTGGAAAAGAAGACCAAAGGCCTCCTTGGCTGTATTAGGAAGAACATTGCCAGCAGATCAAGGGGGTGATTCTTCTCCACTGTTTCATGCTGTCATGGTCATATCTGGAGAGCTGGGTCCAGTACTGAGCTCCCCGGCACAAAAGAGACATGGACATACTGTACAAAATCCAGTGAATAGTCTTGAAGATTATTTAGGGAGCAGAGCATCTGTCATACAAAGAGAGGCTGATAGAACTAGGATGGTCAGCCTGGAGAAAAAAACGTCTGAGGGGGATCTTATTGATACATCATGGTGCTGGGGTAGCCAGACATTTCTCAGTTATGTGCAGGAAAATGACTTGGGGAGGGTGGACATAAATTGTAATACAAGAAATCACATTTAAACATAATAAAAATTAAACTTTTATTTATTTGTCTGTTTGTTTATTGTGAGGGTGACTGAACACTGGAATTGGTTGCCCAGAGAGGCAACCCTGAAGATACTCAATATCCAACTGGACAAACCCAGGAGAAATTCACTTCATTTGACCCTGCTTTGAGCAAGTGGATTGGACATGGTCATCTCCAGAGACCCCTCCCAACCTCATCCTCACCACAGTTCTGAGAAATTAGTTAAACAGCTACTAATCACTCTTTTACAGAAGGGTGGAGTAAGAATTGGTGACTGTATTTTTTAGGTTATTGCTGCAGTGTGGATTCGATATCCTATTAATTGCTTCATGAGTTCAGCAGTTGATGATAATTTTTATAACACTACATGTTTTAGGTGAAAAATGCCAAGAATCTTCAATAAGCAGTTTTTAAATATGTGTGGCATAAACCAAAATAAGTAGTATGTGATTTAAAAATAGAGATGGCATCATTATATCAATCCTCCTCCCTACTTGTATGTGACTGCAACTAAAGATGTCTGCCTGAAAAAAAAAATTATAACACTTTTGGAGATAAAGTGACTGTTCAAAAAGGGAAGCTTCCAGCATAAATTATTCGTAGTGTGAACGTCTTGATCACTTCAAGCTTAACAAGAACTACCTTCATGAAACTCTGCCACATTCACTGGGAGTAAGTATGTGCTATCTGAAACTCAGGTTTTCCTTTATGGCTGCATGCTTCTAAGCACACAGTCTCAGAATGAACAAGGCATCTCTTCCACTTGTCACACTGAAGGTATTTCAGACTATGTATGTTTCAAAGCCACATGTAATTTGACTATAATCCCATTCCTGGACATTAATATCCAAATAAAGTGACCAGGCTTGTACCCTTTGGCTGACCACTTGCACAATTTATTTCACCAGTAAGAACAAATATGGTGCCCACTGGACCTCCACCAGGGGAGAGGGGCTTCTCTTTGTAAAATTGGCCTACAAAACTGGTTTGGTGCTACCAAACTGCCTCCAAATCATAGCAACAGTATCACTAGCTCTCATATATCAGGTCAAAACTAGCATACTAATCATATGTTAAATATTGAGATCAGGTGTTCAGAGCATACATGTATAGGACAATGCTTCTGGAGGCATTCTGCTATGCTGCCTGCCCTCCTGTAAGGTTGCTGTAGGGCAGGAAGGCCAGCAGTCTGGCTGCCCTTGAAGGGTAATCGAGCCTGACTGCACTGAAGGCGCAGAAGTTTCACTCTAGGCCAATATCTGAACTTTCTGATTTGGGAACAGACTGTACCTGGGCTCTCCTCTAAAGAAGGAATCAGAGACAGGACTTCCAGGCGACAATTCAGACAAGGAAGCTCACCCTTTGATAGTGGCTATTCATTTTGCCTGTACAGACTAAAACAAAGATGTTTCTAGTCTACATATTTCAGATAGATATAAAAAGCTGGAAAAGATGAATATGGGCCTTGAAATGATACACATTATGTTTAGTTGATATCAGCAGAATGCAGCAAGGAGCATGTGAGACAAATATTACTAAAACAAAGTAACTGTTTTAATACTTCAGCATTATCTTAGCACATAAACTGTTCCAAAGAAAACACAACAGTTACACTGAAGAGACCTTGACATCCTGCACTACGCTATTTTCAGTCTGTGAAAGACTGAGAAATACCTGAAATCTTGCCATTTTGACATTTTTCTAGAAATAGATCAACAGTCAGAATACTGATTTTCACACAGCACCCCTCTTGCGCTCTGTGGTAATATATGTCCAGCTACAGCAGAACGAAAACAATCTCATTTCTCACCTCTCAAATGGACCAGATAATACAGAATTCAGATCAGTCTGTGTTTTTCATTAAACTGGACATGTTTACAAGTCAGATGAAAGCAATACTTGCTCAAATGACCTCCTTTCCTCTGCTTGGAAGATTTATTGAAGGCAATATAGAATGGCAACAATAGTCAATCATAGGTGGCAGACTGCCCTTTTATTAGGCATACTGAAGCCAATTAATCTAAGCGAGCTTTCTCTCTTTACCTCCTGAGGGCACGTACTGTTAGAATGCGTTTTAAAATTCTGCAGCAATAAATAAAGGTGCTGAAACTATTCATTTGAACTTTGAGAAATTATTTACAGGGACTGGAGATACTAAGTATTAACACTGTACTCTGCTGGGCAAAGTGCCTCCTGCTGTAATTTGACTAGATCCAAGATTTAAAAAATAAAGCTCTAAAACAAGGTTTTATTTGTACAGCCATCCTCAGGGACAACAAGAAGAGAAAGGAATGCCTGCAAGAGGAGGTAAAAGCAGCAGGAAATCTGCCTTACAATGAGTAAAGAATGCTGAATTAATCAAAGTCTTCAAATAAGGTTGCAAGGGAAGGTGGGCTAGCAAAGGAGGGACACGTTTACAGCAGAGAAGTAATCAGTTATTGGGACTTAAATCAGAAATGTCAAATTATCTGCCATTTATAGGAGATAGCAAAGATCATTTGAGGTGAAAAGCAAGTCTATAATATTCTTATTAATTACGAAACATCAAAACCCAAGACATCTTAATTCATGTTCTCATTTTTGCAGTCCATGTGTTTCTAATTAGAACTGCTGTAATGAGTTCACTTGGGAGGCATATAGGAAAAGTGAGTAACTTTTGAGCAGCAGCTTCCTCTTTTAGGGCACACAGTTAAAACTCCCCTTCGTTCTTGGATTACCTCAAGCATCCTTCTTGCATTACCTTCACCATAAATTCAATAATAATCTTACCAGTTTCACAGCTGGGGCCAGTGAAGCCTTGTGGGCAAGCACACACATTGGAAGCAATACAGGCTCCTCCATTCCTGCACCCATCTTTGCAAAATGCTGAAATAATAAAAGCATAGAAATTAACAAAGCTACACTCAGTATCTATGCAGGTGTCCACAGGGCTCTGGCAGACAGACAAAATGCAGTCCCTACAGCACCCAGCACAGAGGCTTCTTTCTCCTAAGGACAGAGGTCACTAAGGGATGGTTTATAGCCCCCCTGCCTCACTGGCCAGATGGGCTGACAAGCTACAGAAGAAGATTAGTGTAAGTCATCTGAAGATAACAGCCCACATACATACTTCTTCCCATGCACTGGGAATCAGTGAAGGGCAGCATATTCCCTTGGAACAGACTTCGTAGGGCAGTGCTGTTCTTCTGTGCTTCCCAAGTAAATGCCTGAGCACAACAGGCACAAATGAGCACTAAATCAGCTGACTACCCTCTTCCTTGATTCAGAGACTAGATTGAAACAATAAAAATAGCAATTTCTCTCAAGAGATTGTGAAGAACTCAAAAACATTTACCATTTACAGTTTGAAGTCAATCCCTGGATTTGTTTGTTGGCACACTGCAATCTGAGAAGCTGTGCTCATGTATTTAGGCATTTCAGCTTTCTCCAGATTTAGTTATAAATATGTGCATGCATTAAAGAGACTCCTCTGCTCACAGAGAAATGCAACTAGTTCTGATGCAAACCACAGCAGCTGTTTAATTGCTGATTGTATCTGCAATACAGAATGAGCAATGCTCTGGTCACAAGAACCTGCAGAAAACTGAGGTGAGAGGAGGTGGACAACAATTATCACTAAGCTCTCCAAACTGTGGAAATCTGGGCACACTGTGCTTGCCTTCCATCTGTGACCAGCCACGGGATGAGGTCTTAAACCTCGTCTGAGAGTGGCCATAGGTGTTATGAATTTGAGCTTTCCAGTCTCAGTTCTGAGGCACCAGTCTCATGGTGTGAGACCCCAGCATTGGGACATCTAAGCCTCCTGGTGCAAATTACCCAGAGCAGCAAGCACAGCACATGAAAAGCTGCCAGACCCCCAGAGACAAGAAGCACGTCCAGCTCCCTCTGAAAGACACAACCTAGCATCCAAGCTAGGGTTACAGAGAATGGGATACATAGGCTGTGAGCCTTCTCTTGAATCCTGCTTTTAATAGCAAAAAGGAGGGGAAGGATGCACTTCTACAGTGGGGCCAGGTAGCCCCTGAAATATTAGATCTGCATTCAGTGCCAAAATAGGGTTACGCATCTTGTCTTTGTCACCTTTTTGTAAGCTGACAGACTTTCACCTGTGAGCTGCACAGGCTGAGCAGCGGCTGTGGGTTTGAACTTTCCCCAGCTAACTTGCTTTTCCAATTCCCCAGAGGAGGGAACACAGCACAAAAGGGTGCATTTGCTCTCTCTACCCATATGTTTCACTGGATGCAGGCGTGAAGGTGATTTACAAACTGCTCATTTATGTGAGGAATATTTAGAAGAGTCACACTGTGACTCAGGTGAAGGAAAAACTAGTGCTAAGATCATCAGTAGGCCTATCAATCAGATGGTTGCTTAGTCATGATAAAGCAGCAGCACAATTGCATCATTATCAATGTTAACTGAGGCCCCTTAGAGTCTGACACCTAAGACATCACGTGGATTAGTGCAATTTCAAGGAACACTGGGTATGCTGTTGCTGCAGTTAGACTACCTCTCATGTCTGGCCAATTCCTCTACAACTGCACTACTTTTCTTGTTGGGCATCCTGTGCTAGGAGTCTGAGGACTTCCAAGGATTTGGGTCCAAGTATCATCTCCTCTCACGTGAGATGCAACAGAAATAAAAGCAGCATTTCATCTCTGGAAAACCATTTTCCTAAAGCAGTAATATGACTTCTAATGTTTACCAGGGAGTGAGAGTGCTAGGAAACAGGGCACCACCTCATCTGTGGCAAAGGGTTTGTGCAAACATGTCTACCACTTTTCTCATTTGAAATAAAAAGACACAGCAAACCAAATAATTTTCACTTCACCCAAGCAATATATCAAGTGTGGACATTGTAGGTCTCAATGCCCAGCCTACCATTTTGTCTGTTTTCTTCAAGGTATACAAACAGATATGCATTAATCATGACAAAGCACCTCACCCAGTTCAAGGAAAGCTGAACCGCCAGGATTTCAGCAGCTTACCTTTACACACGGTACCATTTCCTGTGTAACCCAGCTTGCAGACACAGTTGTGCCCACCCACAGTGTTGAAACAGAGAGCATTTTCATCGCAGTTGTGCTGGTTTGTTATACATTCGTCATGCTCTGAAAAGTGAAACAAGAATGGGACACTTTTGAAGCTTCACACCACAAAAAAATGAAAGCCTTTTAGTAAGAGATTAACACAGTAGTAGTTAGTGATGACACAGCTATGTGCACATGTAACAATGGGATAAGCAGAGTACACAGTTTTAAGACATGCAACTACGCAAGGGCTGTGTTGGAGCATAACTCCACTTTCATTAATGGGAAGCAATCATCAATACATTTTCCATGTGGGCTACACGATTCTTGTAAATATTTGCCAAAGAGATGGCTAACATACTGCAAATCCATATGCTAGTTCTAATGTATAATTTATTCACACAGGCTTATCCTATGCAGGATTCATAGGGTTTCCTGCAGAAAGCTGACTAATGGTGTGTGTCACGTGCTCCAAGCTGCAAAAAATATGGTTAGCAGAAAGCTGGACTTCAAAATGTAGCCTTTTTTTTTCTTTTGCTTCAGTGCATTCAAAGCTCTTTATTTTGGATGAGCTAAGTAACCTAGGAACAAAGGTCTGACTGCTCCTTAGAGTAAGGAACTTTGGTCACAGTGTGCTCTGAGATAGAAATCCTCAGTCTGGTGACACTCTGGGAAAATATCCCTTTGGGGAATAAATTCAAAATATGGACAATATGATTTTGTGTAAACTTTAAATGTACCGTTTAGCCTGAAACAAACAAGTATTTGGCAAGCATTTCCACTGGTGAATGTTTTAATATCTTAGTTTGTGATTTGTTTTAAATGGAAAATGCAATTTCAAAATGAGGTGCTCTAAAGTGTCATTTCCATATGTCACATGAAATGTTCTAATATATTAAAAATGCATTTTCTTTTTTTAAATTAACAGCATTCATCTAAGCATAAATAACTTCAGACCCCCTGAAATTTTCTTTTCAGGAAAACTGTCTGTTTGGGGAACATACAGGTACGTAACTTGAGTCAGCACACATGGGCCAACTGCATGTGAGGTTTCCATAGCCATCTGTACAGGCTTTAGAAAAAAAATTTTAGTGCAGCTTATGGCAGTTCTGGATGTCTGACACAGGTCTTAAATCTGGAATTGGATGCTCTTTCTTCCCTAGTCTTGGCTGTTACACTGCTCTGAATCTTCCCCTTTATAAATAAAAGCTGAAGTCTGCACACACCCCACAGGGTTGTCAAGAAAATTAATTTGTTAACATTTGCAAATCACTATGGAAGAGTTCAGCTTGCTATTTCAATACTGGCCATAAACCACAGGAGTATAAAACTGGCAGAATGGCACATCCCTAGCTTATGACTAGATATAAATTGTCTTGTAGCAATGGCGAGTACCTGTTGTTTAAAAGAGGGAAAAATCACCAACATGAAAATATATTATTTTAAACACTGCACAGGTTTGTTGTGGTATTTTTGTTGTTTTGTGGTGGTTGTTGTTTGTGGGTTTTGTTTGTTTTGTTGTTGTTGTTCCATTTCTTTCTTTGTTTGCTTTGTTTTATTAAACCAACCTGTTCTCCCTCTTCTAGACAAGGTCTTGCACATCTCATACCGTCACCAACACTCTCATCAGCCCTCAGCATGGAGGCCCTGGCACTTACTAGGCCAAGTCCCTTACTGGATGCAGCCAAGCACAGGCTGCAGGCCTCTGCCCTGAAGCATGAGATTTAATTACTTTGCTCTCAGCATGAATATCTGAAACTGTTATTGTTCACCAAATGATCCGGCACCTCAAAATCCAGTTACAATATTTGACTCCAACCTCCTACCACACTAAAATCTCTCATGCTGGCTGAAGCAGTATGTATGCTAGATCAGGCTACAAAATAAAAGAAAGGGAAGTCATGACCATGCAAATGAGGTTAAAAGTGTTTTCTATACCATAATAATATTCTGGTTTTCTAAGTTTGTGTTAATATTATGATATTATTTAAATATGGTGTGCTATTTAATAACATGTATATGTATACAAATATATATCATTTTCTCATTTTTAAAGGTTTTATATACCATACAACAGGAAAATATGGAAATCTGAGAAACATTATGCACTCAGCAGGCCAAAATATCTTGCAAAGCCATTATTTTCAAATCTCAGGAGGCAGGGTACATACAGCAATACATCACACTGGTAAACTCAGCTCAAATCACTGCGTTTGGCAAATTAAATATCATGCTCAATGAGAAAGTGCTACCATCCACCCCATGCCTTGGGGATGCAGCAGCATCCCCAGCATGCACAACAGCTCTTTACTATGGGTAAGAGCTTATTAGAGAAAAGCAGCTGGAGGCAGACTGACACCCAGAGGAGCAGCTGTAAGGGCATACCCAAGCACAGCTCTGAAAGCCCACAAGAGACCCAAAGGCAGGGGGAAGCTGTGGCTGCCTTGCCAAGTGAACTTTCTGTCGGTGTTCCAGTACAGATATGGATAACTCCATCTTGCAGTGCTGGGGGTTTAAAGACCATTTGCACAGATGTATGACCTTTGTAGGAAAAAGAATACTCATCCTTAAATGCATCTTCCAAACATTTACTCTCCAGGCTAAGAAAACCTACTGAGTCTTTTAAGATGGACTTGCTTAAAGCATACATTACCAATGAAATTAATGGTCCATTAGCTAAATAAGAAAGCTTGGATTCAAAGATAACTTGCTTGGTTTCCTACTTTTGCTGTAAGAAACTCCAGTACTTCATATCCTCCTGTAAGAAAGCTTTTGTAGTATGTCTGCTGACATTTCAGGAAGAGGATCCGGTTCTCAGCCACAGAAATAGAAGTGTGGGCTCTTTTGATACAGTTTGGGTTATGTGTTCAATCTTGAGGTCTATTTTTCTTTTAAACAAAATACTAGCATTTAACAACAATAACAAAAAAAAAAGCGTGGCCCTGATAAATGATTTTTGGATTGAAGATTACATGTCACTAGTTAGGGGGAAAATGCCCCAGAGTAACAAGAAAATTTGTGATTCTATTAAAGGAAAAGACAGTTTAAAATTATATGAATAGAAAAAAAAAATCAGCAAAAAAGAATCAGGGTGTTCTACCTTCCACCTAGATGTTGGCTTGTGTTCGATAACACAGTTTAAACCATTTAAACATAGTACTTCTTCATATTCCTTCCATACTTCTTCATACTTGCTGAATATACATATATATTGAGTGGCACCTCAGAGAGCAATCAGGCTGCACTGCATGATTGTCTCTGATACGGACTGATGGTTAAAATACAGAGGAAAAATTCCTGCACATAGAGCTTCTTAAGACATTCACTCTTCTAATGTATGGCACACCATCCACAGCAGTTTTGACAAGACCATCAGAAACAGCTTTAGCCAGAATTCTCTATTAATAACAAGGTATGACTCTCCAGCTTTATTAAAAGTATAAATACTTGATTGTAATAAAAAGGGTGGTGCTCTGTTGATAATTCTTTATTAATTCATGTCCATCACTTTTTTTTTTTTTTTTTTTACTGAAACATCCAGGAAGTTATCTTAAATAGAGAGGACATTGAGGAAACTGAGTTCAGAAATTTCAAATGCCAATCCATGAACTGTAGAAGATAAAACTGTGCATTACAAAGAAGCTAAAAAACAATTCCTAAAATAATCATTTGAAGAGAACTGTGAATATGGATTCTTCTACTTTTTGAAGTTCAAAAATAAATAGAATCATTATTTGCATTATTTAGAAATGCCAGTATTGCCCAGATATATTTCTTATGCTCTAAGAAGAAGCAGTGAGGCCATTTATTTCAAGCATCTTTGGAAATTACGTGAAACACATTTAACAAATGTCCCGTACTTATTTCAGTGCACATCATAATGATGATGGAGACAGGACCGTATAAGAGTATTACAGAGGAAAGGAAATAAAAATTACTTTTCCAGAGAGATTTAAATGATCAACACACCCAAATTTACATAAACGTTCAATAAAGACCAAAAGCACTAGTTTCAGTGATTATTTCTAAAGCTGTATTATCTAATATATCCAAAATCCATTTTGTACTGGCTAGAAATCTATGCTCAACAGTGCTAAAATTCATAACATTTCTGTTCTGAGAATCAACTTAAGTTTTAAATGCAGTATTTATATTGACTAAATTATGTCTAAAATGAGCTCTTTCTAGATACAAAATATTTTTCAGCTCCATCATTTGTTATGCTCCACAGTAATAATAACAACACTAAGTGCACATGAAAGCTCCATTAAAAAAAAACATAGAATGTTCATTATGACACAGACAAGTTAGAGTTGCAAAATATATTTAACAATGTAATTAATTCAATTATGTGCATTTGACTGTGCATCAAACACGTTACACACACACACACGTACTATTATTTCACAATACTGTGTGGTTTGCTGTACAAAAACTTTATAAGATTATTGAGGGCGAATAACAGCATTCTCAGGAGATAGTACAGACCCATTAGACCTTATTAAGTACAACAGAGCAATGGCAACTAGAGGGGGTTCGTTTTACTAATTTTATTAGCCGTGCAGAGATTTTTGCAGAACTCAGTAAAAGTTAACACACTGTCTATGAGGTGTGTCATCTATCTCCTCCTCCTCTCATTTTCCTAGTGCTGTGTAACATCAGCCCCTATTCTTCCTACCGTGTATTTCATTATTAAAAATAAACAGAAGATCTATATAGCATTTCCCACTTGTGTACTGCAAGCCCCTACCAACTTTGCAATATTTATCTTGTGCATCCAAATTCTGCAAACATCTAAGAAAAAAAAAAAAAAAAAAAAAAAAAAAAAAAAAAAAAAAAACAAATATAAACCAATACAAAAGCAAAAACAAATTTTGACTGAGCTGCATCACGTACTTATGGGTAAAGAATATTATGCTGTCAGTTTTCCCAAACCATTCATTACTAACATTGGAAAGTAAGAGATCACTTTTGAGGCACAGAAGTGCATAAAATTTCTGAATTCTTGAGCTCCAGTTACATTTGTCACCTGTCTTACTCCCATTGATTCAGTATAAATCTATAGATAGACATGTGGTGACCAGCTAACAATCTGATGTGGCAGTGACAGTGACAAGAGATAAGAGATGCTTGAATTATCAACACTTAACACATTTAAATGCCCACTTACAGTTTATCTTAATTACAAGCTTCTTTTCCTCATATAGTTCATGTACAAGACAAAAATTAGTATTAATTATATAGGCAGTTTGGAAGACTTATTCCATTAAGATCATTAGAGAAATGACAGATGGTTAATTTCTTTAAAGAGTTCGTGTTAGATAGTTTAAACTCTAATTAGCAGGGTTACTTGTTTCCGTATATGCACACTATTTTCAAGGAGCAAATGCTGTAAAATTATTGATGACTATGCTACCATTTCTCTATATTTAAGTTACATTTTTGTATTGATACTACCCAATTCAAATATTCCCCAGTTCATTTTTCTGCACGTACTCCCTAATTCAAATGCAAAGTGGAATCCATGCTTTAACCACTCATGGTTGCCATCACAGTCTATACCCTTATTTAACACTGAAGTCATTAATCATTAATTAATGACCACCAGCAGCTGTCCTGTGTTCAAAGCTGAAGCTGGGGATATGAAAATCCAGGTCGCCCTACAATAGTCTATTCATTGCTAATCTTGTTAATTGATTGATTTTCACCTTCATCCACTCCCATATTTCCATCCTGTTCTTGGTCCTCATTTTCTAATTCTCTCTTCAGAAAGAAAACAGCTCTTTTTATAAACCTATATCAAGAACTTTCCTATTTTTTTCCCCCTCAATTATGTTTATAATAAAAATAGATCTGGGATGTGCATGTTCTATTTTCAAGGTCTGTTTAGAGACAATCCTGCTTTCTGAAATGCTGTTTCTGTCTGTAATTACTTAGTCCATTGTTGTTCTTCAGGGAGAACAGCTGCCATCATCTCATCCAGATGTCTACTTCTCTCTTTTATATATTAGCTTATTCACTTATTCTATATTTGGTGTTAAGATGATAAAAAGGGAAAGCAAGAAAACTATAACAAAAGCTTAGGAAGAAAGTCAAACTGAGGATACTGTCAAAATCCAGTGTTCCTTTTCTTATTCATTATAAGAAAGCTCTGGGACTGCATACTATTTATACAGTAAAGGGGAACCTATATTATTGGCCATTATTGGCAAAGGATTAAAAGTAGCTGCAAAACACTCGAAGAGAGGGCAAAAGCATGGGCCCACACTCCTTGCTTCTCTCTGTGAGGTGAGGAGTGCTTTGGAGAAAGCTCTGCGTATGCTGTACCTCTGAGGAGACTAGAGACAGGCAGGGATGGAACTGGCATTTTGGTGTTGCACATGTACAGCTTGAATTCTTTCAGTTTAAGCGAAGTCAGACCTTTCCTATTCCAGTTTAATAACCATAACTGTGGGACACCGATTTACCTAAAAACAGTTCTGCATCAAGGTCCCAAATACTGATGATTCTGGAGGCTTATCACAACTGAAAGGATTAGCCAAACTATACTGTGTTGCTGAATTTGTTTTGCACGCTCCTGTGACTGTGTGAATAATTTATTATATATTTAGCTACCATATTCTTAAAAAAAAAAAAAAAAAAAAAAAGAGAGAAATACTGCATATTTACATGCAAATATAACTTCAAAAAATATGTGACATTCTAATCCGAGTAAAAATTAGTTGTTTTTTTTTTTTTGAAAACATATTTTAAGACAAAATTCAATTTTATATATTATTTCACAACAGACTCATCTAGCAAAACTATTTCACACACCAAATCCTGCAAGAGGCATATATATGGGTTTTTTTATTCTTCCACTTGGACTTTAAGACTTTCTTCTTTACAGAATGTTATCAAATTGATCTTTGAATAAAATCTCTTCTTTAGATTTTGGTTATTCCTGTTCTGGGTATTCCTCCTAGACTGACAAAATGTTTTAACTCCAACAGCAATAAATGCTGTAACTCCAAACTCTGTAAGTCCAATAATATTTTTTATGGCTTTAAGAAGGGTATACATTTCCTCCAGAATTTAACTCGAAAAGCCCAACACACAGCTTGAACATTGACCAGTCCTTCCTTCCTATGATATCAGTTCATCACAAAATCAGTGCTAAAATCTCCTTGAACACAGGGAAGACAAAGATATTCTCAGTCCCAGCCACAATAGGTAAGCTGATGGCTAAAATACATATTTTCAGGCAGGACTACCATTACTTTCTCCACAGCTCTTGAACAAATTTTTTAAACCTTTTTTAAACCCACTTACGTTTCTTCGACCTCAGAATGTGTATTATAATCATGATTTCCAGTTTCATGGAACAAGATATATTTTTGCAAAATACCCACATTCTCATGGAGGGTTCTATTGTACAATTAATCAGTATTACTTCACATAACATCTTATAATTTTTTACACTTTTCAACCAGTCAGGCAGAGAAAATATATTGAAGAATATTTAGTATGACTGCTAAAGTAAAGTAAGCTTTAATTTATTTCCAGTTTCCTCAATGTCTGCCATTTTCTGTATTCTTCCTTGAACACAAAATTTTAAGGGAAGGATTTTCTAAAGCACTTAGCATAGGCCTGTTTCCCCTAAAGGAAAATCTGTAACTCCCACTGATTTCAATGGTAGGACTGTAATGCAAATGCAGAATAACTGAAAACCCCACTTTAAGAGATTTTAGTCTAGACATAAGGTCTGCGACCTTGTCAGAGACTTCTTTTTTTGCCTTAATTCAAACTGATCTCTTAATATATTGTCTCTTATCATTGACATTTAAAAATAAGGTTTCTATGTTTTAAAAGAGATTTCATCATTTAGTTTTTCTCTCTTTATTTATTTATTAGATGTGTTATTTGGTCCTAGGTAGTTGTTTGTTTGTTTGTTTTTGTGTTTGTTTTTTTTTTTTTAATTTCAACTTGTATTGTGCACTAAATCTCTCAGGTACTTATGATAAACTGATGCTTTCAAAATCTTCTATTATATTGTCAAAAGTGACAATGATAGTGAATTCTGCATCTACAGTAGTGCTCCCTATTTTATTGGTAGTAGAATAGCCAGACTGGAGCTGTAAATATCCTACTCAGACAAGTGAAAAATATTTATTTTACTTCTCTTAATGACAACACTTTTAATTTACTGTTTCCTTACTAAAAGTAAGGAATGTTATACAAGTCTGCCACAAGCAACAGATACTTGTATTGGATACTTGGCCTCCATCCTATACATATTTCTGCTACACAAAGAAAGCGGGAAGTGGCTGGCTCTCAGACTGCTGCTGAAACACATAACTTGCTACCTCTTCTCAGATTACTCTGGTTAACAATTCATTTCTACAATCAGAGGGCTCCATAGAAACACTTCTGAACAAAACATATTTTTTTTCAGCATGGAGACAACGGAAGGATGGATATACCACGGGACAGAAGAAAGGTGTCTAAAACCAATCAAGTACTGTCCAAAGTTGGTCTGATAAACTAAAACTTTAGTACAAACTCTCTGGAGACATCTACTCTTTTTGGGACATCACCATGATGTGAATTTGTCAACAGATTTTGCAGGGGGATCATAGGGAATTTACAGTTACAATATAGCTATTATTGTGGACAGTGCTTGTGAGGTGAAGAAAATGGAACACACTACAGTAGTGGATGAATTGCTGCTGTTGCATTGCTCCTGATTTATTTATTTTTTTCCTCAGGAATCTGGAGCAACTTATCTAACCATAAATATAAGGGAAAAAAAATGTGTTTGTTTTTTTTTTCCTGTCCTCTTATACAGCAGAGAGATTTCTTAATGCATGAGATACTTCACTTTATTTCCCTGGAGGTACTGTGGCACAAGCACTCGGATGACTCACTGGATGTCAAGCAGGACAGTGCTATTTTTGATAAGGTAACTGTAGTGTTTGTGGCTCTCAATGGGGAGAGTAAACCTTCCTTCAGTGTTGCTCACCTAATTGAGGAAAGGGTTCTCTACTTGAAAACAGGGACAAAAATGTGCTATAACAGTGGTATAGCAGAACGATACTGATGCTTTGCTCTCAGGTCAGCCTTGACACTGTCTCTAGTGATGCTCCTGATTTTCCCTAAGGCAGATCCTTCTTGGTAGTTTACAGAGATACACCAAAACAGCGTAACAAATGCATCATCACAACCACTGCACCTAAGTTGCTTTCCCTGGAAACAAATTGGTTGCTAGTGCCAACCAGCCTTACAGATCATTATTTCTGTATTTTTTTTTATATATTTATAAATATTTGCATAGGCACATGTTAACAAAATTTATGTATCTGAAAAATTCTGCCATCAAATCTGCTATCATATTTAAGAACACCATTAATTGCTTTAATAAGCAGAAACAAAATGACAATATACCTTCATTGCTGTTTAGGTCTAAAGTATCCAAAATATGAATTAAAAATCAAACCACAGAGTTAAGGAAAAAAGCAAGCCTTGACATGATATTTAATTTTCCTAATACTACAGTCATCCTACCTCCTTTACACATTTCCCATTTGAACAAGTTAGAATTAAAGTTGAGATTCTGTGAACAACTTCAAATTAATGTGAAACCCACTCCCTGAAAAGTGCACTAAGCTAATAGTACACCTTGGCTACTCATAGCAGACTGGAATGTGCAGACAAAAATCAACCACATTCTCTACTTACTTCCCAAACATTAAAATACTGTATACAGAAGTTAAGTTGAATTTTACATTTCCACCTTCAAAGAACTAGGAACAAAGTACTCAATTGTTCTACACCCCAAACTTATGCAAAACACTGAAAAATATTTAAAAGGTATTATTCTTGATGGACATCCTACCCTTTCAGAAATCAGTCCTCTTCTGAAAAGAACTGACCATTTTATGCCCACTCTGAAAAGTGTGAAGCGTTCTTTTTTTTTTTTTTTTTTCTAAATGCACTAACACTGAAAGATTCGATAGTTTTCCAAACCCCGAACATCAAAGTTAACACTGTGTGACAGCTGATATGTTCCAAAGTCATCATATTTAGTGGTCTGTAACAGGGTAAATGACACAATTACTTGCTGTAATTACCATTGCTGACAATATATTTTCCCTGATGATTGGTCTATGTGACTCAGAGCTGCTTATCTTTGTCAGTCCAGTCCAAATCTCCATTTCCATGTGACTTGGACATTAACTTAGCAGGTATTTACAAATTAGTTCCAATATCTGCAAAGACAGATATTTGGGATAGTATAAATTCATAATTTATTGCATGGTTAGGCAGTCCACCACTTTATAACATCATTTAAATTTGAAAATAAGCATGTATAATGAAATATGGTTTCCCATTTAAATCAAATGGTCATTTCTTTTATTAATATTTTGGAAGGGAAACATGCTGAAACAAGTAAACAAAACAAAGGAATAAAATGCCAATAAGTACATTGAGATTTTCACAAAACTCTCATTCCCAAAGTAAAGCATGAGTTTAAATTAAAAATAACAATAATAAATAAAATAAAATAAAATAAAATAAAATAAAATAAAATAAAATAAAATAAAATAAAATAAAATAAAATAAAATAAAATATTTAATTCTCATTGCCTTCCCACCTTCCCATAATGATTTTAAGGAATACCTACAGAAGACGTTGGCGACTTTTTACTTAAAACACTGTGAGTTACAGGCTTACCAAACTAGCTGACTGCAAGTGTTTCCATGGAATACCATACACTTTTAAAATATAAAATAGACACAATTCCCTTTTTTTGTTTGTTTGTTTGTTTATTTTCCTAATCATATTATGATGATGTGTAAAAATAATGGCATATAAGGACAGTAGGAAACAAAAGCAGGCTTTTTGAAATGGTTTGGAAGCTTGTCAGAAAAAAAAAAAAAATCTACTCCTACAAAAACTCCTACAAAATCTCCAGGTTGGACAGATTCCTATTTGATTGCTAAGCTTGTTGACAGAGCTCTCAGTTCTCAAGAGAAACATCAAGATTTTCAATATTTTTTTTTACTGATTTGATGGGGGATGGCAACAATTTTTGCACATCCATCTGAATAAATTGTATAGAGCACTGACTTCAGGAAAGCTGGTTAACATTTCTGAAATAATTTCTGGTTTAAGTTTTCTAGTTTTCCAGTTCATACTTAAAGATGCCTCAAAACCACTAGCATAATAATAATTAAAGAAAAAAAAAAAAAAAAAAAAGACATGATAAGAATAATTCTGTATATTGAGAATGCCCTCTGAAATAATATCAAGAACCTTTTAGAGATGCATTATTTTAAAAACAGTGCCTCACAATATGGATCTACAAAAAAAAAAAAAGTAAAATTTCACCCAAGAACCTTAGTATTATGTTGTACAGGAGCACAGCATAAACAGTGATGCTCCCTTTTGTATTAACATGGCTTTTCAAATTAATTGTAATGATTTGGCCAGTCTTCTTCAGGGCAGTGCCAGAGCAAAACCCTGAGGATGGGTCCCAATGTATTTTCTTAGTAAGTAGTATTTGTTCCTTCCTGTTGACCTACTCTTTCTGACTGCTGCGGGGAGGTCCTGCCATCACCTCTCTGCTCATTTGGGTGGACTGGCAAACACAGAGCAAATTCTGGAACTGAAACAAGCTTAGACAGAAAAAGAAGAGCAGAAAAAACACCAATTTAGCTTTCATGGTACGCCTTCGTGCAGGAACAGCTACCGTCTGGCTGCAAATTTCTACATGCAACAAAAGTAATATGCAGAACTAAAAATATAAGCCTTTCTTTGGGATTACACAGAAGAACACTGACACCAGATGAGTCAGTGAAGTGAATAAACCCAACATGTTTACTTTGTGCACCAAGACATTTCAGGGTTGATTTCATCATAATTCTGATTGCAAAGAAGGACTAGCAAGTACACAGCTCGTGCTGTGGTTGAGAAGTTTGTACCACATAGGCTTCTACTCAAGCACATAGCTGAAAGAACAAGAAAGGCTATTTCTAAATTCTTTTGGCTGTAGCAGTGAACTTCTAATCTGAAGAAGTTTGATGCAGCAAAGTAGATCTGTTCTTGTAAGTCAAAAATCATCAGTCTAAGAGACTGATAAAAGTGAGTATCATTGATAAAAAATTTATCCCAGCAACAAACTTAGGCAGGGTTTGTAACAGATGATGACAAATACTAAGTCACAGTGACTTCCAGTGTTGACTGATAGTATAAAACATGAGTTAAGGAAATGGTTTGCCATTTAGCATAGAGCAGACTGATCTTTGAAAGATTTCATGAAATAATATAGGACACATAAGTTGGAGTTGCTGACTACTGGATATGCCATTTAGCATGCAGTGAAAATTAAATTATAAAGAATTAAGTTTCCATTCTCACAGGTTATCTGAACAGAAATAATTCAGGGGTTCCTTCCTCTCCACATAAGAAGTTTCCATATTCTATTAAAAGAAAAAAAACTTTCAGATACTATATTAAAAAATAAAAAATGTTATGTCTCCTTTTATAAGTCTTGACAGACAATTACCCCCCTGCCTTTTCTAACAACTGTGTTACCTTAAGGTCAGAAATACTTTTCAACAATGGAAAGCCAACAGACCAACAGGTCCAGCAGTAGTCATTTACTGCCAGATGTGTCTAATACCCTCAAAACATGGTGTAATTTATATCATGGCCATAGTGTCTTTGATTTTTATTGTGAATTTGTAGAAAAATGCTGACATCAATATAGCATGACCACATAACCTTAAATAATTCCACTGTTCCTTTTTAAAAGCTGTCTTGCTTCATACAAGAGCTCCCATCTCTCACTGACCTTGGCTAGAGTTCCTCTGAGAGCAGGCTAAGCTCTCCCAGCATGAGATGATCACCAGCTGGCTCAGACATGATAGATATGAGCTATCTAACTTCCTTGACTTATGCCTCACTCCTTGAGACAGCAGCAGGTTCCCATCTCCTGAGACAAAAAGATCTTTGCAACTTCAAAGGAACTACCCTCAAGGTTACCTACCATGTTCCTTTATCTTTGCAGTTCCCTTATCTTTCACAGTCTGTGATCATCCATAGAAAGATGGATAATTTCTGTAAAAGAATTAATCATCCAATACTGAAAATCACACATTCATGTATTTGTCAAGTGAATACATTTGCTTTTTATCAACCCACACTGTATTCTACCAAAGACCCTTTAAAATGTGTTGGGTTTTGATCAGCAAAGAAATCAATCCTGCTGTAATCGCACAGCCAGATTAACAGTTGTTATGAACTGGATTGGTAACCAGGAGGAAATGGGGCTCTTCTCTTTAAAAAAAAAAAAAAAAAAAAAAAAACTTCTTAAAAAAATAAATAAATAAATAAAAGTCTGGTTCCAGATTAAAACAGCCTCTAAACTAAGTTGTCAATGATAACTTGATCCAATCCAAATAAAGCATAAGTGAGTTCCTTTGTATATGATACAGCAGATATATAAAAATTACTTGTGTTGTTATCTAAGTAATGCAGTAGCATAGCAACAAGCTCTGTCTGAATGATCATTCCTCTATTAGCTTTGTGAGTTATCTTACAGCTAGAAAGCGGATATTGTACAACACAGGAGAGAATTTATCCTGAAAGAGGATTGAGAGGCTGAGGATTGTAGGCTGACATGCTATAAAGCAGAATGTAAACTGTGCCAAGTAAAGGAAATCAGAATCAAATGGGTTTTGAGTTGGAACTGCCTTGTGCTTACAAGCTAGCAGCCAGGACATTTATTACTAACAGCAACCATGACAGTATAGCTAGACACCATCACCGCAGTGGGTTTTGGATTACACTGTTTGATAATGCATGTGTGTTCATGCTTCTTTTATTCATATAATTGGGAGATAGGTGCGTGTGTGGTGGGAAAATCGCCGAAATCGGAGATAGAAGAGACAGATGGTTCATCTTGCCCACATCATTATAAATCCAGAGCTCCTAATCACATTTTCTCTGGTGGTTTGCTGACTAAAACATTTCCTTACTCAAGCCACTGAATGTCACTACATTGATGTTATAACAAGCCCCTGTCAGTATTATTGCTCTATCCCTTGCATCGTACTGTATAATTATTCTCAGCCTTGACTTAAGTAGAGTCAGCGAACTCAGCTGTAGTGCTGGAGAACTTGAGGAAAACTTGAAATATTGCTGTTTGTATCAAAATGAGTCAAGGGAAAAAAAACAAGAAGAAATTACCTTTTAATTTCACAATGCCTTATATTACTATATTTTCAAATAAAAATGTTGGTATGCTATATTATTAATCTGAGGTCACAGATTTTTTCTGAAGCTTCTTCGCAGCAGTGAGAGGTAAAGTGTATACAGCAGTGCTGAATAAAGTTGCATCTTGTAGGCGTATTTAGTCGCTTATTAAAACGTGGCCTCATTTACTGATGTATTAAGCACTATCAGCTCTCATTATCTCTGCGATGACTTGTGGATGCTCTTGTGTGTCTGAAAAAATAGGTCAATTTTATACTGTTAATTAACAAGAGATGAGTGTGCAGCTTTAAACACAGAAGCTGGATGACTTAATTCAAGTCTGGATTACATCAGTCTTATAGTTGCATTCATCCCTGGCAATTATACCAATCTTAGAAGAAGGAGTTGCAGGTGCTAAAACATAGCCCACATTCCTCATATGTAAACTAGATTTTATTTTTCATTGTAACTAAGGAGAGGCATTCCTTTCAGTCTCCCAGAACTGATTTGTGGTTACGGAAATGTACAGCTAGAACAAAAATAACTAAAAATACATGATATTGTAAAATACCCACGCTTCACAACTAATTGGAGTTTATCTTCTACCAACACATACTGTTACAAATCCATTTCCAGCCACACAACAGAATCCTTTGTGGACATTTTCATTAATATCTGGAAGAAAAGTTTTGGCAGTCCAACAAAACATTTTCTCAAGTATCCCTGCATTGCTTCTGCTGTATAATGCAGGAAAAGGTGTGATTTCTCTCACTGTTGATGTCCCAAGCAATCGATGGAGGCAGATGCAAGTTTATGAGCTTCAGTTTCTAGATTCCAAGAGGAATCATTTATCTGAAGTGTGTCAGAGTACCAAGGTAAAAAAAATAAATAAATAAAAATAGCACGTGACTGTATTTGCCCCTCAGAAAAAGCTGTATTTTGCAAGAAGCAGAAACTGAGCAGACAGCCAAACCTCTACCAATTTAGGAATCTGAATGATAGTGTTTGACCTGAGTTATTTCAACCAAATCACAGGCCCCTGTTGGTTTTAACAGAGGGAGTTATCACACTCAAGTGATAATGATGGATACCATCATTATATCATATCACCTATCTCCATTTTCTCATAAGTGTTTTCAGAAGACTTACATTGTAACAAAACATTAATGCAAAAAAAGAAAGCAAGACACAACCTTTGTACGCTATACAAAAAAAAAAAAAAAAAAAAGTCTTGTTTATTTCCTGCCTAAAAGGATATTGAAAACTGGGCATTTGCACATATAAAGCACATTTTGTATGAGAAGTACAAAACTAATACAGAGATTTCAAAAAAGAAAGGTAGAAGAGAAGCCTCTAAAGGTAACTCCCATTTCTGCTGAGGACTATAACTGTATCTTTAATACTTGTGTTCAAAAGCTGTGGAAGAAGTTTGGCAGTTCTGAAAGAAAACATCTCCCACCTGCTGGAGATCATCATTAGCTTGTATCACTGCTTAGCAAAATAATAAACCAACAGGTATCTTTCCTAAGTGGGGACATCACCAGAGCTGCTGTGTAACCTACAGAAAATCTCTCCCTCTCCAAAGCAGGCAGCGTCAATCTCTGGGAGCAGTAAGGACTATGTCTCCTTACCAACCTTACTAATGAAACACAACCGTGCATCAAAAACATTCCTAGTGACATAAAATATTAACTTCCCTACAACTTCAAAAGACTATCCACTGGCATTGACTGTAAGCCAGGCAAATACACTGTTTTTTATAAGACACAGCTATCTACAAGAATGGATCCAAACAGGAGGGCTTAGGAGGGGCACAGGTTTTATTACTGCAGGCAAAGCAAATGTAAAATAAATCACAACAGTGTGGCCAGTCAGAAAGCTGGAGTGACAAAACAGTAATGGCTGCATGGGGAAAAATAGTGTGAAATAGGTGAGATAGTATTAGATGCATGAGCACTGAGCAGGCTAAACGTGACAGTCCCTTGTCTATACATTATGACCCGGTGCCTTTTCTTCGAAGACATCTCACAGTATCATTAAAGAGCAGAGTACGTGGGTGAGATATAACAACTAACGTGGAAAAATGATGCACAGTGGTACAGGCCCTTCCCTCCCACTTTCCCCTTCATTATGGACACCCCTCAAGTAATCATTTGTTAGTATTATCATTACCAGAATTCCTACTTTTTGCACATCATTATGCAGCTAAATGTGTAGCTTTCTCCTTAAACTTTTCCCATATGTCAAGTCAATCTCCTCAGACCCTTAATTATTTTAATGTTGTTCTTGGAATTTCTTCCAATTTGTAACAGATTTGTGCTGCCAGTATTCCAAAGAATTAACATTTCAGGTGTCACTCAACTTGCTACCACCATGCTTCCTGGCAATTTATGCAATTATTAAGTTTCATTTTACAGAGAGAGGCTACTGGAAAAAAAAAATAAAAAAATAAAAAAAAAATGCTGCTGAATGCATTAACAGCACTTTGTGAAAAAAAAAAAAAATGTTAGATAAAGCTCTGAGAGACATAAATGACTTAAGTATGCTGGGGAGGGGGAGAAGCTCAGCTAGCAAGGTCCAGTACATGTCCATTGCTTCTAGTAGACCCTCTGTCATTTATCACCTTACCCAGACTGCACAAACAGAGATATTTATTGAAGATACAGATTTACGATCTTCATGTCTCTGGCCTGAAATCCACAGGGAGCCCTAATACCTCCCTCACTGGTAGCTCTAAGCTCAAGGCACAGGGCAGCCCTCGAGGTTTCTCTTGGAGAGCAGCCCCGAGCTGCACCCCTTCCACTGGAATCACTTCCCCACTTTCCAGCCAGCATGAAAAGGAGGGAGAAAAAAGAGAGTAGGTGGCCCATGAAACTGCACAGAAATGAGGCTTTAAAAATTGTCTCGAGCTTGGAAAATCCCTTCTCTGGGCCATGGGATGCATCTTTCTCTGCCTCAGTATGATCTAAGGAGGATGCTGCACTAAATCCCACAGAGTGTTCTTTCTTCTGCTCCATTTTGATGTGTTATTTAGGGGGAGTGGTCCCAAGGCACTTTAGTTTCTTTAAGAAACTAAAGACTTCTGTTGGGACAAAATATGATTAATCATCCCCTGTGGACAGCATGTGAACTCCTCACTGTCAGAAACAAAGTGTGAAAAAAAGAGAGTTTTCATCTCTGATTTCCTAACTTCTCCCTATTCTATTCTATTATTCTATTAATAATAATATATTAAAAAAAAAATGCAGGAAAGGTTACATATTATGCTGCTCAGAGCTCTGCTACCAGGTGCAGATTATACTGCAATCTGAAACACTGCCGGTGGCAATGGCTGCATCCTTATTTCTAGAAGGAAAACTTTATTTTCTGCAGCCAAGAAAACAGCCTGTGCCTTTTCATAATCCCAGACAGAGTAAGGATGTAAGTATTACTATTCCAGAAAAATATGATGGTATTTAGATTTCATCATCTACAACAGTGATGGTGCCACATACTGCTACACATACAAAACTATCCCAGCAGAGAGTCATGCCATTTTCTGCCTGCCTTTCCCCAGTGCAACACCATAACACTTCAGGTCCTGTGAAGCAAAGTGGATGGGGAATGAGGCAATATGAAAGTAAAGAAAGCATGGTAGCTCGGGGTATATTTTTTATGCCTTTATGCAGTTTGTGCACCCATTTGGCATATGGGTGCAGCTTAGGAGTCATCTCCCCTTCTCATAGCTATGATTGATTTCTGACCATAAAATCAGTCATGAACAACAGATTTCTGTGTAAATATGGTTGTGACTAACACAATCTAACCCTGCAAAATTTGCTTCCAAGATGAATACAAATAACAAAATCTGAAATTGATGTCTTCATTACATCCTTTGTTGTGAAAATCAAAATGTAATTCAGATCTATTGTAAAACTTGCAATAAACATGCCATGAAGAAAGAGACTAGAGCTGCTTTGGAAATAACTATTTGCTGTCTAAATCAGTCTTTTGTGCAGAGAGTTCTGTCAGAGGTAGATACTGCAGATTTCTTTTCAAATGTCTCATGCAGGAGAAAAATCATTAAATGCCACTGATTTTATGTCTCTCTTCTATTTTGATCAATGACTGGCAAATTACATATGTGCATGTGTGTATCAGAATGAAAAAATAGGACACCACGTTAGTCTGCTAGCAAACTGCATGGGCACCATTCACATTATAAACTGCCTAATCAAGGTTCATCTATAATTTTTCAACATCTCCTTTCTGTGCTTCAGCTATCCTGTGCAAACAATGACATATTAATGCCAAGCTGCAGAACATTTTCTTCCTACTTAGTAATATTCCCAAGGATGTGCTAGCATATCTTTTAGCCCAGCTTGCAGCAAGTCAGCTATTTCATACACAGCTACAGTTCCACAACTGGATTTGATTACACAGCATTACAAGGAACAGTGTGACCTGAAATATATTTCAAAAATTTAACATTTAGTAACACACAGAGCCAGATGTCATTTGTTTGCCCTATTCTTATTATTCCTGAACTGGATTAAAAATCTGCCTCTTCAGTTTCATCAATTTTTCAGTCAAGAAGTTAAACCCAGAATTTCCAACAAGGCAAACAGGTACTTGCAAAAAACTTAAAATTCTGTGGAAGAAAAAAGATGTCTGAATGACTAAATTTAGTTGCACACATTGGCAAAAGCCGAAGTGTATCAGACCCTCTGTACACAAGCACTGTTACATGTACATTTGAACAGAATTGCATACTGTCCAACCACACCAACTTCAGTCCTGGAGCATGGGCTCTTGGTAGTTTTTGTAGTATGCTTGCAGTACCAAGGTGCCCCTAAGATTCTCAGGATTGCCTTTGCAAACAAGAGATGTCTGTAAGGCATCTACTTTATGGTTCTCACAAGTAGCTGGCAACACACATCATTATAATAACCTTCCACAGCAGTTGATAGTTGATGCTATCAAAGCTGAAGCTTTCAGCTATCTCAAGGAAAAACGGAAGGAGCAGTGCAGAAGTTATATCCTACAATACTCACCTTCTGCATGAATTACATAAACAGAGACTACCTGATGGCATGAAAATGAAGATATTTTACATATTAGTGTTTGAATTTGTTTCGAAATACCATTCCTTTACCACTTTTCTTTTTTGCCAGATGTAAACATCAGGCGTTTGTATAAACTATGGAATACATCAGCTATTTAGTGCAGCTTCCACAATAACCTGATTATTAGAATAAAAAAAAAAAATATATGAAAAACCTAGGAAAATCTCTTAAGGATAGTGCACAGCCCCCCCCCCCCCCCCCCCCCCCTTTTTTTTTTTCCAGGTTGCCTGGAAATTGGTTATCTAAACAAAACCTATTTGGAAAATGCTTTTCTTTCTCAAGTCCTAAATGTCATTTGTTTAGTTGGATGATATTATGGCTCCACTTAAATTATAAATGAAAACAAACAAACAAGTGGGAAAAAAGTAAAGTATAATGAGATTTTCTTTAAAGCATTTGCTTTAAAATACCACAATATTTTGCAAGAGAAAACACTGGTTATGAAAAGTCATTTATACCCAAACAGTTATACCCGGACCAAAGTTTTTGTCAAATTTTTCTGACAGCAAAACACTACTATTATCACCATCAAATCCTTCCCATTATTATTTTGCACTGATTTATTAACATGCAGTGTCCTGTAAATGCACTCAGTGTTTTTGCTATAAGAGTTTTTGCTGGTTCTCATAACACAGTCAGTGTCTTCAGGAAAGACAATTTTAAGCAAACTGGTAATTTAAGACTTTTACAGACTCCATGTCAAAGCCACAGCAGCATACCTTCACTACTTTTGTTCACTTTACCTCAGATTTATATTTGGGCAAATGGGTGCATATGAAAGTCTCATAAATCAGGAGCTTTGATAGGTGGCAAAACCATTAAAGAGAAAAGAATATGCTGACAGGTGGAAAAACTATAGAGATCTTGTGCAAATACATACGCTTGCAATTTGCTTTAATACAGTGCTGTAATGTAAATGCTCTCAGTGTCACTCATATAGACTCAAACAAGTACAGAATGCCATTTACTGATCAAGCCAAATGACTTTAAAAGTCTCCTGGTTTTCACTAACTTTTTTAAAACAATTGACCTTCCACTCTCTAGTCATTTGGTGGATATGTCATTCAAGTCTCATAACTCTACCTAATTCACTAAGTGGCTAACATCTCCACTGGAGGTGCTTGCCATAATTGTGGAACCAGAAGGAAATACATTTGTTTTGACATATAGACTTAATTATGTTAGGTTGCCATTAGTGGAAATTCCACCACTCAGTAGTCATTGCATCCTCATAGTTGCCTCTCAGTATCCAAAATCTACTCTAATTTAACTACAGGAAAACTCTAGTTTCTGCATCACAGTGAGTGGCATTGCTCAGACATACACAAAGTCACTGCACAACTTAAGCTTCATCTGGCTTAGAGAGCCTTAAGGTTTGAAATTTTACAAATCTATTTCACCTACTACTTCACTTCCTTTTGCATTAGCTTTTCCCTGCATGGTCAGGGAAAAGGTGAAAGAGAAATCATTCATCTTGTCATTCATGAGGCTGATTCCAGTAGAAATTGTTAATTACAAATGAGGAGCCAAACTTAATTTGGAATGGGAGATCTGTAATGGATTTCTAGCAAGTTTTACCAGTTGGATTGTCCAGAGCTTCTGGACTACACTGAATTTCATGACAGCCCATTTCAGCAAATAAGAGGAATGCAGCATGCAGAACATTGAGAAAGACCTTTACTGTATTTATAGGTACCAAATGCCCTGGTGAACTTCTTTAGGATGGTTCACCATTTGTACAGTTCTATGAGAATGGCAAATTAGGGGTAAAAAAAATGGAAAAAATATCATGGTGATTTCATTAAACTCAGTCCTATGATAATCTGAATATTCCCATTCAACAAGTGGTGAAACAATTGTTTTACTCAACTGAGAGTGTGGAAAACATGAGGGAGTGACCAGAAACACTGGCTGTTTCAGGAAAGACATGCTGCAAGCAGCCTATACCTTGATCACTCAAGAACAGGGCTTAATTAAGTAAAAATAATGCTTACCGGTGTACGTAAGAGCAATGCCAAGTACAGGTAGCACAGTCTGCACAAAAATAACACATATATGATTTCAAATCTATGTCCCTGTGTACTGTGCATGCCTGGGCAAACCAGTTACGCTAGATTATGAGGAAGCTGTTTCTGTACCAAAACATACCACTGATGCCAATCGTGACAAAACAGAAAGGACAGGATTAAATAAAATTAAAAATGAATTTCACACTGCTGGCACCATCGTTCTGAATAGTCTCATACACTTTTATAGATCATGTTGGTGTTAGTTACAAAACATGAGCTCCAAGAAAGTTTTACTGAACAAATATAACCTTTTATAAAAAGAGATGATGCATTCCCCTGTGCACACAAAATAGCAGTACTGTTTTGTTCACACACATTTTTCTTCACTGAGAGAACGTGCCACATCTTTGAATCATATTTGCTTTATCTGCCTAGTAGGAAAAAAACATTCCTCCCAGGGACAATTACAGTCAGACTGGTTCTGATACAGAACACTATTTTAAACGTTCCATTTTCATTCCATAACCCTAAAGTACCTTGAAATTAAAGGAGACTAGAACAACAGAAAGCCACTGTGAACCCAGCACTCCCACTGGAGCTTCCAATGCCAGCAGAAGAGGAAGGGAGGATGCAGAGGTAAGACAGATGGTGTGGTCCAGCAGCACAAAGCAGGCTGAGCCTTTGCTCTCTGAACACAAAGCATTCAACTGGGGAGCCTCCCTGATGCCAGGGCATTTAAAACAAGTGAACACCCATATCTAATATCATATTTAACTCCATCAGAAGTTTGTAGAAGTGTCATTAGACTCCAAGTGGAGTTGTACTGGTATGCCATGTGGAAACCAAGACCCCATAGCACTGCTTTTGGTCTCTTGTTTTTCCCTTCAGCCTCCTCCCCTCACCTTTTCAGCATCCAAGCTCATGCAGACCTACAAGACAATCCATTCTGCTTTACAGATTCAGGCAAACAATGGAACTTATACAAGATCTGTAAAAATATAGTAGCTTTACTGCACTGTATCCTTCTAATTATTTCAGTGTTTATTCTGTTTAGGTTTCACGTAGACATTTTGTGAACCTAAAAAAGATTAACTTTAGAGGAATCATATCGGTGTTCCTCAGTGCTATTACTCTGTTATTTCCTTTCACAAATATACCTCTCTTACCTGTGCATGAATAATCATCAATGCGTATATATCCTGTTTTGCAGATGCACATAAAGGATCCTGGTGTATTTACGCACATGGTGTTCTCCCGACAGTAGTGCTGTCCTTCAGCACACTCATCAATATCTGTGAACAAGACAAAGAGAATGAGTCAAATTCAGACTTGTTCCTCAGAATACCTCCATACACCACTATCCACTTCTGGCAATACTGGATTAGACTAAACTGTTTCTTAAACAGCAATGCATTTTGGAAAGTTTTTGGCTTTCTCCTTTCAAACAACTGCTTGAAGTGTTCAAACAACAGGAGCAGCATGAGCTTTCTGTGAGCAGCTGTTAGTGGAGTTACAAAGAAGATTACAGTGGCTTAGATCTTTCCTAAATCCTTTTGAAGTGCCTATGCTGTTATTCCTACTATTTAAAGAACAACAACAACAAAATAACTGGGGGACCAAACAGCAGACCAACTGGCTCAGTATTGCAATATCATCCATCATTGTATCATTACAGTCACTGTAGTCACCAGTATATGAGCACACTACTGCATGCGTTCCATATGTCTTTGATCTAACAGGTGCTGTTCTCTGGGAAGGACCTGTAAAGAGCACAGTAAGTTCTGAAAAGACACTAGAGCTTATTAGAAATATATGTCATAACCACAAAGCAGTAACTTTTTTTTGTATATTTTTATATATAAATATATACCTGTGTGTGTCTGTGCATATATACATTACATTTTTATATATAAATACATATGCGTGTGTGTCTGTGCATATATATATTCACAGATACACACACCGTATCTGAACGGAACCTGAAAGATTCTGGTTTATATAAAGACCTGCTCTAAAAGAAAGAAAATTGGAACTTGGTAAAATACTTGTTGGGGTGGAATACTTGCTGCAGTATTAAGTCACAGAGCAAACTCCAGACATAAATCACTGTAGGCACGGATTTTAAAAACCGATTGGTTTTGGTACTCACTTTGGTTGCAAAATTAGGCCTGTTTCTTGTAGCAGGCTATATTTAAATGGTAAGACCAAGGAAGCACCACAAATAACAAAAAAACTTCTGCACACTGTTAATATGTGGTAAAGAACAAAGGCTATATTAATTTGGAAGTGATTAGTAGCATGCTGTTCCCGTAATAGCAATGATACAGACTGCATTACTGAGACGCTCTGTACATCTAGTATATTGTCATGCAATGTGCCATTGAACCTTGCTAGAAAAGTATGTTACAAATCAAAAGGGTGGATTGTCAATTTTTTTTTTTCCTGCTCATCAGTTTTGATTTTTTCCCTGTTTTCAATGATGTTTCCAGCTTTCTGAGTTGAAAATAAAATCTCCTGATGGAGAACAGTGCTGTGTTCCAGAGTTTGATGATAGTTCAAAACAATAGATTGGATATATAAACTCAAATTGGGGTCGACTTCTTAAATGTCAACACTATTAACTCCTGTACTTTACTCCATTTTAGATCATATGCTTACCTCCCAATTCTTCCTCCTCTTTCCAGCTTTTTTAAATTAACAGGTACTTTCCTACTCACTGACTGCTTTTCCCTATACATTTCCACAGGAAAATTTCAGTACAAAACAATGTGATACATTGACTGCTAGTGATTCTGTAGTCATTTTCCAGTTTGATTCAGTTTTGGAAAAAAAATCTATTTTTCCCCAATTTGTTAGAACCCAGTTTTTCTGCCCAGTGCAACTGTCCCTAGGATACTGCTGGAGAAGCTGGGGGCAGTTTGTTAAAAAACACTAAGTTCTCAACTCTAAATGCTCAGTGGGGTGAGCACAACCTATTTTTCACAAATTCTGTTCCCAAGGGAAGTTCTAATAAACTTCATCTGTTTTCCTTCCCTTCCTTTCCCTGCAAGCTCTGCAGGCATGGAAGAATCATATCTATATATATTGGTAATGTTTTGTAAAGCACTTGTCATTTTCATATACATACGTAAATACAAAAAAAATAAATGTATATTTACAGTGAGCGCAGTGAGCATACTAAGGCAACACATTTTATGCAAATCATCAAAGAAAGCACAAAAAGAAAAAAGTGAGGCTATCCCAAGACTACCACAGAAGCGGCTGTTTTGCACAGAAAGTGGGAAATGGCACAAAACCTCCTGAAGTACAGATGTTTTGCAGAAACACAAACGTGGAGTTCACAAAACCAGTCAGCAGCTACAGCATATGTCTTGGCTGCCCCTACAAAAGATGCAACTTGTGTCTTTCCTATCCTAGTTCCCAACTCCATATTAAATTAATGGTGTTGATTTATGTTTAAGTAATAACATCAGTCTTCGAGTAATTAGAGGCCTTATGTTCTTGGAGTCAACAGACTGCCTATGAGCCAGCTTTGGCACCCTCAGAAAATTCTACTTAAAGATCCAAAGCCTCAAAAACATTAAATAGGATTTTCTATGAACTATATTAATGATTGCTTTGGCAGGTAAAAAGCCACAGGAGACCAAAAATGCTAATGGTTCTAACCTTCTAATTTGGACGTGTTGTAAATGAAAGATTTCATTTTGCCAACATCACACATATTGAAGTTTTGCAAAATGTTTTATTTATAATTGCCTTTATTTCAAAACCTTGCTTGTTCAGTTGTTATAACAACAAAATGATCACGTTAACTTCAGATTGAAGTGTTTCATTCGAACGAACCTGATTTCTTTCTCAAACTGATTTTAAAAGCTCACCAGAAAGCAAAACTCTTTCCCACCCAGCTCTCTAGAATGCCTATGCAGAATGCAAAGAAAATGAAGTGATTATTACTTCCACTATTACATTACTATTTTACATTGGCACCAAAAGACCCTAAGTATTAACTCCATTGCTTCACATCAAGACACATGATTGATGAATGTTGCTTTTACAAACCGTTTGCAACTTTAGCACTAAATTACACTAAGATAATTGATAAAAAAGGGATAGTGTCAGACAAATCACTAGTTGCAAAGAAAGTGACCACACACATTAAAAAAAAAAAAAAAAAAGCAAAACAAAACAAAACAACAACAACAAAACATGTAATTCCATTCCCCCTTTTGCCTACTATATGCAAGCTTTGTATACATTAGGTTAAGGTATACAGATCAAGAAAGACTGAACTGGGGCAGGGAAAAAGCTCAGCAGCTGTTCTCTTTTAAAACTACCAAAATAAAAGTCTTTTCATCCTGCTTAGTGGTTGAAACGCTGCTTTAGTCTTTTATTCACCTTTAGACACAAATGCACTAATACAACAGTAAACCTGATGTATTTCCATATCTATGAAAGCCTACAACATTTATCTTAATTTTCCCTTGCCAAAAAGCCTTGTTAGCATATTAATGCGCATTAATGTCTCACTGTTTAGTCAATAAGATCCTGAAGTCAGTCAGCTCAATAGGATGAATGCGCCACTCCACTGGTTCTAAACATCCAACGATAAAGACCTGTGTGCTTTAAGTCTGTGATGTGATACTGAGCCACCAGCTGGGATGTACTGACAACAATGTAGTCATGGAGATCATCAATCTGCTCGATTCCCAGTGGAGCAGATAAAAGAGGAATCTCTGGGAAAATTGGTTAGTGCAAACGTATTTGGAATCTGCACTTCAATGATTTATTTATAGTTGCAAAAACATCAAAACTGAAGAAAGTGCCTTTCTTTAGCCCTCCAAGAGCTCTAACAAAATTTATACAAAAATATATAACCCAGGAAAAGTTTCCTCATCTCCCTCACTCTCGTGCCCAAATGAATTTGCTTCCCCATAATGAAATTCCCAGTTATGTTTTACAGTCCCGTTAATAAGAAGAGAACTTGACCTGTAACATATATATCATTGCTGACCAAAGCTAACAAACAAAGTCTCTCCTTAGGCCTCGCTATCCATCATTGCCCTTATCCACCACAAAAGCCTGCCAGAACAAATGAGGCTGGTGCTAAGTCAGTAAATCTGGGCTGGAAAGTAAAGAGAGAAAGCTGCTTCCAGAAGTGAGGATACTTTATAGATAGCGTCTTGCCTCCAGCCATTTTCTTTAAAACTCAATGGTTATCTGGCATAAATGATCTCCCTGTTCACACTTACAGAGGCATATGGTTGACAGAGAGATACTCTTGCAGGATTTTTGCAATGGATAATATTAAGTATCTAGGAGGAGAGCAAACAGGAGTATTAAAAGTTGTATTTCTAAAAAAAAAAAAAAAAACTTTCATAAGTGCATCAAAAATTACTCTGAACACAAGAGCAGAGTAGATTCCACTTAGAATTAAGAAGAGGAGAAAAAAAAAAAAAAAAAAAAAAAAGACAATACTTTTTTGTCGTTGTTGTTAATGAAAGGTTCCATTTTGACAGCCCATAAATACGAAGCTCCACATTCACCTGCAGAGCAGGGCAATGGCTTTCCACCTCTCCCACACAAATTCATCAGCAAACTTGCATGCCAACATGAAGGCTCCAATGTTAAGTGCGAGAGCATCATTTATGCACCCACCATCCCTGTGAGTCTCAGGCCTCAGAGCCTTCTGACCCCTCTCTTTCCCCTTCCCTCCCCCTTCCCCCCCTTTTTTTTTTATCACTACTGACCTAACTTTCAAAGAAATAGACAAGCTGGGAAAAAGTTATGACTTTCTTATCAGTTCCCTGACGTAGGAAAAGGGCATCAGAAGATCATTGCTCATTAAGGAAGGACAAAAGAGGAGAATGAACAGAGACCAATCACAGCAACTGCTACCAGGGAAAATAGGTGGATTCAAAATCAACACTATCTGTCTTGCAACCTTCTCATGACCACAAAGGACAAAATGTTCTGTCATTTTTCTTTCTCTTTGCCTTCCTTCCACTGACAGTGTTCTTTTCCCCACCTTCTACCTCTGGCATCAAGCTTTCTCTACTGTTTTCCCCCCTCACCCATCTTTGACCTGTCTGAGTAACTATAGTCCTGTCTCCAGGCTTTGCTCATGTTGTCTCTCACCTGATCTACAGCCCATTTCTCACCAGATTAAATGAGAAAGGATAGACTCTTCCTCTATACGTTTAAAGCAAGCTCCCTTCAGCTCACCTACTTGTATTTGTTTTTTTCCTTTCACCACCAAATGTACTGACTCATTCTCAAATACTTCCAACTTGCTTAAGTTTCAAAATCCCCAGTCCCTTGCTCTAATAAAAATGTTCTTAGTAGAGTCTCTCCCACTTTCCCCAGCTGTACTTCCAAACTCCTATTCTCTCCAGGCTCCCTTCACTCTCAGATACAATCTGGTTCCTATATGCCTTGAATTCTTTGCTTTTCACAATGCTATGCTCCCTATGCTGCTGCCCAAGAGGACAAAACACCTCAGGGCTCTGGCACAGCCTTTGCTCTACCTCCTTCCACAACTCTTCCTAGGTTCTCCATCAGCAGGCAAACCTTTGGTTTAACCACCGTTTCTCCAGTGAGTCAAACCAATTGCTGTGTTTTTGTTTTGCTTTGCTCTCCCAAATCTGGTGCAGCAGATTTTCCAACTGACATATTCCACTTCAGTCAGATTGTGCATTTTCTCTCAATCTCCCACATAATTTATCTTCAGCTTACTCACCACTATTGTTGTCATCACTCATACCTCTTGAAGATCATTTTTGACTCTTCTCCTCATAGACATAGGCCTGTGCCTGACCACTTTTGGTACCAATAGACAACAGAAGACTAGTTCCAACAGCAAAATTACTCAGTGCTCACGTGTGCTGTCTACCTCTGCTGGTTCTTTTTCCATTTGCCTGTTTGTTTTTCCTTATTTTTTTATTATTTTTTTTTTCCTCTAGAGTTGTTCTTCTCCCCCAAGCACTTTTTAGAAGCACTAAAACCTAAGGAATCACAATATAATTAATCTTGTGAATCAACTGCAAGAACATAACCCGTGTATTGGGTTCAAACAGATTTAAAAAAAAAAAAAAAAAAAAAAAAAAAAACACCTTCCACATATGGTGCTCCCAGCAAAGAGCCTGGGCTGCTGCTAACTTACTGTAGCAATGCATAGGGAGGGTAAGAGCTGAACATTAGAGGAAATGGGCAGCTACTTGTGTCTATTGATTTTTATTGAATTATTAATGGACTTTAAGAGAAATTGAGTGAGTTGGATTATAAGTGTTAGCACTGTTGTAATTGAACTAATAAGAGGTTGTTATAGCTTGACTAGACTGCTAAAACATCAATTAGGCTAAAAATAAATTCCAATTACTGGATCCTCATATAAGCTGTGTTCTTTTCTTGCCCACAATTGAATTGCTTACATAACACTTCCACACATTGTACCTATCTTGGTGTCACTCCCGTCACATTATTTTACATCTCCAATCTTTGCTTAAGTTCATGATTTCTCTGCCCATCTCCTGCAACCTGAGTGGGCTATTAGGACAGAAAACATGCTTAAAATAAAGGTAAAGTCACTCAAGGTCTAGATTGTTTGACAGAAGCTCTAGATAGCTTTGGAAGGACACAATAAACATTACAACATTTCAGAAATATCATTTTCAACAGTACATAGAGATGTTTTTCTTTCAATTTGCCCTAGTTTTTGGAAGGGAAGACAGACTGTTGAGATAAAACTATCCTTGTTACACATGCAGTAGGAGATATTGTTCAAGAGCTACCGGTGCAAGTGAGACTCTTGGAAGAAAATGAAATCTTCATCTTAGCCTCATGAAAACATTGCTGGACTCCACAGACATTATGCAGTTTGAAAATATAAATCACAGGAAATTTTTGAAAACAAATACTGTCTGCCATCATGTAATGTTTTACTTGGCAAACTGCATCTTCTTACTATTTAATATCTTATAATTAATTCATATGGTAGTGTATACATGATAAAACAAGTAATTATATATAGCTCTCTGTCAGGCATGAAAGCATCCCAGGGGGCTCTCCTTAGGCACCAAATAACTAGTCTGATGTAGCTGCACACTGAGAATAAAAAAGATGTTGTATATGATTAATTAGTGAATTCCAAAAATTAGAACAACTTACTGAAACTACAGTTCGTGATCCATTCCCCCCTTCAGCAGTACACTGAGTTTGAAATAGGTTTTAAATTTGAATTGCAAAATAAACTTTGCCTTTTTCTGAAATTATGACAGTATCTCATCATTTTCAACTGTGAATTTCAAGATTTTAACAATACTTGCCACAGTTAAGGTTTTTGTTTTCCTCTATGTAAAAATGAGAATAAGAAAGAAAAGTGATAAATTTTTTATACAGAAACTACAAATATATATCAGTTTATGCCACATGTGTATATTTTAAAACTCCTTGTCGGAAGATAGACGCAGGCATATAGGATACTATCTGTGGTAAGAGACCATGTGGGTGGGTTAGACTGCATTTGGGATTTGGGTAGGATCTAAAGTATGTAACATATTCCCACAAGCTATTCAGTAAAATACTGCCTGTTCTACAGAAATAAGTGGAGATATCAAAACTCATCTCTCTCAAATGATGCCTCATAAGTTAGAGTATTATGGCACATATAATCACTGTGGCTGTTATTGCTCTGCATGCTTTATGAAAGAATCTGTATTTTAAGATCACTTTGGTTTAATGCCTAGCATTTCTGTGCATTTGTTACAGCTCTTGGGGATCCAGCCTCCATGGATTCAAAGATATATTGCACATTTAGACTAAGGTTTGAAAGTTAGGTAAGCAATGGCTCTGAGTACTCTTCAGCACAGAAGCAGCATCTAATTCTCTCAGTAGACACCTCTCAGCTACTAATGAAAGTTGGAGACAGAAGTAAACAAGAACAAGATTAAGGCTTTAGTTTCTTTTCTCTTTTGCTTAGATTGCAGATTTAAACATTTTGTATTAAAACATTAACCTTAATTTCTCTTCTAAAACCAAAATGCAACATATTCTTTTATTGCAGGTAGAAAAAGGTTGTCTGAAGTAAAAGAAAAGCCTGTCATTAGCAAGCACTGGTAGTGCAAAGAATTTAATAGAGTTTCCATGAGTCTCTCTTTATATGATTTGTTTCAGTTTGTTTGTTTGTTTAAGTCAATAACATTTCTATCAGTCCTGGTTATGGGTAGAATTGGTCTGAATATCCTTCCCATATATAAGTAAATAAAATCAAATAACACTGAATCACATCCTGCAATCTGTAAATGTACAAACTCTACCATTGTTACAGGCAGTGGTACTACCTGTACCCAAGTACCACACTTTATGTACTGGTGTCAGGCATACTTCTGGTACATGTTAAGTTAGGAATATATTTTATTATCTTCCTGCATAAGAGCCATGGCAGACAAGACGGACTCAGCCTACCCTAAGCCACACTGACACATTAGAAGTGTCAGTGAATATTCCTCAGATATAGATTTCTCAGTAGCATAATGGTGGAAAAAAGCACATTTTGTGCTTTTGCTAAGAAAAAGATATTAATAATTGATAATATATTAACTGTTTAATATTAGTATTTAATATTTAATGTGTAATATAATTAAGTTTAATTACTTTTTAATAGAGATTTGAAAATAACATTCTGCTTCCCTGGAATGAAAGCTTTTCTATCTGCTTTATTAGTTTTCCAACACAACCCAAAATGACAAGGTAATAATTCAAACACAGACAGTTAATGCAGATAGGAATCTTTATTTCTTAACTATATGTGATACTATTGTTGCAGCTCACTTACAAAAAAGAATTTACATAAGAAGAGAGCAGCTCAGGAAGTCTTCTCACTTTAACAAAACTGACAGTACTGCACAGCTCCTAAGTAGGACTCTCACCTAAAGAACATTGTGCATCCTGTAGAGACAGCAAGACTAGCAAATAGCAGAGTATTAGTTAATCACAAGATTTAAAATAATATATTTAAATACTCAGGGGTTTATCTCAATTTCAGATGTCTTTATCTGATTTACTTATATTCTTCTCAATATTACACTCCTTAAGGAGCAAATGTGTCATTGATTACTGCCAATATGATACCAGGTATATTTTATTGTAATTTGATTATTTCTTCTCATTTTTGTAAGATTTCTTCTCTTAACTGCAATCTGTAGAAATCAGACTCAATCTGAAAACTACCTTATTTTTGTAGTCTGGTTAGCCAGTAGATAAAAACAACAAAAAACAGTAATCTGCCTATTATGTACATGATGTTTTGTTGTTACATTTTTTGTTTGTTTGTTTGTTTTAATGTATTTTTGGTGTTTCTTTGTGGTTTGTTTGTTTGTTTGTTTTTGAATAATATACTAGCATTTTTACACAAACATGTGGATAAACGTAAGCTTCCATTAGTAAATCTTTCCAAGCAGAATGAGAACATACAACTCTAAACTAAGAGAAACCTGACGACGTCCAACCAAGTGTTGCTTCCAAACTACTTTGGACATCTACTCTAGAAGGAGAGGGTTCATCCTCTAAGACTGTTTACTTCCTTCATCCGAGGATTATTCAAATCGAGACAGCTTATTCAAATGTGGATTTCTACACTGAATACCATGTTCCCTAGAGGGAAAATCATCAGTGAAACTCATGTAATACTCAAATGTAAACAGTCACTCAGTCTTTGCTCTCATCTCAGCTGCTGCACTTGAAACTGGGACAAACATGGCAACAGAAGAGAAACTAGGAGAGTTATTGAGAGAAAGAGGTAAATTGGAAGAAAAATGGAAAATGGTTCACACAGTTATGTTTAATAATATTAAATGCTTCCAAATATTGTTAGGATAAGTTAGCTATGTTGCATACTGCACAACTAGAACAACTAAATTCCCAAATACCAGAAAATAAATGTTATGGCCCACACAACCATATTGTGGATTTGGAATGTGTGGAGAGTTGACCCAGGTCAGCAATCAAACATCTACCAGCCACTCATTCCCCCTCCTCCAGCAGGATGGGGGAGAGAATCAGAAGAGCAAAACCAATAAAAAAAATAAGTTTAATAAGTGAAAAGAAAAAAAAAGGGGGGAGGAGGGGAGGGAGGGGGAAGAAGTCATGCAAAAGCAATAACTTACCACTTCCTATGAGCAGACTGATACCCAGTCAATCTCTAAGCAACAGCCACCTTAGAAAGGCTATTCCCCAGCTTTTATTGCCAAGCATGACATTATATGGATTTAAGGGATATCCCTTTGGTCAGTTGGGGTCAGCTGTCCTGGATGTGTCCCCTCCCACCCTTTTGCCCACTGCAGCCTACTCGTTGTGCAGGAAGTGAGATATAGAGAAGGCACTATTCAGCAACAGCCAAAACATTGGTGTGTTATCAACAGTGCTTTAGTAACAAACCTAAAACACAGCACCCTAAGAGCTGTAAATGAAGAAAATTAACTCCATCCCAGCCAGACCCAAGACATGATGTAAAATGGCCTCTGCATCAGGCAAAATCCTCTGGATAAATAATGAAATAACCTGAGCAGATCATGCTCAGTCACAATGCTTACAGAAGACCACTGCATTCTCCTGTCTTCTTACTTGAGCCTACCAGCAGACTATTTGCATACCATCTTATTTCAGTAGATGCCTAGTCTTGCTGTCTGGGTGCATTTAACTCTTCTAGATGCATCAATGTATCCTGATAGCCAAAAGTCACAAACTTTATCCTTAAAAACTTCATCAGAAGTCCACCACCACAAATGTCATGGGCACTGAACACTCTTTGAAATATATCCTGAAGGGTGATTGTCAGTTACAGAGGACTTCAGGTGTTGCAGTGGGAATAACTAATTATACATCATCAGAACATCTGTTTTTGTAAAATGTTGACGTTAAGCAGGCTATATGCCAAGGATGCTATATTGAAAAGCACCTACATCTGAACACAGCATAATCCATACCCAACCTATCAGTAAAGTATCTCAAACTGCTTAATGACCTGAGGCAGAAAGTGGATTTCAGAGTACTTGTAATAAGGCTTAGGGCAGGTAAATGAAGAAATCCCACCTCTTAAAATATTGCTTTTAACAGTCCTCCAAAGGAAAGTTAAATGTGACATAAATCTTAACAAGTATTATTGTTATAAAACAGAAAGGTATCTACCATAACAGTATCTAGAGACATCACTTAGCTTTGGAAAAGCATCAGTTCTTTCTAGGACAGAAGCCAAACTTTTCCATCATTCATATGAAATATATGCAGTTTTTCAAGACCCATACTGAAACCAGCTTTGAATATTTTTATTTTTGTTATTCTACCTTACAGAGAAATTCTACCAATGGGAGCATTGCTATTTCTACCTATTCTTTGAATTTTGCAGTGCTCAGGAATGAATCATGATTGGTGAAGTTTGGCTCTAATGCAGAATAAATGACATCCAATTTTGCAGTATATTTTGCTTGTTAAGTGAGAACATAGAAACAGCTATCATACCCATAGGCTATAGCCATTACAAAATGCCCTCTTTGAAAAGCTTTGTGTTAGCTTGACATTTCTTCACTTCGTATTGTTAGTAATTATAGCCACAATAATGTCACTGTGAGGAATGGGTCTGTGCTGAGAAAGAGAGCTTGGGACCATTTGAGCCATTCAGGATGAGGGACAGGACTCTGAAAAGACTTGGAATTATATTATTGCTAATGTGACCTTTGTTACTACATTGCTTAATATTAAGACAGAGCTTCCCTCCAGAAGAAAAAACTCAGTATCCGAAGAGGTATTTGGGCTGGAAAAAGGGATACAATAGTAAAAGCACATCTCTGAAAAAAAAAAAAAAAAAAAAAAAAAAACACAGGTATTTCAGTCTCCTTTGTCCCCTGCCCCCCACTTTCACAAAACACAATAAAAGGTTCAAATCTGTGACCTTAGTTCCCCTCTGTCAGCATATGACCTCTACACCCAGTCCGAGAAGGCCAGTCAAGTCCAGTTCTCAAACCATGTGCAAAAGGTGCATAGTTCAAGCACAGGGTTTCAGCCATGGCACGTAACAATCAGAACATGCTGTTCTGACTGCAGATTGAGCTTCATCCTTGCCTACAAGAACTTCATCTGGCACGGACCCAGTCTCATGAGCTTTGCTCACATGGGTACATCTTCCCAATGGGACTTAACTATCTTCAATGTGAGTGTTACTGGATCAGGTCCTAAATCACACACATTTTTAGGAGGTCATTTTCTGCATCCGTACATATTAATACAGTGATTATTTTAATGTAAATAACATACCCCAACCTTCTATTCACTTTAGCAAGTTTTTTGAAAGTGCAGAAGTAGACTGATAATTTCCACACAGAAACAATATCATTTGCCCATATGGAAGCACTCAAACCAAGAAATCTCAAAAAATCATCATGTCTAATTCAGGTATTGCACAGACTGGTAAATCCTCTTATAATATGGATGCACTAATCTCGCATATGATAAACTACCATGTCTTCACCTTTCATCTAAACATTTCACCAACAGTGAAATCTAGAAGCTTCCTATTTTTAACTTATTACATGCCTGGCAAGTTCTACTTATAGCAACAGACTCTAATTTGAGTGATATGGAGATCACTAAAAGCATAATTTGTTTTTCTGCTTTCCAGTCAGCAGAGTAAGAATACAGCTGCAGGGGGCGGGGGGGATGGAATCTTAAAGCACATGATTTCACTCTAATTCCACAGTTTCAGTAACCAGTGACTCCCTCAGAATGGTAGTGGCTGATGAAATCTCCTTGAAATTCAGTTCTGCAGCCTAAGCCTCTGCATAGTCTCCAAGGGCTGTGTGGCAAAAAGTGGCTGATGCTGCAAACCAAGCTATACAACTGGTCCTGATGTCAGATGTCTTCTGGGACAGGATGAGGGGCAAGGGATTTGTTTCTCTATGACTTAGTTCTAATTCTTTTAACAGATTTCCATCAAATGGCTTACCATAAAAGTTAAGCAGAGATGTATGTGAAGCTGAATTAATAACACACTCCTTTCCTGAAAACAGACAGGAGTTCTCGCATCTAAATTTACAGATGAGCATTACCACCAAGGCTAATGCAGCTACTAATTCAAGTAAGCTGCAGGCATTAACTTTTGCAGAGTTCAGCCAAAGAAACTGTCTTAAAATGCCACAATCCATCCCACTTAATTGAACATCACCAGAGAGCAATCCAGGTATTAGGTGGGACTACAGAGGACCTTAGACTCTACTCACATATGCTTAATTTTCAATTCAGCTGGCTAAATCTGAACCAAACTGCTCATTAGTCAAAGACCGTGCTACTGGCAACACTTAAGCTTTATTGTAAGAATGACTTGATAGCACACTGATATTATGTATGTGATACCAGTGCTTGGGGCTTGCAGAATCAGGGGTTTCACAAGAAAGAGTAATAGTTAGCACAAAAGCAGATCGTGCAGAGGACTATGGCTTCTGCTGCAGCAGTGAGGATGTTTTTTCTTTCACAGGATTACATGAGAATTTAAAACTACAAATTTTAGAAGCATCACTTCTTATTAAGTAGTTTGTTGCTCCCTGATACCAAAAGAGTCACTCAAATTACAAATCATCACTCAGTATGACTAGCTAGTGTGTAATTAATACTAGTATCTAGTGTATTGTATTTACTTACTTCCTGGGTTGAGAGAATAGGAACAGACAGTGGTGAAAAAAGAAACTATCATACTGAAATGCCATTTAGATGTTTGACATTAAGGTTGCCTGAATATCTGGATATTATGAAAATAAAGGAAAACTTTCCTATGGAAGTATGTTTCTAATTCCAGACCTCAACCATAGCAACTTGCAACTTTTACACTTACCAGAATTTTAAAAAAATAAATAAATATATAAATAAATAAATAACACCTTAACTGGAGAGATAATTATTTTAGCTGATTAATATGCTGCATATCTAATTCATTCCATTTAATAGGCACATCACTTTGACTACTCATGAATTAATACATTCTTTCTGCAGTAAATAATACAGGGAAGCTAAGCATCTTTACAAGGTGTTACCTTCACAGTAGGCGTTGTCCTCTCGAAGGGCTCTGAAGCCATCTCGGCAGCTACAGACAGCTCTGTCATCCAGGTTTCGGCAGACAGAATGCTCCATGCAGTTGTGTCCTTCAGTGCAAAAGTCATGGCCTGTTCAGAAACAAATATGATTGAGGGTTAAGAAGAATCCAGGGATTATAAAACACCCCTGTCAAAGACAGGCGTATCTTTTTTAGTCAGGTCAAAGAATACCTTTCTATTGTTCATGAGATTCTGAAAAATAAATTGTACCAAGCATGATGAAAGGAGTAGTAAAGGCCACAAGAACAGACTGTCTCTAGGTCTTCGATTCAATTGCAGGTTATGGCATTGATCTGAAGGCAGCTGGGTAGGGTGTAGGTGGCTTGCTTAAATCCCCTTATAGTCTCCTAGTCATTGTTAAGTACTTTTACAGGACATCTCTTAATTATGTGTATATATATATATATATATATATATATATATATATATTATTTTATTTTTCTGGTCAGACATTTGTAAAAGAGCTCAGTAGCTTTGTAGCTTTGACATTCAGTAGTTCATTTACTAATGGCATTAGCCCAATCCTTTTTTTTTTTCAGCATTTTTATTCCCAAGTGTATTTACAATCTTTTCCCATTTAACTAGAAGTCTTTGATTACCATTGACTTGTTTTGCTTTTTTCTTTCCCTTATCTTTTCCTTTCAAGCTCTACTGACTGAACACTCTTCCCTGATTGCCTCTGTCTTTCCATTTCAGAGAAACTTATTTTTAAATTCTCACCTTTTAACCTTTCTTATTTTCTTGTATTCCTATTTTTGTCTTTCCATTTTTCCTGAGTGTGACTGCTTTTGACTGCACCTTAATTATGATTTTTTTTCAGATTCTGAAGTTCTTTTCTAGACTAAAAGACTTAGAGTGAGCCTTTCAACTCAATAGATGCTTTTTTTTTTTTTTTTAATACCTTGTGTATGTTCTCATGAAATCTAATGTTGCTGAACATCATTAACTCAGACTTTATTATATGGAATCTAATCTGGTTGTAGTAACTGACTTGAAGCATCCAGACTTCCATATCTATTAAGGTGTGAAGTTTGTCCTCTTCACTATTTTCTCAGCAATTTAATTTGCTATGTAACTGAAACATCAGAGTTGGTCAAGCAGCAGTACTTCACTGGTCTTTGCCAATAATTATTTCTTGTTTCAAAATCCCCCATAGGAGAAGTGGACAACATAGGTCAGGGGACCAGGATTTCTGTAACAGCAACAACTCCAGAAAGCAAGCTGGAATTTTCCTGCAACGCTGGCCTGTTATGATATATCAAACATGTATTTGTTAGCAGTAGGGATTATTTTTATCATCACTCCATCTGACTTCTGCTTCATATTTTGATGTAGAATTGCTTCTATGCCTAAATTATATGAGTAAGTCAGAAATGCAAATGGCAGAATCTGCCTGGAGGTCAGATCAAAGGCGTGTTTTGCACTCGGGCAGTTCACAAACAGCATTAATCAACAGAAACAAAGCAAAAAAGGACAACAGAAAGAAGAGCACATAAAGGCAGAAGGTTTTAGTACTTCGACCCAGTGACATGGTCATCATGATGTAAACATCACAGACCTACTATGATATCAGAGGCAGGTGACTTCCCTTCTGTCTTTCCTGCTATGGATAAAGAGATTTGACTAGTATATTATTATTTTACTAATTTTGTGCTTATTTTACTTATATATTATATGTTATGATTTACCATAACTACCATAATGCTGTTATCTAACAGGACATGGAGAAGCAAAAAGCTTTACACTTTTACTAGCATTAGAGGCTCTTCAGTACTCATTGATGACAGCAAAAGAGTGTGCATCAAGAGCAACCTTTGGCCATGGTGATATATACTCTTTGCCCTTTTGTTGCCTTCCTCGTTGAAGCCTGAGTTAATGACAAGGCAATAGTCTTATTTGGGGATTTCCTGGCCTTTATTGGTTTGTATCAGACTTTGGCATTACATAACTAAGAATGTAAGTCTTATCAAGGAAGTGGACGATGGTTTTTGTTTGTTTGTTTTCCTTAAGATTCTTAACACTCATGTGTCAGCTGTATAATGCTGCTGAATGCATGCAGCAGCTTCTTGTTTAAAGAATAAAATATATTGCTCATAAGGGGCTATACTAGCATGCTTCAGGCAGGATTGAAAATGTTCAGAAAGCACTAATCTAACATGTATTAAAACTTTCTAGCTCTCCTTGGCACTAGAAGCACAGAATTATTTTCTCTGCAACCCCAAACAGGTAAACAATGCATGCCAGCCTCAGAACAATTGCACAGCACACACTGTTCTCCAAAACAGACAACTCAAAGCACCTCAGAAGGATGCTGGGGAACACAGACGTTTTTCCAATATCATTTTGTTTTGACACTAGATGGGGTGAAGGATAGAAAGTCACTAATTATGCATATGGTTTCTTTGACTTTTCACCCACTTTTGGCTAGAATGAAACACAGAAGAGCCAGCAAACATCTTTCACGGGATTTAAAATATTAGACATTTTACAAATAATTTTCAGATGTCATGATGAAGATGTTATCCATTTAGCTTCACAAAATCTGCTGTGATCATAACGTACAGGAATGCCCTATTCAAAAAGATCACAAAGTCTTGTAATCTATAAGAATATAAAACTACACTGAGCTTATATATATCCTACTATTATCTTACCTTTACAGATTTTGCAGCAACTGTGAGACAAGGGGATCTGTTGAGATTCTGGGCAGTTTAAAGTCATACAACTGTCTTTTGGAATACGCTGCATTTTGTGGTCCTGTCAAATTGAGGCAATCAGTTAATATTGTGGGAGAAGAAATAAAGATAAATGATAACTTTAGTTGGATTTAGCATTATAATGTACAAACAAAAAATGACTATGCCAAATTCCAGGTACCTTTGAAAACTATTTGAAAGGACAGCACAGCACAATAAAAGCATCAGGAACTACTCTATGTGAAAACCTTCCCAAGCAAGCAAAAATGAGGAACCAGACCTTAGCTGTAAAGCTACATGCCTCAAAAGTTTATCTTAAAACTATGCCTCAAAGAGTAACAATTATTTCTCAGAAACTGAGGATGCAGATTCCAGAATCAAGGGTCCTCCTTGTGAGTACTCTAAAGCAGATTTGTATTTATCCAGCAAGTAAAATAAAACTTGAACACCTCTGATCTCAACACTGTAGTAGTAACACAGAAGGAAACAGGCACTGATTCCCTATTAGGAACAAAGCATTTCCCAGTTAGATGTTTATCAGCATCTGGAAGTGTCCAATGCCAAGATGGTATCTGAAACTCTTCAGGCATTAGTGCAGGTCACGCACAGGCACTGTAGTATGACCACAGGGAAATGCCTACCTTGGCAATCAGGCTACCACAGAAATACCACCTTCAGGCTCTCTCAGGCCCTAAATAATGTGTTCTGAAGTGCTTTGGTCCTCTCATGGAAAAGACAGAAATCATAGCAAACACGTTCCTCAGAGGCATCTACCATAAGATCAGCAATCTGGTTAAAATATGAGCTCTCTGAACTCAGGACCCTATATTTCTACATGTAAGAAAAGTGCCTAAAATCATGCATATGCTATTACATGTATTATTGTATGGTTTATCATTTGATTTTAAATCATCTTTGAACAGAAAATACAAAGATGAAATCAAAATTGCCACCCAAATTTTACATTAAACATTCGTGGCACAGAGCCTGAAAACACACTAAATCAAACCAGCTGCTGACACATACTGTACACCAGAACAAACAAAAAACAACAATCCTTCAAAATGAAGAAAATAACCTTTGATAGAAATAATATCAGGGTAGTCTGGATTACATTTTATTCTTTTGCAGACTCTAACTTGGAAGAGAATGTTTCTTCCACTTGTTTTGCAATATTTAAACAGAAAAGAGCCTATCTATAGCAGATAGAACTGTGATTTATAATGTTTAAAATTATGTGTAACTTGAAAGAAGAAATTTTCTACATTGCCTTGTTAACTTCACCATAAGTCTTCAAGAATGAAATCTGTGCTAGTGCCATTCTTGTCAAGTCTTTATTGAGTTGGGTTACTAATTATATCCCTTTATGGGAACTCTGGTGGTATTAAAATAGGGCCAACCTATGAATTCCTGGCTGACTCACAGATTTTGCAATATGGGGATTTTCTGCTCTGAAAAATGGTTCACAAGCCTGCTCATCAGAACCAATATGTACTTCAGACCTTGAAAAAATGAAAATTTGAATCAAAGTTGCTGCATAACATTTCTACCAGGAAAAGCAGGCATCCCACTTGCAAACAAGTATCATCAACAAAATGCAGACTAGCATGGGCAACAGAGGCATTTTGTTCATAGAGCACCTGACAGCTGCAGGAAACACAAGGCAACATCATGTAAGTTTTGACGGCTGTGAGTTAATCACAGAATTCGTGTCCCAGTTGCCATGTTGAAAATACAAGTACACAGGCCTGAAAACCATATGACTGAACCATCAGTTTTCAGAATTATTTTTGGCCATCTTCTCCTTTCCTTTTGCAATGGATTTCAAAGTACCTACTCAGGGAATTAAGCTCAAACAGATGAAAATCAATGAGAGAAAGACGAGGTTCACCAGTTGTACTTGGTAAAACACACTTTTTCACAACAGCATGAAACTGTTCTGAAATTTCCAGAAAACAATCCCATAGACAGCTCAGAGCCCCCTCCCTCCAGGAGGCAGGAAAGGCACAAGAGGCTCCACAGTGCCAAAGAGGAAGACTTTAGGCAGGAACAAGAGCAGAGCACTGGCTCTGAAGCCAATGCAAACCTGCCATACATTTCTGACCTTCGCAGCTAAAAAGGATTTCATACCAGTTATTGAGTCTAGCAGTCTGGATTTCCTGCAGCCCCACAGAGTTTGTACAGTGTTAAGCATGGCTGTTAAATCCCCAAACCTGTGCTGCAGCTGCAGCTTCACAGAAGATATCCCCCATTTCTCTGCACTGGAAATGCATGCTCAGTTTCCCAGATCTGCACCGCAGCATGTGGTTTCCTATCCGGAGGTATTTCCACGCCATCCCTGCACCCTGGCAGGCAAACCGGGGACCACTGCAGCCATCTGGGTAACACTCAACCTGCAGCCATGCCCTGGGGCACATTTTGCCCTTAAAGTGCATTTGTGGCCTCAAGAGCATCTCTGTTCATGCAGCAGGATGAGACCAGCAGTATTAGGCACATTCTGCTTACAAATAAAACTACAACCCTTCCCAATTTCAAACTTTAGAAAGACAACTAGACATCTGATGTGCCCCCCGCCTTTCCTTCTTTTTCATCATTTTTTTCCACTAAAAATTATTCTGGAGTCCAAATTATGTTCCCATCATGTTTGTGCGTCACTTGTACCTGGGCTTACAAATGTGAACAATAGCACTGCGCACATGTAAATAGAAACATAATGTAGCCTGGTGGGGTTTGTTACTGGTGATGCTGAGGATATGTAAGGAGGAAGGAATGCAGCTCAATTGATAAGCTGTGTAATCAAGGCTGCAGCTATGCAAAGCAAATATATTTGCAAAATATTATGGGGAACTCAGTAAGACAAAACAAACACAGGATGCCTTAGATGCCTTTTCTGTTGCCATTTCCTAGTGTAGACCTGTCTCTATTTCAACAGCTTCATTCAGTAGGACTTTGATATTTCTAACATGCAAGAAATTTTTTTTTCCATCAACAATATTCTTACCTTGCACTCAAACAGAACACAGTCCCCTGAGCTTGAATACACAGTTTCTCTTTGTCCTTCAAAGTAGGTTCTGCCTTCAAATATGCACACCGCTTCAGGAGAAAAAAAAAAAAAAAACATAATGATTTTCTAAGAAAGTATTAGTACTCTGTTCATAGAACTGACACACTGTTTTACAGATAACTGCATTTAAAAACTTAAAAATTGAGTCAGCTGCAAGAATATCCTAAACACACTTGCAGGAGTCTGGATATCACAGAGAAAAAAAATCAGAGGAGAAAAAGATAAAAGAACCACAAAAGTGTGTATAAATAGAAGGTGAAGGATGGTGAAGTTGATGATGGAGTACTGATAGCAGCTGAGAGGGCAGAAGAGATGCATCACAGGTCATGACAAGGAAGATGTGGCTGCCTGCCTTGGCAGGAAAGAAGCACAGAAACACAGCTGGGACCAGAAGCAATGTAGCTGAGGGAAGCCATGCTAAGCAGCCCTATTAAAAGCTCAGAGGTGAAAAGAATAGAGATGTGAGAGCAGCACGAGTGACATTAACAGATAACCAATGTCTTGAAGAGGAATGTTGTACGAGAAAGGGCAATCACTGAAGCAACATGTTTACTATTTGTTATCACAGCTTTTGGATGTTTCCCCACCCCACACAGGTCTTTCAAACTTACATATTTGTAACTTGATTATCCCAGCTATTTACCATTACTTCTACTTTATATTAATGTATATTAATTTTATTGCACAGGAATAGACCTTCAATGATTTATTATTTTTTTTTTGATAGAAGTAGGATCAAACCTCCATAGGTCAAACCTACCCACATCAGTTGTTTGCTACACCATGATCTGGCAACCTGCCACTCCTACAGCCCAGCAATACTAGGAGTTCCAGTAGCGTGCCGACACAGCTCACATCACACTTCTCATCAAAGTTCCTATTTGCTGTTTAAGGCTTATGTAAAATGCCCTCAAAGCAAACAACCTCCCTGTTTTTTAAAAAGGGTCTATTATTGTAATTACTTTATGTAAAGTGTAAAGGCTAAGTAATACAGATGCTAGGTACAGAAAATCTAATGTCTGTCTCTACTGCTTAAGACACAGTCAAGGCTCATCAGGTAAGCATAGTCATGAAATAACAGGAGTAGGCTACTGCTTTAAAGTTCTGGATTACCTGTTTGAAGCCTAATTTGCTAATTGTTCATTTGGAGATGTAAGTTAATTGTACTACAATTCACAGACTTTTTTCATTCACAGACTGATTTATCTATTTTGTTTAGATAAATCTATGCTGATTTATCTATTCTGTTTATAAAATTTGTAGACAATTTTAAAATCTCTGAAAGTACAAGAGTTTTTATCGCGTAACCTACATTAATTACCATTACTGCTGTTAATTTCTCCTTTATTTTATTTTATTTTATTTTATTACTTGCATCTCCGTGATTTTGCAAGTTTCTTATTACATTGTCAGCATGTAAAAAGCCAAGTCTTTGAACTGATACTGAAAAAGAAGTGATAGACATAGTGAAAAAAATAAAAAATAAAAAGTGTTTTTTTCCTTCCAAATTTCAAAATATTAGTTTTAATATCTTGTATAAAATAAAGTATCTTGTGTGAAATAAGCCAACACAACCCTTTCAAGGATTAATATCACAGTAAGCTCAACACTCCAGATCTCATGAATGGCAGAGTTTGCAGTCAGACTTAATAAGGGTCTTTAATAAAAGGCTAACCAAATGAGAAGGTTTGCACAGTATCCACAAAGAGAGGTCACAAAGAGTTTAGAAAGCTCAATACAATGATACAATGCCTCTTTCCTCTACTAAGAAGGAGAAGGAAAAAAAAAAAAAAAAAAAAACTACTCAAGCTCCTCTAGAAGGAAGGAATACATGAAAAAAAAAAATCCACATAAATCTTTACAGGGGACTAGCAGATCTTGAATCCAGACAGGAGAAAGCAATCATCCAGTCATATATATATTGACCTCCTATATATTACAGGCCATGACACGAAGCTGAAATACTCATATATTAAGCCCTTTCCCTTGCCCCACACTTTTCAGGCTTTCAAGAACAACTACATATGACAAGAAAAAAAAAAAAAAAAAAAAAAAAAAACAAAGTATTGCAATGCCTGAGGACCAGACAATGGCAATGGACTGATAACACATCCTTACACTTCCAACAGGCAGCCTATGCCTATTTGTAGGAAAGACAAAAGATATCAAGATCACAGTCATTCTGTCACAGAAGAAAACTCTCTCCTGAAGCCAGAATACTCATAGCATATTAATGAGACCACTGAGGCATATTTTTTTATTTATTTATTTTTTAAATGGTAGTATCCATACTACCTCAAATCACAGTCCACTGAATCCCATCACTTTATCAACAGGGTAAACCTCTGGTTCTTCAGAGAAACTTAGAAAATAAAGTACATAGAAAAACTGCCTGAACACATCCAGCCTACTGCAACATCAGGAAGTCATTTCTTCATTCCACCATCAGCCCTCTGAAGCTTCAGAATGTTAAATTATCATAACGCAGCACTACAGTATCACAAACACATGCTGAAAGTAAGAAAAGCAACTCTTTTCCATAAAGCCTTGAAAAAACAAACAAACAAACAAACAGAAAGATGATGAACAGAGACTCACAAATCCTAGGGCTGTGAGAGATTGCTCTGTCCAGACAGACTCTCTTGAGTCTCATACACAAGTGGAAGATTGTTTCTCAAAGGCTTGAAAGTCATTGCAGTGTGTATGCTAAAGACACATGTTTGTGTAGGTCTCAGAAAGTCCAAGCAATGTTAACATCCCCACATTCACTCCTTGATATGCCACCATAACTCCTGACCACCAAGCAGCTAGAAAATTACACCTGATTAATTGAATTTCCCTAAACAAAACTTCTAACTATTGGAATTTGCTGTGGCTTTGTCAGCAAGGCTATAGATCCTCCAGGTATCAGCAACTTGCCTATACAAAATGATCAAACTATGTTTAAGATGAGAAAAAAAAATAAACACATGATAACTAAAGTGAAATTAAAATAATAAGAATAAACTGAATAATCTGAGTACAAGCTTAACATGTCTTCTTATGGACTGTAATTTATTAAGACTACAGTCCAAAGGGACATTTCTTCTTGAAGTCATCAAAATCAACTGTATTTCAATTATTTATTTCCTGATCATTTTCTGTAAAACCTGAAGGATTCCACCATCATTAGACAATTCCTGCCATTAAGAATCTGAAAGAACAAGGTCAGACCCAGAAGCTCTTATTCAGAGCACCAGCACTTATTTCTTTTCTTTTCACATGTGCTAATCTAGATCAAATTAGCTGACAAAAAACACATGGGCACTTCATCTACACCAGCACCAGCTCAATGTTTAACACAACAGATACCAGTGGTTTTAGTAATGGTCTAAGTTTGCCAGTGCACACTGTCTTGTCTTCTCCAGACCCCTCATAAATGCTTCTCTTTTCTAGTCCTCTTTTCTTTTGCTGGCCACAGAGGAGACATCCTGACAGATAGAAAAGAGCAGATTTTTGTCAAGCCACTTGAACATTTCTAGGAACTTTACATTCAGGTTGTCCACAGAGCACACTTGGAAAGATTTCTAGTAAAATAAAGGTACTAATCTTCTTATCCTCTGCTTTTCTGCTAAGATAGACCTACATTCAGAACACCTTTATTTTCCAGCCTCCTGCCAGCAATTGACACAGCCAGTACATATCCCATGATGCTGGCACTTCATGTCTTTATTTTCCTTCAGAAATAAAGATATTTCAACAACATGAACATCTGGACTAGAACAGTGTAATTGGAAAGTCCGGTGAAGATTTAATTCCTGCTTGGCTAGATGCTTCCCAAGATACTGTGATTAGTTTGTGATTGGTATCTCTCTGGGGAGACATAACATGTTTCATCTTCCTAATTCCTTTAGTCCAACAGATTGAGTCATAGTCAAGAAATTACCTGATGATTAGTTGTTCCACAACTTCATAGTTATTGCCTATGCAGGATTTCTCTACAGCTGGATCACATAAACCATTTCCTCCCACACTCAAACTTCCATATCCCCCTACAACATACCTAAAACAGTGTATATTATTCAAAGCTTAATTTTCTAAGAAGGTGAAACAGGAAGTCTACAAAACCTGCTAGGAAGTTTAACTACTCTTGATCTACTGGTATTCATAGGGTGATCAAATATTAAAACAATAGGTAGCAGCACAGGGTCTAAAAAGTTATTAGGAAGGTTTGCTTATATATCCATGACTAATTTGTGCAGATGTAGTAGTAATAATACAACTATTCCCTGTAGTATCATTTAACAGACTGTGCTAACACAACATCTTCATATTCATCCAGCAAAAGGAATCTTTCAGGAGCCCAGTGGTTGTTGTGTTCATTCAATGAATTACCAACGCTCTGTCAAGCCACCACTTTTCTTTCACCATCCTTTTTTCTTCCTATCGGCCTCCAAATGAGACTTTCCCTCTGCATTTATGTGTCCTTAAAAAGTCTACACAAAATCCACAACCCAGCTAATTCTCACCATCTGTTGACTGATTTCACAATATGTCATTTGTACATTTTCTCACTTATGTGTGTATCACCTTTGATACCTAGATTGTTCATGCCTTCCTCTGAGGAATGCCTGTACGCTTCTTTGTGCTTAGCTGATTTTGATTCAGACTTAACACCAAGTGAAAGCAGAAGGTTTGGAACACTGGTGAACTCCTCAAACTACTTTATTTTCTTGTATTCATAATCAGCTAATGAGTAGCAGATATAACTTGAAGTTCTGTGAAATGCATCAGTAGTTATGAATGTACACCTTAATTCTGGTAAAAAATTCCATGTTTCTGCAACTTTGTCCAACTACATTGGTTTGTCAAACAAACAAACAAAACAATAGCAAAGCAATAGCATTTCATTCATTTAATTTTCCAGCCTCCTCCTTGGAATCTCCCTGATTACGTTCTCCACTGTTCAGAGATCAAGGCTGAGACATTGTTTTAGTATCATTAATCATATTTTGCAAACCTCTGTGTGGTATGCACATAGAGATAATGCTCACCTGCCACAAATTGTCTCTCTCAATTACCATGCCATTGTGAGGCATGTTCTCACCCCTTTCTCATTTATTTTTGCAGGGATTCAGGTGTTACTTTTTTGTTTTGTTTTGTTTTGTCTATTTCCTGGATAGCACAAGTTCCTCTGTAACTGCAGTCTGTAATAGGACTTCTTTCATTTCATGCCATCCCCCTCAACAATTCACAGTGATTTCAGATTTCAAGCTGGAGAAAATTATTGCTAAATTTTTTAATCAATCGTTGTTGAAAATATATATGAATATGCTTCAGCTTCCTCCTTAAAAATAAATAAATAAAATAAAATAAAATAATTAATTTTGTAATGATAAAGAATCAATTACTATCTGTATCTTGTTTCTTGTTAGCCAGAAATGCTGGATGTCTCTATTGTACTGAGAACAAAAAGAAAAACAATAGAGAAGATGCTTTACTTACTACTAATACTGTAAGAGCATTAGGTACCATAAGCAACACTCTTCAGTTTCAGGCTGCAGGATCAAAATACTTGGAAATGTATGTTATAATCACACATTCAGAGAGACCAGCTGCAGTGTCCTCATATTTACTGACCCTAGGTTTGCTTTCCTCTTTCCTCTAGTCAGCATCCACAATGCTATTAGCATTTTAACAAATAATAATTAAGATAAAATTAGAAACTCTGTTCACATCTGCAGGGGAAAAAAAAATTACTACTTTAGACTATTTTAGAGAATTTATCTATACACAGGGAATCTGGATGCTGTGTTTGATGTCAGCTTCTCTCTATGATGGCATTATTGCTACTGATACTTAAACTTGGTTAAATATGGCAGCCAAAATATTTATACTGACAGACATGCACAACTTTGGCTTTAGAGCAATGAACCATATTCTGTTTGTCAAACAGAACCGGAATATTTTGGATTCTAAACATAGGATTTTGAAAACTTGGACTTAACTAATGCAATCATAATGTCCATCCCTTTGCCAAATTAACTGTGTTGGCCACCCAGTACTCAAAACAACTTTCTCAGCAAAATGTCAAGTAATAAAATCAAATGCCAAGACAAAAGTGCTAGAGGGTGTCAAGAGACAAAAAGCAATTAAAGTTCCCATTAATTATATTATATGACTATTGTATTACAATTACATTAAAGGTTTATAAATAGCACAACAGTCTGCAAGACCAAAAGAATTCCTATGCAAATGCTGCATGCCCACTTAATCCTCTTTAAAGTGGGATTAGACATCTTTTGATGGACTCCTTTTGTCAGCTGTTCTTAAAAGCAGTTACATAGTTGTGTCTTAGTTAAAGGTTCAAGTAGATCAGGTCCTGACAATGACTAATGACAGGGAAGTTTCTGCTTCAGTTTCACCTTCTCCCAGTGGGTATTGCTAGAGGCTAACTATAAAGGGTGCTTTTCTGAAGAACTGTGCTTGTAGAAAAATGGTGCAGTGCAGAAAAATAAGCAGACACCTACCTAAAACACCTTCTACTTCATCACATGCTTACTCTCACAAGTACAACCATCAGAAAGCCTCAAGTCACAGGGATCCATATGTAAGATAAAGTGTGGTGAATTGATCAGGACTGTGTTGAGAATTTCTGAAAGCAGTAAGGATCTGCTGAGGGCCTCCACATGTTCTAGTCACTGTTATAAATCCATGAGAGGTAAGTAGTTGCCACCATCAGCATTAATTTAACATTATAAAAAGCAGGTTGTATTCTCCATTTCTATGTTTTAAGTTCAGACCACCAATGAACATGAGGAGGGCAGCTACTCCTGCAACAGTGCTTATATGGGGCAACTGTTATCTGGTTTCACAGAGAATTCAAATAGAGGGGAAGAGGGAGGAATTAAGTATGCTATTCATTGGGATACTGTCCACATTTTTTCCCCAGATTTACCATGGAAAAGTAGAGTGTGCCAATGATATGTAATTCTTTAAGTATATTTGCTGGGGTGATGGCCTTAAGGCCACAGATGACTTTTAGATACACAGTGAAACAGTAAAAGGCAAGTTCCTCTAAAAGGCAACACTTTCAGAGATTTTACAATTTGTTTCATCTAAAAGCACTTAAAAAAAAAAAAAAAAAAAAAAAAAAAAAAAAAAAAAACGAAAACAGCAAAACTACTCAGTTTACCAAGAAATTGTAAATCTTGTGAAGTTTGGACCAGATGAACTCCAAAGGATCCTTCCAACCTAAACCATTCTGTAATTCTGGGAAAGGAACTTGAAAGTGACATTTCCATGCACTCAAGCCATTGAAGTTACAAAAAACTTCTGCATCAAAAATGCAGTTACTTCCAAAGATTTTTTGTTTTTATTTTGGATCAAAAGCTTGCCCCAACATTATTTAATCACCCACAGAATACACCCATATCTGAGTGACTACCAGGAACACTACAGATGGCCCCATTCCTAGCCAGACTCTCCTTTGCCCAGACAACTTCTTCAGACACATACAATTTTGCACTGTGAATTTGCTGCACATGCCTCTGTGGACAAGGCACAACATCCCATGACCTGACTTCATCTAGTTCCATTAGCTTTGCCTATTTTGCTATGTTTACTTTCCTCCCAAATCCAAGCACTTTCACTTCCACTCCAAATGGCAGCCCTTTGTTAAATTGGATATTACTGTAAGAGACAAGTAAGCCTTATTTGCACAATTGCACAGGCCAGTCTAATGTGTTTAGAAGTTCCCAGGAATGGATTAGTGCACAGATGGAGTACCATATCTATAGCTGCTGTTAGATCTCATTTCTTTCAGAGCACCTGTATAGAAGCAACTAGGTCCATGAAAGAACTGAGCAGAATTTCACACTCTCACCTCCTCCTTTACCTATTTTCATTCCTGCATAAGGAACCTGCCCATCCTCCCAGTCCTCTTCTAAGACCCATCATCCTTCCTCCCTCACTTGAGCTGAAATTACAGGATTAGTTGGCATAATCACAAACACCCCAGAGAACTCTACTTAATGTTCCTAAGCTGTCCTTAGCATTAGTTTGGCAAAAGGTTTTTTAAAAAGATAGTAAGGTAAACACATTTTTTGAAATCTTGATTAAATTTAGTTATGCAAATCACCTTTCCAAATTTGTTATCTACTCTCTCTCAACATTCATTATCAAATAGCATTTAATCAAAAATTAATCTAAAAAAATCAGGTGCTACCAATAGAGTTGGAAATCTTCAAAACATAATTTTAAATATAAACCTATGTACGCCTAATATCATGCTCCTACTTCTGAAGGCTGCTAGAAGTTACTATTATCCATTGTGCGTTCCCAAACAACAGGGTCAAAAGTCAGTGTCAACTGTCAAAAGTCAGTTCATGACTTGAAATATTTAAAAATGTAAAAGCAGCTGAGCAGATGCTCACAGATTCTGCTGTGTCATAGCTAATTTCTCCACAGTGCAGCTGTTGATGCTTTGACCCAGTTACTGGAAAACATTAAACTGGTGTTCACAGAAATTGATAATGTGACTATTCCTTTTTAGTATAGAAGTGCATTAACGAAAGCCTCAGAGTGGCTGATTTCACCAACAGAAAGGGGAAAGGGGAAAGGAAAAAAAAATATATGTATATTAACAGTCCTATTGCCTCAGGCAGACCTTTCCAGACATTAGACTCAGAATTTGGATGCTCGTGCAACCACCTATTTTTGTCTATATGCGGCAACAGAGCATGTCAGCTTCTAAGAGAGCTGCTATACTTCCATCTCAATGACACATCAGCCAACTCATGCTGTTCTGTTTTTTCCTTTTTCTTTGTCTACCATTACCTTTCTATGGAAAATAAGAGTCAAAATGAACGGTTTAAGAAAATATTTCATTTTCAATTGTAGTCTATTATCATCAAATCTGCAAAAGGTTCTGCAGATTCAATGCCACAGAATAAAAAGTTTCATCTTTAAATGAATAGGTTCATCTTTTTCATTACCAAGAATCTAAGAAATTACTGGAATGGGTCGAATAACATTAAGAGAACATACTTTATGAACTTTATGGATTTTTTTCTCAGTATTTTTCATTTTTTCATGTTCTTGAAAACCCAAGAGAAAAATACCAGTTTGTATTGAATAATTCTTGAATTTGTTACCAAGAGATTATTAGGAAAGACCTTAATTTTATTAGCTGCAGAGATCTAGTTCAGATTTAGTTGAATCAAACAGGAACAGTGGAATTATGATGATCAAACTTGACAGATAAAAAATTTGGAGTGGTACCCTAGGAAAAACAAGTGCCACCTTTCCTGCGGAACAATACATTTTTGTCAAAGGGAACTTTATCAGGACTTAGAAAATTAATTTAACTTCACCTCCCACTGCCTGTGATCACATCAGCTCAATATATGGGGAATACTTCAGTATTTCATGGAAAAAGTGAAGAGCATATAATAATGTTGGTAATGTATTTTCAAGATACAAGATAACCTTATTATACATGTAATACTGAATTATATCAAAAAGTCAAATTAGTATCTTAATTCTCTTCCCTCTAAGTTTTAATCATTCTAGTAGCTAAACTAATGGGACCAAATATCTTGAGAGGGGAAACAAACAAACAAACAATTTTGCCTTCATATCTTGAACCAGTAACTCAGTATGTGCATTTCCTGCAGGACATAATCCCAAATACGAAAACAAGACATCACCCATAGTCACAAAAGCTCCATGTCAGAGCTCATGAATGTCTAACCAGACAGGCACAGACACACCTGAGAGAGAAGTCTGACAGGAGAATGAACCATTTCTTCTATTTTTCCACTATTTTTCCCACATAGGTCTTTATATATCTAGTGTTTTATCTCTGCTTTTACATGTACACTTCAGTTTTCAAATTCTGCTGAACAGTGGATTGTCTTTCGTGTGTACAGTAACTAAACTAATGGCTCATCATACAGAAGGGTTTTAAACGGTCTTAATACAAATAATCAGTGCAATCTCAGTACAATATCAAGTACAACTACTTAAATAAACTTGCTTTCTGCATCTACTTACAAGTAGATAGTATGCTAAGAACTGCCAAAGGCATAAGGCCAAATGCAGTTTGTTTTGCAACATGACCTTCAAGCTTTTGAGAAAAAGAAAAAAAAAAAAAAAAAAAAAAAAAGCTGTCATCCTCCAAGGGAGAGAGCTTCTTGTGTTCCACAAAATATTTTATTTCAGTGACTTTCTTAGGACTGTTTTTAACAGATCATAAGACTTGTCCACATATGTTTTAAAGAGGTTAGACTTCAAAACATGGAATTTTATTGGAAAGAATGAAGGACAGGTCTCTTGCTGTCTAAGATCAGTTGTCAGCAAGAAGGAAAAATGTTTGAGACTTGCTTTAAACAGCATCTGGTAAATATACTAATAAATAGGTTTCTAGATGATGAAAGAGTGTTGCAAAGTACATACAGACTATTTTTCAGAGAACAACAGCAGCCAAGGCAAAGATTTTTAATTTGTTTGTTCACGCTGTAAGAAATCAACCTGTTCCTTACATTGAGTTTTCATGGAGCTCAAGATGTCACACTGGAAACAGGAACCAAAATGCAGCTGTCTGAAATGGGTGAACTGGAAAGATGGTTGAATTGTTGCATGAAAACAAGGAAATGATTCTTTTATTTATTTCTATGTCTATTTTAAATTTCTATTTTTAAAATGTACTTATTACTTTCCACATTTCTTCAGAGCAACTCTGCAATGCAAAATGAGTATGTGGTATTATGTGCTTCTGCAATACCACCAACTCTATACACACAAAGCAGCAAAAGATCATATACAAGGTTTAAGCACTTTGAAGTGATATTCTACTACTGTTAAACAGCATCTTTGAGAACTTTGCAACATCCATTTACATGACTGTTACCTTTTCTATGCTCTACTCATGTGATTTCTCATTTTGGTGTCTTGAGAACCTATTAAGCTTCTAGATATAGTATGATGAAAACATCTACAAAACAAACACCCTCTTCTCAAGACTTCAAAATTGGCCTAGAGAGGACACTGCATTTTAGTGAATATATATAAAAACAAATGAGACAGTGTAAGGAAATACCTGAATTTGTAGCTCTTTGTTAAAATACTGATAAATGGAGAATTATGCCATTTTATCTTTCCTACCGCCAAAGTATTTCAAAAATTCACCTACTAGAAATAAAAGGTATGTGCCCGTTTTCCACATGAGTTCAAAACACTATCTTCCTTGCTTTCAGGATAGCAAAATATGAATCTGATAATTGAAACCAAGTGTTTTCTGCACCAATTTACTACATCAAATAATAATGTCACTTTACCATTCTAACACAACTGTATATAATACTGGATATCAGAAACAAGCAAGATAAAAATGCTGTTCTCTACCATGATACCTTAGGACAATACGAAACTGCATACCTAATAGCATCTTCAAATTACATTCATGATGTCATGATGTCATAATTTTAAGGGATTTTAACTAAATGTCACGAATAACAATAAATTGAAATCTGGAAACCAATCAATACTGTGTTTGAAAAGTGAGTCTAAAGAAACTTTTTTGCAAGAGCAACAAGGGAAGTATCAGAACTTTTGTTAAAAAACAAACAAAGAAACAAACAAAAATAATAATTTCAACAATTATTAGGAAAAAATACTATTCATAAGACTTAGTCTGGTCAACTACCTTCCTAAACAAATGGGAAGAGCTTTTATTTTAATTGAAATATACTACAAAAAAAAAAAAAACTAAAAACACTCTCTATATTGACAAGAAAACATGCCAAGTGCTGTAGATATAGCCCTGGGCCAAGTGAGGAAAGCAAATTAAGCAAATTGCAGAAATACTTCTAAAAAAGAGGATTGCAAAGACTTTTGAAGGGAACAGATGAGGAGAGCATGAGAAAGGACAGTTACACCATAGATTTCAATTTTGAAGTTGTGTCTCACATGAGCAAAAGTTGCCATTATTTGAAACAGAAAATATTTTATGAGCTGACAAATGTAGAAACAGTGATCAATAACAGCTTGGAGGTCTCTACACCACAATTCAGATATCTGCAAGTGATGGCTAAGAAAGGTAAACCAAACAATAGAAGGATAAATTCACTACACGTTTCCACTGAAAGACATTCAGATTTCTACAGTCAGAGAAAGACTGAAAGCCACTGGTTTAAATCGTTATCTTTATAAAGAGACAAATAAAGGGTAACAGTATACATCATTTTATATTAAGCTCACTGAATCAATGTCATTCATATTTTACTATCTCTTCCTTAAACTGCCAGGGAATCAAGATCACATTTTTGAGGGTTTTGTGGTGGTTTTTATTTTCCAAATTTTATTTATTGATTTTCAGCCTTCACAACCTTCCCATTTTCTTAATTTCATGTGACCGAAGCACAGTCAGAAAACTGTACATGCTCCTTCTTTTACACTCCCATGGCTCCTTGCAGTGTCTTCTCTAGGCCAAATTTTCACCTAGATGCCCCTTGACAATATGGCAAACCTGTTATTAATACCACCATGTCCAGTGCAAACTGGTCTTGCAAAAATGCACATCTCAACAAGCCCTAATTCATTTTTTAATTTGTTTATTTGGGGTGGAGGAGGAGTCTGCTCTAGCTGACTCCATTATGTGCTCTCTGACTCCCACTTGCTACTTTTCTGTGACTTCTTCCTAAATTTGCAGTCTGGAGGTGTTTGACTAAAGCCAAATTCTACCAAATTCAGAAAACATGTCCATTAAAGATCAGTGTTACTAGTACTACAGACATTTGCAGAGCAAAAGTTCCAGGCAGAACCCAGGACATCAGCTACAAGCTTCTGATTTGGCAATGGGCTCCTGATTATGAGACATATATAAATACACACATCTGATGATGCAGTGACGTTAGCTAACTACTGTTAAGAAAAAACATACTGAAATTAATGTATAGCCACATGAACACCCACATAACCTAGGTGATTTTTGTAATTATAAATAGAACCAGATTTTGTGTGTATTTATTTTACAACACCCAACTAATCAAATTCTGTTGAAATCAGCATTATTGAAGTTGGGTAGTGACATATTATAAGACTGGAACATCTGTCCTCTTCCAGCTGTCTGAAAACCAAAACATTCATATCTAACATATGTTAATGTATTTTATTTCCAGTGCAAATAATAAAGTAGCAATACACTGAACAGTTTTTATATTTTGTGAATTCCCTGGTAAGAATGTAATAAAAAAGAAATGGAAAAGAATAGGTTCCTTTCCCCGACAGCCAAGAATAGAATAGGTTGTAAGCAGAATAGGAGAAAGCAGAAGATGGCCTACAGCAAAATTTCCAATGTAAAAAAAGTATTACTAATTCTCTACTGATAAAATTACCAATATTATGTTCCCAATTTCTCCTTTAGTGTAGATTGTTATACAATCTACATACGTAATGTATTTTAATGTATAAATTTTTTTTAAACACTTCATAATTCCTTCCTCAGGCACACAGTAGGACCAAAACAGAGTTACGTTCACATTAACTGGAATTCTCCTCATACATTGATACCTTGCCTCCAGAGCTATAGTCTTCCAGTTGAGTTCCATAATGCATGGGGTCCATAATAGTTAAAAAGCAACCAGCCTAGGAGGGAGCTGCACTGTGGTGCACTAAAAGTCTGACTGAGGCACAATGCACTGAATCCCCTAATTCTCCTCAGCTAGCACAGAACAATGCAACTCAAAGGGCATAGGGAAGGAGGAAAGGAAAGGTAGACATAAAATACTCTGAGGAGTCCAACTCCTGCAATCTGTATTTTAATTTACACAGTACAACGGACACACTTGAAGGGTTTCCCTTTTGATATAGGCATATTGCCCAGCTTACAAGTTCTGCCCAAAAAGCTCATAACAATTATGGCATTGGAAATTTAACTGATGTAAGCCAAATATATTGCTATGGTATATGAGTAGTTTGAAAATTGCTGTAGCTTAACCATGAAAGATATATCAGAGTCTGAGCAGCTAGAGTCATGGGTCCTGTCACACCTTTAGAGACTGCCCTTGCCGGTGCCTTTAGTTGGCTTTGAGTTCAGCACAAGAAAAGCATCCAAAACATTTTTGGAATGTCTCAGTGTTAAGCTTCCTGAGATCTTAAATTTCCTGGAGAAGAGAAGGCTCTGGAGAGATCTTCTCAGTGTGTATAAATGCTTGATGGGAAGGAATGAAGAAGAGGGAGCCAGACTCAGCAGTGCCCACTGACAGGACAGGAGTCAATGTGAACAAAGTAAAATACATTAAATCTGACCTGAACAGAAGAAAACACTTTTCTTTTTTTTTTTTTTTTAATATATATATACATATATGTGTGTGTATACATATATATATATTACTGTGAAGGTCACTGAGCACTGACACAGGCTGTCTGGAGAGGCTGTGGAGTCTATCTGTGGAGGTACTCAAAACCTAACTGAACACAGCCCTGGACATCCTGTTCTAGACAACCTGGCTTGAGCAGGGCAGATGGACCAGGTGTTCTCAGAAGATGCCTTCCAACCTCTACCACTCTGTGAGGTTCTGAGCTTTATAGTTCTGATAGTATGCTGGATTCACAGATCTAATTATTCACATTCACCAATTATGCTCTTCCACTATACCTTTGCAAATCTAAAATAGCTCCACTGATTTTATTGACCTACATGAATGCAAGGATATGTTTTTCCCCTCAAAAATAGTTTGTGCTATTTCTAAATAAATAAAAATACCACCTTTCTTTTTCAGACACGGATTTGCTAAAGTAATAGAATGGTAAACAAGCAGTAAAGTACACTGTGGTTCATCTCTGTAGTACAAGCTTGTATATGATGCTTTTTGTCTGTCATTATAATGTGATACTATCTTCATATGTATTTAAAGACCTGAGGGGGAAAAAAAAAAAAAAAAAAAAAAAAAAAAAAAAAAAAAAGTTGATGGAAATAATTTCAGCATAGGAAATCCAGAAAACAGAGGCTGAAGAGACACTGTTCCACTACAGTGTTAAATAACACTCAGACATTCTGACTGCTGACTACAAGAGGTCATAATAAATGCCATGGTTCTAGGAAATAATCCAGTGACAGATATCTTCCAGACATCTTTTAGTAGCGTTCTGAAAGTAGTCTAATTTATTTCATTTTTCACATATTAAAAAAAAAAAGTAATCTCAGAATAACAGAAATTCTGCTCTATTTGCATTTGTATTTTTAAAAAGCCACACAAATATTTATCATCAAAGAGCAACTAGTCCTTTGCAAAGGATTTCTTCACCTTTGTGTTCTAAAACACGTATTTAAAAAAATGGTAAATGAATCACAGAATCACAGAATTTCTAGGTTGGTAGAGACCTCAAGATCATCGAGTCCAACCTGTGACCTAACACTAACAGTCCCCACTAAACCATATCCCTAAGCTCTAATAATCATTGCTTCACTGTTGAAGAAAAAGATTTGAGCCTACATAGGCAGTTTTGCATGAACTAAGAAATCTCCTTCTTCTTTTCTCCTTTATAAGTGCCTGTTCTGTCCCCCTGAGGTCTCCTGCTCCTCTGCAGTACTGACACACTTGCCTTGCCCCAGATGGCCTACTGGAGCTGGGCTTTGATTTCCAGACTACCCTTTCCTCTGATTTCCTGCAAGGATTAGATGACGTGTTCAATAGGCATAGATGTAATTCAGCACGAGTGCACACCAATCATGTCATTCAACCACATCATGCCACATTAAATGCAAAAAGAGTTCCTCTGGCATGTGGGAGGCAGAGTCTGAGGCTGGTGTGCTGAGCTGCCACTGGCAGCTAAAGCAAGGTGGTGCCACTCCTTCAGCCCTGAAAAAAGTGCCAATTTTGTGAAAAGATCAAACTTAGTAAGCAAAACAGCTCAGTATTAAGTACATAATACTTCAATCCTCCTGAACAAATATTAATGAATTTGCGAAGAAGCTTAATCAACATTCCTTAATTTTCTAGGTACAAATTTTGCACTATTGCTGACGGTCAATTGCTCTGCATATGAGAACCAGATGGAATTCTACAGTTCCTTCTCTGTGTTAGTAAGCCAGGCATGCTGGAGCTTGCAAAAACAGTGTATAGCTTTGCAGAAAAAATCAAAGCATCATGAAGAGAAAAAGGGGAAATCCCCTTAATTGTGACTATAAAATTATAAGTTTCTGTAAGCTAGCAAAATAGATCAATGTATCAGAAACCCATTCATTTTATACAAGAAAACATTTGCATATTTGTATTTTAATCATTTTATTCAAAACCCCTTTCTGAGTCACAATAACCTCCTGATATATGCTCTTTCCATGCTAGCTAGCAACAGAAGTGGCAGCTGATCCGACACAGTTCTATGCTTCTTACATCTGTTTAAAACACTTGTGCTAGAGTGCAGAATTTGCTACAATGCACCAAAACACATCAAATGTCCTGCTTCAGAAAAAAACAAGCACATGGAAAATCACAGCCTGTAGATTTAATATAATGGCTTAGACTTTAGCCCCCACTAAAACCTGTTGCAATAGATTTAAATAGTTTGGGATTAGATCTGTGTCTGCAATGTCATGAGAAGGACAGTGATAAGAATAGACCTATTTTCTTCCTGGAGATCAGTCTTTGGTGATAGAAATTATTACTGTGCCAGACAGTGGTACAAAAATCACTTCTGGGCTTAAGAAGAAGAAAGTCAGCTAGTTTGTTAAAAATACACTCGCTTCATTAAAAAAAAAAATACATATATAACAGTTATTGGAAGTGATGCCTTAGTGTTAATACACTAACTAATAGGAAAGTTACCATAAAAAGATTTGCTGACCAAGTACCAATTGTCTCAGCTACTAAGACATTGTTAGTCCTTTCACGATTCACTTAAAATAAATGAACTTGTCCTTGTACATTTTAATCCAAGTCCATGGGCTAAAGCAATACTTCACAGAGTCAGTAGGGGAGCTTAATTTCTCCGTTTTGTATCAGTGCCTATCACCACGCAATGCATTTTTTTCTGCAGAGTAAAAAAAAAAAAAAAGAAAAAAAGAAGAAAAAAAAAAAGATATAAAGATCTCTTGCGCATACCTTCTCAGATAGGCTTAAAATTGCACTTGGAATAGAAAAGAAAGTAGCCTCTGCTTTCCAGCTCCAAACACTTCTCCATAGGAAGCTCCCACTGATCTAAGAGGCATACTTCAGTAGGTTGACCAAATTCTGTGTTGAATAGCTTGTCTGTAGCTGAAACATACACCCAGCACATTGGCCAATTCATGTGCCTGCGAAGATTGTAGCTGCTTTTAGCCCATTAGGGACAACAGAAAATACAGTGATAACTCATATGCGCTGTCATTCCTATTGATATCAGCATTGACCTTCACAGAATCACAGAATCACAGAATTTCTAGGTTGGAAGAGACCTCAAGATCATCGAGCCCAACCTCTGACCTAACACTAACAGTCCCCACTAAACCATATCCCTAAGCTCTACATCTAAACGTCTTTTAAAGACTTCCAGGGATGGTGACTCCACCACTTCCCTGGGCAGCCTGTTACAATGTCTAACAACCCAGAACAAGTTATCTGAGTGTTCTCAAGCAAAGATATGCAGTTTGGTCAGAAGGTGCATGTCTGGTTTTATTATGTTTTAGCATACAAGAAAAATCAAAGTCAAAGCTATAATTATTTTTCCACCACATTCCATAATACCTGTTCTTCCCTGAACTAAATATTTAAGAAAAAAAAAATGTGGTCAGTTGTGCTGAAATACTTGAAGTGTTGAAAATATCATCAAACAAGGCACAACATCGCTGCACTGCCCAGTTCTTAAATGCTGAGCTGGGCTGAAATTCATTTCCTAGTGCTTGGAAGCGTCACTTGCCCTCACCAGTCTCTTAGCATGACTGCTTAATGTCAGCTCCAGGCTTAAAAATTCAGCACTTTCCATTCCTATGTGACACAGCTGATACTCATTGCAGTAACTGATGGAAGGATTAATCTCACAGTTCTAGCTACCTGCAAGTTTGGTATCTAATCCATTGCCTGGCCTCCCTATGTATAAGGCCTCCTGTGGGAAGAAACATGCACCTCCACAGGGCAATTCATCTTATCTATTCCTGCCACCTCTAAGCACCAAGCACCCTCTGGATATGCCAGTCCCTTTCACTGGTTATTGAGAAAGCCTAACTGATGATGATGTCCATACTAGTAAATGAAACATGAGAGGTAAATGAAATAGTAAGTGCCAACAGGCTCAAACACTAGTGCATAATCCTCCACACAGTTTAAGTGTTAGCACAACTCATGGCAGCCCCTTGGCCTGTACCAGCCAGCAATCTTTGATGCAATGCCAGACATGGTTTGGGGGACAGGATTGTTGATGAATCATTCCCAGTCAGCCATCTGGAGGCAGACACTGTTTTAGGGGAGGGGCAAGAGAGCTTGGTCATGTATTTTGTGAGCCACAAATGGCACCTAACCCCAGGGCCACAGGACTGTGCCCTATTTCATGTAGTAACATATGTAAAGCCACTTCAGACTGCAATCCCAAATTCTATGTGTCTAAAGACATGTTGAATTAATCCATTCTGAATTCCTCAAAACAAAACAAAAAAGCTGTGAAGCCTGCCTGCTCATCACTCTGAATGTCTTAAGCACTGTATATTTTTACTCTTTATGCCAGCTGTCATTACATCAAACCCTGCTCTTTTCATTTTTTCTGGCTTTGTAATCACACAAGCAGAAGAAAGAAAGAAGGATGGAGAAAACTCAGCCCTGAGACATAGCACCAAGGCTGCCACAGCTACCACTGCCTGGACAGTTTTACACTCCCAAGAGGCTGACAGAAACACTCCATCATCTGGTGTGAGGTACCACAAATAGCAGGAAGAAATAGCCATATATGTTGCATCTCACAAAAATAGATAAATAAAAAAATAAATAAATACTAAAACTCGGTGTAAGAAATGGGTATGGGCCTCAATTTTTCTCAGCATTTATGATTGATTGTCCAATAGTAAGGACAGTGGCTCCTTGAGCAACAAACCCTAATTAGCTGCTCTCCCAATTATAAGCCATCTGTGTTTGGTTAGATGCCATCACCTAAACAGATGCTACATCCCATGATACAGTTCTAAGAACTGAGAACAAGAGAACAAAAACATTATTTTCAGAAGTTATCTAAATGAAGGAACTCAACTTTGATCCCTTGAGCAAGAGTTGTAGTCACTGAGCACACTGACCATGATCAGCTCAGACCCAGAGCTGAAGACACCGAGAGGGCAGGATATGGCTGGAAGACCTCTAACTCAGTGATTACTTGACATTTCCACCAAACCAGCCTGGAGAATAAATGAGGGTCCTACAGCCACCACTACATCTAACTTCCACTCTTTACACTTTCAATGGAATATAGCTATCTTGTCAATAGGACTCCAGTTTACACCCTCAGTATTTTGGTTCCCAGGAACTGTTTACTTAAAATATTGTGGGTTTTTAATTTCATTCTGTTTGTTTGTTTGTTGATTAATTTGTTTTGATTTTTGTTTGTTTGTGGGCTTGTTTGTCTTTAAGGCACTTTAAATAAACTAGGTGAAAATAGTTTTGAAATAGATTAAAATAGACAAAACAGACAAGTTTTCAAAACAAGTTTTTTTTGTTTGTTTGTTTTTTGTTTTTTGTTTTTTTTTTTTAGCTTGTCAAGAGTTATATGTTGCATGTTCATTATCAGTTAGGTACTGGCATCAGATAAACAGTATTGGAAGCTAAAAAGCTTTGATAACATTAAGAACATCAAACAGGCAATACCAGAGTAAACTTCCCAGTGTGATGTACCAGAGCTGTACGTTAACTGCAAGTGGAAGCATTAATGCTGTATGACAAGTTCCATGTCCACATGCCCATTCACATTTCTTGACCTTCACAAAGACTCCCAATAAAAATAACAAATTCATAAGAACTCCTGAGATGTGAGTGCTTCCCTGTTAACATCTGGATAGATAATTCCCTACTAAATTTGCAAGCAGTGCATTACAAAAACATACTTCAGAAGATCAGGTTTTTAAACTTTGCCAGCATGGTCAAAGATTCAAATAGAGGTTTGAAATCCACTCATCTTTCATCCCTGAATTACCAATTCCCTGAGACAACTAATATGCATGGAAATGTTGTGTAGTTGACTAAAAATAAATTAAAAAAAAAAAAAAAAAGGTATTTGAATTCTCATTTCCCCTCAATTAGAATTAATCTACTTAAGTTAAAAAGGTTTCATAAAATGGGATGGTTTGTGTAACTTCTAACACAATTAAATATTAATAAACTCCTGTGGGAGCAAGATCAGTGGATTACAAAACATCTTGGTGAATTTTATCATAAAACATGGCATTTCAAGCAGTTACATCTATCTCTATACTCTCTAAGAAGTTTTATACAGCAGAAGAGTGATGAAACTATATGGAAAAATCTCAAAATTTATATAATAAAGAAATGTATGCATCTTCTGCTCAGTTTCAAGAATGGATTCCACCACAGCCATAACATATTTGCACATCCATAATCAATATGAAATATTATATACAATCCATCTAGATTAACCTAAAATTCCCCTTCTTTAACCCTATTTGCAACAAAGCCAAAATGCTATAAAACCAAAAGCTAATCACCTGTATTAAATGACAATATTAAATTACCTGTATCCCGTTTCCTGTATAATTGTCTGACCTTTTGTAAAAGAACCTTGCTAGGTGACTGTTTTTTTCTGGTACTACAACATATGGTTGAAAGTACAGTCTTAAGATTGTGTTAGAAACACTGGTCTAAACAAATGCGAGGCAATTCTCAAATTTCTAGCAGTTTGGTATAAAAGATAACCTATAGGAAGTCTGTGGAAAGTTTTAATTTTTTTTTTAAAAACACTGATAAGAAATATCTGCGTGTTCAGAAGAAAAAAAAAAAAAAAATCCCCTATTCCTCTACCCAAATACTACAATCCCTGACCAGTTATTTCAATGACGTGTTTACAGAAAAGTTCATTTTCTTTCCAGATTTCATAATATTCATTAAAGGAAGCCCCAGAGTAAAACTTACATTGACATTCTTTGCAGCACTTGCCATCCACATATGTCAGGGCAGAATTAATCGGGCAATCAGAGAGGGGGCATATCAAAGCTTCGCACTGCACAGTACCATTCTAGAAGAATAAAAGGTGCTTAACTGGTAGTTATATTTAGCAAGAACAGAGATGTTCTCATACACAAGAACTTAAAATTTATTTTTAAATGCGATGAACTCTCTGACAGTACCCAAAAAGCCATTTTAGCATGGTTCTTTTAATAACTACAGGAACAGAAACTATACCTTCAGATTAACGTGCATACAACCTTTTAGACATATATGATGTATTCTTTCAGATGTCAATGATCAAAGACTTTTTTTAGAGGCAAATCTATTTGGAGGTAAAACATTCTGCCAATCAGCAGCAAATTGACATAATAGTGTGAAATAAGAACCTCACAGAATACTCTACCTTCTGATTTTTATATGAGAGACAATACATTTCTAAAAGGTAATAATACTGTAGCAGCAAGAAAAAACTGAGACAAAAATATGTAATGCATGTAACACTAAATTCAAAGCATTTTAGACAGCTATCAGCCAGGTCTGATAGTATGGACTAAACCTTTTCTTCAACCACAAAATCTTAAAAACAAAATTAATATCACTGCAAAAATATAAAGATCAAAGTCATATTAAGCTTAAGTAGAACCATTTAGGAAATTATAGACAGCAGCAAATCAATCTAAGGTGCAGTACAGACAACAGCCTTTCCATCAATTACTAATGGCCTTTGGATTAGGCATTTAATGAGTCCAAATGGAATTAATGAGTTTTAAATGACTGGACAATAATAAAGATGCTATGATTTGGTGCTTGAAAGGATACTTGCATTCAGTTTTGGAGTTCTGATACCTTTGGGAATCTTCTATCCATTTAAATTCTTTTCTTGTTTGTGATATAATAGAGCATGCATATGACCCTGACATTTTAATCTTTATTGCTTTTGGAGATGTAACCAAAGGCATCTAAAGGGAATCAGACACCAGGGATCTATTAAATCATTTGCTAAGAAAAAGGCTGTGTTTATAGTGATAAAAACAGGTAATTAATTATCCAGAGAAACTGTTTGCAACTCAGTGCAGGGGAATAATGTGATAGCTAAGTGTATTGCATAGGATCTGCCTATACTGGCATGAAATCCAGGAGAGCTACACATGCCGCCACTGCTGCAACAATAGGAAAATACATTTATTAATACTATCCCCTAAATTTAGAACGATATATTTTTCTCACATTTTGTTGCTACTACTTAGCACACATTTATAAACACCCCTTACTATTTTGCCCCAATAAACCCACAATCAGAGGAAACATCAAGGTTCCTGGGTCTCCGTTCAAAATGTAGTCATACCATGCAAGTGCAGTTCTTACAACCGTCTGTCCAGGATTCAAACTCTCTGTATGTCATGCCTTTTATTGTGCAGGTCCTTTCACAGTAGCACTGATCCAACTTGTTCATCCTCTGCTCAGCTTGGGACAACTGTATTTGAAGTTCACAAAAAGTTTGAAATTTGTAAGTGATCACTATGTTAGCATAAACATGATTGAAACTGTCCCACTTACTGTCAAGCATGCATTTAAATTCATGCGAAGATAATGACTTTTGTTAAATACAAAATGATTAAACCACCAGTCATTCAGAAATGGAAATAAAGAAGCAAGAAACAATGCATTTAATCTTTTGATTGTAACATCAGGGACATCATGACAGAAAGTGAATAGGTCATGACAGAAAGCAAATAGATGAGTATGACCCCTGATCTTTGTATGTGTGAAGTAACCAAGAATCTTGCTCTACATACATCTGCGGATACCAGGCTATGCACAAAAGATCTGAATCTGAGTGAAGAGGCCACATTGGATGTAAAGCTCAAAACCAACATTGGCAATTGTTCTTCCACTTCAACTAACTCATTTTTATCATTTGTGTATCAAATTAGCCAGGTAACAGCATTCCTGCAGACATCTAAAGACCTGTCATTTAAAAACAGAAGACTAGTCTATGTTTACTGGAAGATGTGAATGTTTTTAGTGTTATCTTCTGTAAAAAAAAAAAAAATAATAATAATAATAATAATAATAATAATAATAATAACAAGAAGAAAATACTGCTTAGGGTTCTCCATTCCCTATTTTGCAAAGATTTTGTCTGAGCACTCCGTCAGCTCAGGTTTAGAAAAGTCTTGGACCAATAAATCTTGCTGCAATAAGCCATATAACATGGTAACCTATTTCAGACCAGTTTTATGGACTTGTTAGCCTGATAGATAGAGCCTGAATATGTATGAGTTCTTTCCCTGTTCAGGCATTTGGATTCTGTTTACTATTACAATATATTATTCTATAAAAACATTAAAAAACAAGAAAGCTCTCTGAACTGTGAATTTGTATGCATAGATAGTAGGCACAGATATATAAATGCAAACATATATAAACACAACATGCATGGGTGTTCTGCACACACCCACATACATATCCACACAGATACACAATCTAAAAAAACAGCAATTAAAGGTCCTCAGTTCTCCCATGCCATGCCTTTTAGTAAATATTACCTTTGCTGATGTTTTGGCTAAAATGTCTTGCAGTTCCATAATTTTCTGCACAAGTCCATGGAAATCATTACAAGTTGGGCATGCTAGAATAACAAGATATGTATACTAGTAACAAGACCATTTATTTACAGTTGGTTCAATCACATCAAAGTTGACAACCAATATACTGAAACTCAAGGATTTAAGAAAGCTTGTAGGACAGAAAATAGGTACAAAGCATACCTTTCATTTTATGGTATAAGAATTAAGAGACTTACTGCGATTAAGATCTGGGCATTGAGAAATAAATCCTTGAGGCATGACAAGTAATTGCACATCTTGCATTATGCCCTATGTGTAAGTGGAGAGAAAAAACGAAAGGATGTATTATTTTTACCTGTCAAAATTATGTTTTCCATTTACCATGTAAAACATTAAAGCCCACACAGAAAAAGTGCCTGATAAAAACAATATTTATGAATACATAGCTTCTTTTCTGGACCCAATGCAGCGATAGAAGAATAAAGAGAAAGCAAAATAGATAGATGTACATGTACAGTCATAGTGAATCGTTTTTAAAGACATAATATTAACTGTCAAGATATAATTATGTGGCAAGAGTTTGGTTGTTTTGAATTCATTGTTATTTTTAGTTAGCCATTGCAGAAAAGGTTGAAAATGACCTTTAAACGTAATTTGAAAAAAAAGTTGCACTTTCAGTTATTTTGAAGCTCTCTTAAATAAAACTCAAATTTTTCACTAAGCTATGACTGTCAACAAGAAGTGCAGATTAAAGAAAACTTGAGTCAGGAAAAACACATTCATGCAAACCTTTTATGATTTTGATGTGGATCTTTTCATGAACACACAGAGTGTTAAGAACCTACATATCTGTTACACAGCTGCAGAGTAACATGTTGGCAAGAATTTGGGAGAACGGGAAGCTTAGCATGAAATTCAAATATGCCATCTGGAAAGGCCCCATTTCACCCAGAAGAAATCACATGCTTACAGGCAGAATTTACATGCATCCTTAGTCATTAAGACATAATTAGCAGCCACTTTGCTGCTTTCCAAAAGCAAAGGCCAAATAGCCATCCTATCATATACACTCCAGATGTCCCTTTCATCTATGATTCCCTCCCTGCATGTCCAAAATTCCTTCTTAGAAGTAAAAGCAGAATAATTTCAACATGCTTCAGCGTGTTTATGAAGTGAATGTTTCAAGACACAAAGAATACAATGCAAACTAAATGCAAAAGGCCACATTTCATATGTGTACACAGGGCATCCACTACAGATGTCCCAAAGTCCAAGCAAGAGAATTTTGACCTCAAGTGAATGAATCAGGGTGGTTTAGACACCTAAGTGACCTATGGAGAAGAGCAGGTGTCCCTGAAGAGTAACTGAGAAGTGTCATGGCTACCCTTCTCCCTTAACAATAAAGCTACTATCTATGACAACTGGATACTTCCCCATCCTGTGCAAAGAGCTGCAGTGATTAGTTAATAGTTGAAAAATAGGTGGGTATGCCTGAGACAGGACTCCACGTCAGGACCTCCCTCAGCAAGTGTTCTGGAATCAGGATCAAAGACCTCTTTGAAGAGAACATTGAAAAGCTCACAATATTCAATTCTCCTCCCTTTCTTCCTCAGCATCACCAAACTCAAATTCGTGTCAACCCAAGTTACAGCATTTTCATGAAAAGGAAGAATCACAGGGTCCAATCCTTTCAGGTTGTAAAGAGCTTAAAACAGATCTTTCACTGAACACATGGGCAAGTATTCAAATCACTCAGCTATTAATCAACAGTAAAGCCCCTGCAACTATTTGGGGAGATATATTCACCACACATCAGCTGTGCTGTGAGCTGGACTCTGCCACTTGACAGGAATTCAGGTTATTTCCCATCTCCCCAGCCTAACAACCAGGAGCTGTGACACCTCACCTGCCTGGGCTGCCAAATCAGGAGTTCCTGACTGTACATGAAAGGCTATTCACAGGCTCCAAAAGAAGCTATTGGTTCAAATTAAAGTACTTCTGGATATTAGGTGTTGGAGACTTTACACAACACCAGAAATTAGATGGCCAGAATTGCACTCTCAGACTTAAAACCTTAAAATGAAATGGGTACAAATATACCCCAGTGTGAGTATGCCTACAGACACATTGTTTCAGTGGAGCAGTATTAGACAAAGAAAATCATTTCAATGAGTGGCTAATGATTTTGGGTGCTTTGATCCTTCTGGACAACTCATTTAAGACCCACTCAAAGCAGCCTGATTTTCAGAAACAACTAAACAAATGGATGTCAGAAAATCAGATGAGTGGAAGTTGTCACACACAGTATCTAAAAACATATGCTCTCCAAAACACTAAGAATCACTGAAAGTACTCATCTTCTAGAGTGATGTGTCTTCTGTACAACGTCACATTTGCAGATGTAGTTCAACCATTTGTACTCTATTGTGATGGAGAAATTACTTCACACAGTATATTTTTGGCTAAATCAATGTTCTTTTAACAGCTATCAGTTTCTGTATTTCTGCCAGACTGGTTTGTCTTTGTAACTGAGACAAATTTTTCCATATATCTCGGTCCATTTTATCCTTCTTGAAAATTAACAAATGAACAAACAAAAAAATACAGTCCACTACTGGAGTATTTATTTTTCAACACCAAATGAGCTTCTTCATTGTCACAATGAGTTGGCAAAAAGAATATAATCAAGTCAAGAAGTGAGAAGGTACAAATAAACAAAAGGAATATTATATATATATATATATATATAAATAATAAATACATAGAATAAATGAAGTGTGTCTGAGATCAGTTTAGGCAACTTGTTAATATTTTATGATTTTATTCTTGGATTCAACTGTTGTTGATTTTTTTAAAACCAGTAATATAATCTTGCTGCTTGTTTATCAGGTATCCTCTTTTGTTTTAGAATAAAAAGAAACACATATTGAATAGAAAAATAAAATCATAGTCATACTTCAGTTTTCAAACATGAGTGCCCCACCCGATCTCCATATCTTACACTAAACAAAGACATAGTTTAGCATTTAAGTACAGCAAATGGTATTACAATACCCAAAAACTTATTTTAGCACACAACTACAGAACTTGCTGTGACAACAGTAGTCAAGTCAGAGTGTTTCATGATGGGGAAAAAAAAAAAAAAAAAAAAAAAAAAAAAAAAAAAGATATAGCAGGCCATATTTAACAAAGTGATTAGGTCTGTGACCAACATTATCAATTCCACTTTGCAACTCAAGTAAAAAGATTCCCACAGGGAGGGAAATGGGACTGCAGTATTCCACAGGGATGCCATCATTTGCGAAAGCAGTTTCCAAGAGGACTAAAACCAAATGACAGAAAGTGTCTGCGACCAACGAATGCTACCTAATGGACACAGAGGAATCAAAATTTACACTCCAGTGGAAACACAGCATTCACTTCTTCAATCTTCCTATACACCAGGTGGTTGATATATATGTATATATTAATATGTGTATATATATGTATATAGAAAAATGGAGAAAGAGTAAGCAAAAAAACATGATCAAGTATTTTTCCTCTGAGGGAAAAGGCATTCTCTTCATTAATGGTTGTCATCTCACTTATTTCTGAACCTAGAGGATATTGTGGTGAAACCTAAATCACGAAGAGATTGGAGTTCCCTAGACCTTAGTGTTCTCTGACAAAAAATACACAGTTATGAAACAGACAATAACATGAATATAAATTTCCTGGAATTCCGTTTCTCTTGGCCATTTACCTTTTCCTGTCTTAAACTGTTTTACAACACACCATGGCACTAAAAACTGTGTTAAAACTGCAGAACCACACAATGGCTGAGGTCAGGAGGAACTTCTTGAGATAACCAACACCATGGCTCATGCAGGGCCACCTACAGCAGGCTGCCCAGGAACATGTGCAAGCAGCTTTTGAATACCTCCATCGTGGACTCACTCTGACTACCTTCTTGTTACAAGTGTTTTCTTATGTTCAGATGGAATTTCAGATTTTTCAGTTTTTGTCCATTGCTTCTTGGCCTGTCATTGGGCACTACTGAGAAGTGTCTGGATCCTTCATCTTCATCTCCTCCCTCCAACCATCAGATGTTTGTACACTTTGATGAGGTCCCTCCCTAAGCCTCCTCTTCTCCAGGCTGAACAGTCCCAGCTCTCTCACCCTCTCTTCACAGGAGAGATGCTCCAGTCTCTTCATCATCTTTCTGGCCCTTTGCTGGACTCTCTCCAGTAGCGCCATGTCTTTCTTGTACTGGGGAGCCCAGAACTGGGCACAGTATGAATTCATACTGTACAGAAACTTGTTTTTAACCTACTAAAACAAACTGACAAACCTGATGACAATTTGATCAATGCAGCTTTACTTCTGCTGAGTCTTTCCAGCAGATGACCAGCCACAAGTAAAACTCCTTCTCATCTCTGGTCTACAAGGTATACCTTTTTGTGTAGCACTCAAGCCCGCCTAGAGAAGTAGCATGGCAAACATACTGTCATATCCCACCTGCATGCCTGTGTGCCAGTAAATCAATTAATCTCAACTGAACCATATCACAAGTCTCACCTGAAATACTATTCATATCACAGAGTATTTACACTATTTTATCTGCTTCAAGGAAGCAGAACTGAATCCATTTTTATCTAAGTTCTCTCTCTTTTTTTTTTTTTTTTTTTTTTTCCTTTCAGGGAATGCATACCTTAAAATAACCATGTGCATTATTCCTCTGTCCTAGCCAAAATGTTGTACCCAAAGGTAAGTCCATGAAGGGCTTCTCCACAACTCTTTCATAAATTCTGAAAAAAAAAAAAAAAAAGTCCCAAGTTATCATTTCATTTACTGAAAGCTAGAATGTTCCAGAAGTGACAACTTACAAAACAACACTCGTTACTTACTTATTGCAGTCCACGTGTAAAATCAAGTGAGAAGCACTGATTGCTAAGGAAAGCCTGTGCCACTTATCATCTGCCAGGATGTAAGGGAATACCTCTGTGTGGGAGCGATGACTGCCTGAGCGATAATGCAACCTGATTTCATTTCGATGACCACTGCTTTCCAGTTCCAGGTACCTGTACCATAAATGCATCATCGTGAACCATTCTTAGCAGCACAATAACATTTTACATCACATAACTTCTCAGTATCATGCAGAAACTATTTAAAAGAGGGAGAAAGACAGAGAAGAGATAGAAAGATGAAAGGAGACATTTTACGGGTTCGCACTGAATCCTCCTCAATAATACATAAGAGCAGGTTCTATCTTTCATGTAAGTAGAAAGATGCCAAGCTAAATATTTTTTCTTCTAGCAATGCTACTTTACATAGCATGACCTGATTGGAAATATAATTATCCTATTCTGAATAACTGCATTATATCCTGAAAGCACGGTAAGGATACCCTGAAGACATGAATACACAAAAAACAACACCAAGTTCTGTGATAGGACATTATTAGCCATTACCAACCAGAGAAGTAAGCAAGAATTGAGACAGGACACTGCTTTGTTTGCTTTTGGATACATTGTTAACATCTCTTCATTCTTCATAATGAAATTTCTCAAAAGAAATTCAGAGTCAAGAAGTGCTAACTTTTAAAAATGAATATATACACAGACATTGTTAAATATGTATGTATTTGTGTTGTGTATGCATGTATATGTGTGTAAGTAAATGTATGCACAGAGTTAAAAAAAAACAGCATTGCGTTTCCCCAAAGTGTCTCATATGCCAGATTTGCAGACTGTGAACACTTGCTTTGCTGCTGAGACTGCTGCAGATCTATTTAAAGAGCACTATATAAGCAAACTCTCTATGTAGTCAGGCCTATTTCTTATACATTGGACCTCTTGTGGGAACAAGTTTGACAAATCATTTCTAAATACTAACTTTCTCATTTTACAGTCCTCCCCTAACATACTTTTAAAACAAGAGGAAAAAAGAAAAACAGCAACGAAGATTCTCTAATGCATATATGCAACCAATAGCTAAAGAATAACAAAAATAAACATATGTAGTAAGATTCAGAAAAAGAAGGAGAATGGGCAATTAATTTTTGCATATTTTTGCCACTACTTCAGCAGACAGGCATGGCAATGATTTGTTAATATGTGTGTGCATGTGGATTACAGCATAGTTTCTTTTAACTGGCCATCCATATTAAAGAACAGATGAGAAAATTTTAGTTTTCAAAAGAGGATATGAGGAGACCAAATCAAAACCATCTTGTATAATCATCATCCCTAGGAGGAGGTTGGGCTCACTGCACATCTCTCCTTCCTTCAGGATATTTTCCCAGTGAAATATGCCTAGCAACAGCACAAAACTGGCAAAGGGTAATTTTGACTTCACCCCCAATATTAACATAGCAGTTAACTAAAGTCAGCAGTAAATTTTATAATCTACAAACATTTACCTCATGGCCCCCCAAAAAATTTGTATTGACAAGAAGTATAAGCTAATTGAAAGTCTGGATGGAAAAAAAAAAAAAAAAAGGGCAATAGTGGCAGGGCATCAGTCAACTTAATAACCTCCTTCATGACTCAAACTTCAAGGATAACAATAAGGTCAATCTCAACCTAACAAAGAAGGGGAACATTATGGAACTGGACTCCTCCAGGCAATTTTAAATGTCTCCACCCAGCTGGAGGTATAATTTGGAAACAAAAAAGGCATGAATATGTGGAAACGTTATCTCCTGGTACAGCCAACAGCTAACTCCTACTCTCTTCTAAGTCAATGGCTAAGTGATCCCAGCACACAGAAGTGCAGGCAGGAAGGTAACAAAACAGAGATACATTCGGTACCAAAGGTGTAAAATGAACATTTGTGTTGTCCCTTACACAGACGAGATGATGAGATCCCTGAGAAGGAAACACAAATTTCCCAATAAAACAGACATTGCTGTAAAATTTCAGGAATTGAGAAAGAATTGCTGAGTGATGATGTTAACCTCCTATGCTACTGGAACAGCAAGGAAAACTTCCTATACAAAGCTGTGCAAAAATTCTGTGATCAACTCAGTGTTTTGAGATCCACAGGCAATCTCTTTTGTTCTTCCATTTGGTAAACTGTAACAAATACCTCTACCTTATGAAGGCTTGATGATAGTTAGATAATATGTGCATCAAAATGAAAAAGAAAATAATAGCCATTAGGAGAATTATAATTTATGGTTACTAATAATCTGTAGAAGCAGCAGGAAAACACAATTAGAAAAGCAAATGCAATGACAGCCAAAACAATATTCCCTTCAGCTTGAACTAGCATCATGACACAGAAACACAGGGAACTGAATGTTAATCATTTTCACTTCACTATTTTATTTATTTATTTATCTTGCAAAATATTGTGCTTGATATTCCACTTTTCTGTATTTGTTTAACTGCTGGGTCTTAAATAGATCTGGCTCCGTTTAGCAGACTTCACAGCATAGAATGCAGCCTAGTTTCCTAAAGGACTTACTTCCCAAGGAAACAATAACTGCATCATACTGCAGGCTTTTCCTAAGAACCTCATTAAGGAAAAGATTTAGGGGAACCCCATCAGCTGAATCACTGGTTCTTTGCCTACACCAGCCCAGCCCACTTATCTTAGGGAGAGCATCAGCCAAAAACTTCACCATGCTAATGTCGCTTCTGCTTCTCCCAATAGCTCCAAGGTGTCCTTCCACATTGGGAAAGGCAAACAGCTCCTTGAGTAAAAAAAATAAACCACAGTGATAAACACCATACAGCAGGAGAACCTGCTTCTCCCTTCACTACTGCCCACAATCTCTGTGGTTGTTTGATCAATACCAGCCTATTTAATGTTAACCCCCCCCCAAAACCACACACACTTCAGGTCAAACGGATTTAATTTAGCAGGGGGATGATACGTGCTTAGGGTTACTATGTCTGACATACAAAGAAGAAAATGCTAACCTGAAAAAGGTTGTTACAACTCTGCACATCACTCTGTGCATGCACAATCATTTCAAAGGCACCAGCCAGGAACACAGTAAGACCAGCCAGTCTGTGTGGAAACCTGCCAGACAGCAATCCCTTATGTACCAACTAAGGTTGAGCCTATTTTCATAAGAGGAAGAAATTTGTCTCAAATACCCCAGAGAAAGCTGAGAAAGAAAACAGTGATGCTTTCTTGGCTGCCCTGCACTGATCTGTCATAACTGCTGTGTGCAGATCCCAACACCACAGTTCATGAGTAGATCTCTTTGAGCACAGAGATGCCCCAGCCCTCCCCGGTGAAGGGCATGTGGTCTGCAGGAGACTGCATGGGTCTCTTCAAACTGTAGCACAGCAGCACTGGGGCAGGCTGAGGAAGTACAAGTCAGACTGTGCAGCCAAAACCTGGAGATTTAGGATGTGAAACAACAGGGTGTATGGGGTACATAGTATCAGTCCTTGAGAAGAGGGAGGAATGTCCCTTCTAGCTGATGGGCAATGTTGGTAGCTCCAGGTCTTTGATGGCTCACTCCCCCGTTTGGCATCCTGACTCACACAGCACATGCACACTGCATCTGCCCACTCTTACTCCAGGCAATTAATAAAAAACCACTTCAGTTCAGAGCATCTAGACAAATATTTTAGAAGCTAAAGGCTATTGTTGTCTGTTGTTTATGAATTTATTACAGGTATTACAGGGTATTTTGTTGTGGGTTTTTATTTTGTTGTGTTTTTTTTTGGCTTGGTTTGTGTTTTTTTTGCTTTTGTTTTTTTTTTACAACTTTTAATTCTCACAGTTACAGATATAGTATTAAAACAATTTTTCATGGCTTTTTGATTTACACTAAGAAGAAAAGGAAAACTAATAAAATTAAAGAGTAATACATACATAAAATCCATTTTTCCATTAATTATGAAAATAATTATTTCAAGATCTTTGATAAAAAAGTTCTGGTTCATCAGCTATGTATAATTACATAAACAAACAAAAGATCCTACTCAGTAGATCCAATCCATTGCAAACTATGGTTAAAACAGCATTAAGTAATTCCACTGGCTGTAGATTATGAAGTTGTAAAAGCAATCCATGAACAGCCACCACATTCAGCAATGCATTATTTGTTCTTTTCCATGGTGTGGCAACTGGGCATTTAGGAGCATGCGACACATTTTTCTATTTGGAAGTTAATACTTCCAAGTGCTCTAAAATATTAACTAGGAGTTTTTACTGCTTGATGCATCCCTTAGAACAATACCACACCAAAATATCCTCAGATGAACCGTAAATACCAAGTGTCACCCACACTAGAGCTGTAAAATATACTCCCCATCTCTCACTTATATTACTGTTTGACATTACTGTTTTTGCCCTTTTACCTATCTAGAGCTCTACCTAGTCATGAGACAAAACTGGCAGTTTAGCCAAAGAACAATAAGTAAAAAACCTGGTCTTTGCTTTTTCTGGATAATTTTGCAGCACTTAATGCAAATGAACTGCAAGCAGGAAAGACGCCAATGTAGTTTCTGTACCTTTTATTTGCTGAATACATTTTAGCAGCTGGACAAGAAATTTCTGTTTTCTGTTATTTTTATTCAAAAAAAAAAAAAGATCCATTAAAACCAAATATTTTGTTACAAATATTTTAGTAGAAAGGTTTGTGGGGTCCAGGATTAAATCCACGTTACAAGAGAGAGCTAATCTCAGGCTCTCTGGAAAATTTCCTGAAATGCTCTACAATGCCACAGTTATGACATATTTGAAAGCAGAGATCCCAAGTGAAGACAGGCTCAGATCAGAAGAGGTTATTTCCCATATCCAAATGGAGCACACAAACAGCTGGACAGTAAAACCAGTCTCCCAGGTTGACCTGGTAAGGCTATTTCATTCCATACATCAGAATAAGGTACAACAACCTAACCTTAGTAAATTGATCTCAAGCTCTACAGTTATACTAATAAATAGACCCAGCAAAGCCTGTTCCTTGGCCCTGAAGAAAACTATCAACAGTGGTGCTCTAACACAGTACGCATCCTTATGGGCACTCTCCTATTTTTTGCTTGAAATAGTGTGTTTTTTTTTTTTCTATTTTGTCATTTGGGAATAGTCCCTGGCCAACACTGTTCCACAAAACATGCCCTGGCACTGTCTTTAAAGTTGATAATTGCAGAAGACAAAAGCATGCCAAGTAGGATGCCAACAGTTACACAGAATGGACAGTATCAGGCCAGTGCTCCAGCAGCCAGTGCTGGGTGCTGCACTAGGGTCATAACAACCCCATGCCCTGGGGGCATAGGTCCTGGGTACTACATTGTTGTGCTGGACAGCTATAGGGGACAGCTGGGTAGCAGAGAGATGCATTCCTCAAATGTAGGGGAGACCAAGCCCCATGCTGGGATTTGCACTGAAGAACACCCTCTACACTGGGAGGTTACATGTGAAATCAGACAGGAGACCAAAGACTGGAAGATCAGAGGCAGCATTCACACACTCTCATCTGCACAAACACTCCTGGCTACGGACAACACTTCTCTGGACAGAAAGAAATAAATGCAAGTGAGGCTGCTCAAGCCCTTTTCATCCCTGCTGCCTCAGTGCCTGCACCTACCTAAATACACGTCAATGAGATCTTGTTTCTATCAGCACACTGCAGTGCCTTATCTGACTTCAGTGGGGCTGCTGTGATATGGAAGCCTTTGCTGACTTTGAAGGTAAGAACTTGTCTCTCATCTGAGAGGTATTTCTGCCCACTCCCGAATGTCAAACTCACCATGCCCCTAAAGAAGGGAGACAAAATCTTGCCTTCACCACTTAAAAGGTCTGCATAGCTTTTGCTCAGATTAGTGCTATGATCCAAGAAGTCAACACAGGGGCAAAATATCATGGACTCTCTAATGCCAATGACAAGCCAGTGCGCCTTGGGAGGGTCCCTGCAGCACTTGCAGAACTAAGCGGAAGCTAGAAGCAGGGGTCTGAGGTCACAGCGAGCTCCCCAAAGGACTGAGAGGAGCTATTCTACCAGAAACTGCTGGCTTAGCATCACAAAAATTAAGAGCTGGTGTTACAGCACATTGTCTGTGCTGTCAGAGTTTGAGTTGTGAATATGAATCAAAGCAAATGCCAAAATAGGAACTACTTTTTAAAACAGAATTCTTGGCTTTGAGTAATTGCTCTCATTCCTCCCATCTACCTCGATTACCCCACTTATCAATATACTACTTCCCATTCTGTTTTCACTATCACATATTAATGTTAACCTTGCCTTTCTGAAGCTTCCTTTCCTAACAGAAACCAAGGAGGGAAGAAACTCTCTCAGATCAAAATGGAACAAACCATCCCTCTCACTCCCTTTCTCCACTGACAGTGAGAAGACTGTGAAAACAATAAACAAATTTCCAATACATACTACTAAAAGCAAAAGCCAGTTTCAACCTAACTCCTCCCCATTCCTACGCTGACAGAATACAAATTTCTTTGTTATTTATTTGTTAATAGAAACTCTTTCAAACAACATCAAAAGAATGATGATATCTGTCAAAACTCACATTTCAACTGTTTCAGTGGTGTTTTCAGTGTCATAGGCAGAGACAAATCTTTTGTCTCTTATTCAAGTAGATGTGTCACTAATCTGAATTCAAACTACTGGATTCAGGCTCATCTGAGCATTTTGTAACAAGTTCTCACCAAATTAGACTGGATTTGTTGGCACTGTAATGATTTACATCAGCAGACAGGCTGACCTCACTTGATGTGATAAAAGTTACAGGAAGGTGTGTTTTAAGGTGGGTTCATTAACTACTTAGAAGAATTCACAAGCTAATCACTACTTTTCCCTTTTTTTTTTTTTTCCTGACAGAAAGTATAAGCTGTACTGAAGAAAAAAAAAAAAAAAAGAAACAAAGAAAGAAAGAAAGAAAGAAAGAGAAAGAAAGAAAGAAAGAAAGAAAGAAAGAAAGAAAGAAAGAAAGAAAGAAAGAAAGAAAGAAAGAAAGAAAGAAAGAAAGAAAGAAAGAAAGAAAGAAAGAAAGAAAGAAAGATAATGGTGACAAGGCATCAATCAATTCAGTAACATCCCTTGTAACCAACACTTAAAGAAACAGGCCTTTCCCAATTTTGTATGGAACTCTGTATAACACAAAACAACTGCTTTACAGATATTTCCATCAAGCCATCCACTAAAGGATAGAAGTTAATCTCCCAAACAAAAAGAAATATGGAATCTATCTCTTTGGGGAAGAGAAAAGAATCTGGGCAAACTCTCTCTAGCTACATAAGGAATCTCTTATCTCTCAGAATCTTCTTGAGCACTATAATATAGAATGAACAAAAGAAATACCTTCTTCTGACACCTTTGATGAAACATGAAAACTTCATCAAAAGAAAAGAAGACTGACACTAGAGGAGTTTTACATCACTAGAAGAAGTCAATTCAAAAGACATTGATTGTTATTAACAGATTTGAAAGGGTTTGCAATTATTATCAGAATAGTAAGAAACAGCAACTAAGATTTACTACCAAAAAACAACAACAAAAAAAGAATAATACAACCTTTTACGCTTCCAGCAAAAACTAGTATTTCAGCACAGAATTTAAAAAGCAGAAATAAAATAGTACTTCTTTTGGTGCAAGGAATAGCCACACACAGCTTTAATGTTTGAAACTGAATCTCATGTTACCTAATGTCTTACTTAATGTCTATTCTGCAAGTTATTGATGGGGAAGGACAAAGCATCCCTAAACAAAACCAATGTAGATCTACGGTATTGGTTTAAGTGGTGAACATTGAAAGTTTTACTCAGTGTAATGTGTTTACAGCATGTTTTTTTTTTTGATGTCAGAAAGAGACTTAATACTGTGATCCAGAAATACAGACACTCGTACATCAAAGGCAGGGAACATACAGTTCCAGAACTATTCTAGTAAGATGGTCAAATGATGCAGCAAAATTCATGTATCAGGAGTTCACCTCTGGCAACCTACCTCGTAAATCCATAACAGAGAGAAATTGTCACAGATAATTGTCACAATAAGGTACTGAAAGAGGTCTAACACTACTGTACAGTGTAGCACATTTGATGGCAGATAATCACTAGACACCAATAGCTGTGAAAATAAATGCTATATAAGGCAGAAATCGAATAAAATAGTAGAGAAATACAATTAAGTTTAGGAAATGCCTATCCACAATATCCTACTGATTTTGGTGCTTTGTTTTAGGTTACAAAAACACTAACTGAAGGAAATAATGGTTAAACTCCAATCCAATGATTTAATCCTTTAGGGGCCCTAATATGCAGTACCTCAAGAGATTTGGATATAACATCAGTTGTGTAAAGGCATCTAACCATGAAGGGAGGAAAAAGCCTTATTACATTGCTCCACTGTTGCCAATTAAATGAAAATATACGATGGAATAGAGAGGTCTAACATATATTAAAGCCCTGTCACAGATTAAAGTTATCTCTCTGCTGATTCTTTCATCAAGAAGAAGCTGAGATGAATTCAGAAGTGAAGTGAGGAGGCTCATAGAGCTTAAACTGAAGGCTGAAAGCAAGCACACAGCAATCAGTGTTTAACAGTACTTCCACTCAGACTTCAGGCATCACTTCATTAACAGCTTTCAAAATATTTACCCTGTTATTGGTAAGTACAATCCATTTACGCAGGGCACTCTATGTATTCAAGGTGATCTTCTCAAGTCAAGTGAACATTCATAACTTCTATCTTTCAGATATATGCCGTACACAAAAGTGCCCAGAAATATGTCTTTAGCTGCCTGAAACTCATCTGAACAATCATGGATGTGCAATTTGGTACATTGGGTTTAAGTGTCAAGGTTTTGGGAGTGGGGGGCTGCAGGGGTAGCTTCTGTGAGAGGAATCCAGAAGCTGCCCCATGTTCTATAAGGGCCCTGCTGCTGGCCAGAGCCAAGCCAATAAGTGATGTTGTTTGTGCCTCTGTGAGAGCAGATTTAAGAATGATTAAAAAAAAAAAAAAAAATGCTGTGAAACAGCAGCTGGGAGAGCCAGGAGTGAGAAGCAGCCCTGCAGCCTCACAGGTCAGTGAAGCAGGAGGGCAGGAGGTGCTCCAGGCACGCAGGAGCAGTTCCCCTGTGGCCTGTGGAGAGGCCCCTGGTGGAGCAGGCTGTCCCCCTGCAGCCCATGGGTCCCACATGGAGCAGATCTCCACGCTGCAGCCCATTGAGGAGCCCTTTTCATTGTATTTTCTCCCCCTTTCCCTTTGAGGAGAAGGAGTGAGAGAACGATTATGGTGGAGCTCAGCTGCCCAGCTGGGTAAAACCACCACATTTGGATTCACTGACACCATACAAATTTTCTTGAAACTTTAATTTCCAAGCTGCACCCAAAACATACCACCACCTGAACCCTTTACTTGCTGTGAACAGTGGAGAAAAAAAGCTATCTTTGTGGAAGAATGTGAGCAAATTAAAAATTAAAAATTAATAGTTAAGATAAAGTTTCAGATTCTTTCACTCTGAGAACAGTTTAGAAAGATTTGAATACATTAAATATTAGAGAGAACATAATGATAATAAAAGCAGAAAGACAGTCTTGATATTCAACTAGGAAAAGAAAAAATAAGAGCACTTAATAAAGTAGAACAAGATGACTGTGTCTGTAGAAAATCCTTTAGAGAACTACTGTTTGTGGTGGCAGCAACAGTCCAGCCCCACCAAAACACCCAAGCCTCACCCAATTTATATAGAGAACTCCTGCATCTATCTTATACCCCAGAGACAGCATTCACCACATGAAGTTAGAGGGAAAGCTTCAGGAGGGTGATCCTATCAACTTCTTGAGAGTCAAAGGCTTAAGTATCTGAGTGACCATAACTCAGTGGAAGTACTTATTTTTTACGTTCTTCAAAAGGGAACCAGCAAAAAGGAACCAAAACCAATAGAAAACTAGGCAAAACAGACTGAATCAGGTAAATTATCTCAGGTGCGTTACTTTAAAGAACATTATGAAATCTAAAAAGTAACTTTAATTTGCAACAGTAATTTGTCCTCAATTACTCTAAATTAGCATATGTGCACTGAAGTGCCTAGACCCATGCAAACAGAGGATGAGTTTTTTACTGTTTTCTAAAGCATGTAAAATATTTCCGAAGCCACTGAATATTAAATGGACATACTTTATTCCAAGTTTTAAGCAAACATTTTTTTTCTTTTACCCTAGAAATTAGAACTATCAGGTGTTATGAAACCTGTGTAAAATAAAACATAAGAAAACCTACTTGTGTGATGACTGATTATATCCATCAGTTATTGTTGTCTCCAGCCTTTCTCACCACAATTCCCTCTTGGCAGAAAAGTAAAAGCTAGCACTGACTCTTGTAAATTAAGAATATAGCCAGGTATGACTGTCCCATAACGCAGCAGTTATGGGACAACCAGCACAACTTTTTTTTGACTTCAGAGGAACTACACAAGACTAAAGCTGATGCAATGGAATGGAGTAGCAGTTTTGTGTTGCTATTTCTTCTTCCAGCATTGTAACGTAATGACTGTTGTGACAGAGAGAGCTCACAAAAAGTTTTATAAAAATTAAAGCCTTGTTACAGACAAGTCCCTCATCAGAAATGCGCAATATCTGAGATGGAAATCTGGCACTGAAGAAACAGTTAGCTAATGTAAAGCATATAAGTGCTTTCTTTCAACTCCTACATTCCCCTATCATCATTGTCATTCATCATAAAAATAAAATGAAAGCCTTAAGAGATACTGCAAGGGACTCCGAGATGATAGCCTAATTCCAGTATTATCAACACCAAACTAAGCCAACTGCCAGGTCAGTACAATTAAATGAAGCAAACACTATTATGACACACAGACAATACATATTCTGTACATCCTTTAGATGTAGGATACGGACCAGATTGGAAAATGTTTATTAAAAGCTTAAGGGCACAAGGGCACAATAGCCACAAGTTCTTTCTGGTAATACTCTCATTGAGACTAATATTACATCTGCTGGAGGCAAATGTTTTCCCTGATTGCAATAGGCATTAGATTAGGCTTAGCATTTTTTAAAAGAGATTCAAGTTTCTTTTTCACTAGATTACCTGATATTCTCCCAAAGAAAGTGATGAAATATTCACATGTAGATTTTTTATCTACTTCACCCAAAGTTGACCTGATGAGTGATTCTACTGGCCTAAATAATCTAGAAGGTTTTTATCCAAAGGCTTATAAGGAGACCCCAAAAACAAACAAAGCATACATCCTTGTATACCTTCTGTATACACGCACCAGGTATCACTTAAGATGCAACAAGATAGAGAAGGCACACTGGCTACAGTGGTGACGGGAGATTTTTTTTTCAGCAAGGCATGAACTAATATCATCACTTTTCATGATGATGTAACAACATTAGAATCAGGGTACTAAACGTTTCCATAGTTAAGAGCAAAAGGGCCTCAAAAATGCCCAGCAATACATATGCAGTTAAAATATCTACACATAGTGCAGACCTTATTTCAGCCAGAAATCTTGAAAAACTTTTTGCCTTTCATTGCGCTTAGACATTTAAAGTCCTGAGATGCAAATAAACAGAAGGAAAAGACAGAAACGTAACAGCAAAACCTGAAAGTATTGAAGGGTTGAGAGAAATTTCATGAAAAAGTATGTTGTCAATATATCATAAAAAGATCTAATCACCCATCCCTAAAAATATGCCAGTATAAAATAATTAGATTTTCAGAGTCCTGCTTGTTAGCCTTTTATAACCATATTTTATATGGTTATAAGCAGATGACATGGTTGAACAAGATGCAAATCAGATAAGAAGCATTATGTTTTGTGGCCATGTGACCTACATGTCAGCACAGCTTAAACCTTTACTTTTCTTTGCTATGGATGGATAGAAGCAATTTAGTGTGTTCTTATTCCCATAAGACCAGTGGTGGATCTATTTGTCCACTCTTACTCACTTAGAGGACTAATTTTCTCAAACAATACCTCAAATTCTTCTTCAACTTGATAAAAGTTCATTGCACATTTTTTGTACTTTACTATCACAATCTTTGTGTTTGTGAAGTAGCACAGTTTTCTCCCAGTTGGCCACCCTCCAAGTGAACATCAAGTTTGGCTCAGTTATACACTACACATTTTTTCAATCTTCTCTTTCTTCATGCCATTCTTGCGGGCAGGAAAGGTTTCATAGCAATCATTGCTTCCTTTCCGACAGGTCATGGTTATTCTCTTTCCCCAACTCTGAGAGCTTCACATCTCTTTGCCCACCTCTGCAGCTCCTTTAGGAAGAGCAGGGCAGCTTGCCTGCAGTCATTGAGGACTGACCTTTGCCTGTCCCAAAACACAGACCAAAAATCTCTCATCCAGTACACTGTGAACTGAAATCTTCCCTTGTTGCACTTGAGATCTGGTTTAACACCAGAAGCAATTTCTCACTACTCCTGGAGCACACTAAAGAAGAAGAATGGCAGAAACAAAGTCCCCTTTTGTTGATATGATAGAATGAAATCTGAGTGGTGGAACATGTACACCGTCTTTTACCCCTGTCCAGGCACACAGAGCCACCAGTCACCAGTTTGGGGCCCATAAACTACAACAAATAAAAGGCAAGAATTTTCCTTATAGCAACATGCATTTTCTGGGTGACAATCTGAATCCATAACTCATCAACAACACTGAGTACCAGTCACAGCTAAAAGTCACTTGCTTCCTCTCAGAAGGACAATTGTTACTCGCTTTTCCAAATTCATCTAGAGTTTCACATGGGCAAAATCATTTCCCACCTCTGTGGCCATTTTGACACATAAAAGTTTCATCTCTCATTTTGGAATTTCAACTCTAGCTGTGTTGGTCCTTTCAGCAGCACAACCAACCCACGCTCTTCCTATAAATGTAGAAACAAGCTTAGTTAGGGCACAGCTGGCCCTGCAGACTGGCTTCCTAATTTGTGCCAGAATAAACTTGTCCATCTGGGAAGATTTCCACCTATGGTGGTACAATCTGAATTAGAAACTCAATATTCACAGCTGCCCAGTTCTGCCCATTGCACACTGCTCACTCTTGCAGATGACACATAGGTAACAACTAATAGAGAAGCCACTTGGCATTTTGATATAACATCAAAAAACATCATGCAGGAGGTATTCAAACAGCCCCTTGCAATATTAAAGATGTTTTTATAAGCTTGGCATAATGACCCTTAGGAGTATTTTCCTTTTTATTTCTACCACTCCCTCCTCCCTTTTTTTTTAAACAGGTGATTTGCAGAAAATGTGGCCTCTGGGAAATAGAATACAATTGGACCACCTTCCAGCACTAAATAATTGATGCCACACCTGCTAATGAAAACTTGCACACTTTTGTAAAAGCAACAGGTATTTTGCTTTGCTTGAACATCCATCTTTACCTTATATTTTTTCTACATTACAGTGAGACTGATAAGAAAGAATTAGTGGGATTATACATAGGAAAAAAAAAATAAAAAGAACTGTGAACCTAAAGCAGATGTCTGTTGTTGGTACTGATGACTGCTTAGAAAGCACACATTTTAAAACTCCTTTTTACTCTGTCACAGAATCATAGGGAGGTTATTTTTATTAGCCATTACTCAGACAGAAATATAAAGAATATCTTATTCCTCTAGCAGTTGTTATCCTCTCAAAGAAACAATCCTCAAATGCTCAGTGTCATTTACTTTAGTTATTTAAGGCTGACAGCATTCTGAGTTAAGTGCTCTGCCATTCGTTGTAGGTGTAAGCCCATAACTGGAGGATCTTTTTCTCTACCCACAGTGTTAAAAACTAACTGGTGAAGAAGCAAATGTATAAGGGCAGGCTCTGCAAATCAGTGTGGCTCTACAGATGTGACAGCTTCACACCAAGTGTAAGGACCGGATGCTCAGCTGTGACCAGCAAGAGAGAAGTGGCTTTTCATGCCCTTAGTGGCAAAAGACATTTGAAGAGTGACAGCTGCTTCACTCTCCCTTGGCAGATTTGGACTTGTGAATTTTTATGCATCCTCACAATATGCTTACCCATACACTATATATACTTGCAGATGACCCGTTACACAATATTCCCATAATTTATGTTCAATTTTTGACTACATGAATACATATACTTTCATCAGCTTGCATACAGCAAGTGGTACTTACCTGTGATCTAAATGATGAATAGAGAGAATAACCCCTGAATTTAAATGGGCTTGTTTTAAGGTCACCAGGATTGTGAATTCATATTTATTTCTCAACTTCTGAAAAAATATTTCAGCTGTTTCTGGAGATGCCTTTACACTTCTTGAAGTATCTAAAAGAAAATATAGAAAAACACTCAGTATGAAATATTACATTACTTTACAAACTCAAATGAAAGAGTTTACAAAATAACAAACTACATCTGAGTAGCACAATGAACAGAGAGGCAAAAACACAGATAAAAGAGTTTAAAACACTAGCTGTTACATGAAGTGAGAGCCATTGCAACAAAAGAAACTCGTTTTCTAGGACAATTATTCTGTTCCGGGGTGTGGGCGTCAGTGTTTTGTTGTTTTGTTGTTTTGTTGTTTTGTTGTTTGTGTTTTTCTGTGGGTTTTTGTTTGTTTATTTGTTTGTTTTAAGATAGGGTCATGACTTTTACTCTCTCTATGGATGTACCTTTAATATCTCGTCCAAAATATGGACTCATTAGGAGACAAGCACAGACAGATAGCACTGGATATGAGGCTAATCTGCGAAGCATGACCTGAGCTTCTTTTTTATAACTTCTACAAAAATGTTATGCTTAATCGCTATGCAGAAATATTATTCTTTAATTAAAAAAAAAAAAAAAAAAAAAAAAAGTTTCTCATTAGGGACAATCTACTCAGTTTTAAGTAATAGTTACAAATGAACTTAAAACCTCACCATTTTTCAAAATATAGTCTTGCTAATTAATCATTATATACTCCAGTTGTGCAACATGTTGCTTCTGCTTCTTCTTGTACAGGATGTCACAAACATTTGTTAGAGTAATTGCACACACACACAAAAGATTTTCTTTTAAAAGCCCACACATAATCTGAAGACTGAAGGAATGCTTCTGCTGAATTCACATAGTTCTATGCAAACTCACACATAGAAAATAAAAAGGCTCAACCTTAAGCCCCCTGGAGAGATAATTTACAAAATAAGATGTTAAAATGCTAGAAAAACAGTTCCCAGGGTTTTTCATAATACATTATACAAGGAAAAAAAACCTTAATATATGTTTTTAATGCATAAAATCAATTCATTAGTGTGTGTAATCAACTGTGCAAAAACTAAATCAATTCACAAGCTTCTTGTCATTACAATTTAAACATCCTGCTCTAAGTTGGGGCACTAATTCAGGGACAGAAACAGCAGAAGAGCTAACTGCAGCAGAAATGCTGATTTTCTGTTGGCAGCACTGAAGATGAGCACCGGTTTATACTGCTGTTCTAAGAAAGTGGTTTACATTGCGAGGGGTAACTATAAAAATACTACTGTGTATTAACAGCAAATATTTTAATGTGCTTTGTGAAACTAGAGTATTTTAATGTGTTTAAGAAATATAACAATCTGCACAGCCCATAAGTCCTAACCAAACTCCTGTACAGTGAGCTGAATTTAACTCATTTTTTCTTCACAAAGGGGAATTAAAAAAAAAAAAAAAAAAAAAAAAAAAAAAAAAAAGGAAAGGAAAGAATAATCTTTGAAAGTTCCTATCTTTGCTACTGTGTATTGCATAACTCTCTCACTGAAGCAGACATCCATGGTATTTTAATGGAACTCTTAATAAATCATAAAGCAACTCAAATACAATTACATCAAAGCATTCATTTTTAGCCAAGGGACACTAACAGAGTGGAATGACATAGGTTTGCATGCTGGAAGATAGTTTAACTGCATTAACTATTTCCAGCAATATAAACAATCTATTCCCAGCAGGCAGAGCAGAGGAAGGACACAGAACAAACATGTTCTCTAATCACAATCACAAGCTCCTCATGCACCGCAGCTCTTATCAGCAGCTTTCCTATCAAGATACAGAAGAATACAGGAGAATGAAAATATGAAACCCACATAGAAGCCTACAGAGCCAAATTCCTAGGTATAAAGCACATCCTCTAGGCAAGCTGGCAACTGGGGGAGCTGGGTTTCTCATCTTCAAAAACCCAGATTATATCCTTTTCTTTTTCAGGTTCATTATCAAACACGGTCTGGTCTGGGGCCTACAAACACGTTACATGTTAACACTCAAACTAGAATAATTTTGACTAATGACAGAAGATGTGACCAGGAATAATAAAACCATATTTATGTGTTTGAGCGCATAGTCAAGAGGCTCTGCCCTGAGGAGCAGAGCTCACCTGCCTGAAGGGATTACAGTCTCAGAAGTCTCTGTCAGGATGAGCAGTGCAATTTAAAGTAAATAACAGTGGCAGAACAAAATCCAAAACGATCTGGGACCACTGGAATGTGTGAAACCTTCTTGCTTACATCTTAATCACTGTTACTGCACTGTAACAATGCAATGTTGTCCTGCCAACAACCTCATATTTCTTTTAAACTTCCTTGCTGGAGATATTTTGTTCAATTTCAGATGACGATTGAAACCAAGCCTATAGAGTATACCCCATGAAAACCCACTATTTTTTCAGCCACATTAATTCAGGCTGATTCCCCTTCACCTACAACATTGCAAGCCTTACTAAGAGGAATGGGAAGGGTGGCAGAAAATGGCTATGAAGATGATTTCTATATCATCACCTCCCTATCAGTTAGAGCTGATAAAGCACCCATCCACATGGACATGACAGTGAAGAAGCTGCACAGGGCCTTCCTTCAACAGCTTTTGTGTCTGGTCACATAAGTCATCTTCTAATTTAGAAAGTGAGCAAACAGGAATCTACAGAGGCATTAAGGTACTGATTAGATATGATCAGTTTCAGTGGTTGTGTATTGGAGCTGGACACAAAACATTTATGGTTTTCCGTTGCAGTAGGAGATATACGAGTTTGATGGGAAGACAGGGAGAAAGGAAGAAAATTCCCTGACTGTTCTCATTCTGCTCCCACTGTCTCCCAACTGATTTCTGTCAGTTTTCCTTCAAGACAATGAAGTGGTAATGCAAGGGAAGATAAGAAATGCAGAACTATTACCTTTTTCCAAGAATCTGGATTTTCCCTGTGCGATTCGGAATCATAGAAGGTGCTAAGGTGCCTCTCTGCCCCAGTTACACACTGTTTTATCCCTATGCATCATTCCTAGTTTTAACTTCTATCACACCCTACCAGTGCAAGTCTTGAATGCTCTATGCTGGAAGTTGAACATGGCCCACAGGACCATTATGTTTTGTTAAACATTTTGTTTAACAAAAATACAATCCATAACCTTTAAATTATAAATAAATATTATTTTCCACCAAGTCCAAATGACATTCTCAGTGGCAACGGTTGAAAGAAAGTATATGTATAAGACAGGTACCGTTACACAAGGCCAGTTCCATTTGCACATAAATGATTATCTCTCTCCCATACATGCACTTTATTCTAATTGGAGTGACTGGGAATGCAAACACTTTACTACAGACAGCCTGTGATAGAGCAAGAAAACAAAACCTAGCAGCCACATGGAGCAGTCCACAGCTTCCCCATCCCTCATTACTACACTGAGAGGCATGGGAAAAGCAGAGCTGCCTCTACACAGGCAAGAGAGGAATCTTTTTTTAAAGTCTACTCTTGTCACCCCCGTGAATCATTACCCTATCATTAGTCTGGACAAGAGTTTTCTATTCTTTTATTTCTATAAAACGATAGCACACTATACTGTAAAAAAGGCTTTATACTATAAAACCTGGGCACACTATACTCACACTATACTTTCTCCGTGGCCTTAGCCTACCTTCTCAGAAAAAGATAAAAGCATCAAGACTTGATCAGATCATGCTGAAAGCCTATGTATTAAGATTACCTGATACAGTATTAAATTGCCAAAACACATGGCCATTCAGTCTTGGTACTGCAAATAGTTCATACTTACTGTACCAGTTACACAGCTTTTTGAATTATTCCTACTCTGATGAAGTACAGCACCTTTTGCTCAGTGCAAGCACCAGGTGGATTTCTTAAAATAAAAAGACCGGTGAAAGGTCCTTGATCCATCTTCTTACACTAACACAACAGTGCAAATCCCTCGTTCCAATTACCTTAGAACACTAGCAGTAGTTGCTTGATAGATCACCAGCTGTGCTCAATAAATACTGATTCAAGATTGTTCTTGACATTTGGCTTCTGGAAATCATTTTAAGATTGAAGGAAAATACTTTACTGGAACTGGACTTCTTCCATAATAGCTTAGAAAATCAAACTGGTATATCTCAGTTAATAGTTTGTGGTTTCTCAAGAGTTACATAAAAACCTCATATTGTGAGCATTTTTAATATACCAAAACAATATCCTAAATCTTTTGATATTAGAGTGGAAAAAAAAAAAAAAAAAAAAAAAAAAAAAAAAAAAAGGTGAAAACTATTAGCTTGAATAAGAAATATTACTTTATATTACTATACAATGTTACTTTTGTATCATTTTTGCATTCCTAGAATATTGCATATGATTGGTTTGACTACACTGTAACAACTCACAAATCCATAGCATTAGCACTCTATTTTTAATTTCTAGAAGAGCGAGTGAAATGAAAGAAACAAAAATCCAATCTCCAAGCATAACACATTGAATTCATTGGCAAATTTAAAAGTTATAGCATGAAAATGCCTTTAGATGGAATAATAATGTTCATTTGGTAACATGCAGAGTTGATGTGAGACGTGATTTAGCAAAACTACTGAAAACAACACAATAAACTGGGAAAGAAGGCTAGGGGAAGGGAGAATTAATATGCAACATGCACATACCATGGTAGGCAATAATAATGATTTACAAAGTCAGCAGAACCGATCACCTGAGAATTAATTAGAGTTAATTCGGCTAAGTTTGCACACAGTAATTGAGGAGAGTTTACAGTCCTAGGAAGGATGCAGACAAACAGTAGGAGGTGGTTGGTCTTCATCTGGGACAGCTAGTTGTGAGGTGATCAGCTGGCCACAGGCACAGAAAAACAAATCCTTTAAGATCTAGCATTGCAAAGCAGTCTGAATGCTCAGTGAAGGAAACCACTGACCATAAGACCTGCAGGAACTCTGCCATTCAAAGAAGCTTCATAACTGCCTCTGCTCAGCATTTGCAACAGCAGTCTCACCTAGGAGGACACATTCTCCCTCTCACAGAGGATCTGTACTCACAGCTTTTGCAGACACTGGAGCCATACACTCCTGGAGGTGTTAGGCTTATACACTGCCATTTCAGTCATGCTCATGAGATGACTGCCCCATCCCTGGAGGTGTTCAAGGCCAGGTTGGATGGGCAACTTGGTCTGGTGGGAGGTGTGCCTGCCCATGGCAAGGGGGTTGGAATTAGATGATCTTTAAGATCCCTTCCAAACCAAGCAATTCTATGTTAATTACTACAATATATCCAAGCTGATCCAGCTATAACTAAACAACTTCCCCCTACTACTTAAAAGAGGTGTTGGAAGCAACCAGGAACAAGTTACTGGAGGTAAGCAGGAAAACTTCCACGCACACCTCCAGCAGCATAACAAATTGCATAGTAAAAAGTATGCAATTTCAAGTATGGTTTAGGACCAGCTATTCATTACAGATGTTTTCCAGCCCACATTAAAAAAAACAGTTATTAAATGGAATGGATAACTTGTCTTAGCAAAGGGTGGGCTCTTCAGTTTCTGGAGTGCATCTAAAACTAAACATACAGGATGAACTGAATTATAAAACCAACTCCTGCAGAAGAGCCTTTGAAGGAGGCTTTCTAATTAATGGAGCTCCACAGTTTGCTTCATGTGCACATAATCAGCTTTTAATAGCTGCATCTATAAATCAATTCTGCATCTGACTGTAGGTTTGCTGAACTACCCAAATTTAATTCTAGTGGTTTGTAAGAAAATGGAGAAGTGCTGCAGGCTAAAAACACTATCAAAATATAATAAAGCTAGCTCAGTTTTGTTTCTTTTTCCTACACCAGTTGGGATCAGTGTCACAAGCATAAATTCACATTCTGTCACTTCTCCTTATTAAATTTTTGGGCTAATCTTTTACTTAACTAGGGATTTCACAAATCCTACAAAGGGCAACAATATCTCAGATTGTTTACCTTACACTGTTCTTTATTTAAGTAACCGATGCAGACTAAGTTACTCTCAGCAAACTAGGCAGAATGTGAAGCTGGTCCCAAAGCAGAATCTTTACAAGGTTGAAAGGGTATAGCAGTTTTTTAAGTGGAGCACAGGGCATCCAAATTTATGAGCTGCATTCGTATAACAATGACTGTAATGAAAATTGAAGATAGAAAGAAGTAAAGCAATGTTTATTAGACCAAAACCCCACAATACGATGTTATGGTTTAGATACTTCAGTGGGAATGTTGATTGGGTTAGCTTTTTTTTTTTTAATACATACCTGACTCTTTATTTGAACTGATAAAACATTTTGAGCTACCTTTCATAGAATCATGTACATTGGAAAACACCCTTAAGAACAACACAATTTTCCTACATGCTTGTTCATTCCTCCCTCCTGATAGGTTCCTGAGCATTTCAGAGAGAATAGCAAAATAGGAGCAGCTGCAGTCTTCCAAAACCACATGAACCTGATTTGGTTTCTGCCAAGCCCTAAGAAGGAGCTCTGTGGGAGTTTGGGAGGAGGTGCTGTATTCCTGTCCCAGCTTTGAAAGACTAAAAGACAGGGGGTGAGCACTGACCCCATAAGACTCCCACTGGGGCCATTCCCAAAGGAAGTGCATGGCACTGCCAGATTGCCAGGTCTGGGTGAACACAATGACTATGGTCTAATTATAAGTCAGGATCCAACCAGGTATATATAGAGAGACCTTTAACACGTGGGTGCTCCCTATAAACTGGGTGCAACCTACTCTCAACAGCACAAAAACTCATGAATGGAGAGGGAGCAAGGACTCCAGTAAATATCCCAGGCTGAATGATCGGGGATCTTTCAGGGAATGATCTTGGGATACCCCACAGACTGCATCTGCCTGTACAGTTAAGGCACCACCACAGTTGATTACCGTCTATGTGTCTTCCTTCTTATCTCCATTACAGAGATGGCTCAGCACACAGAGAGGTAGGAAGAACTGCAATGGATGGCAAGGAGAAACAGAGGAGTAAAAAATGTGCTTAAACTAAGCAATTGACACAAAAACTCACTTGAAGGTAAATCATTACTTCAAATTAAAAAAAAAAAAAAAAAAAAGGAGAAAAGTCACAGTTTGTTCTTGCAGCATTTAGAGAGGTTTCCACTGCTTTTGCTTCGTAGCTGTCTCTATTCTGAATGTCAGCCACAGCTTTGGTGAGCCACCCAGCAAGGGCTTTCCTCCAACTTCACACAGGAAGACCTATGGTATATATGCAAAGTCCCACAAGTCACAACGGGGTGACACAAGAGACTTAGAAGGGCCTGTTTCTGAGCACACTTATTTTTCTCTCAATTATACTGACTGTTCATACTGATACCCTCAAACAACATTGATCACATCACTTCTGGTCAAAACTCTGGCCCACCTACAAGCTATATATTCGTGTGTTTAAAGCCTTTTTGGCACAGCTGAGAACACAAATCCAGTGTAGGAAAAGATGGGGAATAAGGTGCTGAGAGCCTGGGCATATATGCTTGAATGCAGCTGCAATATTTCTGATCTGAAATAACCAAACCATTATTGAGCCTGTGTAATTGGGAGTTGTTCGTGCATTTACATAAGTAATCATGATTTCATTCAAAGAGCTTTGTTTGTAATGTTTTGTTCTCCATGGTCAAAGTCCCAAGGCAATTTTTGCTTAGTTTGTTAAGCTTGTTTGGTTTTGGTTTTGCTCTTTTAAAGCTAAAGGAACAATAAAAAATCAACAAATGCAAATGCATTTGCAAAATGCAATGAAAATGGAACATATTTTACATGGGAGAAAACCCTCTACCAGATATTATAGATTTGGACAACTTGCTGGCCAAAAGCCCTCAATCATTCTTGCTAGCTCCGGGCACTGACGTGGAAGTGTCTTTATGAAAGAGTTTGCAAATACAAGAGTGTCCAGGGCAAACTATGGCTGTAATATATCATGCATTCACTGTAAATTGACAATAATACCACCAAAAATCTTTTTCTGTCTAGGACCATTCTGCAGAAGAGACTATTCAATGTAAGTTTGAAAGTGATTATACTAGGGATTAAGCCTCTGAATGTATAAACTAGCTACTTCCAGATACCAAGGGAAGTCAAACAAAGCTGAATCTTTCTATAATGCTGAGCTTACCTTCCCACAGCCTGACTGACTTCCCCTGCTGTAACAGCCTCCTTGTACACCCTTGTGCATCTACAAAACAGTTGTTCAGGTGCTACCCACTGAAAAGCAATCAAACATGGCCAAACCCCTGAGATAATCTTGGGATTTGAGCTATGAAACAATTCTTCATGGTACACACATACCTAACTGGATCATACTGCATGGAATGGGGAAGGTGGATCTTTCCTTCCACCAAGCCACCTACTACACAAGCAGAATCCACCTGCTTCTGTGAAGTTGTCACATTAACAGTGCAGCTGCAAGGATGATTCCCCAGCTTGATAATAACCACAGAAATGTTGTTTCAATGGCAGCTAGTCTCAGAGTGCCAGTAGCACAACGCAGACAACCACAGCACCTTTGCTTGGTTAGCAGATCCTTTCAACACAACAAAATAAATGCAGAGGGATCCAGTGGCTAAATTTACACCACTACAAAAATCCATTTGAGCAGCAGGATGACATATCAAAGTTCTCTTTTGATCTCAGGCTTAATTTACCAGATCACAATGCTAGTACAATTAGATGTCTCTCACCCTCCTTTTGGCTATGGCTCCTTTGGGGAAAAAAAAAAAAAATCACCCAGATTACAAGTTTGAGCAATTTGCTATAAGGCAAAGTAGCACAGCTGCAAGTCAGGTGCACTCTTCCAGAAATATGTAGGGTCCATGTCTGGGGGTTTCATGACTTGGAGACTCAGTAGGCAAAATGTAAATAGGTAAATAAATACAGTAAAAGTTCTAGACAGAATCTTCAACAGCATATTTTTCAAGCCTTTTGCAATGGATGAGAAACCTAACTGTAGAACAACCTGAATTTAAATACATAGAGCTCCAGATAATGAATCTGTATTCTTAGCAGTAGACTGAAACATCTGAATTGCTTAGAAAAACAATACAGATCCTACCATGCTAGATTGTTACTAAAACAATTCCCACCAAAGTGCCAAAGAATATGTGAATGTGCACTTCTGAAAGGAATATAAGTAATGTGTGCATCAACACAGGGGGAAGCAACATACATGTACAAAAGCATTATCAGGAATTTTTAAATGCATATATGATACAGAAAACCACTGTTCCCTGCCCACAAGCAATACTATCTCCTTCGCTGTAACTATGTCATCATGCAAAGTGTTATCACCAAGAGAGAGGGTGCTATTCAGTGGGGACCTATTACATGATAACAAAGTGACAAAGATGAAAGATGGCTTCTGCTAATCATGGAAATTCTACTCGTAGGAAAAATAAAATGTGTATTGTATAGTATGTTCTGCCCCAGGTGTTTATTATTGTAATGCTTTCTGGTGACTTAGAGTTTCTGGGTTATCAACTATAAGATGCAATAGCTTTTTGATTACTAGTTTTCCCTAGTCTATATTCCACCACTATTATCAATTTGTCTTTAAATTCTTGAAGACTCTTTGTATTTGCTCACTTGAAAGTAATACTTTTAATGATGTTTATTAGGTTTTTCAGGTCCAATACCACTATAAAAACTATTGTGTTTGAAGAACACAGAAGTAGTGTAAAGTGAGATTTATGTCTGGTTCTTAAGACAGGTTGCAGCTACATTTAAAAGGCTGCAGTTCGTATAGCTTTATAAATATACATGTATATATACATGAACACACTCATGCCCCTTTAGGCACAATGTGGTTTTCTAGAAGGTTTGAGAATACCTTGAAACCTGTGGAGAAAATGAAGCCTGTCTTGTTTTCCTTGCTGCTGCCATCTGCGGCATATGCACCTAGTTATGCTTGGCTGCATACTGTCATACGAGCACACTGTGTCAAACTGACCCAACAACAAACAAAAATATCACACCACACAATGTGTTAACACTGAGACACAGACTGAAGAGCACAAGAAAAAAAAATGTATCATCTTCCAGCCCTACTGGTGCTATAATAAAGGCATGATACACTTGAAAACTGCTAAAAGACTGGATTTATCTCCACTCCCTAGTCATATAGCACAGGCAGAATTTTAAAAGTTATGCAGGTGATGCCATGGAGGAAGGGACAGGAGGAGGAAGCAGGCTTGTTAGCCTTTTCCAAATGAAAAAGGAGATGAAGGAAGGTAAACAAAGTCAAATCAATCAAAAACAATAAAATACGAACCAACAGCAATAACAAACCACAGAAGCAGATTACACTGGATGTAGATCAAGCTGGATTACGTGACCTACCCTCCTCCCAGAAGCTATGACATAATTCAGGCTCCTCAAATGTATCATATCATAGCAGGGAACTGGGTCACACACTGACTGACTGCAAAAGGCCAGCACCTTCCAGGGCACCTGTGGATTAGGATCATGCTGGGCACTCGTACATCTTCTGAGCAGCACCCCCCCAGCTCTCCTCCCTTGGCTCTCGCTGTGCCAGTGTCAGCAAGGCCTAATCACGGCCTCCAGCCCGCTCACTCCCTCTCAAAAGCTCCTTTTCCTTGACCTCTCTGCTGCTCCTGAGGACCCACCACATGCAGCCTATGTGTCACAAAAGCATTTAGGTTGGAAGGGACCTCCTGAAATCATCTAGCCCAACCCCAAGCATGTGCAGATGCCCTGGAAGGTTTAGCTTTTTTTTTCTGTATTAAGAATCTAATGGTTTCTCCCTCCTTGCAACAGCTGGGAGTGCTCATCCAAGCTTTCCCTAACCTCTGGCTTTCTGGGGTGTAATTGCTTTTGTAGTCACTTTAGGATTCATTGCCTTTGGCTCACCAAACATCTAAGTGTCAAGGATGAATTATTTTCATACAAGGCAATGGTAAGCTTAAGAAAGCATTAATGCGAGATCAATCTTCATTCCCAGATGAACACAATGATGTGATCTACATGAAAGACCGACTTCTGACACGGAAGAATGGTCAACAGTCAGCAAATTAGGGAAATCCAAAAACCCAGACCTTCGTCTCAGTAACAAAGCCAGCAAGGCATCCAAGGCAGGGGGAGGGAGGCCACCAGTGGAAAAAAAATATCTCAAACATGCCTGATGTATCTAACAACACTGATGCTAGCCCCGGGCCTCTGGCAGTGGCCTGAGCAAACAGCAGTAGGAAGAGAAGGAAGGAGATTGATCATAAGGAGAATTCAGGTTCCAGCAGAAACGAGGGGGAAGTGCAAGTGGGCAAGGGGGCCACAGATGAGGGGAGGAGAAGAACACCCAAGCCCCCAACCTCACTGGCATTCTCAGAAAAATTACTACTAATCTAATAACTGTTTTGATGCCAGGTGAAGAAAAGGATTAGAAGGCTTAGAAGGACTTGGAACTATGGATACCAAGGAATACCATACACACCGCTCAGCTATGAGCAGGGCAGACAAACAGAAATACATGAGGGACTCAGGCTACAGTTCTCAGAGGTCCCAAGGAAGCCGAGGAGGCTCAAAGTTCGTCTGAACTCCTGCAATAATTTTCCATTTAAATCAGGTATTAATGGAATCTGATGGATGTGCTAGCCCCAGTGAATCAGGTACATGTTTTACCCACATGCACAATTTATAAGCTTGGATGAGTTAAAATCACAAATGCTTCCAAATACTGATTTCCTCACTCTTGTTGGCTTGTTTCATCCAAGTAACATTAAAATATACTCAAGTGCACCAAAATACAGTTTTAGGGAAAAATCAAAGTTGATGTCCATCAACATCCCAGATTTCCAGAGTTCAGAAAAATTTACAGGGTAATCCACTCTGCCCTTGGCATATGAATTGGAAGTAACAAAATGACTACAACATAGCTAATTACTCTTTCCTTGACCTCTTTGAATACTAAATAAGTCTTTCATTCTAAACCTCTGGGAATCTTCTAATAGCAGACACTTATCATACAACACTTCTGTCATTGCTTGGACAAGCTATATGTTTTCAGTTTGTTCAAAATCTTTCTTTGTAAGCCAGTCCTTTTTACTGTATAACTCAAGTTTATCTCACCTTGAATGGGTGCTGAACAAAGCTGGGAACAGTTGTAAGCTAAAGGGAATGAGCCAGTGTGACAGGAAATTTTCTGAGTATCTTTGGAACAGCCATGGCCCAATACAGGAATGCATGTTTAGGGAGCTTTAAAGCACAGATTACTGACCTCCAAACCACAAAAGTTCCTTTGGAACGTTTCTGGATCATTATTCAGCTGTGTTTATAGACTACTAGTCTTTAGAGACTGCTAGACTTCCAGCCATGGGGTCAAAGCTAGCCCATCTCTTCCCAGTGACTCTTTTCAAAGAAAAAACAATGTGGACATTACCATCCTCTAATTATCCTTATACGAGCATTTGTGCTGATGAAACTGTCTAAATGTTCCTCTAACAAAGAGAACAACTCTAAAAGTGGAGGTCTTTTTCTTATTATACTCCCTCTATGTTTTTAGAGAAGGAAATTGCCACTTAAATTCCACTAAAAGAGTTCTCAGTTATGGATCACTAGCAATATTGATTGTAATGGTTCCTTTGGAAACATTACAGTCTATCGTAGCAATGTTGTTGCTGCTGCAAATATGTTAATCAGCTGAAACCCTTTTGAACACTGTCTTCAGAATTCTCTCTCAGTCATCTCATCCTTTTATACCATGCCCACTGCTTTAGCACCTTCCAGCGGCACACAGAGATGTGAGTGGCATCTCCCAAGACAGCACAACACAAAAGTCAGTTTTCTAAGCTCTTATTTCTCCCTGAAGTCATCAGAATAACACACACAAAAAGTATGCACCAAGAAGAGAAAAATAAACAAAAAAATGCTTAACATAAATAATGAAAAAAAAAATGCTGTTAAATTCTTGCATGTTGAAAATGGCTACAGCATTCTTTTTCCACCTAAACATGGCTTAAAAAAAGGGGGAGTGGGAGAGGGAGGGAATCTCCCTGAATGAGATTGTAAAAATATTTTTGCAACAAAATTAAGTTTTTTAATTCCAGTGCCAGCTACCTGAAATAACTGAATAAACATTCATAACGGGTATTTATCATGGAAAACAAAGCACAACCAGGAAAATAAATAAATAAATAAATACTGTAGTACCCTTTCTTATCACATTTCTTCTCAGATTTTCCCAAGAATAAATCTTTTGGGTAACACAGAAATGGATAAATCAGTATTTTTTTTTAACACCGAGACAAACGTAGAGAGTTTTAGCCAAAACAGATGGAGAAAAAAAAAAAAAAAAAAAAAGTGGAAAATAATTTTTCACCCCCTAATTCTTTCCCCCCACACTCAGCTCTGCCTTAGAAGTTAAGGTGGGAGAACATAGCTGCTTTGTGGATATGCGCCTTGGAGTACAGCCAAACAAGACACTATATGGGGAACTGAAGAGTAACTACATGGAAGCACGGCTTCCCATGATAGCTATATATAATCTCCTGCTCTCATCCACTGGTTTTAAATAACTTACGAGCTGAGCTGTGTGCCTCCCCAAAGATGCACTAGAAGCAGGGAAGTTAACCATTCGCAGAGGTATTTTTTCAAGGCTGCACCCACATGAGATGGAGAGCACAGAGTAGCTGAACTCAAGCCATAGGTGGACTGCAGGAAAACTAATTCCCAGATTTTATAAGGGAACAGCTTGGTTGTGTCAAAATGAGGGGAGGGAGCAGACTATGAGACTGATCGACATGAAGGAATGTATAGGAAATGCTTTTCTCCTCTCCGAAACCTCACTAGAGAATGAACTGTGCAGCAGCAGGGCAAAAAATAAAAAATAAAAATAACTCTAACTTAGCTACTTCATGACTACAGAAGTGACACAGCAAGGTAGTTACATAAGGGCAGCAAAACCTCATTCTCCCATGTCACTGCCCCTTGCTAACACAATCCTCCTCCAGCAGTATAGAAAGATATCCTTAACAGCAGCCCATAGGCCTCTGCCCCTGCTCTCATGACACATGTGTTTTGAGGTACTGGGGTTTCTACCACATGCAAGACAGACGCCATCATGTTGTCAGCGTCACCTCTGTCACCAGCTACACCCTGCTGCACTGCAGGAGGGGCTGCCTGGTGAAGGCTTGGCCTGGTGGAGACGTAGCCATGGAGGAAACTCCCCCACTCCTCTGACCATCCTCTCCTTCTCTGGGAGGAGAAGGCTCTGCCCCACAGCAGCACAGGGATGCCCTCTTTTTCCTTCAGTATATGCCCCAGAGCTGCACACCAGGCTCATCTTCTGCTTTCAAACACACTCAATGCCCTAAGACAGCACTAGCTTCAACAAGGGGTTTGTTCTTACGTTATATTAGAAGAGGCCTGACTGTAGATGTAGGAACACGCATGTGCAGTCCTACTTGTTATTAATCAGCATGAATTGTTCTGAGCAATACTGAGCTTCTAAACAGAGCGCAGTAATTTGAATTAACCTGAGCAACCAGACTGTCATAGAAAATACAAAGTTTTAGACAACAAACACTGTCCAAATAGGAATCGGAGCCCCAAAGCCCTCAAATGGTTGCAGATATTAGAAGCAACCTGGCTGTGAAAAGCACCAGAAAGCATGGCAAAATAGGACATTCCCTCATATGGAGTCAAACCCTCACAGATGAATAAATGCAGGCACTCATCTGCTTGCAAAGGTTGAAGTAGCAAAGGTGGGAGGCTTTCGATGTCTCATTAAGCCCATGCAAATCATGCTGTCTGGCACCATCTCCCCATGGGATCTGGGCAGACAAGACATGGTGCCTGTTTCAGCTAGTACATGTTTCTCTTTCCAAGCTGTAATTTCTTCTAGAATCTATGCTCTTCAGAATGTACCAGACCAAAAGCCACCCAAAGTCCATACCAAGACACATAGCACAAGATCTGAATGTATATATATATATTAAAAAAAAAAAAAAAAAAAAAAAAAGGGTATGGAAGGAATATCTAATTTCTGCATATTTCATTTCCCTCTCCCCAAACAGCCCCCTGTAGAAAAACAAAGAATACAGGGAAAAAAAAAAAAAAAAAAGTTTTATATAGAATATCTTTTCTTGCAATGAACAATGACATCATTTTTAGAGCCATAGTTAAAGTAGCTTTACTGCTCTGCACTCAGACCTTTACAACACTTTTTATTCCCAGTATACATTCTCAGTGACATTATTTACTTAAAACTTTCAGCATTAAAACAGTTACAGCCCCTGAGTGCTACAGGCTGTTTTCTGTCAATTCTTAACAAAATTTTGCATCAACTATGCATTACTGACTATGCATAGGGATTGCAAGCTCCTCTCCAGAAACATGACTGTGGAGTATATCAGGTCTCTGTTCACAACCCATTTCTCAGCTCCAGCCCATGCTGTACTATTATTACAAGCAGGAGTCACATGTCAACCCCACTGAAGTTTTGTTCTTCCAATAATTCTCCCACCTTCTGTTTTACAGATAAGCCAGCATGGCAGTACCTAGAGTGCAGTGACAGCGGGTGTATTTATGATTACTCAGCAGTAAAGAAAGCGTATGGCAATGCAGTGGCTAAGTACATGGCAGTTCTGCATAAGTGTGGTACTAAGGGCCATGGTTTAGTGATGAGACTCAGTAGATTAGGTTGATGGCTAGAGCTGATGGCTCTGAAGGTCTTATCCAACCTAAATGACTCTGTGATTCTCCATGTGTGGTAACTCAGCATGGTTTGGGATGTGTATTGCATACAGGATTTTCACATACTGCATCCTCCTTTTGGGGGGGCAGGCTCTTCCAGCAGCAAATGCTTCCCAAACACCTCCTTTTGCTAATGTTGCTGAGAGAAAGAGCCTACTGAGCATTCAACTCTTACTTCTGGAGCAAGAGGGTGTCTTGCAGTCCCCACTCTGTAGCCTTGCTCTTCAGGGCTCTCCTCCAGCACTGATCCCAGCTCCACAGCAGCACAGATCACCCTGGCAGTGCCATACTGCAATAGTTCCTGCTTGTACAGCAGCAACGAAGGGCAGAGGTGACTCGGTCATGTGCAAAAGGTGGAAGGGGAAAGAGGGCAGGGGTGGGAAAGCACATCCAGCTGTTCCAGCTATGCCAAAATCCAAATGCAGCTGTGGCTACCAAGTTGTCCTAGAATACTTGCTTACGCTAAACATTTCTATCATTGAAAGAAAGTCCAGTACTTGCTAAAGCAAAAAGGAATTATTTCAGTCTATCCAAACTAAGGGGTAAGGGGCTTTCTTTGTCTCTTTGAAACATTCTGGGAATTTTAGTTACCTACATGTATAGATGATTTTCATGCTGGAAGGTCCCACACTTTAAGGATTTGACGACTGAAAGAGAAACCAGATTGCTCCAAGACAGAAAAGCTGCAGACAGGTATTCGCTCTGCAGTCAGCCCTGCCAGTTGGCAACATTAGCATTCCCTCCCCCAGCTCTGTTCCTGCTCCTCTGAGAGATGATTTGGGTCTCTAGGACAGCTGGAGAAAGACTTTTTTTTTTTTTTAAACAGGAATCTCTATTCCATGTTACTGCAGTCAGCCCAGTTAGCTCCTGAAACTGGCCAACTTTGCCATCAGCAGATTAGGGGATGCTCGTATGATCTCTTGCATTGGAAAAGTTGTGGGGACAGTAACCCCTAGCTCCTGAACACTGACAAGCAGCTGGAAACAGTAATATTTTCAGCACACTCAGCTGGAACTAGAAGAGAGCATCTGTCCATGGTTCCAGTGGCAGGTGGCAAGGAAAAAAGCATGTGTGAAGTGCATAGCTAACCTAAATCCTATTTCTGTAATGAGAGAAAGTTTACTCACATCTAGTTCTGAAGCTTTATTTTTAGCTCCTTTAGTAACATTCAGAGATGACACCACAGGCCAAAAAAAAAAAAAAAAAAAAAAATTGTACTTTCCAGAAAGAGAAGATGTGTGTATACAGTTCTATTTCATATTTTGCTCACATTTTTAAATAGTGGGCTAGTGATCCAATCACACAGCAATAAGCAATGAACTACTTACACCAAGAGGTGTATTTTAGGGTTCTTCTCCTCCTTCTCCCCCCACAGTCTGTGCCAACAAGACCCAGTTCAAAAAACAGTGCCACTAAGTCCTTTTCATTGCATCACACAGACATTAAAGTTATTTCTTTGGTGTTTTAAAGCATATCACTCCCCTCCCCACCCCCCCCCATAACCTACAATACAGTTGAATGTATTACAAGAATAGTTGAATGCTGCTTATAAACATATAAGTTACATATCCTAACCAGTAAAGAAAAAAACACATTCCAAGTGAGTTCCAAGTCATGTATTCAGATATACAAGCTGCCACATTTTTGACAGTCATGCCCTTTTTATGTTTTCCTTAAATAAATGTTCCTGTCTGTAATCACCCAACTGCAGTGTTCTGACCACCCTTTATTCTCCTCTTTGAGGAACACATACACCTTTTCATGGATACATACGTTCCTTACACATCACTTAGCTCTCATTTTCACTCTTTGTGCCCCTTTTCACTTGATTTACTATGTACCTTCCACCACTCTCCACTACTGCTAGAGGTGACTGAAAGATGTCTCCATTAGTGCATTGGACAACAATAGTTTGATGTGTAACATTGAATTACAGCAGTTCAGGTGGGACCCAGAAACACGATCAAAATATTATATAAGATATAATAACAATATAGAGCCTAATGGAGGGGAGAAGGTGTCAAAGTCACTGCGTAGAGGACTGCCAGAAGGAAACAAAGTTACTCTGGCAGCCTTTAGATTCTCACATCCGAAAACATTTTCCATTGCTAGTTGAAATGCCTGGCTTCATTGGGCCTTACATGTGCTTGAAGTGAAGCCTATGCTCAGGAAACCTACTGAAGTCAGATATGTCTGACATACCCGAAACTCTCAACACTATACAGCCTCTATTGGTGATACCTCTGTCTGCCTCATCAAGTGCTGTCTGCCTCATCAAGAGTTCACATGCTCAAGTGGTCTTGCAGCAATATGATTTGCATATTTGCATAGGAAAATCGCAACATTTACCTCAATCCCCACTTATCACCTCGAATTGTATTGATGTCATTTACAAAGAAAGTTGTAAAAATGACAATTAGGATTTCTCCAAAAGGAATTCAAAGCCTTCTTCAAATACATTAATTATACTCCAATCCACTCATTTGCTCTGGGCTTTACCTTAAATGTCATCCCCATTTTTGAAAGGGATAACTAAGGTACTGAAAACTTCACTGTAATACATAAACAGGCACCAACAGAGAAGTTTGTGGTGCAGATCTCTGACTTCTGTGCTCTGACCAGAAAAGAAATAATTTTCCTCTCAACATATTTTGACTTCATAATAGCTGCTCTTGGCTAGGAAGTGCTGGCAGATGTTCATGTATAGCAACACTAACATTATTTTTTTTAAGACTTCCTCCTGTTTTCTATTCATAATTCCATCTTCCCACGAGCTACACTGGAACATTTTACAACTACTTTGTAAATCACTTTCCTACAGAAAAATAAGTCCCTGAAGCTATACAGGGACAGATTGCATTGGCATTCAGGTGCTACCAAGCCGCTACAACCAAGCAACATCAGAAACCTAAAAAGCTTTAAAATCATGACTAAGCATTTAATCCTGATGAAGCCAGTGGGAAGAGTTCTGTTTCATAAGTCTTATGCTTTCTACAGGGTGTGTATAGCAAGAGATCAGACTTATACATGAAAGGAAAGTCCAAGTGAACAAAAATTGCAAATGGTTTGAATTGCGTCTAAATCAGTAACTGTTAAGGAGGAATCTAACTGCTCTTGAATAGATGGTAACAGAAAAAAAAAATGCATGGCAGCTGTATACTGTGTTATATGATCTAGAGATATAAATTCCTTTAAAAATCTCTTACGGAAAGGAGAATTTATCAGGATAGCCAATTAGATGATAAAAACCCCTTGTATTGTAAATCAATGCTGCATTCAATTAAGCAATAAAAGCTGTCTTTTCACCTAAAAACAGAAGAAGAGAGACCATTCTGCTTTAGCTGTTGCTTTAGCTGTATGTACAATTTCCCCACCATATAATCTCTATATGCCTGTTCAGTTCAACCTCCACTTTCATAATTTCTTTCTAAAATAAAGAACAGTGTTTGGGCTTTTTGTATATTTTAAGCATATATAAAGTAAGGCTTTACACCAGTCTATCGAAAAGACAACACACTAAAATGACAAGAATGTATGTTGTGCAATAGACTATTCATCTTCTGAAGAAGTCAGAAGGACAAGGACCAGAAGTTAAAGCTTTGAGAGTAAGTTCATAGATTTAAAGTCACGTTTCCTTCCCCCAAATTATTTGGGTTTAGGACTACAGCTTTCGTATAAGTAAGGAAAAGCACACAGGCAAAAAAACAAATCTGAAGCCAGCAAGAATATGTATTTCAAATTCAGACACTGTAAATACATACATTAAGACGCACACGCTGCAGCAATGCTCCCATGGTGTTAGCACTAAGAACAGAACAAAAATGACTACATGGACCAGTGGCCTGACTGAGTAGGGTAATGTCTGTATTTCTAAAAGCAAGTTAGAAAAATGACACTGCCTGCCCGCTAAGGAGTCTATTTCCTATAAGAAAATCAGGAGTTTTATGTAGTAACAGGAGAAGTATACTCAATCCTTCAGGGCACTGAAGGATGCCGAGTTAACCACTACGTAGACCTAAATGTTCGTGTCTGTTTTATTCCCGATTCCTTTAAACAAAATACAAGGTTGGCATTAAAAAAAAGAAAAAAACTTTTCTCTGCTTTTGTTACAGCTAAATTAGCAGCCTACTTGGGAACTGCATATTCACATAGTTACAAAGCAAGAGGGAATAACTTGAAAGATTCTTTAGTAACCCAGCAATCTTTTTGTCCCAACACTGGGGAAAGTACATAATAGAGTTATGCTTACAGACCCCTAATGCTACTAAGATTGAAGTCATAGGGAGGTCTCACTCCTCACCTTCACACTGCATCGTAACACAGAGGGACCTCATCTCTGAGCACCACTGTACCTTAAGCACCTCAGGAATCCAGCTATTTTACTAGGAAGCACACAGCCATACAAACGTGTTGCCATTCTCCACAGTCACCCTCTCACAGAAGGCTGTTCTGAAGCTGCAAGCCCACCCCTGACATTTAATAAAAGCAGCATGTGTCAGTGCTTCAGAGCGCATAACGTGCACGTCTCCACATTAGTGTCCATAGTGACACATGCTGGCTGTACCAGGGAAGGACACCGCTATAGAGATCACCTCAAAAAAAGCCCCTGGCAACTATTAGCTTCTAATAAATTATCTCATTAAAGCAACCATGAAAAAGAAGTTCCCTTTCCAGATCTCATCTCCCTTAAATTATAACTCCTCTGCATGGGAAACAGCTTCCTGCCTGTTGCATCAGAAATTCTTTCAGACCAGAGCTGGCTTCTTGTCATGCCAGGAGTTTCAACTACCAAGTCCCTCTATCTGAAAACTATGGGCTGCTGCAGAGATTTCCTCTTGATCCACCAGATGTTGAGCTATATTCCCTTGCTCTTCTCTAGTCAGGTTTCTGAAGAGCATTTCATCATCTTCCATGTGCTTTTAAAGGCTATTTTTAGGCTTTTTTTTTTTTTTTTTCCTCCAGATGAAGAAGAAATTTTTCCTGAAAATGTTCAGGACTCCAGCTTCACTTAAGATATGGGTACATTATTAAAGCATAACTCAAAAAATACACTGAAGATGAGCAAGTGTAGGCGATGCAACCTGTGCCAACAAATTCAGATGTCCTTTGAGAATTATTTTATAGATCTGTGTGACTCACAATATTAGAAAGTCTAAGTATCTTGAAATAAGTGTATCTGTATTTTTGAGAAGTGGAACAAGACTACCTTTTCTTTTTTAAAATTTTATTTATTTATTTAGGAATAGAAAAAAATCACAGGCACTCTGAAAAGCCCAAACTCAGCCTTTGTTTCTCGCAGCGGGCATGGCACCGGAGCTCACAAAGGCCACTTTCCCCAGTAAAAAGCGGTATTTTTCGCCATCTGCCTCGCTCCTCTGGGGCACTCCGGCTGCAGCATTTTGCCGGATTCACGGGAAACTTTGAGCGAGCGTTGCCTTGGCAGGACCGGGGGCATGTTCGGCGGTTCCCAAGTAGAGCCGAGGAGTGGGTGGTGCTGTTATTCATCACCGCACCCCACGGCTCGCACAAGCAGCCATCTGCCATCCCCGGTCCTGCTGTACTTTAATTAAGCGTCTACCAGACGAAGGATTAAAAAAAGGGGGGACTGAAAGGAGGAAAAGCGGGCTGTAAGGGAAGGAAGAAGAGGAGGGGGTGCTGGGGGAGCCGCTCGGGGCCGTACCTGGGAAGAGGAAGGCTTTGCTCCCGTTGTGCAGCCCCGGCACCTGCCGCACGCCCGCCGCCGAGCCCGGCAGCCGCAGCTCGGCCAGCACGTCGATCTGCAGCGAGGGGTCCACGCCAAAGCCTGCAACTGCCCCACAAAAGTGCCGTTAACCCCGCCGCAACTTTCCGCACCCTCACCCCCCCCGTGCCCCTTCCCCCGGACCCCCGCACCTTACCTGGCCCCAGGCAGAGCAGAAGGCAGAGCGTGCCGAAGCCGCTGCCGGACTCCATGGCACAGCGCAGCGCTCAGTCCATAGCCCACCCCCCCCTTTCCAAAAACAAAAAAAAAAAAAAAAAGGATAAACAATAATAATAAAAAAGGCTCCGGGGAGGGGGGCAGAAGCTGGCTGCCTCCCCGCCTCTCACCGGGAGGAGCGGACCCCCCGCCGCCCCGCAGCGCGCATCACGGCGGCCGGCCGGAGCACACAAAGGCGGTGGCGGGGGGGCCGGGCCGGGCAGCGCAGCCCCCCCTCCTTCTCCTCCCCTCTCCTCCGGGTGGGCTTCCGACCACCGGGGCGGGGAGGCAGCCTCGGGTCGTGCCCCGCAGCCTCCCCTTCCCTCCCTGCTAGGGGATGCCCTCGCTGCTCCTGCAGCAGCCTCCTCCCGGCGAGCCCCCCCCGGGAGCACCGCTCCGCTCCCCGCCGTCCAGCGGGAGCACGGAGGCCGGCGGGAGGGGCCGCCGGTTTATGGCGAGGCCGCGGGAGCCGCCCACCGCCCACCGCCCACCGCCGGGCCGGGCCGGGCCGGGGGCGGCGCCGCCTCGCCCGCAGGGAGCCGCCGGAGCCCCCGGGATGCAGGGGGGCGGCAGGCAGCCCTCTGGGTTCCCCCCGTCCCCCTGATTTGTTGTCGCCCCCTCCCCTCCCGCCGGAGTCATCCCGAGACGGGAGAAAGCCGGGGCTGATCCCAGGAAAATAAAGTCAGGGGTGAAACGGGGAGAAATCGGGACTTTGAGCGCTGGGGTGCCGGCCGCCCCGTCCTGAAGGACGGCTTGGCATCACCGCCCTGCAAGCCGGCAGCTCCCCCTCCCCCGGCAAGTGGGGTTTCTGAGCCTCACTGGGTGTAACGGGGGCCGAGGGCAGCCTCGGGCTTACCTTCCCGTTCGTAAGGGCTCCTGATGCTCCATGCTAACGCCCTGCTGCCCGTTGGCCGCATTCTGCAGAACAAGGAATCGATTTTTTTTTTTTTAATTTTTGCCAGCTTTGCATGCACGCCAGTAAGACCCTGATTTATATGTGATTTCCTGTGGCGTCTGTTGGCCTCCCCCCAAATTCATCACTTATGGTCTTTACAAATAATAAAATCTTTAGAAATGATCCTTACAAATCTTTCTGAATAATAATTCCAAGGACTAAGAGAGGTGTTTTTCTCCATATTCTTTTTTTTTTTTTTTTCATCACCGTGGGAGGCAATGGTGAATCTCCTTTCTGGGCCAGATTAACCAACTCAGATCCTAAGCAACATGAAAAGCAAACACCTTCTCTCCTAGAAGAAAAAATAAATAAATAAGAGAGAGGATTGTCTAAAGATGAGGGCAGAAGAATGAACTCCATCCCTCGAGCCAAGCCCACAGCCGGGGCATTGAGCACAGCTCCGGTGTGTCCTCTCTCCTGTGCCACCCTTGGAGAGCTCCAGGCTTCCCCTCCAGGTGGTGGTGGAGGAAGTAGAGGAGGTGGTGATGTCCTGGCCAGGCAAAACCCCTCTGCTACACCAACACATCTTCTCTGGCCCCTTGGCAAAGTCACACCATGCCCCTGAACTCATGTAATCCACTAGCTGTACAAGCAGGCTGGGGAAAGAAGGGTTTTGCTGTGGGAGTTAATGGACAACGACCACACACCAGTGATTGTTTTCATGCTATTTCAATCACATTGGTTACAGATAACTGAACCAGAAGCAATTAATTTAAGAAAGGGATTCAAAATCTAGAGCAATAATGGTGCATAATGAACCTCACAGGCAGCTGAGTCAGATGTGGAAGTGAACAAAACAAGAGGGGCAAACACCTACATTTAATTCTTGTGTATGCAGGCAGTCACCAACAATTTCCATCAGCTGGAGCTGCCACAGAGGCGTAAGAGTGTAAATCAGGTGGAGCCCGCCCCTGTGATAACCCATTTCTCTCTCAAGAGATCCCCAGGGAGTGGCCACTCATCGTTGTGTCACATACATGAAAAATCACTCAAATTGCCATCTAACATGCTTTGTCTGCTCCCCGTTCTCTACATGGAGCCCAGGGCAGACATTATAGACATACACAGAGGTGTGTTTGTGTGTGAGATGTCAGTAGTGACATAATTCAGCTAACCAACAACTCAGTGAACAGCAGAAAGAGACTTTCTACCAACAGGAGGAACATGATATTGATGATTAGATCTTTCAAATATGTAGCTAAAACTTTAGTTGGCTCTTCCCTTTGATGAAAACCGTATCTTTTAGCCAGGAGATCTACATATGTGTCACACCGAGGCTCACCATAATCTATCCCATGCATAGCAAAGGGTGACAGACCTAAGAAAATGGTAGAGCATCTACATAAGAATAATGTAGTGGTGAAAGCACAATAATCCAGAGCTTTCTATATTAAGGCAGGTCTCTCACTAAAGCAGTCTATTCCAGATATTAACTTGTAAGGCTCTCAGCAGGTTTCAAGGCTCTCCAGAACCTAGATGTCTTTGACATATCTCCTTCCTTCCTTTCTTTCTTCCTTCTTTCTTTCCTTCCTTCCTTCTTTCCTTTCTTCCTTCCTTCCTTCCTTCCTTTGGGAACACAGGTGGGAGCACACTGTGTAACACAAGTTCTGTAATACAGCTGGCTTATAGAAGTCTTCTGGACATAAATGTTCCAACTGCAGTGAGATTTTCATGTGAAATGGGTATCATGGTGTTGACTCCTTCCCACCAAAACCCCTACTAAATCTAAAAAAAAAAAAAAGTAGGTCTTCTGACTAATGGCTGATATTCACAACAATTTTTATGACAAATGGAAAGTTAAGGCATGTGTTGCAAGTCCCAAATTCATGAATGATTTCATTGCAAAGGGAATCTCATATTAATTATACTAATATTAATTATATGCTAATAAACTGAAGGAAGTAAAGCTCTTAAAGTGTGACAATCCTGCCCTGGGAAAGCATTACCTCTCTTACTGCAGCTTATCTGGGTCTATTTATTTTTAAAGAAAAACATGAATATTTTATTCACAGTAGCTTTAGCCCTGCATTCCTATGCCGGAACCTGGAGAGTCCATGTGAATTTAAGAAATACATAAAGAATTGTCACTGACCTACTTACACAACACTGATGCAACTTCTTTCTCAGAGTATAGAAAACAAACTTCCTTATACTGCAAAACACAGTTGTTTACTCGACGTTATAGTACTTTAATGCCGCATTTATATGGAAGAAAAAAAATATTTGTAAAACATGATGTTACATAATTAATACTTTTTGAAGTGGAACGAGGAGAAATAGTCTGTTGTCATAGAGAAGCAGATTTTTAATTGGAGTAAATTTGATATTGCTGGGGATGAGGGGTTTTATTAGCTACCAACAGGGAAAACAGGCAAATTACTCTGCAGCAGTTCCTCTTGACACCCTTCAATGGGGACTTGTATCTGCACCGTTACATCATTACGATCCAGACTTTTCTTCAATGAAAACTATTGCGTGCAAAATCCATCCAGTTGTGTGGTGCCTCAAGTACCAGGATGTACCAAGGTGAGACCACTAAACTCATCTGCACTTGTTTTCTAAATGGGGACTTCAGCAGTGAGGAGCAAACCTCGGGTGCTGTTCTGCAATAGACCTCAGGTGTTTATTCGATTTTTTTTCTTGCCAGCCTCCTGACCTGTGAACTTCTCCTGCAGCACTCTCTCCCTCCAACCTATACAGACTTCTATGTATTAGTACCTATAAATCAGGAAATTTACTTCTGCTACGTCCTCAGTCTCCTCAGAGCTCCCTCCTTGCAGTCTTTTCTTCCCGATTCCCCAAGTGCTCTCTGTCCTTTAGCAGCTTTCTCTTGCACACATGCTCCCCCTCCTTCTCCCTTCCTCAGACACAAATGTATATGCATGTACACCCCTTTGCTCATCTTCTTTTTGCAGTTTGCCAGTCTTACAGCCTCTGACATCTCAGAAGTGGTTTCTGTATCCATGTCCCACATAATGCAGGTTTCCCATCTCAAAAATGCACTCTGTGTTTCTGACCAGGGAAGCTGTGGAGAACTTGGGATTTAAATACAGCACTTGGCTGAGGCCCAGCAGAGATTGTCAAACCGAGTAAGCTGTATGCTCGACCATGACAGCACCAGCCCCATTAAAAAGCCCTGGCAATCTTCTCAAACATGCATCGGCTGAAGATACATCACTGATTTTAGATACAGTCATGAATGTTTCATACCAATTTGATATTGCCCCGCTTGTAATTTCAAAAATTGCTTACCATCAGGAAATAGAGCTGTGAAACAAAGGATCTTGCTATTTAAGGAACACGCTTTACACCTCTTAAAGTTTCATCTCTTCACGTTTTTTTATGCCATCTTCACTCAAGTACATTTCATGTCTTGCACCTGACATTTCAGCATTGGCAATGCGAAAGGTGCAGTCAGAAGTGGAAAAGCAGCACATGGAAAGAGTGGTGGCAATTACAAGGTTAGAGCTAAGGCTGTGTGCATCTGAGCCCAGGAAGAGGAACAGAGGCCAATTGCATTTATGAGGGGCAGAGATGAAAGTATTTTTCAGAAGTTTTCCCAAAGATTCTTGTTTGATTCAGGGGCAAGAAAAAAAGGCTGGAGGTGCAGGCTGCATTCTCTTTTTCCCAGTTTTGAACCTTGATCTTCTGAGTTGCAAGGTGCACACATTAACCTTCCTTGCTAGAGCTTTGTTTCTTATACTAGCTTTATTTTTTTCCTCCAACAGGGTGCACATCCTTTTGATGTGAGGTAGAAGTGATAGACTGCCCTGCTGGCAGCCTTCACACATTATGATGCCTAAAAATGTCTTCTTGGAGAAAATGTCAGCTAGGAGTTCTGGCATGGTATTTGGTGTGTGGAACCGTAATGAGGATAAGAGGATAGTTCATGATCAGGCTTTAATTATCTCAATTCTGCCAGTCAGGGTCACAATAACAATTAGGCAAGACTAGAGTTAAATTACTTTGACCTAAGTGTGCTCTGTGCTTTGATCCTCTTGCCATCTGAAATATTACCCCCTATTAAAAATGTATCAGCGTATCCACCACAAGTGTTTATGATAACAAAACTGGCATGTAAAGACCTTAATTTGCTATGTTCCTTTTTTTTGCAGTACAGGAAAAATCTGCACAGCCCTCGCTGGAGCCAGGCACTGGCTGGAGTGAGAGTCAGTAAAAGAGGCTCAGAGCAATTTTTTGTTCTCCTTCCACAATGTGATGTAACGTGGTAAATCCATCTGCAAGTACCAGAGTGGAGAGAGGATTTCTGGCAGTGGAAGACTCCCTCCTGTAGAAAATAAAGGGAAAACAAAATCCAGTAGCTGAGCATCAAATCAAAGCAAATCCTCATTTGACAGCAGATGCTGATAAGGATCTATACCCCATCCCTGGATCCCACTCCCTCAGGAAGAATGGCAGAAACCTGTGGTGAAAGGCTCTGCTTTCCTACCATGCTCACAAGCTGCTGTATCAACATATTCCCCAAATCCAACACAGACAATTTCAAAAGTCTGGTGTGCCATGAGTGGGGACAGAACATTAATACTTGTCATATACTCATTTCATTCAGCAGAACAAAGCCAGATATTGGTTCTTGCATTGTAGAGAGAGGGAGGAAATGTTTAAAATGTGCTTGTGACCTCAAAGGTACATGTGTATCAGTTTCTAGTATAGTCTAATTACTTCTGCAGTATCAGGAGAGAAAGTATCACAGGATTTCTTACACTGCCTGACAAATAATAGATTTTCAAAACTCATCTGTACAGTCTTCATACCCAAAGGCATATTTATTGGGAAAACTGGAATAGCTTCAATGATTCTCTCAGTCTATCAGATAATTAAGAAGGCCTTTAAGTAGTGTAGCATTGTGTGGCAGCACTAACACATCTTGAACTCCAATTCTTAAATGACCTTGGGTTTCTACTGCCTGGAGTAAAAAATGTAGAGGAAAGGGATGGGTCTGGGTGGTGAGGGGCCCAGCTAGGCTTTAGTGCAGACACCTAAGCAGTATTTGCTTCCCCTGCTGGGACATTTGTACAGATTTGGTAGCCCAGATGTTGTGGTGTTGGGATGTGCTGGATGACATTTGGACCCAAGGCATGGCAAAGTCTGGGCATTTCCAAACCCTGCCCACTCTACAGTCTATACATGCCCAACGCAGGTCTTACCAGCTCTTCCTGCAGAGGAAGGGAGAGCTCCTGTCATGCATCAGCATAAAGAAGGTATGCACATGCTTCCTTGGGTTAGTCCTACAGATATGGAAAAAAAAAAACAAAAAACAAACAAAAAAAAACCACTCAAATCCTAATAGCTAGAACCAACTGGCTGGTAATACAATAAATCAGCAATTCTAGAGTGTAAATGTATATGATACATTTTAAAATGTGTATGATTTATCTTTTTTTTTTTAATTTTTTTTTAAGCCACAAGGTTTAAAAAATCTCCATCAGCTAAATTATTACTGAACATGATACTAAATAAGGTCCATTATTGCCTTTTTTTTTCTTTTTTTTGAACAAACAAAAGACAGAGGAAGACTTGGGCTCATATTTCTTGAAAATTAGCATTTACAGACAAATTCTGACTTGTTTTAGATACCACTCTTTGTCCCTCTAATAGTAAAATTGCACTTAGAACTAGGAGGACCAGGTCTGAGTGCCTGCTTCATCTGATTACAGCGTATGTTTTGTTCTGGTTTATCTCTATTACTAGTGAGCACCCAACTCTTGAGTTATTTCTAGCAGAAGATTATTTCACCATAAAATGCTTGATTAGTCCTAATCTAAGTGGTCTGTTTTTCAAAAGTCTGAGCACTAGACATTTCACATGAACATCACTTGTGGTTCTATTCATTGCTTATTCAAGCGCATGTGAAGCGAGAGATCCCATATTTTAACATACCTGCTTGGCTATGGGACTGTTAATGGGAACAGGTGACTCTCAGCAGCTTCAGTACTTAAACTTTAATGGAAAAACAAAGCTAGAAGCTGGGAATTTCTTATCATCTTCACTTTAAATTCTAACAGTGCAATGCTGAGAAATAAATTAAATATCCAATTATGTCGGTGTTTTTTTCTTGGATGGGGAGGAGGATTCAGAAGCCAGGCATGGTAAATCACAGGTGTGTAAGTAACAGAAAGGCACAGAGATACAGGAGGGTAGGGTTAGTGATGGCTGAGAAAACAGTACCAAGTTGGGAAGAAATGAAGTGACTGTGAATAAGTAACTTTGCTTGGAAGTAAATACCAATCTTTTTTTTTTTTTTTTTTTTTTTGTGGAAAAGGTAGGAGTTAAAAGTGTGCCACTTAAACTGCTGATAGGAAATCCAGTTGTGTAGGAGGAACTGACTGGAACAACCCTGCTAGCACATGAATTTTAGGTTGTGGAGAAACAGATTCAGCACTGCAATCACTCCACATACATGTGGATCAAAATGATTAAGCATGAAGAAATAATATGTCTCATAGAGTTCACTAGCTTAGTGACAACATGGTTCAGTTCAGAAAGGGTGGTTCCAAACACAATAATTAAGATGAGAATAATTACGATACCCCTATTTACATGACTATTTCCCTTGTATCTGGTAGAATTGCAAGTACGGATGAATAGAATCGCATTCTGGCTTAGTAATTCAAGGTATATGCAAGATATTAGCATTTAAAGCTGAATTTTTCTTCCAGGAAAAAAAAAAAAAAAAAAAAAAAAAAAAAAGGAAAAAATGATCTATAACCTTAGGATGGAAACTATTTATAACCTGTGCTTTAGCAGATCTCCGCAGTTCAGAACAAAGAAAAAAGGGAAGGCACAGGATAATTAAAGTTCAAGAATTAATTTTGTTCCTCAAAGTGTCTTTCAGGAATGGATACTTATTTAAAGCAACACAAATCAAATGGAACATTTGGCAGGCAAGATACAGCTCACACAGTAAGAGGAAGCTCAGAAAGTACACAACAGTCAAACACAACCACAAATAATAAGAAATGATACATACAGGAAGATGAGTATTATGGGTGTACTAGAGCTGCTAAGTGTAAAGGAAAAAAACACAGGGTGAGAAAAGATTGCAGTGAAGGTAAATGATTTATATGAGTGTCAGAAAGAGGAGATGGGGGTGAATCTTTACTCTGAAATTACATGTAACAATGTTAAAGCACTTTTGGATGAAAAATATTAAAAATACCACTGGTACAACTCTAGAAATATATGTTCCAATAATTCACAGTACCAAATGGAATTCATCAGAGATTCTGAGGAAATCCTAAGAATGAAGCACAATTCCAGCCTACCATAATTTATCATTAGCGATACGTAATTCATCATTAAAACAGCCACTCTGATGGATAGCTGGAAAATGGCCAGCACTGTAGCAATCTTTAAAATAGCTCTTAAGGCTGACCCCAGGAACTGAAAACTAGAGAATCTCAATTCATTAATGGGGAAAATAGTTGAGAAAATCTTTTAAGATAGTTATAAAACATCTACAGGTGATATGTAGGAGGGAAAGGAAAAAAAAAATGGGATGAATAAATTGCAAGTCAGCAAAGATAAATTGATGTAAGAGAGAATGAACCAAGCTTTCCTAACTGGTTCAAATGTTACAAAGAGTTAACAAAACATTGAATAAAAGAGAAACAGGCAATATATGTTTACAGAGACATTTGATAACATCATTCACATGAGGCTTTTAAGGAAACTCAGTAACCCAGGGGTAGGAGATAAGTTCTTTGTTACAGGTTAAAGGAAGAGAAAAGGATGGGGATGAATGGCAATGATTGCGATGGAAAGGTGGCAAGGGTGTGATGCCCCGGGGACTGTACCGGAGGATCACCGCTAGGATTAATTTCACTCTTTCTCTGGCTCCATCCATTTATTAATGACCAGGAATAGAGGGAATACAATGAGATGGCAAAACTGCTGACAGCACAAAGCTGTTAAATTAGATAAAATGAAGGTGTCTGTAAATAACTCTTGGGACTTGTTGCAAAGCTAGCAACAGGAAAGGAAATGATGTTCGGCATAAGCAACTGCAGAGATAAGGCTATAAAACAAACTGCTTAAACTGCTTATGCTCGTTAATGGGCTCTGAACGAATTATGGAAGAACCCTTCTGGCTTGCATTTGTGAGGGGAAAGTTTCTACATTTTGGTGTTTATTTACGAGGAGATGTATTATTTTAAAATAGCAGAAAGCACAAAGTGTCTTCTGTTCATATATTTAAATCGTCGGAGCTTCATTTTATCCGAATCCTTCATAATCTCCAAGCAGTGCTGGATTCACACGGTGACATACCACCGCTGTGAAGGGCAGTGTCTGCCTCTCTCCTAATATCTGAGAAATCTTGGCAAGCAGATGGCTCTGAGCAGCGGGGCCAGCTAGGCAGTCTGTCACAGCCCCATTCCTTCACCCAGTCTCAGAGCCAGAGGACTCCTGCTGCGGGAGCTTTTATATTTCTTCATAAAAAAGACCGACAACACTCTAAAGATAGCCTCTGCTTACACGGGGCGAGCCAAACCGTGCGCAGAGGAAAATGAACAGCCTGTCCTCATTGCAAGACAGGTTTTTTTTACAGATTACAGTGCTGGTGGGAGGGGTTTGGCTGAAAATTCATGTTGGCCAACCCACTGAAGCATTTGACTTCCTTTTTCTGACCCCAGACAGGTCCCAAAAACATGAAAGGAAGAAGGAAGAGGAGGGAAATGCAAGCCTGGTGTGCATGTGAGGCCAGGGGTGCAGCAAAGAGATTACACTGAGCTGGATGGCCTTTTTTCCTTGTGTGGATGTAAATGAGGATTAACTCAGCAAAGCCCAACAGAGACCTCAGCGACGGGGTTGTGAAAGAAGAGCATCTGGATGGTAACCTTGTGGGGACCCAACTCCACAACGTGGATGCTGCTGGCATCTCCAGCACACCTGCTGGCATCTCCAGCACTCCTGCTCAGCCCCGTGGGTCAGTTCAGCCCTGAGCAGGTGAAAAGGACCTAGCTGATGGGCACAGGCTGATGTCTCAGGACTACAAGAGGCTCTGCATGCTTGTCCTTACTGTCTTACTTCATCCAGCCTCTGATGAATCAAAGGAAGGTAAACATTCCCTCTTCCCCCATAATGAAGTTATACATCAGTGGAAAAGGGAATTCACTCCTCTCCTGTTCAGGTGACTGGAATATCCCTTCGAGGACAGGATTAACTCAATAAGGGCAATCAATGTAAATGCAGAGCAGCAAATCCTCTAAGTGCAGGGAAGCTTCTGAGGAGGGAGGGGAGCAAAGGGCACACAGCATGGAAACAGTAATCACTGCTGCCCTGTCCGACCTTTCCCAACTCTACACACTTGCCTTTCTCTGCATTTGTGATTTAAGTGTCCTTTGAACACAGGTGAGCAGAAATGCATATGGTCTGAGCCCCAGACCCTTCACCCTGCTACGAATTCCTGTCTCTGCTGCAGATTCCCACTAGGTCCATGTGAGAATGTCATCTGCTATTTGCTCAGACATACAGCAGGGGGTGGGGAGGGAGGGGAGGAGACATGGCCATCCTATTGTCAGTTAATTCATCCCTCCTTCCTCCAGTTCATGAACTCCCTTCCTATAGCCAAAGTTCCGGTGATTAGTCTTCAAGGGCATGATTTTGCACTTTGGATTATTAAATTTCATGCTGTTTCTATTCTGCTGTTCCACAAGGTCATCTGATTTTTCCTGCATAATAATCAGGCCTTCCTTGGTCTGTATTAGCCGTACATATGTACCAGCTTTGTGTCATTCCCAGATATTGTATGCGCACCTCTAGCTATTGCACCAAGGTCAGTAAGGGAAGCACCTAGCCAGCCTGGGCCCATAGCTGCCCACACCAGGACCACAGCTATTCCCCTGCTCGTGTAGTCCAGCAACCTCCTCTGCTCTACAATATCAGAATTAATCCCCTGTCATCTTTTGCTGAAACATTATTTCCTGTAAGGCACACCCTGTCTCAACACTTTCCTTAAACCTGGATAGATTCCATACCACGTTTTTGCTTTTTCCTAATTTAAAATCACATATTTGCTTTTTCATCCTTATTTATTCTCTAAAATCTTTTCTATGGTTCATACAGAACCAAATGCAACTGAGCTGTGATTACCTACATATCTCTTCTCCACTCTTTTTTTTTTTTTTTACTTTTGCTCATGCTATGAGACGGCATATTTCTCCCTGAGGATAGAGGAGGAGAGGTGCCAGCAGAAGACAAGTACTGTGCCAGCACCTTCTGGGGAGAAGAGGAGCTACTGAGCAAGTGAGGTGTCAGGATGGAGAGCAGTAATGTTCATCGGTGGGCCAAGTCCTACTTTTTTTCCACTAAATCTTAAATAGATTTAACAAGCACGCATGTTCAGTAGTGTTGGAGGTATTTCTTTTAAAGACCTTGAGAGACTCTTAATGAAGGGAAATGAGCATTCAGAAAATCTCCCTGCACTGGAAAGGGATCCATGCAGGTCCTGGCTGTCCTTGCAGCTCTTCCAAAACAACTCAGTGCTGGCTTACTGGAGGAGGGTGCCCTTGAAAGGCAGGAGTGAAGGCCAGCCTGTGCCAGGAGCAGGGTGAGTACAGAGAGCAGAGAGGAGAGTCTCATCTCTAAAATAAAGAGCAGGAGCAATGCACAGGGCCCGTCTCCTGCACCCACTGCAGCTGCACTGTTCTCTATGGAGCAGGAAAGTGCAGCTCCCCAGCAGCTCCCTCATTGCCCCATTTCGTGCACCAGCCTGCAGCCAGCAAGCACTACTCACCTCATGGACTACCAGCAGTGGGGGAAATGTGGTCGGGGTCACGGCCAGTAAATCACCTGAAGCATCTGCCCCCCTCATGGAAGGTTGCTCAGGTCTCCCCTCTCAACATGTTTAAGCCCTATGATGAAATTTCTGTTTGCTTAAGTCCTAGCTCACGGTCTGGGAGCGGGGAAGTGTGACTCGCTGGCTGCCCAGACCAGGACCCACTTTCACAGATTTCCGAGTGGGCAATGAAGCTTCAGTTTTTCACTAAAAACAGCAAGAAACTGGATGAGGCCTTTTGAGCTGCCAAGCAGTGCTGGGTGGAAGGGCTGTATGAGAGCTACATTCACTGCCCTACAGTCCTAAGATGCTGGGAACTGGACTGGTGTAGCCAAACCTGGGTTAACCTCCTATTTCCATCTGTCAGTCAGCAGTTGTCTCCATGTTCTCATTTTATTTTAGAAGATACAGTATCTCCTGCTATTTATTTTGGCTTTCTTCCAGTGGTGCAGCTCAGTGGGGCTTTTGAACATATTCTGTTTATCTCTGCCTTTTATGACCTTAAAGACACAGATCTCTTAATGGTCAGTTCCTTTCCCATTAGTAGCAGGTTTCTTCTCACTCTTAAACACTTTCTGTGGAGTGTTTACTTTTTGCCAGGTGGGTCAAGATACCTTTCCTACCATTTTCCCCTTGCACCTGGAATACATAGACAAACCATGAAGTAACACATTCTGACTTAAATTACATCCAAGCCTCCTTCACCTTAAAATTCTTGAGCTCCTCCCTCCATCGAGCCTTGCTTCATGCACATACCCAAATGGCCATAGTGAATCTAAAACCTCAGTTACAGACCAATTTTAATTGATTTTAATCCGCTGATCTAAGATGATCTTTGTCAGCCAGTTTCCTCTGTAACTCTGTAAGGATCTGTGTGGAAAGCAGGATCATCTCTGGATGATGTAGTGACCCTAAAGCAGAAAATGCAGATCTCCACATCCACGAATACCAGGATTTTGCACTTGCTGGTAGCATAACTTTCTGATCTATACAAGTTAAAAACTCCTGTGAACTCTACCAACACATAATTCTTCCATCATCTCACAAAGATCTCCACCCGTATCCACAGCTGAGCCTGGGGAGATCCACAACAGATGGCTCTGACAGAAACATATTTTCTACTTTGTGCCTTCTGTTCATCAGAATGCTTCTGTTCCTGTACCTTTTATTCCCACCATAAAGCCCTGCATGACTTGCTAACACCTTTTCTTGCCCTTCATGATTAAGCAATTTCCCCATAAAAGCCTAAAATGGAGAAATTTTCACGGCTATCTCAGCAGCACTCATATTTTACTTTGAATCTTGGGACGTTTGCTGTTTTTCTGAAGGACACAGAAAGCAGAAAGCAACTGCGTGAGACTATTGGCTTTCATTAAGGAAAAATTAAAAGGAAAAAAAGAAACATGTTCGTCATTCATGTTCATAGATAAAAGCCAAAAAATACGACTCAGATGCACCTAAACACTCTGAAGCTTAAAAGAAAATGAGATACCTGAAATGAATTTATTTTTTTTTTAATCACGATGTAAGGGATGTCAAGAGTTTTGGAGTCTGAGACATGGTTTTTGAGCTCTGAGTCTGGTGGTAACACTGTGCTAAATACAGAGAGAAGTGGAGGCTGCGCCAGCCTGATGCCTGTGTGCTCTGGGAAAGGAAGGGGGAACCCACGCACAAAACAGACTTGAAGAGTTACAGTTCTTACATTAAAACTGCACATGTCCTGCTGCCAGGGCCCCCGGGAACCATAAGGTGAAGCAGATTTCATAACCTGAAAGTTACCTTCTCAGGCAGCTAGAAAAAAGGTACAGAACATAGTTTCATCTGCAATGGACTTATTACAGATGCGGTGATGTAGAAAACTGTTTAATCACCTACTATGTGGTCCGTAAGTAGGGAATGTTTACCATACTGTTAAGATACTTTGGATAAGTGACGAGAACCATGTCATCCTGCTGCAATGGTCCAATCCACAAAGCAACTTTCTACTACATAGTAGAAGAAAAAAACCTTTCCTCCCTTGATCTCAAAACTCTCTGTGATACGCTATATTCGGAGCCAGTAAAGGCAATGAAAAACCACAGTGTTCATTTTTGAGTATATTAAGTAACTCTGTGTAAAATCCATTAGAAAAAGACACATTAGCATACGGTAGGTGTTACAAGAGGCACATGTGAACTTCTGACAATTAAATGAACTACACAATTAGATCTTTAAAACCTTGGCAACTAAGAAGGAGCTTATCCAAACACATAGCAGTAACAGCCCTCATTTAATTTCTGACTGAATTTTGGAAAGTACTTTCTCTCCTTTCTTCCTTGCTTTCTTATGTGTTTTTGTTGTTTTTTTTTTTTTTTTTTTTTTTTCCCATCCTTGGATGTTAATACATTTGTGTAGTTTTTTTAGCTAGATGTGGAGACCATGTGGATGCCATTTCATCTTACTGTTCACAAGGTTATCGTAAATAAAACAACACAGAACATTAACAAGGAGCAGAATAATATGTAATGCAATTTTGAAGAATTCACACCACTGTTATTCATCTTCTGTGACCATTTAATAGAGGAGGTGTCTGAAAGGACAGATGCGAATTGAAAGCAATGCACTTGAAAGAAAATGGAGATTACAACTATTCCTCCAATAATTTGAAACTGATTCTCAAGCTTCTTCAAAAATAAATGCAGAGCTCAAGGTCAGAAAATGTATTACTTAGAATCAACTGTTAGAATGCAGAACAACCCCACAGCAGATTTTGCTGTCTGCAGATATCCTACATATGTCTTCATCAGTAGTGGAGTATCCAGGTTACTGCAAGTGTCTTGGAGTACTGGGCTGAAGAAGTTTATTGATTGCGATGTACAAGTAGCTGCACAATGGTAGCTAAACTGCAAATATCCTGTCCACTACACACTGGGTCACATGTACCACTGCTGATGGATTCTTTGGGTCTTTCATGCTGTTTTGTAATCCAAGTCTATAAGTGCTGGCCCACGATACAGTGGGGAAGTGTTTCCATGACAATGAGCATCACTTCTTTCCCTCCCTTCCACTCCTACTTCTTCCTCCCTCCTTCTGGCTTACATTCATGATAGATTGCTCTGCAAAAAATCAGTAGCACATTGAAGATGCTTTTGGATACTAGCCCATGTGACATGATAGCTCTGCTCTCTGTGTGTCATGATATGGGAAAGCAACCACGGAGAGAAGGTAGCCAAGGTGAAATTACTGTAATGGGTGAGCTCAGAATAGTGTGGAATGGTCTAGCTCTCCCCTCAGAATTACCCACAATTCAATATCATTCCGAATATCATTTTTGAACAGCTTACTATATGGCCTTGCTTCCTTCGGGATCATTATTGCATTCTGTTTTTAGGCGAGAAACTTGTCTTTTGGATGGCTCAGCATATTTCTATCTTGTACTCATCTGTCATCTGTGGTTTTGACCAGCAGTAGTCTCTTTCATACATTTCTTGCAGCTCTATGGGAAGCAGATGGCAGATCTGAAGATTCAGCTGCCCCAAATTGTACCATGTCCTGTGGGAGAGGGATAGACTGAGAGAATAGATGGAGATAGAGAGGATTTTCATTCCCACTGCTGTTGCTTGTAGGAAGCTAGCAGCAGCCTCCCTGGCAGAGGGGCTCCCTGGCAGTGAGACATCCTGACACTGAATGTGGAGATGGGGACAGGCAGCAGCAGCTTTTCTGGCACTGCTTCTGCCTCTTTAACTAGAGGCAGCACTGCACAGTGACTAGATGTGTAAAGGAAAGGCAAAAGTCGGGGGATGCATTTGGCCAGTGTAAATCTCTTCTTGTACACGCTGGGCCAGCTGCTGACCTCCCCACCTCCTCCCTCCTCTGCCCAAGCTGTTTCTGATGGCAAGGGAGGTGCAGAGGTGGCAGCAATGTGGAAGACCTGGCACTGTGGCTCCAGCAGGGTGAGACAGAGAGGGAGAGAGAGCATGAGGAGATTCAACGTGCACTGTGCCCCTTTTATCAAGGAGAGGAAGGCAGACACCATATGGGCTGTTTAAAGAAAGTGGACAACCACTGCTTTGGTATTACACAAAGCAACCTGATGAGATGCCAGGACTCTCCACCAGTCCTTGGCCCAGAGTTTCTTTCTCCCCCATTTTTGCCTTCCATCATGCAGTAGCTACCTTTCCTATTTGGACTTAGGGTCTTTAAAGGTGGAAAGTGAAAGGTGGCCAGATGTAATGACAGGCACATCACTTCTTTCTGCACTGCTGTTCAAGACAGCATGTTGGGCCAGGGGCCTGCTGGGCTACCTAAGTGCAAGAAGACCGCTGTATTAGAAAAAGACACATACAGCTCAGGGTCCAGATAAATGTTAATTTATAATATAAATACCCAAAATATTGAGGTCTTGATTATCACAGGCTGCGACGGGTGCATTTATTTATTTATTTATTTGTTTATTTGTTAATTCTAATCCCAACTTTCTCCTATGTAGTTCCAGGACCCATTTCCTGCACTCAGGACGATGAGCAAGCAAAGGATGTAGGTGAACTCCAGTTGTTGGTTTGGTTTCTGACACTAGCTGGTGTGCAGCCATTTCCCAATGGAATGATCATATTCATTCACCTCCAAGGTGAGCTTTAAAACTGTAGCCTTGATCTCAGTATTTCATCAGACTAGCTCTACAAGTATTGCCTTTCCAAACATGGACCATTGAGAGACATCTAGAGAAGAGCCAAACCTCTAGAACAGGCACATAGAAGTCAAGAAAGTGAGCCTCAGTGGGTACTGAGCAAAACTGGTAATCCAGGGCCAAGGAGAACAAGAATACCTCGAAACTGAATCAGGTTTAGAGGCTATGCCTAACTCACTCATTTCTTACAACTTTACTAAACAGCTCACACTGTAAGACAAAAATCAAGTTGCTCTCCTAGAAAATAGTGGGTGTGAAGAGCAGAACCCTAGTGTCATTCTGCATAGCACTTACAGTGAAGAAAGGTGTCACTGAAATAAATATGGAGCCGTATCCTGCTAGTCTTATTTATTTTGGGAGTCTCAGGAAAGTTAATGGTTCATGTGAATAAATGAGAAAGATTTAGCTTGAGGTGACAGGAGGTAAGCCCTCAAGCAACGGGAGAGTGGCAGTGATACTGCCCAAGATTAGAAATCTAATGTTCTCCCTAGATTAATCTAAATAGGGAAGACTGAAACTGTGTAGTGTTCAGCCTACTGTACAGCAATCCATCATTAAAAATAGAAGAGGCGGAGAAGAAAAATAAGATGAGAAAGAAGTAAGATTTCTCTGCAGAGAAGTTTCTAAAAGGTATATTTCTCAAAAAAAAAAAAAAAAGTCTGTAAGGATTTCATTTGCATATTTAATCATTGCTTATTAAAGATCTTTCCTTTTTTTTTTTTTCAAATTTCAATGCATAAGGAATTTATTAGTAAAATGACATTTTGTATTGAGTTTGAATACATTATAGCTTTGATGATAACCCTTACACAACAAGAAAGATTTTTGGGGGTGTACTCATTTAAAATTAATATACATACATTCTGCGCAGCTAAATGTTTAATTTGCTACAAGGACTGCTACCATTTTTATTTCTTGTAAAAAGTCTTTAGAACTGTGCAGACATACCATGGTCACCTTTGTTAATCCTTTCATACATAAACAGTCTTGTTTCATGTACATTTTTAAAGGAAATTTGGTCTTGCACTATAAATGTTTGGGGGGAAGAGATGTAATCTCACAAGGACTTCAACTCACTGATTCACACCAGTACTTTTTAAATACCTGTGAAAATCTATAAGGAGACCCATGATTGTTCTGTAATCAGTACACCAGATTACAAGCACCACATTTAGGGATGTTGTGTCACAAAGGGCAAGGAAACAAGTTTTAGATACCTTATGGCACCTTTACATGGAACAACTGAGCCACCTTGTAGTCTGTCAGGTTCATTTCATGTGTGCACAGTGTAAATTACACTTTTTCCTTTTGCTATCTATTCCCTATAGTCACGGTAAGAACAGCTTGCACCAAAACTGTCAGTTTTATAGCAAAAATCTGTCAACATGCAATGCATATTCTGTGCAAAAATGTCAGGGTGCATTTTCCTGATGTGCATGTCATGCATCATTTTCATCAATCTTTTATTTTTAGGAGAGCAGGAAAAAAGCTCTTTTTTCCTTCACAAAAAAAAAAAAAAAAAAAAAAAAAAAAAAAAAAAAAGCAGCAAGAACAATTTAGTTAACATTCTACATGATTTCTATTTTCTTCAGGAAAGCAGAGTTTTGTTTCATCTTCAACTATATATTCTACACGCTGTACACTTGTTTCTAAAAATACTGAGAAAACCACATCACAGTATCTCCCAAATGTCCAGAGTTTTGCATCTTAGATCTTCTGTCTGACAGCTAAGTGTCTATACAATTATCCACTGTTTGTGTCCACTTTCTACCTGCTTAGGTTTCTAAGTCATACAAATGCGGCATGTGAGAAAAGAAAGTACGTGCATTGGAGAATGACCCCGAACTGATTAAAAATCTGTGTGTAATGTTAGTATTTTTGTGCAAGCTTATCCTGTGTAAATTTATAATGTTTCATATCAGATTGTAATCACTGCATTCAGTTGGGTGATAGGTAGGAGAGTGCTGCAACGACACATCTTGGAACTTTAAATAGGTTGGCTGGTACTTCATTTGTATGAATATGGGGTGAATAGGTTGCATATAAAGACAAGTGGGTGACAGAAGTTATTCTTCCCCAGAAGGAAGGAATATTTCTCCCACTGCAATTGATAAATAGCATATTGTATGTTGATATCAGTTCTCATACAGCTTGAATTCCTATTGATAAGAGTAAAGCAGGTATGGATTTATTGGATGGGGAGAAGGGAAAGTTCGGAGGGGCTGTAACCACCCTACTTCACCCTCAGCATGACCTATTACAGTATATATATCCTTCATCCCAGGGCTCAAGATCTGGTGACAAGACATAGCCCCTCTGTCTGCACTAGATTGGATTGATTGTCTGCACTTTATCTTCCTTTGGAAGAGGGCATCTAATTTTCTTCAGTTTTCTCTTGTCACAGAAGAGCTGATAGTGTGAATAGACTTGTTAATATGGACCACCATTAAGAATTCAATGAGAAATTGTTCAAGATAAACTGTTTCATGCTTCTTGAAGAAAATATTTCAAGAACATCTGAGATCTGAACACTCTAGAGAATTAAGATCCTACTGCTTAGACAGACAATAATCTCAAAGAGACGGTACAGGAAACTGTACTATTGTTCAGCAGAACTACAGAAATTAGAAATAAAGTAGGAATTGAGTTCCTCTTGAAAAAATATCTCCTCAGTCTTCTACCATACAGCCCAGGAAAGACAGACAGATTCATTTCACCTCACTTGAGACACCTGTAATACAAATGCTTGCTTCCACTTCTAGGGGTTGATTCAGCTGACCCACTTCAGATGTCATCTTTGGGGTGAGACTAATAATATGACAGAATATGATATTAATATTATTTTTCTCTCAAAAGGAAGTCTAGACCACCAGCTCAGATGTGGATGGGGACCAATTCATCACCAGGCAGAGCACGTATTTCACAACATTAAAAATGTTAGAAATTTGATCCAAGCTCTACCACCAGCTTTGCCTTATGCAGTGATATCTGCACTCGCCAGAGACACATGGGCCTATTCTCAAAGACTTAGTCATTTTAAAGGACTTAAATGCAGCTTTTATCAAGTACGTTATTGTCTCAGGAAGTGTTATTTCCTTAAACTAAGATCAGTAAGCAGTATAATACCATTTCATTTCAAAGTATCAACTTCTCTTCTGTCTCTTGAGTTCTGGTTTAGCCCCATAATCTGGACGGTCACTTCTGCAACCCAGTTACTTTTTTGAAACCATTCTCTCTGTCTTACCATGAAATCTCCAAAGCTTTCAAGGCAAGCTGAAGGATTAAAGTCCCTTGAAGCGTGAGAGAAGATAAAGTGAAACGAGATTTCTCTTACTAGATAGTGATGATTTCCAAAAGCTCTACTTTCCCAAATAAATCCTCTTAGAAACAAAACAGAAATCGTAACTGACAAAGAATGTATCCACACTATGAGAGAGATGAGATGGTAGGACATTTAGATGAACTCAAGGCAACACTAACCTGGCTACACAGAGCATCAGTAGCTACATACATGTAGCCCAGTAAAGAATTTGAAAAAGATGAATCCTGAGTATAACTCTGGTATATCCACGTTACACTTTAAAGACAGGTCATCTAGAGACTTCACTTCCATCTAACCCAACCTGCTAAAGCCTCATGCAGAGCCTGCACCTTCTCTTAGCCCTAGGCAGTGATTCATTGAGGGTCCTTTAAGTACATAGACCAATGCAATGGGAAGGTTGTGCACCATACTGCTGACGGGGGAAGCTGGTTAAAGTTTCTTTTAATCTGACTTAAAAACCGCCTCCCACAAACTGTTTGCTTTTCTGGAGGCTGCATAGCATATGCTCACCTTGGAAAGAGGTTGCTGCAGCAGAGAGAGCAGCTTCTCCACCAGCCCTTCAGGCTCACACCCACGAGTCCCTGCTTTTCACCACTCTCCTTGCTCTCTTCCTCCACACTGGCTATTTTTATACCACTGAAAATATCAGCTGTGAACTAACTAAGACCATTTTCAGATGATCTCCTTTCCCACAGAAATGGTAATAGATACTGAACCCAAACACTTGCAATTCATTCAGTTAAGGACTCTCAGCTGCAGTGGTGAAATGCTCCAAATGATAAATCACATTGTCACTGAATCCATGTCATAATTTCTAATACACTCTTTGAATTCTTTTCCTTCTGGTGTATTTACATTGGTTGAATTGTATTCTTGCAGCTGCCTTTTCCTTCTGTGATCATTTCTATTTTTTGTTTGTTTGTTTGTTTTTGGTGGATTTCCCAATTTATCCTGAGCAAAGAAGGGGAAAGACAGCAGTCAAACAAAAGAAACAGTGAAGTTGTGCAGAAATAATAAATGAAATGGTCACTTGTGTTTTCTCTGGCTTTCAGCTTTTGCCTGAAGTCATTCCGATGGCTAACCCTGAGCCTAGTTTTGCTCATGCTGCACTGATGCAAGGGGCAAGTCTGTAGATTTTGTTATTTCTAGTGTGTTTTTTTGTTGTTGTTGTTGTTGATGTTGCATTTTTTTTGCTCTTTCTTTCTTCCTTCCTTTCTTTCTTCATTTCTTTCTTCCTTCCTTTCTTCCTTTCTTTCTTCCCTAACATCAGCCAAAGCAAAACAGAGTCAATATGTGTTTCTCCGTTATCTTTATGCTGGTGAACACCCTGCTCTTTACAACTCCCCCTCCTTTAAAAAAAGCTGTGTGTATAAATCACTGGATTCCCAAGTATTGTATAATCAGCAAGGACTTTGTGACTGCATTTTCTGGGGTTTTATTAACAGGGGAGCCCACAGCCAGTGCTGCAGCAATGTAATTACTCTCATTCGGGGAGTAAAGATGCCATTCCTCTGAATTTAATTGGCTAAACTGAATTAATGACCTTCCTGGACCTAATCAAAAACAATGCAAAGAAATATTAAAGCAAGAATTATCCATTTCCTGCAAAATCTGTCCAAATAATGCAAACACAGTCATTAATTGCTGGAGCCATTTTATGACTGGGAACACAATAAAACATTCTTGTAATTTCAGAAACATTTACTCACTGTCTCTGCATGTTTATATCATTGTACCCCTGGTAAAAAGTTCTGCTAGCACAGAAGGCACTCACAGTTGAAAGAAGCAATAACAACCTGACTCAGGTCACTGAGTGTGAATTTTCAGCCTCCAGTCATAATAATCTTGTTTAATGCAGGTTTAGGGCTATAGGAGTTATCATTTTGAAAACAGAGATTGACAAGAAACAAAATGGAACAAGAGTTTTCAGGCACCCCCTAATGTGCATGACACAGAGCCCAGATTGGGTTTGTGCTTCGTGGGTTCATACTGGTTTACAGCATGGTCTGGCTGGTAAAGGAGAAGACAAAAGACCCCTGATTTTCAAGGGTAATAACATCACATGCATGGGGGTGGTCTGGGCCCTGGTGCACTTACCATTATTGCTTGGTGAATATTTATTAGAAGAATAAGAGAAGAAAAGTCATTAGGGAAAACAAATGCACATAATTTAAATCAAATGCTCTTCTCTGTGGGTGTTTTCATGCACAGTAAGCAGATATTTTCAAAGCTCAGTAAGTTTTTCAGAAACGTTTTCAGAAGTTTTTCAGATATTTTCAAAGTTCTGTAAGTTTTCTGGATATGACAGTTCTTTATACCTGCTCAGACTCAATCCTCTGCACATAATATATATAACTGTGTATTGCTGAGAAAATTGTGGAATAATCTTAGGAGTGGTGTCTTTTGGATGCCTAGATGTTGATTCAAGTGTTTGACAAGGAACTTGGCATTGGCTGGGGGGCGTGAGGTTCTGCCAAGCATAGTGAGCATGTTCACACTTCACACGCATTGCTCTGTGCATCTTACAAACCCTTTGGAAGGAAAAGTCAGGAGGTGGGGAGAACACACAGGTAACACTGTCTTGGAGTGACCTGTAGCTGCTAATATTTCAGGAACAGAGAAGTCAGAGAACTTGTAGAGAGTGAAGAAGCTGCAGAGAGAGCTATGAAGATGAGGGAAGGAAATGATATGTGTGACTTTTGGGTCAGACTCCAGGGGCTTGGGAACAATTTTTCCCTTTTCTGTCATGGAGGACATGTGCACTCATGTTTCCAGTTCTGGTAGGGGCTGCACTGTGTTTTGTGCAGTGAGATAGACAAAAAATGGGGCCATGGGGGACTTTTGATGCCCCAGCCAAAACATAAGGCAGATTGTGGAGTGGAGATTATTGTAAGTAGGAGTGCTATAAAAAGAGCTTCTGCTCTGAAAGCCAGTTCTTAAACATCTCAGATCCAGTGGGTATTTTCATCTTTAAGCTTTTATGCTTATCAACTTTGTCTATGCTGTGAGGACTCTACTGCGCCTCCTTCCCCTCCTCCCCCTCCCATCTCGCAGGATATATGTGAAGATCAGTTTGCTTGAATTCTCATATGATAATTAAAGCATATATGGAAATTAATAATTGCTGTTCAAGAAAGGTCTAGAGTGTGCAGGAAATCAGGCATTAGACATCATCTGTGTGTAAAGATTTCTTCCTCCTCTAAGAATTCCCTCTCTAACCTGAGAAACCTCTTCTTTGGAGTCCAATATTTATGTTCTTGCATTAAAAAATAAATGGGGGGCGGGGGGGGCAAGAGAGTGTATATTGACAATAATATGTCAATATTATGCAACAAAAGTCTGTACATTAGAATACTAGTTACAAGTTTCAGGAGACGTGTCCAAGTAGACTTCAGATGTTTGCACAGGTGTTTGCTGTTAATATTAAGGTTCCCTTTAAAATATAGAGGTATGTGGTATGGGTTAGGGGTATGTGACCTTCATTGACCATTTTCTCCAGATTTGCTTCTGAGTGGTTGCTTTCCTATCCTTATCCTAGTTTGATTTCTTCTCCAGCCCATCACTACCAAATGTAAAAGTTTTTGCTCTTTCTGTAGCACTTCCTAATTTGCTCCCAAGATTCTTTGTCACAGTCTATTAATACCTATTTGCTGTATTCATTTTAGTTTGTGAGTTTTTTTTCAGAAGGAATTGTTTTTCCACATCTCATTTCAAATTCTCTTTCCAGAAGAGTCCATTCCTCGCTTCAATTCTGTTCCAGTCTGTCTCTTCCTGCAAGTCTCAGTCGTCACATTAGAGTCATCTAAAAGTTTCACCATGTCCTCACCCAGCAACTTCCAGCTTTCTCTTCAGTCTCTGGTCTCCTTCTCTACACTGCTAGGCAAAGCAGTTCTCTTTCTTAATGAATGGCTGGACTATTTTAGCCGAAACTGTTAGAATTATTTTACTTTGAGGCTATAATTTCAGTATGTGGGATTTCAAACAAAACAGACTTTGGTTTAATCATAAAAATTAGTTAAAGTGTTCTTTTTAAAATTGGGCAGGCTTAGTGGTATGTAGTGCTACAGGCCCTGTATACGACACCAGATATACTAAAAAGTCAGATTAGTGAAGCAATGTAATTATAAAAGTGATATACTATATTGGATTCATAATAACTAAAACTGTAATTCCAAGTTATGCAACAGAAACTTTCATGGTCAAGCATTAATTTTCTTTTGCTACAACATGTAGTTTTATTTCATGCTTCATTAACAAGTGTAGGTGTTTTTGATACTAACTCATCTCTTCCCAACTTGGTCTCATGCATTCATGGCCTTCCTCATACAGTACAAACCAGGAAGATAAGGTGACTATTCAGAAAGAAGAAGTCAGAATTTTTAGTTTCTACTTACAAATATACCCTCACAAAACTGGCAGTTTCTTTAAGGCAGCAGTGGTGAGCCAACGACTAACTGACCAACTCAGCTTGTCTCCCTTCCATAACTCTCATCCTTCCAGACCCTCATTGGATTCTGAACTGCTTTATCAATTACAGAGGCTGTGCTAGACTGCGGTCTTTGCTGTGCATGTCATAGTAGCTCCTATTAACCTCACTTACACCTGTTTTAACTATTGATAGTAATTCAGCTATATTAAAAAATATATATATCTGTTTATAACACTTTTTATTGCCAGAGAAGTGTGGTGTTGTTAGACCAAAATGGTTAGTTGAAGTTTCCTAAGAGGGAAAAATGTCCAAATTAGCAAGCACCTAAACAAGGATAGTGTATAATACTGAACTAGTTAAATAAATCCATTAAAAAAATCCTTTGTCTAGCACAAGATTGCCAACTCACACACAAGTTTATTGTTACAATGATAGTGCATTTGATTGCAGTGTTAGCAGTATCATAAGAGTAGCTGGAAGAAATATTTTTATCAAGTAAATTTTGTAATAGTACAGAAGTAGAAGCAGTCCCTCATTTAAAGAATTTATGTTCAAAACAGGTGAGATATCCATATGAGAAAGTAGGAGTGAATTATAATTCTGCTTTCAGAGATGAGGACAGAGACACTGAGGGAAAATCTGTTCTCCCTGTTCATCTCTGCATCTCCTTGACTCCAAGGTCACGCAGAAGCACGGCAGTGAGCACAACTGCACTCCGCTCCTCCTGAGTGCCAAGCCCAGGCTTTAACCACATCCTACCTAAAGCAGCTTTTGCAAGTCAATGCAAAATATGAAAATGAGACATTTTGGCATATCCTATTATACTTAATTAGACACATTTGTGTCTCCCTAATTGCCTTTATTATGTGCTGATTATATACTGATGGCAGGTATTATATTTGAAATCCTTAACAACATAGCCATTTTTTTGTTAACCTTTTCAAACCATCTTTGAGTCCCTCTGAATGTGTAAAAAAAAGAATAGAAAACTCATCCATGGAGCTTTCCAAATCATACAGGTTACCACAACATGATAAAAGAAGCACTTGGAGGAATGAACTGTGATCCTTGGCTCAATTTACGTTCTTACCTTGCCATCTTTGATTCATCCTCTCAACTGGGATTTCTTGGAGCTGGGATTCTTTGTTTCTTCACAGAATTTTCCCCAAGTGGTAACTAGATGGAAACTTCTCGACCATTGAGAAAAGAAAAATAATAGCCAGTTAATTTTCTTGCATTTATTTTTTCTCTTGCAGTTAATTTTACACTGAGGAAGGGAGGCTGGGGAAGCTAGTTAAGTGCCAGACTTCAAGCTAGAAAGTGGTTCTTGTTTCCACAAAACTCTTAGGCACACTATAAGACCCAGCCTTCTTCCTGGCAGCAGAACACTGTATTTAGGTACACCCAAAAGAAATCTGCTATAATAAGACTTTTAAATATTGTAGCATTCTGGGATGCATACATAGTGTCTCAACTCAAAATCCCTCTTTACTTTGCAAATCTATTAAATGGAACTGGCTTAATGTGCCCAATAATTAAAAAGTAATTGTACTTTTTCAGGTATATAGGGAATTATTTTCACTACAGCTGTGAAGAACAGCAGTTAAAGCAGCTCTTATGCTCTTTTCTCCTGACTCCAACAGCTGTTGGAAACAGTCTCTTCAAACCCTGGTTTTGTGCGGATATTCCAAAAGGTTCTAACTTGAAAAAAAGTTTGCCAGCATCCCTTGCTAATATCTAAAGGCTTGTAGTGCCATCGTGTGGCAGAAAGTCCACTTAAAATTGCCAACAGGCTACCGCTTGTAACTATTAGGGAATTGAAATAAAATGTCCTAAGAATTACACAGATAAGCTGATTTAAGATGTAACTATCTTTTACTGCAGGATTTATAAAAAGCGGTACAAGGTAATAATTCTATCACTTTTCATTATATTTCCATGAAGGGTTTCCCAAGTGTTCCCAAGTGCTTAGAGGTGAAAGAGTTCTGCTCTTTTTTTTTTTTATTTATTTTTTGAATAATAAAAAAAAGCCCCTTTCCCTTCCTCTCCCTTCCTCTCCCTTCCTCTCCCATACCCTCCTCTTCCGTCCCCTTTTCCTTTTCCATTTGAAGAAGAAGCAACATGAGGAATGAAATGCAATGCTCTTCAGTCTTCACCTCAGCAAACAAAGAAGTCTCAACATTAATGAAAGAAGGGTTTTCTTGGGAGGCTGAGTATTTTTTTCATTCTGGGTTATACTGTACTTTTACTAATCCTCAGTTAACTATCCACATATGTCTTTCCAGGCAGGAAGCATAAATTTGCAATGAAGCAGTGCATAAAACCATGACCCTTTCCCAATAGCCATTTTGTTTAACTGCTATAGCTATGCCTGAATCTCAATTTCCTCTTTACCTTTCTGTCTTTAAAAATGTATTATCACTAACATCCTAGACATGTAGGTCACATTTCCTAAGAGCCCTAACCAGGACCCTGCATTGATATCTGAATAAAAAGCAGAGTGCTGACATTTTGCTCCTTGATTGCAAACACAAATGTTGCCTGTGACCACAATGCAGAGTTAGATATCAAAATGTTATTTCTTCTGCCATTTTGCTGAAGTGAAATATGAACACTGACCTGTTTACAAATTTTTTCCTCTAAAAATGTTTCACACAATTTACAGCTTATACTAATATTGTCTACAAACATTTTAAGGCATATAGGTTAATAATATAGGTTATATTCCTTATTACATACTGCTAGAAAAGATAGACCCCGAAGCCTACCATTCAACAGTGAATGACATATCATAGGATTGATGTGTCAAGAAAAGATACAGTTTTGTGAAGTTTTTAAGATGCTGGAAAATATTTTATTTAGTAATTGAGTTATGAATACAAATCTAATCTTAAATATTTTTCCTAATTGAATAAGCACTAAACTCTTTTGTCAATAAATTGTTTATTTTGACGTAATTCTTCACAGATGTACTTTTCGATTTCTGTGAAAATAAATATTTACAAATATTAAACTATAGTGTCTTCTCCAGATATCACGAAGGCTTGGATATTTAAACTCAGTTGAGGGCCCATTGTCTGAAAGGTTTTTGGATTTGTCCAGATGAATCTTCAGATCCATGTCTAGAATCCACATAGAAGCAAGTACAGATAGCCTGGGAGAAATACAGAGAAATTGTCCAAGTGCCCAGCAATCAGGTTAGGAAAGCTAAAGCCCTATTAGAATTAAATTTGGCCAGGGACGTCAAGGGAAACAAGATAGGCTTCTATAGGTACACTGATGATAAAAGGAAGACTTGGGAAATTGTGGGCCCTCCGTGGAAGGAAATGGAAGACCTGGTCAGACAGGATATGGAGAAGGTTGAGGTACTCAATGACTTTTGTACCTCAGTCTTTACCTGCAAGAGCTCCAGCCACATTGCCCAGGCCCCAGAACACAAAAGCAGGGACTGTGAGAACGACGAACTGCCCACTGTAGGAGAAGATCAGGTTTGAGACCAGCTAAGGAACCCAAACATGTACAAGTCCATGTGATCTGATGAGATACATCCGTGGGTCCTGAGGGAACTGGTAGATGTCATTGCCAAACCACTGTCCATCATATTTGAAAAGTCATGGCAGTCTGGTGATGTTACTACTGACTGGAAGAAGGGAAACATAACCCTCATTTTTAAAAAGGGAAAAAAGGAAGACCCAGGGAACTGCAGGCCAATCAGTCTCACTTCTGTGCCTGGCAAAATCATGGAGCAGATCCTCCTCCAATACTAAGGCACAGAAAAAATAAGGAGGTAATTGGTAACAGGCCACATGGCTTCACTAAGGGCAGATTGTGCCTGAGAAATTTGGAGGCTGTCTATGATGGGGTTACAGCACTGGTAGATAAGGAAAAAACAATTGACATCATCTAACTGGACTTGTGCAATGCATCTGACACTGTTCCCCATGATATCCTTGTCTCTAAGTTGAAGAGACGTGGATTTGGTGGATGGATCACTTGGTGGGTAAGGAACTGGCTGGATGGTCACTCAAAGAGTTGCGGACAATGTCTCAGTGTCCAGGGTGGTGTTCCTCAGGGGTCAACACTGGGGCTTTTAACACTTTTAATACTGAGGCTTTTTAAGTTGTTTAATATATTTGTCGGTAACATGGACAGTGGAACTAAGTGCACCCTCAGCAAGCTTGACGATGATGCTAAGCTGTGTGGTGCAGTTGACACACTGGAGGGAAGGGATGCCATCTGGAGGGACCATGACAGGCTTGAGAGGTGGGCCTGTGCAAACCTCATGAGGCTCAACAGGGCCAAGAGCAAGTTCCTGCACCTGGGTCAGGACAATCCTAAGTACAAATACAGGCTGGGTGGAGAATGAATTGAAAGCAGCCCTTATGAGAAGGACCTGGGGGTGCTAGGGGATGAGAAGCTCAACATGAACTGGCAATGTGAGCTTGCAGCCCAGAAAGCCAACAGTGTCCTGGGCTGCATCAAAAGCAGCATGGCCAGCAGGGCGAGGGAAGTGATTGTCTCCCTGTACTCTTCTTTCGTGATACCCTACCTGGAGTGCTGAGTTCAGTTCTGGGGTCCCCAGCATAAGGACATGGAAGTATTAGAACAAGTCCAGAGGAGGTCCTCAAAGATGATCAAGGGGCTAGAGCACCTCTGCTATGAGGACAGGCTGAGAGAGTTGGGGTTATTCAGCCTGAAAAAATAAAAGGCTCTGGGGAGACCTTATAGTGGCCTTCTGGTACCTAAAGAAGGCCTACAAGAAAGTTGGAGGGGGGGTTCTTTGTCAGGTAGTTTCATAGAACAAGGAGTAATGGTTTTAAACTAAAAGAGAGTAGCTTTAGATCAGATATTAGGAAAAAAAAAAAAAATCTTCACTATGAGAGCAGTGAGGTACTGGAAGAGGTTTCACAGAGAAACTGAATATTCCATCCCTGGAAGTGTTCAAGGCCAGGCTGGATGGGGCTTTGGCAACCTGGTCTAATGGGAGATATCCCTGCCCATGTCAGGGTTGTTGAAATTAGATTATCTTCAAGGTCCCTTACAAACCAAACCATTCTATGATTCTATGATTTTATTCTTTTCTTTCTACCAGGAAGCTGCCATATTTGTTTGGTTTTGATTTATTCCTCCCAGAAGGAATGAAAAAAATATCTTTCTTTTATTTGTTGAATTCCGTGTAAGTTCAGTTAATTTTACACTTGTATTATGTATAAATTTCATCAACACGGATGGCCTACTGGCTTCAGCAAGCCAAAAAATAATAATAATAAAAAAAATCATTATCTATCCATCTCTAATACTTGTACCGCCCTCTGTGACCCACTCTGTTCGTAAGTGAACCAGCCCTGCACTTTTCTTCTCCATTTGCTCTCTCTTAATAGCACTCTTTTCTCCAGCCCAGACCAGAAATATCCTCACAAATTGATGGAATGGCTCCATTTTCCTGCCTTGGGCTTCCATTGATTAATGTGCCCTCTGTTCCCTTCCCAGAGAACATGCTGAGGAAAACTGACTGTGCTCCAGTCCCATGTCAGGGCATCCTCCTTTGCTAAATGGTGCCACAGGACAGACAAACACACCATTCCCGAAGGCTGGTCATACTTTCTTATCCCCCCTTCTCACTCCCACTACAGTTTTCTGTATCCCTGTTATTGTTCTTCCTGACACTGCCTTTAATCAACTTCAGCACCACCGTATCCATGAAGGTGCTCAGTACTAACACCAGATTCACCAACAATACCTTGTCATCACCTTCAATCTTGCCGTCCTTGTCCTTCTGATCTTCAAATTAAGTGTAAAATGGTATGCCACCACTTTTTGTCCCAGAAGTAAGAACTGACTGTGGCATGGATAATAGGAGGCTGCTACTTAGCTGCTATGTAGCATCTAGCTATTACTCTGTGGAAGAAGTACTGCTGCTGTAACCACCTCTGCTCAGATGACTGATCTCCGCCTTAATTTTCTCTCTTTAGAAGTGTTATAGAGTATTTATCTTCAAAACAGAGAAAGTAATTCTAATCTGCAAGACAGAATTATCCAACTTTGGGGGGGTAAGTGGAGTTGTTGGAAGACCAGCAGCTCTAAGGAATCACAGCCCCCCAGAGGTTGGTGGTGCTGATTGCCACCAATTAAAAGTGCTGCCTGGTCCAACTGCACAACAGCCTATACCAGCTCCAAAGGGAAAAATGCGTCTTTTGAGCCTTGTGCTGACAATACTGTTTTGAGAGCAAACAGAGCATGTTCTACCAAGGAGTGGAAGTGTTGAAAGCTAAATTTTCATCAGAGGATTGTTTTTCATTTGGAACAAGGATATTCCCCAGAATGACATTTGAAAATACTGAATGCAGGCACTCTCCATGTCTTTGCTAACTTAGTTTTTACTGGGGAATCAGTATGGTATACAGAATGCTAGAGTGCATCAAATAAACAATAAAAAACTGAACGGTAAAGGCAACACACATCATGGGCAACAGATATGAAGCGTATCTTCTTTGGGGAAAAAATCTAGCTGCAACAAGATAAGCCACTAATTCTATACCATCTTCAGATTTATTGTGTATAACTGGCATGAGTTTGTTGGCCTTTGTTAGCCTTTAATTCAAATCAACTTCACTTTGTCAAGCAACTGACAAATATGACAGATTACAACAAAAACAGTAAGGCCAGCATCCAATGTCAAAGGATGACTAAAAATTAATTAAGTGTAAAACTAAAATTCCCTGTTGCATAACTAGGGGCTACTGCTGCAAGTCAAAATTAAGGTGAATTTACAGAGCATTGGAGAAACCCCCACGCTATGACCTCCTTCTCCTCAAGATAGATTAAACCCAAGTAAAGGTCATCTTTATTTAACCTTGCATTATGAAGTGACTCATTCGAGGCCTCCTAATCACTAAAAATCATTATAAGGACACAAGTCAAAAATTAGTTCCACATGTGTTCATGCTTGAAGCATACTTTAATGACTTGAATTGTATGAGTCAAATATTTGCTAATGGGCAAAGACAAAATATTAACTTGTTAAACAATAGTCTGAGCTTCTCAGACAATATTTGCACTTTACCTAAAAACCAAAGAGATCATTTTCAAAGATCCCAGCTCCAGCTCTCATTGACTCCCCTATCTCAGTCCAATAAATGTCAGACTACTTGTGCTTGACAATGGGATTCCAAAACACAGCTCTTTCCCATTAAAGGATATGCAATACACAGTACAGACAAAATAGTAAATCAACATATTCACTGGTAGGATAGACCTCACTAATACTCATTCAGGTTAATATTACTTCACATCTCTGGTATCAGAAATAGTCATTACTTCAAATGAAGAACTTTAAAATCTTGCCTGGAGCTCTTAGCTTTATATTAGATCTGGATGGGAATAAGAATCCCAAGTACAAAGTAAAATCTCAACTATCAGTATTTAATTTCAGCTGCCATCTCCTAAAATATCAGAGCTGGTTCTGCAGAGCCTCCTTGCTCATGCTGGTCCTTCACAATACCACACTGGGCCTGGATTCTCCCCAGTTGCAGAAGGACTTATCTCGATCTAACCTTTAAGATTTCAGGCTTCTATTTTAAAAGGTATTCATGTGTAACTTTGAGTAATCCTACAGCTGTCAGACTGATCAGTCCAACTAGCATACATTTATAAGTCACACATATGCTTTCATATTCTGCAGAGCTGATGTCTTTATATCCTTTTTTTTTTCTTCTTTGACAATTTTTCTCTCCTAAAGACATACTCTGCCACTGACAAAGAAACAGGCAACCATAATATTTTAGTTGCATTATTTCAGACTTGCCTATACTACTATTCAAGCACATAGTTCAGCTCCGTACGGCTCTTTAGTCTTGCACCGTGCCTTGCACACTGCTTATATACATTTCCACAATAGACCTGACAGTGGGAGATAGAGAGAAGAGTATTAAGAGAGAAGAATGATGAAATAGCTATAGTTCAATATCTATACACATTTAAAATAAGAGGGCTGTTCTTGCTAAGCTTTGGATTTGTAGCAAGATGATTAATGGCTCTGTTTAAATCAGAGGTGGTGTGACAATGTACTTCACTGTAGAAGTCTCTTGGTATTTGGTTCAGCAATTCTAAACCAAACACATTCTTGGCAATTAAGTTTCACTGTCAACATGTTCTGACTGTAGCTTAAAGAAATGAGCAGTTGCTAATGAGTCTGCCTGTAACATTTCCTTCAGGGTTCACATGTTCATTCACTACAAAGTCTAGGACAACATTTCACTGATAGGAACTGTCAGTTCTTAAAAACCATTGACAGCTGGTGACACACAATTATAACTTATTTCTCAATGGCACATACACTTTTCCATCTGATCTTGTGATGGATTGCTCATTTTTGTACAAACATGAATTGAAATACCTGCACACTTAAGAATACCTACGCAACTTTGACAACACATCCACTGGACAAGTATGAGAAAAGCATAGTCTTGGGGTTTTTTTCCTCTTTTTTCTTTGTATATATTCTCCAACTGACATTAAAAAAAAAAAAAAAAAAAAAAAAAAAAAAAAAAAATCTATCAATACTATTAATGGTCTACTTGTCAAGAAAATGTAAATCAGAAGGAATGGGAACACAAAACTTTCTGTGGCCTATCTCAGAGCTCAGGAAAACTCTGCTCACTCTTCTCACTTGCTGAGTGACACACCACCCTGTACAGTGAGCTTGAAATGATGAAAGTTTTGCTCCCCACGCTGGGGATCCTTCTCCTTTCACTAGGTTATCTAGCCCTAAAATTCTTTTCCTTTTTATTTGTCACGCTCCTTTCAGGCTTCAGATTTTCCTTTGACATTGCAGGGAAAAGCAATTAGAACACTTTTACAGAAAAGTCCATTAGTTCCTCCCAGCTGGCCTTAAGTTTTTTAAAATAGTTTACTTTCACCTTCTCAGATTTTCTCTTAGCCCATGTCAATTTATTCTAGACCATTTTTCCACTTTTTTCCTCTTTCAGTACCATATTTTCTACCTTGTCAGACACCCAATAAGAAAAGAGCTGTATGTTACTTGGATAAATGCTATAGAAGAGCCAGCCACCTATATACCTTTGACAAACTTATGAACCCCTCAGAAAGGGATGCAGCTGAACCGAGTTGTCAGACCCTATAACACACAATGACAGAAGATTGGTTAGGGTTGGAGTCTTATAACAACATGACATTAATCATAAATACAAATTATTATACTCCATAGCAGGTATTTCACTGGTCACGTTGCCTCTGCTCATGTCCTCCTTACTTGGGTATTGCAGTTGGGCACATCAGCCTGAACAGAAGCACAAGTCAGGAGAGGAAAAGTTCTCCTTTGTGCTAGTGTTGCATTTGGCTGTGGGATGCTGGGAGCTGCAATTTCTTATGGCAGTCTCTAAGGCGCCTGCTTGCAGGTGGAACAACTTGTGCTTGGCAGCTGAAATAGGCTAAGAGGCAATAGGACATGTGTTATACAAGTCAGGGACATCAGCAGGCTTTTTCTAGGTGAGAACTCTTCCCACCAGCTGTGATTTACACTCTTGTCACTTGAATTAGCACTGGCTCCTGACAGGACCATGCACACCGATATGCAGAAGGCTGTGGCACTGTTGGAGCATGACACGCACCAGAGGGTGACCAGTACTAAAGAAAAAGCAGTGGTTGGCTTCCAGCTCCCATTAAATTCAGCAGCAGCAAGAAACGAGCATCAAAGGCAACTCTCAAGGGCTGTAGAGGTCTTGGCAAGTGATACACTGGGCACAGCAGCACCATGGCACGGTCCAGGGCAACCTAGCAGAATCAGGTTGGCCTCTGCACCCTGTCCCCACCAAGCCACAGCCACCCGTCAGCTCTTCTCTCCTCCATCTCTTCCTCAGGCAGTTGCTGCATGTCCTGATGGAAAGAAAGAAAAGGGGCCACATACCCAATAATTTGTACTTCTTCACACAAAGGTCATTTACATCAGGCATGCAGAGGAAAGCAGTTTTTACCTTCTGTGACTGCTTCTCCTCTTTGGAAGCATATTCTGACCACCTACATTAAACAACTCCTTTTCTGGGAATACAAAGGACAACTGGGAAACACTGAAATGAAGCATTAACTTACGTTACAGCAACCTGGTATTTAATGATTTCCTTTGGCATGTGTTTGATGTAAACATATGAACATGATAATATAATATAAGTATACAATTACTCATTCCAATTTGCTCTCTTATAAGTATGTCATATCTCATCCTTGTCAACTGAAACACACAACAGGACCAGTGAATTCTTAGAATTTGGTGGTAGGCTGATATTTTCCAAGGAGATTTCACAGAGACACGTGAAAGACAAACACACATTCCATGTGACAGTAAACAAATTTAGAGAGAGCAGCCTCTATAAATAATCTATGTTCATCATCTTACATAAGAAAGTGGAAGGTTAGCCACTTCTTCCAATCTATTAAATGGTTTGCAGCACATTGGTAGGAAAACCTGCAGGCTTTCTCACGATCGTTATGCTGTCATGTGGCTGCAGTCAGGGAATAACTGAAGCCCATAAGCATGTGAATATAAATGGAATACAAGTCAGTGATTTGGAAAGAAAACAAACAAACAAAAAAACAACTCTAGAAAAACAACATTAGGAGAACAAGAGGGAGCAATTTTTTTCCTGAATAATTTGTTGCTTTATACAATATTTATTAAAAAGCTACAAGAGTATAATTTGGAATTTTTACAAATCACAGAACAGAAACGTCAGAAGGATGAGCACCAGCAATGCTTCAGTAAGGAGCACCAGTCTGTTCAGGGGAGGATTCCTAAGGTTAGGGCACAGGAACCAAGAGGCAGAGATTTTGTTCCTAGCCAGGAAGACTCTTTGCTCAACCTTGGATAAGTCACTTTTTCATCCAGTGTTTCTTCCATTAGCAAATAATTGAAAAATGTCTCCCAACACTTATGTGGGATATTGAATACTGTGATTATGTTCTGCAAAAAAAAGGTCCAATTCTCTGCCTTCTCCTGGCCCCTGTGTTCTGCTGATGTGGTGAGCAGGGAGGAGAAAAGCCTTTGAGGAAAGAGAACAGAAATTCTTCAGCAGAGATCATGAATAGGACAGCTGGAAGTAATAAGCCGTCCAGCACAGGTGTCCTGTATGTTTCATGACAGGGAATACTAGGGGTATCGCCAGTCCAGGAAAGACACATATTGGGGAAAATGGGAAAGACTGTCCAGTCATGTATGCAAGTAAAAACTCCTGGGTAGTCTACCCACACTGAGAAATAGTTGTTGTTTTTTTTTAAAAAAAAAAAAAAAAAAGTAAATGTTCATAGAATCATAGAATCATAGAATCATAGAATCATAGAATCATAGAATCATAGAATGGTTTGGGCTGGAAGGGACCTTAAAGATCACCCAGCTCCAACCCCCTGCCATGGGCAGGGACACCTCCCACCAGACCAGGTTGCCCAAAGCCCCATCCAGCCTGGCCTTGAGCACCTCCAGGGATGGGGCATCCACAGCTTCTCTGGGCAACCTGTTTTCTACTTAGCTATAATTCTGCAGGCATAATGGGGCTAGTGCCCTGCTAACTAACTTGCATCCCTCCTTGGAATTAATGAACTGGAAAACTGGAGAAGAAATAGTTTCCATACCATGTTTCTGTTCTGCCCACACTCACATGCTAGCATCACAGTGGTGTCAAATAACAAAATATCTCTCATTGAAGCAACTGAGAAAATCCTCAGCCACCCTCCGTTATACAAAGGAAAAGCGGGGAAGTTGTCATGACTGAAGAACATCTTGGATAGACAGCTTTCAAAGATCAACTGCATATTAAAAATATCTTTTCCTCTGTTTTTTCTGTTCATTTTTATAGTAATCTAGTCACTGCTTATCACAGGGAGGCTGCATACTTTCCTCTTTCTTTATTCCTTATTATTTGTAAATCCTTGTTTGTTGTTTTCTGATTTTGGTTTGGTTTGGTTTGTTCATTTATACATTGAAATTATTAATATTTGGGATCTAGTGAAGTTTTGTTGATTTTCTGAAGGACTTTAGCCTGAATCGTTGTGTCTGATTCCAAATAAAGGAAAAGTGTGGGGGCTGGGGGGGAAGTCATTTTGTTTATGTTCCAGAAATATCTGACATTTGCCTAGCAGAATTCCAGTACTCTCCTTCCACATTCCTCTTTTGAAGTAGAAATTTGGCAAATGTTTTCATATCTGGGATAGGTATTTTTTTTTGCCCCCCCTCACATGGCCAAACTGTAACCCTTTGGAAAAAGGAAAACACTTTTTTTTTTTTTTTTTTTTTTAATGCAATGTATCTTATTGATGTTATCTGCAAACTTTCCAACAGATTTCACCTGTATTCTGTATCTTCCATTGCAAAGATGATGCAACTCAAAGCTACTATGGGCCATGTAGATCTTGGCCATGACAAATATCTCATCTGCTGTGCCTCTGTTTTCCTGTTGTGCTCCGAAACCCTGGAAGAGGGATTTGCCTGATTCAGATACTGAGAGAATATGTACCAGTCCTGTACAGAGCAGCTTGGGAAGCACAGTCTGTGAGATGAAGGAATTTGTCCATACAGGAGCCTTGAATTTGTCCTTCCAAACTTCAGGTACATCCTATGAGGCTTCAGGTCTGAGGTGCCTAGGACTTCACTGTAGATGTTACAGGCAGTAGAGAATTGGCTTAAACCTGAGCAGGTGAGGAAGGCTTGCCACTGCCCATTGACTGGGACTGACTAGGGAAAAACTGACTGTTTTGGAGTTAGAAGCCAGTCAGTCTGGGGAAATCTGATTATAAGACATAGGAATAGGGCAGAAGTCTGGTGCAAGAAGGGGAATGATGATTAGAGGTTAATGAAAACAGGTTATGGGACAAATAGGAGAATTTAAAGCTATGTTTGATGTAAAAGGCTGCTGGAAGAGGTAGGAAGAAAGGATGCAACAGCTCAAATAAGGTATCTCAAATCAAAAAGGCAGGGGAGAACTGGTGAATATATCCAGATAGCAGGCTGCTGCCGGGAAAGTTAACATTCCAGCCAGACCCAGTACAACCTGGTGAAGGGAACATTTCCCATGTGTCTGTGTCTCAGTACCAAAAAGACAAGGCTGAAATGGAGTTCAGGTGTATCCAGCTACAGCACAGACACCTTCACAACTTGAGATGGGACAAAATGTTCCCAGGTCCTACCCTTAAATGTTCTCTTGGAGTCATCAAATATCTTTATCCTTTTATAAGGATATTTGTATAAGGATATTTGTATATATAATATATATTTATATTATGTATATATATAAAAGTATATATATATATACACTACTATAACAAAAATGGGTGACAACTTACCACTGCCATCACATTCTTAGCTTAAAAAGTCTGATAACTGATTACAGGCTTCCAAGCAGATTTGAGTGATTCCAGCTCAGGATTTCTTCTCCTACAGTAGCAAAATGAATCTTGGGATTAGCACAGCTGGAACCTGAACAAAATATTTTTATATCTGAATTCAGTAAAGGTGGTACTTATATAAGAAGTTTATCATAATCTGATGTGAGGCTATTCCTCAAGAACTGATTATGCCTTTTGCATTTCAAACTGACTATCCAAATGGGTAAATAATTTCACTGTGCCTCTTCAGTTATCTGTAAAATGGGTATGACAGCACACCCTCACCACAGGAATAAACTGTGATAATAAATGAGTGAATGTTTGTGACCAGACAAAAAAATCAACAGTGATAGAGAGAATCCAGTAGGAAAAGGATTATGTATTCAGAACGGGTTTGAAAAGTGTGCAGTAAATAAGGCATGGGAGCACACAAAGAACAACAAAGAAAACCAAAACTGAATAGCTGCTTATTCAGCTGAATACAGTATACTGAACCAAGCAGAAACCCTGTGAAAAAAAAAAAAAAATATATATATATATATATATATATATATATCATTCAGTAGTATCATCAAAGGCTATTATTCTTGTATTTACTAGGAATATGAAGGAAGATCCCATAGCATATTTGGTGTCTTCAAACACAGTGAGGTGCATTTTATAATAACAAATTTATAATATTTGATGCCATGAAAAGAAAGTAGCAGGAATTACAATTTACAATTACAATTACAAATTGACAAATTTTGACTCATATATTTATATCATTTTCCTCATGAGTACTACTATAACAAAACAAAGCTTGAGATCTTGCCACGTACTTTATACTGTAAAATATTATTATGCCATTGGGAAAGACACAGCCTGGCAACATCAACAGTAGGATCATAGACTCATAGAATGGTTTGGGTTGGAAGGGACCTTAAAGACCACCCAGTTCCAACCCCCCTGACATGGGCAGAGACACCTTCCACTAGACCAGGTTGCTCTTTCCTCATTCACCAATGCTGTAAGATTGTAGCCAGATGTTAAATGAACTGCAGTTAACTTATAACCATACTATACTCACCAAAAAGTGGAACTTTGGTATCTCTGACATGCTTCTCTTCTGCAATGATATTTTCAATATGGTGGCAGATGGGAAGTCACAATTTAAATGAAGCATCACTTCAAATCAGTGGACAGTCTTGCAAAAAAAAAAAAAAAGTGCATGAAATAACGCTGTTCTCTTTTTTCCTGCTTCAGTAAACTCTCTAAATTATTTGATTTCATAAAACAAAGGATATGGCATATATTTTTTCCAGATGGGTATTCTACAACTAACCTGTCAGCTACAGTTCATTTTGAACAGTGCATTATAAATAATACAGTCTCAGGACCTGAACCCAGTCTCTGTGACACCAGTATGAAACAAAAGTAAATGAAATCATCAAAGTTAATGGAGCTATACCAGTATGGTGGTCTAACTCAGTGGTCAAAGAATTCAGCCTAAGCCAACTACAGATTTTGTTGGGTGCTAGGACATCTCCTTGAGATTGTCTCTAATGTATGATGAAGATATCTCTATTTCCTTCAAATTCTTCACCCCAGGATAATGACTTGCCTGATTTTTTTCTCTAAATAATTCCTGATCATGACCCAGATAATGCATTTTTTTGATGCACATACAAATTTTGTGTATACTTTTATCTTTATGTTCAAAAAAGATTGCTCCAAATATAAGTCCATCTCTTTGAAAATGCAGTATACCTCTTTACTGTGCAGCACTCCTGCTCCACCTGAAGTGTCAAGCACATGCTCCATCAGCTCCTGGTCTGCATTTGCAAACACAGAATGAGATTCCTCTGCCCTGACTTAGTCTACGCTCACCACCCTAAGCTCCCCTGACAATCAACAGGCAAAAACAAGCACCACCAGAGATTGGTGCTGTGCACTTACTTCCCTATGAACATCAGAAATTGCTCACTTCTAAATGAAAAATGCCTGAAATCAGAGGAGAGAAACCCTATCCTATCCTGAATGAAAGGAAGAGAATTTCATTACATGTTCCGAACATACAGGATTTATTATTGTCTCTTTACTATTTTGTAAATGAATGATGACAAGATCATCAAGAAGTCTGTTCCATAAAGGCTCTCTCAGCAGGAGAACCAGTAAAGGATATTGTGAAATTCAAGAGAAGACAAGACAGGAGGGTGACAGTTTGAGGAAGATGACAATGGTGAGCTGGTTCCGAGATTTGACTCTTTAGAAAGACAAAGAGATAAATAAAAGCAGGCTCAGTGACTATCAAAATTGAGAAATAGGACATAAAAGAGCAAAAAAAAAAAAAAAAAAAAAAAAAAAAGAGAAAGAAATCTAGTTTATGAAAGGAAAAATTTCTCAGTGAGTGAAGAGATAATAAAAGAGATGTTAAAAGTGGGAATAGAAAAGCCAAACACCTCTGCATGAATTGGTAAAAGCAGACAGTGAGGAAAACTGGATAGTAAATCAACTCTGTTCTCCAAAAGACAAACTCCAATATTGTAGCAACCACTCAATTTTGTAGTACCACCTTTTGGCCTTGGGACACTCATGACAAAAGTGATGGCATTGACTCCAGGCTTCCATTTTCCCATCCTGAAGAGCAGTAGCAGAATATACAGAAACCTTTGTGGACTTTCTCTGAGGAGTTTAAGGAAAACAACCGGTCTCATCCAGCTTGTCAACACTATGCAAGTGTATGTATATATGCTCAATCAGTTGCACATGTCTCCTAGGCAAGACTTCTGCAGAGCACCCAGTCCAGCAAAGAATAGGGTAACTGGCAGGAGTCTGTGTAAAGGTTAGCCGGGGAAATGGAGTTGCAGTACCTTAAAAAGACAGTATTCCCTTGTAGACCCTATACAATGAGAAGATTCCTCTATTTCTAACCCAAACACTGGTCATCCTTTATCAGTAGTAACAGTTAACTGTTTCTCCTTCACTTATTATATATGCCAAAGCCTGTTCCACAGACTGTTAACCAACAAGCCAGTGACCTTTTACAACCTGGACTGGGAAGCACAAGTGTTAATGACAAAGATCAGCAGGGCAGTGCTACATATGAAATGGACACAACACTTTTGATACATATTTGTATAGTCTTCAGCATATTTTTACAACCACCTAAGCAAATTGCACATCTTCTGGAAATGTTTCTGGAAACACAAAACATTGGGTATGTTTAGAAATCTTTCCCATGACTCTAGCTATACTTGCAGAAGAAATATGTCTTTTTCTTTACAGAACTAGTAAAATCATAGATATGTGATCCAGCTTTCAGAAAATGGATGACTGCTTCTGTAGATAGTTAGTAGGCAGTGAACACTTTTTTGCATTTCACTTCTAAGATCTAGGTTATATCATTTCCATATTGTTTTGTTCAAAAGCTCAAATTATTAACTTTCAGAGTGAAAGAGTATGACTTACCCCTTCTTATTCTGTGAGATGTGCTTGTTGCTATGGTATAGGAAAAGGGAAAAGCAAAAGAGGACAGTATCTGGTTGAAACATTTTTAGTTCATATTTTACTCATTCCTGACTTAAAGTTGGGAGTGATTTTGAGTATCTAATGAGCTCCAGCTGATCTTGCACTATAAAACTGCAGCAGGCTGGAAATGGGGAGAGGTCAGATGTTGCCCACTGACCCTCCTGTCTACAGCAGCATGGAGCTTACTGCTGACTTTCTGAAAATCATTGGAAAGTCTGTGAGAAAGGTTAAATAGTGATGGAGACTCCACAGTGTTCCTAAGCAATCTGTTCCACTCCTTAACTCTCCTAACCATTAAACATTTCTTTATAATCTCTAATTTAAATCTCTCCTATTGCAGTTTAATCCCATTATATGTTGTAGCCATAATGAGCGTGGTGAATAATCGATTGCCTTCCTCTTTGCTGCTGCTTTCTGTATATCTGAAAACTGTATCTCACTTCATCTTTCCCTGCTAGAGAGCTAACAACCCCAGTTCCTTCAGTCTTTCTTTGTAGGCTATGTTTTTTGTTTTTTCAACCTTTGATCATTCTTGTTTTTCTCCTCTGAGCTCCTTCCAACTGGCTCATATCTTTCTTGAAATGTGATGTCCGACACTGAACACAGTATTCTAGCTGAGGCCCCACAAATGTAAGGTATGGCAGAAGAATTATTTTGCATGTCTCACAGACAGCATTTCAAAGCACATGCTCCAGACTGCAAAACAAATGAATAAATAAACAACACAAAGCAACAGTAAGATACTACACACTTAGGTTCAGCTTGTTATTTCTTATAAGTCTTTCTGTTTGGGCACTCACTTGTTCTTTTCTAAGTAGAGTAACTGGGTTTTTCTTTCCTGAGCTGTACCCTACCTGTATGCTAAAGTCCAAAATTTTCTTAACACTTTAAGAAATCTTGCCTAGGATAAAATATGCATATGCCAGGATTTCCCCAAGGCAAGAAAAACAAAATAAAATGTCTAATGGCCAATAAAAACAAGCCATTGATACAAGTGCTTACCACGAGTATGCTACCAATGTTCTTCAGAGCCTGCTTTTTGCATGATTACTCATTTTTTGATAGTTACCCAATCCTAACATTGCAAGCTTTCATCTGGACCACAAGCCAGAAGTATTTTATCAGCTATCAAATAGCTCAGAGCTATTGCCAATGCATTTTGAATGATTTCCATTAAGAATCAGCCCAGCAGCTTTAACTACTAAAATTAACAGCATTGTTTTAATCATTAGAGATAAAGCAGAGGTAAGAGAATGAGAACAATCTCAACTGATTGTTAAGTACATTTTAATGAACTGCTTTAAAAACTAATTTAAGAAAATCACAAAAAAAAAAAAAAGGGGGGGGGATAAAATGTGTATTATGGATCCTGATCTGATGAGAATGTGGACTAGCCCAATGGTGAGATTTCTGATATTTGCTTATATTCAGTTAAGAAGAAAGCAAATTGTTTTCAACTAATGCTAACTCAATGCACATCATGGCAAGATATGCCCCTGGAAGGACGTATAATTTGTGGGTGCCTCTCAGAGAGAAATAACGTTCCTTTGAGATGTCTGTATGAATAAATGTGATGTAGACTGTCTAAGTGTTTGAATATTATTTCTCATGTGTCTTCTTTTCAACCTTCCATCGGTCAAATGGCAGTATCTTTTTACTCTACTTAAAATTTTTTCTTGTTAACAAAGAGCCAAACCCTTAATCAGATGGAAACATGGGAAACAGAACCCAAGCAGAACACAAGAAGGCAAAGGGGGGTCCCTACTCAGAGTGACTTTGCTGACATTTTATTTCTCAGCACTAAAATTGCATGTCAAATGTAAAAAATTAATTACATGTCAAGTATATTCTCATTTCTAAGCAGACCACTCTCTTTGATGTGTACAAACTTCAGCAGGGAGGGCAGAGCAGACTCTAACAGCCGGCAATCACGGCTGTTCCCTGGCCACCCTCACCTGCAGGCAGAGGAATTGCCTGATTCCAGCTCTGCCAGACCCAAACCTAATCCCTGTGGATTCCCAAGGGGTGGGATGTCAAAACCTGGGTTCCCCTCTTAGTCAGCTCAAAGCAGCTCTTAGTTTGACAAGTCAGTAGCCTGGTGATGAGCATCCTGCTTCTCATCATGTCTCACAGGGTTGCTCAGGACCTCACTGCCAGAAATTAAAAGACACCAAACGGGTCCATAGGTTTTGCACATCTTTGGGGAGCTTGACCCGAGCGGTTTGCTGTGTTTATCCCTCATCCTCTCAGCCTTATGAGGCACTACCGGCTGTCCTCAGGCATGCTCGCTGCAGCAGGCACGCTTGCACCAGCATGAACCCCCCGTTACCCCTGACAAGAGCCGGTTTTCCCCTGTCTCAGCCCTCACCTCACCCCCTCGGTGCCCTGACGGTGCGGATCCCAACCCCACCAGCAGGACCCCGTCCCCCCCTGCCCCCGCTCAGCCGTGAGGAGCCCGGGACCCCCCATTTCCGACGGCACCCGTGTGCTGCAGGGCCGGGGGCAGCCCGTGGGGGCGGGCAGCCGTCGGTGCCAGCCCTCGGTGGGCAGCCGGGGCCGCTCGGTGCGAGGGGAGGAGCCCCCCAGCAGCCCCCCGCCCCCGCCGCGCACACCCCACTCGCCCTATATAGGGGACGGGGGGCAGCGCCGCGCCGAAAGGCGCCGGGCACGGGGATCCGCAGCGGTATGGCCCTCGCCAGGGCGGCGGGGCAGGCAGGTGAGGACGGGGACAGGGAATAGGGAATAGGGGCAGGGACGGGACCCAACGGGACCCCGACGCCCCCCGCTCTCCGCAGGTCCCGGCGCGGCGCTGGCGCTGCTGTGGCTGCTGGTCCGTGCGGCGGCCCCGCCGGCCGTGTGCGCCCCGGGGGACAGCGGCTACCTCCGGCTCTCCGTGGCAGATCTCTTCGACAGGGTGATCCGGCACTCGGGCAGGATCCACAGCCTCTCCACGGCTCTCTGCGCCGAGCTGGTGGGTGCCGGGACTGCTTTTGGGAGGGTGGGAAGGAAGGGTATAGGGCTCTCTTCAGGGTTTCCTCCCCCCCGCAGGAAAACCGCTTTCCTGCCCGTGACAACGAGCTGGGGAAGCCCGCACGGAGGTGCCCCACGGCTGGGATGCTGACCCCCAACGGCAAAGAGTACGCCCAAAAAATCCCGGTAAGGACGGGCTGCGGCGGCGGGGCGGGAGGGGGCGGCCCCGAGGGGGGTCCCTCGGTCCCCTGTGTCCGTTCCCAGCCCCGGTTCCCCTGTCCCGTGTCCCCCCGGTCCCTTGTGTCCGTGTCCCCCTCTCATCCCGTCGGAGCCCCTGTCACCATGCGGCTGGGTGCTCGCCCCCCCGGGGCCGGCGGGGAACTGGCAACGAAGTTTGCAGCCCCTGGTGCTTCCCCGACACCTCGTCTTGAGGGGTCTGACCCCAAGCAGGTGCCTGTCACCGCGGTCCCTGCCTCGTTGGGCTGTGAGCCGTGTGGTGTATCCGCATGGCTGCCTGCGGGAGCGCATCTTTGTGGGTCAGAAGAGAGGGACTTGAGACAAGCGACTGACAGGCAGACACCCCTTTGACATATATGTCTTAATTGTGGCTCTGTGAAATAGAAACTTAGGAAACTATGAGAGTGATATGTATTGGATTAATCAAACTGTAAAAAGCGATCAGGAGAAAGATGCCACAGTCACTATCTCTGAATCGGTAGGTATGGAGAAAGCAGCAAACTGTTCTAGGCATCATTCTTAGTTCAGAGAAAGTCAGGAAGTTTCCTTAGACAGAAAGTCTGGAAAGTCAGGGATACAACAGCAGGAGGGACTTTTGCCTCTAGGAGGAGACAGAGGGAGAGGAATGTCAGCGTCTGGCTCTGTGCTGAGGTGAGGAGCTAACCCCAGACGTTCAGCAGCTCACCCTGAAGGGCAATGGGAAATGAGGTGCTGCCTGGTTTAGGAAGCCTGAAGCATTCAACCTCGCTTCTGAGGTGAGGCTGCAAGGGTCGGACGGCCATCTAGCTCCTGTTAGACAGGCAACTGTCCTAAGCACCAGGCCCTTTTCTTGGAAGCATGTCAGCAGTGAACCTTGAAGTGACCCATGTGAAGTGTGAGGCAACAGCTGCACTCCCATACCAGCCACCCGAAATGTCTGGATGAAGCCCCTTGGGTCTTGAGACATCCAGGAGTTCCTGAAACGTTCTCAGTCCCAGGTAACTTGGGCAGTGCACCACCATTTTGCTAATGCTGTGCTCCAGAGCACATGGGTCTAAAAAAGCTGAAAAGAAGACAAACAGAACTTTTGTGTTTCTTATATCTATGCAAATAACCAGAGACAGAGTAGCCCCTTACGTGCAGAATATTTCCAAACTACAGAGTTGCACACATAACTCTTAACCCTGCAGAGATTTCACTGTGAGCCTGTCTGCATTCGGATCAGCTGCTGCAAACTAAGAGAAATTCTTTATTGTTTCACCTTGCAAGAGAGAAGAACTAACTTATGTGATACTGAAACTTTTGCACGCCTGGAAAGAACCACTTTCCCACTTTAACCAGCACATGGAGCACCATCAAGAGTTACCTGATGACAGCCTTAGCAAAGCTAAGCAGATCAGCAAGATGGTTCATGAGCTGGAGACTGGGATTGAGAAAGTGACAGAAAAGGTAAGTTTTCCAATGGAACTTTCGTTCATACCAGGTATGTTGCACAAGTGATTTAAGGGGCTTCTGTTCAAATTGCATGAGCCCTCTTCATTGCCTCATGTTCCTTGAGTGATCACAAAATGCCATACTAATGAAACAGGTGGACTTTGTTATATAGATCCTGCAATTTTTCAGCCAAAGGATGTGACTTCGTTCATGCAGTGACAGGTACGCAGATGACATAATAAACATTCAAATATGTAGATCACCATTTTATTGATATGCAATATGTGAAAGTTAGAGATAAGGACAAAGAATAGAACTACTGACAGCTTCAAATATGAGCTAGTAATGCCTTTACTTTTCTAGGAGAGTAAAGGAGGTGTGGGCGGACCGCCACAAATAGTTAGATTATTGTTTTCAGGTTTATTCTGATTCACATTCTAACTAATTCAACTGTCACTGCAGTCTGCTGCAAAGAGCTCCTTCCCAAGGGAACAATTGCTAAGGCAGGTTCTGCAAGACAATAAGACAAGTTCTTCAAGACAACAATGACATAGGTTAACTCAGATGCCTGTCACAAAACCATTTTAAACTTCTATTCCAAATTCTGGTTACTAGGATGTGAATTATTGCATGTAATTTTTCATTAGTTCCATTTCAGTCTTCTCCGGACTAGCGAGAAGTCAAAATCTTTGTATTAAAATCTTTGCATTCATATCTAAAGTCATTTGGAGTCATTTAGGGTAGACAAATAAAGGTTATGTGTCCAATCTCTGAAATGGCTACACTTGTCAAGGTGCCTATTTAAACTAAAAAACAAATAATAAACTAGCATCTTACATTCATAAGTCATCTGTTGTCTTTATGAGCACAGGTGGGGAGCATAAGTTTTAAAATGATAAAGAGCTCATCAGTATACTAGGAGGAATTGCACCCCACTCTATAACGCAGCCTTGATTAGGCTGACTAAGCAAGCCAACAAATTCGGAGCTAGGTACACACTTCTGGTATACTTGCCTGATTTTAATTTCCTAGAATAACTTTGGGCAAATCACTGAAAGGGAAGGCTCTGAAGTTTGGTGGAGTATGCCCTTTTTGACCTCTTATGGACCATGGACACACCACACTGTAGGCAGAATTTAAACAAATCAAGCAACTGACACAAATGCACCCCAATATTTTGCAATTCTTTGATTTACTTTTTTTTTTTTTTTTTTAAGACACTAATTCTAACCTTGGTTCTTATTGTGAAGGAAGGTACTACCTCTGAGAGGTGATAACAGTCACCATATTTCACCAACTTAAACAGCACTGTCAAATGTTCACATCAGAAGCTTCCCCTGACAAACTAACTAAAATTAATGCCTACAAGTCTGGAGGCTGATTTGCTGCATTCCTTCAAGAGGAAACAACCAAGCAGTGGTTTCTACTTCAATTCAGATTCTGTAATTCTAGACCTTGTGTTACTGGTGTATCAGATCATTTCAGGCTAGTCTTTTGGTGTGGGCACTTAGGAATAAACAGGCAGTGTTATTTCTCTGTTAGGAGCTTTACACCTATCTTCAATATATACCAGAAAAGGCAAGAGTAGAACACCCTAACATACTTGATACTTGGCTTAACTTGTGCACTAGTATTTTAAAGATTTGTTTATATGCAGCTGCTTCTTGTACTTCCTTTCCTGTTTCCAAAACAGATGCAGTCAATGGGCATCATCAGCAATTCCTTACATGGAATGGCATCATCTGAAGCTGCTGGCTTCTCCAGTACTAATGAAGCAAACATGATGAGCGACTCTGACTTTATTCACTGTTTCAAGAGAGACTCCAACAAAGTACAATGCTACTTAAAAATTCTGAAGTGTAGGATTATGCCAGAAAACAGTTGTTGAGTTGTGATCTCTTGGCAAGGAGTTTTCAGCATGTTGTTTACAAGGATGGGAAAATATAATTTATTTACAGTAATTTCACGAGGGAAGTGGTTTGGAAATTCTTTGGCAGCTACTTGAGTCTGTTAACCTATGCAGCTGGAATATTAAATAAAGCATCGTGTGTGATGTTGGTAAACACACCAGCTAAAACGGAGTACTCCAGCAGTAGCTGAAGCCATGTCTTTGACACAGTTTAGACATATGCATGGTCACAAGTGAAAGTCAGTTTGTTAGGCCTTGGTACAAAGACATCTAAATATTCCAAGTTTCCATACAGACAGTAATGCTCAAGTCTGGTCTAAATGCCATTTCAGCGTGAGGGCTTGGTACGGCTGATAGAGAACTGAACCTGTTTCCCATTGCATGTCCTGACCCAGTGCATGGATTTTACTGTAATAATGACAAACTCCACAGCGAGTAAAAATCTGAAAGCCATTAGAAATTTTGCAGTCATCACAATTTCCTATCAGTGGGGAGGTTGCTTACTGCTGTTCCTAGAACAAAACTTCTCAGCATTTGGATCCTAAATGAGGCATTTGAATAGGCATTTATAATCACTGTGGATTTATCTTTAACATTCCTGACTACTTCATCCCTGAATGCTCTTTTCTAGCCTCCTCTGATCTTGATGGTTGTTGACAGCTGCTGGAGCTCAGGCTGCCAAGAATGGAGATTAAAATGCTGATGATTGTTTCATACTGGTGCTGGATTTGGTCTTGAGACACTCAGAGAACAGGAAAACATTTCAAAGGAACATTTATGCAGAGCAGAGATAGAGCCTTTTCAGGTGCATTTCACTCACTGTTGATACTCAGATACCAATGTACTTTCTCAGCTAGATGCTGTGAGTGCTCACAATTTGTTTCAGGTCCCTGTTGTGCCACAGACACCAGAAGTGCAGTGGTTTACAAGGTGCCTGCTCCAAAGAAGTTACTAGCTGCGATTCCTTAGGCAGGAAGGTGCCACAAACACATAGCAAAAGAGCAGCACTTGAAGTTCTGGAAACAAAACACATATCCAAATAGTCAGAATAAAGAAAGGGTTCTGCAAGGAAGCAACACCACCAAAGGAGCAGAAGTGACAGGCCAGAGGGACGATGGCAACACCCCTCCAGCTACCGCAGGTCGAGGCCTCCTTTCCCTGCCCTCTGAGCCATTGCCCAGGCTGAAGGCCCCAGTACCCAAGTGTCCTGTCCTGTTCCCTGGGCATCATTTGTCCTCCTGACAGACCTTTAGGAGGCCCACAGGACCAGCAGCAGGCCCCAGGCCTTGGAGGAGCCTGAGGGAGGGCATGGAAAGGAGGCAAAAAGGGCAGGGTGAGGCTGGGGGTGGCGGTGTGGTGCCTGGCACCTGGCATTGCTTCCTCCACAGAGAATGGCCATGCCCTGGAGCCTAGATGCAGTGTGGTCTCTGGATTTGGGGTACTTCTGTAGAGGGGGGTGCAGTGGTGTCATTCCCAAGCCCCAGGGCTGTGCACACTGCAGCCTTTAAAAAGAGGAGGCTTCTTGGTTTCCAGTGTGAGCTGTGAGGTGATTTGGTGAGGACCAGGAAAATTAACTGCACATGCTACTAGGTACTTCCATAGCTGGGAGTTATGCCAGTGGCTACAGTTTATTGCCAGGTGGAAAACATTTTACAAATGAAGCAGAGCTTAAAAATGACGATAAGACATCGGGAAAAAAAAAATAGAATCAATCTTCTCTGGATGATACACATTAACTTTCAGCTACCTCACACCTCACTCAAATATTGACATGCAAATAAAAAAAGGACTTGGAGAATCTGAAGAATTCCTTAAATGTTGGGTGTTGATCTAAAGCTGGATGTTTGTGTGCTTGGGTGAGCACTGGAGGCTCACTATGGAGGGAGCAACAAGGCAAGAGCCTTGTGACGATGTCCCCATCCACTACGCCCAGCTTCATCATTTACAATTGCAGCCAGTACCACCAGGAAACCAAGCTGCTGTGGGAGCTGCAGCTAACTGAGGTGCAAGCCCACATTGGGAGCATCTCAGCACCAGGTTGACCTACCTCAGCTTGTCTTACCCAGTGACAGTCTCCAAGCACATAATGTGGAAACAAGTTCATTGAAGACTTCCGTAGTCAATGGCAACTTGGTCCACTTAGGCTGTGAACCTGTCTCTGCAGGTCTCTTTTGGTCTCTCATGGCCTTTTGGTCTCTCATGGCTCACAATGAACTCTGAAGTTAATTGGGCGCTAATTTCTCTCTGGGCCTTTCTTTGGGCTGTGGCTTTACAGCTAAATTTCTTTCAATTGGTTTGTCTTCCTTTCTAGTCTGTGAAGATCATAATGGTCTTGTTGGTAGAGGGTGCTGAAGCAAGGGAAGGCACTTAATTTATGTCAGGCTTTTGACTGTGGGACATATATTCATCGGGGGAGCTGTGTGGCTACAGTGATGGCAACTGGTATTTAAAACCCAGTACTAGTAAATCACAGTGGATAAAACAAATGTGATGTATTAGGGCAGCTGAGGAGTGACACTTGACCACTGTATTGTTGTTCTGACACTGAAGGTAGTAATGCAGTTTTGTGCCTTAAAGCAGACCTGCTCTGCTAAGCAGACCGACACAATTCCCATTTGGCAGGGAACCAATAAAAACAAGACAATTTTTCAAAAACTATTTTCTACAGTAAATGTGTACAACCCCAGACTAAGTGCTGGCACAGGTGTGGCCAGCAAATCCAGCTTTTAGTGGAGTTACCTGAAGCCCACGGAGGGCTTGCCTCTCAATTACAAAATCCAGCAGCAGTTCAAATGCAATCAAATGGGATTGCAGCTGTGCCTGAGGTAGACTGGCATCATCCACCACTCATTTGTGATTTCTCTTATAAAAAGAGACCAAGAGCCGTAAGTGGAAATTGGCACCTCCTTGTGAGGTACCAGAGAAGTTCCTCTGAGTGCCTGACCCCAAGAGCAGATTTTCAAGAGCTGCATTCAGACCCACATGCAGAATCTCCAACAGGTGGGTGAGAAAAGCCCCTCCTGTTCCTCAGCATGCTCCATGGTACAGCAGGAGCCCTACAGCAGCAGCATGGCCTATGGTCGCCTGAGTCTGGTGCTCTGCTAACCAAGGGAGCAATGAGTCTCAGCCCCTTCCCCCTTTTCCTGTTGCATTCTATAATACACGAGCATTGAGAAGTTGCCTGAACAAACAGTGAGGTGCCCAGCCTAAGTATCTGCGTTGTTTAGAGCCTCTGAAGAGCTGGGTTTTACTGCAGTTGAGAATTTGAGGTACCTAAACTCTGCCAAGCCCTAGGATCCCAACAAACATCCTTCACAACACTCACATCACAGGAAATACCCGATATCCCAAAACCATGCCACAAACCCACCCACCAGGTCTTATCTTTGAAGTCAAAGTGGTATGTTCCTGGGTTTGGCAGTGAGATGCCATCAGTATCTGTTACATCACTATAATACCAAGCCAGATGCGTTCTGTGCCATGCACGCCTGCAATGTGCCTTTCATGAAGTACTTCTAACACCCACTGGGGATTTTATATGGAATTGGTGTTCTCTTTGTTCTTTTAGAAATAGTGTTTATCTGAAGAAAACATATGCATATTACTCAGTCCTTCACGCAACAAGACTGGCGCTGTAAGTCTCTCAGATTCCCTGTGTTCACAGGGAGTGCTATTCCTCATTTACCAGGATTTTGTGGGATGGACTGAAGGGAAACTTCCTTAAATGGCTTAAAAAGAGGAATCAAGGTCCTATATGTTACGGGCTAAATCCACTTCAACTAACTGAACCAGACTCTTACATACAATTCAAAATTCACGGGTATATTTCTTGGGTTTCAAGGTCAGCTTGATAAGCATTTACAAGTAAAGAATAGTTTATCTGGCATATAGAAACTTTATTCTAGCTGCGGAATAAGAATTCTATGAGGAGGTGTTAGAGATCTGGAAGGCCATAAAGTGGTGTAAGTTTTAGTAACTATGGTGAAACCAGAACTTGCTCAATTGAAAACACATATGACGTTCCAACTGTGAAACCAATTCTGCATGAGCCGCGCTTGATCTTTGCCTCAGTGAGATGTTCTTCACATGCGATCTGCTTAGCACATCACCTTGGAGCTGTGACAGTACTTCCCAGCCAGTGCTTGCAACATCATCAGCTGAAAGAATTTCACAGGGAGCGCTCTGGATCCTGTCTCCCCTGTCCATAAGGCAGTCACTTCTAACACTGACACTCGATTGACTCTTGGGAAGAGAATACGAGCAGCTGTGAAGACTCCATTCCCCTGAAAGGTGAGATGGGAAAACCTGAAATTTCCCCCGCCACACACCAATTTCCCCCACTATGGGGAGCACAGCTACCTCCACTTGATCATTTGATGTCAATTTGGAAATATCACTAGTCAGTGCCATTCATAAGACTCTCACCCACTAACACTTGTCGTGAACTACTCAAACAGGGCAGGACACTATGATTTCCACAGGAGAACTGGAAGGCAGATTCATCCCCATGAGTAGGCAATTGGTCCATCCATTCCTAAAGGTTTCAGGTGGAGCGTGTGTGAGTTTCTAGGATTTCTATTGCAAGAGAGGAATAAACTTCTGGCATTACTGAATGGCCTATCCCATGGCATACTAAATGGGTCCAAGTGCCCTCCGAGGGCAAGTATCTAGGCAGCTTATGTTAATGAGCATTTGGAAGTAGAGGGTGAGATGACTTCTAATTTTTTTTGGAGTTTTGTTTTTTCTTTAACCAGGACTGCACAGCTGAGCACTTGGAGGGCACGCCATGCCCAAAAGTGGGATACAAAACTCACCTGATCATACACGTGGTTTAATGATACAAGCTTTGTCATGGCAGTCTTAAGGTTTTTAGCTGTAAATGTAACTAAACTTCACCTCTCAGATACTCCAACGTAACAACAGAACTCCTAGATCACCCTCCCCAGGTAAAACATTAAATATCAATTGTATGTTTTTGTGTTTTTTTTCTGGAAGATACACATTACAGTTCTAAACCTTTGGAGCTCAAAGGCAAGAATAATTACAGACGTTCATGGTGTGCATGATGAGAAAAGCCAGCCTAGATTATCATAATCATCTCCTTTGGCTATAAAATGTATCAATCTGACAGAAATGAAATAGTCCTTATAAAGTCAAAACGTTCTCCAAAATGTTCTGCCTGTAGGATATAATACCTTTAGTTTTTATTCTCGACAAATACATTCATAAACGTATGATTAAAAAAAAAAAAATCTGCCCTCATTTTGAGCTATAAAGCCTTGCAAGTGAACAAAAATCAATCCTTCAATTCATAGGGTGATTACCTTAATGTGGATGAAGCAAACAAATCATTTCAAGTAAAGCAGTTTTAATGATATTTTTTCAGGCTTCTTGTATTACACAGAATGCTGTCCTGTCTTTGATACATATGTATGCTTATGTGTACTTGTTGGCACCAGTTTAAAGAGGAGTAAGTCAGGAATGAGATTACTACAGCATGCCATCTCTTTAGGTACTTCACTGAGGGAGGCTCTAGTGGCAGTTTTTCCAGTTATAGCACTGCTGCTTAGTCCGTTTGGGCTGTAATTCTGCATATTGCCATCGCAGTTTTGAAATACAGAACAGATTACAAGAGATTGCACTTACAGTCTGACAAAAGCCACTGAAATTGAATTGAAAATGCTGTAAGTTTCATCCACGGGATAAAATAAAGGAGTTAGTGAATTGCTTTTCCCAGTATGCATTCAAATCAAATCATTTTAAACACGGTCCATTTATTGTGTGGGTTGGTTGGTTGTCTTTTAGTATTGCATACTTTACTATGGCTACCAGCTGATGTGTGCCTGTGCTAGTTGGAACTAGCTGGATACTGATATAGGTGAGGACAGATGGAGGAAACATACTAAAAATTACATACTAGACATTTGTCTGATATGAACCTATTGTGTCATTTAATCAATTTCAAAAAGAACCCAAAGCAACTTACTATCTTCAGGGAACCAGAATTATTCTTATGCACAAACAAAATTACTTGATCTGAATGCAGTGAGAGATAGAAGAGATCATCTATCAGTGTGTTTTAATGAATATCTATATACAGTGCAGATGTATAAATCAGAGCCAAACTTCAGCGTCATGCTCTTCACTTCGTCTTATTTGCCATCAGTTCCTATTCCACTTTTAAGGTCAGTAAAAGACTGGAAAAGACACAAGAAAAGGTTGAGTATTGAAAAGTATTTCTTAAATCATTAGTTGTTTGTCATTTTAATGGTGTTAGACTTTAGCAAATTTATGAGGCATAAACTAGTTAGCTTTACAGTGTCCAAATATTGTTAGTCTTAGAAGACCTCTTATTTGAAGCCTGTATTCTCCACTCGATTTACAAACTGCCCCTATATTTTAAGCTGATGATGTAACTGCCTTATTTGCAGTGTCTTGGTCAGGATACAAATACAGTGGGCTCTGCGATGAATTTGCTCTTGGAGGTGGTTGCGTACTAGCCAGTCTTTCAGAATTCCCTGGAGACTTCTCCTTCCACCTTGGACTTGCCTGCTCCTGAGACACTTCCCACACAGAGGGGCATGGGGAGGCAAAATTCATGGTGGATTGTGAGAGGTAGTTCTCCTGAAGACCTTCTTGGAGGCACCTGTTTGAAAGCACTTCTTTTTCTTTGGAGTTTCGCCACTTCATCCTTCGATTCTGAAACCAAATTTTCACCTGTTGGCAAGTTAATGAGAGTTTATTAGCATTCTTTTCATTAAACAACATTGCCCTTATAAGTTTTTTTCCTTCCATCCCCTTAGTTTCATGTTACCTCCCTATTTAATGTTATAGTACATCCAGTCAAGCTGACTGACTGACATTAATTGAGGATTTTTCCCATTCTTATTTATTACAGCTTGGCCAAATACTCTCTGTGAATTTCCTCACCTCAAGCAGGTGATTATTTAGCTTGTACTGAAAAGATGACAGCTCAGTGCTAGGGACACTGCAATTTCTTATAGCACCATCTTTCTAGACTCATAAGGATTCTCAGAGTAAATTAGCATTGTCATTAACAACTAAGTGATAGTACTGGCAAGGTGAAACTTCCTTTTCAAAAGAGACCCCAAGAGCTAAGACTGTCCCGTTCACAACCATAGCTTGGTCATATAGCTTCAAAATGTGTGTTATATGACACAGAAGTTAGGATTAAAGACATTTTGTCTGTCTAACTACAGTTTTCCAGGAGTTACCTAGAATCATGTGCTTTCGAGACAGAATTTCAAAAACTTTGATTCACAAAGCTTGGGCATTCAAAATGCACTCGTGAAATACTGGGAAGAGTTTAGGAAAATACACACCTGGGAACTGTTACATTAAGAGAAGAACTGGGTGTGTGCAGGGGGGACCAAGCAGATTATTCAGGTTATATTCTTTCTTAAATATTTGCATTAACTTTCTTCTAGGATATAGAAGGAAATATACTTCCAAAGGTCTGAGAATCATCACCTTAGCTGGCAAGTATTGTTACTCCAGCACAACCAGTCAGAACCAGAAGAACTAACATTCATGGGAACTACTCTTCCTTTTATGAGAAAAAAGACATGGGTATCATCTGGTCTATTATTATCATAAAATTATTTTCCTGTAATGATAGCTGTTATCTGTGTCTAACTCCATTATTTTTTATTCCCCATTGCTCTTTTGAATATCAAGAACATGGAAGAAAAGATCAACAAAAATAGTTGTAATATTAGGAATTTGATTATGTTCTAAGAAATTTTTAGGCAGCTCACTGGTGAGTGCAATTGCACATTTTCATCAAAATGAAATTGTTTATCCTGCAGAGATTGCAGCTTCATTCATGCTCTGCTTCTTTTTTGTTCATAGTTGGTGTGCTTGAGATGGAGTCGGTCATTCAGGTTGCAAGGAACCACAAGATCTAACCTACCACGCAAAGTAAAGCCAACTGCAAAGTTAGATTAAATTGTTCGGGGCCTTGTCAAGTTCTGAAAACCTCCATGATAAAAATGATGAGAGCCATCACCATTCCCAGGCTTTTCTGCTCACCAGACAGCTTCTGCCATATGTATCTTAGGCACTTTCACTACTGCTGGATGCAAAGAAATAAAATTGTACTGTCACTCTCACTCTCTTTCAGGTGTACTCTGGAGACCTGTGTCTACTCTATCATCTTCAGAATCCCACCTGCCAGTGGCTACAATGCTGATTTTCTGCTCTAAAACCCTCACAAACATCATTCTCCAGTTTCTTTCAGGTTTTGTGCTCTTCATGCCAGGCACATTTTTTTTTATTATTTTTTTAAAATGTTCAGGTAAACTCTGAAGTCCTACAGTAGGATATGCAGAGTCATGTGTGAAAACAAAACAAAACATGAAATGTGAATTAGTAAGTAAAACTGGAGCCTTTTGTAAGTCCACTATGCAGAGTTTTTCTTCTAGAGTTTCTCTGAACTCTGAAGAGTTCTTTCCTTGTGCAGCTAAGTTTGTTCTGCAGGGTGGTTTCCCCTGTCTCTTGGGACAGAATGGTTTCTGAGCAAGTGCTGTTGATTGCATTGTTACTAGCTGTATATCTGTGGGTGTAAAGAGTGCTCAGAGGAATACGGGAAGGCTCCATGCTGTGTTTTTTTTATCAGGCAGCAAGATGCAGCACAGTTCCTTACACCAAAGCTGCATCAAACAGCAAAATTTCTCTCATTTCTCTCAAAACATTTCTCTCATTTGTGTGAAAACAGAGCGATCAACTTTTGATTGTACTCCTTCAGGAAAAAAAACAGGAACTTGGTCAAGCATTCTTTGGTTAAAAGTGCCATTGATTTACAGAGGTCTTTGATCAGGGAAGGAGCTCAGGGCTGGCCCTATGCTGTTCAATTTTCCTCTTTCAAAGCCATTTTAAAGCTTTTTCTTCAAAGGACAAAAAGTTATGGGTGTTCTGTCATTCCTTACCTGAGACTCCTTTAGACCCAGGTTAATGGCCAGTTTCTTCCTGTCTGTTTTACTGATATACTTCTGCTTCTGAAACATTTTCTCCAAAGCTTTCCTCTGGTCTTCAGAAAAGACAGCTCTTCGTAATATACCTCTCCGGGCTTTGGAGTTAGACTCCTGGGTCAGAAGAGGCAGGACACTTTCCTCTCCTAGTGGAAATAGATGTGAATTTCACACAGTATCTAACACAGATTAGAAAAATATTAAGTGCTGTTCATTATAATGCTAGCAGACTACTGTGCCACTTTTGATTTGTTGGTGTTATAAGTGTGTCGTAATGCTTCAGTCATGTTCATTAAGGGTGAAATTCTTACTTGGATCTAGAGGTGTTGTCAGTGGTCAAAAGTCTCCCTTTGACATGGTCAAAAGTAAATCAGATGAGTTCATACAGGAATATTAACACAGGGCCCGTGCACAGTAGCAAGTACAGTCAGAGAAACTTCTCCGCTTTCCTTTGCACGTTATCATTACTGAGTAACCTGCAGTAAGTTTTCCTAGGAGTTTATTTTCTCCTTATGTGAGATGCAGAACCAGATAAAAAGTGGTCTGTATTACTGACTCAAAGAAACTAAATAGGCTTTCTTAAGTTTTGTTTACCAATGAAAGGCTTTCAGAGTGAAGTATTTCTCAGAAAATCTATGGCCATTCACTTGCTTTTCTAGAAATCACAGCAATTTCTTTACTACAGATCTGGGGAGTACTTGGACTTATTCCTGTCAGCCTGGTTGCTAATCCTTTGACATCCCATAGGATAAATCTTCATGCCCAGTAAAGCCCAAAGCCCTTGTGCTTTGCCATACTCCCTCTCCTATAGAAGGATGTGGAGTAATGGGAGAGGTCCTGGTGAGGCTCGGTATGCCTTCAGCAGTCCCAGCTTCCCCAAATGCCCCCAGACCCAGGGAGCAGTACCAGAGGCTAGCTGAACAGGGCCAAGCATCAGACGTGATAATTGCACGGGACACTTACAAGCTGTCCAGGAAAGAGTTGCCCTTTGATTCAGAAACCCATGCTGTGGCTGTAAAGCCAAGGACACCTACGATCTTTCTGTGAGAGGGCAGACACAAAGGTGGCTTTGGTTTATATTACGTGCAATTTGGACTCTAAAGGTACAAGCTGTCCTGTTGATGACACCTCCCCACATACACACCAAGATTGCTGTCCCAGTTTAAGGTTACAGCAGCTGCAAAGGGGTGTTGCAGTTCAATTTCTGACAAGGATTTCCATGTCAAAAGCCAATTGCAAAATTCTCATCTAAAGTATATTTTCTAAAACATTGTAACCTTCTTTCACGAAAAAATTCTATTTTAGTCAACTGTACAGGCAGTGGGGCAGAACTGAATACATTTGCTCAATAAATATAGTGCTCTTGAAAATACTGATCAAATCCAGATGCAGCTTTCACAAGCTGTTCCTTGGGGCTAAGCCACCTTTCAACTTGGGTTTATTATACATAAATACACACGGGCATGTGTATCTTTAAACACTCTCGGAGAAACAAACACATGTACACCGAGAGTATTGTACAACTGTGTATGGATGACAGTGAGGAATTATAGTGTCTATGTTTGTCTTGTAAAGTTGACTAGGTACTTTTGTGGTGTGTGTTTGACTGGTTTGATATTACGTTACACACATTACCCCTGTATCTTGCCTCCCACTGTGGCCAGCAGAGGAAGAATATTAGAAGCTAAGCAAATATACAATGTTCTTTCCCCAAAATACATTGCCACTGTCAAGCACTACTGTTTAGGCACCACTGCATTTAGTATTTTCTACTAGACATGCCTCGCTTGAATTCTTCTACACCTTAAAAACCCCATCTTTATATTTGTCCCCTATTTTGAGCTGTGTCAAAGTAATTATTTTGATTTAAAATGTTACAGTATAAAGAATGGATACAAATGTATTTCAATTTTCAAAATGATATTTGGGATCTGATACAAAAATCATACCCTACTGGTTACTGTCCTGATATTTATCACCCAGTGACACAGTCAGACTCCCTGCAAACCAAAATAAACTATCTGCAGCACGAACGTCAAAATGTCACAGTGGAAGTTTCTGTAAAGGGCAAGCTGGATTCGTATTTCCCCGAGGAGCGTATAGCCCCGCGTGCCCCTCCACCAAGATCTGATCCTGCTCACGAAGCTGGGGGCAAACACAAGCCCTTCTTCCTCAGTCGTGATTTCTGTCCTTCTTGCTGGAGTTTGCAGAATTCAGGTACCTTTTTTCAGAGAGCCTCCCAGTAGTTTCTGATGAATCATCAGCAATTCCCGAGTCTACTGGGAGGTACAGTCTGATGGTGGAGGAGCTGCTACTTTCTCTCATCCTTACCACGAGATGAGAGACACCAGTGAGGGAAGAAGCTTAACAGGGCTGGTCCGCGACTCCCAGGCGGAGTTCCACAATGGAGTTGTCAGCCAGGGACCCAGGATGCCAGATTATGTGACCCCTTAAAATTTGTCTTGCCTGGCTGGTTGTTAACAGTCAATCAGCAAAGAAGCAACCTCCTGCCAGAGCACTGAGGCGCCAATTAATTCCTATAGAGGCAGTATGTAGGGTACAGCTTAACACCTGCATTAGGCTAATGTAACAGTGAGGAGTGATTCGGCAGATTCCATGTAGACTAAGGCACAGTATGCGACTGATTTTAAAAGCCCAACTGAACAAAATTAAATCATGAGCACAACACTCATGAGCAGCAGTAAACAACCACTAGGTCATCACTGGGTCAAAAATGGTGATCCCCACTCGTGTTTGGGATAATGAATACTCATCTTCAATTGTCTAGCCTAGATGATTTTGTAAGATTGCCCCATGTTCCAAAATGCGTTCTGACTCTGCTCTCAAAAATTACAGTTCAGTTGGTGGGTTAAAAGATTTTTAGTATGTGGGGATAGGCAGTTGTTCACTCATTGCAATAATTCTCTAGAACGAAGCAAGTCAGTTTGCAACCTGTTGCACTGAACACACATCAAAAGGTTTAGTGCTCTTTTGACATAAATGCAAATCTGTTACCAACTATTTCCTATGTTGCTGGTTTGATTTTTGTTTTTGTTTTGTGTGTGTGTGTTTTTAAATCTCTCCTTTGTGTCCTAATATATAGTGATAAATGTCCCCTTAATCTGTGGAACAATCTTCATTTGCCTTCATGGCAGAGACCACCTTGAAGGAGCAAGTAAAAGCTTTAGTCATGGTTTCCATTTTTTCATTTGAACTCAATACATTCTAGTTAAATGGACAATTAATAGGTCACTTCCAAAATAGTAGTGTATCACTCCTGGTTAATAAACAATCCCCACAGTTGATAATGGCCCTATGTATTCAGCAAGTCCCTGTATACACTCAGCTCATCCACTAAATCCCTTTTCAGGTAGACAGGGTTATATGGGAAGATGAGCTAGAATGAGTCTATAAAAGTCAGTTTCATTCACTGCTTTATTTTTCAGTCAAGTGCTTTAAATGGTGTCCAGAAAATCTCTTGGAATGTGAGACAGGAGAAAAGACTGGCACATAGAGTATTGCTTTATGGCCATACAAAAGGGCAACTGACCCTTGCCCAGGCCTTTTCAATGTGAAATGGTTCCTAAAGTTCATCTGCACAGTGAAAAATTGTGGTGAGGTCGCATGTGGATGAGTAAAGTGAAAGTGGTGATTGGTCATGGTGCTGTCAGCCATTGTGGGAGAGCCGGGGCCATGTAAAACGCTCTGTGGGAAAGTGTCAGCCCCCTAAAGAGGTGCTCAGAAACTTGCAGCTCATTAAACTGCCAGCATTTGCTGCCTCACTTGTCAAGAATCATTCAACTTAGCAACTGCCCTTCTGAAACGTTCATAAAACACATGCACGTAGCCAGGAAGGGTTTGAATGCAACTGTGATAAAAAAGTATATACTAGAGCACTCATGAACTCTAATTTCCATTTGGATTTGACAAAGGATTTGTGCTTTTTCTCCATTTTGAAGGCTGAGGAAATGCCTCTTCTGTTTGTGCTCCTGAGCATAAACATGTAAAATCAGAATATATATTCTTACACCATGGCATGCAGACTTCACAGTCAAGGTTAAATTTAGATTTGGATTAAATGGAAAGGCATTCCAGGTCTCAATCCTGGGTGTAAAGTGCATACTGTCCAAAATTCTCTTCAAAATGTGTCTTCATATTTTTACATTATAATTTTTAAAAGAAAAAAAAAATTAAACATGCATGCATTTGAATGCTACAGCAAGAATGACTGTTTTATATAAATAATGCTAGAGCTTCCCGAATCATAATTTATCCCTAACAGACATCAAAATGCAGCATCCATTTAATGATCTTTCAGCTCTTTTCTTTTCTTATTTGCAAACGTTATTGACACAGATTTTTAAAAGAGTTACTGATTTTTAAAGAATCTTTTCTACCAAACTGAAAACAAGGAGATTTCCTAGGTTAGCGCTGTCTGGGGGTCTCAATGCCATTAGAAATCTCTCACAATTGCTCAGTGTACTTAAGTTTGATAAATCTTTGGAAACCTTCTGAATAGGATTGCTGTGATTTTACTAAGGAATTAGCTGCTGCCATTGCATCACCAATTAGTTTTCCAGAACACATTAAATCCTGCTGCTTTGGTTTACAGAATAACTCAAGCATTACTGATGAAGCATAAAAACTTACTTGGAAAAGCAGTGGGGGATGCAGGGTGCTGACAGGACCCACCGCAGCATGCTGAGTAGAATGGCGGGGCTCGGAGAAAAAAGTGTTTGGAAAGAGCTGCAGAGAAAGCATAGATCTAATTGATTATCCATTGAGCTTAGGTGATATTCATAACAACAGTCCTCCAAAAAGTCAGTGTGTAAAGTCCTGCCCCACAAGCTCTTTTTCCTTTTTGGGATGGTGATATTTTTAAGGCAAACAATGATAAGCCAAGTAATTGCTCTTTAATTTTAACAAGGCTAGTTTATATGTATCATTTAAATATAATATGGAAAACACAATTTATTTATTATAAGAATGAAACTGAAGATGTGAGATTTACTTCTGTAATTGCTATAATTATGTGTTTTTTTCTAAATATTAGGATTGAACATGTTGTTTAAATAATGCATTGTCAAATTAATTAGTATGATATATTTGAGAAAGTTACTTCAAATAACTCTAGTTGGCATAATACCTGAAAAAAAAAAAATCTAAAAATGAATCCTGACTGTTCTGCTTGTACTCAAGTGCTGTTATTAGTACTCAAAGCAATAATGACTTCCATAACTGAGGAACCTTTATGAATAAAATATTTAAAATGCAATGACACGATCCAGGCACTGACTACAGAACATGATTCTGCTATCCCGATGTTGAATTCAACCTTACTGGGAAAGTGCTCTAAATTTAAATAAACCACTTGCTGAAGGAGACGCTGCTTAATACAATAAAATTGCTAAATGACCCCATAAAATTAGGTAATATCTGGTAACATTTCTATAGATTTTTTGAACCAATAAATCCGAAGTCTCTCTATGTTAAAAAAGTTATCATAAATCTTTAAAAATTCTTCCTTATCAAATAATTCCTTACATTTTTTTCTATAAGGCTCGTGGGTTTTTTCATTAATCTTAATTATTTTTTCATTTCTCTCATATTAGTCAACTATGAAACGTGGATTTTTTTTTCTCTTGAAAATAGATACATCATGCCTGCTAGAATTGTACGCGATCAGCATCTGTCACTTCCCTGTCTTGGTTTAGGCTGAAAATAAACAGCTCTACACTCTGCACTGCAGTTTGTCTAAGTCTCCATAATTAATCAGATTAATTACAACAAATCAATAATCGGGAAGAAACATAAATAAATGTATATAAGCAGAGTTAATTTTCAAAGTTTTTTTCCAACTGAAATTAAAAAGAAAGATGACACAAAATTAGGCTCCTGAATACATACTAGGGCATCTTAGTAAGTTTCCTGATGTTCAGATCTGCTGCCTTCCAAAGCAATAAGATATTGCTGTAGAAGCCTAAATCTGAATATTTTGAAAATATTCACCTCTTTTTATCTGAATTCATACACGATAGGTGAAAATGTCTTTAAATTTACAGGTGTTTTATTACTGCAGCTTATCATCAACACTTTGCTGATTGTAATGAAATATAAATATACTCCAAGAGGAACTAATTGCCTATATTTGAGTGCATGCTTGCAAAACATTTATGAAAAGGAATGATTTATGCCAGACATTAGTATTCTAAAGCTTCTCTTTCACACAAGACCAGCAAATACGGCACTGTGTTCTAAGGAACATTAAGGAGTCAAGAAAGTGCAGCTAAATTTTATCTGTCTTATGTATCCATGAGGCTTCAATGCAGCTGGAGCAGTACGGAAGTTGGAAAGGGTTTGACTGTAACTGAAGAAGCACAGAGATGGAGAAGGAAAAGACCTACCAGATAATCCCCACCATCCTCCTGAACACGAGAGCTTGTTCTTCAAAACACTTTTTATCTGCTGCTAATGTTTTATCTACTACACTTTGGAAACTCCCAAAGGAGGCTTTTCCTCCCTTTCTTGGCAGCCACATTCTTTGTGCCATTATCAAGCTTCCCTTACAGTAAGGTAGAATTCTTTCTGAAATTTCACTTCTAAAAATAAAACTTACCATACAAAAAGTACCAAACTCAATTTCTTTGCTTCCCTTACACATGTATCAAATATTCCTTGACTGCTGTAATGCCCTATTCCCCTTAACCATAGATTGAGCATCTTATTCATGGAATATGATTTTTGTTATGTTGGCCTGTCCCTGATTTTCCCTCTTATGGTGTCTCAATTCTCTCCAGTTCCATGTTCTTTTTTGATAATATGGTACTCATCGTGATGTGAGATACATCCAGGAGATATCTGGATAAATCAGAATTGAATAAGCTATTGCTTCAGATAGATAGCATACTCCTGCAAATAAAGATATTTATATAAATACCCTTATCTGAGATATATATAATATCTGAGAAATAGGAAAGGATAGGTTTTCTCCATTCATTAAATTTCTTGACAAATAAGCACAAAGGCCAAGAAATGGATCGGTGTCAAAACTTAAAACGCACATTTTGCTTAAGAAAACCTCAAACTAGCCACACACTTCCATGAATATTGTTGACAATGATTTAGTGCACTAGCACAGCACAATGATGCAAACAGGAGAGATCTCCAAGATCTGCTCAAGTCAATGGAAATCATCCTTCTTGGCCATTTTGCTTAATTCACTCAACTGTTTTTTTTTTCTGCCTGCATGGCACATACCCCTCTAAGGGAGAACATTTGTTTAAGTGATAAGATGCAGATATCTTATATGAAGGTACCTCTGAACCAAGTGGTTCCTGAGACTGTTTCTCAAGATAGATTTATTCTAGATCCTATGGAATAACCAATAGCACTATGTTTCTCTAAACCATACACCCATCGTGCATGTCTAGTTTATAAACTTCTTTAATATGCTCCAACTACACTGATGAGTGAGTGAACTCTAGGTCGGGTCTATCAACCCATATCTCCAGATCATGTCTACCGAGGCAGCTGCACTCAAAGCAAAGCGTAGGAGTTAGGCAGAGTTGCATCAGTAAAGAAACTGCACAACACAGGGATACTCAACTCCACCGTGGAAGCCCTGTGTAGAGAAAAATGTTAATGCTTCACCCTAGCACATAGGGAAAGTATTGTCTATGTTTCCACCTTCTGGTCACATATATCATGGCCACTCTACCACTATTTGTTGTTTGAGCAATCTAAAGCAAACACTGTTTGCTGTTCACAGAAGGCTGAAAATTGGGGATACATCAGAATATTAGTTCTGAATTTATTGACCAGAATGAAGTGTACAGTGACAAAAAAGTAGCTTTCACTTCAAGCCGTGTGGACTAAACATGGGCTAAATCCTAATAACTATAGATACCTAAGATACCTAATTCTTCTTCTTGGCATTCCCATTTCATAAAAACAGACACTGTAGAGAACTAAGCATTTCACAAGAGTGAGACTTTACAGGTTTAGCTTCACAGATGCATGAAAATGAAACATCAGAGTATGGCATAAATGCCTTTTGGCACTCCAAAAATTGTACTATATGCTTTAAAAGAAAATTTATTGCATCATAAATTAAAAAGGATGAAATACCTAAAATGAAATCAGTAATTTCTTTTTCTATTTTCACACAAGATAAGTTCTTTTGACACTGTTGCTGCATGCAAAATTTTGGTAATAATGCTCATTTACATTCAGCTGTGTGAATTCAAAGCCTTTTCCCAACAGACAATAAAATGATACTAAACATGCAAATGAAACTCGAGATCATCCGGTGCTAAAACTCAGAGATTAGTTCAGACAGTGACATTTTAAAACATACTGCCCACTCTGAAGATATTCTAAATTGAAAAACCTTGCCATCCAAAAGCCGTGCCAGTAATGGGCTTGGAGGTTTTCCTTCTAACTACCCAGCATTTTGACAGGAAGGTTCCCAAGTCTAATCCAGTTGAAATGGATATGTAATTTTAAAATAGCATATTATTAAAGACATTGTTTGCTTTTCCTAATCCTACCATTGTGAAATGACTTGGGAAATAGCGTAGGCCAGTAGCCAGGAGGCAAATGACAAATGGTTATTGAGGAAAAGCAAACCTACAGTAAACCTCAGGTATTACCTACACAGGTCTCCTTCACTGCACATATTGCTTGTTGTAGTGTGCTTTTTATAGCTCACTGATAAAAATGTTGTATAGTCTTGTGACAAGAGCAGAAACACCTCTGAAGAGTTACTCAGAGAAGCAGAAAGCCAGCTAACATGCAACAGCAAGCACGGGAATAAAGACAGAGTTCAAGCTGTGTGAACACAGCCTTTGCGTTCTCCTAAGCATATTGCTAAGCCCTCATGAACTGCTCTCCCCATTGATGCCCAGGCTCCAGCCCTGGCAGGAAAATAAAAAATATCATTAAAATTATCTCATTTCATCTGAGAAACCTGGATGAAGCAGGTACAAGTCAACTGCAATTTCCCACATACATCCATTCTTGGCAATGACTAAAGCAGGCTCCAGCACAGCTGCAGGAAAGCTGCATGTCTTGAGGAGCTCCCTGCAACCACTCCAGCAGCAGCTGTGCCAGGCTGGTGGTCCAGCTGAGCCACACGGCACCATCTCTGCTTCTGAACCACAAGCCATGGGCCTCAGGGTGAACCACAGCTCAGACTCCTGCAGTTACTGTGTTCAGCAAGGTGCTTCAGCAGCAGTTGTGCACCCCCAAGCATTTCCCAGCTGGTGGGGAGCCCCTGGCCAAGAGAAGGAAGCAACAACTGCTGCCATCTCCCACCAAAAGCAGTCACCACCACAAGGATGTGGCAAAACTGACTGCGAGAACTTGTGGTACAGCATCCCTCAGAGCTGGCTTTCCTGCACTCCTAACATCACTATTTGTTTGCATTCATTCTTGTAAAACAGCAGCATGAATGCTCTGGTCCAGCCCAAAGGGCACACCAGAGTGACATACACAGACCAGTTTTAAAACCACAGCAAACTTTCACAGAAATGGTTTTGTAGTTCCAAAAATATATTCTGAAATCCTGTACAAGCAGCCAATGCAAGAAGCAGGCTTGCATTTTTATAATGGGTCTCAACTGGGCTTTCAAAAATTATCAGAGTAGTTACTCCAGAAAAGCTATGTCATCAAAAAGGGCTTCAAATATGCTAACAGCATGATTATCTACATCTACAGCAACGTTGTGGATGCTGGAGCCCACCGAAGATTCGCTCAGATCACATGAATCACTGTTGGTTTTCAGAGGCACCATCTGCACGCCCTTTTATCAGGGCATGCCTTGCTGTACGTGTATGCTTGGTTTGTTTCTCTGCCTGAGGAAACTTGGGTGCCTCAGGCTGGCGACAATGCATGGTCACACTCTGGTGTGCACTTCAGCATTGCGACAATCCAAAGCAGCATCCAAACCCCACACCACTTGCCAAAGACTACATGGCTCTCCTGTGTCAGCAAGAAAGGCTGCTTCCATCTCCACCACACCTTGTACCTATTGAGAAGGATGGGGACCTGGAAAGCTGTGGGTTTATCAGCTTTGCCTCCTACTCTGTCCTTCTGCTTCAAGACACCCATGTGCTAGCATGTCCCCAGCACTTTTTGCTTAACAGTTCTTGTAAAAAAAAAAATCTTTTCTCACTCTCAGTTAAATATTTTAAGGGCATTACTGTCACTTCTCTGTCAAAAAGTTTGGCGTGCTGTCTAAGCTCCTTGTCTCCTGAATAGACTCCTGAATAGTCAATGAGAAGAGATAATCAGCTCTATATAATGACTCATCACCTTAAAATAGCTGCCTAAGAAGGTAAGTTGTGTCATCCTCTGGAGGTGTCTCTGTATTGACTATGGATTAGACAAGGTATTCAGACAACTAGATTAGACAAGACACCTATTTTTTTTAAGCAGCTGAAGTAAGATGGTATTCTCATTATCCTTCATGGGTAACGTCAAAAGAACACAAATTCTCTGCATAGCCATAAAGAGGCAGGAAAAATGATAATTTTCAGTCATAAAGACACTAAAATTATTTTATTTGCTTTAGTTCAGAAACTACGGTTGCAACCCTACTTCCAAATCTCGCCATTGGCCAAAATGCACCATTTCTTCCAGCAGTATGCACTGAGTAGCTACAAATTCCTACCTGAACCAGTCTTTACTTGCTGCATTATTGCCAGTTCCAAGCAGCCCAAAGTCTCCAGATTGGCTAGATGTTGATAGAATGAAAAAATAACAAGTGGTGAATTCTGCATTTTTTTTAACACATGAGGCTTTTTAGTCCTTTTACATTTGTACAAGGAAATATTTCTTCAAGTTGAAATCCAAGATATTCATATAGTCACAAGATTCCAGAAGCAGGGACTTTAGCAAAGGCCACCAAATTGTCCAAGATCCACGTGGATGAGATAAACTCATCAGCAGACATACAAAATACCTTAACAGAATTACGGGCTATATAACTTCAGAAAAAGGCAGCCTCCCACAGGAAATTTTTGTGAGCTTTTCAGCACAAAGCAAAGGCCACTTGTTCTCCAACATGATGACTTACCTCAGTGAAACACAGACTAGGTTACTGAAAATATTTACGTGCCTAACTTTATAAGGTTTTGGGTCTACAGATCTGATATTTGAAAGAGCCTCCTATTGCTTTATGTACCTGAACTTGCTTTTACTTTATAAAGATTACATTCTGAATTCTGTTGGGTTATGACTGACACAAAAGTATCACTTAGAAAAAATAGAGTAGGGATTGGTTTGCACAGCTGAATTAAGCAAGATTTTCTGTCGAAGACCTTTGCTGGGCAATGGAGGCTGGGAATTTGCCTTCCAAAATGATGGGAAACTTACGAATGCAAAATAGCATAGCACAATGAAGCCTGAAATCTGCACTCATGCAGAGAACTTGCCTGATGAGATTAATCTTTATCACTTCCATCTGCTTTCTATAAGCATGGAGAATATGCTATGAGATTTCAGAAGACTTCATGCTGCAGCATAAAGTGCATTTTACAGAAAGAAGTTTGCTAACTGTAGGCATGATTAATTTCACAGTTTCCCCTCAGTAAATTGCTTTTCTACAGACCTCCACCATTGCTCTTCCTAGTGCTGTTCTGAGATCTTTTGGCAGTGCTTAAACCTCACTAAGGACCAAATTCTGGAGCCTCTTCCTTTCTCAGAGGCAGCACACCCTGTGCCACCAGAGGAGATGGCACTGCCCAGTGCTGACACTGCTGGCCTGGAAGCAGGAAAAGATGCTACATTGGGGGAAATCAGTTTATGATTTCTGATACAGAAACTTCTCTGTCTCCAATCTCCAGTCCTGTTGGAGACTTGATTGTTAAAACAATGAAGGAATCTCAATGCTCCTGGCAGTCTGGACATAAAAGAACATGCCAAATAGATCTCTCCACCCCACAGGAACCCCAACAAAAAAGAAATCTTGAGACCTGTTAGTCAACAACTTGTTGACTAAGTGAAGATGGCAAGTTCCAGCAGCTAGTGCAAACTTTGAAGAAGCAGAGTTCTGCCTTTACTTTTAGTGAAAGTTACAGCATTATGTGCTGCTCAAGGACACAGTCTGACAGCTGGAGGGCTTTACATCAGTAATTAATAAGCATTTTTTTCACTGGGGACATCCAACATAAAGGAAAAAATCACTTAATTTCAGTAATTTAATTATCTCCTGGTTGTCACAGGAGATTCTACTAAAAGCTGGAAGTAAAGTATGTTGGTTAAAACAAGCATTGCAGGAAACAATTACTGTCATCACACCGAGGGAGAAAATTGACTCTGGTCTAAAGAGTCAGCCAGGAGAGGAAGACTTGATTTCACTTCCCTGCAATGCTCTCAGTTTTCTGTTTTACCTTAGGCAAGCTGTTTCCTTTTGCTCCAGCTCCTCCTCTAAGCAGCAGAGGTCTCTCCTATCTCACCAGCATGTTGCGATGCTAAATGCATTAAAATGTAAAGTACTGAGAAGTTAGAGAAACAGAAGCCATATCCATATCATAGAATGGATCTTTATTACTATACCTCCAGTTTACGTTTATATTTGCTCCAATTCCTTTCTTTTGTGTTATATGTAACATACCATATTCTATTCTGTATTCTGACGCTTTAGGAAAAAAATCCTGTAAGATGAATTTTTCAGCAAGTTTTGCAATGGAAGTATCTCACTGCTATGTTTGTTTTATTTGTTTCATTGTGCTTTTCAGTTTCTTTTCTCTGCTAATCTATCAAAACACCAACATTAAAGCAGAAAGATGGATTCTTGCCATGTATGTACTAGTAAGAATATTCAAGATATAAAGCAATTACTGTTACTTTCCCTCCAGGGCAAATTACTTGAGAAGAGCAGAGACTTTCAGAAAATAATTTCAGGTAGCAAGGTAACTGGGTACTTCCCACTGAGGTCACTGTGACCTGGTGCCAACCAGTACTTGGGGAAACTGAGTCATGAGGGAAGATGTGGAATGGACCTCTTTGAAGTCTGTGCTATGGCAGGCCGCATCTCATCGTCCTCCAGGTAATTTTCCTATGTCAGAAAATGCTGGAGAAAACTGTCAAGTCTTTTAATTTATTCAGATGGTGATGACAGCATTGGAGTACAAGGAGAAGGACCAAATCTGAGATCAGCAAGCAGAAATTGAGGACCTCTTCCCTACCTAGAGTCCATTAGTTTGCTCAGAAGCTTTATTTTAGGTGTCCCTCACCCTTTCACTGTCAGAGTAAGTATAAACTGCATAGCTGTAACACATTGCACTGGGAAGTGTTGCTTTACAACAGTGCAATTTTTAAATGTTTCTTCCCAGGAAGAACACGCTCCAGGTGTCCAGAGCTTAAAAAGCAGAACCAGATTCTGGTTTGGTTTATATAGGCATGGCTGCAAGTCCGCAGTGCAGAAGGCAGAAGCACAAAGCAGAGGGACAAGACAGAAGCTCAAAGCAGAGACACAATTTCACCTCTATTTTATCAAAGAAAAAGATCCTGAAAGGGAAGAAGCAGGCCCACAGCACATGGGTTAGGAGAAATTCAGTTCAGCTGGATGGAAACAGGGTGCTTAACATATCTGCTAAAGCTGGTGGGCCCAGTTCAGCCTTCCATCACCAACACTGGGGCTTCAGAGCAAGGTGCAATAAAGCCTGCAGGAATTTGAACATGGCATAGGCCAACACACCATTGCAGAAGACACGCAGAAGACACGCGAGTTTTACATCTAACAACACTTCCTTCTGCTTTTGATTTCTAAATTCTGGATGCTTGTTCATGTGGTTGTACTTTTAAGTCAAAACAACATAAATTTTAAAAACCTATAATTTGATTACATTTCACCTGTAAATATCATTACAATGCTGGAAAGTGATTTTAATATTGACAAAGAACATAAAGATATTTCTTTTCAAGATTTCCTTCACTCATTAGAAGATGTATCTTATGGTGTAATACTTTGTGTGTATTTGTTCAGTTTTTCCTTTAGGATACTTTTGGAGGAGTACTCCAAATACATAACCAGATAAACACTTGGATGATAAAACTAAAACAGTTTAAACCTATAAATAATACATATGGAAAATTGCTGATAAAACTCTGGGGCTAAAGAGTTACAAAGGGAAAGGCTGGCATGACCAGACATCACAGATCGAGCCCCACCCCAGCCTGTCTCTGCTTCAGACATGGACTAGAGTTTTCCAGCTGACAGAAAAAATACCAATTTTTCATTCTTTAGCATTTTTACAGAGTGTTGAAAGGCATTTGAAAATGGAGTGCTTTGTTCATGTCTTTCCTTGATAAGTGCTGTGGATACATGTTGGTTTTGGAACTGTGAAACGGCTCCGTTTATTCAGTTCGGTCCCTGTTGTGATTTCATGTGTTTTGCTTTCTGAAGACTTTTGTGGCCTCACCAATATTTTGGAATACATGAGCAATACAGATTACTTATCCTGCTAGTTGTGATGCTTTTCAGTTTTCTTTTCTGCAGGTATTTTTTTTTTTCTTTTAAAAACTTTGTATTATGCACAGCTAGTTTGTTGGAGCATTTTTATTCCCTACACAATATGTAAAGACTTACTAGTTCAGAAAGATTAAAAACACATTTACTTTACTATGTTCTGAAGTCTTACTAAAGACTCGGACCATGATTTTCCAAAAAAATCACGTAGTTTAGGGAGTCTAAACAGGGATGCATTTATTCCTCAGAAAAAACTACAAATATCAGTGCATATTCACAAAAATCCATCAATTTGAAAACTTTGCCTGGTACAAATTCCTTACTTAAAACGCCTAATCTGACAAAGTCATTTGCCCTATCATAGCGTAATCAGGAACTGCAGCCTGACCATGCCTTACTCAGAAATGCCAGCGTCCAGCATGTGAACAGTTCCCCTAGAGTATGCCTACGCTAAAGAGACTCCTTAGAAAGCACAAAATCTGGCTCAGCAGAATAGTTCTGATCTAACTTGTAAGAGTTCAGAATCCTAAGAGCACTCATCACTTTCAGACACGTAAGTCAGATCAGCATCTATATATTCCTGCTATATATACATCTTTGTTGTGCGTCTTCTGCATTAACAGGAGACTTTTTCTGAGTGCATAATGCATGAGGAAACCTATGCCCAAATGGAAACCACTGCCCAAATGTTAGGGCCTGGTGCTTGAGCCCAGAGTTCCCTCTGAACTCCCTGGGAGTTGTGGGATCACAAGAAATGTAGGATCAGACCCCACCCAGATCACTAGGAAGACCTGACCTTGCAATGCTTTGCTAAATTCATGGGTACCACTATAGGCTGATGAAAGAAAAGTAATTCTGAAAGCAAATGCTTGAAAAACTCTGCACTCAGTCACTCCTGTAATACTTGGAAAAAGTTTACCTGTAGTGATGAGTGCTGGGAAATCTGCCGTATCCCTTTTTATGCGTGCTTTGTGCATAGAAAAGCAGCATTTTCTCTAGAACTTAAAAAAAAAAAAAAAAAAAAAAAAATAGATATATGCACCTAATTCCAGAAAGATTACATTTATCCTGGATCCTGACCTGGTCTACACTTGGCTAATATAATCATGTACTTAAATAACTGAAGTGCTTAAGATACACTTACATCAGTGAGGTCTGGAACATTTAGAAATGTTAACGTACGTTGATTTGAGTCTCTCCTGCCTTACCTTAAAATACATTATGACAAATACCCCAAAAAATGCTTGGGATTTTGCAGAACAGTTTGTAGGATTTAATTAAAGTAAAATTACACTTGGAAAAAAAATAATAATTGTGGTTCTAAAATGAGCCTTTTGGTTTCACATCTTAAAGCCTTAGCTCAATAACTATGCTTCTGTTTGCCTTATTTTCATTTTAAGAACCTTTAAAACTGAATGATCATATAGGAAAATTCTGAAAACACTACAGAAGGCTGATATATGATAACAGAAAGGCAAAATACACATGGTGAGTCTACTGCTGAATTTTATGAATTAAAAGTTAATTCAACTTCAGATAGTTCTGTGACTGACAGAAACGCTCGTTCCTAAAAATGCTTCAAAACACTGTTTTTATTCAAACTAAACATATGTAGGACGTTAAGAGATAAAATAGTTTTGTAAAAAATGTTTCGAAGCGACTAGCTGGGCTGACAGGAGGCCTGCCCGGCGGCGGAGCGCGGTCCCCAGGCGCCAAGCCGTGGGCAGAGCGGGCTGACAGAGAATGGGCGAAACCGGCAGGAGTGGCAAATCCTGCATGTGGGTCCGACACCTCATAAAAAGCACTGTCTTTTATTTTTACACCGAGTCGAATCGCTAATTACAGGTCGTTTACGTAGCTGTAAAGGCATTTTTTTGAGATTTTTTTTGGTTTCGGGAGGGGGGTTGATTGGTTGGGGTTTGGGGGAGGTTGGTTATTTTCGGGGGGCAGAGTGCATACTGCCCCTTCTGGTTTTGTCAAAACTTATAGAAAATTGCCTGCTTCTCTTGATTTAATTTCCAATTTCCGAGGAAAACCCCGCACCCCCTCCCCTGCTCCCCCCGAGCCGGGGCCGAGGGGCGCGCTGAGGAGCGCTCCGGCTCCGCTGCCCCTGCAGCCTCTCAGACCGCGTCTGCTCGCGGGCGGGCTCCCGAATCGCCTCAGCCCCCCAGGCAGCCACCAGACCTGCAAGAACCGCGATGAGCAGCGATTCAAAGCGCTCCTCAGCAGCCCAGCGCCCTGCCTCGCTTACTACGCCCGCAGGTGCGCGGGCCCGCCAAGTTTAAAGCCGCCGTCGGCGGAGGCAGCCCCGTGGCGAGGCGAGAGCCGCCGCCGGGCTGCGGGCAGCGCTCCCCGCTCCCCCCCCCCGAGAGGTTTTCGGCCGCGGAGCCGCCCCCGGGGCTCTCCCCGCAGCTCCCCGGGGCCCCGCGGGCAGGGGCCGGCGCTCACCTGTGGCCGCCGGCGGGAAGACGCCGCCTCTGTCCGCCGCCGGAGCCCGCGCTGGCAGGCGGCCGCCGTCTGCCGCCGAGGGGTTAAGCACTTGAAAAGCCCACCGTGTCGGGAAGGGACCCCCCGAGGGGCTGATTTGTTCCGCCGCGGGGCACAGCTTGAGGGGGACGGGGCTGGCGGGGAGGGGACGGAGCTGGGCAGGGCTCTGCGGCGCCCCGGCCCGCAGCAAGTTCTCGATGAGGAAACTTTTGCCCAGGTTGCCGAAGCCCGGCGCCGCCGGCAGGTTGAGGAGAGCCGAGGAGCCCACCAGGTCCCAGTACAGGGCGCTGGGCAGCATAGCGAGGGCTGCCCGCCCCAGCCCAGCCCAGCCCGGCCGCCGCGGCCCCACACCGGGCCGGGACGGGGCTGCGGGCTGAGGGGAGCGGAGCGCCGGCTGGAGGCACGCCGCGCCTCTCCGCCGGGCTGGAAGGTGTGTCCAAGCGCATTCATTATGTCAGCCGGGCTGGGGAGTGAGTGATGGACGCGGCCAACAATGCCGCCTCGCCCCGCAGCCCCCCGGGGACGGGGGCTGGGCGGGGAGCGGAGCGCTGGCTGCCCCCTGCTACCCGCCCGCCGCCATGTCGGGAGCCCGGGGGCGCCCCTCAGGGTGCCCCGACATGGCGGCGGGCCCGCGCCTCAGGGCCGGGCGGGCTACACCTGCGCTGAGGGGAGGGGAGGGAAGGGGAGCGGGGCCCCGGCCTCCGGCGGGGGAAGGTGGCCGCGGTGCTGACCGGCGAGGTCACGCCGACCTAATGATCTCATGAGGTAATAGGAAGATAGTCATTAGCTCACTCCCTCTGGGCATTTTTACTTGCCTTTTTTTTTTTTTTAACCCCCCCCCCCCCTTTCCCCCTCCCAGCCCCCACTGGATTTTTAACGTTTGTCTCAATAAATCTGATTAAGATCAGTGTGGTGCTGTTAATCACGTTTTCGAGAAGATGTGGGGCGATGCTTTCTGTAGGCATAAACATTCCTTGGCAGCGGTGGCTATGTTTCTATTCGTGTATATTCTTTTTATTTATTTTCTTAAAAACCACATAACACGGCAGAAATGCATCATTTTCCCGTTAAAATACCCAGAAAGCTAAAACTGGATGCTCTTCCCAAGCACCTGGAAGTGTCTCCTTGTTCTGCAGAGAAATCCTTTTCTTTCAAGCAGGTGCTGACCAGTCTCAGGAGTATTCCCTGCAAAATCCTCTGGAGCAGGTGTGTCCCTTATTACCGTAGGGATAATCCCTAGCTGTGGCCTTGGACATTGTAGCAAGGTAGTTATAGCTACAAACAGCTGGAGAAGTGGAATCACCCATGTCTTGAGACAGCAGGTTGGATGAATGGTTCAACTTCTTTGGTATTAGGTAATATCTTGGGAGATGTGAGTTAATCACTCAGCCCAAGTTTTCCTTTGCATCCTTGGGGAGCTTGGTCCTGCCAGAGTTTGGGCACTTTCTCCGCTGGCACCACGGTGGTGTGCATCTGTGGTGCACAGGAACCAAAGAAGGTAAGGTTGCTTCACAATGGGGACTCTCATAGTCCAAACTTCTGTCTTCAGCAGTGTCTGTAAGCGTGAGGAAGAATAAGAAAAAAATGAACATCGCCAATAGTTTCCCCCTCGTGTACTCCCATTCTGTAAATGTTCTCAGCTCAATGGATTTCCCAATGTATAAGCAGTTGTATGTGCAGATCATCTGAAGATCTTCATCTTTTCAAACTCAAGATATTAACACAAGTATTTTACCTGTCTGCATTTTGTGACTGGGGTTGTCTCTTGCCATAGAAAAGGACAGAATGTAGCCCCGTGGAGCCAAGAGTGTACCAGAAGCTACTATGTATCATTGTAATATGAAGATGCAGGACTCTATATTTACTGTGTTTCTAAGGGAAAGAAGCAAACTCTCCCAGGAGAGCACCTGCTTTTGAGCATTGCAAGTAGCTGCCTCTCTAATTTACCCCTCATAAATTTATTCACACTTGAGGATTTCTTCTGTCTTTCCTTTCACTGACTAAATTCTCACAGAGTTCCCAAGGGCCTGAGACACTGAAAACCATAATTCAATACTCGGGAAAATGAAGTTAGTCCACCCAGCTGTGCTGCACGAATAAAAGGTATTCACCAAGCCAAAGATGGTTGTTGAAGACAGCCTTGGGGTTTGGTTTCCTCCAAAGCCCTTTCTCATGCCAAAGTGGCTACTATTGTGCTGTTGTGTTAATTTCAGCTGTGTAGTTCAGTAAAGTATGATTAGCAAGTCGCACATTTCTGTGAAATATAAGCCCAACATATGTAGCATTTTGGCAACTGCTATGCTTTGTGGAAGGGAGTGACAAATTGCCACACAACGGGTTAACAATTCATGTCAGGTTTTGCCTGTAGTTCCAGGGTTCAACACATCACACACAACCCATTGCAGTGAGTTTAAAAGTTTCTGTCTCTCCCATCTTCATCTATCAGTGACCTCTCACTCGTATTCTGGCTCTGCAGTCATGGCTGTGAATGGGATCGGGGAACTCACATAGGTTTTAAACAAGACAGTAAGAAAAGATTGTTTTTCAAGAGATTCCCAGGGGAGGGCTAAAACCAGTTGAGAGAGCTTGAGTAAGGATGGTAGTGTACAACTGGCCAAATGAACTCATACCAGGGTAGCCCCTAAGCACTTTGTCCCTGGGACAGAGTTCTGTAGCTTTGCTGAACAGCAGTTAGGAAATTCTGTTTATCCTCTGGGCATGTGATAACCAGATACAGTCAGGCCCAAGACCTGTTACCTGTCCAAAGCTGGAGAAAACAGTCCAAGAAAATAGAGATTTCTCATTCAGATCTGGAGAACAAAACAATTTGAGTGCAAAACCAAGTAGCATCCCTAAACCCAGATCATTTTCCCTAGTGAATGCAGCCTGGAAATGTGTGACAAAGAGAGCCTGAGCCAGGGGGCTGGAAAGTCATTGCATCTGTGTTACCTGGATACATACAGCAAGTAGAGATGGTATTCCCACTTCTTTTCATTCAGTTCTGCAAACTTGGAAGCTATTTAGACTACTTGAATTTTGCCAATCTATTAATTTACTTTTGTCTTATCCAGATTTAAGGAGAAAAGAAGTTTGCCTTAACTGGGTAGCCTCACTTGCTTTTGGGTGTTTGGAAAACATTACGATATACTTCTTAGGTTGCAGAGCTTAAAGAAGGGTATATGAACATACACTAAATGCCCTGCACTTTTAGGCTTCCCAACTGGCAGCCCAGGGTACAGTCTTGCTGCCAAGGCAGACAGTTTATTTAACATATCAAGTATAAAACCTGTGCAACCAAATCAAAGTCTCCCCCATGATTCCTTTTCTACATCAGCTCTGCCCCTTCTCAAATGGCATTTCCATCCTTGGACTGGGGGATTTTTTCCTTGCAGCTCCTTCCCAGTAGCAAGCCGTGTTAAATTGAGTCCTGCCTTTAGTTCATTCTTTTCTTATAAACCTTCCCATTGCTTAACTGGATGCATATATATTAGCTGTCACATGCTTCTTTTGAAAATTTCCAGTAGTTTCTTACTAGCTTGTTCACATTTGTCTTACTTTTTTTACTTCTAAAACTGCCAAATATATGGCTAGTCAATAAGCTGCAGCAGTCAACTACAAAATCCAAACAAGAAACAATTCTTTATTCATTTACTTATTTTACGCTTTACCAGATTCAATCAACATCTACAATATTTGCAAGATTTACATACATTTAATTTTCCTGCAAGCCATTTTTAACAAGAAAAACCTTCTTGGCTGAGACAGCTGCTGAAGGCTTAAGCTGCCAAGGTGTAGGTCCACATGCCAGTAAGTTACTCCAAGGTACTCAAAGGATCACGGGGATGATCTTTTTATTTTACTGCATAGGCTGTGTTGGAAACCAGTAGCATAGGTGGCTCAGATATACTTTCCAGGACCCTATGACAGCAGCAGCTGAAAAGGTTTGTAATTCAAAAGAAACATACAAAAGGGAAAAAGTCCTACCTAGACTGGGGTAATTTCACACTGTGCTGTTTCTGACTATGAGGCATCTCCAGTCAGTGTAGTTAAAATATCAAAAACTGATTTAAGAAGTAAAATAAGTCATTGAAATGCTCTTTACATTCGATTCAGTTCAGATACACAGAAGCTCTAGCACACCTGCCGCTTCTAGGCGTGAAGACCTCACATGGTGTGAGCCGTCTGCCTCCGCACTTACGAACAACGTTCCTCTTGGGCAGCCTGAGGTACTGTGTGGCTGCCATTTTATGCCATACAGCCAAGAACGGGGATCTTGGTACAGAAACAGACGCGTGCTTGCAGGAGACAGAGATGAGGTCATTTCATACAGGTCTTTTCTAATGCTCTCTTTGCTTTGCCGTGCTAAAGGCAACTCTACACAGTCATAATTTTACTGGATTCTGTGTATGACACTTTAGAGACATCTACTTTAAATCAGTTATTGATGATTTCCAACTTTGCTTTTCCAGCAAAAATAATGCCATACCCTCTCCACTTTCCTGCTCCTAAGCTTTGGTGTGGCATATTCAAGCCAGAAGGATAGTGCATGACACTTGCTTCTTGGGACTGATCCTCAAATTCTCACTAAATGCCCAGGGCTTCGGCATCATGCTGTGCTTTGAATAACATCATGTGCTTCTAAATAACAAAATGTGCTTCTAATTACATAGTTATTCTAAGTGAGATGCGTTTTCCATACCCTTGGAAATAGGTGTCTTGTATTGTTTTGTCTAACCTGAGCATGGTAGACAACTGTGCAAAGGTTGTGCTGTTAGGCACTCTTTAATACAACGTTAGCCAACAAAATATAATTAAAACTTTGTTATTTGCATTCTGCAAAATAATACCAAACTTCCCATGCACAGGCTAGGCAGTGCCATCAATGCAGAGCTGCAACAGGCTTTTAGCCAGTTCATGCTCTGAATTTCCCCTCCATACTCAAAAATCACTCCCTTGACATTTTAGTAGTAATGGTACATGGTGAGGCTGGATGTCCTGGCCTAGGAAAGCCACTCACTATCATGTTATGCCAACCTGGGTGCAAATCGCTCTGGGTAGCTCCAGCCCTAAGAAACCACAGTGCTGAGAACAGCAGTGGGAGATGTAGTGCAGGTACTCAGCAAACTAGGGGCAAAGGTCCTGCTGTGCAGGAGGGATTTAAGTTTTGACCCTAAGTTTATTTCTAACCAAACTAAACTGTTCTGGCTTACACCTGTTGCTCTTTGTACCATCAAATTTAGGATGAAATTCAAGCACAAAGTATAGCATGTGCATGATGTGAAGCATTAACCTGGTATAAGCTGACTTCTTAAGCACATCTTAGACCAAAAAAATTTTGCAGTGACTTGCACTGTGCAGACTTTTGCTGGATGAGTGTTACCTGCACTGTTTTATGGTGAGCTTTCCCACATGCAGCCCAGGGTAACCTTTGGCATCTCTTCCCAGAAAAGGGCAGGGTCTGGAGGGAGAGGAAAATTGTATTTGCACGCTCTGGTCCTGTCACAGGTCACTATTTTTTCCATCTGTCTTAGAATATTTGCACTGGGAGACAGAAAACAGTAGAAAAACCATGCTGCTGTCTGGCTCTGAGTGCAACAATGAGGGGCAGCCTAGAAGAGAGCCTGGGTGGGCTTGTGTTTGATACAGGCTTCCGCTCTAGCTGCCCACACAAGCCACTTGCAAGCCTCCCAAAGCTCTCAAGAGACGGCTGCCTTTTGAGGGAGGAGCAAAACTGGCACCCAGCCCACAACATGAGAAGATTCGGGGCACCCTGCGTTGCCCATTTTCATTTCCAAGAAAGCAGTTCTCCTTGACACTTACTTCTCTTCCTACCTCCTGCTGTTCTTTGTTGATTTTTTGTTGTTGTTTTTTTAAAGTCCCGACATCCTGAAAGCAATATAAACTTTGCCAGGTTAGTCAGGCTTTTGAGAAGCCTAGATTTAGCTAAAGCATTTCACAGCACTCCCAGCTGAACTTAACTGTTCACCAGGAAACTCTGCTGTGCTTAGGAATCACCATCGTCCTTAGCAAACACAGATGGAATTAGCATTCTTGCAATCCAGTTCCATAAAAAGCTTCGAGAGCTCAGTTTCAAATGACTGAAGTCATTTCCGTCAAATCTGCCTTGGCATTAGATCTCAGCAAGCTGCAAAAAAATACACAGAAGTGAAATGCTGAAGTGTGAAAAGGAACTGATTGCTGTCAAGTTATGTTGCAGATGTGCACAAATTCATCCTGCAGCATGCACCCGGACTTCCATGCATGATTTTAACACATGCTAAGAGCTAGCTCCGTGGATGTGGCTGAAACTTTTTAAAGCCTTGCTTCTCTTTGCAGAAACCACACTTGGAAAACTTCGGTCCTAAAGGATTTTACTTGGAAATTTCATTTTCATGGTTTGGATATTTATTTATTTTTTCCCTCTGTGACATAACAGGAGTAAAGCGGAGGATGTGAAAGAGAGCTTATACAACAGAAATTGTAATTAATGTTTAATTAGTCATTAGCAGTCACTCCTGCTCCCAGTCTGATACAAAGGATTCAGGAGACAGTATATAAAACATACAGTGGGTTTTTGGCAGATGACTTATGTTGCTAAGAATAAATCATATTTACAACTCTGCTGATGTGAAATACAGAGCTTATCCAATAGTCTGTCCAGCATCATCTTCTATACCTTGGTATGATTTACAGCAGTGTTGATGCCTCACAAATCTGATGATATGAAAAGCAGAGGAAGGTGTTTTCTGAATGTCTTGAGTATTTCACACAGCTTCTATTGTGCACCTTTGTCATCTTGGGAAAGCGGTGCTGTTAGAGACTTGCATAATTGTTTTAGGGAATGTTTTTCAGTATTGGCTTAACCAGCTGAAATCCACACAGTGCTCAAAAGTGCCAGCTATCTCTGTTGTCTGACCAATGCCATCCTCTCACAGATCATAGTTTCAGGCTGTATTGTTAGCAAAAGACAAAATTTTTAAATGCCTTTCTAAAAATGTATGGGTTTAAGTAGTTTAAAGAGGGTAAGAAAGTCACCATTTTATTTAGCTCTTGCCAGGAGGCTTCCTCTGCCCATTCTCTCCATGGCCAGTGTTCCCCCAGTTTCTTGTTTTACTGCTGCTGCTCCAGTTTCCAAAGCTTGAACAACTTCAGGTCAGAGAAAGATACAGTGTGCTGCTCCACTGCTTCAGCACAGGTGAATATTTCAAAGTAACTGGGACAGATGGACAGGCTTCTCTTCCTGTGTTTTAATTGATGTACTTGATTCTCTACTGTTCCTAAAAGGGCTCTACAACGAGATGCAGACAGATAATGCCATTAAAAGAGACGTCAAATATGATCATATTAGGATGTTTCTGATAATGTAAGATAGCATAAGAGGTCTGCATCCTCTTCATTCTTACTTTGAAAAGAACAAATGCAGTGTTTTGATGTTTGGTTTTGTGTTGGATTTTTTTGTTTGTTTGTTTTGTTTTGTTTTGTTTTGTTTTTAACTTTGTTGCTTAAACCTTAGAAATAATTATTACCCCCAAAGTGGCAGAGAATTAATGTGTAACATTTACCCACTTAATTTCATTGACATTATATAATTTTTTTTAGGTTTGTATCATAGTGAAGGGGAGCACATGGACATTGGTTAGTGCACTCAGAGGTGTTTTAACCTCTGAGGTGAAGGTTCACAATTTGGTTAGGTCCCAAATGGCTGGCGTGGATGACTCTGGCACTTCCTAGCTAAAGTGTTAGGTAGCATAATGAAATTTCAAGGTGAAGAAAAACACAAATAGCTTCTGCAGTTGTGAAAGACATAAAATCTTGACAGACAGCCGGGTCTCAACCCGACATTTACAATACAATTATGTGGTCCATTAGTCAAGCAAATGGCTCACTCAGGTACCGTTGCATAACTGGACTGGTTCCCTGTGGCAGTTTTTCTTTACCACTCACCATCATAACATTAAGGAGATTTATCTTATTATTTTTTTCAGTGTTTGAAGCAAGCTTGTTACCAGCATAAGAAAAGAGAAAAGATACCTAAACTCAGAGCAAAGAGCCAAGAGAACAATATGCTCTGAGCTGGACACGCTTTGCAAATGGTGTACAAGAAACAGAGGTTTGCCCGCATTTTGCTTAGTAATAAACAATTAAATACAATAGCATTCGTTGTTGAATGTAGCTATTCATTTATCCATCTTTTCTCTTTCTGCAAGCGGAATGACTGCAATCCATTTTCAAAAGAAGAATGGTGCAATTGCCAGTTTGATATTAGTAATTGAGCAGTTTGCTGGCACAATTCAGGGACCATCTTTTGTGTAAGTCTAACCAAAGTGTCACTGAAGAAAATAGCAGTATTTCAGCACCGGATTCTTGAAAGGTTCGAGCCTACCTGACCCAGCTAGCTGAAAGGTTGCGTGCCACACTGATCATGGTAGCTGAGCACCACTAAAGTCAAGATGACTGTTCATATTCGTTGGGCTTTTGGAGAACTGGGCCTTATAATTTCTGAAGGAAATCTTACTATTTAGCTACGAGCATTTTGCTGCGTTGGGACAATTTTTCTCTTCACAAAGGAACCTTTCATTATCCAGGTAAACAATAGCAGATTGAAGCAATCCCCCAAATATCCTGCTTCTTGGGAAACAAGCATAAATGCTTCGCAAACAATTTAGGGGGTGGGGAGAGAAGAAAAGGACTGCGAAGCTGCATGCGTGGGTTATGGTCCAGCAGGAGAGTAAGTGGGGAGTCTTGCAGAGCAGCTGACGCCTGCACAAAGCTTTTATTGCTGCGAGCGATGTAGAGACCAGGCAGCCTGAGCAAGCACACTGACCCAAAAGAAAACAGGATTTCTGCAGGCAAAGATAATATGGCTCCAATATACCTATTTTCTCCCCTTTTCTTCCGTGGGGCAAACTGACAGGGTGAGACAAGGATCTTGCTAAATAATTTCCAGAAAGATATTTTGCATTTCAGTAGTGGTTTCCAGGAAAGGCTGCTTTATGTGTTACGAACTCTTTTTGTTGTTGTGTTTTACTTTATTTTTCCCAGACATAACTCTATGATATACATAGGGCACCATGCCATATATATCTCATCTTTCCTGCACATCATCTATGGATCTACAAAATTCCCCTGCTTTTCACATGAAGAGTAATCCAGTAAAAATCAGTAAAAGTGGGATTGGAAAAATCTTTCAGGACTAAATACTCCTTTATTTAAAATTAAGTAGCTTTATTTCTGGAGTTTTTTTAATGAAGTAGAGCTTTCACAGAAAACCATAAAATTCCTCCGGATTTTTTTTATTCACCAGACTATACGGAAAAAAAAAAAAAATGATTTTGGTTGTTACTCGTAGGAATAACAGCAAAGACGTATTTACTTGTGTATACCAACTTCTCACCAACAGTGCTCCTCTCCTCCGTTGTTTCCAGAGCCTCAGATACCTGAATGTTCAAGCACTTATATATATGAATTCAGTCTTGTCTCATGTGAACCTCTGCCAGGCAGGAACTGGGCTGTCAGCTTCATCCCATCAAAAAGACTTTCAGTGCCATGAGCTGAAGGCAGGTTCCAATTGTTAAGTCATTCTGGCCTGGGCTGAATTTAAAGGCAGGCTCCTGTAGCTAACGGAAGTTGCTGCAGGCAACGGCTCAGCAAAAGGCACTAAAATCATATGTCTAATACTTATTCTTTTGACTCAATTACCCATTTACGCTTTATTTTTATATCCAGTGGAACCTGAGGGCAGCAAATGCTGCATAGGGAGAACAAATCCTGTGTAATAGTTCTTGTTTTGGTACATTCAGTTAGTAGTGATTTATTAAGGGCTGCTGAATAAGCCTGATTAAAATGCATAAACAGTTCTGAACAGTAAACAACCATGTCTAAGGATGAAAAAATGGGACCCACATGCTGTGCATGGAAATTGCCCTTAACAACATGGCCTATTGTTGAACAGATAGGAAGCCAAAGGTTGCTTGTAATCAAATTTGAAGTTTCCCATCACTTATAAAAGCAACACTTCCTTGTGTAAACGTTTCAATTTGTTGTTGTTAAAAACTGCTTCCTGACTTAATCCCTACAGGAACACACAATTTCTTTGACTGTCAGGTAGGAAGACAATTTCAGATAAAATAACTCAGATTTAAGCAAAGTAAAACAAATATGCTTAGCCCAGGCGTTCTTGCAGCAGTAAAATCTGCGTAGTTTGTTAACATTAATTAGGAAAAATGACCAGTTGCATCAATTTAAAGTTAATCTCTCCTGAATATTTCATCCGTTCTTGCAGTTAAATTAATGCAAAATAGCAGAGAGGTAAAAAAGCACAGTTACAGCAGTACTAGCCCACTAGCTTCGAATAGCAACTAGAAGTTCCCTGCAGATTATTGATTTTTCCCTCAATTGGCACAGTTAATTAATTACATAAATTTGCATATTAAATATCTGATCTAATGCGCACTAAAAAATTATAGCCTTTCCATTAATGTCAAGGGGCTTTGACTTGTGCTTAGAGAAGACACAGGGACATTTCAACAACAAAAAAAAAAAAAAAAAAAAAAAAAAAAAGTAATTTTTAATTACTTTGACAAATATAGCTTCATTTTGCTGAGACACTTCAGAGCCACAAAACCTCCAGCCCTACCTGAACTACAAATGCCATTACATTTCCCTCTGCACACAACGGGAGCTTTGCCATAGGCTTCCAGGGAGACACAAATTCACCCATTTCTCTTGAAGTCTCTGAACAAAGTGACATCTCTCCAACGTTGTTAAAACTTTTCTTTTTTCTTTTTCTTTTTCTTTTTTTTTTTTTTTTCCTATAGCAAATAGGAACAAACTGTCTTTAATTGCATCTTCATGTATAAAACATGACTCTATTATCTACGGTCTTTGTAAGGTCCTACAGACTTGGAGGTCCCTAACAACTAGAGAAAGGCAAATGTTGTGCCCATCCTCCAGAAAAGGCCAAAAGGACAAGCTGGGGAACTGCAAGAACTAAAGAAAGATCATGAGATTCAGTGAGGGTAGGTGCCCAGCACTGTCCCAGGGGAGACCCATGCAGCAGTGCCAGGGGGGACTGGCTGGAGAACAGCCCTGAAGTGACAGGCCTCGGGGTCTGGTGGGCCTCCTGGGCTGTATTGCCAGAAACACAGCCTTTGGGCCAAGGAAAGGAGTTACTTCTCATTTCTCAGCACTAGATACTGCATCCAGTTTGGGGCACACCAGTGCACAAAAGGTTGGCAGACTCTGTGAGCCCAGCAGAGCCCCAAGCTGGCTGGGGGCTGGGCACTTGCCCTGTGAGAAGCTGAAGGACTGCGCTTGGTCAGCCTGGAGAAGAGGCAGCTTCATGAGGGACCCAAGTGCAGCCCCCAGCACCTATGTGGAGGTTAGCAAGAGTTAGGTTCTTCACCACACAGCATTGTAAGAGAACAAGGGACAGTGGCCATAACTTGAAATGAGAGGTTCAGACTGCATATAAGGGAAAACTTTTTGCCCATGAAGACAGACAGGCAATGGAAGAGGCTGCCAAGAGAGAACGTGCAGTCTCCATCCTTGCAGGTGTTGAAGACCCAACTGGATAAAGCGCTGAGCAACCTGGACTGAGCCCTGGGGTGTCCCTGCTCTGAGCAGGAGGTTGGACTAAAGAATTCGTGAGGTACTTCCCAGCCTGAGATATCCAATGAGCCTATTCTGTGATTCTGGAAAAATGTATTAACAACATGTCTATGTAAACTATGATGCAAGATCAAAACCATTTTTAATAACACGATTGGGAATATTCCATGTAATAGGCTTTGCAATGTATATTGAACCCTGGGAGAAAATTGCCTGAGCTTGGAGAGTGTGGTGAAGAAAGACTATTTCTAGATCTTTCTGGAGAACCTCTACAGCCCTAACTTTGGGGGTAAGACTGCAATCCACAAAGCCTCAAGTTCTTCTGTATTTAAGCACCTTTTGGGTAAAGATTTTGGGAACCTATTTTTGCAGATATTCTTTGCTAGACCAAAATACAATTTATTTATTTTTTTATTTAAGTTAACACAATCTGTGACACTTAAACTGAGCCCAGTGAAGAATAGGAGGCGTGTGGGCAGGAGAGAAGACATTAGGAAAAGCTTCTTTCTGTGACCCATGGGTGAGTCCTCATATTCTCCTGTGGGATCTCTTCCAGGTTTTGTGCTAGCTGGCCCAAGGCTACCTAGCCATATTCTTAACTAAAGCATCAAAATGGGTATCGTCTTAGCCACTGAATGTATTTTGTCTCTGAGAGGCCCTAGCAATTGTATCTAATCTTAAGGTTCTCCATCCATTGTACACTCAGATTCTGCCAAACAAAGCAGGCCCTGCCAGACACACAGGCAAAGCCAAAACCTACATGTGGCTCCCAAAGAACACAACATGGGATGGGCACAGGGATGCAATGAGGGGTGACTGTGGACAAGGGCTGTGGGACAACTCAGAGAGAAAAGGGCATTTAACTCTTGAAGATACAGGTTTTGTACTTTTCCAAAGCTGGCAAGAAGTCTGGTAGGTCAAGCCTGTAGACAATGGGGCCTGTGTCCATATTTAAAAAGTTGTGTCTGATAAGGATCTGGTTGAAAACATATGGTTAAAATTTCAGAGGATTTCTGTTAAAAAAAAACTTATAATGGCTTGAATGAGTATAGTCAGCATGGGGGTACTCAGCGTCTTTGGAAATTAACTTTTTTATAGTTAATGAACCAGCGTCAGTAATTTTCATCCTGTCCACATAGTTACACATGTTTTTTAAAGTCAAATCTAAAAATGAAAATTCTACCTAGTCCTTGCTTTGGATCTTACCCAATTTGGGCATTTGACTTAGAAAATTCATAAGTGACAATTTGTTAAAAGATCATCATCTATTTTAGGAATATTTCTTTTGAAATCAGCATAGTTTCATTGTCTTTTTGTATTGGTGACGTGGAATTTTATTTAATTCCTGACGTGGAACTTTATTTCAAGCATGTGTTATTCCATTTAAAGTTTCACTAGAAATCACTATTATGCCTTAAATATTTCAAAACCAATGAGATTCATAGGAACATGGGGTACAAGGCTGTGTGCAGAAAACTGTGCTGTGACAAAAATATAAGATTGTATGTAAGAAATCCTGGTTTTCTTCTTTTAATACCTTACAGTTTGGCTTGAAAATATTTCTTTTTCTGTAGATTAGAAGATCCTCAGATTTTATTATTACCTGCCCTCAGTGCCTTTTGCACTCTTCAATTGTCTGCTTTTAATGTGATGCCAAATTAGCATACAAAGCTGTAGATACTCATTTACATTTTGCTTTCCAAGCAAACAGCAAACAAAGAAGTTATTTACTTTCCAAACTTTCACAAGTATCAAGCAATGTATTTGAGTTTCTGCTATTACTCTTAAAAACTTTTCTGATTATTTTCACAGAAATGGGAGAATAAGATTTGACAATAAATGTGATGTAAGATTCATTACTTTAAAATATCTCACTTTTCCAAGATTTTCAACCATTTATTTTCTTTCTCTTCTGTAAATCCAGCCTTTTCATTTTTTCTCTGCTTTACACAAATACATGTCTTTTATGGAGTGTTTATATATTGCTGGAAAAAAATCTGTACCTAGTTATAATTCTTATGATTTTCCTCAATTTATATCTACTTAATACTGCTCTCTTATTTCATTTAAGGAACCATTTTTCCCCTGTGTAAAATGTCAACATCAATACCGCATTTGATGATGTTACATATCAATCTTTTATGTGATGCTCAATCAAAAAGCCTCTTTGTAGTCAACTTAGGATGTCTTGTACTTCACACCTGTCAGTTTTCATTGTCTTTCCTGTGAAGAAGTTAATCACATTAGTTAAACACAATTTTCCCTTTATATTTCCATGATGTCAAGTGTGTGCCTGTTCATATGTTTCTCAGTTATCTTTCCGAATAATTACTTGAAAGAAAGTGTGGGAGTGGGTTGGTTTGTGAGGGGTTTTGTGTTTGGGGTTTTTTTGTTTGTTTGTTTGGTTGGTTGGTTAGTTTTTGTTTGTTTGTTTGTTTTTTATTGGTTGGTTAGGTTTTGTTGTTGCTGTTTTTTAATGTAGCAATTCATACCTGGGTAGCATGTATTAGGGAAGAAATTAGGGAAGAAGTTAACTGAGACTCAGGGCCAACAGGGAGAAAGTATTTAGGAGACATCCTAATGCTACAAAGAGAATTGCCAGGGCATGTTTACTGTGTGTTACTTAACTTGTCACTGTTTGTCAGTCTGTCCTGTGCATACAAACTCTGATTCTGCTTTGCCCATCTATAAGCACATCACATTGCCCACTAACCCCTATTTAACCCCTGTTTTCAGCTCACTGAAATAGAAGTCAAAAGGATGTGATCCATTATTTAATTAAGGTAGATTGCAATCTAGCCAGGTGTGTGCATAGCACCTACCCCTGTATACAATTACTTTGTCTATTCTTTCTTCCATATGTGCTCACGTGATTTAAGTGTTTGTTGTTGTTGTTTGTTTTGTTTTGTTTTGTTTTGTTTTGTTTTCCTCTGCAAAAGAATGAACAACATCTCAATGGTACCGACTTTTCATTGTTAAAGATGGTACAGTGCGTCAAACACTTTCTGACAACATATTTTGGTTGGAAAATACTTGTTTTAAAATACTAAAATAATTTTTATCTATGAATTCCTTAACAAAACTGAAAACTTATGTTTTGTTACTACAGACACTCAGTTTTAATGCTAAAATCTGCTATAAATATATAATGTAATTACTCTCATCAAAATGGAGCACTTCAGTAAAATCATCTGCATGTTTCGGAGGCAACACTCACCTGAAATTTCACTTTGTAGGAAATGATAATATTCCAAGTTATTATTCTAGTTGGGAATGCAATTTTCAAAAGGTCAGAGCTGATCATGAAATAGATTACTTGCAGGGTTTATGGATATGTGATTTTCTGCCTGTCCTCATGTCAACCTCAGTTGGAGGGCCATTTTTTATTCTCTCAAACTACTTGAAATATAATACTGATGATCACCACAACAGGATCTTCTCTTTGACAATTGCAGGCAATAGCTCATCCACAGCTGACAATGTGGAGTTTTTCTTACTATTGTGTCTAACTTACAAAATCAACTTTCTGTTTTGATTCAAAGCCCGGTCACCTCTTTGTTTTTTTGTTTTTTTGTTTTTTTCCTAAATATCAAAACCATGCCCATATTTCAGCATACCTTTAAAACTCTGCTTGAAGAGACATTCTTAATATCTTAGCATCATCCGCCTTTGTTAGAGCCCCTGCTCAACCTCTTGCAGCTTGCACAATAAATCTCTCTTTCTTTTCAGATCTGATGCAGTCATCCTTTTCTTTGGTTTTAGCTAAACCCACCTTTATGATTTTTTTTTGCCATTTGATACCACTTTAGAAAGCCTGCTACTTTCACATCATCATGCCTTCAATGTCCATCTCATGCCTTTGATTACTAAATGTTTTTCTACCACTGTATGGAATTTTGTTTGTTTTAACATATGATCTTTTTTTTGGTTCTGGGCATATAGTTTATTTTTATATATGCAACACTGGAAAGCCCAAATTTATTTTGTGTCTGTCTAGTTGTCCTGATTACTGTTGCAATATTATACTTAATATATTATGTTTATATTACTAGTGGTAATATAATTGGAAAGTCTAGTGATCAGCTATACATGGTCCATTGTGAAAGAGCTGTATACGTAGATATAAAAATTGGTATAAGTTTTATTTATCCCTAGGTACTTTGTGACTATAGAGTGCTAACACTTAGAAACCTTTATTTGTATTTCAGGTAAGTCTGAAGAAAACTTTGAAGTTCAGCAGTGCTCTCAGATAGAGCAAAGACTCTGGAAACACAGCGGTAAAGGTCCTGTGCTGTACGACTTGAATACCTTTATTGCCAAATTTGTTGCAGCTTCTTCTGTCTCACCAAGGACTCATCCCTGGATATCTGGGAGTGAAATTTTGGTGGACACACCAGCACCCACAGCAAAGACGTAGCTTATTCCAAGTTATGTTTTCATCTAAAAATTCTACTCTGAAAAATGTTGATAGAGTAATGCCTAGCCTCTGCATTTTCAAGAATGCCAATAAATCCATACAGGAAACATTAAAATCAACAATGACCTACTGGTGATTTTTATGCTATGTTTTATCTAACAAGCCTTCAAGCTATATAATTTTGCTGCTAAAGAGCAATGACTTTTAGTGGACTCATTTCAATTATCTGCTGACCTAACTTTTTCCTTGTACTGTAATTAAAAAGCAATGGCTGCTGAAAGAACAGTTTCTGCGTTTGTTTGTTTGCACCACTTCTGAGAGAACAAAATGAAAATCTGAGGTTATTGTTGTGATAGCTTGAGGAGCCTTCCTGTTTACAGGGGTTTGACCATGTCTCTGATTACATATATTTCAAGGCTAAAGGCCAAAATCCTACTCCACAACCTGACAGTCACTGCAGAAATGACAGTGCCTGTTTAAAGTGCTGCTCACCACCATGTTCTGCATCCCAAGTGCAAAGATGCCAAAATAGATTGTATACATGCACTGCATCTTCTCTAATCCAAATATCAACAATATCTTATTAATCTGCTGTGTAAATCTGTGCAGCATAAACTCAGTGCTCCGATGACAGCATGAGTCTTCACATCAGCCATTCTGGACACACTGCTGTTTGGGGTTGGGTTGCGATTGCTGTTAATTGGTCTGCATTTTGTTCCTTGGCCCTCCTGCTTGGCTAAGGTACAGTGAATCCATAGGTGGCTATCATCTTCAAAAATTCCTCTTTGTATTAATTGTGACTCAGAGGACTGATGGTTTCTTCTCTTATCTGCCACCTCACCTAAATGTACCTTTCTCAACATCTCTCTTCACTCTTTTAATTGCCTTTGAATAAGGCACATAATTTTTCTTTTGGCCTGTAATTTTCTTCCCCCTGTAATTCTGTTCAAAATTATAGAAGCTCTTTGGCTTAGCAAACGTAAACTGAGATGAAACATTTGGGGGCAGGAGCTAGGGAATCCTGGGAACTGTCATCTATGAGAGAAGGCGATTGTATGGAGATGGCATAGTAGCTAAAAAGTAACTAAACCATGGCTAGAGAATCCCATGAGTTTGGTTTACGACTCTCAAGCAGGTTTTTGTATGTTAGACAATAATGACTAATAAATCACACCTGGTTTGCCAAGCAGGGTTCACTTACCAAGAATTAACTATGAACATATCTATCAGCAAATGTACAGCATTCCGGAATTATGCTGGTGACCCAAACACATTTTGACAGACCTGAAGGGGTATGATATATCCTTAGCATGCTATTTTGTTTGTATTTATTTTACAATGCATCCACTGATCAGGCCATATTCACTCACATACTGTTGTTTTTTTTAGAGCAGGAAAACTCCGCACTGACCAACAAAACTAGTTTTGCTCACAGTGAAGATACACAGGTGTAATGCAGGGCTGCTTCTATTCTGCCAATTTATTAAAACAGAATAACAAATACTTATATGTTTCTCCACTGATTTCATAGCGTAATGTATGTCAACGTAAGGGAATAGGAGGAATACCACACCTAGATGCTAGTCCTGTACAAACAATAATTTCCTTACTTGAGCTTCCCACACCTGGCCAACAATGAAGGTGTAGTTACCTTAATGTCAGTTGCCCTTATTTAGATCAAAACCTTGCACCACGAATGTGGGAAATCATCAGGAATCCATATAGGTTCTCCTAATGGAAAGATGCCTTACTGTGAAATATTAAAAAGAATCTTTGCCAGACTAAATTATCTACACAACTTTCTTGTTTCCCTGAAAAATAAAAAGCCCTTAGGGTTTGATCTAAAGTGGATCCCTTTGGTTTGCCAATCTGTTATAACTATCTTTAAAGAAAATGTGGAAATTCCAAGAATGATACTAAAGATTGCCACCCAGCAAGCTGCCTGCCACTGCCCAAGGCAATGAGCACCAGCTTTCAAAGAATACACAAGAAAAATCATTTCAAAACGCGGTTGAAGCACTACCTACATTGTTATGCTCAGAGTTATCCTGAATACTGCAAAAACCTTAGCAATCCAGTGTCTTATTCAAAGAGATGTATTATACTGAACCCAAACCTGTGGTGAACCGTGTTATCATCAAATAATGGTACATGGGACCTTTACCAAAGATACTGACACTTTGTAGAGACAGGTAGACAGACAGACGGATTTTGGCCCAAGAAGAGCAAACTTGTCTTGTTAGTGGCAAGAGAGCAGTTCTTTATTTTTACCCCATTTAGAGTCAGACTCTGACAGTCTTATGCATCTTTTGTAGTGCCTTAATCCTTTAGTATCTCAACCAAAATCCAGGAGAAAAGGAGCACAATGAAGGCAGGTAAACAGAGCAGAACCTGGCCCTTGGTCAATAAGGGATTTGTGGAGCTGCCTTTTAAAAATGTCCTGTGAATGATTGTTTGCTTGCCCTGAAACGGCAAACAACGACAGCCTCCTAATGCTGCCATAGCACTTGGTAAGTGTGATCCTACCCAGTGGGTTTCAGTTTGTCTCAAATATACTGTCCCGAGTGAAACTGGAATTTCAAGGATGCAAAGTTAAAAGATGCTGGCAAATGAATCCCTCCTACAAAGACTGAAATGCTGGATTACAAATGAGCGATCCCTTTAGTTAGCCTGCTAAATTGGTGTGCAGGCCTGGAAAAAGAGAACAATGAGCACCTCCTGACACCAGGCTGTTTGTCTGGTGAGTATCCCTCAGTGCAAATGTTGGTACTGTGTGAGTATTTTTTGTGTTTCTATAAAGTCCTAATGAGCTCCTTGGGTGAGAGTGAAACCCTTTGCTTTTTCACACTGTGCTCAAGACCCTTAAACTTCATGGGGTCAGGCCTAAAGAAAGGGTAATGGACCATGAGGTCCAGCTTAATAGACCCGATATTAACACAGCAGCAAGAATGTCACCAAATGCAAAGTTTAGGGCAGGCCATGAATGAAGTATTTGTTACACTTAAATAATATACAAAGATTATAACAGAGTAGTAGCACTATATCAATGTCATCATGCGAGACTTTGAAAATCCCCCATGTATGAAATAACTTTGCAATGCATCCTTGTATTGTAATCACCATAATTTGCCTACATGCCCTAAATGATAAATTATATTAATGTGTGTTAAACATCATATCTAGCCAATAATATTCATCAGGATTTCTTGTTAATCTTGGGCTTTGAAAAACCTACGTGTAGAAACGTCTCTAATCTATCAGATCAAGTAAGAGAATATTTGCATACGAGAAGCAAACAGCTCATGCGTTCACTGGCTGAGATTCCAGTACTGGCAGATCAGTTATGTACAATTTTATTGGAAAGTGAGTGAGATTTCTCACTTCTAGTAGCTCTGAAATGCTTATTTGTGCAAATGAGGTTTAATCTGATTAATGAAGCTAATTGATAACTCATGCTAAATTATGTGGGGCCTGAACTTTCTTGACTCTAGCTTTCATTTTAATATGAAACAATTAAATAACATGCTCTAATGAAAGCTCTAATGAAAGCGAAAGGATAAATACAGGTGTTTAGGAACACCAGGGATCAGCAGTTCAGAGATTTATTTAATATTTATTCAACTTCTTTTCATAGTCATGCATTTGTAAGCCCAGAACTGCTTATCACTATATTTGAATAGCGCTATATTAAAATTTATTTGTAGATAAGGATGTTTTATTATTGTCTCCGCTTTGTCTTGTTAGAAGTAAAATGCAGATATAAACAGTGATTTGGTGAGCTTTCTGAAAGTGGCAAAAAGGCATTTCTGGGAAAAAAAAATGTTTTTCATTGGTCAGTAATATTTAATTTGACAAAAAATAATAATAATAATAATTTGACTGCAGAGCAGATGCAAATTCCCAAAGTGTCAGCATGATGCTTGTCAGCATGTACTCCTACTGCTTGCAGGTGATGGGAAGGAAGTGTGGCCCCAAGCTGCCCAAGGACTCCGGAGGGACAATTTGGTCTCTTCTGCTGATGAGCAAGTGAAAATAATTGAGCAGCATTGTCTGTGTTTCTGCTGCATGGCAATTTCAAACAAGTTGTCTAAAACACAGATTTTTTTTCTTTCTGAGGATAATTAAAGGTTGACAGAGAACAGGTCCTCTTCTGGGGGCATTTTTCTTCTCACTGGGATTTCATGTAGAAATACACACACACACAGCTGAGCTTTCCCTGAGGTGACCAGGGTGGTGGTGAGGTGGTGCTGAGCTGGGCTGGCTCAATGTCCCGAGGTGGCAGCAGAAATCGCACAAAAAAAGTGGCTATTTCCCAGGGGGACTGAGGTGGAAACTTTTCTGTCTAGCACAAAAACTGGCATTGCACAGAGCCCACAGCAGCTGTTTCTAAGGACAAGTGGTGAAACTGTCCTCATTTCTGGGTCTCTCAGGCCTCAACAGCAAACTTGGCTGTGCCATGGAGGAGAAGGCCATGAAAAGCCAAGAGACAGATTGCTTCACAGACATCTCATGACTGCTAGAGGAAGAGGGTGAACCAAGGTAATTGCCAGAGCACCCAAAGAGGGTTAATGTTATTGACCTTACTATTTGCTGCCTCTGACAGAAGTACTCTGTGCTCATGCTCTATTTTTGAAAGTTAGTGATTCAATGTTTCATTTAATCGTTAATCATTAAAACATCATAAAACATAATAGTATTTTAAATATCAACCATTAATCTTAAATTATTTTTTAAAATCTGGTCTTTTGTGTTTTAAATCTTTGAGCTCAGTGTTCATGAATAGAGGAGAAAAGTTCATTGAACTCAGGTATTCTAATTTAATTTTCCAGACTTTGGTGCTGCTGCACTTTCCAATACCAACACCACTGGTGAATTGCCTCAAAAACACTTCCACAAAAGCTATAGCTAAGAAGCAGAGGCTCTGCTAGAGTGCTATGCTGGACAGAAATGCAGTTCTAGTGCAGGAATAAAACTTGCATGTCTGCATGACTTAGGAGCTTAAATTTTATCATTACTGAGTGAAATAAAAGTAACATTTTCAGAACAGATTCCCTGACTTAGGAGTCTGTTCTATTTTTTAATTTTAATTAACTGACTCAAGCAATTAAAAAGTCAACCTCCTTCATCTGTCAACAAGGGCAGCGCTCAGAGAGCCAGAATAGTAGGCACGTTTTTCCCACTGCAATGTGAACAAAGTGCCCAGCAACCATCAGATCACAAGAACAGTGACTTTCAGGTTTATCATCTGAGGTTACTCCCTATCATCCACAGTTGGTGAACATATGTTGCAGCCATGAAAGAAAGCAACAACTCTGCAGGATTTGAATCTTCTTATTGAAAATTATGAAGCCAGCAATTCAAAATTAATTAAAATCTGAAGGAAACTATTTTAACTTTAGGAAAATGAGCTACAATGAAACAATCCAACCATGAATCAAGCTTAATGAAAATCAAAATAATTACCGTATACATAAAATGTTATGAAATCACAAATTACTTTGACCACTGGGTGAAATCATCAGGGAAACATTGTGTGCATTGAATCATTAATTTATTTAACAAAAACTAAGAGGAATACTTGAAACCTGCTCTCTCAGTTCTTGAACAAGTAGTATACGAGATAATGCACAAAATGTGGATGCCCTATAAAAAGAGGTAAGTAAGGGATAGGCTTTTCTGTTTGTTTGTTTGTTTTGTTTGTTTGTTTTGTTTTGTTTGTTTGTTTGTTTGTTTTTTGTGTGTGTGTTTTTTTTTTTTCCCACTAGTTAAGCCTAGAGAGCTTCCTGCTCATCACTGAAGTTTTCTAGATCACTTTTCAGGTGTGATTTCAGATAACAGCTTTGAGATGCACTGATTGATTGGGAACACGTGCTCTCATTTTTGACGGTCTGGATCAGACTGCATGTCTCAAGATGTCTAGTACAGATGGTGTAGTAGTTATGGGAAGAGATAACATCTTCAGGTTTTGTGGTCTTTGGAATATGATGGTTAGAGCTGTGATCAGCCAATTTCATCTCTGATTGATGTTTCATACCATGCAGTTTAATCACGAGGCTCCTCAGGCTAGCATGGTATGCAACTTCGTGCTGTTCATTTAAAAGACATTGAATAAAAGGCATGAATAAAATATATTGGTGCTTTCCAGAGAAAACCATGTGTCTGAGGTTCTCTAACTCAGTAAGAAAGTGCAATCCATACTCAGAGGCTCATACTCAACTGTATATCACTCTAGCATGCAGGACACTTGCGCTAAAAATACAGAAATCATGAACTTGAAAAGAGGTGGCTCTGGTGACTGTTTTGTCCATCTCCCAACATCTCTGTGAGGAATAAAAACTTGCCATAAGGAACAAGAACTGTGTGTGTGTGTGTGTGTGTGTGTGTGTGTGTGTGTGTGTAAAATATACAACATACTTAGTAAAAAAAAAAAAAAAAAAAAAAACTTGCAAAATACAGACATCTGAAGTTTATATTGTTAAGTTTCATTTCAGCCTATATCTTTCTACGTAGATATAAGGGCTTGGCATATTTGTCTATGCAAATTTTGAATAAGAACTAGTCATTTTGAAAATCTATTGTATTGTGCTGGGCTCTGAAGAGCAGGAGTATAAACACATACATAGTGTCTTGTGGAATGGAAGCAGAACATCCCATTTGTAGGCAAGCGATACACTTTTATAATGCTTTTTCTCTTTCAGGACCTGTATAACTTCTGAATTATATTTTAACATTTATACTGCTACTGTTATTAATAAAAGTCTCCTAGCCAGATGCTGTTCTATCTTCCTTTCCTGTAAATCCAAAAACCAAAGTTTACCTGGGGTTACACTGATACAAATGAATGAGAGAGATGCTCATTTGCAAACTGAGAAGTTGGAGCGTGCTTTAGAGAACATACATTACTGTGTATCTTAGATCTTGAAGTCTCTTGTCTATACATTGTGAATATTAATTCCAGGATGTATTATTTCATGTATCACTCATCTTTTAACTGAACTTTTTCTCACTCCTAGCAGTCAAAGAAGCACTGTAACTGCTCACGGGGCCAGAACAGATCTTATTCGAGGTGATATATCTCAGTCCTGGGGAGGTAGGGAACAGAAAAGGGATACAAAAGCCAGAAGCACACAGAATTCTAGCTTTGTTGGAAGCCTTCCTCGGGAATGATGTAGTGTCTAATGCAGGTCCTCATATTAATACACTTAGATTAATAACATATGCCATTTTACAATAGTCTGACAGCAAACACAGTACAATCCTCTACCTGAAAAGATGAGAGAAGCAAAATACAGCGATAACCCATTATCCTGTTACATTCTTTTGCAATGACAGAGCTCAGCAAATGCATTTCCAGTAATAGCCTTTGCACAAGGCGGTGCACTAATGCCAGCAGACAAGTCAGCTGGCAAACAACCATTTGGGGTTGCGGCCAGCCTCGTCACCCAACTGCCACTGCAATCCTGGTCTGCATCTGCTGGTTGGAGAAGAGTGGGTCCTGTGAGGCTGACTCAGCTCACTTGAAACACAACTCAAAATAGTCAGAGACACAAGTGTGACCCCTAAAGGCTTGCATCTGCTGAAGGTTACAGTGTAATTGATGAAGTCACCAATGTCATTCCTTTCTTCTAATAGCTGGATTTGTTACAGGAAGAGTGTGTTTTCTCCAAAATGGTACATTTTTCAGTACAACAGTGTTAGCGAGAGCTCTGCCTACAAAAGTTGCCAAGAGTAGAGGCAACCAAGAGTCACTTGTTTAGACAGAATTAAAGCAAATTCAATGAGAAAGTGAAGAATAAATATTCCAGCCACAGACCTGTGCAAATTGTCAAAACTTTACATTAGAATGATAAGCACAATGTATCTTCTATTTCTACCATAAAGGTGTAAAATATATAACAATCAATATTTTCCATCTAATTAAGTGGAGTATGATCTACGCTCTAAGCAAAACCATGTCAGTGTATAACCTGTTTTGTACCATGCTGGAGGGGAGCCTTGCTTGGATTCTGAGAGATAACATCAGGACGTGTGAGCACCACTAACTTCCTTCTTTTATATAGCCCTTGAGACATAATTTCCCTTGTAGTTAAAACCAAACATCTAAGATACTCCTGCATAATGCTTGCACGCCGTCTGAATTCCTTTTATTTACAAATGGATTTGCAGTCTAGTGAGTCAGATTCAGTACCAGACTGTCACAGTGAAAACAGATCTTTGTGTGGCTGAGAGCAGACGAGAAAGGCTGTGAAATATAAAAGCAAACACTTTGAATGCAGTTACTTTACTTCAGCACCCAGGGCTTTGGGAGATTATTCCTAAAGCACCATATTTGCCCACATGGGCCCCATTTCTTCTTTTAATTAAGGTAACTTCTTCTACTTAGGTGTTTGGCAAAGGCAATAGAAAGAATGCTATCCAGGCCACTGGATTCATGGTCAAAACTCAGTTTTTGCATTTGAAAGCAAACAAATAAGCAAAACCCCAAAATGTTTTTGCATAGTCCTACATCCTTTGCTGTTGCTAACAAAAAGTTCCAGCAAAAGTTCATCTCATGACATTAATGTAGTGACCTTCCATGCTCAAGGTTCCCTCTGGCTCTGCAAAATCCACTTACCCTGACACATGGCTGGTGGAGGCAGACACTTTTCTGTCTGCACCTGAGGTTTCTTGCTGAGGAGAGCAGCTGGGGAAAAAAAAAAAATATATATATATATATGTGTGTGTGTGTGTGTGTGTGTGTGTATGTATATATATGTATGTATGTGTATATATTATATTTATATAAATATATTTTTTATATTTATATATTTACTATATATATATAATAAAAAGTAATACCATTTCCTCTTTGATGGGGAGAATTTGGTGAGCTGAGGTAGGAAAGAGGATAAATCTCAAGAAAAGAAGTTTGAAGTTATCCTAAATGCTCAGGATTGCACTCTTTACTTTCTCTTTGTTAAATATTTCCTATTTTTTAATTTCAATATGGCATGTGATCTGCAGAAGGAATTAATGGACTCTCATGATACGTCATGCCATGTAGTATGGTACACAGCAAATGGACAGCCTCTCCTTGTTGCAAATCCTCTTCCAGTACAGAGATGTCGAGGACTCCCTGTGACCAACACCTCCTATTTCAGGGAACAGTTTTCAAGAAATCTGTTTCTAAGATACTGCTGAGTTGAATATCACTATTGCTTGATGTTGTACCCCACTAGCTGGCTTGGCAAACCTAAATTTTCTGTACTGCAAGCTCATTTATGCAATTTGAAAGCTTTTCTTTCCTTTGAAAAATGAGGTACTGGGCACTGGAATAATTGATTGGGAGCCAAAATCTGACCAGCACTTGTGTGCTTTCTTGTCTGTTTGTCCTTTACAGGGGAAAAATATCAGAGCATTGTTCAGTATAAGTTATGAGTTAAATCCTGTTTAATAAAGAAACTTTACATAAAGGGGAAATATATCGGTATATTCAAATACAGAGTGCGTACATGAGGTTATAAATCATACTAAATGCTTCCCTCCTTCCACCGCGTGTGGTCAAATTTCCATCAAAATGCCAACAAATTTCTGCTGCTTTTTAATTGCCAAAAGCCCCCCAGGGTTTTAAAACAGTGATTCCGTGCGTATTTTTACTTTCCTGGAGACTCATCACCTCACCTGCTGTGTTCACTAGCATTTCCAAACCCCAGCCAGTAAAATAGCAACCTCTATTTTTTTTTATTGTTTTATTTTTCTATTTTTTTGCAGGTCTGTGCGGGTTGCTGGGGCAGGTGAGTGCAGCTGTGCAGAGCCGGCGGTGCTCTGTAGCTGAGGCCATGCTGCCACCAGCAGGCTGAGCGCTTCTCTCCGTGCTTCTCTGCAGCGGCCCGAGCCCTGCTGCCAAGGGGGCTGCAGCCAGCCCCCACGTCTCCGGCGAGGTTGGTGGGTATATAAATAGCAGTGAGAGCGAGCTAATGAGCTACCCCAGGGCTGCCTATAAATTATGGCGAAAAGTGACTTTAGTTAAGTGGCTATTAGTGCCTACACAGGGCACGCATGAGTGAGTGCGTGTTTAATTGAACTAGCATGACAGCTACGTATTGCTAAATACAGCGGGGAAAATCATGCTGTACAAGCCGTGGCTCTTTCAAAAGAGACTTGGGAAACCCAGAAGTGCCCAGATGAAATAACTACGTGCTCTTTTCTTGCAATGTGATTATGACAATTTGATATTATTAATCTCATTAGTAAAATAGACTCTATTTGTATTAGGATGGGCTTTGCAGTTACCTTCAGTAGCAATTTAAGTTTATTTCTAAATTACAGATACGTGTGTACATACTGAGCAGGTGTAAGTTTCCTAACACAACTGGAATCACAGGAGCTACTTCAATATAAAGCAGTTGAAGATATTTCCCTAAGAAAACAGGAAATATTTCCCTGTAGAAAAAAATCCTGGTACTACAGAAACATGCTACCCTCATGATAATGTCTCTGATAATTTATTTAATGTTCTTTATTACATGCACACATATGAAAAGCCTTATCCAAAGCTAATGAAAAAGTGTGGTTAGGGTCTGTCTGTCTGTTTGTTTGTTTGTTTTTAGAGAATCTAAATATTCAGTGCTGGACTATTTAGCCACTTTCTCCATAAAGATCAATTCTTACAGATAGGCTCCTCAGATAAAACATAATCTTCTTTACCGATCTGAGAGTCTGGATTCTTTCCATTGCAGTTCCTTGGTCTGTCAATGACTTGTCCTTTGATCTTGAGAATGTTTCTCAGCCTGTCAGTGCCTTCTAATCCTTAGATCAAGATCAATTAAATAATCATCAGGAATTATTAATCTCCGTGGAATTGGAAAAGAGTTCTGAAGCATAATGGTCTTTCCCTCCAGCTGAAATGCATAATGGCATCCTTTCCCCTGAGAGTAAAATAACATCTGCTTAGACTTCTAAATAACAGCTTGCTTCAGACAATAGTGAGTGACATTACAGGGGTGAATCAGCTTACACATACCAAGTGCTATTTTCACATACACCATTTTTTATACCACTGTAACACCTACCATTTTATAGATCTTAATGAATACTCATTAATAAATTACCTATGTTTCCATGATAAGCCATCCTAGGTATGACTGGGGAAAAGAGTCCTTTATAGCTCTGATTAGCGATATGAATCATTCAGACCCCTTAGAACACCCAAATGTCCATAATATCGAGCAGGCAATTGTCTCCTTGAGTGAACACCAAGACCATCTTTGAAGGGGGCTGATGTGGCAGCAGGAAATTGAGAAAATTGCATATTGTTCATATGTGCTGGCTGTCACAGTTGAAGGGTCCGGAGCTCCCCAAAGCAGCCAAAAGACACTGTTTGTCTGTGTGCATAGCTCTGCCTTCCTGCAGCCTTCCCAAAAGATCCCAGCAGTTTGGCTTGCATGATGGTGACCTCTCCTGAGTCAGGAAAATGCAATTTCTGAATGCCCAGATATTCAAAGCCTGTAACATCTGTATGGCCATAAGTATTCCAAAATGTAAATAAGAACAGCCGCGTTTCAAGGGGCACTCTGTTTTCTTTACAGCTATCACCCATCTTCTAGTTTCATTAGGAGCTAATGGAAAGATGTGGGTTTTTTCTTTTGTAAAGATGGTATTTATTCTGAGATTGTTTCCTTTACTACTATTTTTCTATTCACAAGAAACAGCAGCTCTCCTTTGAATTTCTGAGTGCATTGTACCACTGGCCATAACTAAAGCAACAAGAACCATCTGGTAATTCATTCTTGATGAAAGTATATGTTTAGGAATTTATCATTTTGCTTTGTTTTCTATCTGTACCTGTTGGTCTTGGCACCTTCCTCCCATATTCTGTACTCCAAAAATTACAAATGCATTTTAAATACTAAATCTATCCTGAATTTCCAGGCATGAATGTAACTACAGAATGTTTCAAAGAGCTCTAGGAAATGGAAATTCACTAAAGAACTAACTAGTCCCACAAGGATCAGGCTAACGAATGCACAAACAAGCTTCACAGGAGCTGGTAGTCTGTGCTTCCAGGCGTAAGCTTCCTACCTTCTTTCACTTTAATATACAATTTTCCCCTGGTGACTCATTTTGTCTGCACAAGCCCCTGAGGGCCTTCTGCTGCAACTACCATTGCCTTTCTTTTACATCATGGTGTGTGGAGTCTCTTTAAACTTTGACTAGTTCAGTCAAAAGGGTGCTCCACAGATACTGGCCCTTTGACCTCACAGGAAAGGAAGATTTTTCTCATCTGGCGAAGCCATGAGGATGCTTTGCAGATTATTCAGGAAGAGGCTTTCTTCAGGGAAGCCCAAGATGCTGTTCAGGAAAGAATTCTATCAGTCTAAGAAAGAGAGTCTAATACTCAGACTGAGTTAGACCTACTGGTCTTCCACTGTGCTTCCATGTCCCAACACAGCTCCTTCTAGGACCAGAGAAAAAAAAAAAAAAAAAAAAAAAAAAAAAAAAAGGAAAAAAAAAAAAAAAAGAAGACAAAGCTAGTCTGGAAACAGCATTGCTCTTCCCAGTTAGGGTTTAAGAGGTTTAAGAGAGGTTCCTCCAGGCTCACTCAGTTGAAGCACTCTGCTCCTGCTGGCTAAGCACCTTCTGTTCTGTGGAGAAATGCTGCCACTCCTCACTTGACATATCCTAACTCAGTGCAAAAGAAGGGAAGGAGAGGTTAAGTCATACCTCTAGCTGAGGTATGAAACAGGCATAGGTTATAATGACATTTATCTGCTGTTCTTGTTACTCTCCTATTCATACAATGTGCTTCATGCTACAGTATGTTCGCAATTATTTAAATGATTACAATTTGAGTTCCCCTCTGCCTGACAGGACCCTGACTGCCTCAGCCTACCTCCCACATCAAACCCACTTGAGTTGCGGTAAACTGCAGAAGTGGCTTGTCCTTTTTGGGTACAAACTGCTATTCAGTGTTTGGGGTCTTAAAGGAAGTTTCCTTCAAGAAAAATTGATGTTGAAGTCATTTTTTTTCCCTGACTTCTGTTCTATTAACACACAAAGACTAAAAAAGAAGTCATGAAATAAAGGCAAGCACATTCTTCTCAATTTCAAAATTCTTTCACCAGAGATCTCACAGAAAGATATCTTTAGCTACAGACTTTTTCATAAGGCCATGTGTCTTGTACTTGGTCTGGTTATCCCATTGTTTTTCTGATGCTTCTGCTAGCTGCCGTATGAGGTTTGCATGGCAAGGTTTTGGTACTAGGGGGTCTGCATAGGTGGCCTCTGTGAGCAGAGCCCATCAGCTGCCCCATGGCAGATCAAAGCCAGCTCCAGACGGCTCCAAAAGGGACCCACTGCTGGCCAGAGCCGAGTCAGTGAGCAATGCTGGTTGGGCCAGCATTGGGAGAGAAGATTTAAGAAAAGGAAAAAAATGCTGTACAAGAGCAGGAGATTGGAGCAGGCAAATGTGAGAGAACCAGCCCTGCAGCCCCCCAGGTCAGTGTGGCAGGAGGGCAGGAGGTGCTCCAGGCAGGCAGCAGCAGTTCCCCTGCGGCCTGTGGAGAGGCCTCTGGTGGAGCAGGCTGTCCCCCTGCAGCTCATGGGTCCCACACGGAGCAGATCTCCATGCTGCAGCCCCCCCATGGGTGGAGGAGCCCCCGGTGGAGCAGGTGGATGTGGCCTGGAGGAGGCTGCGGCCCATGGAGAGCCCCCGCAGGAGCAGGCCCCGGGCCGGAGCTGCAGCCCGTGGAGAGGAGCCCACGCAGGAGCAGGGGGACTGGGGGGAGCTGCCGCCCACCCGTGGGGGACCCATGCTGGAGCAGTTTGCTCCTGGGGAATGGACCCTGTGGTACAGAGCCATGTGGGAGCAGTTCTTGAAGAGCTGCTGCCTGTGGGAGCAGCTTATTTAGCTGCAGCTTATTTATAAGCCCCCTTATTTTCTTCCCCTATTCCTTTCAGGAGGGGGAGTGAGAGAGTGGTTGTGGTTGTGGTGGAGCTCAGCTTCCCAGCAGGGTGGAACAACCACATTTGCAATAGTTTTGCTGCTTTTCTTCCTGCCTAGTTCCACCAAACTGCCCAGACCTCTGCATTTGTAATCATCCCAAAGAAAACCTTCTCTTTTATCTGCGATCCTTGCAGTGGTGTATATTGCTTTGTTCTTGGCAATAGCCGATTTTGTTTCAGCTATCTAATACCATGGAGGAGCTTTCCTGTTTCTTACATTTTGTCTCAAATGAAAAACAGCTGTTATAACTACAGCTGCAAGGATATTTTGTCCAAGCTCTAGGCTAATGCAACCTAACCCTCGCTGAACCCATCTTTCAAAATGAAATTTTGACTTAGAGATTTGATCTTTACAAAGGTCTAAGGTTCCTAGAGAAAACTTCTTGTACGAACTTACTGTCAAAGTTGAAAGTTCTATAGAGTCAGAAATGTTCTTATTCTACAAAAGGAAATATAAAACCTGACCAAAATACAGCATCATGTTACTGAAAGGCAGAAGTTACAACCAGCCTGGGAATTCAGGGCTTGTAGCTGGAGGTGGCTCAGCACCTCAGTTGGTTCACTTTGTCACCACAGGAGGCTCTTGTCTTACACTAGGCTCCTTCCACCACTGACCTACCCATCAGCACATCAGTCTCAGCTCACAACCTGATGTGCCTGGATGTGATTTTAAAGAGTGGTTCTGTCTAATGTGCCTTAGTGTGGCAGCACACTCAGATGTCACAGAGCATATCACAGAGCACCACTGCTCCTTCATCCCTAGAAGGCCACATCAGGAGGATCATCCCCAGAAACATCCCCAAAGGGCCCTTTGTGGGACTGGGAGAAGTGTATGTCAAAGGCCACAAGCACCAAAAATGTGTGAAGGGCCCTAAGCAGAGGGGCATGTTTGGAGGGGGGATGGCACCTCACTGCACCTGGAAGAGTAAGATGCTGGAGACTGTCTTGGCCTGGATCTGGGATACTCGGCCGGTGGGCAGAGGTAGATCTGTTCCCAAGTGAAATGAAGCTGCTACAACACAAATGGTACTAAACAAACAGATTTACTTAAATCTTCCCCCAGTTAATGAAACTAAGCCAAGCCCAAACAAACCAAATCAAAATAAGTTTTTTGTGTGCTGAGGTGAACTGAAGAAGGTGTGGAGGTTCAGATGAAGATTCTTGCTGCAAACTGAAAGGGCAGATCACTGCCAAGACAGCCCTCTGTCCTCATGCCTGGCTAAAATGCTGTGCTTTTCTTCTCCAGTGCTCAACCTTGTGTTAAGAACTATTACCAACCATTGCCAGCTTTGAATACATATGAATCTGCTAAATCACAGCATAAATGTGCACTGGCAAGTGCAAAGGAAGTTAACAGCGCTGAATCCACGGATAGCTGCAATACGTATGCATTGATGAATAAGGCTCCTCAAGAACCACCAGTCACATTTGGAAGCACAAAACTCATCATGCAGATGCAACTGAATCCAGTGTGGAGTGAGACATCAATTTTCAGTGGCTGAGAATAAAAGTGGCTACAACATATTCTGTGGCATTTCAGTGGCTGAGGTCTATCACTCATGGAAACAATTAGGGAAATTATTTCATAGAAGTTTCCCACTCTGTTGTAAATGTTGCAAATGCTGTATGCATAACCTAAACCAGTTTGTATAACACACACAAAAAGACTGGTGTTGAAAAAAAAAAAAAAAAAAAAAAAAAAAAAAAAAACTTGGGATTTGTAAGATTAGGGATCTACAAATTGGAAAAGTCCTTTGCAACCTACAATATGACCCAAACTGCAGTTACATTACAAAATGATATTTTCTCCAAGGGACCTTTGCTTCATTCACTCAACAGAATGGGTGACCCATTCAGAGAATAAACTGCTCAGTACTTTGCTGTAGCCAAACAGTCATGCATGTACATTTTGGTGTTCGGGACTGTTTTTTTCCTATGGGCTCAGCTCTGACACTCCTTCTCTGAAGTGACTCTGCCAGGATCACTTATTGATATGGCTTCCCATTACAGAGCTGTGATGTTATCCTGTAGCTAGATGAGGCTCAAATCCTGAGCACTAGTTATTATGTGGATCGGATAAGATTTATGGGGGAAAAGTAACATGTGATGCTGTTTTATGAGGTGTAAACTAAAGTACATTCTCACTGGGTAAACCCACTAAAGAAGTGCAGCCAGCCAGCATTTTGGAATCTCCTAAATTCTTCTTAATTAATATCACAGTCATTTAATTTTGTTTAATTATTTTCAGTCATTTTACAAAGAGTGACAAATTGTTTAACATGCCACGTTCCCACAGCCAAGCCAAGTTTCTCCTGGTTAAATAACTGCACCAGAAAATAATGGAGTATTAAAAAGAAATTTGCCAGAAATTTACTTTAACAGAATTAATATTAGTCTTGTCCAGTTAAGGGGAAAGGAGGTTAAAAGAAACAGATGTTTGCAGTTCAGGGATGGATAATTAGAAGGAAGGTAATCTCCCAGCAAAGAAGTTAGTCAGCCAGGCCCCATATCAGTCTCTGCTGGAACAGTGAAAGAACAGTGCAAGTACAGAACAATTGGAGTATATCACTCAAAAAAAAAAAAAAAATCACTAAAAGTAATACAAACTCTTGAGGCACAACCAATCCTCATGGCACCACATTCATACTATGATAAAGGCAATGCTGCAGCATTTCCACAGAATTTACTGTATCAGTTTAGGAAATTCATAATTCATGCAATACTAAAGTGTGTTGGTAAAATTGAAAAAAAAAAAAAAAAAAAAAAGAAAAGTAGGTCATAAAGGTGTAGATAGAGGTTTCTGAAGTGAAATTGCAAGTTAATGTAAGCAAAGTTGAATTTTCTTCTTGCTAGTTAACAATAAAAGGCTGTTGCTCTATCCAGGGCTCTGCAGGGTGTGCACAAAATTGATCAATGCAGAGGTGAGCACTTCACTTGAGCTACAGCTACTGAACACCATCATCTGCTTTTAGGAGAAAGAAAGTTGCTGATGGCAGTACAAACACAGTAAAAGCATCCCAGGTGTCCTGTAGGGATATCACATAATGGGGAACCAACTGATAGTTGAACAGCAGTTTCCACAGATGTGTTACTGTGAGAGTTAGCATGATTTAATGGGCTATCCGGTGTGGACGAAGCATGCCCCAAACAACCTGAATTCTATCACCTGAATGCGATGATCTATATAGTTTTTGAAAGGGCTGCAGCAATTGTACAATTTAGTTTCTGCATACTACAGTAAAAAGCGGAAGATAATATGCAGGGATATTTTGGGTTGCAAGGGCACATTGGCTTAGACAGTAATAGCAGTACATCAGGCATGCTACCATGTTTATATAGTTTCTGGACTGACTGACTGGCATCTAGTCAGCTCATAGCTTGGGCAAAATAAGCTTAAATCTGTTCACAGCCTTCTGTGCATTGGCAGTGATGCATCTCCACTCACATCCCAGTACTGAAACATCAAGTTTAACAGAAAATATTCCTGTAATATTTGACTTTGGATTTAGTGTTTAATAATTTTGCTTCAGAGTGGAAGGTTAAGACAAGTAAAAATGAAAAATCAGGAGTTGTAGTGATTTGGTGCATTAAATCCACTTCTGAGGATGGTCAATGTAAATGTAAATGAGGAGGAAGTTTTCTTACTCTGAGGCATTCATTTCCAATTGCAATGAGCATAGTTACTGTTCACCAAGCAACCTCAATGGCTTCAAATTGCAGATCTGGAAAACTGCTGAAAAGTGTGAAACAGGCTTTCTAGTACTCTGCAGGATCACAATATGGCCTTGATCATTTTATGATCGTTGGACTAGATGATCTTGGAGGCCTCTTCCAACCTAGATGACTCTGTGATTCTGTGATCCACTGGTTCATCAGTATTATGGACAATATGGTTAGGCACTTTGTTTCTGCAAGGTGGTTATAGCACCTTTCAGAAGGAAACTAGCTTTGAGATGGAAGGGAAAAGGTCAGGCTACAGAAAAGTTTTATGGATTTGCTATATTTCTCCTGGCCTGAATACAATACCTGATGTGAGGGTGCTTTTGCTGCAGTGTGTGCGGTGACAAAGAGGAGGAACTTCAGGGCTTCACACACCAGACTAAGAAACATTTCTATTTTTTTCTCAGAGGAAGTCACTAAGTTCCCCGTCTGGATGATTATTAGCCTTTGATCCCACAGTGCTTGAACCTGACTAGCTGATTTCAGGCACCTGGCAGCCAGGAAAAATGCTTGTGCTATTTCTTATACTTTTCCCACAATGATCCCTGAGATGTTTCTAAATACAGGATACCAGCACAGTCACGCCTTCAGTTTGACCAGCTACTGCTGTTTCTGTGGTCTGGTGTGCTTTTCTCCTCAAACATCAGGTGAATGCTTTCTTGTCCATGCAATTTTACTCACCTGAGTTTGGGGGAGAACAAGATTCCATGTTATTCTTGTTTAGCTCACTCCTGAGTTTCTTTAGTGTGTCAAAGGCAAGACATTTGTAAGCTGTTATTTCACAATTGTGGGCATACTCATGTAAAGCCATATCCTGCCCTTGTTTACACTTTGGAGCTCCACCAATTTCACCAGGGATTTCATAGAGGAAATAAGGTCAGGATTCAGCTCTTTGAGTCAAATCCTACTGAACTTACTCAGGTAAAAAGCTTGTGGATTTCCTCCTACTGATACACAATGCAATGGGAGGAAACATATGCTCTTCTAAGTGACCATGGTAACTGGTACTTGGGTTTCCTAGGTGATTTTCTGGCAAGTGGCCAAAGGAGGAAACTGTAACAAAATCAGATCCCAGGCACCAAAAAGCATTGACGTTCCTGGCTGTGCAGCAGCCTGTACGAGGTGCCTGAAGTGACAAGCTGTAGAAAGAAATACACCAAACTCCTTGCTTTAAAATCGTAGTAGGTGTCAAGCACAAGGAAAAAGGAAGGTTAAGTAAGTCTATGGTCCCAGCTTCCTTGAGAAACTAGTAAGCCTGATGTGTTTCCTCTCCTACATCTGTCTGGTAAATAATATGAACATGAGACAGCACTGTGCCCTTGCTGCTAAGGCTGAAGGTGTCCTGGGCTGCATGAGGTCCATGGGCTGCTCTCTCCAGCAGGTCAGGGTAGATGATCCTTCCCCAATGCTGGTGAGGCTGCACCTCCAGTTCTGGGGCCTCCAGTCTGAGAGAGACGTGGACATACTGGAGAGACACCAGTGAAGGGGCACCAAGGTGATGAAGGGAGTGGAGCACCTCTCCTGTGAGGAGACTTTGGGAGAGCTGGGGCTGCTCAGCCTGGCACAGGCTGCCCAGAGAGGCTGTAGAGTCTCCTCCTTGGAGATCTTGAAAAACCTCCTGGATGTGGTCCTGGACAGCCTGTGCTGGGTGTTCCTGCTTGGGCAGGGGCTGGGACAGATGGGCCTTATCCAGTCTTATCCAACTAAATTCTTAAGGTTCACATAAGCTACTTTTTTATAGCAAATAAGAGACCAAAATGACACAGGGAAAGAAAAAAAGAAGCTGCTTAAAACTGACTCACACCTTGAAGTTAGGAAAGTCTCTCACTGTGTGTGTATATATATATAAATATATATTTGAAATGCTTTATAGTTAGTAAATAAGAATGTTTATCTATCTTACATTTTGATACATGAAAAAGTATCAATTTCTCTTTCAAGTGCAATACAGAGACTTTGCAGAGCATATCAGTATTCCCTCCTGGGGATCCAAACCAGCATGAAAAAGTCTCCCTCCTTCCACCTCTTTAAGGAGGATCAGGAGTCTCCTTATCTGCCTATCAAAATTCCTTCAGGAATAAAGATGAAATGCAGTGAAGTGCAACATGTCACAAGAGAGTGGAGAAGGAGGAAGGACTGGTGACAAGACCATTTCTTTTCACAGAACAGAGGAAGGAGAGTTCATATACTTGTACAGACACATGCTCCTCCAGCTCTTGTGCAAACATTAAAGCCCAGCTGTCACAGCAAGCTTTCACATCACGAATTGTGGAGTCTACTGATGTACACAACTACGGCAGAACAATCCAGCAACAGGGATGTTGCTGCAGATTAGATTAGAGACCATTGCAAATAAATGAAGACCAGCCTCAGCAGGAGAACTACCCATACTGATACAAAAAAAAAAAAAAAAAAAAAAAAAAAAAAATCAGATCTGGAAAATAGCAGAAAGAAATTATTTGTCTTCTGCTGGAAAAGAGCCAAAGGAGTTTGAAGCATCTCTCTACAAAAGACCACCTGCTGCACCTGTTGTGAGGAACAGCTGAGTATCAAAACCACAAACATGAATCAAACAGTAGCTAAGTGTTTACTTGTGTGTTTATATACGTGCTTTCAGCTGTAAGTGAAGAGTTACAAAGCTTGATTGCTAGTTTTTTCATTAAAGCCAGAAGGTCCTATTCTATCCCTGCAGGCTATAGTTATTGACAAGTTATTTTAAGATCGTTTCACAGTCACAGCGTAGAACCAAAGTGTCTTTAAAAGTACCATGAAGTATTTCTGGAATTAACTCTTCACTTATCTAATTGCAGGGTTGATTTCAGAATTCTTCTTTCTTCCCCTCTCTTCAACTTGTAATGGAAAATCTGTACCTGCAAGTAGTAGGGGAGATGCACAATAGCAGTCACTGAAAACACTTTGCTTAACCAAAAAGCACAGAGCCTTTTTGAAAGCACATGTAGGGAGCACTTACTTGCTGCTTCCCTGGAAGTGCAGCAAAGATGAACAACAGCTGCAGTGTGGATGCACCAGCCACCGTGATAAGGGGAGATGGTGATGATGAGCAGAGGGGATGCAGCCTGTGTTAGTTAGTCTGGCTGTGTCATAACTCCTCCTGACCTTAACACCCATAAAATCTGGACAAAGGACAACATCTATTTGCAGTCTCACAAGCATTGGGCATACATACCTTCTCCATCAGTCGAGCATGATGCCCAGATGCCTCAGCTCATTCTAAGCAGTGTGCCCATGTGAAGGGCAGCACCATGCAGAGGGACTCTCACTGGCTTTAAAAAGAGTTGTAATGTCCATAATATACAGTATATGAACTAATGAGCCAGAGCAGATCACTTTGCCCTCCACAACACCTACCTATAGGAATTTTTCTGGTGTAGTGAAGGCTTGCACTGGATAACTGAGAATGTGCTCTCTCTTGGGAAATGAGTAAGATTTGCTAGAGTCATTTCCTGTAAATTCAGGATATCCAGACAGATAGAGGACTAAAATGTTTTTGTAAGTGTAGTTAAAACATCATAAAGCTATTATGGTACGTTACAAACAAAATGACTGTATGTAATTGTTCATAATTCACCTGATGAAATAACCCTATTAACTCCCTGAATTTTACATATTCTAAACTATTTGAATTGAGGCATTTACGTTAGAGAAATAGAACTGCTTGAACGTTGAGTCTATTATTCTAAGATATACACTGGCCAAGTACAGACCTTCCCTAGGAATTAAAAGCTCTGTATTAAACATGTTAAAAATGTCAGGCTGAAAGTTTGCCATAAAATTGTCATGTGTATATCCTACACTATTGGCAGATAGTGAAAGAAGGTAAAACGAATACATAGGTAGGAGCCAGCAGATTTGGCAGCACTTATGAGACTTCTACATAAAGTAATTACACACGCCAGTGGTCTGAGATCAATTATTCATATCCTCCTTTACATATTGTAACTCACATTTTATTGGCAATTGTTATTACCAATTCACTTCAATAGAGGGCAAGAGAGACTGAAGTTGTCATCTCAGACTGGAGGTTGCATGCAAGAGCGAAAATTAAGTCTGGCAGGATTATGTACGATTGGAAACACGACCAAAATGAAAGAAAAATACTGCAGCTGTACAAGGTCTGAGTAATTTCAATTTCCCCTAATGCTTCATTGTTCTCCTTATCTGTGAATCATACTGAAATAAAGAAAAGTACTTGATGAAACAAAATGAACTCAAAACTCTTCAGTGCAGTGCTCTTTTTTTTTTTTTTTTTTTTTTTTTTTCTCTAGACTCAAACAGATTGCAAGCACTAACATAACAGGACCAGGAAACACACAAGTTTTGGGGAACTGAAAGTACATTCTCCTGCACCTTCTTTTACTGACTTCTAATACAGCAAATTTATGAAAAGCTTGGTGCACCTATTGGAATTTCTTGTGGTGAATGAACATTTTTTTAATTATTTCTGTATCTTTTCTCTCTGAATTTATTTCTGCATTAGAACAGAGCTTTGCAGGCTATCTAGTATTGTATTTCAAATACCCTCTTTTCTGTTACTGAGTTTCAAACTGTTTCTGTAATGTTTTAAAATTCACCCACTATCAGGTACGATATCTCAGCAGTTATTAAAAAGTGTAATGTCTTATGAAACAATAAACTTTGGTTTGGTCTCTGGGACAATTACTTCTTTCATTCTACCTAAGAATGCAAAATAGGAATATCCCCATGTTCTGCGATGAATCCCACAGTGATGGACCACTTGATCTTCATACCCTCAAAGAATACCTTATGCAATGATACTTGTCCACTGCTGTTCTTCCTAAATTTCATCTGCACTGATATGAGTTGCTATAGTAGCCTTAATACAGTATCTTACAATGAGAGCTTTCCTACAAAACTCTTTCCACGTTTTTTTAAGTACACTTGATCTACCAGTCCTCCAAATCTGCTGACTGAATGCTTTTTTGCTGCTCACTCCTGGTCTTTATTCTGAAATGACTGTGGTTTAAGCTGTATGCATTTTGTCCCTCAGCAGTTCACAGGCATGGTGAAAGACATCTGAATTCAATATTACCTTGACAAATGAGAAGGAGTTGATCAAAGGAGGAAATATAACAAAAGTAAGGGCAACAAGTGCCCTCTCAGGAGCAAATCAAATACAGAAATACAAAATGGAAAATAGCCTGACAACAGAACTGCAGAAATTAATCTAAGATTTATGGCAGAGGGCAATATAAATATGAGTTGACAAGGTGATACTGCTACAAAAAAAAAAAAAAAAAAAGCAATTGTCACTCTGGGACATATTAGAAGGAGCATCACATTCCAGATGATACAAAAACTGTGTTCAGTTTTTTTTTGGATGAGTTCTTACCTGGAATTCTGCAATTGCTGCTGGGCAGTGTATTATCTGGGAAAGTGTCAGATGATGAAGAAAGATATACAGAGACACAGGCTTGTAATAGGAATATTAAGATAGTAGGGGAAAATATATATATATGTATATATATATATATTATGAACATATTTATATATATATGTTCATAAAGAAGGACATAGTCCACAGCAGTAAAATTGATTGTATACAGGCTGTGGCCTGAAGGCAGATTTGGCTAAAGGTGGAAATAACCAGAACTCTCAAAACTCTGATACAAAAGAATCATGCCATACTAACCTTTAGCTCTTGGGAATTATGAGAGACCTGCCCAAAATCAGTTTGTCTTTGCGCAAGAGATGTGATGAATGCTTGACACCTGGCATCCCTCTATAGAATGGTTGAGACTGGACTTCTGGAGCCCACCTGCCTGAGGCCCTGCCCAAGCAGGGACACCCAGAGCAAGCTGCCCAGGACCATGTCCAGGTGGCTTTTGAAGGGCTCCAAGGTTGAAGACTCTCCAGCCACCTCCTCCTGTGTTGCACATAAGTGGCTGTGGACAGACGACCTGAACACATACATCTTGGCTCCTGTGAGTGTGTAGGAGTGGGAGTGTAAGTGAAGGAAATCATTGAGGAGAAGACTGTGAGTGTAAAGCTGATGTATTTAGAGATTTTGTAAAATAATATCACCTTTTCCTTTGATAGAGTCTCATATGAGATTTGTACACTAATTTCTTACCAAGAGGAAAGTACCTACAATGATATATGTTGAAAGGATGAAAGAATTGGGTTTTGTAATCTGGATGAGAACAGCTCCAGGTAAATTAAGGTGATAGTTTTCCATTTGGAATATGTTATTATTAAGAGGACAACAACCAGCTGTTCTCAATGGATGCTCAGAAAAAGGACAAGAAAAAAGAGCTTCAACTGCAGGAAAATGATTTTGTGTAAGTATTGCAAGGAGTAATACCCTGAAAAGAGCTCACTTTGAGGCATTATGGGATCCTCACATGACCAGCAAGTATTCGTCACTGACTGCTTGTATACATCCAAACCTGGCGCAGTGCCAGTGGCTGGACTAGCCCAGTGACTGACGGGATATTTTTGGTGCTTAGCACCAAACTTATTGTCACTGTGACTCAGAGGTCCCAGTGCCAGCCCAAATCTATGTCAGTTATAGGCCTGGTGCCTGTGCCAAAATGTTGTCACCACTGGACTAAACAATCTCTTGAAGTCCCTTCCTGAACTCTGTTTTGCTGGTTGCCACGAAACCCCTGCTCATGGAGGCGATTTTTCCACTGGCTCCATGGGCTCCTGCTCTGTTTCTCACTACCAGGAATGTTCAAACGTTTTTATTGTTTTCCTATTTCTTTTTCAATAAAATTAGAAACAGCCATGCTTGAACTGGGAAAAAAAAAAAAAAAAAAAGGATTTTTTTACTCCAACCTTTTCACTTTAGCTAACTTTTGAAAAAAACTATTTATTTTTTTTAAAACTAGAGATTACATAACTGCATCTCTCTGAGCAGAGCTTCTGCTATTATACATTTGACAAAGAGATGGCAGCAGGGTGGTGCTGTTGCATTTTTCTCTTCATTTGCTTTTTTTTTTTTTATCTCTATTTTTCAGGAGTATCAAAACTAAGCTTCATTGGTACTTTGCCAAAAGTATACATGGAAATATTTGCATCAGTTATAAAAATTGGGAAAAAAATAGCTATGCTTTTTCATAAAGCTTTATGGGATTTTTAGACACAGTACTCCCTTTGTCTTGTCAAATAACTGCAATACTCTGCCTTAAAGTCATCTCTGAAACACAGAGTTCGGGTTTTGAGAGCTGAATGAAACGTGCAAAACCTTTATGTCCTCTAAATGCTGGGGGATACTTTGCAGTGAGAGCAGGACTGAGAGGGTAGATGCTCTACTTGTGTTTTTAGTAGGATCCAGTTAAAAAAAACTTTTTGTGTGCAGGTTGTTTTTGGAATGCTCCTCTTCCCTGCACATATTTTTAAAAAGGCTGCACTTTGCAACCTTTTAATTGCATTGACAAGTGGTTGTGACAATGAGTGAAGCACATGTTGAAGATTTTCAGAAGCAGACTGGCTGTGCCATGCCATATTTCAAACCTGGGACACAAGAAAACTTGTGTCTTACTATGTGGCATCACCCACTCCTGGTATTGCCCTCCTGCCCCGGTCCATGTCCAAGATGCTTTTTTTATCTGTCCAACAGTGAGAAAAACAGGCAGGGCCAGGTGGTGCTGACAGCGCAGGTTTGCTGATACTGGTGCTTGCATCAAGGAGCTTGAGAGAGGTACTCACAGTTCTGCAGACTACACAGATGTCCTTACAGACAACTTCTCTTTTCCAGGGATCTGTGTGGTAGGGTCTTTACTAAGCAGAGCTGCTCCAAAACTTAAGTTAAATTTCTCAATCATTTTTGTCAGGAAGTTCTTACACTTAATTAATTGCAATGCCAGGCCCTGCTGTGACTCTGACCCACAGCCGCTTGTCAACAGTTGATGACAAGTGACAAGCTTATCTGACAAATGGCTTTGGTCCACCTCCTTGTTTAAACACTTTAAACATCCTGGGTACTGTGGGTTGTTTTGTTTGTGTTGTTTGTTTGTGTTTTTTTTTGGTGTCAGCAGTAGAGATTGCAAACAGATTGCTTATAGGTTACTTAATGCAGACTAAGAAGATTATCTTGCTTGTTTCTTCTTTTCTGAGCCAGACTTCCCTGTTCCTTCAATCCATTTTCCCAGTCTTTTTCAGCTAACATTTGCTCATTCACTTTTATTGTTTCCATTTCTTCCTACTGCTCAGGCTCAGTCCAGCTCCTCTCTGGGCACTCCTCCAGACGCCTTCCAGTTTCAGCAAACCTCTGCTCTCCCCCGGAACCAGGACATGTGAGGAGGCTTGCACATTGCTGAGCACTTCAAATCCTTTCTTTGTGAGCACTTCTGCCCCTGCAGCATTTCTGCAAAGTGACAGTTCTTCACCCCCTGTGTTGCAAAATTCTCCTATTTCCTACTTGTAGACTGAGATGGGGATGAGGACAATGGTTCACCTGCAAAACAGCCAAGTGAGATGAATACATCTGTAAAGCTCGAAAGATTGGCTTTTTGTCTAATTTGGTCCTCGAGCCTTCCTACTCCAACTTCTGCAACTTTTTCCAAACAACCCTGCCAACATGTGGATTTATTTATTTATTTGTTCCATGCTTCAGGTTTTATGAAGAATCGAGCAACGCTGAGCTCTTCAATGACTGAGTGCATGCTCTGACATCCTTTAAGACCCAGGGGGTTAAAGTCCTGAGACAATCTTCAAAGAGTAAACATAGGGGTGGAAGCAGAGGCATTTGGGGCAAATCTTTGCTCTGGGTCCTGTTAGGAAAAAATAATGACAATAATAATATAAAACTGTTTCCTAATTAGTTTTAAGATGACATTTGACCCACTTATGACATCTCCAATTGTCTGATATGGCCAAATGCAAAAAAAAAAAGGAGGAGGGGGTCAAAAATCACATCGACTACCACGATGCTCTTCCCACGTTCCCCTTTCACTGGCTCGGGATGCTGCTGACGAGGTAGGAGAGGTTTCCAGCTCCCTCCGCCTCCACCCCCTGAGGGTCGCCCCCTGTTCTGTAAAGGACGCTCGGGGAGGGGGCTGAGGGGACCGAGGGGGGGCAGCCCCGGGACGCCGCCGGCCCCGGGGCGGCTGCCAGGAAGGTGCCGGGGCCGCCCCCTGTCCCCCCCCCCCCCCCGGCCCCTCCCCGCCCCGCAGCCCGGGGCCGCCGCCGCCGGTCGGGCTCCGCCTGGGCTCCGCGCTCGGCGCCCGGGGCACGGGGCACGGGCAGGGGCCGGGGGAGCTCGGGGCCGGGGGGAGAGGGCACCAGGGGCGAGATGCAGGCGGCGAACGCGGACGTGCTGCTGGATCTGGAAGAGGAGGAGGCGGAGGAGGAGGAGGAAGAAGAGGTGGATGGGGAGACCGGTGAGTAGCGGGGAGACACCGGCACGGAGGGGTGTTCAGTGCTGCTGCGAGGGTCTGCGGGGGTGGCCTTGTCCCAGAGCTCACCTTCTGCTGTTCCCGGAGTGAAGACCCGAGCTGTCTGTCCGGGCGGGTGGCGTTTGTCCCAGCGGGCGGGTGGCCGAGGCGCTCCGGTCACCCCCTCTGGGAGCATCGGCACCCGGCAGCCCGACTCTTTCCCTGCCTGGGGAGGGAAGGGCACCGGGGGGCAGGGGGAAGGCTGCTGGAATTGGGCACCCGAGGACTGGCCCCGAGAGCTGAGAGCAGCCTCCCCCGTAGCCCGGGTGCATGGCATCCTTGGAAAATGGGAGGAATGCTCCTGTGCTGCTCGCCCCGTGCTCCGAGCATCCTCCTAGCCCGATCCCGTTGTTGGCGTCAGCCTCAAGGGCCAGTAGCTCGCCGGCCCCGCACCACTAGACTTGGTTGGAGAGCCAAGCGAGGGAGGAGGGGGAAATGACGGGAAATAAAAGATAATGAAGGGAGAAAACTGGCAGAGCACAGAAAGACGGTAATTTCACTGGAAAAAAGTGCGTGTTGGGTCTGCCAGAGATGCAGACCATAAAAAGACCAGAGGGTTTTCCTTTCAAAGACAGTGTCTGTTGGTCTTGTCCGGACAGAAGCAGCCCGGGACAATTACTGTTGTATTTGTTGGGGGGATGAATTCTGGTAAAGTATTTCCAGAAAAACAGCCCCAAAGTGGCTGGTGCTTGGCTGGTTCAAACTGAAAGGTCTATTCATTCCAGTAAAGGCACCCTGATTCACTTCAGTTCAAAAGCTGTTTTCAGCTGCAAGACCCAAGAAGTCTTTTATTTCCTCTTGTTAGAATAGGTCTAACAAACAAGGAATGCAGGCAAATGTCTGTTAGACAAGTGTGTAGAACACAGGTTTGTATACACAAATGTTATCAGATGGAAAGAAGTTCTACTCATTATGATTCAAAATGTGCAGAATTTTGGTAAGTTTTGAATACGGGGGCTGAATTTCTGCATTTGTCAAAAGTCCTAGTGACGTGAACTCTCTGGTACTCGTGCTGCCTTCAAATATTGATCCTTGGCGATGGCCAGCACAGCTTACCTCAGTTATTCAGTTAATTTAGTCCAAAGTGTACAAAGTTTGAGCCTCACCCAGTGCCTGTGGAAACCAGGGAATGGCTTTTGTCCAGCATCAATAGCCTTTGTTTCAGATGCTGTGGGAGTATCCATGGCTTTATAGTAACAGTCCAAAGACAAATTCAGTTTTCCATATGAAGTGAGGCAGAGGAATTGTTTGACTCCACTCCCCTAATTAAAGAAAGGGTGGATCGGTGCTGCAATGCATTAATCAACACATGCCTTTTCCTTTCCATTCTTCACCCCAGAGAACAACTGAATTGTTTCCTACTCATGACTCAAATTTGGGGTTAGTTCAGCTCCCAAAGCCAGCAAGTCATGAGCTGCATATTCTGCTTGCAGGATGCAGCACTTTGGAAGAACATAAAATGTGGTAAAATTAAATAAAAATTGAGCACTGGTGATTTCCTAAGTTGCTATGCAAAGGAATTTCAGTGCACAGCTCATTTGCTATTTTGCCTTGTAAAATGTATGAGTAACTGTCTCAAGGTTTTTACACCAGGTATAATTAGAGGAGAGATAGTTTATTAGCCTGAGAAGCTCGTCGATTGCCCATTTCCTCCAGTTTTATGGTACCACTTGCATCTGCATTTTTACCAAGAAAGTAATCCCTGCTTTACTAAGTAAGCAGGACTTCTGAGCTCTTTCCATTTCTACTCAAGATCAGCCCAAAGTGTGCACACCTCATCAAGAAAACATTACCATGGCATATCCAAGTTTGTAGTCACGGCACACAAAGGGAGTGCTCCAGCTTGTGCTGGCACACAGCCGGGTTTGGTTCTCCAGCAAACCATTTGTGCCAGAAGCAGACTTAGGCAGGAGTCCAGATGAAGAACTGGACTCAGGAGTCCAAATCTACCGCAGAGCACCATAACCAGGCTGCCTGCCACTCATTGCTTTGAAACCAATTGTCCAGGCAGACTTTTATTTAAGGAAAGAAATCTTGTCCCCAAATTAGGCTTTTTTGACAAGTTGAAAACCTTTTTTTTTAATTTTTTTATGGTGCTTAAACTTTTTGTTCTGGAGTCAGACTGTTTTCAAGGGGAGTGTTACATTAATGACACCAATTTGTTTCTGAGATATCTTGTTACCGGGCAGGGATGGTGGGAAGCACATTGAGCTGTGGTTGCCACAGAATTAAAATTCTCCAAACCCATTATTTTCTGCCTAGAAACTGTCAGACAGTTCCATAAACTGTAAAGTTTTTCTTTCCCTGGTGCCAAACCTCATACTACATCTAAATTAGTTTGCTTGTATTTGGGGATTTACAGAGTATCTGAGTGTGCTTTCCAGAAAAACTGACTTCTGAGGACAATATCCAGGGGCATTTGCTCTGACTAACCATGGTACACAAAATGCTTTTCTGTTTATTGAGATACATTAGCATCTTACTCACAGTTTTTTGTCTTTTTTATTTTTTTCTCATATATAACTTGTAGCTGTTCTTTAATCTCGCATATACAGTATCTTTTCCTGCCTTTTGAAACTAACCAAGTAACCAAGATACATTGTAGAGGTGGCCAAGAAATGGATGTTCATGTTAACCTTTTCCTCATCATGCAGTCTAGATGATGTGTTGATGGGGATTCCAGCTCTTTTTTCTGTAAAGTATTTCATGCTGTTTTCCAGCACAAACTTTTTTACCAACTCCAGTGAAAATGTACAACAGTAGTGGCTTATCCAAGCAGCAGCATATGTGGAATTACAGCATCAGATCATCTGTGAGGAGGCATTCTTCTCCAGCTTCTTCCAGTTTCGTGCAGCCTGCTATACAATGGGAACCCTGTCCTAGGGGCTGATGTTGTAACACAGATGGTGAAAAGCAGGCACAGCTATTCTTCACCTCATTACTTTTGCTCACTCTTCTGTTCTCTGCTCCTCATGGCATATATATTTTATTATTCTGTCTGTTAGAGCTTCTAATTTTTCCTATTCAATAGCTTCATTAACTTGACCTGCATCTCATTTCCACCCTGCAAATATTACTGATATACACTCCAAAATGAATGCACTGACAGTGTTCTACAAATAACTCCAATATTTTCCGTCATGATTCTGAAAAATGGTCAATTATTTATAATTTATATATTTAAGTGTCCAAAAGGCAACAGAAAGTCTTAATAGTTGGATTACTCAATTGAAAAATGTGGCATTGTCCTCCAATTTATTAATTGCAATACTCACACAGTGGGAAATTAAAAACTGGTGCAAGGGGTAGATCTGATAATTTTGTAGCATGCAAGGATTGTAAGAGGATTTTTTGAAATGATATTTCTGTTTCTGAAGGGACAGTATCTTCCCTTTTAAACTACCTAACTTATCAAGAAGGACTGCCCCAGTCCACTCTTTCATACCTTGTTTTCTTTTCTTTTCTTTTTTGTCTCTGTTTTATAATCAAACTAAAAGTTACCGTGGCACTTTCAGTCTTCCACCATCCTAAAGAAGACTGTGAGTTGGATATGTCTCATGAGCTGAAAATCAGGAATTTCTGCTCCCTAATTCAGTGCTCTGTTTACAACACAGAAGAAGGTAGAAATGTGATGTCAGGCAACTCTGTATGCACAAGTTTGATTTCAGTCTTTTGTTTTGTTTTGTTTTGTTTTGCTTTGTTTTGTTTTGTTTTGTACTGCTGAAAGCAGAACTTCTTGTACTCGTGCATCTAGGAGATGAAGAACATGAATAAGTAGGAACATCATCTCCGTAGCTGTAGGCACATCAACACTTGGTCTACCATTTTTTGTCACTTGCTATTGAGTCAGTAGTAGGATCTTCATTGTGAACTGAAACATTATTACACTATACCACATAGAAATCAAGGAAATTCTAGCCTTGATAATGGTCAAAATTTAAACTACTTTTCACGCCTCCCTGTCCTACCTCATATTTCTGTTGCCCTAAAGGTTTACATACATTTCATTCTCTCTTCATACTTCAGTCATCTCATTTTCTGACTTTCCACCCACTGCACTTTGCTGAATCCCAGCTACACTGGATCACAGCTGGGTCACAGAGTATGGCTGTATTTGAGCCGTACACTGTGGGAACCACTCACTTAAATTTTGATGTAATGATTTTTCTACAAAACTACTGAAAAAACACATAAATATTTAACCACAATATAATTACTGTTTTGTAGCTATTTATAATTCATAAACTCTGGAGGAGATCAGAATATTTCAAGAAACAGGAAATTATGGGTCTGATAAAATTCACAAACTCACCAGATATTGCTCCTTTTAAGTTTTTCTACCTTAACAGAATTCCCAGTTGTCCATTAGAAATTTCCTGTACATTGAGAGTATTTTTGCAAGATCCTGTGTCTCAGTTTTCATCTGAACATGTGAGTGCAGCTTACAGATAAGTCTGCAGTCTGTAGGACAGATTTGTTATCTGCCATATCACAGGCAACTCCTTAAAGTGTTCATAGAATCACAGAACAGTTTGAGTTAGAAGAGACCTTAAAGATCATGCAGTTCCAACCCCCCAGCCATGGGCATGGATGCCACCAGTGGATCAAAAACAAAGTTTTACCTTTATTTACACAGCAGTCCATGAGTTCTTTTAAAAGTAAAAACTCATTAAAACTTGTTTAATTAATATGTAGGGCTTTTGTTACATGGTGCAGAACTCTTGACCAGCAATTCCATAGCGTTACAGTTATTGGAAGTAATGTACTCAAAAACTCACAAAAAAATGTACTAATATCACATGATTTGCAACTTACGCAGTATATCAATTTTTGCACCCCAGATTTCAATGCAGTTGTTATCATTTAAATCCCCTCATCTTAGTATTTCTTGGTACCTATCATTTCCTAGGAAACCTGTGTTGCATGCTGTGGAATTAAGGTCTGCTTTGCCACTAGATGTGTGGTGAATGCCAAGGCGAACTGATATTAAAGCTCTCTGTCATGCTAGGGAAAAAAAATAAAAAAATAAAAAAAATAAACAAACAAACAAAAAGATGATTTTGTATGATAAAAATTACATGTAGTAAATTAAATAGTCTTCGTAATGCCTTCCAATGCCTTCCAGTTCATCCCTTGAAAAGAATTTTTTTGTTTGTTTGTTTGTTTATTTTTAGTTTGAAATGGCATAGTCTTGTACCCAACTAAAGAAGTTAAATTTTAAAAAAAGCATTAAACTTGGGATTAACTAGGGAAGGTCGGGGAAAAGGGTTGCTTATTTTTTTAAGTTAGGAACAAGGTAATACAACTGAATATCCTATGCCTACCCTTTTCCAACAAGAGAAGAACTTTGAAAAAGAAAAGCTTGAAAACTTGATGCTTGTAGAGCCCTTGCAGGTGTGTAACAAGATAATACAATTAATAGGACATGAATGTCAAGGCGGAGAGGCATGGAAGAATGGTGCGGTAGTTTTGGGTTGTTTATAGTTCTTATACTCGGAAAACTAATGTGAGACAGAATCATGCACAAGTGCTGAGCTCTGTATCCTAATGAATAGAAAAAATCATGTATTCTTCTACTGGGCTGTCATTATTGCTTTTAGTGCTTGTCTGTGGCATTCTCCTACATAACAATGTGTGAAGTATTTCCCTATGGAATAGATATGCTATTTAACTAAAATTTGATTTATATTTTTAATCTAAAAGCAAACAAACAACAACAAAAATCATGGGCCTAATATCACTTGTAACTTTTTATTGGACTTTTGATTCAAATCCAGGCCTCACTGTGAATGTAGGTAGAAAAGTTTTCCCACTGGACAGAGCATGTGTTCATCTGCTGAATCAGCTGAGATGCAAGCCCATAAGGACACTGTTAACATTTTGTGTTAGAATTCAGGTTTGATGAATCTGAAAGTTGAAATGGAAGCCTTAGGCTGTAAAGCCATAAACAAGTCAAGCCAGCATAAATTGGCTTGGCTACCATAAGAAGTATTCCCCTCTAAACCACCTGACAGTGCCGCCTTAAGTGTTCATGGCTCTTTGGCCTTCTAATTCACCGGCTGTATTATTGGCAGCATGGTGGCAATACAAACCTGGAGACAAGTACACAGTGCCCTTTAGTGTCTTATTGCCATGATCTTCTGTGAGAAATGAAAACTGGCTGTCATGGTAATTGCCATCAAACAAAGAATTTTGTTTGATAATAAATCTAAGAAAGCAAACCTCTGAATGTATAATCCTTTGTCTTCTCCACCTTTAAATAACATTTTACTCAGGCATCCCACATCTATCTGAAGGCTTCATGAGGGGATGAGGGTAAAAAAAAAAATTACATTTTTGTTAGCATCAGGCAGCCTGGCACATATTCTTCAATTGCATGATACCATCAAATGTGAGAATGATCCCTTTTTCCCATTGATAGCTTGCATGCATCAGAGCAGCTTCCTTTTCACAAGCCTTTCAGTTCCAAACATTATCAATACAGATGGCCCATTTCCTGTGCAGTAATTGATCAGATGAAGGTCATAATACTACTGCATGCAAAATAGGCAGAGCCTTGTTATTTTTGTCGATGAAAATAGCCATATTAATAAAATATGTATGTTATGTTTGTAAAAGGGTAAGATTCAGACCAGCATGGACGCTGTTAGTAGGAAGAAACAAGAAAATCAAATGGTTTTGGAAGGAGACCACATTTAACATCTTTAATTAATACCGGATTCAGACTGGAAATTTAACAAAAATATTTTAAAACACAAACCAACTGAACTTTAAGCAGTGCAGTTACAAGTCTGCTGGAGCATAAACATTCTTCTTTAATTGATTTTATGCCTCATGTGGTAGAAACTGCAGCTTAGTTTCAAAGTATTGTGTAAAGACTAAATAAGACTGAACCTTTTACTTTGGTGTTTACATTAAATAACTTCCAGCTAAAACACTAATCATCAATATTTGTTAGACATGGCTGAAAATCAAAGTTTTTTAGTAACAGCCAACAATCTTTGCTTTTTTTTTTTTTTTTTTTTTTTTCTTATGTATTTCCCCTGACCCCATTAATCTAGTTAGTCAGGTTCTTCAGCATTTTTAGATGTGATTTATCACGGGACATTAAATATTTGCATAGGAGACTGCTTATAGTAAAGCCGCCAGAAGGAAGCACTGTGCCAGTGCACTTCTGCAGAAAGCAGCTACCACTTCTTTTATATTCAAGTGCTGTTTGGGGCCAGCTGCTACAGCAGGTTTATGGTCTCATACCCGAAGTGTTCAGAGTGTTCCCGTCCTGTGGGCTTGTAGCTTGGGTGGATCTTTTGCAAAGGCAAAAGACATTCAGTGTCTCAGGGACATCTTGGGTTTTGTCCCTCTGCTACAGCAGACACATATGACTGCAGGTGCTACTACTTGGGAAACTGCAGGCAGATTAATCTTCTCTGGGTGGGGAATAGGAGAAATAGAAAGAGGGGGGAATAAGAAGCACTTGTATTATAACACACTCTGTCTCCTATGTTGTAGGGGGGTTGGAGTGTATGAATTTTGATCAGGGGAAGTGGATGAGATTAATGACTTCAGTGGGTGCAATGCGGAGGGTTCTTTCCTTCCTCTGTGGGCAGGATGTTTAACTAAGAACATTTCATATGAATTATAAATCACAGTGGAAGGTACAAGAGACAATTATAAAATGTCAGTGTAGCAGCTAAGGATGCTAGGAACTGGTTCTAGGAGTCAAAGGACACACTTCTGTGGTCTGGCACAGTGGAGGAGTAAAAGAGCCATGTCCTGACTAGAGAAGTGGAGTGGGTTGCTGTCAATAGAGGGAGCCTCAGATAAACACCAAATACCAGAATTTATATCAATGGAAGAAATCCTGGAACACAGACAAGGGTCTTGGCTGAAGAGTGCACTAAAATAAGGAGTGTTGAAGAGATGGGAGGAGGTAGTTCTGAGTAAGGAGATGGAAATAAAGGCCATCCACTGAGACTGAGGTATAGACTGAAGGGAAACAACAACAACAACAACAACAACAACAACAACAACAAAAAAGAGAGAGAGAGAGAGAGAGAGAGAGAGAGAGAGAGAGTGAGAAAACAGTAAAAGGGAAAGAAGAAGAACTGGGTATTCCTAAGAGTAAAACCCACCAACGCAACTTCACCTATGTATATGTATGTTCCTATGTAAGGAACTCATGAGCAATGGCATAAAGATTCTTCAAAGTCAGTTCATCAGAAAATAAACTGCAGCATGGGGCTAAGGTAATATACCATTGTGTGGTAGTGAATTGAAATAATTCATCTGTGGCATTTTCAAACATATTTTTAATATATAGTAAAAATCACAATGTGTCTGTAGGCAATTCATCCAGCAAAGAAAATCCTATGTTTATACCATTAATTATTTACAAAAACAAACAAACAAACAAACAAACAAAACATTGCTGTAGGTTTAGCACTGCAGTTAGAGATAATAACATTTAAGAAAACAAGACTGAGATGATGATCCAGAGGGTTCTAGTGTTGCCAGAGAGTTTTATTAGTTTGCATGTAATATTACTAAAATTATTTGATCTCTCTATATGTTATTTTTCTTATGTTGCCTAATGGAGTTTTTATAGACATTAATGAGCAAGGATCAGGTCAAACAATGCACATTTTACCCTTGTGAGCTGTCCCATTGACTACAGTGGGAATAGCATTATTTTTGTAAATGCTGTTCTTATCAGGGAATGCTGAAGTAGTCCCTAATGAAGGAAATATCTTTATTAAATCTTTCATCATTTCAGTACCTACTGACCCATTCTAGGGAAAATAATTAAATTCATTTAATTATTCTACTGCCTATAAAAGACAAGTAGGAATTTGCACAAAAGGACAGCTTAATCTATAAACTGATGGCTGTGCTTAAGACAAAGAGCCCAGCAAAAACTTCTATAATATTTGTTAAGACTTAAACAACTGATATATTTAAAAATAAATAAATAAATAAAATAAAATAAAAAGTGAAGAAATCAATATGACCTGAAGAATAAATGACTCAATGCTTAATTTTACATTTTGGTTGTTGGTGTTTTTTTTTTGTTTGTTTGTTTTGTTTTGTTTGTTTATTTGTTATTTGTTTGTTTTAATATATTCATTACTGCTAATAAAATGACAAGAGAGAAAGCTTCAGTTGCAACACTGTTCAGCCAAATGGAGCTCCGGATATTTTTGTAAGGTTATTGATGTTTGCAACAAAAGCAAAACTCTCCTTTAGACCTCTCCTTCACAGAAGAAGGTTTTTAAGTGGAAGTTGGTTATTAAGCATGATGCAGTTGGTTAGATAATATATATATATATATATATATATATATATATATATATATATATATATATATATATATATGTATATATATATATGAGGAGTCCCTCAACTGGTAAATCTACAAAATATTTTCTGATTAGGAAAACCAAAGTAGGCAGTGTCTTTCTAGTCTCCATGTGCATCACTGGGAGCACTTACAGACATGAACCTGCACACCTGCACACACAATGCTCAAAAATTCTCATAGGTTCAGCCCTTGAACATAATATTTTCATAATCAAATTAAATAAAAGTATCTTTTTGGGACCCTCCTGGATATACAGTGTATAACAGCTGAGTACAAGAAATACTTCAAAGCAAACACTGAGAAACTCGTTACAGAAATTCAAATATATCTCTTCTGAGACATGTAAATTTGAGAGCAAGGGATATGATTTTATAAATATACTTCAAACTTCAAATTCCATGTTAGGTAATTCATTGATCCACAGACACTTAAGTCTAACCAAACAACTATTTGCAATTACAATTTGGTTAATCATTTCACTTCCCAATGAGAAAGTCCCACAGCTGCCTGGGGGCTTGGCATTGGTGACAAACACCAAGGGATCTTCTCTGCTGCTAAAAAAGATGTGTTTGTAGCTTGGGACAACTCCTGTGCATGGGCCACCCTCCTGTAAAACACACTGAAGGCAAGGTACACTAGTTTTCCATGTAGCTGGACAGTCATTTGACAGTATTCTTGGGGTTGATCTTGGCAAGTCTGTTGCATGGCAAAAGCAGCTTATTTATTTTTATATACTTCCTGCCTAAGGACAGCTGGTTTGGTTTAGTTGCTCTGGAATTAAAAATAAAATAAAAGTAATTAAATTTTAAAAATACACCACTTTACATTATTTTAAGAAATGAAGAAAAGACGTTCAGGCTGTAGAAGGTGCAGGTGTAGTTGTGGAATAATGTACTTCAGCTCTGGAGCAGGTGAAAAACAACTTATCATACTGTTGACCAGAGGGTTAGTTATACTACCACTGCTAGTCACAGTCCTTCAGAAAATCGGTGTTCAGAAATACGTTTGTTAGGCCAGGTCTGGGCACATGTGGTCTAGACAGAGAAGTCTTACCTGCTTACAACAGCTTACACCACTTCTTGTTTTTATCCTTTGTACCTCTTACAATATGTATATTTTAAATATACCTGTTTAAACCTGTACAGATGTCTGACATATAATCCAGTATTTTGGTTTAACAGAGCTGAGTTAAACTAGATTTCATTAACTGCTCATCTGAAATGTTTTGGGTAAAGAAAACACCCATAACCAGTAATATTTGATGATGTTTGGACCCAAGTCGTGCAGCACTACTGGTAGGTGTTACATTGCCAAAATTTCCTTTACTCAGCCCATGGTAGGAATCCTGATTTTTTACAGATTTCCATGCAGTTTGCTCACACAACAGCATAAGCTTCTGGAGCAGCAGGCTGCTGTTCATCCCTGTGCACCAGCCTGTGTAGGGACATATGACAAGTCTGTTACACAAACATGAGAACAACACTTTTGAGTTAAGTGGAACTGTCAACATCCATAAAGTTATTTAAGTGTGTAAATGCTGCAGTCTCAACCCCTAGAGACCATATATTACTATTCAGAGTGTTGGTTTTTATTTCAGTGGGGTTTTGTTTTTTTTTTGTTTTTTTTTTTTCTTCCAGTTTTTCCAAAGCTATTCATGATGGAAGTACAAATATCTGTCTAAATAACAGTACTCTGTATTATAGTTGTGGTTGGTGTATCCTATTCTTTCTTTTTGTTCATTTCTCTGAATGGAGGAGAGTTTAATTAAATGTTTTGAGGATAGACATTTACCCTGTACTCTAAGACAGAAGTGAAGGTGTCCATCAAGGCATTTCCATGTCTGTCACCGGGTACAGTTCACAGAACAAACCCAGTGACCCTTCTACTCATCAGGATTTTCCCAAAGAACATCTTGCATACAGAAGTAAACTCCAGAGAAATTATCTTTCCTTTCTGGAGGAGACCTTCAGTTCCTTTTTGTCTCCTTCACTATTCTTCTCACCTTTCTGTTCTGGCATCATAGTGCCATTGATTCTCTTGGCCTTTGGAGTGCCAAGCTTGACTCCATATGAACACAAAAGAGAAATGTCCCTCAGACATAAGTCAGAAGTGACATGAGGTGCTCTTGGTGTCCAGCCTGCACAGGCAAAGTGCCAGCCTGCAGAATAGAGAGAGAGGAGAGTCATCCTGTGATTTTATGTTCTAGATCTTTTTTTTTTTTTTTTGGGGGGGTGTAGTGGGTTTACATGGCAAGGTTTTGGTAGCAGGGGGCTATAGGGGTGGTTTCTGTGAGAAAGATCTAGAAGCTGCCCCATGTTTGGGAAGGGCCCCATTGTTTTCCAGATCTGAGCCAATAAGCGATGTTGTTTGCGCCTCTGTGAGAGCATATTTAAGACAGCGAAAAAAACGCTGCGCCAGACAGCAGCCAGGAGTGAGAGAACAGCCTTGCAGGTGCCAAGGTCAGTGCAGAAGGATGGGGAGAGGTGCTCCAGGCGCCGGAGCAGAAGTCCCCTGTGGCCTGTGGTGAGGACCATGGTGAAGCAGGATGTCCCCCTGCAGCCCATGGAGTACCACAGTGGAGCAGGGTTCCACGCTGCAGCCCGTGGAGGAGACCACGGTGGAGCAGGTGGCCCTGCACTGACGGAGGCTGCCGCCTGTGGAAGACCCCTGCTGGAGTAGATTCCAGGCCGGACCTGTGGCCCGTGGAGAGACCATGCAGGAGCAGGTGACCTGGCAGGAGCTGCTGCCCGTGGGGGACCAAGGTTGGAGCAGTTTTCTCCTGAGGGATGGACCCCGTGGTACGGACCCATATCTGGAGCAGTTCTGGAAGAGCTGCTGCCTGTGGGAAGCCCACGCCGGGTCAGTTCATCAAGGACTGTATCCCGTGGGTGGGACCCCACAGCACAGGGGACGAGAGTGACCGAGAAGGAGCGGCAGAGAAGAAGTGCTGTAGACTGACCATAACCCCCATTCCCCCGTTCCCCTGCGCTGCTCGGGGGGAGGAGGTGGAAGAGGGTGGATGGGGGCGAAGGTGCTTTTGGTTTGCTTTTTCCTTTGTTTTCTCACTTCTCTCTCTTGTTAGTAATAGGCAATAAATTTTACTATCTCCTTATGCCGAGTCTGTTTTGCCCGTTACAATAATTACTGCGTGATTTTCTCGTCCTTATCTCAATCCTTGAGCCCTTTTCACATATTTTCTCCCCATTCCTCTTTGAGGAGGGGGAGTGAGAGAGCGGCTGTGGTGGAGCTCGGCTGCCCACTCGAGCGGAACCACGACAGGGGGGAGGGGGGAATTACATTCTTAGGATAAAGTGTAAATAGACGATTTTTTGTGTTAATTTACTGAATCCTAATTTGCTGTCACTTTCTAGAGATCTCCTTCTTGATATCTTTCTACCAGTTTGCAATTCACTAAAAATCTTTGGAATGAAGTTTATTCTTCTTCAGCCAGAAGTAGGAGTTGACTCAAAATATGGGAGGCGAACTGTTCTGGTTTGTGTTACAGGGATCAGACTGGATGCTACCTTCTTGCCTTACAGCCTATGAGCTGGATTCACACATTTCGAAAGGTCATGTTTATTCCCTTTCCACACAAAAAGTAGACCATGCAGTAAAGTCACTGTGATCTCTTCTTAAAAATAAAACAAAATTTAGCATGGGTACTATCAAGGGATTATGACTAGCCTCTTAACAGGCCAGCATGCACACTTTTGGCCTACTGTTACAATAAGGTGTGTAAGCAGTCTTACCTAAGCTTAAATGAAAGGTAACCATAGAGGCTGCTCACCTGAAAAATGATTTTTTTCTTTCTTCCTCTTTCATGGTTCTAAATAATTAGATTTAAATCTCAGTAGAAATTAGTTTGCTAAGAAAAGTATGGCTGGATCGCTCAGTACTGGTTGTAAGTTCATAAAAATCTTTAATGCTATACAAAAAGAGCAAGCCCTATGGCTTTTCCTAGGTTACTGCCACCTGATGTGTTCATACCATAATAAAACAGTTTAGCAGGACTCTTTAGGCACCAAAATAAATTGTCTTTCCATGCATTCCAAAGCGTTCTCCCTGTGTTCTCCCACAAACCTTTTTATTCTTTTTCACTTTTCTTTTTTTTTTTTTTTTTTTCTCTCCTCTCCTCTCCTCTCCTCTCCTCTCCTCTCCTCTCCTCTCCTCTCCTCTCCTCTCCTCTCCTCTCCTCTCCTCTCCTCTCCTCTCCTCTCCTCTCCTCTCCTCTCCTCTCCTCTCCTCTCCTCTCCTCTCCTCTCCTCTCCTCTCCTCTCCTTTCCTTTCCTTTCCTTTCCTTTCCTTTCCTTTCCTTTCCTTTCCTTTCCTTTCCTTTCCTTTCCTTTCCTTTCCTTTCCTTTCCTTTCCTTTCCTTTCCTTTCCTTCCTTTCCTTTCCTTTCCTTTTTTCCTTTCCAAGATTTTGTGGGATTACACTGCAGTGTAGATGAAAGAGTAGGAAAACAAAAGCATTTCTGTTTGGCTTTTTACTTCTTTTTATTCTTGCTGCTTGGTTTTATTATAACTGAATAGTATCCAAGATTCAAAGCCACTCATCTTTCATCAGCATATTTAGTGTGTAATTCTTACTTCTTTTTGCTTCCTTCTGAGAAAAGCTACCAAAATACATATTTTCTATGTTGTTATCCTACCTGCAAATCAAAAGGAGGCTTGCACATTTAAATTCACTTGCCTTCTTTCCTGACATGTTCTAAGATTGAATTTAATCACTCTATGATGGCCAATATTCTGGGAAGGTGCAACAAGTATTAAAGAAAAACTACAAAGAGCACTTTACACCAGACTATCATGTGTTTACTTTGGTGGGCCTAAAGCTGCCTCCACCACTAGCTCTGAAATATTCACAATGATTTTAGGTGCCCACATTGAAATCTGAAATATGACATTACTCAGTGAGTTATCCTACTATACGTGTTGCTTATAAATAAGCATAAATCTCAAGGTAACTTAACAAGTAGATAACTAATATATGATTAACATCATCGCACATAAAGCACTCACTCAGAAAGTGCTTGCTATCCCCTAGGAAGCACTGTTGATCCTTTTTCTCAGGTATCTATGGCGTCTACCTCAGAGTGTGTAGCACTCTGGTAATTTGGCAACTTGATAATTTGGTAATACATCTCAGATTTCTACTGAGGCACCTCATAGAGTGGAGGGGAATCAAAACTTTTGGGTCTTCACTCTTCAAACTGCCAAGAAGTATAAGAAATAGTTGCAGGTTCAACAGACATAGAAAGAAATACATGAATTAAAAAAACATGAGATCATTTAAAAAGAAAAGCTATTGCTTCTCTCTGATCATGTACTTTGGGAGTTTGACTAAGTCAATGCCCTCATCTTACACTTTGGGACATGGAATGGCTGTTTTGACCCAGAGTATCACTGGCCACTCTTAGGGACTGAAGACTGGCCTAAGTAGACATTTAAGATGATCTATAAGTACAGTCTAGTGTTCTTTTGAGTTCTTGTTATTCTTTGATTTCACAAACATCGTGTTTCTTAAAAAACACTTATCTTGTACAAAACTGGTGGACAGCCTTATAGTCAAAAGGCAAGAACATGAACAGACGGCAAGCTGCTGGAATTTTACTCCATTGTAAAATAAAGTTGAGAAATGGGAGCATGGGCTCTGTCAAAGACAAACACACACACAAAATTAAAAAAATAAAATAAAATAAAATAAAAACAGGAGCTAGTGTTAAGATCTGTAGCTGAATTACCACAGGCAAGCAGTGATTTTTCTTCTTATGGTGGATAGACAGGACAAATCACAAATCAGGCTCACAAGACAGGTCACAGATCACTAGTCCCAACAAGGGCTGATAATGTTACAAGCTTTTCAAGATAATGCCACCATCAGGCATCCTTCCCGTTAACGCCTCTTTTCTCAGAAATTAATTTAGAAACCTCTGTGTCTTCAAAGTCACAGCTGTCACGTAGCTGTCAGACTTTGCCTAGTTGTAGTTGTTGAGTATCATGAACTGAATTGTCAGCAGAATCCAAAGCTTCGTATTGATAGTGATTGCAATAAGGTAAAATATACTGCTTTGTTTTTCCACCATGGTACTGAATTTACGCTAATTACATTATTCTGAACTGATTTTTAAAACTCAATAAATTTGATACACTAGTTGCTAAGGAAAAGTGTCCATAGTTATTATGATTACTTTTCTTACAGTACACTTTTGAAATTACTCATCAGCGGTGCAGAGTGCTCCTACACAAGGACCACTAATCAAATTGTCTGATTAGGTGAAATTCTAGACTTACAGCAGTTTCTTCATGCCAAATTGCAGTAATAATTGTTCCATCACTTCTGCTCAAGGGAATCTCTCAAATGCTTCAGATATAATTTCATTTCTAAACTGACTGTATAATTAAATAATGCAGTATAGCCAGCAGTAATCTTTCTCCAAATTTAAATGTAAATATTATGGGTTACCAACAGGAGCCATAGCATCCCTAATTGGCTGTGGCTAATTATATATTATGTCTAAAAAATGTTAGCATTAAGGTTGCAAAGTCAAGCACTTACAAGTTAGGCAATGTCAGAATTAACGTTGCCGAGGCAACTTCAGTTTTCCTGCCATTTGTTTGCATGCATGTTACACTTTTTAATTACACAATCATGCTGTTCTTTTATTCTTCTTAAGTCCCCTGCCTCATTCAGTAAACTGGTAGTAAGTGAAGATTTCTTTTTATCTTTCTCATTAAGAGCATGGCTCCAAGCCTTGTTTAACTCAGATTATCCAAGCCTTGCACAGCAAACATATTTTTATTCATCTATTCCTCTGTGTTTCTAGGATGCTTTTGGTGTATCTGAGCATTGTATCCAAAAGAAATGTGAGTGTCAGCTTGCTTAACTTCCCATTTAGGGAGGGCTGGAGTTTAAGCAATCCATATTGGTGATAGGAATGCAGAGTACTTAAGCGATAAGAAGTGAGGAATGTGAAGCATTCACATGAATGAGATCTGCAAAGGAGCGCTAGACTAAGACACACGTGCCACCAGCAAGCCTCCCTATGACACATCCATGCAGGTCCATATGAAAATAAATCATTTTCAAGCAAATCTGTACAACCTAGTAGCATCACCATTCTGTTTTTATGTCTGACAAACGTTTATACAAAGTTGCCAAAATGCTATCCAATCACAAGTGTTTTGTGGTGATTTTTATGAAATTGCATTTCCCAGTCTTTCTATTCCAAGTATTCTTGCTCCGTACTTCTGCAGCTGACTTAGTGACAAATGCTCAGGTCTGCTGCAACAGTGCTGAGCTTGCTGGTTGTAGCACCCTGGCCAGTTAGCTCAATAATTCTGCTGGGGAAAGTGAGGCAAAACATTGCTCAAGCAGCTTGCTCAGCATCATGTATACCAGATGCTGAAGCTGGGACATAGGCCATTTCTCCAAGGCTGTGAGCTCTGACAGTCTGATAACCCTTCTGCCTTTCGGTCTTCCTACAGTCTCTATATCCCATCCAAGTTTTGCAAAAACAAGTCTCTAAACAGACAATTCCTCATCCTTGACTAAACCTGGACTCACCCTCACTGCAGCCCCATCTGGCATAAAAAGCGAGATGTGGTCATGAAGAAGAAAGAATAGCATCTTGGGTTTGATAACAAAAATATATTTCCTGTGCTTTAAAATTTAAATTTTAAAATCCATCTTCTGTCATAGATCAGGTGGTATGGTGCACCTTTTACTGTTTACATAGTAAGAAACATGTCTGAACTGGGAAGGCCAGGATCCAGTTCCTTCCTGTGTCTTCTTTATTATAGGCATCACCGATCACAGTCTTGAACCAGCACTATTGCAGTGTTTGTGAGTTTGAGTTTGGAGCCATTGATCTTCTAACTTGACACATTAAGATATAAATTTATTTTTTTAATTTATTTAAAAAAAAAAAAAAAAAAACTGAAAACCGGATTCTACCATGTAGCACAGTATCAGCCAAAAATGAATGATTAAACCAAGTGACTTAATTTACTGCAGTTTAGACTTTTAGGTTGTAATAAATAGGTAAGCCGTGTAAAGTTTTTAATCATGTTTTCAAATTATATTTAAAAGGCATCCCAAGAGAAAGGTGTTTGTTTTTTTTTTGGTTGGCTGTTTTTTATTATTATTATTTTGTAGATTGGTAGAATAGCTCAGGCAGTAAAAACAGTTTTATTCTGCTTAATAACAATGTTGTGAACTGAGAGGGCATAACCGGGGCTACACCCAGCCCGGTCCCTGGTGACCCAGTGGGGAAATGTCTGCAGTGCATTACAGTCACGTAGGAAGTCTCCTGTTAGCCTGCAGCTGTGGTTCGTTGTTCTGGACCTGACTGTTTTGGTTACTCCCAAATCCTGTTTGAGGTCCCTATGTCCTTTATTTAATTCCAAAGATGCATGCTCATTTCAGCAGGTATATAGCTCAATGCTCATTTTGATTTTTAATTCGCTGTTATATGACTTATTTCTTATCTTATAGATAATTACTGTATACTCAGAATTTGTATTAAGATGCATTTTGTTGGTAAGTAGAGTTAATAAACCATGGAGCAAAACAACATTTAAACATGTTTATTAGTTATATTAGATAAGCCGTGTACATAAGAAGAAAATAAATTCGTAAAACATTTTGCATTCAAATTAATTAAGCAAGGGAAATAATAACTGTAGTTAATGAAATTGAAGGATTAGTTAATGAAATTGATGTATTGATTCTGGTCACTGACGGCCACATGCTGTGTCTTGTATGTGTTTGATATAATTAGGCATAAAACTGTCAGTGTGCTTGGACACTCTTGAGTAAATACCTCAGCAGGAATTTATCTGTAACTTTACATGCCCAACACCTTCTGCAAATCTGTCCATACGCCTTTTGCATGTTTAGAATTAGTGGATCTCATTCTCTGCTACCTGGAGAAAGAGAGAAAGAGAGAAAGAAAGAGAGAGAGAGAGAAAGAGAGAGAGAGAGAAAGAGAGAAAGAAAGAGAGAAAGAGAGAAAGAGAAAGAAAGAGAGAAAGAGAGAAAGAAAGAAGAAAGAAAAAGAAAGAGAGAAAGAAAGAGAGAAAGAAAGAAAGAAAGAAAGAAAGAAAGAAAGAAAGAAAGAAAGAAAGAAAGAAAGAAAGAAAGAAAGAAAGAAAGAAAGAAAGAAAGAAAGAAAGAAAAAGAAAGAGAGAGAAAAAAATCCCATTATTCTTGATCACATTTTTAGACTTTGACAGATTAAGTAGATTAAGTAGAATAATTCTCAGTAGAATTCAGTAGAATTTCTCTCAGAATTTTCAAATACAACTAAAAATTATAGTTCTCTGTAAGGTGGTGCCACTTCACTCAGTGACCCAGGTGATCCTTTATGTGTTATGTACTTAATGGGATTGAGGTTGTTATTTTTCTTAACCCTAGAGACTGGAAGAATTTGCAGTTTGGGCAGCAGAAATAATAATATTTGCACTATTGTTAAAAATGAAGGAAATAAAGTATGTGCATATGGGTGTTTCAGTATATGACAATGTGACATAGTTAGAGTACAGCATAAAATAGACTCATTTAACAGCCAACGTTACTGCAGTTTCCTACCCGACTCCCTACACAATTAAAACAAAAAGCTCCTAACTGGAAAAAAAAAATAGGACATGTTGCATAGTTTTATTACGGTTGAGTCATTTAACAGATTATTAAAAGGTGGAAGGTGGTAAGTGGAAGAGATGGATTCGAGCCCATATTCCAACCTGAAAATAATGCATGGAAAGATTATCACTCTGAAGCATTCTGGCAGTTTATTCCATTACTTTATATTCTGACAAAGCTAGCTTGCTATTTGACATGTCTACAACCAGTACATGGAGAAAAAGTATACCAAATCTCATTTAAAATTATAGCTAGCTGTAATTCTAAAAACATTCTAAAATGAAAAATTATTTCTTTATCTATATACTACATATTGATAGATGAAAGCCAAAATAATTCTTATCAACAGCCATTTCAGATGGTGGTGGATAAACTGAAATTGTTTAGCTTCATTAAAAAAAAAAAAAAAAAAAAAAAAGAATAGTCTAATTAGCAACATTTTTTGCACTAATTTACAGTCAACTGTTGTTCGTTGTACTTGCAACAGAGGAATGTACATGGATTGTTGGGCTCTGCTGTGCTCTGCAGCAATGAGAACCAGGAGCCAGCATTTGCATTTCAGTGGATTACTCTGGATTCACAGAATTGTAACTAAAAAGACATTAGCCCAGTGTTTGTTTTCTAAAGTGAGGCTGGGGCTAATCCAGGTCTCACGGAAATTTGGGATTTCTGCCACAGGTTTTGGGCAAGAGTCCCACTTTCAGTGGAAAGTGATCTTTTTGTCCATTTGAGCTCTGGATACATAAGAACTGATTGAAAATTTGGTTACTGAGCCCGTAAATCTTCTAACTCAATTTCTCTTAAATGTTTAGGCACTGCTATCAACAAAAGAATTTCCACAAAGTCTAATTTGTTGTTCTGTAAGTGTCTGCTAATTACATAGGTTTTCGATGAGCTACCTCGACTCTGGTCTGGCTGCCTCAGGAAGCAGAGGGTTAGATTAGCAGTGCTCTTTCTATTATATTACCAAGTGAACATGCTTTCTGTTTAGGGTTAGTCATGGAATGGTATTTATTTTTGAAAATCATACCACATGTTCTCAAAACTTTGTTTGCACAGCTGTAAGAAAAGATAACTGAATGGAAAGAATAGGCTTTCAAACAAGAAAGAATCATCTTCCAAGACAGCCATTTCACTTTCTTTGTAGTACAACAGCATCTGTATAGATTTGTATTGGATGTACTTGTACATCAGAAATTAAAATCGATGTTTTTCCTATTATGTGGCATAGCTTAGGTTTCAGTTTAACAATACCTGTATATCTGCTCTGTGTGACTGTACAAATAACACAATTTTTTCACAGCTTGAAAAGTCATTTTGGCATTACTAATTGTCATCAGTTTTCTCATGTACTGTAAGTCCATAAGCAACCATAGGAATTCTACACCAACAGCAGCTGTATAGATCTCTTATTAACTCTAAACAACAGGTTATAATGTATAGTTTGTTATGAAAATAATTCAATTTTACTTTAAATATATACTTTTTTTTTTTTTTAGAAAAATGAAAAACCAAGGAAGACTTGATGGTTGGGAAGTTTTGGTTTTTTAAATTGTCTAGGTGATTAATCTATTTTTATGTGGGTTGATATATAAGAATTAAGACCATAAAGAACGGTTTATGTTTAAAACCAATTTTTAAACAAGGAGTAGTTCATAGAAGTTGTGTGCCTTGATTAATTCTATTTTAAAATGCTGGATCTCGTCTCTTTCTTTCTTTGATTCATGACATTTTAAAAGGAAAATACATATTCTTGCTTTTTCAACACCTACAGTTTCTTAGATCTGAAAGAACTCCTATAGATTGAACTGAACATAAAAAATAAAATACAATAAAGAAGTACTCTGCACTAGGAAAAGAGATTTTGGCATATCAGTCCAACAGTTTCAGTTTCCAGAAAAAATACACTTTTGCAATGATTTTACTTCAACTGCAAAAATAATGTATGACAAGATCTGCCCTGAAAACAAATTGTGATCAGTTCTGAGAGGCTTTTTTTAATAATAGCTATTAGATTAATTTATATGGGGAAGGATATAAAATCTGATATAAATTAACAGGAGGGAAGGCAGTTTTTTGTCTAGTTTAAATACCACATAATCAAACCTTTCTTTGCTCATAGCCTGGGAGCTCATATTCAAGTTTAGAGTGTCTTCATTTTCTGTGTTAAGAATCAGAAAAGCAAAATCTTTCTTCAGACAGGCAACTCCTTTTTAGTGTCTGTTCTCCTCCTCTTTGATCTTCCAGAGCATTTAAAACAGCATGGCATATTTTTTTCTGCACCCTTTCTTCCCCCTTCTCTCCTCAAAAGCCAGGACAAAATCTTCTACTTAAATACCATGATTTTACTACATTTGGACCAAGAGACAGAGGGCTGAATGTTCTTCAGAAAGCTGACATCTACATCAAGTCCCTTTTGGGATAGTGGCTTCACTTCAATCCCCTTTTGGGAGTCAGAGACTACTCCAGCTCTTTAGTCTCATTTACCTGCTAATGATGCTCTCTGCTCATTATTATTTCCACAGGTTTTATACAGACAGTGGCTGCCATTTCCTCATGTGGTACTCTTTCTTATGACAGGTATGTCAATAGCCGTCCTTTTGAGAAGATGATTCTGAAACATTAGTTTTATGCAAGACAGCAGGAGTTTGTTCTTTTCTGAGAAATAAGGTGAAAGTAAATTGACTTGATTAGAAAGTGGGATTCAAGTAATTTTTATTCACTGCAGGACTCAGTTCATATCCAGGATTTTCCTTCATGCTATCCTGCGGCTTCTGATGCAGGACCTGTGTGGTGGGATTTCTTGCTTGCTTGCCTCTCAGGTTCTTATGAGTGATGGTATCATAAAACCGGTCTTCAGCAAACACAGCTGCAGAGTGCTGAGGTGAGGAGACCCTACTAGCATTTGTCCAGTTCTTAAGAAACTATGGTGTAGCTCTGGCAGGACTCTAGACATTGCTTGCTGGCTTTGCAGGCATGGTTACTCAAGAGGTACCATATTCAGTGCCAGTGCTAAGATCTTCTCCTTTGCAATGTCTCATAGGTTTGTTGAGGGAAGTGAAGCAACAAGTGCTATGAGTTTGGTGTTATAAAACCATTCTTGCTTCTCAGAACAATTCTTTGTCTGTTAGATTGGCTTATGTAGGTGATTTTCAAGCTTAGACTGCTGCTGCCCCTTTTCACCTTTGATTATTTCCATTAGAGAAGAAATCAATGATAGCCAATAATTTCTTTGGCACAAAAAGTTTGGCAGCCTCAGGCATGTTTGGCAATGTCTTTGCTTATAGAGACAAGCCCAGCTGTCTTTTCAAACATCAGCCTATTTGATACCTTTGCGGTTTTCTTGTCATTAATACTTTTTGGACAACATCTTTCTTTTCCCTTCTGTGTATTGCTTTTTCCCTGTTCTCAGGCCTCTTAGTTTGCACTCTCAAAAAACTTTTATCCCCATCACTTGTGTTTTGAGTGGCTCTTATTATTTTCCTATTCAGACTCTAAGGAAAGGTTTAATTCTTTTTTACATTTATTCAAAAGGGAAAGCAGCTTCCATGCCTATCAGTGTGTGATTGTCTCTCACCTGTGCCATAGCAATAGGTAGAAATTGCTAGTAGTAATATTTGTGAAAACCTTTGAAATTGAATTATTCAATGGAAGATCACTGAACTTCCAGAACAATTCACAGTCAAATCAATTAACTAAGGCAAAGACTAGACATTTTACTCTGCCTCTTAAGATATTTTAGGGCCTTTAGTCAATCTAGTCAGAAATGTTGGCCAACCTGTGAGAAAGCAAAGCCCATAAAGCTCATAAATCAAACCACTGGTAGACTCAACAGAAGGATTCATCTTTCTTGGCATGTCCCAAAGTGTGGAATGGACACAGGCTGTAAAGGAGAAACATGAGATTGACACAGACTTGTTAGAACTTGTGTATGGGCAAATTTGAGGTGAGGTGTGAAATGTTGGCAGTGCCATTCAGTATCCTGGATTGCAGATCAATCTGTGGGCAGCTCGGAAAAGGTTTTGCCTTATTGGACAGTCTGTTGTATGTGAGGTCACAGTGTTTGGCTGCTATCTCTTCAATTTGTTCCTTATCTTCACATGAATTGTTATAGAGCAGGCCCTAAATGAAATCAATTCCTAGGGCTGTGTAGTTTGTTGTTTGTGGTTGGTTGTTGTTGTTGTTGTTGTTGCTTGTTTGTTTGTTTTTCAACACCTGAGAATCTGCAAAATGCAGAAACTCCATAAAATTAATAGTGGCCCCAACTGCTCTGTATGATGCACTCCCAGTTTTATCTTTCAGAAGATGGAGTAAAAAATCTGGGCTTAGTTTCAATTTTCCAGACTATATTTCCAGCTTCTAGTGGGTTTCAGGTACTACTGAGATCATAGAATCACAGGATGGTTTGGATAGGAAAGGACCTTGAGGATTATCTGATTCCACCCTCCTGCCACAGGCAGGGACACCTTCCACTAGACCAGATTGCCCAAAGCCCCATCCAGCACCTCCAGGGATGGGGCATCCACAGCTTCTCTGGGCAATCTTTTTCAGTGTCTCACCACCCTTATAGTAAATAACTTCTTCATACTGTCTAATCTAAATCTACCCCTCTTTCTTTTAAAATCATTACCCCTTGTCCTTACTGATGTTCTTGTAAAGTAGCATGCGCAGATCTAGTACTTCAAATTTTTACAACAATCAGCATCCTTTGTAAGAACAAAGACCAACTATTGTCACTGAGCAGGAAGTCAAAATCTATTATTACAATTGAAAGAAATTAGATAAAATTTTCTGACAAAAGCATATGTTCCTATGATTGCTTGAAGGTAGAAAATGATGTATTAGTCAGTTAAAATCAGAAAATGCCAGCACAAATCTGGTAGATTTCTTCACTCCCTTACACTTCCTTTGATTTCCTGGCTAAGTGGTAGAATGTTATAAACATCTGCACTTGACGAGCTCTGACCCAAATATTAACAGGAGTGATAATGCTTCTGAAGATGAAATATATCAGCAGAAATACTTTTTAATATAAAATATCTTTTTGGCCACAACTATGGGAACACAATGAGGTCTGTAAAGGAGCACAAATGCTAATGCAGGCCATCTACCTAAGGTGCATGCCAGGTTCAACTTGGCTCAGAATTTTCCAGCACATTTAATTAATCTGTGCTGAAGAATCACTGATGTTGAAGACCTCAAATGACCCCACCTGCCTCTTTAGGCAGTCTGTCCTGCTGTTTTCATGGTTAGAAAATATTGCCTAATGTCCATCCCCAGACTTTCTTGGTGTAGTTTTCTTTCATGCCCTCTCTTCTTCAAACTGATCTTATTATAATGCTGGAAGGGAATTGAGAGAAATAAATGAAGTGATTTTGGAGGCAGGAAAAAGCACTTTGTGTGGATGCAGCCTTTTCTGGAAAAGCTGAGTTTTTGCAGGTACCATTTCTATTTCTTTGAGAGACTGGAATCACCTCTTCCAGCCAAAACCACAACTGCCCAGATTGGCATAGCTGTCCTAGCAAACCACTGTCAGAACACATCTGACCTAAGCACACATTCAGGTAGTGTCAAGGTACTATATTTTTGGCTCCACATTGACATTTTTGCTTGTAAGTAGAGAAGGACTTGTGGGTGATGTGAAGACTGGAGGCTGTCTTGGGCATAGTGATCATGAATTAATAAAGGTTTTGTTTCTTGGAAAAGTAAGGAGGGCGTTTAGCAGAATTGCCACCCTGGATTTCCAGAGGGCAGACTTTGGGCTGTTTAGGAGGCTGGTTGACAGAGTCCCTTGGGAGGCAGTCCTGAAGGGCAAAGGAGTGCTGCACTGAATTTGATAGAAGTCCTGGGCTAATGTCTTAGAAGAACTGAGAACAGCAAATCCCTTTTGCTTGAGTCCTTCCATAAAACAATGGACCGGGGATTGTACTGGGCTGTATTTCATGTGAAAATGTGTTAAAATTATAAATATTGATAAAATGATGAAGTAAGCTTGATATTTACCATATTATGGGGAAGAAATGCTGGCCATAGACACTGAGGCAGAAGCAAATTGTACTCACATATAATTTCTCCAGAGGATATTCCTGGCCAGTCCCAGATACAACAAGATTTGGGAGATCTGGATTTATCCTTCCTGCTGTGAATGCCACATTTCCCCCTTCTTTTCAGTTCTGGCTGAAGGAATTTCTAGACAGCACTGAGGAGGGTGTGTTTGCACACCACAGGGACGTCATGAACAGGCCATTTCAAAGCACGATTCTTTTCACTGCAGTTCAGGGGCTGACATAAGTCTTCATGGCTGGAGATGATGCTGTCCACATCTGTTTGCCTTGTGCAATGACATGCAGAGTTTCAGAACAGTTGCTTAGGTTTCAAAGCAACATGCTTATATTTCTCCTTCACCCTACCCATTATGTGTGAGCAGAAATATTCCCTCTTCTGTGGGTTTTAAGAAGCACTTTGTATATTTCTGTCTTTGTGTCTAGATAGAGAAGAATGGCAAAGGAAAGTAGGGTGATGCCCATTACACTGACATTGGGGGTATGTATTTTCCCTTCTCACATTAGATTGAGCTGAACACATTAAAATGTAATGGTGTGCAAATACAGCAATCTTACAGCTGAGATGTGCCCATGTTTTCTTAGTTTTCACGTTATGGTCTCAGCATGTGATGTTTGTGCGCTGCTCTAGTCCACATTTTACTGCTTTTTTTTTAAATGCTGGCAAATGTTTCTAAAGATGCTAATGCTTTTGGGAGGTCACAGACTTTGGTTATTCAACTGGGCCACCCTTGAGGTTGTGACTCAGATGTTTCTGAAGCTATGTTGATGGAAAAAATCACGGAGCTCCTTTTTTGTCCTCCCCGTAGTATACACTATCACAACAGTAGAGATCTGGAAACTGACAGTTCAACATCTGGAACGAAGTCCCTACCAAATTGTAAGAAACTGTACTTAAACCAGAGAATTTAGCCACTTAGAAACCATGAGGGAGTTCTGTTGACTTGTAGAGCTGAACAAACACAATCATGCTGTGCTCTATTTCTAAGTGTTTTGACATATCTTCAGCTGGTATAAGTGAGCATCATCAGTGAAAAATATATATATTTTTTAAACTCTTGAGTATTGCATATTCTATATGTATTTGGCTACATATCAATGAAGTTTTTAAGCCAAAAAAAAGTTCAGGCATACAACTGTTGTTGTAACTAATGTGCATTTAATTATCCTTCTTAAGTGTACTATAGATTTGATTGTTTTCAAGTACTTTGATTTATTTATGTTTTAAAGTATTGGAGTTTTGTTGTTGTTGTTGTTGTTGTTGTTTTTTAATTGGAGGCTATCCTTTCCAGACAACACTAGGTATCATTTACATCTATGACCTTTTCCTCAGTGCAGGACAGACTTGGCTAAAACACTTCAGATGCTGTATTTTACGCATCTAAAAATAGCATGAGGTCCATTTACCCACCAAGCACAGGCAAAAAGCAAGCTTCCCCTCAGCCACTTGATGTTATCTTCAGCTTCAGGATGTTACCTGACTTCTTAAGACACACACACCCCTGCCCCCAAATTGCTAAGAAACTAAAACCAAAATGTTGCAGCAATTATAGATCTTCTAGTAATTTATTTCTGGGAGGTTTATTAGGCTGAATTTGTATGGTATCCATCCAGTGCTTCATCTGGTGGCCAGTTTTCCCAGCATAACTGATAATGGTATCACAGAGTAGCATACTTCACAAAATCAATTTTTATCTGTGTTTTATTTTCAGGAAAACAAGTGTTTACAGGTGTTTTTTATTTTTTTTTTTCTTTGTTTTGTTTTGTTTCCTAACAGGTATTACTAGGGAAATGAGTTAGAAGTCACTGGGGCACCAATACACATTGAACCTGTAGTTATGTTATGTGAAAGGCATTCCTGTTATGTAGTGGCTTTTTTAAGCATCACCACCTGTGTCACACTCACTGCAGGATTTCTGAAAAATTCCCTTGTACTGTTAATTGATATTGCCTAAGTACAGTCAGCATGACATAGGGTTATTTGTTCAGGTGGAGCCAGTTCTGGTCCTCTTATTCACTGAAAGATACTACTAACTACAGCTAGTCTATAGACAGAGTTTTCTGAAACACTAAATAACACATGCTAACAAAGAATTGCATTGCATCACTAACTTGGTTGGTAGGATCACCAAGCATTAACTTGTCATCCTGGTGAAATCTGTTGTGCTCTCTTGTCACCTGTTGGTTACTACTGAAGTCTGAGGGACAAATATTATTCTGAGACACAAAATGCAATAAAGTGGCTTCTCCACAAACCATTAATTAAGAAAAAAAAAAAAAAAAAAAAAAAGTTGAGGGAAGAAGAGACAATAGTGCACAAAATCCTAAAATGCTTGACTTTTTTGTTTGTTTGTTTATTTTTAGTCTTGGAATTGAACCAGGTGATTATTCCCACTTATGGAACGGTGCCAGAGCAACAAAACCTTCATACTCCAGAATGGGTGGGTACTTCTTTGTTTCAACTATGAGTAGCGATAATTTTTTCTCATATACAACAGGTAGAGCTGTTCTAACAGAATATCATTCCACTGCATTTGCAGCATATGCAGTTCATCTGCAAGACTGAATCTGAGTTGCTATATCTCTACTTCCCTAAACATACCTGAAGTCATTGGCTCAGGTGTGAAAGTACAGGTTGACAAAGTCACCGAACTCAATTAAAAGTGACAGATCACTAGATTAGTTACAAATACATATTTGCCATAAACCGATACACACATAAAGTTTTGTGTATGCATGTATAGGATTTTTGTATGTGATCCTTTATCTATAAATATAGGATCACACACTCTACATATAAACACATATACCTTATAAATTCAGACACACTCAGGTATTTGTTGGCCAGCAAGTGAGTTTAGGACTTTTTTTCAAGGAAAGCTTGAAGACAACAAGAAATGCCTTGCTCCAGTCAGAGACTTAGGTAGCAAAACAGGAAGAAGACCTGGAGGTCTCTATTCCCTTAGCTAAATTCAAAGTTCCCCAGCTCACCTAATGTTTTCTGCAGCTAACAGGCTTCTGGCTCTAGCTGAAGATCTCCTGCCTCAGATCTCATTTATCTCTAAAGACTACCTAGTTGACTCCAGCAAAACTTAACACTGGGTGCCTCATGGCACATGCTTTGGCAGTCTGATGCTCAAATGGCATGCTGATGAGTTTAATTTCATTCTTTCCCCTAGTGCCATACAAGTGTAGCCTGCAATTGCACAGGAAGGTATAAGCCTGGATTCAAAAAGGTATAAAATCATATACTTATCCTAAAGCTATTAGAGAAGCCCTGTAGAAATCAAAAAAGACAACTCTGTGTTTCATTCCTCCAATGACAGAAATCAGTGTCATTTGCTTTAGGTATGTATTGCCTATTCAGTCTACCTCTACAAGTGGGTCAGTGTTGTGGGAGGACAAAGCGTAAAGAAACAGGTTAAACAGTGTCAAGAGTTGCTTGCTGGGCCAATTAATTTTGAGCGCCTGAGCTGGTGATGGTTTTTGCATACAGGAATCCATTCAAGAAACTGCTGCAGTGCTGCCACCAAGTAACAAGAGCTGGAGCTGGTTCCCAGACAGCACTGTCCAAAACTTTGACCTGTAAACTGACTATTTACAAGTAACTGAGATGGCCTGTGCATTTCTCTCACTGATGAATACTAAATACTATTCAAGGAATGACAACCTTTTGATGATGATATTAGCTACCCCTTCAGTTTGCACAGAGGAGAACTGTGTTATGCATGTGGAGATATAGGTCCTACTGATTTATTTGTGTATGAGGAAGTATGCTGTTTTCTTCATACATCCATAAAAACATACCGTACAAGAAATCAAACATCCATATTCAGGCATTTAGATTAAGCCTGCCTTGTCTTATATGTAGATACTATGATTGGAGCTGTTTAGATCATTTGTTTTTCATCCTGGCCACCAAAGAGAAAGGTCTTTTGCTTCATATCAAACTGAAATTGGAAACAGAATCATAGAAGAAAGAAACAAAGAGTTTCCATAGTGATAGAGTTTGGAAAGCAGTGAAAATGAAGGGATAGATTTAGCCCAAAGTACACCAAGGTGCAGCAGAGCTGTAGGGGAGCTGCTTCAAACTTCAGCTGGAAAAGCGAAGGGTTAGCTGTCATAGTGAAGGGTTGTGGTGGTTTTGTTCCTCCCTCTGCTGTAGGAAACAAATGCTAAATCTACCAGAAATGGAGTTTCCTTCTGGGATCTGAATACCCACCTGACCCTGCCTCAGAGAATTGTGACAGTTTTCTTCATTTGATGCTGCTTTGGTCTCTGGAAAAATATTTAATCATTTTCTGGAGCATGCAGTGGAACCAAGACCTTCCATTTCCCAACTGAGGGCCCTGACTAGCATGTTATAAAAATCCTCCTTAAACTCTTTTTGTGGTTCGATGAATTTTATTTTTTATGTATTTATATGAAATGAGGTAGCATCAGAACAAACAGAGTGTCGTATACCTTGTGGTTAGAGCAGTCTCCTGTAAGCAGTCATGGTAGAATTTATTTTTATTTCTACTAAAAATCAACTGTCAAAATCAATTTTTATTTTTGGTTACTCATGTTTACAAGCAGTTGTAATTTCTGCTCAGTTTTAGCAGCATCTTTTCCACTCTGCTCCTTCCACGTCACAGCCTCCTTGTCTGCCACTGGTCACTTTCAGTGGCCAGAAAGATTGAATAAAATTCAGTTCCACCAAGCCTGCCCATGAAATAGATGTGTGCTAATTCATTCAGGTGTAGCTAGAAATAGAAACTGAATAGGAAGCCTAACCTAAAACTATTGAATAATTTGAAGATTTGAAGGAAGACCTGTGCCAGTTCTTTAAACTTAGATTATGTTTTCTGGCTGAAAGTATTTTGTGAATTTGATTTTGCAGTTAGTCTTGGAGAAAAGGCAAAACTGAATAAGCTGTTGACTAATAACAATTATCTTGTTTTTATTATGATGCTGTCTCAAATTACAGGATCGCATGCTAAGTTTGTCACAGGATCCCTGCCCTATTCAGCACAAGTAGGATGTTAATCACCTCAAAGTCCAGATTCTGTGAGGAAGGATGCTGTCTGTAATACTTCAGCAAGGCGTAAATGTGGCAGGAAAATGCAGGAAAAGAATTAGAGATCTTATGATTAGAGAAACTGAATGTGGTCCTAGATAATTGGATTTTACCCTGACTGTAGTATAGGGCTTCTGTGAAAGGCTCACAAGTTTACATACATCCAACTTTTGTTTATTTGCCCAGTGTCAAAGGGGGGCTTCTGTAACCTGTTTGCATTAGCACAAAGTAGTCACATATGGGCCTGAAGATATTGCTCCCTGAAGAGAGAGACTTTTCAAGCCCTTTAGAAAAACTCAATGTCCCGGTTTCTCAAGCTGGAACTCCAGATCTGGGAAACAGGCAGCAATTTCTGGCATAAATCCCTAGGTGCCTCATGCAGTCACTGAGTTAGTGCTGCCCGTCAAGTGCAATTTCTGTAGTGGGAAGGCTTCAGAGGATTCTGAAAGAGTGAATTTCCCAGCTTCTGCATCCAGAAAAGGGTGAGAGGTGCTGAAAAGTGGGTTTTCAGGGGAGTACTGTCTTCACCTTTGTTCATAATTTAGGACATTTGGTCTGTCTGTAATCAAGAGTAGCTGGAATCCCTCTTGCAGCCAGAAGTTGCACACAAGCTCAGGCAGGAAGTCCAGTGGGTGTCTCATCTAAAGTTAGCTCCGGGGACAAGGCTTCCCAATGCCTGGCCGGTTCCCAACTGCTTTCTGCTGACAGAAATGTATGACCGTAATGACACTCCTTATATTTCCACTTTGTACAAAATCTTCAGTCTCTGTTTGCTTCAATTTACTACATGCCAAAAATGTCTTTGCATGTTGGGGTACAGAAAAAACACTTCTGATAGTGATCTTGCTAATAATCTCATTGTTGCTAAAAACAGAACTGACACAGCCCTCTGTTTTTATTAGCAAATGTGAGTCATGAGGAAAAATGTTAAATGCACGATAGTTTTATTGCCCTATGGAGACACATCAACGTTAGTTTCTTGAGGTATGCAAATAAATTTATATCCTGAGGTAGCACATACTTGTGTTTGTCTTGGTGTCAGAGCAGTTGTCTCTGTTGGTCACTCAGAATGTAAAGTAATTACAGATCTTATGAAATAGCTGTTGTAATAAGAAGAACTTTACGTTTCTGTAACATTCCCACCAGATGAGCTCAGCGCACTTTACGAATAATGATGTTTTTTGATATCCTGGCAATATCACGTGTTTCTTTTTTAATTACTTGGTTGGAGAAGAAGGTTCCTGAGGCCTGTAGAAAGAAATAAACGTGTCCCTAAACAGGCACAGTGACATTTTCATGGAGGTAAAACCCGCAGCTGATAGGTAACCCGTGGGTGTCCCGAAGGGCAGGCTCCATGCTCGAGCACGAGGACTCTCTGCAGGTACCATCAGCAGAGGCGAGTTACACAGGCTGTGCTCAGCTCTCCTTTCCCAGCACTGATTTACCTCCTGCCATGCTGCGGGAACCTGTTTTGAAGCTATCTGAAAACTATGTGAGCCTGTAGACAAGTAGTTTATCCCTCCAGTAATGATTACATTTGCTGCTATTGACAGTCACACCGAAGGCTCATGCAGACAAAATAAAGTACGTCTTTTATCCTCCCTGCAGAAGAGATTCCTGTAGAATCTCTTGCTATTTATAAAATTAAAAAAAAAAAAAAAAAAAAAAAAAATCAATTTAAAATACCATGCTTGTTCAGGGTGTAGTAAGTAATAAATAACTGCAAATCCCATTCACGTAATTTTTTTCATTCTTGCCTCTGTGCTGCCCTTCCCACCATTATTCCCACCGTTTGTTTAATAATGTAATGCCCCGAGGAACCTGGAGCAGTGAAGGCTGTGTAACGCCACCGCTTCTCCTCCCCTGGAATGCAGCATCACCGCTGCTGAGGGTAGCTTCAGGTCTGCTTTCATCTTCTGCCGCAGCGATCGCGTGTAGCCATGGCTACGGGCGCAGTCTCCAGAGTCAGACAATGCAACTCCCCTTCGATACCGGCAAGCCTGGTTACACATGGAGAAGGGCAGGCAGCATCCCCCTTCCTGAGAAGCTCTGAGAGGCTGAGGGTGGGCTCCACCACTGGTTTTTGGTCACTTAGTTTTGGATGCCATACCTCTGGGGACCAGGGTATGTGCTCATTGCAGGCACCTCCCGTGGATGCGTGCATCAGCAGCGGTGCAGGGTTTCCCATCCTCGCTTCCCACTACATGCACCCCAGCTGCTTGCAAGGACCAGAGCTCCACATCTATAAAACAGTACTTTTAAAGCTGAGGATGTAACATCTGCATTATACACATTTCTGGGGTTTTTGTTAATAAAGACCACCACCGGTCTCATCCCTTGGAGCTAATATCCGCTGATCTGCTCCCTGATGTGGCCTGAAACACAGGGGTGCACCCACATGAAGGTGGACACCCTGACTCTGGGCTAGCTCATGTAGAGGTACCCAAAGTGATCCAAAGAATTGCAGGTTCCTCCTGCTAATAATGCAGCTAATGGCTCCCTGTCTCACTGTGGAAGGCAAGAAATTGATGTACAGCACTTTGAGATTGTACAGCACTGCAGAGTATGTGCTAAATATCATTAGTATTTTACAGCTAAATGTATTTTTTTTATTCATTAATGATGTTAATCAATATTAACCTGCTATCCACTCAGGTATTATTACAGCATTAAAGTGCACAAATGATTGTCTCCCTTAGTACTTAAAATGTGATTATGCTGAGGCTAAGAAAATTAGAAAGTGCCATAAATAGACCCCATGTTTGTTTCTTCCATAACAAAGAGGTATCAATGGGCCTGTTCATTATTTTTGGTTGTAAAGTGCTACTGATACTTAAGCAAAATTATGTATTGGAATTTCAGCCCCATTAACGTATGTGTGTGTGTGTGTGTGTGTGTATGCACACAAACTTGTATTCATTTGCCTGATAATAACATTTGTAATATTGTCAAATAATATTGCATATTAACAAAGCAAACATTGTCTCCAAGGAATTACTAACTTCAGTGTACAGCACATATTTTTTGTTTCCAGTTCTGTTTTTCCTCTGGTAATTATGTTGAATAATATATGATTTTTCATTACAAACTATCCAGTGGGGATTATAAGACATATCACACATCTAAGCTAATATGACTGTCAGAACTTTAACCATTACATTCCCTTTCACATTTTACTTCTTACTTTTAATTAAGCAACATTAAATTTTATGTTACAATTGATTTGTGTGGGTCTTAATCTTGATCTCTTAAGTATTCAGGCTTAATGAGCCAACTCTTTATTACTTTATTGATATATAAAATGTCTATTGACAGGTCAATAGGACATTGCCCTAGTAATTAAAAACAATGGAGATTACATCTAAGAAGTCAACTCCAGGAGTATGAAATTCTGTGTATCTGGGTTCATGCAGTCCAATTCTGATTAATCTTTTGGCTGTATTCAATTATATATACCAGAGTTTGTTATGTATAAAAAGATGTATGTGTATGGTAACATGCATATACTAATGTGTACAAAAACACATACGTACATAAATTCATGAGTCAGGATGCTGATTAATGGGCAGTATCTGGTTATTGTCAATCCATTTAAGCCAGTTATCAGTAAGTTACACATAGGTTTTATATGCTTAAAGGAGACAAGGTTCAAAGGAAAAAATACTTAGTGAAGTTATGCAATCACAAATTAGGAAAAACTTGATCTTTTATTTGCTGTTTGTTATTTCCTTTCTATCCTGTGCATAGGTCATATAGGGAAAATAACTAAAAGCTGTAAGAAAAAACACTTGAAAGCTATTACTACTTTTACGTTTTCAAGTGCATAAATTTCACACCAAGACTCTTTCTCTTTAGACAAAATCACTAGGCTGCTGTTTCTAAGATTCAAAAGAAGAAGAGGCACAATTAAAAATCCTTCCATTTTAGGCACTGGTAACACTTCCCCTTGTTACTCATTATCACAAGGCTGGGTTCTGTGTTTCCAGCATTGCAACACAGGGCAATTTTAGCCAGGAACAGAGATTGCTGGGGCCCCAGAGGAGCACAGAGGCTGCAGGGGCCATGCTCATGCTCAGGGTCTGGCTGCCCTCAGCTCTCCTTGCACCCTTGTGCTGCTGTGCCAGCACCTCAAGTCTGGTTGCTTGATGTGACTTCTCCAGCTCTAGTTCTCATGAATTTAGAAATTTCCATCTGTGACTTCGTTTGGGTGATAGACATGCTCACTGCAATTGTAGTCTGGTGATGCCATCTGAAAGCTTAAACCATTCTTCCTAAACCATTACTGTGTGCAGCTGTCTGTTGATTTGGTGACTGCTTAGGTGTTTCCTGAGTCCTAGGCCAGGCTGTGAACTAACATATGATATATCTGTATAGCAGCCGTATGTCAGCATATATAGATATATATATATGTAAGTATGTCAGCAGCTGCTTGCTGTCAGGGTTGTCACAAATCTCTCAGCACATGTGGGATTCAAAGAGAACTGTTCTAACCAAGAATCCGATTAAACTGTTGAAATAAGCAAGTTAACAGAACCTCCTTTGCAACAGTTTCTAGCCTTTGTACATACAACATAAGAAGCATTGAGTTTAAACTCCCCTCAGTTTATTTAAAATAAGGAATTTTTGTCTTAGTTATGGGGAGACACTTGGTCAACTCTTGTTTTGACCCAGCCAAAGAAGCAGTAACAAAATAGTCTACAGGGAGAGGTTTGGAATAAAACTCACAGGGAAATTTTGTTTTGGAAACACTGAAATGTTATTCCTAAAATGTTGCCTGTCCCTTGGAACCAGGATGCTCCTGACTGATGACTGCCATTCTCATCAGTTTTATTACAGTTGAAGAATAACCTCTGCAGGCTGCAGGTAGGGAGTCTCTGACACCAAATCCACATTTCTCTGAACTCTGCTGTGGACAAGGCATTCCCAAAACTCTACCCCATGTGGCTGGAATGCCTGGCATCCCTCATGAGGCTTGGTCTGCACTGAGAGAGAGATTTCAGGGAGATGACATCTGAGAATCTTTTCCATGAACCCTGCACAGCATGTTCTAGAGATTACTCTGGGTCATTTTGCCTGGCCTGAGTCTGTCCTAAGCCACCCTGCATGCCCAGATGTCTGGAAGGCAATGCTCCTCTGCAGTTCTGTATGGGAATCTTGCTAGTTTTTGAGATCTTACCATCTGTAACACAACACTGAGTCCTTTTGATATTCTGTAAATTCAGTGGCACTACCCTTATTAATCCCATGTAAGGATCCAGCCAAATAACTTAGAGTTTGGTACTCATTATGTAACATGACATTTCTGGTAGCATTACAATTATGTATCAACTGAGAGGGGTGTTGTTACTTGTGATAGTGCCCACAGAGTATTCTAATAATCTATGAAAACGTTACTTGAAAATTCAGGCTACCCCATCATCAATGTGTCTGTGTTGTTATACACATGAAATAACACATTAAGATGTTATTAGTGGGTACGACAATCTTTTCTACTTTCCTCTGGGGACTAGATAATAGCTTATGGATATATTAATCCTTTTTATTTTGGCATATATTTTAACATGATGGATGTGCAGCATACAACAAGGTTTTCTACTTGCTGAGATTTTGCTAATAAAAAGAGAAATAAATAAATCCATGTAGAATGTGTCCATTCTGAGAACTCATCTGCAGCCTGGCCATGTTCTTTATTCTCTGGGCAATGATTGTTTTGAATCAACATGCATAAAACTGCTGCTTTTTTTTTTTTTTTTTTTTTTTTTAATTGCAGAGATGCTGAAACTTCTGGCAGGTAAGAAGACAGATGGGTATGCTCTAATTCTGAGATTCCCATCAGGAGACAGCATATCTTGTAGACAGAATATTGTATCATGACAGGATGTAAATTACTTGACAGATGCATTATTTAGAAATGGTGCTACATCCCAATGCTTCTCCCATTGACAAAAGCTAATACACTATTTTTAAAGAATAAAATTATGTCAAAGTACTGCTGTCCTTATGTCATGCAGAGACCTGCCAAACTCCTCTGGACAGATTTTTCTCCAGCCTACTTCATGCTAATTTTCATGTCATTTTTGACTCCTTGTTATATGTCTAATATGCGCTGAATTTCTCTTTTCACTGATGTTCTGTGTTACATGAAGCAAGGAAGGAAGCGCTGAATAAAATCCTTCATGTTAACCTATCCTACCTGTCTTACAGGCTGATTTTGACAATAAACCTGACTCCTTGTTCTTCAGCGATGGGCAGCGAAGAATTGACTTTGTTTTGGTGTACGAAGATGAAACCAAAAAAATGACTCATAAGAGGATTGATCGTAAAAAGCAAAAGGTAAGTTATTTTTAGTACAAATCTGAGTCATTTGTTGGGTGTTAGAGCAGAAAAGATAGTGCCCTCACCCAGAGTGGCAATGGCATTGCCCTGCCTTAGGAGTGCTTCTGAGGGCTGTGAGGCTGAAGCCCATCAAACTGAGCAGTGAAGAGATGGGAGATCAAGCCACTAGACCTGTGTCTAGGCAGAGTAGTGCATACTGTGTCTGTCAGTGTGTGCTGGGTGACCTCAGGGCATGCTCCTGGGAAGGAACCCTTCAGGAGATGTGAGCAGAAAAATTCTGGTGTCAGGATCCCAGTTAGAATTAGACAACAAGATCTTCAGACTAGGACAATTTTCTGTACTTACAGTGCTTGAATTAGGCCCATAGGGAACCTTGGTATTAAAATCAGGGTATTCAGGGGAAACCTTGGAAGGAGGCAGCTGACCAGATGAGAGTCATGTACATAGCTGCTGACATTCTGCCCAGTGAAGTACCTAAGTAAGTCTTTCATGGGAAATACTTGTATGTTACTTTGCTACCATGCTTTCTCCGGGTATCACTTTTCTCTTGACACTTGGCCCTCCCTAAGGACCTTGAAAAAAAAAAATTTACTCAGGCCAGGACTGCTTGATGCTTCAACAAGCTCAGTCATGCCACTGAACTTTTTAAATTGTGAACTGCCTGAGAAATGTGCATCCACTGGACTGCAGTCCCCTTGGAATCTGCGCTCTCCCACCCACCACTTCCTCCTCTGATTTAGCAGTTCCCTATGTTCCAGCAGCCTCTGGTAGAGACAGGCAAGGACAAAGACACTACTGAAAGCAGCTCATATACAAACAATGATTTGCCGTTTGGAAAGAGGAGAGTAGGAGTAAAAAGGCCTGTAGCTAGCTGGTTGATATTCATTTCAGTGTTGTCATTGGCATTATCAGGGCAGCTATAAGGAATGTGGTTAGTAGGGTTTAAGAGAGGCCTGCAGTGGGTGGATGTTGCATTACACATGACCACAGGATCAGCAATAAAAATAAATTGAAAGAGGTCATTAGAAACAAGAAGCTGCCCCTTTAGAAAATTTATATACATATGTATATATGTATATATATATATATGTATATATATACAAATTAGCATTTTATTTTTATGTTTGGAATATTTGGCCATTGCCCAGATGTATGTAAAAATACAATAAGTATCTTTTTCAAATAGTGGTGAAAATTAAACATAAGCCACGGAATAGTATTTTTAGTGCAACATTAATTTTAGGACATTAGTCAGAACTAAACCATGAATAATTAGACCAGAAAATTGTGGGTAATGCACTTAGAGTTTGCTTTCAAAGGTCTGGGGCAAGTTCAATGGTGGGAAACCATGATGATCAGGAGCTGAAGCACGTGCCCTGCGAGGAAAGGCTGAGAGAATTGTCCTTGTTCAGCCTGGAGAAGAGGAGGTTTTGGGTTGATCTAACACTAGTTCCTGAGTAGCTACAAGGAGGTAACCAGGAAGACAGTGTCAGATTCTTCACAGTAGGGCATGGAGGAATGACAAAAAACAACAGGCACAAACTGAAACAAGAGAGGTTCAGACTGGATAAGGATAAACTTCAAAGGTGGTGAAACAGGTTGCCACAGCAAAGCTGTGCAGTCTCTGTCCTTCAACTTTTCAAGACCTGACCAAATGCTCCCTAACCAACGTGGTCTGACCTCAGAGGTGGCCCTGTTTTCAATTACATAACAACTCTGCCATTACCACTCTGTGAGATTGCAAGTGATGGCGAAGATGTGTCAGCAGGAAGATGATTACAGAGGTGACAGCAATTGTCACTGCTGGGATTTCCATGGACAGGGAGAATCTGAAGCTGTAGTAGTACAGAGGAAGGCATGGGCAAGAATTTTGCTATTGGGAACATAAACAGTGCTGAAAGGGCAGAAGAAAGCAACAGTAAGAGACTAGGATGAAGAGGATTTTCAAAGACAAGAACAATGGATACAAGTATGATGACACTGAGCTGGAGAACTAATGACAAAATCCAAAGCTGATCATGAAACAGACAAAATATTACACAAACAAAGGGTAAGGTACCAGAGGACACTGAAAGGTAAAGGAAGGAGAAGAGGGAATGAAGGAAGGATTATGTTCAATGAGTCTATAATGTAAGCTGAAATGAGTCACCTGGTCATAACCAAGCTCCTGTGATACAGCTCAGAAGTACTGACTCCCTCCCCCCAGTGCTTCACATACAGGCATCATTAGCTTAGAAATACATTTCACTTATCTATTGTTGAGGGAAAAATCTTTTAAAACTTAAATAGATTCAGATTTTCTAACTTTTAGCATGGGATTGGTGCAGGTCAGCTCCAAGCATGAAAGCACTTCAGTCACCTCAGAAATAGAGAGGTGCATACTCTCACTTGAGGTCACTTGCTATGCAAGCAGAGGAAGCTGTATTCCTATGACAGAATTAATATTTTGGTCTACCACAGTTCCCAGAAAGTTTTGGAGATGCTTCTGCCCAAGATATATACAGATATCATTCCTGTAGGCATAAAACCTAATTGATAATTTGTCTTCAATGACAATGTTGTTTATTTGGTTATATACATGTATACTGGGGGGGGCAAATAAGTTCTGCCCCTGTGATGAAATACAAGGTACCAAATTGAGGAATATTGTCATTTACAATCAGCTTTAACTACTGCATATGTCACTGTCTCTGATCAATGACAAACTAAAAATTACAAATTTTATAAACAGTATCTCCGGTAATTCAATGTGCTTTAGGTCTGAATAGGTCCCTTGCTCATACTACTCTTTCTTTGACTCCCCTGATGGATTTATATGGGGTTTACTGTTCACAGACTTTTAAAATTCCAACTTATTAAGGAAAAGCAGATCCAGTGAAATCTGTTGTCACAGGGTGAAATCCTCACTTCACTGAGGCTACCATCAGTCCTCATTGCCAAGCACACCATTACAGGTCTGTGCAAGGTAGGGACCAGGAAATGTAGTCACTGGGATGAATTCTGTCTGACTCACACTACACCCTACCTGACTTCATGATGTAGATGTCAGGGCAGAATTGAAATTGCCAGAGGATATCTTTTGATTCCCTTTTCTGAAATAAAAAATTTTGGGAGTTGCCCTTGGCCGCTTTGTTAATGGTAAGAGTAGAGGAGTCCCCAAATGCTTACTGAAGTTAGGGGAAAGATTTGAAAATGTGACCCCAACCTAGGTATCCAGCTTACTGGGTTCACAGAAATGGGATACAGATCCATGTATTCCTCAGTAGCAAGAGGAGAATCAGATCCTAAGACCATCTTTATATTAAATGGTTTTCTGTCCTTCTTAAAAAGAAGTGCATAAGTGTAATTGAGAAAACGACCCAGTGTTAATTTATATTAATTAATAACATTCTTGGGAAAATGGCTCAGAGGAGACAAAGGAAAAATTATCTAAAAACATTAAGGTAGTTTGAATAGAAGGAACAAAAATGTGGTGTTCTGAAGCACTCAGAGATATTCAGTAGTGTTGTGCTTCCCTCATTCTCATGTGCTTCTGAAATCTGGTTTAGAGACAAAAACCAAACTAATTAAATCAATGTTTAAGGAAGTTTCTAACATAATTTACAGATACAAAAGTTACCAGATTAGGTTTGTATAAGTAACTCGATTTGAATTCCAAACCTTTCTAAGTTGGTATACAATTATTTTTGCAAGCACAAACAAAAATCAGACTGTCAGGAGCAGATTTCAGAAACTCTGCCTTGTAAGTAATTGAAATCACTGCCCAAAGCATGTTTTTTAAACTTCATAATTTATGTACACTTTTTGTCTGGATAGGATGTCATCAGAATAGAAATTAAATATCACCATCCTTTCTCAGAATGCTCCAAAATGCCAGTTTTATCTTTCAGGATACTCAAGTAGCTCACTGTTGAAAGTTAAAGGGTCAATGCCAAATAGACATATTCAAAATAAATCAGTGCAGAATATAATTTTAGTCCATCTGCTTCTCCCCAGCAGAAATAAACAGATTCTTAAGAAAGAATGTGGGCAAAACCTTCATTTCTAGCCGTGAAGTAATCTGTGCTTTGTAGAAATATCCAAATTTTCTTTGCAAATTAAATGAAAACCTATGATTCACAGACAGTACTACATACTTTTCCTTTTTATTTTTATTTAATGTACAGTTGTACAGGGAACTTCAGCAAAGCTGGAGAAGTTTGCCTTCATAAGCAAACAGTTCCTGCCTCTAGACTTGTTTAAATTAGATAGCCAAAAACAAAAAGCTTGAATAGTTTTCAATGAATCAATTGCACAACTCCTGTTGTCTCACATGTTACACACCCATGGAGAAAGAACAATATTTGGGGTTACAGAATGAGCAATAGCTCAGCGCCATTTCATGCTGTAATCTGACACAGTAGAGGATGGCAGGCTCTATATGCCCGTGGTGTTCCCAGCAAACCTACCCAGGAAGTTTGATAACAAAGATGAAAGAGACCTTTGAAACTGAAGGACGGCAACCACACCTGCTCTGATCTCTGCTGGTTGGATAGGTTTTGAAGCAGGAACTCACCAAAACGAGATCTCTGTTCCTGAGTTAACTCCAGACCAAAACTGCTTGGTGAATGGAAGGACAAATGGAAGGAGGGAATTACTCTGAAGTTACTGCATACATTCATGGGACCAGAAATGAGTCTTTCCAAACAGGGTGGCTAGGACACACTGTTGAGAGTAGGGCTAGGCCAGAATATTGACAGTTCTGTGTGGCTGTGAGTCAGGTGTCAAACAATTGTGAGGCTGGCTTCAAATCATAGGGTACCTCAGAAAATATGCAGTTGGAGTTCTTTGGGTTTACTCTTCTGCATCAGAGCCTTTATAGCATATTCTGCTTCACATTTTTGTAATTACCCTCAAACACAAGGGAAAGAAGCTGACTTTAAAAACACAAGTAGAGCTTCTCAATCAATTAATTTCCTGATGCTGGCAGTGGGGACTGGCAGAAAAGCCTCCAAATATCATTAAATAAACTCTGAGAGTTATCATCTAATATTGATACAGTGATCCTTTCTACTTCCTTTAGCTGATTTCCATGGGGGAGTCTGTGGGCCCAGTGTTCTTTCTCTTGCTAACTGTGATTTATCTGTTGCCTGCCAGGTAAGGCACAGGTGGCTATTCAAACATTACTTTCTTGTTAGGATTGTTCCCCTGAAGCCACACTGATACCGTTACAGGGAACTTTTCTCTGCTCAAAAGAAACTAAACAAAAATATGAGTTGGCATTCTTCTATTGCTGTAATCAAAGCAAGTGCTCCCTACCATTTATGAAACACAGAGAAAAATCTGCTAGTAATCTACTACCAGTTTCTAGACTCTGACAAGACAATGGTGAGACATTGAAAGCACTTCGGTGAAAAAGGAGCTCCCAAGAGCTAACCCTTCTGTATGCCTGTAACACTTGGTATTTATTTACATTAAGCTTTCCCTTTCTTAAGACTGCATATGATTATATATCATAGTGTCTCAGTCAATTGGCTAGGTATTCAATTATCAAAATCAATGTCAGTTTTAGATCAGCAACATTACCATGGTTACGTTATTATTACAACTTAACCTTGCAGGTGGCTGAGCAAAATACTGTGTACTAAAATAAACTTGGAACAGTCCCACAATCCAGCCAAATAAGCCATCACATCTTTACACTGTATTCCCCACTCAATGCAAAACCACTATAGACTCCTTTGGGTAAAAGACTAGCTTCTCCTTAGACTATCATACACATAATTCAACCATTTATATAAAATAGCAAAGCCCCTAATTAGCAAAGGTTCCCAGGGGCTTTGTTTCTCACTACTTGCATTAATGCATTATTAGAAACCTTAATATTGTCAACATTCCTCCAAGATTCTGAGGGCATAATTAATTTGGGGAACTCCTTGCCATAATAAATTATTAAAGCAATCTGAAAAGTAAGATTAAAAAAAAAATAGCATTAGACTCATACAAATGAGAATTGCTCAGCCTCTGTTTTTTGTGCTATTTTGTAAGAAATGAAACAGGTATTTAGACCTGTGCCTTTTTTATTAATTGAAACAAAGCAGAACTTATGTTGAAATGTTTACATAATTCATTATTATTCACCTTACAAAAAAACACATGTATAGGGAAGATGTAAAGAAGTAGGATGAAATGAATAATTTTCATCATGGCGAAAGAATGAATAGTGGAATAACAAACAACTCCTGTGCACTACATTTTTTAATGACCTGGTAAGGGGATTGAGTTATGATATAGCAAAAATCACAGAGGAAATAGTTATGTAGTTTACTCAGAAGCCAAGCCAACAAGAACCTTTAGCTTTGAAGGAGAATGGAGAACACTATTACACATGAAATGTTGGCAAATGCAAGGAAATATATTGCTGTGAGGAAAAACCTCGTTCTCATTTGGGATTCTAAGTTGATACTCTCAGTAAAAGGAGTAGACTTAGATTTCATGGGAAACAGCTATGCTAAGTGTCCTCATCAAGGTACAGTTACCTTGACACTAGGTAACAACATATTATATATATTATAAATATGTATTGTATAGGTGCTATTTTGTATGTACACAGAAAAAAATCATGAAGAACATTATGAGGTCACCAATAAACACATAAATTAGGAGGACATAGAGAGATATCTCTGTGAAGAGTGCTTTGAAAGTTTGGGATTGTGTTTTTATCCTGAGAAAGGAGACAAATAAGCAGAAATGTGGTATGTATTGATGAAAGAAGAAAACAGATTGAAATATTTGGATCTCCCTGTCCCTAACCCAAGAAGAAGATGATAGTAATTGGAATAAAAAGGCAGAGAAATCCAAAAGAGATCAAAGAAATATCTTTTTACAAAATATGAAATGAATCCATCATAACCATTGCTAAATGCAGATGCTGCAGTTGAGAACTAACAAGATATTAATTCCAAGAATTGCTAGAGCTTTGGAAAAATATTTTTTCTCCTTCAGGGATTTTCAAAAGTCTTTGAACATTAAAGAATGGGATGAAGTTTATATGGTGATACAGTTGACATGTTCATTGGTTGGACCAGATGATCCTGAATGATCAATCCTAATGATTCTATGGAGAACCCCTTAAAACTTCAGCTCTTTTTGCCTCCTAGAGTGGGTGGGTCTTGAATTTGGTCCTAAAGACCAGTTTCCATGTACCTATCAAAGTTTCTAAGACTTCATCTAATAAATAATTTATTGACTGTGATCCTTCACAGTAACAAGAAGACTGGATCTTAAGCACTGCTCTTAAGGCAGCTATGCTGGTGGAAGAGAACAAGACTACAGAAACCATTGGACTGTTCCCTCTTGAAAACTCAAAGTTGCTGTACAAGAGGCACAGAATCTCTTAAGTGCAGAGTATACAAACACAAAAAACAATGTCCAAATGGCAGAAAAACAGTCAGGGAGTAAAAAAGTAGTGTCACCAAGTCACTTTGAGAACTGCACTGCATGCCTAGCCTTTATTCAGGAATAAAGCAATGAGTCCCAATTTGTTAATGTTATCTCCTTCTGGCAATTCCATTCTTCTGTGCATATGTATTCGGAACAGATGCTTTACAATTTTCAATACCTTTTAACAGAGGAAGAGACAAGTATATGAATCAAACCTGATAAACAACGGCTTGCAGCTCGAAGCAACAAGATCGGTGAGTGCTCTTTTCTTTGTCTGCACTCCTTTGTGCCTGAGAGACGAATCTTCCTCTATGTGGATAAGGAATTGGATAGATAAATTGAACTTAACAGTGTTCTCCTCTCAGGAATAAAAAAAATAATCATAATCATAATAAAATAAAATAAAATAAATTAAAATAAAATAAAATAAAATAAAATAAAATAAAATAAAATAAAATAAAATAAAATAAAATGCAAGCTTTTTTTTTTTTTTCCCGTCAGTAGTGTTTCTCTGACCTGATGCAAAGTCACGTAAACTTTGCATCTGTTTCTCCCTCTACAAAATAAAAGCTGGGAAGTGGGGATGTTCGTTGGTGTTCGCTTCTGACTGAGAATATAAATAGGGACAGCCATGCTCCAAGGAAAGGCTCCAATTCCAGAAGGGCAGTGCAGGGCTCCTGTAGGTGACCCAGCCCCCAGACCCCTGTGAGCCATGGCACAGGGGGAATAGTTGTAACTGGCACAGTCTGTGTATTTTGGGCTACACCTGTCTGTGGGCAGCTCAGGAGCCTCCTGCAATGTACAACAGCTGCCAGAGCTGCTGTCTGCACTGTGAGGGCTGCTCAGCACCCAGGGCAGTGGAGAATCCAGGCAGAATAAAAATGTCATGAAGCCACCTTTCCTTTCTCTCCTTCAGGGCCACAGCTTTAGGCCTGGGTCTGTCAGGGGACAAGCAAGACAGTCACTTACAGAGTTCATTTGCTGTTGCTTGGTAATAAAGTGGGCACCTGAAAAGGTCTTTTCGCCCCTTCCTCCCAAGGTGCACCCAAGAGCCCATGACCTCACAGTGTTTGTTTGATTTATGCCATGAGAGCTCTTGCTGCATGTACAAGGAACCAGTTTGGCTGTTCACATTCATGAGGAAGTAAACCATTTCCTGGCAGCCTGACGTGGTTCTGTAGCTGTACTAACTTTTGGCCGTCTTCCATAATTCAGCAGTCTGGTCTGACTCCCTTCTCTCTCTACCCATTCTCCCTAAAAAACTGGGGGTTCATATTGCCCATCAGCATCCATAGCTGCATGGCCATTCTCTCTGGCATGCTTCCACCTAAGCTAATGGTATATTCACTAAGATGGACAGTAAATGCAACTTCAAATAGATCATCTGTGAGCCATTGCTAGCTAGCTATGAGCTAGCTATTAGGTCAAGGGAAAGAAAGGTCTGGATAGTTTAATAAATGTTATGAAAAATTATTTCATTTTCTTATACACATATTTTTAATATTCTTGCATTTAGGTTTTGGATGAAAAACTTGTTTTTGTGAAAGTGCATGCACCTTGGGAAGTGCTATGCACATATGCAGAGGTTATGCACATCAAATTGCCTCTGCAGCCCGATGACCTGAAAACCCGAGAGTCAGCATTCAACTGGTTTACTAGTCTCTTCAGAGTGGATGAAAATATCATCAAGCCTGAGCAAGAGTTTTTCACTGCCCCCTTTGAAAAGGAACATTTGTCCAACTTTTATATTCAAGACAAAGACACATTTTTCAATCCTGCAACTAGAAGCCGAATTGTAAGTCTACAAATATTTCTAGCTTTTAATCTTTTAAAGGCAAAAACATATTTTAATCAAATCGGTGCAATTACCTTCATGAAATCTTCCTGAAAATTTGGAAATATTTGGGACATTACAGTCCTGTGTTATTTATGAAACAGCCTGTACATTTGTCACTTTTCTGTTCCACCAGAATTTAAATGGGGAAATTTGAATGATTCGTCTAGCCAGTGCAATCAAATGTGTCTACACTGCTTACCTTTTCATAACTCGCTTACATCTTGAAACAGGTATTGTTGTGCATGATTACTTTCACATTGCAAGAGACAAAAAATATTTTGTAAATTTCAGGTTCATTTCATCCTGTCCCGTGTGGAATATGCAACCAAAAACAATGTGAAGAAGTTTGGCATTAACAAATTACTGGACTCTGGAATCTACAAAGCAGCATTTCCCCTTCATGATGTAAGTCCACTTTTGTCACAATGATGTATTTAGAAATAGAAGTCTGCAGCTCGAGAGTTTATGTGTGTTCTTCACAGCAAAAAATACAAGCACAATTGCCTGTCTTACTGCTCGACTGTTCTTTCTGTCCACATAGTAGAATATGACATAGTTTGTCTTAAGAGGTTTTTCTCCAAAACACTGTTGGTTAAAAATGTAGCTCCATAACTGAAACATGATATATTTTATTTAGAAGACGTTAATCTTGTATTCTCTTGAAGATGTAGGTTAGTGAAGTGTCTGGCCAAAAGAGGAACCTGGGAGCACTCAAGTGATGCTTTCCCATGATGCACTGTGTCATCACTTCTAAATCAGTTTTAGCAATTTTATTGGTATTCTGTTTTTCAGCATTAAAATCCCTATCAAATAACATTTTAATAGAAATGTAGAATACCATTTTAATAAAGATTTAGAATACAAGTCTCATTTTAGGGTGTATGACAGTCTTACGTTGTGAGAAGCATTTCCACAGTTCCCAAATATCACGAAACCCACATTTTTGCGAGAGTCCCAGTACAACACCTCAGTAAATGATGTCAGAGTCAAATGTTTAACTGGATTGGATTTCACCTTGCAATAATATGAATTCTGACTTTTGTAGCTACACTCCTAAAGCTTTTTTATTTTTAAAGTATATCATTTAAGCACATGTAAGCAAATTGTACTAAAAATTGTTTTGCATATAAAGACTAGTAATGCCACAGAAAAAGAAAATGAAGGAAAAAAAAAAAAAAAAGAAATCAGACTTCAGGGTGTTTGACAACAAAAACTCAGTGTGATGCTGCAAATGGGATACAGTAAGGAAAGACAGATCTGATTTTGTGCATTGTATCTACACCTCCTCTCCCATTGGAACCACTCTTCTGTGTCTGAGGTGTGTTCTGCTGAGAAGAAATGGAGAAAGTGGGAGGTCAGGAATGGGAACTACTCGAGATGTTTCAACTCTACTTAAAATATTCAGGAGGCCTTAAAGGATTTCAAGAAAATCTTTAAGTCAGAATCAAGACAAATCATGTTTCTTGGACGTAACCCAAAGCTTTACAGGATAGAATTAATAACATTCGTGACTATCCATTTTTAAGGTTGTCTTTTAAAGATTTAAAACCTTCCTTGCAAGCTATTTCTATCATGGCATGGGGAATTTGGACTCAATATGCCTTATAATTAATGACTGTCTTTTTATGCAATTAAAATTATATATCACAGCTACTCTGAAAATCAAAAGTAACTTATATATTTCTAGAAAAGTGACTTTTCTTGCCACATCATAGATACAGAATAGAAAATTCCACCAAATAAAACAACCTTTATTGAAATAGATTTTCCAATAACTTGGTAAAAAAAAAAAAAAAAAAAACACGAGGATTACCTCTGTGTCAACTCTCTTTTAAATATAAATATAAAACAGAGACTAGACTCCCTGGATGTATCCCTTGGACTTTCCAGCCTTCATTCTAGAACAATATTGTTCTAAAGCAAATTACATTAACATGTTAGAGCTACATAAAATCCATTTTAATGAAGTTCTGTTCTCTAATTAGACTGGATCCTTTTCTGTTTTGTCTTACTGAGTGCCAAGACACTGACATGGGCTTAGATTTAAGTTCATGGAGAGTGTCTGTTACTTTCAACCCACATGTGTAAAGCTCTTGCTTTAGTATTCAGTGTCTTTCTGACAACCTTCCATCCTGAATCCTCATGCACTCTTAGAGATGATTACTGAAACTTTTCCTGGCTTGCAGTGACAAAAAGGTTATTACAAGCTTTGGGTTTGTGGCACAGGGTCTGAAGAGATGTGAACTGATCCATGTTCTTTAGATTAATGGTGTCTTCTTCCCACGATCTTTCTGTTTTACAGTCTAGTTTTCGGCACCCATCAACAGATCCTGCCTGCCCAAGTGAACGATACCTCCTCTACAGAGAATGGGCTCACCCTAAAAACATTTTCAAGCTGCAACCCCTGGATTTTATCAGGTTAGTGGACATGAGGGAATGTCATGGAGCTGGGACAGGGGAGGGTCAGGCTGGGTGTCAGGGAAAGGTTCTTCACCCAGAGGGTGGTCAGGCACTGGGACAGGCTGCCCAGGTCAGTGATCATGGCACTGAGCCTGCTGGAGTTCAAGAAACTTTTGTAAAACAGTCCCAGATGTATGGTCTAATTTTTGGGTGGTCCTGTGCAGAGCCAAGAGCTGGACTCAATGATCCTTGTGGATACCATCCAGCTCAAGATATTCTGTGATTCAGTGACTCTGTGGTGTGACTAGGGCTTGACTAATGCAGAGGGAGCTAGGAATTTACATGACAGGTCTGGGTTCTGGGTGTCAAAAAGACACAGGCAGGTACATATACCTGTATGAGCTCATGCATGGAAGCATACTTTGAATTTGGTTTCATTAACTGGTTTCCAGTTCATGAAAAGTCATCCATTTAATTTTTTTCTCTGCAAGGTATGATCTTCCTCTCTTTTTTATTTTCTTTCCCTTCCTAACCTCTTATACAAGCATAAAAGTGGTGGTAGAAACACCCAGCTGTAATACTTCTGCAATACCAATGTTCTGACCAGAGGAATGTGACAATAACAGTAGGCACAAAATGTATGAAATGAAGAGTCATTTGAAATTTATTGCTTTTCATTTAAAAACCAACAAATAAACAAAACCTTAAACCTTTCTCCTCCACAGGAAATACTACGGAGAGAAAATTGGAATCTATTTTGCTTGGCTGGGCTTTTACACTAATATGCTGATTGTAGCTGCATTTGTAGGAGTTGGCTGTTTTCTGTATGGATGCCTGACAAAAGACAACTGCACATGGAGGTACTTGATCAGGCCTATTTTAATATTACACACAGTTTTGATCCATCCCCTACTGTACAAAGTTTGCAAGACATGGCATAATAAAAGAGACAAAATAAAAGAGCCTGAGAACAACAATGGTTATGGATTTGAAAGTCAAGGTATAAAATATGAGATAGAAGAGTACTAGATGCCCATGAACCATTAGAGTGCTAGACATCTGAGTTTGCTATTTCAGGATTTTCTTTATATTTTGCACTAGGTTACCACACCTAGTGTAGAAATAAAAAGAAAAGAATGATCATCAGAAGCCAATACAAATTTCTGTAACATCATTTTCAATGTGGGAATCCTTAAAGAACGTATCCAAAGACCATGATAAAACCCCTGAACTTTCTTTCCTTGTTCTGAGAGAAGAAAACAGGAAGAGCAACAGCACAGGGAGCTTCAGCTGCCAATGATACATTGGGAACAGAATCATAGTAATGACACAGATTTCCTCATCAGAATATGGTGAGACTGAATCACGGCACAATGACCAAGGAAAAAACACTTGGGTCATTGTGCCAAATCACGTATAGGACATCACACTGTACAGCCCCACTCAGGAATGGAGTTTACTTTTATAAACCATGCAGAAGAGCTCTTCCAGAGCACCATTCCAGTGGCCACTTTATACCAATTTAGCCTTATTATCATTTAGTTAAATGGTTCATCTTCCCTGGTGTTTGTGTTGCTAATGTATTTACAGAAAGCAATTACATCACCTTTTAGCTTCCACCATACTGCATTAAAGAAGCCAAACTCTTTTGCCACCTCTTATGAGACAGATCTACCATGCCCATTTTCCAATTTGAGCCTCTTTAGAGGACCACAGGGACTAGGTAGCCATTTTGGTTCTGCAGCTACTCCTTGCTCCAGTAGGCAACCTTCCTTTTCCTTCTCCCCTTGGGCTTGCAATGATATCCTACCTGTGTGCAGCTGTGGGTTTCCTACTGAAGAGCATGAGATCTTTGAAGAATCATTTTATTTTTAGTGTGAAACATTCTGAGAAATAGTACTGTGTATAAGAGATGGAAGTTATTTTACCTCCAGGTCATCTACTTTTGAGATGAGGGCTAAAAATGGAAACCGGGATACATTTGTGGGAGTGGGAAGGAGGGGAATTCTTGAGAGCAGATCACTGGTTACTTATTTCTCACTTCCCTGACAATATTGCACTGTCCTTATGTGCACATAAGGACTAAAGAATTTAGAGTGACTGACTAGTTTTGTTTTTAGCCAAGAAGTATGTGATCCCAACATAGGAGGTAATATCATAATGTGCCCTCAGTGTGATAAAGTATGTACCTACTGGAACCTCACCAGCACTTGTGAATCATCCAAGGTAACTACATTTGCAGCTTATAGGCATGCTATTGAACTTTAGTTGCACTTTCCCTAGTACTACATCTAAAACAATGTTGTTCTCCACTAATCCCCTGCATACTACTAGAGCTGTGCAAATACTTGTGCCTTTTGATACAGCAACTGAACTGTAAAAAGTTAAAACAACAATTTTAAAAAAGGTCCACTTCTAAAGTGAAAAAAATAAATTGTTTTTTGTTTGTTTGTTTTGTTTTGTTTTGTCACATAGCCCCCAAATATTTGATATGGGACTAAAATATTTTTTAATTGAAAATGAAATACCGCGGCTTCATTTTGAGTTTTTTCTTTCCTTTTTGCAAAGCAAAATGAAACAAAACAAACGTTCTATCATTGAAGTCTTGATTCAGCAACTGACTTTATTTTTCTTAGGAAATGTTCAAAGCATGTTTTGACATTTCTAAATACTCCTTCCCCCCTCCCCAAAGAAGTTAGCTGAAGCTGTGCCTTGAATTTGCCCTGAGTTGTCAAGGAGGAGATGAGTACCTGGAGAGGCTGGTGTTAGCCATGACGGGAGTTGTGACTTAGTCGTTTCCTGTTAGCCATGACATGGCCAGGATCTTCCTCTAAATTTCTGCCTGGGGACTTGCCTTTCTTTCCCCGTTAACTTGTGTCACAAGGCTAGTGTTAGCCTTTTGTCATTCCTTCCATAGATTCTGTCACTCCAAAGTGACAATTTTTCAGCTGTTCATTAAAAATATTTTGCCCGGCCATAATGAACAGCATTGCTTGAGCGCACTTAAAGGGCAAAAGAAAGAAAATATGGAAAAAGATATGATGGAAATAAAAGGCAAATTGTCACCACAGAGGTATCTCATTAGAATGTGTTTTTACTAACTAGCTTGACTTGTTGTCATCTCACTCATGCAAAGCAGATGTGTCCATTGTCTTTTTGTGTCTGTATTAAAAATACATAGCTGTATGCTGAGCTCCCAAACCAGAAGCACTGTTTTCCTCTTCCTATGCAACTGATGGAAGGAAGTCTGATAGCACACCGTTTTACTATCCTCTTGCTGTATATTTGGCTTATACTTTTAATCCCAGGCTTTGCATTTAATTTCCTTAGTTTACTGGAGAGTACATTGACAGAAATTGAGGAAATACTACCAAGATTGTTTATTAAACTACACAAAAGCTAAAAATCAACTTGTTCAGTAAGCAGCTTCAGTTCTGGGTCAGTGTAGAAGAAAATACTAGTCAACTATATGTCAAGCCTTTTTTTCTTTTTTTCTTTTTTCTTCTTTTTTTTTTTTTTTTCCAGAAACTCTGTATATTTGATAGCTTTGGAACCCTGGTGTTTGCAGTATTTATGGGAATATGGGGTAAGTCAATTTCAACAACAGTGGTTTGTCATCTAATTTTGGCCAAACCTACAGCATCAGCCAAGAAAATGTAGATAAATTTACAACTACTTCATTTTCTAACACTCAGCAACTCACCAGTAGGTAGTTCAGCAGAAGATATATATGTTCACAACACCTCTTTTTAGCATCACAAGAAAACAACAAATAGTAGAACTTAAATATTGGTCTTCTGAGTCTGTTTTGTTTGGTTTGACTTGGAGAACAGTCTGAGAGAAGTGATTAGAGGTGCCTCATGTTCATCCAGCAGGAGCCATGTGCTTAAGTACATCTGGCAAAGGAGCTGTTTTTCTCCAAAGAGACTTGGAGCTGCCTATGCCTATTACACTGCACTGAAAAATAGTCTTTTATTGTATTTCCCAGACATTTTCCTCCTGTCTTCATTTAAGAAACTGATTTTGTAAAAATGTAGTAGTTGCAAGCACTAGAGATACCTTTTTTCTGAAAAAATGTATTTGAAACCTGAATGTTTCCTGTGAGTGAAACCACTTGGTACTGCATTCAGGGGATTAGGCAAGGTTTATTTTCACATACTGGGTTTTGTTTGTTCATATCAGCAACTTTGTTAACTGCCTTGTATTGCACTGTCTGATCCAGAAATTGCCAAAGTAAGTTAATGTTAGGTCTGTGTATGTTAGGTGTGTGTTTTCTTTGTGAAACACATTACATCTTTATTTTTCTGCGATGACTTAACATTCTTTAAAATAGTTATATCTTTAAATAATTTTAAAATAAAAGGTATCATTTCAAGATTTCTTTCAAAATACATGTGAAAATCAACTTTCACCTAAATTTAAAATAAAATAAAAACCTAGAATGTAATCTTCTGTCTATTGTAATTTTCTGTCATCTGAGTAGTTAATTTATTTGTAATTTGTTTTTTAATTAAAAATTGTGTTTCCTGTTTGGAAGAATGGCTACAAGAGTAATAATTGCAAAGCTAAGCTGCTTGGCTATAGTGATGGCTGCAAGGTCTATTAGTATTCTCATCCTAAGTCCACTGTATAAAGAGGTGAATTGTATTACAGTAATTTGGTCAAAATTGTACTGAATCCAAATGACCCAGGGTCCTGGTGCAATTCCAGCTATAATTTCCATTGCTCTAAAACATTTGTAGACCTCTTGGTCCAAAATAATTAAAAGACTATTAGATTTTGAGATATATTATTGCATCATTAACACCAATACACTTTTGAAGTTGATTTTTGTTTTTAATAATCCCTTCAAAGATCTTAAAGCACCATAAAACATCAGGGAATTTGGCATCAGGAATTAACTCCCTGTACATTAAAGCTCTGGATGAGTACTTCTGCCACCTCTCCCATGACAGCACAAGCAGATTGGCAAAGCTCCTGAACAAGGAGCAGCTTCCACTTCACTTGTTGCCATCACCGGAGACCCTTCCTGAGTGAGATCAGCTGCACAAACAGACGTTCTCCAAAATACTGGTTCAAAATAAAAGAAAAAGCATCAAATACAGCAGCAGCTCCTTTCCTGTTCAGAAAGATGCAACTTGGCTGCTGGGGTACTTTGGCTAATAGAAGGTGTTTTTGTACTGGGGCTGTGGGAGCTGCCCCTGTGTTATGAGCCCTCCTTTTGCCATTACCACAGGTGGGGTCCCTGCACCCCTGCCCTCCCCAGCAGCAGCTGGATTTGCAGCTGGAGCAAATCAGGGCAGCACGAAGTTTCCTGTGAGTGGGCTGGGGCCCCAGCCAGCACTCAGAAGTTCCTATAAGAAGATCTGCTTGCTCTGCAGGCAGAGGCAGATGTGACCCTCTGGCTGACTGCTTGGAGCAGTCTTTGTGTTTGTAAGCATGAGGTAGCAAAGAAATCCTTGTGAAAGAGGCTCCTGAGTAATCAGGGTGGGAGGATTTCCTGAGGTTTGGCCTGTATGCAGATGGCAAGGTCATCTTGCAACTCAGCCCATAGAGTTTACTGATTTTTAAATGCTTCAGTCTGGGATTTATTGACCACACCTGATTTTCGAATTGACCTTTAATATTCAGACTTGTAACTGCATGCCATCGATGTTTCATCATTCAGGATGAGGTGCCAAACCTAGAAAAAGAAACAACAATAAAAAAAATTAGGGGTTAATTACTTCCAGATAATGGGAGGAATGAGAGAAGTGGTGAAGGGTTGCTCACTCCTCCTGGAGGCAGTGCTGCAGAGCCATTAAATCTGAGGATGTGCTGTTGTCAGTAGTAAAGCATCCCCTTGCTCTGGGGAGCATTGCCCTGACACCCATGTCCTGAGCCTCCAGCTTTCTCAGCTGGGTCTGTCATTGCCACTGCTGCCAGACCTGTCTGCATCACATCTCAGGCTGAGATAATGAGTTTGGCTGGACTGATTTCTTCTGAATACCACTTAGGCATCTGTGTACCTGATCCCCTTAGTGCTTCCAGCCCCAGGAGCACAGTCCAGGGAAGCACCTGCCCTAACCCAGCTTCAAAGCTCCATGCCAAGTGAAAAGAGATGCCTCAGATTCATGTTAGCAGAGGAAGAAAGTTGTGTTTAAGCAGTTTTGCCTGAACTAGCATCATTGGTTGATATGGTCTGTGAGCGGATCATTTGTGCACACAAGAATTGCAGATTGAACAAACACAAGCTTTTACCTGTGGCAGTTTCTGGCATACTGAGGTTTTCTTTTTGAGAAATCCAGCACTCTCCAGAATTTTCTCTTCACCTATCCAAACAGCTTGCTTTCTTATGTATCCCATGATCAACTTTTTCAAAAACCTTCAGTAATATGAAATCCAAAGTGTTTTTTTTCTGGCTTTAGGCAGAAAGCAAATAAATGTATGTGAGTTCTTTAGCATGTGCTTGCAATAGCACTTATTCCAGGTTTCTCCTATTAGAGTACCTAAATATCCAAAGCAGTAATTCCATAAGGAGGCAGGTCCAGTTATTTTCTTCCCCACAGGTACTTGGCACCATCACACTAGTCAATGAGGGTTTTGCTCCATGTCTGCGGAAAATTTATGGAAATCTGAGCCACATGTTATAGCCCAGAGGTTCAGTGTCCAGCGATCACCAACATGATATTGCTCTCTTTGTTTGTCTTCTGGACAGTTACTTTGTTTTTGGAGTTTTGGAAACGAAGGCAAGCTGAACTGGAGTATGAATGGGACACGGTTGAGTATTTAGAGCAAGAAGAACAAGTTCGCCCCGAATATGAAGCTCAATGCACTCATGTGGTAATGAATGAAATCACACAGGTAAGGAATATTTTGGTAACCAGTCACAGCTACTGCAATAGGCATGTTTTGAGAGTGTGCTATGAAAATGATGAATCTGGACTGGAGCTGTATAAGATGATTTATGGAGAGCTGATAAGCTGGCCTGAGAATAGTGAGCTTATAAATTCCAGATGTGTGGAAAGGAATTATTAGTGCCTGGCTCTAGGCACCTTGTAGGTGCTTGTTGGAGAAGCTAGTGAGGCTCCTGTGTCATTAATGAACAGAAGTAGGCATTGTACCTAGCTTAGGAGACTAACTCTACCTTATTAAATGCCCAAATCAAAGATTCTGTGCTGCTGCAAGAGGCCAAGATCACAGAGCACTTGCTATCTTTAACTAAGAATATATCAGGAAAAAAGGGTGAAATGGAGCAAAGGGTGTTACATTATGTATAAAGACAAGACTTTCTTTTTTTTAACCAAATATATTTCTGTTTGAAGCATATATAAATAGGTATTGTTGCCAAGTGCAGGTGGATGCAATTACAATTAATAACAGCAAACTCATGAGGACAAGGGTAATCCTCAATTCCATGCAGTAGGATTCATATCTATGAGGATCTTAGTTTAGATTTCTATTTATTATACATTTTGAGTAGCTTCAGCTTCTGTAGCTCACTCCAGCTCAGCTTCACTTTTTATTGTTCCCTGTCAATATATTACTCTGGTATTTATCAGATCATTTTCATTGCTTTCACATTCCATCCACATTACACTAATGTTTATTAGAGGGCACTTGAAAAGTTTCAAAATTAACTGGCATGGTTGAAACTATCCAATATAGTTCTTCTTTTTATATCTTGTACTACAAAAAAAAAATATGATTCTATTTAAAAGCTTATAAACCTATGCCACTTTTAATATATAAAGTCTTAGCTAGAAAGTTCCTTTCAGACATGAACTGAACTGAACAAAAAGTGATGAATATGCTAAAAGATAATGGTTTTGCTCTTCAGAGATCCTATAGAGACTCAGTGATTTTTCACACCACCACATTGAAGTAGACATTTTCCTTTGAGAAATATAAAGATCAAGAACCAAAATTTTAGTGCATGCTAATTTCAGCCCACGAAGTTTGAAAGCCACTGGTGTGGATACCATGGCTAGCCAAGAAGGATGGGTCCATTCAAAAGGACTATGCAGCCAGGCATAGCTGAAGTCAGTACGAGCTGAGCACACACAGCCTCTATAGAAGTCATTTTTGTCTTAGAATGGACAGTAAAAAGAGATACCTGTAATCAGGTAAGACTTTTGAAATCATGAATAAATGTGAGTTCCCAGGATAACAAAGCAGGAAAGGAAAAAAAAAGCCTGGGATTTCTTTTCTTTTTTTCTACCCTCAGTATCACAAAGGGCTAATTAGAGTAAAGAAGAAGATACGAAGAAAAGATCGGGTGCATCCTTGATCTGTTTCTGAATCTTTTACAGCAAGAAGAACATGTGCCATACACTGCCTGTGGGAAGTGCATACGTATGACTTTCTGTGCAAGCGCAGTCTTCTTCTGGGTAAAGTTCTCCTTTTATTCTTTTACCTCATGAATTCACTTCTTCAGTAAATGTCTAAATGTCTTTAAAAAAAAAATCCTATTAGCCTGAAAAAAAGGTATCAAAAGAATAGGATCAGTTGGATTTCCATCTGTTGCATAAAACAAGACCATAAATTGTGGACCCACATGGACAAGGTGGTTGTAGTTACCATTAGCATACAGTCAACAGAAAATATGTATCAAAATATCCCACGGCCGTAGCTTGTGAACGCTGTCCATTGTTTTTTCCCTCATTACTTTAAGATAAATGTCTTCACTTTTGTGTGGGGAGTAGTGGCAAGGGTTTTTTTTATATGCTGTCCTCCCTACCAGTGTCTGTCCTACTTGCTCCAGCCATTTGGTTTGGTATTGTGCCTCACAGCACGGAACCTTTCAGGTTTTTTGTTTCACTTAGAAGAGCAAAACTGGAAGATCTTTAATCTTCCAGAGCTGCTGCTTTAATTAAAACTAAAACTTGAAAGAAATCCAATCACCCATGAAAAAATAGATAACATGGTGAGCATGTCCAGAGAGGTTGTTGCCTTGAAAAGCTCATTGTTTTAGCAAGCTGCATGTTCTCCTCGCCTGTAGCACAAGCAGCAACTGGGAAAGAACTCGTCCTAGATAACACGAGACATGGCAGCACCAAGACAGTGGTGGCTGGCAGCCTGGGGGAGCCTCTTTTAACACAGCTGAAACACAAAGAGAAGACTGGCTTGCTGTTGGGTTTAAATAAACTTCAGGACTTCAGGCTGAAAGGAAGAGATTTGATCTAGTTTTGTCATTGTGTTACTGTACTCTCTTATTATGTGCTGGGAGTGTGGAAGTAGGCAAATTGATGGCATTTTGCAGCAAGGATAGTAAGTAAAAGACTCTCAGCTCCTAGGATCTTAATTTGAATAATAGCTAGAGAACTAGCAAGAAAGAGAAGTAGGAAGGGAAGAGATAGCAAGTAATGTGGGGTGCCTGGAACAAGATTACAACTCTTGCAGATCACATCACTTGGCTTAAAATGTGTCTGTTTCTTTGATAGGTTTGTAGTCTAAAATATTTTCAGGTGTAAGTGCAGCTACAGCTCCCTCCATGGTCAGGACAGACCTGCTAACACATTTACCATCCTGACAATTGCCCAGTGTCAAGAGAGGGAGATTTCTTCCTAACTCCTGGAGCTATTGCATGCCTTGAGGCATTAGATTTGATTACGCATCTCATTATCTTATCTCGCATGGCAACAAGGCTTGTTATTAGTCATAAAACAGACCATCTCTTTTTGTTCCTGCAGATTGACTGTGCTACATGAAAAATGCTTCTTTTATGGATTCTAGATTTATTGCCTTCTATTTTATTTGAGACTCCTCTTGCACTCATCTTGTGTGATGGAATAAAAGGCACACAATCACTTTCTTTTGCCTATTGTAAAATGTGTTTCAAACTAACTTTTCCCCAAAGCCAGTGGTTCAACATTAACATATTTCTTACATTCTCTTGGCAGATTCTTCTGATTATTGCTTCGGTTATTGGAATCATTGTCTACAGGCTCTCTCTTTTCCTGGTGTTTTCTGCCACTTTGTCAAGGCACATTAATGGCACACAAGCAATCCACAAGTACCTGACTCCACAGACAGCCACCTCAGTAACTGCTTCACTCATCAGCTTCGTAGTCATTATGGTTCTCAACATCATCTATGAAAAAGTAGCAATCCTGATTACTGACTTCGGTATGTCTCTTCTATGACTTGGATTGAAACTTTGGCTAAAATAACAGGCAAAAAAAAAACATTTATATGTAAAGGAAGAACACCAGTGAATGAATACCTCTACCACGTATTTCAGAATTTTCCCACCAAATCACACAATGCCATATAGAATTTTTCAAATACAGATTTTCTCAGTATCAAAGGAATATGATATTCTGCTCTTTGCCTGAAAACTCCTTGTATAGCCAGCATGAAAGATGAAAGATGCTTGTAAAACAGACAAAGCAAAGAAAATTACTATAATAACCGAGCTTTATGAAAACAGATCAGTAACGCATAACACATTCGATTACATTAGCTTTTGTTTATGAGGAGAATAGCTATTTTCTTGTAAATAAATGAAATAGGGTCACTGTTCCAAAGCTAGATACTATTCCCTTGTTATTAAATAGATAAACAGTAACAAATATTATTATTCTTTATATCCAGGCCATCAGCATTAAAGTAGCTATTTACTTCAGATGTGTGAAGTAGTGTGGTGTTTTAATATAGTTTCATTTAATACTGTTTCATCGGTTCAAAGTGTTACATTTGCATCTTTCCCAAGTGTGCTGGATTTGGAAGAGTCTTTTCCTGAGTTATTAGAATTTTTACTTGCTCTTTTTCTTTATCATCCAGGAACAAATTCTTTCCTTTTTACAACCCATATAGTTTTAGAATTAACATAATAGGTACAGTATACATAGGGATTATATACAATCTAATTCGTAATGCTCTCAGTTTTATTAAGGAATACAGGGTACGCACATACATTTCCAGCTGAGGCTCCAAAGCAGCTTGTAGGTAACTTTTTATTATTATTATTTATTTATTTATTTATTTATTTTTAATTACAGAGCTTCCAAGGACACAGACCGATTATGAAAACAGTCTGACCACAAAGATGTTCTTGTTCCAGTTTGTCAACTACTATTCTTCATGCTTCTACATAGCCTTCTTTAAGGGTAAATTTGTAGGTCACCCTGGAAATCCTGTCTATTGGCTAGGAAAGTATCGCAATGAAGAGGTAAGAATATATCATTGTGCTTGCTTTTAAAAACACGAGTTTTTAGTCCTCGTATTCTTCTACACTTTGAATTGTATAATGTGGTAGCACATATATGTATTTAACATGAGGGTTCAAAAAGTGACTGCTTCCCAAGTCACTTGCCTCCTTAGTATAAATAATAATGATATAAGACCTGCTGGGCTTAGAAACATATTATTTTTACCCAGAGAAGTTCATTTTCCTCTGGTCAAACTATCTGTAAGTCAGCACATAGGGGAACAGGAGTACATGCAGAAACAACAGTAGATGCACTCCTGTTCTGATTCTCACCTGATGACAGTGCAGTACAAAGCTGAATGGCTTCATATGGTATTTCCTGCTTTCAGTAGTGTCCTGTCAACCCATCACATGTGAACATATTTGGAATTGGCTTTTATCTTAATTACTGGAAAGGTTTGCCTAAATAGTCTTTCTGTATAGCTTAAAGAAATGTTTTCACAATAAAACAGGAATTCATCATTTTAAATGCTTCATTCATGCCTGAAAAGTTTCCCAACTGCATTTTTTTTTCATGTCTCTCCAAAACTTTAGTGTGATCCAGGTGGATGTCTCCTTGAACTCACAACTCAGCTTGCCATCATAGTAGGAGGTAAAGCAATCTGGAACAACATTCAAGAAGTGCTTCTTCCGTAAGTTCAAACTATTAAGGAATCTGCTCTTTCATATTTGAAAGATGCTGCTTTTACTTGATGTGTTCAGGCATTTGGCCACTAAATTTGAAGGGAGCATATTGTATTCTGAAAGAACAAGACTAGTCTTTTGGGGCCTTTTTAGACAGTTTGGATATTTTCGCTCTGGTAGTTTTGAGCTCCTGTCTCTGTCATTTTGACTGATTTTAGTTCTAATCAGAAGTGCTTCCCTCCTCTGCAGATCAGACTTAATGTGTTTCAGGCTGGATACTCAAAACTGAGGCAACAGAAGTGATGAAAATATTGAACTAAGTACAGTTGCTTAATATTGAATGGAATTACTTGTTATACATTTAAAAATTATACATACTTAACTAATTTAACTCATTTAGTTTTGTAGTTAGGTTTGAATTTCATAGTCCATATATATTCTCTCCTAGAGTCGCAGATCTTTGGAAGGTCATGTTTAATGTAAACAAGAAGCAAAGATACAAAGATCTTCTCTAGATGAAAATACTATCCAGGTCCCAGGACTTGTTTATTTTATGCTGATCAGTGACTATTTATATCACTTGGAGTAGGGAACTCCCAGTTTGTTTATGCCCTCCTGAATGCCATAAACACCAGACCACAACATCGTATACCCTCTGGTTGCAGTTCTTCCAAGCCCTTTTGCTGCACAGCAAAGGGACTTCAAAGCATATCATAAATACTGTGTAGGGTTGAGACTAGGGTGCTTTGCTGAGTTACAGTTTCTCCATACCCAAATGCTCCATATATGCTTATATTTTTTTGAATGTAGTCTATTGATTATTGAAAATGCTTACATGCAGTTCACCAGCTTTCTTAAATTTGCATGTAAGCCTTTTAGACACAAATTTCAGTCCCAGGGAAAGTAACAGCAGATAATCCAGGCACAAGAAAGTCATTGTGTGTAGCCTTTAACACTGTCACCCATAAAATCCACACAGACAAACTGTTGATGTATGGGATGAGCAGACAGTGAGGTAGGGGAAGTCTAACCAGAGGTCTACATTTAACTTCACTTTCTGCTACCCTGAATTTTACGTGGTCATTCACTTGTACAACATAAGTATAAACCACTACAATTCTAATTTGTCACCCTCATACATTGTGGTTACATATAACTACATACAGGATAAGACAACAGAAAATTATACTCATGTTTGAAGGAAGTTTTCAGTAATGCAAGAATAAATGAAAATCACTGTTCAAAGCTATAACAGCACAAAAGCCTTTTTTTCTCTCTCTCTCTTTTTTTATTTTTTTTTTTTCATTTACTGAACTTTGTAGGCTATTTTACCAATTTTAGTTGTCTTTTTCCCTCTGGCTGGCAGTTGGGTTAAGAATTTAATTGGAAGATACTGTGCAGATGCTAGATCAGAAAAGATTGTTCCACGCTGGGAACACGACTACCACCTGCAGCCCATTGGAAAACTTGGATTATTTTATGAGTATCTTGAAATGGGTAAGTATTCAGTTCCAATTTCTTATCTGTTCTGGACCCAAATATGCTCTGAAGAAAATTTTCATACAAGCAACGCTTAATACATTTAAAGACAGAGGAGGTATGAAGTTTTTAGAGAGCAAAGACAAGTTTTGATTTGTCATTATAACTTTGCAAGTTTTTATTAAGCAGCTATGGCTCAATTTGACTTATAGCTAAGAAACAGAGCAAGTGATTGCATGAGGAGGTGCACTGCTGCTTCTTTGCCCCATTGTCCAAGAAACATTTCCAGAAGCCAGAACACTGCCACCTTCTAACATCGTAGCAGCAGATTCCTGTATCGGCCTGCTGGGTCTGCAGTCACTTACACGTTGCTGGTTTCTTGGTTGCTGGCAGTACTCTGGTTTGTTTGCCACCATCCGTCCTGCAACAGAATTGCAGCACGTTTGTCACAGCACCCAGACACCCATAACATCATTTGTTAGCACAGGCTGTGCAACATTGCACTGAGACACCTGATCATTAGATTTCCAAGTCTACACGGTGAAGACATGGGAAAGTAATGGCTGTTTAAATTCCCCTAACAGTTCCTCCTGATGTGTTGTGAGATTTAACATTTTCCTGTCCCCTCTACCTAGCAGGTTTTCCAGTACTGTTGTGCTCATATATTCTCATGCACACATTGGCTGAACATAAGATTTGTTAGGAACTCTACTACTCTTTCTCACAGTTTGAGTAAATGAACTGTATATACTCGTATATGTTTATCTCCTGTACATGAAAGCATCTGTGTTTGTGACCTCTCCCTTTGGCAGTCATACAGTTTGGCTTTGTCACCCTGTTTGTGGCATCATTCCCCTTGGCTCCCCTTCTGGCTCTTTTTAACAACATGTTGGAAATCCGGCTGGATGCATGGAAGCTGACGACCCAGTTCAGACGCATGGTGCCACAGAAGGCACAAGACATCGGCGCGTGGCAGCCCATCATGCAAGGCATAGCCATCCTGGCCGTGGTGACCAACGTAAGTACTGGGCCAGCAGTTACCAAAGGTAAAACGCCTTCACTGCAAGTGTTACATCCAGATGTGGGAATGCTGTGTGTATCCATGTGTGTCATGCCAAAGTGACCACAGGTGAAGTACATCAATGATCCCAAATGAATTACAAGCTTCAGACTTTAGCTCCTGTGAATTAGGCTTTTAGTTATTTTTCAGATGTGTTGGAAATATAGCTACTGTATAAAGTATTAGGCCTCAATAAAAGAAATATTTAGAGTTGCTAGAAGATCCGTTAAAAAAAAAAAAAACTATTACATATGAAGATGCACATCTTTCCTAAAATTATACCACATAAAAGTACTTTTGGAGAATCTACAACAAAATGCATTAATTTTAAAAAAACAAAATGTTGGAGTTTAGCTAAGTTATGACTGATTGTTGTTTCCATCTGTTACAATTCTTATGGTCATGCCATCATAGTTGAGTTTGGCTTTGAGAAATTTTGCACGTAAAGCAGCAATTCAGTTTCTTCTTGATGTATTTAAAAATATGATGTATGCTCAAAATTGCAGCACTTACTTTTTGAGATGGGGATGCATTTTCCAAGAATTTGCAAATTAATCCATTTTTCATTTGCAGTTCAAATTAATTTTGATAAGGATTTCTTTAAAATATTTAGATTTTTTCCTCATGAATATGCTATTAAGAATGAAATTCAGACATTTCAAAGTTCCTATATTGCTAATTCACCAAGATCTTGTACAGGAGGCTGCATTGTGAGCAACCTGATTATTGTGATCCAGTAATCCATTGGATTTTACCACGTTGAATTGTTTAATTATTTATTATTAAACAGTAGCTAAAATGTATTGTTTCTAAATTTCCACTGTTGCCCTAAATTTCCACTGTTACCCTCAAAAGAGCAGTGACCACTCTTTTCCTCTGCCAGTAATTGTCTGTAGTTAGCAGACTTTTTCAGAAAGACCAACATTTTCTAATCTTGCCACTGAGATTAGGGATTCATTCTGACACACATAGAGATGGCCACTTCCCCCAGGACCTCCTCCTTGCACCTTATTGCACTCACTAGGAGTTTCTGGAGAAACCAGTAAAGTCTGAAGATGGAGTTCACCTCCGCCTAAGCTGCCACAGGAGTCTCTGTCTGTTTTGAGGATGGTGGAATTTGGGTAAGAGGAAGGAGATGGAAATGAACACTCTACCATAGATAGTTAGGGGATTCATTTCACATAAAAAAGCAGGTATTCGGTTATTTGAAGGCTTCTCAAAATGGCTATAATTCCTTTCTAGAATTTTATCTCACACTACAGAAATTTAGCAGGTATGATAAACATAGATAGGATATAGAGTGGAGGCTCAGGACAACACAGAAGCAGAGAAATGAACATGGAGAAGTATTGGAAGTAAAAAAGAAAGGAAGGGAAAATGGAGGATTTCCATGAGGATGGAAAATTTACAAGAGAATCCGGGAGACAGAGAACAAACCAGAGTATATGCTCCAGCGGTTTCACACAGATCTACTGAGGCAAATCAAACATAAATCCAGATGTTGTGTAGGCATGTGAAACATCCAAGGCGTATCAGTAAATGTGACGTTAAAATTTAAAATAAAAATCGTGCATCTTTGGTAACACATGTTCAGATTGATAGAAATGTCAGGTTATACCGGAGATACTTTGGGGCTCTTTTGTTTTAGTGCTTCTGTAAAAAATTGTAAATGACAGCTTTCCTGGCAAATCAGGGAGAGTGTGTAAATTTCCAGATGAAGCATAGCTGTAGCAATATAGAGGCAAAATTACTGGTGCATTAATGTCCTCTTTTGAACTATGCTGCTACAAAACTTGTAAAATAAAAGATGAAAGATGTCTCTGGTGCCCTAGAAGAAAAACAAGTATGTTATGCTATTGGATAAGCCAACTGTCTTTCCTCATCAATCCACCTGGGGCTTGTAATACCACTATGAATTAAAAAGTTGGGTATACATCTTAAAATTATTCTAAAATATTGTAATGTGTACCTTAGTCACAGTCCCTATGATATTCAGGGTAGAGTTAAAGTTGCCTTGGTGGCCTTATGGTGACTCAGGTGTGTAGACATCTGCTAGGAATGTACACATGCCCCTGCTGTACCTTCTGCAGAAAAGTGGCCCAACAATACTCCTATGTGTCTGTCATTACCCATTCATGGCCTGTCTGAGGCTAATTGGAGCTTTACAACATTTTCACTCCAAATTCCTCCTGATGTGCTATGCCACTCAAGAGACATAACTGAAAACTCAAAGTTCTCGAAGTACAGAAGTGCATTCACAGCTCAGTTTTGCCCTCTGTGCTCCTTGCCTGGCACTCAGTCCCACTGCATATGTGGCTGCTAACAGTATGCATGCCTCTTTTCGTAACCCTGTTTGGAGATCTCATGGTCAGATGAAGTTAATCTTAGTAGGAGCGTAGTGCCCCCACCACTGACATCAGGCAGGTTGGTAGTGTGCAAGGGCACAGCACCAGAGGTGGCATGCTCAGAAGTGCCTGTTACAGGTGCTGTAAGGAGCTCAAACAGATCAGTATTTCTTCTGAGCAAAGTGTGGGCTATAAAGCCAAATACTAGAAGCAGTTTTCTGCCTTTAAGTATGTTTTTTTCTTGTTTGACACCTGGGATGTAGTACAGGCCATCAGTCTTGCCTGTGCCATCTCATTGCCATCCCCATTTTCTCTTAGTACTGTTTCTTTTCTACGTGACTGTTACAGATTATTAGACTTGGGTATTGTATCATCCTCTCCTTCATGCATTGCCTTTTTAACACCTGTGAGTAGCTTGCAGGAAACTTTTGCACAAAACTGTCTGTTTTGAGACTTGCCACTCAGGCACTGTACTTGCTATTGCATGGTATCAAAGCATCTGTTCTTGATTTGTAGACTGATTTTAATTAGCTATGGTATAAATGGAAAACTGTGCATGATATAGCTTGGGAAGTAGAGAATGTGCTATTTGTTTGTAGTTCTCCAGTACAATACACTGCAATGCAGCCCATAATTCAGGAGGAAAAAAGCTTTTCCTTTGAGAGGATGCCGTAGGATTAGCTTTCGTATTTCTGTCCATGTAGCACTCTGCAACACATCTGGAGACCATTCTGAGAGAGGGAGGAGAATGAGACAGGGCTCAGATTTATGGTGATGAGAGACCTGGGGCCTTGAAAAAAAAATCAGTAAGAGCAAACATTAAGTTGTATAAATACTGTGTTCCAGAATCTTGTTGAATGATACATAGAAGCTGCATCGAACCCATTCAGTACAAACAGAAAAGGATGGGTTTTGTCGTATTGTTCAGTTGCTTTTAGTTCTTTTATGATATGAATGGATGTAAATCTTACAGGATAATGAACAATAAGAAATTGTATTTAACTAAAACTTTCTGTGCTTATACTTCAGTTAAAAACAATGTAATTTAGGTGTGAGGTCTTCTTCCTGAAACTGCAAGACACGGTAATATATATTCCTCGTCAGCCAAAACCACCTACACTGCATGTAAATATAAACAACACATAATTTTCACTTCATTGCACACTGGCATGTATTGCTTAAAAACAGTTTTTAAAAGTGTATGCCACCTACATTTGATTCAAGCTAGAACACGGTACAAAAAATCTTTTTTAAGTACTGATCCTTGAGAACTTAAACACTCTTAGGATGCCTCTCTTTTCTTCCTCATCAGCCAAATTAACTTTCTCTCAACTGAACTAAATTGCAACAATATTCTGGAGATGAAACGGGAGATTTTGGACCACAGTCTCATGCTTAAGTCTTGTTTCTGCAACTTTTGCCTTAACTGCAGTTTTGCTTGGCAGGTGCCTCACAGTGAGCCAGCTGGAAAGGTAAGGCACTAGGACAGCCCTAAGCATTTGGTTGTGGGGCTGCAGGAGGTGAGGCAGGTCCAACTCCTTGCCCTACCTCTTCTTTTCCCCTTGTTGCTGTCTCCTGGTGCTGCCACAAACACATGGTGAAGCAGATAAAGGGGTGGATCCATCTGGGTTCCCCGGCCAGCCTGTGCCATACTTCACAGCTGCCCAAACACGGGGCATGAGCAACCTGCTAGGGGCAGAGGCAGGAGGGGTGGCAGCGGCTCTAGCTAGCACTGCCACTAGAGTGCTGTCTAAGGAACTGTGTTTGCAGGTATTTTCACCCTTCATCCTCTCCCCACCCCGTACTGATTCTTGCTGTTCACATTGTGAGGTATTTTTGCCCCTGCCATAGGATTGAAGACTGCTCCCCCAGCCACGGCATGTAAACATCACTAGCTCTAGGCACTGGGCATGACAGGCGCCTCTCATGCTGGCTTGGCTGGGCAGCCTCATGCTCAGCTGCCGGCCTTGCCAGTGGAAAGTCTTCCTCACAGGGAAGCCTTTTCAACCTGCAATAGCGGAGGAGGATGTTGGATTAAAGATAGTTAACCTGCCCTCCAGAATAGGATGTTTTGGGAACTTCGTGAGTTTAGAAAAGACTTCCCACAACAAACCCACAGATCCCATTTCCTACCCGGTTTGTACCTAGCAGACTGAGTAGGACAGGGACTCTCTTGGGAGCAAGATAAAAACAAATGGTCACGTCATATGTAAAACAGCACTGTGCAGCTGCTACTAAAAAAATGATCTTGGCACCAAGAGCAGTTTCCACATGTACTGACATGACACTGAAACTTATGAGGCAACTGCCAAGACAAATTTGGACTGGCTGTCACCTCGAAAAGAGCGGGATGTTTCTAGGGTCAGAGATGGATCAGCTATATATGCAATTTAGTTCATTCTTTTACTCGGTCCTCAGGCTTTCTGGGGAAATTTAATTTTTTAGTGCTGAAGGACTCTGCTGTGGTTTACATAAGTTTCACCAGACACAATTTCTTGAAGCATATCACAAGCAGCTCTGCAGCAAGCATGTTTGCTGGAGGTTACCTTAGAGCAGTGTAAGGTGAGTTTGGTTGCTGAACTCCCTCGCATGCTGATGAGGATAAACATGTATCATAGTACAACTTTTCTGAGGCATCCAGCAGAGCCAGCGTAATTTAAAAACTATACAGAGTGCACACTGCAGAAGGAGATTGTTTTATGCCTGTGAATGTCTACATGCTCCCTAACAGAGGGAACCACTGACTGGAAATGCACATGTTTATTTTATTTTTTTTTTATTATTATTTTTTTTATCTTGTAATGTAAATTTTTAGATACTCAGTATATGGAAAAGCTTATTTAGGCTTCACCATATATTATGGCTTATTAGTTACATGTCACTCTGCTTTTTTTGTCTTCTCTTTCTGAAATGCAGGCCATGATAATTGCTTTTACATCTGACATGATTCCTCGCCTGGTTTATTACTGGTCCTTCTCAGTCCCTCCTTATGGGAGTCACAGCAGTCACACTATGAAAGGATATATAAACAACACACTCTCTGTCTTCAATATATCAGACTTCAGGAATGCAAGCAAGCCATCTTCCCCTTGGTTTGGGAACCAAACGACATGCAGGCAAGTGTCAAATAACCTTTTTTTTCTTTTCAAATGACAATTTTTTTTTTTTTTTTTTTAACATCTAACTAATATAACTCAATTTAAAATATCCAGGAAGAAATGTTAAAACACCATTAAAGTCAGTGTACTTTGAATGGCAGAACTGAGTGAAATTATTCACCTATATGTCTGTCCTACTCAGAAACTCAAAAAATACTTCCTTCATTTTCATTTTTCTCATAACTGATAGAGTCTCAAAAAAGGAGAAAAAAGATTTTAAAATAAATTAAGAATTTATCAACACAGTGGCAAAAAAAAAGGGACATTTAAGCCAAATACAGCTTATTCTGCAGACATGAAGTTTACCCATTGCTGTAGCTCCATTCAGCAGACTGTTCCGGGATGCACTATGCAGGGACATGTCTTGCTCCATCCTCTGGCCACAGCGCCTTACTGCAGAGATTCCCGAGACTAGTCCCTGACTTTCCTGCATTGCCTTCAGATACCGTGATTTCCGCTACCCTCCTGGTCACCAGCATCAGTATGAGCATAATATATACTACTGGCACGTCATCGCAGCCAAGCTGGCTTTCATCATTGTCATGGAGGTAAGCGTGTGGGGTTTCAAGCAGCAGCTATTGTGAGCATCCTCTTCCCTCCATGCAGAAAATCCTTCAAAGCCATTCTGTCCAGGCACCAGAGGTTTTGGTGTGCAGCATGTGCTGGCATGGGCAAGAGCTTGGGAGATGTAATTAGGTGTAGCACCATTAGAAAAAGAAGTTTCTGAAGTCATGACATCTGCTAAGGATCGTCCCATGTGTTCGCAGTTTCTTTTCTCAAGAATTTTTAAAGTGATTTCTAGTATCAGAAATAGAAGGGACAGTTGCACCAAAAATATTTATAAATGATCTTAGATGAGGTTTCTACAAAGCCTCATATATACATGTCCATACTACATGTGCACTAACACACACTAACCTGAGTAAAGACATTCACATAAGAGGTGAGTTTTTAGATCAGCCCCTTTGGTAAAAAACCAATCACTCCCTCATGTGCAGCAACTCTCTGGGCTTAGAAAATATAGAAGTCCCTCCAAGATCAAGGGAGAGGAATACTAGGTATTCTTTCATTATAAAATGTACTTAAGGCCTGATCCAGGGACTACTGGAGTCACCAGAAACATTCAACTGGCTAGAGCAGAGATCCCATAGCAGAGGAATGTCGATAGCCCCAGAGGCATTTGGACAAACCTGAAACAATTTCAGAAGAATCTGTAACCAATATTTCCACAGTCAGGGGAGGCAAGGGGAGGGATTGGGCACTGGGGTTCCCTGAAAGCGAGCAGAGGAGTCATTAGTAACATCAGAATTAGAAAATCAGAAATTCTTCTTTATCAGTCAATCTATTAATCTCTGTTTTTAAGATACTGTTCCACTGTGATAGATACTGGTGCAAAGCCTGTTTAAATCTGTAAGAGAGAGCGGGACATTTCAATAATAATAATAATAATAATAATAATATCCTGTTCAACCCAACTGACTTTTTTTTTTTCATTTTCACCTTCCCTAGCATGTCATATACTTTGTGAAGTTTATTATTTCATACATAATCCCGGATGTATCACAGAAGACCAAGAGCAAGGTCAAGCGAGAGAAATATCTAACGCAGAAACTCTTGCATGAGAACGATCTTAAAGTTGTGAAAAAAACCATGGGGAAAATTGCTGACAAAATTATCAAAGGAGTAGACAGCACTTTCCGGCCTAAGTCTGAATAAGTTTTTTTTTTATATGGAGTAACAGTATTTAGCCAGCTAACACCTGTCCAGATGTTACCAATAGTTAACCAAACACTTTGGATTAATTCCCTTTACTAAACGTTGTTTCTTGCAACTGTCACATGCTCCTTATCTGTTTCCCTTTGGCAAAAGCAACCACTGAGACTTGGTTTACAGTTACCAATTTTTTAAAACAGCTTTAGTAAGATATATTTTTTAACACATGAAGGTAAAAAATATTTATAATCTTAAAACAATGCAGATTAATTCTCAAATACATAGAATGCTTTCCACTTTAGGCGTAGGCTATTAAATCTGTTGTTCAACTTGAATAAAACCTTATGAACAAGAATAATTTGTTGTAAGAACACCACCACTTCCTCTGAAGGAGTTTTGATGACTTGATAATGCAGACCCCAGCTATAAAATGAAATGGAAAAGCCAAAACATGAAGGCAAGAGAAGGAAAAGATAACACAAAATCATGTTGTTAAGCTGTTGCAATTGACATACTAAGCACTGTTGTGTGCTACACTGAATTAGATGTACATACTGAGACTTAAATGGATAACAAGATATTTCAATTAATCATGGGCTTGGATCACAAGGAGCAGCAGGACTGTAAGCCCATCTTGTTCATCAATCTCTGTGTAAACAGGAGAACTGCCTTTGCAATCAATGCATACAAACTGACTTTACAGCACTCGGAGCGAGAGGAAAACTCAGACATTTTATCTTTCCCTGGTCAATGTACTTTCATTAGCTCACTTGGCCATTCTGTTCTGAATGAACACAGCCTTGAAGGTCTCCCACCTGTAACAGTAATGAGTGTTAAAATTCTTTTCACATACTAAATCAATATTTGCTGAGGGCTGTATTTTGCATTTCTCCCACACCAGAGGCACCATTCTTTTCCCTGATAGATTTTGACATAGGAAGAATGCACAGCTGGACCTGTTGTGGTACAACACTGCATGATAAATTGAATTTGGACTAGACCATGAATCTATTGAAACTGAAGATCGGAATAAACAATTTAATATGCCTTAACCGTGTTATGAAACTATAAACAACTAGGAAGATGTTACAAGTGTGGACGAATTTGTTGGAGCTATCAGTCATCTTGAAATTAGGCTGCAGATCTGCTTGGCAATTTTGGCTCCAGTTGTAACCTGGGAGTTACGAAACTACAGGGTAAGCATGTATGTAGGGCTCCATTTTGTGTCTGCAGCAGCGATGTTCCAGTTTATTAAATTGCTTTCTCTTTTAATGGTTCTAGTGGACCAATTCCTATGAAATCTGAAAACCAAAATCTTGTTAAAAAGGCAAAAGTATGCCTGCACTCCCTAAACCACATGATTACTGTTGGGTTTGTAATTTTATACTCTTAAATGTAATTCATATGTGCAATTCTTAGGAAGATTATTTGTATGGCTTTTTCAATATAAAGAAGTTTGTTTGCAGAAACTAAGTAGCATTGATAAGATATATTTTATCCTCATAATAATCAGAAGGAATCATTTGAATTTTGTAGAAAAACTTCAAAATACTACTCTGTGTACCTCAAGCCTATCCTTTGGAATGGCAACATTTAAACCAGAAGAGGCAGTACATAGGGGAGTTCTTTCAGCAGTTGTGATACACAAGCTTTCACTTAGTATGACTATGCAGAATGATTGCATAGGAGAGAGGAACATGAGAGGAAAGCTTGGTTCAAAAATTGCGATAAGGTTGGAAGATGGAAGACAAAAGCTTGGAGGTTCCAGAGAACACATTTCTGGCATTGAAGAACTGGAGCTTGCTTATTATAATGCCCAGAAAACTTGTTGTAGACATCACCTGAAGACACCTGAAGATGAAAAAGACTCAGGACACAACAATAAGATAGACCATAACTATAAGTGACTGTGTACCAGAGCAGTGATAGAACTAGTGCTTCTTTCAACAGGAAATTCTACTCTTGCCATCTCTTTTTGTTTCCAGTCAGAATCATAAAACATCTTTAAACTTACAAGGAATCAAACAGAAATTTGGCAAATGGATAGGCATGCACTCAGAAGCTTCTAAACAAGACAAAATATTTTATCAAAATGTATCACCCCAATACTGATTTGACCTTTTCCCAGAACCCCAGAACAGCTGAGGCTGGCAGGCCCTCAGGAGCCCACCTGCCCCAGCCCCTGCCCAAGCAGAGACACCCAGAGCAGGCTGCCCAGGGCCATGTCCAGGTGGCTTTTGGAGATCCCCCAGTAGGAGACCCCACAGCCTCTCTGGGCAGCCTGTGCCAGGGCTCAGGCACCGGCACAGTAAAACAGTTTTTTCTTATGTTCAAATTGCATTTCTTGTGTTTCAGCATGTGCCTCTTGCCTCTTGTCCTGTCGCTGGGCAGTATAATGAAATACTCAGGGTTTTCTTGTGCTATATGAGTTTTTTTTAGAAAGGCCAGTGAGCTCTGTGCAAGCTTGGAGCTTCTGATTTTGGCTTTGGGCTGGCATCTCCCTGTCAACAGTAGTGTTCAGCTGAGAGATGCCATTTTCATCTCCCCATCGGGGATCACAGTTTCAAAGTGCCTTAAACACCCTCTCAGGTGCAGTGTTGGAGGACACGGGCAAGCAAGGAGGTATCCCATGATAAAGGAAAAAAAATAAAAATAAAAATAAAATGTCATGAAATGGGCCATTTCAGATAATTGTTTGATCTTAAGGAAACTTTGATTGCCTGCTTTGACAGCTGAAGGGACAGGGAGACAAAAGAATTAAGTGCCTTGCCTGGGGTCACACTGAACAGTGGCAGAGTTTAAGACTGGTTTTCTGGTCCTTTTCTTGTCCTTGAGGCCTCTCTCAATTGTCACTTTTCATCACGCATTTTCTGAAGGGGGAGTTGGTCCTCAACATCACTGAGAGTTTATATTCCAGCCTTTAAAATCATTATTGAAAAATAAATAAACAAATAGCATGCTACCCCAGCAAAGTATGTGCTCCTCTTGTAATAAATTCCTAACCACCTAGAATTACAGAATGAGAGAATATCCTGAGTTGGAAGGGACCCTCAAGGATCATCAAATCCAACTCCTGGCCACAACCAAAAATCAGACCATATTTCTGACAGCATTGTCCAAACACTTCTTTAACTCCAGCAGGCTCTGTGCCATGACATGGGTATCCTTGGGTGGGTTTCTACATTACCATTTTGTTCAGCTCAGGAGTGTGCTTTGAAACTCGTCTTCCACTTGTCCCCACTTTCTGGGTGGTGATTCACATCTGGTCTTGGAGCTCATGAACTGGATTCCTTTTGTCTTAGACCAAACCAGAAGACAGGTCTTAGATATGCCCATCATGGTCTCTGGTAAGCATTTTAGTCCACAGCTCTGAAACCAGAGCTAGTCTGAAGAGAACTGTGAGTACTTTGTGGGCATCAGCTTCAGCTGATGTCAGTGTCAGCTTTTTGCTCTGTGTTTTGCTTCCCAAGTGCCATGCTACTTGCTAACATAGCCATAATATTCACTTTCAGAAAGCATTATATCAGGAATTCAGTTTATTTTGCCATGTGCAGTGTTAATCTCAGCACAGTGCCCAAACCTCTAAAGCTGTGCAATGTACATAGCCTCTACCTCCATCTGCTGAAACGTGCACTGCCAGTACACAGCGAGACATAGGAATTAAAAATCCTTCAGGGGGTGGGGTCAGCTGCCAACTTAATTGTATTTGTAACTTTTTTTCAAGACTGGGTCACTTTAATAATGTTTGAAGATCTATTTGAAGGGAAAATTAACATTACTTTTAACGTATTAATCAATTTTACTCTTTTTACACTTTGTAAGTAGGCCAGACTCTTACCTTGTACAGATGAATCCGTGTCAGTGACCATTTCATTGCCTTAAGAAAGATGTGAGCACCACAAATTGCAGACCACCGCCACTGTTTTAGATTCTTTGTATGTTGAAAAAATTCAGAATGTAAGAATGTATTTTTTGTATTTTTCTAAGAATGTTTGCTATTAGTTTCTGAACATTAAGATTTCTTTATATTTATTGTTATTAAATAAAGTCTATTTTAAAAGGATAATACATTTGTTGTTGATTAGCTTTGTTTGTTTTTACATGAACAATATACTGCTGCTGCCAAATGCCACATTTAAATTCTTAGAACGTCACCACTGTCTAATTTCCATATTCCTCCTCTTTTTCAATCTTTTGCCATTAAGCTGTTACTGCTACTGAAATTTATCTCCTGTTTTTCCTGCATCCTCTAGATGGAAGTCATTCCTTTCAACATCACATCGATGACAAGGACCATTATGTTCTCCTACAAATAAACAGTTTAGGTCTTTATACCTTTTCACTCCTGTCATGATAAGCCCCGTGTTTTGTTTCCGAGTCATCGTTTATTTCTTAATCTGAATCAAGTCTGGAAGGTGCTCCCACCTCCAGGCAGTCCAGCTTTTGTGTTCCTCTTTAGGGCTCATGCAGCCCAAGCAGCAGGCAGTGGGTACAAGAGAGGCAGCAGCTTCATTTTGACTCAGATACAGGAGAGCAGCAGAGTGCAAGCTTCAGATCGCTCTCCTTTTCTCACTCGGTCTCCCTGTTTGAAAAGATGTGTATGTAGTTAGTCCTAAATAACCTCCACATGGCTTGGAGCAGTATTTTCGTCATAAGAAAATAATGTATCTTAATAGCCTTATAACAGTAACAAACTTTCCAGGAAAGTTGACAAAAGTGGTTTTTATTTACAACCTGGATGTGCATCAAAAGAAGAGCCTTTAAAAGTTGAGGGTTTCTTTTTTCTCTGCCATGCCTATTACATTCTCTGATACAGTTATCCTGTAAAAGCAATGCTAATCACTGGGATTAAAGCTATTTTGTCAGTTAGCAATGATGCAAAGAAATTAAATCACTTCTCTTGCTTTTAGAACATAGTAATCAATTCTCTAATTATTTCCAGCAGCCCCAGCACTACAGGGTTACAGAAGTGCATGTGTGAACACATACCCTCTGTCCTCTTTGCAGAACACACATACGTGCATACACTGATGGCTGTTCTGCCAGCTATGAAGACTACAACTCATGACCTGCCACATGATGCAAGATGCTCTTTTCCAGTAATGAAAAACGTCTTCCATCCAGTTGTATCAAGATATACCATTCTCTTTAAATACGTAAGATAAAGTAACCCCTAAGTGCTGAAGAGGAATAAAAGGCATGCAACACAGACAATGCAGAAAATCTCACTGAGTTCCTTCTTTCAGCAAGTACAAGCCAGTACACCACAAATCCACTTCTAGCATATGAAAAGAGAGTTTACAAAGGAAAAAGAAAATAAAATAAAAATAAATAAATAAATAAATAAATAAATGAAATTCTTAAATTTTACAAGACTCTGGAAATTACAGTCACCTCTGATAGCATTAACACACTATCAGGGATTTTATTTTTTTAGATACTCATTTAGTGTCCATGTCCTCTCGCATCATTTCTCTGCTCCTGAGTGGAGGTCACACAGTGAGTGGATAAATAAGTTGCGCTCCCAGCCACAGGCACCTGCCAGCTATTGTCTTACCTCCCCATTCTTCTGAGATCCTCTTTGGACCCGAGTACGGAGTCTCCTCTTACAACCGCATTGTGCTCATTCATGCAGTCATTTTCTAAACCAGTCTGGCTGCTCTGGTCGAGCACAATTACATTTAAGCCTCTGTGACCAGGGCACTGCAGGATCTTTGCTTTGGTCTGCTCCCTGCTGGAGTGGGACGCGGTGCTCAGGCCCCAAAGTCCATCCACTCCACCACGGGTCCCTGACTTTGGGGGGTTTGTCAGGTTCTTGGGTTTTACTGAGCTGAAAGCTCACCAAGAGGCGAGCTGGGGTTAAGGTTATTTGTCCTGTGATAAATCTGCTCCTTATCCCACAATTATTGTAATGACTTTTTCTTTAAAAAAAAAATATATATATATAATAATAAGGGAGGAAGGGGGGGGGGGGGGGGGGGGGGGGGGGGAGAGATTGGGCCATGCTGTGCCTTTAAGAGTCTTCTGCACGACTGCAAACACACAGGGCTGGTCTTGGCACCTGGGCTTAGTCTTCTGAATATCGCTATTCAGGGAGAGCCATTGTGCCTTGAATTTGTGTTTCACCTTAATCCAAAGGAGTTTTCAAGTTCAGACATGCCCTCTGGTTGTTCTTAACTTTGACTGCATAGGACGTTATACCGGCAGCTAAAAATTGGCAGAATCAGGCCCTTCACTATTGTCCTAAGTATGGTCTTGAACAGAATACGTCACTGTTGTTTCTTGGCTTGCCAACACAAACTGTGACCTTGCATCTGAAAACAGCAGGGAGACCGGGACGTGTGGGGACGGCAGAAGCCTGCCGTGCAGCTGGGGGCACGAACATCAGACGGGAGACGTGCAGGAGGTTTGGGTGAGGCTGAGGCTGCAGGGTGAGGGACAGGGAGCCCTGTTTGGTGCTGACAGAGGCTCCGGAGCAACAGCTGAGAAATTCTTTCCATATCTGCTGTTAATTAGTAACTGCTCATTTAAATCTGGGAAAGGCAAACACTGGCCTGCCTCTCCTGCAGTGTGGTGCCTCCAGATTAGCAACAGAGAGACCTGTTGCAACTCAGTGCTTACCTGCAGAGAGACTCCATTTTCTTCTCTTTAAGAAGTACACATGCTAAAGCACATTGTGTATTATATCACTGTTTTCACACCCTACTGCAAATTAATAATAAAGAGAAAAAAGTCTGCATTTGTGCTTTTCATAGCTTCAGACTTTAACTGGAAGGCATACATGTAAAAAAAAATAATCTATTTTCTTTCCTTGTCACTCTGCTCCCATATTTTTTCCCCAATGATCTATAAGGGGGGGGAAACATGTTGCCATCCCCAAGAGGCGCCATTAACAAATCTTTTCTTATCTTGCAGCCAAAGTAATGACATCTTATTGACAGCACAGCAGAGCAAACAATGTCTTATTGAAAGCTTCAGTGCTGGAGGATTTGGGCTGTCCTCAGGACTTGAGACAAAGTAATGAAAACAGGTTTTGCTACTAAATCAAAGACAATGACTGCTCTAGTTCTCCAGTGGCCTTTAGCGCTCCCAGACACACAGGAGGTGTGTATAGCTCACCGGGGTATCACCCACACTACAAATTCAATCAAGTACAGAGACCTTGCTGCGAGAAGGATGCCCAGAGTAGCAGGCAGTTAAAGGATAAGCTACAGCACACATGGGAGCAGCGATGAAACTTTTCCTCACAACTGCACATGATGTATGGTTTCCTACAACTTGTTTTAGTCTTAAACAAGTTTGTAAGTTATTTGATAATTTTTGTACCTCAAAAAATTAATTGGGGCAGCTACAGACATTTTTGAGGACTGAACTAAGATGGTGATTTGGGTTTTTGTTTTTCATGACTGTGTAAGATCTTATTAAAATTATTAATGTACCTTTGTTCTTTAGGTAGTGTCTCTTTCTTGCAAGCTCCTTTCAGCATCAGCATCCTGTGGGTAACAGGAGAATTTTGCAAACCAAGTATCCAAATTACATCCATTGTACACATGTGACTTTATCAAGCCTGTTTTGAAGATGTTGCAAAGTGAAGATGAACCCAGCAGAAAATTACCTAATTTTTCACCTATTCAGCTTGAATAGTGAATCAAACTGGCTTATTACAGAACCAGCCAGCAACAGCATCAGTGCCGGTGCAAGGGAACATGCAGCCAGAAAGTTGGGGTCGGACCTTCCTGTTCAGGGGTAAAGCAGAGTCAGATCAGCTCAGCCTCCCTGAGCCTGGCACAGGATGAACTGCAGCTCTCACAGCTACATTACTTCACAGAGAAGTAACCCGTTTTGCAAATGCTTTTTTTTTTTTTTTTCTCTCTAGTGGGAAGTTAATTCCTTTTGTTTATTTGTGTGTTTACAAAGCCAATGCATCACATTTGTACAACGCGTATATAACAGACTGAGAAAGAATGTGAACATACATTAAGGAAGCGCTCAATTTATCAGTGTTAAATTTAAAAGATCTTAGATTAAATACAACTCTTACTGTTGAGCAAACAAAGATTAATATTAAATCCTGCCTTTGCAGGAGAGAAGGAGTGAGCAATATGTGATGTCTTAACTTGTGAGTATGCATCTTCAAAATGCAGAGCCAGAGTCAGAAGCAAAGTGGAAGGGGGCCGAATTCAAACCTCCTGAGGAAGCTCCAGGAAGACACTGGAGGGCTTGCTAAGGAGCGAGGCTCATTTTCAGAAATAGCTTTACACAGAAATGTTAACAACACCGGCAAACAGCTGACTTGGGAAGACCACTTCCATTATCCAATATCCCACTTTGATGAAAGCTGAATTCTTAGGGTAAGAAAAAATTGCTAAATAGTGTTTCTCTTCCCCTGTTTGCTACTGTAGCTCCTACAGAGGTGTTAGAGGCTCTGCACAATGTACTCCTAGGAGATCATTCTTCTAATGATCAACAGACAAGTTGGATCAGAGAGATAGACCCAAAGAGACAAAATTCAACATGAGGTACAACAGGCTTTCCAACTTCCAATATCTTCATTCAGAAAGGGGATACAAGTGTGCCTCAGCTTTGAGGTGGATTGCTTTTTCCTCCTCCAGCCTCAGGATTGCATGATTTGTGCACATGAGCACACCTCATGAACCACCTGCTTCACCCACTTCTAAATCCCTCAGTGAGACAGTTTGGAAAAAATAACCAAACCTCTGCTTTCTCTATTGCTTCTGGTTTTCACTTGGTCTTGCAAAGAGACTGACTGAACTTGTACTTTGTAGTTAATGGTCACAATAGCATCATGGCAGTTCTTCACTGCCCCACTCTGGTGGCATCTCTCAAGCCTGACATCCTACAGCAGCAGCAAACTTATAAGAATACCGCACCACCCCATCAGTGGGATTGCAACTTGAAAGGTGATGGTATCATACAGATAAACTTTTTGATTGTCCATTATTGGAAGGATTTGAAAGTTGCAACCACATAGTCTGAAAAAGCATTTTGCAAGATTCTCCATCATTCAGCTGACAGACACCTTACATCCAGGTTACTTCATTACTTATCCCCAGTCACACTTTTAATATGTAAATGAAAACATTACATTTGGTCAGTTTGTAAAACGGTTCCAGGTAAGATAAATTTAATCAAATCTTTTCAACAATTCTAACTTCAGAATCCTAAAGTACATCCCATCTATTCTCTATTCCAAAGAGGAAATGTTTCATGCTCTGCACAACCAAGCATGATGAACCACCCCCCATGTCCCTTTTGCTTCAATTAAACCACCAGATTTGTTTGCACTCTGTATTTCCAAAGTCTCTGGAAATATTTTGGTTGGTTGGTTGGTTTTGTTTCGTTCTGAAAGATCAGAAAATCCAACTTTGGTTTCTTTTCCTTTTTGGATTTTATTGACACAAAGGAACCAGGGCTGTTCCAGGTCAGGTCAGGAAGGCACACCTTTATTCAGCCATGGTGAAAAAGGACATTGGAGTGGATTTTTATTTTCATGACATAAAAACTGCACTCAACCCTTCTAAATAAGGAAGATCACCACAACTATTAATGATTTGCATATATATGTATAATATAAAAATGAAATATCAATTATATTTAATTTTCAAAATGCTCATAAATAAAGAAATACCTCAGGACAGCAGTGATCTGGAATATAGTCCTGGGCCTTGCCCTTCTCTACATGGCCTTGTCTCTAAGGTGACACGTAAATGAGTAGTCTAAGATACTTTTTTTTCCTTTTTATTGTAACCTGTATGCTTCTGAATGTCTTAAAATAATGGCTAAGATGACTTCCAGCCTGAAGCTCATCACCGTGTAAGCAGGAGCCACACTGGCCCCTGAGCAAGCCCAGACGGCTGGGTCCCAGGGCTTAGCGAGGGCAGGAGAGGCAAGCCACAGGGCCAAGTTTCACCTAAATCAGCATGATAATCACATTGCTTTGCAGAACATTGTCCTTAACAGAGGTTGTTCTTAGCCAGATCCTTAATAAAGGGGATAATAGCTCATGAGAACAACAGTCACAGGAGATATTTCTAGTCAGCTTTTGTTCTTGTACTTGGCCAGTTTGTGTGCTGCCTAAGGGTATAAATAGAGAGACTATAGAGGGGATTAGCAGACTTTCTTTCCAGCAGGGCTCATGTGCCAAAGAGATGACTCTATTAGCATTGTTTCCCCTGAAAGGTTTGTTTCACTCCGGCTTTCAGAAACCAGCACAAAGTCACCAAACCCTTTCCTGAGGCCCCGTTTTCTCCTCCGAAGAAGAGCAAGGCTCGGTTCTCGCAGCAATCACAGACCTGAATAACAGGGAGTGTACCCTTCCATCTGAGCCAGCGCAACCAGGCTCTCCACGTCACATTTGCATCTAGGACAAGGTTTCTGTGGGGTTCTGCTCACCTATGAGCGGCACATCAACACGGCAGAGTCACTTTTTAACGACAGCGTTTAACACTGCATATTTGCTGATGAATGGGAAGTTAGTGATGACTCCGGCCTTTCACTTACCTGAAGACAGAGCATGTAAAACGTATCCCGTGTACTGTCCCCCCAACACCATGTGTTAGAGACCAGGAATATCACGGACTGAAAACCTATGCCTCGCCTCCCCGTGTTTTAGAGGTCTGGAGCATAGACATCAGTATCTGAAAAAGTTACCCTGGGATTCCCGTGTAATTAACAGAGACGAATGGGCACCTTTCAGGTGTGATCCATCTGATCCGTTTTGATTGACATCAGTATGTGGTGAATCACCTGAAGGTAAACAGGCACAGGCTCAGTTGTCTGTAGGTGACCATGCAAGGTTGTATTTCTGTTTCAGTTCTGTCAATCACACAAACAATTTAATTTACTGAGCGGCCAGATTCTTTCTTTCTTTCTTTCTTTCTTTCTTTCTTTCTTTCTTTCTTTCTTTCGTTCTTTCGTTCTTTCTTTCTTCCTTCCTTCCTTCCTTCCTTTCTTCCTTCCTTCCTTCTTTTTCTTTCCTTCCTTTTCTTTCCTTCTTTTTCTTTCCTTCTTTTTTCTGTTTCTTCTTCTTCTTCTTCTTCTTCTTCTTCTTCTTCTTCTTCTTCTTCTTCTTCTTCTTCTTCTTCTTCTTTCTTTTTTAACAAAGTCTCATCATACATGATAGTACTGGATAGCACCTGAAGTACTGTGTTCAGTTTTGGGGCCCCCAGCATAAAAAGGATGTGTAAGTATTAGAACAATTCTAGAGGAGGGCCACAAAGATTATCAAGGAGATGGAGCACCTCTCCTGCAAAGACAAGCTGAGGGAGTTGGATTTGTTCAGCCTGGAGAAGATAAAGCTTTAGGGAGACCTTATAGCAGCCTTCCAATACCTAAAGGGAGCCTACAGAAAAGGTGGAGAGGGACTCTCTCAGGGAGTGTAGGGATAAGACAAGCAATAATGGCTTCAAATTAAAAGAGGGTAGATTTAGATTAGATATTTGGAAGAAATTATTTACTATGAAGGTGGTGAGGCACTGGCACGGGTTGCCCAGAAGCTGTGGATGCCCCATCCCTGGAAGTGTTGAAGGCCAAATTGGATGGGGCCTTGGGCAACCTGGTCTGGTGGGAAATGTCCCTGCCCATGGCAGGAGGATTGGAATTAGATTATTCTTAAACTCTATCCTTCTCATGGCTGGAGCTCACACAAACACAATGTCACCAAAACAGCTGAGAGGTACAGTAGAAAGTGACGTGACTTCCCGATGGAGCCAACAGCTGGAAAAAGATAATGTGGCCACATCTGTCCCAAGAGAAGCATCAGGATCTCACTCTGCACTAGGCACTTCATAGGGTCCTCCAAAATGTCCACATGTGTTTTTTAATATATTTTAAACACCTCTTTGGACCAGCTCTAGATGGCTAGCCTGCCAAAAGACTAAGCTCTTTCAGTGCATGGCCAACAGCATTTCCATAGCAGTGTCACATTGACCAATTTGAAAAATCAATCATTTTGATTTTGTCCATCCATGCAGTGTGCAAAGTCTCTGGCATGCCATAATCAGCTCTGTGATCCAGTCCAATATGTGCGGTGCTAAATTTAAGGAACTAGAAACAACAATCTGAATTCCAGTGTAATCATTCATCCTGGGTGCATAATGCAATGCCAGGATGAAGGCTGAGAGCCAACTAAACAGCTAATTGTGAATTACTATACCATAACTCAAAGGCGGTGGTGTATTTTATTAATCATTTATAGAGCTGCATATTATTAATATATGCAGAAACAGCTGTCTCTCTCTCTGGTGGATTTTGCTTTTGTGAGCAACTTGGGGGAGACCAAGGAGATTAAAAAGCAAAAGCCCAGCAGAGCCTTCCTGAACAAGGAGGAGATCTGCAGAAGTAGGTCACGAAACCTCTCAATACGTAGATTGGTCCTTTCCTCATTAATCTATTTTTAAACACGCAAGAAAAGATTCTTAGCTTGTATAAAGTAGTTTGGTCCCATCGACTTGTATGCAGCCAACCACACATTGACACCCCTTGAAAATCTGCCCCATGCTTATTGAAGTGCAAAGAAACACCCCAGTACATACCAATTACAAGTCCAGAAGATATTTTGAGTGTACAGTAACACAAAGCAGGACACACAACATACAGCAATAACAGTAAAAACTTGAATATTCTTCATGACAGGGGGCCAAAGTGCTGCTGTATGAGTGCTGTACTGCTGCGTGATGAATACATTACAGACATAAATCTGTCTCTATATATTTGTAAAACAGATATTACCTTCTTAATCCTTGTGCTTTGCTTACTGACACATTAGAGCTGCCCTCTAGGACTTCTTCCACTTGAGGACTGAATCTCCAAACTACTCTGGAAGACTAAAAAGCATTCTTGGTTTTACAGAAATTAGTTCCTCCTATTTAAGCACTTAAACACATTTAATTTTATGGCAGGTATTTCCCATAGTCTTTTTTTTCCTTTCCAGTCTATGTACAGGCCTGCTATCTGCAGCACTTTCCAATATAGCAAGACCACTTTGTTTAATCTGCTAACATTTGCACATCAATTCCTCCATGAAAATACAACTTCCAGGAATTAACAATCAATCTCTTAGCTACCTTTAAAACGAAAGTAAGAGTAAATAAATAAATAAATATTAGGGCTGGATGAGAAATATTTTGCCTCCCCAGAGAGTTTTTAAGAGTCCAAATGTTTAATATTCTACAATCAGGCAAACACAAGACCATGGGAATGTTCCCATGAACAGATTTAAAAGCCTGGAAAAAGCTGAAGGAAAGCGTTTTCACCTGGGACTCAGGGAAAGCAGAGTGAGGTCCCAATGCCAATGCACAACTATTTCAAATGACAGTATAGAATGATTTCATTAGAAGAAATTCAGAGTCCTTCCCAGCTAACATCCAGTATTTGGGTGCACTCCTGACAAGTTTGATGACAGGAATGTCTGGTTTGAGTCAAGATCTTCATCATCTCAAGATGGGTAGCGGATTTTCACCCGCTACAGGAGGACAAGGAGGGATGTTCCTCCCTGCTCCTCTTTTCCTCACTCCTCTTCATCTTTCCTTCCAGCTTGGACCAGAAATTCTGTACTCTAGTGTAGAATCTTTCTGAAAGGATTTGTGTGAGGAAATACCTATATATATGTATATGTATATGTATATATATTTACATGAACAGATTCAATTTAAATTACTCAGTTTATGACAAATAAGAATGAAGAGAATCCAAACAGGTAAGATAATCTCTCCCATGGAAATGTATGAACAAATACATGCATATGTTCGTATTGCTCAATGGATTTTCACATTAACATAATTCTAGAAAACCCTAATACTGAAATACTGCTGCTAAAGTATGTCTAAGTCACACGCAGCAGGTAACACCAAAATCCTGACTTTTAATAGCTTTGTCATGTAATTTGACTGAAAGAAAATAGTAAAATAGTAAAAATACAGATGTTATGTAAGCCTTTCCCATTAGTGACATTATCCTTTTAGGCTGTTTTTTGGTGCTCTGTATCTGTCAGGGATGTGTCTTTTTATTTTTTTTATTTTTTTCTAGGAGGTTTGAGGAAAACCTGATCTATGCTTTATACTTTTTTTTTGTAACTTATAAAAGGGTGGAAAAAGATACATCACTTTTGTACCAAGCAGTAAAAAAGCTACATAGATACTAGGTGTTTTTTGAGATTCATGCTTTTAAACATAACTGTTTAGAAGGACTTGTAGTTAAAACAACTGAGTATGTTTGGCTCTGGATAAAAAAAAAAAAAAAAAAAAAAAAAAAGTGACTGAACAAATTTTCAAGATTGTAAATTTAAAATAAATAAATAAATAGATAAAATCACAATGCAAAAATAATCTTGTCTTAAAAAGCAAACAAACAAGCAAACAGCTCAGATACTTACTTTGGATGCTTACTTTGCTTACAAGGTATGCAATATGAGGTGAAGCACTATCTCGCATTGCTTTGGATTTATTCTCAACGCTCCTTTCCTCATTGTAAAACCAGACCAGTTTTAATTGCTCTAGCACAAGTGCTCGCAGTGCCTTCACAAGCCCCAGGGAGAAGTGTGCTCCTGCTGCAGGGAAAAGCTCCGAGCTGCCCGCTCCCAGCACAGTGGGAACCCTTCAGCGCTGCAGCACCCACTCCGCACTGCCTCCGAAGGCATCTTCCAGTCCTGGAGGGACACCATTGCAGGCTGATTTTCTAACCCCATGCTGTGCTGCTACCACAACCATCTCTTTGGGAAGTTTTTAAATCATCCTGGGTACTGAGAATCTCCAGCTGACTGGGAATTTTTCAACAATGCGTATTTTTCTTTGGAAAAAATGCCGGTTCGTCAAAAGGGGAACTTTGAGAAGAACTCTGTTGAAAGCAGAATGGGAAAAATGGAAAAACAAATAAAAACAACAACGACAAAAACACCACCTTCTTTTCTCTCGAGAAGATGGAATTTCTGCCAAAGTCCAAGGAGACTGAGAGCCCTGGACCCTGGGAGCAGCACCCTCACCTGCAATAACCTTCGTCTCCACAGCTGTGCAGCTCATCTAACAGACTCAGCCTGGGGTAGCGCTCCCCTACCTCACAGAATCCAAATGAGGTCTTTTTTTCCTACAGCCAGAGAAGAAGGCAATGCTGCTACAATGGCCTGCCGCACCACTAGTCTCAGGGCTGCTGTTTCCCCAGATATGCATGGATTCTGCTGGTGAAAGAGCCCTGCAATGCTGCGAGATTTGTCCTTGTTCCACAGTTTCTCTTGTATTTATATATTGGAAGTAACTGTCCTGGGGAAAACTAGCTGTTTCCAAGACCTCATTTTCAGTAATAGGTTTTGAAGACATTTTGGAGCTACAAAATCATACCATCGCAGCTGTTCTCGTAAAACTGATGCCACCAGCCTGCAAACTCTCTCTGCAAAGGCCATTTGGGAATACGAGGAGGTTGCAACCACCACGAGGGACCCTTGCAGAGCGGCAGCAGGGCTGGGGTTGCCTCTCCCTGCAAAGACAGCCCGGAGCTGCCAGCCCATCTCCAGCCCCACCACCACAACTGGCCTAAGGTCTTCAGTGAGCTTTGAAGTGGCCCCAATGCCTCACCAAGCCTCTGCTAGGATTTCAAACACTTTCAAAAAAAAAAAAAAAAAAAAAAAAAAAGTAGGATAAAGGATGGACAACACTGCTTTATGTCCAAGGCCGGTAAAAAAGGGTGGATGACTGTCTAATTCTATGTCCCTGGGACTAACCCCACCTACCAGGATACATTTTTGAGGTTCAGCTGAGAAAAAGTCTCCTACGGCATCCACAATGCCACTGGTACGCAGCACATGGCACATGTGCATCACACCTGTGTAGCAATGAATGAGAAGATTTTAAAGAGACTTTTCTAAGCTTCATGACTCACCCAGAGTCGGGCGCTTTTGTCTTCCTTACAAACTGAAAATTGGGAGTTGATAAAAGGCTTGCCTTTTTCCTCACATTTTTCTGATCTGTTTCTTTGGGAATGTCTCTCTTAGACTAGCAAATGGTAATTTAATGGGCTGTTTCCTCCAATATCCAGCTTGTGCTGGTTAAATGCAATACAATTTACCTGTCTGATGGATCAGGAGAGCAATTGCTCCGGGCATGAAGTGAAGCCCATAAGTCCCATACCTCTGCTCTTCCCTTAAAGGTGCAATATAGAGTTTTGCTGCATTTTCAAAGGGTGGGGTGAATGGGAATAAGGCAACAACAGAATTGCCTTGCTATGTTTTGCTTTTCTGTATTCATTTATTTACGTGTTGCACTCCTGCTTTTTGGTGTTTTGTTTTTGCTGGTGCTATGGGGAAGTTAGCATGCACGCACACACGCACACTTCTCCCATTTCCTTGTCCCTGCAGCTTCGGTGAAAGCCAGCCTTAATAAAGTTCAGGACTGCCTGTACATCAGAGGCAAACCAGCTGGCAGCCACCGGCGCCTGCCCGAACGACACAGCGCTGGCAGCAGCGGCACGGATCCTGCTGGCACCTGCACGGGGCAGCGAGGAAAGCTGCGGGCAACAGAGACCCCAAACCTGGGAGAAGGCAGTGCTGGAGCTGCACGGACAGGTGCTCACCGAGGCAATAGCAAAGTTATCGAAGCAACACGGTCCTGCCCCCTGGGATGCTCGCAGCTGTGATGTAATCTAATGCAAGGTCCATTTCTGAATTGTGCTGAAAACGGGCTGCAAAATAATGCTGTTAGCAAGCATGTTGAAGGGAAACAGTTATTAGCAGCGCCTTTCAGCTGAGTGCTAAACTGTACAGAAGGCAATAAGGAGGAGAACGTTTCACAGCTGAGACAGCACAAGTTACGTTATAAATTTCAATACCAGGCTACACAAGTTACATTTAATTATTTTGCCTATATTTTAACTTATCAGCTCTTCCCTCTGCCTTTAAACAGGACATTCTCCCATGCAAAATCATTAATGCCCTATTAACATGAAAAAGCAAACCACTCTGAATGTTAATAAAATAAAAATGCATACGGTTACACTAGTCTTTCTTTCTTTTGTTTGGGCCAAACACATTTCTAGAGATTGGCTGGTATCACAGGAGGGTAGCATAGCTGTCCCTCTGCAGTTTCAGCAATGCAGGGCCATTTTCTAATGGCATTATAAATCTAATTTGCCAGATACCTTTATAGATTAACCATTGAATCCATATGCTGAAGAGCAGTTTAGGAGTATTTCAGCTGGGGAAATCTCACAAGATACAAAAAGGATAATGCTGTGGGTTCTGTCTTTTTCTTATTGAAGCCCACTCAAGACAATTTTGCTCAGTCTGAAAGCAGGTTACATTTTTTTTCTGGAAAATAAAAGCATGGAAGTCATCAGCTCAATAGATGTAAGCCGGACGTTAGGATTGAAACCATAAAGGGAACATAAAGTAAATAAATTTCTAAATATAATACATATTTTTAATATTTTTAGTATTATATATAAATATGCAAACACTAAATTTCAGTAGTTCACTTGGAAAAATCTTACAGCTCTTACACGACACTATTACTTTTGCATTTGACTGCAAATGATCTTTCACTTCCACATGTACACTGAAATTGAAAAAGCTGGCAACCTGATATTTGGGGTCTAAATAAGCATTCCTACACTCATTCACCACAGAGATCACTCTATGTGCTTTAGGTTACACAGACCTGCTATTTTTGTCTGGAAGTTAGAAAGCTGATTCCTTTACACAGTCTGCTATTCTACTATTATTTTTGTCCGCTTATGTACTCGATTTTCACACAAGCATCCCGAAATGCACCCAACCCCCCATCAGCTGAGATATATATGACTGTCTAAATTCCTTAGATGAACTCAACTGAGTCAGGTTAGCACATGCAAAGGCCTCTGAGAAGACAAAGAGGAGCAGTCACAGAGGGCTATCAGATAAAACCATCCCAACACCTACTTTGCAGCGGGTATCTCTCACCCCAGATCTCCTCTAACAGCTGTACAAACCCTTTCAAGTGAAACGACGACGTTAATTGGGTGAGAAAAATGGGAAGAAAAGTAGAATTAAAATAACACAGCAACAAGTATAGCAAAGGGAATTTAAGAACAAGTGAAAGGAATCGTGTTTGCGGAGTGCGTCCCATTCAGCTCCAGCTGCTTCCCTTTGAACTTGGGGGTGCCCCAGTTTTTGCGTGGCCTCTGCCTTCGCTGGATTCAGGAGGAAGCAGCCAGGGAATGGCTGCAGCTGAGCCTTTTGATATGAAAAGTAACGACTCTCTGCAGGAGGAAAAAAGGGAGTCCCTCACACACCTACGGTCTGTTCTATTTTGGGGAAGGTTGTTGATGTCTTGTTTGAAGTGATAAGCATCGTAAAGCTCTGTGGCTAGGGCTCCACAGCTACACACTTACACTAAAAATAATTTTAAAAAGCTAATCAGGGAAGGCTGTATAACACCAGCTAGGCAGTGCGGAAGGTAGTCTGGTAGTTTTTTCTTCCTGTCAGTGCTTACAAGTTTGAGTTTGCTTTGAAAACTAAATGGTACTTCAAAACACAGGAGATTTAAGAATAAAGTTCCCATTAGCAGCTGTTAGCAGGAATTATCAGGGCAAATCCCTTCATATTAAGGCAAGAACAAACTTCTGAAATTCAAAGACTCCAAGGAAGAAAGAGGAGTTAAAAAGAAAAGCCCCACAGATGCAGACCCCCCAGCACAATTGCCCATCTCCAGGGCTCAGCCTCTGCCAGTGGGTCCTGATGCCCAGCACCTGCCTCGGGCCCTTCTCATGTCCCAAATGCCCCTGTATCTCCCTGCATCCCTGTGGGGGATTTCTGGGCACCAAGAGCAGCATTTTTGCCACTTTATGAGCTTTTCCAGGCTACAGATCCCCAAGCACTGTGAGCAAACTGCTAAGCGGAAGGCGAGGACATGGCACTCTCCTTCCCTCCTGCTGCTGAAGCTGTGCAGCAAAAAATGAAAAATTCATAGAATGGAGTACACTGACATGAAATTGAATTTATTGAAAAAGTACGGCACTGCAATCTACCAGTCAGGTAACTTGTTTGAGTGAGTCCTCAGAGAGTGCTCGGATGGTTGTTTCCTATGAAACACAGGGGCAGGAGGTGACATGCTTTTAGGATGCAGTCTCATGGTATCTCATCTCCACCCACAGAGTTATCAAATACCGACTGAATCATGGCCATAGATTATACAGGTGTGTCTCTAGTCTCTGCAAATCTGTGATAACACATGTTCGCTCTGACCCACTTTCACCACCTCGCAAAATATTGTTTTTCACACTGACCACTGGGTTGAACACACGCTGGGCTGATTGTCTTGGCTCAGATGATACACAGTAAGGGCTCAACTCATGCAGCTGACTTCCTGATGTGGCTGAAGCCTGGATACCCAACCCTGGCCTTTCCCAGGGGGACACATTAGCCCTTTCTCCTTGTGCTTTTCCTTTCCTGCCCACGGTACCGCCTGTCCCACAGGAGCAGCAAGGCAGTTCCCATGTGGCGCGCAGCCTCCAGCATATTGCTGCACACATTCCTGGTAAGTGAGAAGCAATGAAGGGAAGTGAACACTTCAGAAAGAGAGAGGGGAGGAGAGGAGAGGAGAGGAGAGGAGAGGAGAGGAGAGGAGAGGAGAGGAGAGGAGAGGAGAGGAGAGGAGAGGAGAGGAGAGGAGAGGAGAGGAGAGGAGAGGAGAGGAGAGGAGAGGAGAGGAGAGGAGAGGAGAGGAGAGGAGAGGAGAGGAGAGGAGAGGAGAGGAGAGGAGAGGAGAGGAGAGGAGAGGAGAGGAGAGGAGAGGAGAGGAGAGGAGAGGAGAGGAGAGGAGAGGAGAGGAGAGGAGAGGAGAGGAGAGGAGAGGAGAGGAGAGGAGATGAGAGGAGAGGAGAGGAAAGGAAAGGAGAGGAAAGGAAAGGAAAGGAAAGGAAAGGAAAGGAAAGGAAAGGAAAGGAAAGGAAAGGAAAGGAAAGGAAAGGAAAGGAAAGGAAAGGAAAGGAAAGGAAAGGAAAGGAAAGGAAAGGAAAGGAAAGGAAAGGAAAGGAAAGGAAAGGAAAGGAAAGGAAAGGAAAGGAAAGGAAAGGAAAGGAAAGGAAAGGAAAGGAAAGGAAAGGAAAGGAAAGGAAAGGAAAGGAAAAAGCTGTGTGTGTTGCATCTAAAAGTAGCACACAGTCATCACTTGTTCCAGCTGCAGTCAGACAATTCAGGTCACCATCCTAGCAGATGGCTATTCCTGTGTGTTTTTTTGTTTGTTTGTTTGTTTGTTTTGGTTTGGTTTGTTTTTTTTTTGTTTTTGTCTATATCATAGAATCATCTAGGTTGGAAAAGACCTTCAATATCATCATGTTAGGGTTTTGACTGTACATCAGTTCAACAGAGCCCAGGGAAAGTACCACTGCATCCCATCCTGTCCATCCCAAACTATTAGACATAGTAAGATCCCCTGCTTTAACATCTCCCTTTCTTCTAGCTTGGAATATGTGACTCTCTACTTGCTGTGACTGTCCCTGTCTTCACAGGTAGGAAATGTCAGCAACAGCTGCTCCTGCCCTACCTTCCTGTTAATCCTGCTTTCCAGTTTTTGTACCCCAACAAGTAAAGAGACGCAAGGCAGAGAGCCCAACTGTGCAGCCAGACAGAGAAGAGAGGCAGGTAGGTAGTAGGGCCTTAATTTGATTAGATTGCCATGGACCTCCAAAGGTCCTTTAGCAGATCACGAGGGGTGTGCGGATGAGTCCTTCTAGACTATTTATTATTTTGTCTCCTTCTCTATGTCTCATTTTTATTTGTCTCATTCCTAAGGGAAACAACTCCAACCTTATCAATCTCCCTTGATATGAGAGCTTTCCTCTGCTCCAGTCATGTTTGTCACCCTTCCCTGAACCCTTTTTAATTCTCTTGTTATTACTTTGAACAAAGATGGATGGAACAGCAGAAACAGTTCTCCAGCCGCACAACTTACGAACTGCAGAAAAACAGGTCAAGGCTAGGCTGAACTCTGGAGCAGCTCTAGCGAGGTCAGCAGAGTCACCTCAGGAATGAATGTACTCCTCTTCAGTTCAGTTTCTAGCCAAGTTCAGTTTCCTTAGTATTGCTCAGGCTGTGAAAAACAAGAGTTACTGACAACAGGTTGTCCATACTGCATGCCGCTGAAGTTTTGTCAATTACATTTTATCTGGAAATGTGGATACGCATGAGCTGGACTGAGCATTTTAGCAAAATCATGTCTAAACCTCTCCATACAGAATTGCAATGCCTGACCAGAGGAATGATATGGCCATCTCAGACTCCTGCTCAGATCAAAAAAGAAGGGACAAGTAATCTACTACAAATTAATTAGGGACATGCCTTTTATTCCCATGGTTTGTGTCACACAGTGTTGTCTAAAACAGTTTAGATCTTCTCATTCTCCATACAAAGACATTTCCTTGCTTTTACTTTTACTAAATCCTTCATTTTGATGCATTAATCAATACCATAAATTAATAATGCACTACTCAGGATGTGCTGCTTTTCACTTCCATTTAATATTGTCTTGCTTTGGCATTATGTGGAAGAATAAATAAGAGACCTTGATTTTCTGTAACATTTATTATTTTGTGCCTCTTCCACTCCATATAGACTCTATTCATACATTTATTTTTTCATATGCTTTCTGAATCAAGCAGCTGTGGTCCCTCCATCTCTAACAGAAGTATTTCCAGGCTTTTAGCTGACATACCTTGATGTGGCGAGACTCTGCTTTGTCCAGCTACTGAGTAACATAAAGGAACCCCAGTGCAATACAGCCAACCTCCCATTAAGTATAACAATGAGTTATCCTTGTGTAAGTTCTTGGGCCTTAGTGACTTTCAACCAGAGAGACAAATGTAGAGCAGTATCTTTGGTGGTGTCATCCTTCCTACCACCCCATAGTCCTTGCTGTGCTCGATCTGAACCCAGAGCAGCTGACAGTGGCTGTTCCCACTTCTTCTCAGCTCCAGTGACCCCTTTCATGCATCAGTCTAAGGGCACTGTGCAAAAAGAGTAGGATGGAGCCACAATCAGGTGAAGTGAACTGAGACAGGCTACGTAGCAGGACATGTTGGAATAACTCATCACTGGTCTATCTCACAGCTATACTTTCATACCCCGGGCCTGCAAGGTCTTCCCTCAGGCAGATGTTTTCAACTCGGCAGTGACTGTAATTGCATTTGTGTTAGGGTTACATGGTGCAACATAGTGATTTGCATTCTGAAGACACCTGCAGAGTCAACATTAATAGCGAAGTAACCAGCAAAAGGCAAAGCAGATGGCTGGTGATATGTGTGTTAGTGCTGAGCTCAGAGAGGTTTCCGATGTCTTGAGTTTCTTCATCAAAAGCCAAGCCAAAAGGCTGAGAGTTGTCCAGTTTCATGGAACGGGTCCAGATTTTAGGAACTCCTGCAGACATCCTGCTCCCCAGCCACAGTCCAAGACTTCCCTGGCCCCCTCTACCTGCATTGTTCCTGCTGGAGCAGCCTCATCTTCCCCACCACCAAGCTGGGCTGGGCTGGGCTCAGGGCCACTGCTTCGAGTTCTGCCTTCCTTCTCCAGTGAGGCAGAGAGCAAAAGGCTGTGCAGACACAACCTGCCTGTCCCCAGCTGGACTGGGCTGAATAAGAGCATGCCACAGATCTCTACAAGGTTTGCAGTCATGTCCAGTGAAAAGGATATTCATGAATTCTCGCTTTAAATCCCATTCCATTTCAATAATGCTGTCCCCTTGAGATTTTTTTTTCAGTACCTGCAAACCTGCCAGGTTTTTTAACGTACAAATAGGAACATTTAGTAAGAAAACAGGGACATGGTTTTAACTCTATCGAAATACATCTGATAGAAAGAGCTTTTAGGAGAAAAAGAATTGAAAAGATTCACTGCTTTTAAAGAATGGTTAAAACCTATCTTTCATTACAGCAAGACCTAGGAGGAATGGCTTTGATCTCTCAATATTATCAGAGCAAAGCCAGTTAATACCTGCTTCTAGAGTAGCAGCATTTGCTTTTGTACAGAATTCTTTAAATGACTTCCAGGACCATTAGAGTCAATTGTAAAACACCACTGCGTTTACCTAACCAGAATTTCCCCAGCAGATCAGGCCACAAAAGGCTTTAGATGTTGCAACACTGAGTGTTGCAATTCTGAACTTTTAGCACTTGTAGCCAGCTCCATCCCACTAACTTTGAGAACCTGAGCCAGGAATGTAATCTTGCTATGCTCCTCTGAAGTCAGTGGAGAACTCCCGAGAACAGTTTCTGGCTGACTGTTACACAGGATGAACCCAAGATCTTGGCGCCTGCTGAAATACCCAGCCCTGGGTATGTATCTGGGCTCCCCATTGAATACCTGGAGACACCCACATGCCTCTGGATGGGATATAGGAAAGCCATCAGAAGGAATGAGGAACCCTCTCACCTAGCCGGCACTGAGGGGCTGAGGATGAAAGCCTCTTCCCAGCCCCAGGAGGCTGCTGATGGTACCTTCTTGCTTTCCTTCCTTCCCAGGAGCCATGAGGACACCCATCTGGATCTGTGAGAGCCTTGCCTCCACTCTCTTCCCCTCTCAAGGCAATTTTAACTTCAATCTTGTTGTGGCCAACAGACTAAAACTGGGTGATGCTCTCAACATTTCTCCAGATAATTTGTTACTACTTTCAGCTCTCTACCATATGAATCCTATGGGAAAGTCCAGTGACTGCAAATAAAGAGAATAGCGTGGATTCGTTTAAAAAACTAAGGTTTTGTGAAAGACTGGGTAGGAGCTAGACAAAATAATATGAGGACCAGCATCCAAGGGAATGGAAAATGACGTATTTTAAACAAGGAAACAGCCCAAGGAAAATGAAACATCAACATAAAACACTGAATTTTTAAAAATGGTCAGGGAAAAAAAAATAAAAAGGGGAAAAGAAAAACGATACAAGAACTCAGAAAACAGAAGAATTGTAGAAAAGGAGAACCATCGAGGCCATCAACTAACAAAAGAAGCTTCTGAAAAGCATTTTCATGTATTTGTGTGCTGGAAATGAACAGTATTCTGTTCATTTACATGTAGTGTGTTTTTTTTTCTGTTTGCAGAGCAATATAAAATGCTCTTGCACAATGGATTATTTATTTTGTAAAGCTCTCATAGAAACTCCACACACACATTTAACACATATATAAACATTTTTCATAATAGGATAACTTATTTCTTAACTTCATAGTGAAAATGATCTGGCTTTCAATAATGCAGAAGAGAATCAGATTCAGGTTAATGAGAACATTTGTCTGATTAACCTTCTCCATAGGCAATGACTTGTAATGGTCCATCAGTCATCCATGCTTAAGTAGTGTTGCCAAATAAATTTAATCCATGCCCAAAAATGTATTTACAGAAATAACCATGGGCCACTAAATAAAATCTGGTATCACATGTTAGTGAACATCAGGAAGACCTTGCTTACAGCTTTCAAGCACTTAAAGATGTGTTCTGCAAGACCAAATTATTAGAGTTTATAGACATACTGGTATTAAATACCCAAGTGCAAACCGAATCATGTGAGGGAAAAGGGTCACAGACAATTAAAAATCCCTTAAGATTTTAACTTGTTAATGGAAGCAATTTTGATGGTAGTGGCTGAAAGATAATAGCGCTTAGCAATAGCAGATGACATTTCTGTACGTAAAATTACTTGTTGGTCTTAATCTAGTTAGTAACAGCAAGGAGGTAGTTGTATTATTAAACACAATTGTGCTCATGGAATAAGGTTTGAAATCTGAGAAACCAAAATGAAGAGGTAAAATGGACTTCATTCCCTCTGTTAATGCCACAGCTAAACTGTACCTACAGAGCAGAGTGGGGAAATTCCCTTTTCACTGCCTTTCTAGTACCTGTTACAGAGATAAATACAAATGTCCTTTTTCTGAAGCTACCAAGTAAATACCTGAAATACCATTAGCTCTTCTTTAAAAAACAAGACCAAAACTAAAAGCACAATGTGCAGGTGGAACCCAGATGCTGGTCTGCAGTCTGTCAGGCACTCAAAGGTCATTCTGGGAGAAGACGTGAAACCACTTGGGGTTTTCAGTGCTGTGATTGAGGGCATAAATCAGGCATCCGCTGCCTGAAGTTAAGAACCGCTCCTGTGGGTGGGTTACTACATAATATTTTTCACAGGTTTTGTTGAACCTTTCTTTGAAACATATGGTGTACCAGCCACTGTGCACGAAATGGTAATGGACTCATTAGTCTAGTGGTCTGTTAAAATATCACAATTCTTTTGTTCCTGTGGTACTTAATAGAGCAAGGACAACAAGTCATCACCAATAATTCACTTGATAACTGTTGATTTTTCTCTTTATGAACTGTCATAGGCAGAGATCTAAACTTTCAAAAATGGCTATTATTCCAAATTAGCTGTGATTGCCTCTATAAAAACCTCCCAGAGATAAGAGCATTCATGAAGATTAAAAAATAATAATAATAATAATTGAGAGTGTACACTGAATTAGTAGGCTATATGTTATTTCAGGCTTCAGACAGGCTCATATCTGCCAATAAATATCAAAGTACAAATTGAAAACATTGAATATTACAAATGAATATATAATGAAAAACTAACTTTTGAAGCAAAGAACATAAATTATGCCTTTTGTGCGCACTTGTCACGCAAAGTTGCAAAGATCAAATGCTTAAAAAAAACAGATGTAGGATGTGTTGAATTTCAAATGTGAGTAATTCAACCCTGAGAGCTTTTTTTAGCCAAATTCTGTCTTTTTCACATACCAAATGGATGGACAAACCCTGTCTCTCACCCCACAGCACTCTGCCCACTAGGGGCAGATTTTGGCTTTTGGGGTTAGCAGTGCACCCACCTCACCCATACCCCCCAAGTCCCACCAGTGGTACTGAGGGAAGCATCTGGACAGTAACTTGATTCTTCAGCAGCACTTTCTTAATTATGTTTTGCTAATTATGTTATTGACCTTCCTCTGAGGAAGTTCCTCTCGAGAGAACAGTATTAACTCAATTAATTTAAAAATGGAAGGTGGTTTTCTTTTTTCTTTTTTTTCTTCAACAGAGCAGAGAACAGTCTAAAAATTATATAGAAAGCAAGGCTGCCAGAGCACCAATAGCTGTACTACTGCCTATATTCAACCATTTCAGACTCATGGAAATGATTCTCTTTCTGTGTGCTGAACCTGGGTCATCGGTTCACTTACTCTAATCCACTGTGAACAGAATATTGTTCTTTTATGACACAAAAAGAAAGATAAATATTTGATCGATATAAACAACATACAGGATAAATCACTGGGAGACCTGCAGAGAGTAAGTTCTGGTAAGAAAAAAGTAAAACCATGCGGAGACGGGTCAGAAAAACGTTTTGAGAGGCAGCTGGCTGAAGGAATCAAAAGAAGTCGTCAAACCTTTCCCAAAGCCGCTGGAAGCCAGCCGCCTGCCGGCTGATCGATAAGGCCCGTGGGGCTTTCAGAAAGAGAAAAGCTAAGTGGACTCTAACCACTAAAGAGCATCTCGGGGAGATTCCCATAGCGTGGGCTTTCCTGGTGAGAAAAAAATAAAATAAAAATAGGAGTGACTCAAATTTAGTAGAGGAAGATTTAGGACAAACCAATAAAATAAGTAATAATGAATCAGCAGGAGCATACTGTATTTCCCCAGGGTTGTAAAAGACCTGCTAACTGCAGTGCACAACCTACCACTTAACAGGGAATAAAAGGAGGCAAAAGTGATCCCTGCTTTGGAGAGGAAAATCAGAAAAGGTCCAGAAATCTACAGACCTGTAACTGCAACTTGGGAACACTAGCCTGGGAAATGTATGATGAACTAAAAGATAGTAAAATAAATAAATAAATAAATAGATAGATAAATAAATAAATAATAATAATAATAGAGAACCAAAGAAAAAAATACTATGGCTTCTGTGGGGAGAAAATCTTACCTCATAAATCCATTGAGCTCCTCTGAAGGAGTCAATGAGAGCACAGGTTGTGGTGGTGCAGGTGATACAGAATACTTGTGCTTCCAAAAAGGTTTTGGCAAGGTCCATCCCGAGAGGATGAATAAATAAAGATCTCATAGTGAGTCAAAAAGAAAGGGTAGGAATAAAGAGTCATAAAAAGAGAAAATAAAGGGAGATTTCCAGGGGAGTCCCACCAGCATCTACGAAGCTGTGTGCTCCATTTACCAATAAATCACCTGAGAAAAGTGAATAGCAGCATAGCAGAGTTTGCTGATGATACAAAATAGTTTAGGGCAATATAAACTAAAGCTGACTGCCGAGTGTCACAGAAACAGCTTGCAATATAACACACAGGATTGATCTTATCTAACCATGGACATCTACAACACAGCTGTTAGAGAAACTGAGAATCACCTGAGGCTCCTTTCATACTCAGTGGAGAGAAACGGGCACTTTTAAGGCTTGACTCCTCTGATCTGTTGTATATATATATATAAGAATTTGAGGAATCACAACCCTAGAAATGTCTCTGTCTCTCACTGACTATAAAGAGAGCACGCAGTTACTGGCTCAGATGCTGTTCATCTACATTTAGCCTGATGAACCCACTCTGAGTATGCAGGCAGTAAAATAGCAGGCAAAATTCAATGTCAATAAATATAAAGCAATGAACATGGAGGGAAACAACCTTAACTAGACATATATAATTTAATAGATTTTAAATTGGCTATTACCATTTAGAAAAGAGAGCTAGGAGTCACTGTTGATAGGTCTACATGGAAAGCTCTCCATTCACTGTTAACAATGGTCAGAAAGACACATGGCGTTGCCAAGTTACTAGGAAAGGAGTAAAAACAAACCAGAAATTAAGTAGTGGCACTGTGAAGATGGTGTGTATTTACCATGTCTCACTGAGGACAGTTTGGGTCCCATCATTTCAAAAACTGTGGTGGAAATGGTACAGGTATAGGAGAAAGGCAGGAGGGATGGTCCAAAGGTTGGAACACCTTCTGAATGGGGAAAAGTTAAACCAGCAGGGCTCGTTGTGTGGAAAAGAGACATCCAGGGTCAATAAAATCATGGACGGTGTGGAGACAAGGAACAGGGAGTGCTTATTCACTCTTTGTTGCAATTCTACTGACATAAATGGAAGGAAGAAAAACAGTCTCAGAACTGGCTTGTTGTAACAGGCACATTGACAAGCGCATCAGTCTGAACTTAAGGCAGAGAAAGCAATGAGATGCCATGCCATACCGTGCTGCCATCCGCTCCCAGGGGCCATGTGGGGTGGGAACAGCAGAAGGAAGATCTGCAAGGGCAGCCCTTTAGGGGAAGGTGTGGATGAAAGAACAAATAAACAGCAAAAAGAAAGGTCAGCACATGCCGTGCTACAAGCAGCTGGAGAGGCAGGGGACTGCAGAGAGAGGCTGCAGAGAGTAAAGGATCCAGAGACACATAAAGCTAGGAGAACCCCTCTGAATAATGGAAGATAAGTCAAATAAATGTGTGTTTCCTTAAACCTTTCTTAATCCTCTAGCAGCATATTGTCTAAGTAACAAGATGGCATATTTGCTATTCTGTCATCTGTGAATCGCAGGGAAGATGTTCCCTTGCTTTAGGTAGATTATTCAGAGCTGCTTCTGTCTAGCACAAGGCTGGTGGGTGATCTGCCAAGTTTCCATTTCATGGACAAAGTTTAAAAGGGTTCTAACAAGGCACAATGAACCAGGGAACAGTGGCAGAGGGTAGGACACACTGAAGACCAGGTGGATCTGTTAGATTGGTCAGGGACTTCAGCAAGGTACCTCGGGAAAATCCTGCAAAAACTGATCTGTATGTCTTTATATTTGATACATAACACACGTTATATAAATATATAATATTTTTAAAAGTCTGCATATAGGCACTTGGAAAAACATCTAAGCTGCTGATTGAAGATTGATTCTTAAGAACTGCCAAAACTGCAAATCCAATAACGTGCAACAAAAATTGTGAATTAGCAGTTTCAGTCTTGGAGAACTTCCAAACGCAGAGATAAGACTATGAAAAATGACAGAAGACAAATGAAAAAAAAAATAGAAATCTTCATCCATGTCCTTCACAGTGGGTATACAACAGCGCTACGCAGGAAGGAGAATAGATTTGTTTCCAGGAGTAGCAACCCCTTAGAAATGTATGAAATTATCCTCTGTCCTGCCTGAATAAATAAATAAATAAATAAATAAATAAATAAATAAGAGAACCAATTCAATAATCAACAGGCTTGCACTAATTTGGAGTTAAACAGAGCATTTAAACCATAAGCTTTACAGAGTTTGGAGAAAAGCAGAGGTCAACTTTTTGTTGGAAAGAGGCACAAACTTAATTTTCCTTATAGCCCCCTCTCATGTGGCAGTGCTTGTGCTCAGGGCAGGGACAGCAGTGGTGGGACAACTCCACGCCCCCCCCCCCAGATCCCACCGTGCCAGTGCTGCTACCAAAACGTGCAGCATGTCAGTGGGAGCCTGCCCAGCCCCTCCTCAGGAGGTACAGTACAAGGCCTCTACACCTTCTCATTTGGTCTCTCCCTTGTTAAAAAACTCATGCTGGATGATCTAAACCTTTGTGGCTAACAGCTTATTTAATAAAACATTGATTTTTTTTTTTCTCATGCTTTAGGAAATAAGATCTTCAAGCACTTTGATGAAGTACTGTAGTTTTCTTAAACTCTTTCCAAGGTCCAACTGAAAGTCTAAGTCCTAAACTGAATGTTTCCTATTAATTATGCCCACATTTCCTGCCAGTCCTATAAAAATAAAGTATGCCCACCAAGATAGATGATGAAGGAGAACATCACGACATTTCCAATTTCTCCAGAGGTTGAGGTCCATTGCCAGCTGCACGTGGAAAAATGTCTGAGTGGGTATCTGACAGGAAAATACCCTCACAAAAAAGCACAGAGGTAAAGCAATAAGATCTGTAATAGTTACTTGCTAACGGAGACTAAACAAAGTGGGAAAAAAATGGTATGGTGGGAAAAAAAAATGGTATCCAATGGTATCCAATGGATTTGGATAGTAGAAAGGAAGTGGAATTAAATAATATATAAAAAAGATGTGTACATAATTTACTTCTAATTAATGATTTATAAAGTTAGAGATGAAGATGTACTACAAGCTGAGGTATGCAAATTCAATTTATCTCTAAAATAAAAATTTTGAAAACAGAAACAATAAATTTTTTAAATCATAAATGAAAAAAAAAAAAAAAGAGTATCTGTAGTGTTCTGAAACAGAATTTAACTGAAGACCTAATTTTATAAAATATGGGGAAAGGACACTGAAAAGACTTTTTTTAAAAAAATACACATGGTATTCCTACAAGCGTTCATTATATTAAAATAGAATATTTTAATATTAAAATTATATTAAAACAGAATTGTGTTAAGGAATAACATTACATCTTGCTGATGATACATAGGAGTTGTAACTCCATACTGATAAGTTCTGAAATATCACAGAATTTCACAGAATCACAGAATTTTCTAGGTTGGAAGAAACCTCAAGATCATCGAGTCCAACCTCCGACCTAACACTAACAGTCCCCACTAAACCATTTCCCTAAGCTCTACATCTAAACGTCTTTTGAAGACTTCCAGGGATGGTGACTCCACCACTTCCCTGGGCAGCCTGTTCCAGTGCCTCACAACCCTTTCAGTGAAGAAGTTCTTCCTAACATCTAACCTAAAACTCCCCTGGCTCAACTTAAGCCCATTCCCCCTCGTCCTGTCACCAGGCACGTGGGAGAACAGGCCAACCCCCACCTCGCTACAGCAAATAAAGTATCATCATCTGAAATGCTGTCTATAGAAAGCACATTTTAAATACTTCTCTAAAATGTATTTCACTGCTAAGTTTGTAATTCAGTGTTTCAAAAATAAAATGTTTTATATCTTTTTTTTTTTTTCCATAGAGCTCCCTGGAATAAATAGGGAAAAATATTTTTGTCCTGGAAAATTCTGTATCTTTTCTATACTATCTTTGATACTCTTTCTATAGAGTATCAAAAAGACCTAACATATTCTGGAAGCCTTTCTGAGCCAAGATTTTCAGCTTGCCCAGTGAAAAGCATCTGGCTGCATAACTGTTTTAACCAGCTTTCACATTTATATCACTCACGTAGGAATAAATGGACTCTTGGTTAGGAGAGCTTGTGATCTTTGGCCATCTTTGTTTAAATTTGAGATAAACACAAGTCCAGTGCACAGAACTGAGACCATTTAAAAGTGTAGCCTATGCACTAATGCCAACTTAAATCAGCTGAGGATGGAGTCAGAAATATTGTCCAGAGCACCCACACAAACCTTGCACAGATTGCATGTCTGCATATTTTCAGTATGCTCTGTAAGAGATTATGCTGAAGAAAGTCATAGGTAAATGCTGTTATTATCTCCTGTACGTTATCTGCTCTGGCAAAACTAATGCTTTATGTTTTTCTCCTTTTAACTTTATACGATTAAGGTTTGCAGCTATTAGCAAAGAACTCTGGGCAGATAAGAAGAAAAGGCCTAGTAGTGCATAATGGTACTAAACAAAACTAAAATAAGTGTGGTAAATACTTAAACCAAAGAAAGTGAACAGTCTTCAGTATATGAACACTACTGCCAGAGGAAATGCCCATCAACTTCAACAATTACCTCCGGGCTACTCATTTTACTGTGAAGTGAATATAGGTAGAAAAAGAACTGTTCATCTGCATGGTGTGCTATAGCAGATAAGCTGGTAGAAAACAAAATACTTTACTCATGGAATCAAAAGCATGAGGCATGAATGTTGTTTTACTTTACTAAATTCCTTAAAAGAAAGGTTAAACAATGCATGGTTATTATTTTTTTAACTGGAAATTCAGAGGCTGTAAGTTCTCCATTAGTTCCTTCTACCTACAAAGCACAAATGCATGTCTGGCAGCCAAGACTTCTGATGAAGTTCAAAACTGAGAAGAAAGGTAATTAGAGATCCATACGATAAACATGCCAAAACTTCTCTAGATCTTCCAAAGCCTAAATTAAAACCAAGCTTGACCAAGAAAAGAATCAATAGCCTTGTTTTGTTTTCTCTTTTAATCTTGATCACCATTGTTGGCCAATACAAAGAAAATAAAAACGTTGTTCCATCCCAGCTATATTTAGTGTAGTGTCTTAGCCTCACGTATCAGAGCAGAGTGTTGTGAGGGCAGTGGGTGCTTGGCATGCTTCGCTCCAGCATCCTCATCCTGCCTCTCACTCTCAATCTCCAATTCCTCCTCCCAAGCATCCTGCCTGAGTTCTCCACAGGGTTTTCGCCTTGACATGAGATGCAGGGAGCCCTTTGCATACATAAACTCATAAAACTTAAAAAACTTAAAACTTAAAAGTTTTATGAGTTTAAAAGTTTGTGGTGAAGGCCATTCCTGACATTTCTCCCACTCCCATTTCCAAAGGCAGCATCAGAGTCCCTCCTTTCTTTCCATCTGATGAAATATAGCTGTTGTAAAATGCTGGCTAACCACATTTAGCAAATGGAGGTAATCAAATAAAAATGAAGCTATACTTACCAAAGAAACACAGTTTCCAAAACACAGACTTTGGCTAGGGACTGTGTTTTGCTTAAGAGTCTGCCAGGAGATCTGTGGACTGTTTTGTAAACACTTCCAAACTGGTGTTTGTGGGAGAGACACATGGGGAGGGGATAAGAGACAGATGGACATATGAAATGTATTGCAAGGGAAGTTCACCAGGAAAGAAAATGCTCAAGAGCTGCTTTGATGGAGGCCTATGAGAACTGCAAATGGTGGAAAGAGGGTGAATGGGGAATCACTGTCTGTTTTCTCTTTTGTGTCCAGTTGCACAGGAGCGAGGGGACAGTCTAGACTACTTTTAAGACAAACAAAAGGAGGGTTTTTTCCCACATAACCCATTCTATTTGTGTACTTTATCATTACCAAAGTTATAAATTAAGTCTAAAGGAAAATAGGTGGGTTTGGAAAAGATAGCATTACCAGGACCATTCAGCACTATGGTGTAGGTGCAGTTTGCAGCCCTACCAGCCCCAAATCAATGATTGCTGAAGCTGTGTCCTAAGGTACCAGATGGTGTTCCAGACAAGAGCATCTTTAAGTGGTCTTCTTCCTTGTACTCAAACCCTGAGGTCCCTTCCATCCCAAATCATAAACTACTATGATTTAACTCATAACAATTAAATCATTATGAGCCTACGATGCTGTGATAATGGTGCCACAACTTCCTTTCCTTCAGATTTCATTACTTTTTCTATCCTGATGATTTTGGATTAATTACCTTAGTTTCTGAAGGCAATACATCTTGCTGCATACTTTTGTCTGAATGAGGATTACTCTAACTGTCCTAAATTTTGAGCCATAAAACTTGAGGCCCTACTAAGCAGTACTGCTAATATCAAGTTCCCCTGCTCCCTCCAGTTACAGCAGTGTTCCCTATTACTGGAGGCTGCTGCCGAGGCAGAAGGAGGCACTGACCTCTGCTTTAGTAAGACAGGGCAGAGACACAGCAATTCAGGCTGCAGGGCCAGCACTTAGCATCACCTTCTTCCACTCAGACACCCCATTCCCCCTTGACTTCTCCAGTCCCATGGGGAGAGCTACAACATACAGTCAGGCACTGTGCACCTCAAAGACCCTTTTCAGGAGGCTTTTAGGGACAGCAGGGAAAGGATACTTGTCTGGGTGCTCAGGCTCGAGAGCTGCATACCATCTTTCAGACCTCAGCCTGGAAAGAAACACGCACATGAGCTTACTGTTTCGACTTCCCTACGCAAGTTTTTCTCAAGTAGGGAAACATGTAAGCCTTGTGTTATTCACAGAGTTAATTACTTCTGTCATATTGCTCAGGCAATTTTATCTTTGTGAATTCTATAGAAATAAGAGCAATTAGCTTTCTGACTATTGTTCCTTTCATTTGTTTCAGCTGCCCATTTCCCATTCTTCTTTATAGGGCAGCTAACAGTAGATATTTTGCTCAGACAGCTTTGAAGAACTGGAATTCAAAGAATACAAAAATGTATTGTCCCTTTGCATTTCTCCGTATCTCAGAAGGCTGTGTAGCACACATTTCATACTGTACCTGGTTCATTTCTTTCCTTTCACACTCTTAGAGCTGTGTGCATGGGATTAGCTTCTAAAACATGCAATTGCTTGGCAGGAAGACAATGGGTTGTTGCATCATGGATGCGGGATGCTAGCTTTGTTTCCAAATTCTTGAGATTTGTGACTGGGGACACTGCCAATGATGTTTTCCTGTTGCACTAAGCAACCTGTTGATGGCTGACTTCAGCTACATGTAAGTTTCCATTTTCTTGCATAGGAGGAGCACAAGCTGGCTTCAAGAAGCTGAGGTGCTTTCTCCCTGCAGGCCCTGTGCCCAGCTGCCTGGCAGTGTGCAAGCCCCAGGCTCAGTCGTACAGGGAAAATGCAGCCTATGGCTTCCACATCTCAAGCAGCATCTCTGCCCTGCCATCTTCTGCAAGGAATTCTGCCCAGGCAGAGACAAAGCACAAGGATCCCTGTCCCCCTCCTCCATGCACAGCACAAACATGTTTTGTCTCCAGACTGCGTGGAGATGTGGTCTGCAGAGCTACAAGCACCATCCTCCCCTCCACTGCAGCCCAACAACCCCATGAACCTCATGGTTCTGCATTTTTCCAAGGTGCCAGGTGGGAAGTGGGTCTCCTGGACACCAGAAAGCCACAGATTAGGAAGTACAGCCAGGCAGTGCAGACATCTTAACAGTAAGCTCTCTTCAAAGTGAAGGATGATGGAAAAATCATTAACAAATGTCACGTCGACACATACATTTAACTGCAAACTTGGGCCAGAAGGAGGATGGGAAGGAAGATTATTGCAAGATGTTTAAATAAATTAATGTTGTCTTGAAATTAAAAGATCAGTGCTGTGGAAATTAATGCCATTGACTTGGAATCCATGGGGGTCTTGTAAGTAAGGAAAAGCTACCGTACATTTCTCCATAGTAAGTCTGAATTTATTTAGGCTAGCATATAAAGAATATTGCAACTCCGTTCAGTTAGAAATATCTATAATTTCAGAAGAGAGAGACTGAGAAGGATTATTGCTGACTACACCTTCCTCATGCTGAACACATCCCAGTGCAGAACTGTGACTGTGCAGAGCCCATGGGGTGCTGGTGGACAGCCTGAACTGCAGTGTGGGTTTCTGAAATGGGATCCAGACTTGGAGGATGATCGCTCTAGGAACAGGAATTTACCTGGTGTTCTCCCTTCACATTTTCCCCACCTGTCGCCCGAGGTCCCATGTTACAGCCAAATGGTGTTTTCCAGTTTATTTGTATCCTGTGGCTTCCTGCTTGTCAAGTGTAGCCACGACCTCTTGTACTACGCCTACTCTGCCCTGTGGGATTCCTGGCACGTCTCTCATCCACACTACTTGCCTTGTGCGGAGAAGTTAACCAAACATAGAGTCATTTGTGCTAGAAAACAACACAATTTTAATTTTATCATTAGCTCTGGTCTTCCTTGATGTCAGGAGAAAGTAACTTTCCTAGGGAGAACTTCTACTTCCACTGAAGCCATAAAGCATTATTAGTGCCAGCAACTTTCTGGGAAACTCCTTAAAGATTTCTTTTCTGTGGCACAGGGTAGGCCTTCTGTGTACTGCCAAGTCAAGACCAGAGTTATGATCTGTGCTGCATGAGATTTCTGCATGCATGAAACTTGCTATTTCATCCTTTGTTTTCAAAGCAGTAAAATGGAGCTATGGTATTTTGGACACCAATCCAATTGTATTCAGTATTTAATAATCTCAGCACCACGTAGCTTTTTTTAAATGATAGAGGAGGTTTGCTGATGGCTTATTGTGTGCTTCTGGTATTAGAGTGCTTGTATCCTCTCATTTCAAACAGTTTTTCATAATAATATGAAAACAGCTTTAGATGCATTTTAGGTAACAGCCAAGATGTACCCAAGGGGTGCAATTATGACTTGCTGTATTAAAGCAAAACGAGAAGGTGTTGCACTGAAAATATCCTGAGACAAACAATGATTCTAGAGAAATGGATTGCTTTAAATTTTCTTTTATTTTTCCAGAAACAGATACTCACTAAACAATGTGAGGTTTTTATTCTGCATGGTGTTTATTTATGTATTTATTTTGGAGATATGATCTGCAAATATTAGTTGTGTCAGACCAAGAGGGATGGATTTAAAATGTCGAATGATTCAAGATATCTGCCTTTAATGGATAACTTGCAGTAAAAGCAGCTAATGCTCAGTAATGTGCAGAGATGAGTGGCATTCAGTGCCACTGGGCTCTAGCAGCCTGCCGGTGTAGCCCTACAGGTACATGGAGCCCTCAACCCACCCGGCACTGATTGAACCATCAGGGTCTAAAAATAAATAGCACAGACAAAATGCTAGAGGAAAGAACAGCTGAGGCATTAGTGCTGCTTGACAGTACATCAGAAACTGCTGTAAATTTTCTGATCACCACTCCCCTTCTTCAATTAAGTCATCCTGCAAAGTATTACGCAGTCCCTTAATGGGAAGGATCCAGCCCATCAGGGAGCTGAAAAGCTTCTGGGTGTTTCCTCCTGTAACCAGCAACTAATCACAAGACTTCCCATCTACCTTACATCCGCAACAATACATTTACGTATGAAAGACAAAGGCTTTAAATCAGTCAATGTAAGCCATGAATAACTCGATTAGAATCAATGTCTTCAGCCAGCGCAGTTTAGATAAGGCTGAGCCCAAACGACTCTGTAATCAGGTCTCAGTGTGGCATTGCATGATGAATCATAGCCTTATTGGCTTTAGATGGAGCACAGATTTTAGATTGTCAGATTGCTGATAGGTTAATGGATATCCTATTTTCCTGATACTTTTCTTCACGTTAAGAGTTGGAGAAAAAGTTCAGGAGGAAGGACTGATTGTGTGCTGTTATTTTGTAATGGTGAGATGGGCTATAGGGTGTGCTATATGGGTAAGCACACCGGGACGTCCGTCTGAATCCACTCTGCTCCCCGAAGCTTGAAAGAGCGGTGAAGGAACAGAAAACACACACAGAGAAAACAATGCTAAAAGGTATCCAGTGAGTTAGGTTAGACAGAACAAACTCAGTTCCTACCGTCTGCCAAAGAGAAGGCTCAGGGGAGACAAGATCACAGAACATAAATACCTCCAAGAGAAGAGGATTATTCGCATTACCAGAAAATGACAAAACAAAAACTAGTGGCTTCAAACTAGGGAACACAGAGTGCAGCTGAGTAATTACACCCTGAACAGAGCATGGTGCCAATGAGAGAGGGGCAGGAGGGAGGAAAGAGGTGAGAAGAGAAAACTTAGACTGATAGAGAGGATTACAAACATAATTAATTAATTGTTTGGGAAGCTGTGGGATTAGGAGTAGGCACAAGCAATATCCTTTCTCTTTTCACATGAGGCCTGGGGTCTGCTGCAAGCTGCCCACCACAGCAAACCCTCCTTGTCTCCAGAGGTCTTTTCTGTGCAGGCATTTCTTGTCCAGGAGGAACCAAGCAACAAGCTCAGGGCTGCCAGGAGCCTGTGCCCTATGCCCAACTTCCATGCAAGCCTGCATCCATGGAGCTGCCTGGAAGGCAAAGAGTCCTGGTCCCACAGGACATCTCATTTGCCCCAGGCAGGCCTCAGGGCAGGAATCTTGATTCTTTCTCTAACTTGCCCTCTCAGCTGGGGAACATTCAGACCAATAAGGCAGCAGGAGCTGGGAGGAAAGCCTGAGCTGTAGATTCACGATATGCTCATCCCCTTCATGGACAGCTTGCTGTCTTTGTCATTAATCCACAAATACTTCTCATTGCCCCAGGGAGGAAAGGCCACCCCCTGCCCCAGAGGGTCCCTATCCCACGGTTCATATTTGCAACAGATTTCTCCCCCAGCCACTCACAAAATGGGCTGCCCTTCCAGGAAGTTGTGACTTTTAACTTCCTCTTCTTTTGTGAGATAAAGGATTTTTAAAATGTCCTACGTAATAGTATTTAGTTAACTACAGTAGGGCTGGTCCTGCTCTGTTTTTAATGTCTCACTGTACTTTCAAATTCATTCTGGTTCTTTCCCCTGTATGGGCACCTCCAGATATGCAAAACCTAATCTCCTTCTTAAAGGAAGGAAGAAGCACTTTTTGAAAGAAATAATAAAGGCAGATAAGTCAGGGTGTTCTGAGACAAAGACAGGCATCTAACTCAGTTGACAACACAGTCAGAACTTGTCACACGCCCACAAGTGCCATACATCCTTTCCCCCACTGAAGCAGTATCAAAGGTAAAACAAGTCAATTTTTAAAATATTCCTCAATTTAAAATAATTGTTTATGTTTATTGGAAAAGGGCTGTGGCCAAACAACGAGACACCTGGGGCATTTCAGAAGTAGAGCTGGGGTTCACACAAGAGACTGTGCCTTTTAGATAGACAATAAAAAAATGGTCTTCTGGTTTAGGATTTTTTTTTAGTTAAGACATTCATTCTAAAAAAGACGTAAGCCTAAAATATTGCCATGAATTAAAATATGCACTTGTATTTGGAGTAAATAAAGCAAATTATGGAAGATGGCAAATTAACATATTCCAGATCTATTTCCAGAAAAGCAGTGTCTGATTAGCCTATAGTTTAATCAGGTAAACAGAGGACAACCAATTCTAAAAATAATATTGGGTTTTATGTCAGTAAAAATTAGCAGGATGAGATCTTTACTCTCTCAGTTGTTTTCAGATTAATTGGAATACATAATGAAAGTAATTACACTCTGATATTTTGGTGCATGTCTCAGTGTATCTTGGAAGGAGTCCAGTGAGTTGTCTGTCTGTAACTGACTTATAGAATGGTGATTTGTCTTCTGAAATTGCTCCTTATGAGCAATAAGCGGGGAGTGTTTGTATAAATAGTAAATGTCTCTTGATTTTTACCAAACTGACTTGCCTTTCTGTGCCCCCCAAAATATGTCATTAGGAATAAATTACTAAAAAAAATCTCATGTGATTCTCCCCCACACACCCAAAACGTCCCTCTTGAAGCTAAAAATTGAAAATTGGCCTGATGTTCAACATGCTTGTATATACTACAGACTGTGTGTGTACAAATCATGATACACTCATGGAAATATTTTTGTGTATGGGGAAAACAGCCTCTGCTATGCCAGGGAAGCAAGTCATCTTTTTTTTTTTCTCCAAGCAGAGTTGATATAGAAGTGTGGGAAAGGCTGGTTAAAAGTCACTGAGTGAAAGCAGGGCATGGCCTGGTGAAGAGGTCAGTTCTTCACAGTATTTTGGGTTTTCATGCAAAATGCAGAGTCCCTTCCACTGTGGTTGTTTAAAAAAATGGTGCAGGATAAAAGATGAAATTAGAGATACATTTGGGGAACCAAAAGGCTCTTGAAGTCCGTATCTCTGGTGTTTGTCAGTCCTGCAGCAGTAAGGGCAGTTCCCGTGTTGTGCAATCAGTTCCCTCCCTTCCCAGGTCCCACAAGGTCCCCACAAGCCTCTCACTGCCCCCACTGCTGGTTTTCCTCCCCCTCTGCAGGGCTTGGGCCTGGCCCCACCAGCACATCCCAGCCCCTCCAGTCCCACACCAGCCAGGTTTCTCAGGTGTTTATGGGACGTGCTAAAAGAGCAGACTCGGTTAGAAAATACCTAGTGGTCCTAAATACCATGTCCTAGCGTGTGCCATAGGCTCTGCCCTTCTCTCAAGGCCTGCTACCCTTCTCCAGCCTTTTAGGCACTTTGCAGGTCAGATAAGCAACAAGTATCACTGCAGATCACCATCAGCATGTTGGTGGTGCTTCCACTGCCAGCAGATCCCAGTGTTAACTCCGTTACCCCTTCCCAAACCTCACTCAGACAAACGTGGATGTGTGCAGGTCTAGAGAAACCCTTCCCCACTGCAGCCTCCTCTGAGCTGCTGTTTATTCCTGTGTGTATTTGTGGCATATAATAGTGACAGGCACATTTTTTGTGATAATTGTTGTCGTGAATTTTTTACGAGCAATGCTCAGGTGAAAGTTAGGACTAAAATTTTAGGAATGCACAAAAAGAGCTTGTTAAAATAGTTTCTGCAGGTAACATCAGTGACCTTTTATCTGTTGTTTACACATGCACAAACTCACGAGTTTTTAAACTATGCTTTGAATTTAAAATTAATTTATTATGTGAAAGAGATATCAATTCTAGTTAGTGAACTGACAGATTGTTTCTGGTCTTCACGGGCTTGATTTCCAAAGGTGTTTGGTGCCTAACAAAGCAGTTCATTACCTTCTGGGATTTCAGAAAGGCTGTTTTACCTCCACTGAAATCAGTGTGAGCAGGATGCTGAGGCACTTCTGAAAAGCACTTATCTGCAGCAATGTGTGCGAGAATGTATCTGTAAACACATCCAGATATTCCTTAATTTTTCAGATTCAGATGAAGTTTTTCTTGTCCGTTTGGGGGTGTGTTTGTAAGCCAGAAGACAGAAACTTTTTCTGCTTTTTATTTTTTTTTTTCAGATAAAATAACACAAATGAAGAAAATATTCTGTTTGCATCCCACAGCTAAAAACTCAACTAAAAGGAATTCAGGAAAACTTCTTTCATATAGCAGGAACTGAAAAATCTATGTAATAATAATAATAATAAAAGAATCGTTCTCCATTGTAAAGATGTATACAATGTAATATATAATATTAGAGCAAAATGATTTAACTCAGGTTGATCATAGTGATGCAGGAGATACTTTTCATATTGAATAAAAAAGCACTTCTGAATTTGTTAACATCTGAGGAAAGTTCATTTCTGTGGCACATTTTTATTTACTTACATAATCAGAGAAAATTTAGGCCTTAGAACAGGCTGTTACTGCCATGAATTTAAATAGTATTTTTAAAGGCAAATGTATTAATTTTAAATTAAAACTTCAAATTTAAAGCAAAAAGAATGGCTCTTTTTATGTTGGTAAGCATAAACACTAAATCTGATGTTTATGTGTTGTACCTCAAGTATGGAAAAGTCTTTTAACCATGTGTGATAATATCCACAAATCTGTAGTATATCCAATATATATATTGCCCTGAGTATATGACATTACACAGCAGACCCCAATAATGTACTTACAGATATAGCCACAATAGCAACAGTCCTCTAACAGCCACTATTATTATCTTAAGCAATAAAGGACATGACCGTTCTAAATCGGAGCAGAGGCTAGCGTTTATAAGATTTCAGCATTCAGACAGACAAGATACCAAACGTCATTTAGATAATGTGTTGGGGCATAAGTGATACTAAACTAATGTGGATTCGTTATGATGACTCAGAGAAACAATATCATATTATAAATTCCAGGTAATACGTTTCTCTTCAGTGTGGCTGTGGTCTTGCTATGAAAAATAGATATCTTAAAAGTTGTTCCTTTGGGCTAAAAAAGCTGTTTGAATTCCTCAAGATGACTGAAATACAGTGCAAAAATCTCTCTAAAAGGCTTAAAAAACAAAGAAAAAGAAAAGGGAAAACTGAGATTTTATTTTAATATGCAAGTTACGTCCTTGTTATCCTATCGCAAGAACCTTGTTACGATCTAATTTGGGCAAGTTGGTAAAATGCGCCTCAGAGTGCTGGCCCTTCTAGTTCGGTCACATCCAATCAATTTTGTATTATCATAACAATCTGGCCTTTTTTTTTTTTTTTTTTTTTTTTTTTTCCTTTTCACCATGACACCCACAGTCCGGGCATGAATGTGCTCAGAGTGCAAATGTGCTTTCTGCAATGCACAGGCGTAATCTTTGCAGTCATGAGAAGTTCACTGGGTCATGCCTAGAAAGTGAAATGAAAAATGTCCTGTTTGTGCTGCTCTCCCCTGCCCCCTCCCAAAGGCATGTCAACTCTTCTGATGATACCCCGGTATGTAATAACGCCTTCCATGCTGTATTTTCCAACTTCTATTGCCAGGTTTCCTAGCAGCAGGTTGTAATTGGAATCTGACTGTGAAATAAACAGGTACAAAATGACTGACAATCCCCAAAGATGTAAAAATATGCACATTTTAACCCCAGGCTGGTAAAAGAGTTCCTGCACTGATTCTACCAAGTATTGTCTTTTCCTGAAGATAAAGAAACACTTCCAAAAAATGGGCTCATTGGCTTTTTTAGCAAATTCTATCAGAATAACAAGTTTACAAAATATATATTTTTTTTCATTACATACTTTAATATGTGTTTTTAGCAGTGTTGTCTTCATACCACTACCATAAACAAGAGCTACTCAAAATTTTTACCCCCATGTTTCTTTTCAAAAAATGGGTGTCACACCAGGGATAGTGACTCTTGCAAGAGAGTGAGGGGAAGAGGTGATTTGCAGCTCACTATTTGAGAAAAGCAATTATTAATCAAATGGCCAAGGCTCTTTTCTGTGAATGCTGCCAAACTCTTCCCTTTACAAACCCTTCATTTCAATCGTTCATAACTCTTCCAAAATTTAACTACTGGGCCTAACATTTTTCATGTCTGGTTTCCAAAAGAGTGTCAGCATAAATTGTCCACTTGTTTCCAATAATAAAGTCAGCAGAAAATATATTATTTGCCAATCATACTATTTACCAGTGATTACTACAGCAGTTTTGTCAATAATTTCTGGCAGTATGTTGACTTGAGGCAAGGAAGTGAAATTTGGCACTGAATAATCTGTGTGTGATGGATAAGCCTTTTGTTGTGCATCTATGTCTGTGGAGGGGTATAATGCTCAGATGTAGCCAAGTTACAAATAATTGGAAAAAAAATCTGATTGCATATGCTTAATAGCAGCTGATAAACAGCATTTCCAAGGATTCTGTCCGCGCTAAGCTGATTTTCTTCCTGACCCCGGGATAAAGGAGGATAAAAGGAGACTTTCCCTACAACTGCTGGTCCCAGATGCTCTGACTCTGGAGCTGGACATAAAACCGAGGCTGAAGCTGTGTGGGTTTGACCCCTCCCCATGGCAGAAAAGTGGGGAGGGAGGCGTCAGTCTCCTTTACTAGAGGCACACGCATGGCAGCACTGCTTTGATGAGCATTTCTCATTGCCCCATGGCAGGGGCACAAGACAAACCTGAGCACAAAGAATGCCTTAATGTCTTATTCACACAAAACAGAGATGCTCCAGTAGGCCAGATAGAGTGAAAGTAGGTTGTCAAAGGCAGAGGTAGATGAGAAGTTGATCTCCAGAAGCCCAACAACCCTGTGCCTCCTCCCCAAGTTCTGCTGAGCAGCTCTGGTTCTCCCAGAACATCCTTTAAAGGTTTCAGCAAGTGTCCCATTGTGGGGCTGGGCTGGTACCAAAATCCTGAAAATGTTCAAGGAACTGGAAAGCAATTTCCTACCTAACTCTAAGTGGAATGCACATAATGCTCAAGAAAATGAACTGCAGGGAAATAAAAATTGATTTCATAGTTAAGACAGCCAAACGCTGCCCTGGAGACCTGAAATCTGCCACTGACTCACAGAGCTGTTGCGTGAGGCTGCGTGGGGCAAGGCACTTAAAGCTTCACGGATTTGCATCATTTACACTTTCTTCATTTTCTAGGTTCTTGAATCAAGACCCTGCATTTGTCCTGCAGTAGCACTTCATCCTCACACCTGACATGAGTGAGGGTTGCACTGCACACAAAAACAAAGTGCCCCAGAGTCTGGTGAATAGTTATCTATTGTTTTCTTACTCAGTGTCCAAATTTTGTAGTTAAAGTCATTATTCATAGTCCTCTACTTCAGCTTATTATCTGCAAAATCATTCTAATAATACTCTTCATTGAAGCAAAGTAGTTTGACAGTAAGTTCATTACTGCTTGTGAAACAGCTGGATACTCTAATCATGACCATAAAAGAAACGGTCATCAGGAAACAAATAATGCAGTATTAGAGCAAGTTTGCACAATGTGAAATTAATAAGGCATTGGACACTCAATGAACACAAGGATAAAATCAAATACTGAGCTCATTAATGGGCCATCTACATGAAGCATGTTTCCATGCCAGGTGTCTAACTTAAAAGAGTTTCAGCAGAAGAGGCCCATCAGCAAGGATAAAAACATAGTATGTATTCTCTTAATTAAAGACTGATTATAAAGCACAAACCCAAAGGAAGCAAGTTAAAATCGCACAGATTAAAGCCAAAAAACACCAGAATTATGGTTTCCTGCTTGAATTCCAAAGCTTTGCATCTTCTTAATGTTTCTTTTAATACATGATGTTAACACATGCAAATAATAATAACAAAAATATATATATAAATAAATAACAAAATGCAGGACAGCTAAACTGAAAATTATAAACTTATGGCTTTAAATGCTGATATTCTTTCCTGGGAGCATCACTCAGACCATATGATTTTGCAGTATGTAAATGTAATATTGGCAACACCAAGACTTGATTTAGTACCTAACAATATATCCCTGAAACCTAGAAGAGACAAGAACAAGATCAGCCTCAGAACTCCTACAGAAATGTGAGCTTTAATGTAAAGAAATGTAAACAAAACTTGGGATGACAGCAGTGACACATTTTCCATTTTTTTCCTGACATCTTTCTGCAGCTGATGTGATTTAGCACTGAAATTGAATCCAATGACAAACGGTAAAAATTCCTCTTTGATACAACTTCTCAAAGCAACCCTCTCTCACAGCATGTGTTCCATGAACACAGGCTGACAAATGGAAAAAAAATAATAAAAAAAAAAAAGTCTAAACCTTTACTCTAGGCAGTCACTTTGTTTTCTCCAGACTGGTAAATCAGAGGGCCAGGGCAACAGGCTGGAGATCAGGGCCACCAAGAAGAGAGGCAGGGCCAAGAGAATATGGGCAGCCCCTGGGTCTGGTTTAGGGTGGCCCAATGCACCCATCCCATCTGAGGGACCAACCAGCCTGCCCTGCAGAAGGCTTCCTCACTTCTTTCTTCCACTTTGTGCCTCTCACTCAGCAAACCAGCACCCTTAAGCTCAAAATCCAGAAGGATTTCATCCACCTCACCAACATGGCCCTCAACCAAAAGGAGGTTTCTGGCAGCTTCCCCTCTGCCTTGTGGCCTTTGTAATCAGGAGGTTCCCAGGCATAATGCACCCCTGCGTGCCTGAGCTTGAAGAGCCTCAACTTGGAATGGGGATTTGGAGCCCACACTTAAATTAATCCTGTGACTTACAATAAGAAGATTTCATACAGTCCTGCTCGATGCTTTTAATTTTTTTTCCTTATCATACATTAGCATAAAATTAAAAATATGCTCTGTATTATGCAGACAATATTTATGCACTGCACCTGGCTGGGGACAGTGACTTATGCATGTCATACACCCCCCTGCCATGTGCATCTGAGGCTTCATGTGCAAGATAACCTGGTTATCACAAAAGCTGTGATATAATTTGGACTTGCCAGTAAAGTTAAAAGCCATTTATAATCTTGAGGAAAATGAAAATACTGTGTATTTCTGACTGTAATGTAGCAAATGAGTACTAACCATCATTCTACATTTTTATATCACTTAGAAATTTTTTTCACAGAATATCTGAAGAACCTTTTGGATATTAAATTTGCCATCATGATTGATCTTAATGCATCAGCCATATATTTCCCTTCCTCTTTCAAATTACACTTACTGAAGAAATAGAAATGTACTGAACAAGGAACAAAAATATGTACTCAAAGTGAAAAGAAGTGTGCTCTCAATTTTGAAGTTGCAATGAACTGATATTTTTAATTTACAAATACTATAAATATTTCTTATAATTTTCAGGTTAGTCATGCGCAATGGGCTTCCAATGAGACTGCTATATTTATTAAGATTATGTAATCCTTATTTATTTAGCTAGTCATTGAGTAGACTGCACTGGTGTTCTGCCTCAGGTCCCAGGAATGTGCAATCCGCCTTGAAGTACTGGTGGCCCAATCCTGGAAGGTACTGAACAACTTCATCTTTCATTTCAGTAGAAGACAAGAATGTTTTGCATCCCTTAGGAAGAAGCACATGAAAGAATCTGCTCTAAATTAGCTGAGAAACAGCTTCATGTGAAATTTTGCATTTGTTTCTAATGAGAACAGTTATTTCCAACAGAAGAGTACTGCTATGCCAGAAGAACATTTGACCCACTGATTTCAGAATTTCTTTCAATTTCTGAGAAATCTCCCATACAGAAAGAGACTGACGTGTTGTACACTGTTCAATTTTGTTTTGTTTCTTAAGTTTTTAATAAGTGTTTCTTAAGAACACTTCCAGAAGTGTTCTGAGTGCTTACAAAATCACTGTGAAGTACTTTATTCTAAGGATACTACCCACAAACAACTAATGTAACCTTATTCTGTACACATTCATTGAAATATTTATTAATGAGGCAGAATTGTTGATCATAATCCTGAAGTGATACACTAAACAGGAGATCTGTTATAACAAAGTTCTTAGTAGGATACACTGGATCAGCTAACTCGAGTGAGCCACACGTGCTGCAACAGTCGGTGCTGATGCAGAGAATTTTTGCATCAGAGCAGGTAAACAAAATACTTTTGTCAAAAATTTACCAGGTTCAACGGAGCTGGACTTTATTAGAGCAAAAGGTGACACAGGAGAAAAGAGTGATGTTTTGTTTATCCCTTCTGCAAGTGAGACTTTTGAAATTCTTTTGATCATATGCATTGGTCCAAGCACATTTTTCAAATGAAAACTGCTTTTTGTGCTTTGTAGATATATGTATTTTCAAATCTCCCTAAAACTTGACATTTTGAACAGTCAGCTTTTCAGCAGTCATAGCCTGAATCACTGAAGGCAGGCTTTGGTAGAGGTCTTACATGTGTTATGTACAGTGCCTTAGTTCATTCTCTGTTAAAAAGTAAACTCATTTTTAAGAGATATATCAATATTTTCTTCTTTTTAAATTTAATTTAAAAAATCTTAAACTTTTTTATCTCAGTAACTTTTTTAGAGTTTGTTTAGTACAAACATTCAAAGCATTTATTTAGTTCATTCTGTTTCTTTCTTTATATTTGTCTTAAGATTCTTAGCAAATCAAAAATATCTGTTCACCATAGGAACAAAACTTACAAGGTCAGTGATGCTCTGTTTGCTTGTCACTGATTGTTGTTTTTTTCAACTCAGTTATCAAAGGAGTTATTGAATATGAGAGGATAAATTAAGTGCTAAGTCTAGCTTGTACAAATTAGCTGATCACATCAAACCCGCTGCCTAGTTTACTGCCCTGCTAGCTCACACAAAGTGAAGAATATATCCTAGCTGTGGAGAAAAAGCTAGTATTTATCCTTCTGCACCCATTTGTATGGGCTGCAAATCTACCCTCTGGCAGGGATAAAAGGTGGGTCGAGCTGCACCATTTTGCGAGCAGAGTAGGAAAAACTGCACTGCAATCCAATCATCGTAACCACCGCAATTACCCAGCCCCACAGCAGTGCTGGGGAAGTGGTCAATAAGTTCCTTCAGCTCGTGGAGGGAGGGGAGGACAGGGCCAGCTGCCATCCCCCGAACCTCTGCGGAATATCATGTGCCATTTCCCTTTGCAGTGGCATCCTGGTTTAGGTGATTTCAGAACACAATGGTGATTGCTGGAGCACCTATGTGTATACACACCTTTACTCAGTTGGAAGACAGCTAATTTCTGATTATCAGAGCAAAATATAACATGTTTGTGCTTGTTCCTGTCAGCCACTTTGAGCAAGTGGTTCCCTTTGCTTGAGTACATCACCCAGTTTATGATGCTTCGCTGTGGACTACCTCATGATTGGTTCCTAAATTTATTCGGAGTTGTGCGTGTGGCTACTTGCAAGCAGTGCAGGTATATTCCACAGCAGGCAGGGTATTTATTGTTCACGACAGCCAGTACGTAGCCAAGCTACAGAGTAAGCTATGGCAGTATCAGTGCCTGATATCTCCTCACGCTCCGCATGCCTGTGGTTGCATGCATTGACTTGCGGCATGAGTCACGTAATGATGGGTTACATCCGCGACAACGTATCATACGAGCATGGCCCAACAGTGGTGGGAAGGGTGAAAATACAGATACACCTCCAAATGAATGACATGGAAGCGATTATATACGAAGCAGTTGCCCACTGCAGCTGAGGAGGGGGCTCTGGCCCTGGGAGCTTCTCTCAGCCCTACAGCCCTACAGCTGAAAACAAAGTTGTCCTTGGAACAAGGGAGCCCTCTTTTACAATGGGAATATTGAATTCCAGATGGGTACTGACTCAGCACAGTACTCGGCACAGACACATGAAAAATCAGAAATGATAAAAGTGCTAGTAAAGATAAAGGTCTCTACTGGCACCAGGGCAGTCTGACCACATTTCTCCCAGGCCTTGCTTTTGGTCCTGCTTTGGTGTTGTCCCGCATCACCTCATAATGTCATCCTTGACATTAATAAACGACTTTTATCACGTACCAGGACAGAGTTGAAAAGGGAGAGATGTCCTGCCTTCGCTGTCTGCAGGCCTGTATGTCCTCCTCCTGCTCAGAGCCACATTTTCTGAGCTGGCTGAGACACGGACAGCAGGTTCGTCCCCACACTGGGGGGCCTGGACCCACATGGAGATGTGGCATTGCTCAGCAGAAAAAGTTTACCATAAAAATAGCAACGCCTTCTCCCAGATAAATTATTTTGTGTCTGTCAAGGTACCTTAAGGCCCAGATGTATCAGAGCAGAGAGCCAGGAAGGGCCTGCAGGGGCAAAAAACACTCGAGGGCACAGAGAGCAAAGGGGAAATGTTGCAGCTCCCTCTGCCCTGCACAGCTCTGGGGACCTCTTGGTTTTGGTTTTTATGAGAGGCATAAAGGCAGAGGTAAATCAGATAGGTAGGAAGAACAGATAATCCAGGAAGTTCAAGAGTTAAATTGTCTCCAAAGTTTGTTCTCCCATGGAGATGAAAGGAGCAGCTCACACGTGGCCCAGCTGTAGGCTCGGCGGTGCAGCTGTGCACTCATGTTCCCCCTCCACCAGGGATTTTATCAGCTGCACCTCCTCACACTCAGCATAACTTTAAAAGGATACTGTTCCATGTGCAGATATGTCTACATGATGTGTACAGCTCTGCTTCTTCCAGAAATTGTATTTCATTTCTTCCAGACGTTTTGCACTTCTGCTTCTATTAAATAAAATAAATAATAATAATAATAAAATCACTTTTCTCAAACATCTTGTAAGTGAGGACCAAAGAGTAGCCTTGAGAGACAGTGGCAGATGTCCAGGAGACTTGAAGCAGTCGAAGGTTTTCTAAGGAGCATGCGGGGACACTCTGGCACTCCTGGAGATGGGGTTCTTGCCCTGGTGCTTCACAGGCCATAAGCCAGGAGCTTTTCTCTGCATGATAGTTTGAGATACAGATAAGCAGATGCCCTAACCCAGGTAGAGCATTCCTGCTTGGGGGGAAAGAGACAACAACCAAAAAACTAACAGTAAAAGCTATCAAGATGCATGTGTTTACAAGTCAGATTTCTGTGTATTCTTTTGTTCTGTTATCTACATACGTTTGCCTTTTATACTGTCTGCTGACAGCATTTGATGCATTTTTCCTCCTGTGCCTATTTTTAGTTGCCATAGGAACTTTCTTATTTCCTGTCAGCTGATGTCGGTATTTAATACTATTAATTGTATAAAAGGGTGTTGATTCTGGGACTCTAGATGCTGAAGGAAAGCCTTAGGAAAGCAGAACACACATTGCAGTTTACTCAATCTTTTATTCATTTATTTCTATCAATATTTAATTCAAAAAGCCAGATACTGTAATAACAGCTGTTACCACATCAGTGGAATCCAGAGCAGATCCTCTCCAGCCGTTTCTTCTTGTTTGGTCTGAGTTTCCCTCCCACTACAAGAAATACACTCATTTGAAATAGTATCTTTTGTCTGTTTAGTTTGCAGTTTCATTCTTCCTCGCTCCCCACACATCCCATTCTTTTTTATTTTTTTCCAAAAGAAAAATTAAAATCTGCTGTTAGAATGAATGGGAGTGAAAAGAGAAATTTCCAGCACATAAAGACGTACTGTCTGGTAAAACACTGGGATCCAAGGAGCGTTTCTTTATGGCAAAGCCCAATTCTTATTTTCTTAAATATAATAAGTTATTTTGCAAGTGATTATTATTTTTTTTCTATTAAACTTGCTCTGTGACCAGAAAGAACTAAAGAATGACCGGAATAAACTGTGAAATACTATAGCTTAATCTGGTGCTTTCTTTATCCACGTCAGCTTTAAAATCTCCACAGTCTTTCCCATGAACTGATCACACACTTGGAGAAAATACTTGATCAACACATACTAGTGCTGCTTTTGAACTAACATTATACAGAATGCCTATGCAAGTTTAGTCCAGTCCTTGTCTGGAAAAACTGAGAAAAATAGCAGCATTTCAAACCCTTCTATTCTTTTTTCCATTCTACATCACTACTCTTCATAAGATGAAGGAAAATGGGTAGCTGGGAATAAAGAAACCAGCAAATAAATTAACATTTATGGCTTGAGAAAATAATTCCACTGGTGTAACTTAAATCACGCAATCCAAGGTGTAGTTCAAAGCATCCTAAAGACAACTTCACTGACTTCGGGGCCCTTTGGATTGATCCCTCTGAACAGAGTGAGGGGAGCACTAATGAGCCTGCTGGAGTGCTGTGAGGATAATATTCTGCTCAGGAATGTTTCCAAAGTATATGGTGTGTGCTGCTGCTGAGACAGCCACTGGTGAGTGTTTTAGTGGCTATAACTCAACAGACCCAGCATCCAAGGCAATGGATTTTCAGCCTGAACCTCAAAGCCCCTCGACAGAAGGCCCCTTCTGTGGACACTCTTCCCAGCCACTCCATCGGCAGTGCCCTAGACGACCTCAATGGGAAGGGAGCATCCCTGGCAATTGCCCTGCAAAGGGCAACTACACTTCATTTGGGCCCCTCTAAATTAAAGTAGAGCACTTGGACAACAGCACATGCTTTTATTGTTTTTAGTGAAAGCAAAATGTATTAAACATTGGCTTTTCATCCAAACAAGAGCAACTGAAGGTTTTAGGAATTGGATATTTATTCTTTTGACCTTTTTTTTTTTTTTTTTTTTCCTTTTTGTTGTTGATTTGATTTAGTTTGGTTTGGTTTGGTTGGGCTTTTTGTTTGTTTGTTTAAGAAGGGGTTTAAAACAACGACTTCTTTGGAAAAGAAAGTGTACGTGCACATAGAAGTAGTTTTTATTTAATAGAGTTATCCATAGAGAAAATAACTATGCAGATTATTTCACTGTAGAATTGCTTGGGACCATGAAAGACTTTGAATTTTATTTTATAAAATTAGATATTGAAATATAAAACTGAGTGCAGAAAAAAAAATAAATTAACTAGATTCTTTTTCCATAGTGTTTTTCTAAAAATGAGTCTGCTGGTTAAACCAGTAGTCAAATGCTTACCATTTTTATAAACTAAAAAATTTCCCCTAACAATTTGTAATTCTCTATTTGTTTTCAGGAATACGCTATCATTCTGATCTATATTGAACAACTGGCACACAGGTCTGTAAGTCCAGCCAAGCTAAGTTGAAAATCACTCCCAGTTCAATGTCAGTAGTATGCAAGACATTTATAATACCGCACTACATTGCAAGGTACCAAGGTACCAAACAGTATCCAGCTTTCCTTGCAAAACCAAGGCACAAGCTCAGGAGCAGAACAGATAGGCAGCTCTGAAGGGGAAGTTTGGTTTCCATCCCCTTCTCATAGGATGGCAGACAGGAACAGGGAGGCTGTGGGACCAGGAGGTAGTGTCCTGTGGGAGGGGAGCTGAGGGGCCGCACAGAGCCAGACAGCTTTGGGCCATGGGGGGGACCAGGAAGGTCCCCCAGGTGGGCAGGAGAGCAGAAGGAAGCCAGGTACACCGTGTGAAAGCAGTGGAAGGGAGGGGAGCAGGAGAATAAGCCCAAAAGAGTTCATAAGGTCAAAGGCAGCAAAGACCAACATCACTTCTAGAAACAAACCTGGAGCATTGCTCTTCCTCCTCTTTGGGTCACTGCAGCAGCAAAGGGAAAGGAGCAAGCTGTTGCCTGCCTTGCACTGAGTGTGAGCGTGCTTGCCTATCCACTGAGCAAATGCGGCCCAGCAGTGACTTTGTAAGGCTCAGCAAAGGATGAAACGAGTTATGAGAACCACACTACTGAGACTCTAATAACATCACGCGGACATCTGAGGACACTGTTGTACTTACCAGAGCATGAGAATCAACATCATCCTCTCTAAGTTATACAAATGAAAGAAGGTTATTTAGTGTCCATCTGTTTTTGTTCAAGAGATAGTAAATAACTGTTCCTCAAATATCCACGGAGGGGTTTCAATTGCTCTTAGCTGCCAGATAGCTGGATTTTTCCTAGCCTACAACTGTCACCTTCCATGTCATCTGAGACCAAAGCGAGGCATTCCCGCTTTTTATACCTCTTTCATTAAGACAGCATGATTGCTTTGTTTATACAACACAGATATTAGTACAGCTCAGGGAATAAAAAATTAATAGGTACTATCCAGCAGAGGGAGCACAATAACATAAAAACCCTTCAGCTGTAAGGTGGAGAACTTTTTCTATTAAAATCCACGGTATTTGGCAATCTGATTTTACTGTTTTAACATATGGAGTGGAAAAGACAGAATTGAGAGAGAAAAAGAGGGAGAGAGGAAAAAAAAAAAAAAAAAGAGGAGAAGGTACTAAACAAATACAAGTAGCAAAATAATTGATTTCCTGGCATTTCCATTGATAATAATGAAGATGTAACATACTGCTGGAAAAATTAAGGTTTAATAAGAGAAAGATCACAGACAATCTTCAGAAGAGTAATAACGTTTGTTTTAAAGTGCTGATTTTAATTTAAGTAGGAGTGGCAGCTCTGGCTGAAAGATTCAAGTGCTGCTTTCAGTTTGACTGTGCACTTCCTCTTGTTTTTAATGAAGTTATATATCAGAAATAACTGATGTACTCATTCATTCAGTTTATGTGTAATTTTTAGAGTCCGATATGACAGAAATCTTACTAGATACGTTCTCTGTTCTGTGACTGTTACTCTTTCTAACCCGATCATACTGAAATAATTGTGAATTAAAAAAAAAAAAAAATAATCTGGAACTGAACACCTATTTTATAAGAAATGGTCATACAAGGGAGAAAGAATTTCAACATTTCGATGTGACTTACATGCACTACAGTAATTAAAGAAACAATGTAATAGTGTAAAAGTGTTGCCTTCTTAAATGCAAACATTTCTCAGGGTGCATTTCATTAATATATTTATACCACGAGATTTTTTAATTAGGACATCTAAATTCTAAGCTCTGCCACTGACTGTTATTTGACCTTTGGCAATTCACAGTCTTTCTAAGAGAGTTTCTGTTATCTTTGTAATGAAAATCATATTGATTTCACAGCTGGGTAGAGTGTAACAGCAGCTTTGCCTGCTGGTAGAAAGTACCGTTGAAATAAAAACATAATTTTAAAAGGAAAGAGAGAAGAAAGAACTGGATGTTCTGATCAGAAATGCTAACTACAGCCAATATGAGGTAGAATATATTTGGCTTAACTTTTATATGTTTACTAAACAAAAGCCACACTTGATGAAGACTGATTAGTATTTTTCTGTTAAGCAAACTGAAAATTTTCTCCACAAACTGGCAGTAACATTAACAACTGAAACAAAACAGCTATACTGCTAACTACTGAAGATGCCCACACCCAGCAGGCTCTTCATTTTGTTGTATAATGTCCTAAGGAAATGAGGCTTATGCCGTCTCACTATCAATTCATTCAACTATTACTCTGCTTTTCCTGGCAATTTTTCAACCTGTTGGACAATTTCAACCAAATCTAGAGAAACAGTGAAGCTGTTGGTGATACTAAAGACTTTTGACCACCAGATTCAGCTGAGATTGGATGAAGTTTGATGGACACTTGCTGCCATTGCTGGTCTCACATTCGACTGGTCATACCAAAAATAACACCCAAAGCAAGACATTGCTAGAGGTTTCTTATCTCTGTTATTGACACAGCATCTTTCCCGTCACAGAACAAGTGGACCCACAGGAGGCAGATTTGTCATGTTGAGAAAGGGTCTGAAGAATTATTTCTTAAGCACACCAAAACTCAAACAGTTTAACTTATAGTTCTATATTAGTCATTTCTGAAGGTCACAGCAAACTTGCAAATATGCTATAACATCCTTTTAGAATTATGATGACTTCACTAAGGTTATTAAGATTGTAGTCAAAACTGCATAAATTCAAAAATGTATTATTAGAAGTTTCTTATTGTTTATCACCGAAGCATTCTCCTGATCCTCTGTAGATATGCAAATCCAAGAAATTAATGTTTACAAGGTTTTATTGCCATTTCTCCAATTAACAAATGCAAATACCTTTTGCTGGGCCAAGGCAGTCCCTTGTTATCTCATGACAGCCAACAAAATGTCTGGTGCAGGCAGCTTCCCAACAGCCCCGTTCACTCGCACGTACATGATGGCTGGTACCAGCACCTGCTGTGTGGTTAGCAGGTATCAGTAGTGACTGGTAAGTAGCAGAGAGGAAAAAAAAAAAAAAAAAAAAAAAAAAAAAGTTACCCTGTGCAAATACGGCTGCACACACAATGAATTACCTATGATTCAGCCTTTCACTCATTTTGGCAGCAGCTGGACAATCAGCACCTTAAACTTGTCCCCACAGATGACATACATGTAGCTCCAAACCCATTTCTTTCCCAAGCAAGCAGATAATCCCGTGTGTGAGAAGATACCCTGTGAGAAACAGTGAGAAGAACCCTGTGTGAGATGGAGCTTACGTGTGGTACGAGCTATCTGAAAGGATCCAAGGTTCACCAGTTCCACTGCCCAGAAGTGACCTGTTTAGGCTAATGCAAAGTCCCTCAGACCTTTAGGAGCTGTGTGGAAAAGAAACCCCAAAGGAATAAAATTTTGAAATCCACAGACTTTACAGTATTTTTGAAGTCACAAATGACTCCTGAGGTCAGGAGGCCTTGCATCAGCAGACAAGAGGCCTAACATACTGGAGTCCATACCACCTCTTCCATGTTTGTTTCTGTAAGGATCATATGTCAGGTACATAATGGAGAATAGAACAGCCTTTTGCCTGTCCTGTGCATTTAGTAAAGCTGGAACTCGCTTTGCAGTGCCCCGTCTTTGTGAACACAACAAACACTGCCGTTCGTCAAGGGTGCTGTACAGCAGTTTGCACACAGGCCTTTGGGTTTCCACCAGCGCAGGATATCAGCCGAGGCATAGCTGGGCCAAAACACACAGCGAACCCTGATCCTGAGCTTTGGGCATGGCCTGTGCTGGCTTTTGAAATATGCCATTTTAATGTATGTACTTCCAGGAATTGCTGCTATGCAAATACATTGGTGATAATGCACATTAGATATATGAGTTTAGCTTTAAATTTTAGTCATTTTAATCATCCACTCTAAGTTATTTGTCTCAGACTCAAGACTTGATTAAAATTTAAAGTCTTTAAGTGTGGAGAATTGAGCCATTTAATCCAATTTTCTTAAAAACTTGCCTCATATTTTTGTCAGTCTCATTAATGTTCATGCCAATATGCCCCACATGCAAACAGACCAAGATAGCGTGCAGCACACCGCAGTGTAGTAAAGCAGTATTTTCAAAACATGGGGTTATGCTACTGCTTAGTAAACCCTAGGAGGGCCTGGGGGACAGACTTAAGCATGTGCCACAAGGCTCCCTACATGCCTGTGTCGTGTGAGGCACACATGTGTGGCAGGGAAAATGTCAAGTCCCAGTGCCCATACGGTGCTGACACAACCGCTCTGCTGCTTTTGTCTCCGTGAGCTGGGTGGGTGAGGTACTTCTGCCAAACTTGTGTCACTAGGAGAGGTAGTGTAACTCCCTCCAAGATTTATTGTTTCCCTCCAGCAGCCAGCGCCGCACCTCCGCTAGGAGTCTCTGCCGGCACAGTCACTCCGGCGCTGCACAGCCCGCGGCTGAAGCAACAGCACCCCGGCACTAATCCTTCCGTCCCAGCTTCCCTGAGTGCTTTGGCCCTGCCCTGCTGGGGCTTAGCACCTGCTACATCCATCAGGTGCTGCAGTGCTCTCCTCCTCTGCCCTGGCATTAACAGTACTTCGTGGGCAGGGAGCTCTCCTTGCAGAAGCGATACAGTATGTCCCAGCAGCACAAAGGAACTGTATATGAGAAACCAAACATCAGGCCGCCCCTCTGAAATCTGGTTAATTGGTTTCAACAGGTATAGGAAGAGTCAGATAAAAATCTTCATTATTTAAGGACGCGTTTTTAGCTGGCATCAAGGTATATGTTCAACTTTTTTTAAAAAAAAAGTTTTGATTACATGCTAGGATATGCTTATGGGTGCTATGTTCCAGAGAAACATAAATCTCTTTTGTGGTAAATGCTTTTACTATAAAGCCCTTGTTTTTCACATTTTTTTCCCCGAATGCAAAAATTCACATGAACCTGCTTTGCAAAACAAAATCTTGAAAAAAAAAAATACAACAAAACTCTTAGGAACAGATGAAGAGAAAGAGTTTTTTACCCACAGACCATTATGGACCATTAAGGATGTACCAAACTGATACTCACTTATCTAGGTTAATGGCCATCATGAACCATCCGTTGCTATGAAACTGTTTAAAATCCATTGTGTCTATTCAATGTAAGGAAATGTACCTGTAAAACCATTTTGAATATGTGCCTGATCTCCATTAGAGAATATGAATGCTCAGAACAGAGGTGCTGGTTTTAAAAATGCTACAGAAATGTCAGGGCTCTTCCTTCTTACAACTATTTCATTTTGGGCTTCTCAATTAAACACTTGACTGTTTATTAAACTTGTTGTCATTTTCATGTGTCTTTCATGTGGACATATGTTCTTACGAGTTAGATCCACAAGGAATTTAAGTATGTCACCAAGCTGCTAAATGGTGCGGATTCCCCGTATGCATGGCTGCTGTTCATCCTATTTTATGGACATGCAGTAACTTCTGTCTTGTTAAACACTTAGTGTTTTAACATGTTATAAGGAACTTGCTGCAGGTTGTGGTTTGAAAAATACCAGTGGCAAGGTGCTAGTGAGCTTGTTTTAAGTAATCACCTTCAGGCAGTAGAAGTGACATGGGTTTGAGAGGCTGGAACATTTTGCTGATAAATTTAATGGACAGAGCTCCTCACTATGGAGGCTGGACTGCTTCCAATAGTTGACCAGTCTCACTTTCAGTTAACTTCAGATAACCCTATACTGTGCTGACATCTAAGGGACCTATCTGCAAGAGCATAGGATTCCGAGTCCAATGTTTACATGTGCGGTACTTTCAAGTGTTTACTTTGTGTTCAGTCCCAGCTGAACCACCTTTCCCAACAAGCAGGACATTTAGGGTAAGATACCTGTTCCCTAACAGTATCTTTTCTTGATTTGGGGTAGCATTGAACCAAAGTCTCCCATCTGCCCTTCCTATGCTTCAGGTAATGTTTCTAAGCCTTACTTGCTGTGTAGGCCCCACAGCTACTTTAACAGCGGAAGAGGATTACACACCATATACATATATCCATGTTACATATCTGGTCCCATCACATACATATACACCAAGGAGGAAGTGAAAGGGAGGTTTGAAGTAAGCCTTAGGCTTGGTGAGGCATCCTGGCAGGCACCTTCAGGCCACGTGCCATAAATCTGGAGCCTGTAGGGCCGGTGGTCTCCCAGGGTCTCTGTCAGAAAAAACAGGGGAAGAACAGTGCTTCCCAGGAGCCTGGGCCCCAGGGCCGAGCCCAGCAGGGCTCAGCAGCACCAGGTGCGGCTCAGTGCTCAGCTGGGGCTGCTGACAGTGCCTTCCTCAGGGAGCAAGCCCTCCCGAGGCCTCAGCAGCTAACAGGGAAAGAGGATCCAGGCAGCCGGCAAAGGTGCCTTGAGGTGGATATTGCTGTGCTGAATTTAAACCAGTTCGTTTGCTCCTGGTTTTGACCAAAGAAGACTTTACACAGCTGAATGGAGTAAACTATTTAAATTCTAATATTCAAGAAATAGAAGAGTAAAATTTCTGTCACATCCCCAGTGATGTGACAGAAATGCAAACAAACTGAATTCAAGTTATAATGCAAACTGAAAAAAAAATAAATAAATAAAGACTGTCCAGAATTAAACAAACAGATTCAAAGCCCAGTGTCAGAAGTATGTGTTTGAGAACAGTGATTTATAACTGTGGAGTCAGCCTCCACAGCCCAACCACTTGATTCTGGAGGATTCAGGCAAAAAGACTGTAACATGGATTTTTAAAGTTCTCTCTGAAATTTGTACACGTTCTCCTTTTATTTATTTATTTTTTTTAATGGATTTCATATTATACATATAATTTTTGAGAACTAAAGTGCTACTTCTAATATTTCCAGTTAAATGAAATCTTTGAAACAGAAGGAATGATAATATAAAAATCTAAAACTATATTTAGTATTCTGAATGCAATTAGGGCAATTTCATTCAATTGATTTCTGAGGTTCCCACATGAGTGATCTACAGTGATATCATTCAGTACAACAGTAACAGGTGCTGAAAAAGTAATTTTAAACAAATGAATTTTATCACATTATATGTTTTTCCTCTATTACAGCCAACTTTCCAAGTATTTCTGTGCAATTATCTAAATGAAGGTATATCAAAAAGTACTTTATTCCAAGACGTATTTCCATTTTTCATTACAAGATCACAGGAGTAATAGCATTGTTTACTCTCTTTTCTACAGAAGGATTTTATCACTGCTTGAAGACAATGATGAGACAGCATAAAAGGAATACGGGAAGCCTATCTTGTAAACTACAGTTTTACTACTATAGTAAAATACACAGTAGAGCTAGGAGGGACCTCTAGAAGACACCTAATCCATCCTTCTTCCTCGAGGAAGTGGTTATTCAAGTACTCAGATCTTACAGATCTCCAATGGAGATGGAAACTCCAAAAGCTTGCCAAGCAATCTATTCCCTATCTTCACCATTAAAGTTTTCTGTAATTTCTAAAATAAATCTTTCTTGCTGTAATTTAAGCCTATTACTTCTTGTTCTATCAAACATAGGCAAGGGAAATAGATTGTTCTCTTCTTCTTGGAGCAACCTCTTGTGTTACGTCTTCACTCTCTTTTCTGTGTCAGACTAAACTAACCTATTTTATTCAATTTTTTTCTTTTAGATTATAATTTCTACACATCTGATCTTTCTTGTCACTGCCCTCCGGTCTGTCTCCAGCTGGTTCACTTCTTTCTTAGTGTGGTGTCTAAAACGGAACATGGTATTCTAATTCGGTATAGAGTTAAGATTTGCTAGCCCCAGATTTCCTCTGATGGTTTAAATAATGAAGCTGATCATCTCCCAGAAGAAGGATACCAAAGCTGTCATTCTAGTGCATAGTAATTGTCCTGCTGGAAACAAAAGTTGCAAGTTGGATTAATTAAAACACAGTTCAGTGAAAATCAATCTAAAGAAACTTGCTTTCCTTTGGATTTGTGTCTTAAGCCTGATTGACTGAACATCTTGGAAGGCACAAAATCTGATTCAGGTTTTCTTTGGTCATAGTATTCACACGGATTTTACTATGTTCAGTAATAGAGGAACTGATATGAAGCCATTCCCTTGGTGGGGTTTATCTGTGTAGAAGAGCATATACACAAACACATGAAAACAAGAGCAGGGAAGTTTCCCAGGTAAGAGCCTCCAGGTGACAGCTGGAGTAGATGGGTAGGAAGAAGCAAAAGGAGACAGAGACTGGGCCAAGCAGAGCTGGTGCAGTTTTTCACAGCAGATTCAGGGCTAGGCTGTGATTTTACGGCCTATTCTGTTCTCTGACAAAACAGCTCCCAGCATAAGCCCACCTCCCTGTCTGTTCTACACAACCCCTAGAAACTTGGTATACATGAAACCTCTACTTGTGGTGCAGGTTTGAAACTGCCCAAATGTTTTTTTGGGGAGTGGGCTGGTACTGATGGGTGAACAGCATGATTTCACAAGCCTTACTTCTTTAAGAGACCAGGATAAATAGTTTCCTCACTAGTTGTGAGCTATGCAAACAACACCTTATTACATACTACCTTGCTATATTGATTTTAGATCTCCCGCTTAATTAAAACATATTAAAGCTTTAAATGAGACATGCAAGTGAAAACATGTCTACTCTCTTTCTTCTTTTCTGTACTCCTTTATTTAACTGCTCTACTCTTTTCCCAGGAGAAAACATGGTTTTGAGAGCTGGATCCCAACATTCAACACACTGACATTTATTTAGTTCTTACAGTGATTCAAGAACTAAATTCCATCATACTTAGGTGGAGTCACTCAAGAATTACTTAGCATATTCATTATGCGAGACACAAGGCCAGTCTATTTATTCATTCCTAGAGGACTACTGCTTGTGTCACCAATGACGATACCAATTCCACTGCGAAGAGTTATGATCGTGACTCTAAGATTTCAGTCATAAATAAGTAAGAGGGTACTGGTATTTAGATTTGCATAAAATTGAAAAAATTCTCTAGCAGACAACGTTTTATACAATCACTATTGGTAGATACATTTGCCTGGTATTTCAGATTAAGCTGAATACTGAAGATCTCAGAAATAATACCACAGAACTTCAGGAGCAGACTACCCTTAAGAAGCTGCTTCTGTCTACTGAGGAAGTGCCGTATTTGCTTATAGTTACTCTGATAACTTTAATATCAAGGGGAGCTCACACTGTTTACTTCAAGGAGCTGTCTTTCTTGCTTGAATCACCTCTTTGAAGGAGTTTACATTTTTTCTAGTGATTATACAGAAACTTTGGAGGCTACTCATACTATCATTTATCCAACATTGAGTACTTGGTATGGCCTCTCCTTCCTTCTCTCATAGCTGAATTAGATCCTAAAAGTACAGTACATAATGTGATCAGTGAAGGATACAGGAAAAAAGTGAGGGGTATAGGAAAGGAGAAAAAATGGCATAAAATATCATGAAGAGATGTTCTATAGAGCAAATATTGGCTGACCTGACAAGTCAGCTGTGGTAAGACTGAACAAGGCTGCTAAGACAGGCTGGAGGTTGGAGCAGGAGGAAGGAGATACGATAAGGTGCAAAGAGGAAATCAGCTTGGTTTGGTTAGGTAAGAATAGAGATAAGGACTGGAATGTTACTGGAGGAAATGGAAGTGATTGTAAAGAAGATTCTTCAGCTCCAAGACAACAATTTACCAAAAAAAAAATAAATAAAAAAGTGAGAGAAATTAGGGCCCAAATGAATAACCTGGAAAATTAAATTGGAATTGACTAGGATCCACAGACAGGGATTAGAGAAAACTGGCAAAAGTTGGGAAGGATGTGGCAGATGAATATATAGTTGGTGGAGAAAGGTAAAAAAGGTGTCTCAATCCCAAGATTTATCAGCTGTCAGAAAATGCATGTGTCTCACCAAAACTGAAGCTTGCAATGTGATGATAGTAGCCTACTGCTATCAGTTATTCCATCAGGTCCAGCTAGCAGACTGTAGCCACATACAGCACAGCAAGGAAAACCTAGTTTGCTGTGAGAATTTTCTCCTTTTAGTAGCTCTTTGTTGGATGTGGAGTCAACGTTTTTAGAGATAGAAGAAACTGCTAGGTTATCTATTTTGGTCTCACAGCTAACACCATAGGATCTCGTTTAGTAATACATGTGATAAATTCTGTTTGATATCCTGATTTGAAGATGGATATATTACTGGTAGTCACAATTTAAAATTGATCACTCTTCTGCTACTGGAATTTAACTTTACTTTTTTAATACTGGCACTTGGCATGCCTTTTATTCCTATGTATATGAGATTTTTCCCCATAAAACTATTTACTTGGTGTAAGCAAGCTGCTGTCTTCATAAAATTAATTCCTTTAGGATGTAGACAGATAGTCAGCAAAGAAGATGCAACTCACCTTCCATCTCATTTTTTCTAGCTTTCAAATCTATTTCTGGGAAGAAGACAAATTCCTAAAGTAGCCAAAATTGTGGACAAAGAACCTCTGCAGTCTTGCTTAAATCATGGTAACAAATTGTTTTAATGAAATTATCTTCAAATATATTGTGTATATGTAATACAACCCAACAAAATGTGGGACAAATCATCAATATTTGTGTTTTACTGAATGTCGTAGTGTAAACAGGATGCAATGTTTACTTATTATAAAACCCAAGTTAAGGACACTGTACAAGAACATTTTTCAAATTGTAATTAGCTAATGGACAGGGAAGAGGCAAGCAGCACATCAGCTTGTCACAGGTGCAAAACCAGATTATTGAATTCATGCAGTGGAAAAAAAAAAAAATCCCTGCAAGCCTAAAAAATGTTTTAGCCTGTTATTCTGGGCACAAGGCTGAGATACCACACATTTTTGTTATTTGGCACCAGTTCTTGCATGTTCAAAGGCACTGCAGAGGTTCACCAGTTGAGAGGCCTATTGGCACTAGATTACTTATGTCTCTGTGAACCTAAAATTTTGCCATAAGGCAAGGAATCCTAGCCCTATTATTTGACATAGCTTGAAATCTTATAGCTCACCCCTTAAGCCTGAATGAGATCCCCACAACAGGAAGTTCCCTCCCTGCCTCACCTGCAGGGACGAATCATTCCTCAAGCACAACCACTCACCCAGTGCTTTGGCAAAGGCAGATAGAGTCAAGAGGTTTTGGCACGAGCTGGGATATGCTCCCCTGCATGCCCCAGTGGCACAGCAATTAGGAAACTCCCCTGGAATGCAGCCATTCCCAACCGGCTTGCTCGGGCAGCTTCATGATCAGAGGTTTCCATGAAATGCACTCCCACTCCTGCCTCCCACACTGCTGAGGAAGCCTCAGCACTTCACGTGGGGCTGTGATTTCCTTCAGGCACGGGGCATCCAGAAGTATGCAGAGGGATATGGATCAGAGGAAGAAATAACCAGTCTCGAGGACTTCACTCTTGGAGTAAGTGGGGGTGGAAGCATTCCTACATGACACTCAAGACATCTCAGGAGGAACGAAAAGTTGCTATCCACATGTCATACTACTTCAAACATAATTAACAAAAAATGACAGAATACAAATTCCTTAAATTTCATGTTGTTGCTGATTTCTTTCTCTATTCATGCAAAACAAACAGTAGTCAGTAGAGGTTACCTGCTCATACTGCCTCTGCATGCTCATGGCACTTCTCCAATGTGCAAGGTAAAGCCTTTAAGGGCTACTCCATCTGCGTGTTCAGTGTTGCTTCACCCTTTCCTAAGATCATGGATCCATCAGACTTGTATTTCCTCTGTCTTTTATCTAAAGCATATTCATAGCATCAACACAATTGTTCAATGCTTTTCTCTCTTTTTTAGAAGGGGCATAGTGGTAGGAGGCCCAGAACAATAAGATGAGGCTGTTTCTCTTCTCACATGACAGTAAGAAAATTCACATCATAGACAGAATTTAGCATGCATTATATAATGATGTTGAATCAGAATTTGTATCCAATATATATGTGGTAGGCTTCTTACAACATTTGGAAGCAATGCCTTCTAGAAGGTCTCAGAAAGCACCCAAACCCTATGGAACCAAAATGGCATAGTTGGATAAGTTGGTCAGACCTAAATGTTTCCTAAGTAACTGGAAGTATATCTAGTCTAGTTGCTTTTTGATTGTTTCTTTGTTTTATAACCAGTTGGGCAATTTGATTTAAAAGTTCTGGAACTAGTTAGAAAGCAAGCTTTCTGAGGTGTAAATATGCCTTTTATTAAAGTCACTTTTTGGTAAAAATACCAAAGGAATGTGTTTCATTTAAATGCTGAAAGCACAGAAGGCTCGTGTATGGAGCATGAAGGGTTATGTACAGCAGAGCTCACGTATGCAGCTGGCAATGCTCAGCTGGTGACTTACAGCTATCTCGGTAAGGCTGAACGTATAGTAGGCACAATTGCAACTGCAATGCAAGCTGCAATGCCAACTTCTTTGTTAAGTGTTTCAGTTCAGTCTGAAACACATGAGCAGAAACGTCTAGGGAATGTAAGGGTGGGATCCATCTCATCCAGCTTGATATACCTACATCTGTGGTGTCTGGAGAGTGATTCATCTGACTAAAAGTAGATGCTTGCTTTAAAATGAGTTGACTCACTTTCTGGACAATATTGACTGTTTTGACTAGATCCCCATTGACTATGACTCCAGGCCTATCAGCTGCCTCTACCCACTCTAAAACAGGAGAGAAATTCAATGAGTTTGACTGAAGGCTAGGGACATGATCAAGTAAACTAGTAGTTAATATAGACTATCTTCCAGTTCTCATTTTAGAGGAACTATTGATGATCCTACAGAGACATCACAATGGCAGAAATTATACTGAGATAATGTACCCCCCCCCCCCCCCAAAAAAAAAAAAAAGAAAGAAAGAAAGAAAGAAAAGGTAGGAAGGAATTATTATTATTATTATTACTATTATTAAAAATCTCCAGTATAGTGCTATATTTTTTCCAATAATGTTATGATTTAATGTTTTATACCATGCATACACTTACCATATATATGCATATATATCATTTGTAATATTTATATATAATCACCATGAACTAATTTCTATATAATCAAAGTCTTGGCACATTAAGATTATGTGTTTGACAGTTTTCAGATTGTACCATAGGTTTTAAACTACAGATTTATAAAATGTGCAGATCTTGAATTTTCTAAGATATTTTAAAAGAAAATATTTTCTTAACTAAGAGACTCATTAGTTACAGCTTCTTTTGTACAAACAAGTTCTTGTGACCAGCATGAGTGACGCTTTTAATAGACATGCTGGAACTGTTATGCTTTTTTCGGATCACAGACCCTCTTCTAAAACAAAACTGAGCAGCCACATTTTTTTTTTCTTACAGAGCATGATATAATTTAATCCAAGTGTTGAAAGCTGATAAATATTTTCTTCTTTTCCCATTTGGCAAATCCCATTTTCCCCTTCCCAATATTTCTAATCAAATATAAGTCTGTGTGTGGATTTGTTAAAACTACTGAGGAAGGGAAAAGATGGTTTATATTCTAACTGTTTTGTCACATAAACAGAGCCTATTTTTATCAAACTAATGATGGAATGCTAGATTTAAGACAAAATCCAAGTAATGTTTTCTAGATATCAAAGGTTAAAAATATGCTGTGCATTTTTCTTTAAGATAAGGGTTGTAATTATCCACTCCCATATATTCGTCCTGTTACCTATACCTATGGAAGCTGCTGCCAAATCAGAGATCCGTATCTACTTTGCAAAATTGTCAATGATTACACCAGGAGAAAGAAAAGTCATATATTCCATTAAAATATGTATCATGTACATTAATTTTTTTATGGGACATGAAATAGGTTCATACTGTTTCTTATAAAATTAATGGAATTTGATCACAATCATAAGGAGATAGCTGGCATTTTTTCCAGGCACTGTTTAGAATGTGCACACTTTTTAACAGAAAGATAATAATAAGGTGACTGATAAAAGTCAGCTTTTCATTTCATACTATTCTTGTAATGCACAGCTCCATATACAGCCCTGCAGAGCATTGTGATTGAAGCAATGCCACATTCTCCTATAGTTTTGCTAGCGCTGAAGTTAAGCAGAGTGTTTGGAACATACGAATTAACACCAGTTAGAGGGCAACTATGATCTAACTCCAAATAGGTGACACCTGCAGTCATGCACACTAGCTATCAACAGACAAGTATGCATTAACTATTAAGCAGATAAGAAACCCACAAAGGAAAATGGCAATTTACAGTCCTGAAAAGAACAGGGCTACTCCAACCCATCTGCCACTTTCTACTATCTCCAGTATCATCTGAGGACAATAGAAAGAAGAATGTCTCTCAAACTAACCCTAACCCTGATTAATCAACCTCTTGGGTCTTTTCTTAAGTAGAGAAACATGAACTCTTTGAATACAGAGCCATGCTTTTCAAAGTTCAGTATGAAGAGCCAGACTCAAAAAGAGATTCAGCCAGGTTTTAGGGTTCTACATTGAAAGATGCTGTCTTCAAATTCTAAACTCATCTCTCATCTTTTGGCACTAAAATGTGCCTCACCTTTGACACTTGAGCTCTCTGAGGGCACAGGGTTCTAGCAGATCTGCAGTGGCACACCGTTGCCATCAGCTGCTCTCTCTTTCATCTCTCCGATTTCTCCTGGAAATGATCTCAGGAGGTCACCCAGTCCAATTTCACATTCAAAGTACCTCTAACTAAAGCAAGTTACTCAGTCAGGCTTTGTGTATCTTCAAGGATGTAGGCTTCAAGTCTACCAAAATCCTGTTCAAGCATTTGACTGCCTTCATGGTGAAAATATTTTCCTGCAGAATTTCCAATATTGCACCTTGTGCTCTCACACTTGGCTCTTCTCCTATCACCAAACACTTCCTAGAAAAGCTTGATATCTTCTCTATATTCCTCCCTACCACAACCTCCCCATAGACTTGTGCTCCAGCCTGTGTGATCTTGGTGACACCTTGCTGCATTCACACCAGCATGTCAATGTCTTTCCAAAAACAGTATTCTAGAAGCAGTCTCACAAGTGCCAAATAGAGCGGAATTATTACTTCTGTGGACCTGCTGGTTATATAACTTGATACCATAATCCAGGATGTGGTTGGCCTTGTTTGCCCCAGCTGTGCTCATGCTTATCATGTCCACAAGGACCCCAAGTCCCTTTCTACAAAGCTGCTCTTTAGTCCGTTGACCTCCACCGTGTGCAGTTGCAAGGGGTTCTTCCATGCCCAACAAATGACTTCACATTTGCCTTTGCTGAGCTTGGTGAGGCTCCTGGCAACCCATTCCTCTAGCTTGTCCTGGTCCCTGTGAGTAACAGCCCTGCCCTCTGGCATATCAACTGTTCCCCTGCAGGCAGGTAACTTCCATAAATTTGCTGAGAGTGCACTCTCTCCCATGGTCCAGATCATTAACAATGAAGACATCAAACAGCATTAGCTCCAGAATCAGTCCCTGAGGGGTACTGCCACTAGCAACCAGCTGCCTGTTGGACTTTGTACTGCCGATCACAACCCGTTCAGCCTGGCAGTTCAGCCAATTTTCCATCCACCTTATCATTTGCTTATCCTGTCCATATCTCACCATTTTAGTTGTTAGGAAAATATCAAAGACCTTGGGAAAAGCTTTGCTAAAGTGAAGATAAACAATATTCACTACTCTTCCCTTGTCCACAGAGCCAGTCACCTTACCTTGGAAGCCAATCAGGTTGATCAGGGACAGTTTCCTTTTTCATAAATTTATGCTGCCTGTATCTGATCACCTTCTTGCCCTTCATGAGCTCAGAAGTGGTTTCCAGGAGGAAATCTTCCAGGAAACTGAGGTTAGACTTCTTGGCCTGTAGTTCCCTGGACTGTCTCTCTCAACCATCTTGAAGATGAGTGTGACATTTGCCTTTTTCTTCTATCCATCAGGGACCATCTCTATCACCAAAATATGTCAAAGCTGATGGTCAGCAGATTCGCAGTGGCATGGCTAGCTGCCTTAGCACCCCTGGATGCATCCCATCTGTTCCCATGGACTTGTGTATGTCCAGTTGGCTTAAGTGCTCATTCATTCTCTGCTGTGGCTACGGATTCACTCCCACAAATTTTGCTATTAGCCTCAGGTTTGAAGTTAAATCTTACCAGTGAAACAAAAGAAAACAAAATGAAACAAAAGGCAGAAAAGGCACTGAATTCATCATCCATCTCTATGCCTTTTGTCTCTATGTTCCCTGACACATATAATACTTGGCCCATGTTTCCCTTAGGCTTCCTTTTAGCTGCCAACATACTTACTGAAGCCCTTTTTGTTGCCCTTCACATCCTGTGCTATTGCAACACCAGCTGAGCTTTGGCTAATTCCCTAATTCCCTCCCTGCAGACTTGGGCAATGTCTACATATTCCATCCAGGAATCCTGGTACTGTTTCTACCTTTTGCATGCTTCTCCTTTGTGTTTGAGGTCAGTCAAGAACATCCTCTTCATCCATACATACAGCTCTAGTACCACGTTTCTTTAATTTTCTGTGATTTGGCGTGGTTCACTTCTGTGTTCTGAGGAGGCTGTTCTTGAAGATCAATTACTTGTACCAGGATTCCTTGACCTCCAGGGCAGTTTCCCATGGGATCCTGACAAGCAAATCCCTGAACAAGCTGAAAGTTTTTCTCTAGAATTCCAGGCTTTGAACTTTACCATTTCCTTTCCTCACTTCTCTCATAATTTTAATCTATACTATCTCATGGCCATCACATCTAAAGCTGCCCTCAACCTTCACAACCCCAGGCAGTTTGTTCACAAGTAATAGGTCCATCAGACTACAGCCCCTATTTCCCCACCCCCCACCCCCCACTTAATCCATACTTCAAGTACAGATAAGTGTCTGGAATCCAGTGTTCCCTAGAATGAATTGCATTTCTACTGTCTTCACACCAGAAGCCTCACTTGGCCTTCAAGATCTGAATATCCCAATCACTTACCACAGGCAATTTTGGGAAGAAGCCTTCTTTAACACAGATGTAGCACTGAGAAATACTGTGACCCTGATGCAAAGGGCTTGTAACCTATTCTGAGGAGAAATGGGATATGAGTGTGAGAAGGCTAGAAACATGTGGTACCAAGGCCTGTTGTGTTCATCATCTCTGATAAGGTTAGGAGTGGAGATGGAGACTAAGGAGACCTTCTCAGGTTGTTGGTGCTAGGTTTGGAGATGAGCAGAGAAGTCCTATCCATGTTAAGTCCTATCCTCAGACACATCAGTGTCTGAGGAGCACACAATTCCTCCAGGCCTCATCAGTGTCAAGGATGAGAAAGCCAATGTGTTTGCAGTCACTTCATGTAGGCTTTTATCAGGTGAAACAGTTCTGGAGATGGCATCCTGTTGTTGTATTTCACTTGCCAATGATCTTCCTCGGTAATCTCATGTGCTTAAGAAGTCTTGATATAGTGAGGGTTAGAACAGCTTCCTCAAAGTAGGACTTTTTAGGAGAATGGCCTCTAATTGATCCAGTGATTAAGGCTTTTGCCAGTGCACAGCTCCTGCCTATTCTTTGTGGCCACTGACTTCTGAATTTGATGTCTTTGCCATGTTCTGGGTTTGTAATTCTGCTGTTCAACTTGCTGATCTTTCCTTGTTTTAAAATCATGACTGAACATATATCAGAAATACATCACCTTCTAAGGCAGTTAAGGCTCCTTGTTCACACAGAAGGGGACAGGGGCCAGACCTTGTAGGGCATGCTGAGCAAAAAGTAGTCTTTGGAGAAGACTTGTAGAGGCACGTGCACATCTTGAGTGTCTAATAAACAGAAAGCAACTTACTACTTGTCTGAAATTTACTGTAGCAGGTCTCTCCATCTCAGCATTGTCATTGACAGCAACTGGTCTGGAGCGCTCCCTGTCTCATAGCTTACACAAATGGGGAAAAATTCTCTGATGTTGAGTAGTAGGGCCTGTGTATATCCTGCAAGGTGAATACAGATGTAGTCTCTCACTTAAAATAGAAGCTTTTCTCTAGTGAGGACTGTAGCTTCCCAGCTAATAGATTAGAAGCAAGAGGACAACTCTTCCTTCTGAGAAGGATTGCATGTCATATTTTAAATGAAAGAACATAAACACCAATCAGGATAGCACCATAGGCTATAAATCCCATGTAAAATAGTTTCCTGCTGACAGCAGTACCAAGTGCCCCAGCTTTAAAAAGCTCCACGGTCCTCTTCTCTGCAAGATGTTTTCACTAGGCTAAGCTGTCCCACTCACTCTTGGCTCTTGCTGTTCCTATTCCAGGGCAATTATCCTGTCTCTCTAACAACGTAGGCTTGACATCTAAGTTGAAACTGCAGATTCTCCCGCTGACTGATTGACTACTAGAAAGCTCTTTCAAGCATTACAGCCAAGCTTCAGGAATATTTGGGGCAGGATAGTACATTTAAAGTTCTTCACCTACAAGTTGGATACTATGCAGCCCCGATGTTCATTTTTTCATCAGGGTTCAGATTTTCCTTTTCCTTCAGATGAGAAATCCCATTTCTTTGGAAGCTGGGTTACTTTTCAAGTGTAGAATGCTCCCTTTGTTCTCTTCATCTACAAATACCATACTGTGAGTGTTAAAGGATACCAAATCTGGGCTTTGTAGCAAGAAGTGGGAATATAGTCTGTATGACCTTTTGCCACTGAAAAACACATCCCGGTTCATGGGAAGAGCCATGTAAAATTTTTTGATTTTTCTCTCAAACCTTGTTAACCACTTTAAATCCAGGTGCTATTATTTCCTTAAAACTTCAATTGATGGCTAAACTCATCTGTAAATAAATAAAAAATAAATCTTACTTCGGTAGCATTTAGATTCCCCAATCAGTACATCGTATTTTAATCTGAATTGTATGCCCAGCAGATAACAAATATAGTCAGTCTCTACCAGGAACTGTTTGAATTCTTAAGCCATGTTATCTGTGTGCAGAACATCAGTTATCCGTGTGCAGAACTTTCCACATGAATAATCCCATAATATTAACGTAAGTTTCATAACTATAAAGCTAAGATACATTTTTAGATAATAGATAAATAGATAAAATTCACTAAAATAGGGAAATAAAATATGTGTGAAAACAGAGCTTGGTATCAGTTAAATAATTATGTTTAACATAACAGTGACTCCATATCTACCAATGAGTTCTTTCTGATTTTTTTTTCTAGCATTATATTGGCAACACTTTAAAAAAATAGTTGGAGAAAAGGTAAGCAAAATGAAGGGATTTTTACCATTTCAAGTGAAATCTTTAAAAGATGCCAGTTGTGTGGGGGGCATCAATGACTACATTTAGGAGAAAAAACATGCTGCTGCCCTCGCAATTCAGCCACAGCAGTTCTGGCTCCTTTGATTTTACATGAAGTGCTGAACCAGGAGCTGTTTTAGAAGAAAACTGAAGTTCGGTGAAAAAGAAATTCTATTATAACACTAAGTTCTTTATCCTGTGTTTCTCCAATGTGTGAAGTACAACATCTGGTCTGAAAGAGTATGGACTTTGTAACTAAAATCTGAATTTATTACTTTTAAGAAGGATAAAGAAGTTAGCCTGTCTCTTCAACTCCATTCCTGACTTTCCATGTCCTCTGCTGTAAATCATGTATATATTTTCTTTCTGTGATAATAAAAAAGGGTTTTACAAGAGGAACCATGGATTTAGTTGAGTACTTTGAGCCTGTCCCAAGGCCTAACCTGCATGGCAACTCTTCTCACTTCATATTGCAGAAGCACTTGACTTGTTACTGTGGAGCTTTCCAAGGCTTGCAACAATTCAAGGACCTGTACTGGAACTGTAACACATGATGAGCAGTTGGGTTGTTCTGCTGAAGTCAAGTGCCTAGTTGTTGAAGGAAAACAGTGGAGGTGGTGAGGCTGATGTTGCTGCTGGGCTCCAGCCCAAGCCTCTTCCATCATCAGGTTACTGACTTCCACTGTGAGCTGTTAAGAGCTACCTTTCCCCTTGCTTTTCTAAAGCATAGGACATGTTTGATATGATTGACATGGGAATGTGAGGTTTCCTAATTGAAAACAAATAGTCAAAGTCAATACTTTTTTTTTTTTCCCCATTAATTTAGCCATGCTGTTTATACCATAAAATTATAATTTGGGAATAATTTAAGTTTCATCCTTCAGTCTTTAAATTAAATTTAAGTTCATTCTTTTCATAAATTTAATTATTTGTTCTGTACTTATGGGGAAGTCATGAATCTCAAGTCTGATGTGCTGTAGCTGCAGTGCCAAAGCATTGCAGAAAAGAGGTAGAGAAAGCAGAAGATGGAAAAAAAGGCCAAATCAGCCAAGAATTGCCAGGAATTAAAATCAGTGAGTCTATGGGAGGGCAGCAGTTTAGAGACTCAAAAGGAGACAACACAGAACTTCAGCATTCAATTTTCATGTCATCTGGAAACATTAATCTTACCAAACTCACACCTATGGTATGTGCCCTTTGTCTCTCATTTGCATGAAGATGTGTGGGAAGCACAACCACTCCAGCAATAACCCATATTTGCGCTGCTTCAGGCATGGAATTTATTTCATATATGTATACAACTTAAAAATTATGCCCACAAAAATATAGAAAAAATAAATAAATATATATATATATATATATGCATAGAAAATTTAAATATAGATGTGTTATTGTCCAAAAGGTTCTATCTTACAGTTCTTCATGAATGAAGAGCTGAAGGAGATAATCTTATTTCCAAAACTCAGTCTTTAAAAAATCCATCAAACACGGTGCTCCATGGATATTTAGGTTCCACTTCCCTCCAACTCCAAGGACTGCAGACTACAAACGTTAGATCTTTGGATGAAGTGCAGTGTTCCGTGGCACACAGGCTGAAAGTAGGCAACAGAAAGAAAATATAATAGGGCGTTTATCAGCAAAATGTTTTTTTTTTTTTTCAACTAATTTCTGTATTGTCTGTCCATCCCACAAGGACATGCTGCATGTAAAATGAAAGTTAGCTTTCTATTTCTGTTTTCTTGTAAATACCACAAGATGACAGTTGTACCCCACCTGCCCTGACAAAGAAATAAAAGCACGGTTGACTATTCTGCCAGGTGCACTCCTTTCAAAATGCCTGTGGAACCTGGGCTAAGTGAACTAGAGGAAATATTTATCAGAAGACTCACCAACACCTCTCTTTAAACAGCAACAAGGAAGTAGTAGCAGCACCTAATTGCCTCGATTTCAGGCTTCTTCAACCTCCTAATCAGCGCGAACAAGAGGGGCATGCTTTGTCCTGCTGTTCTTATCTGAGTGGGGTGGATAATGGACACTTTGAAGACGGAACAGAGGAAGAAGGAACCCTGCCTTCCCCAAGCTGCCTATTTCTACCTGTTCTTGAACTGACACTGCTCTTCACAGACTGAATCTCCTTAGGTACATTTAAAAGGTAACTTTTTTTGTCCTGTAAATTTTCAGCTGAATTAATCTTTATCTAGGTTGCAATATGGCTGCGCAGATGCTAGTGCCAAGAAAAAGGAAGAAGAGGATGAAGGTGAATTATATCCTCTTTTTCAGAAGCAGCACCCATTTAAGTTGTATTAAAATAATTGTTGAATAACTCGCTGTTAACTGACAATTAGTAGTGGTGCCACAACTTTGTGTCTGAATAAATGAGTTTGAGTATTTAGTGTGTAACTATAAAAAGTTGCTCTGGTGCTGAATCAAGCTGTTATTGCTCTTCAGAAACTATGTACCAATTAATGAGCAGCTAACTTGGCAAATCAACTACTCTATTATAGTAGTGATGCCATTATGCAAATTATTTATCAGCATCAGGGATTTGCCCCAAATTGCAGTTGTTCCTAAAAGCAGATTGCACCCCAAAACCCACACTGGTCAAGAGATTTGGATACTGCGTGCGCACATACTCATGACTCAAAGGTGACTCCATGAAACAACTGCCAGCTAAATTATATTATATTCCATATTTTGAGGAAATCTGAGAAGCTTTTACCTCAAAACTTGTCTAATGCAAGAGTTAGTAGTTGTCTGTTACATTTTTTTTCCACAACCTAAAGGCTGAAGGGACTCTAAGTGCATAGAATATTTTGCTCCCAATTAATTTTATGGATTGGGGTAAGCAGAGTCTTAATACATAATCTGGCACACAATTCAAGAGCTACTTCCTGTGGTAGCTAGTTTGTGGTAATGACATGTCATTTCTGCAGGTTGTGTAAATTGCTGGCTCTGTCTTTATACTTCAATAAAATCTGTTTGCATAGCTCATACTTCTCCTTTCATTGCAATTAGGCAGGCAGAAATTCAAACAACAAAACTTTATTGTTCATGTCTGTAAGATAAATAACCAGAGCAATGGATAAGATGATTTTAAAACCATGTAACAATGTGCAAACCACTGCTAAGCTATACTGAAATCGCAGTGTACTTTAGGAAGTGACTGATGTGCACAGGAAGAACACAAGTATCAGCTGCTTGAAATTTTCCCATCTCTTCTGCATACTCTCTTATTTCTTCTGCAAGTAATGCATCACAGAACAGGAAAATGCTTTGGATGGCCAAATTCAGGGACCAAAGACCATGTGTAAGTGTGTGTAACACACATTCAGACAAAAGATTATATGTATTTTTGTAATAACTATCTTATCTTTTCTTCCATTTCCACGAAAAGAAAATGCTGAGAAATCCTTTTTTAGAGCTCAAAGTACATATGAAGTATTTTAAAATAGCAAACCCTTATCAAAAATTAATTGGCAACACTGCTGCAGAATATAAACTCAAGTGGTGAGTTTCTTTGTAAGTTTCTATACTATTTTTGAGCAGTGAATTGGCAGCAGCTTTGTCCAATTAACTTTGACATGAACAAAGCATGATAAAGGGAACTATTTAGCAGTAGTTAAATCCTGATACTTTTATCATCCATAAAACATTGCACACAATACCAGGACTTCTGTTCTGAGAGATGATCCAACATTTTCTGAGCACTGCTGCACTCCGGTGCCGGAGCCCAGTTCTGACAGACTTAAGTGTAGACACAGACCTCTTCAGTGAGTTTGAGCTCAGGTCCTGGAAAAAGCTACAGGAGCTGCTCCTGTTCTCTTACTGATACGTGGAGGGCAGCAGCCCAAAGAATGGCACACTCAGTACGGCTGGCACAGTGCTACATTTGATAGTTTACACTCAAAATGTGCCACCCCAGATAGCTGGCCGGCAGTACTCTTTTCTGCCACACCCAGGCACATGCACCTGCCCACTTACTACCACCTTTTCAACTGTTAAACTTCTAATAGCTGCATTTGCAACTATAAAGCAGTGTTTTTTTTGAATTTGTATCATTTATTGCTACCCTTATTGAAGATAAGCATGTTTTACTAAGGTAATAACAAATTAACCCAAAATACGTTTTGTGATTGGTGGCTTTGCTTTTCCTGGTTTTAAAAAATTGTCCTGACTTCCAGTGGGCAGTGCTCTGCTGTTACACATGATGAAAGGGCAACTTTGAAAAACTTCTTCATCAGACAGGACAGCCCATTTTCAAGACACTTGAACAGAAATGGAGACATTCTAACCTGGAGAGCTATGGTCTTCCAGACAGCTTTTTAGAAGGCCACAATGATTGCACAGCATATCATTTGTAGTGGAGTTTTGTCATCTACCAGGGCAGGGGAAGATCTGTTGCAAACATCACATCCCCGCACTTTCCATGAAAAACATGTTAAAGAATACTGAAGGTGCTGAAACGGATTTGTTTGAATACTGTCTGTTTCTCTTCAGCTGGCAATGAACCACTTGCAGGGATGCAGAAGAAGTCAGCTTCACTGGCTTATATACCGAGGAGCTGTAACTTGCCACTGAAATTAGTAGAAACAAAGAAAAACAAAACAAACAAACAAACAAACTAACTAACAAAAACAACCAAAAAAAAAAAACAAAAACAAAACAAACAAACAAACAAAAGCACACAAAAAAAGTCTTTGCTTCTGTATCTTCCCTGGGACCACAACTGCATAACAAAGCAGACTTTTGATTCAGGATAATTTATGAATACGTTGTGGAATATTAGCAAAGACTTTTTACTAGAATAATGTTATTAACTTTAAGCCATAAAAATCTCAAATCTTCAGGAACTGTGCTTATAAACATAAACCATATGAACAAAACTAGAAAGCCTTCCCTCTCCCTCAACCATGGTGTTTTGTGTTTGTTGTTTTTTTTTTTTTCTCCTTTCCTCATGTGAGAGGCATGTGAGCATGGAGCAGCCCTCTGTGTTCTAATTATATTGCTGCAAGACACATCCCAGACATTTTGCTGGGATGGGATGGGGACAGGACAAGGACTGCTTCAATAAAGCAAACCGCTGCATAAAGCTCTTCGATCACTTTCACACCAAACTGAAATCAGTAGCACCACAATGAGGACAAAATGCTCTTAATGTTATAGTCCCTAGCCATCCACCAGGCAATTTTTTTAATAATGAAAGAAAAAAATAAATACAATTAAAAAAAAGTATCAGATAGTACTTACTAGGCTAAGCTTTTGTTAGCAATGAAACCACCAGACAATAACAAACTAGGGTAGTCCCTTGAGAATATTCCCAGGACATCCAGTTAGTTGATCAAACTGTTCCAGACAGTCTGGACTGAGATGCTGTAACCACAGTGACAGGTAGCACAGAATGTGGTGATCACAGCTCTGCATGACAAAGAGACACAGTTCAGACACTACCGAAGGTCCAGTGAATATACCCAGGGCTACACAACTGCTTCCGTTACTCATAGTCCTAAGCCCGTTTGAGGAAGTCACCACTAAAATCACCTTTGTGAGGAACATCTTTACTCCTGGGATTACACATCAGGACTTGCTACCCTCCTTTCATATACTGACGCTGTACTTGGCAGTGTTATTGAGTAATTAGCATAATCTTGGAATGATCCGAGGACATCACAGGATAGATGTCTCCTTGTGTTTGAGCCCAGCGTACAGATATTTCGCAATCACTCTGCATATTGTATATATGGATTATAAATGCAAACGGTGCCAAATGGCTACTAGGGTATGTTTGCAGGATTAAATGTCAATAGGGCTTCAGCTTCCAAGACACCTTTTTAGGAAGAACTGTAGAAACAGCTTTTCTGAGCTTAAAACTACTTGGGATGAAGTTTTCCAGGTCAGGTGTCTGCCTCAAGCTGGTGTGTTCAAATGGGACTTTCAACAAGAAGGAGCCAGGTAAGTATAAGAATGAAACTGGGGGAAAAAAAAAAAACTTCCCATTTCTACTCAAGTACAGAAAAAGCCCTCGTAATGTACTTGAAAAGGTCTATGATTTCTTTACTTTGAAGAAAGAATTTGAAATTTTGTGGAGGAATAGACTTTGAATCAGGGATATGCCTTTTGGGTAGTTTTCCAATTGAATATTATGATAAAGCAAAAAGCTTTTGAATCTCAAGCTGCACATGCACAGGAAAAAAGAAAGAAAGAAAGAAAAAAAAGAAAAAAAAAAAAAAACAAAACAAAAAAAAAACACAGAAGCTAGCAGATGCTAGGCTTGCTGAAACTCCTGTGGAATCTGCAGTGCTGCAGACTGGACCTTGCAAAGTTACTCCCACCTGAGGCAGCAGTGGGGAGTGCAATGAAGGCTGGGGCTCCACCGTGCTCGGTGCTCCCTCTTCTGGCACCCAGGCCAGGAAGGATGGGCACCTACCCATGGCACAGAGTAGGGAACAGGCCTCGGGGGGGAGGGGAGAGCTCGGTGATGTTGGGAGGGTAAAGCAAATTGCTCCTGGTGGTCATACCCAAATTCTATTTCTGTCTTTATCGGGGATTTACGCCGAGCACTGAGTGTCTTGTGTTGAGAAGGTGGCCTCTCATGAAGCGTTCCTCATTTTTTGAGTTCCAAATTTGAGCTTCTGGAAACTAAGCTCTGAAATACCTGGCAGCATCTACAATACCTGCATGGCTTTCTTTACTGCAGCTTCCGAGCACCACAACAGTCTTCCACTAGAAAAGAAAAGACCTCATAATGCAGGCAGAATGCACAAACAAACTCACAGTGTAGCCTACAGATGAATTAAAGCTGGCTTAGAAGTTATGGCTAGCACTTCTACTGCTGAACTGTCTTCACTCATAAATAAACCTGTAAATTATATTCTTAAAACTGTACTTTGATTAAATAAAGAACAGCCCAAATTAGCAGCCATTCTTGTACTGAATTCCTCTGCATCTTAACTTTCTCAACGTTACAGTGATGGTGATGCTACTACCTCCAAATTTTGGTAACTCAGTATACATGAAGCATTCAGTCTCCTACCGATTACTCCAGAAAAGCCTGTAAGGAAAAGCTAAAAATCTCTACTCAGATAAACATTTAAATGCAGTGCAGATACAGAGCTGTACCCCCCTTTTTAAAATTCATCTCAAACAGAAGGACCCTACGGTAAGAAGTACGATCATACCATTACAGGCTATCATAATACACACAAATGATATCACACGTGAAAAACTCTTAAGCAATGAGCACTGCATTTCTTCACCCTTTTTATAAGTTTATATGTTAATGTTTGTGTGTAATTATGCATAATCTTAATGTTCACTTGCAAATAGAAACTATCAGATATTCATTGATAGTCAAGAACTCTTTGGCATGTGAAAAAAAAAAAAGAAAAAAAAATCAAGCATCTCTGTGTTTTCTTCTAGAAATAAAGAAATTGATCTGATATGAACTTGCCTCCAGGCAGTTACCCAAACTTCAAAAATTATCACAAAAACATCTTTGAAAGCTTTGTTAGCATATTTTGGCAAAAGGACAGGCTTCCTTAGGACAATACTTAAACGACGTTGGGAAACTTGAACTATGAAATGCATACTATAATTTTTGTGAAGTACTGCAAACGTGGCATAGACACCCAGATTAAGGACACAGCTCCATTTTCCTAAGTGCTAAGCACAATTCAAAGGGAACTCAGTGGAGGCTCTAATAACTTGGAAGCCTCTGAAGGAAAAACTAGGACCCACATTATTTAATTTTCCTAATGCAAAGTGATAAATGAGCCCAGATTTATTAAAATGTAGGTAGCAGATCAATAGCAGAACTATCCTAACGGTTTCACTTACAGACAGACTTGCTACACTGTTATCATCTTTTAAATTTAGCTAAACTTGTAGCATTACAAGATAAATAGATCTACTTTGACTTTGTAAACTAACACTAGAGTAACTTGATGATGGATGAAGCGACACTGGAAGAAGTTTCATTCTGAGAAGCCACACTGTAAACTGAGGGGTACCAAAAACTTACCCAGCACTGCTGTTTACACTGTTAGGGAACACACCACAAACAGTCCCTGGTGCAGCACATGGCTTACGTCACTGGACCTTTGTGTTCTAGAAACTGAAATCGAATACTTAAAACTATAAAGAAAGCCTTCAGATTACAAATCAAGTGTAAGCATGTGCAGTACTACGTATCCCTGAATCAACCAAAGACAGAAACAAACGCTGCAATAACTACATCTAAGGAAATGTATCTGAAGTAGAAGTCGCCTCACAATGTTGAGAGAATGCCAGAGTGGTGTTTGCCCCCCCCTAAAACTATCATTTTTTTCCTCACTCCCTTACTTGAGCACACAGTTTCTATGATTACCCTTTTTCCTTCTTCAGCAGGACTGACAAATTTCTTCCAGCTTCTGTATTGTTCTGTGACACATGCGAGGGAGTCTCAGAGAGGGAAGAGACCCTTCCTCAGTGTGCAGTTTCTCAACCCTGCCGACAAGCTAGATAAGGACAAGACTAAGCAGATTAGCTCATGTAACATATTTTGACACTGTTACTACCCCTAATATCTGAAAACTACACTTTGACTCTTGGTAAGGGTTAGAAAGTTTTGGGTAGTATGCTCACTTATCCCTGAGTAGAACGTTAAGGACATCTCAGCTCAGAACCTGACTCTCCCAGCTCTGCACATTAATTGCTCTTGGTATCTCTGGAAACCACAACATTACAAATCGGTGGAACATATAGGATGATAGATATACACTCTACAACTTTTACTTTTTGCTAACTGTCTTTGGTTATCCTTCATTTGCAACAAGATTCTAGGTGAGACAGATCTTATGTTAGGGTTCAAAATTCAGAAATAGTAGCAGCTCAGCATAATTAACATTTTTTGTAATATGTGGAGAACAACAGTCATAGATTCCCCTAAGAGCTTTGGATACTATCATATTACTGCAAGTGACAGGAACCGATACTTGACTACATTTGATAGCTCATTATATGTAAACAACCTCAAAAACTGTTTCTCACTAGCTTTTTTTTTTTTTTTTTTTTCCAGTTATGTTAGACACTACTGTAGTTAAATGGCTGTAGTCCAATGTTTTAAGTGCAATTTTCAAGTCAGGTGTCCCATCAGCATTTGACCAATGCATTGTTTGAGATTTTTTTCTTAAAGCTGAACGTAGCAATACTTCCTTGTGTCTGAGCAACACAACAGTCAATGCAATGCTGCTCACCTATCAGTAGTCTGTAAAAGCAAGTCTATAACAAGCAGATCACCAACAGACAGACTGAGAACCACAGCTAAACAGCACATTTTCTCCTTCAGAAGTGCATCTGTGGGTATTCATTTTTTTTTTCATGGCTTTTAAGTATTTGGCCATTCTAATAGGTTATTTATTTAAAGTGTTGTTTAATTGGTATTTCTTTCATTGACTACTCAAGTTCTCAATAAGGTTTTGCAGCATGTATTATAATGACATGCACACATTGTCACATGTATTGTCTGTTCACATATTTACAGTTGCTCGAACTACTTCCCTTTTCATTTATGTCTATATAAAAGTTAACTAAGGCAACTGCTTACTTGGAGAAATTTCCCCATATTTTTAGCTATCATTTACTGCCATTTGAATTGGTCAAAATACAAAGATGAGACGGTGCTGTGTGACGAGCAAATATTGCTGGGAGATCTGTAACACTGAGAACTCTCACGCTAGTAGCATTTCATCACTTAGACTTTAAAAAAACATTATGAAGTTATTAGGCTTGTTTTTGCTTTACGTTAACTAGACCTCCCCCACCAATGTGTGATACCATCATTCTTGCTCTACAAAAGCCCTTAAAGTTTGAGCCAAATTTAACCTGATAGTTTCCGTATTTCAGAGCACAGTTCCTTTTTAACATTCAAAAGAACTCTCTCAGTTTTGCATCTCAATCAAACTTTCACACATGCAACCAGAAACATGAATCACACTAGTGCTATTTCAGGAAACAAGTACAGCTATGGTGGCAGGGGAAGTGTGCCATCCACCAGATCACACAAACATACAGGTAATCACAAGGTAACGCTGGAAATAGGTCATTTACTAAGTGCAAATACCTTTTTTGTTGTTGTTTTTAAAAAGCATGCAAAAATTTGCCTGTCAGGACATTCGTGACTTCTGCATTGCAGACCAATGTTTCTCAGAACCTCCGAATATTTTCCACCACTCAGGCCCTAATCTGCATTATAGGTATGATAACTTGAGAAATGCAGCACATATTTTTGGCCTGATAAGTGTAAGAAAAGGGTATGAATTAGCTAAACTTTCTACACTTACTGTTGAAGTATTGCCAAGCCCAAGTGTTCAGAACACATAAGTCAGGGCCTACAAAAGAATTATGATTTCAAAAGCACTGCAGTTTTGAAAGCAAGTGGGAGTGCGTTCACGTATTTATTTTTACTTCTCCTTCAGTTGCATTTAGGGTTTTCCTGCTTCATGTTTCATACTACATTGCACAACTGAAGAACTCTCAACTATGAAGTGTTTTTAATTTGGGCCTTAGATCAGCATAAAATTCACTGACTCCAACAGCAGGACCTTTGTGAAGTACAGTAGATACTGGGAAATTACAATAGGTACATATAATATTTAAGGAAGTATTGAATCAATTTACTTGATTATTTACAACAGTATTTATGAAGTCCATTTTTCCAGCTGTTTTATTTCCTGAGTAGTAGTAACTGAAAAATAAGATGAGGAAGGCATATAACACAATCATAGACTTATGAGGGAAGTATCATTCAAAGAATGAACTTAAAAAGTTGTTTTTTTCAATGTAAAATCATTATTTATTATTATTTTTTTAAAATTATCTAAAACAAACCTGCAAGAGTAGCTAAATTCCACTAACTGCAGTGGAAATTTTGTACAAGTGTGCAGAAGTATCCTGTAATATTGTACATTCACTTTCCTGTCTTTGCTGTAATATTTAGCATTAATTTCATGTATTAAAGATCTTTAATTTATGACTTAATACAGTACCATTACTGTACTAGCCACTTATGATCTATACAAAGTAGGAGCATCTTTATACCGGCTTGCATACCCAAATGAAATAAATAATTTTAGAATATTATTTGGTAAGAAGAGGTGGGACTAATACCTGTCTGAGTAAATGCCCCTTGTTAAAAGATGCATTTGTCACAGCAAGCTGAGCAAACAGTGACATCTAACATACATGGTTAAATTCAGCCCTTTTACATTTGTTGAGATGAATGTCACTAAAATTTACCACTGGTTTTCTGACCCTTTCTCCTCTACCCGGTGTTCATCCAGTAATTCTTGTGTTTATTTTCAGACTGCACCTTCATTATACATGACTGTCTGCAGTCTTGAGGGGATTTACTCTCTCCTCTCGTCCATTTAATAGGATGCATTTTCCAAAATAAACATATATATATATACACACATGCACCAGTGCACGCACACAAACAAAATACACTAACTTCTGTTTCTAAGGATTTACAGTTTACTATTTAATGTAAGTAGCATTCAGCTAGTGATACTAGTTACTCTAATCAAAATGTAATGTTGCCACAATTCAACAGCAGCACAACAGAAATGAAAATGGAAATGAGCAAGAATATTTCACCCACCAGAAAGCAAATGCAGTTAGCGGGCAACTGACAAGAACAATTGTGGCCTGCTCTGGATAGTAACAGTTGGGCAGACAGGTAATAGGCACAGAATTTAATATTAAAGATTCAGGGAAAGAAAAAAAAAAAAAAAAAAAAAAAAAAAAGCTTGAAAATACAACAAGGGATACAGATACTAGAATACAACAATTGTTGACACAGTTGTACTTAAAAAAAAAAAAAAAAAAAAGACATTTCCTCCCCCCACCTCCCCCCAAAAAAAGACACCACCACTGCTGAACAGTGACAATTCAATTACTGGATCTGTACTGTCTGCAACTACGCTGATTCCACACGTAATATTTACACACCAAAATCCATTGTATATATTAACTTTCATAAACAGTTTATAATAATACAGATTTTATTTTACAATTAAATGAATTCAAAATGCATTGACAGGTACTATACAGAGATCAATAAATTGATTTAAAAAAAAAAGCAGCAGGATTTTTTAAAATTCTTTTAACCTACATTTCATCCTTGAGCCTTTAATATGCAACAAGCTATATTTCTAATTTTAAAATACTAATGTAATATTAGCACATTAATAGTTATCATTTCAACAATAAAATAGGTTAATGCTTTTATTTAGGTATAATTAAAACACATGCAGTATTAAATCAGGTAAATAAGGGAAAAAAAAAAAAAAAAAAAAAAAAAAAAAAGAGCCATAATTCATAAACCCTTCCTCTACCTCAAAGGAGAGGGGAGCCCCCATCATCACAAAAACAGCCAAACAGGTGGTATAATACAAATTGCAGCCATATCGTATGGGATCTCCATCTATTCCAGGTACAGGCTAAAGAAGCAAGCTACGGAAAGGCAGACATGGTTAATGTAAAACAGCAATTATTACCGAGCTGGCATCACAAGATCAGAGCCCAATACAGACATTTTGTACCTTGGTGCTGGATAGTGTTACTTGAAGCATCAGCCTAATAGCCGGTTTATGCATAAGGCACGCACTAAAATGAAACAAACAGTAATTAAGTGCTGACAGTGACCTAGTTAGCTACACGAGGAGCCAGATCGTCCTGTCATTCAGTACAGGTTCGCCAGAATCCCACGGGCACGGTCCCCTCCGCCCGGGCTGCGCCGCCAACAGCGCCTCCCGCCCGGGCAGCCCCCGCCGGGCCGGGCCGGGCCGTGCTCCCGCAGCCCCCGGAGCCCTCGGACGGGGGCGAGCTGAGCCCCGGAGCCGCTGCGGGCAGCGCCGAGGCCGCCGCCTGCCTCCTTTTCCCTTCCCTTCCCTTCTCTATCCCTCCCTTCCCCTCCCCTCCCCCGCGCCGCAGCTCCGGGCTGAGGCAGCCGCTGACTCGCTGGCTGCTGGCGTCCCCCCTCTCCTCCCTCCCCGCCCGCCCCCCCCCCCCCCGCGCACACTTGGTAGAAAAGTCTCCTCTCGGCGGCGGGAGGGCGGTGAAAATCCTCCGCTCTCCTCCCTCCGCGCCGTAACGCGAGCGAAGCCGCCGCCTTCTGTTCCCTCAGCCTCGGCCAAGTCGGCGTTTTGTTGACAGGCTCTGCCGGGCACAAAATGGGGCTGCCGCCGCTTCCATGGGCGCCGCCATTTTGTGAGGAGCCGCCGCCGCCGCCGCGCTGCCCGCAGCCGGAGCCGCCGCCGCAGCCCCAGCCCCAGCCCCAGCCCCAGCCTCGGCCGGCGGCGGCCCCGGGCGCGGCGGGGCGGCGGCGGCCGGGGTCCGTGTAATGGTTGAATAAAGTGACCCCCTCCAGGGAATCCCCAGCTGGCGGTTACGTAAGGGACCGTGCGCAATTGCCGAGCACGGAGACCCACCTCACCTCGCCTCGCCTCGCCTGTCCGCCCCGCTCCGCTCCGCTCTGCTCCGCCACCCACTCACCTCCGCCGCCCGCCCCTCGCCGAGGGGAGACCCCCCGCTCGGGAGGAATTTGGAGGCGAGATTAAAAACCACCGCCCTCTCCCGCGAAGGAAGGTTTAGCTGCGTGTGCCCGAGCGAGCGGCTTAGCCCCCTCAATCGCTTGTTTGTTTTAAGCCTCGCCCGTTCGCGTTATCCCGGCTTTGGGAGCCTGCTGCTGAAATCGCAGGAACGCGAAGTGTCACAGGCAGGGGCTTGCTGCAGCTCTCCTTCAAGCCTGGGGGGCAGGGGGGGCACCCAAGGCTACAGGGGACAGACACTGCACGCCTTGCATTGCAATTGACGCACCACCAGCCCATCCACACAGAGAGGGCAATTTTCAATATTTATTGATTTGAAACCGAGGGATCTCTTTTCTACCCCCCCTGCCCCCCTCCGTAAGTGTGACCCAAGGACAAATCTTACCAACCATCTTGCTCTATTTCTGTCTTTTTATATTCAAGCTGAAACAGCATTCAAGTCAAAAAGAAAAACAAAAAATCCTCAAAAAAATGTTTTATTTCCTGAAGTTAGTTAGTACATGGAATAGAAAGGAATTATAGTTCTCCCTTAAGTGCTCACTTGGTGCCATAATGTGCCATTGATTTCAAAACAGAGCTCCTTACTGACTTTAATGAGGAGTTCTGCTTAAAGAAAACTAAAGGCCCAATCTGGCCTTGAATTTCAGTGTACTGGTTGTGAGGGACCCACGCTCCTTCAGCGCCCCTTAAACTGGGACAGGCGCTCACCTGGAGCTCTGTTTACTTGTAAGGAAGGACAAACGCCCGCCTGCACCCCACCGCTTCACCTGGGGAGCGGATTTTGGACAGCAGGCACCGCTGGCTGCGCAGGCCCCTTCTGCTCCCACCTGCTCCGCAGGTGTGACTGCAGTGCAGGTTCTCCCCTGGGCTCCCAGGCGCTGGATACACGTGATGAGGAAAATATTTACAAATACTGCACGCGCCATATGCAAAGGGGAGAGCGGGCTGCCGCTTTTGGCTACCGCCAGCCCAGGGTGAGGGCCGAGGCCTTTCTCCTTCCGTAATTTTACACTTTAAGCGATACACAGAAACATATATGTGGCTTAGATTGAGTAGAGCAGCCCCAAAGCTCTTTCCTTACAGGGCAGAGCGCCTCTGAGAGGGAAAAAAATATATATATATTTATTTATGGAGTGAGGCAGAGTTCAGGCCCCTGCTGGCAAACCTCCCCGGGGCAGCCCTGCGGGGGAAGGCTCCTCTTTGGGGAAGTTTGGAGCCCCCTCGGCCCGGAGCGGGGGGCTCCAGCCGCCCTTGCCGCACAGCGCCTCCCCGCCCCCACCCCGCGCTGCCCGGGGAGATTTCCTGTCCTTGGGAACACCTCGGGCCGGGGGACTCCACAAAGTTTTTCAAAAGTCAAAATCCGCCAGTGCCCCCTTCCGTTGTTGTTTTTCTCTGTCTTCTCCCCCCCTCCACCCCCCCCCCCCCCCCCCCCCCCCTTCATGAACTCGAGGCGCTCGGCGTGAGCCCGATTAAAAAAAAAAAAAAAAAAAAAAAAGGAGGAAAAAAAAAAAAAAAAACCACGGCCCCGCTCCGCTCTGCGAGCCCACCTCTGCTGCCCTCCCCCCGGAGCAGCGAGCGGGGAGCGGCCGCCGTGGCGAGCCCGGCGCGGAGGGCGCGTTTCCCCGGCCCCCAGCCCTGGAACAACCGGTAGTAGCCGTTTTTTTCCTCCCCTCTTCTCCCTCTCCCTCGCCTCTTTCCGCCCGGCTTTGTGTGAAGTTTGCGGCACATTGCAGATGAGCCCTTAGCGGCGAGAGGAGCCTATTGTTCCCCGCCAGGAACTGCTTGCTGGGGCTGCGCTGGCTTTTGCCTTCGGAGCTGCCTCGTGCAGTACCGGGAGCGGCCTCCGGGGCCCGCTGTGTTGCGCTCTCGTCCAGGCAGAAGCACGGCGGCCTCAGATCTTTTTGTCTGAGAGAGAAGAGAAGTGAATCCTGCTGCCGCCGCCACCGCCGCCGCCGCCGTAGCTGTACAGTGTGTGTGTGCGAGAGAGCGAGCGAGGGAGCGAGCGAGGGAGAGGGAGATCGCATGGAGCCGCGGCTGTAACACACACACACTGTCAATACCTCACTCCGGCTCCCCCCCCACCCCACCACAACAGTAACCCAATTCATTGTGTGATCCAGCAGCACCATGTTGAGTCTCATGTGCAGGCTGGATCGGTTGGGTTTGTGGTGCTGAGAGAGGCAGCAGCAGCGGGAGGAGGAATTACTGAGAGGTGCCCCTCTCCCTCCCTGTCTCTTTGCCTGTGTGTTGTGTGGAGACAGGACTCGCAATTACCACACTCTCTGGGCTCCCTTATTCCTTTTAAACTTTTTTTTAAACAAGCCCCTCTCCATGGCTGATCCCCGGCCGAGCACGGGCACCTGGGTCTCTTAAAGACAAGGAGGAGCCGGGGATTGTTGTTGTTGTTGTCGGCCGTTTTTTTTTTAAAATTGGATTTTTTTTTTAAGAGGACCTTTTTTATTACAAAAATGGCAAATTCGACGGGTAAAAACCACGCAGACCAGCGGAGAAAGGGACTCGCTTTCCTGGACGAGCTGCGGCAGTTTCACCACAGCAGAGGGTGAGGAAAATGGGGAGATGGAACGGGAGGGGGGGAGGCTTTTAAACCGACCAGATCCAACTTCCAGCCCCTTCCCTGAAGGACACGGCAGCCCCAGCGAGGGGAGAAAAGGGGGCAGAGCTGACAAGTTGTGGTGTTTTGTGTGTATCTCCTTTGGCAGGTCTCCTTTTAAGAAGATCCCTGTGGTGGGTGGGAAGGAGCTGGATCTTCACGCTCTCTACACCAGAGTCACCACTTTAGGCGGATTTGGGAAGGTGAGTGGAAGTTTTAATTTGGCTTTCCCTCCCGCTAACCTCTTCCCAAAAGTCTCCTCTGACCCCCGGGGGCGGCGGGGGGAGCCGGGGTGGCCGGGAACCGTCCTATTTAAAGCCGGTTAGAGAAGGTGGGGGGTGGAAGAAGGAAGCAGGCAGGCAGGCAGGTTGGTGCCTTGGCCTTGTCGGCGGAGCGATGGAGGGGGATCCGGGGGTACGGCGGAGCCCCCGGCCGGCCCCCCCCCCCGCCCCCGGCCGGGCCCCGGCCCCCTGCCCCCCGTCGCCGGGGGAAGGCGAGGGGGGAGCGGGGCGTTTGGGGCCGTGAGGGGCAGTTTGTGTCGCCTGTGGTCGCAGCTTGTGTGTGCGCCTCTGAGAGGGAGAGACGGAGAGAGGAGAGAGAGTCTGAGCGCAGTTTTAGTGCAACTCAAAATTAGCGGGCATGTTTAACATCGATAATCGGCACGGAGCATGGGCTAGGGAACGAGCCTCGCGGCCGGGGGGGGGCCAGGCGCTGCCCTCCGAGCCCTTCCCGGGGAAAAATAACAAAAGGGGCACCCAAGACGGTGTGTAATCAAATAGCCATCTTTAGGCTTCAAGGCTAGGGACAGAAATGTAGGCCTCAAAAGAAAGGCCTCTCTGTGGCTGGGGAGCTGCCGCGGGGGGACCCATCGGGAGGGCTCCCCCGCGCCCCCGCACCCCGCAGCCCAGGGGGCGCCCCCTCCCCGGCTCGCCTGCCTTTATTTTAAACTTCTTTGGGTTTTTAACGGACCGCGGTAGGATTTAAAAGGGGGCGACAGAGGGACTCCCGATTGGTTATTGTCCAGGCAGTAAAAACAACAACAAACAAACCCCAAAACGCTGCGGGCCCTCCCGGCCGTGCCCCCCGAAAGAAGGCAAAACACAGCCAGCCGGGAAGATGTCGGCGAGGAGCGGGATTGTTCCCGAAGGGGGAATATTAGCGGCTGTCAGTAACAAATGCAGTCCCAAATCCCATATACGTTCCTGTTTATTATTATTATTATTTTCTCCATATATTTATCTATTTGCTTCGTGGCAGCTCGTAGGTTTTTTTTTTTTTCTTTTTTTTTTTTTTTTTTGCGATGTTTGCTGTCGACGAGGTGTTTGTGTGTACGTTGTGTATCTCGGCCCCTGTGTGTTGTTTTTGACAGGTATCTGAGAAGAATCAGTGGGGAGAAATTGTAGAGGAGTTTAACTTTCCCAGAAGTTGTTCTAACGCTGCCTTCGCTTTAAAACAGTATTACTTGCGGTGAGTGCTATCAAGCTGTTGCAGTAGTATTTTTGAGTGTGGGATTATATTGGGTTGTCGGTGTGTGCAATAATAAAAATACCCCTACTCTTAAAAAAAAAAAAAAAAAAAAGCTACAAAATAAACCAGAAAGGACTTCTAATTCCCTATTTGTCTGCTGCAGTGATCACTTAAAGGTAATTATGTTCTGCAGTTATTTTATTTGTATTTTACAGATGCAAGCCTTAAACTTTCAGGGGATCCTAAGTATATAAACAATCCATGTCAGAGCCATTTTAATTGATTATTTTAGAACGGTGGTACTAAAGGACAGTTACTAAGAGATCCTGGTATTGTAGTTACAGAAACTTAGTTTAATTTTTGAAGCACTGAAATGTGTTCCTATATGTAAACTTGTTTACTGTTCAGTGGGGTCAGACATTGAAGGAAAATGCATCTGTAGGAAGATATCCAAAGCAGTCTAATTTATACTGTTATCAATTACCAGCAGCATACATTATGTTTTATTTTAGAGTACAAAGATAAATATTTTTTTTCCTGTTACTTGAAAAATAGTAGATTTTTGCAGTTTTTAAAAATAAGTTTATATTCCTTGAAGTCATGCAGATTATTTTTTAAGATGCAGATTTTTTTTTTTTAATGTTGCATGGAGGTTTACACTGAATATTTTAAATTACTGTATGTGGTGCTGTTCTGTTATTAAATGATTTTTAAAAAGAAATTAATTTTGATTAACTTAGTGTTTTTTTTATGTGAAAGATTTTACAGCTATTGCATGCATAGTGTTTCTAGATGCTATATAGTGATGATTATATTTAATTTAGAATCAAGTTTAATGCACATGGGTTAAGGAATGTAATGTTATGTTTCTGAACTGTATAGATGATATTTTTTCATTGCAGTTAATGCTAAGATAGATGTGCAATGTGTACAAAAGATGTATGGGCTTTTGGACTTCTGTTTTGGTGATCTGAGTACACAGAAGCTTTATCTGTCTCTAGTTTGGCCTTCTGAATTAGGAAATGCAGTAATTGTACAGGTGCACTTTCTATTGGTTGTCCTAGATTGACTTCCAGCTTGAAGCTGTAGAGTTCAGAGCACAGTAGAGCAGTTATTGAGTTACAATGATGTCTGGAAAACCTTAGTCAGATATCTGTAGTTACTGAATTTTTCTTTTTTTGGTGATGACATATGATTGCTTTAAGATCCAGACTAAGGAAAGAAATTGCCATAGTTAATAGCTTTAGCAAAGTTTATGATTGCTAGTAGGCCTAGGAATGAAGTGAGAAGCTCACTTCAGGATGTCCTTTGCTGTTTATTTTCTCTCTCTAATACATAGTATTCTGGTCGTGTTGCTAAACATTTGTTGGATCACAGAAAATAGTTTTTGCTTTTTGACTTCTTCTGGTGGACCATGTAGTCTATTACCTGATTAGATTTCACATTTATTTTGCAAAATGATTTTTTTTTTTTTTTAATTTCTGTATTTTAGAAGGGCTTGAAAGCCTAACTTATTGCACTGTGACGTAAGGCGGTATGTCATTTGTGTTTTCATATGTATTTTGGAAGCATTTATATGCCATGACAGTTAAGGTAATTAATGTTAATTTAGCCTTCTAATGGCTATTAATTTTTAACAAGATACTACTTTATAATTTAGAATCAAACATCCAAAAATGTTATTTTTATTTTTACCATGCTGATACTGACATTATTTTATATACAGTTGCTGAAAATGTGTCTGAATGATTAGATACAAATAATTGAAAGTGTTTTTTTTTGTTATTTATTTGCAATTTAGGGAAAGAAAAGTTGATAAACAGTTAAGATGAAGAATCTTTTAAAATGTTTGATTTATCATAATCTCTATCATTTACGTAGGCCATTCTGAAATAAACTGTCAAGGTGGTTGTTTGGGGGGTGGTTTGTTTTTGTTTTTTGAATTACTGCTTTACTCGCTGTTGCTTCTAACATAATCTAAGTTTGAAGTGAAGTGTTTTCCAGCTGAGTTCACCACCCTACATGTGCAGTAATATGACTGTATATACACATACATCTCTAGATTCATGATCATTTAGCTTTAACATTGAAGGGTTTGGGGGGAATTTGGTTATATGGAAAGAAAAGTACTCTCATGCTAAATTTGTAAAAACTGTTTTATGTTATCAGTGGTGAAGAACATAACCTGAGGTTTCTTATAGGGCTAGGTTTTCATGAGCTGCTCAGCAATTCCCCATGGAAAAAAAATGTTCCTTTTTAGTCTCAAGTATGACTGGAGTCTTGGCCCCACTATTGTAATGACTTCGCAAACAAAGCCAAACAAATTGAGGCCTGTTAACTTTAATATACATTTTTATCAAATTGTATGTTGTGCCCTATAAAGTGACGCAGTGATCTGCCTGGCAGATAGGATCCTCATGAATTCAGAGGGATTTGGTGGTGTGCACCTACATGAATACATTTGCGGATTTGGATCTGTGATGGTCTGTGATGAAAGTTGCTTCTTTCTATGAAACATCTGGCATACCATGTTGGCTGAGATAAGATCTCAAGCTACAGGAACCCCTTGCTCGTTTTGCTGTGTTATCTCTAATAATGCTGTCATTTTGACTTAAAATTACTGTTTAAATAATTTAGAAAGTTGAATTTATTTTGTGTGGTGTTAGTAGTCCTGTTGCCTTAATTATAGTGAACGTTTTGCAAAACAATCATCAGATTAACTTTTTTTATAGGCAGTTGTGAGGTGTGTCTTCTGTTTTGTTTAAATAACTCCTTCATTTTGACTTGTGGATTTTTGTTGGATGTCTTTGGGAATGATAGCCCGTTAAAGATGTGAATTGTTTAAACTTCTGATGTAATTCTGGTAGGTTATGATAGACCATCCCATCCACCCCTTTTCCCTTGCAGTGCTCCCTCTTCGCTCTCACTGGAAAAAGTTATTTGTAATGGGGAAAGTCTGAACCATTCAAACTTTGTGCCTGCATTGCTTTGAGCTGTCTGACAGGTGAAGTAATTTATGCACTGTGGTTCTTAGTGAGCAGTCAAAAGCCACAGTGCCGATAACCATTGATAGACTGTACTTGTTAATGTAGTTCTGTAAGGCTCTACAGCATCACAGAGTGTAATTCCCTTGGATGTAGTGCAAATTAGATGTTTCATCTCAATTGAGGTGAATTAGTAAAGCATTTTCTAAATGCATCTCTAAAGATTATTTTATAATGTTAATGAAAATATTTTAATACGGAATAATAAATGTAAATATTGGTAATGCGGGCAGACTTTTACATTTTTGTTAGTTGGTAAACATGCAGTAGGTGAAAATAAAGTTAACATGAAATACAACTTGTTTTTTTTATGTTAATGGTTGATTAGGTTACAGTCCTACAAAGAATTGGGCTGATGTGACCTCGCGTCTTAGTATAAGGTTCTGCTGCTTTTCATGTGAGCGTAAGCGATACATTTATTTCTGTTGTGGGTCTTCATCTATTCTTTGGAAGCGAGACCTTGTGCAAATGAAGTATGAATAGCTGAATTAAAAAACAGTTTGCTTTTAAAAAGTATTTGTCTGCTGTAAGAGAAATTATGGGAAAGGGCTAAGTGCCAGGTAAAATAAGTTTGGGTCTCAGTTCTGCAAAGCATTTGGTCAAGGTGGCAGAAATGAGTTAATACTAGTTAAAGGTGAATAAGAATTTGCTGTTGTAAATATTGGGGAGGTAAGGGGAAGTCAAGCGGAGAGAAAATAGGTCAGTTTATAAATGGAAAGGGGCATAAAGTTACTGTAAAGACAAGCCATTATGCTGAACTTCCTGAAATTGCATACATGGTAGGATAAAACAGTGTGAGCAGTTAAAAATCAGGACTGTGTGAAATTGTTATTGACAACAAATAGAGGGGGCATTCGAAAGTTACAAAGATATTTAAGTAATCTGATGTTCAAGATGGCACTAAGAAACTGAGTAATAATACTGATTTTTTTTTCTTAAAAATAAAAAAAGGCAAAAACAAAAAGTATGACCTGAAAAACTAGATAAATTTATGGGATTCTAATTGCTGGTGCTCGTAAAATAATGGCAGAAATATTAGGAAAGCAGCAATAAAAAGTCTGGAATTTTCCAAGCAAAATTACTTTAAAAACAGGCTTTTTTTTTTTTTTTTTTTTTTTTTTTTTTTTCATTATATTTGCTCAGTGTTTAAAATTAGGATCTGATACTGCAACAACATCTGCACATAGATCAGTGAGTATGGTGGAGTACAGGACTGGTTTGAGGCCCTAGTGGATGAAGGGAAAGTTGTAGCTGTAATAGTATTTTACATGTTTTACTAATACAAATACACCTCTAAATCTCTCATTAACAAATTATTTATGTATGTGGAGTCTCATCTGAGTGAAAAATGGAGTGAACGACCATAAACAAAAATAGAACAAAGTATGGAGAATATGTTTGGTGAGTCACAGCAGTTTTAGGTGCTAAAAGAGTAACATGAGTGCTCGCATATGCATGCAGTGATACAAGTTTAGCCATTTTAGGCATATTTAGTGTCTGTATCAATGAACTCGATGTGAAAGTGAATAGTACACTAGTGACATTAGCAGATGATAAAGTGGGAAGAGTACAACAAAAGTCAGGGCAGAAAAAATAAACATTTATCTACAGAAATTAGACACATTGTTGGAAAATACAAATGAGATTTAGTTAGCCAAACGCAAGCTAATACATTTGAGGGACAGTAATCCAAAACAGGTATTCACTGCGTGGGAATAACCTGGAAAGCAGTACTGCTGAAAAAGGGATAGGAGTGATACCATGGGCCTGATAATCCTGTCAGTTGTGTGCACCCAGCTCCCTTTCATATGAAAAGGGGTTGTGCATGCTTCTGACAGGAAGAACAGGCCCCAGTTTGCAATATGATACATAGTCTTTGTAAAAGGAAACAAAATCAAAACAAACAAACAAAAAACATCACAAACAAGAAAAAAAAAAAAAAAGAGTTTAGGGTGCATCTGCTGAGGCACTGAAAAAGTGGGAGATTGTGTTTTGTATGAGATTGTGTGACTGTATTTTAAGGACTGGTTTACTTCCAGTACCTTTGCAACAGGTGTGGCAACTTGGCAGAAGCTTAGAGAAGAGCAAGAAAATATTTAGGAGGCTGGAAGGACTAGTTCATTAAAAAAAATAATAATAATAATTGAGAAATAAATACGTTTTGCATGGCTAACTGAACATTTTGGGTGAAAAGGGGACATGGTATTTTACAAAGATTTTTGAAAGGCCTAAATACCTAAAAGGGAGATAATTTTAACTAAGATAAGGAGCTACGTTAATGTGTAAGCTGAGATGAAACTGAGGGAGAAAATTGAGAGCAGATAGCAGCACAAACCCCTCAGATATACCCATCCAGCTTCTGACTGGTATGACAAGCAGAGCTGGGGGGAAACCCACACCATGCGTCATTCAGAACCAGCCTGGTCAGGGCGCTAATACCTGTGTTGGAGGTAACGAGCCAGGACTGGCAGAGAAGTGGACCCCATGACCCCACAGGTTCTGTCCATCCTTGAAAAACACTACAGTGAAGGCTTTCATCTTGCACAGCTACAGACTTTCATTGCAGCACTGCAGACTTCACCTGAAAAATCTGTCGCGCTTAATTTTGTCACAAATCCTGCAGCCGTTGGCAGGACAGAAAACAAATACGTGGATGGCATTTTTGTGATTTGTTCGTTAAATTATTCCCCCCCCTCCCCCACAGATAAGAATTGTAGTGCATGTTTCAGTCAGGCATCGGAGGCCTTGCCTTTAAGTTTTAAGCGAATATTTCACATAGTTGGAGGGGGAATTTTGTTTTAGTTGTACTGTAATAATGCAATCAACATATTTACTGTCAGGAGTAGTTACTGTTCATGCTCTAAAGCTTTATTTAGGGGAATTAGATATGTTGGTTGTTAAAATCTCAGAAGGTCTCTCCATAGGAGTTATTTATGCGGATGGATATTTTGTCAGAGTTGCTGCGAATCCGCCCAAAGGAGAGAAGAATTTTTATAACACAAAACCTGCAACAGGCCTCTTCTCAAGAGGGCAAGCAGCGGGTGAAAGGAAACAAAGTTACCTTAAAATCCCTCTTCCTTAGAGTGATGTGGTGATACTAGTCACTATGCAGATGAGTTTGACCTCTATCAAAGTTTGTGGGCTCTTCCTGCAGAGGGTGAACTCCACGGCAGGAAAAAATGGAGTGAAAAATTAGTGAGATGAATGTTAACGTACTTGCTCTTCCTGAGTATTTTCCTGCAAGCTCGTTGTTAGAAATGACGACCTACATCACTGCTGCTGAGGTGAAATATATTGGTTTATTGGGAGAGGGGGGAGTGTTGTTCTTCAGTTTTAATGCAGAATTCTGATTGCTTAACTTGAAAGCTTATCTAGGCAGATGTCAGAACTAATAACCTACAAAAAGCAAGTTTCTGGAAACACCGTAATAACTCTTGGTGACTTCGAGACCTACTGAATTGTCTAATAGCCGGTGGAAGGTTTACATGTTAAAACCATTTTCTGATCTTCAGTTGAAACAATATAAAAATTAATTTATGCTTTTAAATTATTAATAGCTGTGGTAATGTCTTAGGTTTGAATAAACGGTAAGCATATTGCAGCGAGATCAAGATGCTCAAGGATGGAAGGATAGCGCTTCTTTCCTTGGTAAAGGGGAGTAAACCTGGGTTAAGAAAAGCAGTTTCAGAGTACTTATTTCCTTTACTGCTAATAAGCTTTAATTAACTTCTTTATTTGCAGTTAAACCTTGATAGATAAGGCTTTCTTTGTCTTTCCCATCCTAGCCCCTTCCCTGCTTTCCCCAGTAGCGAAGTAGAGAGGTATGGCTTGTTCTGTGCTGGAGGAACACACAGGTTCAGGCCACTGCTTTAAGAGCACGTGTCAGATGAGAATGAGATCCAAACATAGTAATACCTTGTAGTTGTTGTTGTTTAATGCCAGATGCCAGTTCTGCTAGCCAGATTTCTTCTTCCTGAGCCTTACTCAAGCAGGCCATAAAAGGGGGCTACTGATAGTTGCCATCTTTTAGAATTCTTCTCTAATCGCCAGCTGAGGAGGCGCTGCTGGAAAAATAAAGCAGGCTGGGGTTGTGCTCTGTGAACTGGAAAAGTGAAAACTGAGTATGCAACAGATTATGAGAAGGGATTTTTGTGGTTTGTTTTAAAATGCTTGTTTAGAGTGTCAAAGTGGTGCCTTTCAGCTTAACTGGGACTACTTGGAGTAACTCTAGTGCTGGTCCACGCTGTTGCAAGATACATAGTTGGTAAAGGGAATTGGGTATAGGCCAGAGATCCCATCACTCGATCGTGTTTCTGCTTATCAGTCCGATACATATTTATTCTGTGGCCTTAGTTAAATCATTTGCCATCTTTTTATTCATATTTATAAAGTGAGTATATTGATGTTTGTTTACCTATCTCTCAGAGAAGTGTGAGACTGTAAGCTCTTTAATGCAGGGATTGTGTCTCTTCATGCTTCTATGTCATATCTTAAATATTTGAAAATGAATATAAATTAGGAATATATGAGGAAAATAAAACTATTCATAAGCTTGTTTGCCCTCTGCAGTACTAAGAAGCAGAAAATATAGCATAGATGAGAGGAAGAACAATCTTTATTCCTTAGGGAATAGATAAACTTGGGATACCTAAGCAGAGAAATATTGGAACGGTTGAAAGAAAGAAGCTTATCTTAAGGAAGGATAATAAAACAGCAAGATGGTACCCAGAATAGTGAGCTTAGGCTTTGCCTGAGGTACTAGATTAGTGAGCTAGGTATCAGATCTAAAATACCGTCTCCTTGGAGCAATGAGTTCAAGTCTAAGCAGACCTGAATTAGGTTTTCGGCAAGAAGGCAGTGACACCAAGTTCTCTACTTTTTGTTTTCTATCTTTAAACAGAGTGTGCATACATTTCTTTTAACTCTAGATAAATTGTAGCAAGCCAGCTATGCTGCAAGAGGGATTGCTTACTATCATAACAGAGTGGAGTTCTGCTGAATGATGCAGTAGAGCATGTTTCTCTGCAACAGTGAACTGTGTTCGTATTATTTTCCTATTTTATTGCTGTGGGAGGAGCAACGGCACAGATTAGTATTCCTTCAGAATAATTTACAGGGTTACTTGTCAGTTCATAGCTTCCTCAACTGCAGAAAAATCCTGTGTAGTAACACGGTCATCGTGATTCAGAGAGACCTTTCCTTTCCCAGTGTTTGTTAAGAGTTTTCATGTGTTTGCTCGCTGAAGTTTCCTGGGTCGAACTTATGGCTACCTGTGTGTCTCGACTGTTACGTACCGTGACGTCTGCCAGTTGGCCTCTGCCTCCTGGTCCAAAGGTTGCTGTGCTTCCATGATAATCCATGTGTAGAGATTCTCAGCTCTGTAAATCACTAAATCATATGACTAGCTTTAAGTAGCTCTGTTAAAGTTCTTCTGAGAAGTGTTTTGTGGTAGTGTTACAATATTGTGTGTTACTGGGACATAATGTGTCGGGGTAGCTGTTCCTCAAGGATACATCCCAGGGACTTAATTTAGTAAAACGATAATAATTTAATTGGGGGGTAAATTTGGCATGGTCTTAGCATTCTAACAATAAGTACAATGTAGGATAGGTGTAGTACAACTGTGTGAGATATATATATAAAAATAAAATATATATATATATTTTTTTTTATATATTTATTTTTTTTTCTTAAGCATGTTTGTATTAAAAGAAAATTTGTGGAAGTAAACTTAGAAGCATTGCTTCCCTTACACAATTATTTTCCTCAAGAGTCTCTGGGTGTTGGTGACCCTGATTAAATGCCATATAACCCAGCCAGGTAAACAGTTCCAGGCTACAGAGTTCACATATATCCTCTATAATTTTGGGTAAGATAGTAGAGCTTTGAAACACTGGAGGCTGCAGAACTGTTTTATAAATACTTTTCTCTTCCTGATACCATCAATGGAAACCTGGGAAAATTTACATTTGAAACGAACAGTCATTGTTCATGTAATGCTACAGTTGCACAGTAAATACCTGAAAAGATCAGGAATGACCTCATTTAAGTATGAATATGCAACCATATCTTTTGTCTCTTGAGTATATTCTTTATAATAGAGCCTTACACTCTCTGTAGTAAATGCTAATAAATCCCACGTCAATATTAATCTGTTGTATCACTGGGAGATTTATTTATTTTTTTCATATACATACATACAGTTCGGACTCATTGCTTAGATGTTAATTGATTTTACTCAATAGTATTTATTTCTGAGGAGTTTTTGGCTGTGCTTTCTGGGCAACCTTTCCCCACTGTCTCAGCTTCCACAGTATTACCCACATGGGCCAATTCAGAAATTGTTTTGCTTTGCTTGTGGTCTGAGGGGGAATCACCTGTGATGCTGTTTACCCTGGCTGCTAGTCTCTCCTTCTCTGTTAATCATCATGTTCTCAATCTTTGACTGGAAGCTGGAATTCATCTTCTGGTGCTTGACCCCTTGGTGTCTGTACCCACTGTCTGCACACGGAATATTTACTGTAATCAAATGAGTTGCTAATTGGAAAGAAAACTGAAGGGAAGAAAAGGTGTATGCAGGTAAAAGGGCAAGAGGACAAAGCACTAAATGTCAGGTGCCTAGCAACCATAAAATACTGAATTTTACAGCAAAACGATAATAGATTCCATGGTACTTGGGGAAAAAAAAAAATCTGCAGCTGTGGACATGCAGAATTCACAGGATCTAGACCAATATCTGAAAGGTATTTCACACATCTCAAAAATGTGCTTTCAGGTACTCTGCAGACCCAGTCAGGCATTGCAGCATTGGTGTGCATTTTGTTTGTTCTTCCAAGGTCATTTTTGTAATCGTCAGGTATAGAAATACAATTTTTATTTTAGTAAAAGTTTTATTTCTGAACAGGGCTATGTGCAAAGGCTGACCACTGTAGTACATTATTATTGTGTTTAATTAGATATGGAGAATATACAGGGCCCTAACTACCATACAGGTTGGGATGCCTTTAGTGTTTTTCTTCAAATGCCTCAAAGTGCTTTTTCTTTCAAACTTAGCTAAACTGGTTATCCTGTTGAACACCATGTGATTCTCTGCGTATAATAATTTATTAGGAAGTTATGTTAATCAATGCGTATAGAATTGGAGTAAAAGTGTAAAAGATTAGAAAATCAAAGTACAATACTCGGTGACAATGACCATCACATTCAGTAATGTTTCATTAGGAGGTCTTATAGACAATATGCTGTTAGTAATGAAATTAATTTTTAAAAATGTGTTTTTTGTCATAGATGCATACAAGTTTTTTTGTTTGTTTGTTTGTTTTTAGATTTTTACATAACCAGTACACAAATACTATTTTTCTGTAGTAGCTTGCATTCTCCTAGTAAGTTTAATTGTATTTTAAACAAAGTTAGCCTGGCTTTTGAAGAAAGTGCTTCTGAAGTAAGATCAAAGAGAAAGGTGGCTTTAAAATAATCTACTGTTCTGCACGCAACCAAACACAAACCCCTAGCTTCCCCAAATGGACTGCTGTATTTCTGTATGGACGTCTCTGTGTGATGTAGTTTAAGGTGGTGATTCTCTGGAAATTTACATGCCCAGTAGGAAGCCCAAATATTCCGTTAGCTTTATGGTGACTCAGGGCTTATATAGGTCTGCCACAAGAGCTGTGTTTGGGGACTTTTGCCCACGTGGAATTCTCTTTAGACCTGCTTAGGGACAATCTCATCCCTGTTCAGAGCTGGGTGCATTCTCTGTCAGTGCTGCACCTGTGCTTTTAAAGGTCAGATGTGTAAGATCTGGACCATGCATATTAGCACGAAGTGTGCCTGTTTCCTGCAAGGAAAGAGCCTGAAAAAGTGAAGTCAATAAAGATACTCGAAACGTACGATACCGCGGGGTGTTCGTTTCTTTAGTTGTCCTCAGGAGGCCTTTGCATACAAGCAGAAGTTGCAGACTCGAGGTGTGTGTGTGTATATATATATTTTTAGGAGTTCATGAAAACAAAAGGATTTGTTTTTTGTATGATTAAATGAATTTAAGCATTTTGAGGTTTTGGCCTGCTTGGTGACCTAGGCAAGCCTGGAAAACAAAAAGCTGTTGACACCTGTTGACACCTATTAGGGATCCCGCTGATGGAAAGAAATAGAGCAAATGCTTTTAGCTTTTAAAATCAACTTAAAACTCATTTTATATATTCAGTATGGAGATGTATATCCAAACTTTAATTCAATTATTTGTGCAAAAGTGCCTGTTACCATTATTTATTGTTTTGAGAAATGTATCAAAGAATTTACTCATATTTTATTATAATTTCACTGCTATAGAGTGATGCGTAGTATTGCAGACTTACAGCACTTGCAACATCAGAATAAATATGATTAAAACCTTCTTTACATTGTGGAAATAATGATGGGAAGTTATAGTGAAGTAGGTACAACATAAATATGATTGTTGACACACCATATAACATACAGCAGCGGCATAAATGTGCAGGATTGTTGATCAGATTGCCTTACCAGATGAAATTTTAGAGTGTGTGTTATGCAGAATTCAGCTGGAGAAGGCCACCAGGTAGAAGGGCCTCTCAGGGCCATACGTTTTTTGACAAAGCCTTTTTTGCTCAGGTCGCTTGCTATGGTTTGTAGATTGAAAGGTTTTGGATATTTCTTGGCTCGGCAGCTGCCCGTTGGGAAGATGCACACCTCCTAAACAGGCAAACAGACAGCCCCACTGCGCAGCGTCAGGGCACTGAGGTGCACGAGGTGAGAAGGCAGGAATGTGGGAATATCGGTGGTGAGAGCACAGTTTGGAAAGGTCCAGGGGATGGACAGACGGACTGCAGGAGGAAGAGGAGGAGTTATGTAATCAAATGCTGATAAGTTACAGTCTTTAATGGCCAACCCCCTCATTTAAGTTGGTCGCTGGGTGTTAATTGGCTTGTGGCCCAGAGCTGGGTCACTGCTTACTGAGGGATGTCATTATCTGTAAAGCGCTGAGTGGTCTCTGGGCTTGAGTTGCACCATCTGCCTTCTGCAGTGAGGGTCTGGTGTACCGGTGTAAACCTCCTGGTGCTACTTCTGCATCTCCGCTTGCAGGACCAGTGCTACGGGAACGTCATTTCTCTTCTGCTGGTTTATATTTTTCATTAACACTGGATTTATCATTTTCATTTTGGTTTTAAAAATCTGTCGTCATCATAGTTACTGCTACTTTTATCCTTGTATTAAAATATCATAAGGGCATAAAATTGCATATAATCAAATAAAGGATTTTATCTCTTCCTAAAAAGAGAAAGGTCTTATCTTGGAAAATATTTCTTCATGGACATTGCTTTGCTGAAGAAAGCTAGAAGGATACAGTGGTGGAACTGTAAGGGGTTTTTCAAAAGCTGTTGTCACTTTCAGAAAACTAATAATATTTATGAGTACTTTATTTTGTGTGTTAATTACATAAAAATGCATGAATTATATATGTGGCGTATAAAACACCAGATGTCAGCTTAGGTTTGGGATAGGTTGCATTTGCACTATGTCTGCCCCACCTCTAATACTACACATTTGTCAAGAACCAATTTTTAATGAGAGGGGAAAAAATGAAGCAAGGAAATACTCACAGATTTGAAGAAAAGTTTTTATACTTATGAACATGAAGACTTAGAGACAAAGTTTGGGTTTCAGGGGTGGAAGTAAGTGCGAAGTACTCTGACAGTTTGTGATCCTGTGTGTTATGAAACTATTGCTTGTCCTGGGCCTTAGGCTTGTATGGTTTAGGAAGAGAACTTTTAAACTCAGCTTGTTTTTAAGCAAAGTGTTTAAAGTGGCTGCTATTTAAAACCATTCTGAGTGGTGGAATGCAAGTTGTTCTGGCCCAAACAGTGGGCAGAGGGCAAGTGAACCAGTCAAAGATGTGGGCAAAGTGTATTTTCAATGCAACTCCAATTTCTGCTGTAGTATACAGATATTATTATGTGCAGTTTTTGTTTCTGTGATTGGAATTATTGTCACTGTTATTATTATTTGCTAAAAGATAATGTAAGTTTGTGTTTGGCAGTAGTGCTTATTGACGCTTTATTCTGAGCTCTGTCACACTGATGTCTCCAGAGAATGAAAGCGACACATTATTTAAAAGGGGTGCGTATCTCCTTTCTCTGCCTCTTGCTCTACCTCACTGCATGGAGGGGGATGGAAAAAGAGCATAGGTCCTCATTGTTTCTTGCGAATGTACATTAGAAATTATTGCTGTTATCTTACAGAGCAGCTTGTGCTATCCTTTTTCAAGCAGACAGTACTGATGTCTCGTGAGTGACTGCTGTGCTTCTGGCATTGCCCCCCAGTAGTGATAGACACTCTGCTCTTTGGGTTTTGGTGGTGGTGAGGGTTTGTGGTGGGCTTTGTTGTTGTTTTGTTTTTTAATTGTAGAGGTCTGCTTTCACGGAGACCCGCATCAGGGTTCTGCTGAGTGCAACGTTAGCTGCAGAGAGACATGCCAACAGATCCATGCTCAGAATTGCCTAGTTCTGTTGGTAGTTCATTAACTTGTTTATTTTTAATAGACAAGTTTGGTAAGTTACTCCTATTGCACTATGGTTGATTTTCTGAAGAGAGAGTTGTTCTGTTTGTTTTCCTTCTGAATTTGTGGAGGTTGTCACACATACCCAGGGAAGTCTCATTATAGACAAAGCAGGAAGAAAACTCAGAAATCACAGAGGGAAAGGCTGTGCATTTAGGCAAGTACTCATTCTCAATATATTTCTTCCCTTTTTCAGTAGATCAAGTCTCATCACTTAAGTAATTCTCAGGGCTTAACAGTTGTCTTGTGTTTTTGTAAGTTATTTACAGATGGAGATAAATAGGTTTTTGGCTAGTACATAAAAATGGAGCGGCAATTTAATGAAAATGATCAAATTGGTCAAAACTTCAGAAGGTCTCACAGTAGTGTGTATGTGGCTACCAAATGAGGAAGAGAACCCTAGTGAGTTTTAAAATGAAGGTATGTGATGATGTCAAAGGTTGTTATTTTTGTGGTACTTGCAAGAAAGCTGAGTAGGGACATATTGCCAAGAGTGGTCAGAGGAAACGGGAGCTTTCCTAGTCAGGGGTCATTGTGCAGAATGTTTGTGTGTGCGTAAGTTTTATATGCAAAAGGCCTACGGGAGAATAGTATAGTGTGCATCGATGATGTAGGAGGCAGTGACAGACAGATTAATGCCGTATGGAAAGTAAAACAGCAAAGAGTTCATCACAGAGCAGTACCATAGGTTAAAAGTGTTGAGACGGGTAGATTTGTGGAGCAGAGTGTGTGCAGAAGAGGCTGAATTATGTTTGAAAATGTTTCCCTTGACCAAGAGAAATTCTTGTGTAACCAAGACACTTAATCAAACACAATTATGACTGTACCAGGAGGATATTTTGTAAAAAGAGTACAAACAGCATGGAGTTAATAACACGAAAGATGTATGGCTGATTATGAGCAATATAACATTGACTGTTAAGGTGGAAAATAGAGTATAAGAAAGGAAGCGTAAAGTGCTACGTAGTTAAGAATTTCTGTGACATACCATCAATAAGGGAACAAGAAAATCCTTAGAACAAATTCTGACTTTTTGTCAGAGGGTGAATAGAGAGGCATTTGAAAACAAATACTGTTAAATTAGATTCTGCCAAGGCTCAGATCCTTGATAAGTTGGTATCTCTTGCAGTGAGAACTGAAATGCCTAAAAAGATGATGATAAATTCCAGGAGTCATCTAGTAAGCTATTTGTGGTATTATTTATGTAACGTTTTGTATCTATTTCCTCATAAACAAGTTGGGTTTATACCATTTAAAGGACTTTAAAACTCTGTCAAAGAATGTACCCATTACAGTTTCTTTTTTTTTTTTTTTCTTTTTACTTTAAGTGTAACATACTGCTGTTACAGACCTCACTTAAATTTTTAGTGCTAATCAGTTCAGAGATCACTACTGTGGTGCCTGGTGATAATGCAGCTCCTGGTACACAAGGCAAGAACATTTGCCCTTAGAGGGAGGAAATCCCATGGAAGTGCATTTCTGCAGATCGTGTCAGTGAGCAGCAGTATTTACTCGCTGGATGTGCCAGACGTTGTTGCTTCACCTTCTATCCTTTTGTATCTCAGTGGCCATGCATCTGTCTCTGCAGCCATATTCCCATGGACGTTAATTGAAGAGTCAGAGACCATACAGTCTCCCAACACAAACAAACAAAAGAGAAGAGAAATAAATGTGTGCAATGAAGTAATCTGTAGGACTGATTTTCCCCTCTCGACCTTTCTCTGCAAACATGGATACATAAGGGTTTTTAGACATCTTTTTGAACAAGCAGTTGATCTGCCACCACTTCTTCATGTACTATGTCAATGCTTCAGAGTTCTAAAACCAGTTCTCAGCTGTCAACTGCCTCATGGGATATTCTCTGTAGCACCCTACTTTTCATAGCAATAATCAAAGTTGAAATGCAGTTTATGCGTGGAGTCTCATTATTTTCCATTTCCAGTTGTGTGTACTTCTAACTACAATTGGGAGGTTATGGACAGAGAAACAGAGTCGTGAGTCTGAAGAGGATACAATTATCTAAGAAGAAGTTTGAGAACTGCTACCACAAGTGTTTCTCACTTTCATGGTTAAATAGATGTATCTTTATCTTAGAAAAAAAAAATTACATATTCATGTTCAGTAAAGCAATGTAGTATGTGAAATTAAACTTCCCCTATGGCTGGTAAGAATTTTTATAAGAACACCTTACAAAAGATGTTTGGTTGGAAGGATGCTTATTTTCCTTGTACTATAGTTCTCACCCTGAAGGTCTCAGGCTTGTTTTCAATTTAACAAAATGTTATTTACCACAACTATTTGTTGACTTGAAAATGGATTGTTGAAGTTGTATTTTGCAATTGTACAGCTGGTGTAATATTTCATACCTAAGCAATTTGATTTAATTAAAAAAAAAAAAAAAAAAAAAAAGATTTTTTTCAAGTCCTTTACAGCAAAGGAAAGGATGGCAGTGGAAGACAACTTCAGGTGAGCTGCTTTGGCATTCAAGGTGTCTGAGTCTGTGAGCCTCTCTCTGAGAAGGATGGATCCAGCCAACTTTTCTCACAACGGAGCAGTTTCATAGCTTGCAATAGAAAGTTTTAGTATCCCCTGTCTTCAAGTATTTTAGAAATTTCAATTGTAATTAGGAACTTCCTTTCTTCATGGTAGTAATTGTATTTTTGTGTAGATAATTTAAAACCTAAATGCCAGTATCCTGATTAATTAGGGATTCAGTTATCACCATATTTTAGCAGGCTGTTTTAGAACAACCTTTCTTAAGTTTGTCTTTCTCAATCTGTTGCTGCTGCATTTTTATATAAGGCCAACCCAGTTATGCATTTTTTTAACCTGTTTGTAAATTTCTTCTGGTAGTGCTAGACTCTCCATCTATTTCAGTGCTGGAGTAAGCAATAGGTTTGTACATACAAAAAGCCAGGCAAATCTACTATTCTTTTACCATGCTAAAAATGACTGATTTACTACTACAAAAAGAACAATTAATTTTAGGCTTTACCATACATAGTAATCTCAAAAATGAGATTAAAGGTGAAGTAACTTTGATCAGTAGTTAGTGGCTAACTGTTGGCCTGATTTTAATACTGTGAATTGCTCATGAACATAAGGAACAAGCAGCCTTCTTGCAGATGTGGTGTATCAGCTACCTATTTTTTCATCAGGAACTATGAAGACAATAGAGTGTCAACTTTATAGCTGGTATAAAGCTGACGATGTCTGCGTATCACTTCTATAGAAGAGTAGGGAGTTTTTTTAATTAATATTTATAGTATTTAAACTTGTAATGTAATGGTGTCACAGACTAGTAGTCTGTGTGTTTGCCTCTCAAGAGGGGTGAATAATGCCACTTCCTGCAGCTTTTTAAATTATGGGTGTTCTCTGAGAATGACAGTGGGTGATGTCAGGGTTCCCTGCTTTGGGAGGAAGTGTTCAGCATGTTACAGAATCAGAAGTTTTATGTAAGGAGTGTGGTCTAGTAAATCTTCATAATACTCATTCAGTTAATCCCAAGTGAGTTTATGGTGCCATTGTACATTTGAGATTTTACCGTATATGCCACACATAGTGTATAGAACAGATCTAATTCTGGTAAAGAAATAGTTCTGAATATTCATTTACTATAAAACATTTATTACATAATAGGATTTATTAGCATGTAATGAGATTTATAAACATGTAATTTTTTAGATCAAATAGTATTTGTAGAAAATAAAATTATTTTAAAGATATACATTGAGTTGCAATAATAAACATTTCTGAAGTGAGTCATATTTAAACGTAACATTACTTGCAGTTATGGCTAGCGTAATAGAATTTTTCAGTAATACAATTTTAGTAAGAGCAGTTCTTACTTCTCATTGGCTCTTAAAGAAAACCCTTAAACTCTGGAATAATTTGAAACAATTCATTTATATAGTTAAAATAATCTGTTTTAACCAAGAATAATTTCCCTTTGTTCCAGAAATCTTAGAAGCACATATTTTAGGGGCAATCTGTATAATTACTCAAAATTAAAAGGATAAGGATTCTTGTTCTGGGTTTTTGCTGTGATTGTTTACATTTGTGGACAGAAGTAACTTGTCTCATATGTAACTTTGTAGAAAAACTGCTTGCTATACCATATTTACCTCTTCCTTTATGGTAAGTTCAGACTTTTTCTGATTTCTCAAAACTCCTTTGGTTGTAGCAGACTACTGCAATTCAGTGAACTTGAGGCCTGTAGTTAGAAAAGTGCCTTCCACTTGTCCCATCGCTACATTCTGGTGCGTCTGCATTTTAGGTAGTTAAAACTGTCTTTCCCATCTTCCTTCTTCATATGCGTTCTTCAGGTTAACTTGACAGAGTATCAAAATGATAACTAAACATGAACGGCACTGATGCCACTGTCAGAAGAGCAAGGAGTGCCATACTCTGTAGCTGGGGAGATACTGAAATTCTTATGGGGTCTCAGTAGTGGTGGTGGTGGGGAAAGACCAGTCTGGTTTTCCTGAAGACCTTCCTGTTCTCAAATCTTTGCCGTTGTTCCGGTTTCTGTTTTTGCATTTAAATACAGGACACTGAGCAAATACAGCAGAAGTTTCCCCATCTCTTGATGGGGGAGGAGAAACTGACTTCCATCTTCCTTAACTCATTTTGTGAGCTACTAATAACTCATCATACTTGCCTGGGATGATTGGTTATACTTCTTCAGCTCTAATACCATCAGTCTGTTGGAGAAACTGGTGATGCATTGCTTCATAATGTTATTGTTTCTTTTTAGAAAATGAGATTGAGTTGGATTTTGTTTTAAAACCACGAACCAAACAAAAATCCTACAGATTTTAGGGAAAGTCAGCTGTATTTACCTGGCTTGGCACTTAGTTATTTTCTTACAGTGACTCAAGATTTTCCCTACAGGTCATAGACATGCTCTGAATTGATGTTGGATATATAACAGGGCAGAAATAGAGGCTTCCTCTAATGTCTTGGGAACTTTTACAAGCTGTTGAGAACAGTTGGTTTTGTGGGATAGCTTTAAGTAGCTTTAATATGAATATTTTTGCCGTTGTTTTTTTCCCCAAGACATGAAAACATAAAATGAGAAAATATGGAAGGGAAAAATAAGGAAGAAGCTTATCTACCTGTTTATATGCTGTTCAGTGGTATATTTTTTGAGAACTATATTTATGTGCACTGATAAAAGGTGAAGTTTTGTATAAAGACAACACAAAGGATAAGTATTCTTTTTTCTTTACTGTCTTATTAAAAAACATTACAGTAACATGCTGATATTTGGGCTTTTCACAGAAGCACCTTTGTAAGTACTGTGAAATGGAAGAACGTATAATGCTTTCTGGAGAAGTTTGGAAAACAGAAAAGTGGGGAGAATGTATTTTCTGCATTTCTTAAGTGTGTTTTATAATAAGGAGTATTTGCAGGGAAATAAAATCCTTGTTAGGATTAGTCTGTTGCTTTTTTCTTATCTGATGCTGCAATCCCTGATGATGGTATCACAAATGGCTCCTGTGCAGAGTATTATGATACAGTGATTTGGGATTATCATTTCATATGAGAATAGGAGAGACGGGAGTATGAAATATATTTCCACAATATATCGGTATTGTGAGTTGATAACTTGTGGTTTGAAAACAACGGCGACTTGGACCCAGCTATCGTGACTGAATAAATTAGTCTCAGGAATTAGATTATTAGTTGTTACTTTTTCTTCATGCAGTTCATTGAAAAAATGTTAAGTCAGACTGCTAAAATGAAGTGCAACAGCATCTACTTTATCAGTGAAGTAGCTTCTTATCTTTGGCACTTTCAAATTGTAAAGGTTTTCATGCTCTGGGAAACATTACATAGTATGTGTTCGTAAATAATTTTTTCCTACTTTCTGTACTTAACTGAGACAATAGGAATTACCTGATTTAAAGCTCCATGATAAAATTTGCATGCAAATAGTGATCATTCAGAATGCAGCAAATTAGGTAGGTAAATCGTGATCTGAACTGTTTGTTTTTTCCGTGCTAATGGAAAATCCTGAGGCGATACTGGGAATTGATGAAAGAGGACACAAACGCAGCTCGCTGTTCATGGATGAGGATACGGAAATCTGTTCCTGTGTGTTGTGGGAGGAACTGGTCCATCACATTTGCCTATAATGGAGCAGCACAGAATCTCTGTCCAATTGTATTGGTATTAGTGTCAGATGATAGATAGGGTGACAAATGCTGCTTGTATGTCACTTCTACGCTTCTCGGGTAGCGAGGCCACACCTGTAGGACAGAGCATCCTTTAAACTTGAAACACCTGTAGAACTAGTTGTACGATTATATTCAGTTTCCAGCACTGAAAGAAGTGTGGTTTTTCAATGACTTCCATTTCTCGTTAGGCTCTGATGTGGTTTTTAATACTGCAGGTGAGGGGAAAAGAAGGAAGTTCTGCAGTTGTTATTTTTTTAATGATGCTTTATAGTAGCCTATGTGAGATATAGTTGAAAGATTAAATCAAAGATAAATATTGCAGATCTCATTAAACGGGGACATTATTAAAAGGGAAAAGCTAAGCTGTAAAAGATTGAAACTTTAATCTAGTGAAAGTTACAGCACTGCTACAGCATCTGTAACTCGGTCTCTTTCAGTGAACTTTATATTATGGTATGTAGCAGTTTTAATGAAAGTTATGGCTAGTTACAGTTACGGTTAAGAAGTGAATTTTTCATTGTCTATCCACTTCTTTATTCTGATTCATTAAATGCCTATCTCAATTTAAAATATTTAATGTGCAAAACCAATTATTGAAGTGCCAGTTGCAGAAAGTGGAACATTATATAAGGAAATAAATGAATGTATGTAATTGTTATCACAGCCATAGTTATCATGTTTACCAGTGATCTCTCTGTATGCTCAAGAAAAAAAAATGCGTCTGAAAAGTTAAGAACATTTTTCCTTTTAAGTTTCAGGAAACAAAAATTATCTCAATAATGTATGTATAAACTCTAACAGTTTCCTTTTTTCTTGTTAGGTTTCAAGCAGTAGTATTATGTTTCTATCTATTAGTTGACCTTAGTTTATCTCGTTTAATTTTACATTTTCTTTGAGTTAAAATAATACCTTCATATTGATGTTTTATTTGTACTTTCAGTATCAACTAAACTAGCAATTGATATGATACATAAGTAAGTCAGACTAGTGTAGTTTTCAACAAGTTAAAGTCGTTAGTTTCATCTGCCTTCATATATATAAGGGGACATGTATATTAGAATGTCTATCTGTGCCTTTTGCCATGTAGAATTATAATAGCAATTGTTGGCAGTTTTGAGTAGTACTACAGGTTTTTGCTCTAGTGTTTCAGCAGTGCTGGTTTAAATGCATCCTGGCGCCTCCTTCTATGAACGTTTTGGCCTTTAAGCTGTTCAGCCCTTTGCATAAAGTCTCTTGACGTTCCTGGGTTGGAGCTGGTGAGTGATGGGTGTCCTGGCACTGAAGTCGTGTCCAGTAACAGAAATTTCTGCATTTGTCACATATTTGTGGATTAGTGTTTACAGATCTTTTTTTGGATACTTCCGCTTGCATAAGTGGCTGGATAAATGGCTTTGGAAGGATACTGTCCAACAGATAAATGCCTTCAAATAAATGATGATCAGTTGTGTAAAAAATGAATGGCAGGATCTTGCCCTGTGACATTGTATGCTCTTTACAACCATTGAAGTGTTTGCAGAACTTGATTAACTTCAGTAATTATTCTCTCTTTAATCAGATTTTTTTTTTTTCATGATATTTAACCCAATGCATGAACTGTGTACCCAAATGGGTAATCTCAAAGCATTTTTGACAGGGAACATCCTGCCTACTGACTTAGGCAAGGAATTGATTTAGGAATAAGTCACAATCTTTCATTTACTGTTCTTCTTTGAAACATCTTAAAAAATGATTGAAAAGTATTACAAATGAATTCATTACCACTTACGGTGGTTCGATAATAGACTGTATGTGCTGTAAGGGTGCTCACTGCCTTAATCTTTAAACATTTATTATAACCATTGTTTATTTCTTTTACTAATCCCCACTGCAACTCCCATGTCCTTTGGGCTCAAGAGACGAGGTGTTACCAGATCTGTTGTAGCAGAGTGCTCCAGGGCTCCGCGACCTGTGTTTTGTCATGGCTCTCTGCGTTTGTTAGTCTGTTTACAGGGGAAGGCAGTTAAGTTGCTTCACCAAACAATTATAATATAGAGGGGGTCAGTTATATTCTAGTTACTTATAGGACATGCAAAACTACGTAGGCAGTTTCAGGTACCTGTCAATAATTGACAACATCAGTGAAAGTATCTGGAAAAAATCAGGATCAGATCTTCTGTTATTTGACCAGACATTTATTTCAAGACGATTAGAAGAGGGAAGAAAATTTCTGCAGGAATGGGCTTAAAATCACTATTATGTGCATTTTTCTAATTCACTATAGAAAATAAAACAATGAATAACTAAGACTTTCTTAGATCTGTGGTGCCTTTTCATGTTTTCATTAGTTATTTATAATTTTATATGCTTGCTTTAGCCTGGGAAATGTGCTCAGACATCAAAATACTTGATCGTTTTGGGTGAGTAGTGAAGAACACTTTGTTGCTATTGGTTGTTGGTTGGCCTTTTTTTTTTTTTTTTTTTCTTCTTTGCTGGGCATAAAGTTGAAGGTCTTACATACATGCCTACTTGATTTTTTTTTTTTTTTTTGAACTAGAGTCAATACCAGTTAAAATAAATTCATAATTTCAGATGAGTTGGACCAGGCTTTATGAAAAAATAAGGATTTGAAATCTGATACATTGGCAAAATCCTACCTTTGGCTCTGAACATGTAATTTAGTAAAGGTGTTTTTATATTTTCACATAACTAGCTCCCTGGCAAAGTCATTTGTCTTCCTGAGCAGGTACTCAGATATTCCGTGGTTTATCTGATGGTTGGTACATGGTATACTTTTTGAAAATGGGAGTTTTCGAACAGTGAGCTGCTTGTTGGTTGTAAAGGTGATGCTACGAGACTTTTTTTCCTCTGCATTCGCACGGTGTATCCTTCACCCTTCCTTCTTGCTTTTACTTTAAGCAGGCAGCAGCTGCAAGTGATTGGAGAGGGCCAGATGGCTCCTGTCAGGTCTCGGAAGCAGGCAGGTAGTGGAAGTCAGGATCTTCCTTTTCATCCCGAGGTAGCTGCAGAGGTGACTGAGACATCCCCCTGGATTGTTCGTATGCATACACCTGCACTGCTGCTCGCTAACAGCCTTTTTGTGTAGGATCTGCCGGTTATGGCTGTGGAAAATTCAGAACTTTTCCTCCTAAAAGTACATAATGGTTGAGATGTACCTTTTATCATTTATTTGTATGGTTGTTCTGAATGAAATCTGGTTCCCATTGAACAGAGTATTGTGAATCATGGAATGAACTTGTTTCAAAGGGCTTGAAGTAAATAAGCAAAGGCAGATAGAAGGTGAGACTTGAAATAAACTGTTAGACGTGGAATTGTCCTGTGGGTCGTTACAGGGCTATCTGCATAACCCTTGTATTTCAGTTCTTGTGTATTCTAATCTAGGTTTAATAAATGCATAATAATTTCTTATCTCACTAGCTGCACTCTGTACTTCTGACAAGAAAAAATTGAGTGCAAATTGTATGTGGGCAGTTGTTGTTGTTTTCAAGTCTTTACTTTCTCAACCTGTTTGTTTGTTTGTTTTCTTGCTAAGAATACATTCATGAAAGCAGGGTCTTCTTGCTTCCAGAAAGACCAGAACTGGGAACTCCATGTTGGCTTGAAGAGCCTGGACAGAAAAAAAAAAAAAAAAAAAAAGAAAAAAGAAAAAAAAAAAAGCTTATGAACATCACTTAAAAATATCATAGTAATGAATTTCCTTGATCTGCCCTTCTCCTTTCTCTCCAGAAGAACCACAAACAAACAAACCTTCTGGAGGGAGGAGGGCCAGGAACAATTTCAGTCCCAGAGCAGGAAGTGATTATTGTTTTAGTTAAGTCATAAACTGGAAGAATGGCTGAAAATGAAAGTATAATTTTGGGTTGTAACTGGGCACTCCTGCGAGTGACAGCTCCTCTCGTTTTTCTTACGAACTGGAGTTTATTGTATTTCCTCCGTGGTAATTCCACTGATTTCTAGAGCATAACTGAGCAGTTACGCTATTGTGCGCTTCTTAGCACCAGCCTACTTAATGGCTGTTCGTGCACCTGTTGGTGTGCAAACAGAAGAGCAGCGATCTTGGAGTTCTGCAAACTGCCACCCTTAACTTTCAATCAAAACGCAACGGAAAGGAGACAGCAAATTCAGACTGGGAAGCGTTCCGTGTACCAATAAATAGGTCACTTACAATTTATATGGAATACTTTAGATGACCAGATGGTTACAGAGTTTTATCTGCATAATTTGTGGTTAGTGTGTACATCTGAGGGCATGAAATAGCTGTGAGCTGTGAACACACTATGTTCCTTTTGGGACCCAAAGCAGAATACCCTTAAAGCAGAGAGCCAAGTAGTGGGGGAACTCAGAATTTATTGCTTTCATGAACACCTGTGCATTGGTTTTTGTTTTGCTTTTAATTTGTCTATATCTGAAAGTGATGTAAGCAGCATCTGGTTATTCTTATTTAGTATGCCAATGCTGCCAAAAACTGAACAGATTCCTACTGTACTGCATTTCAGAACTAATGAAGACATAATTATATCCCTGAGCAGGAAGAAGGAATTAGTCTTTGTTGCGGACTAGACTAGAATAGAAAGAAAGTGAAAGAGCAAAAGAGTATTTTGCACCAAGTAAGAAAAGTGATAGCTTCTGTCAAAGATCCGTTTGTTATTTTTTATTTATTTGTTGCCAGTTGACTGAGAAAATGTGGTAGTAAAACTGGCATTTCTTTGAGAACACGAATGGCTCAGGTACAAGCAGGGGTGCTTTTTTCCTTGCTAGTTTTTCACATCTGCTGTTTTTCACTTTGTTTGAAACTAATGTGCTGATTTGTAGATTCTCATGAAGGTTATTAAAAATATGCTGATAATTAAAAGCAGATTAGGTTCTCCATTGATCTTGTTGGCTTGTTTTACATATATTTTTGAAAAAGTCAGAAAATTATTTAAGTTGAATGTGATGGAGAAGTCATTTCATTTCCCAAAAGGTAATCTAATCATTTTTCTAAGGGGTTGAGTATTTAAAAAAAAAAGATGGACCTGACTGTACAGGGACCAAAACAACCTTCCTTTGAGAAAACAATGGATGAGGACACCTTCAGAGATTCCTCCAAACCGTATTATTCTGTTGGTATTGCAAGTTTATACCTGATTTTACACACACAATATTTACCAGGTTTCCATCATTTTTCTGGTCGTCAACAATCCTGTGTGTGCCAATAGTGGGTCTCATGACTTCGTGCTCTCGTGCATTCCTTCTTCCTTTGGCAATATTGTAAATTGATCATGAGGAGATCACTGAGGTAATCACTGATAAATGTTTCATTCTCACAGTGTGCCAGATATTCTCATCGTGCAGATAACGAGAGTTCAGCTGCCCACTAAAGAAACGCTTCCTTTCTAACTTGAAAAGCACAGTCATCTTCCTATGGTGACAGATCCCCACAATGTCCCTTACGTTATCATGGTCTTTGCCTAGCCAGATTGGATTGCTGATCGAACTGGAAGATCGGTAGATTAAAAATTAAAAAAAAAAAAAAAATAGTTTTCAGTCCAGTGTTCCTATCGTCTTACACCTCTTAGTAGACTGGCTTGTTTAGGGTCAGTGTTTTCTTAAATTAGTAAAAACTGATAGTACAGCTGTATCTTCAGAATGGAAAAGATGTGAAAAGTTGTTGTGTGGCATCTGTGTATCATTCTAAAGTTTCTTATTAATAAACCTTGAATTAGATGTGAATAGTAAATAATGGCTTCAGCAGATAATATCTATGGCTACTGAAGCTTCCTGTTCTTTTGGATTCCCTGTGACCCTAATTCTAATACCTAAAACCAAAAAAATTTTGCACATTTATTTTTTTGGTCAAAATGCACCTTCACAATGTGGTAGCTTGTAGAAGAATCACAAAGTTTGGTCAACTTAAGTATAGTATATGGCAGTGATTTCAATTAATTACAAAGTTGCTTTTGTTTTTCCCTTCTGTTTGACTTTTGCATATTACATTGTGATATTAGAGAGGTCTTACAGAAGTGAAATTTTGTTGCAATTTACGGTTTGGGGCTTTAAATTTTGACATTGGATTTATTTTTTTCTCTCACTAAACTCAATCTAATTTACTCTGGTTTAGAACAAGTGGCAATGAACATCAGAGGGATAATTCTTACTGGCCGTACCACAGCCAAATGTCTTGAAATAGTCTTTGTGTATTTCACACAAGCTTTTGCTGTGTTTTAGGGAAGAAATCCTTAAGTTGACTATGTAAGTGAGCTAATACGAATGTGAATGACCTAATATGCACACAGGTGGGAAATGAACACATCTTCTTTCTCAGACGCCTAAATTTATCTGGTTGGAAAGCTGGGAAGTAGCTCTGTAATTGAATCAAAGGGAATGCTGAATCTTAGTGATGGTAATTCATGAGGTAATATATCCTAAAATCACAAGGAAAATGTAATGAAAAAATGTAGGTTTTCTGCAAATGTTTGTGGCTATCTGCAGCTACCCTGGGGTTGGGGGGCAGGGAAGGTGTGGAGTATCAAAATGAACTGTAAGTAAAAGCAGAAATGCAGGCAAATGGAAAAAAAAAAATCAAATTTCAAAAATATATCTTTGGGGGCCTGAATATTTGTAACTGTATGTATGATCTAAATACTTAATCTCAACTGTGTGGTGGTATGGTTGGCAAAACTTAGCTAACTGGAGAAATATTTAATGTGGTCACAGGGTGTTGGGACACAGCCTTTTCAGATAAAACTGAAAGTTGGGCGGTCTGAATTAATAATCTAGGTAGGATAGGACTGGCTCAGTTTGGGAAAATTCCTATAACTTTGCCGTTCACAAAAAGTAGTTTTTGCAACTGGCGTGCATGTAGATTGCTAGCACTACATTTGGTGTTGGGATATTTGGGCTATAAACTCATGGTGGGAATGGCCTGTTAGTCTGTAAGTGTTGCATACGCTGGTGTTGCTGTACATGTTAGCGTTTTAATTGTAAATTTGAACTGGTTTTGAGTCACTGTATGGATAGGAAGCCATAAGTGAGCAATGTGATGTGACCAGCTGGTGATTTCCACGGCAGCAGTAGGCCGGTAAGGTCAGTAAGCAGAGGGGGCCGAAAAGGGTGGCTGGGTGAGCACCGGGCTGCCTGGAGCAGGACCCGTGGCTGCTGATGGAGAAGGGGCTTGGCAGCCCACCTGGCAGGCCTGCAGGGGGAAGGAGCTCAGTGCTGAGGAAATCTCGGGGGCGTTGGGGGTAACCTGGAAGGAGGGAAAATGCAGGGTGAGACTTGCCTGGCTAAAAGCTCCATTAGTTGAAAAGCACTGAAATACTACCCCCTGCTGTTTCTGCTGCAGCACTGGAATGCCTCATGTGTGGAGAAGTTTATATTTGTACATGGGCTGCTCTAATGGCCTTCTTTCCTTTCAGCATAACATACGACGTAAAACCGTGAACCACAGCGTGCCACAAAAGTAGTTGGCCTGGGCTGTGACTCACTGGCACAGGTTGTGTTCAGCTTCGCAGGGAGAGTAGGGCTTCTGCCTCTGTCCGGAGTGGTGAATACAGCGTGTCCTCTGCTGAATGTACTGCTTTTGGAGTGCGTAGTGACATTTCTGAGATTTTTGTGAGCAAACTCATTAATTAGTTTGAATTTAAATGAATGAGAAATTGAGCAATGTAACCTCTTTCAATATCTTTCTAATCTGAATTAACTTAGTAGTGGATGAGATTAATTCAAACTTCAGATGCAGCCAAACCCTATTGAAATCTTCTATACAATACCTTTGAAGAATTTAGCCTGTAATTTCCCTAAGCTGCTGTATACAATAGCCATGAGCATATAGGAAAGATTAGGTAAATAGCTAAGCTTGTTTCATCTGGGGCAACCTGCGACATCAAAAGTAGTATCACCAGTTGCTTCTGCAGTTCACTTTGGTGTAATTCTAGTGCTCACAGTAAGTCAACCAGATCTGTGTCATGCATTACGTCTTGTTTTCTGCTCATCCAGAGACGTGGTTGCTGTGTGCTGTCTCAGCAGCTGAAATAACATGTCTGCTATGATTCTTCTGGACACTGCTGCTTTTAGGGTGGTTGTCCAGTAAACACAGACACAGGGATATAGGAAATAGAAATACTCCTTTCTTCCGGATGGCTTTCCTTCTACAGGAGAAAAGAAATGATCTTTTCAAAGGTCAGATTGGGCTACGGATGCTAAAAAACATGAATCAAAATGTTAATCTCATTTAATAGAGCTCAGTAGGGCAGAGCTAAGGTTGTTTTAGTATTTAATCTGTCAGTTCCTGTATTTTAGGATTTCTCTTGAATCAGTTTGAGGTATTTGAAGTAGTTGCAACATTCCTAAAGCAAACAAAATGCTTAATTTTATACATTTATTTCTAACTTTAGTTAAACTAGAACAGAGCTTAGCTCCTTTGGATATGGGATAATGTAAAAATAGATGGCTTTCAGAATGCTTTCCAAACCATTAATGAAACTCCACAAAAAACATAGTGATGAGTACTTCTCCTGTTCTGTAGCTGGGGGAGTGTAGCTGATTCTTTCTATTCATTTAGAATAGAATCATAGAATAGGATGCTTGGGCTGGAAGGGACCTCAAAGCCCACCCAGCTCCACCCCCCTGCCATGGCAGGGACACCTCCCACCAGCCCAGGTTGCCCAAAGCCCCATCCAGCCTGGCCTTGAGCACCTCCAGGGATGGGGCAGCCACAGCTGCTCTGGGCAGCCTGTGCCAGGGCCCCACCACCCTCACAGTAAAGAATTTCTTCCAAATATCTAATCTAAATCTTACCTCTTTTAGTATAAAACTGTTCCCCCGTGCCCTATCATTATCTGCCAGAGTAAAAAGTCGCTCTCCATCTTTTTTTATAAGCCTCCTTTAAGCACTGAAAGGAAGTAAACAAACTGTGTAACGTTAAGGTACTACCAGAAGTAAAAGAAACATTAAATGATTTCCTAAAGCAGCTGAAGGACTCAGTGTGTAAACTGAGATTAGATTTTATTCTTATGGATCTCTTCCTCACCCGATTTACTTCATTAGTGTGGCTTTCCCTAGAAGGGGACTACTACAAGAGTTCAGCAACAGGGATGGGGAGAAGTGAAACTTACACAAACTTTGAATACTTTAAAAACAAACAAACAAATAAAAATCAGCACAAAAAGAAACCCACCATTGTCATACCAAACTGTTGAGATAAAATGATTTTACAGGATTTCATACCACTGAAAGAAACACAATACAAGATAAAATGCTAAGACAACTCTTAAGTTCAGGTGGTTTTGGTTTTGTTTTTCAAGTGCCACATGCTGATTTTCCATAACCATCTCTAGCCTGTCTTGCCTGCTTAACAGTAGAGCAAGATGAAAGATGTGCATTGATACCAGTGCATCTTGATACAAGTATTATTTTTTCATTGTATTTCTTCTTTTTGCATCATAAGGGTTTCATAATCGATAGAAAAGTGTGTTTTGTTTTGTTTTGTTTTGTTTTGTTTTCAGTCCAAACACTGTTAGAGTGTTTCCTGCATCTTTTTCAGAAGTAAAAGTGTTTTTCCTTTCTTTACCTTATCACCTCCATCCTCCTGCACACATTTATTTACTCTTAAGTGAAGGCTTGAAAATGTAATTTGACAGAAAACTGGAAGAAAAACAATTTGGTTGGTCTATGGAAGAGAAGACAAACATGAGAAGTTAATAGAGCTCTCTAACATCTGCAGGGGCCTGCTGTAACACTAAAATGTCCTTTGTGTCTCCCGGAGGTGGGGCAAGGAGCAGTGGGGAGGTGTGACTGGAACAAGTGATAATAAGATTAAATATTGTTAAAGGTTTCCTAACATAGGCAATGAGCAGTCATTGAGGTAATTGGTGGAATCTCCATCGATGGCATTTTTGAAACAGATCAGACCAACATCTGCCGAGAAGGGTCCTTCAGACCGGTAGGACAAGAGCACCTTTCTGACATTCTTTCCAGTCCCCATTTATAGCCTTTTCTATTTTCTGGCTCATGTGCCAGCTTTTTGAGGTCTCTGTGGATATGAGCGATTAAACACAGTGATGCGCATTCGTTGGGAGCCAACCACTTTAAGACAATATTAAGTCTTTCTTCCTCTCTCTGGAATTGTTTCATATTTCAGAGAGAATGTTTTGCAGATACTTCAGTCTCTGTAGTATGGACGTTGATTTTTATTTTAGAAGTTGGAAATAAGTTTTTGTTATTAGAGTGTTCCAAAATCTTTTTTAATTAAGATAATCATGCAAATAATAATAAATATTCCTGTATGGTAGTACTAGAATATTATGGTACAATGCTTTCTTTAAAATTTGACAGTATCAACTTACTCATAATACGGTATTTTCTACAATTGATTGTATAGTCCACGAGTGTCATGTCCTCAGCATTTTAAGGCACAAAGCTAATTATTAATTACACTGAACCCAGGTCAGTAGTGAGAGAACTGCCAGTTGCTTCACCAACAGCCATACCTGTTAATGTGACTGATGAACTTGCACTATACAATTTTGAGTGGAAGGCTGGCAGCGTGGGAGACAATGAGCTGATGTGAAAGAGTTCTTGCTACTCCGTACCAGGCTTCCATTGTGTTTGAATAGTACGTGTTTGTTCGTACTTGAACTTTACCAAAGTAGAGGTTTCAGCTTTTAGAGTAGCCATTCCAGTTAAGTTCTGAGAATGGATACTGTTTGCATCTGCATTAGCATACCAAACGTTTTTAATTCTTTTACTACCGTTAATGCAACTTTTGATGGTGCTAAATTTCCTGTGCTTCCTTTGACACATCACCAGCATTTTTAAGTGACTGCACAAGACCAGTGCTACTGGAACAAAGTGGGAGGTTTTGCTGTTACTGTTGCAAATAATGATCATTGAGTGCAGCGGTAAGTGTCAAGGTGCAAGGAGAGGCAAGGCTCAGATGAGATTTTCACAATTAATACGCAGGAAGAATACTGCTTGGGAAACATGGAATAAATTCTTTGTCTTTCTTTTTTAAAGTTAATATAATCTTCAAATCAAATTTATAAATGCTTATAACTTAAATTCAGCAGTAAATATTTTAAAGAACAAATTTGCAAAGCGTGCTTACAAGACAAATGACCACGGCTCTTTTGAGCGTACTGTTTTGCATGTAAAAATATGGCTGTTAAAACTGGCAGAGTGTATTGCGTGTGATGACCTCAGCTGACTCTTCCCATTATTGCCCGCTGGCGATACAGAATTATAGTGTGGTGTATTATCTCAAATTACTGATATCTTAGAAAAGATCCATTATTTGAATTGAGGGCAAACTGAAGTTAAATGAATTCTAGCCTCCTGCTCCATGAATGTTGTTTACTTCTGCCTCTCAGTTTAATGGTATCTCGTGTATGTGTTCGCTCCAGATTTAAATCTGGTCATCCAGCTTGTCCATCCCCTCAGTCCTAAACACATTGCTTTAGTTGACGTGGCAGGAGAATATTAGTCCAAGCAGGTAAGGCAATTATTTGTTTGTATTCATACAGAATGTGTAGAAATTTGTATCTAGTTGTTAATTCCTAGATATTTTTAGCAGGATTTTATTAGTCTGGTTTTATGAAGAACGTTTAGCACGTGACTTCACTGCATGTCTGTCCTCTTCAAGAGCTCTAGAACCTGTTGACCAAGGTCAGCCACAGAATTTGGAGAGAAATAAGCCTCAAATTCCAATAACCACTGTGATAATTAGCAGAGACGTCAAGGAAGCAGACCACAGAAATGCTGGCAATGTGGGAGGGTTAGGGACAACTTGACCAGTCTGTGTTCTGGGTGTAGTGGGTTTTTGACCCATCAGCCCATGCATCCCAGCTGCACGTTGATCTGAACCATTTGTAGCACGTGCTGCACCTTGCTCTGCATGTTGAAGTGGGTGTATGGGGGCTGGGAGTGCTCTGCAGGTCTCTGCTGGCCAGGGGAGGGAGAAGGCAGCGGCAGGCAAGTGTGTGAAATAAAGTTATAAAGAGACTGAGGACAACTGAGAGTTGCTGAACTGATGTGACAAGGAGCTCATGTTTTCGCACAGCCAAAGGGATAAGCAAATAAATGAAGGCAATATGAGGAATATAACCCCCAAATTCATGTTTCATTGTTTCCATTCATCAAGTAATTTTAAAAGCATTTTGGTTTCTGTTGTTTCTTGGTATGCTGTTTGTGGTTTTTTTGGTTGGGTGGGGGGCGATGGTGGTGTTCACTAACCTGCTAAAGAGGACCAAAGAGTGGAAGCAAAATGACAGAAAATTGTCTGTACTGCCCCTGGCATCATAGCTAGGAAGATGTATATAGACATACATAGAATTAATTTTAATATTTGTCTTTGTATTTTGAAATACCATGAGTGACTGGCACATAAACCCAAAGAGCTGTAAGAACCAAACTACAACATACTTGAAAAGGATTTTTTTGCCTTTTTTATGCTACAAAACCTAGATTTTAAACAAAAATTTAGGAACTCTGCTTTACCACCTAGGTATCACAGCAAGTTAACAAATCTTCCAGCAGGGTGCAGTCTTTTCTAAGGATTTCTAACAGTCTGCTAAGTGTCTGCATTTTGCACGTAAATATTATTTCCTACTGCAGCTATTAAGCAGACAATCAACTTTGTTTTTCAGCACTTTTAATTGTGCTGTTTATTTGTGTGTCCTAATCGTGCTTAACACCTGAGACAGAACGAGATGGAATCAGTTCGGTGATAATGTGGAATCATCAGAAGAAGTAATCTAGGTCTGCCGCACTGTTTGCAGCTCTCCAGAAGGAAGTTGAAGTCCTCCCACCCCACCTTTCTTGTTCGTTAGGGAAATTCACTGTTGTCTTGCATCAAGAGCTGGATTCAGACACCAGTACTGTAGGAGTGGACTTCTGTTCAAGTTACCAGGGTGTTAACATCAAAGCTTAATTGCATTTAAATGCTTTACACTTCTAAAAACTAGGGAAAATACAGCTGCCCAACTGACGGGGTTGCTATCTGAGTGGCATTCTTCTGGCTTTGGGCAGAGTTGCGGGTTGTAGGATGAAACCTGGCCCATTTGCCAGGTCTGCAATAAAAATATTGTAAGCTGGTGTTCTGTTTGTCTTGGTTAGATGTATCCCAAGCACACAACTTGCCTTGTTTTGCCATCCAATTGTGTTTCTTACAAGCTATAAATAGCAATGCGATGTCATTTTCAATGTAATAGAAAAGTGCTTGTACTTGGCTTGGTTATAGTGATTGTTAGCAACAGCGAGTGCTGTAGCCAAAGACTATTTGTTCAACAGGTCAGATATTTCATTATACATTTATTTATATAATAGTTGTTGTAGAGGTATTTCCACCATGGCCCACCAAAAGGACGACAGAAATCCTTTGTGCCATAAATCAAACCTGTCTCCTAAGCAAGTTCAGTTTGCTTTTGGGACGATCCAGTGTGTCGCTGAGGGTATTTCTGTGTCTTAGCACCACATCTGGTATTCAAATATGCCGTTCTTTTGGCTACTGGCTATTACTGTTCACATAAAGAAGCGCTATATTTTCTAGCTTTGACTGCACAGAGGTGTTTTCAGCACGTTACGCTGGATTCTGTGAACTAACACTTGTAGCCAGCATACCTCTCACGTAGGAGCTTTGGTTATACTTGGAAACCAGGCAGCAAACTGTACCTTACTGGAACGGTTTTAGTGGGGACAACAGGGGTGATGAGAACTCAGAAGGATTGCACAGAGAAATCGGATACAAATCTTTGCCTTAGATGTTGTATTAGAACTTGAAAGCAAAATAACCTTCGTTCTTACCTAGGGAAGAGTTAACACAAAAAGGCTCGAGTAATTTAAAGGGTTACCAGTAGTGAAAGAATGAGTTCTTGTGTCTTTCTGCCCGTAGCTGTGAGCTCCCACTGCTTTTTTTTTTTTTCCTCTTATTATTTTTGGTGATGGTGTTTTTTTATTATTTCTCTTTTCCCCCGAGATTTGATGAAGTTTATTAATGTGAGAGGGGGGAAAAATAAAACAAAGCACTAATCCAGGAAGGAAAGAAAAAGGCTGTTTTGCCAGAGTTTTCAGGGAGTAGAGTTGAGCTGGAGAATATTTTATGTCCAAGCCATTACAAAGTACTGGAGCAGAATAGCACAGCTAGGAATGAGGGTGAAATGGCAATGATCTATCAGATTGAATAATCTGAGACATGTAGCTTATCCTCACACGAGCTGCTTTCCCAGAGTTGATGTAACTTCTGGCTCTTGGTCTCACCCTCCTTTGTGCCAGCTTCAGCGCTCCCAGGACCTGAAATTCAGCTGCTTCACTCACTGTGCTGTGAAGAAACCTGTGTGTTATGTTCACATGCAATTCTGCTTGTGTATACACATCTACTCACTTTTAAATGTATATATATATATATCTATCTTTTAGGTTTTCTGCCACCTTGCTGTGTTGAAATGCTTTGGCACAGGGTCAGGCGAACGCCAGAGGGAGCAGTAATGCTTTGCCAGGGGAAAGGATCAACATAGCAGCTGCACTTAGATCTGCTTAGTTTGCTGTGGAGCTACATTCTCCAGGCTTAGTAGGTTAAAAAAAAAAAAAAAAAAAAAAAAAAAAGGTGAGGACTAAACCACTGTCATCTTGCTGGGTGGATTTCTGCATACAGGCTGCTCTTACGTATGCTTGAACTCCAAGGATTCCAAAAAGATTTTATTTATTTTTTTGGCAGAAGTGTATTCCATGGAACAGCTAATTAAGGACATATTTGCTTGTTGATTGTTTAATCAAATGTCCTCTCTGGATAGCCGTGTTTTTAATTAAATATTTTTGATATTTTCAAAAAAGTGGTTTTTTCATCATCTTTTTTTTTTTTTTTAGGACTGTAGTAGATAATAAGCCTTATTATCTAATGGCATCTAATTAGGGAGAATAATTAGTCTTGCTACATCCGTAGCCATCAGATAATACCAAGGTAAAGCCTTATTGAAGATAATCAATGATTTTTAAGGCTAGTTAGTAGGTTGGGGTATAGCCTAATACTAGCTCTGTCTGCTGGTGCGTGTGGCCAATATGTATTCCCAGACTGTATTAGGGGTTTTGTTTTGTGCTAATGAAGTCAAGCTATGCAAGGGATGGCTCTTAAAATAGAGAGACATTAGACATCTAAACCCGATTAAAGGTTTCCACATCATTAAAGGGATGCCACAGGTCTAAATCCCTTACTTGAATCCAAATAAAGTATTTTTAGAGAAGTTTCAAGATGAGATGTAACTAAATTGACTTTTATTGAAGTAATACTTCGATTTTTTACATCTTCCGGATGTGTGTTTGTTGATAGTATTGTGGTAAGAACAGCTGAAGTGGTACAATCCTTCAGAGGCACCGGGAAGTGAGGTTCAATGGGAGTAAACATGGTTATAAATTATTTTTTTTCTCAATAGCATCCATTTAGTGAATCTCTTCATGTGAATGTGGTGATTAAAAATAAAAAGAAGATAGTTGTTAAAAGGAAAACACAACAGTAATCACAAAAGCTAGTGTAAGCCTGTCAGCCCAAAGTTACTTGGCAAAGTTATGAGATACATCCAGGCTGGCTCCTGATTGTGCTTTTATGAACTGCGTGGCACATCTCCCTTCTCCTCCCTCTGTTGGCAGTGCCATAGTCCAGGGTGAATTGCCCTGCAGGCTGCTGATGCAACCCTGCTTATAGGTTCTGTGGGCACTCTAACCTGGGAAGGGCCAAACTCTGATCCTGCCCCTCCTCGTGCCTGAACGTGTTGGTACTGCAGTGGGCTGCGAGGTCGGGACCAAATTGGTGGTGCTTGGCTGCGTGGAGGTGGTAGCTCTTTGCTGCAGGGGTCCAGGTGTCCCTCCAGGGCTGTGGCACCTCCTGTTTGGAAAAGGAGGCTCAAGGAAGTAAACTTGCAGGAACCTACAGTTGTAAATACGACTTCCTGGGTCAGTGGGGCGAAATTGTAGTACAGGCTGTACGTGGAAGGGATGGAGGCGGTGAGCTGGCTGCAGTCTCTCCGCAGTTGGTATTTCTTGAGTGATTTCTATGCCCGCTCAAATAATGTGTTAAAAATGCTAATTAATAAGTAGTCCACAACGTCACACAGCAGATATGTGGTGTAACACCTATAATCTGCGTAAAACCCACTCAGTGTGGTTTGCATGCTGTTGAAATGAGTACGAGCAGGGCCTTTTCTGAGCAGCTTGGGAGGCTCTTGGACACATGGCAGTAGCCAGGAACCAGGTGGCTGAAGCTATTGCTGCTCTGAAGCTCTTGGGTTACGCTTGCCTCACTTCCCAGCTGGTGATGTCAGATGGTCTCATGAATCAGTTCGTGAGCCACCTAAGTATTTTCAGGTAAAATCGTCTCTGATTCCAGTTTACCTTGAAGACGTTGGCCTGAGAGCGGCAGTGATTCATGAGCTGATTCAGGAGTGAGTGGATCAGCTGCCTTCGGTGAGGAGCAGCCACATTTATCAAAAGGGAGGGGCAGGAGGCTGGGTGCTGACAGCTCCAATTGTCTGATTTTTATCTGCTGGAGCACGTCTGCCAGAACCTTATGTTAGTTTGCTCAATCTACTGCTGAAACTCACGTCAATACCTGACAAATGTTCTGGAGCGTGTTACAGTGCAACATGCATAGCCTTAGCTAGCACAATTTGATACCTGCTGAACATCTCGCTTTAAAACCCTAATTAAGAAAGGGCCAGCCAGTCTGGCTGGGGGATAGGCAGGTCTTAAAGTAGTCATTTCTAAGACAGGAAAGCTGCAGGTATGGTCCAGATATGTGTTCCTCTTTCCCACTGATCTCTAGGGATACAGATCTGGTAGTAACAAGAAGTTCGGCACTTCGGAGAAAAGTGGAGGCTCCTGAAATGATGTCTCCACTCCAACATTCACCACGTTACCTTCGTGACAGGGGTTGCATTCCTTGGCATGCTTGTAATTAAAACTTTTTACCAAATGTAAGTTGTTTCTCATTTTGTTCTTGAAAAAGCTAATTAGATCGCCATAGTCCCCTGTTACTAGATTAGCCACAGGCTATTAGTCACAGGCTTTTTTTTGATCATGGCCCAGTGTGAGGTCAAACAAATTGGAACCTCTCTTGTAATTGCATTTTACTGCACATTACAGTAGCATACTGTATTTTGCGTCTTGCTGCATTGGAAGTGAAAATTATATTTGTTTTTGTGTACCTTTTTAACATTTTTTTTTCTCACAAAATTAAGGCCAGGTCATTGATATGTTTGTAAAATAGCAAACGAAACCTGCCTTTGTAATGTTCACTTTTTTTTTTTTTTTTAATGGATATCAGCATTTTGTAATATTACATCATTCTGATGTGTGCATAGCTAAAAATAAAACAACCAATATTTTAGGCTTCTTATGTACTGCCTCGGACCATTAGAGCTATCTGCTATCAACAGCAGCAGTGTGATTGCAGATGATGTGATTGCTGCTCAGCTAACAGTTTTTGTAGTCGTTGCATTATAAAATTACTTAAATTAACTCCAACAGCTTCCTAATTTCAGTCACCAAGTGTAAATCTGGACTTAAACAATATATGTGCATCGTGTTTATACTTTACTAAAGTAACCAGAAGTTTAAAGATATAACTCAAGAGTAATACAAGCTTGAAATCATCAATAGACTGAAGGAAGATTTCCAGAAATCCATTGGGCCTCCCACCTTTTCTGGGCAAGAGGGAGTGTAGAGAGAATATCCCGGTGGATGTGTTGCTGCTCCCTTGTAACAGCTTAAAATAACTCAGAACCGTCTTACCTAGATCAGGTTCCCAGCGTAGCCTGCACATTCTTAGGATGCCACATAGCAGAAGGCTGTGCTGGGGGTTGTGGGGCTGGGCAGAAATGCTGGGAAGGCTTAGCCACTGCTTAATCGTGCTGAAAAGTTTCTTTTGAAACTTTGTTGTTACTGAAGGTGGTAGTCTAGAAGGGTGCGAGCTGTGATAAATCTCCCTGAAATCATTGTTGACTTCAAGTGTTGTCAGTAGTCTGGCTTGAGGTTATCTGAACCTGGCAAGATTCAGACTGGTATTAGATCAGACTTTTTTTGCCACGTAGGTTTATGTCCAGGTAAGCAATACCTCGGCCTTATATGTGTCACAGAGTGCTTTATATCACTGCCAGTTCCTACAGATGTCACCTAAAAGCTGAGTAACTTACACAAAGTCAGCCAGCCCATGGCAAAGCAGGGCTTTCATACTGATGTTTCCTACGTCTTGGCTATTGTTTTAGTATGCCTGCCAGTCTGTTCTTGATTTTTCCTTTTCCCTTCCAGCACTGTGTTTTAGTGGAATGGAACTAGTTCTTCACATGCAGAGGGCAGTCATTGATAGGGCTGGGGAGGGAAGCTAGGAAGGGGGTGCTCACCTCCCCCTGGCAATTTCACTACACCATTATCGCAGTATTTTTAAGTGTCTGGGAGGGAAACAATCGGTTCTTTTTTTCCAGCCTGCTTTCCATCCTCTGTTATAATCCTCCCTCTCGTATTTCACTGTACTCTCTCCTTCATACCCTATGAACCTGCACCTTGCAAGAAGTTCTCGTTGGGCTTTCTGGTGGGATCAGCCGCTGTACGTGTGCTACAGCAAACCCCACGGTAGGGGTGACAGCCTGCAGTGCCTCCTTCCCTGCTCTTCTGCATGCTGCCAGCGTCCTGCCTGCTTGGGCCTTCCCTGCCCTCTGCTCTGTGGCTGCCACACACTTTATCCTTATGTTGGATGTGGTTTGTTTTATATATGTATATTTTTTCTTGTTATTCTTTCCCTTTTGTTACAAGCCTAGTGTGTTTTAAGAGGAGGAGAACACAAAGCTCTCCCAGTCTTCATTTTACCTCCTTCCACAATACTTCTCTCTTTTTTTTTTTTTTTTTTTTTTTACACTTTTTAAATAATTTTTTTCCTCTTTTCAAATACTTTGTGTCTTTCTATAGCATGACAAAATACTTACCTGAGATAGTTCTGATAAACTGTAGCCTGATGCATACTGTTCAAAAGGCATTTTATTTTCTTTTTAAAAACAATCCCTTCCCTGTCATGGCCACAGAATGTTGGTTTTAAGTCATCCATGTGCTGTAGAAACTTGAAGCTGCCGAGAAATGTAGTTGCTTGCCTTTCCTCACATATGTTTGCTTTGATCCATCTGGTGTTCTCCTGCTCTCAGGAGCTTGAAACTTTTAAAAATATTTAATAACAAACACTTTGTGTCCTTTCCCAAAGGCAGCTACCTGGGATAAATGTGCAGACCGTTTGGGGCAGGAATTAGAGCCGTCAGTCCCTTTACAACAAACAAACAAAAACCTCCCTTGCATTTTTCTTTGTTGGTGAAGGCAGAGGGAAGCCTGCCCAAGGGTGCCAGCACTGGATTTCTGTCTCTAGGCTGCATTCATACTGGTCACGGTTAATTCAACACAGCTTGTGTAGGACATGCATTTCAGCCTAGTCAAGAAAACTGACCGCTAAGCCAACATCCTGCTAGCCTGGGCAACCTTCTGTGAATACCTTCCTGGCTACAGGGAGCTGCCAGCCAGCTGATTTGCGCTGTTGGTGTTGGAGAGCTTCACGGAGCAGTAGCTAGCAACACAAACCGATTCAGGCCTGCTCTCAGCTGCTTGCTGCCTGCTTCTCTTGGCGTTCAGAAACGTGGCAGGGTCGGACGAGCAGTTGGTCGTGAGCATTTCCTGCTCCACTCCGGGCAAAATCAGCCAAGTTAGTTTAAATAGTTTAAAGAAGTGGTTGAGCTGACCTGACTAATGTTGCCCGAAGCAGAATTGGATTTACTTGGCAGAGATGTGGGTGTGCTAATTTCCAGTAGAGGGTGGTGGCTTCTGCAATTGCTCCAGGTGTTGCTGCACTGATCCCGTCACCAAGTGTGCTGTTGCCTTTTCCACTCCTACAGTGTAGCAGCACAGCTACCTGAGTTACTTCCTCCTCCTCCTCCTCCTTTTTAAAAGAGTCTTAATGTTTTATGTTAGAAAATACTGAAGGGCATTTCTAATTTATTAGAAAATCGATCAACATTTATTCAGTTTTTCAGCATTTGGATGAGAGTTGGAATTTCTGGACTTCTTATTAACTAAAAGTGCCCTAAATGTACTGGGTATATTAAAACAGCAGTTTTGTCTACACGTGTTTTGGCTCAAAAAACAATATGCTAAGTAAGGAAAGTTTTAAGTGCAGTTATTGAGTTATGAATTGCTCCTTGCTGTCAGAGGCCCTGTTTTCAAAGTGATTTGATGATACAGAGTCACTAGGTAACATCCTCCAGTAACACCGAAGTAGATCCGGTGGGTTGGGTGATGGACTGACACCGAAATCAGGAGGAAGCATGTGCCTAAGTGTTTATGGGCTTGTGAAAGTTGTCTTGGCACACATCTGCTTGTTTGGGTCCTCACGTAGCTTTGAAGCTCTGACTGCCCGTCTGAGGCTTGGCTCATTCTTTATTCTCCTCCTGGTTTTCATTTTTTCTTTTTGCAAAATTATAAAGGGGCAACGCAAGTATTCATCTTCTTTTTAAATTCCCAGTCCACGCATGTTTTAAATAAAGAAATATACATTGGGCCAACTGCAAGGAAAGGTATAAGCAAAATAGTTAGAGAGAAAGTGTGAAAAAGGCATGTGAGAAATGAAAATGTTAGCGTTCCAATTATGTTAAAGGTGGATATTGGTGCTCTTAAAGCATTGGGTAGTACTTTGACTTAAGGATACTAATGAGCTCAGAAACTGTTTTTTTTCAAATTCTCGATATAATTAATCCATTAAGAATGGCCAATTTCTTAAACTTCTTGATGCCTTTTGTTGATGCATTCTATTATTACCTGTATATTTCGAATAAGCACTAGGAAGTTTAACCTTTAATGAAGAGATAAATAACTTGTAACAGAGCTTTAGATTAAATTATTTTTTTGTAAAGATATAGTGAATTGGTTTCTTTGTATCCTATTTCCTAAACAATACTCCTTACTTGTGTTGTGTGATAGGATAAAATTACTGGTATTTTTCTTGTTAATAGGAGAAATGTAGTGGCATGGTTACTGCTGTGGAGACCATCAAAACATGACATCTAATACCGCCGTAGTACAACGTAAAATACAAAAATTGTAACGTGAGCCTTCTGACAGGAGGCTAGTCGTGGTTGCAAGAACTTTGCCAACTCTGAAGTGAAGACAGTGATTGACCTAGCATAATGAAAGAGGCGTGCCACCACCAGATGGCTGGGGAGATGAACTGTGTTGGTGCTGGTGCACTGTTATGTAACTGGTGTGGGGGGCTGCATCTCTTTGATTCTGTTTCGGTTACAAGGAGTGTTCTATTGTGTTTTATTCGTGCTTTTAAAATAATGAAAAATATTATGAAGTGGTTCATTAAGGAACATTTCATCGTCAAGTGCATCTCATGTATTACCAAAGAGATAAGTAGCCCAACTTTCAAAAATGTGCTGGTTTAGAACTTAGTCATTTTTATCTTGTGCCGATTCCCTTTCCACTATCAATTTCCTTCAGAAAGATGATTGCGTGCTTGGAAACAGGCAAAGACCACTCATGTATTGGAATAGTGATTGTACTATTTTATCATGAATTATTATAAATAGAAAGCGGAGAAGCTGTTGTTATCTGAGAGCTACTACGGTGATGTAGGTTTACTTCTTAGGGACTTGAGGTTTACCTCTCCGGGACTGGCAGAAGATGTCAGAGAGCAGGAAAGCCATTGCTGCTGGGCAAGTAATGTGTTCAGTTCCTCTTCCATGAGAAATGTTGTGGTCAAAAGATGTTGAAAACACTTGAGTTCTTACCTTGTGACATTTCTTAATTTGTAAGATTCCAGAATGTCCCTCAGCATGTTGGATATTTTAGATACATCAGAAATTTAAAATATAAATCGTGCTTTTTTTCCCTTGCATAATTAAATTAAAAGCAGAGAATTGTAATAAATCACTGCAAAAATGGACCATAATAAATACTGTGTCAGATCTTAGTTATCTTGAGACAATTTTTGTTTAAATGGAAAAACTAAAATAACTGTACTGATTTCATCTCAATTACTGTGCATTACACTTCCAACCTTTCTGTTCTTATACTCTCAAACATTATTATTAACCCTCAGAACAGCTGGGAAACTAAATCTGTTTCTTCAGAATTGGATTTTCATCAAATATTGTGTTCCTGAGTCCTCAAACAAGCAGCACTGAAAAGTTTTTTCACTCGTAACTTTCCAGATTTTTTTTGGCAATGGAAATGAGCAAGGCCCGAGCTGGTTTCACTGTAGGTGTTCATACGGTTGTGAAAATGACAGTGATAGTGGCAATGTCACACTGCAGCTGCCTGAAATATCTACTGCTGTAGGCTGTACCTACAGAAGCTCTGTGAAAGAGAGAAAAGGAAATGAAAAATGGCATTGATTAAGGGGGGTTGGTTGCTACTTAATAGAAGGGAGAACCCAGTGCTCAAGAGATTCTTAGAAGGGGAAAAAGGAGCCAGGAAGAAAAGCACTTTTTTTCTCCGTAATTTCTTTTGTTGCTGGACAGGTTTTAAGTTTCTCATATGAAAAAGAATAGAGAAGGCTGAATCCTTAGAAGATATTTAAGTAAGATTTCTTCAAAAGAATCCCAAAGGGCTTCCATTTTTGCATTTTTATTCAGGTTAATTTCTAGTAGTAGTGCCATCATCACAGTACTGTCTGATCACCTTTAGGTTGTTTTTAAAATGAAGTCTTGTCTGTGGTTCATTTCTTCTGTTGTGATCTTTCCAGAGGGTTGGGTATTATTGCTGGATTAATGCTTGTTATGCTACTTAAGGATTTACTTTTTTTTTTTTTTCCCCAGCTGTTGGAAAGCATGATGCTACATGTGAGCAGAAAATGCTGCAGATAGATTCCTCCTTTCTTGTTTGAGATTTATCTCTGAGAAAGTCTGCTCGTTTCTACAGCTGAGCTCTGTCTCGTGGTAGAAAGTTTCGCTGGCCTAAAGAATTGTCAAGCTTGTCCGGAGCTTTGGGTGATGGTGGTTTGCTCTCATTATACTGAGTATTCAAAGGAAAAAAAAGGCACCATATGCTGGTCTTAGCTGGAAACTAATGTCAGTTGTCTGTTTGCTGTGTAGCTACACCGCTGAGAAACTTCAGCTAGGTTTTCTAAGGAACAACATTGCCTTGTCAGATACTGGACATTATTGGGCGGAAGGGTGAAGAAATCAGAAATAACAAATTCAGTCAGTATATGGTGGAATAATAGAGGAATAATAATAGCAATAATTCCTTGCTGATTAGAGATGATGCACAGCGTTGTTCAGGCGTTGCTCTGCACAAAGTCAGCGCCATCAAGAAAGCAGAAGTGCCTTTAAGCTGCACGCCACATGATCCGGTTCTGTGTATGTAACTTCCAAGTAAAGAAAAAACTACTTGCAGTGCTTCCCCTGCTTACCAGCACGTCATGAGGCTTTGAGTTAATTTCAGCAGGGCGTCTCTTATCTGTTATAGGTCCTCATTTTATCATTGCATTGTCTTTGTGACAAAGGTGGAGGTGTACGGTGATGGGGCAGTAGGTATATGTCACGTGTGCCTTGGCAGTGCTTCAGTCCATGGCATTTTGGTCATGTACCTCTGTCTGCACACAGATAAAGCACGAACCCAAGCAAGAGTTGTTCCTTCTGGGACTGTGGAAGTGAGAGCAGTGTCAAAGGCACGTTTTCCTGACAGCTAGGCATGGATGCATGTTCCAGAGAGCATTTTTCTGGACACTAGCCCCCTCCTCAGACTAATAGTTTGAAAATCTCAAGGCCAGCAATACTGAACACCTGAGAAGTCCAAGACGTTGAGAAAGGTTGTCTGCCTTCAGTCTGTCAACAGTGAGGAGACCGTCACTTCTGCTGAAACTGCCTGGGATCGAGGAAGGGCTAGATTTAGGCTGGTACCTTCAGTTATAATTAATGTAATTTTGTTATAATTGAATGTTCAGGAATAGATGTTCTTTTTTTTGTTTTTTCTTCCATTCTGATTAAACTATTACATCACTGAGACAGGAGGACTACACCTTGTGTGTCTTAAATAAGTTGTAGCCAGAGAGGATTCTTCAAGTCTTGTTTAGTGAGAATAACTTAAGTTATTCATTTAGGTGCCCTAACAGCATACACGATTTTGTTATCAGAGTGCCTGTAGCATGTAGTGCGAGTCACAATTAATGTACAGTGCAGCAAGAAGGCTCTGGGGAAAAAAAATGTAACATTTAGGTTATTAACTAGAAAAATGTTTTCTTTCTTATTTATTGCTTAGTAGAGATCTATAATAGCGTGATTTTTTCCTTTCCATAATGAACTTTTTTCAGTCTCAGTTTATCTAAGTACTTATTCTCAACCTCTTAAAAAGGTATGCAATATATTAATTGCAGAGCTCTCCTCTTCCCACAGATTATTTCCATTCAAAATAATAGGAATACAATAAGCCTTGCTGGATTTACTCAGGATTTGAAAAGCCTGGTCAATCCACAGTGGAGGATCAGGCCTTATCTCCTCTAAACCCCAGACCACCAGCAGGGACTCAGTATCCTCTAAACAATTTCTAATACTTCATATTTGAATACTATTAATACTGTATTTCTAGCCTTCCTGTAAAAGATGGCAATGTACTCAATACGTTCTTAGTATCTGTCTGCTCGATTTTAAATAAGGTTACAGTTTGAGTGTTTTCACTACATGTTTCACAAGAGCATTCTCATTGAGTAACTTGTTAGACAAAAGTAGGATTTTGTTTTGTTGTTTAAATATTCAAAATGTTGTTTCCTTCTACCTTTAAAACGATTCGCAGTGATTATCTTTAATGCCTGAGACAGATATTTCCCAAGAAGAAACCTGATCTCTGGGCTTTATCTGTATTCATTCTACCCTTTTGTTCTTCCCCTTTTATCTTTGTGTATCCTCTAATGTCTTTGCAGTTATACAAGCCAAACCAAAAACACTTATAAATTCTTCATGATCATTATGTCATGGGCAATTTTAAAATCTTCTGCTAAGGAGTAACACTTCATCTGTCTTTCAGGTTTCCCCAATCCATATCAGAATTTGTATGAAGTCAGAGGCTGGCTGTGTAGCATTCAGTGTTTTATCCTTACAAACGCTACTTATTAGTGAATTAAGCGTGGGAGAGGCTAGCTGACACAAAACAGCTCATGTCCGTGCTCTTAGCCCTAAAGCAGGGGTGCTATGTCCGAGTTTACCTCCAGGAAAGGTCCCTGAGCAGTGCTCTTGAACAGTGCCTTTAAATTGTTTGAGAGGAAGCTAATTGGCTTGGAAAATTTGTATCAGGCCCTTCTCTAACGATTTAATAGTACAGCACTTCATTTCCATGCATGGGAATGCTCCCAGCACTGTTTATTTTACTAGTATAGATGTGTAGCCTTTACATGTTTAGACAGCTAAATCAATATGCTACCTCTTTATCATCATCTCTAAATTTGTACATGCTACGTTCTCAGAATACGCTGGGATATTTAACAAGCCCTGTAGCAGCATATTGCTGCTTCTTGATCAAAAGATCTTTAAAATAGTCATTGTTGTTTTAGTTTGTCTGGATGTGTTTGTGTTTAAAACATACAGATATTTTCAAGTTGAATGTTTTTATGCAGGCCAGATTGCATTCTTTCTTATGAACTATTTTCTGGTAAGATCTTGAGGTAAACGAAGGAACAGGCTCCCCAGACAGCTTTTTTCTCTTCACGTGGAAATAAAGTATTTATCTTCCTATTGTGCAGTATCCCAGCAGGATCTTAATCAGATTTTTTATTCTGTTCTTACTTCTTTTGATGAATATTTGATCCATCTGGAATAACATTCAAGAATTTAATTAATTTCCATATTTTTGTTTGATTAACCACATAAATATGGACATGTAAGCTAGTACGTTTGCTTTGATTATGTGGTCTAAGTGTGAGAAATTGTAAATGGGTTTAATTGCAGGAAATCATAAGATGAAGGCAGAAAAGCACAACTCTTACAATTGCTGAATATGTGCAGAATCTAACAACAAAGTTACAGAAAAAGTGGTATAGCAATGTGTTTTGTAGACACTTATTGATTCATTAAATTAACCCCCACACACAAACCTGTAAGCATTTGAAACCAGTAAATTCTATTTTTGTTCTATTTAGCATCTGCTGAACAGGCTGGAAGAAGTAGTGTGGAAATATTTATTCTGGTGGCTGGAGAATCTAGAAAGCTTTTTTTTGTAGACTGCTGTTTCCATGAGACTTAAATCTACAATTAACTGTTCCCGTGAGCAGTATCCTTCAATGACTTGGCTTCCTACTGAAGGCTCATCTGCCCCTCTTGTCAAGGCAGTGCCAGAATATAACAAGGAGTGTAGAGAGGAAAAGGAGAGGAGAAAAAGGAACAGGGAGGAAGGTCGGTTTTCCAGTACTGAAGATACTCCTTTGGCTATGTGTGGACTTGGAAGCCTTGTTTTAGAAACAGAGCATTTGAATAATGTACATAAGCAACATTTATGTTGGCATGGTTATAATCACAGAACAGTTTGCATTGGATAACAGAATACGCAAGTATGAAAAATGGTAACTTCAGTGTTTTAAGTCATTAAGTAAGTATTTGTCTGAAAAGCGTGTAATACTCCTAAGTATTAGAAACATGTGCAAGGAAAGTCTCTGCAGTTGAAAAGAAGTAAGGAAGCTAAACGTTCCAATTTGGCGAAGTGCTTTGAGTAAGTGCATAATTGTAAGTATGTGACATGAGTACATTCATGTAGGGTGATGTTTTGCTAGATTACACCTTTACAGAGAAATTTATTCTGGATAGCTAAGACAACATGAGGAATGATTACCTCCTGTAATATTGTAGATACCAGTGTTATTTATAATGGTTTGAGAGAAACTCTACTGGAAATTTTTCATAGGATAAACTCTTTCTAGGGCATTATTTCTGTGTAAATAACTTTTCTGCAATGGCTAGCAAGCTGAAAATTAAGACATTTCCTTCTGACATAGTAGGGAAGAAAACATAGCAAGACTTTTTTTTTTTAACATTTAATGAAAAGTGCACAAGAGAATGGGTTCCTAGCTTTGTTGTGCAAATACTGGCTCTCTATTTACATAACGAAACAATGCACTTGGTAATGAAACTATGAGCTAAAGACAACAGGGAAATCTCTTCCCTAATTGTGGATAGTTTGCATCCTAAATTTTGTGAAAAAGTTCAGACTGAATTACCGTAGAAACTTCCTCTTCAGTAAGAACAACTCTTCAGACAAGGCACTGACAGAATGTCATGAGCAAGAGTTGGATTGCTGTTAGACGCATCGTTTCTTTTCCTCCTTCTGCACTGGGGGAAAAAAAGCAAAAATATTTTCCTGTCATTTGAATTTCATAATAGCTAAATGATAGACATGAGTAGCAGTTGGCAAATAGATTTAGACCTTGTTTATGCATCATATAATTTTCTTCACTTAGTTAATTAAATGTGTGTTACTTGTATAGATGTATAAAGTCAGTAGGTCCTCCAGTCAACATTACAACTACTTACATTCACAGTACTGAAAGTTACATGAGTTTGTACACAGTCTGCTTTAGAAGAGTTTATGCTTTTATAAGAGTCTGCTTTTAGAAGTGGTTATGGCCATAGTTGCTTGTCTCCAGAAATACTTCTGGAACACTTGGGTGTTTCTATGTGGTGGTCAAAGTCCGTAGTACGTTAGTTACATGGGCTTTTGCTATTTTTTGATCTTGTAAGCAATTCAAAATATGTATAAGATTTTTAACTTTAGTTTTAAAATAACTGGTTTCTTATGGAAGATGAACATCCATCAAAATATGAGCCGCTCTTTTTGATGGAAGCCACCAGCTTTCAAACTTCCTGTAAGTTACTGTGTTGTGTAGGAATGATTATTGCTGTTCTGATTCTTTTTGAGTAATATATCTCGTGTACATAATATATGTGCATAAATATTCTTTTATGTGCATATTTATATAAGAATATTTCCTCTTTAAGTACACCTGTCGGATAAATCTGCAAGTTGCAGTTACAAAATGCTGTCCCATATTAGAATGTGATTGGGAAAGGAGTCGTGTAAATAGGTCACTTTTATTTTTGTGTTTCCTTTGTTATTTTTTATTTATTTATTTGTGTTTACTTTGACAATTGACGTAGTGCCCTAAATAGTATTCACTGAACACAAGTTTTTACACTGCATGCAGAGAAGAGGTGCTGGGTACTAAGCTGTAGTGAGTTGCAGGTGTTGGTATTAGTGTAGCGCGGTGTATCTCTGGGCTGCAGGCACACCCTCACCCAGCTACCAGCTCTGCCCTGACTACAGCAATTCAGACAACTTGTGGAGACTTTCATAACGTGCTGGCATTTGGGATCTTGGGCTGTGCTGTGTACAAGTGCCGGTCTGTGGGTGCCTGAAATGGGATGACTGGTGAGGGTGACGTTGTTATTGTGACCTGCTCTGTGCAGTCACACGGTGTTTAGTTTTAATGTCCTGGTTCCTTCCAGGTGGTGCAATTTGTATGAGCACGTCTTTGCTGTTCAGAGGCAGGCACTGTCAGGAAATCTCAGTAGTACTGCAGACTGATTGTTTTTCAAAACAGAGAAAATCTGGGGAGGTTCTAGAATTTGCAAGCATGTTACGGATATAGAAAAAAAATAAAATAAATCTTGAAGATTCTGATACGTTGCTTGAAGAGCTAAACTCAGGCTCCTGTCACACTTGACAGGCTTGATGAGCTGTCAGCCTAGGTGGCAGCAGAACGACGACAAAATTAGTAAGATGAGTACATCGTTGTTGGAAAGTTAATTCCCAGATGTAGTCTGGAGAATTAATGCTACTAATAATGGCACAGCTCAGATATTGCTGGATGTGGAGCCTATCGGGTGTGATGAAACAGCCGCTGGAGCGGTGAGAGGTGGTGCTGGTGGAGAGCTGCTTTTGGCAGGCAGGGGGAATGCAGTAGAAGGGTTAGTCCTGGAAGAGGGCTGGGGACTGCAGCTGTGGCTCACAAGCTGACTCAGTTTAATTTAAATTTAAAAATAAATGAAAGCAAACCTGGAAGTGAGGGATCTTCATTTCAAAAAAGCAAGTGTTGAGACATTTTGCTGTTGGTTACAGCGCAGCAGACCAGAATGCAGTTGCCTAACTGTGAAAACTTTGTCCACCAGGCCGTTGCTGTTGCTGTGCAGAGACTTGCCCATGCAGTCCTTCTGCCAGGTCAGACCACAGGGGTGTCAGGGTTTGCGCAGAGGTAGAGGAAAGTTAAAGGAATGTAGAAGTAGCAGGAGGCCTGATTTTTACCTTCTGCTGCTATTTTGGCTAACGTGTGCTCCTGGTGAATGAAGCTCTTGCCTTCTCTTTTAGTACTTCCTTCCTTCTCCTCCCCCTTCTTTAACAACACAGAGTTAGTTCCTCATAACTTGAGAAAGTCAAAATATCTGTCATCTTCTCCAGCTCTCAGTTCTGTAGGGCATTTGTCCACAGTCTGTTGGAGTTCCTGGTTGTGTGGTTGCTTCAGAGGCTGCTTTTCACTTCTGTTTTGTTCCCTCCCTGCCACAGCTGCCCCAGTCTGTTGCATTTGCACTCCAGCACGCACACTTCAGTTGGCTGGCATATGTCTTTCATTATTTTCCTTCTAAATCAGGGCATTATTAATACTAAAGCATAACGTAATAATGTAATATTTTCATTTCTTTCCTCTTGGTGTTCTCATGGATATTAAGAACATATTTTCAGTGACTTGAGCGATTTTTTTTTTTTGAACTTCAAAACATTGCATACTGTCTTCTTGTAATGTCTAATAAAGTGAAACTTTCAAAATTGCTGAGGAATTCCTCCCCTCTTTCTGTAATAACAGATAAAGGATTTGCTGTAGCAGATCCCAAAGTTTATAAAGAAGGCATGTATACAGTTTTCTCTTTCTGCAAGGGCTTCTTGATAGGATTTCTTAACCAAATTTCAAGCAAACCACAAAGTGGACCATCTGTCATGTAATCTTGCATAACCTGCATTACAAAACGTTAACACACTTAAAGATTGCATGCGCTGCAATTTGTCTGCATGTGGATCTGCTAGAAAGCCTGAGACTATTTCATCTGAATGGGGCCTTTTGAATTTACTCACAGTTTGCTGAGGTGTGAATGGGGGGTGCCAGGGTGGAGACTGGAGCTGTGGGGTCCCTGGAGCGAGGTGAGCAGTTGGCTGGAGCTGTGTGGGCGCAGAGCAGGCAACGGGCCGGCCCAGGCCAGAGGGCAGTGCTCTGCCACCAGGCCAGGTGTTAAAAACACACAGCTGATGGTGTTTCCTATTCATCCGGCATCCTATTCATCTTGATTTGTCAGCCAGTCTAATTAGGTAGTCCTAATAGTGCAGACATCAAAGAGTGCCACTGAGTGCTGCTACAGGTGGGATGTTTCACCGGGTGCCGCCGTGTGTGCTCGGTGGCTGAGTTACTGAGGCAACAATGTGAAGATGGAAAACACACGAGCATTATTTTGAAGGATTCAGCTGCGAGCATCAGTTCTGACAATAATTGGATGTAGCTTGAACTGGAATTCACAGTACCCTTGGAGTCAGGGGAGAAAGCCCTGAAGAGATCGCTGATGGCCCAGGCGGGCAGGGACGGATGGAATCGAGCAGAGCCGCGTGAGGCAGCTGCGCGGCGATTGTTAAAAGGTTGAGCGGAGCCTTGAAGCCTGCTGTGGGCTCAGGCATTTCCAGGAAGTAGTTTGCTTAACTCTCGAGGTGGGGGCTCTGCCAAGGAACCTCCATGGGATGAGTAAACGAGTTAGACGTTACTTCAGGCGGCTGCAGCAGCAGACTCGTTAAGGCCTAAGCAGAAGTTTCCATCCGGAGCATGGCACCAGCCTTCACCGTGTGTGCTAGCGCCAGGAGAACTGAGCGTGAGCCCTCCGGCCCCGCTGAGAAGCAGCCTCCTCTCTGATCAGAATACTGCCTGCCAGTGAGATTCATAAATGGATCAGATTTTCAAGTAGGAAGCAAAGATCCATGGCAGAGGACGAGAATGGATCGTTTGGTAAAGATGGTTGCAGGCTTCGACTGGCACCACAAGTTAATGAGGAAAGGCCAGGAGGAGATCTCTGCTGGGAATAGTACCTGCTTTTCCTTTAGCTGGATGCAAAGCTAATAAATTCATCGTTGGTCTGTAATGGTTGATGCCATCTTTACTGTTTTGCCACGTGTTATCTGGCAAATTTACTGGCAGGGAGTAATAATAGGGAGTTGAAATACCCAAGGAAGTATGTAGCAGACTCTGAATTTAGATTCTTGTGGTCTCCGAGCAAAAAAAAAAAATCTAGATGCTTTTTTATTCATATTCTCCAATTTTGCAAGAAGCAAAAGGCACCAGAAGCCATAGCTTGAGAGCTGGTGGCACACTCTAAGCCCCTTCATGACCACGCCAATAGTAAATCCTGCATGCTACTAGGTGCATGTAGTGACTTCCTTTTATTAGTATTTTTTCCAAACATTTGAAAACAAGCCTGAAGCAAACTTGATTGAATGAAAATCTATGGTTGTTATTTAAGGAAGTATTTTAATGTATAAAAATATTGGCCATCTTCTGAGAATTTATTTTCTCTTGGACCTGAATGAAACCAAATGGCTTATTGAAGTTCTGTTGCAGCAACAGAATGTCTAATAGGTGAATCTGATTTTTTCCAAAAAGTATTATCTTTTTATTTACAACTCAAAAGGTCCTTAAAGGAACCAAGTTTACAGAAAGCATTCAAATGACTTGTCCTTTAAAAATGGCCAGCCTTCTCATCTTGGCTGCCTGTGCATTTTCACGTACTTGTCCTTTCATCCAGTAGTTCTAGCTATCTACCAGGCGTTTAATAAAAAAAGTTAGGCCTCTCAGAACAGAGGCGTTATTTGAGCTGAAAGGAGGAGGTAGGGGCTGTAAATGGCCATTGTGTTTCAGCTTCTTGAATCGTTTGGATCATGTGTGTGCTGGGCTAGTGTCCATTTAGGATGTCATGCTAACAGTACGGAGCGCCTTTTGGTGTGAGCACAGAACCTGGTTTCTGTCATTGCCCCATGATCACCAAGGCTTCAACGTGCTACTTAGTTTTTGTCCCAGATGCCATTGAAACTTTTACATCCTGTATACATTGCTTGTTTCATTAGTAGTTTCCTTCTTGTCCTTCATTTAGTTAGTTGCTTTAGTCCTTTTTGTATGTATTAGCTGCATCTTTTCTCTTTCAGAGCCTGGTCAGTCAGTTGGTGTTGAAATTAAAAGAGGAGAAGATTGAAAGATTGAGACCTGTGTTGTTGATATGAACTACCTGTGACTTTGCTAAATTAAGGAAGCATTCTGAATCTCTTAAAAAGCAAAAACCAAAAAAAACATCTGAGATCAGAGTATGCATGTCAGGTCTATAGATACAGGTCTCAGTTGTTTTGAAACATGAGATTAGCTTTTTGTAACTACCTGATGATAATTTATGAGCTTTTGCACATCCGTTTTTCAGTAATAAAAAAGCTCCATTTATTATACTTAAATTTCTTATGTCTTTAAAGCAAGACCTGTCTTTATGATAACTGTTCTGCTGCTTGTACGGTCGCTGTGTGCCAGACTGGTAAGATTAGAATTTAAGACTAGTAAAGCTCATTTATAAGCTAATTTACAAAGCTGCTTCTCTTCACTAAAATTCCGGGTCATTCTTTCTCTCTGCAGTAAACCAACGGAGGGTTTGGAGGATTGAGGTCTGTACGTTTGTCTGTGAACAGTCTGTACTTATGTAGCATTAAGGAATCATTCTAAGTCAGTCTATTATGGTCTGGTTATTGTAGCTGAAATTCAGTAATAGGGTTGTTAAACTCCATGGATTCAGAAACAGCAAAATGTCCCCCCTGTAAACTAGCAGTGCTTTAAAAGGGATAAATGTATGGGGTAGGTGTAGGGGAAGTCTTTCTGTTTGAGATAGGGAAGACAAAAAACACAACATTTTAGCCTTTGGGACTTTATTTTTCTCAGCAGGTTAGAAGATTAGTTTGGGGTGAGATAGCAAAGAGGGAGAGCTCTTCGAAGGGGTGGAACTTCAGTAAATCAAATGACAACTAGAGGAGCTGAGAATATAAGGGGGTGAAGCTGGTACATGCTTTGGCATAGGGAAAATGTTAGGTCATCACTTTATGTTGATTCCAATCCAGTTTTCCTATGAAATATTTATTGAGCAAGACATTTGTGATAACTTTGTAAGAGTTGTCAACACCAGAAAAAAAAAAAAAAAAAGAAGAAAAAAAGATCAGTTTAGTTTGCAAAGGTCTTCTAATTTATATTCACCCCTAGGATTTTTCTAGCCCCCCAGATTTCTTAGTCAAATAGAGTGGGAAGCAATGTAATCATTTGCTTTCAGAGGGAAGAAGGGGACTTGATTTTTAAGGTTTCAAAGTGCCTGTGCCTGAAACAGAACTGTTTTAGCACATTTTAATAAAGTAGGTATTAGCAGAGGAGCACGTCTAGGATATTCATGGTGGTTAGCTCTTCTGGGACATGGATTTAATAAAAGTATAAGGTTCAGTATTTGTGTTTTAGAATGGTGGTAGATTCCCTGTATTTTGAGTACTGTATGTGTTTGTGTAGGGATTTTTACTTATTCTTACGAAATCTGACATTCAGTAATGAAAGTGTTTTATACAAAGCTCAAGCTTTGACCCAGGCCAATGTTTGAGGAAATTAGATCCAGCCACAGCACTTCCAAAGTCATATTAGACAAGCGAAAGCAGTCTAGCTTCTACCATTGTTGAAATGGCACATGCACAGTGTCTTCTTGCCATCTCCAGCCACGTACACCTGCTAGTGCCCCTACATCAGCTCTAGTGTTCATTTGACCCCTATCAGTTCAATAAATCAGTGGAAAACCAGCCTACAGTCCTCTTTGTTCAATATTAGTCCCTCAATTGCAATACAAACTCCATCAGTCAGTGATGATGACACTCGGAGATTTACTGGGCTGTTTGGAAGAGCCTCCACACAAATGCTGATAGGAGACCAAACACTAGGCTTCTGCAGTGACCAGCATTCAACTGGAAGTATTTTAATTGTTCCCAAGTTTCATTTTGAACCACAGTAAATTGAAAATATTGTGATCTTAAGAGGTTTTAGATGTGCACATAGTTCAGGATGCTGCACAACTGTGTTATCTCTCCTGATTTTAGAAGCCACTGTTAAGTTTATTTTAAAATACAAACAACTGATGTATACACGTGGGGATTTAGCCTGTCAGAATACCTAAGCCACAGGCATTTTTTCAGTTCACAGTTGTTGAAATACGTTCTGGGTTCAGAATGATCAGAAAAGGGAAGAGATGCTGGTCAGTATGTAATACAAAAATTACATCAAAAGCTTTTTTTCTCCTAAGATACTAAATATTTCTGGCATATACAAATGGGAAGATAAATGTCGTGAATTATTTCCTGATTATGTAGTGTTTTGAATATGATTTAATTGACTGGATGTTGTCAGTTTTTCCACAGGGTGAAAGTTTGTATGCAACTTCATGATCTTGAAATGCTTTCAGGAGGGGTGTTGCATCTAATACGTCTGTGTAGATTTAAGGCTACCCCGGGCCCTTTAAGTTGCCTTTCTTTCTATGTTGGCATGTACTAAGTTCTGAAAGTCATAGTTTGTAATGAAAAAAAACACACCTACATTGATTAATTTATTACATTTATCAATTTACCAAGGTGATTAACTATTTGACTTTGATGTGTACATATAGCTTCTGTGCTCCCAGAACACTGGGATAATCTGCCACTGTGTACAGTATATCAACCTTTTTTTTTTTTTTTTTTTTTTTTTTTTTCTGAAAAGGTTTAAAGGGATTTCCAATAGTCATTAGTTGCAGCTGTGGCTCAGAATTTCTGACCTTGAATTACTGCCTTCAGTGTATCTAAACTCTCTTACTCTTGTGTAATAGCTAGGATTTGATATATTGTTTTTCTCTAGGTCAGGAGGAAGGAAGGAAGTGTTTTTCTGGACTTGACCTCAATAAGTATATTGGTAAACTGTACAGAGTAACTTTTACAATGCTTTCAGTTGCAGACTTATCTGGGGAAGCTAACACAAAATATTTGAAAAAAATGGGCTTAGTCACAAGAGAGCTCAATGGGTTGTGATTTAGCTAGGAATTGCTGTTGAAAAATGTGAAGAAAATGGATATATAAATCCATAATTCCACATATCTACATTTTCTATATGTCCTATTGTCAGTTTGACTCACGTTTTATGTTTTATGCCACTTTGACTACTGTTCCAGTAAATCTTTGTGTTAGTACGATTTGTTTCCTTCGGCAGTTCATCTTTCGAGGGATATGAAGGATGTAGTTATACTATGTATGTTAAAACCTGTGCTATTTTTTTATTTATTATTATTTTTTTATTCCAGTTATCTAGAAAAGTATGAAAAAGTCCATCATTTTGGGGAGGAGGATGATGAGGTACAACCAGGCAATCCAAAGCCACAACTTCCCATTGGTGCAATTCCATCTTCCTATAACTACCAGCAACACAGTGTGTCAGGTAAATTTTTGAGGAAAAAAGTTTTGATTTTTTTCCATACATATATTGGAACAAGCCACAGTGTATAAATAAGTTCACAATAATATTAAAACCATCAAGTCTATAGGTCACTCAAATTGTGAATTTAATACTTCAGAAGCCTTTCCATTGTGAGCCAAAATAAAATCAATATGAGTATCCATAAGCTAGTGCACTTCTTTCCAAATGTTTCTTTCTAATTAGCAGGGCTCAAAAGTTACTGTGCTTGAAGCAAGGTACCTTGAAAATTTATAGATTTTGTTTCCATCATATCAATCATTTCTCTGCAAAGCCAAATATCTGAGTTGAGCATATGATTAATTAAGCTTTAAAATCTGAGGAACAAAGCTTATGCATAAGAAGCCAGAATCAACCCCATTGTAATTTACAGACCAAAGTATCAATCTTGAAAAGAACCAATAAACACATCGGAATCTCGCGGACTCTGTGGAAGGGATGTATAATTTGTTGTGTAGAAAGTGACTCCAAGTGATATCCTGCTTTAATTAAACTTTGCATTTTCAAAGCTTTTCTTTGGAAGAACATATTGCAGTTTTGCATTCTGGAGATGTTGAAGGAATTAATATCTAACTAGAAAGGTACACAGCTAGGTAGAATGTGTTCAACATTTTGGCCAAAGACAAATGGAAAAATAAATTGAATACTGTAAAAGCAATACCTTATTAATAAACTAATTTAAGAATAACCATTCATAATAACATTGCACAATATATAGTTTGAATATTAATTAGTTTAGCTGTGAAAACATTGTTTTAATTATTTTTTTCTTATTTAGATTACCTTCGTCAAAGCTATGGGCTGTCTATGGACTTTAATTCACCAAATGACTATAATAAATTGGTGCTTTCACTGTTATCTGGACTCCCAAATGAAGTGGATTTTGCAATTAATGTATGTACTCTTCTTTCAAATGAAAGCAAGCATGTCATGCAGCTTGAAAAGGACCCTAAAATCATCACATTACTGCTTGCTAATGCTGGGGTGTTTGATGACAGTAAGTATGTGACAACATTTTTGCAACAGAGTCAATACCTGTTTGTTGCATCTTTTACAATTCTTAATAACCAAAATGTTTGTAATTTATTGCACTGTAACATACCAGTATCTAGTTTTCATTTTTACCTCTTCCACAATTATTGTTTATATCAAACTTGGAACATTACAAATAACTTCTCAGGTGATTTAAAGCAGTGTTATTTAACATTTTAATGAAAATTAAGAATTAGTTTTGTAGTGGTACAGTTAAATTGCTCAAGTTGCTCAGATTTATAGCAATGGATTTCCATTTTTTTGTAGTGTGTTACTGCTTTCTTCTAAATTCATAGGAACATAATGTTTTTTCATAATTCTTTTCTAATGGCAATCACAAATTAAAAAGGGCAGTCTGTAAACTGACCCAGTAAGATCTTATCCTGGCACTTCGCATTTAACTGTAGTGAAATCCAGAAAACAAAACACAAGGGATAAGAGATACTTGATGTGTTAGCACTTCAGCTTTTAAAAAGAGTCTATTCCATCAAAATACTTTACTAAGTGAAATAAATTCTTCTGTTTGAGCTGTTCAGTGTGGCCTCCATGCCAAGGTGTTCCTTATTAATTACTTGTCTGTCTTTCTGTCAAGAAGAGGGGAAGGAAAAAAAAAAAAAAAAAAGAAGGTAACCCTAAGCCATCCTAAAACTCATAAAAGCATAGCTCCTATCTCATGGTGAGGAAGAGGAATTATTTACTGGTTTTATGTACTGGTTTTTTTTTTTTTTTTTTTTGAGTTTTACAATAAGAAATAGCTGAAATGAACATTTTTAGCTAAATATGTTTGTCTGCTACTACAGATGATCATATGTATTTGTTAAGTGTAAATCTGCTTTGCATGTGTAAGCACAAACATAGTATGGTATGTCAGAGTTTCTGTTTTAAAATTCTGGGCAAGAATCTATTCTAGATATTGTACACTGTTTTTATATTGTTTTAATGAACTTTTTACATAATGATTTGTAGCCCCCCTCCCTCTCAATATTGCATCAGTGTCTTCTGACTTCTCACTTACGTTTGTGACTTGTGCCCATGCCCTTCAGTTATGATTAGATATTGATCATTTAGGATCTGCATCTACCCCAGTCACAGGAACTTTCAAAGAAAAATATTTGAAGGGAAGCTAAACTGAAGCATAGCCCACCACAGTAGTAATTCCAAGGATGCTTGCTTTCTAAATTTTTTGTTTGCCATCACTCACCATTCCTTTGATGGCATCCTTTTATGGATTTAGAAATTTGTAAATAGTTAAATTTGTGTTATTTCATGATCTTTTGGACATTGCAAAAGTAGATGGCCTTTTTTCAAGTTCTTAAATTGGACTCAGAGCACAGGCTTGTTCATAGCTGGCCCCTATTTGTATTTCTTACATTGAGAAATAGTTGAGTGACAATAGTGACAAGAGGAGTGACAAGCATGTAATGGGCTTGCTCTTTTCTTTCTCTGGGGAAAACTTCATTTTTATCTTACTCGATACCTCTAGAGATTACATCTTCTGGATAAATCCAGAGAGTGTCCTAGCAGCATTAGGAAGATGAATTAAGACAAACTGGGAAAAGAAGAGGGGAATGCTTACCTATTTTTGCAGCACGGATTTTAATTTTTTAATTTGAAATACTTACGTGCTTTTGTGCTATAAATAAAAAGGTAAATTGTCAAGTTTGGTGATTAAATAAAATTTGTAATTAGCAAACTAAGTATGAAAATACTGTCATGATAATTTCAGGTGTAAATAAATGATAGCTGATTAATTTTATTTAAATTTAATGTGTGTTTTAGATTTGGCTTGTCTATAATTAAGGTGTTATCATTGTTAGTAATAATATTTATAATGCAGTGTTTCTAGGTAACAAGAAAAATGTTTTCAGCTCCTCCCCTCCCCACCTGCCCCAAGTAGTTTGAGATGGCAATTACATTGTGTGCACTAGGACAGTCCCAGGGGTCTGAGGAGTGTCTAGTATCTACAATTTGAAATGCTGCATAAGTCTTGGTTTGGGTTCTGTAAGAGTTGAAAGCTGATGTAGTCTTGGAAATCAGATTTTTTGCATTTTGCTCAAAACAGTAAAACGTTGTGAACCAAAATATTTAAGTGTAACTTCACCTGTCATTAGTTCATTACAGAACTATTGCAAGACAAAGCTTAGTTTTAGATAGACCAAATCTTATCTTTGCTGCTTTTAAGCAGCAGTGATTAGAAAAGCTATGGTGGTGGCTCCATCAAAAATCCATGAACATTCATTACACTTCCTTCTTAAATATTGACTTTCAGTTGAGTGCTGTCAAACTATCACTGCTACTCTTCTGTTTTTTGGAAAACATTAATGGGATTTCGCTTAACTATTAAGGCAGTGTTTGCACATGGAAACTAGTTGCTGACGTGGGGTTGAAAATTGAGTGGTCATCTTGTCTCCTTGAAAAGAGCTCTGGAAAAGTTTCCCATAGTTTTTCATTTAATAATATTTATTTATAGTGTTCCCAAACCTTATAGACTAGTAATTCTCTATTTAAACCAGAAAATTCCAGTAGTAGTTAATTAAATTACTAAAGAAATTTTAGCAGGATTATACAATTTAGTGCAGGATTCTTTTAAAGAAAAGGAGGCACTGGAATAGTCTGTAGTGTTGTTGAATCTTTTATTTGGTTTGTGGATTAGTAAAAAGTTAAAATGTCCATTTATTTTTTACTGAATTCTGCTTTTTATGCTTAAAGCTTTAGGATCATTTTCTGCTGTATTTGGAGAAGAATGGAAGGAGAAAACTGATAGAGATTTTGTTAAGGTAATTTTAAAAATATTAAATTATTTTGAACTGGATATGGCGGGTGTCAAATCCTTTAAAAAGAAGAAAAATGAAGATATACTAGCATGGGTATCTTGAATTGCTCAGTCATTTTCCTTTTGTTTAAATATAGTAGGACATTAAATCACAGCTATCATAAAATGTTTGGATAATCAGGAAGGTAAGTATTTAGAAAAGATAGGTGTGGGCAAATGGATAAAGAGATTCCACATTTCTTTTTATAAAGAAAACTAGTACGTGAAATGGAAAGGAAAGCCTTAGCAGGAGAAAAGAATGGTGATCTTTCAATTAAAAAACAAAAAAACAAAAAACAACCACAAACATGCTGGATTATGAAAGTCAGGACCATGCCAGAAGAAGCATAGGGCAAATTTCATTAAGTTAGAAATGTGAGTTTGTTTCAGGTGTTTTTTTTTTTTTTTTTTTTTTAATTCACAAGGCTTTTTTATCTTCCCACTAGAGGGCATGATGTACTCTATTAGTAGTGAAATGAGGTAAAAAAATATAAGAGAAGTCGCTTTGTGTAAATGCTTCCTCCTTACTCTAGATGAGCATTTTGAGGTGAATGAGAGTCCAAAATGTACTGTTACCTGAAGGAGGTCTCACATTTTTGCTCTAATGTACAGCAACTTCCATAAATAGAATTTCGGGTGAAAATGTATGAGGCTGAAATAGAGGGAAGCTAGATTAGAATGTATGTTGCTAATTTATGTTTTTTATTAAGTGAAAAGGCGAGCTGATGAGTCCCTTAAAAACTGATAGCCGGTTTTCTGCTCAGTTTCTAAATGTTCTCACACATTGAAATGTCTTGCCAGTATATAAAGATACATTAGTTAGGATATATTATTAATAAGATTGTTATTATAGGGATGGTTTTTTTTAGGAGCTCTTTCCATTTGACTTTTGTTTTCTTTTTTATGTAACATGATTTTGGGACAAGTTGGGCAATTGTAGTGTTAGTGATAAATGATAAATATTGTTGAAATGTCAATATATAGATCACCTAAAGATAATTTCCTAAGTAAAGTTAACAACAAAAAAAAGGTAAACTCTCATTTTGCTAGTATATAAACTTGTAAACATGGTTCAGGTGTACTGAGGGTAAGTTTAAAAAATAATTCTTGATAATATATTACCTTTTCCAGTGGGCAGTATGTCCAGAGTACTATAGATTGTGTGGGGTTTTGTAAGCACTTAACACTTCTGCTTTATCTTCATCCAAAACTGTCACAGACTGTTGCTGATCTAGAGCAGCAACAAGTACCATGTTTAGATCTATAAACATTTAAAATTGCCCAGAATTCTAATTCATTATATGTTCATTAATTATATAAACTTAAGTTATTGTGATAGATAAGGACAGATGGTTCTGATAAATGTTTTTAAGCAAGTGTGAAGCAGAACTACTGTAGCTGCAGTAAGGTTTACTAATAAGAGTCTTGGATACCTGCCAGGCTCTATTTTTGGGCCCTACAACACACATAGTACCACTCTGTAGTGAAATACCGCTGAAAGCATGTCAGAAACTTAACACCACATCTAAAAATAACTCTTAATGCCAAGAATTCAGATTTTTCAGAACATCTTACTTAAAGCGTTTGTTTGACCCTCCTACTGGAAGTCATTTATTTTGTATTGCAGCTGTGACTGTATCAAAACAGAGGAAGCATTATGGGAGCTTCCTGACGTAGAATGGAGATACGTGGCTGGCAGGGTACACATGGTTATATCTGTCATTTAAATCGGGTTTTACAGCGTTAATATTAATAGAATGGCTATTGAGTGTGTTGTGCTCCCTCCGTTCACTGTTCACATTATCTTTTAAAAATTCTACTTGGTTTGTTTTTATTTTACTGCCAGTTGTTTGTTCAGTTTCCTAAGGTTATCATTCCAGTCTGTTCCTCTGCTATAGTGGCAGCAGATTAGATGTTTTTATAAAGATGAAAATAGAAAAGAGTTTTTAAACAGAAGAAAAGAAGTGCAGAATTATGAGCCTAAAGAGATAGTCAGAGATAGTGTACTGATGGCATGAACATAGAAATGGTGGAGATTAATAACAGGAAAGAGCAATTTCTTAAATCTACAAATTCTAAGCTAATAGGAATTGAGTTGATAGAAATTCTGGAGTTTGTAACCATTACCCTCAGACACTAGTTGATGTGTTTTTTGTTTTTTTTTTTTCATTTGTTGGAGTTTTGGTTGGTTGATGGGTTTTTGGCAGGGAAGTATTAGAAATCTTGAAGCTGTTTTGAAAATGATTCTCAGAGTTAAATTCAGGATTCAAGGAAGAAAAATAAATTTGGGTTCTTGATAATTAAATATTGATTTAAGTGTTAGTATGTCAATTTTATGCAAAAAATACTGAACCCTTGCTAATCTTTGTTAGCTGAAAATAGCTTTCAAATGCAATAGACAAAATATAAATGGTCAATGAGGGATGTTCAGAACATTTGATGTTTCATCTATATGCCTACATTTACTGAATCAACTTTTTTTCCAAGCTCTTTCTTCTGCTTATTAAAACACATGACCATAAACTTGGAACTTCTGGATTTTATAGAGGCAGCTAGTTTCTGTATTTTAATATCTTTATAAATATAATCGGGGTTATTTCAGAATTCTGTGTTTATACTAAAAATTGTCCAAGTTTTTATTTAACATTTGCTTAAAATTAACTTGATTTAATTTTTGGTCTCTTAATCGTATTAGTATTTTTAAACTACAGTTCAAAAAAGAAAGATGGGCATATATTTTTTTCATTATTTTTTTCTCATTCTTTTACTACATTTTAGTTCACTCTGAGTAGTACAGTATCATTACCATTTCTCCCACCTTTAGCTATCTAAGTCATTACTGTTGGCTATTTGGTATTCAGGCAACTCTTTTAGTTCTCTATTCACGTATCATAAAGAATTTTTCAAGTGTTTCAGCACCCATAGTTTGATTTTTATATTCTGCTCTCCTCCAGTTTTGACTTAAAATCATTTTACTTTACATATCCTCTCTTTCTGAAGAACTCTGGTACTGCTTATTTCTGATATTGCCTTCATTTAGCTGAATTACTTCTCCATTGTCATCTAACTATATATATTACTAGTATATTTTCACTTTGATCCTAAATGTGATATTTTTTAGTCTGTCTTCTGCATATTTTGTGCAATGGTTAACTACAGCAGGTTTCCTTTAGATTTTGTCCATCTTTTTTCCTTAGTCAGCATTGATCAGGCATTTTAGGAGCAAGTAGAAATCTCTGTGTGTTAAACAGTTTTATCACTGCTGCTCTATTTTCTCTTTTCTAAGCGTACCTACTTCACTTTCCAGAATTCACTGTAAGCCAAGATCATTTTTCGTAAAGCTTCATAAATGGTTAACAGTACCATGATTTTTTATAACAACCTTCTGGTTTGGTAATGTCGTATCCACAAAGAAAGAGGCTTAAATCTTTGGTTTCATCCTTTCACACCGCTAACGTTCCAGTTGAAGGCGATGATGAATAGCAGTGTATTTATTTTGCACCAAACTTGGAGAGAATCAGGTTTTGTTTCTTTGTGTGTTTGTTTTGCCAATCCTCACCACATAAGTTTTCTAATCTTCTTTTGCACTTTCCATTATTCATAGTGCTTGATACTTTCTCGCTTTGTACAGTGCTTCCCTCTAAACGAAATCAAATATCTTTACTAATCAGTGAACATGAATGCATACTTAATCTCTGTTCCATTAGCTGTCAAAATCTGAGTATCATTTTAATTATGCCTGCTGTTTTCCCTTATAGCTATGTTAATTTCTTGCGTTCTTCCTTTCTGAGTTTTCCTGCAAATAGGCTTAAATCTGTAGTTACTCAAAATGACAGGATGTCCTTCCTTCAGTTCTCTGACTTCTTGGTGCCTCCTCCGGCTGTGGAATTCCAAAGTCCATGCTTATGCAATTTCTGTCCTTTCTTTATTGCTTTGCATAACGCCTTTCTTTCTTTCTTTCTTTCTTTCTTTCTTTCTTTCTTTCTTTCTTTCTTTCTTTCTTTCTTTCTTTCTTTCTTTCTTTCTTTCTTTCTTTCTTTCTTGTGTTAAATCAGTTTGGTGTCCAACTCTCTTTTCTTTGTGTAAGTTTAATATTCATTTACTGTGTATTTATTCTTTGAGTCTGTCTCACATAATGTGTAGGGAGAGGTCCTTAGAAATTTACATGCCTAAAATACTTTTCAAATGTCACTTTCATGTCTCATGGTGATCCATCAAGCTGTCAAGCTCAGACTTGGCTCCACTTGCACTCATATTTTTCTTGGACAATAAGTAGTCATGATCGTTGCGCAGTACATGATTTGTGAACTCAGACATCCATTGTTTTTTACAGACAGTAATTTGGTCAATCTGATTTTCAGTGAATTATGTATAATCCTGTGTACCTTTTTCCAGAGGAACTTTTCTGTTGTCAGTAATCAGATCGTGCATGTGAATCAAGTTCTTTAACCCTCGTCCATTATCTCTTAACATCTAGATGTCACATAGTCAAGTGTTACTTGTTTGAGTCCAAGTTTTAGCTTTATGTTACAGTTATCAGTATTATACGATGACCTAAAACATTTATATAGGGATAACTGTTGATAAAGAGCTTCAATTTTTCTTCCTTCCTGTTCATTTCTGTTGATAAGTGGTATCAAAGTGCAGCTATCCACACCTTTTTGTAGGGAAGTAATAACTGCATGTGATGCTTGTTTTCTTGCTTCCCTGTTGTTTTTCAAAGGAATGCTCAGGTTGATCTAATCCATCTTTTTCCACACTTGACTTTTCTTTAGGAAAATAAAAATAGTGGCATGTTTTGCCTTGTTCTTTTCTCACAGATGGATCTCAAATGTATGTAGGTTAATTTTGTTTTCTACTTTGCCGAATTATTTTCTGCCTCAAAATTCTTGGCTTGTTGAACAAAAGATGTAGCTTAACATTTCCTGAGGTTGTTTGGTTTGGTTTTGACCTCCCCTAAGAACTAGGGGTGTGAGTCTATGTGAATATGGACCAATATTCATGTCTTTGTATTAAACAGTGCGAGAAGTGAGTATTCTGGTCCAGAGACAGAATGGTTCTAGAAGCATGAATGAACTTACTGCTGACCTTCTGATTGTGAAAGCATTTCTCTGAATACTCCAAGTCATCCACAAGGCTGTTGAGGTTGTGCTAGAGTGGCTGAATCAGTTTAATTCTTTTCCATGTCCTCTGTTAAAACATGCTTTGCTACATTTTTTTTGGATGAGTGAGTAGGCTGAAGAGAGTATGGTCTGTCACAGGTTACCTGCTTGGACATCTGGTTTGAATCTGTATGTTCTCAGCTTCTTCCTTGTTCTGGTGTATGAAGAGTCTGGAAGGATTTCCTAACAGGTTTTTGTTCTGTGAGGCACCGTGCTCTTTCTACTCCATCTTTCTCCTGAGTTAGCTGATTATGTACTAGCTAAGTATGAAACTGCAGCTTCCTCTGAACATCACAGCTACCTCTGCTAGGACTCAAGTGACACCACTGAAACTCTTGCAGAATGCTTGAAATCTTAAAATCTGCAAAGTGATCACAGGAAGTTTGACTTACTGCTGCAGAAGACGTCTCACAGGTGCTGAAACACCCCTGATTGGGGTGGCTTTGGGAATGTAAGCAAGCCTACGGGTTTTAGTGAGCAAAAGGCCCTGGCACACTTCTGCAGGTAAAGAAAGCAGTGTTTTCAGTGAGTGATCATCCACAGTGATAGCGTATGTAGAAATAAGCACAAAAGAGAAATATATAATACAACTTTGCTCCTTCTGAAGTTGTGTTGTCTGTATGTTCGTGCCCAGTCCTGCAGATTCTCTTCCTTAAAGAGGCCTTCCAGATCCCCAGGACTTGGAGTAACTGAGTCCCTGGGGGCACACATGCTATCCCGGTGTGCTTCGCCTACCTAACAGCACTTGTGTATGGGTAATCCTGAGGCAAAAGCACTCTCTTGTTTGAGCAGTTAGTATTTTATGCTCACAGCAAGACTACGTAATGAAACAATTTGAATAATAATAGTTACATAAGGAAACTTTCTTTGGTGCCTTGGAACCTCTCATTTTAACTGGCAGAAAGAAGCCATGTTCTGTTCTTTTCTGAAAAAGATGATCTTACCCTACCTGACACCTACAATTGTTTGTCAGACTGCTGCTTATGAAAGGGGAGAGTTCCTCAGTTGGTCTAGCAACTAGGGTGGGTCTGTTTATTTTGTGTGAGGCGAGATGTGTGCTCTTCCAGCAATGTGTTTCTGTCCTCATCTTTAGCCATAGGACTTCGAGGCTTTATCTTCAGCAGTATCTGTTGTGTTTTTGTCTGGAAAAAAAAAAAAAATCAAATCGTCATTTTCCACCCTTTTGAGAACATGCCTTCTAGATGGAAAAAATTAGCTCCTTTGAGACTTTTTATTGCCAGAGGTTTTTAAATATTTCACTTTGGACTGTAAGCTGAAATACTAAGAGGCAGAAAGTGGGTTATTGGAGGGTTCAGCTAGCAAAATGTGATCCTGCTGTTTTACCATTTAACATTTTTAACCTTGCGCTGTGATTGACTTTGTCCTCTTCCAAAGAGGTTCAGGTTAAAGATGAAGACGTTAAGTATCTCTGCTCAATATTGATGTAAAAATAATAATAATAATAAATCCTTAATTGATTAAACAGCTAATCCTTAAAAGCTTGTAAGGTTTTTCTTTTAAGTAGCAGTGAAATATGAAGGATTATTATCTTCATTCCTTTTCCAAGAGGAAACACCCTAAAGGAAAGTGTATATTTACCAGTAATATATTTTATATGCCCTTTAAATCATGACTGAAACCTCTTCCCTAAATGCTATAGTTTCCTTCTTTAAAAGGAAAAGCAGCTCAAAATGCAGTACATTCTGGAACTTTATCTCCATTCCTTGGTCTTTTGTAGGGTCTTGATTGTAGCCTCAGTATTAACTAGAAAAATCTGTTTATCACAAACAGTAGGAGGCTAGATTTTTATCTGGCTGTTCTTGTCTTGGCTAAAATGAGGTAATAATCCTTTCTGTGCAAGTCAGCCTCTTTACTAAACAGCACTTGGATGTCATTTAGCAGCATTGCAGTGAAAAATAAAATTCTTTTCCTTCCAATTTAGAAAATCTGTAGTATTATATTTTTCAAGAAAATAATAGTGTCAAGCTTGGTATGAATGCTGTAATTTAGTAATTACATTTGCATAGCAAAATTTCTCCTGCTGTTCAGCTGGTTGTACCATCCTTCCCTTTTTATCAAGATTTATTTGTGCTTTTATTCAGTGTTCATAGCCAGAAGAGTAGCTCTATTTCTTTAGTGAGTCAAAGAAGTGTATACATTAGTGAAATGAAAGTTTACATTTTTATTCTGATGTATACATTAGAATATATTATATATTTTAGATCTTTAGTATACATTACAGTGTATATTTTTCTTAGCTTGCAAACCTTTGATTCCTTGATTGATAGTTAATTTCACCAGGCCAAGCAATGTAACCATTTACAGATCAGGCCATATATTTGTAAAGTAATTTGAATTCTAGTCTGCTGAAGCTTTCTGGTTTGCGTTTATTTATAAAGGTTTTTGGTAGCAGTAGTTATTGCTTCTCTCTGTTCATTGATTTAAGGTGATGTGGAAAGCATTTTAGAAGCTTTAGAAAGTCTCTCCAAATAGAAACCTTAACTGCTGGACTTCTGGCAGGAGCTAAGGTCTACTGAAACTGAGAGGAGTCATCTGCCTTACGAGTTCACTGCTTGTAGGAAGTGAAAGAAAATGAGCTCTGCTTTTTCCAACTTGCTGGATTTGTAATGGTTTGTGGAAGAACATGCATGTAGTTTCAGTATGTGTTTCAGTAACATAGATCAAGGGTACCGTTGGTTCATCACGAAAGCATATTTCTGGTACTTGTGAAAGGAAGAGCTTCCTCATGAGAAGTACTGAACACCTTGCGTATCATTCCCTGAGTGAAAAGTTTTGATACTATTACATAAGACTGGGGGCACTAGGATACTTTTTAACAATAAGCTTTTTCCTATTGAAAAGTATTTTAAAGTAATAACAATAATAATAAAAATAACTAATTCAAGAAATATAATCCCCTAAAAATTAAGTGTATTTCTGATTTTTTTCTTCAGTTCTGGAAGGATATTGTTGAGGATATTGAAGTACGTGACCTAATTTCTGACAGAAGCAAATCTCAAGGTGAGAAATCTTGACTAAACTTAATACAGACATGTTTGTAAATACAGCAAAGGAAGGACTAAAATATCTGTTTATTTACCTTGTAGAAATTCCATCAGAAGATTGGATTTGGGAATCCTTATTTCATCCACCTCGCAAATTGGGCATTAATGATATCGAAGGGCAGCGGGTTCTTCAGATCGCAGTGATTTTACGTAATCTTTCTTTTGAAGAGGGAAATGTTAAACTCTTGGCAGCTAATCGTACTTGTCTTCGGTTCCTGCTACTCTCTGCTCACAGTCATTTTATTTCTCTACGGCAGTTGGGGCTTGACACGCTGGGAAATATTGCAGCAGAGGTAATGTGCTTCAAAACAGAATAATTAAAATATCATTTGATAAAGGCATTACTTTAATGTTAATTAAATGAATTACTTTTCCTTGATCGTTGGATGAAGCAGTAAATAAATCATTCTCTGAATTTGTAAATAGCATTTTGAAAGCAAGTATTCAAGGCCAAAAGTAAAACACAGGCTGTATGTGTTAGTTTGCTTAAATAGATTCACATGGAGAAGGCTGGTTACGTGGGGACATACAGGATATTCATACTGCATAATTTTCAGTTCTGCAGATGGAAGGAGGGAGCTAGCTCAATTCTGCAGACTATACATGAGCTTGCTCTCCTCATACTTCCTTTAGTTATAATTTCAAAACAGAACATTTGAAAAAAGGGGGTGGCAGAGGGTTTTATGCCACGCTGAGCAGGCACCACTATGGTGCTGGGTATTCTGCCTGAATCATGAGACATCTTTTTCTTTTCCAAGAGATTTGAATGTAATGTACTGTTCACGTTGCCATATCATTGTGCAGATAAATTGTGCAGAATTTACAGGGAGTTATGTTCAGATATTCCTTTTATTTTTAAATATAACAGGTACAGTTAAATTAAATGGTTAGATACCAGAGTATGAGACTTGAAGTATTGGTCCACTGCTGAGTGTCTGAAGAAGTTTGTGTTTTCATTTACTGCGTATCCAACTTCTCTTGAACAAGAAAGAATGTTACCTGCTACAAAGTCTGAGAGCTCTGATAGAGAAGCACAAGTGGATAGAAGTAGGATGAACAACTGTGGTAGACTTTGGGAAGGAATGCTTGTTCCTACTCGAGTTCTGTTCTTTGGTGGATGCTAAAATATATTTGAGTATGCTGCATGGAAATAAAGTTATTTTCCTTATTCTGAGAAAAAATGTAAATTAGACTGCTACTTCAGAGTAGAAGAGGAAGAGGGGGCTAAAAATGCTAGCTAAAATAAAAAAACAACCTCACAGGGTTCTGTTTTTGTGAACGCAAGTGCCATTTAGCTATGCTCCATTTAACCACTTCTGAATCTTACGTTTTGATGTACATATTTAAGGATTTGAACTGTTGCCACTATATGCATAGTGTTAGTCATATTTTTTTTTTCTCTTTTCCTATCAGCTTCTTTTGGATCCTGTTGATTTCAAAACTACTCATCTAATGTTTCACACTGTTACAAAATGCCTCATGTCAAGGGATAGATTTTTAAAAATGAGAGGTAAGATCTCAAGCTATTCTTGTTGCTGTATTGGAATTGAAATTATTGCTGTTAAACTATTTCGTTTTTTTGTTTTTTTTTTTTTTTTTTGCAGGCATGGAAATCTTGGCAAATCTTTGTAAGGCTGAAGATAATGGTGTTTTAATTTGTGAATATGTGGATCAAGAATCCTACAAAGAGATCATATGTCATCTCACGCTGCCAGATGTGCTGCTTGTAATCTCAGCACTTGAGGTGCTATACATGCTCACAGAAATGGGAGAAGTGGCCTGCACAAAGATTTCTAAAGTAGAGAAGAGCATAGGTAAGGCAGAAGCAAGACAAAATCTGCTACTCTCACCTATATAGGAAAAAGGACTTCAGAACGTGTTGTGTTCAGTGGTTGAAAATGTGGCTTGCGTGTGTGTGTGTGTGCGCACACAGCTCAGGGATAGATATTGCAGTAGTAAATTTTACTATAACAACTCTGTGTCTGCAAGAAACTGATGATAGTAGTAACTATGGAAGCTAAAATTATTTCAAAATATTTTTATGTCAGTAAGAAATTGTGTAAAATCTACGGAAGCATGCGGAGGCTTGTTTTCTTTCAACACATGACAATTTTAAAGCAAATCAACATGTCCCAGCTGCATTCATTTGTCTTGTCCTAATGTCACTGTCGATTTTGCATTTAATACTTTAGATACATTAGTATGTCTGGTTTCTATGGACATCCAGATGTTTGGACCTGATGCGCTTACTGCTGTAAAACTCATTGAACATCAGTGTGTTAACCAGCAAGGAGTACCTGATGTCAGACCACCAGTAATGGATCATGGTTCTTCACAGGCCCATGCAGCAGGTGTCCCAGGTTAGTATCACTATGAGAGAAAATACTCTTCTACAGAGTTTCCTATGTGGCATGCATGATTTCTGTCTTTTGTAGGTTTTGTAGGTTTCTGGTTGATTTACATAAATAAGTATAGCATTATATATGGTGTATGTGCGTGTATTATGTATAAGGTGTGTATAATTCTATACTTATTATATATATATATAATATAAAATATATATGTGTGTGTATGTACATACACACACACATGGAGATATATATATATGTTATTGTTCTGGTTTTTACCCTGATGGGCAGCTAAGCTCTACTTCAACTCCTCCCCTTCAAAGAAAGAGGTGGAGAAAAAAAGAGTGGAAAGAGCTCATGGATTGAGATAAGGACAGGGAGATTGCTTACTGGTTGCCATCATGGGCAAACCAGACTCAACATTGGGAGTATATACCTCACGTGCATGCAGGATTGAACAAAGCTATTAATTCTGTGGAAAACGGAGGAAGAATCAACGTGAGAGATACTAACATTCATGGTCAGTGTTTCTGGAATGGGTTCAGATACCTTGGTGGAAGTGAATGGAAAAGAGTGTGACTAAGAAGATGAACAAAAATGAATGGAAGGAACCAGTGTGACATTGTAACAAAGTTCTTTACTTTAAACTTGTTTCAACTTAGGAGTTGGAAAGTAACTGTGTATTTGTGCCTGTTCTTGTGGAGTATCCTGTCACTCTTAAATCATATTCAATATTCTATCCTTCTTAGAGTTAGCACATGGATCATGAATCTGGAAGCTGTTCTTCACTAAGTGCTTGCTTCACGATTGCACTTCAGTGGTTTCCCTGGCCTTGGCCTGCCCTGCTTTGTTTTGGTAAACTGGTGCAAATCTGTAGTCTTAGTGCACCTCTGTGACTTATCTTAGTTGGCAATATCCAGCTTACAAGCATAGGAGACACTGTACCAGTGATAGTCATGGCTTTGAAAATCATTTGCTTCATTCAACAAATATGTTTTTTTTTCCTTCCCCACAGCCTCTAGAGCAGCACCACATGTTGCTCCACCACCAGGAATAGTAGAAATAGACAGCGAGAAATTTGCGTGTCAGTGGTAAGTGCACAGCTCTATTCAAATACTTAAATGAAGAAGAAAAACTATTTATGTGTCACAGATTTCCCTAGCTTGTTTCTATTCACTGTTAGACTATTTTTTTCTGGAAAGTATAAAGTAAAACCATTCTGTCATTGCTTTGAAGTACCATGAAAGAAAAAACTCAACGAGAATGTTCACTATTGGACAGATGATGCTTGAAATTAGTTGTTTTCTCTCTTTGAATATAATTTAATTTAATTTTAACTCCTGCATTGATTTTATTTATTTTTTTTAAGTTGTCAGGCAGCATTGTCTGTTTCATGAGTGTTTTTATCAGGTAATGTGTCACCATATTACCGCACCAATATAGAAGTAATCCTCAAATTATGAAGCTAGACCCTGCAAAACTCTCATGTGACGATTGTAAATCCCAAGCATGTTAAGGAATATTCAAGCCTCCCCTCCAAATTCTTTTGCTTTCACCTAACACTGTTGTTGATTACCTGCCAGATAGTGAGAAAAAATAACTGTTCTGCTGGTGGTTCTTACATGGGCTGAGAGCGATCTGTTCACATTCTAAGTATTTGTATTAATCAGTTCTTGATGGCCCTTTCCACTTGTGCTGCTTGACACCTCACACGTCCATCTTAGCCATCAGACAAGAGCCTTCAAAATGAAGTGGCTACGATTTGTTAAAGCTTAGTGTTTCTAGTTCATGATGTAGTTTTACTCATTTTTCCAGCGAAGTATCAATTGGATGGGAGAAACATTTAAGATTTTTGTTGCTCAACTGATGTTGCTCAACTGATGTTGTTTGCACTCTGTGAAGTATTATTATATACTGCTGATAGAATGAGATATTTCATGTTTAGATACTTAAACAGGGATACCTGGCATTGGGATCAACCACACTTCACCTTAGCCATCTACAAGTTGGTCTCTAAGCAAAGCTGTTTTTCTAGGCTGCCCTTTAATTAATGGAGGGGGAGATTCTCCCACAGTTAAATTAGTTGCCTTCACCTGCCTAATTTCTGACACGATGAGAGATTACCTTCTGGTGCCACCTTTTCTCTATTAACTATAGAAAGCACTATACATCTAGCTTTCAGTAGTAAAGTCTTAGGCAAGCACTCTAATAAAATGTAAAGTAAAAATTTCAGCTGTTAAAATAAGTGTGGATAGGTACCATTCTGTAACTGTGCAATACCATCAAACGACGAAAGATAATGAAGCAGACGATACGGAATAATATCAGAAGATTTGGAAGGTCGTCATTGTTTCTGAATCCATGTACAGTGTGCTTCTACAGCTGTCAGTGATGATTTTGTATTCAATTTTCTTCCAGTTAGTCTTAGTTAGGTATGAATTAGTGAATACTAAAAATTAACATCTAAAGATTCTCATTAAATACTGACTGTGCTGCCTCCTCTCCCCCCCCCCCAAAAAAAAAAACCAAAACAAACAACAACAACAACAAAAAGAAATACATGTTGTTGTTGTTTTTTAATTCAAATCCAGAGCAGAGAACTAGCCCCTTCCAAACATTTAATCAATGCTGATATGGATTGTCTTACATTCATGCAAATTTTCATGGTGTGTTTTGGTATGGTATTACTAGAATGACTAAAAGAAACTGGAAGTGAATAAGTTATAATGGTAGCGTTTTGGAAAGTTACTGCCTCTTGGAAGCAACAGAAAGAAAACATGTCTAAGCTGACCTTCCTGGATATATTATAAGCCAGCTTAGCCTGGGTAGGAGTCTTCTTGTAAAGCTAAGTGTGAGTGACAGTGAAGCGCTAATCGCAGTTCCCGTTGCACCTCTCTAAGTCCTGACCTCCTGTTTGCTGCTTGTACCAGTGACAGTGTGTCAGCCTGATGCCACATATCCAGCTGGACAGTCATTTGTCTGATACGCCGGGTCTAATTAGTACCTAGGCTTTCTGTTACACAATGGGGTCTCAATTTTTTGTAATAAAATTATAACTAAACTGCAGGAGAAATGGCAGTATACTTGCACTTTTCTGAATATGAGACGGCCCAGTTTAAAGACTAAATCCTTCACTCTTTAAACATTTAGCTCTACGGGGAGTCTGGGACTCTACAAAGGAGAATGCAGTGCAGCTTTCCAAAGGGTTAGCACTGTATAGTAAATACTGACAAGTTTAAATGTATTTTTGTTCCATTTGAGCCTATATTCTGGTATCGGTATTCGAGCATTGTGTGGAGAGTTGTTACTTTTCTCCATTTACTGTTGGGGGTGAACTGTTCACGTGCTTCTGGACTGGAATAATGGAGCTCAAAGAAATAAAATTAATGAGATAGAAACTGCTGCCTTCTCTCATGGTTTCCTAGTTGGGAATTGGATGGTCTCTGTGTTTGTAAAGATGCCGTAGGAGACACAAATACCTTCCTTCCATGGAAACTGAACATTAGGCAGAACAGGCTGTACAAGGGTTTTGTGATGCCTACTTAGAGTGTGACTGCTGGCATGAGTGTTTGTGTTCATATGTGTGTATGAGAGAGTTCCAGTCCCCTCTCTCCTGCCTTTCCATCTCTGTCGTAATCATAGCTTGATGTGTTACTCTAGCTCTGTTTTTTTCTTGTATTTTAAATTACAACTACATTTGCAGATCTAAGATACCGTTTTTGACACAAATGTTGAGTAGATTACTGATAGAGATTCTTGGTGAAGAATTAGCTAGCATTCAGTCTATCTTTTGATAAAGTAGAGTCATAAAGAAGTAAGCGTAGAGCTCGTGGTGGTGAGAAGTCACCAAACAATGTGTTTGTTGTTTCTGTATATACAATAAAAAAGGCATGTGTAGGGACTGTTCAACTTATTGTCTATGTAAGTAAAATGTTTATTATAAAACTGTGTGTGTAGCCTAGAAGTCCTATGTGTCAGATCATAAGCAGTGAGAAATAAAAAGTATGAAACATACATTTGACAAGACAGTATTTTGAAATGCCATTTCCCATGTTGTCATAAGATCTCTAAATTCTCAGATACAGACAGAAGTGTTCTAATGGCTGTGCTGTCTCTATGTTTTGCTTCATGGTCTATTTTTTCATCTTCAGGTTGAATGCACATTTTGAGGTGTATCTTGATTGCTCAGTCTCTCGAGCAGAAATGTACTCTGAATACCTCTCTACCTGTAGTAAATTAGCTCGAGGTGGAATCCTGACATCAACTGGATTTTATAAATGTCTGCGGTAAGACAAAAATTTACGCAACCATAAAGAAACAATTGTACGTTCTCAGTACTAACATGTAGCTTTCGATTTCTTTGAGGAAAAAAATCCACTGAGTTAAGTTTGAAAGCCATGCAGTTTTGGAATTTTAATTGAAACTCATTTGTAGTTTAATTGATTTGATTTCAGTCTATTTCAGGATCTTTAGCAGAGTTACTTCTATAGCATTCTAGTTACTTCTATAGCCTTCTTACTTCTTTCCCAGGTAGTTTTGGAGGTATTGTAGTTTTTACTCAGCTCATTCAAAATTGTGGCCAAAGCCAGGTTGGCCTGTTAGTTCTCAGTGACTGAATACTTCAAAGCTCCTGGAGAATTCTGCTATATTGCAATGATGCAGGCAGTAGCACATTTACTGTGCACATAAGAGTAATGTTGAATATTAAAATGAAAGCATGGTAAGAGGACTGAAGTACTGTGTTTACTAACATAGATTTACGTTGTGTTTGGCAGAACTGTCTTTCCAAATCATACAGTGAAGAGAGTAGAAGATCCAAATAACAATGGTCAAGCACATATACATGTGGTAGGAGTGAAAAGGAGAGCTATACCACTTCCCATTCAGATGTACTATCAGCAGCAACCAACTTCGTCTACCCCAGTCGTTCGGGTCGATTCAATTCCTGATGTGTCGTCTTCTCCTTCGCCAGCAGGTTTTTTAATTACTTAAATAAAAAGTATTTTGCATTGATTCTTAAGTGACAGTAAAAAAAAAAAAAATGTTACTGAAACTATTTTGCAAGTGCTAGAACTAGGGACAATGTGGTTTTATTCATTGCATTCATTTTATTCAGTAGCGTTCTGAATAGTATTACTGTATGTGTTTGCATGCTATCTAATATTTGGCATGTGACCCATAAGCTTGTCAGCAGACAAACCATTGTTGCTGCATCATTAATTCAGACACAATATGGCTTTATATAGAATTATAAATTCAGGCCTTGGGGTTTTACAAATTCCTTATGTTCGTGTTTTGAACTAATTTTTGCTTTCAAACTTTCACCTTGTTTATTTCAATAGGAATCCCACATGGGCCACAAAGCGTAGGAAATCATTATCAGAGGACCCCTATTAACCAGTCTTCAACTTTGACAGCAACACAGATGTCTTTTCCAATTCAAGGTGTTCATACTGTGGCACAGACTGTTTCTAGAATTCCACAAAACCCTGTTCATGCACAGCAGCAAAATGCTACAATGACTGTTATACAGAATAAAGGTCCAATACCCTGTGAAGTAGTGAAGGCCACAGTAATACAGAGCTCTGTCCCCCAGTCTGGGGTTCCTGTTACTATTGCTGTGGGAGGAGCACAAGCTTCTAATCAAAATCACAGCAGTACAGGACCACAGCCATCTGTTGCTGTTGTTGGTTCTCAGACGTTGCTTCACCACCAACCTGTAATTCAACAACAGTCTCCACTGCACGCAGTGGTACCAGGACAGATACCTTCAGGCACTCCTGTTACAGTAATTCAACAAGCTGTACCTCAGGGTCATATATTTGGCAGAGTACAAAACATACCAGCATGCAGTTCAGCAGTTTCACAGGGTCAACAGCTAATCACCACATCATCGCAACCCGGGCAGACGTCATCTCAGTCATCTTCTACTGGTAACCAGCAGCAAGACACGGTCATCATAGCGCCACAGCAGTACGTCACCACCTCTGCTTCTAACATCGTTTCTGCCACCACCGTTCAGAATTTCCAAGTAGCAGCTGGGCAGGTGGTCACAATTGCAGGCGTCCAGAACCCACCCACCTCTAGGGTGGGCTTTCAGAACATCGCACCAAAGCCATCCCAGCAAGGTCCACCCAACGTACAGCAGCCCATGCAGTCGCAGCAGCAGCCGCAGCCACCACCATCCCAGCAAAGCGTAGTGATTGTAAGCCAGCCAGCTCAGCAAGGTCAAACGTACGCACCAGCCATTCACCAAATAGTGCTTGCTAACCCAGCTTCCATTCCTGCTGGTCAAACTGTCCAGTTGACTGGACAGCCAAGCATTACTCCATCTTCTTCACCATCCCCAGGCCCGGTCACAAATAATCAAGTCCCCACAGTTATGTCATCTTCGTGTACCACTTCTCAGTCACAAGGACCCCCTCCTACCGTCAGCCAGATGCTTTCTGTAAAGAGGCAGCAGCAGCAGCAACACTCACCAGCATCGTCACAGCAGCAGGTACAACAGCCGATACAAATGCAAGTTCAGTCCCAACAAGCTAACGCAGGAGTTGGCCAGCCTAACTCTGGTGAATCCAGTCTGATAAAACAACTGCTTCTTCCGAAAAGAGGCCCCTCCACTCCAGGGGGGAAGCTTATACTCCCAGCTCCGCAGATTCCTCCACCTAACAATGCAAGAGCTCCGAGCCCTCAGGTGGTCTATCAGATGGCCAATAACCAAGCACCGGGTTACGGAGTACAAGGACAGTCCTCAGCTCAGCAGCTGCTAGTTGGACAACAAAATGTTCAGCTGGTCCAGGGTGCAATCCCGCCCCAAGGGGCAGTGCAAACAGTACCCATTTCTAATTTACAGATATTGCCAGGTCAGTTGATCTCAAACAGCCCAGCAACGATTTTCCAAGGGACTACTGGCAACCAGGTTACGATAACAGTTGTGCCAAATACGAGTTTTGCTACTGCAACTGTGAGTCAGGGAAACGCAACTCAAATCATCGCTCCAGCAGGCATTGCAGTGAGTGGAACGCAGACAGGAGTTGGGCTCCAGGTGCAAACGCTTCCAGCTACTCAAGCACCTTCAGCTGGACAATCACCGTGTACTGCTGCTCCCCCGTTCAAAGGTGATAAAATAATTTGCCAAAAGGAGGAAGAAGCAAAGGAAGCAACAGGTTTACACATTCACGAACGTAAAATTGAAGTTATGGAGAATCCTTCCTGCCGAAGAGGAGCTGCAAACACCAGCAATGGGGATGCAAAAGAAAATGAAATGCAGGTGGGAAGTCTTTTAAATGGGAGAAAGTATAGTGACTCCAGTCTACCTCCTTCTAACTCAGGGAAAACTCAGAATGAGGCCAATCAGTGCTCACAAGTCAGTAATGGGCCGTCATTAGAAATGGGTGAGAACGGAGCTCCTGGAAAGCAGAACTTTGAACAAATGGACACGCAGGAAATTAAAAGTGATTTGAAGAAGCCCCTAGTTAATGGAATCTGTGATTTTGATAAAGGAGATGGTTCTCATTTGAGCAAAAACATTCCAAATCACAAAACTTCCAATCATGTAGGAAATGGTGAGATATCTTCAGTGGAACAACAAGGGAATTTGGATGCCACGCAGCAAGATACTGCCAAAGGTGATCAAGGGGAGAGAATTTCTAATGGGCCTGTATTAACTTTGAGTAGTTCACCTGTTGTAAGCGGTACACAGGAGGCTGCAAAACTGTTAACCCAGCAACTTAGTGGTACCAACACTGATTTACCTAATGGACCTCTAGCTTCAAGTTTGAATTCAGATGTGCCTCAGCAACGCCCAAGTGTAGTTGTCTCACCACAATCTACAGCCTCTGTTATACAGGGGCATCAAATCATAGCAGTTCCACACTCAGGACCTAGAGTGTCCCAGTCTACCCTGTCATCCGAAGTTCGGTCTACTAATGGCACAGCAGAATGCAAAACTGTAAAGAGGCCAGCAGAGGATAATGACAGGGAAACTGTTCCAGGAATTCCAAATAAAGTAGGAGTTAGAATTGTTACAATCAGTGACCCCAACAATGCTGGTTGCAGTGCCACTATGGTTGCTGTGCCAGCTGGAGCGGATCCAAGCACTGTAGCGAAAGTAGCAATAGAAAGTGCTGTTCAACAAAAGCAGCAGCATCCAACCACGTATATACAAAGCATGGTCACACAGGTATGTTGCAGCGTACTTTTTACGTTTATTCCAACTCTGACTGTGAAATAATATGTTTCAAAATGTAAACTCTGTATCTGTTGCACAGTATTTAAAATATTCACAAAACGATGGTTTGCGTTCTTGCACAGACTGAAGTCCTAATAGCTTGCATACTTTGTTGATGTCATTGACAGTAGTGGTATGTCAAATAGCCTGTAGCTTCAAAACATGCAGTAAGGAAAGAACTTCTGTTCATTGATTTCTTCCTTAAAGGATTTACTGTTCTGAAAACAAAAATGAGTTGTTGTACAGTCTTGTAAGAACGTCAGTATTGTTCTGCATCTTATTCTTGGTCCTTACTGCTTATGGGGGAGCAAAGATGTGTTTTGCAAGGTAGTTAACCACTGCAGCTGCATCTGGCCTGCTGAAACGAGCGCTTAAACTTGTGTTTAAAGGTGATCTTGAAAGGCTGGCTTCAGAAATTCACTATGGTCAGGAGCAAGTATTGTTTCGCAAATGTGTCAGAATATACATTTGTTTATTACAAAATAATTCCAATGTTCATTTTATTGATGCAAGTATTCTTTGGCTTTTTTATTCTGTTTGAAAAACTTTGGCGAGGGCCATTTTTGACTGTAACTTTAAAAAAAAAAAACACAACACATTTTAAAGTAGTTTCTTCCTAAGACTGTACTAGAAATGTGCTATGTCCATCATTTTCATGAGTATTACTGCAAATAATCAAGTTTCAGATTATTCCAGTCTCAGGATTTTATTTTGGCTTTGTACATGGACATAAAGTCCCTATCCAAAAAACCCTTCCTAACCTGAATAAGAGCAAAAAGAATGGAATATGAGGTGTGACAGTCACCGGATTCTGCCAGACTGCAGAGAGAGGAAATTCTGACTGTATGTTTGTGCTTTTTGACCTTGAGGCACAACCCTTCTTTCATTTATTTTCCTTTTCTGTTCAGTTGGTTTGGGTTTGTTTTTGAAGGCATAGGGAGTATAGGCCTTCTAGATGGAAACAGAGCTGCAGCTTAAACTCGACAAGTGATGGCTGGTGCTACTTCTTTTCTGTGTCAAGCTAGGTTTCTATGGAAAGAAAACTCTTTTAAGGTTCTGTCACCTAATTGTCAGAAATCAGGACTAACAGTTAACAGGTTTTTGTCCCTTTTTTCTTTTAAATATATTACGCAGAGCCCTGTTTTTAAAACATCTTTAAAACCTGAATGTTTACATGTGCATTTATCAGAGAGAGATCTGTATTTTTATGATGCATTACTTAGCTTTGTTCTTGCTAGAAAAGATTAGACCAAAAGGAAAGTGTCTGTCGGTAGCACTGGGAGAAAACACCAGATAAATGGCAGATTTTCTGCAGCGTGGACGTATTAGCTATGCCTTGTTTTTTTTACAGTGAATGTCTTTAGCTATTACACAGTTTGAATTTCTGTAATAGCTTCGCTAAGGGTTTATCTGGAATAGCAAATGGTACGGCTCTGTCTCTGGAATGGAATAGCTGTTACCTGTGGTTATGCATTCCCTGGACATGCGGCTGGCAAGAATTTGCAGCTGGGTCTCAAATGGCTACTGAGATATTCGACTTCCCAGTTTTCTCCCAAAGGAGAAGAGGGGGGTAGTACAGCTCATGATTTCCTTTGTACGAGATTACCTGTTCCATTATGAAAACGGAGCAAAAAAAACGAAATGAGTATTTTCCATGCTGAAAGTTTCTTAAAGGATAGGGAAGATACCCTGTACTTTTTTTCCGTACACTGTCATTAATACTTTCTCCATGTTTACATCTTTTCCATTACCCATACAAACAGACGTGCTGCCAGCTTAGTCTGCAATTCAGTGCAAATCTGCAGATCCAAGTCTTAGCTTAGTGTCTGTTTCCATGGAATTTAGCCTATTCTGTCTGGAGGATGCTCTGTCTTGCTTTCTGTCCTGCTTCAAAATGATGAAAAAATGCTTTCTTCAAAATGTGTGTTGGCCTAGAAGCGCTACCTGGCTAGCTCTTTTTTTTCCAAAGGTGTCTGGCTGCTGCAAACAGCCATTGTTATGCTGGAAAAGCAGATGCTAAAGTATTTCCAATATTGAGTCTGCTTTTAGGAGTAGGTTCGAGACACCCAGAAATAGTACGTAGCCTAATTCTCGCTAACTCAGTGTGGGTTTTACTAGTGACTGTTGGGTTTAGGTACTGTAAATTCATACCAAATTATTTTTTCCCTCCCATTTTGAATTTTGAGAGCCTTCCTCGTATGATAAGCAGCTTGCTTGTCTCTGACTTGTTGAAAGGCAGCAGCTAAGGGACACTTGTTTCACTCGAACATCTGCATTGTTTTATCCTCTCTAGAGCACCTAGTCTGTACTTTGTCTCTTGCAGAAGAAATAGGGGAAGATGCTTCTCTCTGCAAACAGCGTGAAGTTTAGTATAAATGCAACCCATGGAAGAAAAATGGTGAGGGACAGGAAATAAAGGGATATTAGCTACAGCAAAATTACATAGCTGCTGAGGCTGTTATTATGTGATTTCCTGCTTGTCTGTCATCTTGAAATTTTATTTTAAACTAGAGTATGTATTTCAGAGAAGTGAGAAAGGAATAGAGGAAGAAAATCTGTAATAAAATTTGACCACAGCAGGAAGGCTGGAAAAGGAGATGCAGAGGACAGAAGAGGGAGGAGGAGAGCGTTGCTTATGCAGCTGTAGCAGGATAAGTTGTCATGAACTGCAGAGGGGAGAAAGGGAAGATGCTTGAACCAAAGATAAGGAAAGATAAATAAAGCAGAGGAGGGGGAGCAGCAAAGAGAAGGCAAGAAAAAAAGTGAAATAATTCTTCAGGGAACATAAAAGTTCAGGTTGGTTTCATGATGTGAAGGGTACTATGAAATGGGCTGCTACTGTATGCCTGAGGGGGGAAAATGGCCTGCAACAATTACAAACTTCATGTTTGTGAGACAGCCCGTGTGGTGCTCTCTGCATGCAGCTAGACAAATACAGGTGTGTTCCAGGTACAGTCTGTGATGGTTCAGTGTTAATTGCATGTCAGCAGGACTGGCTGAAAAATAACTACATATATACTGACTTCTGTATATTCCTACAAAAATTGAGCTATGGGTATATGAGTTATGTCATGAAAGGAATGTATGATGCACAGTGTTGGATTTTTTTTTTCTCTTATATCTCCATCTGTATTTGGTAAGCCCTTGAAATGTGGCCTTGTGAGGAGACAGAGTTGGCACTTTACTTTCTTAGCTTTCTTTTCTTTTATTTCTCTGCTTTTGGTTCCTGGATTATGGCTTTCCTGAGGCATTGTGCTGGTGTGGTGGATGAAAAGGAAAAAGAAATGAGTAATTACCTACCTGTGTACTTTTTCTTTTCCATTTTTTCCTTACTCCTCTTCAAACTCCTCCGAAGCATCTGTTGAACATAACCACGTTGGTTTACCCCAATGGGTTTGTGTTTTGAAGAAGCGCTCTGATATTATGCCAGGTTTCTACGAGTGAGCGAATCAGATGTGAATTGCCTGATCTGGCTTTTTAAGTAATCACTTCCCTGCTCATCACTGTCATCCCCTCGTAAACAAAGCATCCCTGTTTCTCTTCTGGCCGCCCACTTGAAACGTGCTTGTGTGGAAATTTAGGTGGCAAAAACCGCGTAAGCGTTGCCTGAACTATTTGCTCCTGCTCTCCGTTGATTGGGAAGCTGAGAATTACCATGCAGCAGAAAGCAGGTGTGTAGCCCCAGGAGGTGTAATTCATTCCTAGTCACAGAGCAAATGAGTTTCTCAGCTGGAAGTACCGAAATACAGAATCTCCGCGCTGTTACTGCTCTTTGCTTGTGAGGCACACTGTTGCAAGCAGACTTAAACCTTAGCAGTTGAGCAACAAGAAAAGAACATTTGCTTTAGTGCCTTGCCAGCCACCTGACCCCTACCTTGTGCTCAAGTCCTGCTATGTTCATCTTCAGCCTGTGTTGCCTTTTAATACATTCATTGTCCTGAGGAAGCTAAACATGAACATTTCAGTAATATTTATCTGTAAATTCCACGATATGTAATAATTAACCATTTAATGTTAATGTCAACTTATTTACATAAGTGTTTGCACATCCAGGTGATGGGTGAAGAAAAGCCGAGTGCTTTGAAGCTGCACAGAGCTCTGCATGTCAGCAGGGCCCCGTGACACTGGCACGTAGTGTGTGCTCCTGCTGGAGGCGCAGTAGGGCTTTGAATAGGGCAGACATCATGCTAAAATAGTTATCCGTGAATCCATAAAGAGAATGGCAGTGTTGGCTCTGTGAAATGGAGGTGCAGGCTGTTTCTGGCCCCAGACCATGGGGTTTTGTTGCTCCTAGCAGACAGGGAGCTCTTGTGCCCAAATGGAGGAGCTCTTGTTCGTGAAATACCTTAGGGTGTTTTGTAAACAATCCGTTCTGGTTAGTAGAAACCTCTGAGCTTTCAGTTTTCACAGATATACAGGACTTCCTTTTTTTGGCCAATATCTCAATCTAAAGCCACTCAGTCTAGAGATAAAATCTCCTTCTCCTTTGAATAGGCTCAAGTGCCTGATCTGCAAGTGGACTGTGCAGGTGTTAAGAGCTTGCATTTGTGTAGTAGAGTTCAGTGCAAACCATGCTGTAGCAGCAACATCGTAGCCTCACAGAATGGTTTGGGCTGGAAGGGACCTCAAAGCCCACCCAGCTCCAGCCCCCTGCCATGGCAGGGACACCTCCCACCAGCCCAGGGTGCCCAAAGCCCCATCCAGCCTGGCCTTGAGCACCTCCAGGGATGGGGCACCCACAGCTGCTCTGGGCAGCCTGTGCCAGGGCCTCACCTCCCTCACAGTAAAGAATTTATTCTGAATGTCTAATAGAAACCTACCCTTGTTCAGCTTAAATCCGTTACTCTTTGTCCTATCCCTACACTCCCTGACATGAGCCCCAGCTTTCCTGTAGTCCCCCTTTAGGTACTGGAAGGCTACAATGAGGTCTCCCCAGAACCTTCTCTTCTCCAGGCTGAACAACCCCAGACTCCCTCAGCCTGTCTTAATAGGAGAGGTGCTCCAGCCCTCTGGTCATCCTCATGGCCCTCCTCTGGACTCAGTCTAACAGCTCCATGTCCTTCTTGTGTTGGGAGCCCCAGAGCTGAACACAGCACCCCAGGTGGGGTCTCACGAGAGCAGAAGAGAGATGAGAATCACCTCCCTCGCCCTGCTGGCCACACTGCTGGTGATGCAGCCCAGGTACTGTTCAGCCATTTCAATGCAGAAAGATATCTGAGAGAGCAGAATTTTAAGAGGATCTTCTGTATCATTTTAAAGTTTATCTATAATAGCAATGTGTAGGGTAGGTAGTAAAATATATACTAAAAAAAAAATCGTACTTTGAAGTGTTGCAATACAATACAGTACTCAGCTGTAAGCAAAATTTTAACAGCCAGTCTTAAGTGTAGACTCTAAAAATAATGTGTTTTTATTATTATTATTATTATTATTATTATTACTTTGCGTAAATTGTAATTCTTTAAAGACTGCTGTCAAAAGATTCTCTTCAAACTGAACTGGGGGAGTGACCAAACAGCTGTCTCTCAAGTCAGCATCAGTGACATAATTCAAGGAATGTGCTTGGAGAATAATGTAGCCAGCATTGTTAATCTTGGCTACCCATCATGTTTATCTCCCCTGCAGTATATTCTTGTTTCCATTGGCCCAGGGAGCAAGATAGGAAACCATTCTTTAAAGCATCCTCCTCTGTGTTTAATCACCTGTGCCAGGTTCTTGATGAGGCCAGTACCTCCTTCCTGGCCTTTGTGTGGTCAGTTCAGAAGTGACATTGTTATCCTGAAGAAATGACTGTAGTAAAAGGCAGCTGGCAAAGTAAAGGTAAAATTAAGATTAATTAAAGTTAAGGTAACTGGGGAAAAAAAAGATCTCGATATTTTTTCTTCACTTTTTAATTTCTACTTTAAAGAATTCTTCGTGTCTGTAGTCCCAGCTCTCTATCGTACAGGGATCGCAGTAGCTGGACAAAGAAATCTGCTTTCTGGGCAGGACCAGTGCCTGAGCCAGAACCTGCCGTGCTGGGAGGTGCACTGCAGGGACCCTGATGGTTCTCACGAGGGCAGCTCCAGTTCAGCTAGGCTTGCTAGCTGTGCTTCAACGTTTGCCACATTTCCACATAGGACCTTGCCTTCTGCTCTGAATCAAAGCACACTTCTGGTAACAGGGACATGATGCTAGGAGGGCCTGTCTGGCTCCAGCCACGTCAAGTCAAGCTGAGCGTGGGGCAGCGTCTGCTCGTGAGAGCAGAGAGCTGCCTTTACCCAGCACTGAACCTGGGCTAAGGCAGGTCACGGCTGGTGCTGTTTGAGATGTCCTTCATCAGCAGTGCAGATGAAGAGCCCACGGGTGATGAAACAGTGACCGCAGTTGTTTTTTTCTGCTATCTTTAGTATATGGTCAGTATATTCTTCTGAGAAAAACCATTGAAGGCCAGCAGTCTGCATAGCTCAGTTTTACTCCGTGGACCGTGAAGTTACGAAACCCCTAACTTTCAGCATTCAAACTTCAGCTTTTGCATCTGTACACCTCTTCTGCAAGCTGAGAGATGTGCCTTGAGTTGAGATCTTGCTGCAGAGACCCAGGTAATCGACAACAGGGAATGCAGCAACGCTCCCATGAAGTGTATGAAGGAGTTCAGAGCATGCTGTCTTAGGGGTTGCTCTCAAAGGGCAATAAAAGAAGGAATCGGTTTGTCAGAGAATGGTATTTCTGTGCCTCTCTCAAAAGCTGCTTCAGGTTCTTTGTGCGGTGTCTTAGCTGCTTTAACACAATGTGTGGTGTTGTAGGGTTCCCAGATCGTGGCAAACACGGTTACCAGGTCAGCTTGTGTGGAACTAATGGTAATTTGGGGCAAACTTCGTGGAGTGGCTTAGATCTTTTGAGTTGGGAGCTCCCTAAACATAGATTTGTTCCTTATATATGTGTGTATGTAATATGAATATTGCGTATTTAGCTGCTCTGCTTTAGTTAGGATTTAGTTTCTCAAAAAGAGGTGGAGTTATATCTTGTATAAGGACCCACAAGTCCTTAAAACGGCATTCAGTGATCTGTGAAAGTGGTTTCATGACCCGGCTATGCGTTTCAAACGAAAGCTAGGATGCTGATGCTAGAGGTACTGTGCAGTCCTGGGGTCCAGTGAGGTTTGATTTGCAGAAGTGCTAAGTGGTGTCAGCTGCTAATTGTGATCGTGGAGGGAGTTAGCCAGAGTATAGAAAGAGGCTGTAAAACTGTCAGGTGTGCTGGAGTACTGGGCAGTGGGTTTTGTGAGGAACCTGGGATTATTTCATGTTGTTGCTAGTGGAGGGAATCTTGTGAAATACCTGATGACACGAGGAAACTTCTTTCTATGGTACTTCCCTGAGAAATAATTTATTAGAGGGGGTGAAATGCTATACTTAGTTCATTAACGCAGAGAACTAAGTTTGCATAGTCATTATGTATCAGTACTGTAAAGAAAGTATCACATAGCAAGTATTTGTAGGTGCGTGCTGGAATAAAGGAGTTTCACACCTGAGGTCAGTGATTTCCAGCGTATCATGCATTATTTAAATCAACACATGAAAATAAAGCAGGGGAAAAAAATTAAAATATGAGTATTTCAGGTCTCTGGAATGAAGAAAGGAAAGCTTTACGATGTTCAAACACAGAATTTTTGTTTCTAAAATAAGACCTAGGAAAACAAATGCGACTTCCCTTCCTCTGTTGATGTATAGAATATAATCAGCCCAAATGATGGACGGGCAACACATTGGATTTAGAAGCTCATGGGTGTTGTAACCAGCTAATGCTACAAGTTGGAACAAAGTTACCCTACTCCACAGTGCAACAGTAATAAGAGAATACTAAACAATAATTATCTTATATGTTTCTTTTCAGTCTACCAGCTTTGTATTTTTTTTTTTTCCTCATAGAAGACTAGGGTAGGAAGGAATTGGAGGGAGGGAATTGATTTTAACTTTTTGTCCTCAAAATTGTTTCCCTTTCCGAATTCTTTCATTTGCAGCGTTTAACATTTTGTATTTAATATCTCAGCTCTCATTATTTAAAATAATACCATCTCATTAAAAAATTGTTTAAGACCTTAGAATACCACTAGGAGAGCTTGCCAGGAAAACCCTTGAGAAAATTTATAATTCCGGATTAATTGCAGGGTTTGCGTAGAATGGAGTAAATAATACACGAACCACGCATTGAGTGATGTGAATTAAACGAAATCCTGAATTAATTCAGTAATCTCACTCTCTTCAGCACATTAAATGAGCCACAAGTTCTGTGGAGGATAAAAAGTTGCACAAAGACCATCGTTATGTACTGACAGGAGGATGCTAAGTGAAGACTGCAAAACGAGCCGTGCTGCTGACTCTCGAGGATTTTACTTTCAGCTTCGCTTTAAAAACACCTCGTTAAAGGGAGGTGGATCCTAAAAGGGGGTGTGCCCGTGTGTACCTGTGTTAAAAAAGACATTGTGAAAATCCCTTTCCTAATCTGTTAAAGGGCTTAGAGATCTTGGAGTGAAAATAATTGCAGAGTCCAAAACAATTTGTATTTATGACTAATGGGCTCAAGTCTCTTCTTGCAGCTTTTCTCATACACCAGCAACAGGCATCCTGTAATAGTCATGCTGTGCTCTGGAGTTTCGCTGAGTTTTTGCCTCTTTTTTGTCAAGACTTGTGCTTAGACGTGGGGGTATTTTGGTTTTGATAAGACTTTTTCTGCTGTCCTTTTGGCTATGTTATTATAGCTAATAATGTGTTGTAAGGAGGGACTGTACCTTGGGAGAGTTTTGGAGAGTAGCAGCAAGAAAACTTAGGAGCAGTTTCCAAAGACATGTCAGAAGTTGCACTTAGCTGTTTCTTTGCAGTTAAAATCTGCAGCTGTTCAGTAAAAGGGCTGTAATGATGTCGACGCGGTGTTGGGTGCACCACTTGAAAGTGGATTTAAAAGTGGTTTTATTTGGGCTCTTGAACAGCGATGCATTCCTTTTCTGTCAGTAGGGAATAAAACAACTTCTTTGCTAGACAGTATTCAAAAGCTTAATGTTTTTACTGTCCTCCTTCTTATAAGTGCCTGGCCAGCCAGAGACTTCTAGGAAAAAAAGGAAGAAGAGAATCAGTATTCTAAAGTAAACAGCGTTCCGAAGTGGGGCAATCAGCATTCGGTATTTTTATTACTCAGAGGGGAGGGGGAAGGGAAGAAGAACACACAAAAACACACATCAAGTTTGAACTTTGTAGTTGACTTAAGATATTTTTTATTTAATGTTAGAATAAGATCCTCATAAAGTTGTGAGAAAGCAAGGGGAACGTCTTTTTGAGCTGTTTGTATTTCACTGTACGCAAGTAGCACAGCATGCTTAGATGTTCTGGTGTGTTACATAAAGGGATGTGCAGATTTACAAGAGCTTAATTACATCATTTGCAAAGTTTTGAGGAGAAAAAAAAGGCATGGTTTGAGCCAACTGGTCTTTGATAGTGTTTTTTTCAGCATTGTTGAGTTTACCTTTTGTTACGTACTGTGTAACACAGACTGGTGTGTACTAATGAGATGCTTCAAGAATTCCACAGCTGCAGCGTGCGAAACCATTTCATCAAAGAGCAGTTTTAGATTATCAGTGCTCATCTTACTTTTAAGCAACATTTTCTACTACATTAAATGGGAAAGCAAAGTAATCCCTGTGCTGATGATACTACAACCCCTTGTGTTTGCAGTTTTTCTTTAAGAACAAATAAAGCGTTTGCAAAATAAAGAGAACCTTTCTTCCTCTGGTGCCCTTGAGAAATACCTTTGCATTCATAATTCTGTATTTGAATTTGGGCATAAGATGTAGGAGTCTGAATGCTAGAAACTTCTGCATAAATAATAAAGTAAAAGCTGTAAAAAGTGTAAAAGCTGTATCTATCCCTCTTTATTATGTCTGTTAATGCTTATTTGGAGATTAAACTGTTAAAATCTGAAAAATTGTTGGTTGATTGAAGCATAAAACAAAAGATCTTTGAGCAAATAGCAAACTGTATGTGTCATGTCTTGTTATATGCCCTGTTTAAAACCGTGTTTTAACCCTTTCTGCAGAGCACACCTGCGACGTCAATACCAACTGTGCAAGTACAAGGCCAGCAGATCAATTTGCAGCCACCTTCATACACTGCAGCAAGTCAGCATGCAGAGCAAATGAAGAAACCTGGACAGAACTTCATGTGTCTGTGGCAATCTTGTAAAAAGTAAATGGCTCTTTTATTTAACTAAGTTCTACTAATAATTAGCCGATGCTTGTAAAGTTATATGACAAGTTCTATCCATTTCGTTTCCTTAAGGTACCTTATACGTGGTTAATAGGAAAAAGAACAAGTGAAAAATGTTGAGGGGATGGAAGAGCGCAAGTCATTTAGCTGCTTTCAATTATACTTCAGAACGTAAAATGTATTTGGTGGCTTTCTTTTAATATATTGGTTCTTCAGTTATAAATAATATACTTCCATATAGTTGAGCAAGAAAAAATAATCCTAGCTCTGATGCTTGTTCTCTGCGTTGCAAATAGAAAAATAGTGACTGTACTCCAGTTACAAATAATATCTAGATGTTATTTTATGTATCCATCCTTTAATATATTTCCTGTGTTTCCAGTTTTGCAAGAGCAGGGTGTTGCAATTCTTTGTCCTGGTCAAAGTCTTGTTTAGGTTATGACTAATTTTAGTTATTATTGGTGCCATTTGTGCACCACAGGACGCCATGTCACACAAGGAAGTAAAAAGGCACTTAGCCATAAGATTGGACAGCAATGATTGGACTTGTTTGATTTGCTGTTTTTGTCCATAAAAAAGATATTTTTATTTAGGAAAAAAAGAAGAGGGGTGAGCTAACAGAGTTTTGGATACTGATTTTTAAAATAACGTTGGTTTGTGAGCGTGAGAAGTTCTCGGTGAAGGATACAGACTTCTGAAACAAAGGTAGTTGTCAAATAGCCACTTTGAAAACAGTGACAGAAATTAGGTAAGTTTAGAATGGGCAAGAAAAAGGATGAGACACTTTGTAGTTGTAGGACAAGACAAAGGGAGCATAAAGATGAGCTGATTTGACAGAAAGCTGGTGTGTAGACATTCAGAAAGTAGGAATGGAACTATGGAAAAATTAGAACTATTGGAACTAATGGTGAAAATGAGGCATTTGAACAAAACTTAGAGGAGGAATACTGAAGGACAGTTAATTTGTAGACCCATTAAGTTGTAGGTTCTGTTTCTTTCATTCCTTACAAACAATTAAAAGACCATTAAGTCAATGCCAAGATATATGGATTTTATGTAAGATTCTGGCTGGTACTATAGATATCTACTGTGGCTTTTTAAATCCTTGCCTTAATTTCACCTTAAAAGTGATTTTTGTGTCTTTGGTAGGTGACACAATTTATTGCTATGTAAGAAATGCATGTAAGGCTATAGAATAAGTACAGCTCTAGATCCATCCATACTCCACTAGCTTCACAATAAATACATATAAATACCTTTGTTGGTAGAAGAGTGGATATACTGGGATAGAAGTGAAAATTTGGGAGTATTTCCTAACAGAAGCTTTGGCAATTTATACCATCTTGAAGAGTTTGATGAATTACAGTTTTGAAGCATAAGCTAGTCACCAACTTTTGTCTATGTCTTCAGTCGTGTAGGATGAGTTGTGTAGAATTGAAGTGGCATCTAGCCGTGGAACAAGCTGATGTCATGTGAACTAAGATGTACATACGTGCAGACAAATCTTGGGGCAGGAGGAGGAACAATACAGTTATCAGTCTTCTTCCAAGTCTGTTTTAAGGTATTATTCTGGTAATTTTTCCTGAAACTGGAGTCAAGAGCTACAGGGTCAATATTTTACAAGTTGGTCTCTGCCTTGTAGTTTAAAGATACTGTACTTCTCCTTTAGTTTCTCCTGTAGTTACTATACCGGTTTTTGTTCATAGTTGTCCCGTTACTTTTAAAGCCCTCAGAGATTTTGCATTGTTGAAATCTAGTCCTTGTAGTACACATCTCTTTTTCTTACACTGATTTTTAAATATTTATTTCAGCCCCAGCCTAAAAAGAGTTTTGACAAATCTTACACTCAGCATTCTTAGTGGTGAAGAATCAAAATGTTAAGTTAGCAACTTAATCATATGCATATAGCTTATGCATATTCTTTCAACAGCTTGATAAAAATCAGCAGCATCGAATCTCCTGTAGGCTTCCTGTTTCTAATTGCCATAAAAATCTGGAACTGCCACCTATTATTGAGAGTTACACTGAAAACAGCTACAATCTTTGCTGCTCCTATTGTTGTTTAAGCAGGAAATAAGTTTCTTTTGAGTGAGTTATTAGCCTGCCTTGTTACTTTTGCATCCAATACTTGGATTCATGTTTGCCTAGCCCTTAGGTATTAAGCAGGCAGGTTTATCGTTGTGATACCACTGTGATTGAACAGTGCTTCTTTTGTGGTATTCATGGTTTACCAGGAAGATAGGACAGTGGATTAATTTGATAGTCATTTACCCTTGTGTTCTGTGAGCATGTCTGTTAGTTTTATTCTCACAATATAGTCGCATTAAGTGTTCCTTCCAGTCTGCATTGCAGGAGGCAGTGAAGACCCTCAGAAACATTTTATTGACAGTCACAATAAATGTTGATAAGCAGGATTCCAAAGGTGTGGTTGGTTTTGCTGGCTTCTCTTGCTTTGTTTTTGAATTTAATTTTGAAGCGTTACACTAAGAGGTTGGTACCTCACCCTACAGAGTTTGATGTATATAACCTGTACGTTACACAGTCCTCATTACTTGTAGTATCTGAAGACCACAACGAGATCAGGCCCAGCTATATGCAAATACTTGTAACGATCAGCCTCTCCCAGATGAGTTCTGGTTCAGTATCTGAAGTGGAGGTAAAGCTCTGAAAGCTGTCAGCATGCTGCTTTGCATTATGGTTGGTACAGAAAGTAGGTGTTTTCCTTTGAAGTTCAGCTGTCTGCAAGTGCTGCTAATTGTAAGCAGGTTAATTTAAAAGCTGTTACTTTGTTTCACAAGTAGGCAGAGATGTCTGCTCTTAAATTGCTTTATATTTAAAAAATAAATTGGAATTGCTATCGAATCTCCACTGCCTGTCAGATCAGCTATTAGGTCTGTGCAGCAGCTGAACAGAATGATGGAGAAATTAAGTGTGAAACGAAGAGTTTAGGTTCAACTGACCATATTCTCAGTACTTAAGGTTTTTTATTACTATAGCGAAATGTTGATTTAAGGCTCATGAATAAATAGATATTTCTTTTCTGAATAAATTTTAAATTTTGCAAACTAGTATTATGGAGTCTGACTGTGCTGCCTAAGTTATTGAATAGAATTTTGTACTGCCAAAAGTAGTTTTTTCTCACAAAGTTGTAGTAAATCTGAATCTTTTTAGATCACTGCTTGAAGTATAGCACTGAATGCATTATAGAGTGAACAAACAAACACTGTTGAAACGGTGAGGCTTTAAGAAAAATAAAGCTGTGTTGAATAAAGTGTTTCAAACTACATTTGGGGTTTCATGTATGCCAGGAAATTTGTTTCATCCATGCCAGGGATTATTCATAAAGTGCTAGACTTAAGTTTACGTACTGACTTTCTCCTTTATTGTGGAAAGATGTCTCTTTTCTCTGAAAGATCAGCTTTTGCTGTTGAGCAAATGTAGATGTAAAACACTGTATATTCATTGTATTTTCTGTTTGGACCAACAGCACGAGGCAGGTATTTTTTCCCAGCTTCCATTCAGTAACAGCTGGGATGGAAAAGATGGATATTCTTTTTTTTATTTTTTAAGAAAGCAATATGTATTGCTATGTGGAAGGTAACTGCTGAATTACAGGCAGTTATTGGAGTAGGATTCAGTTCATAACGAAGGTTTGTCTTTGCATGAAATGAGCCCTTTGACACTGCCGTGAGGTTCAGGTAACAGCAGGTGATGCTTAGGCCCGTGTATCAATCCCAAGTGTTGCACGAAGGGCAGCACTGAGCTGGGCAGTGGGACATGGAAGGAGGTGACTCAAACTTGTCCATAAACCACTGCTGTAGGCTTAAGCTCACCCGTGGCTGCTTCCTGTAAGTCTCTGGCTGGGGTCATCTCCCTCTTGGCACTGTTCAGCCCAGTGAGTTCAGTCCCACATCTTACCGCAAATACGTTTTGTGTTAATTGAAACTGAAATGCTGGTGTGTGAACTGGATTGGCTGAGGTGGGGGCGTTTCCTCTTCAGTAAGACTGCTGCGGTGGTGGCCTCCATCCAGCAAAGGTGTGAAGGCTGCGGGTGGTAACGACTCCCCAAAAGGCAGCAGCTGTGTTACCAGGCCTATTCTGTCAAGCCTTAAGCACGTGGTCATGAACTGGGTTACTTGAACTCAAATGAATTGTAAGTGGCTAAGTACTTCTTTTCTTTTGGCCATTTTTTTTTCGTTTGTTTCTTGAAGTAGGAGATGTAATTTGTGATGCTTGAGTTATATTTTAAAATATATCTAGGCTAAAAAGAAAAATCTTAGTCATCCCCAGTTTTCATTTTGTATGTTTTGAAATACAGTGAGTCTGCATTGCCATCTAATAGACAACAAAACGTATTATTTTAACACGTGTGACAATTTGAAAATGCAGATCTAGGAACTGTTGAGGTGGCATTCAAAATGAGCTGTAACTTTTCTATCATGCTGACATGGAAGAAAACCCTTATCAGGCCAAACAGGCTTTTACCAAATAGAACATCAAAAAAACACATTATATACACATTTATATACACTCCTGAGTATTACAGGGCCAGGCTTAGTACAACTTCATCTCTTATGTTGATGCAGAAGCACTTTGTTTGCTGAAGTATCTAATGCCGTATGCTTTGGGGCTGTGGGGATGCAAAGCGCTTTGTTTGACATTTTGGGAAGTCATTTAAAAATAGAGGTTTAAGTGAATATGTTGAAAGGGGTCATATAAGTTGATATCTTCCAACTTTTGTGTGTATCAGGAAATGTCATCTATTCATTTCCTTGATTTTTAAATTTCAGGGGCTAAAAAGCACTAATTTTACACTGATCCCTTATTCTCCACCAGTTTTGTCAAGCATGAAGTGTTGAGAGCAAATAGGATGAATTGTCTGTATCCCATTTCTCCACATTAAAGTTCGTATAAGGTCCGAGTATGACTGCCAGTAAAGAAGGAAAACAGAAAAAAATAATACATGAAATCCAAATTTTTAGCACTTGTAGTTTTGTACCTTATTTTATTGTATTGCAAAGAAGTTACCTGTTGCAATTAGGATGCATTTTTTGAGTAAAATTAAAAAAAAAAAAAAAAAAGATATTTCAATTAGATTCAGCAAAGCCATATTGCCATTTATTGGTAGCTCACTGATTAAATATATACATGCTTTTTTCATTTAGACGTTTAGATCTTCTCATTTATCATTTCATATTTTCTTTCAGAAAATAAAAATGTGTAGCCAGTATGGGTTATATTTGTGATAGTTGCCCTTTATCGTTAACTGAAAAAAAACTTTAAATTTTCCTTTCCCCCTTTTTTTTTTTTAGGTGGTTTCAAACACCATCACAGGTCTTCTATCATGCAGCAACTGAACATGGAGGAAAAGATGTCTACCCAGGGCAGTGCTTATGGGAGGGATGTGAACCTTTCCAGCGGCAGAGGTTTTCCTTCATTACCCATTTACAGGTGCAGATTTTCTTTCGCATACTACTTCAGAAAACAGTAAGGATTTCATGGGAAAATTTCACACACTCTGTCTTCCTTTTTTCCCCAAACAGGATAAGCATTGTTCCAGAGATGCTTTGCTTGCAGGACTAAAGCAAGATGAACTTGGGCAAGCAGGAAATCAGAAGCCTTCCAATAAGTAAGAGACCTGAGCCTCCTTAGCAATAGAGAAAATAAGAATATTAGAAATCATTGGAAGAATTTGTGTGTTTATAACTTGGTTTATCAGGTGAAACTGATAAAAGTCCATAACAGTAATCAAATTTGAAGTCCACTGCATTAAGAGAAAATAAGCAAAAGAGGGAAAAGATTCTGATGTGGGAGACATGGTCACAGTTACCATTAAAAGAGCAGGTAGTCCCTTAAGGTATGTTTGTCAGCACTCAGTAGTGAACATTGTTCATAATGTACTCTACTGATTTTTCACAACTGGGCAGCATTTTATTGTAACAGAAAGGTGGTTGTAATGCAAATGGAAAGTAATTTGCTGTGTACAGTTGTGTTCTTTCTTTCAGCTGAGTTGTCTTACAACTTGCTGTGTTCCTTCCAGTTTTATTGTCAAAATTTGGGCTAATTTGATTCAGGTACTCTTATAATAAACATCGTTTTAAACAAGTTAATCAAGATAAATACCATGACCTCTAGGTCTTCTTATTTTGTGCTGCTACCTGGATTCAGGTTTGGCTCTCCTTTTTCCCAGAGTTTTTGCAGCCATCTGGAATAAATACTATAGAGTGTGATACGTTTCTGTGGTGTTTTTGGGATGGTTGTGTTACTGTTGGAGTTATTCAGGGCTCAGATACTTGTATAAGTGTATTAAGACCAGGGCTTTGTGAGTAACTAACTGGAATTTCTTTGTTGCAAGCCAAAGTTGTGATTACTTGGTAATCACAGGCAGACTGTGATGTAGCTAGTTAAATTGCTACCGAGCTGCTGGAGGCAGCAGAGAGAGAAAACAGAGTATGAAAGCTGAGAAATTTAGTTTGTTTGTATATAAAAAAATAAAAATCCCCAAACTTCTCAGCACAGACTTATGGTTGCATTATAGTGCCTTGTTTCATTACACTAAGCAGCATTCAGACCTCTGAAAACCACAAAGTGAAGAATGATGGTAATATAGTCTTAAATACTTGGTAAGTGGGAAGCGTAGGGCTGATGATACAATCTACTAGTATGATGTGGTTTCAACTCTGCCATTTCAGAAAAGTTTCATCATATAACACATCCAAAAGCTCTGTTCCTGCAGGGTTCTTTAGGATTGGCACAGATAGGTGTATTAGGGAAAAAAAAAAAAGGCTTTCATACATGCCCTCTTGTAAGGCAGAATTCCCTAATTAGGTCAGCGTAGGTGGTTGTGTGAGCTATCAAAAATGTTCTTCATGCAGCATGGGAATGGGGAAACTTTAATCATAAAGTGAATGATATGATATTAATTTCTGATATTAAATTGATAACATAATTAAGAAATTTTAGGACTCCAGATGTTCTTGAGATGCATATGTGCATGGAGACACAAGTCGGTCTACTTGAGATCTGAGTAACTCTTTTATAGACCCTTTTTTCCAAAATCAAAAAGAGAAGGCAATCTGTATTCATTACAATTGCCCCTTTTCAGTATTTCTAGAATCAAGGCAAAAGTACTTCAGCTTTCTAGATCCTATTATGATAGCTGTTGAAGAGAGACATTTGGAACAGCCTCGGTTGATAAATCCTTGTTCTTCACAATATAAGAAAAACAACAATGTTCCAGGAATTAAAAAGGAAGATCAATAATTACTGTGCTGCAGTCTTCTATAAGCATATGTCATTTCCCAACAGTTCCTTAATTCAGCCCCTGCCCTTCTCTTTTTCCTTTGTAAAGACTTTCACTTCTCTTTGCTGGAAAGTGCCTCAATATTCTAATATTCTTACAGGCTGGCTTTAATTAAAAAAAAAAAAAAAAGACAAACACATTTACATTTGATTTATGCTACCTTTGCAAGCACTACTTTGTTTTTAGTATGTTGATATGTTCTACCCAGGGTACTACTTGGGGTTCTGGTACCCTAGTTCTACTAGGGTACTAGAATATTACTAAATCTATGGAAGTCATATTTCACCACTGATGCTGCAATCATCGCTTGATGATATTACGACACTTAAAGACTTATTCATTAAGTTGCACACTTACGCATTCTAAACTCCAGTTGTATGGCTCATTTCAACGTTTCACGTGGAAGAATTTTGACTTCAGTGTTCATACTGAAAACTGAGGATTTGCTTTCACTGTCTTTATTTGTACCAGCTTTATAAAATACACTGAGTAAGTTCTTAATCTGTTTGAAAGCTGCAGTAACTGGTTTTACAGATGCTCGGTATGATTTAACAATTTAGTGTTTTATGTCTTAGATCATAACTTGGATCATGTTGCCTTACATTGCTTACTAAGCACAGCTAATACGTGTTTTATATTGTCTCAGTGTTTAATGGTCCTAGCCGTGTCAAGTTTTAAACAGCTATATTTTTAGGACAGTCCTGCCCCAATCTCAGATGATGTTTGTATAGCCATTATCACTGTTCCTGTTATATTCTATGTAATAAAACGTTCCTTTAAGTAGGTACGCTTCAGGAAAGTAGCTCTGTTATTAGTACAATATGTTGTTACTTTCCATCACAGATGTCATTGGTGATGAGCAGTACTTCTTCAAGAATGGTCAGGTTTTTTTTCCCCACACAAAATAAAGCTTATGACTCTTCTGATGGCTTTGCAGTAAGGTTTCTTGCTGTGGAAAGAAAAGACAAATTGCATATCAGCACTAAAAATTAATGGATCTTTCTGTCTCTGTTGAAATAGATTAAAAAAAAAAGTTGTCAAAATATGTTAATAAGTTGTTAGTTTATCAGAACGTGGTGTAAAGTTTATTAATTCTTTCTTTGCTAATGTAGGCCGCCAGCTGTAGGGGGTACTCCTGCTGCTCCCAGAGCACAGAAGGCCATTGTGAATCATCCAAGTGCTGCCCTAATGGCGTTAAGGAGGGGATCAAGAAACCTCGTCTTCAGAGATTTCACAGTAAGTATTGGTTGACTCAAGTATTAGATATTAATTATTACCTACTACTATGGATCTTTAACATTTTTTTTCTTTCCTTTTATAGGATGAAAAAGAGGGACCAATAACTAAACACATCCGATTAACAGCTGCCTTAATATTAAAAAATATTGGTAAATATTCAGAATGTGGTCGCAGGTAAGCATCATACAATTCTTCTAATACTAGTGGGCAGTGTTGCTTTTGTTCTGTTAGGAAACAAATAATAGGTAGTATTTACTTAGCCTTTAAAAAAGAACACTACTATGTATATTGACAGTTTCTTTATTAGTTCCTCAGTGCTTAGTTCCCCATGCAACTGCTCAGCATCATCTTATTTAAGATAGTATTTGTGATCCAGACTTTGGAAATTTGGTAAATTTGACAGGTTAAATTTTTGGAGATGAGAGAAGTCTTTGCAGTGCGTCTGTCCCTTTTTCTCCCGAAGGCAGTACTGTGTGGCTCTGAAAATTAATTCTTCTGTAAGGAACTTCCCATTGACCGTACACTTTTATCTCAACTTGAGAAAGGGTTGAATGATCTTAGGTGAAGTTTTTATTGTGTTGTGGAGTGACACGCAGTTGCATTCCATGTTCGGTGCTTCCCTGTTACTTTTCCCTCCAAAGTCAGGGTAATTCTAATGAGTGACTCAGTCAGCTTTTCTCTGGCTTGTAGAAGATCCTTCAGTAAGTAAATGGTACAATGCTGACTTGTGGTACCAAGCAGGAAATGTTCTTTGTGATGCAGTAGGAGTAGTTACTGTGCCAGCAATCACCATGTGTTTCACTTCCTATTTCTCCAAGAATTTACAGGCTGAGTGTTTTCCTGTTTTTGCTTTGTATTGTTTCACAGCTTCATCATAGGGGAAGTAATTATTTCTAATGAGAATCTGTTAAAGTTACTTTCTTCTTCAAAAAACTGTCATGAAAGGATATTTTCTCAGTTCTACTGAGTGGGGAGGTCAAGTCAGGGTTAGCAGTCTTGGTACTGGTTGTAGAACCCCTCCTGTTGTCTTTGGCTGTCTGAATGGGGGTTGTAGTGAGGACAGAGCCAAACTCTTCTTCAACAGTATGGTGAAAGGCTTAAGGGGAAGCAGGCAGAAGTCACACCAAGGGAAAATCCAGTTAGGTATTGTGAATTAAGAGTGGTCAAACATTGCAACAAGTTCCCCAAAGAGGCTGTGCAATCTTTGTCCTCTCAGACATTCAAAACCCAGCTGGATATAATTCTGAGCAGTGCGATCCAGCACTTGGCCCTGCTTTGAGCAGAAGTGAGACCACATAACTTCAGAGGTTCCTTGTAACCTGAGTTAGTCTATGATCTCAGTGGTCCCAGGCTTAAGAAAACTTTAAAAGCTTAGATCTTTATCTATAATATTCATTAAGTATTTTTGTAGCACTTTCCTAATGATTAATTGTGAACGTTCCAGTGTTAGAGAAACACAAAAAGTTCCATTAATTAAATCAAACATGGAACAAGTTTTTGCTGTGAACCTTACCACTGGCAGCATCATCAAATATTTTCCTCTACCAGGTCCATGTAAATGCATGCTGTATACTCGTCACAGTTGTAGTGTTCCATGTGTTGAGGGTCTTTGAGGGACTTTCTGTGCTGTATTATACCCATCTCTTACACAGGTGTTGGTATGAGGCTTGTGATCTATGCACTCAGTTTCTTTCACAGGATATGAACAAGTAGCTACTGAATGAAAGAAGACTCAGTCTTCCCTGACAGCTTTGCCTCATTCATTGTTTTTGTCCTGAGCACTGTCTGATTTTATGCTAGTTTCTCCCACTGCTGCCTGTGGTCATGAGGGAAGGTGCCTGTCTCTGGGGCAGGGTCTTCCCTTCTGACAGTCTGCTGGGAACTGTGAATCTTCAGCAGAGCAGCAGGGTAGGTAGCTGTGGGCAGAAGCTTAGTTACTGGACCAGAATTAGCCTGAATCATTTCCTTAGTCTGTTGTATCCCCACTTCAGTTATTTTTACTTAAGGCTAGCAAGTTCAGGTACTGCTACCCACATAGCTAATAGAGCCAAACCTGCTTCAGGACTGACCCAATTTCTTCAGCAGGGGTAGTGTTTTGTCCTGGACTCTGCTGGTTACCTCAGTGGTAGCAAC